>NC_054751.1:31076346-33678846 GCF_018143015.1 Lytechinus variegatus
CCGAGTTTATGTCTCTCAAGTTTACTGTGCTCTTTCTTGATTATTTAATGTTGAAGACAAATGTTTAATCCTTCCAAGGCAATGAAAGATGATTAGAAAGTCAAATGAGCTGATGCATTGAATCTCTATTTATGTCACAATTGGCTATCCATAGTTAAACCACAACTTTAGACCATACTCCATAGTTTGAATTCAACCCGACTTCAGCATGTTCAGAATACGTACCACAGAGTGCAAGATATATCAACATCATGATCATTAAATTTTGTTTATACTCTTTGGAAAACAGGGGATTTTGAAAGGGTTACACTTCGTAATTCCGAAGGTTCGTAATTCCGAAGATTCTTTCTTCCGAAGGTTCGTAATTCCGAAACACGTAAATTGCCTATACCTCGATGTTCGTTAATCTGAAAACGTAAAAGAGTTCGTTAATCCGAACATTTGTGGGGTTATTCCGAAGGTTCGATAATCCGAAAACGAAATAAGGTTCGATGTTTCGAAGGTTCGTTAGTCCGAAAACGAAATAAGGTTCGTTAATCATTACGTTTTCGGACTAATGAACCTTCGGAATTACGAACCTCATTTCGTTTTCGGACTTACGAACCTTCGGAATTAGGAACCTTCGGAAATACGAACCTTCGGAATAACGAAGCTTCGGAATTACGAATGTATGCGGTTTGACAGGGATAACATGTACCTTCGTTAAATTCAGCTATTTAATTTCATATATACTCATTAATTCATTAAATGAATAAAAAAAGAACAATGCAATGGAAAGATATGATGTTATGAAACGAATCCATCACATGATCAGGAAGGCAAATAATTGTCTTCAAAGGTGCAAAATGCTTCTAGATTAGAGATTTAACTCGGTTTTTTTTAAGAGCGCAAGACATCAACGCTTTCCATGTTATTGCTCTCTGGCTTCTTCCTTCACTCTTAAATTACGAATAAAAGATGGACATTATTTTATTATTTCATTTGCACAGTCCTTGCTATACTCTTATATGTGTTATATTTCTGATCCATAGGTACGCTGGAATTCACCTCAAGACCATTTAACTTAAAGGTAGTGTTTGAGTCACGCGTGCGGTGGGTGTGCATATTGATTTTGCTCTATTTGCATCAGTCCATTATCATTCCAAAATCAATCGAAGTATTATTGATACAGCCATTGAATCAAGAACCTTTCTTATTTGGTATTTGATCTATATCGTTATTATGCCATTCACTTTGCGTGGACCACCTCAACGAGCAGAAAGATATATGTCCATCAATGTTATCGCCGAGCAGAAAAACGATTTGTTAAGTCAGTGCTACATTTTTTTTTCTTAGTAGATGGGCTGTGTATATAGCTTATTCGCATAATTCAGATATTGGATGACTGGTATATAAGTCTTTGTATGACAGCAAATATCACCAATAAGGTGTACACATGAGATTTATTTATGCCAATATCGATTTGGAATTGTTTGGATGGTATTTAATGTACAGTATATTCATCATCTATCTAATCAGTCATGATTTACTTGTGTACGACGACGGACGATTTTCTCGCGATTAACTGAGTGGATACTTTCAACATTTCTTAGTCTTATGAATGGTATGTGATGAAAGATTTTGCTTGTTTGATTTTGCTTTATGTCGATTCTTGAATTTGAATACAACGCAAGACAAGAGTTTTTTTCTATTCAGCATAAGTGTGAATACCAAACATTTTTTTTGTCAATAGGAGATCATTTATGATCATTCCTATATAGGTGTTTTTCTCGGTATAGTTATGTTCGAAAATATAATGAAAATAATACATTTTTTATCATCTGCAAACGATATCTTCTTATGTCTTACATTATCATGTGGCTATCCAGGACTGTGTGTATATAGCATTTGAGTTAATTAGACGTTGTCAGATATTGATTGACACAGGAGAAAGAAATACAACATGCAGGGTCTACAGTTATACAAGATTGCTTTTATGTATATTTCCCATCACATTTCTTTAATTCATAAGCTTAACTTCATTACTTGACAGATTGTATTATGTTACTTGTATTTTTTTTTTGGTTAATTTTTGTAAATATTATTTACTGTTTTGTTGTTTTCTTTTTATGTAAAACAAAATGTCAAACGAGAAGTATGAAAAATCATATGAAAGGAAGTGATTGATTTTTTAACGTCGTTTGGATTGTCAAAAATCTGGAGTTTCTTTTATAAGCTATTTATATTTCCACCATAAACTAACGTATAAAAACAAAAATAATACTTCGAATTCAGAAGAAGCGGGTACTTTACTTTAGACAATCCCTATTAATAAAAGAAATGACTAAATAAAAGTCTTTCTTTTGACATGAATTTCCCAAAATAATCGCCATAGTTTTTTTGTATTTTTTTTAGGAGGGGAGGGTGTTATCACTATTTTCGGACCATCGGGCAGATTAAGAGGAAATTGAAATGAATTCGATGAGAATATTTTGACGTTTACCTGTCAAATTTACCTGTCAGTACGTCAACAAGATTATTAAGTGAGCCAGGCAGTCAAATTCAGTCTATTTCCAGTCTCCTAAAGTGGCTCGTTTTGAAGATTAATAGTCAGTACTAATATCACTCAAGCAACGGGGTGTCTTTGACAGGTTCTTTTCACTTGAACTTAAGTGCGCTCATTATAATGAACAAGGGTAGAGAGTCAACCCGTTTATCTCGTTAATGGGAGTCAAAGGGGGTTCATTTTGCACCCCTTTATGGGATCACTTTGTATTTGAAGGAGGGGTTTTCTGCACAGGAGGGTCATCTATTTGCATCTAACTGTGCTCCGTTAGATGTCGAACAATGGGAACTGTAATAATGTCCACAAAAGAATCGCTTTCAAAGACCACTGAACAAGTAGGAGTAATTCTTAGGTCGATTGGAAGACAATAGATTCTTCCTCCTCTTATTGTGCTCTAAGGTTAGCTTGGAGCCGCAGGAAGGAGGGCTATTCGAACATAAGTGCTCCGGGCTTGACGATATTATTGACAGTATTGACTCGGCAGACGCAAGGTGTTATTTGGGGAACAAGTCATTATTCAATGTGGTTTTAAAAGAAATTAGAACATGATAGTTATCATCGTGTTCATTTAATCATCTTTTTTACATTTGAACTGAAGTACAGTCTACATTATGGAATGATTTTAATTGTATACTGTTTAAGGAAGCGTTTATTTCTACTTATCGCAACTGAGTTCATCGTGCTAAAATGGTGAACTTGCAAGGAGGTTAAAATTGAGTTGGATCTTCTCATCATTTTTTTGGTACTTTGTAAGCAGGTAGGACACTGTCAGCTAACGAATGATGAACCATTGATTAAACCAAGTAGCCTACCATCATTGATGTCTTCGATGTTTTTTTTTTTATTAAGCACAATAATGTTTGCTCTCCTTGAATGAATTAGTGTTCAATGTATAATGTCATGTTGGTGTTGTGTGACAATGTCTACGGCTGATACAGTTGGTGTATCAGTTATTTCACCTAGCTCCAATTTCAAACCATACATGAAACTTTATGTGCCAATGTTCATCATTCTCACACTTGTTGCAAACATGATGATAATTTAGCATTTTTCTGTTGTCTCTTTCACTCACAGAAACCAACGTCATGCATACAGCCTAAGTTGTCATGGGGACTTGGCTGATCTACCAGTCTTAAATATTGGATCAAGCAACATCACTCGTTTGTGTCTTTCTGCTCTTGTCTATTGAAATAAACGATGATAATTACTGATGCCATTTTATGGTGTTCCTGTTGGAGCGCAACCATGGTGACTAGCAAAAAAATTACAAAGTTGCTGTAACTCTCTTTAGAATGAATGATGACAAGATACAACCTGGGCAGAGAACATTACGGAAATCAGTGTCATTCTGTCTCCCAAACGATGACGAACATGGGAAACAAGAGAAGGAAGAGAAGAAAATCCCAGACCGTCTTCTCCTTCAACAGCGCACCCGGCGGTCATCGTCGTCGACATCATCATCATCTCAAACTTATGGCAAAATGCGGGTTTTGTCAGCTCCATTGCGGCCAACTCCGTCGCCGCCTGTCGACAAATCAGGCTTGCCGATGAAACGGTTCGGTGGTCAGCGACCTCCTCTGACGAGGTCGTTCTCCGTACCAACGGGTCTCACCCTGGCCAATGTCCTGACTCAACAGCGCGGCGAAGCCCTGATCGCCAACGGGAGATTACCGAACGTCAGAGCAAGGCGGTATTCCAGTTCCTCGATGGTGAAACGGAGAATGATGCAGCATTCGGAACGGGAATTCAACCGGGTTGCTGCGAAGGTCAATGATTTTTGTCGCCGGGTTGATAGCCGAGCGAGCAACGACCAAAGTCCATTAGGAGATGACGCTGAAAGGGGGAGAGGCCAATTACGACCAATCGCTGGTGATGCAACAGGGAATCCTCAGACAATTACACACCACGGTCGTAAGTACAGAGCTAGTTTCAGCATCAGTTCAAATTCAGTGGATGACCTCGGTGACAACTTGAACAATGGTTTCCTCCCCGAGGTACCGCCTCCAAAACAGAACAAATTACGAGCTACCTACGACCATCCTACGATCTCTATTACGAACGTCATGAATAATAACAACATCGCCAAGGAGAAAATCGAACCCGAGAGCGACGTCGTTGGTGACTACGTGTATGAAGATCAAGATGAAAGTGACTCCGAACTGAATGAGAGAATTTCAAAATGGTTGGATGGGGTTAACAACTCAGTGGTCAAAATGACCCTTGATGATCAAAGTGATGATGAAGGTAATAAAATCACCGTCATACCACTCTGAAATATTACAAATATTCTCTCGTTAATTCGTCGGAACTCTATGTAAAAATTATTACTAATCTGAAATAGCGAAACGGCCACTTTCATTCGTATGTATACATTTATAACTTCAAGTATCATTTACCAGAAAATGGGGAGATACATGTTCATCTTGTTTTATTTATTTTCATATTCACATTTGGTTAAACAAATACTATTTTATTCTAATTATTTTCATTAGGTCAAAATAATATTCTTTGTTTCCACAACACCTTTTTCTATGAAATTCCACTTTTTTTTATTCATTAGCATTATTACCATGATTACTTACCGGACACTAACGAAAAACAGTCGTAAAGCATGCAAAGTGCGTTTAGGTTTCTGTTTTGGTACCTTTTTTGTATAATCTAATTTTTCTTTCATTTTTGAATTCTTTGCTTTGCTTTAATGACGTCACATGTTTAAAGGTCAAGTCCACCTCAGAAAAAAGTTGATTTGAATCAATTAAGAAAATTAAGACAAACACAATGCTGAAAATTTCATCAAAATCGGATGTAAAATAGGAAAGTTATTGCATTTCAAAGTTTCGCTTATTTTTATCAAAATAGTTATATGAACGAGCCAGTTTCATCCAAATGAGAGAGTCGATGATGTCACTCACTCACTATGTCTTTTGTTTTTTATTGTTTGAATTATACAATATTTCAATTTTTACGAATTTGACGATTAGGACCTCCTTGCCTGAAGCAGAAAATGTTAAAATAATTGAATTCCACGTGTTCAGGGAGGAATGAAACCGCATTTCACATGACAGTGACGAGAAAATGAAAACATAAACTTGAACTTGAACTTGAACATTTCATATTTCATATAATAAAATAGAAAAGAAATAGTGAGTGAGTGATGTAATCAGTTCCTCATTTGCATACCGACCAAGATGTGCATATAACTGTTTTGTGAAATGAAGCGAAGCTTTAAAATGTCATCACTTTCTTATTTTACATCCGATTTTGATGAAATTTTCAGTGTTATGTTTGTTTATTTTTTTCTCTTGTTATTCAAATCAAATTTTTGTTGGGGTGGACTTGTCCTTTAACCAATTATTCATTAAAGATTGTTAATGGGGTCGACTAATCTACTCAGTTTCTTGAATGTGTAAAGCAAATGTGCTTTTTTTCTTCTTCACATCAAAATGAACGAATGATTTAAATCGATATTCTATTAAAGGAGAAAGACGTGGACCACTCCAAGAAAATTAATACTAACATAAACTGATTGCCTTCAATTCGTCTTTCATGTCACTCCTATTGTCTGTGAAACATGGTAGATAATCCTGTCTGGATAATGCATTATTCCTGATCAATAATGAATAACTATCCATGTTTGCGTATCAGATACCAACTTATTTGAGGATTGTAACATCATTGCGATATATGGTAATGGAAAAAATGACCCATTTATAGGCCTCTGCATTCTATTTCAAATGTTATTTCAGCATTTCTGTAGACTATATATATAATCCTTAGTGGGGTAATAAATCAAATGTCTTTAGGGAAAAGATATGGCGTATAGTGCAAGGGCTCTAAAAAGGTGCGAGTGAGCAAAAATGTTGAGTTTCTATCAGAAAACGAGACCATATTTCATAATTTTCTTTCTTTTCTTGGTCCTGATATTTGTTAGGGTATATGGCCCCACGCCCTATCTGTACGCCGTTGGTATGACACATGAGAGATTTGTATACTTGTAAAAGTTGGTAGTAATTTTCACCCCAAATTCAGAACCAACCAGTCAAATTACATACATGTGTCTCTGTGAAAATGACAAAAATTAAGAATTACTGTCCCCTAAACAATTCCAATTCCAGAAAATGTAACCCCCCCCTCATGTTGGTATATTCGTCCGACTGTATCTATACATCCCCTCTTGTTTGAGTGGAATATCTTTATATTTATTGCTTGCATGTGGTGACTTGAAACAGATTTGTTTGACGATATTCATTTTGTAAATGTATCCATCTCATTAATAGAAGATTTATTATTTATGAGAATAAACTTTACGACATCTTTTAATTTGTTTGTACGTGTGTATTGGCTTGGTTGTTTTTCGCGCAAGAGGGCGTATGAAGCCTCTCGGTATCTAACTGTGGGGAAGGGGGGGGGGGGGTTAATCTGTCACAAAGTACTCTTTATTGTTAAGAATAAAGATTAGATTGATCCAGGCTATCTTTTTCCCCTTATGTGTTTACATTGTTATGTTTTAATTTGATTCTCTGGTCAGTTTCATTTTTTTTATAAGTTAAATGGCTGTTTCTGTGCTCATGAATATTTGTGTTGGTGGTGGTGTGTATGGGTGTGTGTGTGTGTGTGAGGGGGGGGGGTGGTGGCGATAAAGGCTTGCTTATGAAAAGAATATATGTAATATAGTGGTAGAAATTGAGGTAGGTATCATTTTTGGTTTCAAGGGGGCACACAGGGTGAAGAAACCCCCGATTTATGCCATGTTCGTGAAATCCATTTGTGGTAAAATTTAAAGTATCGAAAATTAATGTTCTATTCCATTATATCCGAATGGTAAAATCAACTTAAGATTTATGTTGTCATAAATTATGTTGTGATAAATATCAAAGTAAATCTTGGCCAAAATTCTCACTCATGAACTATTGAACTGTATTATTGGTTTTTATTGTCCACTTAAATTAAATGTTGAGAAACAAATGAGTAAATAGAATATGACCTTCATGAATGTGAGCTCTTAAACGTTGAGTCATTAGTCATATATATTGTACTTTAAACTCGAATAAACAATAATTTCTTTTTCTACCCGCCTCTCTCTCCCTCCCACCCTCCTCTCTCAATCTCTCTATTTACCCCTCTCTCTCTCTCTTTCTCGTTCTATCTTCCCATTCCTTACCTGTCTATGTCTATATACAATTGCATTGGTATTCCTTTTCAGACATTGGACTTTAAAACCATTGATAATATTTAAAAAAGTTTATGACCACAATCACATTCATAAATACTCAGTGGCATATCCAAAATTGACGAAGGGCGGGCCCACTTTTCTTCCAAAATTCCGTAACAAGCCAGAAAAGGGGAATCAGCCTTCCAACCACACCTCTCCTCTTGTTTTTACATCGCTTATTTCCATTGTCTATTTTCCTAAATTCTCCCATATTTTTCCTTTAGGTGTGGGCGCCCGGAGCACCACCCATCAACCCATGGGTTCGCTGAGAAGTTCTAATAAATGTCAAAGAAAAATAGCTCAACACTATTTTAACTAAGGGTATGGGATATATATATATATATCTATTTTTAAACCTCCATCAGTTATCTGCCAGATTTCACCTGACTGGATCTGCTTACTCTGTATCAGTGTTGTAGTCAAGGCATAAACCTCCAAGGCCAAGGCCAAGGCTTTAATATCCAAGGCCAAGGCTTTAATACCCAAGGCCGATGCCAAGGCGTTGAAACCCAAAGCCAAGGCCAAGGCTTGAAAACCTCAAGGCCATCAAGGCCAAGGCATTTCAAACTTTCGATACATGGAACAATAAGCCAACAATGCTTAGGCAGCAGACATGGCAAACAGGGCAAAATGTATAATAGGTGAGAGCGAGCGAAATGAGCGAGCACAAATTTTGACGTTTGTGCATGAAAAAAATAATAATTTTGTAATAGATGCTATAATAAAATAATAATATAATTACCTTTGTACATATAATTATTATTATTAAATTATTATTATGATGTATTGTTTTTTAATGTGATTTACATTGCAATAAGTATTATTACCACGGTCATCTGATCTTGGCATGCCCATTCTTAATATTAGTCTTTCTCCACTCCCTGGGACAGGGGCGGCAGAACGTTTTTTGTTTGGGGGGGGGGGTCAAAGCCAAAAAGGGCACTTAAATGTCAAAATTGGCATTTGGTGCAAACAGATATTTCCAAAATGAGATTATCAACTATGTGAAGTAGTTGTGTATTTTGTGGAAATTAAGTTGACAAAAGCATTTTTTAGTGATTTCTCATTGATAAGATAGATATTTTGATTTAGTGGTTTAAAAAAAATCAATTTTGAAGTTGAAAATCTCGATGTTTGGTCAATTACAGTGCTAATCACTTTTAAAAGGGCATCCTTGCGAGATGTTGCCAGCGCGAATCATAAGCAAAAACTTTTTGACATTGAGACATAAAGATTAAATATTCCGGGTTTTGGTATTCATGAAAAAGATGTGTATGTAACTAAAGAATTAAGCGCGAGCTGAAATTTTTAATATACTGACAGGTCTGCAAAGTAAGCTGATAAAGACTGCATTTAGCATCTTTAGTGACTCATAAATATGATACATACATGTATCTCACCGATCAAATAATGCGAGCGCAGAGCGCGAGCTCAAAAACTTGTGATATTCCAACCTGAAAATTGGACATTCTAAAACAATCTAACACAAAATTACTTTTTCTTTAGTAAGAGGGTGAAAAATTTTGCTCGCTCACTTAAAAAAAACAATCGCTTTCAACTTTTTTGGCAGAAAATTTTCTCTCTATATATGCCATGCTTGGCCCCTCAAAACTTTTGGTTCATCATGCGATTTAGATATGACAAAATTGAAGATTGTGTTCAAGTTTACCAAATCTTTTCAGAATATCATTAAGACTTAAAACATTCTTCTTGGCCAAAGGAAATAATACAAGGAAAATCCTTGTTATTATTCTTAATGAAAATTGTTGTCAAAATTAGCTGTCAGAATTATTCCTGTCATCAATCATTGTAATTTTTATCATAATGATTATTACTATCATTATTATCATCACTAGTCATGAGTACAACACGTTACCAAAAAATAATGTTATTTTTCATCATTACTGTTTTCTTTGTTACATACATGAATATGATGATAATTCTTGATGATGGTGATAATCACAATTTATGGCACTGCTAGTACACTTACTACTGCTGACTGGAAGTAGTGCCATTAAATATACAGAACAATTACTAATAACGTCATAACATTTATAATTACTTATATAAAAGCAAATGAAAGTACAAAAAACAAAATGCCTTGAAAAAGCCTTGAAAATGAATTGAAATTTCAAGGCTCAATATCCTCAAGGCCAAGGCCAAGGCTCTCTCATTGCCAAGGCTTGAATATTCAAGGCTAAGGCTTTGAAAAAGTAGGCCTTAAGGCGCTTAAGGCCAAGGCCGAGTATCAAGGCAATACAACACTGCTCTGTATTCATTGTAACATAGAAAATACGGATATTATATCGTTACTAAACCAATGACAAATAAAAGAAAAGTTGAATTGTAAAGCAATAAAATACTAAAAATACTTGATGTGAAGGCCTACATTAATGGTGGTATTTACCTTTAAATGAGAAAATTATGTTGGTGAATCGTGCCCTGAAATTCATCTTCATATGTCAATTCCTAATTACATGTGTATTGGAAATCCTCTTCGGCATCAACGGTGTTTTCGTCAAAACCACAAGTAGACGTTGTTGATATTCGTAGATCAACTCGAGATCGTATGTGTTCAATATAAACTACATTTACTGTAATGAAATTACTGAACTATTCACGATTTTTTTTTTATATTTCATATTTCTCAAAAATAGGAAGGCTCAATATGAGACTGAAACATTTAAGATATAATGTTTAAGTAAGGTCGAATTTGACATAACCCCAGATAACCAGGGTCTTCCTTTACACCTTTTTATCAACCTTGTAGGATGAAACATTTATCAGCTCAATTTATCTTGAGCAGTGTCAGTCAATTGTTTTCGTCTTAGAGTATTAAAAAACATGACTATTGTCAAAATAAGTCACAGACCATAGAACGATTTGTCTACAAGATTATAATTACCCCCAGCAAAGATAGATATAAAAGATAATAACATTCTGCTAATAATATTGGCAGCTATAATGAGCAGGGTACCAATGCGAGGAAGATGATCGATAGTTATGATAACAGATATCGATTTGTGTCTGTACAGCTTGGTCCGACCTATATACACTCCTTCTTTGATTAAACCAAGGACGATCGATAACAACAAATCGATAATGAGATAAGAGGCGTGGTTTCACAAAATATAGGGACTTACCTTATAGTCAACGTGATTAGTATACCTATATCATGTTTATCATTAAGAAATCGACTTTTGGGCCTAGACAAAACATTTAGTAGGATTTCATTCACACAATCACATTTTATATAGAAAATGAGGATTAATTCACAACCACATAAAAATAGAAAGGAATATCGCAATTTTAGAACGAGTCAATCCATTACTATTTCGTTGATAAAAAATAAAAATTATCTAAACAACAAGCAGACAGCAAAGAAACATTCGGTTGTGATCGACAAAGCGTTGATATGTTTGTGAAACCAACCCTTTTGAAACCGCCTTATGGTACCAAACATGAAAACATTCAAGTGAGTAAAGCAGTATATTCTTTCTAAGTACATGTTGTCCTTGGTAGGGAAGCGTCTTTGCAATAAGTGCCTACAATTATCCATAGGCTTGTCCTGGTTCGTGCAATACGATTTGACAATTTTTATGATTGATATATATACTGAACATGCATACGGTATCTCAAGGGGATACGAAACTTAACTTGACAAACGCCCTCTCCCATTACTCCCACCTCAATCAATAAATCTTTTGTTTGTTGTTACCTTTAGAAAATACAGAAAGTGTCCCAAGATACTGCTTAAAAGTAAATCGATCAGAAGATAACATGAGAAAGTATAGGAGAAAGCAACGTCATTCCCCTCGTATTGTAGAAAAGTTATCGTTCTTTTGAGTTTTCGTCAAGATTTTGCAGTTTTTGTTCATGTTTACGTCTCAAGCGCGAAAAATAAAACAGATTAGAAGACAAGTGATTTGCAGTGGATGATACAAGCAGTAAGTTTTCTTCGGCTTTGTTAATTTTCTTTGATAGTGATAATAATAACACTCCGATTTTCCTGTATATTCTTTGTCAAAATCAATTACTTTATATTTATCAGAGGAATTAATTAAATATGTATCAGTGTTTTTCTCTTTAAAATTACGAATTTTCTAGGCTCATGATGTGCCAAAGTATTTTGATTGGTGCCATTCGTTCCATCATTACTGAAATTGAGAAAAAAGTGAATCTCTTGTCTGTTTTATCATGCTAGACGATTTCGTGTGTGTTCTATTAAGAAAACATTTATATATATATATATGTATATTCAAACTAAAAACTCAGCTAATTATTATCTGTATTTGAAGAGCTCATTTGCAAATTTGATTTTTGGGGGTTGGTCTCAATTTATAGATTTGTAGTAACTCAATAAGATTATACCTAAGAAAAGTTGATATTCCCATTAAAAGTTAACAAAATTGGTAAAGAAAAATCACTTTTTTGGATAGATCCATTTCAGTTAGTTTGCAAAAGGGGCTAGATCCATATAGGTAATTTTTTTGGGAAATATATTTTTAAAAGACAGGCAGCCTTGTTTTATACCAATTTTTTTATTCACATGGTACAGGGTCATCATGACGACATAGTTTCGCATAAGAATATTACAATATAGGAGAATAAGAAAATGATTTTTTTGGGATGGTCTAAAGTGGATCTAACCCCTTTTTGTAAACAAAATCTTCTGAATAGCTCATTTGCAACAGGGGTCAGATCCACATTTCATAAAATTTGATATTTTTTTATCCCAATGTATAAATTTTTAGTTGCTTTTTTTTCCAAAAGGGGTTGGATCCATTTCAGTTTATTTGCAAAAGGGGCTAGATCCACAATGGTAATTTTTGGAAAAAATGTTAAAAAATATGAAGACAGGCAGATTTCTTTTATATCCAATTTTGTATTCATATAACAATAATAATAATAATATAATATTCATAGAGCGCAGAAACTATTCCATAAAGTATATATTCTACTGCGCTTTTTAGGACTCCTGTAATGCTTGTTATCAATTAAATAGCTTTGATTTTAAGGTGTTTACGGATGGTGCTTTCCTAACTCCAAGGGGTAAGCTTTCCAGAGCTTGGGGCTACACATGGAGGCAATTTAGTTTCACATAAGAATATTAAAATATGGGAGAATAAAAAATACATGATTTTCTCGGAATGGTCTAAAGTGGATCTAACCCCATTTGCAAAGAAACTTCATTCGAAGGATAGCCCATACATCAAAGCGGCACTGTCTACAGTGCCAATCTTAATCCTTTGGGTCTTTTGACATTATAACCTATCTTTGTCTTAGAACCATTTCTCCTGAAATCCCTGCTCATATTATCAAACCAAATGCGTACATATGATTTAACGGCTATTATGTTAAAATATTTCAGGAATTCGATATTTTTATTTTAAAAAGGTATTTTCTGGCTTGGTTCGCTCTCTTGCGACTATTAAGAAATTAACGTTCGTATATCACGTTCTGCCCCCAAATCATAACTTATTTTGACATTGCAAAGCAATAACAAATTTAAAATTTGAGAAAATTGAAACGAGAGGGACAAAGGAATATACATAAAAGAAGATAAATTAGGAAAGAAATTGCTGGCTCATATAACTATTATACCTCGTATTTCAATTTAAAAAGTCTCACTAAGACACTCCATTATCACTGCCGCCAATGTGTATCTATACACGGTAAACTAATTGTGTAATTGTTTTGTCATATATGACGATGTTGAAAGAAAAATAATGACGAATAATTTGTTTTGAAAAAGTCTGTTTTTCCATTATATCTTTGTTGATTCAGACTACCATTTCCATCTCTCCCTTCAGGTATGTCAACCTGGTAGATGCAGCACATGGGTGCGGTTGTTTGACATACTGGGTCTATTTTACTAGTCGATCTCAACACAATTCCTCAGCGATGTGTACTGTTTATGATGTCTTCAAGCAGGTCCATAGGAGGCCGTCAGACTTCAAATCAAGGGACTCCTTCCCGTCTTTGGACCTTGCTGACTGGGATAGAGTTCGTGAGAGCATCAGCCGTAAGTCATGCATGCCATATAATGGTTTGGAATGGCTTAATGATAATAAATACGACAATGACGACGACGACGACGACGGAGATGGTGGAGCGGCTGAGTCGGATTACTCGTCAGATGATCCAGAAGATGACCCAGTCGAGAGGGTTAGGCTAGAGAATGCTGCCTCCGTGCCGAACTACAGCAGGTCCGCTAAGACCAGAACACAATCTGCCTTCTCTTGGATACCAAGTAAAGCCCTTGATAAACAAACCTTTGAAATACGACGAGCCATAGCCCGCCAGTCTATTTCCAGAGGAATCACCTTCGACTTGCCAGCTAGCCAGACCAAACTTTCCATCAATTCCGAATTCCAGCCGGAACTCTACGGGTTATTCACCAAGAAGTTTAGACACGAACACGACCTTTGGAGGGAGCGCCGTGGTGGTACGTCCCCGCGATATCTAAGCCAACCACCCAAGCTGAAACCTCCTCCACCTCCGAAAAGATTCATCCCAGAGATCACTACCCACTCTCCTCGAGAACTGTTCATGGTCGATAGGAATCCTAAGATTGACGAGCAACCCACGTTTCGGTCATCTGACCTGCATAGCGGTAACGTGACCTTACCAACTGACGGAATGCCGACGGTTCGTATGCGACGGAAGTCTTTGACGGGAGGCAAGACGTCACTAGATCTGCAGGAGGACACCGTGAATCTATGGCGAAACAATACCGTGCTGAAAGCAAAGGATGCCTTCAAGAAGTCCATTCTGAAATGGAAGGCAGGAGCAAAGAAAGAGGAGGAGGACTATCTGGAGGAAAGCAAACGAGCTGAGGTGTTAGCTTGGCTAGACAAGATGAAACTTAATTGAACAGCTTGTGATCACTACGTTCCTATTTTATCAGCCGAATAATGAATGGATAAAAAACATTTAAATCCTTTTTGCATTATGGGGGTACATATATATGTATATATAATATAAAGGTTCATAAAATCAATTTATGAAAAGACTTGTATTGTATGGTGAATATTGTAATAATTTGCCCCAGAAATAAATGATCCATTAAATAAAAGACAGATGACGCAGGTAATGAAGGGGGTGGGGTGGCAGCAGAGGCGTCGATCCTGGGGGGGGGGAGCAGGGGGCGATCGCCCAACCAATGAAAATATGGGGGGGGGCAAACATATCATTATGCCCACCCCCCCAATAATTCCGGATATACCAACAACAAAAAACAAGATTATAAAGTTCAGCAAGCGATATTGAGATATACAACTCGTTCTTTATTTAAAGTCGTGCTTTTCAGATTGGAATATAAATATTTTCAGCTCGCGCTTCGCGCTCGCATCATTTCTGTAGCAAACACCCATACTTTTCATGATTAAATAGGTGAATGTAAATGTCCCATTTTCAGTTTTAAGCTTCAAAAGAACTCCTGCTTCGATTAGCAATCATCTTTTCTTGGATATATATCTTGTTCTTTATCAAAAACTTCTATTAAAATGTCATATTTTCAGATCGAAATGTCAAAATTTTCAGCTCGCGCTTCGTGCTCGCATCTATTTTTCTTTTAGATACTAATTTTAATCATGAGTACCAAAAATGCTTAGAAATATCAAGTTTTCAGGTCAGAATATAAAGAAATTTCAGCTCACTCTCGGCACTCGTACTATCTGTGTAGTGAGATATGTATCTTCTTCATGATTTACAAACAGCCCTAAACAGTCACGCTTTTCCTGTCTGTATACAAAAAAAAAATCAGCTCGCGCTTCGCGCTCGCATTAATTTGTTGGTGAGATACGTGTCTGTGTATCATTATTCATATATATATATATATATGTGTGTGTGTGTGTGTGAGGGTGTGTGAATGGGTGCCTTGTACGATCGAGCGCCTTTGGAACGTTAATCATTTTGCCCCCAATCTGAAAAATGGATCGACGCCCCTGGGTGGCAGTGTTCCTTAATTTACACATAACCTCTTATTTTGGGGGATTTGAACATACTCTCTTTTTGTTTTTTCATACATAGGATAAATCTCGGAATGGTGATCTGTTTTAGTTTTAGACTATGACCTATGCTTGCCATTCTCCAACCTAGCTGCCAACATGGACCTTATCCATTTAAATGTGCACAGTCGAAGAATAATGATTCAAAACATGCCAGCCCAACGATAGAAGCATCTTGTAGCCAATATGCCCTTTTGCAAAGTGTAATATGGTTTGAAAATTAGACATAAAATACAAGGATCATTACACACTATTCGGCGAAGTTATTGCTCATATAATGACATTATCTACTCATTCTCACTTATTAGACACATTAAATATGTTCTTGCCTTTCTGTATGTCATGAGTACTCGTAAATAATCGCAATACCTTTTCTCAGTCAATTTGCTTCCATATCAAATACCAAAAATATTGTTTGAAGGGGAATAATTGTTAATTCTTTTATGTTTTTACGACATTTTTCACGAAAATTGTCCGAAACAGTAATAAGGTTAAGCAGTCCATATCAAATTGAGGCTTACTATTTTCTATTGAACTTTTTATAATGTTTGATTACGTGAATTCCAGTTTCCATACTTACCCCATCTTTGCTAAACAACATTGCTACATTGTCTTTAATATTTATGCAATTAAAGAACGCAAAATATGGAAACAATTGTTTTGTTGATTCATCAGTCAATGGAAGTTTTATGATGGGAGCTGACAGGTTGTTGTTATTGTAATTACGTTGTATTGTTAGTGCTGAAGCATTGATAATAGGATTGCTAGCAGTTTTACTAGCGATAATGTTCATGCTAATGATCATTATCATGATTATAGTAATGATAAGGAAATCTTGATTATGGTGATGATGATGATGTATGTTTATTTTCGTGATATGTGTGTGCGTGTGGCAATGGAAATGCACACCTGAGAATTGGCCTGAAGTCAGGACACCTCAAGTCACCTGACCTGAAGTCAAGTTCGTGAACTGGGGTTAATCTAGCTAGTAAAATTGATTTGAGGATATCTTTTTATATATTTTTAACTTGTTTCCTTGCCAAAAACACTTCGAAGAGTGCATTGCGCCCCTCCCCACTCCCCAGCACACCGAGGCCATCGTGACGATATTTGCTTTATACCGAGCTGTGACTTACATGAAATGGCTTAGGCTTGATTTTCATTTTGGTAATCATTGTAAAGCTTGGGAAAAGTGTGAAGAAACAAGTATTAAATGAAAGATGAAGTGTAAACCCACTTTAAATGATATAAACTGAAAAATGCTGGAGATGTCTGATATAAACTTTTGTTCAGATTCAGTTATGTCCTCAGATCCAGCTGGCACAAAAAGGGTAAAAGTTGTGCTTACTAATGGTTAAAATTTGGGTGACAAAATCGTTACAGAATGCTTGAATGTATCCGTTTTATTTCAATTGACTAAAAGTGCAAGGGAAATGTATGATAAATGTTTTGCAGGGTAAGTTTGACTTCGCCCTTCCCCTTGACACAGCGTGAAAATGAGCATTTCTGCGCAGATTTCTGCGAGCTTTACAAAAATGGACAGTGCTGACTAAAGTGCAACATTCTGTCAAAAATGTTACTTTCATTGGATAGCTGAGACCCAAACCCAACATTATATGTGAAAAAATTACCCACATGTTGTATATATATGTATATATATTTTCAATGTGTAAACTTTTTTATACGCATTGTATAATAATGCAGAAGTGGTCGTTAAGGTGGCACCATTATTTATTTGACGAATGTGATAATCGTGTTAATGATCGTCAATTTCTGTTTTAAGTCATGCGGTTAAAGGGTCATCTTCTACATCACCCTCAACGCACATCCACAAACACTCAAAAGCACACCTTCTCATTCCTATATTTGATTTTTTTTTGACAAACTGGCCCCGCCCTTTCCTATCTATCTATAATCCATTATGTTCTTCGAATTTTTGGCCACCATTCCCCTACAATCTTGTTTCAAGCAGGCATTTCTTTCATATAAATTTCATCAATCCCATTGTTCTTTTTCATTCTTCCTTTTCTCTCCCTTTTCTCACTCATTTTTAGTATATTAACAAGCATTGAATCCTCTCCATGTGTGGAGTGCTAGTTCTAATGTTTTGTGGGGGAAGTTATTTCCAATCTCAAACGAATACAAATGAATAAACAAGTATGACGAAATGGGAAATCGTATAAAAAAGGGATTATGTTTTGTTTTATTTAATTTATTCTGAAAGCGGTGGTAACAAATTGAAGACCATTCATTTTACCATATACTAGTAACCACTTGAAAAAAAAAAGATTTACGTAAACACAAACAAAAGATCTATTTTTTTTAAACTATGAACCACCGAACCACCATTAGTAAAAAAAAATATGCGTCTGGATCCACAATAAGGATTTCCTTTCTTTCACTGAAATGTCCCTGACTGATTTTACATTATGATTTGCTAGAAACATATTCTTTTCCGGGAGCTAAGTAACTGAACACCGGACACTTGCAACTTTGCAATTTCTAAGTGAAATAGCATAATTTACTGCGTCGAATGCTTTAGCATAATCAAGGCATATACCAATGATGTGTAACTTTTTGTTGATTGATTTTTTATCATTAAAACCTAGCATGGCATAGGTTATTATAATATGCTGTTGTTTTTCTCGAAAGCATAACCATAATTGAAAGTGAGAAGGTGCATTTCTCTTGGTGAGAAGTTTCAACGTTCTGACAAAGTCACTTTCTGAAAGAACTTTGAAAAAGCGGTTAACATAGTAAGGGGTCTGTCAATAGTAAGGTTTTGGGGATCTTTTTCCTTAAATGGAATAACCATATCTCAGCTGTGAACAGGATATAATTATAACAATTCACAAGTTGATTAATTTGGAATGAGAACCCGACCATTTTCATAAGTCATCATTACTAGAATTATACTCTCAATCATTTACGATTTTCTAAAACAAGCATAGTAAGTATGGTTTAGTGTAAAATCCACCATCCTATGTTAAGTTTACTTAAGTGTTTCCTTTCTTAGGTCTGTGGAATTTCCTGGAATGTCTAGGAAGAACATGATATACTCATCAGCAGAGAACCATCAGAGGAAGGTTTAGCAGTGTCTTCTTGAAGAGATGCAGTGTAGTAGGGAGCGTGTCAAGTCTGCTTGGTTTGAATACGTCAATGGATTGTGTATGATCATGGATGTGATCGTCTGTCTCATTGTTCAGGATTGATTCTTGATCGATTCTTCATAGTATCACAGGGGATGCCGTGGCCGAGTGGTCTAGGGCGCCTGGCTATACATAGAAAGTTCGGGGTTCGATCCCCGGCCGCGACACCTAGCCCGTGGGCAAAGCATTTAATGTACAATGCTCTTTTATCTTGCTTTCAAATAAATGGAAATGCTATATGCATTATTGGTAACTTGGTGTGCACTTGTTTGAAAAAAAAATCACTTGTAACATGTGCCTATTACAGATTTTCGTCAGATTTGTGTTTTCTTCTTCGTCCTCTTATTTTCGTCCGTTTTATGCTTCCTGTGTGTTGCCCATTTCCTCTTCCTTTTTGTCATCTCCACCTTATTCTCTTTGTAATTTCCATTCCCAAAATTAAAAGAATTTATCAACTTACTATTACCCTCCATACGGCCGACTAAAGGCACTAAATTTTGACCCTGTACATTGGTATAGGAATTTTCTATCTTACTACCTTCGCTCATACTGCCAACTAAACCCTGAAAACTAGCTGGAATCTTCGAGCCTGCAGTATGGATATATTCTTTGACGAAAAGATGTGAATCGCTCTCTATGTACTGCTTCATCTCTTCAGTTGTTACCTTTGCCGATGAGGCACAAAAGAAGATGAAGGTATTATCCTTGGCAAAGATATGTTGTATTCTCTTAGCTCTAGAAGGGAAATTGTCATGTAGATGATTAAAATAGCAAGACGCAAAATATTCTTGGACGAACTTGTGGAAGAATACCGTTGTGTAGACTTTTCGTCGAGGCATCCTGCCCCGGTAATAGTCATTTTCTGGAATATTGGTCAGGAATCCGATTTCACTACCTAATCTAAAGACAGTATCATTTTTGAACTCCTCTGCAGTGAACACAGTTTTTTCATTCTGAATCGGACCGGGGTGTCCCCAAAAACTATCATATGCTGGCTTTCCAAGAAACACCTTTAAATTGTCGAAATCAACGAGGTCTCCCCTTTCAGAATCCTTTATCTTGTTAGTGTATTGTTCGTACATGTATTCTATGATATTATTGAACACGTCAGGGACGGTGTAAGTCTCTGTCAGGAAACTTTCATTCTTTGAGAGCTCACAAAACATGGCCAAAAACAGAGGGTATCTTGCCATGAAAGAAATGTCCTCAATGCTACAATCAAAGTAATAATTATCACACGGCAAGACTTCCGAATCCTTCAGTAATCGGTCTGTTAAGTCAGGGTACCTGCCACCAGAAAGCCACTTCAGAAGGTCATCCGATTTCGTGTTGTTGTGCAGAAAGAACTTTTTAACATAGGCGACCACATTTTCCGAGGTAAATCCTGTCAGTTCGACGTGAGTGTAATCAGGAACATTTTCAAAATCTGCTATTCGCCACGGTCTACATGTGACCATCACCATTGTATCTCTGAATGATTTATACCTTAAAATATCGAGGACTCCCTTTTTGCCGTCTTCCTTCAAACTGCCATATACATACTCGTCGTAACCATCGAATATGATGATAGCACTCTCTGGATTCTGGCTTATATAGCTGTTTATTAAGTCAGCCGTTATACTTCCATGTCGATCTGTCGGAACCAGACCTTGGTTCACAACCTCTTGACCAAGACTGTTCGTAGGGTCAACCAACCGTAACCGAAGAACGATGAGTAAAGGGGTACACCTGATGGAGAACCCCCACAAACAGCTACCCCAATCATGGGCAATTTTACACGAGAGTGTTGTTTTTCCAGTCCCTCCCGCACCTCTTAGGAGAATCCTCTTCGAAACTTTTCCTTTCTTTTTTATTTGGAAAAGCTTTGTATATGAAATGTCTTTCCGGACCAAATTGCTATTTTGGTCAACGTCACGTTGCAAGAGATTCAAATTGATGAACAACTCATCAAGATCTAGTATACTGGAATCGTTCCAGGGAACAGTCTTGATGTCGCAAAAGCGTGAATTATAGTAATTGATGAGATGCTTCCGAAGTTCTTTAATTTCCGTTGGTAAGAGAAGAAGATTCGTACAAAACACAGAACATACGATAGCAAGCAGAACAATCAACACACCGGTGATGATGAGCAACTTGTTAATGGTGATGGACCCTAGAAGTATCACGTCATTGATGTTTCCTGCCTCAGGGATGAATTCGCCTGCAGATGGGAAATAAGAATTAAAAACACACCATTGTTTTTTTTAATGTGTTTATCAAACAATGAGGTAAAATTAACCATTACCCTATTCACAAATATTCAAACTAGTAAGATGCCAGAATATCAGGCAATCAAACATTTACAAAACTAAATTCATTGGAAAATAATACGAAAAAGCGCAATAGGTAATCACTTATTCTAAACATAACATCTACAAATTGAAAAAAAAATGCGCATGAAATATGATTCAGGTGCGTGGCTAGGCATTAATTTTCAGGGAGGGGGGGGGGGCAGACAAAAAAATACGTCGCTGATTCCGTAGCGATGGGGGCCGATGGGTCATCCCTATAGGGCCCCTGGACCCCACCGTCTAGACTAAAGCCTCCATGTTGGCTCAGGGAACGGATCCACTCTTCTGAAACGAATCCTCCAGTGATCAGGGTCAGCGTCACTAAAGGTTTTCAATAGACTTACCATTAACCAAGGAAGCTCCTTGCATTAACGCAGCCGCGCTGCCACGGTTTCTTTAAAAGTGATTTGTGTGAACAGTTGGTCAGCTCAAGGAGCTTGGTCAGCTCCAGAAAATCTATACTTCCTGGTTGGGAATGATAGCTCACTACTTATGACGCTCTGTTTAAGATTAAACAAGAAATATCTTTGGATACCTATCTAGCAACACACAAGTTATTCAGCACTATGTGATTAAGAAAGAAGTTGCATGTGGGTTGCAGCCTGCAACCCACATGCATTTTGCAGGTGCCCTTTATGCGTTTGCGAGGTTGATAGGCATACCTTTTTGCACTCTTTCGGATAGGTTAACCCAACCAGCACGCACAAGACAGTTCGCAAGAATTTGTCGATGATCATTATCGGGCTCTCTCCTCATCTTCCTCCAAGAATGCAGCATCCCCATGGTACCAGAGAAGCTTGATCCAAGGTAGAACCCTAATATGTTACGTAACTGGAAATACTGGACCTTGCGCCAAGTGAAGCCGAGATGGACACCAATTTCGTCAATTTCCAATCCTATTTCATTTGCGATGGCCATTAATTCTTTGTCTGTTATTCCTTGGAAAGCCATTGCTGCGATACAATACGCGACTGGCTGTAAACTCACTGTACAGGGCACAATGAACAGCTACTCCGCCTCAATATATGTTTCTTCCTCAGATGAACATGTTATGGTAGTCTCAGGCTCTCATGCTACACTGTTCTGTGTAGAAACATTGTATGTAGTATTGTAGGATGCACTACAGCGATGACATATAAGCCAATTATGAAAACGAACTGCACTAAACATGGTAATAATCCGCGGTAGGTTAGGAGCTCGAGTTTTGTTATTGCGTTTATCGTTAAAGAGATCGCTCCCAAATGTCAACTGTGCATGCAAGCCCGATGAACCGTGGAACTTTATTATTCATTTTTTTAGCATGGCTTAACCATATTTACAGATGAACAATTGCTACATTGAAAAAAAAATCTTATTAATATAGAAATCTAAAATTGAACAACACATACTTCGGCAGAGGAAATTCATGTTTTGTCCTTCCATACGAGGCAACATGGGGTCGATGTGTAGTTGGTTTAAAATCATTTTTTTTAAATATATATATATGTATATATCTTGCAAATATAGTTCATGAGCACTCGTGTAACTTCGGAGTTGGAGGCGGGGAAAGGGGGAGGGGGAAGGATATACAGTGTGTCCCAGAAAAACGCGTATCCGAGAATTATCATAACTTAATCACAAATATAAAGTACAAATTACATAACATTATAAAGCTCATATTTTTTACACCTTTTTTATACACACGACTCGTAATTAGCGCATGAGTGAATATAAATAATTTGAATAAAATATTCCCGACAGTCACTTTTCCGGGGGTATCTGATTAGAAAAAAATCACGTCTTAAGAGTGACATATCTGCTTTTACAATTTCATTTCTACTTTCTGACCTTTCCAAACTATTGTATATCCCCCCCATAATTCATTAACAAAGTCTCTCGTTTACTACACACTCCGTAATATATACACATATACCATCTTTCGTCTCTCGACGTTCTCCCATACATCATGTCATGGTTGGCTTAATCACTCAATAATTAAAAAGGGAACAACTCGTTTCTTTCCGCCTGGCTATTTTATTTTCTCACTATACATGAAGTAGAAATATCATACAAAATAACATCTAAATATATTCAATTATTTACAATGTGTGTTATATCTGACTTTGCTGCAATGCAGTTAAGAATACATTCAAAATACCGAATAGGGAATAGTGATAACAAGCAACAATATCATATTGAAAAAAGGACTACTTTCGTTCTCCCATTATGTATGATTTCTCAATGATTTTTATCTTATCGTCATTATTCTTTTCGGTACTTTGATAAAATATCCTGTTAAAACTCTGACTTTTAATCTTTACTGCCTAAATCTGTATATCCAAAAGTCTTATAGAGTAACTGGAGGAAAAACTAGACTGTTGGCGACGCATTTCCCGCCAATTTAAAGATCTAAAATCCTTCGATACTGGCATAGGTGTAATCAAGATCCGACACAAAATCGCCTGCATTGTCAGTATGTGTGTTGCTGTTCAAGACACATGGTTTCATGGGCCCTGCAGCTGTCCGGTGATAGTTGATGGATAAACAGTTACTATCCCTTGTGCAGTGGTTGGTACAATGAGCCAGACTGTAGGCGTCTAATTGGTAGAGATAGTGGTTGGAGAGTCGATACCCCTCTTGAAGTACATAGACCGATAATCGTTCATTTCGGGTACGAGTTACTGTTTAAAAAAAATGTAAAAAATTAGAAAGATTAATAATAATAATAATATATGTGATTTGTAATACGCCAAATCCACTCGGCAGAGTGCCCAAGGCGCAGTGAAAGAAGAAAGAAATAGAAAAAGTACAAATATAATAGTAATAAAGATTATCGTAATATGTTTGAATATGCAATATGTTATTGAAATGGTTCATAACCTGCATATTTAATCATTTCATATCTAAAAGAGATTTCAACCGCTCCCCTCGCAAAAAAAATGAAGAAGAGTTGAAAGAAGTGTGTTATGATGCCCCGAGTTTGCTTAATGAAACCATTTCGCTCGAACACAAAATATGATTTATAAATTCTGTTACATAAATGAGATAAGCTCTAGAATTGACAGTGTCAGACGCCTTTGAATCAGACAAGATGGAGTCCTTCGGTCTTGAGTCCCGTTGCATAAAAGATACGATGGTGATTTGGTCATCAAATGATAACCACCATGTAAAAAAAGCTCGACAACCATGCAAAACCAAGGATTTCTTGGAAGCTACTATCGGATGGGCTTGTCTGCGTCTCATTTATGCGCAATTTCTTCTTCCCATCTTGAAAGTAATTCGCATTGGGACTGCCCTGCAATTTACGAACTTTCAAACCTCTTTTTCAAAATTAACGATGACTTACATATTATAAATAAGAATTTGTTTTTGTTCGGTTGCCCATGATGACGGGGAAATGAGAATTGCTTATTTCTGGGGGGGGGGGGGTATGTTCTAGTAATAACTGATTAGCATTCAATTCCGTTTTGTATTGAAAGTGAGAGTAAAAATAATTCAACTGGAATCACACTTAAGATCTGTGAAATTATCATCGTGTCTTCAAACTTACGAGATGACTCCAAGGTTGCATTGACTGGTGGATCGCTCTCGGGACCGTCGCCGTTATCATTACTTGCAAAGATGACGAACTCGTAGGTCGTTCCAGGTTTCAATCCCGTCATGTAATGCGATGACGTCGACACATCGAAGTTAAGAGACTCTGTATTACTACTCTGTTTGTTCATAGGCCAGTAATTGACCTAAGGAAAAGACAAGAAAACACTAATGATTTCGATGATAATGTGCGACAGATGAAGATTAATTCTTTTGGGATGCTCGTACTTCATTCGAACCCCTCACCAACTGATCAATCCAGTTCATTTTAAACGAACCCACACGCACTTATGTGCACTCCCATGCACACACATCATGCACACGCGCGCACCCACCCCCACACACACAACACCCACTTTCTTTCAACCCGTCCCATCACACACACCAACATACAGATGGAGCGATTTTCTTACGGTTATGCCGTTGACGTCCGAGTTCTGAACAGATTGTGGAATGCTTCCCCATGTAATAGTGACAGCATTGGTACCAGCTACCTCCACAGACAGGTCGCTTGGGTAAGACGAAGGATCTGGAAAGGGATTTTAAAAAAGCTGTTTAAAATTATATTTTGTTCCTATTAATTTGGTTAACCGCTTCTCCGTGCATCTTCCTCCTCTTCACATTCTTGCTCTTTTCTCCTCCCCATTCTCCACCTTCCTCCTCTTTCTTCTTCTTCGTCTTCTTCTCCTTCTCGTTTGTTTTCATTTTCTCGCTTCTGTCCCTCTCCGACTAATTCTCTGTCAGTCTGTCATCTTCACCCCCTCGCCCTTCGCACTATTCTTGGTATATCCCCCCTGCAGTGTGAGAGACAACAATATATCGACGTACATCCTCTGTTTATTTTCAGATCATTCGGAATATATCATATAGGTCGTACGATCATAATCAGTTTACAGTAATAATCAAGTGCTCCTTACGAGTATCATCTTCACAGATGTAATAATTGGTGGTTGAGCAGGATCGATCGTTGAGACTCTGAGAAGTGTAAAGCTCCACACAGTCTTCACCTGATCCTCCACTGTCAGGCTGTCCACTCAACCAGTAAGAGCTACTCTCTGGCTCAGTATGGTGTTCCGTTTCATAGCGCCACAACCCTAAAACAAAACAAATGTAAATCGGATTTATTACATATTCATGGCGGATCCTCTATCAAAATGTGGAGCATTGTGGCCCAGTGGATTAGTCTTCGGACTTTGAAACAGAGGGTCGTGGGTTCGAATCCCAGCCATGGCGCAATTTCCTTCAGCAAGAAACTGATCTACAATGTGCTGCACTCAACTCAGGTGAGGTAAATGGGTACCGGTATGAAGTAATTCCCCAAGAAGCTGTGTGCGCTGTGAACGCCTAGCTTAGCCGGGTAATATAGGAGCGCCTTGAGCACCTAACAAGGTGGATATGTGTGCAATATAAATACCTTATATTATTATCATTATTAAAATTCATTCCAAGTTTTAATGGTTTTGCTGTTGAAAATAGTTTTGCAAATTGTCTGCTTAGATTCCATTGGGAGAACGGTTGAGGCCAGTTTTACGGGATAAAGAGTATTACTGTGACACATCCTTGCGGTTTATGTAACAACTATCAAGCTGCCATCCTTTTATTTATAAATTCTGCAAGACCTAGTAGGTAATGAGAAAACAATTCAATAGGCGCGAGCCTCACCAGCTATCAGTGACATAGACAATGGGCGAGCCTTCGAAAGGAGAAGAATCGCCAGGTTTGGGAAGATTAACAAAACTGATATAAGTCGAGTCTGACCTCTCTGAGAGATAAGTAACTATTTCCGAAGGAAGACAAAGGAGATATCTAGAGCTGTGGAAAATGGGAGTTTGCCTATTAGAGGACAGACTGAACTATCCTCATTATACTTACCGTCAGACGATCGATACGTCAGTCCAATCCAGAATCTCCTGCTAGAGTATCGATGGCGGTAATAATCGACCAAGAAGTCAAATTCCCTATCGGACTCTATGGTAACAAGATCCGCGCCTTGGGACTGGCAGTAGTCCCGCGCGTCAGACCAGGACCGGGTATCAGATCCAAAGAGGTAACAGCTGTGATCGTCCCAAGCCCAACCGTTCCCGCAGAGAGGGTGGGTGGTAGGCTGACTGATTGCAGAAGCCCCTGTCATTAAAAAAATATTGTGGTTTTTATTTGTAAATTATAATATATCTAGACAAGTGTAACAACCTTCCAGACAGAAAACATATCAAGTACGGACACCTGACTATGTCAGTCTACTTCTGAGAAAAGACGTTGTCAACCTCTGACAGACGCCCTGGAATAAACGCCATAAATCCATATTTTAAACTTAACGTCAAGATTTCGCAACCTTACTAGCTTAAATTCATTAAAAGCGTTGTTCAAGATTAGTTACAGAAATAAGTGGTTGCATAAATGGTAATGATAATCTGCCTTTCTCTTTGAAGATTGATATCTAAATCGTTCATTATTCCGAGGGTTGATATTTCTTCTTCAGGTCTGTTGGGCATCAATCCACCTTCCTCCATTAATTAACTTAACTCAACTCAAGGAAAAGTGTAGGAGTAACGTATCAGGCAAGGCATTCAAAAGAAAAGGAGCAATGCGAGGGCATCCTTTACGAGTCTATATCAATCCCGTATCGTAATCACATATTCTATTGTTTCAAGAAATATAACTCGCTGACATGAATCATAGACAGCTTTTAAAGAGGATTATATACCTGGGCTTGCTTTGCAGATATAATGTAATGTATTATCGACTGTCACGTCCACCATATCCGTTAAGTCATTGATATACATGACTGCTGCATTCTCGCTGACACCACCGTTGGGTTCGCCGCTCTTCCATGGAGCGTACGATGGGGTGTTGCCTTCAGCATCTACCCATGTACCTGTTACAATGAAAAAAAATGGCGTATTTGAATATTTCAAGTGCTCACAAACATCTTCAATTCACTATAGTTTAACTGAATAAAGGAATGTGTGTTTTCTTTTACATTATAGAGTGTGTGTACGTTTATTTCTGGTATTTCATCTGCAGACCACCATGCTTGCCATTTGTAGGGATCTTTTAACCCTAATTCTCCCGGGGGGGGGGGCATTATGCCCCCCCCCTCGACAATTTTCGCGATATATCTGCTGCGCAAAATTTTTTGACCTCGCCGCTCTCTGACTTTTTACTTTTAAATCTCGCGCAAATTTTGAGACCAAATTTGTGACGCCCAGGTACGCGGTTACGACTTTACACAACATTTTGTAAGTGCATGTCAGACCCAAAATTGCTCATAAACGTGATTTCATGTACAAATCCAATGCAAATTGTGTATTTAGCCAAAATTCATAAATGTATCATTATTTCTACTTTTACTGATTAAACTTAATTAATTTTGCCTTGTTTATGATCAGAGTTAAGTCTTGAACGAACAATAACCCCCCCCCAAAAAAAAAATACATAAGAAATATTTTAAAAATTCATAAATCGGTCTTAGTACCAGAATTTTTTTCATTCACCATTGTTAAGAATGCTATAAAGAATATTTTCACCAAAAAGTAGCATTCTAAGAGCTTTATTTAGTGAATCAGAGCAAAAAGTATCATTTCATGAATCTATTAATGAATGAATAATAATTAATGAATAAATTAATAATTCATATAAAATAAAAATATATGAATTCAGTGAAATTTACCAATGCAACGTATTACGTAATTCTCTACCATCATGTAAATTTTCGTTGTGATCGCGCAATCCGCGGCTGAGATCTGAAGCCCCCCCCCCCCCCCGAAATGACAAGAATCAAAATACCCCGGGAGATTTAGGGTTAAGATGGCCGAGAGTAACATTTTGAATTTAGTAACGCTAATACTAATCGTTTCTTCGATGCAACTCACCCCCCTCCCATGCCCAATCCACCAACATAAAATAATGACAAAGTATCAAACTAAAACCAGAGTGATGATTGTAGGAGGGATTCAGGGGTCCGTTGCAGAAAGAGTTGCGTTTAAACGCAAGTCAAAAAATCAATCGCAAGACCCAAATGCGCGCTGTTGATTGGTTGAAAATCAAAGTTGCGCATGATGTTTAGAGTTGCGTTTGATTGCAACTCTTTCTGCAACAGGCCCCTGGTTGTATCATATATACAATTCAGATATATGATCTTCATAATTATGTAAATGTCGTTCATCGTGGTCGATATCATCATCATCATGAATACCAGTCTCCCATTGTTACCTTCTACTGCAATGTCGTTATATCCAAGCCAAATGGTGCTTGAGTCAGACTGAGACCATCGCAACGATCGTCTCATGAAGTTGTATTCGTCTTCATTGTCCGGAACTGCTAAATGTCCTGTAAACCCAACAAATGCGAAATATTAAATTAATAACCTTCAAAAATAAAATCATATACATGTAAATGATCACATAAAACCATTTATTGAAACAATGACGGCATCGGCTTGTAATGCCATACCGAAGACGTAGTTTATCTTGTTGAAAAATATATCATTGTGTCATATTTCTGATTTTATTTATATATTTCACGCTTGAGAAGCAAGATATGACAGACTCATCCATGAACTCTCTTTCATTACAATCTTGACAATGATCATCTTCAATATTCGAGGCATGTAGCCTACTTCTCTTAATTCATCTATGGACAAGACATGTAGGCTGGCGGACATGATGAAGATATTGGTGTCCTTGTAAGGCGTCTCTTTACTATGTTATGTAATTAAGGTTCAATTGGTTCATATAAGTTTCCCCTCATCCACCCGATCATGCATTTATTTTTTTTATTTTTTTATTCATAAGAATCGCTGGGCCCTAGTAATATCTTAGTATATTAATATACTGATTTTTTTCATTATAGAACAATAATTGATCATCATGAATCTCACCTCCTTCTCCTTGACAGGCGGTTTCTGCATCTAGCCAGCTCAAACTGGTAAGAACCGGTAAGAAGCAGTTTGAACCGTACTCTGTCCAGCCGTCAGAACAGCTCGACACCTCTGCGTAAGAACAAAATAAAGGATTGATTATATCAGATAAACCATTGATAAATCTATTGTACATCCTTGGTCCCGTAATACAAAAGTTAGACTTGATTTTCCCGATTAAGTGTACATTGTAGTCAATGGAATCAGTCGCAGAATATTGTTCTACGATCATTGCTAAGTTTTGTGTTACGAGCCCCTGGTTTAGGATGAGATAAGTGGTCAACTGGGGCCCGTTTCATAAAGGACTTACAACTGTTGTAATATTGCAATTATGGCAACTAACATGGTAACAGGGCTCAGTAGCCAATCAGAATCAAGGTTTCCATGGTAGTTGCCATGATGGCAAAGTTATCACAGTTTAATTCTTTATGAAACCGGTCCCAGAGGTCATGGCCGTAGGTAACATGAGAATCACAGATTAAGCTGTCTAAGCTCTCCAACCGGATTGATGAATGAAAATTATCACATTACTAGATTATTTACAGAGGACTAATTGGGAACAATTTCTAAAGTTTTAATCGAGAAAAATATAAATGAAATATATCGCAGGTTTGTGCCAAATTTATTCTCTGTATACATGATTCGTTGGTAATCTGTACGTGGATACACATGATCAGGGGTAGAACCGGAGAATTGGATAAGACGGCAAGCTGATGTAACGTGTTAGTTTTACAACAAAATTCGAGTATTAATGATATAGATTCAAGGACCCCTCCTCACTTTGGTTTAGTCCAGCAACGGCCAAATGTGACACCACCCATGCATTTGACCCCAATAGTCGTAATAGGAAATGGTCAGATGGCAATATGATATAGTCGTTAACGATTGAGCATACTGACAATATGATTTCATGATATTAATGGTTGTTTCTTTACAAATTTATTTCAATTAGTTCTGTTACGAACATAGCCAATAAATTAATAATAGAATCAATATATCCAATTAGGCATAATACAAATTTCAGCAACTATTCATCAATGCTAGCTCGCACTGTAGAAATGAGCGAAAGAGGAAACCAAATTATTTATACATTTAAATATCAGTACGATGTGTTCACATACCAGTATATGGGTCTTCAACGCGGTCCACTGGGAAATAAGAAAGAAAGCAAAACAAAATTAAAGACGATTTGTGGTTATCATGCAAAATATAATATCATCAAATTGGAATATACAGTCGAGAAACGATATGTGAGTATCAGTCTACTTGTGATAATTGTAATGATTTTAAATGTGGGTTTAAATATGATTGAAAACTCCAATCCTTTCCAGATTTAAACCTAGCAAGGCTGCAGGGTAGGCATGGGGAGGGCTGCGAGTCACCCCCTCGAATTTGAATATCTTAAGGAGGGCCTCCGAGCCCTCCCGGTCATGTGATCTCCAAGAACACCCCTGTCTAGTGAGGGATCTACCAATCGAAAAGTTGAATGGGTAATGAAAAGGAAGAACTAAGAAGAAATTTTATATAGGCCTATATTGTGAACAAAACAAGATCCACCTGTTTCATAAATCCTTAAATTCAAGTAACGCTCTTGTTTTATCAGCTTATCAGAGCTTTCTATCTTTTATCGCAAGGTTCGGGCAAGTAGGCCCCCAATAGTTCAGTTACGACTGTTTACCTAAATAAAGGGACATTATAGTACATGATGTTTTGTCGAAATAAAACCGATTTGGTACACATTTTACACTCAACCGGTCAAAGAAATGCAGCTCCCTCTACGTTGAAAATTGCTCTAGTAAACCAACTGTAAGACACACAACACGATTTATAGACTTACTGATTCGGACATATAGGTGATATGTAGTACCGGTACTTGTGCCGACAGTCAGGTCGTTTTCCGCGCTGAGCCAGCACTCATTGGACGACGGCTTGAAATCAAAGGACAGGCAAACATAACTGGAAGCCGACACACAGGCTGAAGCGCATTGATCAGGAGTTACGCCAGAAAGCACTTCGTTGTTGTAACCACTTATGTGCCTCTCTTTGATGAACATGAAGTCTGTACGCCCAGTCACAAGGACTGATCAAATGAAAGATTTAGAGGAACTTTGTGTCAGGAATCTATTCACCATACCCTTCACAAAAAAAGGTAATCATCTAATATTCAATATCAGCATCGTCGCCGTTTTACCAATATTCTGCGCAATTGAAACAAAATAGTCATCATCTGCACAAAACTTATCATCTCCATTTTTTCCGTTATCATTATCATCAGCGTCGTTAGGTGAGTAGGGTATTATGTTCAATGTCAACTTGTATTTTTTATTTAAGCTCAGTTTTAATATAGACTAGCAATTTTAAAATGATCAAAATATGGAGGCCTCTGGTAAATCAGGGATTAGGAAGAAGAACTCTCTTGTTTGATGACAGGGTAACAGGTTATTCTCTGTAATTAAAATGCTAATCAAAGAAATAACCAGTGGAACTGCCGAACTAGATACTATGGAGGTTTGTGACTTTCAACATTCCATTACTCTTTTCCAATTTCTCGCCAAATAACGTGACATATATATGTATATATATATAAACATATGCTTCTAAATCATCCATGTCGAATTGAAAACAAACCCTTGATTTTGTAGGTTAAAAAAGGAAGCCTGTTTTTAAAAAAGATTTCTGTCAAAAAATCTGTTTTCTAAGAAAGTGGATTGCTTATAGCATCAATTTGAGATACATGATGTTGAGTAAATTCTGTTAACATAGGATACCACAGGTGTCACGGCCAGACAAAATACAAACTCTTCACTAATTACGTTGGGTTATGAAAATACTTACCATGATTTTCTTATTTACGAGATAACTGGATATACCCATTTGATTTGCTAGTTCATTACGATGAACCTGCGTGCCGAATATAGAGTACACAATTTTTCCTGCGCGCGCGCTGCATCTCCCTACCAACGCACTATCCCAAGATCGTCGCGCAATTTGGCGTCCATTTCCTCTCATGAGCCTGCGGGCAAGACATGTTGTCACACAAGGCGAGGGGTAGGAGGGAGGGTTCAAATGGGTATATCCAGTTATCTCGTAAATAAGAAAATCATGGTATTTTCATAATTTACATCAATAACTGGGATATACCCATTTGATTTGCTAGACCAACACGGATTCAACGTGAAGGGAGGCATGTCTAGACTAAGAAGTGCGTTAAAATAGGGAGATGAAGACACAAAGGCCGTTGCCTTACGGACAGGGGAGGCGATAAAGCCTCATGTGAAGAAGTCCTTAAGAGCAAGGAGTGAAGGAAAGAGGGGCGTCAATAGACGGACCTCGAGAAGTCGTGAACGACGATTCCAAGAAAGAGCCCAAGAAGAATGATACTAAGTATCATGGGCCCTCGGCCTAGTGTCAGGAGAACAACATCACCAGCTGACTAGAGCGTAAAATTCGGAATTTGTTGAAATTTTCAACAAGAATCGTGATCGGAAAACTGTAGCTTTAAGGCTCAGTAAGTGATCCATCGAACAATCTGAGAAGGCGAGAGATCTCAGAAGCCTCCGCGTGGGAGAAAGCGCCCAGAATTCGATATCCGTCTCAAATGCGTGAGGGCAGAACATCTGCAGAATTCTGATAGAGAGCTGTGGCAGAAAGTTACTAGCGGTCCGAAGGGGACTAGGAACGACGGAGAGTAGGGATTTAAGAAGAAAACCACTCGTAAGGCAGTCAAGGGTCGAGAAAGCGACTGAGTGCCATCCTTTTAATAAGAAATACCGCGGACCTGCTGCCTATGTAGAATAAAGCAGTCTGGTTAAAATAGCTCAACCGGGCGTGTCAGAGAAACAGCGCGGTACACATCACGACAAAAGTGTGATAGACCGAGTGATCGAGAGAGAACTCAGGATCCCCTTTCTCCCGTACTGATCGAAGCACCCATCTGAGGGTGCAGTGCCCGCGGTGGAAGAGGTGGCTTGGCTCAAGCCACCATTGCCGAGAGAGCCCGTGAGGCTAGGCTGCGATGGATGACCGCCGGGCGGGGGAATCCCTAGCAGCAGCAAGTGTACACCAGAGGGAGCTGGCGAAAAGTCTCTGTCATGATCCTACGTGAAGGCGACAATCAAGAGATGTTCTAACGAACAGACATCGCCAGATATGATACCTCAACAGTACGTTCCCAACGGAATCGAATGAGGTAGCAACGGCCCTGTCCTATCAAGTTAGGGACGGAAACTGGCTAAGAGTGTCGATGTCCTCGCTTGAAGAAACAAGCGAAGGAGGAGGGAGACTTGAGGAAAATAAACACAAAAATTTCCATCAGTCTGCGGTGAGAACCAGTTGTTTATGAAAACAGCCACAAGGCCTGGTCTCTCAGGTGATCGTAAGAGCAAGCACCGCCGGCGCCGGTTGCGGCAGCGTGGAACAGTCCGATATCGGAGAATAAGGAGTTCCAAAAAGCTGCGGGGGGCGGCAAAAATGACGCCCTAAGCAGTGGGGGATGAGCATCTAAGTTTCTAAAGGAAGAACTCCAGTGAAGTAAATCACTTACATGGAGAGACTCATCCGCAGTCGGCCCGAGAAAAAGCGGGTCGTAGTGATTGTGGTTAGGTAGGCATAAGCATACATGCATCCACGGTTACATCATCCTCGGTCGTGCGGTGACCATGGCCACATGCATTGCATGGAGGGAGGATGAAAGCAGCATGCGAGGCGACTCGAGTGTGCCGAGTGAAAAAGCTTCTAAATAAGAAGACGATTCGACAAATGTACACGGTAAGACATCCACCGTAGACCACTCCACACAAGGAGGAAACGGCGGAGACGCCCGCAAGCTTGACCCACATAGAGAGCAGTCTATAACATAGACTGTTAGAGCTCGACCGATGGTCTGAAGGCGTACTGTTTGGTGTAAACTCGCCGACCCGGTACGGTGGGTGTGCCCAGAAAATAGGCATAGAATGCCGACAGAGAAGTCTGGGGCTTTAAACAAGCTTGAACGCACGTACATAGCCAATAATCTCATGAGATGTACGGCGGTTTCTTTCCTCCGAGATGATGCTTACCCGACCGGGAAGGACTCGGGGAACAGCTGTGAATGTCAACAGGAGGGATGTCTAGCATATGAAAAGCTGATTCCCTCCAGGTATTCGGTGCGGGTGCTTTCGGCGGTGTCCGGCTGGACGACCGGTGATTGCAGCTCAGGCAGGGCTCGAACGAGCCGCCCGAATACGAGACAATAGGTTAACATAACCATAATGCACCGGGTGGTGAAGGCGTAGCGATTACTAAGCACAGGAGAACTTTAAATCGCCGTGACATTCAGATCCGATATACATACTCATAAGTTCGGAGAGCTATGAGGTAGTTGGACATACCGCTGAGCGGTGATGGTGCTCATATCGGAGTCGCCCTCCCCTTATGGAACAAACACAGTGTTACCACAGTGTGTTCACATAGTTGACTATGTGTAAACTATGTGTTAACTATGTGGTCACAGTGTTGTCACAGTGTGAGACTTCAGATCACATAGTTAATCACATAATTGCCCACATAGTTGGGTAACAAACACAGTGTTACCACAGTGTGTTCACATAGTTGACTATGTGTAAACTATGTGTTAACTATGTGGTCACAGTGTTGTCACAGTGTTGTCACAGTGTGAGACTTCAGATCACATAGTTAATCACATAATTGCCCACATAGTTGGGTAACAAACACAGTGTTACCACAGTGTGTTCACATAGCTGACTATGTGTAAACTATGTGGTCACAGTGTGAGACTTCAGATCACATAGTTAATCACATAATTGCCCACATAGTTGGGTAACAAACACAGTGTTACCACAGTGTGTTCACATAGTTGACTATGTGTAAACTATGTGGTCACAGTGTGAGACTTCAGATCACATAGTTAATCACATAATTGCCCACATAGTTGGGTAACAAACACAGTGTTACCACAGTGTGTTCACATAGTTGACTATGTGTAAACTATGTGGACACAGTGTTAGACTTCAGATCACATAGTTAATCATAATTGTCCACATAGTTGGGCAACAAACACAGTGTTGCCACTTGCCACAGTGTGTTCACATAGTTGACTATGTGTAAACTATGTGGTCACAGTGTGAGACTCAGATCACATAGTTAATCACATAATTGCCCACATAGTTGGGTAACAAACACAATGTTACCACAGTGCATGTGTTCACATAGTTGACTATGTGTAAACTATGTGGACACAGTGTTAGACTTCAGATCACATAGTTAATCACAAATTTTGCTCACATAGTTGGGTAACAAACACAGTGTTACCACAGTGTGTTCACATAGTTTACTATGTGTAAACTATGTGGTCACAGTGTTAGACTTCAGATCACATTGTTAATCACATAATTGCCCACATAGTTGGGTAACAAACACAGTGTTACCACAGTAAGTTCTTCAATCATACCCGAGAAAAATTTAACAAGCAAGAACAAGGGTCTTCAAGCTCGCGCAGGGCGGGGGGAGCAGGGAGGAGTACAAACTTGAAAAATTGTTTGATGCACTATTCCCAATACAATCTCCATTTAGTTTTTAATTTACACTGAAATTTTGCCGGTAATTTTGATATTTGATGATTTTTTTATTTTCTTTTAAGATCATCATCGCAATGGATAAACTATCAGTAAAGGCTATAACGTTAATAGAGTTATAGATCTATACTAGATATCCGGAACTCTTCGGTAAATCTCGGCCTCGGAAATCTATTTTCGGCGAGGCATGCTAGCGCGCTAGTGTAATACATGTGCGTTTCAAATTCACTCGCTAAAGCTCACCGACGCCCGTTACAGTTTATCGCTTCATCCAATATTTACGCCCGTTAGAATCTGATCTTACTGCACTTTGTCTTAATCTTCTTGAATTGATAAGGATATCAACCATGTGCGTCTTAGTACACTGGGTGGAAACAAGGAACTGTTACTTCTAGCGATTTTGTAACAAACAAAAAGATGTCGGTCAACTTGGTGGACCCGAAGTTTGAGGGCCTGGTGGAGTCCCGAACCCCGCAGAGAAACGGCCGAAACATTGGCTGGGATGTGGAAGGCCAAGGTGTTAGTGGCCAGTGGTAAATATACATTATTATATCCTGATTTGTACCTAATATGTAATTATTTATGCTCTCCCTTTGTCCAGGGGTAATTGCCGAAGAACCGTATGTATATAGATCTATAGGCTATGTGGTGCTCGACTAGCCTGGAGGCGTCTGAAACTGAAAGTCATGATTTAATTTAGGCAGTGTATTATTACAGCCACACGCGTGTGTCTTTACCATCCAGCCACACGCGTGTGGTTGTATCCACTGTGGATACCGCCACACGCCGCCAGTAATAACAGTAAAACACGTATGTAGGTCTGACCGTCTATATCACCATCAAAATAACCTCATTTCTTCATTAAATTCTTACATTCTAAACCCCTTTGATATCTTTAGATCGTTTCAATTTCATTCTCACCGTCTTCTCTCCTTGCTTTTCTTGTCTTGTTACAAACGGTCGTCTGTTTAACAGCAAATTCTCTTTTTCTACTTGTGTCGATTCTGGCTTCCTTCGCGGTGGCAGACCCATACAGCGTTAGCGCAGCGCAGTAGTAGACCTACACAGTTTGGGTTTCGCACGTACGCGCACATAGCCTAGAGTCAGTAGAGAATCGACACAAGTAGAAAAAGTGTGGAAATTTGCTATTTAACAGGCGGCCTTTTGTAACAAGACAAGAAAAGCAAGGAAAGAAGACGGTGAGAATAAAATTGAAACGATTTAAAGAAATCAGAGTGGTTTAGAATGTAAGAATTTAATGAAGAAATGAGGTTATTTTGATCGTGATATAGACGGTCAGACCTACATACGCGTTTTACTGTTATTACTGGCGGCGTGTGGCGGTATCCACAGTCCAGATGGGTGTTCTGGATATAACCACACGCGTGTGGCTGGATGGTAAAGACACACGCGTGTGGCTGTATACACTGCCTTTAATTTAACCCAGGGAACTCCCGCCCGCGTAGCGGGCGGGAGTTTCCTGGCCTGGGTTACTATGAATTTAGCTCTACATAGTACTCTACGTAGTCGTAGGGTTACTCCCCACTGACGCCTGGGATCACGAGCTATATTCACCCACGTACTGGTACAAAACCTGAAACTTTCGCCCCCGAGATTTCTACTTTCCCTCTAAATCTAGCCCTAAAACATGTAGGCCTACCTGTCATGGGGTTCAACTTATTTTCCAAGTGAAGTAGATTACCGGGTGTAACATTTCTGCGATATTGATTTCATTTTTAAAGAAGAATTCATAAAAACGAATCGCGCGATTTGCGTGCTGTCGCCAAGCGAAAGACAAGGAAATCAAGATGGCGACATAAACACGGCCGTAAGCTCTTTCCATCTTTTCTACTAGCCAGGAGGCTTCTAAAGAGTAAAAAATCATTTACTAATACTATACTAACGTAGTCTTGAGGAAGCAATGATGATGATTTTTTTTAGATATGTCATATACTTCTTCATCATTGACGTCTTGACACTCTCTCCATAGTGTCTTAAGCGAAGGACCAAAACAAAGATGGATTTCCCTAGAAAATCCATCTTTTTAAACCAAAATCACAAGAATTCTATTAATTCTATTCATTCTTACACCTTCCTAGGCCTAATGCATAGGGAGGTGTTAAATATTATTATATAAAAATATAAAATTTAGAGATAGAAATTAGAGATGAAAATTCTTATTCAACAAATCTTAAAATTTATTTCGTGATCATAAATAATTTATATAATATGAATTATTTATAATGAAAATATAAATTTTAATGGGTTAGTTAATGATTTGTTAAATAAGAATTTTCATCTCTAAATTGTTAAGACGGGATTGCTTTCCGGAAGTACCGTAAGGGCACTAGTATTCAACCCGGCATAATTCAAAGATTTTGACATATTTCCAAAAATATTTAGAAATATGGAAACTATCTTAATTTCATACCTTTGTTATTTCCAGGGTAATCTGTTGTCGGTATTTTCTTTATCAATCTGTCAACTGTATGCGCGTAGGATCGAATTATGCACCGATGGCCTTTTGCACTGAATTGCACTAGTATTCAACCTAGTAAGGATAGATAGCAAATCTCAAAAGGGTTTATATTGGTAAATTAGATCTAGATCTATGTAAGTCTCTGGCTTTGATTAATTCCCTGTTTGGTCTCATCTCAAATGGTCTAGTCCATAGTCGAATGGGACAAGGGCAGATTGAGAGACAGGACCATCTTTCATCGCTAGGTTGAATACTAGTGCAGACGGGTTGAATACTAGTGCAAAAAACCGTCGCCGTATAATTCGATCGCCCGCGCACACAGTTGACTGGTTGAAGAAAAAAATAACGGAAAAAGAATAACCAGCATTTGCTCTTAGAAATAAGACGGGTCTGAAATTCAGGTAAATTCTATGTTTCTATATATTTGAGGAAACTCTCCAAACGGGTTGAATACTAGTGCCCTTACGGTACGTCATACATAAGCGGTTCAAGGGTCGACGCTATTGTATTTCCATTGTTTACATGTGGAACGGGGGTCTACGCGGCATCAGTTAGGTAAGAAATCTTCATTTTTTTATATTTTTTATAATAATATTTAAAACCTTCCTACGCATTAGGCGTAGGAAGATGTAAGAATGAATAGAATTCTTGTGATTTTGGTTTAAAAAGATGGATTTTCTAGGGAAATCCATCTTTGTTTTGGTCCTTCGCTTAAGACACTATGGAGAGAGTGTCAAGAAGTCAATGATGAAGAAGTATATGACATATCTAAAAAAAATCATCATCATTGCGTCCTCAAGACTAATACTAACGTATCTTATGGTGTGTTTATGCTTCCATTGCGAGGACAGAATCAGCGATTTCAAACGTCGATTCAAAACGCCGATCGTAAACGTGGTTCTGGGAGTGCTGTTTATGCTTAACTTTTCAGAGCATATCATGATCTCCAGCTGGCTTCGCATCGTAAAGCGAGGTCAAATTGGGCGCGCCTTTTTTCAAAAGTTTTTTTTTTCCGATTGTTGTTTTTACGTAGAGATGACAAGGAGCAATACGACTGTATTTGCCCGCGGATTTTCATCTCACCGGAAGCATGTACCAAATGACGTCATTTAAACACGTTTATGATCGTGGTTCTGTTTATACTTCCCCAGAAAGCCTGATTCTGGTCAAACAACGTTTACAAACGCACCTTTTTGTGAGTTTACGATCGGCGTTTTGAAACAGCGTTTAAATGAAAGTAAGCATGGACGCAACCGTGTTTTGGACTAATCACGTTTGGAAACGCTGATTCTGGCCTGAAAAGTGGAAGCATAAACACGGCCTTACTCTCACCTAGCCAGGCGGCTTCTAGTTCTAGAGAGTAAAAAAAAGAGACTTGCCCGATGTTTACACCGCCATCTTGTTTTCTATTGTTCTTCACCCACGATACGGACGCTTGAGTCGCGTAACGTGGGTGAGAGTAGCCAGGCGGCTTCTAGAGAGTAAAAATCATTTACTAACGTAAGGTTACTCTCATCCGAAGCCAGGTCTTCCTTCTCATTGACCCACACGACGGAAGCCAAACCACCTGAAACTTTCACCCCCAAGATTTCTACTTTCCTTAATAGAAAAGATCTAGGCCTAAATCATGTACATTGAAAAAACTTCATTTCCGACATTTCTACGCTCTCGTTATTTTTGAACAAGAATTCATCAAAAAAAATGAGAGAAATATTGTGAAAAGACGGAAGAGACTTGCCCGATGTTTACGCCGCCATCTTACTTCCTATTGTTCTTCGCCAACGTTACCTGACGCACGCGTCTATGAGAAGGAAGACCTGGCTTCGTATGAGAGTAACCTTACGTTAGTAAATGATTTTTACTCTCTAGAAGCCGCCTGGCTACTCTCACCCACGTTACGCGACTCAAGCGTCCGTATCGTGGGTGAAGAACAATAGAAAACAAGATGGCGGTGTAAACATCGGGCAAGTCTCTTTTTTTTCATGACAATTTTTCATTTTTTTAATGAATTCTTGTCTAAAAATAAAATCCATAGCATAGAAATGTCGGAAATGAAGTTGTATCCCAGGTACATGATTTAGGGCTAGATCTTTTAGACAGAAAGTAGAAATCTCGGGGGCAAAAGTTTCAGGTTTTGGCTGCCTACATGCACATGTATACAATAGAAGCCCTGGCTTCGTATGAGAGTAAGTTACGTTAGTAAATGATTTTTACTCTCTAGAAGCCTCCTGGCTAGACTGGATTAGCATTACATCGGCTAATTAACAAATTTGGGGACAAATTTAATGATGTGAAAGATTCTTACTAGTTTTTAAATAATAATTATCTTATTTAGATCTACTGAAAAATATGTCTACAACTCAAAATAGTTTGTGTGTACAGAATTCAGATAAAATTATTTACGTCTATAACTTAAAAACTGGTGTCTGAATTCTGATTTGATAACTTGTCTATACACTGTAGTAATAATTCTAATAATGCTAAAACCCCATTTTTACAATGCATTTCATAAATTGCTATTTGAAATTACTCTGATTATTTATGTCTGTCCTTAATGTGCCTGTCCCTTACAGAAAAAAAAGCTGATGTACTAAAGAAAGAGAAGGAGTTCCTAAACACCGCAACCAGAGTAGATGAGGCTATGGATGAGTCTGATGCCACAGATGAGGACATGGAGGATGAGGCTTCAACCTCAAAAAAAGATGTGAGAAAGAGGGTACGTTGAAACTTTACATTCAACTTAAATTTTTAAGACGTGCATGGATCAGGAAATTTTGAAGCATACTAGCCAGGAAATTTAGTCCAAAGTGATAAGTGTTTACCTGAAGCAGGCCAGACTTTATTCTGTGATTTGCAAAAAAAATGACAAAAAAAAAAACATAACTTGATATCGCTGCCAGTGGTGATTCAAAAAATTGCTCTTAAATTTCTACTTGAAAAAAAAAATTGATGGAATTGGAAAGTATTGGTGGTACTACTTCAATAAAAGAAAATTCATTAGAAAAACTAAAAATAGTGATACACTTATGAATTTTGTCTGGATTCCTAGTCTAGATACAGAATTGCATTGGATTTGCACATGACCGCGTACCCAGGTGTCGCAAATTTGAACTCAGAAGATATGCGAGACTTAAATGTGAGTGGCGCGGCGCGGTCACCCCAAAAATCGTAGCTGGATGGTCTTGAAAAATGTTGAGCGGGGGAGTGGGGGCTACATAAAATTTTAATTTTAAAAATTCTAAACATATTCCATATCTGTTCATATTTTATTTCCATTTTTGGTTGCAGGTTGGGAAAGCTGACAGATCTGCTATGGCAGAGCTTCTAAAGAAGAAAAAGACTGAAGACCAGCGGAACCATAAAGGTCAGTTTAAAAGTTTATTATTTACGGCAAGATTCTGTGGCCAATTAAATGAAAAATCATGACCAGAAAACAAAATTCTCAGATGTCCAGAAAGAGTATCTTCTCCAGAGCATTGCATTCATGCTTTTGGTGCAAATAGAATTTTACATCACAACAAAGAATACCTCTTAATTATCGAAGGTTAAACATATACCACATAAAAATTGTATCTGAAATTATGATGGAGTAGATGCTCTTTCAGGACATACATCTATATGAGATGAGAGTTATGTTTTCCGGACATGCTTTTTCATTAAATTGGTGATTTTTTTAAATGTTAAAGTTTTTTTCTGACTCTCTTGGTATATCATTGTAGGATATTGGCACTCTAAATGGATGAATTTCCATTGCTAGCCCTGGCATATCAACATTCACAAATAACACTGTGTCTCACACACAGATTTGCGTTATGGTAAATTCTAGTAGAAGGGGCTATGAAATGATGTGTCTGAGGATATATCCACCGCAAAAATAAAAATCACTTTCAATTTTTGAAAAAATTGCATTTTGGCCAATTCATATCGTCTGTGATGTCATAAAATCATATTCTAAAAAAATCTCTGTTCTTTAATGATATTTATCAAACCTTCACTGATATATTTCTCAATTTTTTTTTGTTTCTTATTACAACCAATTATTCATCAGGGTGAACTTCCCCTTTGATAGCTTTTACATTTTCTTGTGTATTTTGCCAAGAATGATTGTCTCTGCGTGAATCTACAAATGAATTCAGAATATCACAATTACTGTAAATAGGAAGATGCTCTATAATTTCTCATATTACCAAGCTTGTCAATAATTTCAAGGCGGAGGGTTAGGGTGAATCTCCCTGAAAGAGAAACTACATGTACTAGAATAGCACAGTCTCTCCAAATGGTAATCTACGGTGAAAATAAGTTTTTGATGTGGAAACAAAAACAAACTAACAGAAAACAAAGGAAAAGGACACTGACTTTGATTTGAATCTACGTAACCATAGAAAACATTTTAATGTTTTAAGTAAGTGATTGATCTTCACAAATGTCTTGTCATTTTACATTTTACAATGATGCTGCCTGTCACCGGTACAATTTCTTCCAGAGCGGCGGACCAAAAAAATTAGAAATTCACAGAGTCAAAGGCTTAGACAATCAACCAGTTTAAGAACTTAATTTCCTTTAAGTCACTTCCTTGTCATTTCATAAGATATTTTCAATCAAGTAGGACTATAGAAATAAGATTACCGAGCCTGAAATCTTGATTTTCTTGCTTTAACTTATCCGCCCCTAATATTATAATCCTGTTTCATGGGTATGCATGGTTTTTTTGTTGTGTTTGTGACTCTTAGATACTCCACTGCAGCTGAGTAACCAACAGTCACAAACAGACGGAACTTGACTTGGCTTTAATTAATATTTATATATGATGTAGAGTCTTTGATAAAAGTTTGAGACTTTGAGCCAGTTTTTGTGTCCTTTCATTTTCTTATATTCAGCACACACAACAAGCATGACAACAATTTCCCTGCACTTCCACGGGCCAAGTACGTGCACGCATGGGCCAGAAGCTGAAAGATGTCCGTGCATCTCGAAGACGTGCAGAAAAGCAGGTTTAAGTGTGATACCTTTTTTTTTGTTTGGAAATAAGCCTTAATATTGCCTCATACGAGTCATTAAAAAACCCATTTTATTCTGATCATGGGTATATATTACACGAAAATGTCTTTCATGTATTATGACATGTCTGCTAATACAGCCAACTCAGGTTTATATAGTGTGTGCTTTCAAAATTTATCATGACATGCCAACTCCTGCTTTATCACCTTGTGATATTCATCAAACTCAGATTGATATATTTTTATATTTATACTATGACAAATCATTTTCTTGCCATGTGCCTTCCGTTTGATACTGTTTCCAAGTTCCAACTAATACAAAGGAATACTTATATGCAGCTATATGGACGCTAGTATATGCACTTCATGCAAGAGATTTGTGGACATTTTTTGGCTCTTGTTCATATTTTTCTGATATTTGTATATAGGTGTGAAAAGGCAAAATATATGCAAAGTGTTCTTATTTTTGAAAAATAAATGTTGGTTACTTGTTCCTGTTTCGAAATTTCACAACTCTCTGTGATGGTAGGGATTTGCTTTACTACATGTATAGGCGTTGCTTTTCCGACTACGGCGGCGTCGTCGTCAACATTGAAATCTTAACCAAGGTTAAGTTTTTGAAATGTCATAACTTAGGAGTTAGGAAGTATATGGACCTAGTTCATGAAACTTGGACATAAGTGTAACGAAGTATCACTGATCATCTTGCATGAGTGTCCAGGTTGAATGATCAAGTTCATTTAGGGTCTAAGTGTTTTTATGTCATAACTTTAAAAATGTAAGGGACTATTTTATGAAACTTGTACAAAAGTTAAATTGCTGATAATCTTACATTAGTGTCAGCCTGTCAGGTCACATGATCAAAGTCAAAGGTCACAGCACTGAAACCTGAACTGTTAATTTTTTTAACTGTCATCATCATGATCCTATTTCATGAACTTGAACATAAGGGTAATCAAGTACCACTGACAATGAGTTTCAGGTCACATTGTCAAGGCCAATGATCATTTATGGTCAATAAAATTTGACCATGTTTGGTTATCAAAATTGAAATCTTTAACCAAAGTTTTTGAGATGTCATCTTAACTTTGGAATTTTATCGACCTAGTTTAGGAAAATTGGACATGAGTATTTAAAGCCTGTGTATAGCTTTGGTAAAGGGTCAATAATGTGATTGATAATCGAATATCATCTAATATGACAGTCTTACTGAAGCGTAGAGACCGTTAGATATTTTTCCAACTGCACTTCTCTGAGAAAATTTCAAATATTCAAATCTTGGATATATAGCGCCCTCTCTCGGCGATGCTTGTTTTAAATTTAAAAAATGGGCATTCAAGCGCTTATTTTATAAATTTAGTGATGAGATATCCAAAAGTTACAGACAAAGAACATATCTTGAAAGTTTAAGCCCATTCCATGATTTGGAATAGGATTTAATTGAAAGACAAAAACGCACAGATATTTTAATTTGATCGGGTGACCCGATCAAGTTAAATTTCCATGTAAAATTGCAAAATTTATCCTGTAAAACACATTTTCATTTCATATCCTCCACATCATAACTGTTATAGGGCATATCCATTCATATTAGCTAGCAATGAATTGGAATAGTGATAGGTGCATTTTGGTGGATTTACCAAAACTATACACAAGCTTTAAGTTTCACTTATCATCTTGCATGAGTTTTAGGTCACATGATTAAGGTCAAAGGTCACTTAGGGTCAATGAACTGTGACCATGCTCGAGATATTTTTTTAAATGTCATAACTTTGAAAGATTATGGATCTGGTTCATGAAACTTGGATATAAGGGTAATCAAGTATCATTGATAGTCTTGCACTAGTTTTTAGTCAAATGATTAAGGTCAAATGTCATTTAACTTTGACTATGTTGGGAGTAATTTTAGAAATGTCTTCATAACTTTGAAAGTAAACTTGAACATTAGGGTAATCAAGTATCACTGTTTTTATTCAAAGTCAGCATTGTTGCTATATTGAATTGCGTGACGCAGGCGAGACTGTCAGAGGCGTTCCACTTGTTTTTTTTTCAAGTAACCTTTTCTTTTAAGGTTAAACAGGTTATTTTAGTTCGGTGTTTTCATCACTTGTAACCTTGCAAATCTTGTTTCGAATGAAGATACTTGCATTTGAATGAAAGAACAACCTCAAAGATAAATTTGTCAGAATATAGACTCATAAATGTTAGATACCTTAAAGGGGTACATATCAAAATAAATATAGTAAAATCCACCGAGCAAAACGCTGAAAATCTGACAGCAAATAGTGAAGTTATAGAATTTCAAGCTTAGCAATATTTTGTGAAAATAGTCATATGCAAGTCATCATGAATGTGCAATAGGTTGACTAATGATGTCATGTCCCCACCTTCCTTTTTCTTATTTTATTTAATAAAATCATGATCATTTCATATTTTCCTACATGTGTACACAACATGTCTCCCTTGTAACAAAATAAGTTGGCACAATGATTTTCTTACAAACTAAATCAGTTGTCAATCCAATTTTTGTAATTATATTTGGTGACAAAATTTGACTAAATATAATTTTTTGAAATAAAATACAAAAGATTACGTGGGGATATCATCAGCTTGCTCATTGCATATTCATGAAGACATGCATAGCACTGTTTTGCCCTAGTAATGCAAAAGTTAAAAATGTAATGACTTTGTCATCCTTGTCAGATTTTTATGAAATTTTCAGTATTTTGTTTGTCTCATTTTACTTTATTTGTTAAAATTGTATTATGTCAGCCTGGAGTACCCCGTTAATATGTTTACATTTAAGAAATATTTCATACCAGGCTTGTTTTCCCAAACAATTTCATTCCACAACGTATGTTTACTTGTGAAAATCGAGGAGAAAAATTCATGTTTGTATTCACTGTGCTGGTATTTATGACCCAGTTATTTTCATGTTGCTTTTATTTTATTACTGTTTATTAAACTGAACGAAATGAATTTTTTCATTTTTTATTTCTAATTATATTTTCTCGTGTCTTGTGGATTGCTCTCCCTACTCTTCAGATTGGGACCAAAGCACAATGTCTACCATGATACAACCACCCAAGTACCTACAGCCAGTGACAACAGACAAATTCTCAAATCAATTATGTTGTGATCAGGAGGATGGAAATTTTTAGTGTTGATTTTTTTTTCTTTTTTACAACTGGGTATGCAAAATGATGAAAGATATATTCTAAAATTTGATTTGAATTGGTGACACTATTATTAGCTTCCACTCCTATTGAGATCAGCACTAATTGGCAATGATGGTATACTTTTGTGGTCAAGATCGCGGGACACTGTGCTTCGTTCCAGTTGGCCTGTGTTGCAGTGGTCTACATGGTATGTGCTGCATGGGTATGTAGTGGACTGCATGTGGTAAATGAGCTAGTGGCACATGCATACCACAGTTTGGTGGATTGTGTAATCAATGTCCGTGTGGTGGACTGTGTGGTAGACATCACAGTAAGATGAGCACCATAGTGTGGGGGACTATGTGGTGTATGTCATAGTGTGGGGGAGTATGTGGTGTATGTCATAGTGTGGTGGACTCTGTGGTATATGTCATAGTGGGGTGGACTCTGTGGTATATGTCATAGTGTGGTGGACTCTGTGGTATATGTCATAGTGTGGTGGACTATGTGGTATATGTCATAGTGTGGTGGACTATGTGGTATATGTCATAGTGTGGTGGACTATGTGGTGTATGTCATAGTGTGGTGGACTATGTGGTGCATGTCATAGTGTGGTGGACTCTGTGGTATATGTCATAGTGTGGTGGACTCTGTGGTATATGTCATAGTGTGGTGGACTATGTGGTTGATGTCATAGTGTGGTGGACTATGTGGTGTATGTCATAGTGTGGTGGACTATGTGGTGAATGCCACAGTGTAAAGGACTATGTGGTTATAAATGTGTGGTACACAGTGTGTTTAATATGTGTTTCGGACTATGTGGCGACTGTGTGGCAACACTGTGTTACACAGTGTTGTAAACACAGTGTTACCACACGTCCCAAAATAATATATTAAACACATGTGGTACACGCTGTGAACACACTGTGGTACACACTGTGTTACACACTGTGGTACACACTGTGTTACACACTGTGGTACACACTGTGGTACACCCTGTGTTACACACTGTGGTACACACTGTGGTAACACTGTGTTTGTTCCATAAGGGTCTCTTCAGCGGCGATCGCTGGAGGACGGGTGTCTGTACTAGCCCTGACTCTGGCCTTGCAAGGGTAGGAGCTAAGTAAGACAGGGCACCCTTACTTTCGAATAGAAAGTGAGGTTCAGGCCAGAAACCGACGGTCCCGTCGCCTGGGCGGACGGACCGCGGACGTGATAGGTTGCCCCCTCAAAGCAGCCAAACATTCTCACGAGAGAAGTGCGGCATGCGGTATGTAAGAGATTCTTACCTCCAATCTACGGGCCCGCTTAGGGGGTAGAATGGAGAGAGTTACCGCTGAAGGAGTCGTCGCCGTACGTGGGCTTGACGTAGAGGGCGAATTCGGGAGTACCTGCATAAAAAGGGGAATACCCATGCAGGTAACTCGCCGATGGCTCCCCGGAGTGCGGGTTGGCGAGAGAAGTCTCAATCCGCTCAATACCCGACGCCAGCAATAAGACCGCGGCGGTCTTATAATGACGGAGAACACGAGGATAAGAACCCGTAATGCTCGGGGACGCATAGATGCAGCCTGAACGGATGCAAAGTCCAGCCGTCGGTCACCGAGAGCTTGCCGACATATTGATGCTTGAAAGCCGTATGTCGGAAGCACCTGCATAGAAACGGGGGTCACCGTGTAGGTGAACAGCGTTTCAATAAATGCCCGGTGTGAGAGGACAGGTGATTGCTTGAGCCGCACAGTGCTTAGCAAGGCGGCTGAAGCTGATATGAAGCGTGGGTGAATTACCCGCACTGCTCATGGGAGTATGTGCGACGCCTGACCCACAAATATCGGGAGTCTGGTGACATAATGGAGGGCGATGCCCGTATGTCGATAACACCTGTGTATTAGCGGGGATTTCCCTTGCAGGTGCGTGAGCCGGCGAATCATGAAATCGCCGGTGACTCTCCGAGGTGCAAGATGGCGAATGTCTGCTTAACCTGCCCGGTGCTCGACACGGCGGTTTTAGCTGACAGGGAGCATGAGGATAAAGATCCGTGATGCTCGAGGGCGTTCTGTTGTAACATGAAGTTACGACGCCTGGCCATCGGCACAAGAATCAGAAAGAAAGGTCTGCCCGCAAAGTGGGATTAGCGACCTAGACTTTCTTCTTGTTATTCCTCTTCTGTGCGGCCCCCGCCGGGGGGCAGAAGAGGGAACAATCATCGGGAGTCTGGCGACATAGTGGCGGGCGACGCCCGTATGTCGATAGCACCTGTGTATTAGCGGGGATTTCCCTTGCAGGTGCGTGGGCCGGCGAATCATATTGCCGGTGACTCTCCGAGGTGCGAGACGGCGACTGTCTGCTTGACCTGCCTGGTGCTCGACACGGCGGTTTTAGCTGACAGAGAGCATTAGGATGAAGATCCCTGATGCTCGAGGGCGTTCTGTTGTAACATGAAGTTACGACGCCTGGCCGTCGGCACAAGAATCAGAAGGGAAGGTCTACCCGCACAGCGGGGTTAGCGACCTAGAATTTCTTCTTCTTCCTCTTCTATGCGGCCCCCGCCGGGGGGCAGAAGAGGGTATAATGATCGGGAGTCTGGTGACATAATGGCGGGCGACGCCCGTATGTCGATAGCACCTGTGTATTAGCGGGAATTTCCCTTGCAGGTGCGTGAGCCGGCGAAACATGATATTGCCGGTGACTCTCCGAGGTGTGTTGGATGGCCGGTGTCTGCTTGATCCGCTCGGTTGGTAGTACCGTCGGCTGAAGCAGGCAAGCCTGGGGGTAAAAACCCGCAGTGCTGGAGGGCACTCTAGATTAGCTTGAGAAGCTGAGAGGCCTGGCCATCAAAAGAATCAGAGGACAGACCGCCCGACGGAGCGGGGCTTACGTCTGTGGTTCTCCTCTTCTTTTCTTCTTCTTCGGTTGCTCCGGCGCCGGAGCGGAAGAAGGGACAAGAGGCTGGGCTGCGCCTGTCTTCCTCTCCTTAGCTCTCCCACGGGGAGAGCTAGCCGAGCGAGAGGAGGCGTCGGCCGTATCTGACGGCGTCAGATTGAATTGAGAGTCCGACACGGTCGGACTCAGGTGCCTCTTCCGACTAGGGGCTGGTAGCCCTTTGCCGACGCTCCCTAGAGGGGTCTTACACGGCATCGAGCCTAGTCTTTGCCGGGTGGAGAGACCCGTGCTCTCCCCCCGGACTTTAGGTGACCCGATGGCCGGTGGGTCTGACAGCCCTAGAGGAGTCGCCGTTTTCTGTACTAGTGCGACGCTCCCCAATAAGGTTCAGGTTCCGGGACGGAAGCCTTGGCCATCACCGTGCGGGCACGTGGTCGCAAATCCACGGTTCCACCCTTATTAAGCGGGGCACGTGAACGCGCGTCCACGGTTCCACCCCTTTGAGAGCCCACGGGGCTCTGACTCTGTTCTCGCTATCTATACTACCTGTGGTGGGGGATAAGACCCCGGTGTCGGGCCCCGAAACAGCAGCCGCCTGAGGCCCTTCAGAAAGAGAGTCCGAAAGGCTCATTATTGCCGTAGGGTGATCTAGTAGTAAGATAGAAAAAAAGAGAAGCAAAGGGGGTAGGGGGGTAACAAACCCCAACCCAGAAGACAAGGCCCTCAAAAAGCGGACTTTTGAGAGTCAAAAACGGATCTCACAAGGATGATACAAGGTAAAATCCCAGAACAAAGGAAACAGTAATAATTAAGAATTATTAAGAGACACTGTCCCTGAAGTCCGTTAGAAAAATTAATTATTTGATTATCACAACAAGAATCTGCTTCCGCCAAAATTCTGAAAAGAAGGAAGGGGGGAAGCATCTAAAAAGAAGAAAACACTAAGTTTTTTTTTGTTGTTGTTGTTGTTTTGTTGTGTCCACCTGTTCAAAAGAAAAAAAAAAAAATTTTTCTTGAGGTGAGGATCAGCTAAGGAAAAAAGGGGAGCAAGATTCCCTTTCTTTTTTTTTTTTTTTTATAAACAAGAAGTTTAAGAAAAAAAAAAATTATAAGTCCAGAGACCGGTAGCTGACTTGAAAAGGAAGGGGGGAAAAACAAAGATAGCTTTCCCGAGAAGGAAGGCCGAGTCAAAGGCGACGAACGCTGACAGGAGACGGCTTCCTAAAAAAATTCTAAGTATTCTTGTGAAGGAAAGAAAATATTTTTTTTTTTTTTTTTTATAATTAATTGAATAATTAATCAATTAATAAACACAAGAACAAAGGATTGATTGAAACAAAAGAACAATCAACTAACTCGAAACAAGAAACAAAGAACTTGAATCGAGGCAAAGGAGCAAGTCAAGAATTAAAAGAATCAATCAATTAATTAATTAATCAATTAACCAATTAATTCAATTAATAAATACAAGAGCAAAGGATTGATTGAAACAAAAGAACAATCAACTAACTCGAAACAAGAGACAAAGAACTTGAAACGAGGCTGGAATACGACGCTCCTAACGTCCTACAGAACCTATCTGTGGAGAAATAAATCAATTAAATTCACGACGAGTCGTATAAACGAAGAAGTCAGTGAATAAAAAGAATTAAAAGGATTAAAAAGGAGCGAAGACAACGCCCGAGCAGGAAGGCGCGGAGCTATGGGGCGGAGAGGTGAAGACAACCCGCCTGTGAGAAACGTATCTTTAAAAAACAAACTCACGAAGAGGGACAAGAAACGTTAAAATAATATCACGGAAGCTCCGCGCGACGTGATAATCCTATAACAATCTTAGATGAGAGAAAAAAAGATTGAAATAAGGGAAGAATTGCACAATAAAGTATCCAAACGGAAAACAGAAATGCAATTTTGAGAGTGTACTTAGCTTGCGACTGCACTCGACCGCAGGCGAAAGTAAAAGAGGAAATGGACGCCAAATTGCGCGACGATCTTGGGATAGTGCGTTGGTAGGGAGATGCAGCGCGCGCGCAGGAAAAATTGTGTACTCTATATTCGGCACGCAGGTTCATCGTAATGAACTAGCAAATCAAATGGGTATATCCCAGTTATTGATGTAAATTAAGTTCATCTTTATCAAGTAGGCCAACTATATATGGAGCTGTTTCTGGTTGTTACTACCATGATATCATCCAATGAAACCTTGAAGAATCTTTATCTTTCTTCCCTATCAAATTAGGAAAAGATGAATTAAATTCATGCATAAATCTGGATCAAACTTACAAGATTCGTCTCCCTTGCAGTAGAGTGGTCCCAGAGTATAATATCCCGATTCGCTTCCATCACCTGTATCACCAAACCTTATCTCAGTGACTGGTAGAGTTGTCTTATCGGTGAGATAACCAGAATCTTCTCTCCATGTATTGTCATTGGTGTTGCAATTGCAGTGGTGACCATTTGTACATGTGCCTGAACGTGAAAGTTAAAGTACACTTCTTTTAAATGAAATCTTGTAAAGATGCAGTGATTTTAGTCTTGTCAAATAAAGCAGTGTGTCTCTATCTGATCTGTGTCAAGTGTGTGTTTAAATTTATACAATAAACGAGAGATGATACTGTATCAATGCTGATATCCCCAGGAGTATTGCGAAATTGTCATACTGGTTAAGGTTGGCCCACGGCCACACACGTCATACACACCGACACCCATCAATCATGTATAGCAATGACTTGGTCATACTTCATCTTTAGGAGAGCACGAAATAAACGCCAAGTGGTCAGAACATATCTCTATCTAATATCGCAATGGGTCTAATATTACTTCATAGCCAATAACCTAGGGCGCCCTCTAATATGACTAACAAAAACGTACCTGAGTTTCCACAAGCGCACTGTCCGCTGTCCACAGTGGCACCACCCCAATAGTTCTTCTGGTTCCCGTCTCTGTCATACCAAGCCCCATAACCAGTCATATAGGAGCCGTGACATTCATACTAAGGCAGGGAGCATAGGGAAAATCAAGAAAAGATACGTTGGTACTGAAATAAAACTTTAGGCAATGAGAACTATATGGTTAACGAAATGTGTACACACCATTCATCGCAATCATCTTCCGGATGTATATCAATAACCATCAATACTTCGTATGTTGTGACCATGGACCTAGGTCCATGTTCTGACTAACCATGATTTCAGTGTTCTACATGCATAATCATTGACCTGTAGGTCCATTGTATAATGGGACCAAACATTTAAAGGTGGTACATTAACAGTTGCAACCAACACTTTTTTTTTCAAAAGGAATAGGTAGAACGTGACAGATTTATATTGTATTTATCATGTTTATGCACATGCATGAATCATACATATTTTATATCGTTGAACATTTTATGTTTTCGGCATATCTTTTGTCAAATGCATTAATGTTTCCGTTAAATGCTTCGGTTTTTATTATGATATTATTACAATATCCACCTTTTCCACACAATTTACCATACTACATCCGTTTCTATTTATTTTGCAATTATCTGTGTTATTGTTTGAGCATTATTAGTAACATTATTACCTTGCCAATACATTGCAATTCGGCCCTGCATGGCCGCGAAGATGTCTTGAATTGTACTAATGAACAATCTATCTATCTATATATATGTCTTTATGTCTATCTATCTACCTACCTACCTACCTATCTATCTATATATCTATCTATCCATCTATCAATATCTATCTATATGTCTTTATGTCTATCTATCTATCTACCTACCTACCTATCTATATATCTATCTATCTTTGAAAATGATCCATAAAATTATTTCCTACTGATTTTACGGTTTTCCCTTTATTCCTTTCTATCTCTTCTAATTTTTGTTGCTCTCTTACTTTTCTGCATGGCATTGTTTCCATTATCTAGAACTCTAGGCCCCCCCAGGTTTAACTTAGACCATGGTCTAACTCTGTGCTAAAATTATGGGAAGACAAAAGTGTCAACAATTTTATTAAGTTGTATGTTTATCTTCACTGTGCTCTTTCCTGATTCATCACTGGTGAAGACAATCACCTTTTAATACTTCTTAGACAATTATGAATGATTCGAGAGCCAATAGAGCTGAAATATAATATTTCTACTGTTAGTGATTTATGTAGCAATTGGCTATCCATACTTAAACCACAACTTTAAACCTGAGTTTAAGTTAAACCCGACTTCAGAATACGGGCCTAGGTGTTGACTAACTGACCTTGATGTACTGGTAACACTCCCCGCTGATGTCCGCACCGATAGACACCTGATCAACTGACTTCTTGCCGTATCTAATGTATCGGATGAAACTCAAGGCAGTTTCTGCACCCGTTACCAATGAACGATATTCCTCTTGGTGCTCAAACGTCGTAATACCTGAAAAAACAAAAACAAAGCGGAAGTGTCTCAGTATTGTTGTAATGACGACTCATACAGATGTAGCTGAACATCTAATAGAAGAAAAGGGGAAGGTCAAGCAAAAGACATGCGTACGAGTTAGTAATTTATAGAATTGAATAATGTTTTTTGTCAACATCGAGTGGCAAAATACATTTTCTTGTCACTGATGATGCAGCAGGTATACCCTCAATATCGAGACCAGCCATGTCAAATCTACTGTATAATTTCTTATGAAATAGCATCGACTGGTTTAGAGTCATTCGCACTGATTAGTGTGATGGTGGGTTTTGATGAGCTGATGATCAAGTGTACAGGAATGGATACCAAACCTGGGTGGTGTTTCATAAAGCTGTTCATAAAGTTACGCGTAACTTTACGAACAACTGGAACATGTTCTTGCACATAAGTCAGCTACATAGGGATATATCATATAGCACAAAAGCAAGAAAGGGTCACCAGTCGTGCGTAAATTCATTCGTAACTTACAAACAGCTTTATGAAACGGGCCCCAGTTGAAATGAGGATTTCTCAATATCAAGATTTACTTGAACCAAAAAGGCATAATTAACGACTCAAAATATTTAAAGCTATGAATACCGAAAAATACGTTCAAATCTCAGGAGACAAATTTTAGTAAAAAAAAGCAAATAAATGTGTCTACTCATGCCCTTTTCCATTCTTCTAAAACTTCCTTTTTAGAGTGAATCGAATTTGAAGAAAATAATTTCCATCTCTCTAAAGAAAATCAAAAAGAAGAAAATCATAATATCACATGATATCAGACTTCATGATGTATTTCGCGCTTCAGAGATATGATTTCAACCTTAAAATAAAAATTCATTGTTGATGTCTTACCTGTACTAGCATCCGTAGTCATATCACAGTATACTCTGTAAGGGTCCACTCCGTTATTTCTTCCATCTGGATCTATTGTGTAGTAACCGCTAGACGTATAGCCCTTACGCTTCCATTCAGCACAAGAAACTGATAACGAGAAGATGAAGGAATAGATGCATGGGCCATTTTGAAAGGGGGGGGGACACAATATCAAATTTTTTCCTACTATTTTGGGGTTTTTTTATGATGGAAAAAATCATTCAAGATGACTTTGCATTTCGGATGATAACCTTTTTTTTTTGCTTGTAAAATATATTTTCGACCAAATGGTTATACATTTTGGGTGACAACCTTTTTTTTTTTGCTTTTTTGCTAATTTTTCTGGGGGAAAAATTCCTTGATCCGCCCCTGGTCCCCCTATCTTTGGGGAGAGATTTCCGCCCATGAATAGATGTTTAAGGAAATGGCTGATGCATTAAAGTTGGGTAAATAATAGAATGAAAGTCAAGAAATGACGGCGAACCATGAGCCATTAAACTAATTTTAAACTCTAGATTTATTGCAACTGAGTTCTTAAGATTTCCCTAACCTAGGCCTATATATCACATCGTTTTATAAAGTTGATCACCATGAAAAGAAGTCACCCACATGTCGCAAATCGTTATCGTTTGGATAGGACTTCAGATATGTGACCAATATCAGTGACGTGGTTATTTCACACACAAAAAAAATACATAATGCGATTGCACAGAACTTTGGCATGCGCATAACAGTGCATTTTGGTAAATTAAGTTTGTCACAGAAATCGCATATATCTTCATATGACCAAGTAATCATAGAAAATCGGGAAGAAGATCCTAAAGTAATCAAGAACATCGGGAGTGGCATCGTAATAATACTACACAAAAAATTACATATTCCGCTTAACGGTTTGCCCTTCTCATCAGCTTTACAATGTCGTCGAAACTCAGTATAATTTCTCATCAAAGTTCCTATGCTAATTAATTCAAAGATAATTTTGTTTTAACTTTACTTACTGGTATTAAGAGGGTATTTGCAGATGTAGCCAAATGAAGAAGAACAATGTGCATCGTTCCAAGTTCCATCCGAGCTCCATCGAAGTGCGCCACAATGCTCTGATCCACCAGCTAGAATAATCAGTTTTAATGGTTACAGAAAAACATCAGAAATGAAGAGAATACTTTAAGCAAAACATATTAGCGGTGATAATGGTAATAAAAGTCGCATTAGACGTCAATTAGAAGTCATGAAGTTAGAAAATAATGATAATAATAATAACGGTATATTTACCCAGGATAGCCACTTTAGTTCCGAAAATTGTTCTCCCAGTTGGCCCTGCTATTATTCTTACCCGGCTGAGCTAGACTACCGATTCAGGTGCTCACAAATTTTATAAATAAAATTTATTGAAATCGATTCTGAATGATTCATAACAATTCCGCCATATTAGATTTTGCTGTTCAAAAATATTAAAATAAAATGACGAAATTACCCTAATCTTTAGAATTTTAGTGGAAGCATACTTTCCGCCATGTTAGCCATTTCATTCTTGATTAAGATTAAATTTCACTTACAAGGTTCGCCAGAATGCCAGTTGGTGTATGCCGTCACAGTGCCATCGGTCCATACCCAAGTACCTTCTTCATCAAGGTCATTGTATCCAATCCAGTAGGAGTTCGTTTCAAATGTACGTCTGAGTGTTTGAAAAAAGAAAAAACAAATACATTTCATTTCGATGCATATGTAACAGGTAGGCTTAGTCGCTGAAGAATCCTGTTAGTCATGTTAGTGTTAGATAGTTTCTGTACTGTTGATAATTGAAAATCTGGAATGGCCTATATAAGGTATAGAGTGCCTGAGTTGAGGGCTTATCGGAGAAAAGCCTTGGTCAACATTATATATGTTCCCTTAGAGCTGTAGATCAAGGACACGGGGAGGAGTTGTTGTAGTAAGCTGGTGTTTGTGAATTGTTATTGCCACTGGAGAGAGGGAGAGAGCCCCGGCCGGGGGGGGGGGGGCCACTTCCATTGACGAGTGGATACCATGCGCGACCATTGGGTCTCGAAAAGCACCCTAAACACGTATTTTCCAATATTCTGAAAATTCACCCTTTAACGAGTATTGGCGTCTGAAACCCAAGTATTGGAAATAAAACGATACTCTTGGCAAGTATTCCTTGAAATGAACCCCAAACAAATACAGCGATATTTTATTTCACGGGTCCGTCGGTCATCGGTTTTACCTTTACACGCCGTTTGGTTTAGTATATACGGCCCCACCTTCTACACCTCGCGCAAATTGGACTCTTAACACGTAGTGTTGGGGGAAAAGGTCATCCTTTTAAAAACATTTTAATTTTGTTTTATCATCCCCGCAAATTCGACCCTAAACACGTAGCTTTCCTAGCGAAATAGATTTCATTTTTTTCATTATTTTAGTGCTTTTTGACACCCTTATCACGTTACGTACGTAACGTGCCCTATCTTGAAAAATACATCCTTTTTATGTGTTTTTGGGTCGCGCATGGTATCCACTCGTCAATGTAAGTGCCCCCCCCCCCCCCGAGGAGAGAGCACATACACCATGCTTGATATATCATATTCCTCACTTTGTTGAATGCATTTCTCAAGAGTGATTTGTTTCTTCACTCTCTTCCAGGCAAGAATACTTGTGTTAGACTACATTGTTACAAAGAATAAGATTGTATTGCATGACTGTAAGGTAGTAAAGTAATCTTATATATCACTGTTTATATTATGTTTGCTTCGTAATAGAATTAATTCACACTTATTAGAACTCTATCATTGATAGAATACATTTGTTCCACTTAAAACAATAATAGTTATAAAAAAGAGGAGAGTATATAGCGCACACTTAATACCCCAAATAGTAAACTTCATTTTATACAAGTTTGTTTTTAGCGTGGTTGTGTTACTATCACTCTCTTCCAGACTTGACTGATAATTACTCCAACGTCCTCAAAAGTATCAATGAGTCGTTAGATAGGTTACAAAAGTGTATGTCTGATGTTCATTCATGGATTCTGACTAGAAAACCGAAAATGAACAAAGACGAGACCGGATTCATGATTGAAGTATCTTCTAAAGAAGACTGACGAACATACAACTAAATGTTCACCTTCTGTTCGCATTCTGGGGTGTAACTTTCGATAAATGTATGAAAATGTCCGAACATGTGCCTAATGTGTTCACATAAGATAATTTCCATTTACGTAATATTAGTAGAATCAGAAAGATTCCAGCCATCTGTAACATCATTTAGTCCTATCACATTTAGATGATTGTAACTCACTTCTCAATGGCATATCACTTAAAGACCTGAGCTCTCTTCAAGCATGGACCCTAGGTTCTTTGGTTTAAGTAAAACGTACCCACAAATTTCTGTTGCGGGCGAATGCAGGTAAAGGCGTGCTTTTACGCGAGCAAGGGTGTGGGCGTGTGTGTTTGACAAACGTGTGTGGGTGTGTTTGCGTGTGTGGGTTGTGTGAGCATGCGCAAGTGGACCATAGAGAGAGAATAAGAGATGTCAGTTGTGTGTATTCCACGAAAGCCTCCTAATCGACTTGCAGTTGTTGACGCAGAGATGGGCACTCACCTTGATAGTGCTAGTAGAAAGTCGTTTTCATCTTGGTCACCTATGCTCGCCAGATCTCCGTAGTCGTTGAGCCCTCTGCATGCGGCCAAGGCTGTTGTGTAGTCGACAGCAGATTCAACAAGCTGGTAGCAAGCGTTGCCATTACGCGTCCAACCAGAGTCGCATATATCCTGATCACTGGTGCCATCGTCTACATTAAAATACAATTGCAAAAAACTTCGAATCAGGCAGAGTAAGCAAACATTTCACACGCACCTTTGTCGATAGAGGTAAATTGCAAGGGTGGAATGGTGATAAATAAAGACATAGGCGCGTTTTCTGAAGTCGGGTTAATTTAAACTCTGGTTTAAAGTTGTGGTTTAACTTTGAATAGACAATACTCGCATAAATCTCTAACAGTATAATTTCAATGTAGCAGCTCATTTTTCTCTGTAATCATTCTCAACTGTTTCGGAAGGATAAATAAGATATAATAAATACTTCTACGGGCAGGTATGGTCTTTGTCTGGCGAATGTAGCTGAACTATATAGACCGCCCCTGGGTTTTCTCAAGAGAGGGAGGGAGGGAGAGAGAGAGAGGGGGGGGGGGCGAACATCTATTTGTTGTTTTAGATAGTCACTGACGTTCATTTCGTCAATTTGGTTCAGATACTGTTGATTATACAGTCGGAAGAAATGCCTCTTATTCTTACAAAAGCGTTTTAAATAAAGTACTTTCAACAAAGTTAGTTCATCCCTTGAACGTGTCTAGGTGATCCGTATACGGGTTAACATTCCTGACAATACAGAACTTTAAAGTAACACACTGAATATAAGTAACCATCTCAACTTGAAATATGACTTGTACATAATGTACAAATCCTGGTCAAGAAAAGTGAGTATCTCTTAACCATGCACACATACACCATTTTAGAATAATCTAATCTTATATCGTTCTGTACAAATGAAATGGGAATGTTATCAAAAAGAACAATCAGATCTACGCCCTTTGTTTATAAAGGTTATTTGACTAAATCTGCAAGAATCTATTATTATATATTAATGATCTTTATAAATCAGCAAATGAGCTATCCTTTATACTATACGCCGATGATACAAATATATTTCATAGCAATTCAAACTTGAACTCCCTTTGTGATATTGTGAATGCAAATCTTGTACATGTATGTGAATGGTTTAATGCTAACAAATTATCTTTAAATACTAGTATCAAGAAATGTAACTACATGGTTTTTCATAATAGAAAGAATGTCGATTTGAATGATGCATGTGTTATACTCGACAATGTAATATTACCACGGGTAGACAAAGCCAAGTTCCTTGGAATTTATTTAGATAGTTTTATGACATGGAAAGATCATATACATGAGGTCGAAAGTAAAGTATCCAAAAACATTGGTATTATATCTAGAATTAGAAATCTCTTGCCAAGTCACATTCTACGTATGTTATATTGTGCTCTGATACTTCCATATTTCTCGTATTGTAATATTATTTGGGCCAACTCCTGTAAGTCTAGCATCCTAAAGCTTATAATACTGCAAAAGAGGATTGTTCGTATTATATCTGGACTACATATTCAATCTCACACAAATCCTGTATTCAAAGAGTTAAAATTATTGAAATTTAGCGATATTAATTTGCATCAGCAAAGTATTTTTATGTACAAAAGCACAAACAACATTTTCCCCTCGGAATTTAGTAATCTCTGTCATTTTAACTTCAATTCGGATATTCATAAGTATAGTATGAGAAACGCTACCCAAATTCATTTACCGAAACAACCCGAAGATACCAGTACGATATTCGTTACTCTGGGCCAAAACTTTGGAACAGTTTACAAGCCCGCCTACAAAACTCTCGTTCTTTGCAATCTTTCTCTTATAAAATGAAACTTTATTTAAATGCAGATCATTGACATGTTGACATGCTTGAACTACCTTTCATTTCTATTGTTAATTAATGCACATGCCTTACCTGTTGCTATGCTAGACAAATGTTAGTCAAGCTCTATATACATGTACCAATGTCACGTTACTGCGACCAGTTTACTCTTTTGTTCAAATGAACTTATCTTATCTTCTAATGCCTACATTTCTTCTCCCTCTTCTCCATCTACTGTATGTTTCTTTTATACTCTTAACTTTCTTTTTTATATGCAATTACATATGATGTCATTACAGTACGTAACTTGTTATTTATTTGTATCTGGCGACCCCAACTCAAGCTCTGCTTTTCGGGTTTTCGCCTCCTTCAAATTTGTGTCGAAATATATACTGTATTCGTCACTATGTCAAATATTATTTTGTATCTGTTTGAAGGAAATAAATGTGATTTTCAATCAATCAATCAATTATTAAGGATCGTTGTATCTACCTACCATAATATTTGTGAAGAAATGCAACCGTGTCAGGAAATCCTCGACTTCCTGTAGAGAAAGACAAAAAGTATAACATCAGTTTGATCAAATTAAAAAAAAGTTTGTTGTCCAATAAGTTGAGACCCTGAATAAGTTTTCACTTATCCAGATATCGCAAAGCTACGTTCATCTTAATTATGTTTATCACAAATATTTAGAATTGATAAATATCATAATACAACTCTAAGTAGGGGTAGTTAAAATGTGAATTTAATTTTTTCGTTGTTGCTTTTGCAGTCTAAAATATGGGCTTTTCAGACATTGGTGTTTACTTTCATTCCCGCCCTGAACACGTTTTTTTTCCTTTACAGCGTTTTGTATTTGCTATGTTGGCTCTGAAGTGATGATTTACTCAAACCAATGATAAAAATCTAAATTTCAGTTTTATTTCTGGAAAAAATGTCTAGGACGCAAGAGTTATTCGCCTGTAATTTCTAACATAGGCCTATCCACCTCAATGATAGAATGTTGCTCCAAGATATACGTAGGAATAGAAAAAACACCAAGGCTTGGAACATTCTTGACAATCTAAATGATTCGATTTGTCTTTTAATCAAGAAAGAAAAGCGACATACCTGACTCCCATGTTTGGTAAGTAGAAGCAGCACTGTAGATGAAGAAAGGTTTACTGTAGTAGTTGTCCCAGGTACATCCAGAGGTACTACCGTAATCACTGATCACGACCCAACCGGCATCGACAGAACACCCTCCGTAATGACGATTTATAAAAAATGTACGATGTCCGTTACTGTTATTGTAAAAGAGATACAGGAATTCACAATTAAACCGACCGATATAAATATATGTATGAGGCAGGGTCCTGGGAACATTTTTTTTTACTGGGGTGCTAATATAAATTTGAAAAGCCCCCCCAAAAAAATGTTTTCACTAGAAAATGAAGATCATTTTTATTACATTTTTCAATTTTTACCACATTTTCCAGAATACCTAGGGGTGATGCCTAAGGAGAATAATACACGTAGCACCCCAAAGAAAATTTAAGGGGTTCTTCAGCACCCCCTCTTCCTAGGGCCATGTTTTGAGGTTCAAAATCAATGTAGAGGATTTTTCTTTTTAAGCTATAATGAACTGTAGTGTTTAGAGTATTATATTCAGTCATTAAACAAACATCCTTCCAAAGAGATTCGAGAAAGAGTTTCCAAATCTGTTCTGCATTATTTCAGTATACATGCGTTAGGAAATATGAAGATATCCGAAATGGCCCATCGTCAATATTTCTCTCACATCTTCAAAGTTGAAAAGGGTATTTAGAATAGTAAAAAAAATGTTCTCACCCTGCCATTGACTGGTAGTTCTTGGTATCCGTGTAGATATCAGAATAGGGTGCATAACTCAGGTAGTTGGTATGATACCAATTGGTACGACTAGTTCCTGAAGTGTCAAACACCAAACTACGCACTTCAACACCACTAGAATAGAAAGCGAACTTGATCTATGGAGTTGGATAGAGAGAAAAAAAATCAGCATTAAACATTTAAAGAACAGGCGAGCTATACAAGATAGTATCATCAGAAACCTTTCCTCTCAGGCATGTCATGCTAGATATCTAGAGAAATTAGAATTTTATGATCACAGAACAGATATTTCGAAATGTGTTCTATGTTGGACACATTGATCCTGTTTTGGGAATTTCTCGTGTGATTTCATGGGGTTTATAAATATCTTTGAACGCTTGTATTGGGATTGCTCAAGGATGGAAGCATTACGGAAAGTCGGTTTACGGATGTATCTACTACAGAGCAAACTATCTGGACATTACCCGGAATTAAATGAAAAATCAGAAAGGAAATGTATCTGCAACATACCCTCTCAAGTGAGCTAGTATCGTAGCTATTGGCTTCAGAACTCTTGTACGAGACCGATGTTGATGTGAGAATATTAGCCGTAGTCGAGCCATCGTTGTAGGTGGATGATCCGGTGTACAGGTCATGGACGTCAATGCTCGATCCTCTGGTTACTTTCATGACAAGCTGCCAATCTGTTTTAGAGAGATAGAATAAGAAGTGATTAGAAAGTATTTACACGACTGATAGAAAACAAGATGATGATTAACGAAATTAAGGAACGAAGCTGTAGTATCAAGCCAACGATAGTTCTAAAGGACTTACAAATAATTGTTTCAGAAAAAGGAAGAACCGTTCAAAATCTTTATAGTGGGGCCCTGTTTCAATAATGCTTTAAGCTGTAAGAACTTCCCATTTGTATTTTTTTTTTCATTTTTAATGAAAAATATTTCGTGTAGATATGATTTACTAGATCACATTTATTCTGCCCTTAATTTCTACGTACGACAGTACAGTTTGGGTACACACATAAAGGTCCCCAGCGTTGTACATTGGAATTCTTTCTAATGATATAGGTGTGGTAAATGAAAGGATCAACTCTCTGGTAAAGAGTATGATTTCATCCAAAAGAAAGTTTATGAGTAGGAAGTAAAGACAGGTACACTTTTTTTTTAGGTAACCGGATTGCCCTGAGGCAGTATTCTGGTAAAACCTTCGAACCACTGATCGCGTGGCTGTTTAGCCACCCCTTTCATGAAAATGCCCCACATCTATTTTCGGAACTGCAGAAGGTTTGGTCCGCCACCAATTCGATTTGTTAGAGGAAGGTCGAGTAAGTATAACCCGGCGTGATTCCAGCCTGTATCCATTGAAAATTTTGACAAAATTAATGAAAGCAAATTGACGCAATAAAAATTGATTCATCTGGTATGTTGAATATACTTGATCACTCACCATCGATGGGATCATTAGCATCAGTGCCACATTCTGAAGTACTTGAGTAGTAACATTCATTGGGATACTGTTGACCACAGTGTGTACCACCTGTTACACAACACGCACAATCCGTACGGGTCGAATCGAACGGACACGCACAACCAGTCTTCGTAGCAGTATACTGTATAGGAGCTATGATAAATAGGAAACCTTATAGATGAATATGACCTTAGACGAATGAGAGATTAATGATGAAAGAAAATAAGTAATCATGATGATTTTTTTTGATAACTGAAATTAGTTAAAATTTAACTAATTCATATTCTATTTCAAGTTATGACAAAATAGAAATTTAACAGGCATATGCAGAATTATTGTTCAATATTTATCTTGCTTGTTATTCAAGTTGTTTGTTTGTTTGATCATTTGTTTTCCATAATCATATAAAAAACAGTTCATTACAATACAAATTAAATACATGCAATAATATACATTCATAAAAAAGTAAAATACATACAAACAGTTTACAGAATGCCTTTCAATGAAAACAAGAAAGGATAAATACATGCTAAATCATTTGAAAATGAAAAAAAAGGGAAACTGAAGTAAGGCCATGTGGCCCTGTAAAATAAGTTCCCTTATATCTATATTTAATACAATAAACTTTATGTGTTACTGAAAGACATTTTTACAACAACAAAAAAATGAAATGTGTCAGAGGAACATCGACACAAAAAATATGGCAATAACAGTATGCACTATACTTGGGGTACATGTACATGTCAGTATTTGGATAAAGGGAATGTTTTCAAATATTTTTTAAATGAGTTTTGGTTATTACAAAGAGATATATAAAAGAGATATATAATTTGGTAATGAATTCCAAATGACTGGAATACTACAATAATATCATTATTATATTTCCCAATATAATAATGATAATAATAATAATAGCTGTTTTTATAAAGTGCTTTTTGCCAGAGGATACAATGCGCTTCTATTATTACCCCGGCTTTTATGATATGAACAATGTATTTCCAATTATCGAAATCACCATCGTAATTATATATCGTAATCAAATAAAACATCTAAACATAGTATATTGAATTCCTTGACATACCCCTGCATACGCTGACAATACTGGTAGTACAGGAGTAATCATCCCACGTCCCAGATGAATACATCCCTCCACAGTTGGTCTCAAAGTTTCCACTCGGCTCTCCAGAATTCCAATTGGTATAAGTCATAGAGCTTCCGTCCCACCAAGACCAGGTGCCATCACTCTGGGTGTCTGTTATACCTGCCGTGCAAGAGAAATATGAAGAGTTAGAATGTCTCTTTAAAGTTCCAGCAAATGCCATGATAAGAAGGGATAGACTACCGTTGGTCTGATACTTCCACAACAAAGTAGTCATCAAGGAAAATTATGAATAAACAATATTCGCTTGTGATTTTTGTACACCATTCTGCAACCTGTTGTTCTCAAGAACAAAAGGGAGCCAACTAAAAATATGTATTCACATCAGTACATCATTTCTTACCGATATGTGCCTTGGAGTAGCCACTCATGACGTTCCTGACATGACTGTTCACACCACTGTCTGAAATACTGGCCAGGTTCCCGCCTTGTGTCTCACAGTAAGCCTGAGCATTCTCCCACGTCAGACTGTTAGTGTTAATGAAGTAACATGCAGTACCATATTGCTGCCAGTTCTTACGACATTGAGATGCCCCATCTGGGTAGAAAGAGAAAAAAAGACTTAGAGGTGATGTTTTTAAAAAAGGAATCTATCGAATTTGAGTCTTCGAGGGACCTGCTGGATTAAATATGGATTTATCAAAAGATTCTAGTCAGTCGAATGGAACATAGTCTACTATGCAGACTGTGAATGGCTCGTGAGGTGGGATCTGCTACTGGTTTGCGAAGCAAACCAGCCTGAAAGGGCGAGCGAAGCGAGCCATTTCAGATTTGCAGCCTCAGTAGACCTAGTCTGCTATGCAGACTCCTTGAATCAACTGTGGTACACACTGCAGATGTGGGTCTACATTTGTAGACTAAATGAAACATGCTGAATTTGGGCTTAAACCGTTCTTGCCATTTTTCAACGAAATAATCTATCAATAAAGAGATGGCATTAATGCTAAAATTTGGTCACTAAGTTCTCATCTCTACTTTTCTTTTTATAGATTCATTTACCTATTTGTTGTATTATTTTGACATCTCATGTCTTCGGGATTTAAGGATTACATTTTAGCATTTCGTGTATTTAAATTTAATTTTAGACCCATGAAAATGATTTAATAAAACTATTAAAGTACAGAAAATCAGATTGAAATAGGTGTGACTTTTTCTGAATTGTTAATGATTGCAGGCCTGGTTGATAAACTCATGAATTCGAGTCTTGTTTTATTAATTGGCAGAATTTTAACAGTATTTAATTGAGCATGTGAGGAGAGTGTAAAAAAATTATATGAAACAACTATAGTCGATTCATATTAGTCCATGCGTTGTAAATAACTGGATATTATCATCATCTTCATGACCATCATAATCATCATCATCATCCAAATAAGCTAGTGTTATGATTACAAGAGAGTCACATAACAAATAATGCATATTAAAATTATGCATATTATAGATAATGCATATGTAAAAATATACAAACCCATGAAACGTGTTAAAGTTAATTTTGCAGTAATCTTTGTCAGAATCGTTCACAATTGCCTTAATAAAAAACTTCTTCAAACCAATCCAACATACATTTGATATGGCCCCGTTTCCTTTCGTTTACAAAGCGCTGCACACACACTACTCCATGTTTGGGCCACTAAAACAATAATTGAACACCTCAAAATAATCAGCTTAGTTCGTGCAATCCATGGTCCTCATCAAACTCTTCGCTTTTATAAAAGAAATTTTTTTTTACCTTAATATATTAATTTGATAGTGATCTATGTACTTACCAACTGCAGCAGATGTAATCAGAAGCAACAACGTCCAAACTGTTCCAATAGAAGGAAAGGAAAACAATTCTTAGTTTTTCATCACAGAGTGATATACCGCTTTTATTTCATTATTATGAAAACCCCAATAATCAATTATTGAATATAGATTATAGCATTGTATGCTTATATTTATTTGATATTTTAAAATACTGCAAACAAATAATAATCCAATTATATTCAACATCATGTGTCGTTGCGTTTGTTGAAAAAAATCATACAATACCAGATAAATATGGCTTAAGACGTATTAGAGGGAACAAAAATATCTTAGAAGATTATGTTAAAGTGAAGAACACAATTCTGAATTAATTATGAATGGTCTCGATCCACATTTGATTGTTTTAGTAGAACGGGTTCAAATAACAAAATACTTCTTTTACAATAGACACAATTCATACTGTTTCAATGCCTAATTCGTTTGTCTGTACAGTACAGCTAAATCTTATGTCACTAATTTCATGCTGTGCCCCTGTATCTTACAAAACAAATGTAATCAATATGTTCTTTAATATAAAAATCAAAATAATTACCTGTAAAACTCATTGCGATGAAAACATGGAGGAATCTGTGGTTTCACAAGTATTTCCTTCAGCTACGCAATGCGAACCATTCTCCTTTAGGATATGTCCAATATAACTCAGCGATGGGAAGGGTAAGGTAGTGGTTCGAACGATTACCCGAACAAAAGAAATATTGATTACAACCTTCTTTTGGTCCCCTCCATTTATAGTGACACTTGTATGAATGGTCATCTTTCACGACGCTTCTAAAGGAAGCGATATCCATTGTTGGGATTCTTTTGATCTGCTTGGACGGCAGCCATTTTTTAGATGTTGAGTTGGTAGTGATGAAACTCTATATAGACAATAGACTGAAAGTCGGCATCTGTCGATAACACGTCTTGTAAACATATTAAGAAATGTGTTACTGTGTATTGTATATTTCAGTTGATCTTTGTTTTTGTTTTAAGCTTTTTGATGTAAATTTCTCTCATTATTTCACCTCGTTAGTTTCTGATCTGTACTTCTCCTTTCATTCTATCAGTCAGTTTGTTTTCATCGTCATTACGTCGGCATATTGTATTGTCGTCGTAATCATCATCATCATTGTCGTCGTTATCATCATCATCATCACCGTCATCATCATCATCACCATCATCATCATTATCATCATCATCATAATCACCGTCACCATCATCATCATCGTCATCATCATCACCATCATCATCATCATCGTCATCATCATCACCGCCATCATCATCATCATCGTCATCATCATCACCGTCACCATCATCATCATCGTCATCATCATCACCGCCATCATCATCATCATCGTCATCATCATCATCATCACCGCCATCATCATCGTCATCATCATCACCGTCATCATCATCATCATCGTCATCATCATCATCATCACCGTCGTCATTAGCTTACTTTATTCTCTTCCGTGTCATTTTATGAATCCTGCATGTATCGCATCAAGTTTGGATTTTGTTCATGGTTCATTTATTTTTATTATAACTCTTCTTTATCTGGAAAAGTCATGATAAAGTTCTATTGAAATAGTGTTTGGCAAGTAAAAAAAAAAGCCAGAGATTTTATCATGTAGATGTTTTATTCCTCCTTACCGCTCATCTCAGAGGGCATGTGCATGTTTATAATTTCTTTCATTTAAACAAATCAATATCAATGATAAATAAAATAAGATTAATGCATATCAATGGGAAAATCCAGATCATAATACACACTTAATATCTTCATTTACATGGTTTTGGTGGTGGTGGTATTTTTTTTTACCTGATCGCTAAATGCTAAGAAAGCATAATGCTTGTAAGCAAGCAACCAACCAGAGGACCGACGCGTCGCGACGACTTAAGGTCCTCTCGGATCGAGGGACCTGGAAATGAGGATTGATGCCTTACCAGAGTATACATTCAAATGATTCAATGTTAAACATCTTTATGAAAATAATGAAAGAAGCTTATGCGTAGATGAAAGAGAAAGTACTGTACTGGATTATTGTTGAAATAATCTGCAACACGATTTGAATTCTCGGTTTCGTTTCTTTGCCATATTTCTTTGTTTTAAATTTAGACTTGGATTACACTTTTTACTATAGCCCATCTATAGATCCGTACATATAATCACGGTCAGGTACCAAATCGTCTGGATAGTTTGTATGTGTTTCCCTGTTGAGAACGCAACTCTTCTTCGGTGCGCGAGATAATTTGTGATAGTTCACCGATACACAATGTTCATCCTTCAAGCAAACGTTGGTGCATTCAGACAAGGTGTATACTTCCAGCTCGTAGAGGGCGTGGTTCTTGAGACGGTTTCCCTTCACCAGGATGAAGTTAGCCTTCCGTCTCTCAGAACTGCGAACGGCTAAACAAACAAAGAACAAAAATACATAGATTACATTAAACATAATGCAAGACAATACAAATTACTTATTGATGAAAGACATTCATTATTACGATGCCATTCCTTAACATCAAATTAAAGGTCAATTTTATGGACTTCAGCTAGATCATAACAAACAACATGAGTGTGTGTGTGTGTTTGAGTTTTGTCAGACGTGTATCAATCAGAAATGATTATTTACGTCTGGGACCGACCTTTAATGTCACAGTCCGAAAGACGTGACCAGGGCTCGAACCTCTGCATCAATTTGTAACTTCCCCACAGCTTGGATTACAGGCGCACGCCACAACGCCCAGTTAAAATGATCGGTGATACTTCGGATAAGCCTTATATCAAGGTTTTATGAGATAGGTCAATATGCTTTCTTAGTTATGATAACATTTAAAAAAAATAACCTTAGGTAAGATTTCAACCTTGAAGACGCCCCGCCGACGTCGGAAAAGCAGCGCCTGTAGTCTCGCTCTAACCCTAAAATGGTCTCAGAGTCTCAAGAAGTTTCAATGTATGGTTGGTCAAACATTTACCAATCTTTCTTTCTTTCCTGATAAAATACTGCGTTTGAAAAATCAATATTCTTGCCTGTTTAAAACGAACAACAGGAAATGAGTACATTTTATCTCTGATATAATTGCATCAACTCACATGCTATATCTGTCGTGCCATTGATTGGCGGATCCGTTTCAGGTCCACCACCTTGTTCGGTATAGGCTTGCAATATGAATTCAAAATTGGTGCCTGATGCGATGCCTGTTAGATAGTACGAGAGAGTACTCAAACCACTGACATCGATGGTGACGTTATTTGTGTGTTGCTTGTTTCTCGGCCAGTAGTGTATCTAGTTTACAAATGAATATATTCAAATGAACTTCGAGATATGGTTAAGTAGACACAAAGAACGAGATCACGAGGAGGTAGAAAGCAACATAGGAAAGGCGGTAAGTGAGACTAGATTATGAAACACACCGTCAATGATGTGGGTAAAATTAAACATCCATGAGAACGAAAAAAAAATCCTATCCTCCAACGTTCGCCCATGTCATGCAAACTAATTTGGTAAAGATGTTATCCGAAAATAGTTTGCTCAATGAGTTTCTTGGGTTAGCCATCAAAACCATCTTTATTAGACAAGCTCCTTTCAAGGTATGACAATAGGTCTACATCAGCAGTAGATTACAACAGACCAGAGGAAGATGATAAGTGGTAAGGAAATTCCACTAGCACATGCAAAGTACATAAGGGCAACGTAATTCATGACACCGGACAGTATCCAAGTTTTTTTTTTATTTTGTGATATTCCTCTGCCCTAGCAATGTAAAGAATGTAACTGTGAATTTATATAGAATGACAAGACAGGGTGGCTCCTGGGTATATAGAGCACCCATCATATGAACGGATGGGTCAATCATGGGATTAATCCGTAGTCAAGTAAACGTCATTTATCCGATTGCCCTCTCAGTATTAGGTCAATCCTAAGTACTAAATTCGAGTAAAGGTACATTGATTAAATTCAAATTTCTTGCAATGTCTCATTACACGTAATTTTCAATTGAACGTAAAGTTTATTGAAACGCCCACGAGGGGGGGGGGGGGGTGAAATGAATATTTAGGCATAGAAATTATTTGACAGCCTCTCAGAGATATTACTTACGTAGTATCCATTGACGTCAGAATTCTGTTCAGCCTGAGGAAGGGCGCTCCATGACAAAAATAAAGAGGTTGGTCCTTTGATTTCCAGATTGAAAGTTGAGGGTTTCGAAGTTGGGACTAAGATGAAACAGAGATATTGGTAAGAATGATGAAAATATGGATCATAAAGAATGGTAAGAAATTAAGCTGAATTCATCCAACTTATCGTCGGCCAATCATTTAATATCATTCACGTTTTCACGAAATGATCATTATCCATGTCAAAGGTAGGTCAAGAAATTCTTGAACAGTAATAAACTAAATGTAAAGTAGAACTTTTCCAGAAATCTCACTTTTGAAATGGAAACAAATCAATTAGGCCTATAGACTGGTTGTGTGTTGAAAAAGGAAAACATATTGTTCTGTTCTTTATCACATCATTCTACAATGAAGTGATTTTAGGCTGTACTTATTTATGACAGTTAAGCAGTGAAGATCTTTTGCACAATGCCAACGGGATACTGAAAGCAATGATAACGTGAAACAAACAGAAACTAAGTTAACGAGTCGGAAAAAATCCTTGGAGACTTGGGAGCCAATAACTGTGGTCAGCCGGGCAAGTAAAGTATAGGGCTACAAAGCCCAGCCGTTCTCATTTATATTCATTCTTTTTATTTTTCGCTGTAGATTCTGGAGAGTACAATCATCAACCTACGAGTATCTTTTTCGCAGATGTAGTATAAGGATGCAGAACAAACTTCATCGTTGTAACTCTGAGCTGTCGAGAACTCGACACAAGTTTGATCCGATGCTGCCCCATCTGGTTTGCCGCTGTCCCAATGTGAACCGTCCCATGGATACTCTGATATCGCTGTCTCCCAACGGTATACGTCTAATGATATGAACGGGAGGGGTGGGGTTGAAGATTGATAGGATGGGAGAGAGGGAGGGAGAGGGGGGAAGGGGAGGTGGCAGACATATAGAGACGGGGGAGGGGTTGTTGGAAAGGAGAGAAATAAATGGAGAGCGAGGGGGATGGAGGGCGGGAAATAGAGAGGTGGGGACGGGTCGGGAGTGAGAGAGATAAATGAAAATCAATGTGGCGAACAATATCATGAAAATGGATAGAGATCAGATAGGTAGATGATTTAATGAATATATATATTCTTTTTATAAAAAATAAAATGATCAGTAAATAAATGATTTAAATACTATTAATCAAACAGAGAAACACATTATGGCCTAGTTACACCGGAACTAAATCAGCTACGAATCCATCCGAATACACGTATTCGGCATGTTCGGATGGTTTCGGGAGTATTCTGTTCTCCCTCCGCAATAAGAGAAAATTCAGGAAGGATTCAGAAACATTCGAGCCATCAAAACCATCCGAATTAGACCGAATTCGGCTAGAATCGGCAGGAATTTATTGGGGAAAATTCGGTTTTGGTGTAAATCTGGCTTAAGTAATCATGGTAATAGCTTTGTCATCAGAACTTTCCTCAATTACTATTAGGAATCTATCATGATTCTTAAATCTAAGATTCGTGGCACAGACCTTCTGCCGGTATGTATCTGAGTCCAATCCAAAATCGTCTGCTTGAATAGCGATATCGATAGTAGCTGACCAGAAAGTTGAATTCTCTCTCTGTTTCTACGGTAACCAGGTCACCCCCTAGCTCCTGGCAATAGTCCTGCGCGTCAGACCAGGACTTGGTGTTGGTCCCAAAGAAGTAGCAGCTATGGTCATCCCAAGCCCAGGAGCTGCTATCACATAGCGGGTGAGTTGTTGGCTGAGGAATGGCTCCAGCTCCTGCAAGTTTTTCAAACGCAAATATTAACATAAACGGGTAACAAGGTTTCATGTGTGATATATATCCAATTTCTAAATACCCTTGGCTCTTTTGCACATCAGTAAGTCAGTCGTTTTTTTTAATTACGTATTTATTGAATGTCCAAATTTCATTATATCGCATTTTGATTATTATTATACTGATGCAGTTCATTGATAAATCTTTATGATCCACAACAAATAAACGTGTAATCTATGGTGTTTCGTCATACAAATCTTATAAAGGGGCAAGTTATAGGAAACATAAATTAAAAATCTTTTTAACAATATATTAATTACACTGACCGTTTTTAGTTAAGTTTTTAGTTTTAGTTTCCGCATTAGTCAGGCTACGTTGACTCTATGGAAGCGTGTTACACAGCTTCTTTTGTACATGATGTGAAAGTATAATCCTAACATATTATTTCATTTACTACGATTCTCACATCTGAATGTATAATAACACAGTCCACCGCTGCCACCAAATATTACCTACACTTCACCAGAAACACGCTTCTATGAAAATCATATTGACTTTCATTCAGATAGCTTGATGTCAGACCCCGATTCGAATCCCTTTACTGCATATTTTCACTTAACTATAGTAGCAATCTACAACTACTCATTTACAATCAATTCACTATAAGCATGAATCTGTAGTTTGTTTAAGCACATCTCCTAAATAATCATGTTCCCTATAAGTCGAGCAATCTCTATAGATCGGGCTTTGATAAGTTTCTCCAAAGTAAACTTGCTATGCGTCTAAACATTGTGCATTATACTGCTAAATGAAGCAAGAATAACCATTCCATATAGCCTACACTTTAATTTACCTATGTCCTCTTTACAGACGTATTGGCGACCGCCTTGTACCGTAGTATCAATATACTCATTTGTCGAGTGGATATGCATCACTACCCCATTTTCACTAATGCCTCCATTCGGTTCTCCGCTTTTCCAGTTCGTGTAAACCGGGTCATTTCCTTCCGCATCCTTCCAAGTTCCTATTATCAATATTAATAAAAAGAAATAGAAATAATAATATTAAAATATAATATTTATACAGCACACTTCCACCTAAAGTAGAATTTCAAGGAGCTTTAGAGCAAATTAACGACAGAAACTTGTAGAAAAGTAGATATACATGATTTTAAAGGATACTGAAAATAACGGGAAAGGGTTGGTTATAAGGTTTTTGATAAATTATTTGTTTTTCAATACGATAAAAGTATACATACCTTCTTCTTCGATGTCATTTAGTCCGACCCAAAATGTGGCTACTCCTCTCTGTGCCCATCTAAATATCCTCCTTAAATATTTATACTCGTCTAAATCTGTAGGAGTCGCAATATGGCCTACAAAATGAAATATTACCATAACGTTGTGAATATGGCTAAGCGTTAAAAACTTACCCTAATCATGCGATTCTGAACGATTCGGCAAATCTTAAGTCTACAATTTATAAGTAAGGTTTTTTCCTTCCCCTATGCTTACAAAAAGATAAAGAGATATTTTTGAAGATTTTATATGTCTCAAGTAACATTTTCTTTTCTCTTGTATACCTATAATAAATATCAAACAATAATTCAGACATAGCGGTCGTTTGAAGAAAAAAAAACATAACATCGAAGTTCCTGCAGAATACAATACATTTGATGATTGAAATAAAGTTGCATCGGATTCACACAGTTGAATTCAGTTGTATTTACAAATTTCATTCGACAGGCCCAACGCATTAAACTGGTGCAAGTTTATTATTACTGAGAATTATATCATATTATTGATAGTATCAAGTATTAATCATATGAAGGGAAATTATATTCAAACTGTGACAGAACGATATGAATAATCGAAACAAATCGTTACCTCCTTGATTTTGGCAGTTAGTCTCTGCATCTAGCCAGGTATGAAATGAGTGATACGGTCTGTAGCAGTATGAGCCTCGTTGAAGCCATCCACTTGAACAACTGTTTGATTCTTTAAAAAAAATCCAAAATAAGGAACCTTTACAAATGATGAAGGAGAATGGAGGGAAAAGACTAGTCCATATGATGAGGTTCGTGAAATACTGTAAGGAAGGAACCAGAAGAAATTAATTGAATAGAAAAGACGTGGGCAACAGAATTTAACCCCAGTTCAAATAGAATTTTGTACAACTTACAACTCTATTCAGAATACGTGATTCATTTCCTTATACCTTGTTCACGTATTGTTAACGGAATTAACTCACATTCAGCAAACTTATCAATTTTTTAAACAAAAAAGCAAGGTTGGTATGTTCAGACCCTCTTTAAAATTGAACTTCTCAATTTATGTATTTCAGAATTTTAAAAAATCTTTGAAATGTGCTAGTTTAATCATATTTGCGATATCTTTTTGACTATTGTAGATCACTAATCCTTACGAGAGTTAATAACATACAATTGTTGTTTCACTGTGACTGTGGAAATAAAGCAACAACTTAATCAATTTATTGGTGCTGTTGGTAGTCCTTTACTCATAAGAGAGAAGTGGGCTTGTTTCATTTTCTTTTGGTATCTAACGCAAATAATAATTCTTTGATTTTTGATCAACCTTGAATGACTTGCTCTACGTACCTTCGTATGGGTCAACCATCGGATCCACTGTAAAGAAAAAAAATATGAAAATAGATACAATTATCTCGTTTTTTTTACAATATGAAAAACATCATAAAGAAAAAGAAACTTTGAATTTCACAGTAAGAAATATAAGATCACGTCATTTGTAAAATATAGAAGATCAAATTCATGAACTCTTTCAGTAATGTAAACTATGTACTCTGAAAGAGAAAAAAAATCCAGGTCCGGGAAAAATGAATTTTGTTTCATATACATGCTTGCATGCTGTCTCTATCTATTGATAACTTGTTGGGGGCCCCACTTGGGGCGTAGGGGGCGTGGCCGTGGTAGCTACTAGTATATTCAACCATGGACATGATTCAACTCACTGATTCGGACGTGAAGATGATAGTCAGATCCGCTGGTCAAGGCGACGGTTAGGTCATTCTCTTCGCTCAAGTAGCATCCCCCGTCTGATGGGTGATAGTCGAAGGAGCGGCATACGAAACTCGAAGCGGCCACGCAGGCGGCAGCGCATTGGTTGACCGTGAGCCCTGTTTGGTAGTCATTGTTATAATTCGATATATGGCGCTCTCTGATCAACATGAAGTCTGTCCGGTCAGTTACAATGTCTGAATTTAAGAGAAAGTGAAGAGTAGAAAGTGGATCGTGTTAACCTATATAAGCTCAATTCAAAACAATTTTGTTCATCAGCACATCCGTCAACATTACTAAGTTAATCGTAAAATGAAGGAAATATGAATACATTACTAAAGATAATCATTCTCAATATATTTGAGAATTGAATTGCGTTATTCATAGAATTCTAATGCTATCATTCATTATTATTTTGCTAAAAATGTTACTAATCAACCAGTGCTTAGGCCTATGTCACTGTTGACAATTCATTCCTCTTCATTACCTCCAAAACCTATAAAACCTCAGAGTGAAGACCATGTGAAGAATAAAATTCAACATTCACACGGTTAACTTACAAGATTCGTCTCCCTTGCAGTAGAGTGGTCCCAGAGTATAATATCCCGATTCGCTTCCATCACCTGTATCACCAAACCTTATCTCAGTGACTGGTAAAGTTGTCTTATCGGTGAGATAACCAGAATCTTCTCTCCATGTATTGTCATTGGTGTTGCAATTGCAGTGGTGACCATTCGTACATGTGCCTGAAAGACAATCATCAATGAAAATAATATGGTTAGGCCCATCATAGACGTAGCCCCATAATTTTTATTTCCAATACTCTTTCTCCGTTTTCAAACGGCTTTTCAATAAGTTTGAAATCATAAGGGTTGGTCGCCCCTACCCCCTCCATGCCAATGTTTTCAAAGAAGACAAACCTGAGTTCCCGCATGCACACTGTCCGCTGTCCACCGAGGCTCCGCCCCAATAGTTTTTCTGGTTTCCGTTCCTGTCATACCATGCTCCATAGCCAGTCATTAAAGAACCGTGACACTCGTACTGAAATCGGAAAAAACAAGGAATAAGATGTTACATATCTAAAATTTGATATTACAATAACGTAATGAAAAATGACCGCGGGTAAATCATTTCATTCACTAATAAAAAAATAGATATTCTTCTTTTAACCTGAATGTTATAGGATAAAAGGGTGATTGTCTGACATTTAAATTATCCGTGAGTGCATATAACTCTATGCAAATATGGACAATTAATATATTTTGATAGATGTTGTCTCGGTGGTTCGATAAAATTAAATTAAGTTGCATACATAGCCCCATATTTTTAAATCGGGTTCAATTTACACTCTGGTCGAAAGTTGTAGTTCAACTATGGACAGTCCATTTGAATCTCTTACAGTACAGAATCAGTTTATTAGCTCATTTAACACCAACCTCATTCTTAACTGTCTGGAAATGATAAATAAGATACTTGTCTTCACCATTAAAGAATTAGGAAAGAGCACAGTAAATATAAGAAATGTACGATATAGAAAAAAAATTGAAATCTGTGGCTTCCCATAATTTTAAAACAGAATTATATAAAACCATGGTCTAGGGTAAACAGAAGTTGAGAACACGGGCAAGGATGTCTTATATGGAGAAAAGACGAACGGTGTACAAAGTATTTAAACAAATTTGAACTAAGAATTTAATATCCTTGTATTCAAATCTACCTTAATAAATTGATCACATGATGCACTTATATCTGCTACCATGGCAACCTGAGCGATACTGCGATCTTGATATCGGATTACTCGTGACGCACTGTAAGCGCCCTCGTATCCAGTAATTAGCGACCGATATTCTTCTTGATGACTCATCTTCGTAATGCCTAAACATGAATAAAAGATATTTAACAGATGTAACAGTGATGATCCAAGTTCCAATATATAGGATATTGGCATTTATATTTCATGTAGAAATAGAAATATGCATTTTGATTGTTATATTTTGATGTCTACCTTACTTCCAAGTACTTTACCTGACTTACTAGTATTCACTTGCCTGCTTACTCACTTTCTTACTCACTTACTTACTTACTTACTCAATTACTTACTTACTTACTCAATTACTTACTTACTTACTCAATTACTTACTTACTTACTCAATTACTTACTTTCTTACTCAATTACTTACTCACTCAATTACTTACTTACTCAATTAGTTACTTACTTACTCAATTAGTTACTTACTTAGTCAATTACTTACTTACTTAGTCAATTACTTACTTACTTACTTACTTATCTTTTTTGTAATATCTGGACTCGTCAGAAGACAAGCCACACTAGCGGAAGTGGGTATGTTCAGTCCAAATGTGCGATTTTAAATCAAATAAAATTCACAATATCACTTAATATTTCGCCCAGGAATGGAAGTACAGAACAAATTGTGAGGATTGTTTCTTTGGAACGATGGGAGGTCCAAGGAAGAAGTTGATGAATGCAGTACATGGGTATGAGGAAACATGTTTCATGCAAGGGCATGGGAAAAGAGCCACAAAGACAACAATTTTACCTGTGCTAGCATCCGTAGTCATATCACAGTAGACTCTGAATGGATCGACACCAATGTTCCTACCATCGGGATCAATAGTGTAGTATCCACTTGATGTATAGCCTTTGCGTTTCCAATCGGCACATGATACTGTACGGTAAAGACAAATGATATCAAAGAAATACTTGACTTTAGTGGAGCGTTGTGGCCCAGTGGATTAGTCTCCGGACTTTGAAAAAAGAGGGTCGTGGGTTCGAATCCCAACCATGGCGTAATTTCCTTCAGCAAGAAATTGATCCACAATGTGCTGCACTCAACCCAGGTGAGGTAAATGGGTACCTGACAGGAATTTATTCCTTGAAACGCAGCGCGCGTAACAGCTGCACTGCTAAAGCCAGGGTAATTATGCTGCGTATACTGTAGAGCGCTTAGAGACTTCTTACAAAGTAAGTATTAAGCGCTATAATTATAAGCAAGTATAATTATTTAGACAATGTTTCTTGGTTTAAAAACAAAGAATAGATAGTAAATGATTGCATAAATAAACAGAAAGATAAAGCCACAGAAGTGGAATGCTGATGAAAAAAATACGATATGATTATTAGCGTGTTTCAAAGCTATATAGCTTATAAAATCCTTAAGAACTAATTCACAATCAGTAAACATGGTGGTGGGGTGGTGGTGATGACGAGGATTCAATTCAGCTCAATTCAACTGTATTATTTGAATTTATTTCCACTCTCAATTTTTCATACTTACAATAAGTTTACAATTGACATAATCACATTGCATGAAAAGGGTTAACATAGACAATACGTACTACAATTCTTTTTACGATAATGAAGTTGTTGATGATGATGGTGATTATAAGGATGGTGGTAACGATGATGATGATTATGATCATGATGATGATGATGATCATAATGACGGTGACGGTATAAGTATATTTTCACATGTTTGCAATAACGGTATACAAAGGCCTAGGAAAACGATTTTAAAAGAAACTGAATTTCGTACCTTTATTAAGAGGATACTTGCAGAAATAACCATACGAGGTCCAGCATGTAGCATCATTCCATATACCATCTGAACTCCAACTTAACGCTGCACAGTGCTCACTACCACCAGCTGTAGAATAGTAACAGAGGAAATAAATTGATGCGAATTTCTAAACAAAATGATATGTTTACTTTATGTCAGGTGTTTCGTGTTAATTGATAGCATTAACATAATTTGATTTCGCTATACTACGATTCTATTCGAGCTAAATAAATGTGGATTCCAATTCTTCTAATAATTAGGTCAATGTTTTGAAAGAGTTGTGCCAGATGTCCCGTGTTCTTGACAAAAACTTCATTGCTTTATTTTTAAAAATCGGGGGTGAAGCGGAAATGATACCAAGCGATGCGCTCAAATAAATAAGGTTTTGACAAGTGAATAAATCTTTCCAATACTCTTTTAACACGTTAAATACGCAATGACATTATTAAGAATGAAAAAAGAGGAACCTTACTCTAGCTTCTTCTAATCTATAATACCCATCTTAAAATTTACACTTCACATAAAGTACTAAAAATATTCCATCTTTAAGGAGTGCTTTAGATTAAATTAAGAGTGAAATCATGTTCTTTCACTCATCCTTCGTCGATCACAAATGATCTTTCTGAGTTTAAATCACAAAGAACCCTCTCCCCCGGAAAAAAGGGTGAAAATGCATCTTCACTCCAAATACACTCTTTTAATTGCTTCTGATTAACATTTAAATGTTATATTCGATTGAGGTGATGTTTACATGGTTCTCCTGATTTCCAGTTAGTATATGATACCACTGATCCATCTGACCATTCCCATGTTCCTTCTTCATTCATATCTGTAAGGCCGATCCAATAATTATTGTGTGCTAACGTCCGTCTAATGATGATAAAAAATGAATTATTTCTTAGAGGTTAGTGCAATATGGTCGAAAATTGTTGAAATGATGTAAAAGAAAAATTATACTTTTATAATGGAGACACACAGGGACAGATCAAGGATTTCCAAGGGGGAGGGCACATTTTTCCGATGAAAAATTTGACAAGCAAAAAAAAAGGTTTAACCCCAAATTAAGGATATTTCGTGCCAGTAAAAATTTGACAAGCAAAAACAAGAAGGTTTTTAACCAAAAATTAAGGAGATTTCGTCCCAAAACTTAAAAAGAAAATGATAATTTTCAAAGGGGGAGGGGGCACACTTCTGCATCAAGGACATTTTAACATTACAAATTTTATTTTTTTCTTCTCAAAGGGGGGGGGGCATGGGCCGGCTGTGCCCCCCTGAATCCGCCAGTGGGGACATAAGTTACATGTATAAAAAAGTTAATAAAGGGAGAATGTTAACAGGTTGGTCGCTTTCTGCAACCATTCGTGTAGTGGGATTTCACCAACTAATAACTCGAAAGGGGTCACTCTAGTAACGAAATGTTTGCAGGAATAAAAATCAATGAATCAACTTGAATATGGATGGCACGGCTCACATAACTATTACATGATCATGTTGACAATATGATATAGTGAGACTAAATCATAAAGTGTGAAGTAGGTTGAGAAAAAGATAATAAATAGGTATTTCATGACGGCTGATACCAGTTTATTGAATCGTTAATGAAATTATGGAAATGGTATGAGCAATGTGCACATCCTGCATCCACTTGAAACACCGATTGTAATTTTAACGAATCGACTAAATTGAACGTACAAAACAACCCAAAAAAGAACATCACGAACAACTTTGATCGTCCTATCTATCAATGACAACATCGATGCCTTATTTTTTCAGCTTCGTACACTCTTAACTAACGTCCTTGAATTTTAAATATGGATAAAGCCAAAGTAAGTCGGAGGATGTCGATCAAATTTGAAATCGTACTTTCTCCTACGATCCTATGTATATTACTTCGTGACCTAGAGAGTCGAAAGCACTCAGTCTTCGGTCAACATCTATATCATATTACCTTGATAGCGTAAGTAGAAAATCATTTTCCTCCTGATCGGCAACGCTCGCCAAGTCGGCATCGTCATGGAGGGCTCGACAGGCTTTCATCGATTCACGGAATTTCGACGTCGATTCGACGAGTTTATAACAACCATTGCGATTGCGTGTCCAACCAGAATCACATATCGCCTGGTCATCGGTCCCGTCGTCTATGGATTTAATGTATCATTTCAGGTTAATTTGTATTAAGTTTATCTGATATTCATGAAAAAGCATTTATACCATTTTCGAAACTGTCTAGAATCATTTTAATTCGACAAACCAAAATAAAATTTAGGAAAAAAATATGAATAAAATAGAATTATGTCAACAAATACTGAAAAATAACGTACAATAGTTTTTCCATAGCACGTTTATTTATCTAATGTTAGCTGTGTTGATTTTTTGTTTGTTTTTGTTTGAGAGTCAAATTTCTGAATAGATAGTTTTACTAGAGATGATTTCAGTAGTATCTTTCTAATTAGATGGAACTTGTACTCACCATAGTACTTGTGCAGGAATGCGACTGTATCAGGAAATCCTCTGCTTCCTGCATAGAAGAAAATATATTGTCATTCGAAATATTGGTCAAGGGAAAATATAGGCCTCTACATACGAATAGCAGCTAACTGCGCATGATTTCTAGCATAATTATGATCAAAAAGGATAATACTAATTCATTCGATCTCCCAGTAAGATTTCGAAGACAAAAATGTCTAAACTACAGTGCGTCCCAAAAAAAACTATACACTTTTGAAATGGCTGCCAAATAAAAAATGTTGCACTTTGGGGGGAAAGACTTGTAGATATGGAAAGCCAATAAAGTCAACTTTCAAATGCCACCAAAAAGTTGGAAAATTATTCATGTTTGAGCGAGCACTACCCACTAAAACAAAGGGTATGAAAATTAGGGTGGGCTGGAATTAGCCTTCCAATTTCTTTCAGGTTTTTATGTTTGGTACTTGCAAAGTCGAGGAATATTTGGTGAATTAAAGATCAGATGTGATCAGTTTGTTGTTTGTGAAAATTTAATGCGTTATTAAATTGAAATTTAATGCATGAGTGATCATGAATTGTAATTTTTAGTGCATAATTTTGTCTTTATCATGTGGATCTCAACAATGTGTTCATGACACTCAGGAGACGAGGGGTTAATATGACTTAGGTAGGTGAAGTAACCCATCCCTCCATCTCTATACCCCCCCCCCCCTTTCTCTCCTCATGAGAGACTACGCTTGGCTAGGCTGGGCAGGAATTAGCCTTACAAATTTTTTTTAGAAGTTAGTCCTTTAAAACTTACAAAGCTTATGCTATTTATGAGTGAGATAAGTTATGGTTTCTTAGGCAAATTTCAAGAGTTACTAATTTGAAATGTAATGCATGAGTGAACAGGAATTTTAATTTTAGTGTAGCATATTCATCTTGTGGACATCAGAAGTGTGTTCATGAGAGTCAGAGTAATGTGATGGTACCCGTTACAAGCAAGAGGGCGAGATATGCTAAGACTTGGTTAAAACTGGGCATTCGTCTTCGTTTTGTCCTTTTACAAATTAAAAGTCATATGTACCTCCCCTCTCCACCTCCATTTCCCAGCCCCCCCACCCCCTTTCTCTCTCTCACTTCCTGGATTGTAGCCTATAAACTCAGTTTTTTTTTATTGAATGATTACCAAGAAATGTTATGATTATGGTGATTAATGAAGTAATTTAATGAAAAATGAATGTTTGATTGATCACATTACACATTGAATGAGTTGATTTACTGATAAATTGTTGATTGAATGATTGATTGAGGAAAAAGTTGATGCCCCAATACAGAATTAATCATTAAATCAACATTCTGCTCTGAATATCACGCGTACATGACAATAGCCATCAGTCTCTCAACAGGAGGGGAGGGCGGAAAGGGGGGGGGGCGGGGCTGAATGTTCCGTTGACCCTTATTCCATCAACCTTCTTCTCCCACTTAAGTCCTATCTCACCCCCTATTCTCCCGACTCCCATGAACACATTGCTGAGATCCACATGATAGAGTTGAAATGCTGCCCAAAAGTGTAATTTATGTTCAATCATGCATTAAATTCAATTTAATAATTTAAAAAATTTGCTTAAGCAACCAAAACTGGTCACGGTTGATCATTAATTTATCACAACGCCCTTAACTTTGCAAGTTCGAAAGGATTTGCCTCTCAAAAACCGACATAAATTGGAAGGCTAATTCCAGCCCACCCTAATTTTCATACCCTTTGTTTCAGTGGGCAGCGCTCGCTCAAGCATGAATAGTTTTCCAACTTTTTGGTGTCTTTTGAAAGTTGACTTTATTGGCTTTCCATATATGTAAGTCTTTATCCCCAAAAAGCTACATTTTTTATTTGGCAGCCATTTCAAAAGTGTATAGTTTTTTTGGGGACGCACTGTATAAGAAAACGGACTTGACTCTTGGAAACGTTAATATCTTGACCCCCCCCCAAAAAAAAGGGTGATAGAATAAAATATATGGTTTTTTAAACTAATTCATACCAGATTCCCATGTTTGATACGTAGAAGCAGCACTGTAGATGAAGAAAGGTTTACTGTAGTAGTTGTCCCAGGTACATCCAGAGGAACTACCGTAATCACTGATCACGACCCAACCGGCATCGCCAGAACACCCTCCGTAATGACGATTTATGAAAAACCTACGATGCCCGGTCCTGTTATATTAATAGAGATACAGAAATTCACAATAATCATCATCATCACCATCGTCATCATCCTCCTCATCCTCCTCAGGCTCATTACCATCATCATCTACATAATCATCGTCGTCTTCATTACCATCCTCATCATATCATCATCATTATAATCATAACGGCCATCATCATCACCCTCCTCATCACATTCGTGTCTACAAATTCAAACTAATCCTTACAATATGACCAGGCAGCGCAGTCTTCATATCTAGCAAGAATCCAGTTCCTGGTAAACAAGTCGACAATATTGTCAGCAAACATATAACAATTATTATATTATGGAAAGTCTTCGAATGTGTTCTCGCTACATTTTAGACATAGGCCTAATTATCATGGTTAATTCTGAAAGTAACTTGTAAGTGACACTCACCCTGCCATTGACTGGTAGTTCTTAGTATCCGTGTATATATCAGAATAAGGTGCATAGCTCATGTAGTTGGTATGAAACCAGTTGGTACGACTAGTTCCTGAAGTCTCAAATGTCAAGCTCCGCATCTCTACACCACCGGAATAAAAAGCAAACTTGATCTGTGGTTAGAAAGGAAGGATGTATTAAATCGAATGTATTCAATACACGTCTAGTAGATCATCCTTACTATCCAATCAACAGAAATCATAAAAATGCCTTTATATCTTGCCAGGCCTATGTACATGTACACACCGTATCTGTTAAAGAACATTGATAACGGTAAATCCTCTGTCGCGGATATACCAACGAATCCGAATCCAAATCGACCAAAGTAATTCATAAAAAACGGACTAGACTTTTCGAAATATGTGATTTCTAAATTTTGACAAATCTATTTTACCAATTAGCGTATTACATTGATTAAAAACATTGTTTTTCTCTCGCTAGCACCACTCATGATATATAAATTAAGGAAGTTTAAATGGTAAAAGTGTCTCCATCTTGTAAATTGAATGCAAACATAAAAAGACATGAATCAAATTGAATACCTGTTGGAGTGAGTTAGTGTTGTAGGTATTGGCTTCAGAACTCTTGTACGAGACCGATGTTGATGTGAGAATATTAGCCGTAGTCGAGCCATCGTTGTAGGTGGATGATCCGGTGTACAGGTCATAGACGTTAATATTTGAGCTTCTAGTCACCTTCATGACAAGTTGCCAATCTGTAGATACATCCAGTTAAAAAATACAAGAGATGAAATAAGTACTCTGAAACATGAAGCAAAGGGCTTATGTGGTAAAAAATGGTTGCAAACTATATTATTGTGGTTTAGAAGTTCTACAAGTCGTATAGCTTGGTGACATTTAAGAAGTGTGTCCACAGATTCAACGACAATTAAAAAATCCTACTACTTAATCTTTGATTGACACAATTTGAAATGCTGAGGAGTCATGACAAAAGAAAATTGGAAGAATCGGGCCGTGAATTTTTCGTCGACTGCGCAACACTCTTGCCCAGTATAAACATGATTAAAAAATGAATTACGCCTACAGGGATGTTGTCAATAACATTAATTACGTTACATCGTTCGTCAGCAAAACTCTCTTTCTATCTTTGAGATGTAGTAAAAAGCTTGACCGCTTCGCCAATGATGTTTTGGGGAGTGGTACCACCAAACTAATAATTTGACTGATGAATGGAATGTTAACATTGAAAGACGATAAACGGACTACACGTTGGAGTGAATTGGTGTTACGATTAGTTCCGTTACGATCAATGACGTAACGCATGAAACCGCGTGTGACACTCACCATCAATGGGATCATTAGCACCAGTGCCACATTCTGAAAAACTTGAGTAGTAACATTCATTGGGATACTGTTGACCACAGTGTGTACCACCTGTTACACAACACGCACAATCCGTACGGGTCGAATCAAACGGACATGCACAACCAGTCTTCGTAGCAGTATACTGTATAGGAGCTATGATAATGAGGAAACCTTAGATGAATATAATCACCATTACGAATGAGAAATTAAAGATGGAATTAAACAAGTAATCATGGTGATTTTTTTTAGAACAGAAATTAGTTAAATTCATATTATATTTCACGTTATGAGAAAATAGAAATTTAACAGGCATATGCAGTATTAAATACTAATTGTTTCATATTTATCTTGCTTGTTATTCAAATTATTTCCCAATATGATATGAACCATTTATTTCCAATTATCGAAATCACCATCGTAATTCTATATTCTAATCAAATAAAACATCTAAACATCTAAACATCTATATACAGCGATACGAACGTTATCGAATTCCCTGACATACCCCTGCATACGCTGACCATACTGTTAGTACAGGGGTAATCATCCCACGTCCCAGAGGAATGCATCCCTCCACAGTTGGTCTCAAAGTTTCCATTCGGCTCTCCAGAATTCCAATTGGTATAAGTCATAGAGCTTCCGTCCCACCAAGACCACGTGCCATCACTCTCCGTATCTGTTAAACCTGTGTGGAAGAAACAAGTAAATATCTCTCCATGTCAGGGGTATGACAAAATCAAATACATTGTTGTTGTTATCGCAAGTTGACTGTCGATTATCGGTGGCAGCGGTGGGATGTTCAATTATCAAAAGTACCTTCACTTAATGTTTCAGTCACTTTTATGCCATCGCAGCCATGAAAATGGTTCTGTAGACTTTTCTGGTCATCTTATTCTTTGAATATACTTCTTAACGGGACGTTTTTGCATCAAGTATCCGACTCCAGACACGGATTGTTGGATATATTGCCATTCGCATTTTAGGGAGAAAGAAACATCATAAATGAAAGTTAGAAAAGTATCCAAAGTAATTAAGCCATAAACAAGATGCCTAACTCTACATACAAATAACAATCTATATGATTTTATAAATTGAGCGTTATATCGCCACTTCTGTGTATATACTTACCAATGTGAGCCTTGGAATATCCGCTCATAACCCATGCCACGTGACCATTAACACCACTATCGGCTATACTTGCCAGGTTCCCTCCTTGTGTCTCACAGTAAGCTTGAGCATTTTCCCACGTCAGACTGTTAGTGTTAATATAGTAACAAGCAATACCATATTGCTTCCAGTTTTTACGACATTGAGATGCCCCATCTTTAAAAGAAAAATAATAATAACTGAATAAATTTAACGATTGGTTTCATTTTAATGTATCTTCTTTTTTCTTTTTTTTTTGTTTATTCAATATGTTATTTTTTTCATTTCATTTATTCACTTCCATCATTTATATTATAAACCTTATGAGGAGAAAAGATCTTTTTGTGATTAATCCTACTTCATTTTATATATTTACTTCATCCTACTGAATCCTACTTCATTTTATTATATTTAATAGCAGGGCCCGCTCGGAGAACAGTTTTCGGAACTGAAGTGGCTACCCTGGGTAAATATGCCGCTATTATTAATAGTATTATTATATTTCTAAACAAGACACACAATCGATTCCAATGTCGACATGTTAGGAATAACATGAATAAATCACGTGACTTATATAATATCTAAACAAAGTAATGGAATATATAATATTATTTGACTGAAAGGAGGTTTTTTCCTTACGTTTACACGTAAAACATTTCTACAACAATACAATTTGTGCATTTAATAGAAGTATCAATTAAATATCAATCATGTATGAATATTGATTTTCAAAAGACAAAGTGGAGGTAATGAGATGTAAAAATGGTATCCGAAATTCAAATGCATTGTAACACGTATCAAAACTCGTGTTTGTATATCTGGTTTGTAGTTTAACAAATAAGGATGTGTTATTGAAATCACAATTAACTAGGCGTATTTATGTGTTTTGCACTTTTTTAATATTCATTTATTTTTCGAAACTGAAAAAAATGTAATGAAATTAAAAAGAAGAATATATTTAGGCATTTTTCTCTTGTTCCACGATCTCCTAAATCTTGTATAAAATTCAAATTCTGTTTATTTCCACATCTCTAAAAATGGAGAGAAATAAAGCTAAAAGACGAAGATCTTAAAAAAAAACTTACCGACGATGCGTGTGCCCAGAAGCAGAAACACTATTTTAAAAGTCAAGAGGAAAAAACAAGAATCTTACATCGCATGTGTTTTAAAGAAGGTTGGGAATACAAATAGCAAAATAAAGATATACTCAAACATAATAATAGGGAAGTATAAAGACCTGTCTTACGCTTATCTTCCAAGGATATATCTTCAATAATTAGTTTTATTGCCAATAAAACGAAGACTTAGTTTTTATCTTGTGCCGTTAAATGCTTCATTATACTAGAGACCTAGTTTGTTAAGAAACAAAAGAATTGATTCTCAATCAAAAGAAATACACCCAACTTCACAAATAATAATTGAATTTGAAGAACGTATTCCAACAATTTAAAATGTACATTTATATATTTGTCAGGTTCGAACGCTTGGTCAATTGCGTTTGGGCAATGAATCACTTTTACAAAAACAGATAAATTCTAGCAAGTGAATATTCTTAATGCATTTAGATTGTTTGATGAATAGCAAATGAAACATCCAGTCAATTTACTCACCCCACAACAGCATGTTGAATTGTTGTCACCAGATTTGCGTTTTTGGTCAAATAAAGTTCGAAACTAGGCACCATCAAACCATCCTGGGATGATCAGAAGCATCGTCATCGAGAAATGGCATCACAAGTTCGGCAGTACTTTCCTCTCAAAACAAGGGAGTGATAGTTTTTAATTTCAAACGTTTGTCCTTAAAGTGTCCTTAGAGTATTATCACTAGAAACGGGGAAAATGCTTCTATTGAATAAATAACATTAATTGAAACAATTATTCGCTGTAATGATTCATTCTACGAAGTTGTATATATAGATAACCCGTATTTGACGATCAATTTAAACGTTTACAAAGCAGAATTTTTCTTTTTTCTATTTTGTTTTATAGACTAAAAGTATAGATATAGATTCTTCGAGGGAGGCATTGATCTTTGGGAGGTCAACTTGTTATCGATTTCAAGTAGTCAGCGGTACAAGAGGAATATAATTGGTTGTTGTAAGAATGCTGGTCCTATTGACACAAAACCCTGATATTTTACTTGTTTGATTCGCTCCATCGATGAAGTGTGACCAGTGGCCTTTAAACACGCCCATTGATAATCCCAATCTGTATGTATTTCCTCGAACACGGCGGACAGGACAAACATAATGCGATCTTCGTCGTTATTGATCGGATCTATAAAACATTTCATTTTACTGGAGAATGGTCCAATTGAACCCGATTGGATGTTTTTGAAATGTATCAATCCCCTTTGATAACCCCACACTGTGCATAATACGGGACAAGCGATAGGTGTGGTACAACTTTTCGGTAGACAAAGAACAAGGAGGAGGGTATACGAAGAATTTTAGGGAACATTTTGATTTGCCACGTATCCTGAATACCTTTCACTGGCGGATCCGGGGGGGGGGCACGGTCCAGCTTTGCCCCCCCCCCTGGATCCGGATCCCGGATCCGTGGAAATATAGGTGTGTCCCCCCTTTCAAAGTAAAGAATCTTTTTTTTCTTGTCAAACCTTATCATGGACGAAATGTCCTTAAATTTTGGTTAAAGGACAAGTCCACCCCAACAAAATCTTTATTTGAATAAAAAGAGAAAAAATCAACAAGCACAACTCTGAAAATTTCATCAAAATCGGATGTAAAATAAGAAATTTATGGCATTCTAAAGTTTCGCTTCATTTCACAAAACAGTTATATGCACATCTCGGTCGGTATGCAAATGGAACTGATGACATCACTCACTATTTCTGTTGTATTTCATTATATGAAATATTTTTTTTTCTCGTCATTGCCATGTGAAATGAAGTTTCATTCCTCCCTGAACACGTGGAATTCCATTGTATTAACATTTTGTGATTCAGGCAAGGAGGTCCTAATCGTTAAATTCGTAAAAAATTGAAATATTGTATAATTCGATAAAATAAAAAAAACAAAAAAATAGTGACATCATCGACTCTCTCATTTGGATGTTACTGGCTCGTTCATATAACTGTTTTGTTAAAAATAAGTGAAACGTTGACATGTCATAACTTTCTTATTTTACATCCGATTTTGATGAAATTGATGAAAATCCTGGATACGCCCTGCTTTAAACTAATATCCTTTCTATCTCCCTCTCTTCATTTGTATGCTGCCAACCTTTCTCTACCCCCCCCCCCCTCTCTCTCTTTGCCCCTCTCTCGCCAAATCTTTAAAAGTAGGCTTCGAGGACATATTTCAATGATTCGTGCCATCATTTACTACCCCTCCCTCCCTCCCTCCTCCTCTCTCTTTCTTCCACTCTCCTTTCGTCTCTTTTCTCTGTCTGTCCCCCTCTCACTCACCTCATCATCTGATTCTAATCTCCTTCAGCTCATTCTTCTCTTCATCACCTTTACCCCACAAACTGCCTCTGTCTGGGTATGTATTCCATCATCCTCAACCTTCAAATCAATCTAGGTTGTTCCTTCCATCAACAAAATTATCTTTAAATGAAATGAGCCAATACATTTGTGTCAATGCTATAGATTATGATTTATTTCTTACATGAAAGACTATAATACATATACATGCAAGGTTAAACCTTGCTTACTGTATCTATAAACACACAAACATAACATAATACTGTTAAAACTACTTTAAAAAAGTCATAACAATAGAATAGAAGATAAGAAATTAAGTCATAACACACAAATCTATATAATTTGTTGATAGAATATGAATGGATACAAAATCAGTACATTATTAAATTTGTGCACAATGTACAAACACCGTTTTGTGTAAAATACAAATTCATTATCAGCATCATCATCAGAGCATTTTCAGTAATGATGAATGATCTATTAAGGATGTTATTTGAATATTAAATTTTACGGATTATGAAAAAAAAATAGAATTCAAATTTGAATTTTGTCCTGAGGTCTCACTCTGCTATTGTTTCTTCAAGAACCCATCTTACACCCACAAATGTAATAATCGCCCACAAATGTAATAACGCCCACAAATGTAATAACACTTTACCCACAAATGTAATAACGCCCACAAATGTAATAACACTTTACCCACAAATGTAATAATTTCACCCACAAATGTAATAATGCACTTTACCCACAAATGTAATAATTTTTGATCGCCCACAAATGTAATAATGACTTTACCCACAAATGTAATAAATTTGAAGGGATTTTTGGCAAATCCGTTCTAAGCTAAAATCGTATAGTAATGCGTTCATTTAGCACAAACGTGCAAAGTCTCATTTCCCGACCCGGTTAATTAACAAATTATAATAAAAATCCAAAGTCTTTATTCCAGACCCAGTTGTTTCAAAAATAATAATATGAGCCCAAAGTCTTTATTCCAGACCCGGTTGTTTCAAAAATTATAATATAAATCCAAAGTCTTTATTCCAGACCCGGTTGTTTCGAAAATAATAATATGAGCCCAAAGTCTTTATTCCAGACCCGGTTGTTTCAAAAATAATAATATGAGCCAAAAGTCTTTATTCCAGACCCGGTTGTTTCAAAAATTATAATATAAATCCAAAGTCTTTATTCCAGACCCGGTTGTTTCGAAAATAATAATATGAGCCCAAAGTCTTTATTCCAGACCCGGTTGTTTAAAAAATTATAATATAAATCCAAAGTCTTTTTCCAGACCCTGTTGTTTCGAAAATAATAATATGAGCCCAAAGTCTTTATTCCAGACCCGGTTATTTAGAAAATAATAATATAAGTCCAAAGTCTTTATTCCAGACCCGGTTGTTTAAAAAATAATAATATAAGTCCAAAGTCTTTATTCCAGACCCGGTTGTTAAAAAAATAATCATATGAGCCAAAAGTCTTTATTCCAGACCCGATTGTTTCAAAAATGATTATATAAGTCCAAAGTCTTTATTCCAGACCCGGTTGTTTAAAAAATAATAATGCAAGTCCAAAGTCTTTTTCCAGACCCTGTTGTTTCAAAAATCATGATATGAATCCACAATCTTTTTTCCAGACCCGGGTGTTTAAAAAAAAATCATGATATAAATCCAAAGTCTTTTTTCCAGACCCGGTTATTTCAAAAATTATAATTTTAGTCCCAAATGAGATACATTAATGATATTCCAGTGGAATAAAAATGAGAATCGAGCTTATTCTTTTCTCCAGACGCTAATGGTAAATTGAAAATCAAGCATAGTCTTTGCTCCAGACCCGGTAACTAAAAGCTGAAACTTTATAGTAATGTGTTTATATGGCACATAAATGCGAAATCTTTTTTCCTGACCCGGTTAATTAAAAAATTATAATATAAGTCCAAAGTCTTTTTTCTAGACCCATTTATTTAAAAAATTATAATAATTATAAAAAAAAAACAAAGACCCACGATCCTATTTATGTTGAATAACATGGAAATGTAGCTTAGTCTTTCTGTCAGACCCAGTTATAAAAGTCATTAGAAACACAACAACAACAACAAAACAAAGACCCTGCAACCATTAAAGGTCAAGTCCACCTCAGAAAAAATGTTGATTTGAATCAATAGAGGAAAATCAGACAAGCACAATGCTGAAAATTTCATCAAAATCGGATGTAAAATAAGAAAGTTATGACATTTCAAAGTTTTGTTTATTTTTAACAAAATAGTTATATGAACGAGCCAGCTACATCCAAATGAAAGAGTCGATGATGTCACTCACTCACTCACTCTTTCTTTTGGTTTTCATTGTTTGAATTATACATTATTTCAATTTTTACGAATTTGACGATTAGGACCACCTTGCCTAAAGCACAAAATGTTAAAATAATAAATTTCCACGTGTTGCAGGGAGGAATGAAACTTCATTTCACATGACAATGACGAGAAAATAAAAATATTTCATATTTCATTTAAGAAAATACAAAAGAAATAGTGAGTGAGTGATGTCATCAGTTCCTCATTTGCATACCGACCGAGATGTGCATATAACTGTTTTGCGAAATGAAGCGAAACATTAAAATGCCATAACTTTCTTATTTTACATCCGATTTTGATGAAATTTTCAGTGTTATGCTTGTTGATTTTTTTTCTTTTTATTCATATCAAGTTTTTGTCGGGGTGGACTTGTCTATAAAAAAAATAATTTCTTGTATATTCCTTCCTTTTTCTTTGAAAAAACCTAAATAACAAAACATTAAAATACATATGAAAAAAACTAGGAAATAAGATATCAGTAAACAATAGGGGATTACTTCCCGAAAACGATAAAGTTGTTGATTGACGATCTATGATATATTATATAAAAGAAAAACATTCTAACAAGAGGGGATAACCATTGCATTCCATGTTTTTATTTGGCAATAAGTCATGATTGACTATTTTTGCCACCCACTGTATGAGAAGTAGGGTAACAATTTTATTTAGTATTACTTCTTTTTGTCTCACCTGCATAGCAGAGTGAGACTATAGGCGCTGCTTTTCCGACGGCGACGGCGGCGGCGGCGTCAACATCAAATCTTAACCTAAGGTTAAGTTTTTGAAATGACATCATAACTTAGAAAGTATATAGACCTAGTTCATGAAACTTGGCCATAAGATTAATCAAGTATTACTTAACATCCTATTAGAGTTTCACGTCACATGACCAAGGTCAAAGGTCATTTAGGGTCAATGAACTTAGACCATGTTGGGGGAATCAACATCAAAATCTTAACCTGAGGTTAAGATTTTGAAATATCATCATAACTTAAGAAATATATAGACCTAGTTCATTAAACTTGGACATAAGGTTAATCATGTATTACCAAACATCCTGCATGAGTTTTACGTGACATGACCAAGGTCAAAGGTCATTTAGAGTCAATGAACTTTGGCCGATTTGGGGGTATCTGATGAATTACAATCAAAACTTAAAATGGTTTTGGATCTGATTCATGAAACTTGGACATAATAGTAATCAAGTATCACTGAACATCCTGGGCAAGTTTCAGGTCACATGGTCAAGGTCAAAGGTCATTTAGGGTCAATGAACTTTGGCCGAATTGTTTTTTTGTTGAATTACCATCATAACTTTGAAAGTATGTTGGTCTAGTTCATAAAACTTGGACATAAGAGTAATCAAGTATCACTGAACATCCTGTGTGCATTTCAGGTCACATGACCAAGGTCAAAGGTCAATGAACTTTGGCCATAATGGGGGTATCTGTTGAATTACCATCATAACTTTGCAAGTTTATGGATCTGACTTTTGAAACTTGGACATAAGAGTAATAAAGTATCACTGAATATCCTGTGCAAGTTTCAGGTCACATGATCAAGGTCAAAGGTCATGTGAGGTCAATGAATTTTGGCCACATTGGGGGTATTTGTTGAATTACCATCCTATCTCTGTAAGTGTATTGGTCTAGTTCATAAAACGTGGAAATAAGAGTAACCAAGTATCACTTAACATCTTGTGCGAGTTATAGTAGTTTTCAAAGTCAGCACTGCTGCTATGTTGAATCGCGTGATGCAGGTGAGACGGTCAGAGGCATTCCACTTGTTTATTATTATTATTTCTTGTATATTCATTCCTTTTTTATGAAAAAAAACACAAAACCTTTAAATACATATAAAACAAAAAACTGAGGAATAAGATATCAGCACACAATATGGGGATTACTTCCCGTAAACGATAAGGTTGTTGATCGACGATCTATGAGATATTATATAAAAGAAAATCATTCTAGCAAGAGGGTATAAAGTTTTAACAAGTTCTTCGGTACTTTAAATTTTCAGTGTACCAAGCACCATTTGTAATATATTCAGCATTTTTTTTTATTAGTTACAATTCCAATAATCTCAGTGGCCTAAGATATATTTTCTGTGGTTATATTGACCCGTTAAGTAAAGAGAGAGAGAGAGAGGATTTATGTGATCAAGAAGTGATAAGATAGGAAAACAAGTGGAATGCCTCTGGCCGTCTCACCTGCATCACGCGGTTCAATATAGCAGCAGTGCTGACTTTGAATACTACTCTAACTCGCACAAGATGTTCAGTGATACATGGTTACTCTTATGTCCACTTTTTATGAAGTAGACCAATAAACTTACAGAGATATGATGGTTATTCAACAAAAAACCCCAACATGGCCAAAGTTCATTGACCTTACATGACCTTTGACCTTGATCATGTGACCTGAAACTCGAACAGGATGTTCAGTGATATCTGATTATTCTTATGTACAAGTTTCATGAATCAGATCCATAAACTTTTAAAGTTATGATGGTAATTCAACAGATACACCCAATTCTGCCAAAGTTCATTGACCCTAAATGACCTTTGACCTTAATCATGAGACCTCAAACTTGCACAAAATTTTCAGTGATGCTTGATTACTATTATGTCCAAGTTTCATGAATCAGATCCATAAACTTTCAAAGTTAAGATGGGAATTCAACAGATATCCCCAATTCGGCCAAAGTTCATTGACCCTAAATGACCTTTGACCTTGGTCATGTGACGTGAAACTCATGCAGGATGTTCAATGATACTTGATTTACCTCATGTCCAAGTTTCATGAACTAGGTTCATATATTTTCTAAGTTATGATGACATTTCAAAAACTTAACCTCAGGTTAAGATTTCGATGTTGAATCCTCCAACATGGTCTAAGTTCATTGACCCTAAATGACCTTTGACCTTAGTCATGTGACATGAAACTTTAATAGGATGTTCAGTAATACTTGATTAACTTTATGGCCAAGTTTTATTAACTAGGTCCATATACTTTCTAAGTTATGACATCATTTCAAAAACTTAACCTCAGGTTAAGATTTGATGTTGACGCCGCCGCCGCCGTCGCCGTCGGAAAAGCGGCGCCTATAGTCTCACTTTGCTTCGCAGGTGAGACAAAAACTGATTTGAAATGACTGAAAGAGAGACAGGCAAAGAAAGAAGAGCCCCCTCCCACACCCGTACCAGAGTTACGGAGTTAGGCTGTCCCCTCGGTGGATTCAGGTCCATCAACATCTTGAGGTTTAATCTTTCCAGGGGGCAAACGTGTGTGTGTGTGTTTGAGTTTTGTCAGACGTGTCTCAATCAGATATGATTATTTACGTCTGGGACCGACCTTTAACGTCACCATCCGAAAGACGTGACAAGGGCTCGAACCTCTGCATCAATTTGTAACTTCCCCACATAGCTTGGATTACAGGCGCACAACGCCCAGTCTTTAAATATGGTGTAGTCTTTGCTCTAGACCCATGCAGTTATTTCAAAATAGGAAATTATTAGAAACGATAAAAACAGACAAACAATATTAACAAAGACGCCACAATATCATTGATGTAGAATAACGTTTTTGTTGTTGTTATTTTGGGTTTTTAAGGCGCGTACCATTCAGATCTGAATATTTACACCTTTTATTAATTTGACGTTTTTGTGGTATTCAATTCAATTCAATTTTATTCATTTCACTTCCATCAAACAAAAACAAGTTGTATACCAACTTACGGTATGCCTTATCAAAGGGCTTTATAGTTTGAGAGATGCTGGTGTCTAAGTTTTTAGATTAATCTTTTGCTTAATTTGTATTTTAAGAGAACTGGATGTGGGGTAAAGACAACTCTCTAAACCCAAGCATTTTAACTGGGTTTAATTTTAAAGATTGGTCTTAGCTTTGATTTGTTCAATATTTGTTTATCTTATAAATAGCTGGGTCTAGACGAAGGTCTAAGCATAATAATAATGTTATTCAACAGGAATAAGAATATGACAAAGTCTTATGTTTTTAAGATTGTTTGAATTAATTTGTAAATGACTGGGTCTGGAATAGAGACAACGCTCTAAACATGTGCTTTTGTACTTGGTCTTAATTTGGAGGATTGTTGGTTCTTAGATTCGTTGTTGGGGGTTGGGTTTTATTGTTTTTTATTCTTGAAATAATTGTGTCTGGAGGAAAGTCTACAATCGATCTCCATGTTATTCCACAGTAGTTAGATTATTGGGTATTTGTTTTAGACAATTTTATTTTTAAATAATAACCAAGTCTGGAAAATGGACGTTTTCTTTGCAAATGCATAACTACAATGTTTTGTAGGGGTCTTAGTATTATTATACAAAAGAATCTGGGTGTGGGGTAGAGACATATTTTTTACTGGGTATAAATTTTAAAAATTGGTTTTAGATTTGATTTTGTTTTTTAATTAATTTCTTAGATAACCTGGTCTGGAGGAAAGAGTACGTTTTACAACTCATGTTATTCCAAGAGAATATGATAGGGTCTTATGTAAGATTTTTTTTTCGTAATTTTTGTAATGATTAGGTCTGGAATAAAGACAACATTCTAAACCTCTTTTTAAGAACATGTTCTTAGGTTCAAGGATTGCTTGGTATTAGATTTGGAGTTATTTATATTTTTACTCTTAGCCTTATTTTGAAAAACAAATGACTGGGTCTGGCTGAAAGACTACGCTATATATCCATGTTATCCAGCATTAATAAGATTATGGGGTCTTTATACGGTTTTTGTTGTTGTTGTATTGTTATTTACAATTTTTGAATAACAAGGTTTGGAGAAAAGGCTAAGCTCGATTTTCCTTTTTTCCACTGGAATATCATTATGGTATCTTAGTTTGGACTTATATTATAATTTTTGAAATAACTGGGTCTGGAAATAAGACTTTGGACTTACATTATAATTTTTGAAACTACTGCGTCTGGAAAAAGACTGGACTTTTGTGCTACATGAAGGCATTACTATATAGGGTTTTAGTTTTTAGTTTTAAATAACCGGGTCTGGAGAAAAGACTATGCTTGATTCTCAATTTACTCATAGCGCGTATATTCACAATACGTTCAGTATAATTTAAAACAACAACAAAGACTTTGATTCCACCAGTTTTAATTAACTGGGTCTGGAGAGAAGACTAGGCTCGATTCTCATGTTTATTCCACCGGAACATCATTATCGTATCTTAGTTTGGACTTATATCATAATATTTGAAACAATCGGGTCTGGAATAAAGACTTTGGACTTATATCATTATTTTTTAAACAACCAGGTCTGGAATAAAGACTTTGGATTTATATTATAATTTTTGAAACAACAGGGTCTGGAAAAAGACTTTGGATTTATATTATAATTTTTGAAACAACCGGGTCTGGTGAAAAGACTTTGGACTTATAATATCATTTTTGAAACAATCTGGTCTGGAATAAAGACTTTAGGCTCATATGATTATTTTTCAAACAACCGGGTCTGGAATAAAGACTTTGTACTTATATTATAATTTTTTAAACAACCGGGTCTGGAATAAAGACTTTGGACTTATATTAATATTTTTTAAACATCCGGGTCTGGAGAAAAGACTTTGGAATTATATTATCATTTTTGAAACAATCGGGTCTGGAATAAAGACTTTGGATTTATGTTATAATTTTTGAAACAACAGGGTCTGGAAAAAGACTTTGGATTTATATTATAATTTTTGAAACAACCGGGTCTGGTGAAAAGACTTTGGGCTCATATTATTATTTTTGAAACAACCGGGTCTGGAATAAAGACTTTGGACTTATATTATTATTTTTTAAACAACCGGGTCTGGAATAAAGACTTTGGATTTATATTATAATTTTTGAAACAACCGGGTCTGGAATAAAGACTTTAGGCTCATATGATTATTTTTTAAACAACCGGGTCTGGAAAAAGACTTTGGATTTATATTATAATTTTTGAAACAACCGGGTCTGGTGAAAAGACTTTGTACTTATATTATCATTTTTGAAACAATCGGGTCTGGAATAAAGACTTTAGGCTTATATGAATATATTTTAAACAACCGGGTCTGGAATAAAGACTTTGTACTTATATTATAATATTTGAAACAACCGGGTCTGGAATAAAGACTTTGGGCTCATATTATTATTTTTGAAACAACCGGGTCTGGAATAAAGACTTTGGATTTATATTATAATTTTTGAAACAACCGGGTCTGGAGAAAAGACTTTAGACTTATATTATCATTTTTGAAACAATCGGGTCTGGAATAAAGACTTTGGACTTATATTATTATTTTTTTAAACAACCGGGTCTGGAATAAAGACTTGGATATATATTATAATTTTTGAAACAACAGGGTCTGGAAAAAGACTTTGGATTTATATTATAATTTTTTAAACAACCGGGTCTGGAGAAAAGACTTTGGACTTATATTATCTTTTTGTAAACAATCGGGTCTGGAATAAAGACTTTGGATTTATATTATAATTTTTTAAACAACCGGGTCTGGAATAAAGACTTTGGATTTATATTATAATTTGTTAATTAACCGGGTCAGGAAAAGAGACTTTGCACTTTAGTGCTATATGAACGCATTACTATACGATTTTAGTTCAGAACGGATTTGCCAAAAATCCCTTCAAATTTATTACATTTGTGGGTAAAGTCATTATTACATTTGTGGGCGATCAAAAATTATTACATTTGTGGGTAAAGTGCATTATTACATTTGTGGGTGAAATTATTACATTTGTGGGTAAAGTGTTATTACATTTGTGGGCGTTATTACATTTGTGGGTAAAGTGTTATTACATTTGTGGGCGTTATTACATTTGTGGGCGTTATTACATTTGTGGGTGCAAGAACCCATCTAGTATATAAATGAGATCCAGGACTTTTTGTTAATAACTAACTTCATTAATTTTTGGTCAGACTTTCCAAATGTGCAAGCTTTCAAGAATCCCCAAAAATGTTAGAAAGAATTATTTCCATCAGATTGGGATCATGCTAGAGTTAAAGCACCAATGTGACATACACACTTGTCTTCGTTTCATCTCTATTCTATTAGCATCAGCAAATAGTGAGTCTTGGTAATGGCATTAAAAATATATATATAAAAAGGGCCTTTGGAATAGGCAAAGAGACACTTTGATATACTTTACAGTATGCAAGAATTGTATGGTAGCAGAAATCCTATTGATATAAATATAAAGTAGTATATGTCAGTGGCAGTGGGCATGCATACAAGAACATATAGTAATATTGATTGAAATCTGAAAGTTGAGACAAGAATTTCCTATATTCATTTGACATAATATTCCATCTAACTGAGCCATTTCAACAATTATATGACTTCTAATATTAACTTCAAATAAGAAACAAATTTCTATATTACAATTTCGATTCTACAAAAAATATAAAGTATGAAATCAGAGTAGTGTTTTCCATTTCAAAAATTTGCTTGACTTAACATGAAATCCATAAGAAGCTGGAGAGATAGGAAAGTAGAAGAAAATTGCACTTAACGTTACAATAATTATTTCAATGACTGAATTAGTCAAGAGTATATCAAATATAAAATGCTGAACATGCAAAAAAATATGGAAGTAAATAAACATTAAATATTGGTACTTACAATGGTCCCATGTACACAAATGGAAAACAGTTGTAGGTTTAGAAGGGTATTTACTTCAATTAAGGAGAGAAATCTCAACAATGGCCGTCTCCCTCTTCACCACAGAAATATGAGTCGCAGTGGTGACAAATTACAATAACACAATTTATCAATAACAATTTAGAATGATTTAAATATAAATCAAAATCACTATTCAACTTGGTGTAGAAAAAGAGAAGAATTTGAGACTGGTTACATAAATGTTTACTGTAAATTGTAAAAGCAACTATACTTGAATATCACTACAAGAAGAGAGAAAGAAAGAGAGAGAGAGAGAGAGATTTGGGACCGGTAACATCCTTGTTTGTGGTCAAACACAAAAGGCCAATGACCAATCAGGAACATACATTCAAGTAACGTCAAGATATCCAACTAGCTATCAACCAATAAATCCTTGTAAATGACAGCAAATATTTATGTCACAGGACCATGAACTCGGACATGAACTATATTTTCATGAGATATGTAAAGATATGTACCGCAGATTTTAAAAAGGTGTTCTGTTTTTTTTACAAAACGAATAGCAATAAGATAGTGGTTTAGTAAAACCTAATATACCATATATGTCACAATAGAATATGACCTTTACCATGATATCGTATGAATATAGTCACTGTGTAAGAGGATGTACAACAATTTCAGTAAATGTAAGTACATACCCACTAATAATAAAGATCACATGTACATTCTGCAATTGAAAGCAGGATAAAAACAGCCCCAAAAATGTGATGTGAAGCAAATTTAGCCCCCAAAATAAAAGAAGGAGCCTCATAAGGATGGAAAATAGCCCAATTTTCATTTGACTTGAATTGGATTGAATTTATTTAGTTACATTCATATTAATTCAATACACAATTAGAAGATTAGGAATGAATGATCATAAGGAAAATATTCCCTGTCAGACTCAGCATTAGCCCAAAGCAAAACAAGCGTTGTGTGTCCATCTGACCTGTCGTGGGGACCTAAAATTTCCTGTATTACTGACAGTGTTTGAAAGGTGATTTGAAAGAAAAAGCCTTGCTCTCCCATGGGCCTAATATGAGATCTGGGCCCTAAAGAATAAAAATCCCCCCCTTCAAAAAAAAAAATATTTGAAACCAGAAAGATTGGGCATAGCTTTAGATATGAGACTTCTCAATATCTCTGCAACCCTGAACATTCTACAAGCATTATGCCCTTCAGAAAGATGAACATTCCAATTATTGAGATGGTGACAAAGATCATCGAGGAGCATTTCATAAAGTGAATAGTTAGTGATTTTTACTGGCAACTGTAATAAGTTCCTGAAATCCTTGCATCTGATTGGCTCGGAGCAATTATTACCGTGTTTACATATAGTGACTCGGCTCTGGGTTTGACACGCGAGTCGTGCTCAACACGGCAAATTTTATGCTGTGTAAACGCGATCAGTGTGATCCGGGCGCCGTGTGGAACACTGCTTTTTTGACCCGCCAAAATCGTAGGGTTCAACCCGCAAGCCGAGGCAGACTCGCCTATTTCTTTTTTTTTTGTAGACAGAAAGCCGTGTCGAACCCGCATGACCTCGATCAAACACGGCATACTTGTGACATATATTCTACTACCTTTTACAATCTGTGGGCCGTTTCGAACTCGCCTTTTTTGTTTCAGTATAAACGCAATCACACTAACCCTCTTCGCAGCGTTCGACCCTGCTTGAGGATTCAACACTTGAGCCGAGTCGTGTGTGAAGACGTTATTAGTTAAGTAAAACTCACTGACAAGATGCTTCATGAAATGCTTCCCATATTTCCCCAGATCTTGGATGACATGAGAAAGACATTAAAATACCTAAATAACGTTGTCATGGTTACCACATAGTCCATTTTGTCTGATCAACCTGGCAGAATTCACCTGTATCAAGATTCTTGGCCATGACGAGGTTTGGATCAGCATTAGGAAGGCGATGGTAGACATACACTTTGTCATTACACACATCCTATATAGAGAAAGAAAGGGACAAAGAGAGAGTGGTAAGGAAAAATATATAAGCACTTTTTTCCTGAAGAACTTAACTGAAGAAAATAGTTCTTCCACTACTTATTTCATTTAGTTGTTTAAAATTTGCTTTAAATCGTTCATTGTTTGAATAGGGGAGTCAATTTCAAATCTACATCACAAAACCATTCCTCATTGCATCAGTATACATTAGGTCAGACATGTAGTAATTTTACCCGATTCTTCCACTTTTGCTCCACATTCTTCTAGTGTTCTATTCTCATTAATATTCAGAATCATCTCATGATCACCCTGTATGTTTCATGGGCTCTTACTTTTACTTGGGTTAGTCTGTCTCACTGGCAATTCCATTCTAATTAAGTCTAATGGTATATTTGCTTGATAATATATTCAGCGATTTCTGTTGATGAGAACTTTGTTAAACATTTCCATGCATCAAGTTCAGTGGTATATTGCATTCATTATGATTCATGTGCACAGAAAAGATTACGTAGGGGCTCAAAGAGCCCTGGAAAATTTCCATTTTTTGCAGCGTTAAAGCTTATCGAACATTCCAGATTTAGGCAGCAGTTCGTGAAAAGTAGCCCCCGATAAAATGTCCTATCATGAAGTTACATGTCATTACAGATTGGTAACCTGGCTTCTTACCTGTAAGTAATTTGTTGCTTGCGTTGTGACCTTAGTGCATCCTGATACAAAGAGAGTCTTGAGGTCAGGGCAGTTGTTAGCCAGAGCAAAAACACTCTTATCGGTGATGCTATGGATTCCAGCAAGGCAGATATCCTCCAGAGGGCAGCATCTTGTCAGTTCAACAACACCGTTATCCGTCACCTGCAGACATTCACAGGAAATAATTTTATGTTATTTCTCAGAAAGACTTAAAAAATAGGTAAATTTAATAATTATATCACAAACTATGATTTTAGATAAATAAAAATGAGTTATAATGTGCCACTTCCACTCAATCAACGGAATACTGAAGTAACAATTAATATAAATATGCAAATAAATAAACAATGAGTAAATGAAAAAAATAAGACATCAAGGAAAAAAAATTAACAATTGTATGAAGTTCATAACTTTTCATGATGCGAGCATATTAAGGTTGTAAAGAAAATATGAAAAAATAAGAAAAAAAAAAGAGAAACATTGAGGTTTCAGAGACAAATAATGTTTTCGAACATAATTTTTTATGATGGAATCATCAGAATAATTATATGGGGATTTCAGGTAGTTTATGATGTAATGAATATTCATGCCGAGATATGAAATAGAGGGGGGGGGGCATAAAGACATCTCCAAGTCCTCAATACCTTTTTAATAGCCTATTTATTAGGGGATTAAGAGAGAAAAAAAAACAGAACCAGTTTCTCACCTGGTCTGCGACTGTACCAACGCAGCTTTTGAGTGAGATATTTTTAAGATGAGGCATATGGTTTGCAATGGAGAAGAGCAAGGTGTCATCAACGCTCTTGATTCCAGCCATGTACAATCTGGTCAGGTTTACACATGCTTTACTCATATCCAATAGGATGTCATGGTATAGCTGAAGGAAAAAGAAATAATAAAAAAATAATAATTATGTAATCTCTTAACTGTGTCACTAGATATATGATCAGACAATTGAATGCAATTAATAGTACTGTTGATATATTTTCTTACATGGCACAGATTCAAAAGACTTGAAAACACACCCATCCAAATCTTCAATAGACCCTAGATGAAGGGCCAAAGATTAGGCAAGAAATAAAACAGGACCATGGATTTTTTATAAAAAATATAATTCATGAATCTGCTATAAGCCATTCCAATTGCAACATTTCACTAGCTTTCCATTGCGGCTTGGAATTCATCAATGACATGTAGCAAGTAATGATGAAAGGGGGCCCCAGAACCCCTCCAGATTCCTGTGTATTTGAGCCAATCAAAAAGAAGCAGAGTCTATAAATCTTTTTTCAAAAGTAAATTTTGTGTAGAATGCTCCAGTACTTACATCTTTACAGCCGCTCACCCTGAACAGCGTCAGATTGCCAGACCTTTCAGCGTCTCTGAAGAGCATCCGTAACGGCTCACCGGTCAACTTCATACAGAATGCAAGACAGATCTCCTCTAGAGCTTTACAATTCTTGACAATGAGTCTAAGAATATCATCAGTCATGATCTGATGGCATCCTGTCATATCCAAACTTATCAGCTGGGGACCAACTGTCTCAAAAATCTGTGAAGTACAAGAGGAAAATATTTAAGTTTACCCCATCCATGGCACAGGGTTTAAATTAAGTAGTTTGGTTTGTGAATTTAGATGCTCAGTGCTGAATGCATATGAGCAGAAGTGTCAATAATTTTACATATTACATATTGTTTTTTTTTTTAGACAATGTTCAGCAATAATCTTTTTATTGGCAATGTGATCACTGTTCCCTAGCAATCTCTGGTACATAATCATAACAGCTAAAATGTAGCTAAAATTACACCAATATTGCCAATTTCAAGAATCACCGGAGAATTATCCGTGGAATGAATACAAACCTTTAAAGTACTTTATTCAGTGATGGATTTAATCTTAAAAAGTCTAAGTTTCTAAATTGGGTAACTAAAATGGCGAAAATTACTGTCTTTCAATGCAAAAATTTCTAGCAATAAGTGATAATTCTAAGCAATATCTATTTCATTTCTGATAATTGTAAAAGTAAGAAATGCAGCAATGAAAAGAAAAATACTAAGTTTGCTAATATGATGGGTTATTTGAGGATTATTGAAATTGGTTCTCTTCTCATTTAAAAAGTGGAAGATACATCCTTTAAAGGAAACCACAACCCAAGAAGAGAAGCAATCTTATTGGAAAGAGTAAAATGAGAGGAACATTTTTAAAAAAGTTTCATCCAAATCGGTTATGAAATAAGCGAGTTACGGACGATTAAAAAGTCTTGTTGTACTTACTTTGTGGATCCTCAAATTGGCAAACGTGCTTCAAAATGGCTGATTTTGTGGACAACTCTCCTTTTGTTTGTACACATATTTTCAGATTTTCCCTTTTATTTTACATATTTCATATGATCTCCTCCTGACCTTGACATATATGGTGTGGATTATATTTTCCCATGACATATGTTGTACTCAGAAGGAGGCAAGGTGCAATTTGAAAGATAATGAGAAAAATGTGAAAATTTGTATACAAAACAAATGGAGGGTTGTCCACAAAATCAGCCATTTTGAAGCACGTTTGCCAATTTGAGGATGCCCATAGAAAGTACAAGAGTTTTCAAACTCCCATAACTTGCTTATCTCACAACCGATTTTGATGAAACTTTTTTTAAATTGTTCCTCTCATTTTACTCTTTCCATTAAGATTACTTCTCTTCTTGGGTTTTGGTTTCCTTTTAAGAGAAATTCCAGTAGTTGCAGAAAACACTGATTTCATGAGAAAGTCTGTAAAACCAGGCTTAATTGTCAGTATATCATCGAGGATGAAGATCTGGTACAGTTACATAAACTGAACTTTGTGAAATCTTGAAATCTACGCTGAAAAACGTTCACGCTGAAGATCACCAACACAGATAGGCACGCGTGGGACAGTGTATTATTATTGCTGGAATAAAGACCCGACGGAAGTGACTGAATCCGCGCTTATTTTGCTTATTTCTCAGCAATTACACAGTTTCTCCCAGAATCCTTTGGCACATATTTTTTATTCATACAAACAGACACTTGGGTGGTCATTATATTAGATTCTGTAAAAAGTCATTTTGAGATCGTTACCAAAACTGGAATTTATCTTTAACCCCAAAAGGAATGGGGGGGGCCCATGATGCCCCCAATGCTATATGCAATAATTTTGGAATGAAAAAAAAGAAGACTTTTTTCCTTTAAAGTCTTGACCAACTTTTGAGACCAAATTAATGAAGTATGGGTATAGCATTGCAACATCACGTGACTTTTTTGAGACAATTTTATGCTGGAAATGGCTCATTTTTATACTTTGTGTACAAAGTCTATGGGAGATGAAATTCATAAAGGGTGATTATTTTTTATTCTAATTGGTCTGCGTGATTAATTTTAGGGTTTAATCTAGTTGTTAAATGGTTTGTAATAATTTGCACAGACAAAACAATGAAAAACAAAGGAATACATAACAAATTCTAAAAACAAAGAAATATGTAAGGAAAAAAATTGACTTTTGCCATTTTTTTGTTGTTGTGTAGTCCCATGAATTAAATTACAAAGATGACATCTGGAGAAAAAAAATGAAGTGAAATTGGGTGTAAAATATGCAAAATATGTTATAATGAATAAATTTTGCATATTTTTATTCATAATGAATAAATAATTATTTTTGGACTTTTTTATACAGGCTTGTAGTTCATGTATTAAAGAATGTGTAAGCCAAATTTCGGTGCAATCGCACGAACAGCGGCTGAGACCAGAAGGGGGAGCCATCTTGCCCCTCCCCCTGTAAAGCGCTTAGATACACACAATTAATGTCTAAGAGCATTATAAATAACAGTATTATTATCATTATTATAAGTAATAGTAAAATGGGATGAGTACAAACCTTTACAGCACTTTCTTCAGTAATAGAATTAATCCCGCATAGTCTAAGAGTGTCTAGCTTGGGTAACCTAGAGACTGTTGCATGGATGTCTCCACCATCTAGCTGAAGCCCAGACAGGACAAGGTTCTTGAGACTAACAGGGAGCTCCGTCAAGCAATCCTTGTTGGAGCTCTCCTGGAGCTTGTAGCAGAAGGAGACATCGAGGAGCTGGAGCTTGGTGCATTCCTTGTTCAGCTGGAAGTGATGATAATAGTATATTGCTTTTATACTCGATCTGTCTCAACCCCTCCCCCACCCTTTATCATGTTATTTATTTACATTGGTTTTGTAACACCATCCATTCATTACACTCCTTAAATCAAATATGCAAATTTCAGCAAGAAAAACTATGAAATGTGGTAAAAATTGTATCAATTTAACTTCCAATTATCTGTGTCTCTCCCTGTATGCATAAATGGAGCCACTGACATCTAAAACAGGTAAAGACAACTTAAGCTTGTAAAGATTTCAGAAATTACAAATTAATGGCAAAAAGTGGGAATCTTGGAATTTGGGCAGGCACACTTTTTGTCATAGCCAGGACGAAAAACATTAATGTTGAGATAAATGGAAAACACAAAAATATTACCAAAATAAAAGGACAAAAAAAAATATTGTTGACAATCGTATAGCCGACTCAAAAATATTGGGATTTTACTTACTGCCATAATTCCTGTTCTGGTTACTCTATTACATCCATGAAGTACGATTCTGTAATAATAGGAAACATCAAGAAAATAGTTAAACACTTTGGTTGCAAATGGCCCAGTCACAAAGAGATGTAACACAAAATTAAAATCTCACTGACCCATTCTTGGCCCATCCAAGCACAATTTTACTTAGAATAGCATGATTTTTTTACACAAATTAACTGAATATTTTGCAAATATTATTGAATAAATTTCTCACGACTTTTCATAATTTCAGGCATTCTGCAAGATTTTATGGAATAGCCCCAGATTTTCACAAATCACTTGACAAGTATTATCAGCACTAACATATGACTGAATATTAAGAAATTGATAATGCATATTCACAAATTTGTAAAACAAATCAAAATTATGCTTACCCTTGTAAGTTTTTACAATGCTGTGATAAAACAACAAGATCTTCATCTTCTATGGTGTGAATGCTACTAAGATCTAAATGCTCCTACAGAAATAAGAATTTAAAAAAATGATATGCATAAAATGGGCTGAATGCATAAAGAAATATGTAAAGCGGTGAGGCACGTTTTGATATGTTGAAATTAATTTTCTTGTATTTTGATGCTGGAACAAGTCTTTTTTTTTGCAATTTTCCATGTATTTTTGTGATCTGGGAAGCATGAAAGTAACCCCTTTTCCAATTCTTCTCAGAGTTAGAGAATCATTTCACAATCATGAGCGAAAGGTACCAATTCAGGCATAGTACATTTTTGGAGCTTAAAGCTTCCACATAAAATAGGGGTGATGCTAATGATTCATGCATGATACATTTTTTAGCTTTTGGTCTCCAAATTGGTACAGAAACACCACACACTCAATTTAACCACGCATCATTTTATTCAAGAACTCTACAATCAATATACTTACAAGTTCATGAGAAAGAGTTGCTGCGATGGTAGGGATGACCTCATGAGTGACCTTATAACAGGAACCTAGATTCAATCTTGATATTGTTGGATTTCTCGTCACGAGTTGTACAAGGCCTTGGTGATAAAGCGGAGAAGTGGGAAAAGTTCACAAGACATATTAAGAGAATGAAATATCGCATTCAAACATTTGATTTTTGTGTTACAGTATAAGCTTTTATCAATGTAAAACACATCCTAAAAACCTAACCCTGACTATAAAACTTAACCTTTTCATACATACACATGTGGCGGGCCTATTTCAGGACAATTCCAGAACTTATAATCACCATACATTTACAACATAAATGTATGGAATTTATGTATTTATCTTTGAGTGCACACTGATGGAAAAAATGTCTGAGTCACATAAAGATGTAGATCTACCTATTAAAGTACAAGTCCACCCAAACAAAAAGTTAATTTGAATGAAAAGAGCAAAATCCAACAAGCATAACACTGCAAAGTTCATCAAAATCGGATTTAAAATAAGAAAATTATGATGTTTTGACATTTCGTTTAATTTCACAAAACAATTGTACGCAAAACTTGGTCAATATGCAAATGAGGTGACCGATGATGTCTTATGTATTTTTTTGTATCATATGAAATATTCTTATTTTCTCAACATTGTCCTGTGACACAAAGTTTTATTCCTCCCTGAACATAAAGGAATTACCATTGCATCCTAACAATTGTGGTTCAGTCAAGTTGGTCCTTATTGTCACATAAGTAAAAATGGAAATATATTAAATTAATAAAAAAAGAGAATTAGTGAATGAGAGACATCATCAATTTTCTCATTAGCTTGTTGCTGTGTTGTGCATATAACTGTTTTGTGAAAAATAAGCGAAACTTTGAAATGTCATTACAATCTTATTTTACCTCCGGTTTTGATGAAATGTTCGTGGCGTTGCTTGTTTTGATTTTTTTCTGATTATTCAAATCAACATTCTTCTTGGGGTGAACTTGACCTTCAAATTGAAGCCAGTATGATAGCATAACTCACTTTTGTTTATAAGGTTCATGCACTGGGAGAGGTCAACTTCTTTTAATTTCCTTGACCTGAGTACTTCTAGCCCTGTCCCAGTCATTTCAGCTACATCTTTCAATACCAATATCTGCAGTTCAACCTGATGGCTCAGCAGAGCCGATACACCAACATCTGTGGATACAAAAAAATAACAAAATTTGATGAGCTTGTTCCTAAGACTTTCTATATAACTATCACAGAAATGACATTTAGAATGGATTTCTTTACTTTTTTGGAAGGGGAGGGGGTGAAATGAAAAGGAAATTCGCCAAGAATGAACCTAAACATTCATGCATAGGCTAATTCTACAATCCCGCCATTCTTTATATATCAAGTACAGAGTAGTGTATGAGACCTAGAAGATATCAAGAGATGGTTCAAGTATCACTTAAAGTTTATTAAAAATGTATTCATTCATGTTATATTAATTTTTTTTGGGGGGAGGGGGGATTTCAACATCAAAACCTATATGAAAATATTAACTAATCACAAGTTTATTTGAGATAATTGTTGCCTCAGCATGTCTCTCTTACCTGTAACCTTACACCCTTCAATCTTGATACACTCAAGATTACATTTGCACGCATCGAGCTGAACAAGGAGCTTGTCGGTAATCTGTTCACATTCGTTGAACGAGATGGACCTCAGCGCCGGTGAGAAGAGATGGTACGTGACGTGTGGCAAGTATTGTGCAGTCAGCATGTTATGATCGACAACCCATTGTAGGATCTTCTCTTTATGTAATGTGGGAAGGTGCTTGCCAACGTTGCTGATTGCGTGAAGGTTCTGGGCTATGCAGCCTATACACATGTCCATGAGTTGTTTGACCATGGTGACAACTTTTGGATTCGGCTTTTATTGTAAGCTCAACTGAAATTAAATGTCTGGGTAAAGATTACAAAATAAAATGCTTGTTAATGATTCACATATTTTGCATGCCTTTATTAATTCTACATGTGTATTTTCTCTGTCTTTTCTCTAACAATCACTATTTAACACAGGCCTATAATATATACACCACATTCCACAAACAATTATAGGGCCTAGGCCTACAGTTTTTATATTCAATAAAGAGACCAAGCATGCCAAGGTTTTCTATTCTTCAGAATCAGAGGATAAAGAATGTTAATAAGCTCAGAAAAGTGTAGGTTCAATGCTTCAATTCGTGCACAGACATGCCCCAGGCTGCGAGGGCTACCAATTGCCTTGGTTTACTGGCATATAAACCAACAACATCAACTTCAGTATATACACGTACACACCATGCACACGTACACCGGCCACCCGAGCGGCAGGCAAATTGATTCCTGCCCTGGCCTGGCCGCCGCGTACAATCTGTTAACGTACCGTACCGGTACCGTACCGTACGTGAATGCGGAAGAATTTTGAGCTCCAATTCGAGCTCGGACAAACACAAAATAATCTGCTTCAAAATAAAAACACCACGCCATCAAATAGACCAACATATAAATTACATCCAATCGTCCATCCAATATCTATACCCATACGATAGAAGATATAAACTACCGGTATACTTACTTTATTTACCGCGAACAACGTCTGCTATGCCTATGGGATGCTGCTGTCAGTTACGGCCATTTTATGAAAACAAGGAACTCCCATACTATTTTTAGAAGATGATCACGTCATACGTCAGAATGCAAGTCTGAGCTAGCGAGGCCCTGTGACATGATCCTGTGTTCACACACACCATATTTGGTGTTCTTTATCGGATCCTTCGTGACAAGTCTGTGATATTTTGTTTACAATTCATACTTGGTCTTGATGATAATGTATTATCAGATACATTGAGCGAAAAATGCATTCGTAAAATTCTAATTTTTAATTAACTGCTTTGTAAACTCCAGTACACACTATCCCCCGGACTATCCCTTGATCAATAATTCAAAAAAGAAATCCATATGCAAAATCAATCAGTGAAATTGACTTATGATATTCCAATGGGCAATTACCAGGTGAAAGGTAATTTATTTCGACTGGAGACGGTATCAACCCTCTTTTTTTTCCTTGAATGCATGCCTAATCAATGACCATAATATTGGGCCGATATGTGTGATTGTGTGTCCTCTGATACTTTTCCCTTTTTTCACCTCAAGCAAATATATCACTCATAGTACACTGGAAACTGCATAATTCGCAACTAATATAATTCGTCAGAAAGGGTATATGTATAGGCCTTGTCTTTATGACCCTTATCTGAGCATCCTATAGGCGTAATCCTGAGACGCTTGAGATAAGACCCCCCCCCAAAAAAAAGACCACTGCATGGTATGAATTTAATACCATGCAGTGGTCTTTTTTGGGGGGGGTAAAGTATGAAACATTGAAAATAAAATATGGCTTGTGTAAAAAGAAAAAGTAAAAGAATAATATCAAGAAAATTTTGATCTATATTAAATAAAAAACAAAGTTATAAATATTAACATTTCGAATACTCTCTGATGATCCTTTTCTTGGCGAGCAAGATGTGTCATGTAATTAGTGGTTGTGGTACATCATGGGAGCAGTGGAGAAAAAAAAGAGAAAATAGAAAATCAAAAGGAGAAAACAATAACAAAAACACAATAATATGAAAAGATAGGTCTAAGTTCGTGTTTATACACAATAAAAAAAAACATTGTTTACATAAGCCTGTCACTCTCACAACAAGTTGTATAAACTTTTTGTAACTGTTTAAACTTTTTAACAACTTGTTTAAACATTTCAAACAGTTATTTAAGAGATTAAACAATAGTTGTTAGAGTGACGGGCTTAAAAAAACGTGCTTAAAATTTTAAACAGCGTTTTGCAGTGATACCTGTTGTTTTTGCTCATTAAATGATCCATGAAGTATCTCTCTTTTTCATTGTATTTATCTCTCTTTTTCCCTTTCCTTTCCCTTCTCCTTTTTCTCACTTTTCCCCGCCATTTTCTTTCCCTTTTCCCTTCCCTTTTTCTGTTTTCCTTCCTTTCATCTTTTCTTTCCCTTCCTTTCCTCCTCTTTTTCTCCTTTCCCCTTCATCAGGCGCGTTTTTGGGGGGGTTGGGGACTAAAGTAATGTTTTATTTCTCTCCAACATAAAAATATATATATATTATGGTACAATCAACAAAATATTCTCATTTTTATATTAAAAGAAAAACATCATTGATAATTGTTTAAACATTATGAACATATGCAACATAATTTAACTGAAGGTCTGAGAGAAGTTTAATCTGTCTTCAAAACTCCCCCCCCCCCCCCCGTCATCTACAGCACCAGCACAAACAAAACACAATCAGACTCACAAACGTACACACAACGCACATGACCCCAACACCCGTAGCGCCCCCCCACACACACACACACACACACTAGGAAGTACACAGCCCCCTGTACTATCATCAATCCATGATATCCGTGCCTACCTCGTCACCTCTATTGGTCAAAATTTCCCATTTTCTGAGATGGTGCACTAAAGTGCCCCTCTCTTCTGCTAGTTTTTTCCCCTCATGTTTATTTTCTATAATTTTTTGCTTTATTTCTTTAGGTGAGGGGGTTTGTTTTTATTCCTACTATAAACAAAGATCATGTATTTGATTAACAGTATTAATTATATATGATTAACCAACTATTCATTCCCTACATTAGGTATCTTTCTACCAATGTGAATTCCTTCCCAATTTATATTTTTACTATCAATTAAGTTTAAAAGAACACCACAGTTTTTCCATAGATATCTTATTTTTTTTCACTTGAAAAATAAATGTTCATATGTTTCTAAATTTTCATATCAGAAAGCACAAGCATTGCGCGAATACATACAATTTTCTAGTGTATATAAGCTCATACAACATTTTAAGTTTAAATTTCCTCAACTCATGCATGACTCAACCAATCAATCTTATAATTTCCCGGGAGTAAAAAAACACCTACGAAATATTACATCTCAAAATTATTCCATTCAAAAGTTACAGCATTTTGATTTAGGGGCTTACTTTTTTGTTGTGTATATAGTTTAGAGTCAGGAGTGTCGATCCAGAGGTAATAATGGCAGAGGTAATAATGGCAGAGGTAAAACTGGCAAAGGTAAAAATGGCAGAGGTAAAAATGGCAGAGGTAAAAATGGCAGAGGTAAAATTGGCAGAGGTAAAAATGGCAAAGGTAAAATAGGCAGAGGTAAAAATGGCAGAGGTAAAAATGGCAGAGGTAAAAATGATAAACATAGGCTACATTATGATTATCATCCATAACCGGACTCTTGTCGACGAAATGGGCTATAAAAACTTATTAAATATTATGTTGTTTTTCGTCATTTAAGATCTAAACTCAATCATTTTCTTGCCAAAATGATTTCAGTTAGTGACTGCATGATGAAAGGATCTTAAGCTCGTAAGCAGAACAACGCTTTACATACGAACCCAACGATTTTTAAAATGTAAACACCAATGTGTGCAGCCACTAACCCTCTGAAACGAACAAGTTCGGGTCTACGTCGAAATACTTTCATTTTTTAAACTGGATAAAAAAAATAACTGAACATTCTGTAATAAAAGTATTTTTTTTAATTTCCATATCATGATGGATCATGATGAATAGATCCGCCAGTGATGTCACTGGTGGATCCATGGGGGTACAGCTGGCCCGTGCCCCCCCCCCCCCCCTCTTGAGAGGTAATTATCAAAATCTTAGCAAATATGCTAACTCAAGTGTGCCCCCTTTTTAAAGCGAGACCCTTTTCTGCTTGCTATTTATTTTGTTTACGAGTTAGTAGGCGGAAAACTTTTTTACATGTCATTTTTCAGGAAAATGTGCCCCCCTTGGAAAATCCTGGATCTGCCCCTGATTAATGTGATACGTTAAATGTAAATGATACAATTATTGTTCAGTCTTTATAGATCAATACCTCAATGCAGCTAGTCCAAGTGGATGGCAGGTTCCAAAAGGGTTTGACGTCATATATGGGAAGCTGCCCCATGACATTTTATGCACTAAAAAATGGTTCATAATTGCTTTAAAAAATATTTCAGGAGCGTCAGTGAAATGATTTGTCGCTTGATATATACTGAAGATAAAAAAAGAACATTTGGATTTTTATAGAAAATTACATTTCATTAATATTATCTATACACCAAATATGGGAAAGCTGCTCGCAAATGACGTCACCATTGAAATATAAAAGTATAGCATTTTAAATCTTTGATTGATTTCCTAAAACCCTCACCATTATCATTCTATTTTTTTCTGCTATTCTACAATGACTTTTAACCGAGGTTGACTTCCCCTGTAATGAATTAAGTACAATTGCGATCAAGAGTGTGCTTCAAATTTGAATACTAATACAGCGATTTGACAGGAGAAGGCCATTCATGAGAGTCCAGAAAAAATAAGATATTTTAGCCAAAAGATTATCAATTTGGTGCAGACGATCTATCTATGATTTTAAGAATGTCACCATTATTTTTATTTTCTTAAAACCTTTCTTAGTTAATCTATGTAGGGCTTACATGCGGGGGCTTTTTGATTTTTTTCATGGGGGTTGAAGACTCTTTTTACCTATACCATTATGACTTCTGCCATTTTTACCTCTGCCATTATTACCTCTGCCATTATTACCTCTGCCATTTTTACCTCTGCCATTTTTACCTTTGCCATTTTACCTCTGCCATTATTACCTCTGCCATTTTTACCTCTGCCATTTTTACCTCTGCCATTATTACCTCTGCCATTTTTACCTCTGCCATTTTTACCTTTGCCATTTTTACCTCTGCCATTTTTACCTCTGCCATTATTACCTCTGCCAATTTTACCTCTGCCATTTTTACCTCTGCCATTTTTACCTCTGCCATTTTTACACCGAGCCGAAGCCCCCCCCCCCCCGCCAAAAAAAAACTTTCATTCCAGAACCGCGCCTGCCTTTCATTTTCATTCCCTATACTTTCCCTTCCCCCCCCCTCTCTCTTGGAGGGAGGGGGCAGCGTGCATGTGCCCTTCGACCCCATGCATCCGCGCCTGTCCTCAACTACACAAATTTAGATCAATTGCACTTTGAGTCAATCGCGAATTGTAAGACGAGCCCCCTCTGCCGATAAAAAAGACATTGTTTTTAACAGTAAAAGTGAAATTACCCATACGTAAATTTTGTCGTAGTGACAACGAGAGGATCTGTAGTATTACACAGCATTTATACACCTCTCAACATTAAATTATTCATAACTTTCTTAACATCAGTTTATTTTAATATTTTCAAAGTTGATATGTGCTTTAATTTTTCATTTTCATACGATTCGACTTGTTGCAAGGGTTTCACTCCCCCTTCAATAAATGAATGATGCAAGGGCGAAAATCTCTCTCCAAACGTAGGGGGGAGGGGGGACAAGGGGCTGGACAAGACAAAAAGGGATTATCACCCCAAATGAAGGTTATTTCAATCGACATAAATTTGACAAGCCCACCCCCCGAAAAAAGGTTATCATCTCTAATATAAGGTCATTTAGACAAAAATAAATTTGACAAGCAAAAAAAAAAGAAAAAAGGTTAACACAAAAAAGTAAGGTCGTTTCGCCAAAATACGTTTTATTTCGATTTTGAATAATGTATTTCTTTCCATCATAAAATACCAAAGATAGTAGGGGGACATTTGATATTGTGTCCCCCTACTATTTTGGGTAGGGGGCGCGTCCCCCTGTCCCCCTGGGATTTCCACCCATGGAATGATGACATATTTGATGTTCAAGTTACTCTGGAATTCTCTTACGTTTGATAAAAGTAAACAGTGCCATTGCCTTTCCCCGTTGCATACTAACTATTCACTCCAATTTACCAACATTCATAAATTTCAACTTAAGCTGGTGAAAATAAAAATGACTTAGATTCGATCAATCCAACGAAAATATTTCATTCGTTTCCATACTTCACTTGGTGGTTTCTCTCTTGCTTCCTACGTTCGCTCAAAATTATAGCAACAACTTTCTTAAATGAGAACTTTTGAGAAGTACGTTCTCGGATTTAACGGATTCACGGCCAAAACGGAGGGGGGGGGGGCTCTTTAATTCCTTAATATTTTATTATTTGACACGGGTATTTGACCTACATTTTGAGATCACATTTAAAAGATTGTCGAGAATAAAATCCGAGTATTATGCGAGAGCTGCATATACCTAGTTTAGAGTTTATTTGAGATAGTCATGATAGTAGACATACTCACTCAACATGCTCACTTTCCCTTCTTGCTTTTACTTCCTCAAAACCTACTTTTAATTGCAAAAGTTTACAAAGTATGGTTCAGATATTAAATTAAATGAAAAAGACCTTCGGAATACTTTGTAAAAATATCCAATTAAACAAGCTAATCTCAAAGAGCAAATAAGTAAGAGAGTAGAAAATTCCGATTTTAGTTCTTAACAGAAGTGCTTATTGCCTTCAGTTTGGCCGCTTTGCTCACTCACTGCATGAATCCTTAAACATTGAAAATTAGACCCTGAATTAAAAAAAAGATCATCTTCTTCGCATTTAGACAGTATTAGTAGTAGTCGTGGCGGCGGCGGTGGTGGTGGTGGCGTTGGTGGTGGTGTTCTCTAGTGTAGACATATATAGATTCCGGGCTGGTGTTAGATCAACACTGGAGTTTTTGAAGTGTAGTGGTAGTAGTAGTAGTAGAAGTAGTAGTAGTAGCAGTAGTAGTAGTAGTAGTAGTAGTAGTAGTAGTAGTAGTAGTAGTAGTAGTAGTAGTAGTAGTAGTAGTAGTAGTAGTAGTAGTAGTAATAGTAGTAGATAGTAGTAGTAGTAGTAGTAGTAGTAGTAGTAGTAGTAGTAGTAGTAGTAGTAGTAGTAGTAGTAGTAGTAGTAGTAGTAGTAGTAGTAGTAGTAGTTGTTGTTGTTGTTGTTGTTGTTGTTGTTGTTGTTGTTGTTGTTGTTGTTGTTGCTGCTGTTGTTGTTGTAGTAGTAGTAGTACTGGTCTACTTTAAAAAATATTGGGTAAAAGTGCTCCATGAGGATAATTATTATGTATCCAACCAACACTGGACATTTCTTTTCTGCATTTTATTTATCCAGTGTGATGAAAAATTTGTCCATTCTAAACCAATTGCTGCTCATTTTTTAACCTTACTTGACAATATGCTTCCCGCATAAACAAGTGCTACTATTATTGCTCTGTATCATCAATATACATATATTACTGCAATTTTGGATTCAGTTTTTAAATAAAGAAAGCTGTTTAACCACATTATCTCAGCAGTAAACAAATATATATTTCTATGATAATTTAATATAATCGTGTTGATATATCGTCTGCAATGTCGATTTAACGCCCATGCATATTCTTCTCCTATATATAATGCACGGGGTTAATAGAAAAATGATACAACTCTCGTATTTTTTTTCCATGAAACAAGGTTGCCCGTTGCTTAGCAACCATGAGAACACACTTGCTTGAAATTACACTCTCCTGAAACCATATTGTGCGTTGCCATGGCATATAATGTTGTGATAATATTACCCAGTTTCATTGGTTTCATGATGATTACAAAAAAAAGAAACAATAGCCTGGAAGCATGTAGTCTACAGAGATAATGTCTAATCATATATCAGATTCTGAGCAATATCGATAGGGGATACGAATGATTATGCAGTCGGTATATAATCAGAAACCCCAACATTATTGTAATTACATTTTATCTTCTAATAGTCTCATTGATTTTCCTGTCATCGTGTTATCTCAGTGGCTTTAGTATCGAGCTCCCAGCGGAAATTGTCTATTTGGTAATGAAGGCAAGAAGTATTGTCATGGAAACGTTTTGTCAGTCGATTCCATTAGATTGAGATCGTGTTAGTGCTTAAAAAAAACTCCAGCCTTCCTTTACTCTGAGATACCTCCACCCACCCTAATCATATCTGTAGTCCTTCACCACTCACGTGACTAGGTATCACAGATGATTTGATCTGCAAAATCCACGGCGTTTAAATTTCAATAAATTAGCCAGGCTGACACTTGCACGATTTTTGTCGTGGTAAATCGTGCAATTTTGCAACACGAACTAGGAGGCTCCCGTACTGTTCACGCCTAGATCATGCTTCACGACGAGTTCACGAATGCGTGCCCATCAGTGTCCACATTGACAAGAACTTGCACGACGAGTTCACACAAAATTTTACGCACTTCCCGCATTGGCACGACGAGTTTGCGCAATTCGGACGGTGTCGTGCCGCCTTGGACACGCCATATTAGTAAACACAACGTGAGCTGTTCGTGAACTATTCGTGTCAGTTCGTGACAGTCGTGGCATGGCGCGCACTGCCACGCACTTGCACACATCCCCCCCGCATCGTCCCTACGAGTTCACGACGAGTTATCAAACAGTTTGCGCGTAGTTCACGGGTCAATCGCTAAATTTTGTCGCGAACAAATTTTGAACGTTTCAAAATTCTCGACATGGCACGCATTCACGACGGGTTTAATAAGCACACTTCGCGCTAGTTTACGACTTATAGTAGTTTTGCGCATACCACAGAATCGTGCAAGTGTCAGCCTAGCTTAAGGATCCATCTGATTTCCACACCCGGAATCATCACATTATAGCACTAAATTTGTAAAGAAGACGTCTGCTCTATCGAGCTTAAATGGGCATGATGGAGTACCTGGGTTTATAATCACTACGCCAAGTGAAATTAGTATTTTCAATCTCATCAAAGTTAATTTGATTGTATCGGTGCTGTCACTGTCTTCAGTGTTTGAGTCTCTCATTAGAAAGGTATTGTGATTCTACCTAATCTTCAAACTCATCTTGCCTTCGTTGACTTCCCTATAGAGGGGTCATCACTATTCATGGCAGCATGCATGGAGATAAAATGATTTCATCTTGTTGTTATAGCAACAAAGATTATACTTGGTTGATTTCATTATATGCCTGAAGAATTAAGCTTCTTACGCTGATTACTTCTTCGTAGTATATTGCTTTTAATGGAAGATATTTGTTAAGGCTCAACATTAACCAATGCACGGTAAAAAATAGATAATCGCTGATTGCATCATAGATCAAAACCCTGCGAAATAACAAGTACACTTCATTTGTCAGGAACAAAATTGGACGGAATCGACACTTCAAAAACTGTCAGGTTTTTGATTAGTGGTTGTCAAAGCTTCACGCCAATGCATTTCAATTTCAAGGACGGTGAAAACTCCAGTATAACTCATTTTGTTAAAACCATTAAGCTCGATCGGAGAGTCGTTCTAGAAGACCATGATAGTCTGCTCATTATGGAAGTGTGTGTTTATTGGAAGAAGGTTATATACTATTTTGTGAGTTAAACATGGCGTTTGTTAAATCGTTGAGAACGATCTGCACGCGAAGGGTTATCATCCCGACAGTTCTTTGGTTTTCGTATCTCATAATTGGAGCTTACATGTTCAGTCGGATAGAAAGGACGAGAGAAAGGGATCATGATGATGAAGAAACACAATGGCTTTACAATCTGATAGCAGAGGTATGATTTTTAATAGGCAAATTGTAAAAATATAATATTGATTTAAACCTCACCACTTTCTGTTACTGTAGCATTTAGTATTTCAATGTTCCTTTGTAGTTTGAACGTATCTCTGAATATGTGTGTTTTTAAAGATACTATATTGTATTTTGTATTTTTCATCACATTGTAGAAAATAAATGAACTACTCAATCCTGACAACATACTCTCTTTTCATATACAACTTCTGCTGCTGCTATATGTTTATTTCCAACTCGTCTACTATCATTTGGTCTACCATCAGTTCTTCCACTCACCACGTGGTCTATATTCATTTAGTCTAATGCCATTTCGTCTAATAACCAGTTGGTCAAAATTTTAGTCCATATACCATTTGGTCTAATTGGGCTTTAATAATTGTGCAAAACAAATTAAAATAATATGGATGTTAGACCAACTGATTATAAGACGAAATGGTCATAGACGAAATGGTGATGGACGGAATGGCATGAAACTAAATGAAGGTAGACCATGTGGTGAGTGGACGAGTTGGCATGCAGTAGACGAAGTGGCAATTTACCCTGCTATATCTTCTACTACTACTACTACTACTACTACTACTACTACTACTACTACTACTACTACTACTGCTGCTGCTGCTGCTACTACTATACTACTACTACTACTACTACTACTACTACTACTACTACTACTACTACTACTACTACTACTACTACTAATACTAATACTACTACTACTACTACTGCTGCTGCTGTTGCTGCTGCTACTCCTATAATAATGAAAGCATATACTTCAAGTACAGTGATATTAGTACTATAGTAACAGTCTGCTATCTTATTAATTATATTTCTCCAACATTCATCTAATATGGTAAATAAATTGGACGATATATCTTAGAACAAATGCGATTATAGCTGTCTCTTTGGAGGAGAAGGAAATGACAGATACCACAAAGTGCCTCCATAATCATGACAGTTGATATGGCCGATGATTACGACTGATCACCTGATGAATCAGAAAATATTGAGGGGGGGGTCCACCTTGACGACAAGCTTATAGAAAAAGAGCAATGAAAATTTGAGGAAAATGCCTAAAGAAAATAATATATGAGTTTGGCTTTGAAAGTTTTAGGAATCACCAGTCTTCCCAATGTCAGGTTTTGCAAATCCTGTACACTTAAAATTCCCCAAATTTCATATGATTTTACTTACACACAATAATTATTTTATATTTTTTATAATGAAGTGTCATGAAAATAAACGCCTTCCGAAATTAACCACTGCGAAAAAAAGTGGAATTTCTTACACCTCTGCCAGACTAATTATTGGGAGATCATCGCCCAGCATGAGACGTCACAAAATAAAACTTCAATAAATTACGAATACGTTATCATTTAATGAATTTCTGCTTAAGATATTTTATTATATTTCATTTCATTTTTATTTCGTTTTCAACAAAATATAAATCAAATAAATATAATCATAACAAGTCAACATGATAAAAAATATATTACAATGTCATAAAATCAACTTGACATAGACATTTATGAGAAAGTTACAAAGTAATCATGTGTAAATAATTTGTGATTTATAATTTGTGAAAATGGAGGATCCCACTAAAAAGCTAAGCTTTCATATTGTGGGCTCCTCAAAATATGACAAATAGATTTTATATATACATATGTATATATATAATTTATATATATATAATTTATATGATTTGATATAAAATACATTTTCAATCTGTAACAATACCCTCTAAAACCTTATATGTCACCAAAAATGGTACTGATAAGTTGCTCTTATGCTTTGTTCGATCACATCTCAATATTCATGGACCATTACTGTATGATGCATTTTCAGTAATTCGTGCCATGCACAGAATGACACTTTCATCAAAATTCACCTGTCTTGAGGGTGGGTGTTATGCGTCAATAATGAATTCTGATCCTCGTCAGGTAATCAGCTAAATTAATTTATTTACAACGAGAGATCTCTTAAAGCCTGTTCGCTTCTATCATGTCTATAAACTGGTTTTACTCGGATAAAATGTCATTGGACGTATTGAAAAGCGGTGAGGAAGGACACAACTTGGATAAGTAATGAGAATAAGGTGAATTAAGCGTTTTACATTAACAACTTCCTGGTCTGAATACTACAATGACAGGGCAATTTAATGGTATTGATAGCCCTTCTCATTTTCATTAATTTAATTCGGTATTTTAGGCAATAGCAATGAATAATGGTATACCATCTCCCCCCCTCTCCCTCTCTCTCTCTCTCTCTCATCTCATCCATGTCCTACCCTTTCTGCACGACCTTTCTCATCTGTCTGTAACCAGTCAGACTGCAGGCCACTATGCTAATGACGAAATTTATCCAAATCCTCTCGTGGCTGAATTCACCTACCTGCAAAATCTCGAGAATTGTGAGACTTTCTTTCTCAAAGAAATTAACCACTTTATCATCAAGTACAATTGACTAATTTTGTACCATAACGTTACTCTTTTAGATTGGTCATTTTTAAGTAAAATAATTTGATGAATAAGTGAATTTCAGCATAAAAAGATGCCCGAAACGGATTTTCTTTCTCTTTTTTTTCTCTTGCAAATTGTGCGAAACTTTTAATTTTGAGCCCAAGTACTATTTGTATCAGAAAGATCAAACTCTGTACTTTCGCACAATGTCACTCTTGATGTGGCACGTTTTAAATGGGGCGGCAGCCAGCTTTTCCCCATCAAGATACAAGATGAAATTTCTGAGTAGCATAACATCCAGAGTTCTGATTGGCTGAATAATGTTTCAAAAAAACACTCGCGGTTAATTTGAAGACATGGTGAGTGCACACTGCGAGAGTCCCCAGCATGAATACCGTTGGAATGTGTGGTCTCTTTGACCAATCAGAGCGCAGTATCCTTGTTTTCAAGCTGCTAGATGTACTTGGCCTATGAAAAGCTGGATGTTGACCCATCTAAAATGCTTCTTCTTATAATTTAAAATATCATGTTAAAGTGTAAATCCTAAGCTTTAATCATAATCTATAATCATTTGGGCCCAAGCAGAAATTAAGTGTAAAAACAACAACTTGTGCCGGATGAAAATAATTATTTTGTATTATGTTTTAGATCATAAGTTTCACCTGTATTACAATGTTTATAGAAGTAATGTTCAATTTTTTAAAGTGATTTGGTCCGCACCAAACTCATTAACTATGCAAAAACCTTCTAGTCATATAATCACTTGGACAAATGAAGATACTCTTGAAGACCTGCCGACTTATTGCACCTCCCCCCCCCCCCTCTCTCTCTCTCTTATTCTCTTTTTTCTCAACCCCCCCCCCCCCCCCCTCTTTTCCCCATACGTAAGTATATTCGTCTCTGAGATGTAAATGAGATTTACGGTCGGGGGTGAAAATCAAGGTCCCTCGAAGAGAATCTAAGGTTGTTGGTCCACTAGTAATTACTAAAGAAGTAATGTATTTCAATGTTAACCCCCATAGTCTGATCCCAGTGCTTCTCTTATCTACAGGATAGTCCTAGTGATGTAAATTAAAGGTTACTCCATAGGGACAAGGACATTTATATGTACTATAAATGCGTATTTTCTTATCAGAAAAAAAAAACAGATTTCATATAGCTCCAAAACAAGCAAAAGTATATAAACACTCATGTACTATGCAATTCGTATCAATAAAAATTTTACAATTTGAAAAAGTCCTGGGAATTGAAAAATATGTAACTTGTGGATTTTTTTTCCACCTATATTCTTGGGTTTGGGTCCCCGGGCTTGGGTCTAATCTATTAATGTTTACCATTTCGCAGAAATTAGTTTATGCAGAAATGCTCATGTAAGGAAAGAAAGAAAGGCGATACAAACTGATCGTGCGGAACATTTCTCATACCTGTCTTTTGAATTTTTTAGCAAATTGAAATAAAGCAGATACATTCAAACATTTTTTAAAACAACTTTGCCATCCAAACTTACATTATGACAGTAGGTAAGCACAACCTTTACCTATTTTTGCCTTCGGGATCTCAGGACATAACTGAAGGGAAAGTTTATTGCGGTCATCTCCAGCATTCTGTCTCTAAGTTTTTATCATTTAAAGTGGGGCAACATTTCATATTTCATTTAATAATTGTTTCTTCACACTTTTCCAAAGCTTGACAATGATTGACAAAAAGAAAATCAAGCCTATACCATTTCACGTGAATCGCAGCTACGTGTAAAGCGGATATGACGATGGCCTCGGTGTGTGGGGAGGGTATATCGAGGGGGCAAAATGGCGATGTATGAAGTGTTTGTCAACAGTTATATCGTCATTTGCTTAAAGAGATCTGTACCAATGTGTAAATGAGGAAAAAAAACTTCAGGATATTACAAATGCATAATTTTACAAGATTATTTCTACCTTTTTTTATACACACTCATAATTTTTTTCTTTTGAAAATTAAAGTGACTGTATTCAATGAGCTTCCAACACATATGTGGCGCCCCTAGCCCTGCTCGTCCTTAAAGGGGAAGTTCACCCTGACAAAAAGTTTATTGTAAAAATAGCAGAAAAAATAATAAAAATTATTGCCGAAGGTTTGAGAAAAATTCATCAAATAATTAAAAAGTTATTATAATTTCTATTATTCGATTTGTGACGTCATATGCGAGCAGCATTCCTACATAGCGAATGGTAAAAAATCAATGAAATGTCATTTTCTCAGAAAATTGAAAATGTTTTTCACTATAGCTTTTGTATATCAATAGACAAATCATTTCACACCCGATCATGAATAGAAAAACAAAATTACATTATCAGGAACCACCATACAAAATTTGGAATTCATGCATTTTATATTACATAACACATGGGGCAGCTGCTCGTTTATGACGTCACAAATCCAAAATTTTGAACTCTTATAACTTTCTTAATCTTTAACGGATTTTCCTCAAACCTTCACCAATATTTTTTACTATTTTTTCTGCTATTTTTACAACAGAGTTTTCTTCAGGGTGAACTTCCCCTTTAATGTTCTTCCCATGCTTATTTTTTTTGCAGACGATCAGGAATGTATCCAGAGACCAGGCTAATTTCTCATCGGGGGGACTACATTTGGACGATCTGACCAATAATACGATTTCTGGATTCGCTGATAAAATATTCGATCGCTGTCATCCTGAAAAGCGCAATTACAAATGGGACATGGCAGGGGGCGTACACTTCTGTCTCACCGTGGTGTCTACTATAGGTTTGTATTTTTTCTATTGTGATCGCTGACAGATGGGGAGAGTTTCGGGGCCATGCCCCTCCTCCTCCCCAAAAAAAAAAGAAAAATAGTTCCAAGACCTATAAAAAAAAACAAAGAAAAAGAAGGATAATGAAAGGAAAATAGTTTGTCATCTTATAAAAAGGTCAAAATTTTTGCTTGCGCACTTCGCTCGCTCGGGACTTCAACGGTATATATTTGAAAGTGATTTTTTTCTGTGAAAAGAGGGAAAATCTTAGTCAAACCAACTTCAGACTTCTCCGATTTAGACACACATCTCTCTCAAACCGAGCCATCAGTGACTCCACTCCAAGTATATTCTATTCTTGCAATGGAGTTTGGCGTCCAATAAAATATTGTAAAGATAGTAATGTCAGTATGATGATGTCTCGGAGGTCCCGGAATATTTTCTTTGTTGAATTATTCTTTCATATATTTGTATTTTTCACAGATTTTTGGATCTCTTTGTTTTATACATGCACTATTCCATTTATTATGATTTTCACAGATTTTTGGATCTCTTTGTTTTATACATGCACTATTCCATTTATTATGATTTTCTCAGATTTTCAAATTAATTTTTCTCTGTGACTAAGGTACTTAATAATTAGCTTAATTTTGAAGAGGTTTTGATTCGCAGTAAGAATTAAACTGTTTTTAAAAACTTTGACGCTGCCATCATCTTCAGCTCACTGATATAGGCCCGTAGGCTTCGCTCAAGTATTAAATTGATTTTAAACGCCTGTATTTGAAACTGCATGACATTGTGGCATTCATTTTGTTAAGAAAATGAACTAAAACAAATATTTAGTGAACCAATAAGATAAAGTGTACAAAGCAAAATACACCCATTAGCCATTTCATTCGTTGGGAAATCTCATTGATGCTTTACATCGTAATATTCTGTAAGCCTTTGACTGTGACGTCCAATTACTTAATTCATATTGCTGTTGTAAATTGGTTCTGCTTTTGTTTGCTGATAGTGATAGCGGTAGTCGCTGTAATGAGTGTTTAGTGATAACAGTTGAAACGTAGTGTATCATGTTTGCATGGTAAATCAACATGCCTATACTAGCAAGACTAGAAGTACTGAAAATGCAGCAATATCGATAGATTACGTTTTCACTGATGCTAGTATATACATCAGCCATTGACCAATTATGCAAGTTCGAGCCGAAATTTTTGATTAACTGTCATGAAAATTGGATTTTTAAGTAGTTTGTTGTATAATTTCTATACAGTGCGTACAAAAAAGCAAGAGAGTTTTGACAAGTTTATCAAAATTTTGTTTCAAATTATGATTTCTATATTTTGTTTTTTTAAAAAAGATGCTCTGACATCTTATCTTTCAAATACCATTAAAGAGGATAAATTTCGTTCATGCTTGAGTGTACACGGTACATTTCGTCAGAGGTTAAAAAAAGAAGACTTGCGCCAAATGGCATGCAGATAAAGAGAAAATATTGATCATCAGACTTCTTGCCAATCAGCACACTTCCTTTTAATCTATCAAGTATCTTTGCCATAATTTCGAACAATGCTGTCAAAACCCATTTACAAATCTATACTTTCACTTGAATTGTTTTGTTGTTCTTTTAAAAATACGTTATCATTTCGCATTGAATATTTCTTCACAAGTAAAAAACTAAAAAAATGTCAACCCAAGCAAAGGGATTCGCAATAACAATGGGAGAGCTTGTAATTTAATCGAATTCTGTCATGGTGTGCTGCAAAGGCTATGGTGCCTTTGAAAGACATGAATCCTTCTGTTATATTGTATAAGGAATCAATGTTCCCTTGACATTAGGATTCATGTCTTTCAAAGGCACAATAACCGTTTTCACACATAATAGGATATGAATAAATTACAGGCTTTCCCATTAATAATGGAAATCTCCTTGCTTGGGTTGACAAGAGATTTTTTTTCGTACATATGGAAGAATATTAAATGCTATTGAAGACAACATATTCAAGTAAAACAAAGTGGTTTGCGAATCATGAGGCTCACCAGGCCCTGATTTGGCGATGAACAAAATGTACAATATAATCTCTTGACCCCCATCACCTTAACGGATACACTTGCAGTATTACCAAAGTATCATATGAGGGCCTACCAAATATGAATATAATTGGTGCAGAAATAAAGAAATAAGAGCAAGTTAAACAAATACTTTTAAAAAAAGGATGGACATGCCACATATCATTTGACCTTTTGACCCATAGATGACCTACGACCTCATCATCCTCATGAACACATAATTAACCAAGGATCATATTTATCAAATATGAACATAATTGATGCGGAAATAACGAAATGAGAGCAAGTTGAACAAAAAGTAGCAAGAAGTCTGATGATCAATATTTTCTCATTTTTTGCCATTTAATTGTCGCAAGCCTTTTTTAAACCCCTGACAAAAACATTTCGTGTTCGCAAAAGCATGAACAAAACTCATTTATTAAAATGACATTTGAGAAATAAGACTTTAGAGCATCTATTAACATCAAAATATAAACATCATAATTTGAAACAAAATTTGGAAACACTTCATATCTGTACCGTATGCATTACTCACCAATCAAAATGGGTGCGCGCAGGGCTATGTTAATAGGTTTTGACAATCAAATCTGAAAAGGGATATTTTGAGAACCTTATGGAATACACAAAGAGAATAGGTACTTGACAAACAATTAAGCGCGCAGCGCGAGCTGAAAATTTCGATACTCAGACAATGAACTTCTTCAAAATCAATTTGTAAATCAAACAAAATAACGAAAGTTCCATGTCCGAGCTTTAATGCATTTTGTATAATGACTTCAAAACTTTTTTCTGTAAATCTGTTTTCATCAAAACTTGATATCTTAAGCTCAATATTAGCCTGTTGAATAAGACATGTATCTCATCAAACATGCGATGCGAGCGCGAAGCGCGAGCGAAAATTTTATTGATATGAAAGATTTTTTTTTAATTATCCAAGTCTTACCCCACCTTTCTTATTCATTCATTTTCTTCCTCTTTTTTCCTCTTCCTTTTTCTCCCCTCTTTTCCCTTCTTTTTTTCCGCCAATGGGGGGGGGGGGGCCTCGGGCCCCGATGGTCCCACCTATGGATATTTTTATTACACCTCTCATTTTTTTTCCCTTTTCCAGGTTATGGTCTAATAGTCCCCCGGACTCAACTTGGACGCGCTGTATGCGTCATCTATGCTATGATGGGAATCCCCATCAACATAATCTTTATGGCTGGCATCGGTCGAGTACTCGCCCGTTTAATCGATCGGACCTATTGTCTATTTTTGAGGGTTTTTCATCTCTGCCCTTGTTCGAAACCCAAACCAAAGCATGAACGTCAGAAAGAAGAAAACTGCACAGGTAAAACCCGCCAATGCAGACCGAGCATGCGAAGCAATCAGGTATCAGGTGAGGGCGCTGCACTGCCTGACTCTGGGCACGCTAAACATACGCAGAAGTGTGATATGATTCACGAGGCATACGATAGAGTCACCAGGTCATCGGTGTTCCATGTGATGTATTCTGATTGGTCGAAGAAACAGCCAGAGACTAGTTTCACTGGACCCAATCTCCCCGAAGTTCATGAGTCGGGTCAAATTGGCCTATCTGAGGAAGCAAATTCTTGTAAGGATGCCGATAAGACTAGCAGATCTGAATCTGCAGAAGATAAAGACATGGATGAAGAGAAAAGTGGAAGACCTCTAGCACCAGTTTGGTTCATAATCCTTTTTGTTTCGGTTAGTGCCTCCATATTTGATATAATAATATGGAACACTGACGTCTTGGAAGACGATTGGACCCTTATTGATCTTATGTATTTCAAATTTATCACGTACTCTACAATCGGTTTTGGCGATCTCTATATCAATCCACCGAAAAAGGCTCGTCATGGACTTTCTGTTTGCGCTGATATAGTTACTATTGTGCTTGGGATGTCTTTCCTCTCTATGGTTCTAAACATCATTACGTCCTCTGACCGGTTGAACCAATCTCTTAATTTTGTCACGTGCCTGTTACATACAATGTGGCAGTATATTTCGAATGTGTTATGCAGGAGAGATCGCCCATAAATGTCTCAAGTATAGACCATAAACATAATGTACATACATTTATTTTATTGTCATATCTACAACTACTTCCACTACTACTGCTGCTATCACTGCTACAACTTGTACCGCCACTACTGAAAACAAGAATAAACTTTGCCTATGATATCATGGCGCATATAAAAAAAATAAAATGAAGACTCTATACTTTCAGACGAGTTCAGAATGAATTTCTCTCTTTCTATAAATGGACTAAGTTCATGTAATAATCATATATTATATATATATATATATATATATATATATATATAATTGTGAAACAACAAGGAAAAAGAATAAAACATTACTACTTCACGTCTCGGAGAGATATGATCATATTCACTTAAGGAGAGACTAGCATTCGCCTTTAATTAAAATCAGTCATTTCTTTTCCAATCGATTTTATCTGTTAGAATTTGTATTTTATATTGCAATTAACATGAACAAACACACTTATATACCATTCATACCGATTACAATTATGCTCAAATAAAACACTTTCCAATGCTCTTTGTTGGTTATTTCAAATTCTAAAGAATATTATACCTGTGCAACTGGAACTGAAACACAATAATAGGCTTAAATTTTACAAAATGAACTGTATAATAAAGCGTCTGGGGATACAAATGCAACGAGACAACAAAAGATAAGGTCGATAATTAATTTTGTTTTGGGTAATATAATGAAGCAGTATTGATATTTAACCATTATGGTAAATGAGGTTGGCTAATGTTGGAAAATGACTGTTAAAACCACTGAGGGAGATAATATCGATTAAACATATCTAGATGCACTTCACTTGATGAAGTGAATGACAATTATGATAAAATATAAGAGCCAATATACATGGATATATTAGATCCATTGTTCTGTAAACGAAAGTTTTCATCATGTTATCACATCCTTTTAGGTCTGATACCATCAATCAATTCTGGTATAAATTATCAGATACAGCAATCGTTTTGATACCCACATGAATATATTCTCCTATTTCATTAGATGTCATACATTCGGATTAATCTTAATGGACTTGTCTATTGTGTTTTCAATCGGAGGTTAACATGTCAAATATTATTTTCAATGACCTTGATTTAAAATTAATGTTTTAACGAAAAATAGAATTTCGAAAAGCTGTTTGGAGGCTACAGGTAATTCACTGAATACATAGTTTGAAATAAGGGATAGACCTATTAGTGATTTGTGTGTAATGGATTTGCAATTTAAAGGACAAGTCCACCTCAACAAAAAGTTTACTTGAATAAAAAGAGAAAAATCCAACAAGCATAACTCTGAAAAATTTATCAAAATCGGATGTAGAATAAGAAAGTTATGACATTTTAAACTTTCGCTTAATTTCACAAAACAGCTATATGCACACCCTGGCTGGTATGCAAATGAGACTATGACGTCATCCACTCACTATTTCTTTTGTATTTCATTATATGAAATATGATATATTCAAATTTTCTCCCCATTGTCAAGTGATACGACAATTAATTCCTCCCTGAACATGTGGAATTAGCATTGTTTATATGGTTCAGGCAAGTTGGTCCTGATTGTTAAATCTATAAAAAAAATGAAATATTGTATATTTCAAATGATAAAAAACAAAAGAAATAAATAGTGAGTGATGGACATCATCGACTGACTCACCTAGTTGTGCATTTCACTGTTTTGTGACAAATAAGCAAAACTTTAAAATGTCATTACTTTCTTATTTTACATCCGATTTTGATGAAATCTTCAGCACTATGCTAGTTTGATTTTTCTATATTCCTTCTAGTCAGCATTTTCCTGGGGTGGACTTAACCTTTAAGTACAGAGTCGTTATAAAATTTTGTCTGATCAATGACAACGTTGATCAAAGCTCATCAGAAAATAACGCAATATACCTCAAAACATCTTTTTACTCTCAGCCAAAATTGACTTTAAACGTCATGCAAAGTGCAGGATTATTCCGGCGTATAATGTAAATATCGACAGGTAGATAATATGGTTCACCTGAAATGAAGGATATAATGCCAATACCGTGGATGCAATTAAGTGCTACTAAACATATGCTGAAGTGGCAATATTCAAAAAGAATATTGCACTGAGTATAGCGTGTGGACTGAATTTGCTGTGTATATTTTAAATCTGTCTTATTTGTATTATATCTTTTTTTGTGGACGAAGTTGCTTGTGCCTTTTAATGCAATTGTATTGGAATATTGAAATGATAATTCATGGTCATTCATATATTGCTATATTTCCGCTTAATTACAGATTATGAAAAATCATGATTTTTAATTCATCTTTGTAAATAAGACTGTATATTTTCACTATTCCATAAAATGATAATCTGCAAGAATTGTAAAATATCTATTGAAATATGGAACCTTAAAGGTATAGGTTTGAGTGAAAACATAAGCTCATGAAAATTTAATGATGTTTATTTATTGAAAATGAAAGATCTGGTGCAAACCGTATTCAAGGCTTTTAAAGTCGACTTTAGAGGAACGATTTCATATCTTTTTAAACATGTTCATAGAGGATTGCTCTGGTCGAGATCACTTTTCTTTCTTTGTTCAGAACTGTAGTGGCTACATGATTAAACAGAATAAAATCATTTCATTCCCTGAAGAGAGTTTCTAACGTTGCTTTGCATTTGCTAAAAATCCATTGTCAGATTCAATATTGCTTTTTGTAGCATGAGTAGCTATCGTGAGTGGTTGATTAGATTGTAAGGGTGTTTGATGATTGGGTTCAATGTATGTGTGTGGGGGTGGGGTAGGGACTGGGGGGGCTCGTGTTTGGGGGGGGGGGTACAGACGGTGAGTGGGTAATGAGATTAGACATGGAGTAAGGGTGGCATTGATGTGTGTGAGGTGGGGGTGAGTTCGTATGTGTGTAGGGCGAATGATGAGATTGACAGGGGTGAGGGTGATATTGATGTGCAAGGTGAGGGTGGGTGTGTATGTGTGTGTGTACAGTGAGTGGAATTTGAGATTATCGGGGCAAGCATGACATAAATGATTAAAGATTGACAGGGGCAAGCATGGGTTACACTTCGTAATTCCGATGGTTCGTAATTCCGAAACACGTAAATTGCCTATACCTCGATGCTCGTTAATCCGAAAACGTAAAAGGGTTCGTTAATCCGAACATTTGTGGCATTATTCCGAAGGTTCGATAATCCGAAAAAGAAATAAGATTCGATGTTCCGAAGGTCCGTTAGTCCGAAAACGAAATAAGGTTCATTAATTACGTTTTCGGACTAACGAACCTTCGGAACAACGAACCTTATTTCGTTTTCGGATGAATGAATCTTCGGAATGCTAACCTCATTTCGTTTTCGGGTTGAAGAACCTTCGGAATTATGAACCTTATTTCGTTTTCGGATTAAGGAACCTTCGGAATAACGAACCTTCGGAATTACGAATCTTCGGAATTACGAACCTTCGGAAATACGATCCTTCAGAATAAGCGAACCTTCAGAATAACGAAGCTTCGGAATTACGAATGTATGCGCAAGCATAGCATTAATGTGCGGGTTGGGGTGTGTGTATAGGTCTAGTGGGTGATGAGATTGACAGGGGGGGGGGTGGTGACATTGATGCGTGAGGTGGGGATTGGTGTGTAGGGTGAGTAGGTGATGCTGTTTGATATGGGCTCAATATGGCATTGATGTGTGGAGTGGGGTGGGTGTGTGTATAGGTCTAGTGGGTGATGAGATTGACAGGGGGGGGAATGGTGACAATGATGCATGATATGGGGATGGGTGAGTAGGTGATGCTGTTTGATATGGGCTCAATATGGCATTGATGTGTGGAGTGGGTGTGTGTGTGTATAGGTCTAGTGGGTGATGAGATTGACAGGGGGGGGTGGTGACATTGATGCGTGAGGTGGGGATGGGTGTGTAGGGTGAGTAGGTGATGCTGTTTGATATGGGCTCAATATGGCATTGATGTGTGGAGTGGGGGTGGGTGTGTGTATAGGTCTAGTGGGTGATGAGATTGACAGGGGGGGGATGGTGACATTGATGCATGAGGTGGGGATGGGTGTGTAGGTTGAGTAGGTGATGCTGTTTGATATGGGCTCAATATGGCATTGATGTGTGGAATGGGTGTGTATGTGGGCAGGGTAAAGGATGAGATTGACAGGGGGTAAGGGTATCATTAGTGTGAGGAGAGGGTTGGTGCGTTTATGTGTAGGGTGAGTGATGAGATGGACAGGGGTGAGGGTGACATCAAGGTGCAGGTGTGTTAGGTGAGTGGGTGATGCGATTAAGAAGTGGTAGGGGTTGGGGTTGATTACAGTGTAGGAAGAAAAGGTACATAATTATAAAAGGTTCATAAGTCCCCCTATCCTCCCCACCACCCATTCTTTCTTTATCTCTTTCTACCCTCCCCCATTCTTCTCTCTCTCTCTCATTATGCTTAACCAAAAAAAATTTCATTCTACTTTCCAACAGTTTCAGAAAAATATTAATGAAATTTAGCTAAAATCGCTATTGTGCAAATAAAATCAATATGTACGTTTTATAACATCATCTATAATTTTAAAAATATATATTGAACAATTTTTTGGGGGGTTAATTTCAGGCTATTTTTCAAACTTTAACTGACATACTAGTATCACCATCTAGTAGCATTTAATTTCAAATCCAGTCAAAAAAATGAATCTCAAACACGAAGTAGTTCTAGCATTCACTTTATTAAATAAATTTAGCAAAATTGCAGCAATAGCAAAACTCATTCCATCATCATCATCTATTTCACGAGATACTTTTTATTTCATTTCCTTGGCCGCAAAAGAATCAAATCTGACTTTAATTTTTATTTTGCCTTTTCCACTTCCATACTTGGCATTCCACTGAAGAAAGCATTTCATGTCTGCCTACCTGGTACTCACAATGATCTTGTAATTTGTGGCTCATTTCAGGAGCAAAAAGTCAGTATTCTAATTTTTCTTTATTTTTTTCATAAAACTTTTCCAACTCTATAACTTTGGGATTTAGAAGTTAATGTTAATCTATTTTTTTGATAAGTTTTATAAGTTTACAAGCCTGACTGACTCAATGCAAACTATGGCTCTAACCAGACAAGGGTAATGATAAATAAATACACAATTGTTTTGTTTTCAACATAATTTACCATAGACATACAACTATGCTTAATTGCAGGATTAAAAATGTTTATGTTACTGGGCCTGGTTTAGGTAATATCAATAACAAAAATAATAGGGTACACTGCATAAGATAATGGTGATAAGTGACAAAAAATAAATTATTCCATTTAGAATCACAATCTACTTTCCATCTCAGAAATGATTTATGTTTAATATCTGCCCATCTGAGCTCACAAACATATATAGCAACCCTTCTCAAACTGAGTCCATATTTAATTATGAAGTACCACAAGTACTACTTTCCAAATTAACCACTTTTAGACTTAAATGCCTCTTGTTCTATGCTTGCTTAAAAGGTGTTCATTTCAAATGTTTCATTCTACTTGTCTGCAATCAAACTTGACATTTGTTGTAATGTTTTAAGTCTGATTTTCTCAAAATATTTCACTTTCGGGCATTCTTGGGTGGATAAATATGAGCCCAGCCTCTTCAATTTGAACGTATGCAAGAAATTGATAGAGAATCTTGGAATACAAATGCAAAGAGACCACATAATAAATGCAATTACATGTAGTTTGATACATAATTTCATTTTAGGAATAGCAATTAATCTCATGTAGCAATAATGATATTTAACCATTACGGTAGATGAGGTTGGCTAGTAACTTTATCGATTAAGTTAAATGTACCGTACATAACAATGTGTCAGAAAATTACTATTAAAACCACTAAGGGATATAATATCAATTGAACATATTTAGATGCACTTTACATAATGAAGTGACTGACAATAATCTATAGGGATAATCCATTAGATCCTGGTCTGGCCATTCAACCATTGCTATTTAAACGACAGTTTTCATCATGTTATCACATCCTTTTAGGTCTGATACCATCAATCAATTCTGGCATAAATTAAAAGATACAGCATTCGTTATGATATCCACATGAATATATTCTCATATTCACTATGTCTCATACATTCGGATTAATATTAATGGACTTGTTAATTGTAATTTTAATGGATGGTTCTTAACATGTCGAATATTATTTTGAATGACCTTGATTTTAAAATTAATGCTAATAACCAAAATAGAATTTTTAAAAAGTAGTCTTGAGGCTACAGATAACTCACTGAATAGACAGTTTCAAATAAGGGATAGGCCTGATGGTGATTTTAGTGTAATGGATTTATTTTTTCTGTCTAAACTGGTTATAAAATTCTGTCTAATGAATGGTAATGATGATTAAAGCCCATCAGAAAATAATTGCAATATATCTAAAAACATCTCTTTACTCTTTGGCTAAAATTTACATAAACGTCCTACAAATTATATCATTATTTAATATGAATATCGACAGGTAGATAATGGTTCCCTGAAACTAACCTAAGGATATAATGCCAATAATGCTGATGTGCAAGGTGCAGGGGGCCTTTTCATAAAGCTGTTCGTAAGTTAAGAGCAACTTTAAGAATGACTGGTGATCCTTTCTTACGAACTAAACCATTGCCAATGGATATACCATTTACCACAAAAAAGGATCACCAGTCGTTCTTAAAGTCGCTCCTAACTTACGAACAGCTTTATGAAACACCCACCAGGTGTGTTAGGTGAGTGGGTGATGTTATTAGGAAGGGGTAGGGGTTGATTAAAGTAAAGGAAGAAAAGGTACATATGATAATTTTAAACTGTTCTTAAGCGCCCCTCCCCTCCCTACTGCCCCTTCTTTCCTTATCTCTTTCTACCCCCCCCCTTCTTCCCTCTCTCTCTCTCTAATAATGCTTTGTTCAGCTTAACAAAAAAAATCATTCTACTTTCATTTAGAATTACAATCTACTTTCCATCTCAGAAATGTATAATATCTGCCTGTCTGATCTCACAAACATATAGCAACCCTTCTCAAACTATGTAGTACCACAAGTACTGCTTTCCAAATTAACCACTATGGTTCTATGCTTGCTTAACCCTAAAGAGACTGGGCTACTTCAACACCTAAAAAGACAGGGGGCCCTTATGATCTGGGCCGTCGATCGCGATGAAAAAAATCGGCATGCGCGTTACCCATGGCATTATCTACAAAATCATAATATCAAATTCTGCGAAAAGTCTCACTGCTCATTAATTATGTTAATTTATGCATGAAATCATAAGATTGCTCTGATCAATAATAATGCCCCTAGAATGCTAATTTTTGTTTCACATCATCTAGATAGGCATCTGATCAAATTAATTTTTTTTTAATTTCAACATCACATTTATTCTCTTATGCATTCTATTGTTTTCTAAACTTCTTATGTATTTCTTTGTTTTTCGATCTGTTTTTTATTGCTTTTTCAATGGAAATCGTCAGGAAATCGTCGTCTTTATTTTGACCATAAACAAGATAAAATTGATTTTAAGCAGGAAAAAAGAAAAATGATACATTTTAGGAATTTTGGCTAAAAACACTATTTGCATTGTTTTTTTAGTAATTTTGGGTCTGCATGCACTTACGAAATGTTGCGTAATTTCGGAAACGCGTACCAAGGGGTCACAATTTTGGTCTCAAAAGTTGCGCGAGACTTGAAAGTAACAAGTGGAATGCCTCTGGCCGTCTCACCTGCATCACGCGGTTCAATATAACAGCAGTGCTCACTTTGAATACTACTCTAACTCGCACAAGATGTTCAGTGATACATGGTTACTCTTATTTCCCTTTTTTATGAACTAGACCAATAAACTTACAGAGATATGATGGTTATTCAACAAAAAACCCAACATGGCCAAAGTTCATTGACCTTACATGACCTTTGACCTTGTTCATGTGACCTGAAACTCGAACAGGATGTTCAGTGATACTTGATTACTCTTATGTACAAGTTTCATGAATCAGATCCATAAACTTTCAAAGTTATGATGGTAATTCAACAGATACACCCAATTCGGCCAAAGTTCATTGACCTTTGACCTTGGTCATGTGACCTGAAACGCGCACAGGATGTTCAGTGGTACTTGATTACTCTAATGTCCAAGTTTAATGAACTAGACCAATAAACTTTCAAAGTTATGATGGTAATTCAACAGATACCCCGATTCGGCCAAAGTTCATTGACCCTAAATGACCTTTGACCTTAATCATGAGACCTGAAACTTGCACAAAATTTTCAGTGATGCTTGATTACTATTATGTCCAAGTTTCATGAATCAGATCCATAAACTTTCAAAGTTATGATGGGAATTCAACAGATATCCCCAATTCGGCCAAAGTTCATTGACCCTAAATGACCTTTGACCTTGGTCATGTGACGTGAAACTCATGCAGGATGTTCAGTGATACTTGATTAACCTTATGTCCAAGTTTCATGAACTAGGTCCATATATTTTCTAAGTTATGACATCATTTCAAAAACTTAACCTCAGGTTAAGATTTGATGTTGACGCCGCCGCCGCCGTCGGAAAAGCGGCACCTATAGTCTCACTTTGCTTCGCAGGTGAGACAAAAAGTGTGATTTTTTTCAAAATATTTCACTTTCAGATATCAAATCGATTGCTGCTCCATCTGAGCCCAGCCTTTTCAATTTGGATATATGCAAGAAACTCAGCACATTTCCTTGAAGCCAGAGTCATTATTTGTTTGGCGTCACCTGTGCTTGGGAGGCGAAAAGTGAACTGAATCAAGACTCACAGATCTCTGCTTTCGCTTACAAACTGATAAGGACTTGCAAAACAATTTCATCACGACTTGTTTATTCATTTTGCACTCCTGCAACCAATCTTTGTGTTCCAATCTGATTGAGCAATATTCTGACTTACATCCCATCTTACCAAAGAAGGTCAGGAAGCTCATTTTGCTCTCCTGCAAACAAACTTAGCATTCCATTATAGATAGCTATCCAAACCCGATGACTGATCTTCACATTATGAATAGCAATCCATCTTTTCACGCTAGTTGCAAGTCGGGTAGCTCATTTTGCACTTCCACAACCAAACTTAGCATTCCATTCTAGATAGCTGTCCAGGTCTGACTGAGCTACACTAGGTCTCACATTTTGAATAGCATCCTGGAAATCCCCATGCAGGATTGGTCTCACCTGATAAAAACACAAACAACATAGTGCAGGAATCAACAGTTGGATTACCACTGTGGACAAGCAATCAGAAGTATACTAGCTTTTCATGGGGATTCTTTTTAAAGACTAGATTTCTTTCATAATTAACTCAACAAATATCTTTATTTACCCTTTTTCTACACCTCTTGACTAATTTTTATATACGTATCATATTGTCATTTGATTTTATGAAATAAAGTACCTAACAAGAGGAAAAGATGTGTCTGAGGTAGTAATTTGCTTCTAGACATTTTTTCCAATTATATGGAGTGCCATATACATGTAAAATCAGTATATTTTTATAATTAATTCCCTGAGAATAAAATGTTTGTTGACTTGGAACAATTTTCATTAAATTTAGATTACACTGATCATGATAAATCATAAATATCAATTGCAAGATCAATTGTGAATGTTTGTGTTACAGCATCCTGAATAGGATTCCACAGTATACACTGCAAAAACTCTGGTGTTGATTTAACACCAGCCCGGAATCTATATATGTCCACACCAGAGAAGTGTTAAACAACACCAGTTTGGTTTTGGTCTAACACCAGATATGTGTTTATACAACACCAATTAGAATTAAAACAGCATCGGTTTGATTCCAAAGTGGTGTTATTTCACTACTCTGGTGTGGACAGATATAGATTCCGTGCTGGTGTTAAATCAACACCGGAGTTTTTGCAGTGTAGACCTACCTGGTCTGCACTGATGTGTTGTATATCCATTCCCTGTATGGATCGTATAGGCCCTAATGCTGCTTCTCTGCAGAGGTTGGCCATGTCAGCACCAGAATAACCTGAACATACAAATAAATCACAGCACGACAGAAAGACTAGTCAACTGTAAATATGTCACAATGTTTTCCTTGGTTGCATTACTCATCAATATAAAGTCAATATTTTTTGTTTGGACTCGGTACAAAGAGAGAGAGAGAGACGATATTTAGGAAGCAGCCCCCCACCCTTTTCCTAACAAGTGGAGCACCTCTGGCAGTCAAGCCTGCATCACATGATTCAATAATATAGTAGTGCTGACTTTGATTAAATAATTGTTCACAAAAAACACTGTTCACATGATACTACGTTCATTGACCCTAATAAATGACATTGGACCTTAATCAACTGACCTAAGACTTGTGCAAGATAAGCAATGATACTTGATTACCCCAATGTCAACATTTCAATAACTACGGTATATCCATATACTTTTAAAATCATGATGTCAATACAACAATTATCCCCAACATGTACAAAGTTTATTGACCTTAAATGACCTTTGGCCTTGGTCATGTGACCTGGAACTTTCACAGGATGTTAAATGATACCTGATTACTTTAACATCCGAGTTTATGAACTAGCTCTATAAGCATTCAAAGTTACAATGGAAATGCAACAAATACCCTCAACATGGCCAAAGTTCATTGACTCTAAATGACCTTTGACCATGGTCATGTGACCTGCAACTAAAGCAAGATGTTGAGTAATACTTGATTACCCTTATGTCCAGTTCCATGAACTAGGTCTTTATACTTTCAAAGTTATGATGTCATTTCAAAAACTTAACCTTAGGTTAAGATTTTGATGTTGACGCTGTCACTGTCAGAAAAGACAAAAATCCTGATGGCATAAAATTTTACACATTCACAGATAAAGTAAAGAGATTTTGAGTTATTCCCTTGACAGGCTTTTATGGACAATTACCAATTTTATGTGATGCATTTTTTTAAAGAACCTAAGCTTGCTCTAGATGTGTTTGTGGTTTGTGTAGATATAAATCATTTTCAGATAAAATGCATTTTAAAATGCAAAGGAAAATAAAAATAAATTACCATCAACAACGTCACTGCCATAATCACTGTCCTTGTCGTCATTGTCATCATCATCATCCTTATTATCACCATAACTGACATCAACTTAAAAAAACTAATTTTCAGAACAATAACGATAGAAAAGACCCACTCTCCTGTACATGAAATTACCTTCTGTATTCTGACAAATCCTTTCCAAGTCATCGTCATTTAGTGAATTGCTCTGCTGGGAAAGGAGACTACAGACGATCTGCTTCCTAGCGTTAGAGTCTGGTAAAGGGATGTAGAGACGTTTTACAAGACGTCTACGGGCAGCTTCATCAATCTCCTGAGGGCGGTTTGTAGCACCAACGATCAGGAGCCGTTCATCTGAGCTGGTTGTTGCTCCATCCTGACAAACATATTACAAATCTCTTTAGAGCTTTTATGAAAAGATACATGTATCATCATGCACTTATATCCTTTTTGTCATGGTGTTATTATTAAAGGACAAGTCCATCCCAACAAAAAGTTGATTCAAGTAAAAAGACAAAAAGCATAACACTGAAAATTTCATCAAAATTGGATGTAAAATATGGCTTGTTTCCTGCAACATTTTAAAGTTTTGCTTAATTTCACAAAAAACCAGTTATATTCACATCTTTGTCGGTATGCAAATGAGGAGACTGATAACATCACTCACTATTTCGTTTATTTTATTATGTGAAAAATGAAATATTACCATTTTCTTCCTGTTGTCATGTGAAACAATGATTAATTCCTTCCTGAACATGTGCAATCAGCATTGTTTGATACTATATGGTTCAATCAAGTTGGTCCTTATTGTCAAATCCTTAAAAATGAAATATTGTATAATTCAAACAATAAAAAAGAAATAGTGAGGGACATTATCGACTGTCTCATTTGCATGTCACTGAATTGTGCATATCACTGTTTTGTGAAAAATAAGCAAAACTTTAAAATGTCATAACTTTCTACATTTTACATCTGATTTTGATGACATTTTCAGCATAATACTTGTTTGACTTTTCTCTATTTATTCAAATCAACAATTTTCTGGGGTGGACTTGACCTTTAAGAACAACAAAAATGCAACCTATTCAAATTTGCTTCAACTAAAAGAAGGTAGGAATCTTATTGTCCCACAATTTCAAAGTCAAAGAATAAAATTGAATTGTCTCTCCTTTATTTGTTTCCATACATGCATATCATGTTTATGAGGAACGAAGACTAAGAAATAAAATGACCATGGAGATGGCATGCTTACTTGTAGCAAGCTATATAAAAAATCTGTCACAGTTAACTAAATACATGCAGTATCCAATATTATACAACTCCCAAGAATGTTCTGTAATCTGATTGGTCCAAATCGGATCACATGATATTCAGCGAATTGCACTATCCTGCACTCTGACGTCATCCCAAAAGTACTATCCAGCACTCTGACGTCAGAGTGCAGGATAGTGCGATGTCTGGAATTATCTAGAATTTAGATAAAATATAGCATTTGGGGCAACTCAGTAACATGGGGGTTGTATAAAACAAACAATGCACGCATTCTTGTGCATAGAGGACCTAAATAATGAACTCTGTGCTCGACTTGCCAAATGGATATACCGCACTCGGTCCTGCGGACCTCGGTGCGGTATATCCGTTGGCTCTTCTCGCACATCGTTCATTATTTGGCCCTGCATGCAAACGCTTATGGGCATTATTTGTATACTAAATGAAGCATCGAGCTTTCGATTATCAAAACAGGGTGCAGAAAATGAATAATTATATCCATTAATCCATATAATTGAAGCATAAAAAGTCTACTTTAATAAAGGATACTACTTGCAGTGACTCTGGAACATTGTGATCAAAGGTTAGGAGAGGCAAGCATTAAAGGCGGTGCTGCACCATCCCGAGTTTGCTCAATCTCGAGATTTTAGCCTTATTGGCCCTCTTCGGGATTAATCTAGAGATTCAAGAAACCCCGTCTCCACCATCGCAAGAGCGATTCGTGCTCGAGTGAGGCATCGATGCATTATGGTCTGACGCCGTGAATAAATAAACCCGAGTGCGTCTGCACCGACGAATTAGCGTGATAATTCGTAAAATAGCGCGTGCTATTTTGCAAATAATCCCAAGTTGCTTGGGATTGCAATCTCGAGATTAATCCTACGAACTAGCGCTATAATTGTGTCTCCACTGCAAATAATCTCGATATAGTTCAGATCGGGATAATTTGCTGGATCAGAAATAGCACGCTAATTTGAAAACTCAGGATGGTGCAGACGGCCCTAATGTGTTAACAAAGGCTCGCTCATCCCCCTTTTTCAGAGCAGAAAGTTTCAGGGCCGCTGAAGGAGGAGCATTAGTGATTTTCTTGTATAGTACATATCACATTATAAATAATGTCTCTAGGCACTTCCAAAGGACTTGGATATTATTACCACAGCTGTAGCTCGAGCAGCCTTCCAGCGCACAGTGCATTTCAAGGAATATATTCCTGCCAGGTACCCAATCACCTTCCCTGGGTTGAGCACAGCACAATGTGGATAAATTTCTTGCAGAAGGAAAACCCGCCATGGCTGGGATTTGAACCCACAACCCTCTGTTTTAAAGTCTGGAGACTAATCCACTGGGCCAAAATGCTCCACTGTCTATTATCATCATACCATTTTTGACATACAAGAGGTTGTATATAAGGCTTGAGTGTAACATCATGCCATATCAATGTGGGTCAAAGTGATCAGACCATTGAGCAAAGATTGTATTCTTACCAGTTGCACTAAGAATTCAGTCTTGATTCGTCTGGAAGACTCATGTTCATCATTGGATCGTTGTGAGAGTAAGGAATCAATCTCATCTATGAAGATGACGGCAGGCTGGTAACACCTAGCAACGGCAAACAGAGCCCTTACCATCTTTTCACCTTCACCAACCTGAAAACACATCATAACAAAGTCAGCTTACAGGTACTCTTACCAATTTACCCTTCGTTCGCATCTATGCACACCTATAGATGATTATAAACAAATCATGCCACTCACACAAGAACCAAAATAAAAAGGGCTAAAGTTTTGTTGGAATGGAAGGAGAAAAAATTCACAAAAACTAATTTACTATGCTTTAGTACATCAGTAATCCAATAAAGTTATTCATAACAAGAAAGCCCCCCCCCCTTCCACAAGTTTCCTGAAAATCATATCCTTTCAAAATGTTCAGATAAAAAGTTATGACCACATAGAAGGGTTCACTGTGAGCTGCTACAATAATGCAACACACAGGGGGTGGGTGGGGGGGGGGGTTATGGGTCAACAAACGAAGACATAACAATCAAAGCCTTTAAAGATGAACACCTTTAAAATCTGTAGTGGTCATTGTAAAGGGCATACCATGATATTACTATACTCTAAACCAAGAAAATGGGAGAAAGGTGTACATTTCACACATGGATAAAGAGCTACAGAAGGGTTTTGTAGACTATTTGTTGCACATGTGTAAAACAATGATATAGATAGTTATCTACCTTCTTTGGATTACAATATCCCTCACTTTATTCACTATTTTTAAACAGTTTCTTTGATGATATTCCATAAATCAAGTATATTCAATTTTGAAAAAAAAGGGGTCAAAATTACTATTGTTGTGAGAACTTCCAAACTGCTTTGGAATCAATAACCAGCAGCATTGATATGTGATCCCTTTTCTAATGCAATCAGGGGCGGTGTTTCACAAAGATTTAAGTATGACTTAGAGTCTCACTTAAATACCGAGTTGTGTACAGTATAAAAGGCTTGACCGCACCACCGCAAATCTATCAATAAGATTGTGCATTGCATACCATGTACGCGTCGGCATTTAAGTGCGACTTAAGTCATACTTCAATCTTTGTGAAACACCCCCATGATAGAATTGAAGCTAGTCTATGAATTGAAAACAAGCAGACTGCAATAGTAGTAGTGGAAAATTGCATTTGTTGGTACTGTGAGAAAGTCTGTTCACATATGAATCAAGGTTTGATCAATAGAGGGCCATCAAAACACTCTTCAGCTCATCTATTATTAAAGGCTGTTAATGGAAAACAGAAAAAAATTCATGCAACTTCATATTGGCGGTCCTTGTAAACAGGTCCTCACTATAGAAAGGTGGCAGAAAGGATGGATTTTCACTATAATGAAGACATGTGGCAACAAGGACGGGTTTGACTGTACATGACAAAGTGCTGATCCTCCTTAATCAAGGATTTCATTCTCACATATTTTTTATTGTACTCACCCATTTTGATGTAAGAGATGATGCACTTATACTGAAGAATGTTGCTCCCGACTGGCACGCAATACACTTTCCTAACAAATATCAAATTCATGTACTGTAAACCATTTCAATTTGAAGTCTCTTCATTGAATCTCCAATAGCATATTTTTTGAAAGATAGGATGGTAAAAAGTAAATAGGATTATGGAAGGTAATGTACTGCTTCATTAAACTAGATGGATGTTATTAAATCAATGCTATGAATATTCATGATTTTTCTGAATAAATAATTGGTCAGTTTGAAAACAGAGTTTAATGACCACCTTCAAGGGCAACCTGAAAACATACCTGTATAAGAGTGCTTTTTGATAGACATTGATTTATTGTTCAGACATGTATTATATGCAAATAGTTTTTGTTGTTCTGCTATGAAGCACCTTGAGCATCTAATCAAAATGGAATGTTATTATAATTATTAGTTGATGTTCATGCGACAAAATATAAATTTTCACTATATTTTTGAGGCTAAAACTATTTGGAGCTCATTGATGCTGAGCAGTACTCCCCAGCAAAACAAAATTACCAAAATTCTACGGATCTCTCTCTGAATCTTTATGAATAAAAAAGAAGTGAAAATAAAATAGTGATTCTTACCAATAAGGGTTTTTCCAGTACCAGGAGGGCCAAAGAGAAGGAGGCCTTTTGGAGGACCTCGAAGACCAGTGAAGATGTCCCTGAAAAAACACAAACAAAATAAATATACAGCACATATACATGTACAGCTTTTGTGTAATTTATGTGCAACACATGAAAGACATAAACATAGGACTTTTAAAAACAATGTACAGAAACTGGATAATAAACAATGACTCTAAATCACAATGTAATAAATTGCAAAAAAAGAACTAACAGGGATTACCATTACCTAAATATCAATATATTAATATATTACTTAGAGCCAAAGTTAAATGAGAATGAAACCTTTGGAACAAAATAGCTTGTGTGAAAACAGAAAAATCGAAGAAACAGATAACGAAAGTTTGAGAAAAATCAGACAAATAATGAGAAGGTTATAAGCATCTGAATATTGCGATCACTAATGCTATGGAGATCCTCAAATTGCCAATGCGACAAAGATGTGTGATGTCCCTTGTGAACAACTCTCCCCATTACTTGGAGCGTTGTGGCCCAGTGGATTAGTCTCCGGACTCTGAAACAGAGGGTCGTGGATTCGAATCCCAACCATGGCGTAATTTCTTTCAGCAAGAAATTGATCCACAATGTGCAGCACTCAACCCAGGTGAGGTAAATGGGTACCTGGCAGGAATTTATTCCTTGAAACGCAGCGCGCGTAACAGCTGCACTGCTAAAGCCAGGGTAATTATGCTGCATATACTGTAGAGCGCTTAGAGACTTCTGACAAAGTAAGTATTAAGCGCTTTATAAGCAATTATAATTACTTAAATTGCCTCTTTTCTCACATCTATCAGTAGATCATGTATTCTTTCTATAGGAGGGCATGTAATACAGATTTTTAAGAATACATCATGGATATAGAGTTTGTATCACTTCAAGAAAAAGCAGAAAGAGACATTTTGAGAGTATTTTATAGTCCATCAAAGTGAAAGTTGTTCACATGTGACATCACACATCCTTGTCCCATTGCCGATGCAAGGATCTCCATAGCATTATTATTTGCAATATTCAAATGGTCATAACTTTCTCATTATTTGTCTGATTTTTCTCAAACTTTCTTTGTTCTTATTCTTTGATTTTTCTGTTTTGACAGAAGCCTACTTATTCCAAAGGTTTCATTCCCTTTTAATAACCTGATAAAAGAGAAGTAATGGAAATCAGTAGCAAATACAAAACAAAAAAAATGTACACATCTAAAATGTTTAAACTCTTAAACATGTCACATAGAGAGAACTAGTACATGTTCATAATTCTTAAACTTACGGTCTAAGCATGGGCCAAACAACAATTTCTTTGATGGTACTCTTTGCAAACTCCAAACCAGCGATGTCATCCCAATGAATCGGTGGTCCATGATCCATAATCTGAAAAAAAAATGTAGTGACATTCACACTCAAATATTAATATTAATCCGCTATTATATATCGCTTAATACATCGGAATGTCTCTAAGTGCTTTACAGATATATTACAGATAATTACCCTTTTACCATCTAAATACCTTGATCTGAAGTGGTGGGTAGTGGCAATAGCACAATCATTTAAACAGCCACTCATTTGAGATGTTATGGAGAAAAGCAGTCTAATATCGGCAGAGAAGTCGGTTCTTCATGTCACTATAAAGAGGCACACGAGAAAGTGCCATGATTTATTGCCTTACCGTACCTTTAAAAATATTGTGCATTAAGAGGGAGACAACATTGTTGCAAATTAAAACCCGGGTCACAGATTCATCCATATGATGCTACCAGATTAGAGTAATGCCTTGTTAGGGTATAAAATCAGTACGATGACATGACCTGCCACATTTGGCTAAAACTTTAACGTTTCTAAATGTGGTAGTTTTGAAAGTTTCCTGTTGAAATATCTCACCTCGCTCATGACTAATTCCACCATCTTTGGATCAATATTCTTGAGTCTCTCATCTGCTGGTTCTTGAAGGTTGTTGTTATTACTCATGTTGCTAGGCTGATGACCACCACTTCTAGATGGAGCTTTATACCCACTTAAATAAAACAAACAGATCATTATATTGTCTAGCACTTCTCTGATGACCATATTGAAAAGCTTCAGTATGTTTGTTTGAATCCACATCAAATCTGACCTGGCTTTGAAAGATGGGATAAATTGTGTAAATGAGATCATTTTGTCCAAGAATATCTACATGTAGGAAATTATATTAGATGACCACATTTTGGGGAATACATGCAGTTATTTTCTATATAGAGTGTTATAGTGATGCATCAAAAAGAGCGTACTGAACAATGTACTGAAATCTGACGAGTATCACATGGGCTACTGTACAGAACTTGATGTTCAATATGAGACCAAATTCAGAAGTCTAATGTGCATCTGCAAAAAAATATAAGGTATACAATAATCAATGCCATGCTATCCGCAGCACAAAGCGCAATGTCATAATGAGCTCCATGTAAGTCGTAACTACCAAACTGATCTTATGTAGTGAGGCCATATTAACTGAATATGGTAAGTGAAATGACTTGCTAAATCAAATTTTCCTTTTTTGAGAGGGGGAGGGGTGGGATAGAAAATAATAATCATATTGGATGGCTTTAATTTCATGCAATACCAGAGAGATTCCATTCATTAGGGCCAATATTCTACTCATCTGCGATTCATGGGATATTGGCCCTAACTCTTGGAACATATCTGGTATTCCATTCTGAGCCATCCAATGTAGATGAATATTGTAATTTACCATTTAGGCAATATGATCTAATCATTATCTGTACGAAAACATCTGAGCCAGTCAATTCTCAACTCACATTGGCTTTTCTATTTTTAGGATTAAATCACTAAAATTGATTGCAGAAAATTGCTGATTTGAACATAAACTTTCTGTAATCCTACTCTTCATGATCAATTAATGATTATAATTCAACTGTTCATCATTTCATCTGATATTCCATTTGGTGTTTCAGAATACATTTAGAATGATTTGAAATGAATTAAACTTACCCAATATTATTATCAGCTTCTTCTTTATTGAGTACGGGAGGCACAAACTTGCTGTTTGGCCCTCTCCTACAGAAAAAAAAACCAAATATCAACTGAACACTTTATAATTTTCTCAAAAAAGTTTTAAGGTCATAATAATATGACAGAACCACACCTATTCATGTGAAATATGAAATGGAGACAAATCATTTAACATATGTCATGCATATGGGAATCAGATATACACATTATCAAAATTTTATAAATAAATAATTTTTAGCAAAATATTATTCTACATCAATAAAAATTGATTGCTGATTAACTTTAAAAAAATTAATGACAATACAAGACCTTTATTATGAAATTCAATTTTAAGATAAAGGACAGAGTTAAGACTAAATTCCCACTTTCACCATGCCTTTACCCATAAAGGTGCCATTGCTGAGTGTTTTTTTTTATGTGCCTACATAACTACACAGACTTCGATCCCTGCCACAACACTCAAGCAATACATCATATTTTATCTTTCTGTATACTGATGAAATTCAAATGTATTGTTATGTGCCTTATTGGTACCACAGTATTCAAGTGGGGTATATCTTTAAATAGCCATTGAGGACAGTCCTGATGATCTCACTCCTGACAGTTCTGAATAAGTAAACTTGTCAAGAATACTATGATCACACCAACAAACACTTGATAACTTTGACTTTATGAAAACTGTAGTATATTTGAAAAATCTAAGATTTTCCCCCTACTACGTAGCATTCTCTGAGGAAGTAAGAAGAAACTGGGTCCTTTCCTCATCCTAGGAAATATCTTTTGACCCAAGTGCATTATTATATAGAAGCTATTGGATTCTCTACAAACAAATAGCTCAGAACACACTTGGCATTGTGGCATAAATACATTAAAAACACATATTTTGGTCTGCATCAATTGCCCATTCAATACCAGAATGTATCCATGAAAGGACTAAAATCAAGCGAATATCCCAAAGGCTCCTGTACAAAACTGCTGTTCGATATCAGACTGTATTCAACAGTCTAGTGCCCATGCACGAATGCATGAACTATACAAAGCGTATAACAATGAAAGCAATGCAATGCACAGCAAAGAACACAAACATCGATGATGTCATAATGAAATACATGTAAGGTGCATGTCAACCCCCAAATTTGATCTTATAAAGTGATAATACCATATGTGGGATGTGACATGACTTGTTTGATCAAATTCCTCCCTTATTTTACTTTTTTGGGGGTGACATAGATATTGGATGGCTTTATTTCATGGAAAACAAGAATATTCCACTCATTAGGGCCAATATTCCACTCATCTACGATTTATGAAATATTTGCCCAAACTCTTGGAATATTTCCAGTATTCCATTCTGAGCCATCAAATATGATATAACTACTTCATTTCCCAATAATGCAAGCTGTACTGTAGAATGGTATACAAATTCAAACCAACCTTGTTACTCCTAAGACTTTCCTATTGGTGCCATACCCAGACGAAGATGGGCCGGAACTGGGGTTTCCACGGTTACCAAACTTCTTCTGATTGTTAATATTCTATAAAAAAAAGGTGGTGTAAATGGAAAATAACACAGACTTACAGTGGTTTCCCCTAAAAAGTAAAATATAGTTGTTTTGTTGTTGTTGTTTGTTGTTGTTGCAGAAGTACCCCTTGAGGACTATAGCTGTTGTTCAGTTGTGGAAGTACACCTTGAGGATGTTCAGCGGTTATGTTTGTGTGCATCCTGACGTCTACATGTTTTACTCTATGCATGTTGCATTCACCATGATGTAACTGCTGATTTATCACCTATATATATTACCTGATATTTATGTTTTCTGCATTAAATCTGTCTCGGGCAGCGATCAGTCATAGATAGCACATTGTTACATGTTGTCAAAAATAATATTGTAATATAGATCTTTTTGAAAAAGATCACATTTTAGTCATTTTGTGAACAATGTGGCAAATATGAAATTGAAATCCCCATTAGTGACTTTTACAAATTCATAGTACTTTTTTGTTGTCTGTAAGATTTTCTTTACCATTTCTGCTTCTCATAGTTTTCTTTTAAAACAATTTCTTCATTTGGGATGGATAGCCCTTGAAATCCGAACTGTATTATGAAGAAGAGAGGAAACTTTTCAAATTACCAGTTGTTCTCTGGCACTCTTGAAAGCTCCTCCTCCAAGCTGCCCTGCTCCTCCTCCTTCATTCTCCTCATCATCTGATTGCTTTGGGCCTCTGCTGTATGAGTTAAAGCATCCTTGACGACTCTCTACCAAAGACATAAGATATTGGACATACATACTGGGTAAGTATGTCTCAGAGACATAGAAACTAAATATACTTGTATATTCAAAATTATGTTAGAGATTAGAATTTCCATTACAAATTGTATTTATTTCCATAGTTCACCTTATAAAGATATTGAAATTGCTCATAGACTACTTAGCTAAGGAGACCAGATTAATTATCACCCCTCCCCTGCCAATACCCTGCACACGTAGTTTAAAATTATATATTAATCATATTTCTTTGTCCATAAACACTTCAAGTTGCATGTCGTTTAGATTTAGCATTTTGCAGTATCTTTGACACCCAATTTTCAAAATAATAGGATGATAACTAAAAATTCTTTCTTTTCTCTACAATCTTGTATCATAATTATGTTACATACCTGAAGCTCCTAATTTCCTCTTCAGTGACGGCTGCCCACCGCTTGATGGACCATCCCCCATACCAAGAACACCAAGGTTTACCATGTGCGAGGTTGGGTCATACCCCATTGACCCCGCCCTGTTTGACCCCATAGGGGTGTAACCCCTCTGAGCCTGAGGAGGGGGTACCGAAGGGGCAAGGCTGTGATGAGGAGGGGGGCGGTTTCCAACCAACGCAGATGGACGCGGGAAGCTGGACATCTGCTGCATCGGAGGACGAGGGTTACCCTGAAGGGTGTCTCTTGATGGAGCAAAAAGGGGTGTAGGATTCCTTGATGGGGGCGCTGAGTTGACAACGGGATTGGATGAAAGTCCACAGGATGTTTGAGTGTGACTCGGAGGAAGTGATGCAGTCCCTGACGTCTGAATGCCCCTTATGTTGCTGGTAGATGATGCAAGATGGCTGGAAGACGGTGCTTTCTGTTGCCATTTTGAGGTAGTTGGTGGAGCAGGTTGGTGTGTTGCCTTTACAAGACTCTCAGCATCTGCCCTCAAATCGGTCCTTGCCATCTCGTTATATTTCTAGGTTGGTACAATCAAATATATTTCACCAATCACTTAAATTGATGCATGCCAAACTAATATTAATCAAATATACAAATACATGAAAAAAGGTATGTAGAGTCAATCACATGATTCTAGAAATAATGTACAGACAAGAATGTTTACTCAATCATTTTACATATTTCAACCTGATATCAACTATTGAACTATTTGAGATAAAAATAAAATTGCATAATTTTAAAAGATAATGTATTTTCCTTATGTCAAAGCAGTCTTTAGTTTAAATTTAGATTGGATTCCACATTTACTGCCCTTTCACAAGTGTTGTGACAAATGTTGTAAAAGAAAAATATAATTAATCATCTGCATGTTTTCAAAATGATCTAAATTGTTGAGTCTAGAGTAGGTCCTTCACTTAATAAAATTCAGTCTTTAAAGAAGAAATGCATTATGGTCGGAACATCAAAAGAATATTGATATTTTCATATAAATCATTTTTATCCCAAATGATGAGAGATGGTATAAATATGATTAGATTTAATTTATCTCCAGTAACCAATCTCTGATTGACATAGATGTCTTTCTTCTAGTTTCTTCTCTATCATTTTTTATTTCATTTCAAATTCAATTTAAACAATTAATTCAAAGGCAATATTCAGGAAAAACCACTGATATAGAGAAAGTGAAATGAAACAAATGATACAGATATAATAACAACATACCTTTGATGCAGTAAGAAGATTTTTAACACAATCCATATTCCTAATGCTATCTTGGGTTAATGACGATCTCCATTCACTGCTTTCTGTAAATTGAAAGAAAAAATCAATAAATAAAAAAACTGAAAGAAATCTGATTGTTAAATGCTTTAATAGCTGAATATCAACATCACTATATTTATTATAACAAGTCCAAACATTACCAAATCAAGCAAATTACATAATATATAAAGAACCTAAAATTCAATACAAAAGTATGCTTTGTCAAGACTTTTCACTAAACCAAATTGACTACAAGTATATTAACCACATGTGACTAAATTGTTATTACCCACAACAAATGATACTAGAACAAAAACGGGATCATAACATCATTTAGACTCATATATGAGAGCTATAAAAATAGTAAATGGATTCTCTTGAAACCTGGAAAATTTTGAAAGTTTACAAGTTACTACTACATACTGGATCTTAAAAGATTAAAGTCTAATCAAATAATCCGGAAATATTTTCACAAAGCAATTTGTGAATGCTTTCACCGACACTAGCTTTCTTGCATCTAATTGGACAAATACTGGAAGTACACCAGTCACTGAAAAATCAATGACGTAATAGTTCATAGAATGTTTCCAAATCAGACTTACCATTTGGATAGTTTGATGACAAGGCCAGAGCTCCCTCAGCAAAATTATTGAGTCCTGCATTTAAAAACAAGAAAACAAATCATCCCAAAGCTAATGAATAATACTTGATCAGGTACTTCATGTTATAGTTAGCATCTTGTCTCCATTAAACACATCTGTATCAAGAAACAGTTTCACAAACTCATTCTTGACTCTTGAGTTCCAAATTTCCTTATCGACTCAGCAAAAAATTTGGTTTGTCATAGTATTGGTCTAGAATAAAATGAAACATCAAATTCTTACTATATTTTCAGTATATGCTTTCACATGAATTAGGCAATATAAATGTCTCTATGAACTCCAAAAGTAATTGGATATCATAAAAAATAAAGAAATAGATACATACCGGTCTCTGGATTGCTACAATCAATGATGGCTGAGTACATGCTGGTGTAATGTGTTTTTAATCTGGCTGCAACGTCATCAGATATACTAAGATAAATAGGAAAGACACTTTATCTGTGGAGGGCCAACATGGTGTTATTCTACGGTCAAAGGTAACAAACTGCTGTTAATACATGTACATTTAACATTTCTTGAAATCGTAAGCAAATTTTTGTCAGTAGGCACATAGTAATGCAGATTTCTTTCGCATATTATATATTTTAGCAAGTATCTTGTACCCTTTCACAAAAAAACATGCATTTATCATTGGACATTTCAAAGTGCTATCTGAGTTGAAATATCTGCAAAGTCCACTGTTTTGTACTTCCTCTCCTAAATCAAACTATTTGTGAATTCAAGCCATTTTCTTTCATTGGTTATGTCACCATTGGCCAATGGTTGATTACTTGCTTCGAACAAAAATAAACACAGAATCTGGGTGACCAAATTAGGAAGACATTCATGGCTATCTGAAGAGTAAAGACCTCATTAAAAAGACCTTTTAGACCCTACTGATTTCAACTAGCCAGTTGCACATATTTTAAGTCAAACAAAATATTCTCATTTTCATTTGCCTCTTTCCACTTTCATTTACAAGAGCTGCTGCTCCTATGCAAAGACTAAAAGAGACTAACATTGTTATAAATGTAAGACAGATTTTCTTTTGCAATTTCAATAGGATATTACCATTTGGTAACAGAAGCAAAGTTGAGTTGATTGAGTATGCCCCTGAGTGCTTCAGCCTTGTCTGATGCTTTTGATTCTGTAGAATTCAGACGAAAAGTACATCTCTGCAACTTGTTCAGTGCAAATTCTTCTCCTTCCTCGTTTTGGTTCATTTCGATGTCCATCTTTTGACTTTGAATGTGATCCAGCTTAAATGTGCATTTTGTCTGAGGAAATCTATGACAAAAAAGGAAAGAAAGAAAAACAAGTGAGATTTGGGCACTACATGTAAGGGAAACAATTTAATTTAACCTGACTTCGCATGCTCGAGGGTCTGAGCTCGGACCCTCGCGTATGCTATGTTTTTAAATCGGCAGCGAATTATTTATACATGTGAGGAATTTGATGTTGGCTCTAAATCACCAATTTTGAAAATTATCGGAGGATAGATATGGGTAAAATTAGGATGATAAGTAAGAAATTAAGCTTCTTGTTCTTCTTAAGCTAGTTTCGTTGTAGGATTTTTAGTACAATAAATATGCATTTTTTCCCACCTTTCCCACCACTCAGAGCAGAGTATCAGAGCGAGTTTTGGCCTTTGATGTTTGGGTAGGTGTAGTGTAGTGTAGCATTAGTGAAGTGGAGTGGAGCCTGCACGAACATCACTTGAGGTAGGCCAGGGCAAACTTCTTTTTTCAAATTATTTCCAAGTGAAAGATAAATTTAAAAAATAGTATCTCACTATCAAAGTACTAAGTATCAGTCCCACTAGGTCATCATGGTCATGTAGGTCGACACTATCAGACTAAAAAATCAATAAATTAATACCCGTGCCTATTCACTTGTTCACTGCTTAATCGAAAACGTCACAGACTCACAGTTGCTTCCAGTTGCAGTCGCAACTTCGCAAGTTAGTATACCCCAGTCGCGGCCCGGAACGAGGGCCCGCGCCCCTAGCCGTGCCTCTACCTTGGTGGCCGGAACAACTTCGAGACTATTCAAATGGATCAAGCTCGTGTTCAGCAGAATGAACACCCAAACTAGATTTCTTCTTACCTTCATCTTTGATCAAGTCAAACTTGACATCGATGTTATACGTCAGGGAAAAACACAGAATTAAATCAATTAGATACGCCTTAAAATCTGATAAATGACATAAATCTTGACTTTACTTTTGTATGTCCTGCGACCTGCATAATCTCGACTCGTACTCGGGACTCCGGCTCGATATCCGGGAGCTCGTCTCTCGATCTCATCGAATTCACATTACGCGCGATTGAGAATCTAGGGGAAATCCCCTTAGAGTAAGTTTCAGTCTGAAGTATTTAATTAAAGTTTCCTTGTCTTCTTTGGCAAAATAGCCCGGCAGAAAATGTTCTCATTTTTTGTCATCAAATATTCAATCACAGCAATTCATCCCGATTGCATTCACATTAAATGTTTCCTATCATTCTCTTTCCTCATGTTTGAATGATTTAGAGAACAATTTCAGTAATTATTCCCAGTCAGTTATGAATGAATCAATGACGAATTGAAAATTAAATAGAGATACCTGTAAAAATTCATCCATTTACCATATCTCTGGGCCTCAACTCAGACCCGGATTTTTTAACCTGAGATCAGAATGAGAGCTTGTCCGGCGTACTGTCATGCAGACCTGATGCAGAGCTCCTTTGTTTGTAAACTTTATGCAGGCGCATAGGCGCTAAGTTGGCAGCCCCCCCCCCCACGTACAACAACAACAAAAAAATGAAAAAAAATCCCCAAGTAGACTATAATAATGGGGGGCAGGGAAAGAGTGTGAGTGGAAGAACTTGGGCAGCTTTCCCACTATACAAGTATAATCGGGAGTCTCGGACGGAGTCTGAATCAGATATGCTGCATTACTTCGATTCCCGGCCTGTCTGGCATTTTATGCTCAGGTTTATAGAGCAAGGCATTGCCCAGTCCATTGCTTTTTCTCACATACCTGTACATGTAGGAGCCTCAAAAGAAAAAGATGTAATTTTCGAAATCGGATGAGAAGTTATAGTATTGCATTAATTATCATTTTGTGAACTTGACAGGCATATATTGCTTTATAAGCATGTTCGGTGTGATCCATCTATCCCGTTCCCTTTCCTTACTGAAATCATGAACTATTACTTCAATTTCTGCATGCAAGAATTGTTTTACTGTTTGTTTCAGGGTGCACTGGCTTCCCCTTTCCAGAGGCACAGTTAATATTTGTGATGTAAAATCGCCGTCAAAACTGAGTGCCCCCCCCTTCATTTTTCCTTCTTTTTTTTGTCAATTTTTTTTCTTGGACGAAATCCCCTCGGGGTTGAAACTTTTTGTCGAAAATGTGACCCCCCCCCTTCCGAAAAATCCTGGATCCGCCCATGTCAGGGTGTATAGCATGTCTCTTCGTGAAAAAAATAGTTTCAGCAAAGATTATCAGTGGTCAATCCTATTTCTTAAATAATATTGCAGTACAAATTCTGAATATGAATTCTGTTTCCCCGGATGTTCCCCTATATGTTTCATGCTGAATATGCTTAATCCCCTTTTCATGACGACATGGAAGGAACTTTTTTTCTGCAATATTTAATGCAAATATTTAGATGTCATAACTTTGTTAGTTCTCATCTGCTTTTGATGAAAATTTTCAGTGTTTTTTTTTCTGTCTATTTTTGTTCTATCTGCCCAAAGCATAGATATACTTTTTTTAGACTGGTTGTCGATGCATTGAGTAAAGACTATTTGTGATGACGTCGTCGTTGCGAATTTACGAATTTCAGTAAAGACAAGGGCAAGCCAAAGGTAAATAAGCATGTTTCAAATTGAAATGTATTGTATTAACATATATGAATTATATCATGAGATTGTTAGCTATTGTAATTTGTCAATTTTAGTGCCTAAAATTCCCACAAAGAATACAAAAATTGATGCATAATTACAAATTCGATTGTGTGGTCCCACTAGTTATAATTGGTGTTGTGATCACAGACATGACAGAGACAGTATGGCATTGGCAGTGAGTCCAAACTGCGCGCATGTCCTTACTTCGCGGACGGTCATTATAAAAAAACTATCCAATATCCTTAAAATCTTACATCATCAACGTGAAAAGTGACCTAAAATTACCCTTTGGTGAAAGTTTCTTTAGGGTGAGTTCAGTATTTATGAAAATAATGGCAAAAGATTGGCAAATTTGTCCGCGCTAGCGTCCGTTTTGAAGAAATCAACATGCATCACGATATCACCCTTTTGCTAGCAGAAATCATTTAAAATGTGAATTAAATGTGGTACTATTTGATTCTATAGGCAGCATTTTGCCATCAATCTGATGTAAATATCTCACTTTTTGAGCTTGAATTCTTGTTTAAAGTAACCTCCACAAAAGCTTTGGTGCGCGACGTTAGGTCACACTTTTTCTGAAAGGTTTTCCTGCACAGCCCGCATTCACCGATCAGAATAGAATTTTGAGATCGCGATACCGGCGAAACCCCTTGACCTACTTTGACCTGCCATGATGAGAGGCATCACTGTGTAGACTATGATGAGCGAACATATCTCTAAAATTGAAAGTTACGTAATTAATCATAGAAGTTAAAATTACCTTGCAAAAGAAGTGGGAGAGATCATTCAATAATAATTGTAATGCACAGAAATTATAAAAACTTGGTTAAATGCCACAAATCCATTCATTTTGAAATTTAGAAAAATAATTGATTCAATGAAGATTCTGCCACATGAGGCCATCCATAACTGGACTGATACTCTTTTTGTTCAGAACCTTATCAACATTTTGAAAGGGTTTAGATACCAAACCATGATTTGACAAATTCTCTGCATGATTGTTAAATCCTATGATTTGGTACATCTAATGATTAAAACAATTTTTGTTAAACACTATATTTTGATGACGTTTGGAATCATTAAAAAGCATATTTTGTCATTTCACAAAGGAAAACTTTATGGGTTTACTTACGTAAACTGATAAAATTTGATTTCCCAGGATACCCATCTCAACATTCATGTGTGAAATGAATTATTCATAATTTCATTCTCTCAGCAATTGAATGCTCCAGTCTTCATGGTTTAAAGGACAAGTCCACCCCAAGAAAAAATTGATTTGAATAAAAAGAGAAAAATCCAACAAGCATAACACTGAAAATTTCATCAAAATCGGATGTAAAATGAGACATAAGTTATGAAATTTTAAAGTTTTGCTTAATTTCACAAAACAGTTATATGCACATCCTGGTCGGTATGCAAATGAGGAGACTGATGACTTCATCCACTCACTATTTCTTTTGTATTTCATTATATGAAATAGAGAATACTAGTATTCTATTTTTCTCCTCATTGTCAAGTGCAACAACGGTTAGAAACATGTGGAGTGAGCATTGTTTAATACTATATGATTCAGTCAAGTTGGTCCTGACTCCTCATTGTCAAATCTATAAAAAATGAAATATTGTATAATTCAATAAAAAACTAAAGAAATAGTGAGTGAGGGAACATCAACGACTTTCTCATTTGAGTTGTGCATATCACTGTTTTGTGAAAATAAGCAAAACTTTAAAGTGTCAGAACTTTCTTATATTACCTGTACATCCGATTTTGATTAATTATAGCATTTTGCTAGTTTGATTTTTCTCTATTTATTCAAATCAACTTTTCTCTGGGGTGGACTTGACCTTTAAGTATGTATGATGCATATTTTGCCTCTACTATTATTTTCATTAGATGTACAGTGTATTTTCCAAGTTTGCACAATAATTGCATTTTTTCATAATTTTGCTTTATGAAAATTGTGCAATTTTTGTGACTAAGGCTACATCTATGTATCTCCATACTCTGGTGCGAGCGTAGGATTTGAGCTGTGATTTTCCTCATTTCTTTCTCTGTCATCTCCCTCCTAGATACATGTATATATCTAAGAATATTTTCAGTAAAAGCCCTGGTTTTTAATTTTTGGGACACACATACTGGACTTTGAATCCAAGTACCTTAATTCAATATTTATAAAAAAAAAGGAAAAAAAAGAGAAAAGGATTTTTTTTTTTTAAAGAAGAAAGAAAGAAGAGAAATCAATATTTGAATTTTGCTTGATATAATGATATGTATATATTTTTTTCAAAGAAAGCAAACTTGAAAAATATTTATGATGGCGAAAATAGTCAAATTGACTTGTTGCCCAATAAAAGAAACAGACCCCCCCCCCCCCTTTCTGCCGATTGTATTGATATCAAGGGACTCTATTTAGGAAGCCTTTCATGAAACAGGTTTAGTAAGATTGGAGCTAACTCCGTGGCTGCCTGGTGGATAAAGGTAATGACTTATTTTCCCGGTGTTGAGAATTGGGCCTCAGGAAGTTTGGCAAGGAACAAAGCTTTGACACTCAACCAGTTATGCGAATGTACTAGTGATTTAAAGGTCAAGTCCACCCCAGAAAAATGTTGATTTGAATCAATAGAGAAAAATCAGACAAGCACAATGCTGAAAATTTCATCAAAATCGGATGTAAAATAAGAAAGTTATGACATTTCAAAGTTTCGCTTATTTTCAACAAAATAATTATATGAACGAGCCAGTTACATCCAAATGAGAGAGTCGAAGATGTCACTCACTCACTATTTCTTTTGTTTGTTATTGTTTGAATTATACAATATTTCAATTTTTACGAATTTGGTGATTAGGACCTCCTTGCCTGAAGCACAAAATGTTAAAATAATGGAATTCCATGTGTTCAGGGAGGAATGAAACTTCATTTCACATGACAATGACGAGAAAATAAAAATATTTCATATTTCATACAATAAAAACAAAAGAAATTGTGAGTGAGTGACGTCATCAACTCTCTCATTTGGATGTAACTGGCTCGTTCATATAACTATTTTGTTGAAAATAAGCGAAACTTTAAAATGCCATAACTTTCTTATTTTACATCCGATTTTGATGAAATTTTCAGTGTTATGCTTGTTGACTTTTTCTCTTTTTATTCAAATCAAGTTTTTGTTGGGGTGGACTTGTCCTTTAAGGATTTAGCTCTTTTGCAATTACTGTATCACATTCACATCATTATGACAACCCCATTGGATAGGACAGACTTATGTGTACATGAATTAAGATGCGCAGCTAATGCTAATAAAAGTAAAGCCTGGCCGCAGTCCTGGATCTACATGTTCATGGTAGTTGGCAATCTGGGGAATTTCATGTAATTGCCAGCTTTACCAAATATTCAGATTATGGCAGTAACAATTTTTCGTTCCAATAGTCAGTGAATTTGATATACATCTATTCCAAGGAATAGGCCTATGTTAAATGACCACATTTATTTTAACTTCTCACTTCTTCTGATTCAAATCACACAGGAAAGCCAAGAGTAATAATGTCAAGTCTTGGGAATAAGATTGATGATATTGATCTGAATACAACAGGATTAAGAGAGATAGGATCTCAGGCTGTTTGGTCCCTCTCATCATGCAAACCAGGGTTTGGAGTAGATCAACTCAGAGACAACTCAACAGGTAAAGATGCATGTACATGGACTTCATACCAATGGCAATTGGGGCTGCATGCTATTTGACGTTCCTTGATTTGATATAACTCAACATGAATCATGAAAAAAATGAAATACCCCAGAGGTGTTTTCTTTTTAATTAAACGCTTGTTTAGAAGTACAGGGGCCCGTTGCAGAAAGAGTTGCGTTTAAACGCAAGTAAAAAAATCAATCGTAAGTCCCAAATGAGTGCTGTTGATGGGTTGAAAATCAAGTTGCGCATGATTTTTTAGTTGCGTTTGATTGCAACTCTTTCTGCAACGAGCCCCTGGTCTACTTAAATGTGACAAATCTTAGAAACAAAGCTCAGCGACATTTTTTGTTTTCTAGAAGGAAAGAAATGAAATACTGCAGATGCAGTTGATATCTTTTATCTGTAAACAGTCGAAATGTTTAGTACACAGATCTCGTACATTTATAAGAAAATGTTTTTGTAGGCCTAGAACTCCATGTCTGTTCATTTCGAAATTTAGCCATTTGAAAAAAGATCCCTCATTACACCTGTATGTTGAGAGCTAATATATTGTTTCTTTTCTTTTTTTCAGATACGTACTGGCAATCAGATGGAATACAGCCGCATCTCGTCAACATCCAGTTCCGTCGTAAGACGACCGTCCACAGCGTTGCTCTCTACGCCGACTTCAAATCGGACGAGAGTTACACACCGAACAAGATCTCCGTTCGCGCAGGGAACAACTTCCATGACCTTCAAGAGGTAGAGTTGCTTGAGCTCGGTGAGCCGAGCGGTTGGATCTCGATACGCCTGGCAGACTCGGAGGGAAAACCCATCAGGACTTTCATGATACAGATCGCTGCATTGTCAAACCATCAGAATGGCAGGGACACGCACATGAGACAGATAAGGGTGTATGCCCCGATGCAGAACACGACTATGAACAACAGGCTGCCAACGTTTTCAGGAGTGGATTGTGCTATGTATAGCACCATAAGGTAGTAAAGGCCAGGGATCGGAATCCTCTGAGGACTATGGCACCGTCAAGTTAAAGAGCCTTCATGGAATCAAAGTTCTGTAAAGTCTTCATGTACTCATGACCATGGACAGGCATGATGTGGAATCCACTGAGGACTTTCAGAACAGTCTAAAGCAGGGATTCTCAAATGGTGGCACGCGCGCCACTTGTGGTGCACCGAGCCTTCCGGAGTGGCGCGTGGGAGCCGGTAAAGAAAAAGAAAAAACATTAGAAAATAAAAGGTTGATCTACTGTTAATCTGGAATTGAGGTTTGATCATTTAATTACAAAGGGAAAATAAAAACTCAGCTCTTTTTGAAATCTAAATGCTGTTTGACTTCCTCTGATTTTGTGTAATCTAGCATTCGATAACCCCTCTTATGGAGGATCTATTTAATTTATTCATTTACGATTGGTACAAAGACTATGTACATAATATGTGAACATAGATTTGTGAACAGTGCTTTTAATAATAACAATAATAATCATAATTACGTTTTATTTACTCAGGGTAGCCATTTGGGTCAGGGAACTGCAGTGGGCCCTGCATTTCCATGTATGTTATTACTACCCTTCTCCAATCTAAATGCTGAGCGCCAAGCAAGAATGCAGAAGGTTCCATTTCTATTTTTGTATGACTCTGTTGGGGATCGAACCCATGGCCTCCCGTTCATGAGGTTGACGCTCTAACACTGATCAACATACCCGGTTGCTTTTTAAACAAGACCCTCATCAAGAACAAAATGTAATACCGAAACATAATAATGAACACTAGTTTGAGCAAGTCACTTATCATTTTTAAATAAATTGGGTAGTATGTTGGTATTTTTATATCTTCTGTTGATTGAGAACCCCTCTCGGTCATTTAAAAGGCTTTCTGCTCTTCAGGTGGTCCTGTATCCCCCCATACCACAATATTTCGCTCTTCGGGTGTTGGATAGTGGAGCAGTTCAGATTCTCAACAAGAAAATTGGCGCTTCAACAAAATTAATTGAGAATGGCTGGTCTAAAGATTCAGCAGGGAATGAGAGATAGACTCATAGGTATTCTGAAGTCAGATTTAACTTAATCCATGGTCTAACTCTGTGCTAAAATTATGGGAAGCCAAATGTTTCAAAATTTTGTTTACATTGAATGCTTCATGTTTACTGTGCTCTTTACTAATTCTTTCATGGTGAAGACAACTGCTTCTCCTTCCCAGGCAGTTAATGTTTTGGGAGTCAAATGAGCTGATACATTGAACCTCTACTGGTGTAGATTTATATAACAACTGGCATTCCATAGTTAAACCACAACTTAAAACCAGAGTTTAAATTAAACCTGACTTCAGAATACGGGCCACAAGGTTGTAGAGAAAACAGAATAAAGGTTTAATTGATATTCAACTTTTTTTATCATGCACAAAATAAAATCAAGGCATAAATTTGCACTTTGTAATTTGAGAACAAAAATTATGTCACTTGTTGGTCGCCCTGCAACCCCCCCCCCCCCCCCTGGCCCACCCTTCATATCAAAATACCCTGCCACTGGCCATCATTTATAAATCGAATTGCAGCAAATATGTGATGTGTACTTCTCAGCGGTTTTCTTACCAAGATATGTTTTTGCATCATTGTAATGTAAAATTGTTTCATGTGTAAATTGTTATTTGATCCTGTTTATTACAAATCATTGAAGTAATTTATGTTCATTGTGATGTATTAAATCTCTGTGTGTGCCTGATAATATATGTGTAGTTCATTATTTGTTATGATATTGAGGGGTTTTTTCAGTCAGAAGTATTTAATTTTGGTTGTGAACATTAAGATATTCTGATGTGAAACTGGTGATTTTGGTACTGATTTTAATCTGATAAGGACAAAGCATATTTAGACATGGAATGACAAAACGCAAACATTCCATGGCCAAAATCACCATATTCACATCAGGAAATGTTAAAGTTTTGTTAGTAGGACCGGATAAGTCGAGTAATAGAACCAATTTGTCTACAAACCATTTGGTTTCACCATTTAGGCTATATCCATTTTTTTTTCTCATATCCACTTGGTCTACAGCTCTATCTAATATACATGTATGTGATTACAAATATGGTACTAGACTCTTTCTGTGGTATTCTGATAAACCTTGGTTTAACCCTTGTTTTAAACTACCATATGTCTATGGAATGCTGGCTTTATAATATTTCTTTCATAATAATGGCAATTAAAATGAACAGATTAATTTTAACTACTGGGTAAGTCATTATATTTCTTTATTTTCATTTTCCTCTAATATCACTAAAATAACTTTTCAACAATTTTTTGCAGTGGTACGAGGATAATTTTTTAATTGGTAAAGATGTTGACCACTGGCATTTCAGAAAAGTCTGGTCTAAGTTAACCCAGGTTTAACAAAACCATTGCTATCAGAATACCACCCTCTGAGAAATAGACTGTAAACCAAGTGAATATGAAGCATTCAATGTAATCATTGTCCTTTCCCATTACCACACAACTCTCCTGTCTTCACTTTGCACCCCCTCTCTCTCTCTAAAAATGTTGTTGTATAGCCCTTTTATTCTTTCATTTTCTTTTATTTTACTTTTTTCAAGTAGTGAATTAACAAATTAAGGGGTACTTCCAGCTGAAAATAATCCGATTTCAACAGATTAAGAAAAATCAGAGCAAATGTGACACTGAAATTTAATCGAAATTGGCCAAGGAATAGCAAAGTTTTGGCTTTTTGAAAATATTTGCATATTTCAAAGAAACAATCCTACGCATGGCTTCATGAATATGCAAGAGCAAGCTGATGTCATTTCTCCACTTATTCTTTTCAATCAAATTTTGTCCTCCAAGAATGAAACAAATTGTATCGACTTCTGATTTAATGTATAGGAAAACCACTGCTGCAACCTATTTTGTTACAACGGCAGACATTATCATACGACATATGAAAAATTGAGATAATTATGATATCATGTAACAATATAAGAAAAGGGGAAAATCAGAACATGACATCATCTCACCTAATGCATGTTCATGACAATCAAAACCCTTTTCTCGCAAATATTGCTTAACTTTAATTCAATAATGCTATCAGATTTGGCTATAATTTTCAGTGTTTTCCTCATTTAATTTTACTCTTTACGATTATTTTCAGCATGGAGTTACCCTTCAAATCATTGCAAATAATGCCTGAATGCTCTCTCTCATTGATCATTTCATCTTCTTGACTTTCTACCATGAATCTTCTCTTCATACAATACATGAAATAAATACCAACACAAAATGAATATTTAAATAGTGTATAATACCTTTATTTTACAAAAACTTGATTATACCTAAAATGAGGTACGCATGTAATTTGGCACAACCGTTTTCATTTAGCGTTTTCTTTGGACGTACAGTACATCTGTCTTCACAATGTCGTTGCCCTAATACATGTGCATGTAAATACTTGAAAGAGTTAACAAATTTGTACAATTTTGTGGAAATCAATAGACTCCAAGAACAACTACATGAAACTATACATGACCCATTTTTGCCATACTACATGTACATTTCACAGACTTTTTGTGTGAATGTGACAGCATAACATTTACACATAACCCTTTTTGCCTGAAAATGGACCTTTTATCAATGTGCCTTTCTTTCTTTATTCATTTTGTTCAAAATTAATTTGGCTTTACATTAATTTTCCTTTCCTAACGTTATTATGGATATAAAGAATAGTATAAAAAATGTTTTTGCAAAGTGCATTTTAAAACATATATGCAACTAGTAAGCACATGTTTAGTCAAATGGTTGAAATTGTTCAAAAGAAAAGCATTACTTTTTTCATACACTTTCTGTCTTTCATTATACACAGACATAATACAGCATGTACAGTTATTATCAAAGCAAAATTGATAATCAAGGTGACTTTATTAATGTACCTCTGACTTAAAATACTATAACTTAGAACAAAACTTTCTCTGAATATATTTTTCTTCCCATATACAATACACACAACTTGTAAACTCATAAGCTAATTAAAGAAAATTATGAGTAGGGCAAGACTCATTAATGTACTAAATGTAAAGAAAATCCTCTCCGGCAGTTAGGATGCTTTGGACTTTCCATGTCAAAACAACTTTGCTATTTTAGACCTTTTTTTTACAATTTGCCCCCCCCCCCCCTTCAGGCCCCAGCCAACAATCATGTGACTGCCGCGAAAATTTGCAAGCGCATAGAACCAGATTTAAAATACAAGACTGTACAAAAACATTTTTTTAATGTTTTTTTATTACTGTTCTTAAGTATTTAATCACGCAAACAGGTATTTGAAATTAGGTATGAAATTTAAAAGTTATCTAAAGAAAAATTGCAAAAACAGAATTAAGTTTATATGAATTTTTATATTTTGTGAATTCCTTCATTTGACTTCATTTTTTATTTTTTGATGATTTTTATTGGGACTATTTTGCTATCATAAGCAGCATACATGTGTAAAAAAATAAATCCATTTAAACCAGCAAAATTAGAAATAATCTTACATGGTTTTTGATTGAAAACACAATTTGAATTGACTTTGTACACAAAATAACATTTTTGAGCAAACTTTGGGTCTGACTTGCACCTACCAAATGTTCCATCATTTTGGAAGCGTGATCCCGGCATTGCAAATTTGGTTTTAAAAGATGCGCAAGACTTCTAAGTAAAAAGTTAGCGAGCAGCATGGTCGCAAAATTTGTGGGGGCCGGGGCTCAAGAAAATAGAAATATCAATACACAAATAAGGCACAGATGTGAAGGCATTGGTAGGTTTCGTGAGCATAAGGTAACTATGGAAAAGTTTAGACTTTAGCACATGCTCAAAAAACCTACCAATTTATGAACAAACCGTTATATCATATTTTTGTAATGGTGGAATTTTTTGGCGAAAATCTTTTTTTTTTGTAACCATGCATAAGTAATTACTGACGCATGGCTATCCATGCAACTGGTAAATTTGCCATGCCTACATGTAATAAATTAGAGACTGATTTTCCGTTTAGAAAAAACGGTCTTTTTCCGTTTCTGAAAATCTGCAATTCCATTTCAACTCGATCTAAAAATGAAATTCCATTTTGTCACTGAAAATGTACACAGTAAAAACCGCGATTCTGTTTTGCAAAGTTTAATTCCATGAAGTTTTACATGAAAAGTATAAGAACTAAACAGACTTTCAGTTTTATACACTGGTAAAACGGAAAATAACTGTCATTTTTAATAGTAATTACCGACGCATGACACATTCACCAAATGTATAGTGGGCCACGCGTCCGTAATTACTTATGCATAGTTGCCATTCTATAAATATCATCTATGGATCTGCCAATGCAAAATCAGAATTATACAACACTACCCTTAATATTTTAAAATTATTACTTCTGTGACCTTTGACCTTGACTCCAAAATCTACATACAGTAATACGGGTCTTATTTCATATTTGCCACTATGGCAACCACCATCGTAACATGGCTTCACAACCAATCACAATTGAGGTTAGTATAGTGACCAGTTGCTAAAATGGCAAAGTTGCAATGATTGTAACTCTTTTTATAGGTCCCCCAATCATTGTTCTTTCCATAAACAGGCCAATTTAAGTGGATCCCTGAAACAGTTATTTTTGTGATCTACATGTATAGAGATTTTTGTCACCTATGACCTTTGACCCTGTGACCAAAAATCTAATTGGATCATTGTTTTCATGTTAAGCAATTGTGGGCCACGTTTTACGTTGGTCATTTAAAATGTTCTCTGGTTACCGCGATAATTTTGTTTTCAGGAAAAACCTTTGTGACCTTTGACTTCATGCAGTTCGTACATCTTTGGTTATCACAAGAACAAGATCTACATGTGTATGGATGGTGACCCATAAAAATATATGTACAGGCCCAAGATGGCAAAAGAGGATTCAACTACATGTAGGAGGAAGTACAAAACCATGGACTATGCAGGTCTATTATTGTGGAATAATTAGCTCGTATTCAGCGCCCTTTGCAAAAAGAAAACATTATTGGACCTTCCTAAGCATATGCATGGAATCATATACAAAATCTGCATAGTCCATCGTTTTGTACCCCCTCCTAGTTTTAAACCTTTTTCATGAACTAAAGCTGATAGTTCCAGCATTATCTATGATGGAAGGAGACATCTAAGCAAGCCTTGAAATGAGACCATCCTGTTGCATTTAATTGATGTACTAAGTATGTTCACATCTACCGCTGATTTCATACTACCACCGAACTTATCTGTGCCTTGGCAGGGAACTAAATGTATGGTGTATGATATGGTGAATGGTGCCAGGTAAACTGACTTTTCTTTTGTGAATTACTTCAGGGTTCCCAGCTTATCAAGAAAGAGAAATTCCCTGATGAAGTTTAAAAATTCCCAGATAATTATTTAAACCCATTCACAGTTTCGCATCTTTCCAATTTTTGCAGTAAAATATATGTATAAAACCCCACAATATCCAGTCATTCAATGGATTTTGCTTTGATATGCAACAAAATATAACAAGTCTGACTGACTACCGTGCTTTCAACTTTTGGGCCAATCAGAGTTCATTGATTTTTCTCTAATTTAAGGGATTTTTCCCTAAATTTAAGGAATTTTCCCCTGATTTGAGGGTTTTTTTTAAATCGAATTCCCTGATTTCCCTCATTGGCTGGGAACCCTGTACTTTCAATTTACTCTTCATCTGAATTTATATCTCATAATATAATCCTTTGTGAGCTTTATAATATGATGAGCTAATACACCAGTCAAAGAAATGGAACAAAAACTTTTCTTGTGCAAATTCTTCTTTTTTCAAAAACAAATTATGCATCTCCTTGGTTTTAGATGCATACTGTAGCCTTTTCACAATCTCAAGATGCCAAAACTAAATGGTGGAGTTTATGAGTGTTTAACTATGTTATTCAAGCAACATAAGAAAGAAATACTAGTAAGGTACTACATGTAACTCAGATGATAAATAAAATCTTTGTTAAACCCTCCATTGTCCAGTGAAGGCTCATCCTCAGACTGTCCAGAGTATTCCATGGCTCCTCTCAAGTGGTTCTCAGCTCGGTGAGGGTAGTGCTGCAACATTCTGGACACCTCTCAACGTCCATGAGATGAATGGTGTTGGGATGAGACGGGCACTGAATCCTGACCCTTCCTGCTAGCATCAGACCACACGAACAGCAGGCCACGCTGGTATGCTCCCGGTTGCAGATACAGCCTGGCACGGATGGGGTGGTATCCATTGCGATCTCCTTGGGAGACGTGCTTCGAGAACGTAGTGTCTGAAGGGCATCTGAGGTGGTCTTCCGTTGTGGTGATGATGACCATGTGTAGGATTCTGTCGGGCCTGTCTGGGTTCCTCTTGATGTTGGTTTCCTGGCTCTGTGGTAGTCGGGTATGTTGTTGTTGGTCACCTATTAACAGAGGAAGAGATAACAGTCATATATTAGGACATATAGGAAGTTTATTCTGCCACTTTAACAGTCAGATAAATGCCTTTATTATTAAGTCCACTTCAACTAAAGCAGGTATAATTCTGTGGTGAAATAATTATGGTGGCTGTATCTGCTTAAAAAAAGAAATACACCTGTACTTGAATATTTGATTTCTCTTATTTACTGTGATTTTCCCAGATGCCAGGGGGACCTTCTTTTTAGGTACTTATCTGTGATTGTTTTGATTCATGTTATTTTTTTTTATATCTATCTTTTTAACTTTATGACCCTGGGAGCAACCTCGATAGGTACATGTATTTGTCCTTTGTTGCTCCCCAACATTCTAGATATATTATATATATTTTTTTCTGTATTGTAATTTTTTTTATCTTATAATTGACGCCTGTTGCCGTGGTTATCCACGCTATTTTATTCATGAGTCCACTCTTCAAACAGTGGACTCATGAATAAAATAATGTGGATAACCATGGTAACAGGCGTCAATTTGGCGCACTGTGACAAAAGCGCGCATCAGCATTGGAATGTTTTACACAAGCGCCGATATGTGCTAAATTAAGCGTAATTTATAACAGGAAATCTTCATAAACCATGGACTCAACCATGGATTTTCAAAACCACCTTTGTGAATTTTGGGCCTTTTAGTTTAGTTGAAGGATTACAAAGAGCCATTTCAGTTCACAAAAGAAAAACTAGATATGTTCTGAACAGGAAGTATGTAAAGTCATTACTGTAATATATTGAAAACTCTGAGCAGTGATTTCATCAACTTATTCTTTATTTTCCATTTGGCTTTGATTCTGTAGGTGAATCCAGTTGGGTTGTAAATATTATGTATTCATGTTTTATGCAAACACACTTTATAGGCAGTGGTAGGATATGCATGCATGCAAATGATGCAATGCTTTAAGTTTTTAATCAAAAGAAGTAGGCCTATTGTGTGAATACTATAGTTTTGTCTCCACACATCCTATTACAGTAACTATCAGTCAACTGTCCAGAACAGGTGATTTTGCTCAAGACTTCATAAAGCAACAATGGACCATCTTCTATGGATGCTGGTTAATCCTTCTATTGTTATTTAGATTTAGATGCAAGGTTTAAGCTGGGTTCAAAGCAAAGTTCCAAGAGGCAAGTCTATTCAACATCCTGTTATTGATTTTCACTAGGTGAATGAATGAAGCGTGTTAGAGTTATCAAATACCCTTTAAAAGAAGTTTTACAAAAACCTAATAAATTTATAAATCATCTCAATCAAATGAAAGTGATAAGACCAAAAGTAACAATGCCTTAGCTGCAAGCAAATTATCATCCATTGTAAGATTTGCTTTCATTTCTAAACAGTGTCTAGATAAAAACGACCAACAAAAGCAAATTGAATTTGTTGAGGGATGGATTTACTTTATTGAAAGTAAAAAGATTGCTTCTGACAGAATGAGTGGTTTATCAACAATACCTCAACCATTGAAATGAATACCATGTTTACACAGTGACACGGCTCGGGGGTTCGACATGCGAGCCGTGCTCAACACGGCAATTTTATGCTGTGTAAACGCGATCAGTGTGATCCGCGAGCCGTGTCGAACACGGCTTTTTTGATCCGCCAAAATCGTAGGTTTCAACCCGCGAGCCGAGTCAGACTCGGCAATTTTTTCGTGTGTAAACAGAAAGCCGTGTCGAACTCTCTTGACCAGGTCACTGCGCGTGCTTTCACTTTTGGCATTGTTGTTGTTCGCACGGACAAGATTCGATTCCGGCGGTGAATTTCCCGCGTTTAATTTGTGACGTCATAATTCTTCTTCCGTTCGAGATCCGCAAGCCGTGTTGAACTCGCCTTTTTATATGTACGTATAAACGCGATCTCTGATCCCTTCTTCGCAGTGTTCAACCCGGCTCGCGGATTCAACACCCGAGCCGAGTCAATGTGTAAACACAGTAGAAATCGAAGCTATTAATTACGTTTATCTAAAAAAGGTCAACAAAGATCACACACTTTGCCTGAGAGCACCAAGTGAACAGACTTACATGTACTAATGGTATTGGAAGTCTAATTTCTTGAAGTTACCTTGAGGGCCACATCTCACTGTCTTCACAGCGAGGATGTACAGATGAGTGTGGCAGGGTTAAGGAGGCTCCTAGAGCCCATTTAAAAACCCAGTTTTGATCATTTTATCTTAAATTGCAGGAGAGTTCTTGCCTCAACTGTGGCAGTCAATTCCATTGATCAACAACCCTTTGGCTGAAGAAGTGTTTCCTTATATCCAAAATTGGGGTGCCCTTATAGGCCTAATCACAAATCCAAAGATGTTTTGAAGATTACAAGAACCTGGCGATTTGGGTTTATAATTAAACCTCTGCCTTTTCTGTCCAAAGCAGTGGAATTATGATTGGATTAGAATTGAATCAGTCATTTGTGAGTCCTGAAGAAAGGGAACTGTTATCTGCCTTTGAAATTATTCTTTTCCAGACAGAACACTGTGAAAAATCTGTAAAAACTGTAAAGTACAAAAGAAAAATAATAACATATCACAAATACAAGGTTTTAGCATCAATTGATCTAGAGCATAGATGAAACAATATTCTAGAAGTAACTTTTTTAATAACAAGGATATTTCTGCCTTCCTTAAAAAAATGTGAAATGAGAAATAAAAGTTCATTTTGAACAAGAGAACAAATTTGCCAAGGAACTCTGTGCCCTTCCCCCCCCCAAAAAAAAAAAAATAATAATAAAATTGAATCATAGTACAATACATCTTTTATATACTTGTTAATAGTTCAGTATCACATTTTTCTTTGAGTCATATTCATGCAGTCATCAATGTTTAGGAATTGAGGCCATTATTCTAATGATTGTTTTTATAGTTGGAGTTAACTCAAGGCAAATCTCCACAAATTGTCCATTTGCAAAAATTGTAAAATCTAGCATAACAAAACAATTTTTATTTCAAAAGGGGATTACAACACTCTTTAGATTGATCGGTACTGTACATGTACCTTGTTAAAGCAAAATTCAATTTTCAGTTTGATTTTAAAATTACATTTGGGCTGGATAAAGCAAGTATTAAACCGAATACTTTAATGTATTCAAGCAAATTTTTTCACAAAGAATATTTAGAGGACTTAAAATTTTATGGAATTTTCAATTTTTAACGAGTGAGAATTCAGACATAATTTTGAAAAATAGAATTATTCTAAACTTGGTGATGAAAGTTAGAGCAGAAAAAAAGCAGGAGAAAAATTGAAATAAGAAAAGATATGAAGAAATGAGTCAACACTAAAACTTCAGTAAAAAGTGCATGATCTGAAAGAAGATCTAATACAGTTGAGATTAGGGGGGGGGGAAGGGTTCATGATTTAGATCAGGGGCTGAATAGACTACTACCCAGTTGTTGTTTCTCTGGACAGTTTGTGTGTCTAGATAATAAATTTTGAACAGCCATTTCAAAACATTTTAAAATATAGACCCTATTGAAATTAGATCTAACATTAGATCTAGGTTTTCCAGTGCAATTAAATTCCAAAGACAAAAAAAAAGGTTTTACCATTTTAATTAAGTGTCCGGACACTTACATGTAGTGACATGCAGATGAGTCGGTCAATGATGTCCACCACTCACTATTTCTTTTGTTTATTATTGTTTGAATTATACAATATTTCATTTTTTACAGAATTGACAATATGGACTAACTTGACTGAACCATACAGTAATATTCCACATGTTCAGGGAGGAATTAATCATTGTTTCACTTGACAATGAGAGGAAAATTTGAATATTTCAAACGATAAAATACATAGAAATAGACGGTGAGTGAATGACATCAACAGTCTCCCCATTTGCATACCGACCAGGATGTGCATATAACTGTTTTGTGAAATTAAGCGAAACTTTGAAATGTCATGATTTCTTATTTTACATTACATCTCATTTTGATGAAATTTTTGGTGTTACACTTGTTGGATTTTTCTCTTTTTATTCAAAAAATCAAATTTATTGTTGAGGTGGACTTTAGTTTAAGTCAATAGCTCTGACCATAACCAGATTGGACTCACAATGTTTCGATACATAAAATAATAACTAACTCAAACGTTTCACAATTGCAAACTGAAACGACCCTCCCCCCACGATCCTCAGACAGGCGGGCCCATCATTGCTACCACCCGGGACTGGCCCCACCACTCACCAGTCAGCGTTTCACCAACAAGGTCAGTGTCACTGTCACTACTTTAACAGAACTATTTTATTCATTCTTTCTTACCATCATTTTCTCGTTCCCTTTAGCTCCTTGTTTCCATCCACTTCCATTATCGTTCCGTAAAGCTTCAAATCCTTGAATTGCCCTCCGTGACATGATTGAGATAAAGTTTGGAATTGTCTGTTTGTCTGATCTTCTGAAAATTTTTGAGTCACATGCGCAAATGTGGTTGTTATTGTTTTGAAACGCAGTACGCGAGATCTTCGGATCGTTAATTTTCGGATACTAGTATGGTAGTGGATCGTATTACCGAACACTTTTCATGAATTTGATCATATCAAACACATTATTCCATTAAAATTCACCAAACTTTCACCATAAATACACAAATACCTACAAAATATAAACATGCAGAAATTGTGCCGAAATTGTTTTTCATTTTTACGACATCAGCTTCCAATCGGACCCCTCTTCGCAAGTGAAATATTTTGGTCACTTGAAAAGGTATCGTATTACCGAACGTGTGTTTTCTATGGGAAAAGTTGGGAAAACAACAAAGTCACTGATGAGCTATTTTGACCATATTTTATTGTTTTGAGGATATAAAGACTTCGAAATTGTGTTTTTGATAATTTTTCATCATTTTTCTATTTAAGTTCCCTTTGGAAGGAAGTTGCAAAGGTTTGAGCCAACGAACGTAGAGGGCAGCAACACACAAGCGTGTTGCTCTAAGGAAGGTCAACTCGATACGCGCATGCAACTGAGCTGCGCGCATATTTTATTGTTCATGACAACGAAATCAAATGCCGATCCAATACAACAACAAATTAGTAGTGATCAAGAAACGAATATGAAAGAATATGACTACAACGATATCAAAGATAACATTAAAAAATATGTTGAGGGATATACATAAATATGAAAACATACTTTGATATTTAAAACTTTACAAATGCAAGTTTCAGGAAACTAAAATAATTACCAAATCGGTGATTGTTGTTATCAGCGATTTCACCAGACGGCTGAATAGGTGATTTGCGCCGAGACGATTTTGTGACCACTCGCAAAGCATTTCGGGATTGAATATGTCCCCCTTATTTTCTCTGGGCTCTTCGCTGAACCCATCATCATTCTATGCTTAAGCTACATTATGCTCCGTCGTCTGCTTAGATTTCAACCCCCTAGTCTAGCACTGGTACGTACTTGTTCTGCTAGGCGTCGATCAGCATTTATCTGCGCTGCAGTCCATATAGGCCGTGACTCATTTATTTATTTATTTATTAGAGCAGGCAGCAATGCCAATGGGTATTAAAAAAAATAATTAACGTATCTATCAGTAGTATGTTATCATTTCTTTTCAACATTTTCCCCAAAACTTATAAATTTAGAAATACATTCCAATCAGTAATAAGTGAAGTCTACATCTAACATAGATCTTGATCATGTTGATCGATAGACCAAAAGCTTGTTCAGTCTCTGTATTTTGGTTGCTCTGCTAAACTGCGCTGGCTCACTCACCGATGGAGATTAAAGTAAAATGTCAGAAATTGTTGAATAAATCCCCAGAAACGATGGTTATTCCTGTCTAGTTGATCGATAGACCCAAGTCTAGAGATCTAGAAAACTTTATTTGTCTAACTAGACTGTAGACAAATGCTTTGACCAGTCTCGATCTGTTTGTTGAAGATGTTGTTCCACACTGGATATCTAAGTAGATCTAGAATATATATAGATCTAGCACGTCTTGTTGGTATGAGTTGGTATGAGTCTATATGCAACAATAAAAAAATACTAAAATAATAATCAACTCAAAACAGACGAATTCCACATTGTCTTTATAGTATAGGACGCCTAAATATAGACCATTTGAGGGTTGGTCCATGCAAGCTAAGTTTGGTTCAATTAAGGCCAGTCTGCATGGGCTAGCCGCTAGGAGGTTATGATTTTTTAGTCCGTTAAATGCCTACAATACAGGGTAAAGTCTAGATCTAGAACTAGAAGATTATATGGTTGACAAGTTACCGTTAGGCATTAGCGTTAGGCATGAAATCTTTAAAATTCAGTCAGAAAATGCATAAAAATAAAATCACGACGAGCTCAGTCACTTTGCTCTTTCACTTTCGAAATTTATCCAAAAAAAAACGCGTTCTGCCAGCCAAGCCCAGGCCATGCAGGCCCATGAAAATTTACCAATTGCAATATGGCAAACAAATTATGTAAAAGTATTTAAACATTGATTGCACAGAATCAATGGTCAAATTAAGATATGGATGCTGTCTATCAAGTCTACTTTCTACCCAAAATCAGAAATTAAGATGGTCTAATCTATCTAGCCCCCATTTTTAGTCTAGGCCTAGATCTATAAGTATAACTAAGGTTTCTAACGCAAAATGAATGTCGATGATGGCACTCTGCAAACGATGTAACTTTTATTGCAATCAATTTCCCTCAATTGGCTGATTTTCTTAGAAATTATTGAAGAAAACCGGGGAAAATGTGAATAGGTGGCCGTTTATTCAAGCTTTAATTTGGCTTTGGAAGTTTGGTTGCTCAATGATTATCGACCTTCGACGCGACGCAGCGCCTGCATGCATGGCTGTGCAGCTCAGCGCGCAGCCAATGCAATGCATCCGATGCATGGGTTTTTTTTCGCCGTCCATAGTCTCGGACTCGAAGTTGAAATTAGACCCGGATTTCGGGGATGAAGCTTCTTCTATTAAGATTTATAGACTTAAAAGTCAAATGCAATTTAAAATTTGAAATCTGACCTTGAACAATCATCGTTGATAAACATCAGCCCTGAAGCAATTGCACTTCAAATCAGACCAGGCAAATTAGATGTCATTGTCTATGTTGCTAGAAGATCTATGACGAGTCGACTGAAGCCCCAGCGCATCATCAACGTCACTAGTTAGCTACGCGACCGGCCCAGACTCGGCGCACCCAGGCCAGAAAAATGACCTCGATTATTACGGTGGTTGTCTATGCATTTATTAGTGGTGCAGCGAAATTCAGCAGAGGAAAATAAGAGATAAGAGGGATCCTCGTCATAGACTTAATATTCCAAAATGAGAAAAAATGTCAAAATCATGATTATTTAAGCTAAATAATTTCTTTAAAATTAAAATTAATATTTTTAATATTTCTACCCAGAATAACCGATCTAATAATTGTTCATTAAAAAATATTTGAAATTAACAAATGAAAAAAAATCAACTCGACAAATTTCCGAAAAGTCCCCCTTATTTTTTAGTGTGGTCACAAAATTCGAGCGGAGTTGACCTTCCTTAGAGCAACACGCTTGTGTGTTGCTGCCCTCTACGTTCGTTGGTTTGAGCGTATTTGATTATTTTCTGACGCATATGATGCGCGCGTTCGGTAATACAAGGCCGGTCGGTAATACAATCACTCACTATAGTAGTAGCAGATACTAGCAAACAGTGCGTGCGCAGTAAACAATAGAAAACTCGTATTTTTTTAATGCTTTTAACATGGATCAGTGCTTTGTCAAATCCGGGATCATTTTCGGACATGGTGGTCAATAGGATGGACCATGGGCTGTCATTGGTCAAGTATAAATCACCGTTGGGGGTGCGACCGGTGGATAGGGGGGGGGGGGGGCGGGGGATAATACTCGATCGCAAGGGATGTGCCTCTAGATTTTCACTTTTTGATTTTTTTTTTCTGTTCGTAAAGTCATATGTAGGCCTATATGCCTGAATGACAGGAAGAAAATCCTTATAGCCCCCCCCCCCCCCCCCCCCTCTTTAAAGTAAATCCATAATGGGTATGCAAGTTCAAAGTTTCAGCAGCACGTCCGAACAGAATCCCAATAGTTTGTTTTTATGTGCATTTTTTTAATAATGATAAAAGTGATTTTTTCCCATATCTTTGTGTGCTCACATTGACTAATATAAGAATCTTGAATCCAAATAACCTTAATTCCTCCCGTCCCTGGCGTCAGTCGAAATAGGCCCTATCGCCTGCATGTGTATTTAAAACACTGATATTAAGTGAGATAAAATAATTTAAGATATTGGATCTGTTATTTGTTTATTTTTATTTTGAGAGGGGCATTTCTCATGCAGGACCCTGGTGCCCCCAAGCCCCTATAATTTTTTCTAATTTCTTTAAAGCAAACAGCTAGCGACCAATGGGAGGGTCATGTTTTTTCTCTCTCTCGTCACAAAATCGGCATATCTACATATAGTAGGCCGATATGAATGACATCCCAAGTCAGTGGCGTAGCTACGGGGGGGGGGGCTGGGGGGCTCGTGCCCCCCCCCCCTGAGATTTGGTGTGCCCCCTACCCCCAGGTGCCCCCAAGAAAAAAATTGGCAGAGCAAAAAAAAGGGGAGAGAAAGAAGAAAAGAAAAAAGGAAAAGAAGAAAAAAAAGAGGAAAATAAGAGGAGGAAGAAGAGTGAATGAAATAATGTGAGGGGAAGACTTGCAATTAAAAAACAGATCTTTCATGTTACTTTATAAAATGTTTGCTTGCGCTTCGCGCCAGAATTGGCTGTTCGATGAAATTCATATCATAGGCTGATATGGAGCAAGTTTTGAAGTCAATATACAAAACATATTTTAGCTCGATCGGACATCGAGCTTTCATTTACAAATTTAAGTTCTCTGTGAAATGTCCGTTTTATGGTCTACATAACAGCATTTGAAGCTCACGCTGCGTGCTCACATTGTTTGATTTGACAAGTTCATATTGTCTACGTGTATTTCATTATGTTCCATTAAACAAATGTATTCAGAATGCCCAGATTCTAGGTCTAAATCTATACGCGATAGCCTGCGTGTTCTTTATTTAAAATGTACTTAAATTATCCAGTTTCACATCAGAATATCATTGTCTGCTCACGCTTCACGCCAATTGACTATATCCTATTTATGATTTACATGATATGAACAGAGTGTCCCGCTTTTAGGTCTAAAATCTCAATTTTCTTCCTCTCGCGCTTCGCGCTCGCATCAATTGTTTAGTTACATACCTATCCCACTTATTAATACAAAAATTAGAATTACCAATTTTTAGGTCGGAATGACAAAAATATTTGCTCGCACTTCGCGCTCGCATTATTGAAATATATTGGCGTTCGCAAGGAACCATTTAGTTAAATACGAATCTTGTTCAGGATCACACATAACATTTCCCAGAAAATTAAGTTTTCAGGAAAAAATACATGAAAACAAAGAAATCATATAAGGCTTATGAGATTATTTTATGTTTAGGTTGTTTTATAAGAATAAAACTAAGAAGTGACTGATCGGGGAAAATATAGATATTTCGGGCCCCGTCCCCTATTGGCGAAAGTCGGATCCGCCCTTGTGACACATACACACACACCGGAAAAATGGCCGGTGCCCCCCCCCCCCGGGAAAAAAATCCTAGCTACGCCACTGTCCCATGTACGTTCTTTAAAGAATAATTATCATCAGCTACACATGGCTATTTTCTTTATATCAAACACCCTTCCTCTTAAAAAGGGATTTTACTTCCCCACCTTTTTTATTCAATTTATTCGAATCCCATTCAATAAAACTACAAGATACAATATCAGAGAAATAACAAAACAATTAAACATACATAAATATAAAATGAAATTTGGGAGACTGCAAAAGACCGAAAGGTCTTGACGAGGCAGACCCCGAGTGCCATCATGGCAATACATATATATTTTTTATTTCATCATTGGCGACAACCTTTTTACCAATTCGAAAAAATCTATTATTTAATTTCATTATTATTTTATAGAAATTTCGCCAAACATTGGACTAGATTATATTTTGTGCAATTTGTTTTCTAAGTTGATATTTGTACGCAGTGCTACTGGGGGTGATATGCTTCCGAGCAACAGCTATTTATTATGCTTTTATCACCCCGGGTGGGTGTTTCATAAAGCTGTTCGTAAGTTAAGAGCGACTTTAAGAACGACTGGTGATCCTTTCTCATGGTAAATTATATTCACCATTAATGTTCATTGGTGATTATTTAGCACGTAAGAAAGGTTCATCAGTCGTTCTTAAAGTCGCTCTTAACTTACGAACAGCTTTATGAAACGGCCCCCTGCTCCATTCTGTATTGTTTGTTTTTACCATGTATAATGTCATCTATGTTTGTATCATGATTTGGTCAAATAAATAATAATAATTCGACAAATTTGAAACATGATCATATACTTTTAAGTCCATATGTTATAATATAGGCCTATATATATATTATGCAGATTTGGTTTGTTTCATTATTATGTAGGTTTATTATTTGGAAGCATTAAAATTTCATGTTGGTTTTATTAAGTGGAGCGCCTCTGGCAGTCTCGCCTGCATTATACGCGATTCAATGTAGCAGCAGTGCTGACTTTGAAAAACGACTATTGAATAATCATTCACAAAAAACACCATTCATATGATGATGAAATACTATTCACTGACCCTATATGAAACTTGACCTTAATCGTGTGACCAAAAGACTTGTGCAAGACGATTAGTGATACTTGATTGCCCTTATGTCCATATTTCATGAAATAGATCAATAAACATTATATGGCAATTAAAAATGTCTAAAAAGCAAAGTTTTAGGCAGTCATTTTTGTTTAAACAAAAAAAAAACTGTTAGGTCACGTATTATGGCATAGGTATACATATCAATTCGAAAGTCTATCTATGTTCTCCGGCCTCATGCTTTTTCTTCTTTTTTTATATTCCTCTACTTAAAAAACAGAGTGAATGGTCGCCTCCCACCCCCCCCCCCCTTAGCGCCACCCTGGTAGCAACAACGGTTTGATGATAAGATAAGGGGAAGGAGAGAAAGATCAACACATTTGACCACCCTGGGGCAGCAGACTATATCGTTCATATTCTCCGTCTAATCTCAAAATTTATAGGTTCCTGACATTTACCAACAGAGGGAGTTTGCAAGCAATATAGATGAAGGGATTGATTAACCATGGAGATATAGCTCCATAGACATGATGGATATACAATGTTTCAATTCAAACTCACCCACCCCCTCCCTTTCGCCCCTCCCCTACGAGGTGGGAGCAGAGGGAAATATATGTAGGGGCTATTTTGATATTAGAGTTTGTTCATTGGTTTTCTGAGACTTTTTTGAATTGCTAGGTTTAGTCTTTTACTTCATTTTTTTCTTACAACAATTTATTTGCAGCAGACCGTCATCGATCAATCGCCCCATCACCCTCCATGCAGCCCTTATGTTTCCTTCTCCTTATTTATCAAAAGGTGGATGAGCTGGTTCAAAGTCACAGGGTCAGCAAAATGAAGCAGGTTGGCACTAGACAATGACTGTCCCTCTCTTTATTTTCACCCCCCCCTTCTCGGTCTGTCTGTCTCGCTTTCTCCAAAATTCTTTCTATCGTTCTCTCTCAATATGTCTACCTATCTATCTATACCTATCTATCTATCTATAATCCGTCCATCCATCCATCTATCTATCCATCCATCTATATATCTATCTATCTATCCATCCATCCATCCATCCATCCATCCATCCATCCATCCATCCATCCATCCATCCATCCATCCATCTATCTATCTTTCTATCTATCTATCTATCCATCTATCTATCTATCTATCTACATGTCACATCTCTCGTTCCTTTCTTCATCTTTTGTAAGTCATCCTTTTTTCTTGATTTCTACTACTGTGAGTCTTAAAGTCTGTCATCCCTTATTTTTGTTCCGTTTTAGTTCTCTCTTCTGTCATTCCTGTTTTCTGCGACTCTCCATAATTAAGCAGCCAAAAATTCCTGCTACTTATGGAGTGTATAATCCCAATCCGCTGAAAATATGGAAAACTGTAAATCTTTTCTGATTTAAATGAACACTCCTCCTGACTCCTTGACGTTGTACCCCGGAAGTATTTCCCGAGGGTGATGCATTATCTCCTCTTAGGAGTAAATACCCTTCCTATTTACTACTCTTTTGAATCCCTCTTAAGATGTCAGAATATTAATGCCGGATATTAATATTGCCTGTGGGATGTGAGCATAGGGGTTGGACTGGTTTCTAATAGTTGTTTGAGCACGCCATGGCATATATTGGCTACTGCTAAGTTACTGCCTTTTCTTTTAAAGAGAAAATATCATCTAATCCTTGAAATTATAGTTTTCAAGAATGGGAAATTCTTTTTTCTTTATAAAAAATCTTTTATATACGTGTGTATATATAGTGTACTATATATTTTCTATAACATTCTATCTTTATTCCATTACTCTTTCACCCCCCCCCCCCCCCCGAAAAATGCCTTTTAAGAAAGATCGCCTGGTTGACCATAATCGCATACATTCGTAATTCCGAAGCTTCGGATATTCCGAAGGTCCGTTATTCCGAAGGTTCGTATTTCCGAAGGTTCGTAATTCCGAAGGTTCGTTATTCCGAAAACGAAATGAGGTTCGTAATTCCGACGGTTCGTTAGTCCGAAAACGAAGTGAGGTTCGTAATTTCGAAGGTTCGTTAATCCGAAAACAAAATGAGGTTCGTAATTCCGAAGGTTCGTTAGTCCGAAAACGAAATGATTAACGAACCTTATTTCGTTTTCGGATTAACGAACTTTATTGCGTTTTCGGATTAACGAACCTTCGGAACATCGAACCTTAATTCGTTTTCGGATTATCGAACCTTCGGAATAACGCCACAAATGTTCGGATTAACGAACCCTTTTACATTTTCGGATTAACGAACATCGAGGTATAGGCAATTTACGTGTTTCGGAATTACGAACCTTCGGAATAAAGAACCTTCGGAATTACGAAGTGTAACCGACCATAATATACTCACCACTGTTTACAGTCTTAAATGATTTCAGTAAATTGTTTAAAATTCTGTAATCCGCGAATAACTTCCCATGATTTTATTTTTCGAACATTTATATTTTGAAACAAGAAGAACTTTTTTTCTTTGTTACCTGTCATGTGGTTTTACAAAATTTGGCTTTCTGAATGGTACTTTAATGCTTGCTCCCTTGTATTTTTTGCATATGATAGCTCCACGCTGCTGTATCAGGGGCTCGTTACACAAAGCTTACATAGTAATTATCGTAGAATTTCTTTAAAGATTGATTGCATGGATCACAATGTACAATACATCGTGAAATTCAAGCTTACGATCAATCGCTAACATTTGTGTCACGGGACCCTGATGTTTATTCATTTATTCACCGATATTCAATATATGAAGATTTTTTAAGGCCTACAAAGGGCATTACACATTGTAATGTAAATAAAAGTGTTTAAAATATGTGGAAAGAGAAGAACACACTAATAAAATCAAAGAAGCCGCCATCAATTTTAAGCTTAACCGCCCACGATGGCGGTCTCCTGCGTTCATAATGTTATTGTTATTAAAAAGTAAAGTTTATGCTCACATTATTATTTTTCATTATGTATTATGACTATATTTATTTTGTACATTGTATGTGTAAACACACTTGATTATTACGTATTGTATTATTTTGAATGCACTAAAACAAACAAATAAACAAACAAATAAGTGACACAATATTATATTGGACAGATATTTTGCAGTAATTCTCAAAGAAGACAAAAAAATGCAAGGGATTGGGGAATCCAAGTGAAAGAATGAAAATGTGATCAATACTTGGGAGTGTATGAACAAAATGAAATGCAGATTACCTAAACCCGGCGCCTTCGGCATCTACGAATCGCGTCGCCACTTAAGTCGATGCGCGCCAAATCCTGTGCAGAAAATGTCCCGATATCTATCGATCACACAAGTGTCGTCTGCGAAATACTCTTTTTTAAGGGCATATGAACCAACAATACGTTATAAGTCTTTAACTAATCATATTTGGCCAGGCTTGAATATTACCCATAATGTAACATTATCAGCGTAGTAATTGTTCTCTTTAGAATGGCAATCCGTCGCATATAATAAGTTGGATGTACAAAGTGATTAATATTAAAAACCCAAAATGTATTAAGGATATTGTGCGCTGAGGAACAATAAATTTCCAAACTAGATAAAATTTAACTAACCGTCCCCTTTACATTGATCAACCTCGAACCGAATACTATAAAAGATAATTTTGCTATCGAGGCTCTGTCATTTGGAATGCATTTTTTTTCCGATAAGTAAACTCACTTGATTCATTTAAAAAAAAACACTGGAGATTGATTTCCCTCAATTCGATAAGGTTTTAAGATTTCCATGAATACTTTATGTTGTTATTAGTCTATTAGTGATTTTGATTTCTTTTTGTTGTTGTACTTTTTTCTCATTGATATTATGTTCATTTTGTTGAATACTGTATGCATTATTGTTTTGTTGTGTTTTTAACTTCTGATGATACAGGCAGTGGCGTACCGTGGGTCACGGCATTGGGGGGCACCAGCAAAAAATTTGAGTCACTTAAGTGAGCGCGCGAAGCGCGCCCAGTTACCAGGTATACTGACCTAGTAGAGACATTTTACGGACAGTGCCATTAAACGGATATTATCTCACTGATCAAATAATGCGAGCGCGAAGCGCGAGCTTAAAATTTTTGATATTCAGACCTAAAAAGGGACATTATGATCAATCTTTTGTAATCATGATATGTATCTGTTTCGCTAAATAATGCGAGCGCAAAGCGCGAGCTGAAATTTTTGAAAATATTGACCCTCCAAACAGGAAGATTTAAGGACTACATTTTAGGAATCCATTAAGAGTATGCACATTTCACCATAGTCATCTAATGCGAGTGTCAATAAGCACTAGCTGATTTTATTAGAATAACTTTTAAACATGCTCATAAAGCACTTGTAATCATGATTAACATACCTATCACACTAGTCAAATCTTGCGAGCGCGAAGCGCAAGCTGAAAATTTAGGAAATTCAGACCTGAAGAGGGGCATTTTTAAGGCTTGTTTGTAGGAATTCATGGAGACCATACGTAGTTCACTTACCAAATGATGCGAGCGCGTAGCGCGAGCTGAAAATTTTGCCTGAACCACTGAATAATTCCACATGGTCAGGGAGGAATTAAACTTTCTTTCACAGGACAATGAGGAGAAAATCAGAATATTTCGTATATAAAATACAAAAGAAGAAGTGTGTGGAAGACGACATTAGTCCGTTCATTAGCACACCTAACAGGATATGCATTGAGCGAAGTTTTGAAATGTCATCTGATTTCGATGAAATTTTCAGTGTTATGCTTCTTGGATTTTTCTGTTTATTAACATCAACTTTTAGTTGGGGTGAACTTGTCCAAAATAAACCGTTTTTTTAAAGTTTTGCTGCTTTTTGACACTAAAGCCATTACTTTACTGTCCTGTAAGTCGCCTTAACCATGTATTGTTATCGCCTGACTGCATTGACTGTGATTGTGTTCTATTATGTAATACAATGATGGCTTCTATTCGCGTGTCTGGTTCATTGTATCACAACATTGTAATACTATGTGGCGACTTCAATGCAGACCTATCTCTTCCAACTAATTTGTGGAAAGCTAAGACGAGCCTATTGCACTCATTCACGAAAAAGCTAGATCTTGGAAATGTCAGCAGCTGTCACGGAATAGCATCAAGCCACATGTATACTTACTGCAGTGATAATGGAGTAAACAAATCCCAAATTGACATGTTCATTACTCGCGCATGTCAGATGAACAAAGTGCAAAGGTTCTGCATTCTCAATGAAGATCCCATGAACACTTCTGATCATCTGCCTATTCAAGTGTTTGTTGAATGGATACTGGAGGAAGGAGAATGTAAAAACACCAAGGAAGTGCCACCTGCTAGTAGACCTAATGGACGGTCACTTAAACGCATCCAGGTCAAATGGAATAACCACTCACAAAGAGACATCGAGGAAATGTACACTAAGCCTCTTGAGGAAACCTGTGAAAGAGTACTCAAGAACCTTCAACATGACTCTCTGCATCCCAACCAACTAGAGAAAGTACTAGATCAGCTAGCTACGGAGATGTGCAACACCAGCACTTCAAACCTGGAATCCACCTCATCATGTCCCAAGAGGAAACATCAGAAGCATGAATGGGACTCAAAGGTTGATGCTATATACACTGATATGAAGAGGACTTGGAAGAGATGGAAATGTAATGGAAGAAAGAGAGATCCCTCCAATACGCTATGGAAGGAGTACAAAGTATCTAAACACGCTTTCCGGGTAGCACTTAGACGATCTCGAAGGAGCTGTGAGCTTTCACTCATCAGAAAAATCGAAAGAGCTAGGAAATCTGATACTAAGCTGTTTTACACGCTCATCAAGCAGTCTCGAAGCCAGAAAGTATCAGAAACTGACAACCTTATATATAGAGACAAGAAGTATGCTGGTAACGCTGTAATACAGGGGTTCAATGCGTTCTTCTCCGATCTTGCGGTTCCAAGCCAAGGATGTTACCAACAGAGCATTGTAGATAGTGTTGAGGACATTGCCAACTCAATCACCCCAACTAAAGTGGAGTTTACCATGGAAGAACTTAATACAGCAATCAAAAAGCTCAAGAGAAATAAGGCTCCGGGTATTGACAACATATCAGCAGAGCATGTCATATTCTCTGGACACAATCTAAGAAAGCTGCTCTTGTTTCTACTCAACTCGCTACTCTCCCATGGGCATATACCTGAGTCATTCCTCAGAGGGATTATCATACCTATTCACAAAGGCAAAGGAAAATCTGTATGCGATCCAGGAAACTACAGAGGTATTACCCTCTCCACCACTTTCTGCAAATTGGTAGAAGTGCTCCTCAAGCCTACAATTACTCAATGCCTTGAAGATTTTGATGTTCCCGACGAACTGCAACACGGATTCCAAGAAGATCACTCATGCTCTCTCACAGCAATATCCCTCAACTTCATCGTGGAAAATAACATCAAGTGCAAAAGACCTACTTTTGCTGCCTTTCTGGATGCGGCGAAAGCCTTCGATACGGTATGGCACACAGGATTAATGTACAAACTTTATCACCTGGGTGTTACTGGAACCACCTGGTACATCATCTTCAAACTGTACAATGGGTTGAAAAGCACGGTATACTGGAGCAACCAAATCAGCCAGTGGTTCCCTGTTGAGCAAGGAGTAAGACAAGGAGGTATACTTTCTCCCCTCCTCTACCTTGTCTTTATAGATGGACTCATTAAGAGACTCAGGAAAAGTGGAGCGGGATGCTGCACCCTAGGTCGTTTTATGGGCACTCTCGTGCTGGCAGACGATGTGGTTCTCCTGGCAAACTCTCAACAAGAGCTGAATGAGATGCTAGCGATAGTGCATTCCTACTCCAGTCAGTGGCACTATTCCATAAATCCAACGAAGAGTGCTGTCGTAGTCTACAACTGTAAGACCACACAGGAAACACACGTCTGGAAGTTTGGGGAAGACAGTATCCCTGAGAAAGAAAGTCATCCACATCTTGGTGTCCAAAGGGCATCCAAGCGGATCAACAACAGATGCCACAACATTATGCAGCTTGGAAGCAAGACCCTATATAGCTTGACTGGCTCTGGAGCTAAGAGAAGAGGTCTCTCCCCGCCTATTCTTGCCGTTTTATGGGATGTCTTTTGTGTTCCCCGCATGCTGTATGGTGTTGAAATCATCAACCTTCTTGAGGGAGAAAAGGCCACCCTCGACAAATACCAGAGTCAAGTATTCAAAACCTTGCTTGGACTTCCCAAGACAACTAGCTCTGCAGCAATCTACCTCCTCACAGGCTTAGCTCCTCTTTCCACCTCGGTTGACCTCTCTCATCTACGTCTCCTTGGTAAACTGCTTGCCCTGCCTCCTTCCAGAGTGGAGTCAAGAATCTTCTTCCACACCTTGTGCCACAATCCCAATGCTCCAACTCTGATGAAATATAGAGCCTTACTAGAAAAATACAACCTACCAGACTTGACAGAGTCCTGCAGTGAGGCATCCACTTACTCATCGTGGAAGAGGAGGATATCACTAGCAGCAAATCAATTTGTAGCTACCTCCACCAGTCTGCAAATCCAAGAACGGTCTTCTCTCTCCCTGTTTGTTGGTGTAAGCCCAGCCCACATCCAGAACCTCTACCCATCCATGATCGATCCTCCCCGGCTGAGACAAGCAATAACCCTCAAGGCACAACTTCTGACCCACACCTACCTCACCAGAAGCAGACTCTGTAAAATCACAAAGGATCATCAGGATGCTCTCTGCACAGCTTGCAAATCTGCTGATGAAACCGTGGAACATATAATTGGAGAGTGTGACATGTACTCCGAGGAAAGGAGTAAAGCTCTCTCCCACTTTCCAGCGGAAGTAAGAGATGATCTGGATAGACTTCCTCCTTCAGTAAAGTCTGTATCTATTACTAGACTCCTCTTGCTGGGAGTCCTAGGACAGATCAAGCTAGACATCCCAGATTTTCATTATTTCACTTTCCGATTCTTGACTGAAATACATCACAAACGACTAGAGGTTCTAAACCCTTGACCTTGTATCTTTGGTCCCTGTGTCTGCACTTTGTACCTACCTTACGTTTACCTCCACTACTTGCATGTACACGTATATTAACTTCAAACTAACTACCTGTACACTGCGTACAGTTCTCCAGACTGGAGGAAATCAAGAAGAAGAAGAAGAATGTGTCATTGTCATTGTATTTCTATGTGAATGGTGGCTTATTGTGTGAACATTTTATTGACTATTGTTGGTCAATGACAATCTACAACAGGATTTGCTTCCTGAAAAGAACTCCATCTAATGCTAACACTTGCATGGTTCCCGCTTAACTCTTGCATGCTGGTGATGTGCGCCCAAATCCTGGTCCACAAGTTTAGCAAGCCTGATAGACCAATCATACTTGCTCTCATCAAGGATCCACTTGGCACCTATATGCCTATTTCAGTATAATGTAGCTGACCTTGAGCAATGGAAGGACAGTATTGCCCAATTACCTCAGTATTAAATGCAGAGGATTTCAGGGAAAAAACTGGGGCTGTCGGGGAGGTACTCGTCGAAACTCAGTGTCACTGGGTTGCTTAATGGTATGACCGGTTTCCGCAGTCCAGACAAGTAATATATATTCATGGATGATTAATATAAGATCAATGCGGAATAAAACCTCTGATTTGTTTACTTTGTTTTGATCAAGACCTTGACATCGTTTGAAAATCAATAACTTCCTGATGATTTATGAATTTTTTAGACATATTGGCATGAAGAGTTTACAGCTTACACAGACAAGTGGGGAAAATAATAACAATCAATCCTTTTAAATAACTTTCCACTGTTCAACCAAATTATGATCATGAACAAACGTATATTATAAATTAGGCCTATAAAGTAAGAGTTTAAAAGAATATGTGGGGGGGGGTTGCGGGTGGGATTGCTTATGATAGAAGAAGAGGGATTTATATAAAGCAAGTCCTAATAACTTACTAACTTTTTATACAGCTCCCCAGGACTTTTATGCAATACACTTTAACAGAAGCGAATAATGGAAGTAAAACAGCAAACGCGATGACAATGATACATGTGCGTTTGAAGAAAAACAAAATAAAGTAACGATTACAAATAGGGTAGATGTCCTGTGAAATCTCGATAATTTGTAAGAAATCCGGTAGGTGATTGTAATCCAGTACGTTCTTCCTTCTGGCCAGAAAGTTTGAATGTAGCCCGACAATTGATGACATTTAAACCTAACAATCGTAAAGAATCTGTTTCATGCCACGTAAAACAGATTTTAGGGCATTTTAATCTAGTCAAGTGCATCGGTGTCGTTTGTCTTCTTTTTATCTGTTGAATGGGGGATCGAATATTATTCGTCGAGGGATGAAGAGGGGGGGGGGGGGTGACAGCCAGGGTAGATGGTTTCGTTTTTACAAAGGACGACAAGAAAACATAAAGCAGAAAGATTTCTTTCTTTCTTTCTTTGATTCTTTCTTTCTTCCCATATTTCTCTCTTTCTGGCTTATTCTTTGGATTACGCATTCTTCACCTCAGAACGTGCAGGTATAAGGGTAGAACATTTTTTTTTTGATAGGGGTTTTATCAACCAATCAAGATAACGAACAAACGTCCAAAAGACTAAAGCGGGGAATTAGTTTGTTACATAATTAGGCCTATGAAGTAAATTTTTTTTGGGGGGTGGGGGTTGTTCATGAAAGGCGAAGAGGGATTAAATAAAGCAAGTCCGAATAAATTACCAACTTTGCATAATGATTCCTCATGCCGGACCTTTATGTAATACACTTAAAAAGAAGCGATGTGTATAATTTTTACATTCTCTTGTAGTTTTCCCATCCATATGATTGTACAAACAAATATTTGACATGTTGATTTGGTGTATATATTTAAGCTTGGAGAAAGGGGTGAAAATATGAGAAAATCAAAATATGAGAGAGCGAGGAGGTGAGGGGAGGGGGATATGAAGACCCTGGAATGAAAGAAACTCTATCATAAGAGACGTATTTGTCGTGCTATTATCCTGTAATTTATTGAGAAGTAAACAAAATGGGTCTTCTTGCACCCCAATCAAAATACCCTGGCGCCACCCCCATATCTTTCTTGGATACAACTCTTATCGAGGAATTATTTATTGAATTCATATTAATAGTGAATAAAGCCATTCATTCGGTAGAGGCAGGCCCATACCCGCTTGCCCCAGGGACGACTTATATGACTCTGTCATTGATGCTTTTTCCCAATCTGTTATAATACATGAAATAGATATATCCAGGGCATTCTGAATGGATACAATAGCCTGCATACAGCTATGACAGTGCGACTAACCATCATCAACACTATTCAATGATATAGTGTTGATGAGGAAGGATTGGGACCATGGCCCAAGCCTTAGAGAGTTTCTTTTATTCCAGCGTCTGTATAGCCCCCCCCCCCCCTCTCACCTCTTCGTTCCTTCATACTTTTATTTTTTTTTATATTTTCACCCCTTTCTCCAAGCTTTGATACATACACCAAATGTAAAGGAAAAGGGTGAGAAGTGATGTTATATTTTGAATGTTATGTCAAAATCTCACTTCCTTTTTTTCATTTCTAAAAGGTGAAAATACTTGCTCGCTTGCTTTCCTCGCTCGAGATATAGAGAATTTGATAACATACGCCATTTTGTGCCCCTCATATATTTTGATCCTTTATTCATGTTATTTCACTGCCGATGGGATCAAATTCTCTGTAAAGGATAGTTCTCGAAAAGAGAAGGAACTGAATTATGTGATCAGTTAGCTCAGGAAATAGACCATGTCGAATAATTTTGTTGTAATTTTTTATTATTATTTTATCAAACTGGGAAGGACATGTAGAAACTATTCATTAAATTCATGCACCTTATTCTAAAAGACAGTATAGTCATTTTATTGTTACATAGACAAATCGAAATACATGTTTAATTGTAACCCCCTTTGTTCTTTCCAATCACAACTTCGCATTTATACATTATAGTGGGTATGGTAGGATATAGGATTAAATAAAGATCGTGACATGAATGTATGATTCTGGAACAGCCAAACATTAATCTAAGGATGTAGGTCACGTGATCCCAATCGATAGCAATGTGAGGATACCTGTTGAACGAGATGCTGTTCTAGAGGGGACAGTATGTGCCGGAGTATGTGATGAGGAAAGATAGGCGGATGGGGGACAGAATACGGACAGGGCCAAGAGGATAAGGGTGTGGGAAGAAGGCAGGTGTATCATTAGGGGGTGAGATTGGTACAGAAAGCAATCGGGGTAGTTGGGTGCAAAAAAACAATAATCCAACCCCCTCCTCCCCCCCCCCAAAAAAAAAAAACTGCAAAGTAACGGGACTGGTGACCAAACAGTTTATTTTCACCTTATTGGTGAATGGTAAAACCACCAGGCCGGTGCCCCTGAATGTATTCCATGTATTTCCGAAGGTAAAGGGGGTGGGGAAGTTGCTCCCAAGAACTTTGAAAACGCACATCTATGCCCTTCTCTTACATAAATATAAGCAACTATACTTTTGTGAACCTCCTCCCTAAAGTCGATTTGACATTTCGTTCCAATTCCATCACAGATTGTAATGAGCTTTTACACTCCTAAAGAATGTAAGATAATTTATGATTCTAGACCAACCATAGCCTCGTCGACTAACGAAATCTTTGGGGAAAAACAACTAATTTTTGCATAATTTGTTCGGAAGGGCGAAGGGTGCGTTGTTTTTGCTTTTTTCGCTATGTGATTAGTCAGTTTGCAAGCGAGAGCGACTGGTTCTCACTCTCTAACATTGAGATGTTGCCTTAGGATGGATTTACCTGGCGTTTTTTGTCTCCTTGTCATCTTGGTCAGAACATGTCCCCTTGAGCAAAACTTTCCAAGCAGAATTTATAGTGTTATTCATGTCTTTATATTGAATGTGTGTGTGCATGAATTGAGCTCTATCATCCCTAGTGTATTTCCGACTAGCCGACATCCTCGGTCCCGGGTGTGTCTGTTTATGTGGGGCTCAATCAACAGGAATCCCGCATCAGGAAACGTTAGGACTGCTATGGGAATTGCATGCAAAGTGTTCCATCCTTTTATTGACCTAATTTAATTAAATGTTCCAACGCCCCCGGGTCACATCAGTTCTAATGTTCTCGTCCGTCGAAACCAAGAGTGACAGAACAACTCAATACCCCTATACCTCACAAAACAATCCCTTGTAAAATGGCTGATATCCGTAAGGAAGCAGGACATGTCCACTGTTTAAAAAAAAACCTCAGTCAAAAGACAAAATGAATGCCCCCAAAGCGAGACATCATATGACTATGGACCTAGGACTAAGTCCCTGAACTGGGTATCTACAAGTTCCGGGGTTTAAACCACTAACTCCCCGATCTTCATGCTCTTTTGGGGCCAAGAGTCTGATCAGCGATTGCCCATTTCATTCCAATTGTTATCACAATGACAATGATTCTGGAAATGATATATTCAAAGTTCTGGCTTGAAGGTATCAAGATAGGTATGGTTGAGAAGGTGGATCGGGTGGAGATTCCGAAGAAAGGGTAAAAAGTTGAAAATTCATCGGTTTTTCGGATGGTACTACAGATTATTGCAATGCTGTTTATGCAGTTGATGTATAAAAGGGTCACGCGTGTACAAAAGTGAATTCTTTCGGATATCTATCTTTATGAATATTAAATAACTGAGACGGCGCCTTGCACTTCGCAAAAATGTGAACTTTAAATTCTCCTTTATTCTGAATTTATAGCTTCCATCCAGTATACTATACTAGTACAGGCATTTGCATTCATTAAAATCATCTTTCGTCCCTGGAACTTCACTGTGTGATCCGAGGTTCCAGACCACAAAAATGATATAGCGCCACCATCCGTTAATAATATTGGAACTACAATGCTATTCTGGAATAGTTAAACAAAGTCCTCCCTTTTCGATATCTATTATCTTCTCCGTCGTTGGAGGAATGAAACTTACCTAGTATTATGACAGCATGATCTGTCAGGCTAGTACATCCAGAGAGGTTTCAAGTGGTAGATCGATGACCAATTATATCATCCATAGATTTTAATTTGGCACGACAATGATCAATTCGAGTGCTTGCACGATCAACTCTCCAATGTCAGGCTTACTTTCCATCTTCTGTCGATGAGTCAATGAGTATTTTTTCATCAAATATCATCGAAATTGGAAGTGTTTTCAAACGAAAATTGAAATGGAGCATACGATTCTTTGCTGGGATTCGATTTTGGTTTCATCTCTCGCAGTGCTGAAGACAGGGTCAAGTAGAAAATGAATTATTGAAATAAGCTCACATTTACCAGTATAATTCCCCCATCTATAAAAAAAAGAGAAAAAAAGGGAAAAGAATTAAGAAAGAGAGAGAGAGAGTGAGAACATTAAGATATGAAATAAAAGGTAACTCTCTCATTTTAATTTTTTATCCAACTAAGCCAATATGATTTTTGTTTCGGTCGAGCCCCCGCCCTTATTTATTATCATTATATCACGTTTAAAACATTCTGTAATATTTCCGTCTTTGCCTTGTCATGTTTGATTGCTTGTTTTTTTAACGAAAATCTATTTTACAATTCTGTATGATTAATTTTAATCGCTAATATGTTTGTTATTAGAAAGGAGAGGCGATATAATTGATATGAATATTTGACGAAAAGGACGATGAAGGTATTTAATACACAGCAAAAACTGTGGTGTTAACCGGTGTACATAGAGGACCACACCAGTTATTTTACACTGGTGTTAAATTGGTTGTGTTAGTTTTACACCTATAGGTGTTATTACAACACCTTTTGTTGTTACATTTACACTCTTAGGTGTTATGTTTAATCTCTAGGGTGTAATTTTAACACCTCAGGGTGTGGTCCTCTATTAACACCAATTGGTGTCAGTTTTAACACCGCAGTTTTTACAGTGTAAAATACACAAAGTGGAAAATTAAAGAAATAAAGGTGAGATTAGTAAAAGCAGAAAGTTACAGTGACCTTTAAGTCAACGAAGGGTCGCTTCAAGGATTTCATGAATTGTGACATGGAGGTCCTCAAAACGTCTATTTGCCTGGAAATGAAATTTGTAAAGAAAGGGTTCCGTTTGCAAGAAACTTTATCACTGTCCTAAAATAAAACACAAGTTAGAAAAGCGGCAATTTTTCTGTGTCACGTAGCTTATCCACAAACCTCAAAATCATTTTCATGATATTGGCCAACTAGCTTTGTATTATCACCATGGCGATGGTTGATAACGATTTTAATCTTACAAAAATGTTGTTCCTTAAGCTTAAACTTCTTTGAACTAATCATATCCAGCGAAATGATCATATTCATGTATTTTGGTTATTTTTACTTGGGAAAGAAAAGTCTAAAAGTTGGAATAGGGGACATCTGCAAATCACCGGCCAGTCATTTATTCCGAAGCACACAACATGCCGAAGTGCTGCAGGTTTTTGATGTTTTGACGCCTAGCCGGCAGCGGCTTGTGGATACGTGAACGTATTCCGGCCGCGGAAGCCATTGGGTCGAGAAAAATCAATGAAAGAAGAAGAGGAAGGAAGCGTTATGAGCAGACTATTGAATAGATAAATCGGTATCACCGAGTATGAAGACTATTTATAGGAAACACGGATAAAGCTAAGATATCTGCGAATGTGTTACGAGTATATAGTCATAGAAAGATAATGAACGTTATACCGGTCCCTGCGGGCGATGATGGTGACGATGATTGATGATGATGAAGATGACGATGGAAAGGATAGTAAAAATGATGGGAAATGATGATGATGATGATGAGGAAGAGGAGGATGAGGATGATGTTTTTGTAGTTGTTGTTGATGATGATGATGGTGGTGGTGACGATGATAATAGTGATGATAATGATGATGATGGTGATGCTGATGATGAGGTTGATGAGGATGATGAGGATGATGATGTTGATGATGATGATGGTGGTGGTGTTGATGGTGGTGTTGATGGTGATGATGAGGAGGAGGAATATCAGTGGCGGACCGTGACCCGGAGGAGACAAAGCATTGGAGGGGCACAGCATTGTTCACAAACAATACATTGCCCCTCCAATCAATTGTCTCCTCCGGGTCGCGGTCCGCCACTCATGATGATGATGATGATGGTGGTGGTGACGATTTTTTGCTGGTGGTGGCTGCCACTGTGGCGACGATGAAAGCGTTACGATAATGTTAGTTGTTGCATGCGATAATTTTTATGATATTGATGGCGATAGTGATGACGATCATGTTAGCGTTGATACTAACAGTGACGGTTATGGGTTTAGTTGGTGATTATAGTTATGTTAATGATGATGGAGGCGGGTGGCCATAGCGACCTCGCTGGTAAAAGTCGTGTTAGTGTTAAATCCAGGGGGTGGACAAGGGACCCGATCGCCCACATTTCATTGGGTAAAGATCTTTTTGGCTCTCTTGCGGCAAGGGATGAGAGTGTGATTGGAAAAACACATTCTTCCAGGCACGTTCTTTTCATATTATTCTGGGGGGTCCCTTGTAAGTCCATACCCCCAGTCAATCCTGGATCCGCTGCTGTACTGGTGGTTGTGATACTCGTGGTCTTAGTGGTGATGATGGTGGTGGTGTTTGTAGTGGTGGTGATGGTAATAGTTCATTTTTGGTAATAATACATCACAGTACCAATTTCCTGACGTGCCTTAGCCACTACCTTCCTAGTTACGACGAGTTATGTTAACAATAATGACGAACTTAAAAAATGGTCCTATAATCGTTTTTCTTTAATAATATCAAACATTCTAATATTGAATGTTTTATTGTCATGGAGATCATGAAAGTGTTAATATAGAGGGATTTTAACCAGACTAATGGCTTAATTTACTTATCGGAGTAGCTTTTTGCAAATCGTCGGAACAGGAAGTCACATCAAAAGTGGTCATTGACCTTGCTCAGTCTCCCCTTCCCTCCATCTCCCTTTCCCCGTTTTTTTTTCTCTCTCTCTTTCCCCACCCGTCTATCTTTCTCCTCCTCTACATTGTGCTAATTTTTAAAGGTAAAACTGAGTATCACTATATTCAGGAACGCCAACTCGTGCATGTAGAATTGACAGTACGCAGTCAGGTCACTGTTTTCAATTATATCAACACCCTAACAGCGATGATGAACTGGATAATGAATTCCTGTTCTCCAGGTCTGTATCTCGTGGGCCTGGGACGAAATGGTTGACGAGGTCGGGCAGCGAGGAGAAGAACTGGTTACTCGATACCGTGAATGACCCCTTGAGGTTCCAACCAAATGTCATTATGCATACAAGGCTCCGAACTCCTGAGGCTTGTCCTGGATTCTTCCTGGAGGATAGAGGATCAAGGAATCTATGATCGGACGTTGGTAGTGGTGGTGGTAATGATGGTGGCCATCGGATTCTAGCAGGGGTCTAGGGTTACCATGAATAATGAAACGCGGGAGAAGTGGCAGTCGCGGGGTGAGAGATGAGGATGAAAACAGGATCATTGTGGTCGCCAGATCGGGGGAAATTAGAATGATGAAGTGATGAGCGCAAGATGAGAGACTGAGAGATTGGTCATTGAAAACAAAATGGTAAAATGGTAAAGAGATGGAGGAAGGAAATTAAGACAAGGTGATAGAAATGGGTCCGATGCCGAGTGAGTAAAAAGGTAACACCTCAATTTCCTGTAAAAACCCGTCATGAATGTTTTAGAAGATTACCTTCTCCCAAAATAATATATCATTTTAATGCGGTAAAGTGAAATCTGCTTATTAAGGCCACCTAATGAAAACAGAAAAAGCGGCCACTGGAGACATGCAGGTGGCCAGCAATCAAGATTTCACTATAGACAGGTGGCCGAAGGTCAGGTTTGACTGTATTTCTTTATACTGAGATTATCGGGATCCATTATTCGGGTAATTTTAACCTCGATTATTAGACGTAGAATTCCTATCGACCACGATATAGTTCCTAAATAAAACGATTTATATTTGGTATAATTGACAAAAACGTTCATTTACCGGAAATATGAATTTCACTTGGCTTTATTTTCTTTGTTGTTAGTATAGCCATCACCATCCTCTCCTCCATCATTCTTCACCACCACCACCGCCAACACCAAAAACCATACCAAAAATAAACATAACCACAACGATTGCCCTTCATTCACGATTCTTTCACTATCATCGACCACACGTTTACATTTAGATGTCTATTAAATTACCACTTGATAATCTAGTTCGAGCTAAAAACCGAACAAAACTCGAATGTTTATTGCAGTCCACTTTCTTAAAGTACAACTCAGACATCGGGTTTCAGGATACGAGAGAGGGGTGTGAAAGGCTAGGGATTGAACATTGATTTAAAAGAGATATTTGATACAAGGTAGGGGTTGGTTGAAGTCTGTTGTCCCCTGGCCAGTCGCCCACACACGTGGGCATTTAACCACTGTCCAAAAGCGTGGGCGGACAGTGAATGGCGTATCAAGAACTTTTTTTCTTCTTTTTTTCAAAAAGAGTTGGGGGCGTCAATACCCGAAGTTTTAGTACCAGAAATAAAAATAAATTTCTTTCCTTATGCCAATATTAGCTTGTAAAAGTTGCTTATGTCTAAAATGTTACCATGGTTACTTATATGTGCAATGAACACCATCTTGCATCAAGGATGGGGGGGGGGTTATTGCGTGGATTAGACATGTTACATAAAACAACATGTGTTTCATTCTCAGGTTTATTTTAGAGGATCTACTCCAATATCAAGTCAAATTACAATATACTGGCAGATTTTACGTACAATAAAAACCTTCAAAGAAAAGAAAAACATGTCCAGTACATTATTAGCTTAGCTCTCGTCTGTCAATAACTTCTGCACTCACAGTCAAAATATTTTCACTCACTCTGACTGGTAGGCGGGAATCAATAATTTCTATAATCAAACAGGACAAAAACAAACACAGCTAAACCAACAAAGCATGACAAACAAGACATATCGGCCCCACCGGCCTTTGGTGACATTGATTTCTCTCTTTCTATTTATCAAATCTTATCTTGTTTAATGTAAGATCCCGAGTCCACTATCTAGATAAAGCACAATAAGTTTTCTTCTTGATCGGGAATGTTAGGTTTAATATTACATTATTGTGAATGAATGGAATATCGTATTGCAGTGCTACGAGGCATTTGGGTCATGAGGGTAGGAATATTGAAGCTCGTGTATTATTACGTATGAAAATCCACTGAACTGTTGAATGGTTTTGTGGAGGGCTTTGGAAAGTGAATAAGGATGGCAGATGATAAAGGTGAATAAGATTGAGTAAAAAATAGAACACTAGGAAAGGGAAAAGGGAGAGATAAGTAGGTAAGAATCCCCTAGAGGGGTGGAATGAGGGAAGTTGAATGGTGGGGAGGAAGGGGATATTAAAGCCCTATAGGATAACGAAGCAGATTGGAAGTCCACGTTTTAAGGATCGTTTCAAAACAACCCCAAAACACAAAATAAGACCAAACACACAAACCCCACACAGTCACTACACTCCAAAAAATATTGGGTAAAAGTGCTCCATGAGGGTAATTATAAGTCCAACCAACATACCTCTTTTAGGCATTTTTATTTATCCAGCTTGATGAAAATTTTGCCCATTCTAAAGTAATTGCTGCTTATTTTTAACCTTACTGGACATTTTGCTTTCCCGCATCGGGTAAAATACTGCCCCAAATTGGTTGGATTCATAATTACCCTCGTGGTGGTAAAAATTTTACCAAACATTTTTGACAGTGTACTAGAGACACAAAATTATCTCATACACCAGAACACTTCAAATGCACTGCACTATAAAACACCTAAGAATCCCAAACATCAAAACACCTTTTCAAACACATAATAAACACAAGTCATTATACAAATTGAAATAACTTATTGTCATTAATTATTACATTCGTATTTTCCTCGAATTTTTGACGATTCTGATTTGTGAATTAATATAGCAGCGATATTTTCTAACCCACTCCCCAGCCCCCCCACACACACACATCCCCACCTCCATCACCCTAGACATTGTCCTGCGTGAACTCGGCAAACAGTGCTTTCGCCACCAATTATCCCGATTTCAACCCGAACTGATCCGGCCATATCATGTTCAGTCCTGCATTCACAGTTGTTCACTAGCCCTATATCTCCATCTCCACTCCATTTGAATCGACCTCTTTTAGCCTCTATCATCGATTTCTTGAAATGGAACCCGTCTTGCCCAGTTTTCCCTCATTTCCTTTGTATTCCTCACTTATAAAGAGTATATCAAACCAGGGAAGCGAGACGAAGTAGACAAAAACAGGAGCGCGCGATCAGACACAAACAGAATTCCTCTATCTGTCATTGGTGGGGGAGTTGGAGATACAGATAATCTATTAATAAAAATAGATGAAACATTAAAAAGAGCTAGTTAAATTTTTTTTTGTCAAGAAGATTCAGAATCCATGAATAAAGTTTTATTGATTTAACCAAAAAGAGAAAACATACAAAAATGATGATATTACGATATAAAAGGAGGTAAGGACAGTGCCGAAGCAAAGCTGGAAATGCTTTGTGATAAAACACCGAAATTCAAGATTTCTACCACATCTTTTCGAATCGATAGATTTATCAGATTGGTACGACTCCTCAGCTACCATTGCTCAAAAATAAACATGAGAACACCAATAACAGCATGTGCAACAGTATATATAACTGAAAAAAGATTATCTTATTCTAAATCAATATAAAACTAAAATGATATAGGCAAATGCGCATACAAAACAAACGAAAATTAACTAATATTTAGTTTGATTAGTGATGAAAATCCCTAAACAAGTCATGGTAACACACTACTAGACATATTTCTCCTTCCCTCAAGTAAACTGTGATTATAGCCCCCCCCCCCCCTTCCCCCTCCGCGTCCGAATCTATATATCTCGGTTTGCATAATTATCTTTCTTTGCCTCATTGTCCATCTATTTGACTGTCCTTTTCCTCTCCCCCCCCTTCGTCTTGTAAAATTGTACTATCTTCAGTAGATGTTAAACTACCGGTTGAATAAAAACATGGTAGTGAGGTCCAAGTTACAGAAAGAGTTGCAAAAAATAACATCTCAACAAATTAAGTTCAAGTTCCATTTGCGAAATTCTGATTGACTTAAAACTATGCTGGGATTTTTTTTTCAGAGCAGTATTTTTAGTTTAAACTCGTTCTGCAACCGATACGAAACACTCGATACATACTCTCTTTCTCTCCCTCTCTCTCCCCGATATCTTTCGTTTCGTTCATTTCACTTTTATCATTTTCATTTGCCTTTATTTCCCTCCCACCCAACCCCTCTGTCCCACCCTTCTAACCCCCCCCCCCCCCCCTCTCTCTCTTTCCCTCTATATGGTTTTATCTCGCTATCTTGCTTAGATGTGAAACTAGTAGAAACATAAAGAATTTACGGGACAATAATATAGGTCAAGAAATTCGGATATCATAATGTTTACAAGGAAAATTTAATTATAGGGCGAGTAAGTGAGTGAGAGAGATTGGGAGAGCGTAAGAGAGGGGGTAGGAGGAGAGTGAGGGTGTGTATCTCTATTCTGACTCCTCCCCTCCTGCCCATTCATTCATTCTCTCTTTCTTTTTACCATGATTCAATATCTGTCTGTTTTATCATTACGATGTAACTACCTCTATCTAACTCTCTCTCTCGCTCTAGCTATCATTTTCTACACTATCTCTCTCTCTTGCTTTTCCAATCGGCGTTCCCTATACTCTTTCTTGTGTCCTGCTATCTTCGGAAGATATGAATCTACTGTTGGTTCAAAAAAATTAATATCAGGGTAAATAATGATAGATTTTTAAAACAAAAGAATTCATAAATCGAATGTTTTCCCTTAATCCACTTTTATCTGATTGCTTGTTATTAATAAAACAGAATACCCCCCATACCACTACCTCCTACTATGGGAAGGGTGCACGCTCCGCCCCTGAATGGATGGCGATGCACTCAGACTCAGATGGAATGCTTAGAGTTTGTGTCTCCTATTAAGGGTTACATATTTCTCCCCTACGGCCATCACCTGTAGTTTTGCCGTCACTCCATATTTATCTTTCAAATCGGGAATCAAATTCTGTTCTTGATCAATGGATGACCGACCAAACAGCTGTCGTCTTATTTACTTACCAACAGTCATGAAATAGGACCGAGGAATGAGGACATGTAAAGATCTTCTAAAAAGGAACATGTTGTATGGATCTAGAATGGAATGGAAATCAATGAACATGGACAGATATAAGCTATACATAGAGCTCCAGATGAAAAGGGGCCGCCGTCCACCCCTAAAATTTTCAAATCGTGAATAGAAAGGGGGAGAAAAATGTATGACGATTTTAATAATAATAAATGGAAATCGAAACTAAAATCGGATTCCTTAAAAAAGTGTTTGTGAAAGAGAATAAAATGATATGTTTACAGAAAGAAGAAAGTGGTATCAAAATAAAAATAAAAGTGATAAGAACAACATTTGATGACATGAGTAAGAATGAAGAGCGGGGGCATCTGAACAAAAACAAAAAAATAAGAGTGAAAAGAACTTAGACATTAATGTACATGCAAGGAAGAATAAAAACAGCAAGTAAGAATGGACAAGAAATCACGATATGGATCAGAATAAATGGGATGTACATAAAAGTAAGTATGACAATTGGAAACAATCCTGACAGTCAAGCTTGATTAATGATAATTAGGCGATTTCGAATATCGAATAGTGTGTTTTATACATGGAATGTGATTTTTTCCTCTTTAAATACACGGGTATTATTTTTAACGCAAGATATTGCAAGAATAAAAGCTAGGAAATTTTGTAGTAAATGTTGCAGGAAAAGCTGCAAAATGCCAATAAACCCTTATCAATCTTTCAGCCAATATAAGGAAGATAAAATTAATGACAAAACGTTTCTGCCAGGCAACCAAACAAAGTCAGAGCACCTTTGATGCGATGTGAACAATTCTGAAAGTATACAATGTCATATTCTCTGTTATAGACCTTTGTTAATTTTCTACCCACGTTCTTTAGCTTTGCCTTGGAGGAAAATTCCTGAAGCATTAATGAAATGAAATAGATCCGTCTCACAAGGGCTCACCGTGCGTGCATCTGATTTCTGGTATGACGTACCGTCATGGTTAGCTAACCTTGGCGGCAACTCATCGGGAAAGCTTTGGCGGTTTGTGACATGGGTAGCAGGTGGTTTCGGCTCGCCAGCACACTCATTTTACACCTGCAAGCATGAAGTCTAGGAGTGGAGACTTGATATGATAGATAGAAGGTAAGGGGAGGGATAGAAAATAGTAGAAATCAAAGAAGAAGAAGTTACAGTGGAAAATGAGAAAAAGGAGGAATATGAAAAGAGAAGGAGTATTAGATAATGAAGAAGATGATGAAGAATAATTAAGAAAAAAGAAGAGGAGGGAAGGAGAGAGAACAATGAACGTAAAGGTGGGAAGATCAGGTGGAGGAGGGTTTAAAGGAGCCCTATGCAGAGAGGGGAAGAAGACGACAAATATGATTTACCGCTCCCCAACTCACACCCACACACACATTGATATAGCCTTGCCAATGGTAATCAACAAGACTAATTTTCAAACTTTTTGACAAATGGACTCAGAAAGAGAGAGAGAGAGAGACCACAATAACGAATATACAGGCAAAGGACAAGATGAGAAAAAAGGAGAGATACAAAAACATAGATGAGGGTATAAACCCATCTTTAAGCAAGCCATTTCGTAACGATTTATATCATATTCCATTCCTTTTTTTCTATAACAACTCACATCATGTTCAAAATGGGTCAGATAAAAGGTTCTGGGTGATACCAAATGTCATTATCCACGTTACCAAAGACGTCTATCGGGGCTCCTCCATGTTAATTTCACCTCCAACCAATCACGTGACTTGTACTGAATTCTTTTCAAAAACGTAATTGTATCGTTTTTATTCTTTTTCGAGTAGATATTCGAGATATTGAGAGACCCAGAACCCTGGGGTAGATTACAATCGATGTATGATTAAATTGTAAGCTCCATGTGGGTCGCGACAGATCGGAGAAAAATAAAGGATTCAACCTTTTTTCGAGATTATGGAATATCCTTCCCGCAAGCTATTACAGTCATGAATATTCAAAGCCACTCTACCTTTTATCGTTTCTCTTCATCTTTACATGCCCTCATAGTAATGAATTAAATGGCTTCTATTAATCCTTTAGTAATACATCTGTCACAATATGATCCCAAAATAATCAAATATTAGGATGGTAATCGACAAGATTACTCGAAATGGCACACATGTAAATAAGATGAATTAGTAGTTGTATTATAGATGACAAATATAGCCATGCATTGTGAAACAATGCCTAACCATTTTATCTCAGAAATTCTTTATTACAAATTTTGTAGACTAATAAATACTTCTAATAGTTAAAAGATGTAAAAATAGTTAAAAGATTTAAAGGCCTGGTCACACCGCCCGAGCGTTGTTGGAGCGGTCGTGGAGCGGTAGGGAGAGGGGGTCGAATTTCGCTCACAAAATTTGGGGAAAAAATGAAAACAAACATCGAAAACAAAAGAAAACAATCAAAATCGAAAATGGTGAACGGTGGCGAGCGGTGATGATTTTTTTTCTCTCCGCTCCAACAACGCTCGGGTGGTGTGACCAAGCCTTAAGTGTGGGGGTAATACATCTGTCACAATATGATCCCAAAATAATCAAATATTAGGATGGTAATCGACAAGATTACTCGAAATGGCACACATGTAAATAAGATGAATTAGTAGTTGTATTATAGATGACAAATATAGCCATGCATTGTGAAACAATGCCTAACCATTTTATCTCAGAAATTCTTTATTACAAATTTTGTAGACTAATAAATACTTCTAATAGTTAAAAGATGTAAAAATAGTTAAAAGATTTAAAGGCCTGGTCACACCGCCCGAGCGTTGTTGGAGCGGTCGTGGAGCGGTAGGGAGAGGGGGTCGAATTTCGCTCACAAAATTTGGGGAAAAAATGAAAACAAACATCGAAAACAAAAGAAAACAATCAAATTCGAAAATGGTGAACGGTGGCGAGCGGTGATGATTTTTTTTCTCTCCGCTCCAACAACGCTCGGGTGGTGTGACCAGGCCTTAAGTGTGGGGGTATAAAATCACATTTTCCTCCATTTCAATTATTTGTTCATAAGATTCTATAATCCACTGATCTTATATTCTCCCGGTTCTTCTCATTCTTATTCCACTTCCCCTTCTCCATGCATGTTTTCTTCTGCTTCTTCTCTTCTACTTCTTGTTTTATTATTCTTCATCATCTTCATATTCTTTTTCTTCTTCTCCTTCTTCTTCTTTTCTTTCTTGTTCTCTTTGTCTTTTTCTTATTCTTTTCTACACATTGTCTTCATCTTCTTTTTTCCCTTCATTAATTTTTTTCTTCTTCATCATCATCGTCTTTTTTTCTTCTTTTTCGTCTTCTTCTTCTTCCTTCTTGTCTTCTTTTTCCCTTTTCTTCTTCTATTCCTCCTACTCTTCCTACTCTCTTCTGCTACTATTATAACTTCATTTAATGTACTTCTATCATTTACTCTTCGAACTTTCTTCCTTGCTATGAATAGCAAATATAAAAAAAAAACACTTCTGATTGGTTCCTGGTTAGTACTTTGCGACAAATGCGCGTGTAACATTGATCTTGATTGGTCAATTAATTTAGCGATTAATCGCTAATCTTTGTGTAACGGAGCCCTGGTCTATTACAATACTTTTGGAAATCATCAGAGATAGTAGGACCATTTACACTGGTAGTGGATCATCGCGGATTTTTTATAGCGATTTTCTGAATTAGAACAGATAAACCGCACAAAATTTTGCGATGGAGACCGCACGAAACATTAATTGCCGATCACAAGTTAGCCTATAATCAAGGCGGAGGCTGCATTTATTGTCTTTGCTGTTATGGTGAACGCAAGCCATACGTCTGATGTGGCAAAGACTGCGATTTATGGATGCGAAGCGTCTGATGTGGCAAAGACTACGAATTGTGGATGCGAAAACCATCCAATATTCTTAGTCTTTGCCACATCAGATGTATCGCTTGCGTTCGTCATAACAGCAAAGACAATAACTGCAGCCTCAGCCGAGATTAAAGGCTAATCACAAGTAGATATGAACTAATTTGACATTGCCTCTCTAAAACGAGGTTAAATGTTTAATCATTATAGACTCAAGGTTTCAATGATACATTGCACTATTATCATGGCTGTTATTTACAATAATCCGTAAAATCCAACATTTAGGTAAAATCAAAGCTCCGTGTAACTCGCCCAGGTCATCATTCTTTAAAGAAGGTTCTTAGCCTTAAATATCCTAAGGAACATTTTCGATATCCATACTTTGGACTTTTAGGAAATTCTTACTCCGAGTTAACTTTTCATATGGCAATGGTTCATAAACTGCTCTCCCACTTTAGTTAACTATATGCCCAAAAGTCATTGCGTCGAGTCAATATTGCATTGTGGGAGGCACGTGGCCAAACCACTGCAGCTCAGCCGCCAGATATCTAGTCACGTGACCCGTAGCACCCGCCAAATAAGGGGTCAATTAGGTAATGGTGGTTTGGACACACAGCCGGGCGACATGCCACTAGCTTTACAGGGACAAGTAACTCAACCCTTGGGTTTGATTGACATTACTTCTCCATGGATGCTTTGTTGCCTTATATTGCAAAGTGGCGCCATTATTTACATTTTTGCATGAAGGTTCTTTGGACGGGATATCGCCTGAAGGGGTGTGTGTGCTCGTATAGAACGGGTATGCTGAATTTGATAACGCCAACAGGGCTGCAAGAATGTAGACAGTATTATTGCCATGTCGCTCAAGGGGCGTCAGTTATAGTATTAGATAATAGAGTCTCCTAAGGGGCATGTTGAGGGGTGGAAAAATTAAATATGGAGAATTATTGGGGAACAATGAGACAAATAGAAAGAGGCGTGTCGAGAATAGAGAGGTAGTGATGGGTGAAGCGAAAAGAAGGGAGAAACAGGTGGGCAGGAGGGGAATTAAAGAGAAAAAAACAAGAGAATATCTTACGATTTTGTTATTTCATTGTACATATTAAAACCTTTTATCTGATAAATGTGCGACAACCACATATGAACTAAATAGTTTATGAAATGCTTTCATTTACTATCACCAGAAAACACTTTGTATTTTTGGCATTTTCTAAGAATATACAAACAAAATCTATGTCGTTATAGATATTACCTATTTCTTTGACGATTATAAACGTCCCCGTCCCTCGTTTTTTTCTCTAGTCTCCTTTCATAGCACATGTTCAGAGAGAGAGAAAAAAAACCCCGAAAATTAAAGCAGATGTCCATTCAAATGACGATTAAATTTTCCTTGCTCCGCGCTAAAAAAAAATAGCTCAGTACGCCACTGAAGAATATAGAATAAGACTATCAGGCCGATAGACGGAAGCATAGAAAAATAATACATAGGAAATGTAAATAGAAAACTGGCAAAAAATGTCATGGGATGTAAAAGAAATACTGTTACAACAGTCGGATATAGTTAATCTATATACGATTCTCTAAGCGCTACGAAACCGACTTGTGTTCTTGTGTTGTTCAAAAAGTCGAGTTTTGGCTCGAATTTCATAGCGCTTGTTTTCACAAGGTAACCATGATTATTAACTCGGTATTCCTATACTCTGATGTCATACACACACTCCCTGCCATTCCATTTTATTGATATTGAATCAGATAACTCTACACAAAGTGTAAATAAAGTCAGCAGATTTGGGTCAAGTTCTCCACGGTAATAATTCCCAAGCCAGCTGATGTGTGCAAAGCAAGGATACCAAACACCGTACACCGGTTTAGTTTACACCTAAGCCGGGCCATGTGATCCCCGATCAGCCCCTGTAGTGGGAAGCTTGACGAAACACTAACTTAACCCGCCGCAATCTACTATCGGATGGCCTAAACCTAATGAGTTTTCTCTCCAATGTTTTCCCGCTAACATCCAAGGTATGTAGATGAGATGGTTTTGAAACCATGCAAGGCAGTCAAAGGGCGCTTCATAAACGGCGTCACTTGCTTGTAAGCAGCCAACTTGCCATCAAGCTTTCACCCTCCAAAGAAATATGTAATACCATGAAGGGCAAATTGATATTCTATCTCCCGCCATACATTGACGCGCCGTTCAGTTTTCATCCAGCGTTCTGTAAATGTATCGATAATTTTTGTTTGCTGCTTGCATCTTCAATGTATCGGGTTCTATTCGATGGTATCTCCGAATAGATGGGTATATCGTTTTCCTTTCTCTGCCCGTTTAATCTGATAAGCATAGTAGGGGGGGAAGACATCGCCAGAAGGTTTTAGATCCGATGTCATTTTTTATTTACTTCTTTTCGACAGCCACTTTGTCAAGACTTTGTAAAGTACCTGTATTCTTCATACAATATTGGTGATGAAGATAACTCAAGGCAATCATGAACAACAAGGGTTATTTCAGGTTGGGGGTCTGCAGTGGAACTTTCTCTTTTTTCTGCATTGCAATCACGAAAAGCTCAAGAAGTTTGACAGTCTTTAGATATTGGCGAGTGAATGTATATAACAACGAGATAGGCATGATACAGATGGTTACCTATTTTGACTCCCAAAGCATGATTGTGTTGAAGTACATCAACGCTTTGAAACAAACTTTCTGACTAGCCGCCCCCCCCCTCCCCCTCCCTCTTTCTTCATTAATTTTACACACAGCGACACATACTTCATACCAAACTGCCAATCCTACATCCACATACATCACATAACACCCAACCTCGTCATTCTTGGTCATGAGGGGTAGCGGTCCCTTACCTCCTACCACTCCGCCACCTACACTTCTCTTTGTTGACGTCATCTTTCAGGCGGTTGATGGGGTTGGATGCGTTCCAGTGGCTATGTGACATCTTTACGGATCTCCATGATATAGGAGCCGCTTTGCGTCGCATGGAAGCGAAGAAATCCTAATCCACCGTGGAATATAGAATATCATCTCCTTTCATAAAGAATAATCAACTTGGGTTGATTGCGCCTGATTATAAATATAACGCTCTTACCAGCTAGCTTCAAAGAAACAGGGTTGGGTTCAAGGCCCTCTGGTCATACTCGACATGCTTAGTTGGTTGACCAGGAAATGTCTTTTGGTCTCTTGTGGTTATAGAGGCAGATCCTCTCAGAATAAGGATGACTTCAAATTTGGTTTTGGTGATGGCTGTTTGATGTGAGAACATTATCAGGCTGTCTATCCTAGCTATTAAACCAAATGTAATGCTGCAAAATGGCGTCAGTCATAAGGATAACCCAACATCTTCAGAGCATATCAACATTGTCGTTTGAGAAGTTGTCAAATCTGACACAATTCCTTGAACTTTATAAGCTGAGAAGCTCAGAGGAGAAGTATAGATTTCCAACTGTTATTATGATGACTGTTGGATAGCATCAAAATTATCTTCACCATCTTGCAACTTTTAAATCAACTCATGGGGCTGAAGGAACTTTGAATAACCCAAAATATCAGTCCATAATACGAGTAGAATATTAAGTCATTTGGTGCAGCATGACGCCGCAACAGTTATGTTGACGATCAATGGTTCAATGGCGATGGTCAATCAAGATCGATGTTACATACAAGCTTTGTTCAAAGCACTGACGAGAAACCTATCAGAAATGTTCTTTCATATAATTATGTTATCCATCGCATATCTCTGTGTTATACGGGGCCCAGAAAATGTGACAAGAATTGATTACAAAGTCAAAGTAGTGCGTTTCCCCCACTTGCTTCCTTTCTCGCAGTTCTTGAGTAGGGTTTGGCTTTGTAATAACTATATAATTATCAATCCCATTCCATACTCCAGACGAAGTAAAGATCACTTTCTTCTGCATTCTTTATTGGATTTAACATTAATTGCATTAATTGCTGTCTTTCAACTCAGTTTCTATTAAGTTCTGTTTCCTACAACATGACGTCATGCTTGTATGCTACTACCGCAAGGGCGTAGGCTGGTTTGAGCATGGGGAGGTGGAAATTAAGGCTTGGTCACACCGCCCGAGCGTTGTTGGAGCAGTCGTGGAGCGGTAGGGAGAGAGGGTGTCGAATTTCGCTCACAAAATTTGGGGAAAAAATCGAGAACAAAAATCGAAAAAAAAAATCGAAATCGAAAATGGTGAACTGTAGCGAGCGGTGATGATTTTTTCTTTCCGCTGCAACAACGCTCGGGTGGTGTGACCGTTCCAACAACGCCCGAGCGTTGTTGGAGCGGTCGTGGAGCGGAGAGAAAAAAATCATCACCGCTCGCTACCGTTCACCATTTTCGATTTCGATTGTTTTTTTTTCCGATTTTTGTTTTCGATTTTTCCCCATTGTGAGCGAAATTTGACCCTCTCTCCCTACCGCTCCACGACCGCTCCAACAACGCTCGGGCGGTGTGACCAGGCCTTAAGGTGATATGGCGGTGCACATCCTGGGAAGGTGGAACTAAAGTCTGGAAAGTCAGCTGTTGAAAACGGAAGAAGGGGAAGAAATTTCGTTTCGCTTAAAGCCTGGTCACACCACCCGAGCGTTGTTGGAGCGGTCGTGGAGCGGTAAGAGAGGGTCGAATTTCGCTCACAAAATTGGGGGGAAAATCGAGAACAAAAATCGAAAAAAAAAACAATCGAAATCGAAAATGGTGAACGGTAGCGAGCGATGATGATTTTTTCTCTCCGCTTTCCGACCGCCGCTCCAACAACGCTCGGGCGGTGTGACCAGGCCTTTACCAGTGTCGTAACTCTGCACTGGGTGTACGTGCACGCACAGCCTATACGCCCTTGTACAGTCCAACCAACGAAACCGACTCCACCGATCAATGATATGCCATTGAAAATAACGTAATAGCTTTGATCATTCTGGAGTCAGCTTCGCAGGTGTGACTGTATACGTTGAACACATAGACTAGACACATCAGACATCATGATTATGTCTCGCATCATGATCATTATATTTAATTACCTCAAGCAGACAAGGCCTTGACGTCTCATAATTATGATCATGTTTTCCAAATCGATTTTTAAACAATGTCAACATTGGACACATGCGGCCGAATGTAACTTGATGATTCGGATGAAATTCATACTTCCGTGAATTAATGTTCAAACATTGCTCATTCATCTATTTTGCCTGTTTGTTAAAACATATTACTATTTGATACATCATCAACAACACCATCATCATCATCATCACTTTCATTATCATACGTAATCACCTTCAACACATTTTACAATCGTAAAATTTTATATCTTTTAATCAAATTGACTGCTATTATTATCAAGTTTCTTAATTAGCGAATATAGAACGAGTCAGAATAATGATAACCATTTTTCACTGGCATGGATGAATCTCTGCCGTTGCTCATTGTGAATTCATGAAAAAGTGTGACAGAGCACCTTTCATTATACCAAGTTCCATTGTCACGGTTCGCGCCATGAATGAAACGATGGTCTTAATCGTAGAGCAATCGTAAATGATCGTATCCGAACGTATAAGATCGTATCAGAATCGGATCAAATCGTATACAAATTTTGAATGGTTAAAGAAAAATGCGATCAATTACGAAAGGCCAATCTTGGTGTTCGTAACGGATCATACGACAGTGTAAACAAGGCATGAGGAATGAAAAGCCGAAAAACTCGTAATTTAATCCAAAACGAGTGATTCATGTTGTCGTCTCTCACAAGAGAGTGTATAGGGAGTGAATTTTTCTTTTCTATCCACTCATCCAAACTCTATCATGTCTATTGAGAGGCCAATGGCCTTCATGATCATGATGATGGATATACCAGGAGTTCATATTCTCCCAGCACATCCAGTAAATGATATTGACTTTACCCATCTAATGAATCGTTAGAAACTGTTCAATTAACTCACAATCGACTGGTGCCGATGAGGTTATCGAAAAGAAAGGTGGTTTGATGGTGGACTTGAATTTGAAAGTATAGAGATTGTGATCACGGTGAGTGTTCGGAGTGTGTTCTTTTACCCTGGTATTTAACCAGAAAACAAAAGGAAATCGAATGAATATTCCATTCTTCCTTATCAATCATTCTACCCTTCTCATTATTAGTTTGTGCCATATCGTCAGGTTATCGCGTCTGGGGTCCGTTGCAGAAAGAGTTGCGTTTAAACGCAAGTCAAAAAATCAATCGTAAGTCCCAAATGCGGGCTGTTGATTGGTTGAAAAACAAGTTATGAACGATTTTTGCGATCGATTGCAATTCTTTCTGCAACGAGCCCCAGATGCGATAACCCGATATGATGGCACAAGCTACTCATCTCTACGCATTTACCTTACGTCACTTATTGTCGTTGAATACGCCATGGAACCATCAATTTTATGACTTTATTTTCACATTTTTTAACAATGTGATACATGTCTTGATTCAAAAATAGGAGAAAGTATTTTTAAACGGTAACAAACTTACTGGGTCAGAATAGATTGACTCCAACCAGGGGCCCGTTGCAGAAAGAGTTGCGTTTAAACGCAAGCTAAAAAATCAATCGCAAGTCCCAAATGCGCGCTGTTGATTTGTTGAAAATCAAGTTGCGCATGAGTTTTTAGAGTTGCGATTGATTGCAACTCTTTCTGCAACGGGCCCCAGTAATATGGTCATTCGTGATAACCTACATGGCTTATTGTCGGATAGAATAGACAAAAATGCAAAATGTTTAACTTTTATACAGAAGGTGACAGTCATATTACAACAAAAGAACATGGTCATTATCATCATTTTAATGTAAAAAAAATAAATAACAATGATTTTTTTTTAAAGTAATAGGCCTATTGCGCCATGAATTCGTTCACCTTTTACCATATCACAACATGTGAGGAAATTAGGTATTTAATTCACACGGGAAGTGTGTGTGACCGGGCTTATATCGAATTCAGACTTCCAAAATCAAAGAGAAACTGAAGATGACTGGACGGTATCCCGCCAAAATGTGTGAAAGCGGTCTAGCTGCCTGGCATAAAATTATGACGTCAATTTGAAAAATGGGTTAGGAAGAATTGATTAATTGGCGTAACGGACGTTGATTGGGGTCAATTAATTGTCCAGAAGGGACGGTTTAGTATCATCCAATGTTTCCAGGGGCCCGTTGCAGAAAGAGTTGCAATCAATCGCAACTCCAAAAATCATGTGCAACTTGATTTTCAACCAATCAACAGCGCGCATTTGGGACTTGCGATTGATTTTTTGACTTGCGTTTAAACGCAACTCTTTCTGCAACGGGTCCCAGCATGGATAGCCCGCCTCAAGGGAAATACAGTCGCATTGACATGATAATAAAAAGTTAAAACCGATGCCCTACTTATTTTTTTTCGTCCGATTCTCTTTCTTACACCACATGCCGCTTCGTGTTTGGTAATGGTTTACCTACCATTTCAAAGAGCGCTACTAGTTGTACCCCCACCAGAAAAAATTGAAAATAAATAAGCAAGCAAATTAAATTGAAGTTTAATAAAACAATGATAATATAGAATAGAAAAAAATCAAACGTAAACTATAAGAATTCATCTTAACAATCTGCGAAAAGATAATATTTGATGCTTCAAGAGGGACACAAAAATAATAGAATATTTTACCATGCTTACTATTACGTAAGGAAGATAATAGTGTTAATTATGATAAAGACATCATCATTTAGCGGTTACAATAAAAAATGGAAACTTTACCATACCGGACCTTTCTCTTACTCCTTTACTCATTTTCCTTTCTTCCCTTCTCTCCCAATTCCCCCTACCTATCCCCCTCTCTCTGCCCCTTCCCCCCTCTCTGTCTCTCTCTCCCAGTCTCGGCAACATCCTTCTCAACCCGACCTTATTCATATAGCTATTTTCACCTCTTTATTCGTCATTCCTTGTCATCTTACATTTACTATTATAACTAGGCTGTCAAATGACAGGAATTGACACGGGAACATCATTATGTTATTATATTGGCCGTGCGATCATGACTTAACTCATCACAAATTGGAACCAATTAGTTGCTTATCTGATCAAAGATAGAGCGCACAGTGGTCTGAGCTTCCGTGTTCTTGCTTGAAATATCTTGAGCAGACATCATATGTCATTAGATCCGGAAACATTGTGCTCTTGATTGCCTTGTTTTCTTTTATTTCAAGGTTTGATGCTGTCAAGAGAATATTTTTCGGATAATGATGACACTCAGCAATTTTCTTTGAAAAATGCTCAAATCACCTTTTTGCGACACATGTATATATCATGTTGTATGTAGGAAGGTCATCAGTTATTTTTCTATTTTTGACCAGTTACCATGAATACTGAAGTTTATTTTTAAACCATGTGCATATAATGTCCAAATATATATCTGCCAATTTTATTGTCAAAGAATATTGACAAAGAACATTATGATTATGTACTTTTGCACACTTTGTCGATAAAATGTCAAGTAGTTGTCCTCGTTTCCCGATCATGTAATGACATCTTGGAGATAACATTCAAGAGTCGTAAAAAGGCTATGTATATACAAGAGAAGAAATAAGCCAAGTGTACTTACCATGTTGCCAGAAATGGGTCGTTAAAATATCTGAGCCTCTTAAAGTCAAAACAGAAAAGAGGCAATAACGATTGTTTGAATTGTTTTGTCGCCATTCTATACGAATTCAGTTAACCAAAGTCTATGTATAGGAGTCGATGTCGTTCGGTAAAGTATAACAGTTTTTGGAGAAGATTCTTCAGCAAGATTTTTGTATTTTTACACGGGAGTGTAAAGAATGAAATGACAATAATATAAAAGAAAAATGAATAAGTGAATATTGATTAATAAACTATAGTTAGGTAGGTAGGTAGGTAGGAAGGTAGGTAGGTGGTAGATAGATAGATAGATAGATAGATAGATAGATGGATTGATTGATTGATTAATTGATTGATTGATTGATGCAAAGTAATTGTGAGAGTGGGTGTCTGAGTTTGTGTGTGAGTCGTGATGTATTTCATTACTATGGTGCGAGTGCGTGCTTAGGTTTCTACACACGTGTATTTATTAGAGATGATTATTATGTCTTTGCCAATAGACCATCCGAAACAGCTGAGTCAGGACGCGGCTCGAACCACGGATCTCCGAATCAGTTTGTAACCTTCACTCGAATGCAACGTATTACATACATACCCGACAAAGTACAAGAAAGTACATACCGGTACCAGATAGTAGGTGGTATTTATCGTGTTAATTAGCGATAATGAAGTTCAAGGATAATTAAATTCATAATAATTACAGGATTGTTAACATTTGATAAGTTCATTATTACATTGGCATCTAAAAGCTTTATAATAAAAAGAGGGAAAATAAAATGTCTCAATCAATTCATTATCATATAATAACAACTGCGATATTTTGTTTTTCAGACCACAAAATTTTAGCTATACCTCTCCTCTTGACCTTCCAACTTATATGTTTCTTTGTAATGTTTCTGTATGTTCTCATTACCGTTCATATTACGTTATAACTCGTGACAGTATTGCTGCCTTAAATAGCGTTGTCAATTTGAATTTAAATTTTTGTTTTCAAGGGTACTTAGGGGAACACAACAAAATGATTCTAGATAATTAGGTATGGCAAACAAAGAATAATTGTTAAGTTGCCCTTACGACTTGTCACTGACTAGTCATTATGTTGTCAATTACAAGTCGAAGTCTAAGTGATCTATTTTATTGAAACATAATGAACTTGTTTTTCTGGTTCAGTGTTTCTCAAACTTTTATATATTTTTTTCTTTTCACCCAAATCATTGTTTTACTACCATTTGATTCTAACATGTTTCAATTGAGTCAGATTGTTTTCCTCGCTGTTTCTTCGGGGGTCCCTTCATTTCCATTCATGTTAGGAAAAAATGTCGAAAATTGTCAATCGCAATCGATGTGCATTGTTTAATCTCCTTGAATCGGCAACGTTTTCACATTACTGAAGTGAATTCTTGGTGCGAGAGAGTGTAGAGGCTCATTGAAATAGCGCTGATTGAAATAGCACCCTTTGAATCTTTCAAACGCCGGCAACTTATTTGCTTCTTCGCCAGATTTTCCCCATTTACTGTTGTTGGGTGTTTGCCCCTTAGATGCGCCACTCTCTTGTTCTGCCTCCGTCATTTAATCAGTGAGCTCGGAGACAGACGGTGAATAAAGTAGCACTTGAGCCAAGTTGTTCACGTCTAATCTGAAGTGAAGTCAAGGTCATTAATAGAAATGAAATCCCTTCAAGCCCACCATGGAGTATGACTACTTCAAGTATCAATCATGTGTTGAAAAGCCAATCACATACCTACCCGCAATCCTTTTCTCATATCAAATGTAATACGCGCGGGAAGGAACCAGGAGCCCTGGTGTGAAAGGCACGGATGGATTCCAAAATTCAGTTACTAAACAGTAAATATAGATTTCAATGTAGTTTATTATTTCATTCTAGGAATTGTTTTAATTCGCCCGAAAATGCTTTGGGGAGGGAGGGGGTAGGCCTACCATAAACGGCTTTCATTTACGGGGAAAACAACTTTTTTTTAATTAGGCATGTAGCCATGGTAACACGTGATGTGCCATCAGAGTATCGAATGTAGCATATAACTCGTTTTAAGATGTCGAATAGATCGATTATTGATGTGTCTGAGAACCAGTGTGATGTATAAATACAACAGCGATCGTATAAACGGACGCATAAAACCGTGTCTATATCAATATGTCATATTCATACGTCGTATATATTAATGCGTCGTGTATATCCAAACTTCGCCTATCCGATCGTCGCATAATACGACGAATGGCTATATGTCGTATATCAATAATATTTTTGCCCTTACCAGGCGTCATATCCTATTAACTAATTAATTAATATTTCCTGAAAGTCTCTCTTCTGTTTTGTTCTTTCGTTGAAATGTCTATTTCTCTTGCATTTCCACATTTGTTATCTCTTACATGATTGTATACCTTATACCTTTCTGCCTACACAGAAGGTATCCTAGGTTAAGTATTGTACATATGCTGGCATCAAAACCAAAAGTATATTGCTTGGAAAAATAAGCCGTATTGATATACAACCTATGGATGTACGAGGCATTGCTATACGGATTAGTGATATACGTCGTATAATCCTATTATGTCGTATATCAATACGGGGTATGTCCATATCTATTCGTCGTTTGTTTGTTTTTTGACGCGCGAACTATATCAGACCAAGAAGGCTTAAGGTTAAGAATGTGAAATAAGCTTGTTGTCTGTGGGTAAGATTAAAGGGGAAGCTCACCCTGACAAATAGTTTGTGAAAAATACCGGAAAAAATGTAATATATTTAGAAAGGGTTGATTAAGAAAATTATTAGAATTCTAAGTTTTCGATTTGTGAGGTCATAATACGAACAACTGCTCCCTACGTAATGTAATATAAAATGCACGAATTTCATTTTTTTAATGGTGACTATTTTATTTTGTGTCAGGAGCTGATGTGGAATAATTCGTCGGTTGATATACTGAAGGTGAAAAAAAATGATTCACATTTTTTTCTTAGAAAATGACATTTCATTGATTTATTTTTAATTCACGATAATTACTGGTGAGCTGCTCGCATATGACGTCACAAACAAATAACTTAATCTTTGCTGGATCTTCCTCAAACCGTCACAAATATTTTAATTATTTTATGCTATTATTACAATAAAATGCTTTTTATCAGGTTATACTTCTATTTCATTGTTGAATGTGAACAAAAAAGTTGAATAAACTTAACGTTTGTATGCTAATTACAGTGTCCTCTCTGCGTCTTGCAGTCGCTAAAACACTACATTTTGCATGTTCTGTTGAAATTGTACGAAAACTGAGATCCTTTTGAATAAAAACTACTCTGCCTTTCATGTTACACAGCCACGGTCTCCTTCACGATACAGACTTCTTAAAGTAAATATACAGCTGAAGTACATGTACTCTCAATGCAGGAGTATAGAGTCATGCGGGGTTAGATTTTCTTTAACATTATTATTTAGTTTTGATTAATTCACTTTACTTAAAATCATCAAGGTGCTATCAAACAACCGTGGTGAGGAATGATTTAAACTGAAATAAACTCAGAGAGACAGAAACAGAGAGAGAGAGTGGGCAGAAAGAAAAAGACATACAGTGAGACGGGTACATAAAAAAGAGGGAAAATGTCACCACGTTACCTCCAATTTAAAGTGCAAATTACAATGCAAATTGGCGAAAATAATACCCACTATACAGGGAAACTACTCGAGATTTTGGAGGGGAAAGAAATCCGTTATCATTAGAGCTGGGCAATAACCGCTCATTTTCAACAGTTCAATGTCTCTTCTCTGTAATCCAATATTATCAAGGGGAATTTTCTACTTTACAAAACATTTTTGGATATTTTCACCATGATTCTATCGACAAGGCCTATCTCTGATGTCAAAGAGATTTTTCTTACTAACAATATCCATCAGCTTGTAAATATTGATTATTTAAGTCAAATTGCATTTCATTTAAACTTGTATAACTATCCGCCCTTTCACACGGTAAAAAAAAATCGTAAGTTGAATGGCGATTCCAGTGAAAAAGAAGGCTAATGACGTATATTTAGCACGTGTGAAACCAAACTAGAACATGATTAGAATCACGAACGCTCATCACAGTCACGATAACAATAGCAATCATCATTACAATGATGATTCAAGATTCACATGTGAAAAGGCACCATGTTCATTGCCATGCTCCTTATCTTTTATCTTCCACACAGTAGCAGAGGTGAGAATGAGGTAGTGAGGATAGAGGCTGTAATATTGGAATTTAAGAAAAGCAATTATGGAACGCATTAAGCGGTCTCACTACAAGAGCCCTTCACAAAGTAACCGCCCTTTCACACGGTAAAAAAATCGTGATTTGAATAATTCCAGTGGTAAATAAGGCTAATGACGAATATTAAGCACGTGTGAAACCAAACTAGAACATGGTTAGAATGACAAACTCTAATCACATTCACGATTACTATAGCAATCATAATTACAATGATGATTCAAGATTTGAATCTTTTATTTATGATTTGATTACATAACCTTTTTCATGTCAACTGCTTCAGCCTCAAAGAGAGTAACAGGCAGAATCCATTCTCTTTCACATAAACCTTCATATTTAAAGTTTCTCTGTAACTTAAAATTATGTTGAAATGGGTGGTTATATGTACAGAATAAAAAATGGTTTCACTTACGACTGTTCTAGAAAGTAATTGAAATTGTAATTGACAAAAGTAATAGGTACAGTGTAATGTAATTGAAAAAACGTCATTATTTAAAAAGTAATTGTAATTGAACATTAATTTTTCTTCAATTCTGTAATTGTAATTGTAATTGTAATCGAAGAAAGTAATTAAACCAAACCCTTATTCTGGGGCGGTTGATAACCCCATTTTGATCAAAGTTACTTTAAGATTGTCAGCTTGGATTTTTTTTTTTATTTCACTGATGCTAACTGAATAAAATCATCTTTGACTTTGATTATGAATACTGTGTCCTAATTATGACTAAAAAATATCGGGGTTTATGGACGTTATCCGCCATTGTCCCGCCATCCGCTCACTGAAAGAGTTGTACAATACATTCAACATGTTCAAGGAACTGTCGTGAGAGGATTAATGGGGATCTCGTCCCCTTTCACCCCCATCGTTCACCCTTGTCGAAAGTATTCTCAGTTGATGTAAAGTGCCCTTGATAGCATTGAAAGCCAAGGTCGGCTTGTCACCATAGCTGTGGCAGATGATGAAGAACCGTCATCGTAGGACAACAGAACGCCGCTTTGATAACTATCCAGTTCATGGTCACAAAAGTGCGCCATCCTTTTCGACGATGCTCGGTTGAATCGTTACAGGCAGGCACTTGTGCATCTCTTCCTATGGATTCATTCGTATGTGTTTTAAAAAGCAGGAAAGAGTTCATTATTACATATTTCATAGGAGATACTGATTAGGACTTCATTTCAGTTTTACTGCAATAAATCGATAAGCCGTGTTCAGGTTCATATTGTATGTGATATTTATTTATACATTTTATTTTTACCAGATTAGCTCTCTCACTGCTCAGCAGTGCGATGTTTTTAATTACGACTATTATGTTTACGATACGTGTATGTAATATCTTGTGACAAATTCATATCAACTTCTTGTTGACAATGCGAAGTCACATTCAATTGAATTTTGAAGCACGGCGACAGGCCCAGTGGTCAACGAGCAGATGGTTCCATGCAGGTTATAATAATTTCGATGCGAGTTACAGAGACATAATATTGCTCATTTTAGATTGTTTTTCTACCTGACAGTCGTCTTCTCGTTCCAACTAGGATATTGGGGGCAAATTGAACACGATGGGTTAAAGAAAGACTGGTGTCGATACTATTTTCGACACGATAACATTGTGGAAAACCAGCACCCATGTATGAAGAAGGTGACAAAGATGAGATAAGGTGTCACGGTTGTAACAGTATAGCAGCTGCCTAGTTAAAGGAAATACATCAAAACCGATCACGTTATGTCAAAATGATCACCTGACATCAAACGATTGCCCGACAAGCCACACATCTGTAGATAGGACTAAAGGCCCGCCAATCATTGATGAGTCTAAAATTATACCATAATCGGGTGCGGAATTAAAGTTTTCAGTGTAATTTTTGTAATGTCACTCATATTCATTGGTTGCTAGCCGACGCGCAAAGTACATGTGTGTATAAAAGCGGGATCTTTTCCAAATAGGCAAAGTGCAATCTCTTTCCGTCAATGCTTTCATGTATATGACAACCTGTAATCGTGACCACTTAATAACATGATGATTATAATTATGATGATTGTAAAGATCAAATTCACGCTATTGTTGTATTGATCGACCTACCTCTCATATTCGTCAGCATGTAAACTGCGAATGATGTTATATGGCTCCCTTGACTATGATGAAAGGCCGTTACGAGACAGTAACAAGATATCGTACGGATTTATTCATTTTTCTGAGTAGACCAAGAATATACACCTTATTAATGCACTATCAGACTTGCTGATGTGTCAGAGATATCTGTAACTAATATCAATATGTTGACCGATCTATATAATCATTTTCGGAAGATTATATTTCGGAAATATTGGACTATCTAAGTATTAAATTTCAGAAAATCAGTCATTATATACAGTATATATATATTTATATTAAGAACATGATTTTTCATTTACTTGTCTTGTCAGCGTTAAACATGAGTTGTCTACGAACTTTGCAAGTTTTTAGGGTTTTTTCGGGTGGATACAAAGTGATCTATCTAAATATTTAGGTAAAAATAAAAAGACGATCCATAGCATGACTAAATGTTTATATTAAAAACCAGCGAAATAGGGTAAATATTTCTTCACTGATACAGAAATTATCACGCATTTACCTTAATGCTTGATGTGATGTCAAACAATTCATGTTTACGATCTCTAAAATGGCATTTGCGATTCTGTCACGTGAACATAAACAATACTGCGAAGTGTTCTTAACTCTTATAAGCACGAGCACTGTCTTGCAGCTTATTCTCAAACAATATTTATCATAGAAGTGTGAATTCATTTTGACAGTGTGTCGAAGGGAATTGATCAGTTTTACTTAAACAAATATAGATTTAGCAAGTATTTTCTCGCGCGAATATCCTAGCCAAAATATTCGCACTTTAGAAGTGAAAATGACACCATTTTCGACTGCAATGACATTAAAAACGAACCCACTGGAAAGTGTTTTCCACAGTCTTTTTCTCTAGATATATTGATATATCCCCTTGCCTGTTTTCTCTTTCGTGGAAACCTCTGTGTGTTTGTGTGTATTCGAGTTTTGTCAGGCGTGTATCAATCAGATATGATTATTTACGTCTGGGACCGACCTTTAACGTCATCATCTGAAAGACGTGACCAGGGCTCGAACCTCGAACCTCTGCATCAATTTGTAAGTTCCCCCACTTAGCTTGGATTACAGGCGCACGTGCATTACTGCTGAAATATTCACACATTTTGAAGCAAAATGGCGCCATTTTAGGTTGTGTTGGCTGTGCACGAATGCCAACACTTAAAACTCTGTTATATCCTTTTTGCTTTTCATATATAGTCATGCATCCCATTCCAACCATGACAATATTCATTCCACGTTAGCATCTATTTTAGGAAAATAAGATAAGACAATGTTTTCACCCGGGGGAGAGGCCGAAATGAAGTGCCATCGCGGTGGGATAGCAATAACACGCATGATAGCTGGTCCGTGAAGAGAAAATATGATTAAATAAAGGGCTGTTCCTATCCTTGCTTCACTCCTTATTCGAAGATAAGGTCGCTGATCTCCTCCCTCAGTGTTGCTGGGATAACCTTCAGATAGACCGTGAACCTTACGACATGGCCTCATATCCTTGATTGCATGTCAATCTCGATCTGTACCCATAACTGATGTTAGCACGGTACAATATGCACGCATCAAGCTACACTAAGCAAGGACTTACAAGTAATTCAGAGATGAAAAGATTTCGATTATATAGAAGAAAAAAATTATATCGTAGTCACACACAAATCTACTGCATAAACAGACCGATGGTATATAAGAAAAATAGTTTCAACTAGTAACCTTTTGTGCTATGATTGTTATTTCTGCATATTATGTAAGATGCAGACCTGTGTCTGGCTCATAATTATCTAAATATGTCATTTTGAAACCACTTCTCGTCTTTCAGAATAGAGCGTCTTTACAGAGGTATGTATTTACTACACACTTATCAGTGAAGGTGCTCTGGTGCACTTTGGTAAAGGTGCAAAATTTAACATATTTTTTTTTTATCAGAGTGAAATTCGATGATACAACTAATAATAAAACGGCTGATCTCGAGTTGATTTCATTAATGTGGCTGTGAAAAGAAGGTCTGTAAAAATTCTGTAAAAATTATTTTCTTTCCAAGTTAACGAGTGTTTAGCGAGCTGCATAAGGTACTAACAGTTTAGTTGTAAATTAAGGACTTGGAAATCGATAGTGTTCGGATTTCTTATGTTTTGCATTGCATGTGCTTAGAAAAATAGGTTTCCTGTTATTTGGATTAGTAAAATCGTAAATACACATGAAATCAATTTTGTTCTTTAAAAACTTTGGAATAAGCGGGAAAGGGAAAAAGGCATGAAGTTTGTTGAAAACTATTGATGAAAATAATTACGTAAAAGGAGGAGAGAACGAGGAAAGACTTCCAAATTAGATTGAAAAGGAAAGAGGTACAGCGAGAAGAGCGATAATATTGCTTTATGGACATAATTGAATCAATGTAAAGATACCCTCAAAAATCAACTAATATACCAAATATGGCTCATGGAGAGGCTTACAATAACATAGCAAATTCATGAACTGAATTAACCATACTGACAGTCTCGTTAGTCTAATAAATAGAGGAATTTAAAGTCTTACATTAATGAAGGAAGTCACATAGAGGAGAACATGATGTGCATATTGTTTACAAATAAAATGTGACACGAACATATTCCTTTTCTCGTATATGTCACTGGTGATAATTATTGTAATATCACATTCGTAAAAAACGTCACAATTACGAAACCATTTTCGACATGTTCATAAATTGCATCTGACACAGATGTATTTGATGTTATAATCCCTATCCAATACAAGGCTTTGAAATTTTGTGACAAAAAAAAATTGTTTCCATATTTTGAACACGGTCAAGTCTGAATTATGACATATCCTCGTCATTAAGTACAATGTAGATTAATTCGTTCAAAATGTTCAGAGCTGCGGCAAGCCGGCAAGCGTGTCGTGTCAGAATATATACCAAAATAAATCAAGCGGCAAAGATGAAATGTTTAAGTAAATTGAAATGAATAACTATATACGAATATTTTTTGCTTTATATATCTTTATTTATGAATTACGTGTATTGAAACAGAAGCGGATCTAGAGGGGGGTTGGGGGGTTGCAACCCCCCCAAAAAAAAAAAAAAATCCGGGGACCATTTTTTTAAATCTTGTCTTTTTTTTAAACTTGTAATTTAACAGTGCTTATTCCAAGGTCCCAATTCTTTGTATCTGTGTTGTTAACTGGCCTTACATTGCAGGAAAATGCAACTTAATTTTACAAATTTTCATGGGGATTAATTTGGCAACGACCTCTATACCAAAAATAGTGGTGTTTTAGATGCAAGAAATCGCCATTTTCACACACAGATTTTCAAAAATATTCCCTAAAGTGGGAGGGGGGACACCCCCCTCCCACACCCTCCCCCCTCGCTCGCTCCGCTCGCTTGGACTCGGTCGCTACGCTCCCTCGCATACCGGCCCAACCCCCCTTTATAAAAAGCTGGATCCGCCCCTGTGAAAGAGATAAACATTTGGGATGTGCAAACACTGTCAATGTAATCTCGTTAACACTAATACCAATCAGGGACATCGGTTTTAATTTGGGTTGCGATGGCATAATTGTGGAAACAGGGAGAAAATTTACCTTAATAAGTGTAAATCATGCGTTCGTATTTAAAAAAAAAACAACTACAAAATACACTGCAAAAACTCTGGTGTTGATTTAACACCAGCCCGGAATCTATATTCAATTCAATTCAATTCTTTTATTTCATTTCCATTCAAAACATAATACAAAGTTATATAAAACAATACAAATCAAATACAATTTTACAGAAGGGCATTCTTACTTCGCAAAAAAAGTATAATATAGAGCATAAATGGAAATGAGATATGTAGATATATGTTTATACAACACCAATTAATATTAAAACAGCATCGGTTTGATTCCAAACTGGTGTTGTTTCAATACTTCTCTGGTGTTTGACATATATAGATTCCGGGACTGGTGTTAAACCAACACTGCAGGTTTTGCAGTGTATGCATAAACGGAAAGGCAGCACCAATGAATATCATGAGAGGACAAGATATATACATGGTTAACGAAGTATCTGCACAATATTCCCTAATTTTTGGTGAGACACCGTTCATTTTATTTCATTTTAGTTATTTCAATCTTAAAAGCCGTAACATGTATTAAAAAGTGACGTGAAAACAAAACAGAATCCAATCTGCTTGAAATTATGAAGAAAAATGAGAATAAAGAAAGTTTACAAGAGTTTACAAACCTTGCCGGTTTTGAATAGGCTCTCTTAGCTGGCCAATGGCAAGACAGATGCAAAACTAATATAAGAATCTATGGATTAGGTAATTTTATCATTAAAAAACACCAATAAGTAACCTATATAGAGAAAAGAAACATTTATGGCGCATAATTTTGTTGTGCTTATTCTTATTATGGTTACTTTACAATCCAATGATTAATATCATAGTGAAGATTCTCAAAGGTCAATGAAAAACATATATAGAAATGACGCATCTTGGAGACAGAGTGATAAGTAATTAACTCGGACGTCGTTTTGACGTTTTTACAACTGAAATCAGAGACGTTGCGGCGCTACGACGCCTATACCCAGTTTTACAGCATATTTGAGGCTAGGTCTGCTGTGGAGGAGAAATGGTATGGGCATGTTCGATTATCATAACGACTTTCCTCAAACTCAGTTTGTCTCGTGAAAACGTCGTGACACCACAGCGTCCTGAGTAGATCTACTGGCGAGTGAGTCATAACCTCATTCCAATAAAACGTAAGAGCCAAAACTCATCCTCGTTTTCAGAGATGCACGAATCTTATTTGGGGGTAAAACAGAAAAAAAAAACATAATCAAAACATAGTTTAATCCATTTTGCTTTTGTGTATCACATTTCGTGTGTGACATTTTTAGCAGACGTCTTCTTGTCACTTTGTTACAAAGTATATTTATTTTTTCAAAACGTACCCCCGACGTTCCCCTTTGCTACCCTGAAAATGCCAGGGTATGTCACATGTGATGTGTACAAGATGTGATACAAACACCTTATAATTCATTAGTAACAGTCAAAGTAAACTTGTTCTCTGTCAATATCCACCCGTTATCACCTAGTTTCACGCCATTAGTTTCTGGTAAAGCGACCGGCGGTCACCAGCATGAAACGCTATTTCACGCTACGATTAATGCAATGGTTTTGATGTGTACCGCGCGCCTCACCTTAATCACTTGGCTTGCTCTAAAATTGTGGGAATCTGGTACAGTCATACAAGCAAACGATCTCCAAACCGATGCCTAAAGACCACCACATACCTTACGATTTGTCTGCGACTCGATTTTGGAATATAACCTAGTAGAATTCATGGGCGGAAATCCGGGGGGGGGGCAGGGTGACGCGTCCCCCTATCAAAAACAGTAAGGGGCACAATATCAAAATAATGTTCCCCCTATTATTTTTGGTCTAAAAAAAATAATACATGTATTTTGGACTAAATGACTTTGGGTGAAAACCTTTTCTTTTTTTTACTTGTCAATTTTTTTGGGGTTTAAATGACTTTTCACTTTGGGTGATAACTTTTTTCCAGCCCCTGGTCCCCCTTACCTTTGGGGACAGATATCCGCCCATGGTAAAATTTGATGCTAATATTGAATCATTGAATATCTTACTGTGTTATGATCTAAATCATCGTACGAATACCTATATTCAAATCTGTGACTGAGATATCATCATTAGTAGAATAAAAGTGAATTTGATATCTAGTCGTAATGACGTCATAGAAATCGTACCATTGGCTAGGATTTGAAACTAATTTGGCCTATAATCCAAACTAAAGGCTTGCAGTTACCCAAAACTATTAAAATTAGTATGATTTCAATTAATTTGGGCCTCAAATACAAAAAATATTTTTCATTCAAATTTTCAGAAAATGAGCAAAATGCGATTCGTTCCAAAATCGGATCGTGGACCAGTCGTAAGGTGTGCGGTGGCCCTAATCGATCGACATAATGCCATTGGCATATATTCAGCGCCAGTCTATGTTTAACTGCCTTGTCTGTGTGACTAGGGGTCGTTTTTAGGAGAGTGCAAATGTCTGCAGGTAAAATTGGGTAATTAGGAAAGTACCCGTGGTATATTTCAATTGAAACTAATCTTTAGTTGGGTAATGGATTGAGTCATTGAGATAATTAATTAGGTTTAATTAATTAGCAGACCACGGAAGAGTAAATGTTGCAGTACCAATATCATTGATTAAAGAAGATCCATAGAAACTGCATGATTACGATGACGGCGATAATGTATTAGATTTGAAGCACTCATGTCTTTCTATTTCATTTTAATTCTATGGTTCTATACAAGCACTCTAAACAGGATTGAGTAAAAAAAAATGCCCAAAATTTGTAAGAAAATATGCATGTTTACCGTAAATCTTTGTTAAGCATTTCAAATGCAAAATATTGTTTTCAACAATTCGCACAACTTACGTAAATCTGCAAGGCATAGGGTGACATTTTACCCAACATCATAGATGTACCCTCTTTGTCCAATAAATGGATAACCTTTTTTTTTAGTGTGTGCCAATAAAAATTGTTCTATATCTTTGCAACTCTCTTGAAAAAACTATAAAACTTTATTTGAAGCTCAACCATGCCAACCTGTTTAAACTTTAAACAATTTGTGAAAAAAAATCTGAACTATAAATGGCAGTACAATTTTTGTATACGAAAGTGTTTTCTTTACAGGGGACTCTGCCATTTGTTTGTAGTTGTTTTTGGTTTTGTTTTTGTTTATTTCAACTGATGGTTACCTAATAACCTCATGTATGACTTATTATGAGTGTTTTTTAGAAAATAGTATAAAATCGAACCAAAACTATATCAAATTAATTGAAAATTAGCACATTCCGAAAAAGACATGTTAGAGGAATTTATTAACCCTTTAGAATAATACTTGTCATTGTTTCGGCGATCTCTGGAGTATCCAAGATAGCTTCGGTGTGTGTGGCGGGGGGGGGGGGGACTCTTAGGAAATGACGTCACTTTGGATTAAACCATAAAGTAACCTGTTTATAAGAGTCACTTTATTAGGATAGGAGTTTTGAATTTTACTTTGTATTCCTCAATTTTAGAGTTAAAAAGGGACATTTCAGGAAGTACCTTGACATTATCTTAATTGACGTTTTAATCAGGCTGACTTTTAGCGCGCAACGGCGTATGCATTTTTCTCAGCTATACTTATTTGTCAGACAGGCTTCACATGTCATAGAAACTTTGACTTTCCTGGAACCGTTCAGAAGAGAGGCGCTTTGCAACGTGAAATGAAAACTCAATTTTTAATGTTGTGTGAAGAGGGTTGGGTAAAAACGTGAAAAACGACATAAGCGAGTATACCCTGCAAAAGTCGTCTTTCTAAAGGGTTTGGGGTCGATACTTTTTTATTGTTTATAGAAAATTAAGCAGGAAAAATTTTTATGTGTAAACAATTAGAAAAAAATATATATATAAAAATATTCATCAAAGAAGTGATAAAGTGTGTTTAATTTAGATATCTTAATTTCCATTTTTAAACTAAGATTTGTTGCTTTTTTTAATCAAATGTAAATAAATAATTATATTCATAGCCTTCCTAAAATCTTAACACTGGAACTCTTTAACTTGCTTTTTAAATTCATATTTGTCTCAAAGCTTTTACCTGAATGATTTGAATAATTGTCCTTACAAGAATATTGTTTCCTTTAAAGAAATTCCCTGTCTCCATAGTATATTCAAAATACTGTAGGAGACTCGTAATTTCGCTTATCGATTAAAATGTAATAACACTTTTCTTGGAGTATTATGAAATAGACTCTTCGTTTTTGCATTTGAACAAGGCCCCTGTCGATCGTTCCACATAAAGTATAATTGGCCATGCTTTATACACACAGGGTGACCGCTTTTACAACTATATTGGGTTTCTGGATCAGAGAAATAGAGGTTATTCCTTAAAGATCAACAATTCAACATCTTTAGGTGGGATTTCTACGAACTAGAGCGAGTTTGGAAAGCAAACAAGTCATTTGACAAGTAAACCTTTCAGAAAAGTTCAACAACGAGTCATTCTAGAATGTGAGTGTCATTTCAAGAACCATAAAGGCAACTCGATTTGATCATAATTACACAATAATGGTCTGTTGGACTTGCGTACATTTTTTCCAGGTAAAGGGGTAGTGATAAAAACAGTGCACTTGTCATAGCTGATACTACATGCAAACAATAATAATAACAACGCACCTCTGAATAGATTTTTTCTAGATAGTTTGCGCTTTATAAATACCTATAATTATTATTATTATTATTATTATTATTATTATTATTATTATTATTACTATTATTATCATTATTATTATTGTTATTATTATTGTCATCATTATTATTATCATTATTACTAATATTGTTATTATTAGTAGTATTTATTATTACTATCATTACCAGTTATTATTATAATTATTATTATTATATTCATGATTGATTGCGAAATCAGTTGTTGTATAGGTGCATTTACGACAAAAAATATAATTCGTCTATCTTTAGAGCTTTTTTAATATAACTTCTAAATATTCAGTAATTACATTAAAGGTGATCATATCTCCTGGTGAATTGACAGACTATTCAATCCTAAATTTGTATTTTTAAAACATAATGTATTCAGACTATTTGCTTTGCTCTTCCTTTTAACGGTGATTATTTTTCCCTCTGCTTCATTCCATTGACATGACCGGGGTAATCATTCAAGAAGAATCTGGCCAGTTGTGGGCGGTGGTTTTCACTAACCTCTTTGCTCTCAGCCAATCAGATACAAAGACTCCATTTGTTGGTCAGGTAAGATTACAAAAGAATTAGTGAAACGCTACCCAGAAACGGAGTCCAGTCATGAAAACAGTATGTCAATATCTAACCAAGATAATTATCGATGTGGTTTCATAAAACTCTATACCCGAAGTACATTCAAAATCTGTTGGAAGTTATTGTTGTGTTATTGGCTAGTAACAAATATGTCATAGAAAATTGCATTTGTAATTGAAAATAATTTCAATGAAACGAGACCTTTGAGATTATTAGTCTTGTATCCCTTTTTTAATGATGGTGGGTCCACTAGTCTTGAATATGGAATAGGGAGATTCCGGCATATGGCTTATAATAACTCGTTATGATAATATTTGTAATGTTTCATTCAATTATCACAATACATCGTTCATGAAGTAAAGCACGGATATGGCCCCATGCATGCAGTGTCGAGCTGTGTCACGGTCGAGTGGTCAAAATGCTTGAAAAGAAACAAGAAAGACAGACGTTCAAACCCTGCAATGAATAAAAATGCAGTAGAAATTATACCTATGAGTACTTGCATCAGATTGTATTCAAAACATAATCTATGGATGGAAAATAATTTTACACTTTGTCACGTGACTCGAGGATGTGTATAATGTAAGGTATGTTAATGGAAATCGATTGCTATACTTTAAAAAATACAGCTGTAAGTATACATGACTGAGTGCTCCAATCCGCATGAGCCAGACATAATTGAATATCACATATCTAGAACCAGATCGGCACAAAACTAGGCAAGTTTAGTGTCAAAAGGGCTTTTGGATGTAATTGATGATTTCTCGAATATTTATCAACGTTTATCCTCTACTGTTGGAGCGATTGAGTGGGTATTTGTTTTCTTATAATTGGAATATTTCATTTATAACATGGCGTAGGACTGTCGTTCAAGTTACTTGTGTGGTCCAAAATAGTTTCAATAGACAGTCCTTTATCTGCATGTTCAGTTTCTTAAAGTGCAAAAGGGGGTTTCGCTATCCAGCATAGAACCAACGCTTGTTACATGGAAAAGGGTGTCATAACAGATGTAAGGGAAGTGAACTTTCTTTAAGTTTAAGCTGGATGAAACAAGCTTTGATACACTCACCGCTATTTTAATGTATCTATATTGATTCATTTTTTTTTGTTTCACCACTGCCTTCATTCTCTTATGAGATTATTGTTCTTTACAGGACATGGTGATCCTTTCATGATGTAAAACATATTTTTTGTCATCGACCTTTCTCAACTCACCCTCTTGGCCACTTCTCTCCATCTACCTCCCTCCCTCCCTTTCTTTCTTTCTTTCTTTTATCTATTTTTCTTTCTTTCTTTTTGCCTGTCTTCTTTTCTTTATTTCTTTCTTTCTTTTTCTTTCTTTCTTCATTTCTTTCTTTTTTTCTTTTTCTTTCTTTTTTTATTTCTTTCTTTTTCTTTCTTTCTTTTTTTCTTTCTTTCTCTTTGCCTGTCTTCTTTTCTTTCTTTATTTATTTCTTTCATTCTCTATTTCTGTCTGTCTTTCTTTCTTTCTTATTTCTTTCTTTCTCTCTCTCTCTTTTCCTGTTCTTCCTTCCGCTTTGATATACGACTGTATTTCTGAAGGAAACAATACCTCGTTTTTTAAGTGCACGAACACCTTATAAGCCCAACTGATATTAAAGCGAAGTCATTAAGAGAGCAGATGACTCTTAGCACCTTATTGTTTCGCTTGAAATCCCCAGAAATGGCGGCAAGACAAAACCTCGCGTCCGATATAAATAATCCGTCAAAGAAAATCTGCCGGGAGAAAAACAGACCAAAAAATAATCTTTTGAACTTTCCCAAAAGTACATCCTCATCATCTGGCACGGAATGATCATGATGTGATATTTGAAGCCTATCGCTTTGGATGGAAATATGAATTAGAACATGAAACATGGCAATGAATATCACATGATCATAGAGAGTGTATCGGAGGGGTGCTTACTGTGTCCAGCAATTTTATTTCGAAGGTGATCTAAAGTTATTGGAACCTTTAGACGGTGGTAATATAGATGTTGGGGTGTTTTGGAGTGGTTGGAAGTATTTAAGCTCTTGTTCAGTAGTATCTGTATTCTCATGACTCTTTTTTTCATATTAGCCTGATTAACATTTGCACCAGCAGATTAAAAGTAGACGGTTGGGTAACTGTTTGATATTGTCATTGAATATGTTCTAAGTATGTGAATTTAAGGTTTCATGTACACGTCAGATATCTTTATTTATGTTTGGTGACTCTCCACAAAGACACATTCTTCTCCTCCTCTACTCCTCTTTTCTTCATGATACTCTCTCGAGGCAAGACTGATAACTATAATGACTATTTCCAATTAAAATCCCACGAATCATTCCATTCTACACCCTGTTCTTGAAAGTACTTCGTCGTGGTAATTTCTTTATTCCTGGGGATATTGAGGATTCTATACAAAACCCCATGGCAATTATCTCAATAGGTAATGGGCTGTACATGTAATAATGAGAGTATTGAAACAACGAGAAATGCATGAGGAACAAAATTATCATAAATTTTTTTGATCCCTTCGCGGAGTAGCAATACGGATTTATTGGCAGTTGTTGGATAACAATCTTTCTGCTAGTAGAAAACTTTCAAATTACTATTGAATCAAATCTTTACATGCTGGATCTTCTAACATAAACACCATTTTACCTTCCCGCCTAGTACTCTCATTTTGAATGAAGTTGGCTTATGTTTAAAGATAACTAAAATGCTTGTTTCCATGGCAACCATGAGGATTTCCATTAGGAGCAAGGTTATCGGATTTGCCTCCCTGGAGATCCTAAGCCGAGACAATTTTCGCAAGCACAATGAGCAAAGTGCTAGGTTAAAATGTTTGTGAATTCAATGTGAAAATCAAAGCAGAGAATGAATGGTCTGAGAGTATGATATACGATTGTTTTATTTGCATTATATCGTTATTATATTGATCATACATATGCGTCATCATTATCATCAGAGTCACTGTAGTGATTATAACTATCACTGTCATTCTTGCCATTGTCATCATCATCATAATCATAATTACCACCATCACCATCATTCATCATCTTCATCATCATTATCATCATCATCATTCATTCATTCATCATCATCATCATCATCATCATCATCATCATCATCATTATCATCATCCTCATCATCATCATCATTCATCATCATTCATCGTCATAATCATTACCATCGTTAATCATTATCATTCATCATCATAATCATCATCAACATCATCGTCGTCATCATCATCTTCATCATCATTTATCACCATTCTCAACACTGCATCGCTGCCACCACCATCCGAAGTAATAACACCATTATGAAAATCTTCAGCTGAATAAGTATTTTGTCAGCATCATCTCCACCAGATTTACTACGAATACTACTACACCATACTCATCAACATTATCGCCGTCGTCTTCAACATCACCAACAGCAGCAGCAACAGCAGCGTACTCATTCTGTCGCCATCACGATCACCACAAATGTGAGTTCAACCACCACCGCCGCCAATAACAACACAATCAGTCATCACCACTATAATCATTTTTTTCGTCGTAATCGTCATCACCACCATTATCATCATCACCATCATCATTATAATCATTATCGAAAACACCTCCGCTACCACCAATAATATCGTCGTCATCTTCATCATCATTTCAGCATCAAATGCAATTTTCTTGAAAGCGAAAAGTTGTGGTTAAAAACTCGTTCTCAACAATACCAACATCACACAATACAATAAGCATGAACGATTCTCTACACTCGAATGTAATGATTTCAAAATCTCTATTCTTATACCCCTCCGATTCCAAAATCTATGTTCTTATACCACCTCTGAGGCTATGCACCTTCGCTTTCTATCACATTACATATCAATCAATATGTGTAATAAATCATCTATCTCTATTTTCTTTATGGGACATCATTTCTGTAACTCATGCATATAACTTAAGCTACAGGTGAATGGCATACAGTCGAATGGGATTTGTTAATATATCCCTCTTTATTGTGACCCGATTAATGATGTTATATGCGTCGAATGTAGGTTAATTGGAGTAATCGTCGATATCCCCATCTTACCGAATTGTCACTTAATTCATTCGTTTGAAATTGGGTCAGATTTAGAAGCACCGGTATAGATTTCGCTTTCATCGTTATTTCGTGGTCGATACTCTCACCCGAAAATAATGACACTTGATTACCTCAACTCGGTAAACAGAATTAGCAGTTTTTAACTGTTAATTATTATCATTATTTTCATTTTTTATCTTATCTTGTTGTGGTTTATATCATTATTCCCCTCTTTTTTTATCATATATCTCAACTTACTCTCCACCCCCCCCCCTCCCTCTCCCCCTTTTTCTCACTCCCTCACTCTCTTTCTCTCTCTTCCCTTCTCCCTCCCTCACCTGCCTTCTTCCGCACTACCAGGCATCCATGCAACGATCAACATCATGTTGCTACGTTATTTTGGTAAAGAGGGCAACACACACGTTCAATAATGGTGCTATTACATCGAGTTTTTCACATGAAAGTCTGCCGCTGCGCCTCCGTGTTTACCCCACGATCTCACCTCCTAATTGGCCGCCTCTCAATATTGCTTTTCAATCGTTACAAACCCATTTTTAAAGGCTCCATTTATTCTGTTAAAAGGGAAACTTTTGACTCTCCGGTCTCCAAGCGCCAGTATCCAGTATTATGACTGCCTCCTCTCTCCATCTTACGAACATTGCGGAGGAGTTCTTGTGTAGGAGAACAAGTATTGGCATCATGAAACGAATTGAAACCTTTCTTATACACGATAAATTAATTATGACTGACTTGCAAGTATCCCACAATTTCCTCCTCTAGAAACAATGTTGTATGTCGTGTTTATGTCATAAGTGTGAGTACCCTGGAGGAATGAATATATGTTATCCCAGTGATGTAACTAGAAGTTAAGTAATATGTAAATACATACGATCCCTTTTCCCTGTCCTGTTATTGATGATGACACATTACCAATAATGTTTTGTGATGGATAAATTTGCTCCTATCATATCGTAATTAGAGCGGCAAGTATATCTCGTTAACCCACTTATTAGAGCATACTGATAAGGAAATTGTATCTAATGCTCTGAAATATTGATCATAAAAAATGATTAAAAGCTTTAGCAGTATGAGTTAAACAACAGTCAGACCAACGATACCGAGTCGGAAATAATGTATTAGCTTAACTGGCCTGGGGTCAATTTTCTTGATGTGACCGTACAGCATTAGAAATCAGCTGTTAATTTTGCTCTGCAACATCGCTGCATTATCATGATTATTCTATGAAGAGGTTACTATGTCAAACTATGTGGAAAACAGACTCACTGTCCAGTTTTCCTTCCCTAGTCCCACTCCTCCTTAATTTTGTTCTCTAGAATAATTTGGGGTAATAGGAGAATGGGGTGTCCTTATCGCGCGGGAGAAAGAAATAACATGACTGTGGACGTCGATAATCGAAGGTGGCTAGGGGCTCCCCCGTGCGACGAGATTTGGATTATGTTTGCAAGCAAGAGAGAAGCGAGCGCACACAACCTTCCCAGGGAAAGTATCGTGTATCGCTTTGAATAGGAGAGTGTCTGAGGAGTTGCCATCGGTGGTTCTTATGGGCGGCTAATGATTCTAAATGTGCAAAACATTTTTGGGGAGACGGATGAAAAATACGGAAGTTATCTCGGTTTAAAGGGATCTGCCACGTTTGAAAACGTTTGAGTCTGTTATTACAGACTCTATGCATGCCATGCCGCCTTAATGAAGAAAAATCAGAAGATCATTATCGTGATCTTGATCAAACAAAATAAGAAATGAAAATACCTTATAAACCTATACGGAAGCTTTTAAGTACCATCTACTTGACAAAATTTCCTATATTGCCATGTCGACATATATAATAACATTAAAAATGTCGACATGCCGAGATACGTTATCTTGCCAAATTCCCTTATTATGTTGACATGGCGAGGCACTCTTGCGAAGTCGACTTATAAAAGTTGTTTGTCAGCATTGAGAAATATGTTATTTTGTATGTCGACTGAAAAGATGTTTACTGGTCGACACTCGAGAAAGCTTATCTTTACAGGTCGACATAAATATGCCATCATAATGACATTGGAGATAGTCATAACCTCACTCGGCATGACTGCATACGTTGAAATATGCAGACCAAATAAAAGAACATTTTACCATCAGAGTCTCCAATTGAAATCAATAACTCAAGAAAATCGCAGTTCAGTTTGACATGAACTTGTGACGTATTTGCAGACAAAATTTCTCACATTTCTTTCTTTACATTTCTAAACATAGCATTCGATTGGCTCTCGCTCGATTTAGCTTTTACCTAGCTTTTAGATACTTGATATTTTTATCCAAGATAAGCTGGTAAGTCTCTATCTAATCGTTTACTGTAATCAAAACTCGATATCATTCAATTGCCAGTAAGTTCGTCTGTACGTACTTCTTGCAAAATCAGACGATCAGATATTATCAACCGTCATTACAACAGGATTGATTTCCGATTTGGACTGTCTGCTATGATGCTATTCACCGCTGATTCAATCGTATAAGAAACTCGAAACCATATGCCTTGATTGAATTGCGGTAATTGAAGGTAATGTGAAGGATCAAGGCTTTGCTCAGCTAGTAAAACAATACTAAGCACACGTTTATCAGCCAATTTGGAAAGGATAAACAGTTTAGGTAGTGGGTGTTTGTATAGGGGTAATGCAAATAAGTACTAATGAAAATCAGCTCATGCTTGCTACATTTGCCAAAAGGGTACACTATTCCATTGATTCAGAGAGCTCGTAAATTCTTTTAAGATATGAGTAAAGATGCTTAAAATTAAAATTTGACAATAAAATCAATTTCTACAGCATTATTATGCCATGTCATGGTTACGTAAACTCAAATTAGCCTATCGAGTTAAGATGATTGCATCAATACAAAATAGGAAAGAAAATTTCATGTTCTTATACATCCTAATCTTCCGTCTAAATATTATCGATTCTACCCCCCCCCAAAAAAAAGCCCCTCATCAAAGTAAACAAAACAAATGTACTGTTTACAATGCTCTTTCACGGCAATGAACATAAATAAAATGACCCAAGCGACATATTAATATCACCATATGAAGGATGGCGTAGAGTCATCATTATGCGTCAATAAGAAAATATTTTCCAAAAAAAAAATGCAGTGATGTGCACTCGGTTTTAATATTACTGGTGATTAATGCACGCAGTAACCATCTCATGATCTCATAATAAAGTCCTTCCAACAAGAGATTGTAATTGATCCAATTCTTGTCTGAGACTACGAGGAACACTATTATTTTAAATCGTCATAAACTCCTTCGGGTGTCAAGAGCAAATGACGTCACAATAAACAGTCAGAGTGAGTCACTGTAAAGTCAGTTTTTATTCTGCCCCTTTTTTCGGTGCTTAATAATCAAGGTTATTGGTAAAATGATGATACAATAATCAACTCACAAGGCCACTATTGGCTTTATTTTAAGTCCTCCTTTTCGTTTCTCATATTATTACTATACACAGGCCTAATTAATCATGAATATCATTGTTTTTATTTTAAGTAGTGTTTTGCATGTTTACATTTTTTAAATACTGATGTATGTATTTGAAGTGTATTTTCAATGTATATATATTTGTACTCAATGCCTTTTTTAGAAATGAATAAATGAACTGAACTGAACTGATAACTGGGTTAACATATAAAGAATTCGTTTGTCATCCAGAACACGATTTTTTTCTTTTACATTAAAGCTCTAAAAAAATCAAGGATTTCTAACCTCTGCAGGAAATTCTAGATGTTTTGTGGCTCAGTGAATAAGTCTCCAGACTTTGAACTACAAGGTCCAGGGATCAAACCCCACTGCAGCATTCACATTCTTTTGCATGGCGTTTATCTACATTTGCCACTCTCCTCCCAGGTAGAGTAAATGGGTACTCGGTAGGAAGGAATTCCTTGAATGCTCGAGCGCTCGATCAGGGTAGCCGTGCTAAATCCGGAATGATAGTATGCAGCGCTTAAAAACATTGTATTAAGCGCTTTAAAAATGTTGCATATTTTTTTTCTCTTTAAACCTCTTTCGAGGGACTTTATTTACATGTCTATAATACAATTTACAAATCACAAATTATATACAGTAATCAAATTAACCAATCAATAAATGAGTTCCAGCAATATGTCAATTTCCTTTGTATTCCTATTTTTGGTAACATATTTTGAACTTAAATACCATCTTAGTTTCATTTTCAAATTCATCCATAATCTATTTACGTTAACAAAGTAATAGCCTTTTTTCATACTCGTTTCAATATAATTTCTGTAAATGGTGTATTGAGTAAAATTCCAAATGATATTAATTAACCAGTATTTCGGTTCCTGTATATTCCAACCTAAAATCACTATGTTTTCATTAACACAGATCTGTACTTTAGAAACAGAAAGAATTGTATCTTCTACCATTTTCCATAGAGGTTTTATATTCTCACATTTTATCAACATATGCATAATTGTTCCCTTAAGTAAACAGAGATTACATTTATCATCATTTTTTAAACTCCATTTAAATAAATTTGATTGGGACGGAAGTATTTTATGAAGAAGCTTAAAATTAAATTCTCAAACCTTGTTATCTTTTATTTGTCTAAGTTTAAAATACAGGACTTTGGCCCAATTAATTTCTATCTGAAGTCCTAAATAATTTTGCCAAAACATAAAGAAAGATGCTTCTGTTTTGTTATGTTCTAAATAATAATGATAATAATGTCTAGCTTTCAAGATATTTACATCAATTATATCACCATTTGATATTTCAATAAGGTTAGGTATAATCGTTATTTCCTTTTGTTGTGCATTTGATCTATTTTCCAGCCATGTGTTGGGAAATGCTTTCTTCAACTTTTGTAGTTCAAAATTGTATAATAGTTTTCTGTTTTCAAAATCATCAAATACCGTATTGAGGTTTTTCCATTTCCCTTCTTTTATAACATGATTTACCAGCAATACACCAGATTTCCTCCATTTATTAAAACTTAGCGTTTCATTTTGTATTTTTATATTACTGTTATTCCATAAAACTTGTTTTGGAATATCAGTTATTTTAAAAAAATTCTGGTATCTCAAATTTGCCCAAACATATAGAAAATCGATATAAAAGGAGGGTAGATTATACCTTTTCCCTAAATTAACAATGTCTAGACTATTACAATTATAATGTAAACATAATGGAAAACCACCGATCTTATTTGTCCAATAGGTAAAAAGAGTTTTCCATGCTCCCTTTATTTCATCCATATATTTATAAATCCATGCTAATCGGAGTGATGAAAATTTGGCTTTCATATCAACCATGTTTAACCCACCATCAATTTCTTTGTTTAAACATACAAAAATGTTGCATATACTCTTTAAAAAAAGAGTAAAAAATAGCAAATATCGTGTAAAAAGGGAACATGCATGTTTGTTGGGTAAGATTCTGTCCCATATTATGCGAAATGCATGTTTTATGGGTAAATTTTACAAAATATTTGGTTTCACTTTGCCAAACAAACGAGCACGTCCCTCTTTTACCCAATATTAGGTAAACTGCTTTTAGAGTGTATTATTACTTAATTGTGTAAGGACACATTATTATGTTATCGAAAAGCAAATGGTGTATATCGGCACCATTGATGATTGAGTATGCACGAACTCCAAATCGACCGGTGGTGTTTCGTTAATGATAACGTAATTGTATTGTTTGTCTGGAGTTGGTTTGGCCTATATGACTATTACGTAAGTTTGTTTCTCCTCGCATCAAACGTTTAACTCCCAAACTCATAATATCATGTAGTTAAGCTCAAACTCCATTCGTTGACTTGATAAAATTTAATTTACGATTTCTTTGTGATTACTCATCACCATCATCTCATTGAAGACTTTTCTATCAAAGTCGAATTCGAAGAAAAAAAACCAGACATGCGGAAATGTCTACTTTCTGGGGTTTTCATGAGTTATTTTTGGTATCTAAGTTAGATGACAACCTACTTAGAGTGTAAGATGACACCGCTGTTTGAGTTTCTCCACGCCTGTAATCAGGTCAATTAGTAACCAGAGGGAGCAGCGAACAAAGAATGGTCCAATTAGGGGGTTGGTGTGTGTACTATAGTAATGGGAGCCTCAGGCAGTACCATTGATTTGTAAAAGCGGTGATCTGCGCTTCCCTCTTGAAAGATCATTGTAGGGTTTCGCATCGGATGCCATGCATGGGTGCGCAATCCTGTCTCTCAAGCAAAAAGGAAACTCGCATCTTAAACTTCTTCTTTTGATATCACTGAGCTTGGAATTAAGTTCTTTCCTTACCATCCCCATGTCTTTAGTTGTATTAACGAATTATGTTGGCCAACCCTCTCATCTCTCCATCTTAGGGTTTATTACCTGTCTATTTCCTTGGGTAATATTTTATACACAAATATATTGTTACACAAATGAAATATTTCGTTAAAATATATTCTTCCAAACCAAGCTTAAATCAAGTTATTTTCTTTATTTCACTTGAGTCAATTTCATCCGTCCTTGCCTGAAGTAAATCTTCGAAGTACGGTATATACGTCCTGAATTTTGAAAGAGTCTAACACGTCCTATTAACTGAAACACTAAGAGCTTGTTCGTCGCTCCAATCCATTCAAGGTCAAGAAACAGTTACATCAACATTCTCCTTTCTATCTCGGGAAGCATTAATTGGACCTTTGTTCAGAATCAGATGAATATTTTTTATCTTCATCCTTACGAAATACCATAAGTGAATACCTCCCTCCAGCTTTTCCATTAAAAATGTGATTGTATGCCAGGTTTGCTATTTTGTCTGAGTTGTTCAATTTGATATTGACTCTAAATTTTGGTCTTCGCATATAGAAACTTGATATTTTCACAACTCTACAGCTATCAGTTCCTTCCGTTCTTCCTTCCGGTTTTGTCTTCTTCATTCCAGTATCCATGACATTAACAGGTGATCATGATGCGTGTACACTGCAAAAACTCTGGTGTTGATTTAACACCAGCCCGGAATCTTTGTATATGTCCACACCAGAGAAGTATTGAAACAACACCAGTTTGGAATCAAACCGATGCTGTTTTAATTGGTGTTGTATAAACACCTATCTGGTGTTAGACCAAAACGAAACTGGTGTTGTTTAACACTTCTCTGGTGTGGATATATATATAGATTCCGGGCTGGTGTTAAATCAACACCAGATTTTTTCCAGTGTAGAAAGCTTAGAAGTTGTCTGAAAAACAATGAACGAAAGATTATTAGATGAATCTTATCATCTCTCCAACAGTTATAACAAAACTGATGGCCAATGATCGAAGTCCACGGGTGACTGGGGTGGAATTTCTGTTTCATTTACTGTTAATAATTGGACATTATATCGGTGGTGCCATGATAATAAGATTGATTGAAACTAATCCATGACTAGAAAAATATAAACAAAATATTACTTAAATTACTGATGTTGTGATTTATACACTGTAAAAAATGAAGTGCTAATTTAGCACGTACAGTGCTTGTATAGTGACTGCACTACGAGTGCTGATTTTCTAGTTCAAATTTAAGCTAGAAAATCAGCACTCGTAGTGCAGTCACTATACCAGCACTTTAAGTGCTAAATTAGCACTTCATTTTTTACAGTGTATAGCCGCACAGCAAAAACTGTGGTGTTAACCGGTGTACATAGAGGACCACACCAGTTATTTTACACCGGTGTTAAAGTGGTGTTAGTTTTACACCTATATGGGTGTTATTACAACACCTTTTGTTGTTACATTTACACTCTTTAGTGTTATGTTTAATCTCTAGGGTGTAATTTTAACACCTCAGGGTGTGGTCCTCTATTAACACCAATTGGTGTCAGTTTTAACACCGCGGTTTTTACAGTGCGTCAAATCCATTTACATCAGTTTACATAAGCTTCATCATTTTTAACAGATGCTTTGAAGTAAATATCGCTAAAATATGTATCGTCATCTTTTTTACAATGTCGCCCAAACGTGATTGAAAAACATTAATATTTTTTCGGTCATAATAGATATACAGCAATGTTTAAATACTATTTAAATATAATTGGTAGATCACCAGATTTTTCCTTTAAACTTCGATATATCAACTCAACAATCACCGATCCATTATCCTTATACATACAAACCACATGTATTCCGAAGACTCGATATCGTAAGTAGACAAGTGTTTTTATTCGCCTTGGATGTCTAATGTACATGCCTTCTAGGTGTTTGACCCCTCGCTTCTCTCGGAAACCCCCGGAGATCTCTAGGGATAACGTAACAAATCGTAGGGTATCGTTTATTGAGTAATAATCACACCATCGCAATCAAGGACGATTTTGTAACTCGGTGTGTAAACTTGAAAAGGGGGTGTTTAAGGGACAGTCGTCCCCTTTCCCTGTTGCTTCTCAAGAATAGAAACAAGTTAGAGAAGATGATATATGAATAAAGAAGTAGGGCAAGTATAAAATAAGAGAACTGCGTCGTGTAAGTCTAAAACCTCTATTATTCGATTAAGGGGTAAATGGCGTAATTTCTAGTTCGTCTTGCGCACCCCCTCCCCATCAAAACAGTTTAAAAATAATTTAAAGAATTATAATTCTATAAATCCCATGAAAATAACTTGAAATTCAAAAATTAATTAATTACTTAACGATTAAATAGAATTAAAATACAATCATTAACGAATGGAAAGAATTTGAACTATTATAAGAAAATAAAATGAATAAACAAAATAATTCAAATAAATAAAGAACACGAATGATATTCATTATTTACTTTTTATGCAGATTAAGTTCTATTGATTTTTTTTTACCTTATCGTTCATACACAGAAATAGTCTAGAATGACATTTCAATAAAAAAAAAGTAACATGATTTAAATTAGGCCTGTCAAAAAGAGGTTGCACACGAAGAATCACTCAAGCCCAAGATGGGGAGGGGCACTAATCTATTTCTCTTAATTGTTTTACCAGTCAGAACAGTTGAACAGTTTTCCATTCTTACAAGAAAGTCAATTGCTGTAATGTTCTATTCACATGTTCGATCGAGTATACCAGCGTCAAGAAAGTTTTTAAAAAAATATTAATGTGAAAAAAAGTTATACACGGAGAAAAAAAACCCCACCGTAATAGACCAGTTCGTAGTTACTTCATGGGCAATTTTGGTCAAATGACCTTTCATTTCTTTCATCATGATAGGCAGATTTCAAAGCAAGATATTACGTGAGCTTGCCTTACATAGCAGGATGAAGAAATTGAATAGACCAGGTGACTAGAATAGCACACCAATGAACACTTAATGAAGGTATTTGTTGCATTCCTACTTTGAATGCATATCTTAGCATGTTGCACAATGTACTTGACAAACTGTGAAATACCAGTCGTTCGTGGAAGCATTGTTGTTTTTTGTGGATGTAAATGAAAACGACAATTCAAAAGAATATATGAATAATCAAGACATCAAAGTTGGTGCTTATCTCATTAGATTTTAAAGCACCATGTCACTTTAGTACAAATGACCTTCTTCTGATCACGCGTAGAATCTTTTGATCATGCGCAGAAAGGAACTACGAACTGGCTTATTATACGCACTTACACTGATGTACTGATGCGGGTTTTGTGCTCACCCCCCCCCCCCCCGCCGCCCTTAAATATTCCACAACCAAGAAAAGGAAAAAAATTGTGAAAATGGCTATTGTTTCTAAATAGGCAAGAACTTTCTCTCGCGACTTTTTAGGAATTTCCCACATGGACCATGTCATGCCCCTCGTTTTTTCATATATGCCGAACTTTTTCCAGAAGTTTTAGGGGTTTTTCATGGCTTTTCCTTTCAAGCAGGGACTAATCGGTAGATGATTCTTTGATTAACTTTCTCTTTGACATCAGTCACTGTTAACATTATTCGTATAATCCATATCCGTGCCCTTTTGCTAGAATGAGATTACATCCCCTGCCAAAGTTGGATGAAAACGGGGATAAAGTAGCGTCAGTTGGATTTAAACACAAGAAGCTCATGTCGGTATTCTGATATTTTCTCCCTTCCAAATACCTATTTTGATCTCAATCATTGGGTCAAAGAGAATTAGTTCAGGCCTGAAGCTAAAACCCGTATTCCGTTTGGTTTCGCCCTATTTCCTTTTCTCTAAAAATCCATCGCCTAATTACTTTTGCTTGGCTCCAAGGCGAAGCCAGGGTAGACTTCCAGGGATTTTTTAAATGTCAGTTGTTGATGAAGATGATGTCCACTGAGCAGAAGCTCCGAAAATATGAAATTTTTACCAAAACATAGGAAATCGTTCGCATGACCTTAATGAAACTCTTGAAGTTTTACTCGTTGTTTCATACCTAGATTTGTCATTATACATGCAGCTTGTATGAACACGCCCGTTACTTCAATACTCCTAATTTACTTCTCCTATAAATACGAGCCCGTCCACACGAGAAAACTACAAATTATTCATAAGCTATGAAAAATGGATCGATTAAAATTAAAATCAAATTTGAGATTGATATCACCTTTAAATTGTAGTTTGATTTTATCTATTGTAGTTCTTTGAGAGAGAGCCCCCAAGGGTGGCCAACCACCCAGCCATCATCCATGCATCCTGATTCTACCCTTAGAAGAGAACCCACAGGAGTACCAGATACTATCATTATCATCACCCCCATATAAGGTATCATTTTATCTAAACCCATAGATTACTGTCGAGAAATAAGAGCTGAATGTCCTATCGTGGTGAATGTTCGAAGGTTCTTGATTCCAAAGACTGATCGAAATGCTATTTACCCAGGGGTATGGGCGAATCATTTGAGTCAATTACTTGCAGCTAATGTTACTTGAAGACATGGGTTTCAGTTGCCTTTGAATTTCCTTGTAGTGTCCTGACAGTGAGATCCGTAATAGACACTCTAGAAAATGGGAAGTGAAGTTGGAGAAGACTGGAGTACTATGAAATGAACGCAATTACAGTTTTCTTGGTATATATTTGAAATCAGCTATGGATACTTTGCTTCATTTCATGTGATATACTGAGATGTTATACAGATAAGTTATCTTTGTGAATGACCCTTAGTCACACTGACTTCGATGATGCAAGTACTGCATAACCAATACCAAGGAAGTGTTTTCTGTAATATGTCGTTGCCACTATCCAACGCCGCAACGCGATATTAGAAGTTCCCGGACAATTCAAGAAACGAATCTCTTCTTGTAACAAATGTGTTGCTAAGCCAGATCAGAGGGCGCTCTTTACAATTATACGAGGCTGATCCTCGTAGATGCCGTGGTCGAGAGGTCAAGGTGTCTGAGTGAGTCAGGGTTCGGTTCTTGACACGGCATATATGCCTTTTAGCAAGGCATTGTATCCGCACTGTTCTTTTATTTACTTTAATTGAGCCTATTTAAGTGTGGGGGGTCAACATTAATGTAAACTCAAAATGTTTCTCTCGGAAAGAATCTCTCTGTCATGGCCATTTCTTGAATCATTTCAGAGGGCGCCCTTGTTTGTTTCCAAGACCGATTGCTGGTTTGAAGCCAGATGTCCTTTAAAATATATCAGCGGACGAGATTGCGGCAAAAACACTTTTGAAATCAGAGCTTTCCATCAACCCATTACTGGCATAATGGTTCGTCACTTTCATGTGTTCGTTACGCCTTCTTCTCCTAATGGCGACCACGAGGTACGTCGTCTCTTGTTCTTCTCCTTCATATCTACCATGTTTACTGCCTGGGGTCATTCGAGGTCAATAGACAAAGAAGGGTTAAAAGACACTGTGGACGGCGCAATTACCGATACATCACTTTTCAGTCTACATTATCAAGATTATAAGCCTGCACTTTCGGCTTAATGAGGACCTGGGGTTCGGATTTTATCAATTACATCTCATTTCTCTGATAAAGCTACTGAGTAAAAACAGGTGTAGAGTCTGGTCTTATTAAATCTAATAAGTCTGTTTGCATCCTATAACTCTACATTAAGACCGCGGTTTCTATCATGTCTGCTCGTTAGTAGTCAATTTTATTTTAAACACGTAGCATTTTAGGCTAGAGGAGAACAGCGGATGTTTTAAATCGGTTTATGCGTCCATCGAAAAATTTGGGGCTTTACTTTGATTTCATTACAATATTATTTTTTCTTTAGAGAGAGAGATGCTAGTTGGCGCGATAAATCCTTCTATTCCGTCGAGCGTTGTTCTCGCAACCTGATGGCCTGTGTTCGCTTCCCAGTAGCATTACTACCCTTTGCTATATGAGTCATTTAATGTATATATCACCGATGGCTGGGTCCAACGGATAGGACCCTAAACCTTCGGTCTTCTGACTGTTTGTTAGAATGACTTCGTGCTTTCTTAGCAAGCAGGTATCCACCGGGGTAACCAACGCCAAGCTTAGGCCTAAAGATTAAAGAAAAATCCACTCAGGCACTTCATTATAGGGATAATGTTCCTCTAGCTCAAATGATTTGAGATATAACCTGATCACCGAATGTCGTTATCAATAAAGATCAAAACAATTCCAAACTTACAACTCAGAATATCAGTCTTCAATTTTTTTGTTAAAGATGTCCAATAATAACCATTCGTTAATTTTGACCTCAATTCCCCCAAATTACGTAATTTTCACTCTCATTCGAACCTAAAAACGACATCCATAGAATAGACAATTTATTAGATCACAGATCAGATAAAGAATATCAATAGGCCCCTATTACCAATGGGCCTCCTATATGTACAAGATTTTTCGATTAATATTTTGATTTGCATTGTGAAATACAACCTATTGTCACGACTGTAGTTTCTCTTCAAATATTACTTCGAGACACAGTTCAGATCGAATATCAAATCACCTGACCTGCGAAAAATTTTAATTTAGGTATACTTTTTATTGGTTGGAAGGAGTATCTGCACAACATTCGTCGATCACTCTTTTAGACGGTTTTTATGGCGCACGCAATATATCGATCACATGGACTCTTTACTCGCCGTGATAACATTGACAACTTGATAACAAATTGAGTCGAGTCCTTTCCAAATACACACATGTCCTATCTGGATCAATACTGAATGGAAGAGCATACCTCTTCACCTTTCTTTGTCTACCTCTCGTCGTCATCTTCAGTTATTCATTGACTGTCTCGTCTTCTGTCTCATTTCGCACTAGTTCACCTTAGTCCCCCGATATCCGATACTCCTGTTTTCCGTTTGCAGGTGATATGGTGATATTTTAATAGATCGGTATTTTTTATGCGGATGAAAGTAGAATATAAATGTCGGTCATCAAATACGCAAATTCGTCCATCCTTCCTAATCTATTCATAGATCCATCTATCCATCCATCAACCCATCCACCAACCCACCCGCCCACCTACCATCCATCCACTCACCCATCTATCCAACTATCCACCCAACCACCAACTCATCCATCCATCCATCTATCTATCCATCCGTCCATCCTTCCATCATTCATTCATCAACCAATACTCTCATCAATTCCATTTTCTTCCGTACTCATATATGCATCGTCTCATCATGTTGGTCCATCCTGTCACCCCACTTTTCCACGAGACACTTCTCAAACTATATTCTAAATCACACAATCGATACAACGCCGTTTGTTGTCTATTGTCTACCCTCACAACATGGGATTCCAGCCCCAAATAAAGTCTATATTTGTTTTAAGTTTTAACTAAAAATATACTTTGGTAACATTCTCTGTCACCAGAAGTCACACGGAAATTCACAGGTGAATTTCATACAACTTACAGTCCGATCATTTTTCACGACGAATTAAGAGACAGAAAGCACGGGTCAGATATCGCATAACGACACATTCGCCAATCGGCGATAGCCCATGTCCCACCCTGAATAAAATCTCCCAAAAAAATAATAAATAGGATTCTTATTGTGAAAATCCAAGCACACTGCAAAACGGCGGTGTTTATTAACACCAGCCTGGTATCTATATCGGTCCACACCGTCCAGATAGGTGTTGAAACAACACTGGTTTGGCATCAGACTAAAGGCATGTTCACACCGCCCGAGCGTTGTTGGAGCGGTCGAGGAGCGGAGAGAAAAAAATCATCACCGCTCGCTACCGTTTACCATTTTCGATTTCAATTGTTGTTTTTTGTTTCCGATTTTTTTTTTCGATTTTTTCCCCAATTTTGAGAGCGAAATTCGACCCTCTTTCCCTACCGCTCCACGACCGCTCCAACAACGCTCGGGCGGTGTGACCAGGCCTTTACACCAATTGGGCATTTAATCAACGCCAATTAGTGTTAAACCAATATTGGTTTGATTCTTAACTGGTGTTGTTTTAACACTTCTCTGGTGTAAACTGATATATACCAGGGTGGTGTTTCAAAAAGCTGTTCATAAAGTTACGCACAATTTTACGCACGACTGGAACCTGTTTTTTGGCACTAAATCAGTTATATAGGGATATCATTTAGCACAGGAAATGGTCACCAGTCGTGCGTAAAGTCATTCGTAACTTACGAACAACTTTATGAAACAGCCCCCAGGCTGGTGTTAAATCAACATCGGTGTTTTTGCAGTGCAAGTCAATGGCTCGTTGACTGAACATGACTGTGTCAGAGGCTCTAAGTTTGTACGATTAATTAATCCTGTTTCGGGTACATCATCTTTCTTTTTCTCCTTATAGTACTTGTAATAAATCTTATCACCATTCTCAGACAGATGGCAATATCAATGTATGAATGGTTATTATTCATTCGCACTTTAGAGACGCCATATACTGAAACAAAATGACCATATATACCAACAACTTTATTTCAATTCATTTAATTTTACTCCGATAACACTCTTCGAAGTCTTAAAATGTAGGAATGCACGAACGTACGTGGGGTTATTTAGCTTGAAGTATATACGAGAAGTACTTTTCGGAAGCTCCTCTGTAGCCATGATAATGATTAACAAACAGTATTTTATTGATAGGAGAAACCCGAATCGAGATGTGATTTCCCACTCGTTCTGACTTTTACAAGTATCTGACTAAACACGCTACAAATCACAATCCCTCGTTAAACACTGGGTGTAGGGATACCTAAGAACATTATGAGACTTGGGAGCTAACCTTGTTTACATGAAACGCATCTTAACGTTTATTGAATCACCGTACGTACACGGAAAAGATGGTGTATTAAAAACCACATCAAGTTCTTTACCTAGAAATTGTCTTGAGAAGCAAAAGTCCTACGATCATCGTCATCAAGTGCACTTTTAAGTTTGATGGTTCAATCATGCCTTCAGATTCAGACAGGCTTGGAGCCAGCACCGGGAAAAGCTATACCATAAAACCAAAGAACTTCGAACAAAACCCTTGATAAAATTCTAATTGTTAAAGTATGGCGTCATGATTTTGCTTTGCAATCGACATGTGGTTTTAAATCATAAAGATTAAGACAAGAGTATTATGGCGCGCAAAACATCCACCCATGGTATCCCTGTTTCCATGGAGACACATTCTTCCCCCCTCTCCGTTTCTTTTTCTCCCCCACTCTACCTTTCTCTGTCTGTCTGTCTGTCTTTCTCTGTATCTGTCTTACTCTATACTTCCTTATTCTGTTTACTCCCTATCAATCTCTCTACTGTATCGCTTTCTCTCTTTTACTCTCTTTCTCTCCTTCTTTCTTCTTCCTCCTCTTCACCATGTTTGGCTCCCTCTTGCTTTTCATCCTCTCATTTGAGACTAACTCCATGCGCGCTCTCTCCATCGTGTTTTATTTCAGACTGTAATTACTACAGATTCGCCTTCAAGATGTGTTTTCTAGAAAAGGTGGGAATATCATTGTCCAGTTTGTCAAAGACGGAGAACTATCTGACTTATAGAGGGGTGTCCTCTCTTTTCGCGGCCGTAGGTCTCAGCTATCATCCCTGCCTAAATTTTGCTGAGAAAGACTTTCGACTTTGCTATGAAATCTTATCATAGGTGACCTTTAGTAATTATTCTAATCGTCCATTATGTCTCGAAATATCCTTATAACTATTTGAGAAAGGAAACCACTACCCCTCCCCTTCCCATCAGTTCTGATTCTTTGCAGGTGGGTGGATATAGTGTTGAATTTCATGACCCCATTTTTTAGTTTCCGGAGTTAGTGTGACACCAGAGACCGATTCGGATCGCGATCCGGTGTACCCATGTCACATGAGGGCCCACCAACTCTTAACCGACAGTCGTTCGTACACTCATTATTTTTTTTGTTTTAAATCATATTTATTTCTTCCTCATATCACATGTAAAAAAAAAAATATATATATATATATATAACATGACATTAAAACTTAATTGTTTCAAGTTAACACATTAACATTTTAACATGGTGAGAAAAGGAATATATATGAATTTCAAATGTAAACTTAAAATTAATCTGCTCAAATTTTTTAACAACTTATAATCACGAAGGGATAAATACAGAACAGAATCCGGGTACAACAGCAAAAATCTAAATTACGGAAATAAACTTATAACCTGTATATAAAACTCAAAATTCTCCATACTCTTCAATCAAACTGATTAATGAGGAAGTTATATTAATAAAAAAAACATACACACGACTTAAAACCAGACCCTTAGCTACACTTAACCCCCCTACCCCCATAAACTACAAATAAAGAATAATAATAATGGTAATAAAAAAAAAAAAAAAAAACCTAAGTGGTGGAAGACTGTGAGGCTGATTCGTCAAAGTGCTCCCATTTTCTTAAATGAAATGCCAAGGTTCCCCTTATTCGGTATAGCCTATCATACAGCATATATCGATCACAATAGCATTGGAATTGGATGGCAGTGTGACAGTTCATATGAAGGATATTTATAAACCCGATTTGAGGAGTCATTCGAATATATCTCTGAATATTTCATCCATGACATTTCTCTTGATATCATTTTACCATTGTTCTATTTTACCTTTCAGTCCTGGTGGAGTTGAGCTTCCAACTCCGTATTGCTACAGTCATACCAACGAAACCGACTCCAAACCGACCGATAAAAGGCCATTCGAAATAACGTAAACGATTTGATTGGTCTGGAGTCGGTTCGGTTGATGTTACTCTAGCATTAGTTGAGGTAAACAGAAAGAAGTTTTTGTCAAGCTATGACATGTATGAGAAATTCATAAGCCAGAAATCATACAAGGAATATTTATTTTCGTGTATGTCTGGTGCAAATGAAGTTTCCTATTATGGCGCAGGTAGAGTTGACGATTCGGGGAGTTTAGATAACGCCTTCTTAGAAATCAGAAAGGCAAGTCAATTTTCTTTTTCTACTTCGTGTTTACCATTATGTATATCTGTTTAAATATTCATAATTTAAATCATTTCAAGATGGAAATTAGCATTTCAAACTTCTTACCTTCGTATGCTACCGGAATGGGTCATCATCATGCCTTTTCACCATTTTTTTTCTATTCCCTTTTTGCACTCGACTAACTTTATTCATTAATTAAATCATAATTGCCATATCATTTTAGGATATTCTTTAGCATTCGGATATTAAACAATCATTTGTTTTCACCATTAGGTTACAATCAATGAAACCTGATAATTTGGCACAGTGCATTTATTAAAAAAAATAACTCATAGGGCAACTGTACTATTCAAGTCAAATTCTTGTCTTATTGTTCATCCGAGTTGGGTACTGTTCGGTTCCTTTTCGTTAGCATGTATTGTACCAAAAGTTAAGACCCATATTTCTGTCCGATTTGCTGGTTATCTTTTTTCCCTGTCCTAATTCTCCACCGATATATGTTGTACTTTTCTTAATGTTAGCACCCCTGCCACACAGTTTACCTTATCTTAACAAGGTCTGATTTTTCAAAGTATTTATAGGTTTCCGACACCGTTCTGTAATCGTTTCTACGGGGAGCTTACGATATATTTGTCATTTACGCTGGAAAGGGGGCTCGTTTATGACCTTTCCCGCCATCATCTCCAGGGCTAAAAATTTATTCCAAACACGTCTGTGGATATCAGTGTTTGTACGCGCAGGGGGAGATGGTGTGACGGTTTGCACAGATGTACGAAGCGGTGAGCTCTCAAGCGGCTTTCCCGCCAAAAAAGAAATTATGGCGGGTCCTAAAATAATACCTTTTCGCACCTCTCCTGTCTATCATAAATCAGAGGAGGTATTTTAGAGATGGCTCTCGCTCTCTAGAGTGATTTTCCACGCGGTCGCCGTCGACTAATTCATCACATAGCTGGAATTAGAACCATGCTTATGCATTATTGGTGGTGTTTATATATATTTTATGTTTATGCGCGGTATGATCTTTGAAATACAAGGGCGATAAACCTAGCAGGGAACTGGACTTTTAAATCTTTTGGTGTTTTTATGTATAATTTATTCACCAATAGCGAAGTACGACAGTTTTTCTCGACGAAATAAGTTTTCATCGTGACAAATAGTATAGGTCTCACATTCAAATTGTGTTAGTATGACAATCAGTGGCGTACCGTGGGTCACGGCATTGGGGGGGCACCAGCAAAAATTTTGAGTCACTTAGTGAGCGCGCTCAATTGTCGGGTATACTGACCTATAATAGAGACATTTTAAGGAAGCACTTGTAGTCATTGTAATCATAAATAAAAATACGCATCTCAGCAATCAAATAATGCGAGCGCGAAGTGCGAGCTGAAAATTGTTGATATTCAGACCTAAAAAGGGACATTATAATCGATGACCCCAAACAGGGAGATCTTAAGGACTATAATTTAGGAATCCCTTAATAGTATACATATCTCACCATAGTCATCTAATGCGAGTGCCAAGCGCTTGCTGATTTTGTTAGAATTACATCTGAACAAATGAAGCACTTCTTGTAGTCATTGTAATCATGATTACCATAAGCATCTCACTAATCAAATATTGCGAGCGCGAAGCGCGAGCTGAAAATTTAGATAATTCATACTTGAAGTGGGACATTCTAAGGCTTGCTTGTAGGAATTCACTAAGACCATACGTATTTCACTAACCAAATGATGCGAGCGCGAAGCGCGAGCTGAAATTTTTTTGATATTCAGATCAGAAAAAGGGACATTTTAAGGCCTGATTTTAGGAATTCACGGAGAGCAGACTTATCTCACCAATCCACTGATACGAACGTAATCACGGACAGAAAATGTTTTATATTAAGACCTTAACATGGGGCAATCATTTTAAGTAGTCATTAAAAAAGAAGCATATGTCACTACATGAAACAATAATATATTTGGTGTATATTGACTTGAAAGTGGAGTTTTTCGTACAACTGGTTTATATAACTCTCTAAACAGACAATGCGAGCACCAGGAACAATGACAACATAGGCCCTGAGCAAATTATGTTTTATAAAGTTATGATAAAAATGTTTCCTACGTAATATAACATAACATGATTATAATGTAATATACATTATATGGAATAATAATTTCTTCTTTCCCACTTCGTTCTTCTTCCTTTCTCCCTCTTTTTTTGGGTCAGCCGATTGGGGGGGGCACGTGCCCCCCCCCCCGTAGTTACGCCACTGATGACAATGATTCAATATTAGTTATTTTCATCTTTAATGTGATTAAACATTGAAAAAAACAACTTTGGGGCCTATCGTAGTTCAGCCGTTCGAGTAAAGTTGTGTGGAATTATATGAGGACAACTCCATGATCCCCCCCCCCCCTTCATCTGGATGGAATACTTCATAAAATTCATATATATGCATGTAGATGAAAGCCCAGCCATGTGGTCTCTCCAGGGCGAAAAAAATGCAAACAAACTTAAATTATTTTGAAAACACTTAATTTATCAACATGTTGCCCTACTTTCCTTTTCCATAATTCTACCACACTGCACATAGAGTAGAGGGAGCATTTCATGAAACAGTCAATGAATCTCACAGGCAGTTGTTATAAGCTACGGAAATCCTTGCGCCTAATTGGCTTAGAATCCTTGAAAACACTGACTATTTGCTTCATGGAACACTCCCCAGGCCAATATCTAGCATTCATGTTGAAACTTAAATTCGTGTCCGATTGACGCATTCCGTGCAGTGTTGTTTATTTCACACATTTGTTGTATTAATTAGCACTGTGAGCACCATTGTTCTGTCAAATACAATTTCCCGCCATTCTGTTTGTACATGTCAGAGTGAGCGATGGTATCTCACATTTCATTAAACATCAATAAGCGGATAAAATGTTTTCTCCCTATTGACATTCATGCTTTATCATGCTATAGAACTTGACTTTTTGCGCATGGATAGAGATGGATTGTGATAGATAGATAGATAGATAGATAGATAGATAGACAGACAGATAGATAGATAGATAGATAGATAGATAGACAGACAGACAGACAGACAGACAGACAGACAGACAGACAGACAGATAGATAGATAGATAGATAGATAGACTGATCGACTGATGGTCGTGTCCACGAAACAGACGTATAGTATCCAAGCCAACGCTTTAACCTGAAGAGCGCGAAAGTGTAGTTGTCTTGTAATCACATACACTGATAAAGATAGTGATAAAGTAACTAAATCTTGTAGGCACTGGCGGATCCAGGGGGAGGGGGTGGGCACAGCCGGCTCGTGCCACCCCTCCCCCCCCCCATGGGAAGCAAAATTAAAATTTGTAACGTAAAAATTCCATTAAAGCAGAAGTGTGCCCCCCCCCCCCCTCCTTGAAAGTGAAGACCTTTTTCTTTCTTTTTTTTGGCGACGAAATATAATTACTTTTTGGTTTAAAAAATCCCATGGCATATAGGCATTTCAAAGAATTGATATTCCTCTTAGGTACCCTAGTTCCAGAGAATCTGACAAAATGTAGACCTAATTCCTCAGTTGTGTCCCAAATTCGGATAGCTTAAGAGAGCGAAGGAATCGGAAAGAATTTTCCATATAGATGCATGCGCAACAGTTGATCAATGAAAGATTATCGATCACACCGAAGGGAGCGTTAAGGAGGGGTAAGAGAACGCGGGGGACATATCGGTGTTTCTTAAAACATAATAAGAAAGACATAGCCGCCTTTTCCCAGTTTATTTTGGTATTTCAAACAAGACCTGGGGTATATAGTTGCAGCTGTCGCATTGATGACAATATTCTAAAATATTTTTTTACGCTCATGATCTCCTCTAAATACCGCAATGTATATAGTAGGATAATAGGTTGTCGATCAGAAGGTGTGTTTTTTTACACTATTGCTACCTGCCTAATACTGTCTGCACCTTGTTCTCTTTTTTTTTCATTAACTGATACCTGTCTGCAGCAAGGTTAGTCAATTTTGCTGCTCCCTCCATACACTTTGCACTTTGATTTAACCTCATAATCCTTGGTATATACTCTAGCGTAAAATGTTTGAAAAACATTTTACAGAATTTACACAACGATTTCCACTTTATCTTTGGACCTACACCGAAAATTCACCACCCCTTTTGATCTTTACACTTTATTGCATGGTTTCGTCGTCTGGTCGTTATTGCATTAGCTTTAAATCACATCATAGCGATTGATTCTGTTACACTCTCCCGGAGAATATCGCTTTTCAATGCCAAGGCCGCCTCATACTTCGAGAAACCAGCACACCTTAATGTCGTAACATGCTCAAACTTTATTATTCCATTATGTGATTACACATACCTGCATGGATCAAGTACATAGTACACTGTCATGGTAGAGAACAGGGATTCCAGATCGAGGATTTCATAGTTTGGGGGCACACAAATATTTTATATTTTGTCTTGCTATTTATTTTTTGGGCGGTCCCAAGAAGCACTTCGACGCCCCCAAAAAACCCTAACCGTATTCACTCAAAAAGGGCATATTTTATTGTCACTTCGAAAATGGGGGAGCGACATACCCCCTCGTTCTATTTGGAGGACATACCCCCTCTCTCCCTCTCTTTCTTTCCATTACTCTCATTTCTCTCTTCTTCTTCATCTTCTCTCTCCCTCTTCCCCTTTGCTTATGTCTCTCTTTCTCAAACTTCTACTTATGAGATACATCTTTTAATTGGAGATAAGTTTTGACGTAGAATACTGTAATTACGTTTTTATTCATTTGTTTTGTTATATCTGTATATTGTACTTCATGAATTTTTGTAAATTGACCCTTTCAGCTTGTGCTGCTGGTCAATTTTTATGTGCATAATGCAATAAATAATAATAATAACATAAAGGGCACTAATTATTGCAAGATAATAATAGTCATGTTCTTTTAGGTGTAGGGCGGAAATGTAGGTCGTACCTGAGGGAGAGCAACATGAATGAAGAAGTAATTAATCCGTATATAATTTTACATAATAATTATGTATATTTTTATTCATCCTATTAATTATTCAATCTTTTATCATGATCATGAGTTTGACTCAAAGAAAGTGTATCAAAACAAACAGCTAGGATGTGTCTCTCATTATTTTTAATATGAAGGAGTATTTTATTATGAATATACAGCTGATAAACATACTATCTTCATTAAAATCCCAATTTGGCATTTGGAGATGCGTGCACGTGACATCCTTAAATAAAAATTCTAGATATTCATAATTTTGTTATTCTATGACGTATTTTCTTATTTTGTACAACCCCCATTAGTTTAATTCATTAATCTGCTTTCATTTGAATTAACGTGTTGTCAAAGCGGATTTCCCTTTAAGATCTTTTTACAAAGGTACATTATGCTGCCAAAAGATAAAATTTAAAAAGGAATTTTACATCTTATGCAATTCAAAATTTTAGTATTAACCCCAAAATATTTTTCATGAATTATTTAGATCAAGGTTATCTTTTAAGAATAATCCAAACTATAAATGATATAAAAAAAGTAGAACGTCGATTACTATTTACTCAGTCAATTACGAATTTGAACAGAAATATGGACATAACTAGGAATGACAATTCTTTAAATTTGAAAGGTACTTGTTTCCGTGCTGTTTCCGCTCTAATTTTGGTAAATCTGGAATGACAATTTCCTGTGAAATTTTCTATTCCTAATTTGTAAATGGACTAGACATTTGTAATTTGCCTAGCTTTTAAACTTCGCGTTGTAAATTTGAATTGGCATTCAGAATTTGTGTAACGTGCGTAGATAGTATGTCCTAGAAATAGAAGTGGTCTTTATATTTTTGTTCTTAATTACTAAATTGAATTAGCATTTTCCACTCAATACAGTTTACGTTCCTTATTTTTTCTAATTATTTCAATATTGTACAGGATATGCCCTTTCATTTTTTATCCACTTATAATCATGTTGGAAATGGTAAATCTTCAGATACATGCCATTGATATACGATACTTAATAGAACTCACACGATGCTAACTTATTCTACTGTAGAATAGTACAATTCAACAAGAGGACATACAGGCATATTTTAACATGAGGAGGGAATATATACATATAGGTATACCAATGCACCGGTGAGTTATACTGAAACCTCGTAAATAAAAAATGAAAATTTGGAGGACAGATATAAAAAAAATATTCTTTTAAGAGTTACAACATAAGAGGCATCCTTTTCTATTAAAAAAATTGTAGAACTGTTTTCGGACAATACGAGGTTCCCATCATCACTTGCAATAACTCTAAAATGTATGTTTTCAGCTATTTTTCATCATAATTTTGACATTCGATTTTTAACAGCCCCCAACCTTTGTTTTGTTATTGTTATTATTATGTAATTTTGCAGTTACACAGCAGGCATACTCAGGACTTGTCTCCTCACTTTTATGGAAGCAGGAGACCGTCAAAAACACGGATATACGTCGTGTCGTAATTCAATTTACTACACGACGTAAATAATTACGTAGTGTAGTAATTCGAATTACTACACGACGTAAATAATTACGTAGTGTAGTAATTCGAATTACTACACGACGCAATTCCGAATTACTGCCCAACGATTTAATGTCATGACGTTAAATGAATTAGTGTCGCTACATCAAATAATTAAGGTCGTGTAGTAATTCGAATTACTACACGACGTAAATAATTACGTAGTGTAGTAATTCCAATTACTACACTACCTAAAGAATTACGTCGTGTAGCAAATAATTACTACACGACGTAATTCCGAATTACTGCTCAACGATTTAACGTCATGACGTTAAATCAACCAATGAGACCGTTCGTTATATGAGCGCAATGCGAAGAGCTGAGACTACAGAGTATTGTACAGGAACGTACCGGCAGGAAGTTAGTTGGATGTCCTGACTAATCTCTTGGTGCCGCCAGTGGATAGAGTAAAAAAAACAAGGAGAGAGAGATTACATAATAGGAGAGAGAGAAGCGAAAGGGGGAGATTGGAAAGAAAAGAAGGGGGAACGGGAGAGAAAGAGAAGGGAAGTTAGTTGGATGTTCGATATTCGATATTCAAACTGTGAAGTTGGTTTGATATTCAGGTTCGATATGCAAACGCCTGTGAAGCTGGACCATATTTTTTTTTGGTGTGAAATCGCCATTTTGTTTCCGCTCAAGCGCGATCGCATCAATTGTATAGGTGTATACCCATCGTGTTCATGATTACAAAAAGTGCTTAGAACGTCCAGATATCATCCCCGGATATCAAAGCTCTTCGGCTCGTGAGATATCATTTTCATGGACCAATTAATTATGCAAACTGCTAGTCCTTAACAGGTCCCTTTTCAAGTCACTGATTAGAGACTACATTTAAAATAAAATTTAGCTTGCGCCCCACGCTCTGTTTTTTAAAAAAATGTGTGTCCCCCTGGCCCCAAAATGTTACTTTGTCTCCTCCTAGGTTAAAAACCTTGGTGCCGTCACATGCCACGGACCCGATCCGCATAGCACTGCCCCCCAAAAAAGTTCTACAACCGAGAATAGGAAATGATAATAGGAAAGAAAGGAAAGAAAGATGAAAGATACGTCATTTTATGCATACCATGTCAAAATCAATCTCAAAGTTAAAGTTTTTTTCTCTCGCTGGCTCGAGACTTATTATTAAGCAAATTTTTGCTGCATGCGCCATTGTGTGCCCCCTCTTTTTGTTCTTATAACCTTTTTGTTCTTATAACGCACTGAGCTTGGGGCTTCGCCCTATTGCTCGGGGCACAATCATAAAACATCCTGTTCATACAATGATATGACCCCTCCGTTCTCCCTTCTCTTTCTCTCCCGTTCCCCCTCCTTTTCTTTCCAATCTCCCCCTTTCGCTTCTCTCTCTTCTATTATATATTCTCTCTTTCCTTGTTTTTTTTTTACTCTATCCACTGGCGGCACCAAGAGATTAGTCAGGACATCCAACTAACTTCCTGCCGGTACGTTCCTGTACAATACTCTGTAGTCTCAGCTCTTCGCATTGCGCTCATATAACGAACGGCCTCATTGGTTGATTTAACGTCATGACGTTAAATCGTTGAGCAGTAATTCGGAATTACGTCGTGTAGTAATTATTTGCTACACGACGTAATTATTTAGGTAGTGTAGTAATTGGAATTACTACACTACGTAATTATTTACGTCGTGTAGTAATTCGAATTACTACACGACCTTAATTATTTGATGTAGCGACACTAATTCATTTAACGTCATGACATTAAATCGTTGGGCAGTAATTCGGAATTGCGTCGTGTAGTAATTCGAATTACTACACTACGTAATTATTTACGTCGTGTAGTAATTCGAATTACTACACTACGTAATTATTTACGTCGTGTAGTAAATTGAATTACGACACGACGTATATACGTGTTTTTGACGGTCTCCTGCTTCCATACACTTTGGTGTATAGGCCTAAGCAACAAAATCGCTTCATTTCTATATTCATCTGAGTTCTTTGTTGCGTGGGCGATTTAAAAACTGCATTCCTACACGAGAGAGCTAGGAATAGAAAACCTGAGTAAATACGTCACATTAATTATCTCGAATTCTAACAATACGACTAAAAGCCAAATGTAATCACAGCTTTGCGTGATATTTACGCGCGGACGATCAAGCAATGGAGCTGATGTATCGTTAATCGAAAGTGATCGATCATTGTCTGATGGGAACGCTGTGTAAACGTCATGCTTTCATTCCGCACGATGGCGCCAAAGTAAAATCGAGAAACGACGTGATTCTCCGGTAGGCTTTCATGTGATTTGGTTGGATAGATACCAGAGAAATTATGAAAGTTTTATCTGGTAAATGAATTTGGCGGGAAAGGGGGTGATCTGAAATAATAATCTGGAAATAATAAGACAGAATACCAAGCTTGATCGAACACCCTCTGACAACCTCATTCGTGCTATAACTAAACTCTACCTTGCTCAATGCTCGATTAAGTTCTACATGACAGCGTTTTATATTTCCAAGAAATTTGCCCATTTTCATTTAGTTATTACTTACTATCCCCTTGCTTTCTATCTTGCAGTTCAATGGACTAGAATTCGTTGTAAAAGTTTATCGGTGTAAATGATATTCAACTTTATTCAAATTGTTTCGAATTTCATGCCATAACGTCTATAATTCTAATTTCCATGTGTTTTGAAAATTGAGGATATACGAAACAAAAAAAAACAGCTTGTGCTTGAACAGAGAATGAATAGAAGAAGGCAAGAGCACTATTTATCTAGATTGCATAATAATTGAAAAGAAGAGTCCTCGAAATCAATCAAATAATTATTATGTATCCGAGCCAAGGGGCATAGGGAACATTAATGCATCTCAATGCGCGCTTTCAAAATTATGATGAATCTGTATCTTTCATTATTTCATTAAATTGAAACCAAGTTATTGAAAGCATGAATCAATATAAGAGCTGGGTTTTACTATTGTTCCATTTCAACCTGTTTATTCAGATGTTGTTTCTTCAGGGAGACGCGTATCGTCTCATTATCGGCGCCAATTATCGTGCATTACAATCGCGCATTTCATATCAATATCGCGCGAACAGGAGTTCTGTGATTTTTCAAAAGCATTAATTGTCATGGAAACGAGACAGATTTGTTTCTCCTAGGATCCTATTATAAATCTGTAAAACCGTCTTAATGAGCTTGATTAGTCAATGTGTAGGGGTATTATGCAAAAGCTATTATTGAGGCGCATTTTGAGCTAAAATTAGAAACTGGTATTAATATTTGATAGGTTCATCCGCAATTCCTAATGTTTTTTTCCGATTAACTTACACAAATTACGCCTATAGAAAGCCTTCTATTTTTTTCACGTCTGAGATATGACTTTTCCTCGAAAAAGACTTTGTCTTTTCACAATTTTATCCATACAACTCGATTGAGGAATTGATAAAAACACTTTTTTCAAATATACGTATATAATCATATTTTATAGACTTTTTTAATTATGGCGCCAACTGTCGTCTCTACATCAATTCAAAATGCGTTTTGTACTACAATTTTTTTATTTTCTGCTTACCGTATTTTTTTATATATACATATATATGTATATATATATAATAAATTACGGTAAGCAGAAAAGAAAAAAAATAGAAGTATAAAACAGATTTCAACATGTTCAAAATTTTAGAATACATTTTTTATCTCGTCCATTCTGAATCCGACGTTTTCACACCATTTTTTTGTAAATTGCTACTTCACACACAGTATATATTGATTTAGCAACATGCTATTGTTTTTAGGACATAACTGGTCTACTTCGATAGCTACTTTTGACTGCGTAGAGAACCAACATAAAAGTACTCGTTAAAAACGCGCAAAGATTTAAGTTCTATTATAATCTATTCTACGAATTCAATAGGCACTTCTTTTTTATATCTATATGATGAGGGTAATTATTCAAAAGTTCTCTTTTGTGGCTCGTTCATTAGACAGTCTTCATTTATCATTTAACGTTGACATACTTTTTCCCGAGGTTATCCCTTATAATACTACTTAATAAACGATCATGTTCTTTCAGCGGGATGTAGATCTGTTCTACCGATTAAAAATTTCCCAAGAGACAAATCCATGTTAATGGCATGTATGTGAATGTACATACAATGAAATGTTAATATCTGCTACATTAATCCATGGATCCGACTAGAAAAGGATAGGAAACTCACCCATCCGTTAGCACATCTCAATAGATGAATTCTAAACATATGTTTGTACACAGTCTGAGAGACTGGGTTAATAACCCCTGGAAAAGTGCACTTACTCTTATTCTCCCCCCCCCCCATTACTTGTTGATTGAGAAAATGTTGAATGATCATTCAGAAGATAAAACAAAGATTTATGAAAATTTTGTTCATGTGTAGGGGATCACATTCATTTCACTACTTCTATAAAAAAAAATGAAAGAAACTTTACTGAAAATAATTATTGTTATACGGATCATGATGAAATTTAATTTTTGTAAACCGCTATGAACTCATTCCAATTCCGCCAACACCTTTCTCAATAAAGAAAATTATTCTCCCCATTACTAGTAAGCCAAGAAGCCTCACATCATGTAAATCACTGAGAAATAATATATAGAAGAAAGAAAAGGGATACTATGCACCATGAGTGTTGCGAATGTATAAGGGGGTGATCATTGTTTCATGCCCCCCCCCTTTGAATAGTATGACGTCACGGATCGACACTAGTGTCATGCACGAGATTGTGTCGCTTTGATCCTCTCCCCTTCCCGTTTCCCTTTCCATCCCTGCTTCCCTACTAGCCTAAATCCATCCATTTCGGATAAGTGGTGTCATGATAGGGAAAACACACCCCATTAATACAGCCCCGTGTCCTTGCATGCTTTGAAAATGGACATGCTCTACGTCATTACCCCTCTCTATTCCAATTATATATTCTTTTGCAACATGCATGTTCATCCTGGGCAGTAAATAATCAGCTATACGATGCTGTGACGAAATTGCATCGATTTCTAGTACACCCAAACACACCCCAGCCCCAGTCACCCTAAGAAATGTATTACCTCTTCCATATCCATCTTTATGATCTATACCGCTTGCATTATGCTTGCACGTCTGAGCCTGACTATGGCAACACAACAACAGGTGAATTGAAACCACTTTACTATCATACCCCTCCACGCCCCATTCCATTCTGTACCCCGTCCATCCTATATCCTGATCTTGTGCCTATTATTTCATTAGACGAGCAGTATCAAAGCAGTGATGAGGACTATATACAAGAAAGCACTATTGCGTTATTACCCCTGCCGCCCCATGCAGGATCTCTTCCAAACAAACCCCACTGACACCCTTTTCCATCCCCATCATCTGCACCCCTCTCATTCCCCATCCACGTCTGGGGCTTGATACGTCAGTAAATAATTAGCAAGGCAATACGATGACATGACGACATGACACCGGGGGATACCATGTAAGTGGTAGAAAAGGTAAGCCCTGGGGCACTGAGCGATTGATGACTATGCCTAATTGATATTTTCCCCTCCTGGGACGCACATTTGTCAGAACTCGGAGAGTCAAGAATCTCTTCTTTGGGATTGCTAACTGAAGATGTCGATCGACGTTGGTCATGGTGGTGTACTGTTTTTCAGTACTGGCATTTAAAGACTTGCTATTTGATAGATGCTTCCTACTCCACCACCACCCCCCCCCCCCCCCGTTTTCCTTTGTTCGATTGATTTAAAGGGAACCTATATCTGCGCTGAGTACCCTGACAATAATTTGCTTTCTTGTCACTTTTCATTAAAATCTCTGCTGTAGCTAACATACCATAATTTTTTTTCATCATTTTGTACATGGTACTTACAAATATGTAACTAACATGAGTTATCATCACAATTCATGTCATGAAATAGTTGTGGCTGAAACAATCTTTTCTTGAAATGATGATTCATAATTGGACGAATTCGAACTGTTAATTAGTTTATATGTAGCTTTACTTCATATGACGAGGACAGTATACTGTAAAAAAAAAGATTGGGTAAATTTTAACTAGCACGAGGATAATTATGTGTCCAACTAATTTGGGGCAGTATTTAACCTAAGCATATTGTCCAGAAAGGTTAGAAAATAAGTAGCAATTACTTTAGAATGGGAAAAAACCATCACACTGGATAAATAAAAATGCCCAAAATTGGATGGACACATAATTACCCTCATGAAGCATTTTTACCCAATATCTTTTAGATTGTATACTATTATGACGTACAATTTCCTTTGAGGATTTGTAAGTGCAAAAACAATGCCAACAAGAAATTACATTAATGATAAACCTGGGCTTGCACCCCTACCATATTAGTTCCTTCCAAATCTAAACCAAATACATCAATACTCATCATTAATGAGAGCGGTGTTGGCTCAGTCGGTAACGCGTCTGCCAGTCGAACCAAAGATCGCGGGTTCGAGTCCACCCGGGCGGATGACTGAAGCCAGTGCATTGTGTGTAAACGTCTCTCCAATGTTTCATAGATGCAGGCTATGTTACAATGGAAAACACTCCGTCCCTCGGATAGGACGTTAAATGGAGGCCCCGTGTAGAGGAGAGTCACCACCTTTGCACGTTTAGAACCCACCGCACTATTCGTATAAGTGTAGGGGGAAACCCCGGTGTAGTGGTCCACCTGCACTCCCCCCAATCAGTTATATCAGGAGAGACCTGCGGGTCATAGCGATTCAGTTCGCTTTTCGTCTCCTAGGCGCAGGTGACGCCAAACAAAGAATAAAAATAATGATAATACAATAATATTGCATCTACATCAGCACCATTTTGATAACGATGAATACCAAATTGTCGAGTATGAGGTGGCTACGTATGTAGAAATCAATCTTACAGTCAATGAATTCTTCGGGACATGTTTGGTGAAAATGTTGCAATATCAGTATGTGATTACTGAAACCGATTGTATCGTTTTAGGTTACAGTCCATTGAACTGTCTCTTCAGTGTAACAGCAGTGCGGACGTCCACCCTGAAGTTCTGACAACTTCTCCTAAAAATGGGAACATTTGGAAATCGAAGAATCGTAAGTTCTTTGATCCGACAGTTTATCGATATAATGATAATAATTAATATGTATAGATGTTAAACAGTGAGCTATAATTATATTTCGTCTAATAAAAACATAACCATCAACACAACCCACGTATATTTCGTACGTGAATCGTGGACCTGCAGAAAGAAAATATGGTTGCAGTTTTTAATGGTGGCCTCTAACACCGAAGCCGAAAGATTGGGGAAAAACAAAGTAGTTCTCGAGGCAATGATGCGCGACTAATTAGAGTAGAGAGAAGAACACTGCCGTATACGTGGAAGTGAATGATTGAATTAAGTATATACAAAAGCTATGGTCTATTAACTCTTCGATTGAGTTCTAAAGATAGGCAGTTGATATTTATATCGTAGGTATTAGTAACAGATTATTAAATTTGGTAATGAATTTCCTGGTAAGGTGAGGTGAACATAAAGTAACATGGATCCAGAGGTCATTGGTTTAGATAATTGTTTTGTTTACTTTCCAAGATTGCCTTCGTCATTTATCATACAAATTCAGTTTTAGATAAAATAAAGTAATATTAGCGTGATAATTGATTATGTTTCCCCTGACGTAATTTTCTCTCTTCCAGGTAACTTGAAAAGGTTTTTGACTTTATTAACATTTTAGGCTTTTGACATTGTCAAGCACCTTAATTTTCGCGACTCCTACACATTTAAATTGTTAGGCAATATACTGTTCACTGTGTTGGGTATATATATATATATATATATATATATATATATATATATATATATATATATATATATATATATATATATACTAATATATACATATACAGTGCGTATCAAAAAAAAGTTTACACTTTGAAAAAGTCCTGGGAATTAAAAAATACACAACACGTGGGTAATTTTTTCACATATAATCTTCAGTTGGGTCTCATCTATCCAATGAAAGTAAAAGTTTTGTCAGAATGTCACACTTGAGTGAGCACTGTCCATTTCTGTAAAGCTCGCAGAAATCTGTTTGCGCAGAAATGCTCGTTTTCATGCTGTGTCAAGTCGAAAGGACGAAATCAAACTGACACTACGAAAGATTTATCATACATTTTCCTTGCACTTTTAGGCAATTGGAATAAAACGGATACATTCAAGCATTTTGTGACAATTTTGCCACCCAAATTGAAATTTCAACACTCAATAAGCACAACCTTTACCCTATTTGTGCCAGCTGGATCTGAGGACATAACTGAATCCGAACAAAAGTTTACATTAAACATCTCTAGCATTTTTTCACTAAGTTTTTGTCATTGAAAGTTGGTTTACATTTCATTTTTCATTTAATACTTGTTTATCCACACTTTTCCCAAGCTAAGCAATGATTAACAAAATGAAAATCAAGCTTAAGCCATTCCATGTAAATCACAGCTCAGTGTAAAGCAAATATCATCACGATGGCCTCGGTGTGTTGGGGAGTGGGGTGGGGCAAAATGTACTCTTCTAAGTGTTTTGGGCAAGGAAACAAGTCAAACAATGTAGAAGATATCTTAAAATCAATTTTACTAGCTAAATTCCATGTGTTCTTCATGATTAAGGGCTACTTTTATTCGCATAACTATTTCAAATTTCTGCGCAAATCATTTTTCACTAACTTTTCAAAAGTGAGTGGTGCTCACTCAAGCGGAAATATTTTTCGACAGTATCGTCATTTGCTTTAATGGACCTGTACCAATGTTAAAATGTGGAACAATCTTCAGGATATTACAAATGTATAATTTTACAGGATTTTTTCAAAGTGTAAACTTTTTTTTGATACGCACTGTATATATATATATATATATATATACATATATACATATATATATATATATATATATATATATATATATATATATATATATATATATATATATATATATATATATATATATATATATATACATATATAATGTGTGTGTGTGTATATGTATATATATAATCCGGGTAAATATACCATTATTATAGGTTTTCCCGTCCAATTTCGTCAAAATTTCAACCGATTTAATGATGTAATAATTCCATTTGCAACTAAGTTGAATGACCTATGAGATCAGCATTTAAATAGCCAAATACTTAATTTAATTTAATTCTACTGGCACGCGATTTCATAGTTATTTCATTTAAACATTTATAAAGAACGATCAAATTAAAATAGCCGAGTAGTGTTTTCAAATTCTCACCGGTACCTTCCTTGCGAACGTTTAGGAATTCAAAATCATTAATATGCAATCACTTACAAGATATGGACAGTGTTTTTCGTTGTTGTTTTTTTTTTACTTCTTTTGAATAATTATGGAAATGGGTTTTACCCCTAAATTGGATGTTAAAAATTTTACTGAATTTTACATCTGACAGACCATCATCGGAACAACAACTCGTTTTTGTTCCACTTTTATAACTATATATAGACTGTGGTCAATTCCATGATACCCATCCCTTCCCCAAAACGATTTGAATTATATACAATTATGTAAAATAAAAAGAACAAAATGATGAAGAAAAAATACCTACCATTGACATACTAGGTCATCGACCCACTCAATGGCGGATTCAGGGGGAGGGCACAGCCGACTCGTGCCCCCCCCCCCCCTTAGAGGCACAATTAATTTTTTTCGTGGACGAAATACCCTTATTCTTTGGTTAATAACCTTCTTTTTTTACTCGTCAAATTCCTCCGGAATATTGTGCCCCCCTTTTGGGAAATCCTGGATCCGCCCCTGCACCCACTCATCAATAACTTAAAGAATAAGCGTTTACAACCATATCCTATAAGTGTTGCATGAATTACGTCTTTATCAAACATAATGGAATAAAATGATTCTAACTGAAAAGATCCGCAAAAAATAGAAATATAGGGTAAAGTTAAAAAAAAAATACAGAAACAGTATCAGAATTAGGAAGTTTAAAGTGCAAATATGTGTTCTGATAAATGAAATAGAAAATGGTGTTTCAGGCGAAATTAAACGATCAGCTCGTCGTCGCGAAATCAAATGACACCTTAGGGCCATTAATTTCAACGAGTTTCTCTCTGAATTGAATTTCTACAAAATTCAAAGGAATTATATAAAACGGAATAAAATGCTAAATGAATAAAAATGAACTATGTGTGCAGAGGGTGGACGAAATATTTCGAATTTGAACGTCCTTTCATTAATTCAATTGCAAATCTGATGAAATTGGACGGGAAAACCTATATTATCCAATTGAGCAATATTTTTTTACAAAATTTTTAGTTTTGTATTAAACAATTTGGATAGATTTAAACCAATAGTTGTGTGGACAGTATGTTGCCCAGTGATGGTTAAAATTAAGAGTGTATTCAAAGAATAATCTTAGAACTTCTCTTAAAACAAATACTGATTCTATTAGGAGTAGAATGACACTGTCTTTTCGAGTTTTCAAATGTTAGACCTACAGCTAACACTTTTTGTCGATAGAAATTAATCAATCCAACGCGAGGTGAGATAGAATCCGTGCAGCAATGGAGAGATGGTTATGGAAGAAAATTTTTTTTTTTTTATTTGAAACAGACGTGATTGATATAGACTGGAATCACTGGATATTGTGTTACAGTTTGTGCACGAAGGAATATTTAACAACATACATTATAGACAACTTGCTGCGACATACATTCTGTGACGCGTCTGTTTGGCAACAGGAAATGTTTTTTTATGAGCATGGGTCACACAGGGAGTTGCTATTTTGCGAAAGTGCACAACGACATCTTAACAATTTACGCGAGTCACAGAAATCATGACGCGAATACAATGCTGCCTATCATGGCAATTTCTCAAAAATATTAAGAGGCAAAAAACATTCATTGTCATGAGATAGACTCCTGGTTGAGCTTGGCTGACATAGTAAATTGTAAAATAAGAAATTTTGTATTCGGCATGTTGGCTTCTTGTACATTTAACTTTGTTCAAAATTGTTTGATTTGTAGTAATGTTGCGTGCAGTTATGATGCGCAGATATATGGCTAAAGATAAAATGTATGCAGGAACCATTTTAAAAGGTATCTCAATTGGACGTCACATTAAAAATAAAATCATTAAAAATTAAATTTAGACATCAAGAGTGTACAGATGATGGGAATCAGACGATTGAACTATCATGTTTGCTCTTCTTTTATTTGTGTAGATTTTTTTAAATAGAGCTTTTGAATAATTATGTATTCTGTGTAACACCATCGCAATGGTGCTTACGCACGATTTTTTTTGCTAAAAAAATATTTTTTATACAATTCCTTTCACAACATGTATATAAAATTCATTAGACCTATATCATCGGGTCATGTAGATACAATTAACACTGGACCATTAGTATGCTAGTGTTCGATCAAACTTTAACTTTGACAACCATAAATATTGATATTTTCTACTCCTCAGGAGGTCAAGATTATCCTTATAGAAATAATTTCTCGTCTCGAACTTCACGAGGCAGATGAATTGCACACTAAATGTTGCCAAATGTGATCAAAGAATGCGTTTGGAATCTCCTTAATTTCACAATCTAAGTTTTAAGTGTCCCTTTCGATATGTTTCTAAACGCAAATGAATATATTCGATGTCCCATTTCAACACTCGAATCGGACGCCCCGGACACTGAAACGAGATAGACCGCTCACTATCGTTCGCATTCATTTTTGTCAAAAATGATGTCGGCCTCAATCCCGTCTTCCCCGAGGCGGAGGGCGTAATTGCAACATGACTAAATGTTGACCCAGTTGACGGTGAAGAAAAAACAGGTCAATAAATACATAAATACATGAAATTTGGGGCTTTATTCGTGTCCGCTAGGGAATTGACATAGTTAGAGACAAAGTCGTGTTGCGAGGAGTAAAGTGTTGTTTTCTATTCCCTCGTGCCGTAGGGCTTAAGGTAAGATAAACTAACCATGGGTCGAAGCATCATCATATATACTTTAAACATGTTAAAACGAAGAAAGGTCCAAGGGTGTTATTGATAAGGTCATGCAAAGCTATGATTTGAAACATTATCCCTTGTCATCTTGGTGGAAAGGGGGCATGTTTTCCTCAAATGTTTATTCAATATCGACCACACGCCTCTCTCCTGATGAGCAAAGATGTTCAAATAGACATTAAGATCTTCCTATTCTACACTCTATCATGTTCATAGCAGCGAGATGAAGGTGGCATTGCCAATACATAACTATGAGTATTTCTCTTTAAGAATACGAGGTGAAAATGGAATGAATTTATGTGAAACACGTCGTGACCCATGATCACTTAAGCATGCTAAGGGTTAGGGTTATTCAACAATATGAGACAATTCATTAATAATTTATAGATGATTTGGGGAATTATTCGACTGACAGATTGGATCGCTGACATATTTATTTGACCTCCTCCTAAATTCACATAACTTTTATGCTAGCCCCAATTCTTATCAATTCCCTGCATCCATTACCCTTCCAATATAATTATGGTGTCAATATAGACGTTCATAATTATGCCAATTTAATTATTTTCCACAAAGTCCGATGAACTTCCACAAAAAAAAGCATTATGATCGAATCTTCGTGCAATTACAGCCCCTTCATCGTTGATCCACTTTCTCTATATACGTTGCTGCTTTGGTAATTATGTTGTCAAGACTTGTGATGAAACACTTATGTATCAAAGGGGGTGAACCGTTGCTTTATGAAATATAAAATCTAATAAATTACTCAAAGGATTCATTTACCGTTAGACGACATTTTCAAGGATACCGTATGTCTAATAGATGCAATCCTATATGCAACATTTCCTTTCAAATATAGACATGAATGTAATAATGAGTAAGTTTTGAGAAACAGTGTCTAACCAACATTTTTTTACATCTAGGAAAGGAGAATATGATATGATTTTGTATGGAGGAATTGCAATAGAGGAGAGAAAATGACGAGGAAGAAGAAGAGGAGGAGGATTTGAAAGAAACAGGGGGAACTTTTCTCAATCCAACATTCATACCGTTGACTGAATCGGCGTGGGTGTCAGAGGGAGACAAAAAAGATAAAGGGAGAAAAGGAAAATAAACAAAAAGAAATGTTTTGCATATGTTTTGCTGTTTTATAATACATATCATGACTTTAAAGTTTAATTTGAACTTGAACCTAAAACCTGAGCATTGTTCCTTCTAAACGGATGTGTATAAATCTTAGGTATCCCCAAATCGATCAATTGTGGCGGCATACGATATCACACCATAACTATGTAAAATACAGCCAGCCTTTCTGGTTTTATATTTCACTACATGACATGTTCTTCAAGATGATAATATTATTCAAATAACTAAAGTTGCACGAAACACAAGGAAACGTTTGCGACTGTCTGATAGATACAGAGACTTGCAGTATCGGATAATAAGTAAGATATTTGAAAGAGAGGGGGTGGAGAGACAGACGGAATGAAAGAAAGAAAGAAAGAGGGAGGGAGGGAGGATAGAGGGGGAGACCATTATCCTATCTCCCGTATTTCAAAATGCTTCTTGTTACGTGATACGTTTAAAAACGCTCTTAACACCACAGACTAGTCTCTATTTTCTTATTACCTAGTTTTACATCATATCCAATATACCAATAATAATTTTCTTTCTTTTTTATTATTTGTTTGTTAACGCTTCATTTGATTAATGAACGATAAAAATCCTAACTCACGAGAGTAAGTGAAATGTAATTTTAGATTACTAACTACTTCCTAGTTATGGCAGTCAAATACGTACCTTAAATATGCATTTCGGGGCCAATCAACTATGCAACTTACCATTGATTTTTTTTTTTGGGGGGGGATATCAAGATATGACCGCAAACTCCAAGTGTAAGACAAGGTGCAAAGTGGTTGAAACATACTTTCAAAATGTATAGATATGTAATTCCTTATATGCCTATTGTACCTATCAATGTGCATGGAAACTAGAAATTCTGAAAAATTGCTGCTTGGTTTTGGTAAAACGGAATTATCTCTATCAAAATCTGGAGTAGGAATAATATCCTAACTTCAACTTCATTAAGCAAGTTCAGAACCTGCACACTCTGCCAGATATTTGAATGCGAACACTCCTGGGAAGTACAGTCTACACTTTCCATATTCCAAATATTGTGTCAGATCTTTTATTTCTCAAAATGTGTCTTTACTTCATTTTATTTCGAATTTATTTGCTGATCAAGATATAGTTTGCCTTCTATGATAGTTTTTTACACGTAGAGGGTGTATTTCTTTATATTCATAATACCCTACACCTTCTTTCCTCATGCCATGAACCGGGGAATAATATCAAACGCAATTGACCAATCAATCAATAAAACTGTCTTAAAGAGGTTCACAAATAATAACAATCGGTTTAATCATCCAGTATGGTCCATCAACGAGGTATTTCATTCAAGTCCATCGGTCAATGGAGCAAGACCAGTAATGGTTTTGATGACTGATGATAATCTTCATAACCCCTAGAGAAAGAAATCGCTCTCATTGATGGAATAGAAGAAATCAATGAAATGCTAGTGATGGAATAATTTTTACTTAAGTAGTGTGGAAGTTTTACAGATCAAGAAAGCATTAGATTCGTAGAGTTTGTAGTAATGGTGGCGAGGGTGGTGATGGTGGTGTGGTTGGGTGGTGGTGGTAGTGGTGGTGGTGGTGGTGGTGGTGGTGGTGATGGTGATAATGATACTCAAATGTATTTTTCAGTATATTTGAAATCAAACTTATACTTAAATCAATTATTTTCTATAAGATTATTAGATGATGCATTTTTATTAATTAGATTTTACAACTATATATATATTCTTCTAATCAGAAAACATGCTAAGGGATAATTTCTTCCCTTGTATTGGCATTTATTTACTCCGTAATAAGTGCAATGACTACTGGCGTCCTTTGGCAAGGCGTCAGTCCACACTTTACCGCTCTCGACCCAGATGCTAGGGACGTTATGACATAAAGTGATATGCGCTATACAAGAACTGCGTTGTTATTATTATTACTATTATTGATAGTGATATTCTTTTAACACTCCACTCACAAACAATTAAATCCAAGTAAATCTACATTAATTGCATAGCAAGTTTGAAAATAAGGCCTTTAATCGAATATTCGCTTTACATTCTTTGGATTAAATTATCGATGAAATATCATTACTTTCATTACTTAACACATAACATGGAATCACATAACGGTGCTGTGCAGATCATATAAAATTACTTCTATATTTTCTCTTCAATTGAACTTTCGTTTGTTTGAACACCCTTTGCGGATACTGAATGCAAAGCTAATTTTACATCGAGGATTTGACACCCTACCATAAAAAGGACAGTCGGATTCGATTCAAACTTGCCTTCTTTTCATTAAATATTCCTCTGGCTTTATTCTTGCGCCAATTTCAAAAGAACCAAGTCGAATTATTGGACTCGTGTATCGTGAAGATTTGAGCAAGACTTCACGGTTGTATCACATTTCAGAGCGGAGTTATTGAACCCCGGTACTAAGGAGTCTGCATCCCAAGTCGGACGTTTATGAATTTATTTCGTTACTTTGTTCTATATTGGAATATGGGAGGTGATTTGGGATCGGAAATACCTGCAAGCTTCATTTTATGAAGACTGAAACTTGATCGAGATAAGAAAGGGGAGATTTAGGGTCATTGTAACTCGGGGGAGTAAATAGTTCTTGCTTTATGACCCAACTGCACGGTTTAATGAAACTTCTGATGTACTTCTGCCTCTATTAATGCTACTTTGATTCATTACAAACCATTTGCCTTGATTGTAAATCGTTTTGTATGAGGAAGAAGAGAAAGGAGTGAGGGTTTTTCATTCAATATTATTCCAATGTATGGGAACTTAAATGCTATTTTGGATGAAAACCTGCTTCATGACCATAATAAAATGTTTCATGTTGCTCATTAGTCATTACATGATTGATATTATTGTATGCACTTGATATTTCGAGTTCGCCAGGTGCACGTTTAATCCATGTGTCAAGTAATTGTAGCATTCTTGCGTCGACATAATCAAGAGGGAAAATCTCACGTGGTTTGTGGAAGGCATGGTTGTCTTATATTCACTTAATACTCATAGTAATATTGAAATATTGAAAGAAAGTAAATGCGGTAATATGTAGGTTAAGAACGCTTTGCATAAAATAAAATAATGAAGAAAGAACAAGTAAAGGGAACAGATAAGGGGACAGAGTGAAGAGAGAGGGGGGCGACAGAAGGTCGGCTATGATATAAGAAAGAAAGGTTAAGTGCACGTCTGGTATGGTGTCAAGAATCAGATAATCTAATGATTCACATTGTGCCTATCTTGCCCCAGACTACAGGTGTCTTCAGACCGGTGATTCTATATCCCTCCTCTCTCCTTTCATTGTCCTCATTGACAGGAAGGGTATATGAAGGTAGAGTCTTTAAGAGTGTTAAGAGGGACACGACATTAAAACATGTAACTTATCAAGGTCTATATTTACTCATATATCTGGAGTAGATTATGATGAAATCCTTGCTGACGCAAGTTGTACATTAACGATTAACGATGTGTACCATCTGGGTTTACCTTGACAAGATAGCCCATGGAAGTCGGGTTGGCTTATTTCCGGTGTGGTCTACTGTTGGTGTTAAAATACTATCCTTTTATTTAGGAAGAACACAATTACTAACACATCAATTGCGCAGGATTTAAGATTCCCAAGCAAATACCCCCCCCCTGCTAACTAGAACGCATTCGGGACGAATATTTTTGTTCCAATTATCTTTCAGAAGACGTTAATCTTAGGTGCATTACCATCGACAATGATTGTAAACCACTCTGAGAGTGTTTTTCTATATCATTTTGTCTCATAAATGGAGTTTACGAGAATCTTTAGTATAGAACACGATTACAATGTGCCCACAAACTTTCGCTAAGTATCACTTGGCAATTATTAGGCAGTACTTTCCTCTCTTCTTCGCAGTATACCTCTCTTGACAAGGAAATAACAAGCCCCCACCGTTCTCCCCTATACCACCCCCTTTTGCTATAGGACAGGCATTAGAGTTGCATTATTTTACCCCCCCCCCCCCTTCTCTCCCTCTCAACTCCTCCGATCTGAGAACCAGGGTCTGCCAACAGCCACTTTTCCTTGGCTGCAAGGGTGTCTGAGATCGGAAGGTAAACACATTATACTGGTTGAAGGGTAAACGAGAGAGAGCCACAGCGTTTACTGATGAACAGAGCAAGCCAACGGGCAATGGAATCAGATTCCAGCACCTGATCAGCAGAGAATGAGAGGAAGAGAGATATAGAGTGGGAGATCGAGATAGAGGGGTTGAGGAGATTGAGAGAGGAATGGAGGGAGGCAAATTTATAGAAAATTATGCTGATATTAATAGAAAAAAAGGGAATAAAGCAGTGATTATAAAAAAGAGAAAATAAATAAACATATGCTATTTCATTCTCAATAGGTCTATATGGTAAAAACTAAAAGTTATCATTAGTTATCACTATCAGGAAATGATTCACATTAATACCCTATTAAACTAAGAATCATAGACCGCAACATTGCAAACAAAGAACGTGAATATAAAATAAATTGTGCGAATAGTTCAGAATTTGAAAAATACTAATCTAAAGTAGATGTGAACGTATAGCCTGGAAAGAGAGCGAGGGATTGAATGTAATTGTGTGGAGAAGTGGGAAGATTTGTGAGGGTGTGCGGGTGTGTGTGGGTGTGAGAGCGAGATGGGAAGCAAACATGACACGAATGAAGTGTAAGTGGGTGCGTGTGTGTGTCCGTGAGTTTGACTTTTAGGGTGGGTGTGTTTGTGTGGGGACCTCGGAAATTGCAAGGATATGAAAAAGAAAGAGAGTGACAGATAAACATTGAGAAAGAGAGGGGGGAAGCGAGAGCCAAAAAAGGTAAGAAAAGGGAAATGGCAAAGATAAAATTTAGGAGAGAGAGGGGCAAATGTCTCTTGGGTTAATGAGAATCCCTCTTTAGTAGCTTATTTCGATTTAATTGTGTAACATTTCGCAGCTCAAGCATGATGTAATCTTCTTGCGCTTCTTCGGGGCTTGGTTTGTAATTAGTGCAAGATTCTCTCACACAGGCACATGCGGATACTACCCGTGAATCGTGCCAGGGGCAAGGCTATAGAACACGTACAGAGCCCATCCCCTCCTCCTTTCCCTTGATGTTCCAAGAGATTGCAAAGAATTTTATACAAACGCACAGAGATAATATAAAATAAAGGGTATAGACGACTGAATGGGAAATTATCTGACCATGTTCTCTAGTGGGTGTAGGGTGTAAGAACCTGGCCGAAATAGAATGTCCAGAGGTAAATGATGTTTTGTACACCAAATTAAGTTTTGATTTCGGAGAGATCATGATAAGACCAATCCATAATCGCATCAATAAATCAAGAACAATACAAATACAAACCGGTGCAAGTAATTGAAGAGGAATCTGAGAATGTCACGTTGACTAGACTAGAATTAGTGAACCATCGTTTGATTGAAGTAACCGTTTGGGTGCTAATAATTCACATGGTTAACAAAGCAATTCTTGTGATCCTGAAAAACAACCATGCAACTGGTTACGGGAGCGCGCAAATCTGGCAATTTCAATTTTCTTTCAATTGCAACCCAATTCCTTATTACCTATGGTAAATCCGCTTTATTGATTTTTCTCCACTCATTGCTGGTTTCACAATAACGATATTTACGGGTTAATATTAGGATCGCATTCTTTGATTTTGTTGTTATTCCTCTGTACATCCCTTCTTACTTGTCATAACTGCACCTTTGTTTGCCGGCGTCATTTTTCTCAACCGTTGGCAGATCGCCTGATAACGGTTCATTAAATCCAGTTGGTTTGCTCCTTCCCTTGCCGGGTCAGTTATTTTATATGATGAGCCCCCGTCACCTCTAAGTATTCAAGAGATTCATGAGCTAAGAAAAATGATTAACGCAGCATATTGTTTTATTATTTTAAAGAGGAGAATTGAAAACAAGTCATCTTTCAGATCCATGCCCTCCGTCCACGGTCCCCCGTACCATTACAGGAGATTTAATCAAAAGAACTCTTTGAAACACTCAAGAACATTTCAAATCAGAGAGGACATTACTGAGAGAGGAATTAAAAAAAAGTGTTATTGAATTTTCAAAGACCTTTAGTGATTATTTTTATGTTAAATATGGAAGTAGGAATGGTTTATTAATACTTTAATATAGTAAATCAAACCTTTTTTCTTGCATGATAATCTGTCAACCATAATCTTCATTTGGATTGAGTTATACCCTAGGCATTTAGAGATTCTCCTCCAGATGGGAAATGGAAGTAATGAATTTAAGAGAGATAAACTTTAATCAAACATTTGAGACAAAAGAGCTTAGGAAATTAAAGCAGGCTCTGCAGTTTTTTCAATACTTCAGATATTAACACTTGAGAAATAAGATGAAGTGATACAGCTTTTAAGGATTCGGAAATTAACCATCGAGACTTTTAATGCTTTTAATACTCGTGAAATTAACACTCGGTTGTATCAAACCAAGCAATACAGCTTTTATTAATTTTGCATTGTAAATATGTCAACCGATTTTTATTTTCCCTAAGAACTTTCGTTATTTGTCGTTTGCTTTCATCATGTTCATACTGGAAGCAATATAATGAAGAATGTAGGTTTACAACACGGCAAAAGTCATTAGAGAATATTGGATGGGTATGGGTAATAACTCACATATCAATGTATAACTCGATTCCGCCGCCTGGCCATAAAATTGGAGACCAAATTAATGAGCATTCATGCAGCATTCACCCTCCAATTCATAAGATCATAAATTAAACAAAAAAGAAATCATGGGCGAATGTAGTCATGTTCGACTAATATTCCTCATAAATTTTTACGAGGGAATGTTTCCATACTGCTTTGATTGAATAGATAGATTGAGATTAACAGTATGATTAATCTATTTCTCTCTTGTAAACAGACAGTCGTTGAAGTCCATGGCCCCGATTCATTCATCATTTTCTGTAAAGCCCCCCCCCCTCCCTCCTCCTGGGTATCGTAAAAATGATATACGTCAGCATCTACTTTGTTCCTTCCATTCTTAATGGAGTTGTTCTTCTTTAAGGAGTTATTGCTGTAGGGTCTAACTTTTGATATTAGAACACGAGGGTATACCAAAGATGGACTAAAATATATTTAAATGTAAATAAAACCGATTCCATTGTTAATTATTATTTTGATGAATAATAATAATAATCATAATCATTGCGTATATAGCGCATGATTATCACACTGATAACATCACGTCTCTATGCGCTTTTGAAGTAGAAACGAAGAGAAGGAAACACTTGTTTACGGAGCATTATAATCAATGATGTACATGTGTATCTTATCTTACAATACGGAATGTCTTCAAAAGGGACTTGGATTTAACGTAAAGTGATATAATCATTGGAGAGGTTCAGATAAATAATGAACATGTAATTATCGGGAGGTGACGTCATACCCAATATGGTGTAGTTTGATTTGTTCTAAGTAATTGATCTGATTCTCAGATATACAGCAAAAACTGTGGTGTTAACCGGTGTACATAGAGGACCACACCAGTTATTTTACACCGGTGTTAAATTGGTGGCGTTAGTTTTACACCTATAGGTGTTATTACAACACCTTTTGTCGTTACATTTACACTCTTTGGTGTTATATTTAATCTCTATGGTGTAATTTGAACACCTCAGGGTGTGGTCCTCTATTAACACCAATTGGTGTCAGTTTTAACACTGCAGTTTTTACAGTGTAGTTTAGTACCTCTTTGGCTAAACTTATTTGGTCTTATTGCCGTTTTGTCTAAACTGCACTTAGTCTAATACCCACTTAGTCTAATTATCATGTAACCTAATGCCCAGTTTGTCTAAATAGACATGGATGAATGCTTGATGAATATTTCTTTCTATATTCCATTATCATAAATGAATTTCTCACAAAGCTTTAAGACAGCTCTATTTATTACTTCTTCGGTAGTATTTCCATTTAAATCTAAACACCCTAAATATTTTAATCACTTAATTCACTTCAAATATTAGAAAAATAGAAATTCACTCTACAGAAGCAGTTGACTTTTCCCGATTAACAGAATGATAGTGCTTGATCATTCAAAAACAATAACAACAACAGCTCAATCGACCCCCTTCCCTCGCATACGACATTCCTCGACCTCTTTAATAAATCACCCTAGGGCAAGATAGAAGGTGGGCAAGTCAAAAATTATTATTTTTTGGCGGGAATTGATCGGTGGATAAAAATAAAGCACCCACTTGTCTCTGAAAGTGTAATCCTTCATATCGAAAGGCTGGACACTCGATATCGATCAAACCCAGTGAGATCGATCAACATCTCACAATCTTGGCGCGTTCCTACTCTCTATATATTCGGCTGGAGAGTGATGCTCGCGCATCCCTCGTTGACAATAGTCTGAAATGTCTGGATCTTACAATGAAGGCTTCCAAGTCAACATCTTATGTCGTCTTCATAGCCATTCTAATTTCATTGACATCTTTCTTCATTTTACAAAAATATATTATTTGTGCATTGTTGATAGACATGTAAGACCTATTGATGCTCGTTTTAATGGTATTTTTGTCATTTATTCGTGCTTTGAAGACTTATTAAATTGAACTAAAAGAAGTTGAATTAAGGCTGGTTGAAAGAAAAATATATCAATATGTCATATTTCAAATTGAGCTACCGCAGTACAAATCTTGATTATGAAACGTATTTGGCGAAATATTACTTAAACTCATCACAACTTCATTTGTAAGTTGATTCAAGATTTTTCAAAACCACTTCGTACACCAACCACGGTATACATGTTGCCTTTAATCACATCGCATGAAACCTTAGCTATGCATTGTTCATCTTCAAGAAATGTCAAGTACAGTAATATAGGGGTTTCCCCCGAAAAAACTAGGGAGTAGTTTGATGTTGAAATTGAATCGTCTAAACACGAATGAAGTGTCGGCTGTCATCAGCTTTGTATTGCGGTACGTCGGGTCGGCCCCGTTTTCTTGCCGTCAATGCGGCGTTGACGTACAAGGCGGTTTGTGGAGCAAGGGTTTATGTCAGGTTAAGGAGAGAGAGAGGGGGGAATGAAAAATACCGCGAGAAAACAAGAAAAAAAAACGAAGACTGAAAGATACTTCGGTGTGATTTATATATATATGAATGCAATGTATAAAACAGACGGCGAGAGAGTATATTGTTTGAAAAGAAAAAAAAGGGGAAGCAAATTCAAAAAGTAAGAGGCCAGGGAGGGATATAGACAGAGAGGGAACTGAGTGTGAGACAGATAGAATAGAAAGTGGGAGTGAAAGAGAGAGTCGCCCCCCCCCCCTTAAACAGATAAAGGCATCGTATTTTTTCACAAAAATTACGAGTTTATCTTTTTTATGTTTTACACACCTAAATGCCTCTACGCCTCATACACAGAGTGTATGCAAACTTTATTAGCAACAATGTATGTTTTAACCCCTTCATTTCGCTCACGGGTGTACTTTCAAAGATAGTGCACCCCCCCCCCCTTCCCCCCAAAATAGCCCCTTGAAATTGTTTTTCATTTACCCCCACTGGGTGTATGCATGCCCACTGATGTCATGTACAGGGGCCCGTAACACAAACCTTAGCAATGATCGTACAACATTTTTTTATGATTGATTGCATTAAGTACAATATACAATCAATCGTGAAAATCAAACTTACGATTAATCTTAAACCTTTGTGATACGAGACCCAGGACACCCAGCATTGCCACATCGATTTGAATGAACGTATGGTTAACCATACGAGAAGCTACTACGTCAATTACGCTGCGGTCAGTTTCCAATTGACACCATCTCAAACATGGTCAACTTTCAAAAGCTGAATAAACACTGTTAAGATAATATTTATAATATCTATATTTGTACGCAGCTACCAGGCCTATATACATGAATTTACTCTCATGCGTTTATAACAACGCATGGTTCATGAATAGAATCATCATAGATTTGGCTGATGGTGTATATGCGTGGCCAGTTATTTACTTTTTAAATCAATTTTATAATTGTTTATATTATAAAGGAGTAAGACTGCTCGTGGTTTGGGGATGATGACTATTTATGCTGATGATTGTGGTGACAATTTATCAACGAACAGAGTCTGTGAATTTGTATCGTACACAAAAACAAAGGACATATTTTTTCGTTTGGACGTTATATTCGTTACTTTTGAGTAGTTGTTAATATTGTTCCAAAAGTACCCTGGGTGGTGATTTTTTTTACCATTTTCTTAGCTTATTATAACCCGATTTTCATATTATAGCTTTAATTTTATTTTAGCCAAAATCAATGCAATCCCAATTTAATATATTCAAAAATGGAACTAGAAAATACACGCGCGTACTGTCTTGGAGTATTCATAATTAATTTATTAATAGGCCTACATTAGACCTTACATATTCTATCGCAATCAAATTAACTTTTAAAAAGCATCAAAAAACCTTTAGCATCTAACATTATTATCATGAATATTATACTATCTGTATAATATCTAATATAATAGACTTTATACAGACGGTCACACCTTCATGATAGGTTTCGTAAACATCAAGGGTACAGCTCGGTTTAATATTGTCTTGACATTGCACAGAATTTTGTACACAATATTACACATCAGACAATATCAGTGCCATCTTGGCGCCATATTGATTTTGATTTGTACGTCAGTTTATCGTTCAAATTTCTTGCCTATTATTGTGGACAAGGGGCTTTCAAATCACAAGGCGCCTGATTTAGGGTGGTCAGACAATCAAATGAAGAAACTTTGGTCGGATGTGCACTCTTTTCATCAACGAAACTGGAAGTAATTTGAAAAATTGTTCTTCATCCTTTTTTATATTGCATGTGTTGATCACAATCAAACGGTGTTTTCACAATCTGTTTACAGTACACAAAATATCATGTATGGGACTGCAATTGGATGTAACGTAATAGTGTCGTCAAAACGAAAAAAAAATCTAAGAATTCTTTTTCAAGAGTACATCAAGGTTTCCTTCAGTCTGTGCGACAGAATTCTCATTTTCCTATCAAAGTCATCCTCCGTTGAACGTGACCTTGCTTTGGGATGTTCGAGAAGGCTCGACAAATTGCTTTTCATGTTAGGCATTTTTCAAGCATTTTCCAACAAATGATTATGATTCCACGGCTGAGGAAACGGTGTGTGCAGAGATTAAAAACGCCGCTAGGCAGGCTAGGTGACTCAGAGATCTTCTTTAATGGCTTTTTAATTGTACCATGCGGATTGGGGAAGATGGGGCAGTAGGGGAACTTGTAGGTGTTTCATAAAGCTGTTCGTCAAGAGCAACTGTAAGAACGACTGGTGATCCTTTCTTGTGGTAAATGGTATATTCATTGGTGATGGTTTACCACGTTCACCAGTCGTTGGGAATACATCACTTTTTACCTTGTTTAGATTTTCTCGCTGGAAATATCAGTGGTTCAGATACTGTAAGGGACCTTGGAGTCATTATTGATAACAACTTGACCCTTAACCAGCATATCAGAAATGTTTGTAGTTGTGCATCATGGGGTATTTGTAAGATATGGAAGTTAAGAAAGTATCTTGATAAATCATCTACTGAACGTATAGTACATGCCTTTGTATCATCCCATTTAGATTATTGTAATGCTTTACTTGCTGGTTTACCTCAATCTAGTATAGCCCCCTTCAAAGAATTCAAAATACTGCAGCTAGATTGGTAACCCTCACAAAGAAATTTGAACATATCACCCCTATTCTCTACTCCCTCCATTGGCTTCAGGTTCATAATATAATTATTTTCAAGCTCCTTCTCCTTGTCTATAAAATCATTCATGGTCTCGCCCCATCCTACCTTCAAAATCTTATCTCTCTCTGTCCCTCATCCTCTGCAACTCAACATCTCCGATCTTCTTCTACTGCTCACCTTCGACTATCTCTAGGACCCCGCACTTTTACCCGTTATGGCGATCGTGCTTTTTCTGCTCTTGCCCCTAAACTCTGGAACAATCTCCCCATCTCCATCCGTAATGCATCCACTGTTGAATCTTTCAAAACACTCCTCAAATCTTACCTCATTAAGCAGTCCTCTTAATTCCATATCCTGTTCTCTCTCACTGTATTTGCTACTTCTTTCTTTTCTCTTTCCAATGCGCTTAGAAACTGTTGTATTAAGCGCTATATAAATGTTAATTATTATTATTATCACTGAATGATGTATTATTGATATATACCGCATTCTGATGTTGTGTTCAACAGATATGTTTCAATTATCAGAGAAGATGACACCAGAGATTATGTGCCATATTTCAGATTAGAAATTTGGACCCCAGAATATTTTATTAACCTAGAAATAAACATTAATGTACGCTTAAAAAAATTATGTATTTTAGAGGTATTGGGTGAATTATCATCTTCTTCAAAATGGTTATGCTAGAAAGTGCATTCAAAATGACTCTCGTCTTGTAAACAGTGGGTCGTGTGTTCGAATCCCACCACGGTCTGGCGTCCTTTGGCAAGGTGTTAATCCACACTTTGCCACTCTCGACCCAGGTTCTAAATGGGTACCCGGTAGGATGTGAAAGTCATTGAAGCTTGTCCATACTGTGTGCGCCTCACCGGCGACTGACTGGAATACTCCCCAGGGAGTGGAGGATGTGCACACGTTGTGTGCGGGAATGACTGATTGAATCCGATGACCGGGGTATTAACATATCTGTAAAGCGCTTAGACACGTCGTTCCGATGTATTAAGCGCTATATAAAAAGCGGATTATTATTATTATCATAAAATGCCCCAAATCATTCCCATATTAATTGTCTAATCATCCAAATGCTTCATTGGAACCACTTTCCTCTTATTTCCACCAGACAAGTATGTCTACCACCCATGCAGCTCCCGGCCCCTCCCCTAACTACCCCTCCCACCTCCCTCGACCCCTAAAAGGATCCTAGTTCCAATCGGCATATTGCCCTTGTAAAGGGGCCTGACTGAGAGTCATAGAGTTGTTTGCTAGGTTTGTTGGCTGCATACTAAACAGATGGGCCACAAGAACTTTGTATCTAATCCCTACCGCCCTTCTCTTCAATGTTCGTGCTCGGAATGAATGTAGTTCTAAAAAATAAAATCCATGTATGCACAAGGTCTGGTATCCCTGAAGTAAAGAATCTCAAAGGAAAAGAAAAAAAACCGTTATGTTGTATTTTCAGCGTGGATACTGTAATTATACTGTAAATTTAATTATCTAAATAATTTTCATTCATTAAAGCAGGAATGCTCTACACATAGACCATAGGTGAAATTAAACTTAAAAATTAATTCATTGTGTATTATGTTTATACTGGCCTATCGGTTAGAAAAAGCTCCCCAACAAAAAAAATCATAATAATAATAATAAATAGATATATAAATAAATGAATAAAAATCTTGTTGTTAAACATTGTTTCGCAATCATGATATTTCATCAAATTTCATCAAATTGCCAGAGGCAATGAAGAGCTAAGTGGAATATGAAAAAAGATTTCATGTTATTTATCGTTACCATCAACCGTGATTGCAAAGATTACAGACATGGATTTCCCATCTTGCAATATTAATGGAATAGTCAAGTCAAAGTACATTATATTTAATCTTGATAATAGAAAATAATTTATTCCATCCACCCTGACGTTGATCGGAAGATCAATTTGAAATGGAGAAAATATTCCCAAGGGGCAAGGACATTTTTTACCTGAATGCAAAAGAAAATAGAGAACGGATTTGATAGCTTGTTTGAGTAAAGTACTTTTGATATCTAAAATAAATCCAGAATACATCTACATTGTATTTGTTTCGGAGGGGTGAAAAGAAAACTATAGCTTTTAGTTTCTGATGCTTGTTAAATCTACCTGCGCCGAACGTTCGAACCAGAAAATAATTGAAATTTATTAATAAATATCAAATGAATTGGAACTTATTTTGCATATTTTCACTTTGTTTATCTTTTATTCATAGTGATGAAATCGAATGTAAGCTATGTAAATTTCCTTTCAAAAATGAATGAATACGAATTTCAAATCAAGTATGCTGTGCTTGGTTTCTTTTTCTTCCTTTTTTTTACTTTTGGCCTATCCCACGTAGTAAGGGATGTGGGTAAAGTAAAAAGTAAGAAAGTTACTTCTTGATATTTTCATTAATTGAAGACAATCATGTTTAAACACTGTCCGGCATGGATGTCAGTTTTGTGACGTTATCTACATTTTCAAAACATGTTGGCTATCGTATTTTATTTTTACCTTGTAGACTATGTAAGATATTTGGTCAATCTAAGGCACTTGTCTTACAACTAAGAGCTCAAATCCTAATGCTTAAGGTTTGGTCCCACTGCACTTACGGATGCAGAGAGGATGCCATCAGTTGGATAACGTTATGTATCCGTTGTGTTTTCTTTGCATACGTGTTTCATACGCTCAATATCCATCGACCATCCGTCCACTGTGATTTCATTGTTCGTCTATTTTGTCCATTGTCTGGAGCGGATGAAAACGGATGGAGCCAACCCGAAATTTTGCTTGTCCGCTGTATCCGTTATGAATACGTTGTGTGTCCGTCGGCCGGTGAGACCAGGCCCCCGTTGCAGAAAGAGTTGCAATCAATCGCAACTCTAAAAATCACGCGCAACTTGATTTTCAACCAATCAACAGCGCGCATTTGGGACTTGCGATTGATTTCTTGACTTGCGTTTAAACGCAACTCTTTCTGCAACGGGCCCACTGGTCTTAACACCATCCAATTATAGTGAACAATGTTTCATGGGCTCTGGGTTATCTTTTACTCGTATGTGAGCTACGACTGACGAACTCTTGGAATGAACTTGTTTAATAGGGTTGCGGTTGATTGTGTGAACACAGGATTGACAGGTTTTAAATGACCGTGATTGTGTGAGCACGCATGCCGAATATTCATTCATCCAGTTTACACTTTGTGTGACGTGTCTGGACGCAGAGCCCTCTGTCCAGGACGATTCACCGACGCTGATTAATGCCCCGACATGCTCATTCCCAAACTTGCCCGTCGTCACGAACTAACGAAATAAATGTTTACTCATCAATTCCTTAAAATCCAGATAAGCCCCTTCTCTTGACGGCACTTCAGCGGAAAAATGGTGGAATTAAGTGTTCCGTTGTCGTTTTTAGCAAGGGTTGAACAGAACTAGTGACTGTCGTATATTGGCTTAGTGAGTGCGTGTTTGTCATGCAGTAAATGATGAAATAGAAAATTCGTCGGGAAAGGTCGTTTTGGATCTTCAATTTCAAGTACGAGTATATGCTGGGTATTTTTTTTTATTTATCGTATATGCTTCTTTGAAAGTAGTAGGGATAAAGTATAGTAGTCACGTAATGCTAAAAAAAAACTTTACTACCAGGTCTACAAAGATTGAATTTTTTTAAAGTCTTCTTTATGTTTATTTCTTTCTTATGAATTCTTATCCAAGACTTTCCTTTTAAAGGATTTCATGCTTAAGGCGAATGAGCAAAGAAAATTTACTGCTATTTGTTAATATCATAAAAGCAGAAGGAGAAAACAATAAATTGTTTAGGATGAAGACAAAAATGCAAAAAGAGCGATACTTACATCCCTCCAAAAGAATAGCAAAAGATTCGAATGCTATACAGAGAATTGTAAGAATCTAATAAAAATAAAAACAACTTAAATCCAAAGGTCTGTAAAAGGGTAAAAGACGTTGAAATAACACAAATCAACTAGCATGACAGGCACACTTTTTAAAAGGAAAATGCTTAATTGTTCCTAAATGGTTAAATAGAATGACTTTTCGTTAAATATTTGTATTCAATTGGAGTTCGAACGATATTACTCACCTGTCAGTCAAACAGTAGATTTAACCGTCAGATCAATCAATAAAGTGCATCCGCATGGGTCGAATTCAATCATTTAATACTGCATATGAATTCCATAATAGATTGAATTGGGTAGGGGTGCTAGTGACGTTCTTAAAAACATACACTCGCGGTAATGAGAATACATGCGACCTTCAGCACACTCCTGTGACATTGAGACAAATAGGAGTAAGAAAGCTGTAAAATGCTTCTCCCAGAAAAAAAACACCCTCGATTGAAAGCCATCTTCATTCTCCCGCTCAAACATATTATGTCCCGTTGACAGTTCTCCTGATTATGGCACATTCCTGAGGGAAATTAAAGTCCAGCCGCCCCTAAAAAAGTTTATTTTCCGGTTGAACCCTGTGCGTTTAAACTCATTTTATTACGGTGTTATCTTGTTTTATAAATGATTTAGATAAGTCAACATTTTTGTTCTTTTAAATCATCCCCTCCTCTTTCTCCTTTTTATTCTTCTTCTTTCTCCTTTTTATTCTTCTTCTCCTTCTTCTCCTTCTTTTTCTCCTTCTTTTTCTCCTTCTTCTTCTTCTTCTTCTTCTTCTCCTTCTCCTTCTTCTTCTTCTTCTTCTTCTTCTTCTTCCTTCTTCTCTTTCTTCTTCTTTTTCATCTTCTTCTTTTTCTACTTCTTATTTTCTTTTCTCCTTTTAATTTTCATTTCATTATACCTTAGTTTAAAGGTGACTTATTTCTTACATTTTCTTGTCATTCATGTTCTTTCTTTTTTCGGCGACACTTTCATGGTTGATATGATTTCAGTTTTCAATTTTGGTTAACGATCCCCAATGTTTCTTTCTTTGATGTTATTATCAGAAGTTGATAACTTGAATTATTTTCATAAATCAAAAATCGAACAACGGGTACTGGAAAGAAAGGAAACTGTAAAATATTCTTTAGCTTGGAAGACACTTGTTATGACTCAACTACGGATAACTTTGGTTTATTTATTTCTCCTAAACCATACCATGGATTTAAAACCTTCTTGCATGTGAGGGAAAAACAATCACCAGTGTTGTATTTCAATTTGTCCGAGTGTTAATGCATCTAGGTGACACTGCATGGTGAATTGGACGTAACCGAACCATTCGATCAACATCCACACTGACCAATGCGACCTGGTAAATCACATATCATCAAATTGGGAAAATCATACTGAACTTCAGGTGAACAATATAATCATATCCATTAGTGCAACGGTGATATTACGGGCCAGAATTCAGCCGGGAGAACTGAGAGTACGACGGGTCCTATTTTCATTATTAGCGCCTAAATATAGATTTCCATCAAAAAGAATAAGGCAACGTTCTTTGACCTTTATCTGTGAGTCTATTATGTACAATGTGATGGAATGATGAAAGGACGTAACTCACATGAATTTGATGGTGAAAGTAAATGATCGGTCATTATTTAAGGAAGACCAGGGACAGGTTGCAAAAAGTGTAACGATTGATCGTACAAATGATTTTTACGATTGATTGCACACAATAGTCAACTTGTACGATTAATTGCAAAGATTTATGGTAACAGGACCCCGGACTGAAGTTACATTGAATAATAAATTTGAAATATTAACGCCTAAAAGGGACTAATGAGGAGTTCGGAATGACTGGGTGTTCTAGAATTAGCTTATTCATGTTTTATTCTCCTCCTGTACCTTGGATTCTTTTTTTACGGAACGGCAGAAAGGTACAAGATGCACGCAAAGATGCGGCATCTTCTGTAGCGAACACTGTGAAAACTGTGGTGTTAAAACTGACACCAATTGGTGTTAATAGAGGACCACACCATGAGGTGTTAAAATTACACCCTAAAGATTGAACATAACACCAAAGAGTGTAAATGTAACAAACAAAGGTGTTGTAATAACACCTATAGGTGTAAAACTAACACCACCAATGTACACAGGTTAACACCACAGTTTTTGCTGTGAATGTTTGCGATTAACCTCAAGCTGAACCACTTGTATTTAAAAAAAATGAAATAAAAAACACAGAACCATTCAATTTGTTATGAGAGCGCTTATAATCTGAAGATGATTTTACGCTTTGCCATGCTTATATGTCGGCATGCATACCTGTAAAAACAAATAGTAAAGATTTTCAGTTGAAGATTAATGAATTCTACATCTTGTAAAATAAATCAATCTGACATCAAAGTGATAAGAAACTTTATTCAAAATTCTTAAATGATCATCAGTCGCCTCTGCGACGAAGAGGGGGAAACAACATTGCAGTGTATGACGAATGGATTCAATATAGGTCGCACTGTAGAGTTGAAACGACGAGATAGAGAATTTCAGAAATGGATTGTTTGCTTAAGGGTGTATCCATCTCAAAATTTGAATTTTCCACGAAAGGAAAAACATAAAAACCTTTTTAGGTGCGGAAACGAATCTTGGCAACTTTTACTCTACTGTTTAAGGTTCAAGTTCACAGATAAATCACTTCGCCATTTTTTTAGGACAACAAGGGGATGTTTTTTAACTCGTACATAAGACACCTTTGTGAAACGGACCCAGGTAAGCTAGATGTGATGTGATTAACGTCCTCTACAAGATGAATGACTCGAGGGCGTGTTTCCTCTTCAAGGTTATCAATGAAGATTGGAGAGAAGGTAATGACGTTCGAGATTCCAACTAGGATGTCATCTAGTGATGCTGATGATAAGGGTGCATGGTGGAATCACAGGTTCCAATCTGTCCTATACCTTGGCAGCATTTGGTATTTTGATATGAGTAGCTGTCTGGTTTCATTTTCCTCCTCAATGAAAAATTAAGGATATCCATGTATAGTTTCATCAAAATTAGGAGGAAAGTTACTGAACGTTGTGCTCCTTTTTTCTTTCTAATTCTCTCTTCTTTTCCTCAACTCTTTGCCTCTTTTCAATACTTGAAAAATGGAGAAGCGATCGTCTCTTAGCGCCTTCCCCCCTTCCGTGATGATGTAAATTCTTGTCCTTCACGCAAAGTGGGGAAGGAGGATAAGAAAATGGTATAAAGGAGAGGGAATATGACCATCTCATACTGAATGTTTAAATTTTGAATTGGGTAGTACTGACCCCCAACCCCCCTCCCCCACCCCAAGCCTTTAACACAATACCACCAACGAAAATCGAACGATGATAATAAACTAGCAAATTGGAATACAGGAAGGTTTGTGCAAGACAGCAAGAAAACAAAATGGAGACCTATTTCCTGTTGTAAACGATGCAGATTAAAACAGTCTCGAGTTTCCAACCTATGAGCGAAGTGTGGAACGCAAGATAGGGTAGGAACTATTAACATCAGGCGCCTTGTCATTTCAAGGAATAAGAACATTGGAATGGTATTTTTTTGGCTGATACTGAGGCATCTTAGCTGCTCTCTTTATTACTGCATTTACTGGGCGTTGTGGCGTGCGCCTGTAATCCAAGCTGTGGGAAGGTTACAAATTGATGCAGAGGTTCGAGGTTCAAGCCCTGGTCACGTCTTTCGGATGGTGACGTTAAAGGTCGGTCCCAGACGTTAATAATCATATCTGATTGATACACGTCTGACAAAACTCAAATACACACACACACCCTCACACACACATTATCATGAATTGACTGCTGAACTAATTTTCGTTTAGAAATAAAGTTCAAATGTTGATGAATGATTATAGAAGAGAAATTTCGTGTATCAATGAATACACATACAACACGGCATGAAACATGACTCTTGTTATTATTGAAATGTGAAAATCTCCCCATTTTGAAATGTTTTCTCACTTGCGCATAAATCAAACAATTTTATAGATTTATCCCATTTTTACAAAGAAGCTGTTCAACATAGGCTCAGAAAACTGATAAAACAGGTGCAAAAACCTTTAATAAAATCAGCTTTACACTTTAACCCAGAGGCAAGGATGGGGATCTTCTTTTAAAGAAGCTACAATTTTTTGTTAAAATATTTAAGAGAAGTTATAACTTTTCTGTTTTGAATGCCTAAAGGGCCAATACTCTTACCTATGATTCCGTGAATTGCAATTATAACAATGAGGGAATGCAGCAAAATGAAATTAGCAAGCAGACGTATCTTATTCTCCATATTCGTTGCCACACTAATTCTATTTTTATAATCATTTCTCTTACAAAACGGCTAACAAAATGAAAATTTTTACTTTCCCGCCCTGATTGTTTTGCTTACACTGCATGGTGTTTATAGAATGTTGGGGACTTAGTAATCTTAAAACTCCATTTCATTACTTCAATTTAATGTGCTAATGTACACGTTTTGTGTTATTACGTGTAACGCCTGACCCAGTTACGGGGTAAAAACTGGGTGCTGATTCAATTATCGGCCATTAATGCTCTAATTAAATTAGAGTTATGTGGCCGGGTAGCCTAAGGCCACTTGGCATTTCGTTTCTTCAATTTCATTCATATGTATTATTTTAAAGCTTAGAAAAAAGTTAATGTTGTGTTAAAACTCAGTGGCCGAGTATATAGAAGTTAAACAATGTCATTAATGTATTTATTCCCCATGCGCGGATTTTGGCCGAAGGGATTCGGTAATAAATTTAGATTTGCAATTTCAATGTACTAAATTCTATCTGGAGAATAAATGGTAATATCCTTGAATCATGAAAATGTTCAGCTTTTTCGGACATATTTCTGTTGTTTATTTTTGTCCTTTTGGTTCGATTATTATTTTCAACTTTTTTTTATAACTATACTCTAATCTCGAGTGCAGGTTGATATACACTATAGGTTCGCCGTGATATGATTTAACATTCTTTTGGTCCAGTTTGGTTGTATTGTTTGTATTTATTTCCATACAAAAATAAAATATATACATGCTCATTTTTAACATAACATACAGATCATATGGAGGATGGCCCATTTCAGCGGTATTAATAAAATACCACTGTTCTTCCATGAACACTAATTTAGGATTTTTGGTTTCGTCCTCCATGATGAATTTCATTATGTTTGGGTTTGGCGCCCATGCTCCCCTACCCCTCAAAAAAAATCATAACCAAGCCCGAAGAAAAGGAAAAGTAGGGAGAATAAAATGACAGAAAGAAAGTAAAATATGATATTTTCTGAATATTATGATTTTTTTTCAAGTTCAAGACTTTTGCTCGCTAACTTGGCTCGCTCGGAAATTTAAAAAAAAATTGCTGTTTTCGGAATATGGTGCATCCATGCTACCATGGTAGAAAATAGAATAGAAACCAACGATATCAAAGTTTAAATCTATGCAACGATGTATTTTTTTGACCTTGGTCAGAATATAGAGCTTTCCTGGATAGATACAAGTTATAGAACAAACAGAATATTATTGAATTAACTGTTACCATGGTAATCATAGCTTGTAGGACATCTGAGAATGTATATTTTGACCAAAATATACATAATTTTTTATGATTTGTACATAAAAGCCTCCATTTTATTCGTCTGATAGTTGTTAAATGCTTTTTTCGTTATAATTGTTTTTATCAGTTATTTCATATCTACTGCCGATTTGCAATGGTTTAATATTTTACTGTAATTGGTAATTTTCTTATTCATCAACGGCTCTTCAACTTTCATTTAACCATCCTTTTCAAATCACCCTCCCCGCTCTCTCTCTCCCCCTCTCTCTCTATTTCTCTCTCTTCTTCTTTTCTTCTATCTTACCTTATCTTTCCTTATTAATTTTCTCACGATCTGTGTTTTAGCCATTCTTTAAGGCCGATTCTCCTCAAGTCTTCCTCTATTTCTTCATTCTTTCTCTCTGTCCTTCTCTCTCTATCTCTCTCTCTCTCCCACCATCTCGCCTTCCACCCGCTGCATCTTAAATGACCGTCTCCTGTTTTGTGATAATGCGCTCATATTTGGAATTCTTGACATCTCTTCATCTATTGTGTATTCCCCCGTCTGCTGACATTCCGTTTCTCCTTTCATTCCACTTGTCTCCCATCTGCTCCAGGTGTCCAAGGTAGTCCTGTACTTTCCCCTATGTTCACCCGATCCGTCCGCACGTAAACTGTTGTCCAAATCTGTATTTCGAGAAGGCTATAATGTTGCAGAAACTGCAAAGAGAGTTCGTGTTTTCAATAAGTTACCTGTCGTAGAACGCCTGATAGATTATTGCATATTCGCGCGATGATGATGCAATTACACGGGCAGGTGTCTTTTATCTGTAGAGATTTGAATGGAAAATAATAATCTTACAGAGAAAAAAAAGAAAATTTTGAAGAGTTTCAATGCTACACTAAAAACAGAAAATATTGGTCTAAGAGAAATTCTTATCAACTGTTGATAAAAGAGAGTGTGTTAAACATTTGTGGACTTTCCTAGCAAACAAATTTGTAGATGGTTGTTAATCTTAACTAACCTATACACGAAGGGTATACATGACAAAGTGATTTACTGGTTATGCAGAACAATATCCCTATATCCTTGACTTTTTGATAGATTCCTACAATAATATTGTTTTTGAATAATTTTACTAGAAATCTGTGATAATCATTTGTAGTGCTTATTATTTCTTTCTCATCTTAATTTTTGTTTCGTTTTATATGACACCCATATTTTGCTATAGCACACTGAGAATATCAGAAATGAAGTAAAGTTTGAAGTATTTGATTATCCCTCGGCCAGGGACATTATTTTTGTCAAGCAATAATCCATCTTTTATACCGCGTCTTCTTCAGCTGCTGTTTTCACGATAATCTAATAAATAATGTGCTTGTCATTTTTAAGAGGTCATTCAGATTAATACGCTCTTATCCATCTTTCTGAAATTCTGTTCCTGTTTCCTCCAATAAAGTGTCTGATATTCATCTTTGATAATAAATTTGTTTTATGTTAAAGTGTATGATGTCATATCTGTTTAGGCTATAATATAGCATTCTTGAATAATGTGTCTAACAAGGATGATAAAACTCAATGATCAACATGTCATATCTGTTTATACATTGCTTTCTTGAATACTACAGACGAGGATAATAAAACTAAACGATCAATATTTATCATCATGAAAATTATTGGAACACACATTAATACAGTCTCGTTGACCAGCAAAAAGATGATTTCTTTTACAACTTCATCAAAGATAAATCTCAGCTCAATTGACCTACTAGATCCGTGACCACACTAGTGTCCAAGTAGATTAACTGTGCTTTATATGCCATCAAACAAATTACTAAGAGGTCGGAAATAAGGCTCCAAAAGCGTCCGAGTTGCCACGTCATACCTCAGTCTAAAATTGTCTTTGACTAAAAACAGACTACCCAGTGACAAGCTAAATTGAAAGCGATGTGTAAATACTAATGTCTCATTACTTTAAAGCTTTTAGCACAAGACTTCCATGATTAAACAAAGTGTCTTTCGCCTCGACCCATTGCTCTAGAAACAAAAGAAGGAGGAAAATTTCCATCAATCGGGTCAAAATGTCCGATTCTAAAAGACATTTCAAGGTTTCGAATATTTCAATACTCGCACGACATCGGGAAAATTTATAAATTAACTAGTGATCATCTCCTTTTAAAAAGTGAGAAGAAAACTTTTGAGGAAGTTTCAGAAGAAACACATACACTTAGTAAGGAATTTGCTTAACCTCTTTCTTTAAAATCTTGATGTAACCCAACATCTTGTGCTTCTCCATTCTGCAGCTGGTGCTTTAAAGTGGCGTCAAATTCACTACCTCTCCATATAATAGTCTCTTGTACTTTCCATAAATTGTAAAGTTTTGATGGAATCCACCAGTCGGTTACCATGGTAACTAGACGTAACATAGGAAGACCAAGTCATATGTCTCTTTCATCCTTGTCCTTCAAGTGAGGTAGACAGTTGGAACGCTAGTGAGTTCCCGCCTCTTATGAATTATTCATTTCCGAACTAAGGGCGAATTTGCACTTAACGTCACAAATATCAGCACGGATCAGTGTTCAGAAAACAGTGATGTTGAACACACACTAATGACTGATAGATAATATCACTTCTTCCCAAACCCTCAAATGGTGGGAGAAACTAAGTATACACGTAATACGATAATATGATCATGGTCAATGCGGCCCACCACAAAACATTGCGGTAAACATGGTGAATGGATACATTCTCACATGACAATATTAGTTATACAAAACCTGGCTGACTGTGCAGATCAGATGACAAAATAATTTCTGATAGTTTTTTGGTCGGCCTACATTTACGAACTTCTCTCCTTGGTTATATTTCACGAATCCTTTTTTTAAATAGTTTTTTTTTATGATATATCTTATTTCTACTTCTCCATATTTGGCGATCTAACATAATTGCGAAACTACAACTCAAACATCCACTTGATTTATCCTAGTCAAGATTTGACTCTGACTCCTCTGCATGTAATTGTGTACATTCATCCAATAATCCTCTCAATGCCTTGATTTGCTTTAAGGTTGTCTTCTGTGTAACATCCCACTCCGCCATTCCCCGTCCTTGATAGCAGCCTGTCTTATTTGACTCGTATCATAATTATTGTCAAACACGTAGAAAATGAAACGTGTGTTCCAGGTAACTAACAAATCCCTGAGTTTTCTAGCATTCTGGTGACACTGGACTTCCGGCGGTTATTCTTTGACCTCAGAACGAAGAGTCCTTGTTTGGTCTTTGGCCAACATGGTCATGTTTATAGCTTGGTAAGCATCGCTGAACACAGGAGCAATTTCCCGATTTGGTCGATTAATGTTTTAGAAGCTTTTTTCTGGTATCGGAATGTTAATTTATCTGTAGAAGGCTGAGGGCTGTGTTCGGTTTTTCTTGTAATATGGTTATTGTGTATTAATGTTTTATGCATTACAGATTCTAGGCTATTTTGGTTTAGATTGTCACAAATGGCTATACATTATGATACGTGTTGTTTATTTTGATTATTATTCTAACGCCATTTCGAAATCACCTGTCACCTAGCATCTCCTGACTTGGCAGTGGTGAGAACATACATGTATCCATACCGTTCACTACTAGCCTAGACGGGAATGGATCACCACCGATGGTTACCAGGGGCTATCCTATATGCAATACCGGTAGAAGGAGATCCGAATGGGGTCGACTCAAAGATTCGATGCTAAGGGATCAACCAAGACATCAGAAAGCCATGAAACCCATTTGTGGCATCGCACAAACAACATCGCAGACGCCAGGATCTTGGCAACTGATAGTATCATAGTGGTGCAACCATCAAGACATAAGGTCAAGTGACATGAGAGGCGAAGAAGTGGAACTGGACTAAGAGGTCCCACCGGCATCGCAGCTAGACGGAACCTCACAGTTTTCTCCTCGCTTACAAGATGCGGTGGCCATGGCAGCGTCGTACATTGAGAGGGCCTTCTGTGGAGACGAGGGTGATAACATTGTGTCGATGAGGATAGGGGTTCCCTCGAGATGGAACAAACTTCTTGAAGTGTTTTGACCATTCAAGAGGGGCGACAATGACCCTCTAAAGCGAAAGACCATGACATTGGTCTGGTACATGTAGGATGTCACACACAGGTCAGAGCAGTTCTTCGTGAATTTGTTAATATCTACTTCTGATGAAAATATATTACTTCCTGCGAAAAAAAATAAAATCCCTTTTCTAGAAACACTTCTTTCATTAATGGTTACTTTTATTTTACCCAAAAGGCCATATTAGCTGAATAAACTATTTTGGTGTGTCCATGTTGGGGGATCGAAATTGTCCTCCCTGAATGAATGAATGAATGAATGAATGAATGAATGAATGAATGAATGAATGAATGAATGAATGAATGAATGAATGAATGAATGAATGAAACGAATGTATGAATGAATGAATGAATAAACAAACGAACAAACGAAGGAAGGAATGAACGAACGAACGAATTAATGAATGCGCAGTGCAACTTCCAATCTCTTTCTCTCCCTCCCTCTTCGTGTAAAAATAGGGCTTAACTAAAAGATAGGAACTGAGTCGAATCATATTCATCACATACCTTAGATATGTCGAAAACTCATTTCTTTGTCCAATTTGGCCTACCGTCCTACGCACTCAGGTGTACACCCGCTATAGATAATACCTTGTGCCTCCCTCTGACATTAAAAAAAAATAAGAACGCGTGGTTATTGAATTATTGACTCTGTAATATAAAGTGGTTTTAAGAGATATTTTGTATTGTAAACGATGTCATCTGTGGTCAGAGCTATAAATATACAAAGTAAGTCTTGACGTGGGGTAAGTGATTATTTCAGGAAATTCATCTTCATTGGTTTTACGCAACGAATCGTTGAAAGGAGAGTCTTCGACATGATTCGTTTGGATTCTGACATTTTTCAGGTTTGGGGAAACTTGTGGCTAATAAGTTTAAGGGGAGAGCGTTGCTTTGACGGATAAAAAAATCACAAAGAAAATCCTCAAGAGTATTTGGTATGATTTTACATGTAGTTTTAGCATTATACAAATATGATAGTAACGTACATGTTTAATAATTAGGTGATTTAATAGCTAAACAATAACTAACCAATAACCTAAGTGTTCGCGGGTGTGTTTTGAGGCGCAAGAGATAGGATTTAGTTTAGTTTACACTGATATATATCATCTCCGTATGGCGTGTACAAATTAATTTCTAAGAAAAAAAGTCAATATTTCCTTTTCAACCGAAAAAATGAGCCTCTCCTTTCTCATTTGTCATTTTCGTGCCAAAGGGTAGATTGGTCCTGCGAACACAACTGTCCAGAAACATAGGGATACATTATTATTACCTGATAACATCAATCCTAATTAATAATTCAATATTTCACGCGCTTCACATGCATGATGCCTTGCAGTAACATTGAGATTGTGATCGTGATGTCGTGAATGAGGAAAGAGAGGAAGACCGGAAGAACGATAGAAAGGGAGAAACATGGAGAGCGGGAAGGGTAGAAGAAGGGTTCAGTCTCCGCCCTCTCTGTCCTCTGCCAATACAGCTTGGTGTCCCGGAACCATGATGAAAAGAATCACTAAACATCGTGTTGATGACTCTCCCGAGGCCCCACTGAATTATGGTCACCATTTATCTTCGATTCATTACCAACAAGTGTTAAATCTCTCGCGGCTTGGGTATAATTTCCTGGAGGAACCACGGGATTTTGCGGTCGATGACATTCAGAACATTGTGATGGAACATCGTCCCTGCCCTGCTACACAACAATACAAGAACAACATCTTGAATGAGTAAAATCTTAGGAAAGGGGGCAAATAAAGGACAGGCTTTAAGCTTCAAACGATGGGTTTTAAATCGCTTTCATCATTTAAAATGAATCCCCCATCTTCATGCTCCTATATAGATTTGAATGATAAGCAACCATCATTATTCAAGGTTTGTTTCTTGTTTGAAGTCGTGCGTTTGTATACCCTTTAGTCAGTCCCAATATTTCCTTCTCAAACAATATATACAGCATACATAGGCAGAGGCGATGAATATTTTCCCAGTAATAATTCGTTTTTGATCATTTCACTCTAGTTCAATTTGATTTCTTGTTTTGAATGTTATTCACATAAGTAAAATTACAGTGAAAGAAATTGATATAAAAGATTATGAAAATCATATCATTATAGTAATGTAGGTTGTAAGAATTTGTGGCGGCAATTCTCCATGTCCATGTTAAGGGTGGGGCTACAGCGGGTTTAGGGGCGACCGCTCTTCATTTTTTAAAGAAGCCAACAAATAAGAGAGATAAAGGAGGATAAAAGTGAATAAAGGATGGATACCACTGCAAAAAGAAGGTCTGTAATTTAAAAACGTTCTAGGTTTTCGTGCCCCCTCCTCCCGTCCCAACATTGTCAGTACTGCATGCTCCCCCCTCTCTCTCTCTCTCTGTCTATCTGTAAAATATCAACTGAGCATCAAATAAGGATGGTACATATGCTTTTGATTTTCTCTCTACAATATGGTCTCGCTGAAAATGGTATAGAAGGCCTAATCCCACTGGCCGATGGACACAAAAGGTATTCATAAAGAACAAAGCGGAAGAACAAAATTTGGGGGGTGGCTCCATCCGTTTTCGTCCGCTCCAGAAATTTACTAAATTTGCGAAAACATATTTGGAAAATAACGGACGTTGGTAGTATTCAGCGGGGATGTTAAACCGATGTTCATAGGAAACGTAGCGGATGAAGTAGATGGCAGCTCTGAAGGGTTTACCGTGGGTTTTGAACACTTTATATAGGAGATGCATACGCTTCAGTCCTTTCTATTTCCGCGCTAACAATGTATAGACCCTCATGTACATGATGTACCTTATGTTTCTTCCCTCTTTCCATTGTTTCACTGCAGTGGATATGAGTTGCGAGGATCTCCAGAAGATGCAGAGAGGATACAGCGGACGTTTAACGGGTAATAACGGACATGGGGCGTTTGTTGGTTGTGTATGTTGCGGATTTATATCGTACACGGCGGAAAGTGTAAAGGTTTTGTGCAGCTCAAAACTCTACGCTCGGATGAAATCACAGTGGACGGATGCTCGATGAATAGAAAGTATGTAGCACGTATGCAGTGATTACACAATGGATACATAGCGTTTTCCATAGGATGACCAGATTTTTTTCGCTTTTCATCCGCTTTGCCTCTGTAAATGCAGTGGGATCGGGCCTTAACCCCATTTGCTGTATACTCTTCACACGACAAGTAAATTGATTGCTCGCATAAGACACGCCATTTAATTCCAACGTCCTATGACCATACATTGTGATGTTTAAGTCTAGTCACATCACCGAAATCTATTCCATACCGACCAATAATTTACCATTCGAAAAAAACATTATACATTTAAATCGGTCTCTAGTCGATTTGTATATTTTGGACTGTAGGATCAGAGTGCAAGGGTGACATACGATTCACGATCTGTATTATGACGTCACGGTCACGTGGGAGCTGTTAGAAAACATGAATGATTTAATGGACTTTCAAATAGAGTTTCGCTGCGGATCGATCATGATTCTAGAATAATGCATGACACCTTCAGTTCCTGATTGTTATCTCTGTTCAAACATTTCTGGCGGAAGCAAAATAAAGCAGTGCGAAATAAGAAATTGTAAAATTGATTGTATTTGGTGCGATAATGATCAAGGGCAGACGGTTGATGATCAGATGGTTTCCTTAATTTTTTTTGTATTACTAGGAGTAGATATTCTATACATAATTCATGGTGTGTTCCGCTGGCGATGAATCGATTAACTTATCATTATTGAACTTTTCAACTTTTTTAGTATCTTCCATTTTCTTACGCATCCATCCCCTCTACCCCTCTCACTCTTTCTCTCCCCATCTACACTTTTTCGATGTATGAGTTTGCTTTTGATAAACTTAATGAGTCATTATTCTGTTAAATCTAACAAAACAATTACTATAATGACCATAGATTTTAAATGTCATTGCCTATAGCCTTGTTTCTTCACCATTTTCGAGCAAGTTAAATAGTTCTGCTTCCATTGCATGTACAACTTTTTTCTTTTGCCAATTCATTTTTCTTTTTATACTTTTTTGTTTAAACGGGAAGAATAATTGTTCCATGGATTTTCTTGCCTGAATAAAAAAAATATTTGTCATAGTTGAAATAAACAATGAAAATAATGATAAAGAATTTAAAAGTAATTATTCACATAAGAAATCAAACACGAATTTTTTTATGCGGCGTTAATTTGTTATTTTCTGTTCTTTTGTTATTTTCTGTTCTATTAAAGCCCATTAAAAAACATGATTGTATGTAGTTAAACAACCAGAAAATCTATTGCTTTTAGCTCATATCTGAAGGACCTGATGTTGGTAGCGTACAAATGGGAGGGTTGGTGGGCGCTTGCCACCCCCCCCCCAAAAAAAAAAAAAACAAGACCCCCAAAAAGGGAAAGAGAAGCAAAGAGAGAACGGTGAAATAATATTCTCAGAAATGGCTTTACAGATAACGAGACAACTGTTGTGTAGTAATCGTGTCTTCTTTATATTACGTTGTGTCTACGTTAGATATGAAACTAGTAATAACGGTAGACTCTCTGTATTAAATGACTATTGCATGAGATTTTATGCGTTATTCATGTAAATGGGTTATTTATTATATTTCATGAAATCACAATTCTCAGATTCCATATACTTGCTGCGAAGGTTGGTGAGGTGTGACTAGATTTCAACTAGACCATGACTTAGACCTTCTGTTTAGAATTTTCCTTTACTCATAAATATTTTGCTGTGATGACTTAAAGATATATATCAGCCGGATTCATAAGGCTCTGATAGAAGACATAACTAGCCCTTGCATGCAGTCGTCAGGAAAGATAGCCATTAAACATCTTAATCCTTTAATCCAATTAATTGATGCTCATCATACTCACTATCTTCACTCCATATGTAATACTCTTATCATGTGAGATAAAATGATGCATAAGATCTACCTGAACGTTTAGATGTAAGTTGATATTTTCTTTTTTATATAGCATGAGAATAATACAAAATGTTTGGAGGTTAAACATACTTACTTCTGCAGTAAAATAATAAGGTTTTTTTACATGGAACAGTAGATGGGGATTGGGGACTTGAAACAAAGTGTGGTTATGATAAATTTATGCAGAAAATGTTACACTTTTGATACGATATTTTTCATTGTATTAAGTCCAGGCGAATTCAAATTTGTTTTTGCGTTTCCGCAGATGTCGTTGTATTATCCATGAATTAAAATTACCGTTTTCAGATCTTCCTTAATAATACCCAGTGTGAGAAGGTATTATTTTAAATACGCAAGTGTCCAGGGCTCCGTTACACTAAGATCAGCGAACAATCGCTAAATGAACTGACCAATCAATATCAATGCTACACGCGCATTAGGTTAAGAATACCGACAAGGGACCAATCAGTGCGGTTCTTTCATATTTGCAATTTATCCCAAACCTTTGTGTTACGGAGCCCACACTGTAAAAACTGCGGTGTTAAAACTGACACCAATTGGTGTTAATAGAGGACCACACCCTGAGGTGTTAAAATTACACCCTAGAGATTAAACATAACACCAAAGAGTGGAAATGTAACAACAAAATGTGTTGTAATAACACGTATAGGTGTAAAACTAACATCACCAATTTAATACCGGTGTAAAATAACTGGTGTGGTCCTCTGTGTACACCGATTAACAACGCAAATTTTGCTGTGCAGGTGATGGCAAATGGTGTGGAAGTGGAGGTTGAAACACATTCACCGAAGCCACGCCCATCGTCTTCACCATTCTCTTTGTATGAACCTATGAATTCTGTTACACTCCAATAATGAGTAGAGTCCCAATCTTTGATTCTATGGGATGACAGAAAGAACACATCGTTCTAAATTTTTATCACACATCAAATCACATATTCAACATTAAATGGATATAATTTCCGCATTTAATCTCCCAATTTTGATATCTCAATCGTTGCATTATTCCAAACTCTCTATCTTTCTCTCTCCCTCTCCCTCTCTCTTTCTTTGTTTCTTTCTCTTTCTTTCTTTTTTCACCCTCCCTCCCATACGTCCCCTCCTCACCCCTTACCAATTACATCACGTACACCGCGCGTCCATCCGTAAACGTTTCAGTAATTGGATTTCTATTTTTTTTCATCGGAGCTACCCTAGTCTGGTGTTAGAGTGCAAATATACCGATAAGACGGATAAAGGCGCCTTTTATAGAATGGAATGAGATAATTGCCCGTAAGAGAGTTCACTGGCAGGCGATATGAACGAGGGGGATGTCATTAATAAACACTGATGGCTTTTAAGAGCCCCAATACCCGAAAAGATCGCAATGATTATCAGATGGCAAAATTTTAGTCTTCATCTGTTTATAGTTTGAAATTGCTTCACTTCAGTGTCGGAGCTGTGAAATAGGGCGATTTCAGAAAGGGTCATTTACAAAAAATGTCTTTCTTCATTGATGATGTTGGAAGTTGGAAGAAAATTTGTATCTGATCTTCAAATACTTTCGATAGGATTTTCGATGTTAATAATGAATTTATATGTGTGGAAGCAGGAAATAAGAAAAAAAATGGTATTAGTTTGAAAATACTCGGACAATTAACAAGAACATGACGAACGTAATTTGATGTTAAGTAATTAGATAACTGAGGCTGCAAAAATATCAAATCATCAATTTAATGAAGTTGTAACAAATGGCAAGGACTACTCTTCCATTTGTTGTGTACTTATAACCAAGAAAACGTAGTACTTTTCTTTTACGCATCTATTACTACAGCACAGCAATAAAGATTAAAGACACGGTATAGAAATAGGTCTTCAAAAATATATGACTGTGACTAACACGTTAGAGAAAAATATAACATTGAAGTCAGTGTCATTCGTATTTTTGGAGTAAATGGATCATTTCTCTTTTTCGTCCCTGCATAAGGGTATGGTTGAATTATTAACCAACCCTATTTACATTGAATATCATATCTATTTCAAAATATGCTACGAATTAAATATGGTACATTTTTATAATTGGTTCTCCTTTCCAACAATAAAATAAGGGTATAAAAGCAAAGGCAACACACACTGCAAAAAAATATTGAATTATACATATATAATAAACTATAAAACAGACTACACATTCCTTCACACGAACCCATATGGACTAGATGTATAAGTTTACAAACTGCACATTTATCATTATCTATATAGAGGTATTAAAATGAGAGGGATATATTCGGCAACCAGCAGACGATACGCTCTCCTGTGTATATCCACACACCGGAAAGAGGTATCATCGATCTCCGTTCTGCCCAGTCGCCCACCAAAATCTCCAATTTCGTCACCCCATCACCATCGTCATTGCGTCCAATCTTACACTATATTACCCCTCTATTTACGAACCCTTCTCATGTGTAAAAAGGGGCTAATTGCCTGCTTCCCTGTTAGGCAATACTGCCAGCTCTATTGTCAGATCTTCTGATATCGCTTTTTGTTTGCCCGATTGCTCCTGTTTGGTGAAAATATCGTGGCAGGGACTCTCTATTACCTCCACATAATTGTCATGTTTTGAAAAAAATACTTTTTATAGTCATGATAGTAGTGCTGCGTGATTTTAAATGTCATGATATTGAAGTCACCTCGTTCTGGTTTCTGCCATGAAACTATGTTCTAGATTGTATGTGGACGTCTTTCACGATGGCAATATATGGCCATGGGTTTGGCAGTAGCTACTCGCTCAGATTTTCAGAAATCTTTGAAGTCACCTGATCGAACTGCTATCGATATTACAAAGTCCAAGTTATAGCATGGACGTAAACAATCTACTGACCACTTCTACACCCAATTGACCCATTTTACTATGACTATTGGCAATTTGAACGCCATTCCACGATATCACATTGATTTTTTTCTGTCGCCATAGCTATATATTTCACAAAGAGGTATGTGTCCTTTGATTTTGTTTACATTTACTTTGGCCATTCTCCACATCTTCATCTTTATCGCTCCCCCACCCTCTCTAAGTTTAGCTCCCCCGCCCCAGCACACAAATACTTTCTCTCTCTCTCTTTCTCTCTTATTCTCTTCCTCTATATACCTCTCTAAATATCTCTTTTTTTCTCTTGTTTGGCTCGCTCAATGTCAACATTATGTTTGGTAGCGATTAATACAAATACGCTATGGTTATACATTTTAGAAGATTATTGCCTCTGTTATGGAGATGTCACATTGATATGTGCTGCTATACTGTTATAATGTACTTGATTTTTTTTTAATCATTTTTTGTTTCATTTAGTTTCCTTCTTCATTTCATTTATTTGGCTCTTGACTACTGATAACATAACAGAGCTGCAGTGTGATCATTGTGATTACGAGGGGTAGAAACGGTATGAAACACTGGCATAACGGGATGTAAGATAAAAGGAAAAATAAAAAGAAAGTGTTTCGAACGAAGGAGTATGAAACTGATAGGACTATATAACAACAAACCAAACACATATATGCAGAGAAAAGGAGAAAATGGACAAAATGAAAAAAGGTAGTAGTAGACAAAATAGAAACGACTCCACGGCGTCGTCGGTGTTATAACACAAACTCTGATTTGGCGCCATTGCAAAAACAAAAACAACAATTTCCTATTTTCACGTCTGCGTCAAGTGTACTTTCTAACTTTCTCCGATGGACGGATCTAATATCGTGTACTTAGAGATACAGGTAAAGTGGTGTATGTAAATCACACCAATATGAGAATATTATTCAATTTGAAGATGAAATCCACTCAGATATTCAAGAGATGGGTATTGATTTCACTGCTTGAATCAGTCGTAATTGAACTGAGACCGGTCCGCTTTATCAATTGACTCCCAGGTCAATGTAATGCGTCATTCTTTGTAGTGAGAGAGATGGGAGGAGTGTACAGGGGTGCGAGGAGGTAACATCAGCGGGGTGTGGGGTATAACATGGGGTTAACAAAGGGCACAGATTAAAGTAACCTAAGGAGTTTGCATGGAGCACGGATAGTAACCTCACTTGAACCTCCTTGTTGAGGTAACAGCAGATGAGTATTTCAAAAAGCTAGAACATATCCTTCTGGTCAGGGTACGTCTAAGCTTTACTTTCCTTATCACTCAGTGATCTCCACTTTTTTCCTTGGTCTCCCCCCCCCCCATCTCTCTCTCTTACTCTATCTTTACTTAATGACCCAATCTGAATCGTGGGTGTGGGTGTGAGTGATTGTAAGTTAGATATAAAATACGGCGGTCCTTTCCTATATCAAGTTGCGTAAACGTGCAAAATCAGTCAAAGTTGCGGAAAGAAAATGCGACGGCAAGATAAAAATACCGACATTCATTTTGTTAACTAAGCCAATGAACCTAGTTCTATTTCAAGAACAAGTATGAGGTCATTTTACAAGAACTTTCCTAATGTAATTTGGTCAGGATAATACACAAAGCGCTGAGGATAAGAAATGAGATATTGATGTTATTAAGATTAAAGGTCTTTGTACTCCAGGCCAGAGAACATGTAAACTTTAGCAAGAAAAAGAAAAAAAGAATCATGGAGTGAATACTAAGAAAAAGAAAAACGGGGGAGATAGACATATACGAAAACCGGTTTCGACAAATTGTATTTGGCTTGTTTGACTTTTGACCTGCATAGAAGACCTTTATACTATTCATTTGTTGAATTCGTTGAATGACTTAACAGGAAAAATTGGGAAATATCAAAATGAAAATATATACCACAGTTCATAGAAAGATCAATTTATTCGGGAACTGTCATTCAATTTCTACAATTTGAATAATTGGGCCAAAATTCATTTTACTGCACGTGATCTGAAAGTTAAGATGAATTCATTGAAAAAGACAATGGTCATCCTTTAGTGAGCTCGGTAAGATAGATTACTGCATGTTTTTTTTCTTTAAAAAAATGAATGATGACTATATATATATATATATATATGTATATTGGATTCAAGTCGAATGTTGCGTGTTTCACTAGTAGTAGTAGTAGTAGTAGTAGTAGTAGTAGTAGTAGTAGTAGTAGTAGTAGTAGTAGTAGTAGAAGTATTAGTGAAGTAGTAGTAGAAGTAGTAGTAGTAGTAATAGTAGTAGTAGTAGCAGTAGTAGAAGTGGTAGTGGTGGTAGTAGTAGTATAGAAGTAGTACAAGAGTAGTAGAAGTGCTAATGATATTAGTGGTAAAAATTATAGTAGCTGTAGTGGTAGTGGTGATGGTAGTAGCAGTAGTAGTAGTAGTAGTAGTAGTAGTAGTAGTAGTAGTAGTAGTGGTAGTAGTAGTAGTAGTAGTAGTAGATAGTAGTAGTAGTAGTAGTAGTAGTAGTAGTAGTAGTAGTAGTAGTAGTAGTAGTAGTAGTAGAAGAAGAAGTAGAAGAAGTAGTAGGAACAACAGAGGCAGCAGCAGCAGTAGTATATCAGTAGTCGCAGCATTAGTAGCAATCAACAGCAACAGTAGCAACAACAATGGTCAATTATCAATAAAACATTTAATCATAACCATATTAGGTAAGATGATAGAGGCGGAGAAGAAACAGTATTGACATCTACCGTAGATATGAAGTCACATGCGTTCCACACGAACATCATTGACGTAATTTCAGTGTATTTTAATATGTGTATCTGCTTATCTGCATTCTTTTTTTTCTCTTTTTAACTTACTTATCTATCTACTCACTAATTCATAATTTTTTTCACACAATTGAATTAATTCTATTGTTTATACGACGGACAATTATCCATTGAATCCACACATGTTACAAACTTATAAAATTTGTGTTGATATTTTCAGTTTTTTTTCTTTCTAATTGAACACATGAACACATTCTATCCGAAAAAAAAATAACAATGCATAAAACTGAGACCTCTCACACTGATTGGATACCTTATGCAATCCTATTAAACAAACATTGATTATTATCCTACACCTTTCTTTTTCATGGGACACCTTAGGAAAGCTAATTCAAACCGCATTGATACACAAATAACCACTACTTCTCTTTCTGATGGGACATCTTATACAAGCTGATCAAAGGATAACCAAAGCCGTCATCACTCGTCCACGGAATGTAATTTAATATCAATCATTGCCTCAATCAAGCACGTCAATTCGTATGATGCATCCTATACTTCGCAAACTCACCGCATCATTATAGTATACGGCATGGAGAACATGAAATCATAAAGGATGTTAAAACTAGAACCGGAACACCCTGTGGAATATAACGGATATTATCCGCGGCATGTAAATAGTACATAGGCACAGGAGGATGACGACACAAAGAGAGTTGGACATGAACTATACCATGGAAGCGCAGTAACACTATCGTGGGTGTATAATGTTCCCCCAAACGTGGAAGGGGAGGAGACGGAGTGGGTGAGACATAAACAGATAGAGAGGAATATGAAGGGTGATAAATTGGGGAGGAGAGGACAGTCTGGAAACAAAAAGAGAAGTTGACGATTTATAGAGAAAAGAATTAGCAGTTAAAAGCAATTCCATAATCATGAATTGTAAACTTTTTTTTATTGTTTGAGTTAGGGGGATAATTGAGTGGAGATTAAGTACCTGAAAAGTGAAATTTGAATCCCCAATATTTAATTGTTATCTGATTTTGTTGTTGGCAACTATCATTTTTAAAACATTTAATCTTTCCAAACATTTTATTTCGATGCATCGATTTTCCACCATATACTTTCATGGGACGGGAAAGTGTTTTTTTAAAATTCAACAACACTTGTAAAGTGTGAATGAGAACTTTAAAATAAGCCTGAATCTTTCCTTCTAGCAGACATATTCGTTTTAGTGGATGAATCATTCGAGAGAAAATTACACAAATATCATCCAAATTTGAGACTAATTTGCCCAATATCGCAGAGTGTTATGCATCCCTTGACTGCTAGATGAACCTCATGTGCCCCTATAGGAGAGGAATTCATCTAGTTCAACTCTATTTCTCCCTTTCATTCTTTCTCTACCTGTCTATGTATTTTGTAATATTATCAGGAGTCTTTTTATTCTCCGTCATTTTTAATTTTAATAAACTTTTTTATTACTCTTTTCATGACATGGAATAACCAGTAATTTTCAAAACAGGCCTTGCTGATGAATCTAATTTTCCTTGTAAAGACATATGAACTCGGAAACACAAAGTCCTCCAGAAAATTGAACTCAGAATGTTTATTGGTTTAAAGTAATTGGTAATTCTTCTTCACCCACGTACAGCTAAGGAATGCGTCAATCAGGTAAATAAACACATTCTCAACTGCCCCTCTGGCCTGAATCATACTTATATATACACCTCTACGTCCATGCTAGACGCAATTAAGGGACATTGGACGGATCCATATCTTGGAATAGATCTCGATGATATTTTTCTAGACGACCGGCCCTTATACTCGGCAGCAGTCCGACCCGTCTCGACTTTCCTCGCCAGAATTGACGGCTAACGAAAGCTCCTCTCCACGCCCGGGTAACATTAGTCTAGCAGAGCAAATAAACACTTTCCGCTCTCTTCCACAAGTGGATGGTCTTGAATTTACAACACAGTAGTCACGCACGTTGTCCACCCCACCTATATACTGAGATAACTCCATTCTGAGCTATATCATAGGACGACATTGAAAGGTGTAAATTGATGTGGAAAGGGTGCCGCGTTCGATTAACCTGCTTTCTCATTTTCGATTTAAGGCCACCGCACACCTTACGACTGGTTTGCGATCCGATTTCGAAAAAGACGCCGTGTTGCATATTCCTGATTATAAAAACAATGATTATTATCGGGGCTTTTGAGGGTAGCAATAAGTTTTGAATTCTAATTTGATTATCATTCAGAAGATGAGAATATTGGCCAAATTTACTAAAAACCGTAGCTGGTCGTCAAATTGTGCAGTTGAATAAAATTTATCTTTAAAAAATAAATTGAATTAAGGACAATGCCGTACGTTGAAGTTTTTTTTCTAACGTATACGTATAATTAATAAATTTTATTAAGTAGTTTTTGTTGACAATCTCAATTCATATACAAAATAAATTACATATAACAAAACGCCATTTTGTTCATATTTGCTGTTGAAAAGAAGGTTTGGCGTACTTTAAGTGCACTTTTGAGATAATTTCCGAAATAGGCCAAGTATGTGGATGACGCTTACATGGACAATGAATAAGTCATAAACATCATTCAAAATTTGAATTGACAGTAGTTTTCATATATTACTCACCACATCAAATCATTTAAATCATTTAATTGACAACAAGATGTAATTCTCAAAAAGCAGGGGAGTTTTAATCCCATTTTTGCACATCTCAATTTCGTAAGGCCAAACTCTAGTTCTTTCAAAGGCAATAATTTTCATGAGGCAATTCATAGTCATGAAAATAAATAGTAATATTGTCCATTAGTAGTAAAAACATTAAAGAATAATCAAACAGGCTCCAATTGTCCCTTTATTTCCAATTTGTGTTGAAGAACCTGCCCATGTATTATAAATCGGTCCTATTCGGTAGCGTGGCCAGGGAGTGTTATAATAGCAATGCATTCCCCCCCCCTCCTTAAAAAAATGATAATAATAATGAAAATAGAAATTGCTATTTAATGTTAATTCTGCGATCATCCCTGCTTGAAAGAACATAGTGTGGTAACAGTGCGTTCACATAAGTCGATTATGTCAAAATCTTATTCACTGTTTAAATGCTCAAATTCAACAGTGTGAAGACTTTGTGACTGTTGACTGGGTATCCACATGGTCGACTATGTGAATATGTGATTCGCACTGTTGAAATGCTCAAATTTAACAGTGTGAAAGTGATTTCACATTATATTTCACACTGTGTACACAGCAAAAACTGTGGTGTTAACCGGTGTACAAAGAGGACCACACCAGTTATTTTACACCGGTGTTAAATTGGTGGTGTTAGTTTTACACCTATAGGTGTCATTACAACATTTTTGTTGTTACATTTACACTCTTTGGTGTTATGTTCAATCTTTAGGGTGTAATTTAAAATCTCAGGGTGTGGTCCTCTATTAACACCAATTGGTGTCAGTTTTAACACCACAGTTTTTACAGTGTACACACTGTGGCACACACTGTGAGACTCTGTGTTCTTTCCAGTGCAGTGGGGATGGTTTTCTGAAGACAATTTATCAATCCCTGCAGGCACAAATGAGCACATAATTTGAGAAGCCATCACGATGCCATTGTTGCGATGTATACAGCACTGTGCTGGGGATAGACAAGAAGATGAGATATAGATCAATAGTTGGTGCCCGAGCAAATGAAATTTTATACTGAGGATTGAAATAAAAGCAAACATTGAACAGTCGTCTTCGATTGCCAAGCTTAGGGAGGAGAAAAATATGGTGACGTCAATGAACAAATACAAAATGAATACACCCTAATCAACGCAATATGAATCAATGTTTTCTTCCGTCAAGTTCCCACCTCTGAGTATATATACACATTTTGCTGACATGCATGACGGGGCTCAGAGGCGTAATGATCCGAATATTTTGAGGGAGCTGCTTATTTTTAGTATATTGCTCAGTAAGTTCGAGCGAAGCGAATTAGAATCGGTATGTCGTTTGGTTAAATGAAGTATAAATTATGTTTTTCGGTAAGATTTCATCCGATGATACAATAATTGTGTATTTATTCGATGTAAAAGGTTTTGATTCAAAGTGATGTAGGTGATATCTAGCAACCCTCTCCCATCCCATAAAATAGCTTGCACTCCAGTTAGGGGGCTAATTCCATAGTATTTACATTATCCATTTGCTATGACTCAAAGGTGATGCCGTAGTACTGGATTCCATGTGCGATCTTCCATAATGAACGTACAGTAGTTCTAAGTATCTTGGGCCCTCCCACAAGTATGTACAAGGGAGAGTCACACGTTTCAAAGAATCGTGCAACAGATATTTTAAGAAATAAATAAACTCTAAAGAAAAAAAATGTTGGGTAAAAATGCGCCATGAGGGTAATTAAGATGTATCCAAACAAAAATGGACATTTTGGGCCATTTTTTTATCAAGTGTGATGAAAATTCTGCCCATTCTAAAATAATTATACTGGTTATTTTTTAACCTTACTGGACAATAATCATGCTTTCCGCATTGGGTAGAATACTTCTAAAAGTTGGTTGGGCACATAATTCCCCTTGTGCTGGTTAAAGTTTTACCCAATATTTTTTTTTACAGAGTAGTATTATTAATGATTAAAACACCATGAAGCCTATTTAAAAGAAATAAAACTTTACAACAAATTACGACAATTGTAATAAGATCAGGTAATTTCTGCATGTTTTTTCTTCATTTCATTACACAATAACTGAGAAGGAGTGATCATGTTGGTGACTCTGATATTGAAACAGTTTTAGCAAACTTTCTCAACAAGTTAATCCCCTTTAAATGAAGAATATCATCAAACATTTTAAACATTCGAAATGTGTCTGCACCCACTCCCCAATCCCCCTGAGAGAAAAAAAATCTATTCTTTGCAAAATGATTTTGTACAAAGGTGCACCATCAATCATGCCATGCAATGTACTAAAATAGACCAAATTAGATTGGTTAATCCAAATATTTAATCAATAATGGTAATGACTCAAAGCTTAGGATTAACGTAGGTTATTTTTTTCTTATAATTCCGACGTCTTCAAATAGTTCTAGATTGAACCTGCAAAGAAAATGCACGAGCCGGCAATGTCAAAGGCAAACGCCACAAATGGAACTAGTTTATTAAGAAAGCACAATAACGTGAATGAGAGACGCCAAAATCTAGTGTACTTCCCATTGTAGCCCCGGCCGAAGCTAATATCAGCAGTCTTTGGGCAGACGATGCTCACAAGCCATGGACGCCTGTGGTGCGCTAGCAGACGGCTGAATGTCTTTGTCGGTTTGAGATATTTTCGATTTGGTAGAGACGCAGACTAATCAAGATTAGTCGGTTAGGCAGGGACAAGTCAATGTTATTCGTCTATCCTGATTTGTTATCCCACCTCCTTCTTCCCTTCTCTCGCCGCTTTGATCTTATGCACTGATAGTTCGACGGGACAAATTTGAACTCACTCGCAGCATGTCTACATCATTCTTAATGTTATAACAAAAAAAAGTCACATTTAATTTCCTCTTGTATTATCACTAAATATACGGTCACTCTCTAGTTTAAGGAATATGGCTATTTTGTTCTAGCGATTTCATTAAATGTACTTATCACGTTTCGTCTAAACCCCTGCCCCTTCTTCTTCTTCTCAGTCTCCTTCTTCTTCTTCTTTTCTTCATCTTCTTCATCATCTTTTTCTTCTTCCTTCTCCTCCTCCTCATCTTCTTCTCTCTTCTCATTTTCTATCTTGCTCTTCTTCTTCCTCCTCCTCCCCCTTCCTCTCTCAATCTTTCTCTATTTCGCTTATCATAATATTAATCATCATCATTGTCGTTGTTCATCGTCATCGTCATTATCATCTGTATCGATTGCCATCACTTGCTAATATTTTCATCATTTTGTTATATTGTCTTTTTCATAACTATCTCCTTGTTTATTCGTCCTTGCCCCTCTTTATGCTCTGTTATCCTATTTAAGACTTCCCCCTCACTCTCTTACCATCCTCCCACATCATCCATTTTCCCTGACATCGCTTACTTTAAAACTAGCGTTCACCACACCCTCGTTCGCCTAAGGCTTCCTCGAAAGCGTAAAAGCCTTGCAAAACGAGCCCAGCACTCGATCTCACTAAAGATAACAACACCACACTCTTACTTCTCTTCGACCATCTCCTTTAATCATTCTATACCTCATTGAAATTGAAGGGTGGTTCAATTTTTTCCGGTAACAGACTTTTCAGCCACCGCACAGAGCTGAATTGGAGCACAGAAACGTCAACAAAACATGTAATTTCGAATGTGGCATCTTTAAAACGATACTCCGGACTGAAGATATTTGTATTTAAATAACGAGAGTGAAATTCAAAGAGCAAAATGCTGAAAATTTCATCAAAATTGGATAACAAATAACAATTTTATTAAATATTATAGATTTATATTATTCCGGTGGAAACAGTTCTAGGCATCTCTTCATGAAAATTCAAAATCTTCGTTATTTGGTATCCGATTTTGACCAAATTTTCATCATTTTGGTCTCTGAAATTTACTCTATTCATTTAAATATAAACATCTTCAGCCCGGAACATTTATTTAACCGTGTTACAAATTTTATAGACGTTTTTGTTATTGCTGTTATTATGTTTATTTCATTTGGAAATTTCCACCTGCCAGTAAACTATCGGTCATTTCAGACAATTTTTTTATCAGATTTATATCAGTTAACTTTTTTTTACTCTCTTTAAATGAATCAATTAATAATTCAACAATATTTATTTATTTATTTATTTATGTTTTCTTTATAAAAAGCAGGGTAGTCCCATTCAAGCCAGAGGGCTGCGTTACAAGGGAGCCCTGCTGTCAATCACAATTTGAACATTATACAATAACAATTATAACACACAAGATTAAAATATACAATACAAAAATGATATATATACATAATATGTTAACGACATCAATAAATTAGAAAGAATAGTTAGTTTAATAAATCAATATACATCCATTTCATGCTTCGTTTAGTCTCTTTTTATTGATACCAGCATTTATTATTATGATTCGTTCTCAATCGTTATATTATCTGACTCGTCCTGTAAACCTACTGTTATAGAAGTTAATGCATGCATGGGACTTTTTAAACTACTGCAAAAGCAATTTTACTTTGTGTTATCAAAGTGAACAAAGTAACCGAGATTGAATGGGGGTATATTAGTATGCAACCTGGCCGAATAGTATCCACTTAATTTATATTAAAAAGAAACAAAAATAAATGCATTTCAAAATAATACCCAATATTGTGAAATATAATCGTTTCGCGATGAGCGTCTTCCTGTAAAATCGATTGATAAGACAGATTTCATCCCCCACCCCTCCCTTCCCGCTAGCCCACTGACACTGACACACACACACCACAAAACACTTCGAAATGCCAAATCAATTACAAATGGACTGCTTTCAACTTGAAAATGTGATAAAAATATAAGATTTCTTGTTTACACCAGGAGAGGAGTTAGTCAATATTATCTTTTCTATAGATACTGTATGTTTTAAAACGAACTGAATTTCTTTCCTTTCTGACCTCGGGGGAGAAGAAAGGAAAACGGACAGCGAACGAGAAGATTGAATATCCCGCCTCGACCGCTATGGGACGTATATACGGGAAATAAGAAATTAGAATAACTGTAGTAATGACAGGTAATTTCTTCAGTGTCTTTCTGTTGTTTTAATTTCGTCCGAATTCGACTTCGGGGGTATTATTGTGTGTAACTTTATCATGTAGAGTGTCAAAATAAAAACAATGTGGAAGGTTTATTTGATTCTCAAATGTGTCATTAGCGCGCAAGACCGTCGCCCCGCACGCCTCGTTGTGTGTTTTGATCGTGGTCGAATGCCTTGTGGATCAACCAGGTTATCGAATTACTTGAAATGAGGATGGTGTATCCGGTCATTCAAATTATGAAGGACTGTTTCGTTTCCATTTTGAGATAGGTCAAGTTTATACAATAATGTTATTTAATATCATTCTAATATTATATAATTGTTATTATCATTCTCATCATAAAAAAATATCATCATCGCCACCGCCATTATCATCATCATCATCATAACCATCGTCACCATCATCATGGTAACTTATATTGAGTGCGCATACGTGTAAAGACGATCGCAGTGCCTGGTGCACTGTGCCATCTCATAATATCCGATTCTACCTACTGGTACCGTACATGTCGTTATATTCATAGACCAAAGTAGAAAAACATGTCCCCTCTCTGTGAATTATGTCACTAATTAGTATCTCAAACTTTTTAACATGCATAAGCGATGGTGATGACGTTATCTATGTCATGGCTATTTACCTCAAAGATTGTTAAAAGGGAAACTGTGATCCAATCTCCCAGGTTCTAAACTTGCCCGCCAACTACAACTAGTACGATAGTATCCATTACAGCATGAATAAACTAAACATGTTTAAATCTATGGTTTTAGGCTGTAATAGGTACCCTCGTAATATTTTGTGTGAATTCTAGGAATGATTTTTTGATAAAAAAAAAGATATATATAGTATCATGTTTTTATCGATATGTTCTCGAATGTAGAAAAAACTTTTTGCTTAAAACAATGAGAAGAACCATCCCTATGAATATTGGTTGCAACGACGTTACGATGTAACAACACCCTTTATGTCAAATCTTTAGAATCATCTTGCGCCTTGGATTTTTCCAGCTGCTTTTCGTTTTATCTTTCTGTCACTCAAACGTTCGACTGAATATATATAGGAATGCCTCATCATAGATTGGGTCACAAATTGGAAACGACAAGTCATTTTCTGCTATGAGGTAATCGAATAAAGTAACTCGGACTCCAAGAGGTACCCCTTGAAAGTGTCTCTGTTTATTCCCGCGGCACTAGTAATCAATACCATTTGTATTCGGGAATGTCTTCTTTTGTTTCTTCAGTTCATAGCAAGGAGATAATGGGGGATTTCTGGGAAATAATTCATTAGGAGTGATTGAAGCTTTTTTTTCTCAGACTCACCAGACAGTCGGTATTGATGGTAATCCTCTTGTGGTAAACAGAGAACTAGAATAAACCCCAGCACGCCTTCTGTGCCATCATCCGTACAATCAGAGATATCCCCGCATTTCCCTTCTTTCCATCTCCCCCCCCCCCTCTCTCTCTCTCTCTCTCATCCTAATAAATATATCGTGAGAGGCAAGCTTTCCCTCTTTGTCAACCCTCTTTTGCTCTCTTGGCTTCGCGTTTGTTCCCTCTCCCTCTCCTTCCTTTCCCCCTCAATCCCTGCCCTGTATTTACATTACCGTCCTTCTCTCTCCCTCTTCATCTCTCTCCCTCTCCATGATCCTGATCAGTGTATCTTGATCATTGTTCCATCCGAGTAATGACCGGCTATCGATCATCATCCCTCTCACAATCATCATCTGTATTTTTTCAGTCATGTCAACTCTGTCAGCAACTTAATACTCGCTCATATTTCTTGCCCTTTTTGACATCAAAAGAATGGTTTGATCTCACCCTCATCATATCTTGAAGAAAAGGAAGAATCATACTTCAGTTTTAAATTCCACCCACGCTCCTATATACCCCCCCCCCCCCCTCTTCTCTATCTCACGTCATACCCCTTCTCCAAGTCAAAGTGATCAATCATCACTTTTCTTGTGTGTCATGGCTGAGTTTGTGTTGTACCAAATAAAAAGGGCATATCATAATTATCTTGATAGACTATTACATCTGTAATGCACTGTTCCCCGTCTACCCTTCAGCTGATCGGTGAGTGATACGTCCATATAATTATCATCTCCTGATCTTCATCCAAATCAATTCATCCGTATCTCCTTTTGATTTTGTGTCCACACTCCACAGTGCATCTTTTTATTTTATTTTTTCTACTTTTCCTGAATAATTTCTTCGTCTAATACAAAATTATGTATTCCTCCCCAGTTTCCGTCATCTTGTCCATGCCTTGGGGGCATGCGATAGATAGTACAGATATTCTATTTCTTTTCTTCTCTCTTTTCTCTCTCAATAACTCCCCCTCTCTCTCTCTCTCCTATCCTAATAAATACATAAATCATCGTGAAAGCCAAGCTAAGTTTCTGTAAACATACCGCCCTATCATATCATCTCATCTTCATTACCATTTTCCCGCGGAAATGTACTTTTTCTAATCCATCAGTAGAAATTCCTTTCCCTCATCAATGAAAGGTGATGACGACTGACATTGTCGAACCCTCGTCTTAGTCATGTTATTCATTACGCACATGAGAAAATGGAAATGCGTCAATTATCTTTAGAGTAATCTAACCTAAAAGTTCAGGTATGATAACTTGAATTTAGCTCGGAGGGAAAGAAAAAGATAACACAGTTGTTGAAAGGAAGAAAGATGTGAGAGTACTATCTTAAGTAGATATGAATGCATGCCTAAACACGTGTACCTATTAACACTGCTTTGAATTTATACTCTTAAATGCAAGAAGGAGCGTAAATCCTGTTTGTGGTAGTCTATAGATATAGATCAGTCGTATTGCGAAGAAGAGTGGAAGTAGTGTAGTTGCTGTTGTTGTTGTTACTAGCTTTGGTTTTGGTGGTGGTCGTCGTGAAGATGGTAATGGGAGTTATATTGATGGAAGTAGTAGAAGTAGTAGTAGGAGTAGTAGTAGTAGTAGTAGTAGTAGTAGTAGTAGTAGTAGTAGCAGTGGTGGAGGTGGAGGTGGTGGTGATGGTGGTGGTGATGGTGGAGGTGGTGGTGGAGGAGGTGGAGGTGGTGGTGATGGTGGTGATGATGGTGGAGGTGGTGGTGGGGGTAGTGGTGGTGGTGGTGATGATGGTGGAGGTGGTGGTGGGGGTAGTGGTGGAGGTGGTGGTGATGGTGGTGGTGATGGTGGTGGTGGAGGTGGTGGTGGAGGTGGTGGTGGTGGTGATGGTGGAGGTGGTGGTGGGGGTAGTGGTGGTGGTGGTGGTGGTGATGATGGTGATGGTGGTGGTGATGGTGGAGGTGGTGGTGGAGATGGTGATGGTGGTGGAGGTGGTGCTGGTGGTGGTGATGGTGGAGGTGGTGGTGGGGGTAGTGGTGGTGGTGGTGGTGGAGGTGGTGGTGGGGGTAGTGGTGGTGGTGGTGGTGGTGGGGGTAGTGGTGGTGGGAGTAGTGGTGCAGTGATGGCTGGTGTCGTTGTTGAGGGAACGTAGATAGTAGAATTTGTAGAATCAAAATTAAGTGAGTGATTAGTTTTTAACTGTCGGTGCTTTTCTTATTCTGCATCATTTTCCTTGGCAAAGTACCTTTGGTGTTATCATCGTTGCTGTCGTTGGTCTATTTCGATCAATAATGTCTTTGAAATAGGACTCCGGATGTTGATGCTAATGCAAGTGTTGTTGAAACTGAGAAACGAGTGCATCATATCAAACTTAGAAAATAGATGTAGATAGAAATACAATAGGTACTGTGTCCTACTTGTATGGTAAACACTCATTTCCCTCTCATTTGAACTATTTTCTTGGTGTCATCTGTGTTTAGGTTAACCAGTATTCCGAACAAACATGATAGGTCGTAATAACCACGTGATATGGAACGTCTGATGGCGACTCTCTTTAAGCCAGGTCGCCATTAGTTCCCGGATCGGTTTACTCCTGTAGTAATCATACAGCCAATTCGTTCTGATTCCTCGTCCTAGTTTTCTTTCTTCCTCTTACCCCCATGACATTAACCCCTTTCCTCCCAAGGGGTACCAAAGTGCGCGTTTAAAGTCATGGGGTGATTGGTGTCTTAAAGGTTGTATGTAGAGAATGGGTGGGAGGTCTGCATTGAGGACGATCCTGTCCTGACGCCTCAAATAAAAGCCTTTATTTCTCATTCTTGGCCAAGAGTCGGTTTGCTGTCATACAATTATGAAAACTCACTGTTTGGGGGGGGGTGATATAACCCATACACGTTGTATGTTCCTTCTCTTCTTGTACATTCCTTTTTCTTCATGTTCAAAAGGTAATCTATAGATATAAAAAAAAATATGAAGCCATATTTTTTCTACTATATGGCTTCATATCGCACTTAACACCATAGTAACATGACTATGGACGTCATTGATTAATCCTATAAAAATCTTGCGATTTAGTTGACAAAGGTCCATGATATACTTTTAAAGAAAACCTACGTAAACAAGCTACGCTTTCCAGCGGCTTCCGTTTTTATTCGTTTATTTTGTTTGTGTTTTCAATTTCTTAGTTGAAAACTTGAAAAAATGAAATAATTTTTTTTATCAATCAATCTTAGAATATCCTTTGTCAAAATTTTACCATTCACGAGTGCAGGATTAGAACCATGTGCATTATATAAATGTTTTTTTTGTTATTCATAATAATATTTTACTTATGGAAAGTTATGAAGAAAAACCGAAATGTAAACGTGGCAAACCAGCGACACAAGGATAGCTAGTTCTTACCAGTTCTTCCTATACCCCCTTTAATTACAACGGTTGGATAGTCCAATGTGAGAACAACTAGAGGGTAGTCACTTGGGGTTTAAAGAGAAGGGGGTACTGATAGGAAGAGCGGGATATTATTAGGGGTAATAAGATGGGTAAAGACGACTAGAGTGGATTGGTGATAGGGGCAATGAAAGGGATGGAGATAAGAAGGTCGGGGTGTTGATAGGGGCAATGAAACAAAGAAAGAGATGGTGGAAAGAAATTATAAGAGGGGTAAGGATATAGATCGTCGAATGGTGATGGAGGTAATGAGAGGGGTGGTGAAAAGAAGGGTGGGGTGTTGATGGGGTAAGAGAGGGAGTGGAAAGGGATAATAGGTGTAAATATAAAGAAACCTAAATGGTGATAAAGGTTAAGAGAGGGGTAATGAAAAGAAGAGTGGGGTGTTCATAGGGTGCAGAGAAGAGTAGGACTGACATAATTCATCATTTTAACTTTTTAAAATTTATTTTCAAATATATCTCATAAAAAGTGGAATAACATGTAGACCCTCTATTGATGTTTTCAGGGAATCTAGATATCCTTTCATGCTGACTTCATTTTTTTAATGATTGTGAGTTTATTTCATGTTTTTTTATTGACGAAAAATGAGACGTACGTGTATTTATGGCCCTGGAAAGAGCACCCCCAATAGTTTTCCATGGGGTGCTGGTGTAATATTTTCCATATAGGCAGCACCCCAGGAATTCTGTTAGGTGTGGCAAACGGAAAAAATAAGGAAAATTAACAACATTTTGTAGTAAACCCCCCCCCTTTTTTTTTTTTTTTTTGCTTGTCAAATTTCTTGGCACCAGAATTCTTGTCGAATTTGCTTCAGCACCCCAGCCAATAAATCATTCCCAGGGCCCTGCGTGTATGATTGAACTAAGGCATTGTACGAAAACAAAATGATATGAAAAGTGTAAACGAATTTCTGACCCGCGGGGATAGAAATGAAAACACAATTTGAATACAATTCACCAATATTTATAACTTCAAAGGGGGAATTATATTGGCTCGGTGTAAAAATGGCAGAGGTAAAAATGGCAGAGGTAAAAATGGCAGAGGTAGAAATGGCAGAGGTAGAAATGGCAGAGGTAGAAATGGCAGAGGTAAAAATGGCAGAGGTAAAAATGGCAGAGGTAAAAATGGCAGAGGTAAAAATGGCAGAGGTAGAAATGGCAGAGGTAGAAATGGCAGAGGTAGAAATGGCAGAGGTAAAAATGGCAGAGGTAAAAATGGCAGAGGTAAAAATGGCAGAGGTAAAAATGGCAGAGGTAGAAATGGCAAAGGTAAAAATTACAGAGGTATAAATAGCCAGTCTTAAACCCCCATGCCAAAAATCCAAAAGCCCCTCCATGTACAGTAGATTAAATAAGAAAGGTTCTGAGAAGAAAATTAGAATCATAATGTTCGACTAATGGAAAGGGTAACATTTTGAAATCATACTGTAGATTTTCTTCACCAAATTGATAACACCCGAGTAGGTTTTTCTTAATTAATTCCTGAACTTACTTGCACAGCCTTCTCATATCAAATCACTCTTCTAATATTCCAATTTGAAGCACACTTTGGATCCGAAGTATTGTACTTAGATCATTAAAGGGGAAATTCACCCTGACATAAAGTTTATTGCAAAAATAGCAGAAAATAATTAAAATGATATTGGGTAAGGGAATCCATCTAAATTTGAAAAGCTATTAGAATTTTATATTTTAATGGTGACGTCATTTCAAAAGCAGGTTTTTCAAATCTGGTGTAATAAAAAATATCATTGAAGTGTCATTTAAAAAATATGAAAATGTTTTTACTGTTTTTCATTTTTTTTCAATTTCTATTTATTTCATTTTCAACATATCGAAGTAAAATGGTCGAAATGATTACAATGGACTTATACAGACAATGTAAATTGAGGCATGTGCAATGTATGATATTTTTCCTTAAGTAAAACAAAAGCAAAGTATTATATAATAGCAAAATATCATTATGAAATAAAATTCTGAGAAGATGGAGGGATCCACTAAAAGGCAGTTCCTGTATTGTGTGGACTCCTCTAAATAATCATTGTAATATATCAACATACAAATCATTTCACATCCGTTCCTGAAAGACTTTTAGCAATCATGAACCACCGATTAAGAAATTGAAAAGTAATAGGGGGCAGCTGCTCGTCTATAACGTCTTAGATCAAAAATTCAAACTTCTTATAACTTACTTAATCTTTGGTGGGTTTTCCGTAAACCTTCACCAATAAATCTATCTGCTATTTTTACAGTAAATCATTTGCCAGGGTAAATTTTCTCTTCAAAACGGGTGGATAGATTAGTACCTAAGAAAAGCCTTCAAATTTGAAATAAAATCCTTGATTCGCTACACATTTCCAAATTCATGCCGTAACTATTACCATAGAAACTAGTTTAGGAACCTGCTATCCTCTGGACTAGCTGCAATGAGGTATTACTCTGAAAAATTAAACACTGAATTGCTATAATAATATCATTTACATTAAACTATATACGTATCATATTAATATCTATTCGGATCCATTTTGATATAAGAATATGAAAAATTACTTTTATTACAGACGTTTTGTTATTTTTCTGTTATCCAAGTAATGCAAGTGGTTCGAAGAAATCCCGAACTTGTCTATTTCAGTGTATTAATGGTAGCGCACATTTTGGTGTTTACGTTAAAATTCGTCAGGTATGTATGTGTGATGAAGTGCTGTTCTACTCTACGAATGGCCAAGATTAATTCTTTCATCACTCACGAATTGAAATCATTTTTGCATGAAAATGTTTGAGTTTAATTATAATTATCAACGATAAAGTATAAAGCTGACCTAAAAGGATTAAAAAATCTAAATAATACCTTTTCAGTTCACAGTGGTCATTCCGTCGATAGGATTCCATTCAAGGCCAATAATTATAACTGATGTTAACTGGAAAAGCTCTGTCTTTTCCTTGTTGATGTAGCATGTAATGATCTTTGCCTCTGCCATTATTACCTCTGCCATTTTTACCTCTGCCATTTTTACCTCTACCATTTTTACCTCTGCCATTATTACCTCTGCCATTATTACCTCTGCCATTTTTACCTCTGCCATTTTTACCTGGCACCATTTTTTTGGCCTATTGCTACTGAAGAAAAAAAAATCGCATCCGAAACACAGAACCCGTCAATAATAGAACATGTAGGTTATCAAAAGAAACAAAGTTGCTCCAGAAACCTCTTAAAATCTAGAAATGGCCCCGATATTGAGATTGGTTTCAAAAGATGTCTTCCTCCTTGTGATCCAAATATAATATCCATCGGTCATGGTAGTTTTCTTGTGTTACACGATTCTACTTTAGGGTTAAATGTTGTGGAGAAAGTACTCTCTCTCTTGTTGCTTTAGTGGTTTTCATATCTGATCTTAACTTTTGATTCATTATATCTTGGAGCTTTAGAATCTCGATTTTGCCCCATTATCAATATAACTAATGACTGATAGAGAGTTCTGTGTGAATGCTTGCTGTGAAGTTTATTTCCATAGATGATATACAAAAGAAGGGGTATAACGAATAGATTTGTTTTTTATTTTGATGAATATAAATTATGTTGGTTTTTATTATTTCATGCAGTAAACATAAATAAGAAATGACATCAGAGCAATATTATTGCATGCATATGTGATTTATTCACCGCGGAATCTGATATATATATAATATGTATGTGATTAACTCTTCGGTTTCTGAATTTTGCCGGCTGTGGTGTTTTTACTGGACCATTCAGATCACATTATGAAAATAAGGGGACTGGCTAGAGATTATACCAATTCGAAAACTTTGATACAAACCAATATACTGTACTGCGAAACAGAATGTAATTATGTTTCATGGTTTGCTATGCTAAACATCTCAAATTAATTTTAGTGGTTTGAAAAAACCCGCAAACAGAGGCGTCGATTATGGGGGGGCAGGGGGGGCGATCGCCCCACCAATGAAAATATTGGGGGGGCAAACCTATCATTTTGCCCCCCCAATAATTCCGCATGTGCTGAAAATAAAATAAGATTGTAATGTTACACAGAAATCAGCAAGCGAGATTGAGATACACAACTCGTTCTTTGTCTAAAATCGTGCTCAAAATGTCCACTTTTCAGATTGGAATATCAAAAAATTTCAGCTCGCGCTTCGCGCTCGCATCATTTTTGTAACAAAACCCATACCTTCCATGAAAAAAATAGGTGATTATGGTCCCGTTTTCAGTTCTAAACCTCAAAAGAACTACTTCGATTTGCAATAATTTTTTGTTGGATATATATCTTGTTCTTTATTAAAAAACGTCCATTAAATTTTTAAAAAAATTCAGATCGAAATATCAAAATTTTCAGCTCGCGCTTCGCGCTCGCATTAATCTGCTGGTGAGATATGTATATATATATATATATATATATATATATATATGTGTGTGTGTGTGTGTGTGTATATATATATATATACATATATATATATATATATGTACACATATATATAGGCATATGTGTGTGTTTGTGTGATCGAGCGCCTTTGGAAAATTGATTCATGATTTTGCCCCCCCAATCTGAAAAATGGATCGACGCCCCTGCCCGCAAATCTCCTTCTATTCATACACACGTAAGTGAATTTCAAATCGACTATTGCCAAGGCTAAGGTACTATTTTTGACATTGAGAAAATCTGAACGGGGTTCCTCAGGGGATCGGCTGGTCGTAAAGATTCCAGGCCGAGATAGTGATAAAAATGATACGACTGATGTGTGGGGAAAAACATCTATCTTGACCTTTTCATCTTACACATCACGTGTGCTCTAATTCGTGCTCTACTCCCTTTAAAATCTTCCTATCTGAATTTTATTTCTCATGGTTTTCTATTTAGTCCTTCACTTTACACTCTTCAATTTCTTTATAATGTTTCATTTAAGTGAACTTATGACCTCTCCATCTTGACCTTGTAATATCAGATAGGTCGCGCTCTACATTAGCCACACGTGATTTTTTTTCCTTTTGGTTCTTGTTCTTTTTCTAAATTGCTTCTTATTTCACAATCTACCCTCTATAGTTTCCCTATACGCCCCTCCCCTTTAACATTTCTCACACATGCAACATAACCAAGATAATTTATTGACAAGTCTCTCCTCTATCACTTAATTGAAATGTAATGTTTCTCCTTTATTTAAGTTTCTTTCTATTTCTCTTTTTTCTCTCCTCCCTCTCTCTACCACTAGCGTACCTACGGGGGGCAGACTGCCCCCCCCCCCTCTTGACGAGTCACAACCCATGCAAGGGACCTATCCCCTGCCCTCCCCCCCCCCCCCCCGACGAGAAGTTGAAGCCTTTTTTTGACAATTTTTACGGATGATTTTGCCCCCCCCTCCCTGTGGAAAATCCTAGGTACGCTACTGCTCTCTTTTTTTTTGTCTTTCCTTCCTCTTTTCTAGCTTTCTATCTTTCTTTCTATTTCTCCCTACCTCGATAAAGTCGATTCCATCTGTCTCAGCATCTACCTCTCGTTCTCTCTTTTTTAAATCTTCTCTTCAATTTCATGTTATCATGGTTTGTGTTAACAATATTAACATTACATGTTAAATACTTATAATGCCACCGACAAACCCTCCAGACTCAACACTACTTTTGTGACGTCAACAACTTTGATATTCGATACTATTGATACTCTCAACTGTCACGATCGTGCTTATTTTCACTTCTCCATTATTGCAATCATTGGTTAAATTTCTGTTCATACATTGTCACATCGTGATAATAAAGTTATCAGGAATGTGTCTGTCTCATGTTTATAATGTAAGGGTATTCTTTGAGATGTAGGCCAACACGAGTTGGGGTTGGGAAAGTAATTTCGTAATTTTGACATGGAAGTTAAATCAATAACCACTATGCAGCTGTTTGAAAGGGGCTTTCCCTTTTGGTATTAACGACGAGCGTAATTATGGAAGATGTATGAAACCTACGACATTACAGAATTCATGGTCTCATCAAGAAAATAAAAAGGAGGAATACATAATGTAACAGAAAAAATGGCTTGAATCTAAAAACAAAATGTATAGTAGTATGGAATCTTGATTTGAACAGAAAAAAATCAGACGTTGTGCATAAAATACATTAATGTATAAGATTGTCAATCTCACTCAAATAGAGATATTAAGGTCTGGGCTCTAATGCAACATTGGCAGCATCTGTTTGGTTGTAATATTGCACTCTAAGTAAATTTATTTTTCTTTGTGCAGGGAAACCTTATTTTCTTCCTTAAAATTACAAAAGTGCACTTTTTGGGTGCAAGGATCTTCTTTTTAAAATGTGCCCAATTTTGCGCCTTACCTGCATTGTACAACTCTGCAGCCTCTATCATGACCTCAAAAAGGGAACTCCCAGTTTTGCATCCAACGGATGCAAAATTGCACCTTTTGTCCTATGGTGTTGGCTATGAGTATAATTAAACAGATATACCCATCATTAAAGGATTTGAAACAATATAAACAAGAGGTTCTTTGATTTTATAGTTTGTTTAAATATTATACAAAGGTTGTGTCAAACTTGTATAAAATTCTTCCTGGATTAAAAAAACAAAAAGACTGAATATATTATGAGGTATTTGTTCATTCTTAGATAAAGATATGTGTTGTTTGAAATATATATATATATATTGTTTTCCGAACTTCTTTTATTTAACGGAAGAGTTTAAGGATGGTTCATCTCTTATCAATAGTTCTTGCTTGATCACGTGATGTCCATAAAGTGTCGCCTCGTAGTCCGGGCATCTAAATAAACTCGACACCCACGCCAGAGATGAAAAGCGTTGCAAAATTATTTATTCAGTCTCGCTCTTTGTCATTAATATGAAGAATAGATTGGAGAGGTGGCAGGAATATAAGACATTGATATAGAGACGCGCATGATCAAACCTGCAATGGAAGTAATTCTTTTACATGAGAAGGGCACTTGGCAAGTGTGTAAGTGGCATAGATGTTTGCTTATGGATAAAGGGACGAGCGGGAGAAGGAAATGGGGGTAACGTCTATTCCGAAGGGCACTGAGATCAGATGGGCAAGTGTCTAAATAAATGCATCTCGGCAATGTTATGCCGAGTGGACAAGTTTATATGCATTAGTGCCCAGGTCACACCGACGAAATCGACTGCAAACCGTTCGATTGCATGCCATTAGAAATAACGTAAAAGCTTTGATCGGTCTGCAGGCGGTTTTGTTTGGTGTAACTGTAGCCAACTTGATGATGGTTGGAATCTATAGTGGGCAAACACTTCGGATCCTCTTCAAATCTTCTTATCAAAACCATTATTTTTTTCGTCTCCTCTTTCATGTTATTTATTTTTTTAAGGATCGTCGAAGGCGGTTGCATGGGTGGGCGGCGGGACTGTTATTATCTGGGAAAATATGATGTTGACCACACGCCCTCCCTCTCACCCACATACCCCCACACACACACACACACACACACGCATGCAGAAATATATATAGATATAGAGAGAGAGAAGTGCAAATGCACATGTATCGAGGTAAAGGTAAAAAAAAAAACTAAGTAATGCAAAAAAATCTATGTAGAGCTTTATTTTGACAGTGACACCATAATACAATTATGATGAAGACGATGATGACAGTAATAATAATAAAAATGATAATGATGATAATAATAATAATGATATAATAATAAAAATTATGGCAGTCATACTTTATCTGTTTATCCAGGATAACCACTTCAGTTCGGAAAACTTTTCTCCCAGCGGTCCCTGCTTGTCAAAACGCCAAATTTTGCTCTCAGAAGCTCGCAAATGTAAATTAGAACAGTGCCATATCTACTTGAATGGAAATATAGAGCTTAATCATCAATAAATCCAGTCACAAAGATGCACTGGAGGAGAAATTAGAACATAGAGGACATCGTTTTTCTGATTTCCGTTGTGTTTTATCTGGATTTTCCTTGGCATGAAGGATGTGCGGAAGCACGCTTGAACGGAACTCTATTATGTAGGCCATGCAGTAACACGGTGTTCTTCCTAAGATGCTGGAAAGTACTTCTTGCAAGATCTGCGATGAACGTTTAAGAAAAAAAAGTTTATCAAACTCAATACATTTAAGGTTTTATTTGGTTATTTTTTATGTTTCCTATGAAAAAGAGTTTGAATTTAATGATGGACGTTCATCGGTCTTTATATCAAAACCCAGTCTCGTTTTTATTAACTAAAACCTTTCATTAAACAAATCTCCTCACCTGAAATGAAAAATGAAATAGGTAAATGATTATGATAGAGGGAAGTATAGAGTTGAATATTCATCCAATCTGCCTTTTCGCCTTCTTTTATTATGCTCGTTATGATATAGGCCTATATGTGCGGAAGCTTTAATGAACATAAATGATGAACTCTGAAGAAAGTTATTTGCAGTTCAAAATCACAGGGTATTTAATCATCAATAATCAGCTACAGTTAACAATTCGAAGTACAAGAAGATATCAGTAAGATTCATATAAAGCAGGAGACGAATATAATAATTTCGAAGTATACAGTAAGATTAAGATTATGAAGTTAAAATAATATTGGATAGACGTCTAAGTCTTGAAGTCAGTCAGTCTATATGGATGAGTGTGGGTCTAATATTATCTCTCTAATAATCAAGCAGTTTTTATTTATATCATTAGTTTTGGGGGTGTAACAATTTAAGGTGGGGAATCTAAACTTGCTCTGATTGGTATACAGGTAACTGTCTATCAAACTTTCTCTGTTATAGGGGGTGTGGTGTTGCTCTGTGCAAGTGACTGGGGCTGGAAGTATGAGTCATACTTCTTAGAACTTTTGTTTCTTGAAGTTAGCTGACGTCACTGAGGGTTGGGCTTTTTTGGTCAGGATTTAGGAGTTAAATGGTATTGGGGGTTGAAAGGATAACAGGAAGTTAAATACATACTAAAAAACAATATCATATACTTAAAATGAGAAATGGATTTTAACTATGTAATTTCATACCTTTCTGGCAGCTTGCAGTATCCACTACCACTTATTAATGGAGCCATAAATCATGTAAATTAGAGTGCCATGTTAACTCATAGAAAATTTAATTGATCGTTAAAAAAATCACATCAAAATAATACTTTATTCATGAGACTCTTGAACGTCTATGTTGTCTAATGGAAACACTGTTAATTATACATTATACCTGCTGGTATCTAACAATATCCATATTATGCACATATGACACATACACCATTGCATTATATGGCATGTCGTTAAAGGCTATCTGCTGCCAACAAAAATAGATAAAGATGCATGGAACTATTCATTTTATATGAATATTGAACGAACAAAAATACTATATCTTATCCAAGCAGGCGCGTAGCCAGCCCCCCCCCCCCCCAAAAAAAAAAAAAAAAAAAAAAAACGCCCCCAAAGAAAAAAAAGGAAAAGGGAGAAAAAGAAAATTCGAAGGAATAAAGGTATAGCTTTATTGTTTTTTTCTTCTTTTTTATGTCAAAAGAATAAAAACCCAAACGAGATGTTCTTCGCTCTTTTCATACAAAATTTTTCTTCCGCGCTCCGCGCGGGAAAAATATCAAAGTTGCCTTTCTCCTTTGTTTCCCACTCCTTTTTTCTAATCCGTTTTCCCCTTCCCGTCCATGGGAATCGCATTCTTGCCAGAAATTTTAAAGTATACATGGGTGTAAGAGTATGAGAAGTATTTTTTTTATTGCACTGACACAATATTTCGGCTCTTCTGTTCAGAGCGGGTAAACCTTTATACCGTCACTCGATCCCCGAGTCCCCAAATGCTATTACTTCCGCTTTTCAGCAAGCACTTTTTGGGGGGCAAAGTATCTGCTTAAAGGGGGAACATTGAATTCGTGCCTTGCTATAGGTACGATGAAACTTTAGTCTAAATTTATATCGCTGCACATCCATCTCCTGTCCTGTTTTGCGCCGTTGATTTGAAATGTTGAATATCACTAAAGTTTCTTATTCATAAAAAAGTAAGCGCTTAATATTATGGGCGAAATTACACATTTTTTTTTCTTTAAAAATAGATCACAGAAGTTTCCGTTCTTCACGTGCATGGGAGAGGAAAAGTCCCTTTTCAAGCTTGTGAACACGCTTTGTGACACTGTGTACTTTCTAACGCAGAATCACCCCCCCCCCCCCCCAAAAAAAAAATGATGATGATGATAATAGTAAATAAATATATAATAAATGATAATGATAATAATAAATGAAAAAATGAATAAAAACAAATTATATAAAATTTAAAAAGAACTAAAAAAATATATATTAACAAATACATAAATAGATGAAAGAAAATAAATAAATGAATAAAAATACATCACATTTTATCTCCTTATATCGAATCAAGGTTGCGATTAAATAAGCCTTTAATATGCCTCTTTGATTCAATTCAAAATCTAGAAAAACTGGACTGTAAGAAAATATGTATTTTAACGTTTAATTAGAATGAAATCAAATAATTAAAAAAATTAAAGGATTTGAGAGAAGGTAAAGTTGATTCCAAAAAATACTGTAATAAGGTAACCTTCACCCTATTTTGAATTCATTCAATGTAATAAATTCAGGGAGTGCCGCATACGAAAAAAAAAACGATTTCCCATCCATCACATCAAGTTTCGACAACTCGGACCTTGAAAAACTTGAGAAACCGAGTTCAACTAGACCTCGGTTTCTTGATGCGTAGGTCGGATAGCTGTGGAGTGCTCTTTGCCACAATGACATTGCGTACATTACGTCCTTGGTTGTTCGACAACAGATTTAAAAAAAAAAGAGTTGATACTTCGAAGTTGCATGATGACAGTCTGAACACTGTAGTCTCGACTGGAGTGATAAAGTTATATACAATATTTGAAAACAATATCATTCGCTCTTTACTTCATGTTATTGTAACATTTTTTTCCACAGATGCTGTGGATGAAATCTCCTCAGTCCTCAATGCCCACCTCTAGATCCTGTAAGGTTGATTTAACTGCCTTTAACACCTCCCAAGTTTCATATAATATTTACAATATTACAAAGTCAAGCTCTCATTCATCATACGCCAGTAGAAATGAATCAGGAATCATATCTTACTTCAAATCGTTCCTCTCGAATTTATATTTTTTCATCAACATGTTGCTCAGTTCACGGTCTTGATAATGCTGATACGGTTTAACGTACATACTTTCCAAAGGGCCGATCTGAAAGGGGGGTTTTAATACAAACTTGGCGATAATGAGATCTACCTGCATCATAATGGAAAGCACTCCTGCCTCCTATCGTTATTCCTGATGAAATTTAGATTCATTTATCTGGAATATTTCCATATCAATTCGTCATCATACCTTTTGGGGTGAATTTTAACGAATGTGGTAATTTTAAAGGTTATATTGAGACCTGTTTACAAACTTACTTTAGGTAATATTTTCCTATTTATGTAGTCACAAATAATATCCAAATATTTTCAGAAAATTCACGTTTTAAATCCGACAATAAAGATTAGTGAGGGGAGCCTCACTTTATGTACGATTATCAATAATAAGCTTGTGAAGGCTTTCTCAGAACTTTAAATGAGGCTTCGGAAAGTCATGTAAGTAGCCTTTCAAACATGATTGCTACCCTACCACCAGGGGAGTCTGAAATGAATTTTCAACAACGTTAGAGTGGTAATGAAAAGAAAATTACCACCCTAACATACCTAAGGGTCGATGAATTGTAGATTAAGCGACAGAATTGTTTTTTTTTATTCTTTCTGGAAGATAGTCTTTCAAAGCTTATTTCCATTTTTTCGATGTGAAATGCTGAAATGCCGTAATAAAAGCATTGATAATTTAAACGGGGAGACAATATTGACGATTTTTTTTTCAATTTTTATTATTACCTGACTATTAAGAAATGCTTGCAGGATAGACACAGTCAAATGTGGGTTGGGTTGAATACCATCGTAACATTCTAGAACTTGAAGAGTCATGGCTGCTCATAAACCGACTGATGGAACGATGAACATGGAGGGTTTTTATTTGGGGTTTTACCGTTATCCCAACGAGATCTCTATAAAGATGGGACGATAAGAGCAGAGGCAATACATCACCCCGTATAAGACAGTACGTGGGACTACACGCGTCATTACCACTCCTTAATGTCATTTTGATACTCTCACTAGTGAAATTTGATAGTAGCTGCTTCTGAAACAAATCTGAGGCCGATAACACAAAGCTTAGCAATGATCTTAGAACATTTTTTTACGATTGATTGCAATGACTACATTAATGTACAATCGATCGTAAAAATCATGCTATGATTTATCGCTAACCTTTTTGTTCCCGGACCCTGGTGATATATATTGTTCATTTTAATACAGCAAAAAAGCAGCCGCACAACGAAGCTAAATAAGTTAGGCTGGGTTGAATATTATCGTTATATTCTAAAACTGTTGAGTTGGTGAGGGTAGCTGTTGGGGGTGTGTGTGTGTGTGTGCGCGCGCGCGCGCGTGGAAGAGAGAGAGTTTTCTGAGTTATTTATTCAAATTGCGCACATTGTACATTTAAATTCATTCTCATTTATGTTTATAAAGCCATATGAATCTAAGAATGAAATTCCAACAAATGCAGTCCAGTCAGTCACTATCCCTATTTATAGCTTAAACTAGAAAATTAGCCGATTTCGATCTTATTATATATTGTGTATATGACACAAAAAACACTGTTTTTGTAATAAGAATTATAGAATCTATTGATTTTAAAAGCTTGTCGAAATTGTGAATTCGAAATCTTATTTTTATTATTAAATCTACTTTCAGGGAAAATTCTTTGAATTGAATTGAGGATGCATGCTTTTAGAATTGTATAACCATCGGCATTTAAGAATACAAAATTAATTGCTATAAAAATGGAGTTATGTATATATATCTTATTGAAGATCAAGGGAATGCACCTTTAAAGGCACATGCCCGTATTCTAAAGTCGGGTTTAACTTAAACTCAGGTTTAAAGTTGAGGTTTAAGTATGGATGGCCAATTGTTACATAAATCACTAACAGTATAGAGATATCATACTTCAGCTCATTTGGCTCTCAATTCATTCAAAATTGTGTAGGAAGTATAAATAGATGATTGTCTTCACCATCGATGAATCAGGAAAGAGCACACTAAACATAAGAAACATACAACTTAATCAAAGAAAATGACACTCATGGCTTCCCATAACTTTAGCAGAGAGTTAGACCATGGTCTAAGTTTAACCTGACTTCAGAATACGGGCCTCAGTGTCTTTACTGTTTGACCTTTTTTAAGGCACATTACAATGCAGGCGTACATAATATTATTAGCCGTCATCGTAGGAGAACGGGGATCATTGTAGGTGTATAACATAGCCTAATTATTGGATAAAGGGTTACATCATAATTATAAAAACCATTGTAATGAACAAGAAATTTTACAAAGCGCCTCTCCTGGACGACTTGCTACTTAGAGTCCAATCTCCTGTGTATTACGCGTATATGGAACTGATGCGTTCTTCGCCTATATACACCTTGTAATGATGATCATGATTATAATTAAGATAAGAAGGGAGTAGTACAAGGGGCTTTCATCTGTATGTTTTCCTTGTTTTTTTTTCTTGTTTCTTTATAAATTTGATGACTTTCTTCTTAAATATTTTGTGTTATTGATTTTATTAGTAAAGAAAAGGAACAATATTTTAAAGAAGATCAGTGGTGCTTGTACCCATTTTCTCATTGAAGTATGGTAAAATAGATAATTAAATTTTTGAAAAATTGTCGTATATTGGAAATTTCCTCCATCCTATTATAACAAAATTGATGCGGTGTCTCGGTGGATATTGCTTCTAACACGCAAAGCTAGACAAATTGAGTTATTCTATGCTAATTATGCGATTCTAAAGTCAAATAAAACGCCTCATAAAGTTGTTAAAGGTTTAATATCCGGCAATTTACTCTCAAATTAGCAGAATTCTATACAAGAAAATAGGGTCAATATATTCATTGATCTGCAGACTAAACCACCTGATACGAGTGGATACCTTTGAAATACCTTACAGCTTACACCTTCTTTCCATTTTTAACATCCTATCTTTCTTTATTTTCTTTCCTTCATGTGTTTATTTCATAATTATCTAAATCTCCCCCTCTCTCTTTTCTATTCCCCTATCTCTACTTCGTCCCCTGTTTCATCTGGTACTTTCATTCACCCCCCCCCCCCCCCTTTCTACGTATCACTTTATCTGTATCTCTCTCTCTCCTCTCTCTCTCTTACCCCATCCTTTTCTCTTTTATCAGAATGAATAAAATGTAATGCTGTAGGCAATGACGTATCTAGGTTCGAATGTGATCCTTGCCCCTGTGTCTCTTCATCATGAAGTATCTAGATCATTATGCAAATCACTAAAGTGCTTGATTTGGCGGTTTTGGAGTATATCGATCTAAAAGTAGAAACCATGAATATTAGGACGGATTTGGACGATTTCTAAGTACAGCGTTCATAATATTAAGCTCGGGCCATCCAACGAAAACGATCGAAAATCTTCATGTTAAAAATGGAAGATGATAAAGAAGAAAGTATGAATAATTGAACAAAATCTGAATATTTTTTATTTTTATTTTTTTTTATGTTTTTATCATCATTCATAAAAATATCTTCCAGTTTTAGTATGGCCTTAAAAACAAATGAACGCAAATTCTTGTCTCAAGCATGTGAGGAGGAAAAAATGAAAAACATGGATAGCATATTCCCTTTCTCGTCATGAATAAACAAACGAGAGGCGAAAATAGGCCAAGTCTTTTCATGATAAGTGTCTTAACTAGCGTGGACACTGCACGGACAGGTCATAAATTCTGGTTTGTGCGATTCACGCATTAAATTGATAAGAGATATTTTGCACATAGAAATTCGGCTTTTTTTTTATTAGAGACGCCAACCGTCGCCTAAATTTAATCGTCACATCGGTCGAAAAATGATCAAATTTCAGACAAAAGATTGACATTTACTTGAAATCATGAGTGAAATTTCGGATGATCTCCTACATATTTATATTGAAGTACACAGGCAGATTTGGGATTTATATCAAATTAGAAGAGGGGAAATCCATCCTGTTTGGCGAAAATATGGACATGCTGGATCCATCTACATTAAGTCTCGTATTCAAGGTAGATGATTAGAATCGTCTTTAATTTAAATTAAATTTGGATTGAATAATAGTCTTTTTGCTGTTACAACTTTGAAATTGGGTTTATGCAAATACGTGACCGCATGGACTTTACCATGTAAATCGAATTGAATAAAAACGTACGTTGGGGAGATGGCGTCCCCCCCCCCCTCCACCACCCTTTCTCATGGAGATATTAACTGCAAACAAATCTCTTCGTGTTCATGCTTCATGATGCCATGTATTTTTATGTAATGTGCATAATTATGATTCATTTTTTTTTTCATACTGTTTTATTATTTTTTTATCTCCCTCTACCACTCCCCTCCCCACCGGCTCCTCCTCCCCCTATCTGTCCGTCGGCCTGTTGTCATCTTTCTTTCTTTCTTTCTATCTATCTATCTATCTATCTATCTATCTATCTATCTATCTATCTATATATCTATCTATCTGACTATCTACCTATCTATCTATCTATATATGTATCTATCTATCTTTCTTTCTTTATTTCTATCTATCTATCGCTACATGTCTACCTACCAATCTATTTGTCTAACTATCTATTTCTCTCTGCTTCTTTCTCCACCCTACAAGCCCAATGCCATGTGAGATTTATCATGAGATATTTAGGCCCCTCTCAGCGGAGTTAGACATCTTCTTTCGGAGGCGATGAAGCTCCCGCTAATCTCTCCGACCGAGCAACCGGGCCGGTCTGCTCGATCCCACATCGCTTCGCTGCCACATATAATTTTCAAATCAGAAATCTCAAGGCCATCGCCCAGACGTGGAATGCAATTATTGAAGAAAAGATGAGTCGGGTGCAGACCAACATTGATGGGTCCATGTTGAGGAATTTATCCGTCTACTTCTTACTTCTTTGCCACCGATGTAAGGTGTCATAATTTTAGTCCCTGTGGGGCTCGTCGAGGGATGGTGATCAACCGAGTATGAACGGTTAAATCGTTCCCAGCCAACATCATTTATCATGTTTATCCTCCTGATATATTGTGATGTAGTTTAATAAGAGGACTGGAAATTGACAGAGACAGAGTGGTTCTACTTACACCTTGAGCGCCTGGTACTTGATGTACCTGTTCACCACCCCCCCCCCCCTCCCACTCTCCACCCTCTCTTCCCCATCAGCCAACAAATTTGTTTACCAATGACAGGTCAGTCGTAGCGAGAACAAGGGACGTCCATTTCCCTGCAGTATTTTCTAAGGTGTATAATATGACAATTGAATTTTAACAAATCAAGCACATGTGTATTTACATGTTTGCTGTTGTAGCATTGACATGTAACATCTTGCTACTTCAACATCTTCATTAGATTTTGATATCTATTTTGTTCAAATCAACTATACCCCATCCCCTTTCTCTCTCTCTCTCTCTCTCTCTTTTTTTTTCACTCTCTCTGTCTCGGTCCATCTCTTTCTTCCACAATTGTTTATTTTTCTGCTCTGGATATGTAACGTTCATAGTGATATTCTTATCAAAATTATGGCAATGTTTCACAAGTGACAAATATTACAAATCTATGACCAACTATAGCTGCCGACCAATCCAATGACAACATAACAGGAACTCTTATGGCACATGCCTATAAATTGCCACCGGTGAAAATTTTTCAAGAGATCCTTGCAGGAGGAGTTCAGCGCGATTCTCAAAATCAACCACAATTTGATATTGAACCAATCGGCAGTGCACACCTGAGACTTACAACTGACTTGGATAGTTGAGTTAAAACGCAACTCATATATGTGGAACGTGAGATGCTGCTCATTCATCCTTGATTCAATGACCCTCATTACAGACCAATGCCCGGAATCAACTGATTCATCTATTAGGTCACATCTACAGAGCGGTATGTTAAACATGTCATCACGTTGTAACTTGATGCTACTTCAACATCTTCAGTAGATCTTGACCTTAGTTTGAATCAACGGGATATTCGGCTTTGAATAAAGAATTTCATGATCCTATTTGTCCAAATTAGATTAACTAATTTAATCGAAAATTCCGAAGTGATATTATTACTGTGTTACACAATCTTACGGAATAATTCATGATTTCTATTTTAAAACAAAAGTATTCATGTGTTTTATATGGGTTCGATTTCAATTCACTTCTACTCTTTGTCTGAAGAACGCCAAAAGAATTTTCTGCCTAACATACTTCTGTCCCATATATTTACTGATAAATACAATATAAGAGATTAATCGAATTGAGTTTCAATTTTGTATGGATTGTATTATTGTACTACCATGCTTATCTTCTTTCATTCAGCTTACCTATTTCAATTCTTGATAATACGACAAATATGACAATGAAATAATAGCTGTCATGAAGTAAATTTGTTAATTCTATTGTCATTGTAAATCAATAAAACAGGATATTTCTTAGACCTGTTTTCTGCTTAATATATTCCGTTGCTCAGACTGTAATTGTATTCGACAAAGGAGAAACACAAACTACATCAGGTCAGAGTGAATTGTACAGATTACTTCCAGGTCATGTGCTTACAAGAGTTTATTCAAGAATTCCCGTTTACCGACAAGATTTTTTTTCGACCTATGCATTAATTCATGAAAAAATCACACTTTCTCTCGATTTCTCTATTTAGTTAAACTTTTAAGAGATTCCATCCAACTCAATTACGATTCTATAAAAGTAATGCTAATCATTATAAATTATCCTTGTAGCTATTATCATTTTCTATTTCACATCATCGTATCTTTTTCCGTTCATTGCCTACACTATATAACAAGTCTGAGAATGAATGCCATTATGATAATGTTTTGATCTAATTTTCCGTGCACCATCTGTGTGAGGGTTTTTTTTCTGCATGATGGATAATTATATAGAGCAAAGAGAGAGAAAGAGAGAGAGAGAGGGAATAGGAAGGGGGAATGCAGACGACACAAGAAAGAGTTGGCAGATAATATCCGCAACTATTAAACAGAAACATTTTATTGTCAATATTCAGAGGAGCTTTCGCTGTATCCATTAATATTGTGAGCTCTTAAAAAGCGAGGTAGTCTGGCTTATCAAGCTTATACGCTTTTCCTAATATCCAAACATAATTAACGAGGAACTCATGCATACATTAAAGGCCTTCAGAAATAGCATGTGGAAACTAGCCCTTCGTGGGAAAGAGAAAAAAATGACTAGCAGTCCTTGACAATAATTTAGCATCTAAAATAAATATGAAAAACAACTCGAGTGGACGCTTCCGGACGACTAGAGAGGAGGCTGAAAATATTTGCATTTCCTGTCCTGTAGCTTTTCCCGCCATATTTCATGAAGACGTATAGCTGTGATCAGTCTTGACATCGGGCGCATACTCCCCGGCCAGACTGACCTCATAAAAGAGACCTTCTATCACCTTGCTACATCTTGGGAATAGAAAGGCTGAGGATGAGATGGAGAGAAAGCGGAAATGGCGACCAATAACATCCCGCAGATCGCGCCAATCTAAAAACACCAAAATTTATGTTCCTTTTCAAAGTGAACTCAATTTCCGTGCTCTATACACAGTTTTCTTAGTGTTTGGTTTGACAGATTTCATCGCCCTTTTCTCACGCTCAGGTCATTTTTTAGATGTTTACCTGTTATGCCGATGTTATAAAAATCAATATTATGCTAACACAAGTTCACGTCCAATGGACGATAAACGAGCGTATGGGATAGAAAGATCAGATATGAGGAGGTAGAATGAAAAGAGCCATAACTCGGTGATATCCTTTAGCTATTCACTTCGGGTAGATGACATCCCCTGTGGCCTCCACTGCCTTGCCTGTCCTCATTTACATTTTAGACGAGATTCCCGGAGTATCACTTTCATCGGAATCTAGACCAAGTTGTCTCAATCGTTATGTTTTTCTTCGCCTCAATCTCAATCTTTTTTTTTACCTTCACCTATTCCTCATCTCCCCACCCCTTCCCTTGTAAGTCTTACCTTCATTCACCTTCTCTGCTCGCGTCTGTTAGTTAGGGAGACAGAGAGGGAAACATTAACCCTAATTCGAGCGCGTCCTTTAAATTTGGTTTCTAAATCGAATTATCTTATTCAATTGACTGCTCTGTTGGTTTAATTTGTCGTCATCTCTTAATTATTCCATGTAGCCTTCCACCATCTTCACGGAGAGCCGGTACTGTGCGATTGGAAGTTGCAGTTTTATTAATTGAACCAACTTTTATTTTTAATTCAAAATATCAAAGCGACGAAATGGGGTTATCACATAAACAATTATGGGGAATCGATGTTGTGCTGTTACCTTCGAAAGTTTTGGATTCAATATAAAGAAATATTAAAGAAAAGAAAGCATTGTAGGGGAAAAGGGAATAGAAGGGTGAAAAATGAATGTGAGAAACAAGAAGGGAAGTGCATAAAAAAATAGAGCGGGGCTCTCGGCAGGGCCATGAGAACGATTGTTGTATTCCAAGTGGAGATAAACTATGCTCTGACATGCAGTTCAATTTTAGAAGACTTCCTTTTGGTGGGGGTGCTGAAGTAAATTTGACAAGCCCCCCCAACAAAAAAAAAAAAAAAAAAAAAAACGGCTTCAATACAAAATGAAGGTCGTTTTGATCCCAAGAAATTTTACAAGCAAACAAGAAAAGAAAAGGGTTTCAACATTTGGTCATTTCCATATATTTCCATATATCTCCAATTTTACACATCTACCAGAATTCCGACTGCCGATTCCAAGAAGACAACCGAATGTTTTACAAATAAGATAATAGGACACAGATACCGTGTTTACACATTGACTCGGCTCGGGTGTTGAATCCGCGAGCCGGGTTGAACACTGCGAAGAAGGGATCAGAGATCGCGTTTATACGTACATATAAAAAGGCGAGTTCAACACGGCTCGCGGATCTCGAACGGAAGAAGAATTATGACGTCGCAAATTAAACGCGGGAAATTCACCGCCGGAATCGAATCTTGTCCGTGCGAACAACAACAATGCCAAAAGTGAAAGCGCGCGCAGTGACCTGGTCAAGAGAGTTCGACACGGCTTTCTGTTTACACACGAAAAAATTGCCGAGTCTGACTCGGCTCGCGGGTTGAAACCTACGATTTTGGCGGATCAAAAAAGCCGTGTTCGACACGGCTCGCGGATCACACTGATCGCGTTTACACAGCATAAAATTGCCGTGTTGAGCACGGCTCGCGTGTCGAACCCCCGAGCCGTGTCACTGTGTAAACACGGTAAGAGATAGATCAGGAACATAAATTATACTGAGGGCGTAAGTTTTTTTTTTCATGAATCAATGTAAACAAAGGGTTTAGATTAAGACATTACGTTTTGGTAAAAGCCCAAATTCATGAAGCATTAGAAAGTCTAAGGTTGAAGATGCGTTTTGTGTGTTGATTCGTTTATTACATAATATAATTTATGTATACCGGTAGTTTTTGTTAGTGTGAGGGTGTGTGAGGTACACTGTAAAAACTGTGGTGTTAAAACTGACACCAATTGGTGTTAATAGAGGACCACACCCTGAGGTGTTAAAATAACACCCTAGAGATTGAACATAACACCAAAGAGTGTAAGTGTAACAACCATTGGTGTTTTAATAACACCTATAGGTGTAAAACTAACTAACACCACCAATTTAACACCGGTGTAAAATAACTGGTGTGGTCCTCTATGTACACCGGTTAACACCACACTTTTTGCTTTGTACAGGGTAGGTGTGTGCGTCTGTAATAGATTATGACATAGAGATGGACAGAATGGTAACACGAGAAAAATAATCGATATTATACTTTGGTCGCGGAACGGTTTTAGAAGTGCAGGAAGACCATTCAAGAACTCACAAATAGATGCCATTTTTAACACGTTCGCTGAAAAGTGTGTGTGTGGGGGGGGTTCATTCCGCTCAACATCCGTTAGCCCGGCGGTTCCGCGTCGTCACATGAATTTACGCCTTTGTATGCGGGTGGGTGAGTGCAGGGTGTTTGTGAAGAAATACATATTTTTAAAAAGAGCATGTTAAGAGGGATATAGGAAGTGAGAATGATAAAGAATCGATAGAGTCGGAGAAAAAACTAAAAAAGTAGAAAGAAATGTTACGAGCCTGAAGAGGGACCTTTTACCTCTGAATTAATGCTGTTCCGCTCGATCGCGAGTAAGGTCCCAATTTTACATTGCCTTCACATTTTCCAGCTGGATGAATGTAGAGTAATTATTCTCCCGAGCTCTTCTCACAAGGCTATGTAATCCCTAGTTTCTGCATTCATTAATCATCATTTGATGCTTTGGCGCTCTTATTAAAGGTATTCAAAATTTTACCGGGCTTGTTATGAGGTTGTTTTTCAACAACATACCCGATGCGTGGTCAACATGTCTTTTCACCTCCTTGGGTGTTAACAAACCTACAGCGGCATATAGTATGGACGCGGGTATTTGAAGGGATCTTCCAATACCCGACAATGTGATTCGTAATTTCATCTTGATAGTATTGTATCCAGTTTGCTCCACAGTTTGGAAATATTAGAACAAGGCCATTATTATCCATGATCTATTCAGGAGAGGAGATAATTAATTACCCTATATGTTTAACCATATCAATGTGAATTAATTCATGATTAAACTTTACGTAGTTGATATCAGTAAGAGAATCATCGTGTAGTTCCACGATTTCTCTCCTTTTGCGGACATGATTGACATATAAGTTTGAACAAGATGACACAGAGACACTCCAAAGGATTATTACGAGTTCATGTTGTGTTCATAACATCTTAAAGACGTCTCTGAGCGCTTATATTGACAGAAGATACTACCACCTTTGTCATCATATTCTAGTTTGCCCGTACACCATTTCCACTCAGAGCGGTTGCTTGCTGAACGTGCCGAGGAAAGGAGGTGGGATTCGAACACACGACCCTCTGGTTAAAAAAGAGAACCGCTACGCCACAATATTTCAAATCAAGTCCTCATATTTTTTTACGTACGTGGTGACAAATTTCTCTGTCTCCATCTCCCCTTCAATTCCCTCACGCAATATCAATCCCACTCCCTTGCATGGAACACCAACACGGTCGTGCATGCGCACGCACATCCCCATGCAATTAATCACACACACAATACGCCCACACACACACATCAACATCCTAAATCTCCTCTTATTTAAATACTCCTTCAATATCTCATTTCTCTCTCACACGCACATACTCAAATACCCTCACAACCTCACACACGTTCATTCTCTCCCTCCCTCTCCCCCTTTCAACCTCAAAAAACGGGTCTTGAATTCATATCCAGATCCTCACATAATGTTTACTTTCATTTCCTCTGCCGATTAAGCTATTGTGTTTCATGTTTAAATTAAACAGAATGTACAGCAAATATACTGCAAAGTTCTTAAATATTAGATTCTTAATAACCAGACACTTTGCACCTTGGACATCCTTAAAGCCGGGGCAGTCTATCTCGTTTTGGAGTATCTATCGTCTAAGATCTCAAATACATTCATGTTAGAACTTTTCGAAGTTCACGCAACGATAGTTGATATCATCTCTGGTTTGGAGGAACGGGGATGTTACAGTCACACCAACGATACTTACTCCAAACCGACAGCTGATATACCATCGGAAATAATGTAATATCTTTGATCGATCTGGCATCGGTTGCACCGTTGTGACTGCGATACCACCATTTTCCAAACTTAGAGGTGCAGTCAATTTTTAGCGTGAACTTCGGAAGGTGATTGATCTAAAAGATATACATTAAACGTTAAGATTGTATCCATCAACAAATTTTCTAACTTTGTTTTCTAACATTAAAGTATTGGGATTTTTTCGATACAAACTGAATTGAAATCAAATGTATGAGATTAAACAATACCAAAAACATTTTAGTTATTTTCAATTTGTGCTGCATGATAGCATGGTAAGTGATCACGAATGCCATTTTCAAAATACTCGTGATGTGGAATCTGGAAATAGGCGACTATAGTGGCGCTACATCGATTACAGATTACAGATTTTTTTTCTTGCTTCTTGGCTATTTTCAAACTCCTTTTTTAAACAACAAATGGTCGGGAGGGGTGGGGTGGTAGGTAGGGTTCAGGGCCTAAGGCTGATATGGAAAATCCTTGTTAATGGCTTCAATTCGAATAGGTTGTATTAATGATTGATTTTGTGAATTTGGAAATTCTGTTATGTTGTGATTATTTTGACACTAGAAAAAAAATGAGTACGTTGAGTTTATTACGTTTTATTGTAACACTAAAGGAAAAAAGAGAAAATGTAAAGTGTTAACTAAATGAGTTTACTATGTATTCATATATTAATTTGTAAAGATATATTGTATTTGATGTATGTATTTTATTTTGTATATGACATGTATGAATTGAAGTTGTTGACAAAGAAAAACTTCTTATTACAAAAAACAAGCGAGAAGTTATAAGTCTGAAGGGTAATGTATAGCGAATAAAGGTTGATTTCCTCTTCTTCTACAGCATGTTTTGTTCAGAATTATTTAAGAAATTTCGAATCGTTTTCGATTGATCCCAGCGTAGTCGATCATCTACACATTAAACTCATATTTTTGATTGGACTCGTAATTATTAGCAGTGTCATTCATTTTGCATTCCTGCTATGCATTTTACATTCGTGCTTTTAAATAAAACCCAGTATTTCCGTATACTCGCACGTATTCTGGGTGACCTAATTATTGAGTATGTTGCCTTTCTGCATGGAAGTCAATATTTACACACTATCGATGTATCTCTTTCCCCTCGTCCTCACATAAATGTTTACTATCCATTACTTAAAAAGCCTTTCATCCATCTAGGGTTTGGAAAAGAAAACTAATTCATGGAAATAGGCTATCGTTTTTAGTTTGTCTACTTATTCTGCTTCCATTCTCCTCTCCTTCTTCTTCTTCTTCTCTTCTTTTATCTTGAATACTTCTAATATTTTTTTTCTCACCCATTCGTCTTCCTTTCTTTCTCTTTTTTTCGTCATCTTATTGTACTCGTTTTTTTTTCTGTTAATGAAATATCATGCAACCATACCTATGATTGATTTGTATCTGAAATCAATTACTTTGTATTATGTTTGAATGGAAATTATAAAGAATTGTATTATGAAGGTTAGCGTACTGTCCACAGAGAATGAGCATTCTTTGCAAATACATTGACTGTCCGATGGATGAATGCATGCCTGGAACATCTTATTTCATTCTTGGTTACTTCAGAAATCATCTCGCCAACCTCCGATTCATTCAGTCGCTATTTGTAGTAAGGCTGTCTCATTAATGTAAAGTTTTGCAGTCTTATCTTCAAGTGCTTCGACCTGCTATAATAAAGACAGTTGATCACCTGCCATGAATAGCTTATTCGTTGTTTTTTAGACAAACTTTCAATATCATTAATTTTTTTACTGTCCTTACCAAGGTCGAGATTTTTCCCCCTTTGGGAAGAATTATTTACGACAAAAATAAAGAAATATATGTATATACCTGCGACTGCGAGGAAGCATATGGATCATGATGATATAATCACGAGAGCATTTTGAAGGTAATTTTTTAAATTGAGATTGAAATATTTTCAGCATTTTTTTTTTATTTTTAAAGTATTCATGGAGGAGTTGTAAAGATTTCTAATACAACGAAAATAACTGGGGCATGCCCCCATTTGCTACGTTCGAATTCAACTTAACCATATGTAATCATAAATAATCATAATCTTATTGATACATGTCAGTATTTGCGCAATCTTCCACCTCTAATGAAAATGATCTCACATGTCCTTCCTAATACATGCTTGCGTAAATAATTTATGTACATGCAAAGAGAATAGACCCGATTCTACTCGTTTCATCAGGAAACAATTTCATATGAATCTGATCTTCCATAGTTCCACGTGAAGGCTATCTATTATTAGCGATACAACCGTTCACGATAATCAAACTAAATAATGTCTTTGTCTGCGCCGCGGAATCTAACCTCGAAGCATCCACGGTCAGAGTTTGATAGGAAATCATTATATGATATGTCTTTGATCGTCTTGGAATTACTATTGACCCAGAAATAGTATCGAACCATGCGATATTACTTTAATATGACATGTCTGCGGCAGTAATAGATACTCGCCCATACAAATCAAATGCTAATATGATGTGAAGGATGAAATATAGCACACGCAAACATCCGTGGCTAAAAAATATCTCATGGCAATGTAAGATGCATGCGGGAATCCCTCTAAACCCGCATTGGCTTAGCATCCGTAATACCAAACCCATCTCGAAATAATTATTCCCTCAAGTACCAACCAAAAAGACAGTAAGGAGAACACCATGTTGGAATAGAATCTACGTCAATTTTCTTCATGAGGAGAAATGCCGGAAAGAAATCTTGAGTGAAATCAAACACGATGTTTAGACGCCTGATTCATTTCACGCACTTAGTGATGACTTACACCAGATTTGTTCTGTTTTAGAATAAGACTCCCGATGACAGGTAGCTTAGGTCTCATAACTTTGAGAATGATCGTAACAAAATGTTTCATACCAGCTATACCTTTTGCAGTTCGTTACGCCGATCCGTTCCATTTGTCAAACTAAATGTCTCAAAATTACCAAGAAATGTGTAATTTTGATACAGACTGTCGCATGTGCAGAAAATTAGGTAATAACTACGATATCTTGATTGGTTGAGGAGAACTGTTACTATGGTAACTTTCTGATGAAACAGGACTTTTCAGATAAACCATCCGACCAGGATGACATGAAACGCTCCCTGGCTTGGATCATTTTTGTTAAGTGGAGGTTTAAATTATTACATTAAAATGTTATCACAGTAGACCACTAAAGAAGACGATCACCATGGCCATGTAAGATAAGATTATCCTTTGATCGAATCGTCTATATTTAAACTTGAATACACTGATCAAACAGTGTAATCGATCATAAAATTAACCGTACCATGTTTTCCTTTTAATCTTTGTTACGTTGAGCTAGACCCTATTCCATATTTTTTGGTGAATCGAAAAAAAAAGGAATTTGTGACCATTTTTTCATGCACTGAGGTAGGGCTCACTGCAGAGATGGGGTAGTTTTACAAGCTGGTTTTATGAAATAGAAAACAAAAGAATTTGTAAAAATATTATTCATAATTATATACCTGTTCTAAAGGATCTTTTTTGGAGTAAGTTTGTCAGTGTGTGACTGAGGTTTTACATCGGCGAACATCTAAAGAAAGCAGTATGTATAACTGCCTGTCTGCCTTTACATTAAACCCATTCATTTATTACACAGTCTCATGAATTCGTAGCATCATCCGTGGTGTGAAAGTCGAGGTAATGATCTACACATGCGCATTTACAACAAACTCACTCCCATTACATGTTCCTTGCAGACGAGAAAAGAAAAAAAATGATAATTTTAAAGCAGCATTTTAGTGAAGGAAAAATACGTGTAATTTTAATCGTATATTCACAACTTTTATGTATACAACGTTGATATTTTACAGAAGGTAAGTAATAAAATGTCATGATTGATTCGTTGTGTTATACGTCATAGATTATCATCATGACTACAATATTAGCTTACTCGTAAATAGAGCTCTAGGTTATACAGAAACGCGATAGAGGCAAGATTGCTTTGCTACATTTTGGCGGGTATTATATTGGCAAAAAAAATAAATATCAAGTAATAATTGTGATCAAACTCAAATTTGCGGGAAATAAATGATATCAGACGAGAAATTATGATAGCTTCAAAGAAATTATTCTCTCCTCTTCGACAACCTCACGTCTGTCCGTGACTTATAACACCATGACAACACAAATACAATAGAACGTAAGTACAACGGTAATGATATGCACATCTTCTCAATATCGTAGTACATGACTGTATAACCTCAAACAAGGCCTAGAATTTCGTTCACAAATGAAGAATTGAAATCTCCATCGATTGTGCTTTACATGGACATTAATCATTTATCGCACAAATAAAAAGAGCATTGTAATTAGACTTGAATTTTAATGATGACACGAAAGAAAACCGACAAGCCCGCATCTTACACAACATCTCTATCGAATTCTAACGTTTCATATCAAACACAATAGGAGGTTCGTACACAGAGAAAGTTATTGCATTTAAGCACCATTACATTAGAAACATAAATTGATAGATTTGTGTTTAATGGTTTAAACCTGTTCATTTTTTGTCTCGCAGTTCCATTTTCCGTATAGCAATGAGACAAGGACATTATGGCAGACATGAGAATATGAAAAGAATACATATTTTTCATCAACTAAATTTGAGTCAGAAAGCTGTACTTTACAGGATGATACATAACAAATATTGGGAAAGGAATTTAGTTCACCCCTTCCTCCCCCTCCCTCTTTCACTCTCCCATTTCTTCCTCCATTTTCCCCTCTCTGCCATTTTTTTTCTTCTCTCTCCCTTTCTCCCCCTCATTCTCCCTCTTTCCCTCATATTTATTTCTCTTTTTTCCCTTTCGGTCTCCTTTTCTCTTACTGCTGCTTTTTTTCTAGTGCTCCAGTATTATGGAGCAACGTTTCCTTTCTTTATATATCTCTCCAGTCCCATTCCTTTCTTTTTTCTCAATCTCACTCCAACATAACCGAATTCAAACCACTATGGTATTTCATTGAAGGTAACTCGGTCTGGGGTCGGTTTCGCTGGTGTGACTATGATGGCATTGTCATCTTTTCCCGTCTCTCTTTACCCGTCTCATTTGTCTGTCCTTACCAATCTATTAATTTTGCAACGAATTCATTCGCCTCTCTCTCCTCCTCCTCCTTTCTTTCACTCCCTGTAACTTCACGTCCACTCCGCCTTTAATTCTTAAAAAAGCTCTTCTCCTTCCTCCTCTTCTTGATATTCGTTTCTTCCTTTTCTTCTTCTCACCCTTCTCTCGCCTTCTCAGTACCTTCATCAACATTCCACATCTCATATCTCCCCTCCCCCTCTACGTCTTCCTATGCACTGACTGTATCTCTTTCTTATTTCTCTATCTGTCATTCGTCATCCCTTTTCTGTAACCTTTTTCTCCTTCTCTCCCCCTTCTCTCACTCTCTCTCTCTCTCATTGCCTCTCTTTATGCACCTTGTTCTAACGTCGTCTAATTTTTACGTTTTATATCTAAATCCTTTACGCTTTAAACCTAAATCCTTTACGCTTTAAATCTAAATCCTTTACGCCTTATATCTAAGTCCTTTACGCCTTATATCTAAATCCTTCCTTAATTATAATGATTTATAATTAAAATTGAATAATCATGTCTAAATAATTAGAATTTTAACTAAGACTATATAATTCTCATGTATCAAGATTGACTCAATTACAGTACATTATTGTTCCAAATCAGATCGGTGGTAAAGATTCATTTCTGGAAAAACAAAATAGCAGATGGAAAGTGAAGAACATGAATGCTAGACAAAAAAATCAATAATGAAACAATGGATAAAAAATACTTACATGTATTGTATTCTTGGCTATTCTTTTAAAAGATATATAAATTATGAATTAAATAGTATTTTAAAAAGCATAACTTCTTTTTACCTTTGTAAAATTTTAGATTTGTTGGTATCAAACTTTGTCATATTCAATGTTAGATAATCGGAGCTAAATGTGTGTTTTTTTAGAAGGCTGTTGTCTTCATCTTCATTTGATATTAATCAATGTTTCTCACTCGCTTTCCGATTTGGGATCTGTCAAACACGATTTAAGCCCCAAATATCTAGCTTAGGAATGAATTGTTATCACGACTATGCAGTTGGGTATTTTCATTGCAGTTACAATTAGTAATGCACAGGATTTAATAACCTGGAAAATATTAAAGAGAAAGGTAAAGAAGGAAGACAATTCGAGACTGAAGTTTTGTTGTCATCATATCAATGAAATAGAAAGTTGGAAGATATTTCTATCGTGGGGAAGGGAACCATTTTCACACCCAAGACGTTTCACGAAACAAATAGAAATGAATATGCAGATAAATTTGTTTGAAGGTAAAACTTCATTAGACATTTATTTTTATTCTATCATGTACTATTCTCTTTATCGAACCCAGATGCAGTATGCCATAGTGGTTAGGTTATCAAAAATTTAAAATTCTTTAAGAATTAAAGTATTTTCAATTTTAGCAAAAACAAGCATCTTCATGATTTGAACGGTAGATACTACTTTAGGGGCCTAACATTTTGAATATTCCGATAATAGAAAGGACAAGATGAAATCAACATCACCAGTCCTTTGTTTCCACAATTCCTCAAAACCGTTATAAACACCCTTGATACGACCACTTCTAACTTTCAATCATTAATCATTTGAAATAAACTTCAGACAGTAAATATGTTATAGGACATTGATATTACACACTGGCGCTGTATATTACGACGTAATAACGTAAATTTTGGCTGTACGTTGCGTCCAAGACTGCAGCCTAATTTAAAAAGAGATTGATACTTTCATAAAATAAAATCATGAAAACAGGTGGAACGGATATGTATTGATTGGTTACATCGCGAATACATCGCACATCAATGCTCTGTGGGGAGTTTTAAAAGGGTGATATAAGTTCTGTATCAAGAATAAGCTCTATACAGGATACCCGGACACACCGTAGCAAAGTTTGATAGATCGTGAGAGCACTACACATTCTTCAAGCCCTCCAAAACATCAATTTGTTGCGATGTTTGATGAATGTGGTGGGCAAAGCATTCTCAAAATGAAACACATCCGTATTGATTACGTGGGAAGAATGTATGACAAATGTTCAGATGATGTACCTGAATCTAAACTTTCTCCCGTGTCGTAATTGTGTGCATACAATTGCTACACTTGTCTTTAGAATACAAATGCATGGCAAAGTTATGAGAAAAAAACACAGTGCTAAGTGAATATATATTCATGAACTCAACTAAGCAAATCTTCAAATGACAATAAAATCATTAAATGTGTGAAGATGACAGGCTCTTTGCTTCATTATCATCATTGAATAAATGTAGCACAATGTAGATTAGACACAAAACTTTCTTTTTGCTCTAGGATGGAGATAATAACAGCCAAAACATTACAAATGAGTGTGCTAATATTGTGTATTTCGAAGTTTGGATCATGATATAGTACTTCAGATATTTTAATATCACTGGTATATTAATGACAGGTGGGGGCTGCAGACACGAGACAAGTAGGACGACCATGGGTGTTTTGTTACTCGTTTGTATGGTAATTTTCAACATCATTAACTGCATCATATTCCGTTTAATATCTGATCAATAGTTCTATGGTTTGATTTTTATGGTAACCTCTTTGTAGATGGCAATCTAAATATCAAATTGTCAACCGAATCCATGAAAATAACTATCAGACATCATCAATTTTCTCACTTGCTTATCGCTCCCACTTTTACATTTTATTGGGTATTTTTTCTAAATCGTGCACTGTATCTAAATCTTGAGCGCCTCGAAATTATCAAAACCTATCATTTCATTACGCCATCATTACTCGCAATAGGTAATGCATTCAAGGGCTTTTTGGCCCCACATGGGAAGCCCAACTTGCTCAGACATAATCATGCTAATTGAATTACGTAATCAAAATACATCATTTAGTAGATACGTACTCCAGGTGTCAAACAAGAGGTATTCATAGAATAAAATGCACAATCATGTTCAGGTATGCATGTCCAGTTGTCAAAGAATCTTCATAATTCCCTTTTTACATCCATCATTACTTAATCTTCGCAGCATCCATTCGTCGTTTTTGTCCGCACACATGTTTTCCATTCCTTAATTCTCTCTCTCCTTTTATAACCATGTTTTAATAGCAGAAGTGATCAAAAATCAGTTTCGATTGTTTCGTTGTAATGCAACGTTACTACTCTGTTTCCTTCATTATTGAGTAGAGATTATATATATTGTGAGGTGGTAACCATCGGTGACTACATTTCTTTCATCTCTAGTTATCTTGAAGCTTAACTGCCCCATTATCTGACCGATTTGGGGTTTGTATTTCAGAAGGAAGTAACTTTCAAAACGTTGCACGTTACTAGAGTCATCTGGGATAGTTTGTGGAGTGATGATGTAATAGTCCTAACGGACAATCGAACTGAAATATAGTTTATCACTTTAGTCTCTGCGATATAACAAGAAGCATGATCCTGACACAAGGTTATTGTTTTCATGCCTGATATGGTTTAACACTTCGAATTCATCTCGCACTGTAACACCTTTCGACTGCTCATGGAAAACATACAATGGATTTTCCCCATCTGCGAACCACTACGAACATTTCGCTTACGCGTGAAAACATCGGCTAGCAATCTTCCTCGGCACATATCCGGCGAGTGTTTCCCTCCGAACACCTGCTCCGGACACTCATCGTAGAAATATGAAAGCAAAGAGTAACGCCTCTCCGATCAGTTGTCGGCTAGTTTGAATAGTGTATGAACAAAGATTACAAGTAGAAACGGGCTCCGAATGAGAGAGACTTGATAAACATTTTATATATATATATATACATTTCGATTTTTATAAACACTAGAATGAGATATCAGAAATGTGTGGCAAATTTCTGGCAAGGAATATTTTAAATTAGCGACGATTAAGAAATTTGAAAAAAATCACCTCATCCCATAATGCTGACGTGTATTGCACGTTAAGAGACGGTGGAAAGCATTGCGGAATTCCCGATTAAAGATAGTATAGATAATAGGGTTAGCAGCAGAGTTACACCAACCCATCCATGTGACGCTGTTAAAGATTGTGAAAGTGATATTGCAGTCTTTGCACAGACCCATCACGACGTTCGTGATGAAAAAGGGAAGCCAACAACAAATAAAGATCGTAACGACGATTGCGAGAACGGACGTCGCCCGACGCTCTCGAGCAACAGAGATCTTTTTCGTTGACGATTTCTCTCGATATTGCTGCTTGCACGGTATTGTCGGTGGATGCGCTCCTGCAACGCTGCTGGCGTCGTCGCTTGGACGTTTACTCATCTTCCGACCGTTATTCTCCACCGTTAAGGCGTTCTGAGGTTTGACAGCAAGGTTGTCCTTGCTTTCTGCGTTTAAGTTTGTTTGCATTGTTACCACCTTGGACGGTGCATCTCTTTGGATCTTTTCTCTTAAGCCTGGCTTCTTAGCACTCAAAGCCATGACGGAACGAAAGATCTTGTAATAAACAATGAGCAAAATAAAACAAGGGATGTAGAAAGATAGCGCTGAGCTGATGACTTGGAATATGGGACTGACGTTTAACGCACATTCTTCAGCTGTACCTTCGGTGTCGTAGCCTCCAACATAAATGAGAGCAGGAATGGAAATCAAGAAAGCTACGGTCCACATGGATATGATGACTGTCATAGCCATGCACGGTGTTCTTCTTCTAGCATACTGTATGGGTCTGGTGATCGCTAGAAATCTGTCCACCGAAATACCACATAAGTTCCATATCGACGCCGTCGCTGTCAGGACGTCCACGGAAACCCACACATCACAAAGCCATGCCCCTAACCACCACCGCCACCCGTTAACCTCCTGGTACAACGCGAAGGGCATGACTACCCCACTCACCGCAAGGTCCGCTACTGCCAATGAAACAATAAAGTAGTTGGCGACAATCCGAAGGTTGCGGAACTTGCATACAGATATACAGACTAAGAGGTTACCTACTACACCGATAAGAATGATTATTGTCAGTCCAATCACTTTGAATGCGATCAACGTGATGTTTGGTGATCCGTGGGTAATGTTGGTCATCATTGGAGGATACAGTTCAAGATCACCCATACTGTCCCCTGTGGTATTCTCCGCACCTACCCCGGATACCTCAACGTACCCATCCATGTTGCTAGCCATCCCTAACCCAGTAGAGACGACGTCCTCTTCACGCTTACATGAAACAAATCAATGTCCAGTAGCAGATGTTTATCTCACAAGACAGCTCATGAGAGTACCATCTTCTCTCTCACTAATCCATCTGCTAAAGTAAAAAAGCTAATTCCTTCTCGACGGGAGGCGTATATTTCATAGATCTCTTGGCAATGCACCGCTTACCCACTCTCCTCTCGAGAACATAAACCCGCACGAGATTTATATGTTCCTCCTCAAACAAACACTGATGATGGGAGACAAGAAAGGGTTTAGTGTGTTCTCTTAACTCGTTTCCGCATCGCTGTCAGTGTATGGCGGAGACGCGAACAATTATGACTGCCTTATATCAACACAATTAACATACTCTTTTGTCCTCGATGATTGAAGCTAAAGATAGAACGGGGAGTTGTCGTTACTCCAAGTGCATCACCACGCTCGGTTATTCAAGAGTGTATTGCGTAACCACTTCTTTAAGCTCTTATTACTCTTAGCTACTGTCGAATCAGTGTGTCCATATCTAACGTAGATTTGAGATATTGCGTGTCATCAAAATGTCCCAATCAAGACGGAACATTCCAAACGTTTCTGATTATGTTGCATTGGTCTTTTTCCCCAGGGTGTCGAGTATAAGCCGTTGAAGTTCGCCTCATTCCACATATACCAATAGTTTGTCTTCCATAATCGAATCTCTATTTTCTCGTTTTTCAAAATTTGTACACAGGCGGGGTATTCTATTCAAGCAATAATCGAATAGTACTCCTAGAGGATCGGTCAATTCAATTTAACGGAACACGGTCGATTCTCACGTGTAGGCTAGAATGACGTATTTCTCATTTAAGGGCATTTCTGCCGAATCTCGAGGTCCTCTATCTGCACTTGGAGCAGTCGCTGTCACTTCGTATCAATGACCGCATCCACTAGTTTCACTACAAACACCGCCGTATTATTTACGGGGCCAAATGCACTCGATCATCTGAACCGAAAAACTCCTTCCACACATATCTGGGTAAGAAATTGAATTCGCAGCCACGCTTCGAATATTTGATGAAGAAATAGAGATTCGCTCTGGTGCATGCACTTACTCGCTTCTCTCCTCAAATGCGGTCACAAAGAAGTGACATCCATACATCGGCTTCTCCCTCAGCCACCCATCAACTTGAAGACTAGATTTTTACAGGAAGAAGGTCGAGTTATCCAGCGTATCAATAGGATTAGCTTACTACCATACTGACGTATAAATCGTTAAAATTCTTCGAGATCGACGGCGAAGGGGGGATTACCTATGTACACTTTGTCTCAACGCCCAAAATATCAAATTAACGAGGTTTTATAAAATAAATGTTAATGAAGAGCGTCACAGGTGAACAATTATACAAACATGTCTGTGATTAAAGTCCGAGTCCGATGAATCTTCTTGAGAAAGATGCCCAGACACAAGTCAATAAACTCCCCGAGTTGACGAACAGTTGCTGATCATTTCCTCAGCTATTTTTACGAGCGGGAGCGCAATCAAATAAATGTATTCGATTTCAGAACAAATACGGAGACATGAGACGAAATGAGTTTTCCTTTCTCGGACACATCCGATAAAAGCAATTTTGTCACATCATGAATACCTTGGTTCCAATAAATGAATTGTACGAACTTGCAGAGTCTGGGTAATTTTAAACAGACGATTTTATGACGCTAAATCGACACGGTCTAGAAAGTGCTCAGAGGTGCCCGCCAAAATTAGAAGACTCCGCGAAATGGAGATCCTAGCTTACAATTGTTTCCTTTTTGCAATTATATCTGGTGATTTTCCTCTTCTGAAAAGCTTACGCGATTGACATAACAGTCTGCTCGTCGAATATTCAGATACGTTACATCGATAGAGGGTCCCATATCAAACGTATCGATTTTCGTTTAGTGTTCGTTCTTGTGATAATCAATAACCATTAGGTTGGATCTCCAGCGTGGCAGCGGGGTATCTTGCCCTCAATAACTCACCACAAACCTTCAGCCGTGCTGCTCGAGGGGAAGGGGTAAATGAAAGAAGAGACGGGAACTGTCTACGTAGATGCTGCCCCTTGAAACAGAATAGGTGAGAGAATCTAGTGCAATTGTCTGTCAGAAATCCTTTTCTACCACCGCAGGGTGCATCTTATATAGTTGCGGTGGAGATTCGTTCGAGTCCCTTACTCTCGATATCAAATGCAGCGAACAACAACTCCATTAAATGCCGATTTTTAATCTCAGCATAGGGAAGGCATTTAATCTCAGACTGTTTTCACCGAAGTAGACATTTTCAAACTCAGTGGGAAATCATAATGTTTGTCATGTTGTTTTTAAGTTTCCTGTCCAGATTACGTATTTACTCTCGGCGAATTAATCGATTCTCCCTTCTCTCTTGATTTTGAGGATGAAATAAGTGCAAAGTAAACGTTTAATCTCAGTTAAAACAATTTATGTCATTTTGTCTTGTCCAAAAAGACATCTAAGAAAAACAACAGACATAATTAAGTGTCAATACGGATTTCCAAGAAAGTTCCTCACAACATCATGCTTTGTTTTTTACAGACGCCACTAATATCCAAATGATATCCAGCTTGTAGGAAAATGGTATACTGTCCAAATCCTAGTTCTTGTCATAGAGATCGTCTTTTTTTATTCCAGATAAAGCAAGAATCAAACCTTTAACATCAAGTTGAAACAATGATCGAACAGCGATGAAGAGGCACGAAGAACTGAGAAGAAGAGACGACGTTCATTGTCGGTCTGTGTCTTCAGCGCAACTGATTTCGCTCATGGGGAGACAGGCGCTTTTTGTACGTGCGTCCTACCGAGTCGTGACAGGATGGATAACGCCATCCAATAACACGTGATGGATGATAATAACGAATGGGAGAGATGTGATCTTCATCACTGGCTTCATGTATAAACCTACCCCCCCCCCCCTCTCTCTCTCCATCTCTTTCTCTCTCTATCTAACTTTCTTCTGTCTTTTTCTAACTCTCTTTCCGTCCTATCTCTCTCTCTCTCTCTTTCTCACTCATCCAATCTGTATTTTAACTCACTATCTCACTATTTCCTCCCCTGTTTACTATATATTTTTTTCAATCCATTCTGCTCTCTCCTCCCCCCCTCTCTCTCTATTTTTATTTTATTCCTTCTATCAAGCTCTAATTATCCTTTGCTCTGACCTGTCTCAAGCTTTTTGAACGTCTTTCTCCGTGTCGCTTTCACATTTTCTATTTCATCTTTTTATTTCCTTCTGTCTCTGCTCCGTCTAATCAGTCAATAAACTTCCCATATTACCTTCACTTCTACCCCTCTATCTATCTATCTATCCATCTATCTATCGTTCCATCTATCTATCAATCTATCTGTCCATATATCTATATATCTATCTATCCGTCCATATATCTATATATCTATCTATCCATCCATCTATCTACCTACCTACTACCAACATACCTACCTATCTATCTATCTACCTACCTACTACCTACCTACCTATCTATCTATCTACCTACCTACTACCAACATACCTACCTATCTATCTATCTACCTACCTACTACCTACCTATCTATCTACCTACCTACTACCTACCTATCTATCTACCTACCTACTACCTACCTATCTATCTATCCATTCGTCTGTATATCTATCTTATCTCACTCATAGTATAATATGGTTACTTGTAACAATGATGCACATTAAATTTGATTACTACATTCTATTAAAAAAATGTTGTTTTTTATTTAACTTCGTTCACAATGTGTCCCTAATGGATAATAATGTTTGGAAGGCATTGTTTATTGTATTTCTCATACATAAATTGTTATTTGCTTTAGGCCTTAGTTTAATTTCCTGCTTAAATAAATCTCCCTCACCCCAAAGATGAATGTTATTCTTTTCTTATTTCCTCCATTTTATTTATTCTAAATCGCTTTTTGATATCTTCTTTAATCCCAAATGAGCTCAAATGCAGAGTATAGCCATCTCACCCGCTGGCGTTTAATCGTACACTGACATATCTTCACCGGAGAGAGCGCTATTGGTATTTCTGCTACAACTATGGCTGCAAAAATGTGACATCAAATATTATGCTTCTCTCGTCTTGCTGCTCCTGTGTCCTCTTTCATAAAAATAAATACACACGTTCTATATGAAGTTTACGTTGAACTAATCAGGTTTAACGATTTCGGTAGCTTATAACTGTTCATGCAAATTCGTTATTACAACAAATTTCTTGAAACGGACCCCTAATCCTTTTATTCAAATGGATGCCTCGAAGGATATATCAATGTTGAATATTCTTACAATAAATCTACTTATGTGCATTCCATAGGGTCTGAATATCGGAATGCCCCCTTTTAACCTAATTAATACAAAGTTATAATTTACTTCCATAATGAAATAACTATGAATTTTGTTTATTCTTTAGAAGCTTTCACAATCAATTGGCCGTGCAACCGTCCACGACCATTTCGGTTAAAATGAACTTTGCACAAGATCAAGTAGGATCTAAATGTGGGTTGGATATACCCTCTTGGGCCGAATTGGCGGTCTTCAAAGGGGTCCAAACATTAGAAAATATACTGGAATAATGATGCGCTTTAAAGTTATATATTTTTATTTGTTTTGTTTCGATCGGCGTTTTCATAAATGGCATTCGGAAAGAGGGTATTACTTTACGCATTTCTTAAAGAAAACGAGAATCATTGATGTGAATAATATTCAACATAGCGGACGGTATGACTTTCAAGTCCATGAATGAATCAAATTACTAATTTGTTTAGAGCCCACTAGTCGCCCTCTGGCAAAATAAACGCACACTATCAATTTCATATCGATGTTGATAACTATGAAACCATACACTTCATCATTTTGTTCTTTTAGTTAAAAGGTATTATGTTGAATAATTACAATGCATTTATGTTTTGCCAGTCAAGATTTTAATGTTATTTCATATCTTCTTTTTTTTTCTTTTTTCCTCGCCCCCCTCTCTCTCCCTCTTTCCCTCCATCCTTCACTTTTTTCACTCTCTCTCTCTTTTACACACACACACACGCACATGAACACTTCCTGTCATGCCAAAATGAAGCCTGATACAAAAAAAATAACAAAGTGCCTATTAAGAACACGTTTTTGTGACTGCAATTCTGGTACTGATGCTTAGCACTTCAGGTGCTTAATAGAGCAGGTCAAATGCTGCTTTTAGCATTTCAAGTGCTGCAAATCAACACCTTATTTGCAGTCACTTTCCTAAAGGTAATGATCTCTTTTTTAGAGTGCATCATGTCTATAGACAAATTAAGAAATTGTGGCATTAAGATCAATTAAGGCAAACACTTTTGTGAGGAAATTTTATCACAAAAAAAATAATAAAAGAAATTCCAGTGACTGTGCAAGTTCGTAAAATCTGACTAGAATATGACTTTGAATGTGTGGTAATACCTACGTCAAGCACAGTGATTTTGTTAGTCGTTACAATTTAGGTTAACCCTGAATCGTGGTTATAATATTACAAATGCAAAATAATCCCTTCAACTCACACATGTGATGATATGGATGCCCAGATATTATGCGCCTGCACGATTCCACACGCTTTGGGGGAGTTTGCTTTCCTGATAAATCTATGTTTAGCCCACATAAAGCTTGAACTCATATATCATGGATCTAGTCTAGTCCCTTAATGCACCCATATATCACTTTTGTCGAGAAGCGTTCGCGTAATCTGGGCTTGTATTGTAAAGTATGGGCAAAAATCCGGATACATTCGTGACGGGGTTTTGATATCACGTGGCCAAAATAACTAAAGTCACCTGATGTCATTATATTACATGATGCTGTTTAGGTTATTAGTTTTAAGAACATGATATACTGTATCCGTCGCTTACAAAACCTTTCATTAATTCATGAAAATATTGCCTGAAGAAAGCTCGTACATGGAAGTAGTTCAATACTTTGATACAGGAAAAGAAAGACATAGCTTTTCACAAACTATTGTCATTACATCAAGATGAGAATCTTTGCAGAAGTATATTAGACTACACTGCAAAAACTCCGGTGTTGATTTAATACCAACCCGGAATCTATATATGTCCACACCAGAGAAGTATTGAAACAACACCAGTTTGGAATCAAACCGATGCTTTTTAATACTAATTGGTGTTGTATAAACACCTATCTATATATAGATTCCGGGCTGGTGTTAAATCAACACCAGAGTTTTTGCAGTGTACCTTTTCAGTGTCAACTCAGCTGGATGACTGATTTACAAAATGCTGATCTTAAATCTGAGAGAAAGGGGAATTTAACGTTTTGTTTAGTTTGAGCTAATTAAACATTCTGCATAAAAAACAATATCATCATGATAATGTAGAAAATTAAAAACTCTAATTCGTAATTAACTACTGACAACGAAAGTCCTTTAAATATGTTTCATTGCAATATCCGAGAGCAAATTCTAATTATAGAAAATAATATGATATGCAATATATTTGTGGTGAAGTATATAGCAGCTTTTTCTGAATAAAACTGCATATTCTAATTTAAATAGGCAAAAAATAAATTTGAAAAGATTTGGAACATACAGCTTAATAAAAAGATGAAAAAGATGCCTGAAAATCGATAGTTTGGCCAAGTAGGGTAAATGATTATGTAGGCCGAAAATATACTCTTTACATAAGAAGGGAAAAGAGAGAAGGGAGAGAGAATGGGAGCCTGATAAAGAAAAGTAAAAAGGGAAAAATAGAGAGAGAGAAAACAATTAAAAATGAGTACAGAAATCAAAGGATAACATTGAAAAACAATATTTTCAAACAACCTTGCTTTATTGTGACACGTACCTAAAAATGTCGGTAGCATAGCAACCAGTGTTCATGGTAGTAGCAGCGCGGCGTGAACTTGAAAAGTAATTTCCCGCTATTTTTTCGGCCTTACTTTGTATTCACATTCCGTACCATTTCTTTCAAATAAACCTATAGATTCCGCAGTATACGATTTAACCCACATAGGAATAATTGGAACAAATGGAAGAGGCGGTACAAACGGAATTATATTTCCGGACATTTAATTCGTCAACAGATCTTCACCAATAAAGGAGCTTGTATTTGTTTGTGTTTTGTCCACTTCACTGGTGTTTGTAGGAGCCGATACGAGATTAAGTTGGAATTTCAGAACTTCAGATACTCGAAATGGCATGAGATGGAAAATGAAAGGGAATAATATCATAATTTTAACAGACCTGCAGCTGAGGAAGTAAATGTTTTTAATACACCCTTTAGGCCGCCTACATTGACTTCGAAAGAGAATTTATTATTATCTCTTTGTTAAATATTTCTTGGAAAGGGTTTCTCTGAGCAAGTAACCAAACAAGAAATTCCAGATTCAAAAGATATTGACAAACTTCATTTTAATACAAGGCCAATTTATAGCATCAGTAAACAGCAAATTATTTTCAAACGAAATTGAAATTTAGGAAGGATTGGAATATAAATTATGTAAAAACAAAAATACTTGAATTGTATATATGCAGAAATCAGGAGACGATACACATGCAAATTATGCAATGATGAATACGCAGAATCCATGAAGGTATATACATTCATGGATAATCCTTGCCGATGTTACATTGCACGCAACCTTGAGACGATGTCGAGACACAGCGTTTTGTTGAATCCGACATTAATTTTACAAGGGTATGATGCAAGACAATCCGACCTGCTTCGGATGCCTTTGAGACAGAAGCAGTCACTTTCACTACCCTACCCTCATCAAAATTTCATCTTTGGTTTCCTAAGACGGCGTCTTTGGCGAGAAATATCATCCCCGTCTCGCGTGACTGCTTCTGTACTTCCACCGGAATGCCTCAAAAAAAGGGTGAATAAAACGGAGAGAGAAAACACTGAGGGCAAGAGTCCCATATCACAGGACTTTCATCCAAGGAGTGAATAATTATATGGCGGAAATTCCGGAGTACCATCCACTCCAAGACGGACCGGACATTGAACCGAATACCTCAAGGACAACTCTCATCCAACCTCGAGATTGGTTTCGGTTTTATTTTGTTCTTGTAGGTTGTGGATTATGAACCTTGAATGGTAATGTCATCCACGATGCTGCAATGAAGTTGCATTGGGAATGCAGCTGGATGGAAACCTAAAACAATATTCGGAGCAGTCGGTATCTGTCGCCAGACAGGAAATGCCTGTGAAGAGATGGAGGCGACATCGACGAGAGTCGGCAATTCGTGATCGAATTCGTGGTTGATCAAAGCGTTATGTCCTCTATTGTCGATGCCGTGTTTACGCCGCCTTTCATTCTGAATGTATGACTTGAGGGGCAGTGTCAAAACAAAAGGGATTGTAGATAGTAGTGTCAACCACGGGTAGACATTGTTTGATGATATACCATCGAGTTTGTTTGCTTGGTGTACTTCATAACTCCCTTACTGAATCGTGATGAGAGAAGGGGGTAATAACCGAACAGTCAAGGGGTTCTTATGAATTCTGCAGTGCAGTATCATTCGAAATACAGCGTCATATTTTATTTCTTGAATACAATTATCATGCACCATACTCATCGGTACCACACTCATCATCATTACAATTAATATCATTGTCATATATAGGAGCCAATTACCCTAATGCCGCTGGCTCCATCATCGATACATCATCAACTACATCAACCTTACTATCATCAATCTTATTACATCATCCTCATCGTCTTCAAACCCATCACCACCACTAACCTAACTGCCGTCGCCATCGCCATTACCAAGGTCATCATCATCATCACTATTATCATAATTATCACATGCATCACCATCATCATCATCATCACATGCATCATCATCGTCGTCGTCGTCATCAATACCATAGCCACCCACCACCACCATCATCACCATCACAAAATTTACTGTCAAATTGATCAAATACCGTTATCATAAATGATCACAGCCCTTATGATGTCAGCATAAATATTGTATATTAAAACTTCATTGTCAGTTTCCAACTCGTTTTATAATCATAGTTTTTTGTTGTTGTTCAGTTTTCCTCTTCAATTTCCTTTCTATAATTCTTGCACTATTGGTTCTTGATGAATAAAAGCATACATGCCTGAGACGACACGCCGAACGTAATTCAGTCGACCTCATTCTTCTGTAAAAATCGAAATGATGTTGAAAGGGGGCTAAGTCTAAATTAAAATCCTTGAAAGTTAATAATGAACTGAAAGATTATCCTAACATGCCGAGGGGGTTATTCTAGTAATCTAAATTCTGACCTCCTTTCACTTTTTATACAGCATTTTACAACTGAGCATCAAATCTCATCTCATTCATTATGACATTATGTTTCATATAGACATTGCAATCTTCAAGACCCCCAATGTCCGTGGGTCGCTTTGAAGAAGGTCCAGAGGAAGAGTATCAAGGCATAATTATGACGCATTAATAACTTGGTGAATCTTCTATATAATTTGATTATACCTTGTGTTCATATGAACTATTAATCACAAGGGGGGTTCGTGTCGAGCTAGATAAACTCCTCTCTTTGATACAATGTCTATTCATAGCTTTCGAGCCATCGGGCCGCCCTGGGAACTCCAGCATCGCACCAAGCGCCATAACCAGCGTGTAAAAATATGAAGATTGCCAGTGCTACAAGGTCTCAAGTACGCCGATGTCCGACCTGAACTCCAGCTCGTTAACAAGTTTTGAAGTATGTTGTTGCTTAAGTTGCTCAAATTCCCTTTAAACATTATCATTATATCAACTGCACACAAGTCGTAATTTTTGTGTGGTAGCAATAGTTCACTGAGTGGCGCAGTCTTTTTGACCTTGGATTAAGTGAGACTATCGGTGAACAAACAAAAATCGATTGTTCTTTATTTTTGTAGAATTGCTAATCCTTATAGTTTAGTTAATAACATTTCCTTCAATGTATTAAGAAAACATTTTCAACATCTGAATATTCAAAAATAATGAATTTTGTTGTTACATGGTTATCCTAAGGTATGGTCTGACTGTTTTTAATAAACAGAGACATGACTTTAATTTTAGAGTGACCATCCCCCCCCCCCTTTCATAAATTTACCCTTTATCCCCATCAAGATCAAGTTCCCGAAATGACTAAATTGTGAGATAATATACAAATAAGAAAGATTACGGATGATGTAGTCGAATTTAATATCGTAAAACGAACAGAAACTGTACACTTCCCACGCTTGTACATCCCAAGCTGATTATAAATTTCATTCATTTTCGTCCCGACCTAGATGATGTGAATTATGTTACTTGGTGAAGGCAATCAGATCGTAAAGATCTAGGTGAAACTCTCTCGCAGCTTGCCATTTAATTTACTCGTGAATAAATCACTGTTACTGAATCTTTGTAACTAATAACCTCTTTCAAATTTCAAGAGCAAAAACCTTGGTATCGGATAAACAGCTTTCTAAAGAAAAATATCGAGAAGTCACCCGATTTTGGCGGGAAAATCTATCGCGCCAAGAATTCCATCTCATGGCAGAAGAATTGGAGCAATCAAAAACACATCAAAATGATCTCCCCGTTTCCATTCATATTATCTCTTAATCAATTGAAAGTAATCTAATAATATATTTAGTTTTCAGCTTCTCATCAACCCCCTGATTCGTGTTTACTTTCTTCCATTTTTTAACCGCAAAGGAACTCAAAAAAGTACTAGTAGTCCGGATGCTAACTCATACGTAATTGAAGCTGATGTAAATTTAGAAAAGAAAAGCAGGTCGAAATGTTAAAAGTCATGCCTTTGGAAGAAAATTGGTGAGGTTTTAAGTAGTACGATATTGGTTTTCTTTTCGTGGTGATCTGAGTTGGATTAATACTGAAGAAAAGAAAGTAAATGAATGATTAAAAGTCATTTTGGATTGCTTCAGTCCGACACGTACCCCTTTACCCCCAACGGCTTTGCGAAAGGCAGTACATGGCGGAGCAGTCCTAAATATCAATTTAATTTTTTGTGATGAAGAATCCATCGCCCTAAAACTTTCTCTTTCTCTCTCTCTCTCTATTTATCTATTTCTGTATCTTAATTCATTTTTTCCCTGTCTCTTTTTTTCTCTCTCTCTCATTCAATTACTCTCTGTTTTTCTCTTTTACCCTCTCCGGGAGCCCTCTGTTTCCACTTTCTCCCTCCTTCCCTCTCTTCCTGCCTATCTTCTCTTTTCCGACCCCTCTTCCTTCCGCCCCTTCCCATCTCCCCCTCTCTCTATCTATCTCTTTACATCTCTATCTCTGTCTGTACGCGTGCCATCTCTTTAAGTGCCTCTTCCTCTCTTCATTTATTTTATCCATCCTTGTTTCATCATCCACAAATAGCTCTAGTTCTCGTATAAATATACTTCATTCACAATAGCAGAGAGATATTAGATTAATATCGGTTTCAATTTGCCCCGCAAACTGACACGAGTTTACCTTTCGAAGCGTTCGTGTGAGAGGCGTGGCCAATATTCATGATTTATATATAGTTCGTGTTATTTACTTTTCAGTATCATTCAGATATGAAATTCATGATCATAGACATCATCATTCTTGATTTTGATGATTCAGACTTATTGGGCTATGGACAACACAGATGTGGTGTCATGTCATTAAAAAGTCATTTGAGATCTTGGGAGCGTTTATTATATGACTTGTCGGATGCTTTACCGAGTATTACCATAGTACAATGTTTCTAAACCAATCAAAATGAAGAAAAGTTGTCAAATGTGACAACTTGTCAGACAACAGATACTCCTTGGTGGCCTTACGATCACGGACGGTTTCCGCTCTATTTGGATTGGGTATATGATATGGCATACGTGTTGACAATACATAACATGTTGCTACTTGATACATCTCATATCCTCAGTTGACACTGATTTTTCATATTGTTTCCATTTTAACCTATAGTGGTAATCATTTTGATATTGCATTCAATATTGTTTTTGATCATAATGATAATTTTGTAAGTAATAACAATATTCATAATACAAATATTGTATAATTATTAGGAAAACTACAAAAGTAATGATGACATCAATCATAGTGTTGGTGATAATGCAGCTGCCGATGGTGATGCTGATGCTGATGATGCTGCTGCTGCTGATGATGATGATGATGATGATGATGAAGATGATGATGATGGTGAATTGGGGTGATGATGATGATGATGATAATGAGGTTAGGGGTGATAATGATAACAGTGATTTTAATGGTGGCTTTTATGACAGATGCGGTAGCCTGGAGCTCCAAAATTTCACAACTAAGGAAAAATTGAGAAATGGAGAAAAATTGAGAAAAAAAATGTAAAAGAAAGCTGTGAAATAAAATACATTTTTCTGAATATAGGTTTTTGTAATAAAGTGGTCAAAAAAATTGCTCACTCGCTAGTTACCAGCTTATTGTAAATTTTTCCCCATACACATGTCTGGCCCATCAAAATTTTGTGCATATTATGCGCCTGTGTTAAGATGATGATACTTGAAATGCGCTCGTATCCTGCACGCTGGTGTGAATCTCACATACACAATGATAGCAATCTTCATCGATGATCATGAGAGTGATTTGGTCATAAATTTATCCCTGACCAGTTGGCACCATCCAATGCCATGGTCATTCCACTGACCACTCTCACACCAATCAAGCATGACCAACTGACCGGCTGACTAAATCTAATTTAATGAGAATGACCGGCAACAATTAACTGACCAATCGACCGATTACAAGGCAAAATATACCGACATGACCCTAACACAACTGTCTAACGATACAATTCCCCTACTAATGACGATGATAGTTATTTCGTCTGTGTGTGGTAGAAAATAAATTAGGTCAGAATTATACCTTACTTTAAAGCAATTCCTAGAGATGCTCTTTTGTTGTTCTATATGATTTGTTAAATACTATTATGATTTAGAGATCATGAAATAGATCGTATTGTTTTATTTAAATCGTCCTATTAGTAATAACAATATTTTGATAAAATAGTTTTGATTATGGCTTTCAAAGGGGGGGGGCACAATCAAAATTTTTAATGTAAAATGTCGTTTTTACACAAGTCAAGTGTGCTCCCCTCCCTTTGAAAGTAGAACTTTTTTTGCTTGTCAAATTTTCATCGGGAAAAGGTGCCCCTCCCCTTTTAGAAAATCCTGGATCAGCCCCTGACAATAATAATAATAGTTAGATTTATATAATTCTTAATACATTTTCTTCGAAGCACTTTACATTGCAATTATGCTCACCCAGGTCATTGGATCCTGGCACGCCCACACAATTTATATATTATCAAAGATAATTACTTTTCCAACACCAAACTGAGCTTAGACTTTTTTCTCTCTCTGTCGTTTAAATCTTTTTCATGTTCATAACAACTGCATTATAGCACGTTTGCTGATCGCTCTATATATCAGTTAATGTATGAGCTCTCACAGAGTTTTTTTTTAATTACCAAGTCTTCCGGAATTCAAATACATCTGTTAGCCGTCCTACACAATTATAGCATGGAGCTAATAGCCTTACATTTCAAGTTACTATGACATATAACTACTCACATCGTAACAATATAAACCAGTGGCAAACTATGAACGAACATCTTTTATTTCTTTTTTTTTAGTGTAATACAAAGTGTCAATAATTCTCTTTGTGCAATACTCAATTTTTATGATGATAATGTGAATAATAACAGGATAGTTAAGTATGATATTAATAGTAATGATAAAAATAAAAATAATCAAATCTTAGATTAATTATGATAATGAATCAAATAGTAAATGGTTATAAAATGATTGTATTACAATGATGACTGATTTGGCAATAACGTATGTATGTATTTACCCCAGGCATGTGATTTTTCCCCAAAAATTGTGTTTCTAATTCCCGTTTCTCATTATGTTGTAATTTTCATGTATATTTTTGTATTTCTCTGAAAATCTTTAATTCGGCCTTTGGGCCGCGAATGATTTCTTTTGTTCAAATAAACCATTTCTATTCTATTCTATTCTATTATTTCTCCACTCCCAGGGAAGCAATCCAACAAGAGTTTCAAGACTCAATTGCTAGGCATACTACATAGGCTTTCTCATTATGAAGTCACCATTGCCATAATTGTTATTACATCATTAAACTACCCTATTTCCTGATCAGTTAAATGATGAATGCATGTTACCCGGTCAAATTGATTTATGCTGCATCTCCATTATTTAATTTATCTCAAATAAACACAGTACCGCGTCGCCAGTTTATCGTCATTTTTTTTATAAGATACTTTGCCAATTTTTTTTTAAACCACGTCCGCTTTTCGGTGTCTGCATATTACAGGTCGATGCTTCACTTTTATGAAATGCCAAATTACGTCATTTAGACAAAAAGCATGCAAATGTAATGGTCTATTTCAACAATGGCTTTTTGTCTCAGTCAACATTCAACAAGGCAGGAGGTTTCGGAAGGAGAGCAAATCTTATTCGGTTGACAAATCAAGGACATTTCACCATCCAACACGGGAAATAATGTTTTCTATTTTTGGCATGCTCTCGATAAAGACGAGAACATCAAATATATGGTGTCATAAATGAGAAGTGATAACATTCCATGTCTTGACTATTGATCCCCTATGAAAATAATATATCGGACGATGTGAATGACCGAGAATAGCACCTCAAAATAGCCCCGTATCTTTGTAGACAATCCAAGGAGGGCAACATCCCCTTCACCGGCCAATATAGTTTGATATTACAATCCAGGATTCCCACCAAAAAGAAGGGTGATGGATCGAAGCATCAAGGTTTTGGATGAGAAAAATATAGAGCGAGATGATTGGTAGTGAGGTGGATCTGTGTTTATTTCTTTTGGTCGAGCACCATCCCCTCCAAGAATACAAATCCCTATTTGCTTATCCATTACCTTGCCTATATTCAAGATTGCTTGCCGCCAGTAGTCCCATCTATCAGAATCCGTGTGCGTTCGGCAAGTATACCCTTGGCGTACCTTGGTTTTGTGTTTGTCACTTGTCACTGTTCCATCCTGTGGCTAGTTTCGCAGAGCTGAACGACTGATCGAATGGCTGATTGTTACAACTGATTGTGTTGAATCATAGTAGTTCCATGGTGATATTCAAAAGTACGAATAAACCGTACTATTGATCGTTGATGTTGGTGTTACCTGGTCGCTTTAGCCGGAATCTCGTCACCGCAAAGGGACTTCAGAAGAACATGAAGCGTAAAGAGTCTTCATGTGGTTAAAAGTCGGAAATATCCACTTTCCACAAATGTAACAGCAAATTCACCATGTTAAAAGTATGTCCCTGTGGTGTTTTATGGTAATAAGGATTATATAAATGACATCGGTGTAATTCTTTGGAATCGTCAAGTGTGCGAACGTGATGTCACGAACCGAAAAGGAGGATGCAGGGGATATCTACAGGCATATGCGGTTTTATTAGAGATGAACACGTTATAACCCAAGTCAATGATATTATTTGATATTATCTTATTTTATTTTACTTTATTTTCTTCATTATTCACAGATAGGTAAAAAATCAATTTCCGTTAAACTAAGAATACATTACCGATATTTTCTTCAGTCCATCATAGATGAAGAATAAATACTATTCCAAAAGAGATTTTAAAACTCCCAAATTAAATAAATTCACCATTCACCAAACGAAGACATTACAGAATGTCTAGGTGTAACCCTAGGTGTAGAAAAGAGTTGTGAACAGATAGTTCAGGAGCCCCCGCTCTCTATTTGAATATGGCAACATCATGTCACCGTGGTGGTGGTGGTGACGGCGGTCATGGTGCTAGTGGTGGTCGTAGAGATGGTGAAAATGGTGATGGTGGTGGTGATGGTGGTGGTAGAAGTGTTGGTGGGGATGATGATGATGATGGTGTTGACGGTGATGATGATGACGATGATGATGATGACGATGATGATGATGATGACGATGATGATGATGACGATGATGATGATGATGATGATGATGATGATGACAATGATGATGATGATTATGTTTAAGTCATGATTTATTTTGTAAAAGAAATTATGGCAAACTGTTTAAACTATGAAGTCTAGCCAGTACTTCTTTATTGACATCTCGGGTAGATGTGAAACAACTTCTAATGAAATATCAGGGGTTTTTTCTGCTTAAAAAAAATCCAACCTTAGTAAACAATGTCCAATATGAAAAATGGCACACGTGTAATCCATCGTAAAAATTCTTCATCTCATGGACCTTACAATTCCTTCATCCCGTTTAAAGTTTCGATTATTGATTGTGCGAGCAGTGACACTTAAATATCATAAATCTTACCTCTCTATGACAAACAATGGAGTGGATACATGAAGCTAGAATAGTGGTTGCATAAAGATCGATGGTAGCTTTTTGTGTTACTGCAAGGCTCAGGTGTTCTCCACTATTAAGTCATTTCTCTCTCCCTCTCTCCCTCTCCTTCTCTCTCTATCCCTCTTCCTCTATTTCTCTTTCTCTCGATCCCCCTTACTATCTCTGTAAAACAAAATATCACCTTGACCTGAGTATATTTTAGGAGATACAATCATTGTCACTTACATTATAAAGTTCATCAGGTGTTTGTTTATTAGACAGGTGGTGGATCCCAACCCCTATCAATTATGATCTACAAATATATCAAATGAGGGTCATGGCAAGTGTAAAGGCTATATAGTTTATGTAGCTTATTTGTTTTAATGCCTTTTTTTGCCAAATGTCCACATACCTTTTGTAATCTAACACTTTATGCACCATGTTCACTTCGGTTAACAAATTCAATAAAACAAAATTGCTGAGATATTTCGAAGCTGCAAAACAAAAACAGAAGTGAGGGGAAAATGAAATATAAACTAACAAAATGACATCTCCTCTCTCTCTCTATCTCTGTCTATATATCTATCTATCTACCTACCTACCTATCTATCTATATACCTATCTATCTATCTATCCATCTATCTATGATCTATCTATCGATCTATCTATCTATCTATGATCTATCTATATATTTATCTATCTATTTATCTATATATCCATCTTTCTTCTATGTTCCTTTTATTCACTCTACCCGTTTTCCTATCTCAACTTTTTTTCTCTATAATATTATCTTCATTTGTATCTTTCCCTATCTATCTTTCTATCTATCTATTGATCTATCTTTCTATCTTTATCCATCCATCCATCCATATATATCTATCCTTACATATCTATCTATTGATCTATCTATCTATTTGTACAGTATATTCTATGTGTTCATTTAATTCTATTTATTGTTTTACTATTCTTTTAGTAATAACAAATGATATAATTATATATGTACAATTACATTTTACATTTACACTGTGCTTTCCATTATTTTTTATTTTTTGCTCTCATTCCCCTCCCCCACCTTCTCTTCCTCACGGTCAAGGGTAGCAGTAAATCACCATTCCAACCATTTATAGAATTAAGCTACAATTTAGTTGATTCCCACTATATCACCATGGCAACGGACGTCAACTCTAATATGCATTTTCAGTGATTAAGTTTAGCATCCACTTTTAACCATGGACTCTTGTCCGTCAAATGCGTTTTAAAACATATATATAACATATATATACAGACAGATAAAGAAATAAATAAATGCAATGTTAATTTTTGAATTAACATAAGGAGTAAATACATGTATATTCGCTTCTTTTCTTGATTCGGAAATTAACAGTGCACTTATTTGCCATGCCCTTCTTATAATGTACATGGTTCAAGGAAAAGATAAAGATATTTAGAACTTATTTTATGTAACCACTTAATATTTCCTTTATATATAAGAGAAGCTCATTAGTCTTTCATCAATACCTATCTCTAAACACCTCCCTCACATAGATATATTTCCAAGACTTCCTTAAATACTTTATTTTGTTATTAGTTTCTTAGTGATTTTGATTTCATATCTTTCTTCTTTTTTTTCTTTCTCATCGAATGTTATATTATGAATATTTTATCGGCTATTGTATGAATGACTGTTTTGCTAGTTTTTTTATTTATATGTTGATACAGGGCCCGTTGGTTAAGTAACTTTTATAACTAAAATAGCAACCCTGTTAAAATAAAACGACAAATAAATGAATGAATTAATTAATGAGGCTACTATGGCTCCATGAATATTGATAATTGCATTTTATAACGCTTTAACTGGTTTGAGCTGTGATGAAACTTTCTTATACCTTGATTGGGATCACTGAATAAAGTGACATTTAAAGGCCTTTTCGGGGATATTTCATGAATGAAATTATACTGATTAGAACATTTCGATACACACTGACCAAACAATCTCAACAAAGAAGAGTTCTAACATCTTGAAATTGAAGTACAATATCATTATCCTTTCGATACTCAGACTGCCATAAAAAAGGGATAATTATTTTGTTATTACGTTTAAGGAAACTCCCAAGGCATTTCTAAAACCTAACTATAGAAAATTACTTTTTCATTATTCATAATTTGTCTTCAGTATTTAATGAGTTATTTATGAACGGTGTGTTCCATTATAGTAATATATCAAGGGATAGGAGAAACAAGCCTGCGAATTTCCATTAACCATGAATGACCTACACACTGCATAGTGTGCTACACGATATCAATAAGAATCTATTAATAGAAATTGATATTTTTCAACCTTCTGTTACAATTAACGAAGCAGAATGATTAACTGCGAACTAAATTCAAGCTATTTCTAATATTTTTGTTGTTGTTAATGTCGTGTTGTTCATGTGCCCCTCGCGACCTTAGATAATGTTTAATTAATTTTCAATCCTTAATATAAGAATATGATTTTTTGAATGATTATCATAAAATTGAAAATATACTTACCAGAGGCTATGAAATTGAATCGAAAGAAAAACTACAAGAAAAATCTTGATTAAGTCCACTACATCCTATTCTTTTTTCTGAGAACTATTTGAAGCAAATATTGTTTTTTAATGTCACTGAATTCAATCAAACTGTGAATAACGTTTTTTTTTCGTTATACCCTTTTTCTAATTATCTAAGCGTGGCACATTATCTTGAATGTGACTTATACGGGAGGCTGCTGGTTTATTAAAAACACCTCATTTCATTAAGAGGAATTAATTTATTGAATAAGCCTCTGGTTGTTTCAGTTTCTTATGTCATATCACGTATAGGTAAACAAGGGTCTTCTAAATGTAACCAGAACAGGAATAACAAAGCACGTGGTCGTCTCTCTCTCTCTCTCTCTTTCTTTCTTTCTTTCTTTCTTTCTTTCTTTCTTTCTTTCTTTCTTTCTTTCGTTCTTTCTTTCTTACCGTAGAGATAGAATAAAAATTGTTTTTTTTATAAAACATAATGATATATAGACGAGATAGATAAATAGAAAATAAATAAACAGATAGATAAATAAATGAATGAATAAATAAATGAATAAATGAATGAATAAATAAATATATACATGGATAAATAAGTAGATTAATTATTAATTAATCGGTCAGTGTATAGAATGATATAAACAAAGCTAGAAAGATGTATTAATATATGGATAGAGAAATATACCTATATTTTGAACTTTATTTTCCAAAAATGAAATATATATTTTCAGTCCTTTAAATTTGAATAATTTTATGACTGAGTGATATCTCGCTAAGAGAGAAAGAAAGAAAGAAAGAAAGAAAGAACAATTAAAATGTAAAAGAAATGAACGGAGGGAGGGAGGGAGGGATGAATGGATAGACAAATACAAAAAGATAGGAAACAAAGTCTATGATTTTGAAAGAGATTGAAAGAATGAAAGGAAAGAGCCTGGGACACGTGGCATCTCTTTATTACCATAAGGGCTCTTATCAACCAAAACATTTCGCGCCTTCTGAGAGATCTGACATCAAATCAGTGAGCGTGACCAATGATATCGGCTCACGTCAACGCCACCGCCATCGATCTCGTTACACAGGCCACCGGGTCTTGATGAAATGGTGGATGCCTCCGCTATTGATTTAAAGAAAGCTTTTCAGATTCCGGAAATTTGAAAAATCAATCGGCTAATTTTGGCGCCGTTTTTGACTGATTAAATGGCGTAACAAAATGACAATAAACCCCTGTCTTTATTTTCGATCTGGGTATGGGCATCAACGATTGTAAATCCATTTTAATCATAATCATCGCATAGGCTTAATTTGTTATGATTCTCCTTTTCATTGTCGTTGTTATTATAATCACCATCTTTGTCCCTCAAGATTTTTGTTATCATTTTATTATTACATATATTTCTTAACAAGAAAAGAATGGAATCGCCAAATTGAAAGGGGCCGCCTCTGCCTATAAAATTATTACTTGATCAAGAAAAATGTGATTTTATTGTTAAACATGCCATCGTGACCAATTTGTTTGTTTCAGTCTTTCTGCTGGCAAAAAAAAATCATTTTGATCTCATAACGGAAAAGAACGAATTTATGTGAGCTGAAATTATCTGTGGCATGTTAATCAGACTTTTATATGAGTCGGAGAGAATCGTGAGATCACAAAAAAGTTTCTTCACTAAGTTCACTTTCAATTCAATTCTTTCACGATGATAGCGGTTGCCAGCTTTCCATGGTCAAGTGTCGTGGATATAATCATTCGAGCTATATTTTCTTCTATACTATGCCAAAATAATTGTTTCAGGTTGATAATCATGATCAGTCATATTTTTTTCAAATGATGTCCTCGCCATTTCTTTTAATAAACGTTCGATCTGTTACAAATATCACACTTCATTTACAAAAATTAATTGGAAAAAAGACATTAAAAACGGGCATACAAAATGATAATTTCCAATTCTTGTTTGTTTGTTTTATTTCCGAAATCAGATAAAAATATACAAGCGAGATACATACAATAACGGAGGATCACCCAATTCAGCTGTATTTGCAAAATACTGCTGTTCTTCCTTGGGGTCCTAATAAGAAACATTATCATTATATATGATAATAGTTTTCATGATAATATGTCTATATTTCGTCATTATTAATGATATTTCTCCTTTTTATTATGGTTAACTGATATGGTTAACTGACTATTTTCTTAATAATAGCAATCATTTTATTTAAAATCGATGATAGTGGAAATATGGAATTGCACATAGATATACGACTTCTAAATTGATATGAAGTGTATCGTCATTTCTTCTGATGAAGGTCATCAACGTATTAAAGGTCATTCAAGCACGAATAGCTCAAAATGAAGCTTCAACGTCAAACCTTATCTCGAACTTGAAGTCGGCTCATGTTGCGAGCAGTCACTGTGAAAAATCCCAATTAAGAGAAAATCCGTGATTAATCGAATTTCTTTTCCTTCTTTAAAATCCATTTTAAGCTACTGTCTCACCAACGGAACCGACTCCAAACCGACCGATGGTATATGTCATTGGAAAGGACGTAATAGATTTGGTCGACCAGAAGCCCGTTTCGCCGTTGAGACTGCGCATGAGTGGGATGTTTCGCTTGTGATCATGCGCAATGGCCCGAATAACAGCGCCTGTTTTTTAAATCATGACCTCCTAGTAATTAGAAAAATATTTTGGCTCCTTTTTGACAGTAATTGGTTTGATTTTAAGAAGAATGTCACCCTTATAACCCATCTGTTGTTTATAAGACGTGTCTCAGTACATGAAATGTCTGTACTATGACGCCTTCATCTCGTGTGATATTCCGAATTCCTTATTTTTTCATGTTTATTGGCCTACCTCAAAAGACACTTTTCTATCTTAAATGTTTCCACAGAACATTTGTTTTAGTTATAAGCAGTATGAATACATGTTGCCTGTATGTCGAGTACAGCAGTGCCCGAAAATTAATCTACCAAATTAAAAAGAAGGAACATGATGGGGCTAACTATTAATTTGATGTCATGTTGTTAGTTGATGTTCAATGACTGAATGGTTTAAAGAATTGGAAATTACTGAAATGTAATGACCGTGATCACTTCTTAATTTGCATCTTTCCTCTTAGAAGAAAGCTTCAACGAATATTTTCTGCTGTTCTCTCGATCAAATTAGATTCTTAAAGGAAGTGGTGTCAAATCTACGTTAACAGTCAAAGTGAACGATCTGCATTGTATGCTCAATCAAGGGGCATCATCACTTCAGTTGACGTGTATTGTTTGTTGTTTTGAAAGAATAATGAGATACGAGATGATGTATACGATCTGTCAACGCCAATTTGTGTTCATAGCCTTTCATAATTATAAGAAAACAAACAAATCACGTGTTCTTTCTTTCTCAATTTCATCATGATACGAGCTTAAATAAACCATGGTATTGGCAGGACAGTGGGGACAATAGAACTCCATTGGGGGTCAACTCTATTTGACTTTGATCCATGGTGATAAGACAGTTGTTTCACTTTCAGGTATCAGGTATGGTCCCTAGCGATAGGGGTTCTGATCCCTCTCAATTACAGTCTCAAACCGTCCATAAAATTAACTACTATGTCACCATCTACCCCCGATCATCACACACACCAATTGGCTTCATCGTGACTTACTTCGTACTGTCTGACCTGAGCAAGAGGGCGGCGGCACGGTGGTTAACACAAAATTGAAGGGGGGGACAAAATGAAGTATTGAAAAGGGTGGGATTGGCCCTTTAACCTTGTTTAACTCAAATTTTACTGAGGAAAAATGAAGTAATTTCTGGGCTCGGAACGACTGATCATGTAGCTGATTTCTTCGATCAATGGCCCATGAACAGTCGCATTAAAAATCAGCTACACGATCAATTGCTAACCATTGTATGACTCCGTAAGGTTTGCTAAAACACGGCCATTATGTCGCATACGCCTTTTTTACGCACTGACCAGCATCCAATCAGTGGTGTTCTTTCATATTTGATATCAATAAACATATATATATATATGTTTGTGCATTAAGTTCAGTTCCCCACCCCTGCGCTTTCCCTGCATTGTATCCCTTTATTGGCTGGTCTTAATGGCCAGTTAAACAGCAGACGATATGGAGTGGTTTTCTAGGTTCATTTGAGTTTTATTTCATTCCTCGCATCGTATGTTGTCCTACTTTCTCTTCAAAGTTCAATCCGATGTCGAAAGTATCGCAATCATCGGCGAGGGGTATAAAGTTGGTCAGGATGAAGGTGATAGAGAAGATGATTATGACGAGGAAGAAGGAGGAGAAGAAGGAGGAGGGGGTGAGGAGGAGAAGAACAAGAAAAATAAGCAGATGGCGAAGGCGAAAAAGAAGAAGAGGAAGAAGAAGAAGATGATGGAGAAGTATGACAAGAAGAAGGATCAGAAGAAGAGGTAGGATGAGTAGGTTTGGAACGAGGAGGGATACAAACTTATTAATGGTAGTGGAATGTCGTAAACGGAAGTGTACCCCATTCTAAATATCCTAAATTGTCAGATTTGGCAACGGAAACAATTTATTTCCAGGGCAATAACCCCGGCAATAACCAATCACGTGAGAATGAAACAAGTATATAAATTTATATCACTACAACAGTGCCTTCATTATTCTTGTTTTCCTAAAAGCCAATATCACCATAGAGTCGATGTATCGAACTCATAATTGTTGCTACGGTGAATATTTTCTTGCACGCCTAATTTGATGATAAACATGTCATTAAATTTTTGATTGACAACCCAATTAGTATTGTAAAGGTTCCATTATGATGCGGAATGATGGGGCGGGCACCGAGGAAAAATTGTTTTTATCACATTCTGTAATGCATCTTTGCAAGGAATAATGCCTGGTTAAATGAATTCTTTATTGATAAATGCAGTCAGTAGGCTAGTCCTTAAAAAGTATAGCTTCTTTCATCCAAGCGATATTCATGAATAGAGAGGTTCTGCATATTTAATGAGCTGGGTGCGAACTAAACACCTCTTTTTTATTTGGCCATAGCTACTCTAAATTTATATCAAATTTCACAATTCTGGTATCATTGTAAAGAAGAAGATTTACTCTTTTAGGTCTTGTGTTTTAATTTATTTAAAAATTTTGTAATATAGGTGAAACTTATTATCTAAAACATGGTACAAAATAATTATTTTCACCTCACAAAAGTTGCCATTTTTCTCTTTTATTTCTGTTTGAGCCCAAATAATATTTTGATGATAAAGCTGAAGATCTAAGCTTTGATATGATATTGATCGGAACAATCGTAACTCTTTGCACCAGCACGGGGCCCAGATATGTGGGTTTCATGCTTCTCAGAAATTTCACAAATCTCGTTTTGTATCTTGATGGGAAAAGTGTGATCTTGACCCAATTAACATATTGAGAGTGACATTGTGAGAAAATACACACTTTCAGCTTAATGATGATATAAATAGTATTTAGGCTCAAAATAAAAAGCTTTGCACAATTTGCAAGAGAAAAACAGAGGAAGAAAATTCATTTTGAGACATGTTTTCAGGCATTGAATTCACCTGTTTGTCAACATTTTTTGATTAAAATAAATAACTAATATAAAAGAGTAACATTTATTCTTTCTTTTGATACTATGATATTCCCTCTTACTTGGGAATAAAGGGGTTAAGTTATTTTAGAAATAAAATCTCACGAATCACGAGGTTTTGCAGGGAGGAGGATTCAGCCACGAGAGGATTTGAATGAATCTTGCTGATTATAGGGACCTGCAGACAAATATTTTGTTGTTATTGCTAGTCTCTATGTTGTCCATGTGTACATCAATTTCTTAATAAACTCATTATTTACAGTGCTGTTTCTGTTTGCCGTGGGTTGATGTTTTATGGTAAGATATTGATTGAAAAAAATGTAATTGCTTACTGCAGCATTTCGGCAGATATAGCCATGGATTTTTGTCACGTATTGTCACTTTTGACTACAGTGGTCTCTTGTCTCTCAAAATAGAAGTTTATTCTCGTCTTTGGTTTAACATATCGAACAGAAAAATGTGATGCAATTCCAAAAATCACATTGACAAGGGGCATTTTTCATAAAATGCATTAAATAAATTCGAACTGTAAAATCCTGTAAAGGAAGACTAGGATATCATTACAAAAAGAGGTAAACTTGGAGAAAAACTTGGAAGAATATCTAAAAGATTGCTACTAATATGGTTTTACACTAGTCTGTTTCCCAAATAATATGGCAATAGAACAAAGTAAATCCTTAAGATTTAGAACATATCTCTCACGCGCAATCCTTTAAAAGAACCAACCCCGCCCCCTTCAAAACCCTACAGGTTATGAGCATTTTAAATGTACAACATCTATCGGTATTTTTCTCTTGTTTTATAACATAACATTGCTTTCCATTGTGATACCCAGCCAATGCTTGTTTGTCCGTTTGTGCAACACATAATACAGACGATGGACAGGAAGCGATATTCGATATAATGTTAGAGGATTGATCCATTCAGAAAATGGCGCCAAGGGATTTCTGAAAGCATTTTCATGACAAAAGGGAGATCTCGCAAAGAGCGTGTCAGTTCATATATACAGCACCCAGAATTGCTTTGTAATCCATGTTTGAGTGCCTCTTATCCCAGTAAGCCGTATAAACTTGCATTTATTCGTCTGCTTCTGAACACTAATAGATATTATTTTATTGTTGGTGCCATGAACAATGCTCATATCGGGCAGGAATGGTCGGACAGAAGAGTTGCGTCTCAAAGTGAATGTGGATAGGGATGTCCCCTCTCAATCTTATAGAAATGTGGGTTTGTATTACAACATAGAAATAATTGATGATGTGGTTTACGGTACACCATGTGGAGTGTTATAGAAACAGTGGATAGAAGAAAAGAAGAAGTGGATAGTAGACGACGACGGACAGTCAACCTGTCCGAAACGTCGAGTCTCTCTACTACTCATCATCTCTACTCGCCGACTCAAGCCAGCATCTCCTCATCAGCTCTACTACTCAAGCTGTTCTCACTCAACATTCCTTCTGGTTTACAGTCCTTTTCAGGACTATTTTCAAGAAAGAATACTCTACTTTCAAATATCCACTTTCTCGCCTATCCACTTCTTCTCTCCTTCTATCCACTGTTTCTATAACACTCCACATGGTGTATCGTAAACCACATCAGCAATTGTACATGCCACCATGCAAACCTTCAAACAACATCTAACATAGAAATAGGAAACTATGTTCGTGGATTTTATTCTACAAAAATATACAGTTAAAATCCTGGGTTTTTATTGTGTATTATTGCGATATTTAGTGACAAATGAAAATATTGGTGTTTTTTTAGTTATTTAATCTACTTTGAATGAAATTTAAAAAAAATGAGTGAAATGAATGATAAATTTATCAATGTGTGACATACATATACATACACACATACAATCACCATCGCGCATACTTTAATTTACATAATACTCTGAAGCAAAATTCAAAATACGCCTTACTGGTTAGGCACAGACATGGATCAGACGGCATTAATATCAGATATTAATTGCAAACCACATGATAACCATGCGGTGAAATATTATTCAATCTTAGATTCCCGATTTCCCTCAATCAACTCATGTTTAATGTTTGAATCAATCATGTTGCAAGATAATCTAGATTGTGGTTGTTCAGTCTGAAATGAATTCCTCGAATTTCTAAGAATATTATGTATGGAGCGATGTGCGGTTGCGTAAATGAGTAACAAAATATATTGAAGGGGCTTTATTATGACTGATGGAGCAAAAGTTCTTAAAATATGTGAGTGTGCAAAGACTTGGACCATTTTGATACTTTACAACAGTCTAATTTATTACAGATTTTACCCAAATATTTAGAAAACAAAATAATATTTCACTCTGCCCTTTCTTTCCTTTTTTTAAAACTTTTTGGTATCCATGGTCACCCCAAGCCCCATCTTTAGACCATTAGTTGTTCTTCCGGGGCCACATCTGACATTGAGATAACGACTCACTTCAGAAGTATCAGGATCGACTACCCTTCAAAATGTGTCAACATGTGTAAATTTGAATATCATATCAAATATCGCCACACTTTGATCCTGTCAATGCATCAGTCTGATTTTAGATCGTTGTAATGTTGTGCACCTGTTTTTACAAAAAATATCTTACTTTACAGAATATGAAAAGGGTATAAAAAGAATTCGGAAAAAATACATGCAACATTATTTTAGGTAGATCTTACATAAATAACATGGATAATGAAAATGCCTTAGAATAGTGCCAACTCGAAAGATTACATAAGGAGAGATAAATTGAAATTATAAATATATTTTTTTCTGAATCTTTGATAATAAATCCGATTGTTATGTCTTAAATAATGTAGGTAAAGCGTTCAATATAACATTTAAAACCATCAAAACGATCGTCATACGACCTCTGTTTCAAACAAAGGACAATACCATATTTTATTGATATTTTTTAATAACTGTTTTCTTTAGCATTTCAATTAATAACTGGCATATGTTGATACATTTTTCATAGGGGAATTACAAATTTCCTTTGGTAGTAGACCATATTTCAAATACTTTTTGCATATAGTAGTTCCACAGCATATGGTAACGTGTTTTATGCCGATAAGCTTTATGAATATTTTCTTTCATGTGAATATGCTTATTTAAGTCTTTGGTTGCAGAATTTATGTCCCATTATAGATTATGTTTCGAAATATAATAGCAAAATCGATTAATGGATCGTAAGCCTTAATTACCCCCATATCTAATATTGGATCTCCCAGATCCGGATAAATCCCTTATCCGGATTGGTACTGGTCCCAACGTGTCTGAATAAGAGAGGTCGGACTGTATTTACAAAAAGGCGAATATTTTTCCATACTTCACATAAATGTATATGTCTACATTATTTTAGAAAAAAAGAGAATGCACAGACGAAACCAAATCAAGTGGGCTTAGTTCAAGTTTCACGTTCAGACATTCTTAAGGACCATTATATTAGAATAAGTGCCAATGTCAGTGTTGAAGTTCAGTTTCTTGGAAATCAAGAGAAAGAAAATCATAATTCTTTTCCCAATTGCCAAAAATGATATTGAAGTGAATTTTGACTTGCTGCTTTTATTAGAATTTCGAAATTACTCTCGAACTTTATACTGAGGAGATTTGGGGTGTAGTTGCGACCACGGAGTATAGAGATAAATACGGTGACAAACTTCCTGGGATGAAAATGGTGTTACAATAAAAATAAAATATTTTAATTAGGGTTTTTCTTCCATCCTGATGAAAGAATAAAAATTACTCTGAGGGCGCAAGGAAGGGATACGACCAGAGACATTTTATTGCGGAGTTTAACCATTTCAATGGGCTACCGACATGCACTCTAAAATATTGGGTGAAAATGCTCCACGAGGGTGATTATGTGTCCAACCAACATTGGGCATTTCTTTTGGGAATTCTTTATAAACCACTATAATGAAAATTTTGACCATTCTAAAATAATGGCTGCTTATTTTTTAACCTTACTGGACAATATGCTTCCTGTTAGAAAGAGTTGGGTAAAATTTTAACCAGCACGAGGGTAAGCATGTTTCCAACCAATTTGGGGCAGTATTTTACCCAATGCGGGAGGCATATTGTCCAGTATAAGGTAAAAAATAAGCATCAATTACTTTAGAATGGGCAAAAATTTCATCACACTGGATAGATTTAAATGCCCGAAAGAAATGCCCAATGTTGATTGGACACATAATTACCCTCATGGAGCATTTTTACCCAATATTTTTTAGAGTGTATTTGTTCCAGATTGATATACAAAACGATAAACTTCACGATGTTCAGTGGTCTTTAATGAAACCAAGCATTTAGAACAAATCCGAGATGAGGAATATTTGAGAAGCAACATGCGTCATGGTACGTCATGAAGAATTATGAACATTATGGGCGCGATATTGTGTTACCATGAAGTTTGAAGATTTTTTTTATAAGGAAACAAAGTTGAAATACAAGCAACCAACCTACTCCAACAGTATTGATGCATAAAAAGAAAGTGTTTTTATAGATCTAATTGATCAACAAAGATGGTGAAACTGTTAATGGTGAATTCAAAGTGAAAGCCATCGAGTCGAATGCAAACTTTGATAAGTTCTATGACCGCATCCCCTCCCGACTTCCGGGGTATATGAATGCTTGCCGTGTATATGGGATACAATATAAGGACAAGATCTCGTCAGCTCCGAGATTTGCGTCAATTTTCATCAAAATAACCTGTAATAAAGCGCGATCGAATTTTTATTACAACCGCAGACGATATGCACTGTCCTGCGCTAAAATTCATCGGCGTCTAGCGCGTATAGTGTGCAAGTGATACAAAATGCATCTATTTTTTCCTCCATGGTTAAACGCTATGAAGCAATAATTGGTAGCGTTTTCTTCTCCGGGGAAAAGTGATTTATAAACAAAGCGATGTTGAAAGGTTAATATCCCAACCAACCTTCATCATTCCAATTAAGGGTAGAGTTTGGGCTTTCGACGAGTGCCATTTATGTCATTTGACATCATAAAATGGTGTTACTGCGCTCATCTCTAACCCAAGTGGTTTAGGTGATAGCACCCATCAAAAGTTCACGCTGCACTCTACATCCGTTGTCTCCAACCCAATTTTTACTTTCCATTCCCACCAAGTTCGCTTTTGTTTTTCAATTAATAAGGAATGTCACTTTGACCTTTCAGAATGGATGAAGCGTTCTTGTATTTAATTAGACTGCACGTACATCATTTACCTTTGACGTATTACAATTTGACTTTTTAAAGAATATTTTCACGCTCATTGAAATGATATTCTATAAAGTTATCTATTCATGTGTTTATTCGTATCGTGAACAGACGTTTCCCTGTCATGAGATGTAACAGAATATCAAAATATTTTGCATTCGTATTATCATTACAAGAAAAATAATTAGAACCCTCGGAAACAGTGGCGTACCTGGAAAACTTCGCGCTGCGTCGTCAGGGAGGGCAAAAATTTGATGACAAGCCCCCCCCCAAAAAAAAAAAATAATAATAAGTAAAGTAATTACATGAATTAATGAAATAAAATAAAATAAAGTAAAATGAAATGAAATAGAATAAAATAAAATAAAATGAAATAAAATGTGATATAATAGAATTAAATGAAATAAAGTAAAATAAAATAAAATGAAATTAGATAGAAATAAATAAATAAATTATGAAAAAATAATGAGATAAAAAAGGAGAAAGAAAGAGGTCATATTCATTTTTGGACGCCACTTTCCCGCATTCTAGAGCACAAAAAGTAAAACCCCACACTTTCCTGAAGACTTAGGGATGTTGGAGAAGTCTGTACCATAAAATGTTTTTAATAGAGTTATCATCATCGTCGTCATCATCATAATAATGATAATAATAATAGCAATAATTGACTTCCATATAGCGCGGTACCAATCTATAACTGCTCAAAGCACTTCGCAATTATCATTACCCGGCTATGATACTTGAGATAGCTTGTTATCACTATTATTATCACTATCATTTCATGAGATAGACAAGAACAACGAAGTATTATTTTCAGACAAAACAAGAACTGGGACAGGAGTCAACATCGCAGTGCTTATGGTTCTAAGCTTTTACAACTACCGCATACCTATCAAAATATAGATTTTTTGCAAAAGGGGACCGACGGCTTGTAAGGTCATAGGCCTTCTTGTGGGTAAAAGTTACTCCGAGGATAAACTATGCTTAGCTCGTACATAGGGGAGATATCGGGATAAAAAAGATGACCGCATTGCTACCACCTTTCCTCTTGCATGCATAAACTAGTGACCATTAGTATTCCGATATATATTCTAACTCCTGAAGTCCAGTGGGGCTTTATGTTGTGGTCAGGATGAACGATTGGCCTTTCCAATGGGTGGTTTGGGGATTCTAGTTATTCTAATGGATATGGGCTGGTAGGATTAGAAATTCATTAAGAAACACTCAAACTGAGTGCTCCTTAATGCTGTGTACTTATTTCTCGCGGATTTCCACTAGTTCTGCTAAAAATAAAGATTTTTTTCACTGATATATATATTCCCGTCATAATTTCAGCAGCTCAATTTCACATTTTTGGGGCAGCTTAAAGCTAATATCGGGAATTGAATCTGAATTTAACGTCGAGCAATCAGGCTGCATATATTTCATATAAGAATGGGGGTGGTCGGAGGAAAGAAACTTCATCTTCTCTGCCGCGGATTTAATAGGTGATAACAAAATTCAAGTTTATGTATCGCCAGTTTTTTGCGAAGTCATTACCGGTCATGCATTCTTGATCCCACCGCATTACAATGACGTAAGTAAGCAAGTTGTGTACCTGCAGAGGGGATTACCCGAATAGCCTTGATACTACCAAGAAGATTCAACCATCATCTCTCAATCAGGGCTGGGATCAGAATCTAAATTGTTTTCTTGGTCCCTGAGTGGGTAAACTACCGTAAAGAACCGGGTCCCTACTGGCCTCCAGTCAATCCCGTTTCTCGCCTTGCCCTCAAATCTGTTTATTGATTTCGTTTTCTTTTTATAGTGTAGGAAAATTAGACTTGGACGTATAGCTGACTTCTGTTGTGGTCAAGCTTCTCCGCGTCACTTCATATTATACAAGAAACATACCTCGAAGCTAAACCAATTAAAAGAACACCATACATGCCATATGAGAAGCAGTGTTCATCTTCTAATGAGGATGCTGGTAAGTTTAATGAGTCTGGTTGTATAATGGTTTGTTAAAAATGCATGGTACAACTGGGTAAAATTATAAATGATTAGTTACTATGAGAACAGTCCATTCCCAGGGTTTCAATCATTTGATTTCTTTATTCTTATTCCGAAGGCAGGAATACATTAGATGCATTAAATTTCTGAGTGAAATATGTTTTTCACCTAGAATCAATGCTTAATGTTGAAAAGTAATCATGGATCATTTAATTCTAATATTTAAGAAAAGATTGATTAACTCTATCGACCGCATTTTATCATGAATGAAAATATCTATAGTAAAATTATGCTTATCTTGTTCAGGGACAATTAAAAAAGATCTAAAAAAAACAATCAATTCTATAAAAACTGTGCCAAGTTCTCAATTTGTCCTCTATATCTAATGAAATATTCCAAGATTATATTTTGTTCAAAAATATTTGTTTCTTCCTCAATAGTGCATGTGAATCTTCCGTTTCGAGTTTTAATCATGATTATAACATACTCGTTAATGATAATTATCTACTCATTCGATTTATATGCAGCACAATTTAATATTTGGATGTATTAATGGAAACGTTGCAGATACAATTTTAGGCTTTGAAAATTGAATAATTGCACACTCATCTCGTCTAGAAAAATGATAAATGATTTATTAGAAAAAAAACAGACATGACAAAGTCGTAGCTACAGTACATCATTAAATGGTACCTAGATAGAGAATCTGGATAAGATATGGGTATGATTCCTTTCTTTAGATCTTGATGTTTTGGGTGATTTGATCGGGTTTAATTTTAAATCCCCAAGATAACACATCAGGCATTATAATTGTTAGGGTTACCGTCCGTGTACAACATTTTTGTTTGTTTGAGGCATACCTCATTACAATGAATATACATACCCCCATTCCAGTCAGACACCAATACCTCATTATTCCTCATCAAAACATACAGAGCAACGTAGGACGTGGTTAAACTGAACCGGTGTCTAGGCAAATAGAATCCGGTGGCGATTTCAGTTAGTGGCAAATAAAGGCGGTTGTTTTTTTTTTATCCTAGTGTGTGCGTTTCCGTACTGTATATAGCCACCCTGAATGAATGAATTCTCCTTCTCACTTTCAGACTTTATAGTCAATGCCAGAATTGTAGAATTCTTACGAAACTTTCCCCTTGATAATCTTTCACTTACACGCTCCCACACACATCAACGTACCATCTTGTTTCATGTGTATACACCCTTTCTCTCTTTTTAAATCATATAACACAATGCAGATAAAAATAAACCAACTTTATTTGAACTAGTAACTATGAATCATAGATAAAAAGATACATAAATAAATATATGAATGAATGAATGAAAAAAAATTAATTAATACATACATGAATAGATAAATAGACAAATAAGTTTATTAATTTAATATTTAGTAAAAAAAAAATATGAATAAATAAAGTGATAGCACAATTCCTGTGACCGAATATGTCGATGAGCGATGAGACAGAGACTGTATAGGCGGGGTATCAAGTCTGCCGTAACACCTGAAATGACGCAACCAATTTGTAGCAGGCATTCCGAGTGGGATTGCAGATGTCAGTGTGGTTTAACTTTCATGCCAGGGAAAATTGGAAATGAAATCTCGAATGTTGTTTCTGGGAGGAATGTCCAAACACCAAGATGCTCATTTCTATCTTTGATCATTTGCTTTACGATGGTGAGTTGATGAAGGGTTTGCCATAACATGAGTGTAAGGAGGGGTAACTGAACTATGAAGATAGGTGGAAATAGAGTTAGTGATGATATTTACCTGAAGGTGATGCAAACTTTGGAAAGCGATAGCAAGTCGAACGAACTTGTCACATAATGCTCTATGTCTAACCTCCCAAGCTGTGATGAGCGTTGTTTCAGTGTATTCAGACAGCATTGTTTCAGAGAATATAGAGCAACCTAATGTTAAAGTAAATATATAAAACAAATTCCATTTGAAAACCATTCCTTTTCGTTATTGATTTGATCGTTAATTAGTTACCCAAATACGAAAGGGTGCAGCGGCGATCAGGCAGTTTTAATAGATTATTATTGTATTTAATTTTGTCCATTAAAAAAATGTGTATCATATGATTCGTCATGAGAATATATTTAAATTTTCAGTTGCCCTGTAGAATGGATATAAATTTCCTTTAAGATCACCTTTCCTTTCTTCAGAAAGCATTAAAGGAATAGCATATCATTTCCACCAACAACTGTATGAGACACAACCTGTTCCTACTCAAAGATCTCAAAGATAGCGAATGAAACTACATGTAGTTAAAAAAAACGAAACGTCTTATCAATAATGCTATGTTCCATAATAGAATCGAGATGAACCTTCTACGCTCGAAATGTCTTTTTAAACGATATTAAAAGTACAAACATGAGAGCTAGATGGAGCAAAAATTCCATGAGTCATTTATTTTATTCTTCTAATCTAATTCCAGAGAAACGTAATTAAACTAATTAAGATGCTCATTAAGTTAAGCACGTATCCCACCTATTGGTATGCGTTCGGGACAGGTGCGGATCAAGGATTATTTTCTCGATGAAAATTTGACAAGCAAAAAAACGGGGGATTTTCACCTAAAATTCAAGGACATTTTGTCCGCAGAAAATTAGACAAACCCCCTCCAAATAAAGGGGGAAAAGGGTCCTTACTTTCAAGGGGGGTGTACACTTGTCTTGAGTAAAAAACGGCATATTTACATTGCAATTTTTAGTATGGTCCTCAACGCATACATTCGTAATTCCGAAGCTTCGTTATTCCGAAGGTACGGATATTCCGAAGGTTCGTTGTTCCGAAGGTTCGTATTTCCGAAGGTTCGTAATTCCGAAGGTTCGTATTTCCAAAGGTTCATAATTCCGAAGGTTTGTTAATCCGAAAACGAAATGAGGTTCGTATTCCGAAGGTTCGTTAGTCCGAAAACAAAATGATTAAAGAACCTTATTTCGTTTTCGGACTAACGAACCTTCGGAACAACGAACCCTATTTCGCTTTCGGATTAACGAACCTTCGGAACATCGAACCTTATTTCGTTTTCGGATTATCAAACCTTCGGAATAACGAATCGTCGGAACAACGCCACAAATGTTCGGATTAACGAACCCTTTTACGTTTTCGGATTAACGAACATCGAGGTATATGTTTAGGAATTACAAACCTCGGAATAAAGAACCTTCGGAATTACGAAGTGTAACCGTTCTCAAAAGGGATCATGGGCCGGATGTACCCCTCCCCTCCATTGGTTCGGGAAAGATTTTTTAAAGTTCTTAAATTTATACTTTCCGAGTGATGTATCAATGTGCGACTTATAAGGTCGATATAAGTCTCAAAATATCACCCACATCCCCTCTAACCCCCCCTCCCCACTATACCTCCATCAATTTTATGGAGTATTCTTTCATTCCATAGTCAATGATACATTATTTCCTAAGTAAACGAACCTCTCTCGTTTCAATATGATGCAATGCATTCAGAGAGCATTATAGGGAATGACAGATATCATCGGATATACTCGAAGAATTTGATTCCATCATCTTTATTTTCCTCTTTACTCTCTACGTGTCCTCGTCCTTTATTTTCTCGATATTTCATCAGAAGTTCCCGAGTAAACGGATGCATTTTTCAATTGTCTGCTATATCAGTCATTTGCTTTCATACAATACAAATTCAAATTCTGTTGGAATGTAAATAAAAAAAAGAATGTTTATTGTGATTTACGATCCATTTTTATGAAGAGCAACAGAGACTCACTATCAACTTAAAGATTGAAAGTCAGGAACATTAATGTTTGATTGAGTAGGTTGGTATATTCATAATGAGGTATATTGCATTTTTATAGACATTTCAAAGAAATTGTAGTTTATTCTGGAAAAGATTGTTTTGAAACTAATTCAGAATCTAATTATCTTCAGGAAATAACAAATCATGCTAGTTTCATATCATCACTAGATTGCAAAGGATTGGTGCAATTATGTTTCTAACTGAATATTTACAATCTGATACTTATTTCAATGTGTACAGCCTAATTGAAATGGTTTTGTATCATGGCTGTATAATCTATACCCAAGTAAATTTTCTTTTGCATTTTAGTGCATAAATATCTATATAAATTATATGAACCTTAAAACACTATTTCCCAGTAGACTGACTGATTGACTAAACTTGAACACAAGCTGGCGCTCAATATTACAGTGATTTCTAACTATTGAGTACACTGCTTCTAAAATCATTGCAATCGAGATGATAATTGTTCAGAAAAAGCAGTGTGAAGACGAACGGTTTTTGCGTTAATTGATTAACTAAAGTTCATTTAACATCTCGAGTCGATCAGTTTGTCGGAAATATTAGCTAAGTGATCTTGAATAAAACAGTTTTTACTTGAGCATTCGACATTACTGACATATTGTCTTTTGTATAACCATATTTCTATCATCAAATCAAATTCATATGAACACATCGTTTTTGATAAAATATGTGGGGCAAATATTTGAGTGAAAATAGTACTACCTCATTTTTATCGACATTTTGATGAAATATTGTATGTTCATTAAAAATATGCATTTTTCTTCCCCGTTAGTTTCAGGTCTTGCGTAAATACACGTTCAGCCATAAAGAGCAAGTTTTTCCCTGACGTCAAGATGCTTTGTTAACAACAGAAAAAAAAATAGAGAAACAAGTATGGCGGTTTAAGAAAACTCTCAAAGAACAACACGGTTATTAATGAATATTTCTGTTTTAATTTGTGACGTCATACATTTATGCGAGCAGCAGGAACCATATTCCCAGTAAATTTAAATTCCACACATTCCTGTTTAAGTTGGTAGTTCATAAGGCATAACATGTTTTCCTATAGACCTGATAGACGCGATGCTGGTGAATCTAAGGATATATTGAATGCACAAATAAAATCATCTCTATTTTACATTACATTCGTTTTAATATGACATGTCGGGTAACTGCTCGCATGTGACATAGACACTATTCAAATTTGAAAATCCGCAAGTCTGCTGTTTTGTATTTGTCAGTTTGTTTGTTTGCTTGTTATTCTTTGAGGGACTTGATTACAATAATAATAATAATAATAATAATATTAATGGGTATTTAGAGGCGCTAAAAACAAAAAGTACCATAGCGCGTACAAAAGTAGGAAACATTTAATATTTGCAATGATTACTATACAATATTCAAGATAAAAAGGAAAATATTAATTATTGAGGAAAAAGGTATGTCTTAAGGGATGATTTGAAGCCAAGAACACTGGAAACATTTCTTATTGAAAGAGGGATAGCATTCCAAGTCTTGGCAGCTGCTACGGCAAACCTTTTTTCGGCAGAGGAGAGTTTTGACAAGGGAATGCAAAGCCTGCATGTGTCAGTGATTGAACGAAGATTACGAGTGGGTGTGTATAATTTGATGGTATTATTAAGATATTCAGGTGCTAATTGATTTAGAGTTTTGTATACATATAAACAGACTTTAAACTGAATGCGTTGGAATAGAGGTAACTAGTGGAGTTCCTTAAGTAGGGGTGTAGTATGAGTTCGGGATCCAAAGCCAAAAATACAATGGTTATCACTATTATCTTTCATTCTCCTGCTTTTGCTTAAGCCTATATAAGCTTCATTATTATGAATGAATCTGGTTGATGGTTGAGGAAACGTGTTTTCAGACAAAGGGATAATGAAACGGTCAAACAATCTTTCTGCTATGCAGGTTTTCAGTGTTTGAAACCCTTTATTTTACTAGTTTTATTTGGCGTCAATAGCAAATAGTCGGAAGAAGCAAATTGCAAAGACCTGATGAATGACGACTGATTAAATATTATCAACAGCGCCAGCTTTGTTCCAAGCTTCGTGAAATAAATTGACGCTTGCCAGATATTCTTTTTATTGAATTGATTTGGGAATATTTAAATGATTATGAAATGGTTAGTGGTATCTTTTTAAACAGTATTTGGGGAAATTCACATAATGAATAAATCGAGAACATGTCACAGTTGTTATGGCTGACATCAACACAATTGTAGTTCTATTTTTATTCACTTTTTAAAAGATTTCTTTGTATGCTCACTCTCCTTTCCAAAACTTTTGATAAGACCTCTTCCACCCACTCTTTCTTCTTGGGATGTACATGTACCCCTTTGTTTAATGAAGAAAATAATTGTTTTTCTGTCTTTTGGTCTACCGTATATATCTTCTTTTTGCCTTTCTTTATTTAATCAACCCTTTACTTTTTGACCACTCTCTCTCCTGTATGTATTTTATCACCACTTTCCGATCCCCCTTTCTCTCTTCCTCTCCTCATGTTGTTCTCCCCATGTCTCTCTCTCATTTCTTCCCTCTCTCCTCTCTCCATCTTCTTCCTCCATGTCCAAGCACCCAGCTCCCCTACCTTTTCCCCACATTTTGAATTTGAAATTAGAACCAAACCACACAACTTCATCGTAATCTACTTTCCTCCACAGTTTGCAAATTAACAAGCAGAATAAAGACACAAAGACGTAGGCCACCATACTAAAAAACAACTTTGAAATACACATCTGGCAATATTTTTAATTGTCTCTCACATGATTTGCATAAACATCATTGGCATCATTTACCATCACAGTGAAAACAAACTCATCAAACCAATTTACAAAATGACGGATTAAGAATAAAATGATAAGAAATTGAGCTGATCATCTTGCGTAATCTTTTTTTTACCTGAAAATAATCATAAATGTATATATACAAAAGCAGCATGACACCGTCTGTATCAAGTCATAGTATAACTAATGAACAACTTCATGCATACATATACAATGATTAGTACCATGAGTTGTATCAAGGATCAAGAGATAGATAAATTTGTGCATCAAAATGATTTCATCTGTGTAGAGTCTGTCTAAACATCTATTGACAGAGAAAGCTTGTCCTCAGCATACTCATCAATTAATGTCAGAGTTTCAAAGTGATTGAAAAACTTCATTTAAACTCTGCAGTTTTCATGGGAGCTCATTGCTAGTTTTGCTAGCTCTACTAATTACTTCTTATTCTCCAATTGGAATTCACCTTTCGTTTAAATATACATTCATTTCCCAAAGTTTCCTTGCGGTCCGTTCTATCTTCAATGTCTTAGGAAAAAGTGGTCCACTCTACAAGCCTCTCATGATGATCAACACTGGTGATGCATGCATTATGAAATGTATGAATTGCCATCAAACCAAAGTAACCAATTGCTTTCGTTGCAATACAACGAGTGTAGAAGACTTCTGAACTAACTCGCATGAATGTTTACAGGTGGTGTTGTCTTGGTGACACAAGCTGATACATCATCATACAATTTGAGCTTACATTGATATTGTTCTAGTGCATCTATCAATATAAATGATAAAAGTTCAAATGTCAGTCTGTAGTGACATAAACACTATCCCAACTTGCAAAGGTACTCACTGGTCCAAACTATTGATCAATTAAAGAGGGTTTCCAGAAGCACTGTTCCTGGTCAAATGTACTGTTGATAATAAAAAAAAACAACTAACAGATTTTATAACTAATGGCAAAATGTGTGGCAATGATACAAGCTAACAAAATATTTATCCTGCGAATTCAAGATATTTTCTAATGGAATGTATGTAACTGGAAGATTGAACCATATGTATGTGATGATCAAACTGAAGATAGAGTTGAGTAGCTAGTATTACCATAGCCATCTTCATTTCTTTACTACTGATCTACAGACAGCGAGCCACATTCTGGTAATCTTGTTAGTAGATAGTAACCATGGTAACAGAAAAGTCATGAAATGCTCATCACTAAGAATTATTAGTCAATAGTAAAAAAAAATATATAAAAAACTATAGTTTTCTGCAGTAATTCGGTCTTAATGTGCAGTGAATTATCTCTGATAAAATGTTTGTTACACTGTGTATCTTAAATGTAATTCAAACAACTTCCCAAGTTCCAGGAATTGGTGATGCTTTTAATATAATAGGTATACATCCACAACACAAGCTTTATATTTCTTGACAAATTTTGGCCATTGTGTCCTTTTTATATGAGTATACATCCTAGTATATATTTTGCGATTAAACAGTTTCAGGAGTGGAATATAAAGCAAATAATCACTTTTCAATCAGCAAGCAATATGAATGTATCCACTATCAATAGCTGTTTCTATGATCTTCACCAACAGTAGTCATCTGCTTCTGAACCACCTAAAGGCCTGGTCACACCGCCCAATGGTTGTTGGAGCGGTAGGGAGAGAAGGTCGAATTTCGCTCACAAAATTGGGGGGGAAAATCGAAATCAAATGGTGAACGGTGATGATTTTTTTCTCTCCGCTCCACGACCGCTCCAACAACGCTCGGGCAGTGTGACCAGGCCTTTACATTATAATACTATTACATTAACTATGTAGATAACCTTGTTATACCTGAGTAGCCATTAAACATGGATGACATGTAATAGGACACAATATGCTTTTATGTTGCTATGGATACTTTGATTTTCCTTTACACAATGATTCTTAACTTCTATTATGATGGATAATGCCCACATCATGCAAGGCTAAAAGATGGATAGTTATGTAACAAGCTTTGTAGCCATGAAAAATACCTTGTTATTCTATACCACTATCTGTCGTGTCAAGACATTGTCTTTTTATGTCATTTTTTACCCCAGTTTAAAGATCAATGTTAATCAGAGAAGTGAAAAATTTCCAGATCAAATATATTTTTTTAATAAGAGCATGCTAAAACAATGAACGATGATTAGATGTAAAAACACAATAATATTTTCCCTTGCATTGTGATATTAGCTTGAATCAAGCTACAGTGTATGTGCACAGATCTATCATGAATGAAGGCAAGTTTTAAGACATTAACTACTCCCTCGTTTCTCATGAATTTCTTCGAAATGCCTTTTAATTTCATAATGATAATACAATAGACTTACTTTTATGAAATTTGACTTTTTATATAGCTAATCAAAGTCACATAAACCTCAGCTAAAGTTTTGGTCATATATCGGATTCAGGCAATGTACGTCATATCTGCTTTCAAAGAATGTCCACACTATTTGAACATACAAGAAATAATATCAGTAATAGTACACATTATAGTTGTCAGGTTGCCAAGGAAATATATATCTTTTCTATGTAATTCAATGACTTTTCAGTACCATTATAATGCTCCACTTCAAGGTTGTTACATGAAACTGTTAACAAAACCTCTCATTATATAATACGCCTGAGTATATGTTACAACATACTTTATGGCAAGGTAAAAGTAGATCTTCTGTTTGCTTTGTACACACATTAACTAAAATATAAGCTTCATCTTCATTAGTGAAATATTTGTTTGATCTTTAAGCATGTTTGCACAAATAAACTTAATTATGTAAAATTTTCTGATTAATAATAAGCAACTGCAACATGAATTCGATAATATAACTTTACCATTCAATTTTATCCTACATGGACCATGATGTCAATTTCTATTTTCCATGATAATTATTTTATTTCCGACCAAAATAAATTGTTACATGAGTAAGGTGTATGTCAAAGGGGATAAAATTGTACAAGACAATTTTTCATTGATTGTTCTTTATTGTACCGAAATCATAAACAAATCTAAAATATAATTCAAAAATTTACATGTATGATCAAACTGAACCAGCAGTTTGATTCCCATGTTTGAAAAGAAACTTTAAAATTTAAGAAAAGCTTTCTTTTTTTCTTCAAACACCTTCCTCAATTCGAACATAAATAAAATATAATGATTAAATAACCTTATCAAGAATCTAAAATTCTTAGACAAATCTCATATTTAAACTTGTAAGATTTTCATGGCTTTATGACTTTGAAATCGTCATCGATGAACTTATGAGCAAATTTATACACATCAAATATAACAATTCAAACTTTACACTATCTTTGCCATTGCAGCAATCTTTAACAGATATGCATAACAAACTAAGAAATTAAAACAAGCATGCACGAATTGATATAACAATTTATATAAAAATCAACTTTTCATGTCAACTTTCATTACTACAAATTTCTCTGAAAAATCTATCCACGAGCAATGAAATTACATTCATAGACTACTAAGCATAGAACACTTGTAAGTATTAAAATAGTAGATATCTACAGTCTTACTATAGTATAAATCAAGATGAAGATGAAGAAAAATAGCAAATATAATATGAAATATATGCAAAAATAAATAAGTTCTTTTTCCTAAATATTTTTTCAGTACATGTTGGTGCTTCATCTATACAATATACATGTTTTAAACATGTTTCAATGAAGTTAATTTCTACTTGAACTGAGTGGTCCATGTACAAGCCTATAGGAATTACATAATTCAGTCACAAAGGGGTTAAGGCTTAAATTACACCTACCCCCCTCCCCAATATTTTTAAGGAAAAAATCATGATTAAAAATGTTTACATAAATTGGCCCCAAAAAATGCATTTTAAAATGCATTTCTACCAGACTCATGATTTTCAGAATCACTTGAACATGATATACAGTATTTCTTAATAGTCTCTCCTGTCACGCAGATGGGGGAGTGGGCGACTGGAACCAACACAATTTCCAAGACTAAGAGAAAAAGAATGAAAAATTAACAGAAAAGAATGGCAAATGATGGATTTTTTTCTGAATTCGACAAAATTCATCATAAAAACTAAGATCTTAATTTAAAAAAGATTGATATTTTTGCTTGCATGCTGTGCTTGCTGATAATTTTGTCCCCAATTCATCACGTTTGGCCCGCTCAAATTTTTCACTCATAAAGCTACTGATAGTCACATTGCAAGGATTCCATTGGATAAGCATGGCAAAGCTGACAAATATTTGAGACAAATTCTCAAGGAATCACTAAGGAAAGCCCTAAAAGAAACTAAGATTCAGTGATAAACACATTAATATAATTAAAACAAATATGTGGGAACACTAACAGCATTGCAAAATGCAATAAGAATTATGATGTACATTTGCATTTTGGGCTTCAAATTTGCTTGAAAACAACACTAAAATACTGAGTTAAATGAATTGATCATCATTGTTACAAGTTGTGATTTTCCATGACTAATTATAAAACGTGTAAAAAATATATTTTCATTTATGTCAAAATTTAAAGTGGAACTTATAACACAGAGCACTCTCTTGGTAAATATGAGAAGGGAAAAAAACTCTTTCAAAGGTTTTCTGCTCTCGCATTCAGGGCATTTCCGGTGTCAAACTTCTCCAAGTCATTTTCATCGCAGGCTTGTCAATTTGAGGTGAGTCAGCGAAAAACATAGGCAAGTATAGCAGAGTGTACATAGTAAATCAACCATTGGTTAACTCTGATTACAGTATTGTTCATGATTGTCTTTTTTTTTCGATTTATAAATGCTGATAATTATTGTGAATTACACAATATAATCAAATTTTGGAAAGAACTTGTTAAGCATGCACCCGTTCTCATTTCAGTTTAAAGAGCGCATTATCAAATAATGCTCATTGCTTTTAGATTTTAAATTTTAAAATGTCATCACGCTTGAAAGTGTACTGATAATATGGCGCTTTTCTTACTAAGAATAAATTATTTCCATATTATTTTACCCACGGAACCCAAACAAATAATTCAGTCTATCTCTCTCTGTCAATATGATATGGAAATCAAGATTCTAGACTACACATTGGTAAATACTACAGAAATGAGATTCAATATTGGGTGCTGGGAAATACATAATTATTGATCGCTATTGTTGTTCTTAAGAAAATTACATAGATTTTTTGGAAACTACACTAGAAAGTAGTTAATGTACAGGAAGATATGATGGGAAGGGCATAATAGACGTATTATCTTCCCAGGATTTTTCAAGATTCCTGAATTTTAAAATAACTCTCAACTTTGAATGAATGATTCATATACTTGAATTTTATTTTAGAACTTGCATACCACCATAATTGCCTTGCGGTCTGATGATAACATACATGTATATATAAGATCACCTAATGTGAAAGTTTCTGCATCAAAAGCAATAAATGACAAAATGATCAATCTCTTGAATATTTGTGAGAATAAGGAATGGCAGTGTTGGATCATAATTCAAGATAAAAGAAAGGGAAATGTATGTATTTTGTTACAAGCAAGTCAAGAATAACTTTTATCATTCACCAGTCTGGTGCTCATACCTATTTTTCATATCATAGGTTCTTCCTACATGGAATTAATATAGAAATTCAGGGTGTTTCACTTAACATGATGGATTTTCGTTGTTAATACATAATTGCTCTGAAGATCATAGTGATGTAGAGTTCCATGGAGGAAAGTAAAACTAATCAAAATAAATAAAATAAATATGAAAGTAGAATTTATACTTTATTAATATCAAATACTCAGAATGATAAATAATCCAGTAGAAATTTATCTCATTCAATCAAAAGAAGAATCTCAAAATGATTTGATCTGAATACAGATAAAGTATACTTCATTTCACTTATAAAATGCTTCTGGTTCATAACAAAATTTGCAATACAACTAAATCTAGACAATAAAAATTATCTTCTTTGAAGACACAAACCTTTTAATTCACTTTGTACATTACATCAACATGCATTGCTTAAAACATCTCTTTCAATAAAAACTCTCAACTCTATTCATAATCCACATAGGCAAATATTTCTGCTACCAGATCTCTCTTCAAAGACTTGGCCGTTTCACGAAGAATTCTTTCTCCCGACATCTATGGGTGCAATCTCTAATGTGACTATGTTGTCCAGACAATGTCTTCCAGACTACAAGGTTAAAGTGAAGGGAAAGATGGGAGCGAAGATGGAATCAATCGTGGGTGTCTCGATCGCTCTCTTCTTCCGAACTATCCTCCGCTTCAAGACCCATGTTTATGATGCCTTCTTTTAACATTGGTCTTCCTTGATCTTTACCTGTAATGATATGGTAAGGAGGAAGAAAGAGAATAGAAGAAGAGACGGAGGAGGGGAAGATGATGATAATTGATATTTATTGTGTTTCATCTAAAGTGACAATTCAATGAATTAATCATCAAAATCAAAGTATATGACCAGTCGGGGATATTGCATTAAAGTTGTCAGCACTGAAAATTTCAGTGAAAATCCCTGGTTTTGGTTGGCTCAGAAGCTGTCCTCTGTTTGTTACTAAGGTAACTGTCACAGAAAGACAACTTGTCAATGCTGACAACTTTCATGAAACGGTCCCTTGATTCGAGTATAAAGTGGTCTACTGCCCTCTCACACCACAGAAAACAAATACAGTATCATCATCACAGTAATTATTCTTTAATAAATCCATGATTTCTATTTCCATTCATTTATTCACATTTTGTTTCAAAAAGAGAGATGATGTTATACATTTGGTGACTGAGTTCTTGTAGAGACGTTCAGTGTCTGAATGAACAGTCTGTATATCTTCCTCCGCAACCGTATCTGTCCACAGTACCTAATTGGTTGAGTGCAATATATTGGGTCTAATGTTTGAACAGTCTTGATATGAGGAGTATTAGTGATAGCCAAGTGTTAAAGACAAGTCTCTTGACATACCTGCTCTCTCTTTCATGTGTGCACACATTGCACGTAAAGTTTAAAGGGTTAGATCCCTAAATCAGCAATAACCACATTACTCCCAAATTTTAAGAATGATTTTGTTTGCATGGGTCATGTTGCATAAATCTTGTTATCAATGAAAAATGCAGGAATTCTATGTCAAATTTGTCCTCAACCAATCAAATGGCAACATACAGTAGCTTATAACAGCGAGAGGTTTGTAACTCGATAACGCATTTTACGCTCGTGAAAAATGCCCTGATATCAGTTAGAGTTCAGTCTTGCATTCTCAATAAGAACCATCAATAATTGATTTTACTTACCTAGTAATCTTGCTCGTATTACAACCATGACTGATTTATCTTTATCATCCATACAGTGAATGGTGAATGGTTCGGCCATGACACCCTCCTTGTGAGAGAGTAGCTCTAGTTGAATATCATGCCCATTATCTGTAATGATACATAAAGAAAAAAAGAGATAGAGTTTAAAAATATGATTGACACCAATAATGAGAGATACATGTATGTCAAAGCATTTCAATGCTAACTAGGGGATAGTCTAGTAATGTAGTAGAGCCTTCAAATTGTATGCATATTTTCTTAATAAGGCCCTTTTTGACAAACTGGAAGCTTGTCAGATATAGCAATATCAAGACACCATATACATCTTGATTCCACATTTGATGTAGTTCTTTTATAGAATACCTTGTTTCTTTCACAGAAACCAAGTGACCAGGGCTCTGTAACACAACATTTAGCAATTAATCGCTAATTTGAAAGAGAAATTCTGATTGGTTCCTCATCAGTCTACAGAGCAAAATGCACATGCAACAATGATCTTGATAGGCTGTTTCATTTAGCGATTAATTGCTAACATTTGAGTTAGAGGACCCAGGTATTCCATTGGCCTATTTTCTCTAAAATACTCATCCATTTTGAACACATTATTTGTTGCTATGTCTGGCAAGTCTCTGAAAGTGGAGAGATTTCTTTAGAACATTCTGACAAGCAAAAAAGGAATCCCTAAAAAAAGGACACAGATGACTAAAAACTGTTTAAAGGTCCCCCCCCCCCATCCTCCCCCAAAAAAGGTTTCTTCTCAAAACAGCCTCTTAAAGATGAGAGGTAAAATGCACTATTTTGGCAAAGAGAGGGGGGGTACACATACCCTTATCCATGCATAAATATATTTCAATCCTATCAAATTATATTTTACACGCAATTTCGAGGTAGGTTACCTGAGCTCACATTAAATCTTGTTGTGTGACTGAACAGAGGCAATTCCACCTGGAGCGATTCAATTACAGAAATTTGAATTGGTACCCTGGCCAACATGACACATAATATCCATCAATGATTTATGAGATTATTTGGAAAGGAAATAACACTTTACCAGTGTGAAAAAGATTAAGAATGTGATTGTTCCTGCTTGTATTCAAAACTTGACGTGGCCTAACATAGAATAGGGTTGAAATTTCGCATTAAAAAAGACTCACAGATTAAGATTTTTACCAATGTTATGTATGTAAAAAAAATAATATGAATAATTAATTCAAGAATAACTATTGTTTAGGTACCATACCAATATTATAATGGCAAATCATGATAGAATTGGGATTAGTGTATTCGGGACTCAATGAGGCCTAAGAACTTTGCCAACATTCCATAGGTAATAGGTTTTAGACTCACAATGGCTTTATAACTTTACCAATGTTACATGTCACCCAGAAAGTATTGTGATGTTGTGTTCAGGGTTCCCTGTGCCCGAAGATAAGTAATAACAAATTGAATTTTCCTCTGCAACTGACATAGAAAAATATTTGTTTATATTGTACTAATCATATAGCAAGGATTAGATCCTACATAAATTAAATCATGATTGCTGATTGGTTTAAATAGCATCATGTGACCAAAGATATTCTGACTATTTTGCGATGATGTTGAAAATAAAATGTGCTATTCCGTGTTGAAAAAGAAGTGCCCACCAAAGAAAATGTGCTATTCCATCATTTACGTCACAGATCTTGACGGCGCAGGCACTGATATGCGTTCCGGGTGCTGAGCGCGTGGCTTCAGGAGAAGTACTTGAATCAGCGCAGCGGGTTATCTATATTTGGTTCAGATTAAAAAAGGATAAAGTACAAGTACAAGAACTAGATCATTAAGATCTATTTCTCTAACTTATTAAAGTAGGATATGAAGCTAATATACCAGGCATTCATTTAAAAAGTATAGTGGGAATTATTCATTCCCCGTTGTATTGGCAAAATCACTATTTTTCCCTCGGAGCTTCGCACCTCATGAAAAATTGTAATGCTAGTCCAACCTTGAATAATTCCCGCTATACTTACTCAAAGCCTGGTATATTTGTATACTTTATGACAGCATTAGAGTGAATGAAGATCTTACATATCATGAAGTTTTATCATTGATTTTTACCGACTAATTTGCTATTAACAAATTAGAAGTGATGATTTTCAACAGCTAATATAACTGTTCTCATAGAGAGACGAATATTTTTTTTTCATGAAATCCTTCCATATTTGATGAGGATGGATGCATGATAAAAATCATGCAGAATAATTCATGGTATGTTTTATATCATGGAATGTCAGCTTATATCTGGCATGATGAACCAAGGTATTTTCTGTGATAAAATTTTTTTGAAACATTTGATATCTAGGTAACAGATGTTCAAAGGTGCAGATGATAACCTATATGGATAAGCATCAAGTATTTGAAGAATAGTAATACTTGAAATAATTCATCACACCAAGAAATGTGGTGCACTTGGTGAGTGCACCACGAGTCTAATTGTCAAAGTGCATCATCCTCCACCATCTAATCATGTACATTAATCACAAAACCTGTAAATCAACTTTGAAAACACTTACTAGTATCTATTTCGGTTTAGAATAGTTTAATTCAAATGAAAGAGAAACTAAGGGTAGAAAAACCAGACTCTGCTGCACATGAAATTATGGCTGCTTGTTTTCTAGAATTCTTGTATTTTTTTTTGGGGGGGGGGCAACTGATGGACAATGACAAGGTTTTTTTTATTGGTTCGAAATTTTTTTGAAAGTGAAAACTGACCAGTTAAAACTTAGAACTTTTCTTAAAAGAATACAAGTTCTAATTTGGACAATTCTATTCCATCTTTTGATTGGCTGCATAGAACTCTGGCCAATTTGATGAATATTGTACCTCACTTTTGACAAAGAGCAGCCAAGAAAGAGAAATTCTCCCTGGTGCCAATTTGAATTACATGCCAATGTTTCAAAATAATGAAAAATTGATTGCAAAAGATATAATTCAATGAATTTATACACATTTTATATACAATAGTTTTAATACATTTTTCAATACCCTGTATTATTAACTGAAAAATGCTGAAATTATATGATTTATCGATACGTGATCCCTTGAAATTTAGAAAACAACAGTATCTACACGTGCATAGATGATAGTATAGTCCAAGAGCGCACCTAGCGAGCATAGCACATGGCTTTCATGTTGTCATTCAGGTAACCTTCAAGTAGGCAGATGAAACAAAGAAGGCGAAACCTATTGACATGTGTTAGGGGCAAGTATGATATTGTGTTAAATGAAAATAAATACAACTATTTAAGTAGAAGATATGGTAACGCCGCAACCATTCGTAATTCTGAAGCTTCGTTATTCCGAAGGTTCAGATATTCCAAAGGTTCGTTAATCCAAAAAAGAAATGAGGTTCGTTAGTCCAAAAACTAAATGATTAACTAACCTTATTTCGTTTTCGGACTAACGAACCTTCGGAACAAAGAACCGTATTTTGTTTTCGGATTAACGAACCTTCGGAACAACGAACCTTACTTCGTTTTCGGATTAACAAACCTTCGGACATTGTACCTTATATCGTTTTCAGATTATCAAACCTTCGGAATAACGAACCGTCGGAATAACGCTACAAATGTTCGGATTAAGAAACCCTTTTACGTTTTCGGATTAACGAACTTCGAGGTATAGGCAATTTATGTGTTTTGAAATTACGAAGTGTAACCGGTAACACAGTAAGGGTATAAAGGGAAATACAAAGGGAGAAATTTGGAAGATACAAAGAAGGTAGGGGAGTATGAGGGGTTTAAAGCATTATAGTCAATTTTATGGGCAAATTTACAAAACACAAAGAAAATAGTAAAAATACAGACATGGAATAAATCCTTACATCATAATTTTAATTTCAAAGGAAAACATCACTTTCCACCGAGAGAGAAGAGAAAAAAAATACAAACCAAGAGAGCAGTTGGCACTTGTGTTATTGTGATAGAATTGAAGCAGTAATTGTAATTTTAAAGAAAAAAATATCACTTGTTATGAAAGGGAGAGAATCAAGATGACATCCATCAAATCGCTATAGAAGCATGTCAGGAAATAATGCCCTGTTAAAGTCTGTTCAGATTTGACATGACAAATCTCAGCAAGACCGCTCAGTAACAATTTGTGAAGAGTCAATTGAAAGTCAGGCGACAAAAATGTTGCAGAGGCAGAAATCCTAGAGCTCTCATTTTTTTGCAACTTGCTTATAAAAAAGCTACAACCCATGCAAATCTTCAAATAGCTAAGATAAAATATCTTTTGATCAGAGTTGAGTACTGAAATCATGACGTACTTGTCATGGGGTGATAGGGCATCTATTTCCAGACTTGAAGTGTGTAATGTGCATTATATTAGCATAAGTGGGACGATTTGACTCAACATGTCAGAACTAAGAATGTCACTATGTTCACTGCACATAGGCAGTGGAAGCGGGTGGGATGGGTCCCCCCTAAATTTGAGGGGGGGGGGACGGTCCCCCCCCTGATTGCTTGTCAATTTTTTTTCCTGCGTACCCCAAAAATTCAGGTGGACCCCCCCAAAAAAAATTTGTTGTGGTCCCCCCTAAAATTTAGATATGCTTGTCAAAAAATTATGGTGGTCCATCATGAAATTTTGGTTGATAACTTTTTTTTTTGGGGGGGGGTATTTTTTTTAACTGTCTCCATCACAAAATTTCAGGTGGACCCCCCCCCCTAAATTTTTTTGCCTCCCGCTGCCAATGTCACTGCACCTCATCTGAACAAGGTTTCATGTGGATGATGATTGTACTATGGTTGACTTGACAATGCATCTTTACATTGTATTTTAGGAGCAGCTTTGGAGTATTTGTCAAGATTCAATGAGTGCCTTCTGATGCTCAGTCATACCAAACTGACTGATGATATGACATTCAAAGTAATGTAATAGCTTTGATCGGTCTGGAGTCAGCTGGTGAGACAGCAGCATCAACGTCTCTTAATAAGAGGCCAGTCAGGGGGTTCATGTTTTACTCCAAAAATGGATGCCTATAAGGGAGTGGAAAATGAAAAAGGATTTTGGAAAGCAAATTTCACAGAATGAAAGTCAAGTCACAGCAAGTCGGTGCTAATAAATTTTCAAGAAATTACATACAATTTGAATTTGAGGCTATATATCAAACTTTAAACAGACAATTTCATTTGTTTTTTCTCTTATTATTGGGATCATCAAATACTCTTTGCTTGACATGAAGTATAAACTAAGTTTTCAATAAATAATGAAAATTATTCACTGGTTCTCCAATTTGCATAAAGCTTCATTCAGTATTTCAGGAAAACAACAAAGAATTTAAATGGTAAAATTTCATCTGATTTTTCATAATTTTTTGCAATAATGCTTGTGTAATGTTTTTTTTTCAGATTGACTTGATATCAACAAAAAGTAACCCTTTGGTAAATCACAAATGAATCTTCTGACTATAGAATTACAAGTATAAACAGTCTGGCCATAAAATTACAAGTTTGAATGATTTTTCCCACTGAGCCGTCAGAGGGGCGGCCTATTGGACAGTGTCTCTGCGTGGGATCAATGGATCTGCAATTCAAATGAACGTGGAAAGCCATAAAGGTGTATCGTTTCAATTCAACACATTTAAACTGACAGTGACACCCTCTTAGCCCTTGGCAACATCTGAAGCGAGAGGTTATAGAACCAGGCAATGGCATGAAGGGATGAGTGTATTCATCTCAAACTGATAAAAAAATTCAGAGGCATGTTTCTTTTACCCCTCCCATTTCTATCTTCCTACAACTCTCTTGCATCAATGAATGTTTGGAGCTGCCTCTTCTCTCTGCTATTCAAAGGCAATAATTCATTTTTTTCTTGATTTCCCTTCTCTCCGATTCATCGACACCAATCTCTCCCTTATCACCCCTCCCTCATCCCCCCACCCTCTCTCTCTCTCTCCATCTCTCTATGAAATATTTACAGCAAATACATTCATGTTTAAAATTCAAACATTTTAGATTTTCAATAAATCATTATTCACACCTACACAGCAAAAACTGTGGTGTTAACCGGTGTACATAGAGGACCACACCAGTTATTTTACACCGGTGTTAAATTGGTGGTGTTAGTTTTACACCTATAGGTGTTATTACAACACCTATGGTTGTTACATTTACACTCTTTGGTGTTATGTTCAATCTCTAGGGTGTTATTTTAACACCTTAGGGTGTGGTCCTCTATTAACACCAATTGGTGTCAGTTTTAACACCACAGTTTTTGCAGTGTATAAGTTGAGCGATATGGTTTAGGCAACTGAGAAGAACACTGAGTGGTATTCATGTGCAATAAGTGTGCATCAGTTTCCATCCACTGTATATAATTGCAGCATACATTTTACATGATTTGTTTAACCATCATCCACTTTGTCTTCTATCTTCGTATTTCTTTCATCCCCTGCTTCCTGCCATCATTTCAACTTAATTGGAAAAGAAAGCCACAGGAAGCCACAGGGAGTGAAAACAATCGAGCTTTGCAATATTTATTGAGGGGATTGATTGTCTAATGTTATCCCACAGAGATAATACACACTGTCTGTAGACACAGTTAAAGGGATGGTCCGGGCTGAAAGTATGTAAAGCTTAATAAATAGAGTAGAATTCACTGAGCAAAATGCCGAAAATTTCATCAAAATCGGAAAGCAAATAATAAAGTTATTGAAGTTTAAAGTTCAGAAATATTTTGTGAAAACAGTCGTCATGAATATTCATTAGCTGGGCTGATGATGTCACATCTCCACTTTCTGTTTTCTTATGTTATTACATAAAATCATATTTTTTTCATTATTTCATACTTGTGTGAATAATATGTCTCCCATATAATGAAATGAGTTGCAGCAATAAATATCTAATGCACTAAATCAGTTGTCAATCCAATTTTTCTAGTTCTTGGTGGAAAAAATTTGAATAAACCTAATTTCATATAATAAAATACAAAAGAACAAGTGGAGATGTGACAACATCAGCCGACCTAATGAATATTCATGATGACTGTTTTTACAAAATATTGCTAAACTTTAAAATTCAATAACTTTGTTATTTGTTATCCGATTTTGATGAAATTTTCGGCATTTTGCTCAGTGAATTCTACTCTATGTATTAAGATATAAATATTTTCAGCCCAGACCATCCCTTTAAGATGTTTTCCCACAAGATTGAGTGGCCATTTTCAAGGTGACTGCAAAGAAAACAAGGGCCTGTTTCATAAAACTTGTTACAATCAAAGCTACTGAAATCATTCTATACGATTGGTTCGTAGTAAACATATTCTAGATATTGGGCATTTGTAATTATAATAAGTCTTTATGAAACAGAACACAGATTTGTTAATATGGCTGCTGAAGAGATATCCATAATGCGAATTAGTAAAACACAAGTAAAACATAACAAAAAAATATAATCTTCCATTTATAATGTGAACATTTCAACCAGAAATCAAGTACAGGGGCCCTTTTATAAAGAACTTGCAACTGTTGTAACTTTTAACATTAACAAAACATTTAAGGCAACTCCAGTGGTAACCTTGATTTTGATTGGCTGCTGAGCCTTGTTGCCATGGTAGTTGGCATTATGGCAAAGTTACAACAGTTGTACGTCCTTTAGGAAACGGGCCCCAGATGTCCTTCAGACCAATTGAATAGCAAGCCCTGAACCTCTCGGAGGAAAGATTTTCAATGTTTGTCATTTACTGCAGATGATCTTCGAGTGCATATAGAAATTAAATAAGAAAACAAAAAGCATGGTGAACAAATATCGTTGACCATCAACATGGAGCTTTGTTATCAAAACATCATTGAAATGGCTATCAATAAACAAAGAATATTATACAGTCTTATTGGTTTATTAATAAGTTATTCAGGAGCATGTGTATTCTCAAATCTACTGAAGATATGAAATAACTGTAAAGCCTAAAGAGTTTATAACTATATAATGAGTAAATATAAAGTACATGGAGAATGGCAAACTACTGGTTTTGTTTGGCGTTTCAATGATTTGTTGCTCCATGCTCAGAGCCGGGAGGACGACACTATACAATTTTACTTTTGAATGTAATTAAACCAGTGAATTCTAAAGTATTTCAAAATTACAGATCACTTAAAAAAATGAATTTCTACTGGACAGTTGTTTAAATTTAGTTATAACCTTTCAGACAAGTTTAACTGTAGGAAATGGCGCAAAGCATCATAAGTTATATTTGAACCTCATGTACTTCACACCCTACATGTACATGCTAGAGAGTGGGGATGTGGTACTTAAAATGTTGGAGAACAAAACCAATTTGTTTGTCTCTCTCTCTTGTCATTTGGAAATGTCAACCAACCTCCAAAGGGTCCACTTTAAAACCTGCATGCATTCAAAATACATCTCCATGTGCACATTTAGCTTCTGGTGCTTAATGACTTACACATTCCATCTCTTCCTCTCCTTTCTAGAATCCTTTATTTCCTACGATCTTTCTCTTAGCACCATACTTTCTTTCCATGTTTTATACCAACAGTTATGTTTTACTTGGACATGAGAAAGTGAAGTTTCTTTTAAAATTAGTCTCTGTTTGAGTTAATCTTGGCTCGTCTTTATCATTGTTGTATTAGTTCATCTCGCCCCCCATTCCCTCACATTCCTAGTACTGCGGTCCCTATCCTTTACCGTGCATGTCTACTTGAAAGTCACTTTGTCATTGCCCCCTTTTGTAAATTGAATTATGATAGCAGTCTCAGGCCAACACCTTACCAGTGAATGAGGATTAATGAAGGAAGGACATGACCTCAGTTGGCTAAGAAAACCAAGGGTGTTGACATTACATAAAGGTGCTAGAGCGAGCACCCTTTTAACCAACGATGGTAAGACATCTATGCAGTGGATGCTGACACTGTGGAAAGGTGTTTGAATTGACACTCTTCTAACTGCAATATGCATCTATCATTAAAGCAAGGATCAGGTGGACGCTTGGGTAGAAGCCCCTTCCTCTCTGTGTCTTAATTTTACTCTACCTTTAACGCTTTTTGTTTTATTATGTAGAAATTCAATTCAATTCTTTTATTTCATTTCCATTCAAAACATAATACAAAGTAATATAAAACAATACAAATCAAATACAATTTTACAGAAGGGCATTCTTACTTCGTAAAAAAAACCCAGTATAATATAGAGCATAAATGGATATGGAAATGAGGGGATCCACTAAAAAGCAAAGCTTGTAAAATTAGAAAGGTTCTAAAAGGATATTCTTTGACTCATGTAGCAAAACAAGTATTACAAAATATTATAGTTCTATAATAAATCACTATTGTTAAATCTTTATTATTTTTCTCCAATATTTATCAAATTTTATCATACATTTAACTATAAAAATATAAATACATGTAAAGAGGAAACAGATATAAGAGAGAACCTGTTAAGACAGAATGACATACATTTACATGTACATTGTATGCCAAAGATCACCCACGGGAAATATGACTCTGTTCTAATATAAAAAAAAATAAATGAAAAAAAAACACACACACACATATTGAAATGGAAGGCCTGATGGAGGTAGAGTAGAAGAGAATGTTTATTACCCAAACAAATATCATTTTGACCCCAACAAATATGAATTTGATGACAAAATATGAATTAAGGTAAGTGAGTCAATGGATACCGATGGACTTGTTTGTTTCTGAGCACTCCTCATTGATAAAACCATGAATTATTGCATGAATTTAAAGGAAGAGCTTCAGAGAGGGGAGAGGGAGAAAGAGATAAAACAGAGAAAGAGAGAGGGGGTATGAACAGTCTACATGGAGTAGATGAATATTAAGAAATATATTATGAAGTTGACTATTGTTTGTCTATACAACACTTCTGCTTTGCTATTCATAGTATACCACTGACACCAAGCCTAAAAATGATTTAGAGAGAAAAATCTGAGAGTTACATATTTTTTATATATACTATTAATGGCTTTCACATTCATTTTCGTGAGAGCAATCAATTTCATATTATTTTTCTTTATTTTTCAAGAAAGATGCAATATCCACAAGCCTATGATTGTTTTCTTCAATATGCTAAAAAAAAAAGCAGAATGGTACATGTATATATTCTTACACTTTTGAATAATACATCTGGAATTATATCTAAATCTAACTCCATTATAACTGTATACGAAGCTGGTCTGGATCACTTTTAAATCCCTGTAAATCAAAACCGATAAGCACTTTAAAATTTCCTGGCCATTCCAGTAATCTGATAACAGGCAAGCATTTAAAAAGTATGCACATTATCCGCTCTGTGGGGAAGAATTTCAGATCATCGCCATGAGAGACACACAAAATGCTTAAGAAATCACATTTGACTGGATGGAATATATGGATTACCATTTAAGAAATATGCCACATTAACATCCACATTGATAAATATAGACTATAGGGAAGAAATTACTGTAATACATGTCAATATATTTGTAAACAAGATGGATTATTTGAGAGCTGGAATCACCTGCTATGTAATCCCCAAATCGGTGAGCATCAATTTTAATCATTATGATTATCAAAACAGCTTGGAGCAAGGATTATCCTTAAGGATGCAGAAGGAATGTCTAATGAACACTCTAGAAAAAAACAGTTTTAATGTCTTTCCAGTCTCGGAAACAGCATCGCTTTGCAAGGATGCATCTGGGCAATTCCATGGAAAATGTTCACTTTAGAGAAAAAAACGAAGTTTCCGATTTCACTTAAGCAGCCAAATTTTCTTAAAAAGTAATCTATAAAGTCTCAATTTCCAATAGAAAAATCGCAATATTGATAAAATTTTGAAGTTTTTTCCTTCATCAAAAAAATAGAATCGTAAATTGCAAAATGTAAAAAATGTGGCTATTTTTAAACAATTCATCTTTCCTGTCTCTACTAAAAGCAAACAAGATCCCAGAGGTCTCTTTTAACTTTTGAATAGTTGATTAATGTTTATATCAACAGAAAATGATAATTAAATTTTATGCCATTCATCAATTTTAGAGAAATCTGTCTTCAGATTTGTGTGATTTCTTTACCATTTTCAGTGTCATGTCCGTTACGTTTTTTACTTAAAGTTTTCACAGCTTACAGGAAATTTGTCTAAAGGTACTGCAGATTCAGATTCTATGTTAGAATTAAACCCCCTACCATGTGTAGCAATCATTTTCCCTTACCACTTCTCATTTTCATAAAAATGGCGTAACAGACATTACGGTTCGCGTAATGGACATGACGCCTTATATATGGCAAATGGCAGTATTCACAAAAACAAAATAATTAGGCTCAGTGTCAAAGACTGAGGTCAGTCTCAATTGTTTGAGGATAGCTGAATGTAATATTTCCTAGAAACTGCATGTCATTTAAGCTATGTTTAGAAGTTGGTGAATGATGAAAGTTCAGCTCTTGTTCTGGTAGATTTTTCTGAGAATTTACGGTATGCCACATAATAATTAGGATAAGATGCAGCTAGATCTGGCAACATACTCAGATCACAATCTGCGTCATTTGTGCTTGAACAAACATTTGATTATCTTAGGTTTTTGCACTGACAGTTTGGAGCATGATAAAACTCCAACTTGTGAATTCATGATCATTGATGATATTACTTCAAAGTATCTGACTTTCACCAACCTCTACATGTACTTCTTCAGTGATGGCATGGGCTCACATTTAAAAGCAAGTATATATCTGTGTTACATGATGTAGCTCTATGAATCCATGAATCTACAGTGGCACTTCTTTGCAGTATCACAAATCAAAGGGGCCGTGGAAAGAATGTGGCGCGATCAATGAATTATTTCATCATAGTATTTTGGTCAGCCATAATCACGATATGAATGATGTATCTTCAATTGTACACAAGCAGCGCGGACAATACAACAAAATTAGATACACCATTACAACCACATTTGTCAGCAAGCAAGATCGTAAGATTTAGAACATCCAAGATTTGATGAAAGGATGATTATACTCAGGATGATAGTTATTTTAAATGAAAAAAATATCAGAAGCTATTTACAAACATTCTGATTACCTTTCAACTCATACATAATCGATAATGAAAGACAGGTTTCCAGGTACTGCTATTAAATTTTTATTACAATACTTTTTAATACCATTTTTTGTAATCTTAAAACTGACATTAATACTAGTACATGTTCTTTATCATACAATACATTCCATAATATGTTCTTCTTGGATTTATACAGGTCTGGTACATTTTGTTTTCTTCTCACAAAAAATGAGATTTGGTCTTCTCAGTGTGCCGTAGTGGTATGATAAACATTGTATTCAATATAAAATTATCACTTAGGCTATGGCTATTAAATTAATGATACCTGCTAATAATATCTACATATTTTTCTTTAGAGTGTTAGAAAAGGTACTTTGCTGTTACATAATTACATTCATTATTCATATTTCTTTCATTTTCAAACTAAGAAGTGCTGATGAATTCACTTCGTAAGGGTGTCATGTCCGTTACGCTAGTATATTATCAAATATTAGGGCATGAATAAAAAATTATCTTTTCTATCAACTTTTTCTCCTTTAATTAGGTGTGGTGGATGGTAGTAACTGGAAAATACTCATTAACTGTTGTTAACCGGGGTAAAATAGAATTTTCTAAATATTTTTTTTGTTTTATAAATATTGTACAAAAAGACCCCCTCTAAAATTGCAAAACAATAGGAGATATTACAGATTACCAGTTATGATATGTGTCTCTAACCCCTAGCCTTAACATGTAAACAATTAGACTTGTACCTTATCTTGTAGTAAAATAATTATATTCGCTTACAAAAAGTGGATGAAACTGTCATGTCCGTTACGCTTCGTGTGTCATGTCCGTTACGCTACATTTTGAGCTAGGAATACAGAATGCACTGCAAAACTGTTGTTAAACACCATTTTATGGATAGAGCATGATCTGAAGGTTAAATTAACACCAACGTCAGGTGCATGCAATCTAAGAATTCACAGGAATTTTGATAAGCAATAGGAGGTAAAAATGCTTCGTCCATTTCGTGTCATGTCCGTTACGCTCACAAAGAGTGCAATTTCTCCACAACTGTCTAACCAAACGATTTGAAATTTTATGTGTATGTAACTGATACTTAAATGTGTCTGATAAGCTTAGTAACAATTATTAAAAGACTACTAATTCTTCTGTATAAACCTTTGAATTACAAAAATTTGTCTGAACGTCATGTCATCTATCTATTGATCATCTATTTTCATATGATCCTATCAAAATCCATGTTATGCAAACATTTAATACACTTAAATTTGTAATGTCAATAAACTTTGGTAATGTATAAAAGAACTTTGGTAATGTATAAAAAATACAAAAGAAAAAACAGAGACTTGTTCATATTAATGTTGCTGTTTGTATTATTTTTATTTCATGCTTTGAAAGTTGCTAATTGCTGCATTTATTTCACCTGTGACGATTATCTACATCTTTACTTGTCTAAAGTCATATTTGAACAGAATAGCATTCAATATAATTTGACTCCTAAGTTACATCCTAACTATTTTTCTTGTCATTTTTACTCTGATTTGAATAATATAGTACCAATTAAACTTTGATCAAATCTGATTCAAAGTAACAAAAAATCGTAGTTGACTCCCAGCTAATGCCACTTCTGAGTTAAATTTAATCAAACATGCACAAATTGTATGTCTGCCAACAAGTAAATGTTCATCCTTTATCCTTGAGACAAAAATAACCAGAACTGAAACGTGAGAAAGTATAGAATAATTTGAAAGGAAACAGCTTAAAAGTCATGAATTCATTATAAAAGAGCTATCTTTAATGGACAACTCAAGAATCTGGAGCTATAACATGCAGTTATACAGTGTTTTACCAGTGCATTAAAATTGCGTATTTTGGTTTGCATCAATCGCCTGTGCAGTATCAGAGCATACCCCTAAAAAGGACCGAAATCCATCAAATATCCTATATATGTACAAAATTTGCCGTTGAATTATGAGATCGTATTCAACAGTAGTGCACACGTGCCAATGCGTACAACAATGACAGCAATGCAGAGCATAGAGCACAATTATGCTTGATGATGTCATAACAAACTACATGCAAGTCGCATGTCAACAACCAAATTTGATCCTAAGAATGATGCCATACATGTAATGTGATAAGTGATATGACTTGTTCAATCAAAGTTCTCCCTCTTTTTTTTTTGGGGGGGGGGGTGGATAGATGATACATAATTATATTGGATGGCTTTATTTCATGAAATACCATTTCATAAAATACCATGAAATCTCCATTCAAAAGAAGGCAAATCAAAGACTGTTTTTCATTCGCCAACTCAAAAAGCTCCATTTGGATAGGTCGATTTTGTCCCTGTTTTACAAGTCTATCATCCAGTCAGCTGTGATGTTCAATGTAATCTGCTTCTATAGCAACCTTACTAAATCGAACAAAGAGAAGCTTGAACGTCCACGGAAAATTGCCCAGAAAATAATCGGTCTGGAATTACCCCCAATTGAAACTCTCTACAACGAAAGATTACTAGCTAAAGTTCAGGCCATCTTAAAAGATCCATCTCACCCTCTACATTGCTATTACAACTTCAATAGGTCCGGTGTTCGCCTCTGTGTCTCCCGTACCAACAAAGTACGTTTTAGGCAGTCTTTTGTCCCAAATTCTCAACATGTGTTTAATAGTACAGTTGTCAGATAGAAGGGGGAATTGCACTTAGCTTACTATGAACCCCACCCCTTTCAATACTCACTTTTAATTTACCGTCTCGCAATATTCGTTCCACCACCCCCCCCCCCCCCCCGTATTCGGGCTGGATATGGAATCACAAACCAATTAGTTTTTGAATAATTAATCAATTTATATATCTGCAATTGTACTCTTTCTATTATATTTGATATAACGTATACGGCATTTTGTTTTGTGTATGTAATGCCATGGTATTGTAAGTCTATTTTCATTCTGTATATGTGCATATCTATTTGTAATTTTTGTAAACCCGATGTGAAATGAATTTCCTACACAGGACAATAAATACATTCAATTCAATTCAATTCAATACCATATATATTCAACTCGTTAGGGTCAATATTCCACCCATCTGCAACTTGTGGAATATTTGCCCAATCTTTTGGAATACTTCTGGTATTCCATTATGAGCCATCCAATATGATACAACAGCATGAAAGGGTGTGGAGTAGGTGTCAATAGACAATATTCTTTTATATGAGATTGTTCTCATTGGCATACATGTATAGGCACAAAGAGTATCACTGTCGACCTGCTTCATCTTTGGAAATTACTATACTTTACTCACTCACAAATTCTTTATTTCAATACCTTTTTCACAATAAAATTTAGGTGTCATGCACGATCTATTTCAATGGTAATCCAAAATAATAAATCAACAAGATGTTCAAATGATTTTCAGAGAGCTACATCAAGTGACGCAACTCACCTTTACATGTAACTGAATATCAGTGCTTTCCAGATTCTAAAGCAAATGAAAGACAATTTTTATGAATTTCTTGCAAAAGAAAAGTGAAGAGTTCTCTATTTGAGATTTTCAATTGGCTGAACACACAGTTCTCATTGAAAATAATATTTTCATTTGAGTACATCCTGTATCATAATGTATTTGAAATTGGACTTTGTAAAGTGTATATTTTTGCATTTTAAAAATTGACATAATGTTGATAGTAAATAGAACTCACACAATACATTCAATCATTCATTTATCTTTCATTTGTTTTCTATTTGTATCTATTCATTTATGTATTCATTCAATGATTTACTTTCATAAATCTATTCATTTATACTAGGTTTTTATTTATTTATTCATTTATTCTTTCATTCGTTCATTTATGAATCTACTTACCTATTAATTCATTAATTCTTACTTTATATTCATTTATCTGCATATTTATCAAGGTAAATTTCCAGTGGTTAAGTGAATCAAAAGTTTCACTCCAAGCATACCAGATTTGCACTCTCAATGATTATTGGTATATAAATGTAGATTTAAAAGCTGTCAGCAAATTCAAGTTGAAAATCAAGTACGAAACCCAAGGTGCAAATTAAGCTCTTATTAAAACCTGACTAGAAATCCTAGCTTCATTCTAAGTCAGTGCTTGGGGATAAATGATAAGCTCTACCTTCAACAAGCTCCAAGCCAACCACAAACTTTCCGATGAATAAATCTTGTTTTCATGAGAATGCTCCGATTTCAGGAAAGACGTGCTTATGTAGGGAGTTTTGGAAAAAGTTCTAAGCAGCTTTGGAACATAATACATGGTAAGATTAAAAAGGAATGGAGTTGTATTTGCAAATTAAAGTGTACATTGTCATTCAATCGTGATTATCGAAAGACAAATAAGCACAAAGAAGATCATGAGTCATAAAAGTACTTTTTTCAATGATTGAGGAAATTGATCAATATCTAAAATGGCCACTGAATTGTGACACACAATCATCAAAACATGATGGTATCTGTGAACTACTGCATTGCCCATGTGCATGTAATAACTAAATTGAGAGAATGAAGTACCGTAAGTAACGGTGTATTAACCGCACCCGTGTATTAACCGCACCCCCAACTTTGGACTAAAAAAAAATAAAAATTCTCACATTTACATGCATATTTGAGGTACATGTACAAAGAAACAAAATCTAAGTTTTTAAGATTTCAAAGTATCCAAAGAGATTACCGGTATGCGGAAATATGCTGTTCTTGATCAATTCATCTACAAATGTTAGAAAGAAAGAACGGTCCCCGGCCGACAATATTGGCAACTTACACACTCACTCACCTCACAGTCACACACAGCACTGCCATTACATTGCAAACTACGATACAGTACCAGTCATGCCAGTACATCTTATCAAATTATGATCTGTGTCTTTCCCAGCGTAGGAGGAAGAAACATTCACATTTTTTGCATCACAATCTCACAATCACTTTCAGAAATTTGATGTCTTAGCATGAATTTTGGATACGGGATTACAGGAAGGTTCAAGAAACAAATAAATTGACATTCTTTCCAGTTGTTTTTTACGGCTTCGTGCCGTCTCTCTCGTGCGTGGTTTACATGGTATCTTATGAAAAGCAAACAGGAAGGAAAAAAACAAGCTGGCGCGAAAAGGGACTTTGAATAGCGCCAGCTTAAGTCGCACTACAACCACATTACAACGCAATAATTAAGCTCACTCAACTCTCGCTCAGCAGTGACAAAATATTACAGAGTATGCTTGGCGTCTCTTTTAAATTAGCCAGGGAACTTCACTACTTTGAATCAAGAATAAAGTCAAAATTAGTGTCATGAAGGTGGGTGCGTTTGTTATGGACAATATTTGATTAAGATCATAATAATTGCTTCCCATTACCCTCGGCTCATACCTCTCTAAACGACATTGCCTGGGCGGCTACGCCCGGCCACTCGATGTGTTGTGATCTGGCAGACATTGTACATGTACGGGAGGGGTTACGGCGGGCTGGCTCAGACCCGTCACCGTGTATAAACCGCACCCCCGACTTTTGCTTCTATCCCGCCGAGAAAAAGGTGCGGTTAATACACCGTTACTTACGGTAAACTCTCAACATCATTTACAACTGGGTGGAAAGCTGTCATACCAAAGGAAATTAGTCCAGGAGTGTTTCTAGTTTCTAGTGAATCTAGGACTCTGTATTCCAGTAATTTGTAAGATTTATAAGTAGCTATACAAACATCATTATATTATACTAGTATATCAATGAAATTAACTTTTCCTGAACCAGCCTCCTTGCTTACATCCACACAATACATGTAGGAATCAGAAGTACCTGGAGGAGAACATCACATCAAACTCTACAAACCAGGATGAGATCAACATGAATAATTGATCATGCAAACATGAAACGATGAAATGAAGGGAGAAAAAAAAATGACAGAACACCCTAAATGCCAATTCTTGATAGAAAAGATGAGGTGAAAAGAGAAAGTGGGACAGTGCTTCTCTATTGCCTATAGGTATTCACTGATCTGAATGCAGAATAAACCAAGATTAGCTTATTTTCTGCGGCAGTTACCGAATGAAGCTAGTCTTTAGAAGATACGGACTAAAAGACAAAATAGACAAAACCTCAGTCTATTTTTACCACTTCAATTCATATTCAGCAATAGCAAGGTGCTAAAAGCACAAAAAATATCCCAAAGTGTATAGTCAACTGATGATATTAGATCTGTTTCAATGCTTTTAATACCCATGGTATCACTGCATATAACAGCAAAGGGCCTGTCAAAATGAATCTAATAGGGTCATGTGCCCAAAAGAATACAAAATCACATCTCAGAACAATGACAAAAAAATAGTTCTAATTAGCTGTGTCCAACAAGGTTCACCCACCATGATCTCCCATTCAAAAGGGATGCTGCACAGACAACCTGAACAGCATAAATCACATTCATGTATTGTCCGTAGAGGCGGGGGGGGGTAAGTACATGCATGTGGGCAGGAGCAAGAACATTTTAAGCATGAGAAAATACATCTTGAGCGGAAGACACAGAGCCGGGATGGGAAAAATTATAAGTAGGAAAGTTAGAGTCGCTAAGGCTCCTTGCATGCTTGGTTGCACTGAAAATTACAAAGGAAAGTGCCATTTCCAATATTTCTGTGTCCAATCATACCAGGACAAGGCTGTCCCATGGCCTCAACAATGTTCAATGTGTCAAGCTAATATATTCTCCATTTCATGAAAAATAATGGATGATGAGGTAGTCTCAAGCATGATGAATGGATCTTCACGATTGAGACAAGGGTGCTTGTTTCAGCTGAAAATGACACCTGCTCACCAAGCGAGGGCCAGATCATTTCATCTTCTTGTTGCTAAGCAACCCATTCATGTGCAATGTCTCATGTTCACAGGAGGTTATTGGGAGAGTGCTCGGTACCTAGCACGGGTTCACCATCAAGGGACCCTTTAACATCGGCTGGTTTCCAGAAAACATGGCGATTCCAAACGGATCCTCACGTTTGAGATGATGTATGTGGAGGCATAAAACTCAATTTCATAGTCTGCATGAGAAGCGTCTTTTAAAATCAGCTCTAATTTGCAAGCAGACAGAGAAATTGAAACATTTAAGCTTTGAAGGAGTGAAAAGACGAAGGAGCTCTGGCACTGCACTCCAGACCTTTCTCTCAGGAATATGTGCATGATGTCTGATGAAGACTAGATACATAGCAGATGGTTAGGAGTATTGCAGGGGCTAAAAATGCATAAAGCCTCCATTAATTGGTAAATCTCAGATCTTTTTTAATTTTTGAAAGTTAGCATAAAATTATACTGTTCATAACTGGGAAAAGCTGCATACTTTAAAGGTAAATGCTAGTTTTGGTAACGATATCAAAATGAGTTTGTACAGAATCCAATGAAATGACCACCAAAGTGTCTGTTTGTATAAATAAAACGCATGTGCCAAAGGATTCTGGAAGAAATTGTGTAATTGCTGAGAAATCAGCAAATAAGCACAGGATTCGAGTAGGGCGTCGGGCCCGACGCTCTAAGCAATAATTATACATTGTCCCACGTGCGCTTATCTGTGTTGGGGATCTTCAGTGTGAACATTTTTCAGCGTAAATTTCAAGATTTCACAAAGTTCAGTTTACGTAACTGTACCAGATCTAGATCCTCGATGATATACTGACAATTAAGCCCTTTTTTACAGACTTTCTCATGAAATCAGTGTTTATTGCAACTACTGGAATTTCTCTTTAACCACAGTTATATGCAGCTGGATATGCAAAGCTGTGACCGAGGTCTTCATTCAGATTTCTAACCACCCTGTACTACATTTATGTAAGATGCATACAATTGTTACTTATTATACCACTTCCACAGATGTTCTGTAATCTGATTGGTTCAGAGCAGGTCATATGACATTCATATTGGTTACTTACCATCTGGTCTTACATGTGCTTCCACTGATTGTATAATTGTACTAGAATTCTCTTTGGCAATGACATCTCCCTTTAATGTATCTCGTACTGTACACCTGTGTGAGGATAAAAAAAAATAATTACTGATAGCTTTTTCTGTAAGAATATTTACACACTAATTTTCAGGCTTTCAAGCTCACACTGTTTTAAATGTTTTAATTTCAATGAATCCCTAAATCTATCTATAATCATCTGCTGTAAAACTTCATGACAAAAGTGAAACGACTATATGTGCTCTATTATATCAAAGCCCACAAGAAATTATTTTCCTTCAAATTCAAAATTTTGAAAATTTTCATTTGATTGCTGCAAGTTCAACAGCATTTGCAGTGTCATGCTTGAGTGAACCTCAATCTTTAAAGGAGAAGTCCACCCCAACAAAAACTTTGATTTGAATAGAAAGAGAAAAATTCAACAAGCATAACACTGAAAATTTCATCAAAATCGGATGTAAAATAAGAAAGTTATGGCATTTTAAAGTTTCGCTTCATTTCACAAAACAGTTATATGCACATCTCGGTCGGTATGCAAATGAGGAACTGATGACATCACTCACTATTTCTTTTGTATTTTATTATATGAAATATGAAATATTTTTATTTTCTCGTCATTGTCATGTGAAATGAAGTTTCATTCCTCCCTGAACACGTGGAATTCCATTATTTTAACATTTTGTGCTTCAGGCAAGGAGGTCGTAATCGTCAAATTCGTAAAAATTGAAATATTGTATAATTCAAACAATAAAAAAAAAAAAATAGTGAGTGAGTGACATCATCGACTCTCTCATTTGGATGTAACTGGCTCGTTCATACCACTATTTTGTTAAAAATAAGCGAAACCTTTGAATGTCATAACTTTCTTATTTTACATCTGATTATGATGAAATTTTCAGCATTGTGCTTGTCTGATTTTTCTCTATTGATTCAAATCAACATTTTCCTGAGGTGGATTTGACCTTTAAACAATAATTTCTCTTTATTCTTTGAATCTCTCCCTTAAATATTTGATATTCAATCAAGTATAGAGATTTAGTTGATTATTTTTTTTTAAATCTACATATAATTTTGAAGCTAATTTGTGTTTTTCTTTCAAAATATGCATACTAAATATGAAAATTTAATTTGGATAACATAAGTAAACTTTGAGCTTAGCATTCATCAAAAAGTTTGAAAATATTTCATTCTCTTTTTTAATACAAACATTTTTGCACTTCCAATAAATGTTCAATTTCAGTTTGAATTAATCAATCTTTAAGGATAAAATTTTGCTTCACATTTTGGTGACTATCATAGTGACAAACAATATCAAATAAAACAAATTTCTTATAACATGAGCTCTAATTTTACCCACCATGTTTGTTACTTGAATTTCATGGTTTACAATAAAAACGAACATTATCATTGAAACTTAAAGGTACAAAGATGTTTTACAAAATAATTTACTAAAAAATCATATATTCAACACTTTCAACTTTATTTGCACTCATTCTAGTGACTGGCATTGATTGCTTTCTGTTATATTTTAGATTCTCTCTTTTATTACTCTATCAATCATACTTTACCTTATTTGATATCTATGATCTGTTTGAAGAAATCCTAGATTAACATCAATGGAATTATCAATCTCTCTGGAGATTAGAATTTCAGAATGATCGGAGACGTCTTCAGGAAAATGAACCTTTGATCGGGATCTTGGTCTTGTTTTTGTTTGGCTGGTTGTCTGATCTGAAAAATACCAAAAAAAAAGAAGAAAATACTAAAGGCATACATATTTCTGGCTTTTAAGGACAACAGGTATTTGTTAAACATGTTCACTCAAAATACAGTTCCCTCATACACACATGTTTAAACAACAGTTTTACTATGGTCATTATAAGAATTATCAATGCATTAGCACACAAGAGCCTTTTGCCTGTTATAAACAGCAATTATTATTGTATTATGTACGCATTGATATGTACACTGCAATGGATATTATCATTGATTGTCATATATTTTCTTATGAGTGGCTGATTTTTTTTTAATGGGGTACATGATAAAAACAAAAGCATTGGCATTTCACGGGACACAGCACATTAAGCCCAAAGGCAGACATCCAATTATCATTGCATCTTTTCCTTCTCTCATTTGATTTGTCATTACCAAGAGAAATATCTTTGATAATCTAATAGTCGTAAAAGGTTTTGCTTAGGGCTGTTGTGCAAATAATTGCAATGAGTCCAAAGAAAGCATATTAGGATTCAAGTGTTGTCAAAAACTCATGAGTTGTTTTCGTAAATAGCTTCTTATGTTTTCTATTTTGGGGTTAATTTTTGACATATTTCTTTTATTTATTGTACATACTATTCGGTAATAAGGAGTTTTATACATTCTGGACTTTCTACATCACAGGAAATGTGATTAGAACAACAGAAAAAAAATGCCACAAAATAAATTGAGAGATAGATATGTGCGGGGTGAGAAAATAAAGATTTCCCCCAGCTACATGTAGTTAGGTACATGGGAATTCCCTAATGGCACCACACGCATTCATCGTGAAGGAAAGATGGATACAATAAACCACAATAGATACATACACATCAATAACAATTAAATGTCATAAGGTAGTATGTCCCCCACAAAGCTCTCGTAGAATTGGCCTTTGAAGATTAATATGAGCTTGTTTGTGGAGTTTGAATTAGTGAAGCATCTGAGGAGCATGAATGATTGTACATCACCATTACAAATATAATACAAGAGTGTTCATTCACAGGAGGTAAAAGAGTGATCAATCTATTAAACAATGATTTGCCTCTTTTATTTGAATGACTTTCTTTGACAGAATGGTTCAAATTTTGTATCATTCTTTACAATAAGCTGGGTAGACACTGTCAAATGCAAGATAAGAAATAAAATTGCAAAAGTCAGTCTGCAGTCCATACATATCTGATTTTCATACACTTGTTGTCCATGCATCCATTAAAAAAGATATTAAAGGTAAATCACTACAAATACGTAATAGAAAACACAAATTATTTTAATTCTGCAAGTCATTAGCTTTTAAAAACTAACACATTTCAAAATGATTCCATCACTTATCCAAATCCATATACAGAGTCTTTCAGAAATCGGGAGCCTTATTCTAAATATACAGGTAAAAATGCTACAATCAGAAGCCAACAGATTAAAGCTCATTTAAAGTGGATTAGTACTATTGCCATATGACTACTACTAATGATCATCATTCTGTGAGTTCGTATTGACCATCTTCATTAGATCGGAATATCTACTCAAAGCATCATCAGACTACATTATAAAGCAGAGTACATGTAATACGGGTCAGTGATGATTATCTTGTTCAAAGAACTTGGTATATACACCCATCATCAAATTAACTTTGTTTTATTTGATTATTTTAACTGCAAGTGGTGTCAATGGACTACTGTAATGCTAAAATATTTGCAGTGGTTTCACGTTCACAAATTCAAATAATCCATATTCACCATACTTTCCAATTCAGTTTAAGGGTCTTCCATATTAATATAAAATATAAATTTTACTGAGGTGTTCCAAAAATATTTCAAATTTTGTGATACAAGGTCAGCATACCACAATCTGTTAAGTTAACTATTTATCAACCAGCATCGATGTGCTCTAATTTGAAGTTGACCCGCAGTATCACCCAACCATCTACGATCGCCCATCTCTTAATTTTCATATGTGAAGCAGAATGGTGTTGACCATCTTCAACACATCCAGACATACCCTGGAGGTAAATGTGTCAACCATCGGATAAATGAAGAATGGGGAACTGAGAAGCTTATATCCGGTATTGCTGCAAAAGTATTTTGCAACATACCCGCAAGCGGCATTTATGCGTCCCTTGGCAGTGGAAGCGAGCTACTGTCGTGCCAGTTCCGAAGTCAACCCCTGCTACTCTTGAAGCGATCCGACCAATCTCCCTGACGGATCAATTCGCCAAGGTAGCAGAGAGCTTCATTGCTAAATGGACAATGCAGGATATGAATCCGTATCTTGACCCTCAACAATTTGGAAACAGGAAAGGTCTATCTACGGTCCATTGTCTTGTTGACATCCTTCACCATCTGTGTCTGAACTCGGATAAACCCAAAACTGTATCCACATTGATATTAACTGACTTTAGCAAAGCATTTGACCGCATCGATCAAAACGTAGCCGTCATGAAGCTCCTGTCTCTCGGTGTTGACCCATCCCTTGTGCGTTGGATAGCGAACTTTCTACAGGGTAGACGACAGTGTGTGAGGTACAACACAGCCGTTTCTGACTGGTCCGCAGTCTCTGCTGGTGTCCCCCAAGGCACAAAACTTGGCCCCATGGTGTTTTTGGCCATTATCAATGATGCTTCCTTAGACATTGTCGACCCTATTCGAAGGTACAAATACGTTGATGACCTCACTCTCCTGGAGTGTCGCAGCCGACTGGATAACTCCATTATCCAGGAAGCTGTATCATCGTTGAGAGATTGGGCTCAACGTAACCAGATGAGACTAAATCCTCAGAAATGTATATCTATGGATGTGTTCTTCATGAGGAATGCCCCCCTTCCTACAACTGTTGTCCTAGGAGGTAGAGAAATAGCAAGGCAGCAATGTGTGAAACTCCTTGGTGTATTCATTCAGCAAAATCTTAAGTGGGACAAACAAGTCACCGAAATGTTGAGGAAAGCATATGCAAAAATGCATATGCTTCGTTTGCTCAAACACCACAAGGTCCCCACTCGTGATCTCGTGACAGTCTACAACTGCTACATCAGACCAACAGTCGAATACGCCGTTCCAGTCTGGAATCCAGGACTTACCAAGGATCATGTCCGAAAACTTGAAAACATCCAAAAAAGGGCAATGAAAATCATCCTTGGACGTCAATTCACACACTATGATGATGCTCTCGTTTTATTGAACTTGAGTACCCTTGTTGAACGACGGCAAATGATTTGTCTCCAATTTGCTAAGGAACTGAACAAGCCGACAGGACCATGTCACCATTTGATGCCAGTGGCGCCAGAAACTGCCCTCTCTATGAGGCTTAGAAAGAGACCCCAAGTTCCGCAAATAAAATTCAGAACAAACAGACTCAGGGATAGCACTATCCCATACTCGGTGAAATTGCTGAACGAACTCTAAATTGAACATAAAACCTCAAGTACCCGAATGAACTAAGTAATTGAAACCAATATTCTTATTTTTTTTATCTACTTCAAATCAGTTTTAAATGTAAATTCCAGTAATTATTCATTTAATAACAAATATTTAGGGAAAATTATTTTAATATATTTCAAAATTTTAGCCAGTTCTTGTGTCTTAATATGTTTGGGCGAGGAAATGTTTAAAAATCTGTTACCATGGTTACAGCATTGTCGTTGGAACACTCTCCCCTGAGGTTTGTAGGAATATGCTAATGATGGTGTGTGTGAGGGTGTATGTGTGTGCTGTGTGTGTGAGAGAATGAGATGTATATTTCTTAGGGCGGGGATAATGCTTCATGTACTTTGTTCGGATCAGGAAGGGGGGGGGTTATCTTCCAATATAGTTCACACTCTGTAACCCAATATAATTTCATCACATAGAGTATCATTGTCATATATGGGTCAATTTTTTTTCTCATTAAATTATCAATATTTCAATCTGTGTGATTCATCTTCCATCCTTCCTCTTTCTTTTGTATGCCTTTTCCCTTTCACCTTTTCTCTTATTTCTCCCCTCCTTAACTTCAGTACCTTCTCCTCCTTTCCTTCTTCACTTATTTTTCCCCTCCATCCACGTGCATATTCTTTATTACCTTTCCCCTGAATTCATGTATTTGTTTTCAAACTGATCTCGTATTATACATCTAAATTGTGTCTAAAATGTATTACTTTCATGAAATTACGAATGTATGATTATGTGATATATTTTTCTTAACTAATATTTTTATTTACTTTGTTTGGATTATTATGATTTTGTAATGCCTCTTTTGTAAACTTACCTTTGTAAACTCATCGCAATTCGACTCTGTCGCAATGATGTTTTTTATCAATAAACCAGTTATCTATCTATCTATCTATCTATCTATATCCATCTATCTAATGTTTTTAAGTCTGAGGAGAAATTGAAGCTAAGGCTTCCATTAAACTTAAACTTTAATATATTAACTAGTAAATCAAGTATGAAATATTCATAGATAAAATTTTCTAGTAAATTGGGTAATTTTAAGTCTGGTATATATGCGAGAGAGATATCTCAATTATGGAGTAACTCATAAAAGAATTAAGATGAGATTTCTACGATTCAAATATTCATCTTGTATACCAATGCATTACTGCAGCATTGTGTGCCGATTTCCACAAACTTATAAGTGTTACACTCTAAATTTCAGGGATTTGCAATAAATATCTGACCGATTAGTGAACAGCCAAACACTGGACTGACTTAAGAAACACATTGAATTTAATGTAAAAGACTTGAATTTAAATCACTCAAGATCTAAAAAAAATCTTCAGAACCTGTGTTCGACTAGTCACCACTCATAGTGAGCTTGGATACCTGTAATCTAATTTATCAACCCTAAATCCCTCTGAGCTTTAATAACTTTGCATAAATGACTTAAGCCGTAACAAAAAGTGCACTCAATGAGTATTGTACAAACCCTAATAAAGTAAATAGACAACAGATAAGCCTTTTAAGTACGACACATCTAGGCACTACAAGCACGTTGATAGCTGTTTCTACCAAGAGTTTCAGCAAGACATCCTCTCAAAAGTCCATACATTAATAAACAGATCATTAATTGATATTCCCTATTATCCAAGCAGTTGTGTGCATTCCAAGTATATCCTGCCATTTTCACCCATGCAAACATATATATTGCTTTTACATAAACAGTATAGCCTACTGTTGGTTAAAATGTATTTATTTTATATATTTGAATTTCCTGTAAAATGTGGTATATTAGATATTTTCGCCAGAGAAGAGTAGAGCACAATAGAACAAATCATGTTTGGGTGTGTGTCTGAATGTAAAGCAGTCGCAGAGGGATAAAATATACAGGGCTTCCCGAGAGGTACAAAACATATGTAGAGGATACCTATGCACCAATACAATTAAGAAAAAAAAGTATAATTACAGTCTGAAGACTATAAAAGCAAAAAAAGTCTAAGACAACTCCATTGATTTTCAGCATTAGCTTTGAGTGTCTGAACAGACTATTTATCTCGCCTCAATTCCTGAAGATCAATTAATACTATCATCAAGACGGCTATCCCTCAAAACCCCCAAATCCATACCATGGTCACTGAATTAAATGAGACCACAGATATCTTCATTATGAAGCTGGTCTGGGCTCATCCTCATAAAATTGGAATAACTGCTGGGTATGGTTTCCTCCTGATCTCAGCTGCTGTGGTGATACAGTATATGAATGTTTACTACACAGCACTATCTACACTTAGAAAGGCAGTTAGTTCCAATTCCATGAGCAATAAATGATGCACAAGAAAAATATCATGAGATTTGCATAAAACATTCACGTTTCACAAACTGCAACAAGTAATGAGACAATGAATGATAATCATGCCCACGATGATAAGAAGAAGGTTGTGGCTTGAATACTATATCAAGTTTTTCTTCCTAAAGATATATCTGTCAGTTAAAGTTATTGTGTATAAAAAGAAACAAAAAAATTATTCTTACTCTCTCTAAAAAAATGACATGAAGTGCAATAATTAATTCAGAAAGTGCTTGCTCAGATTTTTTTTGGGAATCTGCACATTTTGTCAATTCATGCTTTAGAGTGACCTTTAATAATGACCATTGTGATCACATTCCAAAGGTATTAATAACTCAATGAGCAGAAAATAAACATTTAACTCAAAAAGTTACTAAAAATCTACTCTTTACGAGTATTCACTCCTCTAAGAATTTTAACTCAATTGCCCATTTTTTTCTGAAGAGCATCTTTGTTCTTGTTCTCGCATATAATTCTTAAACAGGATAGCCTACTGTCATGCTTATTAAAGCAAAGTAAAAAAAAAATCATAATTCAGAGTGAAATTAATGAACTCGTACAAGTATTCATTCCCTATTATTTCAAAATGCACACAGACAAAGGAAAGAATGGGATGGAATAATTGAATTGGCTGGATGGAATTAACGAGAGAAGCCATGAAAAGAAAGAGTTTCTAAAATTGCAAGTCAGACATGATTTATAACGCTGCTTTGGCAAAAGGTTAATTTAAAAAAATCATGGGGAATTTTCATTGGGAAGTATTGTATCTTCATTAAATTCAAAGTAACAGAAGGAAAGCAACATGATCACGGCTATTCTAGTGGGAGTCTACCAGTGAGTATTGGAAAACACCTACAATACTTTGTGACGATTAGTTTTTATGATGGAATAAAAAATACAAATTTACCAATCCTCAAGAAAAATCTGCTTGAAGAGAGGTGCTAAGTAGGTGACATTTCGCGATAAAAGAAGAAAAGTGGTATGAGTCTGCAATCAAACTTATCATCATGTACAGTGAGTATTAGTAAAATGGCCAAATGGCTGGACTACACTTATTTTCTGCAGGAGTTCAAGTTAATGAGTGTTTACAATATTTCTTATTTCAAATTTTGTTAACCGGTTTAATGGAGTAATAGAAAATCATAGGTGCATATCATTATCTATTCAAGTTAATGAGTATTTACAATTCTTTGTGAAAACAAAGGCCATCAAGGACTTCAAACAAGATCAGGAATGGGGATAGATATTGTCATTTTATTATTGAGGTCCAAATTGGAAATAAAAGAGGAGAAATATGGGATATGTATTACTAACAAAAGAGTTGTGGTCACAATCACAGCTACAGGTTTTCAGATTATTGTTTGCTTTCTGTCTACACCTAAGCTGTCTGATTTACAATAACATCCATATTGCTAATAACCGAAGTGTACCAACTACATACTGTACATCCATAGGGGCCTCTTGCATGTACATATATGCACCTGCAGCATAATATACTTGCAACCAGCATGCATTGATTGATAGGGCATGCATAATTTATACAGTATACTGAAACTTTTTTTTAAATAACATGATTATCAGAATGTCAGATTTTAAAGAATCACATTGCAATCTTCATGCTCTGCTATGAAGTAAGTTCTTACACATCTGCATTAAATGACATTTTTAATATAATTTTCTTTAAATTTTCTATTTGCCGTTTAAATGAAGCAATACATACTATATTACATGGATCCATATTTTTATTCCTCTCTTAAAACATGGACCCATGCATAAAGCATAGTGTGTAGGCCTACCTCTTGGTTTGCCCAAGAAAAGACTAGCACAGATATCCTAAACAGAAAAATAAATTCATTTTGATGAACTAATAAATCACAGAACTATAAACAATCATATACATGCAATCTTTTGTAGTGCATTCAATCGAAGAAGGTAAATAACTAAATATGATTATGATCCTTTTTAGACCTGAACCGCATGTATTTCATTTACAGAATCAATAAAACTCGGTATCAATATCACTTACTGCATGGATACCTCTCCTAAAATTTCCATTCTCATAAAGCTTCTGTAAATAAAATTGCGGTTGAACTTTGAAGAAGACACTCAAATATTGACTTAGATATGGCAATCTGCACAATACAGAGTGGTTTGACATCATTTATAGAACTAATGCCATCACGAACAAATGTAATGCAAATGTATGAGAGGCAAATGGAAATGAGAAGAGTAAATAGAGTGAGCTACACATGGATGTATAATTTACTCTTTAAATCAAAATCTCTGCTAGACTACTTTAGTATTTGAAGTATTCTCCCTTGTTTTTAAAGGTCAAGTCCACCCCAGGAAAATTATGACTTGAATAAAATAGAGAAAAATTAAACTAGCATAGTGCTGAAAATTTCATCAAAATCGGATGTAAAATACGAAAGTTAGAGACATACAAATGAGATAGTGAATGATGTCCATCACTCACTATTTTTGTTCTTATTGTTTGAATTATACAATATTTCAATTTTTACCAATTTGACATTAAGGACCAACTTAACTGAGCCATAAGACGTTATAACAACGGTAATACCACATTTTCAGGGAGGAATAAAACTTTGTCTCACAGGACAATGAGGAGAAAATTAGAATAATTCATATTTCATATAACAAAATACAAAAGAAATAGTGAGTGATGTCATCAGTTCCCTCATTTGCATACCGAACAGGATGTGCATATATAACTATTTTGTGAAATTAAGCGAAACTTAAAAATTTAGAAATTTATCCACACTGTGCTGCACTCGACCCAGGTGAGGTGAATGGGTACCCGGCAGGAGTAATTCCTTGCATGCACTGAGCGCCGGTGATGGTAGCTCGAGCTAAAGCCGGGGTAATAATAGCAGCGCTTTGTATCCTCTGGCAAAAAGCGCTTTATAAATCCAGCTATTATTATTTTACATCCGATTTTGATGAAATTTTCGGTGATATGCTTGTTGGATTTTTCTCTTATTATTCAAATCAACTTTTTGCTGGGGTGGACTTGTCCTTCAAGAACTGTACTCATTTATTTCAAGGAAATGTACTCTAGTCTGAAAAACTTCAGAATTGAAATGATACACACAAATTAAAATATAGGCATTGCATCCAGCAATAACATGAGAAAGGCTTCAAATTAAAAGTCAAGATCGATTAAAATTATAGCATCATAGATTTACATATATATCAAGTGAACGCAATCTAAAATTTGTAACATTTAATGAAAAGTGCACTCTGACCATTATTGCTTGGGAAAATGCGAAAAAACATGGTTTTTCTAATTTGTCAGTGATTTTCTACCAGAATCATTTCTATTCATTCATACAAATACTTGGATAGTGATCGTAAAGGACTCTGTTCTTGATCATTTATAATTTCAATAAGAATGTGAAGGAGACAAAGACTTAGTCTTCATAGGCAGGTAATTGCTTCAAATATTCTTTTCATAGTGCTCTGATGACAACCTAAATAGACAAGTCCCTATATATATTTTTCAAATAAGATGAATTATATTGAAACATTCAAGCAGGCCCTATTCAAGTCCCAACTGAAAACTTATTTGTTCCTCTCCCATGAACAATCTAAAAGCATAGTGTGTTGTGTTCAGGAAAATTCAAAACTTGTTTCACTTTCTATTTCATTTCAATTGTTGTTCATGAATGTCTTCTTGAGGTGCCATTCGCATAAGCATCGAAAGGTGGATTTGTGCGCTTTACTTTACCTGCATATTGAACATTAGAACATATTATTAGATCAACACCTGCATGTTCATTAGAAATAAGACATTCACCATCTCAGTATAATGAACTGTTTTATTTGTTTAACATTTCAATTATTGTTCATGTATGTCCTTTTGAGGTGCCAAGAGCATCGAAAGGTGTATTTGTGCGCTTTACTTTACCTGCATATATTGAACATTGGAACATAATCAACACCTGCATGTTCATTAGAAATAAGACATTCAGCATCTCAGTATAATGAACTGTTTTGTTTAACATTTCAATTATTGTTCATGTATGTCCTTTTGAGGTGCCAAGAGCATCGAAAGGTGGATTTGTGCGCTTTACTTTACCTGCATATATTGAACATTGGAACATATTATTAGATCAACACCTGCATGTTCATCAGAAATGAGAAATTAAGCAGCTGAGTAAAATGAAGTGCTTTACAGAGACATTAATACCCACTCAATAAGCTCTAGAGGATGGTATTGTATATGACAAGTGTTATGCAAATAAATATTGCCGGTGGTATAGAGATTGTATAGATTGAAGACAAACTAATTGACCTCATGTTGCTGCAGGCCTTAGGCAACATAATCCCATCTTCATATCATTCTATTTATAGAATCAATTGTTGATATGCACTAGATCGGCAGGCTCACGCTGACACAATTTCAGAGTTCTGTGGTTTTCATGTGCTTACCAAACAGAGCCATTATTCTCGAATTTTCTTAACTTTATCATTTTCTTGTTTTTTCCCCTTTCTTTTTCACTTTTATTGATGAAAGGGAATGGAATACTAGTATTAAAACATTGTATGTACATGTAGGTCAAGCTTTATCCATTTTCCAATTAAATATGAATGAGAAATGTCACACACACACACAAATTCATCGATTGGGAAGCTTTTCTGATGACTCCTCATGTGTTTTATGCGCTCTTTCAATTTTTTCAAAAATTACAGTGGTTTCAATGTATTTCATATTCAAAACAATTTGATTTTGCGCAGTTTTACTTTTAAGCACTGCAAAATCAATTTCCCTGTAAAATTAGTTCAGAAGGCAACAGACTAAGATCTTATGATCTCTCATGGGAACTAAAATCCCTGGGGTTAAAAGAAACATGGTGGTAAAGGTCCTTCAGTTCCAGTTGACAGGGTAAGATGTTTAGACATTCAAAGCTCAAGGGCTTTACATTATACCCTTCACTAGGTAGCAATGAGGCTTGAAGTTCAACCATACCAATCTCATTTAAGCCTAAGTCACACCAATGAAAACAAACGCAAGTCCGATGAAAGATATCACGTTCTTTCAAATAGCATGTCATCAGTTGGATTGGAGTTGGTCCCCTCAGTGTGTCTGTAACATCACTCCCATGCAAAGACCATTGGAGTGAGTGCTATACCATGGAGGGATGGTCAAGTGCAAGATGTAACAACAGGAAGTGTAAATAACAGCAGGGTAGCAATATATTTCAATCGAATGCACACAGAAATTGATTGGCATTTGACGATAATAAATGAGATCTTGGCCTAAATTGAATTCAGATTTGTAATGAAGTGCAACAAAGAAATAAGATGTCCAAGGTATCTGCAATGAGACAGGGATTTTTTACCACTTCTCTATCTTGAAATAATAATAATAATAATATAATAATATAGAGTATTTCTAAAGCGCCAAATCCACATTGATTATGTGCTCAAGGCGCTGAAATATACTTGGTATATCATTGAGCGGCCATATAGGCGCTAAAGCATTCAAGGAATAAATCCTACCGGGTACCCATTCACCTCACCTGGGTCGAGTGCAGCACAATGTGGATTAATTTCTTGCCGAAGGAAATTAAGCCATGGCTGGGATCTGTCTGTATTAGTTGCATGTACATGCGGGAAGCATTTTATGATAGGAATAGCACTACATTTATCTTCAAATATAAGAGATGAGTCCATGAAATGTAATAATTCACTAGAAGATAAGAGATTCTTTACTAAGAAGAAAAGTATACCAGCACTATCGATGTTCATTACCATGACAATATGATTTCATTTATTTTTTTGTTAACAGAATTTTTTGTCTCGTCAACTTGGTAACCTCATATGTCTTACCATTAAAACACATCTCACCATGACGACATGTATTCTTGCTAAGATGACAACATGTATCTTAGCAAGTCAAGAATACATGTCTTCAGGGTGAGATGTGTTGTGAGATGGTACAACTTCCTCATGAATGACGAAAACTATCATTACATTAATATCTTTGCAAGTCAATAAAATACAAATGATGTGTCGACTTGTAAAGATTTCTACTAGTTGACAAGTTGAATGGCACTTTAAAACTTCTGTAAAACAAAGAGAGAGACTACTTTCAACACTACCTGGGTAGATCATCAAAACTGTTTTTCATTTTTCTTGTGAATCATATGCTTATTTGTATGCAGGATGCATGAAAAATAAATGTCATACTGACTGATGAGAAAAAAAAATAATGTCATTAAATCAAATCCACTGGGGTGACCGAACCCATAAGAATCAATTTACAGATGATTGAGTAGACCACAGAAGGAAAACAAAGAGAATAATGAGATGGAAAATAGAGACCAAGGAGAATAAAATGAATAGAGAGAGAAATAAAGAGCGAGAAATATTCATGGAGAGGCAGAGATATACATGCATATACACTGTAAAAAAAACCTGATTTTACAGAAAAAACAAAATTTTGCAGAAAGCAATGACAGAATCATTCTGTAAATTCATAAAACAGAAATTTTTCTGCAATTTAACAGAACAGGTCACTTTTAAAAAGCAGAAAAGGGTGTTTTACTTAAGGAAATTTGTAAGGTTCCATACACCAAATACCAATTTCCTGTAATTTTACATGATATAATGTAAGATTGCATAATCTGGTAAGATTACAGGTGTTCTCAAGACTCTGCTGCAGGAACTTCTTTTATTTTAAGAATAAATTTTCTAACAGTGTACTGAAAAAAGGGTAACTTTTATGCATTGCATAAAGGAAGGAAAGATGATAAACTTTTAAAGATACACAAAGAAAGAAAAAAAAAGAATAGTGTATTTACGGGTGTGTTATTAGGTCTATAAATACTTAAAAGAGAAGGGATTGAGAGAAATAGGGAGAGAGATAATGAGAAAGAATGACAGACAAAAACAGACAGTTAATGAGTGACTAGGATAGGAAGAGGGAATATGAGAGAAAAAAATAAAATGCAGTACATTATAATTTAAAACAGATGAGTGATATACTTCTTTGATCCACCACATTCATTTTACTTTTTTTGTCTTGGAGTAGAATTGTCCTTTTTAGTATACTTATTTGATTTTTCTCCATTCATTGTACAACTTGTCTTGATTTTAAGAGTAGACTTGTTCTTTCAGTATTAAATGCAAAACAGTTCAGTTCGATATCTAGAGATGGAAATGCAACAGGCAACGGAATAAAAGTACATGTATGAAAGATGGAAAGAGGAAACAAACAAGATAGGGTACAGTGATGAAGATTAATACAGATGCATTCGTAATTTGAGAAATTGAAATGCGAGACGGCATTGCAGGTGGCCAAAAAGGATAGATAATCCAATACATTGCATTACCTGAAATTATCCCTTCTAGCACTTGACCTAAATATCTTACTTTCAGAGCAAAAAGGCATTATGAGTAGATACCATTATCGTTCCAATATCTGATGAATAAGAAGAGGCGGGTGAATATTGGATCAGCACTGTCTTGATCTTATTTCCTGTAGAGTTCATTCATGACATTCTGTAGTTTTGTTATTCATTGTACATCTTACCCCGCGATTCTAACATGGAGAATAAGATGTACAAAATGATGTCTTCCTTCTACAATAAATAGAAGTGGAAATACCTTAGAGGTAAAAGTCCGACAAATTACCCAAATTTTTTTTACTGTGTAAAGAAGAAATCTGCATATCCATTAATTCACTAAACTCCTAGAATGATAAAGAACATGAAGATGATCATTTATTTATTCATTCCTGGTCTTATGCAATCTTTTTGATTGCCAATCTTTAAAAAATATGCAAATTCTTTGTGTAAACATCTGATTGTCTGAAATTCAGGTTCTATTTCTCTTGAAATTAATATTTGATGAAAGCCATCCTATGCAATAAATTCACAAGTAAAAATGGGAGCATTTATATTCAGTCAACCCTGAGAGATAGGTATAGAATATAGGTGAAAAATTCTAGCAAAAACAAAATAAGATCTGTAAAAATAAGGCACTGTTGACACCATTCAAGAGGAAGTTGTAGCCTTTGGAAATATCGAGCTCTTAAGGATTTTGATATGAAGTATTAGTGACACCATATCAGCCAGACCTTAACCGTATCTACCATAAATAGCATCTCTCGTAACTGAGTAGAATCCATTAACACTATTTGCACTGACAAACTGATCCTGACAGACCTGACCCAGACGATACCAATCACCTTTTACAATGAAGATGGGTACAGAATTCTCTTGTTATCTCAAATTGAATCTCTGGGAAGAGAAGGAATAACGACCCAAAAAATTCTGATCAGGCCCTGTTTACGCGAATATTTGCAATCATTCATAAATTTCAAGCTGTGGATCTTGTTCATTAATGGTACGATATGTTCATGATGTATACAATATGCCTATGGAATAATCATCTGGACTGGCCATTGTCTTTTTGTAAGGAGACCAATAATATGTTGACATCTACTATAGATATAGCATATTCAATATTTGCAAAAAAAAATATGGGAAATTAAAATCAATTCTTCATATCTGTTTGTTTGCTGGTGACCCCATCATTCTTCAAAAAAGTACACATCACATTAAATCAAATTACCAAAAGATTCTACGTCAGAATTATATGTTTACTCAATATTAAGGGCAATTTTATCTGGGACATCCACTTGTTCCACTCAATTACATATTTCCTGCAATAGTGCACCATATACATGTATAGCGAATGCATCACGCTCCTAATTTTGCCTCATTAAATCCCCATGTACAGTGGGCAGCTTGGTAGGTAATCACCCAAACAAGCACCCTTATTAAAACAACATCTGGTGACATCCCAACAAATAATCCCGACAAATAAATTTACATGTAAATCACATGGATTAAGAATTAATCCAGGTTAATAGTGACAAGCCATATACTGGATTTAGATTAAAGCTATCAAGATCTGAGATTTAAATTTCAAATCCTTTAAGATTAAAACATAAATCTGAAAGATTCAAATTGAATCACTATTCCCAGTCAATCTGGATTTATTTAAAATCAATTGTCATTGATTAAATGTATCATGAAGCATACACTCTGAAAACGCAGAAGGCCAAAAGGGGGGAAAAGAGTGGAAAATGCTGAAGAGTGACAGCTTTTTCCACTCTTATTAAAATTACTATGTCAATGTCACCCCAAGCCCTTCCAAAAGGTGACTTACCTCTTTCCATTCTTTAACTTTGTAGAGTTTACTCTTTACATGTGATTATATTTTCTATAATAATTGGGGAAATTAAAAAAATAATAAATGAAATGAACCCATATTAACATGGCACTGAATTAGACCTCATGTAGTTTAATGTCTTACTGAAAGAGTTCTTGAAAAGGCCTGAAATCCACGAAACAAGGAGAAATGAAGATTGCAACGAGGAAGGCAATCAGAGCTGTAATCATTGTTTGAGAGGAATTTACCTGGTACGCGATGGCAGAAGAATAATTAGCCGATCACGAGAGACAATACAGGCTGAAACACAAGGTGACGTTATCTATTCACAATACATAATCATCATCTCTTGATGACAATATCTACATTCAAGCAAGCCAAACATCAATACTTAGACTCTTAATTTTGATACAGACACACACAAACCCACACACACATCCTTCTGGCGCCCTCTACTGACCAATTCATACATACTCACATGAAGGATTACTGTTGGTACATCATCATTCATGTGATGTTAATTTGTAAGGTAGGTCATGTTATTACAGCCTCCAAACAAGCATGTTTTCTATAGTGAATCGACCGAGCAGATAAGAAGTGCCTCATCGAAAGGTTACAACCTACCTGCTTTAAAACTGCAAATGGGTGCTCAAGAAAAGTTAGAAGGCAGCTGTTTCACAAAGTGGAACATAAAGGGCTATATCATTTGCTTGACAAATGAATGGAATATGATCTTTGTGCTGAAACAGATTCTTAATCATTCTTAAAAACCATCAGTGAATGAAAGTAGATCACATTTGCAATTGACATTTGTAGTTACCAATAGAACATTTCAATACGAAGTTGTCGAAGTGTGTCAGAGTTAGATCAGGGTTCACTAATCCATCCTATTTTGTTAAAACATCAAGGGAAAATTAGGGAATCTCATATAGAAGAAAAGCTTTCATTGTTTGAAACAGCTCCGGGTCTGATGGTCAAGCGAATTTAATCACAAAGCCTCATTCAAAATTCAGCGATGGGTTTCATGGATTTCACACAGGTGGATTTTTCTTTCTTATTTTAGCGCACTTTTAGTGCAGTAATAGATTGTAACTTTATACTTTTGTCTGTTCTATGTGTTAATGTTCTAAATTTGGTGTATATACATGTAGATCCATAATGAAAAAGTTTGGAAATCTAGGATTTACACTATCAAAAATAATCTTACCTTTAATCCAATTTACTGGTGTTATTGTTATAGTAGCATCTTCAAGTGGTAGAAATAGGAACATGATACTACTACTAGAGTCCTTCAAAATCATTCCACTTGATAGATGAAAAATAATCTAATATCATGCTAGCTTGAGTGGCCTCATAATACTCTGGGCTCACGTACATTCTACACTTGGAAAATCAATCAAGTTCATTATAATGCAACTGACATTTAGCTTAGTTAATCAGGGTTGGGACATTCAACACTGTTTTTTCATATTATATTTGGATAAAATATTAGCATGGTGTCATTTGAAACAACATTTCACTTTCATGTATATATGTACTTCCCTCATATTCTGAAAAGAAGAAAATGTAAATATATATTTTTATATATTTCTTGTTCAAAAAAGTCGTAATTTAAAGAAAAAATACTCTCCTGAAGCCCCTGTTCAATGATTCTCTTTAGCTCTACAAATTCACTCAGAAATCACATTCTGGCCCATCAATGTTAAATGTGAAACATACTCCACTCCCAGTGGAGTTATGAGTCATGCTTTCTACAGAATGTTAGATAAACATTCTTGCAATACTCTTCTTGAATAAAAAAAATTATATGATGATGGTGAATTAATACCTATTGAGCGGGTAAATGCTACTTCATTTTTAGCAACTTTTAAAGAAAGATTCTTCAAGCTGACTTAATTGCATATATTATAATACTACATGTATTACTTTAAATTGACAAAAAAAGCATACACTATGAATTAAATATTGACTTCAACAATACAAGGGATTGATAATGTAAGAGAAACCAAACAGGTATGGAATGCCGACTAGAAATGCATCACCTGCTGTAGATTACCTTTTGATGTAAGTTAATAAAATGTTCTTATATAAGACTCTGACAACTATGCTATGTTAATATTTACAATGTATGCAGATATTGTGCTAGGGATATATCTGTGATAGATTTATGTTAGGCTAATGTAACACTTTATGCAGGGTTTTATAATTATGAGAACAATTGCTGTTAGAGCAGTTATCTCCAAAGCAAAATATCATTCAATTGATTAACATTCAAGACAACACCCATCTTTTGTGGTCAAAATTATTCTTTAATACAATAACACTCGAGACCCATCTTTTACGATAGTGATTTTTTAATGGTTTCCCGTCTTCAGATAATTGGTGATTTTCTTCCTGAGTAGGCTGGGAAAATAAACAGATGCTCATCCCAATCAAGAGCTTTATGATCATCTTCCTTGGTGATCATCGGAGCATTAAAGGTAAGTTAATTAACCTGTGGGGGATTTAAAAATATGGCATTTACAGTAGTAGATTGAGTGGGTGAAATACGACTATACATTACATCTTGATAATGAACAGACGGACAAAAGCAATTAAGGATATGAGAAGCAGTTGCCAGGTGAAGATTTTACAATCAATATAGGGTTTCAAGATGATCAGCAATACTGCAACTGCACAGGGCTTAGGGAGGTAATGTACCATAATAAGAGCAGTAGCAACAGGTTTTACATCGTTTTTTGTTCATGTAGCCTCTGTTTAACTCACTATGTACTGTAGCCAAATGAATTGTAGTTGAATACTTCAATTCTATTGCCGAGTACAGATGAATACTCATTATGGTTCTACCTGACAGGTCAGCAATGGCTGTTTATTTTTGAGGTGATGTTCTATTGTCTGGAAGAAAAATGTCGCTGTCGCCATAAACTGGCATATAGTGCTCTAGCACAAAAAATGTTTATTTCAAGACAATCATGTTTAATGTTTTCATATTTTTAACTTTACATTTGAATGTGTTAATCAAATGAAATCTCTCTGAAATCTGAAAACAAGTACAATTCAGAAACACTGATGTGCATCATTATGAGCAACTCTCTCCATTGACACAGGGGCTAGTATTCACATCACACCAGGCCATTCATCAGGGGGAGAGCCAAGGGGCCCCTGCATATTGTTTATGAGTGTCATATCTGGGGCCCTTTTACACAAAGAGGTGCAATTTATAAAATCAACATCAACTATGAAAATTGAAAAACCAGTGACACAATCACCTAAAAGTAATTCTTTTTACTTTCTTCAAATGAGACATTTTTAACCAATACACATGACAGGACAGATATGTCCATGGATGAAGAATCTTGTTTGGGGATATGTTGAGGATCGATAAATATCTTATCCTGGGTAAAAGTAACCATCGCAAAGACCACATGCATGTTTTAACGACTTGTAAAAACCAAAACAGAAATAATCATAGACTTTTTTTATACTGTTACAAAAATAACTTCATATTGGCATGAAAAGATGTTGAAAAGGGTTAACAGACCATACATGTGCCACATGTTGAATATTTTTGCACATGAATGATCAATGTAAAACCATATCATGTCCTTGAATGCATTAAATTGTAACATGCACATGTAGGTATTTGAAATCAGGTGACTAAAAACATGCATTAAAAGAAAACATTTCAACATGATGTGTCACATATATCCAATCAAACATTAACTGTATGAGAAAAAAATAGATGAAATCAATTTTCTTTTTAAAAGAAAATTAATCTTATCTATTTTTTCATCAAAATGCAAAGCAAGCACATTCACTCAGCTGGAATATTGAGTACACATAGAGAGGCAATATGTGAAATATGGGAAATCAACACTCCATGGACATCAATTCAGATGTATACATGTAGCACATTCAGAGACACGGTCCATGGAGGAGCTTCAATACACAGGCACACGTTCCTAGACTTCTAATAAAAACATGATTATTTTTCACAACCTTACGAAGCAAAGTCCACATTATAGTACCGACATACGCCAAACTACCCAAAAATTAACATCTCATTTTGTTAATAATATTGCCTCGTATGAATAGTGATTGATGAATACAATACATTGCCAGACATTGATCGTTAACCTGTTGAATACATTTATAATATAAAGTCATATTTCAGATATTAAAGTCAATATTTCATACCTTAATGTAGGAGGGCAAGATTTCAAAAGGTTCTTTGTGGGGGTTAATTAGCTAACGTCATTGAGCCTTTTTATTTTGATATTTTCTTTAACAAAATAACAAAAAGTGAAGAGCAGTCATTGCTCACAAACAAACACGTGTGTTTATTTACAACCTTCAGAATGCCGACTAGCGATAATGTTCCTCCTGTCTATCTAATAGCTTATTCATAATTGATACAAATTTTTAAAAAATATTTACCTATTGATTCAATATTTTTTATTTGCTACTTTGAGCACTGCATTTGAAAATTAATGACAATGTATCTGCTGAAATGATTTATGGCTACATGATAGATTTCGTGAAATCAAGATTCAATCATTTGAATGTAATCTTCATTGCAAGAAGAAAGAAAACTTGGATTAGAAAAATTAAAAGGGAGGAACTACATGTAGGATAGTCTGAGTGAGAACTGCTAAACTACTGAGTCAATATTGAGAATAAAACAGAACCGGTACATGTAGGTTCAATGTCGTGAATGCACTTTCAGACGTGAGAAACTGATACAAAAGAAAGGCTGTTGTGTTACAAAATACACTCTTGTATTTACCTATACCCTGGCTGGCTATTTTTTTGTGAACAGATAGCTAGACATTCGCCATGTTCACATGAAGGTTATGCCACATGTAGACAGCTAGACAGTAGCCATGTTCACATGATAAATGTACCATACATGTACAACAAATAGCTAGACAGTGCACGTAGAGCTCTGTATTTACATGAAAACATGCTCATTATAATAAAGTTTGCAAAAAAATGAACAGTTACAAATAACTTTCCACGAAGGGCTAGACTTTATACAAGGTTATAGTCCATCCCAACAAAAAATTAATTTGAATAAAAAAGTCAGATGTCCATAAAATTATTAAAATCGTGACATTTTAAAGTTTCATTTTATTCTATTTACATGTCTAAGAATTAGAGACCGAACCGAAACATGAGATCACAGAAAATCACACACTTAATATTTCAATTAATAGCAAGAGAAATAAAATAAATAACATTTTGTACTGAATTTAAAATAAGGGCAAAGGGAATAAACAATACTACACTATACACCCCCCACCACCACAATGCTACATATGAATAACTATGTAAACTAATAGGTGTATAGTATAATAAGTAGTATTAAGTATAATTGTCTGGTATATACATCAATAAAATACTTATTTATTTAAGAAATCTACATGTATTCCAAACTGTGCAGATGTTACAAAATATTTTATTCATACATGTGTATAAAATAATGAAATTGTTCTGAAAGAACTTAGAACACATCTGTATTCTGTTCTATCCAAACCAAAAACATGGGATTACTTAATATTGGATTGAAATATAATTCTTGCAATATGAACCAAAACCATATTGCCAATTTCAACACCTTTTTTGAACCCACACTAACATAACAAATACGCTTTGTCAGATGTCAGCATGTTTATTACAAATCAAATTAAATCTTACACACAAGAGACATTAGAACATGCTTCTCAAATTTCATATATCAATGATTTTTCATACAACCTCATAAAATATCTTTCATATTTTCTCTAGTTATTAGTGCAGGCAAACAGCCTTTGGGAGGGAAACCATCCCAGAGAGACACGTTGCCATAGCAACAAATGTCATGCCTGGATTGTCAAGCAGACGACAACGCATGCACGATACCGGCAAATTTTCATATGCCTGTTGGCCTCCAGAAATTAAACGGAGACAGTCATTAAAATCTGGTTAAATTAGTGCTTGCTGCAGAGCACTCAATTAGTCTGGCGACAATTGCAAAGAATATTTTTTTGAAGAATACTCCAACTACAATATGAATTGAAATATGGGGGAGCACAGCCAGATTCTTATAATGGAGGTACCCCTTTCATTTCATAACTAATTTTTTGTTTACCATTTTACAAAGGGGAGAAGAGAAGTCAAGGTTGTTCTAGCTTGTTCCCTATGGGGATGACAACCCTTGCTTGCTTCCATACAGGCTTTGAAGGGGGAAACCGTGTTTCAGTCCCAGGCTCCCAGCAAAAACCTCCTTGGTCCCAGGAACAAGTGGCCTAGGCCCCTGGTTATGATTGGTTTGGGTCGACTGCCCATTCCATCTAATCACTATTGTCATGTAATGTGGCAGTCATGGACCACTTTTCATCAGTTTATGATGGCAACATTGGGCCCAAAGAATAATCTAAAAAAACATAAAATAAAAAATACCTCGACATTGGATATTGAGCCACTTTGACAATCACAATGCTATTCATGTAAGAGGATAGTGATGCTAATGCTTTGAGATGTTTGATCTAATTACTAAATACCATGGAGATTAATTCTCCATTATTTCCCTATTCAATCAAATCAACCTGATGTTATGCAAGGCTCAGACATTAAAATGAAACAAATGAAACAGACAGTAAAATGGGCGCAGTTGTCAAATGAGGCAAATCATGACTCACTTTCTGGGGATCATAATAAATTTTTATGCTATTTCTATCTGATGTGGCATTGATATAAAAAAGGAGTGACTCATTTTCATACAGACAGGGATAAAAAAATGCAAATCATATGGAAGCAAACAGACGTAGATTTTTTTTTAATTTCATGTACAGTATCATATTTAAATTCAATGTGTGAAAAGAGAGAAAAAAAGAGAAAAATCCAACAAGCATTAACACTAAAAATTTCATCAAAATCGGATGTAAAATAATAAAGTTATGACATTTTAAAGTTTCGCTTATTTTTCACAAAACAGTGATATGCACAACTCAGTGACATGCAAATGAGACAGTCAATACCTATGTCCCTCACTCACTATTTCTTTTGTTTGTTATTGTTTGAATTATACAATATTTAATTTTTTGCAGATTTGAAAATAAGGACCAACTTGACTGAGCCATATAGTATTAAAAAGAATGCTAATACCACATGATTAGGGAGGAATTAATCATTGTTTCACTTGTCAATGAGGATAAAATTTGAATATTTCATATTTCATATAATAGAATACAAAAGAAATAGTGAGTTGATGATGTCATCAGTTCCTCATTTGCATACTGACCAGGATGTGCACATAACTGTTTTGTGAAATTAAGCGAAACTTTAAAATGTCATAACTTTCTTATTTTACATCCAATGTTGATGAAATTTTCAGTGTTATGCTTGTAGGATTTTCTCTTTTAATTCAAATCAACAAATAGGGTGGACATGTCCTTTAAAAGATACAAATAATGTTTAATTTCACAATTGACACTAGTAATAACAAATCAACGAGTGATAGGAAAAAAACCTGATTATTTCTATTTTCACACCCACATGTATATTGCAAGACAAGCTCACAAATAGCAATTTAATACCCTTTTCATAAACCCATCCTCCAATTAGCCGCCTAAGAGTAATGCGGATAATTCAATAAAAATTGCGTTCACAAACTCCGAAAATAAGCCGCATTATTTTTACGAGCGCCCGTCCTGAAAAAGGCGGATAATCGTCATGACAACTGGACACGCCCCCTCCGATGCGGTTGTGTTGGAAAAGGGTGACCTTGTGACCGCACCATGGCAATTATCCGCATTATTTGGAAATGCGTTCATAAACTCAAAATCTTGTCCCTATGCTGCTATTATGCGGATAATAGCAGCATCAAAATAATGCGGATAACTCTGGTCCTCCTCCAATTTTACGACCAAATTATGCTGCTATTAGCCGCATAATTGGGTTTATGAAAGGGGTATTAGAGCATAATACCTACAGTCTAAAAATGCTATGCTTGGATTCTGCTTTGTTGAATGGGATCATGAAAGCAGAGATGGTTAAGGGGAGGTCTCTCATGAAAACATCCTCAGAGGTATTGTGTTGACTTTAACCCAATGCTAATAGCTCATTACTTGCAGGGAAAGAGAAGAGTGCAAAAAGGGGTGAATGCAAGCTTAACATCAACCCCTGAACATGGAGGAATAGGGTAATTGGGACTGGGAGAAAAGAAAAGAGAAAGGCAAAATGAAAGGGAAAACAAGAAGGAAAAGAGATCTTAAATTAAAAAATATTAAGGAAAAAAGGAGACAAAATGGGGGGAAGGGGGGAGAGAAATAAAAGACCAGCAAAATGTCCAAACAAAATATATTCACCAGTAAAATGTTACAGCTTTTTGTAAATAATGAATGTTTAACCCGTTTGCTTTTACATGCATGATTATTCTCTTAATTGCAAAATAATTTCCTTTCGAGTCACAAATGAATAATACTCTGGTCTTTGTCTAGACAAAATGCATTGGCTGTATATTCAGGCTTTTAGAGTTCACTTGAGTTAAGATAATGTAAAAAGACTGCAGGTTTATGCATTTTTAGGTTTTATTTCAAAAAGGGGTTTCGGGAAAAGTGCAATTGCTAATTTCACCATATTTTTAGTGTAATAACGGGGTAGGTACTGGCATGAACACGTTTCAAGAGAAGATAGGGTCTATTGAGAGATAATCATGGTAATATATTCACACACACTTTCCTCATGCCATCTCATAAAGCTTCTCTGGAGAATACTGCAACTGCAAAATAGTTTCTGATGAACTATAAAATAGGAAGCCATATTGATGCGAAGGAAGGGAGGGTATCTTAATAGGGAAATGAGTGGGGATATAAAAATGATGACACAGTCATACAGAGAACTCATAGGAAACACAGGAGAAATTTAGTTCTGGATACTGAAAGAAAAATGGTTGAAAATGATAGTTTCAAGAGACAATACACAGTGATTAAAAAAAATGCATTCTGAAAATAAACCCCATCTTGTGATTCATCTACTCTTGACAATCAGGGTAGATATATTAATTAGAAATTGATATGGTAAATCCACTTGAAGGTTACGATTTCCAAAGAGACATTCTGATTCAATAATCCAGTATCCTTATTAAACATTCTTGATGAAGTTAGCAAATCAGAGGAAATTCAGAGATATTTTTTATCCTAATTAAATGTTAAAAATCAAACAGAAAAGCAAGAAAATGAGAACTTAGGAATGCAGCTGATAATGAAGTATGGACGAAAGGCAAAATAATTTCATCAAAGCTTTTGGAGTTCATACATTCACACAAGCACACTCAAGCAGTAATCAAAGAACACCTACCTACCATACAATATAGAGTTAATCTAGGAGATCAGGCTTAAAATAATCTGGAATGTTAAAGTAATTTCATACTCTGTCACTCTCACACTACATCATGCAAAGGAATTTGACTTGGGTTGAGTTGGGTACGATGATTCTACCACTCATATACCATCCTTAACACTATGTGGAACGCTTGGGGGCCAGAATACTTCTGCCGTACTATTAATACAATTACCTGCATGTAGCTCCTTGTAAGTAATAGGTCCATGGTGCTATACATATTTCTTTTCCTTATTATATCCATGTACTGTATGTATTTGTGAACATAGAACTATTCAACTTTATATATTCAACCATAAAGCATATAAGTTTTGCACAAACCAGTATAAATCTGTTTCAAAATGGTATTTCAATAGATGTGTAACATGAATAATTATTTAAAGAATGTTTGCTTGAGCTGAACAAATAAAACATACTGTAATAATAGCATAGGTTCATAATCCACTCATCCAAGATAATTTTGTTTCTGTCTATTAACTGCATTTAAAAAAAAATATTTTTTATTATGGCAGGTTTTACAATTGGAAGTCTTTAATGTTCTTCTGATAAATGTAGGACTAATGTAAATGATTTCAGTGAAAAAAAAGAGCATGCATACATAATTATGCATATATTACAAAGAAAGAATCAACCTTATCTCCCTTTCCCCTCCCCCCCCCCAAAAAAAAAAAGACAAGGAAAAACTCAAAGACCCAAAATAAATATGGAAAAATTAAAGAGCTCTTCTTTCTGACAGATCTACTGAATTGTTTATCAATGCTGTACTCATCTTCAATGTACAGTAAGCCAAGGCTTTTTGATTAATCAGGCTTTTAGGTTGATTAAAAGTCAAATAATAATTTAGCAAAGTACTTTGACCTTTCAAAAGTACTGAGTGATAGTAATAACAGAAAAATGTGGTTTAATACTGCAAAATCCTTCAATATCCTTAGAGCATAAATGATGAATGTGCATTAAACAATGAACAGCGTAATACAACATGATATTATCTTTTATTCAAGAGACTGATGGATGTCAAAAATAGAATTCAATGAGATGTCACAGGAGATGGATTCATCAAAAATTCATGTTTCTGTTTCTATTTGTGGTAACTCCCGTAGGAACTCGGCAGGACAGCATTTTGCTGGTAAACGCCAAGCTGGTATATAACCAATTACCTATGAAACGTTTTACGTCTATAGGTTTATCAGTCATAGTGGCTGACGTTATAGACGACAGATATCACTCTCGGGCCTTTTTATCAAAGTGGAGACAATGGCAGAGTTGGGGTTCGAACTCACAACCTTGCGATTATGAGTCCAATGCTCTAACCACTGGACCACAAATTCATGTATAGTCATGAATGCACTATGTACATGTATCACACACAATTCTTCTTTTTTTTGGGGGAGGGGGCTACTATTTCACAACAGATCTGCAACATTGGATAAGCTTTAACATTGCGATGAATGGGATCTACAGGGTTCCTTTTTTTTTTAGTTTCCACTGCTTTTTTGAGCATTTCAGGGGCTAAATCGCCCCAGCCCCTTGTATTTTTCCCTGCTAAAATCATTTTATCATGTTGCCTAAAGGAAGGTATTACACAAAACATTCTCAATTTTTAGGTCCAAATGTGAATTATAATTGCTTGTTGCAATCATAAGTATTACTTTATTTAGATCAACAATATTCTTCAAAGAATCTTAAATCCAATTGCATCTTATGTAATGTTTTATATTTGGGATAGCAAAAACAACCCCATGAAAATTGGCATGAACCGCACTGGTTTTTAATAACAGTCGATGCAAAACAGAGCTTCAAAAGAGGCAAGTTTTTTGTCACTTGGAGGCAACCATAAAGAGTGGGACAGACACATCTCAATTGAAATAAGCCCGAGGGTTGACCCATTAGATGTCAGCAGTTATCATCAAACCTATCAACAACTTGTCGCTACCGAGTCATATCTTATACTCGGTAGTTTGATATCTAACACAGATCATCTATTCTCATCATCTCTCTTCCATTAAACAAAGCCGTATCAATGAATGGTAAAATAGGGTGCATATATTACTGCTGTTGGGTTTTATCTGATAACGTCATATTTTACCCAGGGTAGCCACTTCAGTTCCGAAAACTGTTCTCCAGCCAGCCCTGCTTAACATAACGTCACATGTATCTTACTCCATGGTTTTACATCTAACACAGATCATCACATCTCATCATCTCTCCTCTATTGAAACACCCTTGATAACACTCAACATTGCAGAAATAGGGAGTATATTATTATAGATCTATCCCCAGACTCTTAATCAGTTGCCATATAAACAAATCATCTCTCATGATAATCTCTCTTTAATAAACAAATCTTTGATAAAGCTCAAGATGGGCAAATGACAGAATGCATTTACATATAAATTTAGTGAGTAATATCATTATAAATATATCCTCATGGTGGAGTCAATAATGTAGATAATCTCCTTCATTAAAATACCATTGATAAACATGAAGGATGCATTTAACCATTTACTGTCATGTAATATATGTTACTATAAAAGTGGTCTCATACTACACAATCACTTCCTCGGAGAATATGTTTGTGATATGAATCCACTGGTAGACTCCAGTGGTCTTGAACATCATGGCAGGTAAATTAGGGGGTAAATTGCCAATTCTCCACTGCCAACTCGTCCACTCACCACATGGTCTACCTTCATTTAGTCTAATGCCATTCTGTCCATCAACATTTCGTCTAACAACCGTTTGGTCCAATAACCTTTTCATCCAATCATCACTTTGTCTAATCACCAGGTCGTCTATTACCATTTCGTCTAATAACTAGTTGTTCCCATTTTCTTTTCATTCATTAATATGCACAATTGACACTATAGTTTAATTAGACTAAATGGTACATGGACTAAATGGCTATTGGACCAACTGGTTATTAGAAGGAATGGTATTAGACTAAATTAAAGTAGACTATGTGGTGAGTAGACAAACTGATGATAGACCAAATGATAGTAGATGAGCTGGCAATTGGACGAATTGGCAGACGAATTGGAAATAAACCAATTAGGGTACATTTCAAGAATGTATTTTAGTTAGCTTTTTAATCAATATCAATAATTGTCAATTGCTTAATCATACCTATTTCAATTCAAATCATCTCTCCTCCATTAGAATAACATTTGAAGGGCAAGTATATTGATGCCCTTTTAAATAAAACTTTACCTCTTACTCAGTGAATTAATATCTTAGCACAGATATTTCCTCACATTATCATTATTTTCATTGAAAAACAATTCTATGCATGTACAAAATAGGATGCATTAAAATGTAAGATTCCTCCTGTCATTTTAATTTGTCTTTGTGATCTGTATTATCATTTCTCATTACCATCTCTCCTCCATTAAAATAGCCTTCATGGCACTCCATTAAAGAGTAAATTATGGTTCGCTTGCACCTGTTGCTGTATAGTAGTCAGTGTCTTAATATCTAACATAGATCATCACCCCATCCATAAAATACCAATGAAAATACTTGAAGGAAACCAAAACCCAAGAAGAGAAGCAATCTTATTGGAAAGAGTAAAATGAGAGGAGCAATTTAAAAAAAGTTTCATCAAAATCGGTTATGTAATAAACAAGTAATGGACGTTTAAATAGTCTTGTTGTACTTTCTAGGGGATCCTCAAATTGGCAAACGTGCTTCAAAATGGCTGATTTTGTGGACAACTCTCCATTTGTTTTGTACACAAATTTTCAGATTTTCCCCATTATTTTATATCTTTCACATTATATCTCCTCCTGACCTTGACATATGTGGTGTGAATTATATGTCCCCATGATATATGTTGTGTTCAGAAGGAGGCAAGATGCAATTTAAAAGATAATGTGGAAAATCTAAAAATTTGTGTACAAAACAAATGGAGAGTTGTCCACAAAATCAGCCATTTTGAAGCACGTTTGCCAATTTGAGGATCCCCATAGAAAGTACAAGTTTTCAAACTCCCATAACTTGCTTATTTCATAACCGATTCTGATTAAACTTTTCTTAAATTGTTCCTCTCATTGTACTCTTTTCAATAAGATTGCTTCTCGTCTTGGGTTTTGGTTTCCTTTAATGATGGGTAAAATAATGTGCCATTTACTTTCACCATCAATTTTGAAAAAATTAATCCAGTGCTATCAAAGGCCATGATAATGCATGATATGTTGGCAGACCCCTTTAACATTTTCCAGACCTGTGTGAAAGAAGTGATTTACATTCGGGCGTTCAAACCTTCTCTCAATAGGGACGGAGGGCAATACAAGCTTCCAAGAGTCTACGACCCGATTATCAATTGCTATGTCACCCATCGGGTCAGTTCAGTCATTGCTGAGGAAGGCTGCAGTAAGCAGCCAAATACTTTTAGATAATTCTTCTGATTTTTTCTTTGTATTGAGAGCAAAAGTTGAACTTTTTCTAATTTTCAACCAACACAGATGAACTTTCATGATCATTTATCTTAAAGATGTTTATTTTGTCTTTTTTTGTCTAATTTCAACCCAATTAATACCACTTTACGCAGTGAATTTAAAAATTATGAACACCTACAATTCGGGATGATTCCCTTGATATTGAATTATCTAATTTCAAAAGTGAGATAAATTCCCTAAAGAAATTAGCTTTGTAAAGTAGGGCATCCCCTTGAAAATGAAAATATAAACATACAATAAGTACAGATTAAAAAAAGATCATAAGAAACAAACAACTTTCCTGGTATAACATATAGTTTCAGGTCTAAGAAAATAATACGTAGAATGAATTTATGATTAAAAATCCTACATTTTTACCCACTTGCATTTCATTGATGTCAGAAGAAGAGGGAATACACTATTGGAATTTTTTTATGTTTGTTCATTTCTTTGATGTCATCAGGTAAAAGGAAAGTTATCAACACTCCAACCAGGGTCTTTCCATCTCTCCATCTTCTCTCCTAGCCATTGATTTCATAATGGTGGCCAGTCTCCTGCCCTTAACCTCCCTTCATACTGTACGCTGGTGTTTCTAGCGTCAAAGCCCTAAGGTTATCACTCGCAATGGGTGTTCCACACCAACCCTAACCAAATTACACCTCACGTCTCCTCTGAGGGCTGAAGCTATACCTAAAACACATAGTTCACAAGACCTTCTCAAGAAATTAGAGGGTGGAAGGATATCGGCGTTACTCACAACACAAAGGGTTTACAAAGAGCCTTATATTTAAACAAGAAAGGGGCAAAGGGTGATTTGCCTAAAAAAACTTTCCCTTACATACAGTAGTTGCAGAAGAATGCCTGGTATATAGTTAAATTACAGATTAACAAAAATGAGAAGAAAATGTGTAATACTCCAACATACATGTATGCCACTCTAAGAGGTTACAAGTAATCACTAACTGCACCCCCCCCCCCTTTGAAAATAGACATCAGTTTTTTTCTTATCCACAATCCAATCCAGAGTGCCTGTGCCCACTTTCACCTTTAGGACTATATATTGTAAAAACCAATGCAACATTTCCCTATAAAGTTGTCTAGAATGCATGTATGCCCATCCCTTCCCAAACCCATCCAAAGTTTGGTGAATATGTTGTAATATCGATTATTAATCGTCATCATTCCCCTCCCTTGCATAAGATTCCTGGATACACCAATGTCAATGAAGCGTGGGCTGGTTGAAATGGAGTAGAGTCATATGGGTATTCATAATGACGTTCCCATTGGACTAGACGGCGGACGACATTAATTCAAAAGCTATTAGACCCGCACACACTGGGCAGTTAGTTTAATTATGAGATGGGTGGATGGTTCCCATGCCAGACGAATGAGTGATTGCTTGGCTGGCACAGAGAATACACAGCCCATCAAATACTTAAAAACAAGCTGTGATCTAATATTCAAAATCCTTTCTTGTATAATCTTTATTTATTCATTCTTTTGAATCTTTCATTATCAAGAAACCCATTTATATAATAAACTTATTCATAATGAAATACAGTTGGGATATGTGATCTCTGTCCCAAAGTCTACATGCACACTTGGATCCTCTGTACTTTAATTCACATAAAGATAATAGGAAAAAAATGTTTTTCAGAATAAAAACAAAGAAAGGAAATAAAATCAAGTCTTCAAGAGCCAGAAGGATGTGATAATCTCCAAATTTTTGAAGATGTGAAATATTGCTATCAAATTACCCCAAATGAATTTGAACAAAATTGATGGATCATCTATCTTCTTGCCTTATCCAACAATATCAATGGCATAACCTTTTTGATCAAATTTGCTGTGATAACACTGTTTTAGATCATTTTTATTTTTGTTGGCTCAAGAAAAAAACCATGGCATTATTTGTTGAATTGCTTTCACAAGAATGGAGCAAAGCAAATGAACAATATTTGGTATTCGAATGCTATTCATTAATTAATGCACTACTCTATTGGACATACATGTAGGGTAAATGATAAGCCAAACTGAAATATTCTTTAAAACACCTTTTAGGAAGAAGTTCTGTTAATTTCAACCAAATTCAGATTAAATTATTTGAAATACATTCAAACATTCCAGAACCTTGACAATTTGGGTGGGCTTCAGTCCTTTGTTGAATCATGCGTATGTAACATTATGATTCGGTCCCTGCAATAACACATGTTTAGCTAGCTATAGCTATGCTAACCTTCAGATTTATGCCTGACATCCAGATTTATAATCAGTGCAACAGGCCTGCACAAAATCAAACCCATTTATTATTCTTAGACCCCCCCCCCTCATCCAATCAATTCTAAACGGCTTAATTCTGAAGCTTGGTCTGCAAATTCTCAACTCACATACTTCCCTTTCGTAAACAAAATTTAATCATGGTCGTGTTGATTTTGTTGCCTCATTTGGGCTTCTCAAACTGTCTGCAACTGGAGGCTCTATCATGTACCTCATATTATAATTACAGAAAGAAATAAGAAATACTCTAAAATTTGTGTAATAGATCAATTTGTAGAAAAATATAGCTGTTCAGATAAATTGTACTATAAAATATCTGAAACTCTTCACTGTTTCTGTGTTTCTGAATTTAATGATAGAAAATGTATTTGTAAGTATGATGAACAAACTGAAATAGTAATACATGTGGATCTGAAAATGAATATATAGCGAAAATGAATATATCTCGAGAGTCTATAGGTCAATACTTCCCATGCTATTAAAAGAAATGTAGTTGAATAGTAAAGTTGTCCTCTCAGTGTTTCACATCTTGCTCACGATTATGAAATCAATATTTTTATTTTTACATAGGTCTCCTAAAAACATAGAAATAAATTGAATCCGTGCTGCTATATTGAGGCGTGATAGCTCAGTCGGTAGAGCGAGATTTTGGATTCCGGTGACCCAGATTAGATTCCCACTTGGTGTGCTAGCCGCTAATGCCCTTTGGTCAGGTTATCCTCATCCCTCTGAGAGGACCTTAAGCCTTTGGTTCCCTGGTTGCTTGCTTGCAAGAATTCATGCTTTTCTAGCAATCAGGTAAAAAATCACCACCATGCATAGCATATGTAGTAGTGATTTTAAAGACTCATTGAAATTTTCATTTCATTAGCAAAAATTAAAAAATACCGGTATGTATCGATACTTTCAATTATACTTTCTGAGTGCACATGAAATTATGAAAAACTGTATGTATCAGATTTCAAGACATCAAATAATCAAATTCCTACATCTCCATGATAAGAGAACTATCGATCTGAGCAAACAATTCACGAGAGGAAAAGAGATTCCAAGATACTTCAGTTTCACCAGTCGATATGAGCGTAGGAAGGGGAAACGTACTAAAACAGAATGCTCTATCTCTCTCCCCTCTCTCTCTCTCTCGATCTATTTCTCCCCTCTCTCTTTTCATCTCTCTCTTTTCTCTTAACTCTTTCTGATCCATCCTAAAATCTTCAGTTTTTGTTGTACTTTCTATGGGGATCCTCAAATTGGCAAACATGCTTCAAAATGGCTGATTTTGTGGACAGTACTCCATTTGTTGTGTACAGTATTTTTTCAGATTTCCCTGTTGTCTTTTAAATTGCATATTGCCTCATTCTGAGCAAATTTGTCATGGGAAACTATAATTCACGCCACATAGGCCAGGAGGAGATGATGTGAAATAATGTGAAATAAAGGAGAAAATCTAAAAATTTGTGTACAAAACAAATAAAGGGCTTTCCACAAAATCAACCATTTTGAAGCATGTTTGCCAATTTGAGAATTCCCATAGAAAGTACAAGACTTTTTAAATGTCCACAACTTGCCTATTTCATAACTGATTTTGATGAAACTTGTTTTAAATTGTTCCTTTTGTTTTACTCTTTCCAATAAGATTGCTTCTCTTCTTGGGTTTTGGTTTCCTTTAATTCATCTTTTGTCATTTATGTCAAGCATTTGTTTCTCCACCCTTCTTATCCTCGCTTGGATCTTCTCTTGATCTCTTGATCTCTCCCTTCATCCATGCATCTTTTTCTCATCAATTTCAAGCAACAACTGGTCATTTTCTTTCAAAAGGTTTTATCCTCCCCTCTATTCCTCGAATGAATCTTCTTTTGATCTCTCCCATCATGGCATCATCCTACAGTATCTCACCCCGGTCAAGCAAGAAATGGTCACTATCTCAACCCCTTCTCTTGATCTATTCCATCATCCATGCATCCTTTTTTCATCCACATGTATGTCAAGCAAAGAGACGGTCATGGAGTGTAGAAACCGTATCACCGACGACTTCTCCCAAGATCGCTTTCTGGGACGCAAAACAAATCAATAGTGAGTGACAGCGGCCGAGATAGAGAGAGTAACAGACCCTACAAAGAAGTGTGATTCCATGAATACACACTTTATTACATTCTGAAATCCAATGCACATCCACCATGGTTGTTGACAGCATCTAAACGCAATGTGATATTTCATTTCATTTCACTAATTTATTTCACCATTGTTAAAAGCTGTTTTTCAAAGGGGCCATAAATAATATACAATACATACAAATATTCGCTAGAGGGTATTCATTTGTCTCGCAATCTACTATGGTCAACAAGGAAATTTGTGATCACTCTCGCAAAAAGTGTTCACTAGCTTACAAGTTCACGAGCTTTCGAGTGCCGCTGCAACTCTTTACTAGCTTACAAGTTCACGAGCTTTCGAGTGCCCACTCGAAAGCTCGTGAACTTGTAAGCTAGTGAACACTTTTTGCGAGAGTGATCACGAATTTCCTTGTTGACCATAGTAGATTGCGAGACAAATGAATACCCTCTAGCGATTATTTCAATCCGCAATAATGAACCTATTTAGTATCATACAAATATTGTTATACTGGTATTTTTTTTAAACAAACTTAGGTAATTCATACAAAATTAACAATATTTTACTCCATCCCCCCCCCCCATTTTTATTTTTTAAAAAGGATTTTAAAAGTGATTTAGCATGCTTGTTTATAGCCTTGTTTACCCAGAAGAAATTTTTTATGATAATCTATCATGCCACAAACATGTTCATAATAGATGTATACTGGTCAGCTGATCGCAAAATACTTTTACTCATTGAATAAACCATCACACATTTTTTTCCTATTAAAACCTAGCACTCGATGAAAGAAAAGCATTTATTAACTTTTAATGTTTTTAGTCATTGATGAAATGAATATGAATTTACCACACCAAAACACCCAAATCTGATAAGATCAGAATTATTGCTTTCTCTCGTTTTCTGAATCCTGCATAATTATGAAGACAACTGTAGACTCCATAAGAGGTGAGCATTGAAAAAAACATGGACAATTCAGACTTGATGCAATTTGCTGCTTTCAAAAATCATTTTGATCATTAAGAAATATGAAAACAAAGATTCTCTGAAATCAATGTTATCTTACTTAAAATCAATTTCAATCATTAGTGAATCACTTCCAGGAGTCATTAGGTTAAAGTTCTGTTTGAAAACAAAAAATCCATAATGTTCCTGAAATTTTCTTGAAATAGCATTGGACCTCGTGAAGAGAGGGATGGAAATCTTCTTCAAAGCATTCAAGTGTAGTTTATTAACTTTAAAATGTTACACGTTATCAGAGGGAACACATCTATCATCTAGCTAGCAGATTCTAAGTAAAGAAAAGAGGATGCAGTCGATGCGGAGGCACAACTAGACACAGCCATCAGACTATTTGACGACACAGAAATCAATGAATATTGCCGTAAGCATCAAGACCACGAAGACACAAGCACCAGACTGAAAAGTTCCTTACAGGAATCCTTGGTTGCTATTCAATGCACATTTATGTTGTATAGAAGGGGTAAATCAAGCATTGGAGAGCCATGGGCGCCTCCGAGACAAAACCAATAACTTGAGGGGGAAAGGGGTCACCTCTATGTAAGGAGTCTACAGCATACCAAAGATGCTTCACAACTTGGAAGGAATGAACAGAATGGTGTTTCTATCAGCAGATTTTCGTTTTTATGAAAAAAATATATATAAACCACAACTTTTAGATTGGGTAGTGGGGAAGGAAGTGGTCTATGATCAGCTGGAAACCCCTTTTCAAGACTATGCATTAATTGTCACTTTGGGGCAGGTGGTTTGGAGAATGTTACCTTTCTGGATCGATTCATTCTCACCACATACAGGTGTAGCGCTCATAAAAGTGTATGTCCTGCAGGAGTGGGAAGCCAAAGAGGAAGATACAAACACAGCATTCCATTTACAAGAGCTCTATAAACAAATTTATCCTATCTTCTGGAAATACATAGATCTATGAAATACCATTACTCATACTGCAAGCCAAGAAAAAAGTCATTGTTCATAACATTGGGTGTTGTGGCGCAGTGGATTAGTCTCCAGACTTTGAAACAGAGGGTCATGGGTTCGAATCCCAGCCATGGCGTAGTCTCCTTCAGCAAGAAACTGATCCACAATGTGCTGCACTCAACCCAGGTGAGGTAAATGGGTACCGGTAGGAATTCCTCAAGAAACTGTTTGCGCTGTAAACGCCTAGCTTAGCCGGTTAATATAGGAGCGCCTTGAGCACCTAACAAGGTGGATATGTGTGCAATATAAATACCCTATATTATTTTTCTTATAATATACCGCACCGTACAGTATGACTCTGGATCTCAGAAAATCCGAAATTTTGTTTAATAAAGGGATGGTCCAGGCTGGATGATATATTTATATCTCAATAAACAGAGTATAATAGTAATTCACAGAGCAAAATGCTGAAAATTTGATTAAAATTGGGTAACAAATAACAAAGTTACTGAGTTTAAAGATTTGTGTTATTCCGGTAAAACAGTTCTTGGCATGTCTTCATGAATATTCATTAGGTGGGCTGATGATGTCATATCCCCAATTGTTCTTTTGTATTTTATTATAAAAAATTAGGTTTATTCAAATTTTTTCTACCAATAACTAAAGCAACTGGATTGACAACCGATTAAGTGCATTAGTTATTTCTTGCCGCAACTTATTTCATCATAATGGAGACACATCATTTACACACGTACAAGTATGAAAAAATGAATCAATTATCATTTCATGTAATAAACATAAGAAAAAGGAAAGTGGGGATATGACATCATCAGCTTACCTAATGAATATTCATGACGATGTGCATATAACTATTTTCACAAAATATTTATTAACTTTAAAATTCAATAACTTAGTTATTTGTTGTCCGATTTTGATTCTGATTTCCTTCAGCAAGAAATTTATCCACATTGTGCTGCACTCGACCCAGGTGAGGTGAATGGGTACCTGGCAAGATTAATTCCTTGAATGCATGAGCGCTGAAAGGCAGCTCGAGCTAAAGCCGGGGTAATAATAATAATAACGCGCCTCGGAATATAATATTTCTAGATAGATGGCGCTATATAAATGCCTATTATTATTACTATTATGAAATCTTTAGCATATTGCTCTGTGAAGTTTACTCTCTTTATTTACATGTAGATATAGATCTTTTAAGCCTGGACCATTGTTTTAAATTTGATGTATTTAAATAAAGGAAATGTCATACACCTGTTGAATCAGATATATAAGAAGTTCCCTTTCATGTTTAACCAATTAATGATTTTTTTTTTATTCAAAAAGACTTAAAACCTCCAATGTTTCACTTTGTGCAACGCTGTGGCTGTATTGGTTAGGTAACTTAGGTTCAAGCTAACCGCTGTTTGCAGTGTAACATTTCCAGTTGCTATGGAAATTTAATCAAATATTGATCCAGAATACATTGATCTTATTCACAATGGAACTGAACAAACAAAATATGTGAGCTATGCTGTCATCTATTCTTCAAATCAAGATTTAATTTTCACTCCCTAGATGGTGTCTGGAGCAACATGAGAAATTACTTGTTTTGGAGTAAAAACAAGATAATTATCAATTGTTCTTATTTTCTAAAATGACTGATTTTGCAAGAGAGAAAATGAAAGAGGCTTTATTCAAAAAGTATATACTGTAATTTGAATAAAGGATGACTTTTCACTCTTTTAAAGCATATTGTGTCATAAAAGAGTTCAATCTTTGATCATTTCATTATTTTTCAGCCTCAATCTCCACATTTTGGGGTAAAAGGCTCATGAATAGATGAGATTAATTTCATATATATTGAGACCTGCAAAAAATGAACTGGGTTTTATTATTTGATGGAAGGGTGGACTTTCCCTTTAAGACGGTTTTATGTACCTTTTATCAACGCCTGGCCAGACGTTCCCATTTCTAGGAGGGTAACGCTTGTCACCCAAGGGAGTTTAACATTACAAAAGCACAAACCAAGCAACGGACAAACAACCAAATAGAAGACTGATCATGTCCTACATCAGGTTCTCAAAAAAAAAAAACTCACTTCAATTACTGCTTAGGGAGGAAGCATACACTTTTCTTGCTGGAGATGTAATTTTCAACTGGATAAAGACAAACCAAAAACTATAAAGAGCATCCTTTCTCCAAGCAATACTGTACATTATGGATTATATTTGGTTGACAAGGGAATTGGAGATCTTTTCCTCTTTTTCCATGTTAGGACATCCTGGAGTAATTAGATTTTGAGAAATTTCATCTTCGTCTTCGTTTCCTGCCTGTGGGCTTTCTTTTTGTTCTTTATTCGGTACCTTCGCACTGGGAAGCTGACTATATGCAAGAGAGCAAAGGACATACATTTCTAGAAAGGCAAAAAGGAGGAAATAACATGGATATTTCTATTTTGCTCCTGAAGTCTTAAATGGTGTCTTTGTATCTAACTTTAGCGTTATGATTAATTTCATACATGTAACTTCATTGACTAGTTAATGTGTCAGGCAACCATCAAGATTGAGTGTTTTTTTTTTACTTTTCTAGTACAATTCATCATAAATCCAAGATTCCAACAACATGTGTTAAATTTGTAAATGCACAGGTCTACAAGTCCTCCAGACACATACTGTATACAATGCATTTTGAAAACAGACATTGAGTACAAATGGGGCCTCTGCGTATGTGCACCCAAAATGAGAGTTAAAAACTAAACATGAATTTCTTTACTCCTCAAAATCTGAATCTGACATGGTTTCCTACAATGCAAATTCTGAATATTACAAAAGATTGCCAAATATCTCTTCACAATTAGTGCTAAAAAATATTGTTGCTTTTTTTTCTTAAAAAGAAGAACATCACTTTGAAATTAGAAAGGCATTGGTGCTCCAAGTATAAATTGTATAAAATATTCATGTATAAACTAACACAGAATATGTTACCCAAATATTTTTATACCATGTTTATGTACAGTAAATCATGATATTCATTCCTATGACACAAGAAATTCACTAAATTTTCATAAATATTAGCAAATCCAATCACAACCACAACATACATGTAGTCTATTTGCCACAAAGGTCCACACATTTGGCACTCTTTGCCAATGGATGTTAAAAACTCATCGTTATTATCTTCATTCAAACAATAGTTAAAAAGGCAACTCCTTACAGGGGAATGAAACCTTTGGCATAAGTAGGCTTGCGTCGAAACAGAAAAATCAAAGAAACAGATCAACGGAAGTTTGAGAAAAATCGGACAAACAATGAGAAAGTTATGAGCATTTGAATATTGCAATCACTAATGCTATGGAGATCCTCCCATTGGCAATGCGACAAGGATGTGTGATGTCACATGTGAACAACTATAAAATACCCAAAAAATGCTTCTTTTTGCTTTTCTTATGGTGATACAAACTCTTTATCCATGATGGATTCTTTAAAAATCTGTATTACATGCCCTCCTATAGAAAGAACACAATGATCTACTGATAGATGTGATAAAAAGGCAATGTAAGTGAAATAAATAATTAATTAGTGGGGAGGGTTGTTCACAAGTGACATCACACATCTTTGTCGCATTGATGATGTGAGGATCTCCATAACATAATTAGTGATCGCAATATTCAAATGCTCATAACCTTCTCATTTTTGTCTGATTTTTCTCAAACATTCTTTGATCTTTTTCTTTGATTTTTCTGTTTTCACACAAGGTACATGTATCTTGTTCTTAAGGTTTCATTCTCCTTTAAAGTTTAATAATATGTACATAACTGTTCTTTACATATGAGCATGGTAGGTGGGTGGGTCGGGTTATTATGTATTGGTTTTCTTTTAACAGCACTGATGTGGTCTCTTGTAACTTGATAAACCATCCTTATCTAAAACACATGACCAGTCATTATACTTGACCAGTCATACTTGACTTCTCATCACCAGCCATTAGTAAATCAATGTGTTGGGTCAAGTAAATGACCAATGATCTGCACACCTGCATAACCAATAAGGGATTCACTTTGTCAAATGCCTTGTCCCAACTCTTGCCAACTCCTGGAAGGTTAAAAATTATCATCAATCTACTGCTCTGATAAATTTACTTTCCCTTTTTAATTAGTTTAAAGAGAAATTCCAGTAGTTGCAGTAAACACTGATTTCATGAGAAAGTCTCTAAAACAAGGCTTAATTGTCAGTATATCATCGAGGATCTAGATCTGGTACAGTTACATTAACTGAACTTTGTGAAATCTTGAAATCTACGCTGAAAAATGTTCACACCGAAGATCCCCAACACAGATAAGCGCACGTGGGACAATGTATAATTATTGCTTAGAGCGTCAGGCCCGACGCTCTACCCGAATCCTGTGCTTATTTGCTGATTTCTCAGCAATTACACAATTTCTTCCAGAATCCTTTGGCACATGCGTTTTATTTATACAAACAGACACTTTGGTGGTCATTTCATTGGATTCTGTACGAACTCATTTTGATATCGTTACCAAAACTAGCATTTACCTTTAATTATAACTTTCTATTTGGGTTAGATTCCTCCATTGAAGCAAAGTAGGTGTACAATACTCCAATACATACGGTGCTTTTTGCATAATATCATAGACATTAAAGTGCAGTGGAGTTCCTCATCCTTTTAAATTATATCTGACTGATACACTTTTGTTAACCACATACATGTACATTGGTTAACAGATGTGTATCAATCAGATATAATTTGAATAATAATAATAATACAGTGCTTGTATAATGCACTGCCCGTAGGCATGTCTATGCACTGAAGAAAACTGAGAAAGAAGGAATTAAGAGTGGATTAAAGTTATGTACATGTAGACTGTCTCAATTAGAAAAAAATATTAAACAAATAGGTTATTAGTAATTATTGTCAGCCAAATCCAGCTTCTAATTAAAGGCATGCAGAGAAGGGATCTCCACTCTACATACAAAGTGTATGGGCATATGTTACTTATGTATGGCTACAATGTAGCCATACGCCGCGTGTTCGATGGCGGAGGGCATAAAGTTGCTTTTTTTTCAATCTCAAAACGACAGGCTTTTGTTTTTGCTCTTTTTGGTTTTGGCTCTACGTTAATCTTAGAATATGTGGATTAGACCCTCTACTATAGAAATTCATGGTTAAACTAAGTTCAAATTTAGGTGGACAGACATACGTGACATGGCCTCATCACAACACATCCGTCCACACTGCACTGCCACTTTACACGGTCTCACAATGACTCACGCCCCTCTCCGCCGTCTCGAGCACACGTCCATTCAGACCAATCGCTGACGACACTCTCACGGTAATCTGCCCCGGTGGGGGTGAGCCAGGTGACCGATGATTCACTCCCATGTAATAATCGTCACGGTAAACCTTACCTTTCGACTCGAGAAGAGTGGGCTCGGTTTCCATTTTTTCTGGGAGCGGTGCAGGGGCACTCTCCACTTCCATTGATTCAGCATCCACCTTAGCTACATCCATTTCGTTTGAATAACTAGAAAACTTCTTCGAAGAAAGGGCTGTTTCTTCTCGGCGCCAGGACAAATTTCAGAAAAGAAATACCTTGTTGGAAAGAGAGAGGGCGCTATTTGAAAATCAGTATATACATCTCTATGGAGGAATAGAAATCTTGAAACTAGTGATGATATTGAAAATATGTTTTTTAATGATTTTCCCAAACTGAGTAAAGAAAATAGTTTTGTGAATATCAAATAACACATGAAGAATGTTTTCAGGCTTTAAAGGGAATGAAATGGAATAAATCGCTTGGCAATGATGGTTTTACCGCAGAGTTCCACTTTACATTTTGGTCACTTTAGAGAAAATCATAGTTGAAGCTTTCAATGAGAGTTTTGAAGTTAATGTTGTCAAATTCGCAGAGACAGGGGGTAATTACTCTAATTGAAAACGAAGGTAAAAATCCTTTGCACATGAAAAACTACAGGCCGATAACTCTTTTGAATGTAGATTATAAAATTTTGTCAAAAGTGTTAGCGACAAGCGTGAAAGAGGTCTTGGGAGCCCTTGGGAGATATCATTCATTGTGATCAAGTGGGTTGTGTCAAAGATCGTAATATTGGGGAAGCCGTTCAGTTGATTGATGATATGTTTTTCAGACTTTGTATCAACCCTTAGGTTTTTTAATTGCAGTGGATTTTGAAAAGGCATTCGATTGTATCTCTCATAAGCTTTTATTCAAAACTTTAGAACATTTCGGGTTTGGGAAAAATCTGTGTTCTTGGGTAAAAACTCGTTATAATAATGTTAGTAGTTGCGTGTTGAACGGGGGGCATTCTACGGGATATTTTGAAGTTGATAGAGGAGTAAGGCAGGGGGATCCAATCTCTCCATATTTATTTATCATAGCGACTGAATTATTAGCTCATTATATTAGGAGAGATGTTAATATTAAAGGGATGGGATTTGGGAAACGGGAAATAAAACAAGTTCTGTATATGCAGATGACATTACATTGTTTTTAAAAGATATGAACTCGATCCATATAGTAAAGAAAATATTCTCAGATTTTGACAATTTAAGTGGATTGAAGATTAATATGGATAAAACAAACTTTTTGTGGTTGGGAGAAGAAAGATATAGATCTGGTTTACCACTTCTTGGACATTGGTTACAACATATTAAAATCTTAGGGGTATATTTCGCACGGGATTATAAAGTCAAAGATGACTTGAACTATAAGGAAGTTTTGAGTAAAATTAAAAGACTTATTGGTTGGTGGAAGCAAAGAGATCTTACGATGTATGGTACCCGATGACAGTCCCAAAAGACGTTTTTAAGGAAATAGAAAAAAAATTATTTTAATTTTATTTTTGGAGGAAGAGATAGAATAAAGCGTAAGGTTCTAAATCAAGACTATGCTGTTGGAGGACTGAGAGCTCTAAATTTTGAGGTCTTTGGACCCAACGAATAATGTGGATTAAACGTTTGCTGGACGGAGGGAAAAATTGGGGTTGGAAAGCAACCTTCCATTATTAAGTGTAGACATTTTGGAGGGAAAGGTAATCCCATTATTTTTTATAACAAGCGTATATGCCTCAATGATAAGACTGTTTTTATATATTGAATTATTTCAGAAAGGTAGAGTTAAGGTCTCGCATATATAGTTGGAGGTCAATTAAAACCAGTTTCATACTGGTATAATCTGAAATTTTCATCTGAAAACTTGCTCAAAATTCCAAAGATATTTTCAGTAATAACAGAAGAGTGGATACAAGGTGATTTATGGAAATGAATACAGACAGTTTTTAAATTCAATTGATGATATGTGGGCATGTTCAGAAACTATGTGATATAAAATCTAGACGAATATATGACCACTTCATTGAAAATTTTCAAATTGATTATGCATTTCATGTTACAGATGGGCAATCCGAATATGATTTGGGAATGGGGGAACTGAAAGAAGTGTTTCTGAAACTGAAATGTGCAACGCTGTGCAATAAACACAAAGAAGTTCAATACAAACAATAGGGGCTGTGTACACGAAAAGGGAACTTTTTAAATTTGGGTTTGAGACAGATAATGTGTGTTCCTTTTGAAAAAAAAAAGTTGAGTTTTACCAACATTTATTTTCTTATTTGTCCTGAAGTTAAGCGATTATGGGAAGAGATGAGTAAAATATTTAAACTGAATGAACTTGGCAGTGACAGTTGGAAAACAATAATGGGGATATATGGAAATACTACAAGAATAACTTTAATAAACTAAATTATATATTTAATTAAGTATATTATTTTTTAGTTCAAGAAAACAAGGAATATTGCCAACCGTACAGAAAGTGACACATTTGGTTAAAGAGTATAGAGATACGGAATATCAAATAGTGTTTAAAAAGGGGAAGCTGGGGTGCACTTAAGGAAATGGGAACAAATCAATGCATACCTTACTTAATACTATGGATGTATTGGTTGCTTCATGTTGTTTCTGTTTTGTTTTGATATTGATATATTTATTTGTTGATTGTTTATTTATTGTATACATGCAAAGAATATTTACATGAATTTTTATTGTAAACTTATTGATTGGAAAGAGGAAGAAAATAAAATATTATTTTTAAAAAAATGCATTCTATCTTAATTGGTGGTTCATACTTGATACTTGATGCGATAATTCCTCTTGCAGCTCCAAAATGCTAAACTGGAATGAATATACATACAAACTGAAAATACAATTGACAACTAATAGTAGATAACACTGATGATTTTTATCTTTTTGGAAGCACTTTCATGATAGGCGTATTATTTTTTTATATATAAATTTATTACTTATTGATTTCCACATTAACTCATTATTATCTCTTATCAAGTATGACCAGGCGCGTAGCCAGGGGGCGGTTGCCCCCCCTAAAAAAAAAGTCCCCAAAAATAAAAAATAAAAGAAGGGAAAAAAGAGAGCAGAAAGGAAAAGGGAAGAGAAGAAATGTAACTTTGTGTTTTTTTTTCCTTTTTATTCTTATTTTTTCTCAAAAGAGAAACTCCTTCAATCTTGCTTTAAATTTATTTATGAATGACAATATTGAAGTTCTCCATTGTTTCCCCCGCCCTTTCTCAAACAGTTTTTCCACCTCAAAAACTGTTTGATGTGTTTCTTGCCAGTTAACGTTCAAATGTATAGAGTAGGGTTAGGCCGAAGTATATGAAGGTATCTTTTTTTTATTATTTATCGCGCAACTTCTGGTCGGGTCGGCTTCGGGCGGGTAAATTCTTTATATCAATTTCTACCGTCACCTCCATAAAGTCAACTTCTCCCGCTTTTCAGCTCATTACTAAACAACCATAATTTTAGAGCAAACAGGTTCCTAATTTAAAAAGAGGAAAGTATAAAATTCGTGTCGTATTGAATAAAAAGTACAGTATTTTTTATTAAATTCTATTAAACTTCATGTAATTTCCCTGCACATTCATCTCCTGTCCTGTTTTTCGCCCTCAGTTTGAAATTTTGAATGACACTTAATTTTTATTTTATAATTCAAAATGAAGCGCTTCGGGATAAGTACAACAAATTAGGCATACTTTTTTATATATATAATTTCAATAAATCACAGAAGTTTCAACTTTTTGGGCACTATTTTCATAGCTTGTAATGAAGTTCAATAATCTTAGAAAATCAATTGATTTGAGCCGATGGGGTATTAGAGATATCTGCATTTGATGAAACGTCCGCCCTTTGAAATTTCAGTGTTTCATTGCTCTGCGCGGGGAGGAATATCTTCCTCCCAGCATATATGCTTCTTCTCCTCTGTTTTGCGATTTAAAGAATTGAACTGTCGCTAAATTGTTTGTAATCAAATCTGATCTTTCCAAGGGAAGTATTCAATATATCTTTGAGAATACCCTTTCCTCGGGACCCTTTTTATGGAAAAAAAATGATAAAACGCTTTAGCTTCCGCGCTTCGCGTTTCATTCTAATTTATGAAACACCAAAAGCTTCGCGCGGGAGGGGAAACTCGCCCTCCCTGCACCCACCCCTTTAGGGAGCGCTAAGTGTTTTGACACGCTTCGCGTGCATTACTGCCCCCTCCAAAATGAAATCCTGGCTACGCGGTTGAGTATGACTTTTGAACTCCATTATGAAATAAAGCAATTATGGCCTAAATAATATTGAAGATTTGAAGGCAGACAATAGTACATGTAACTTCTATTCATAGTAACATATTGCCACTGAAATGTTTATTCCTACACTTTTCGAGCGTGAATCATTCAAAATAGAACATGAAATAAGGATTTACCTAATTATACACAAACACAACTAGTGAAAGGGGTCTCCAGGCTGAAAATAGCAAACCCCTAAAGCCAATACAAATTGAGACTATAAATAATCATTTTCTTAAAATCCCCAACACCTTCAAATACCCCCCCCCCCCCACGTCAGTTCAGTTCCCTTTACTCTCTTGACAACCAATGAAGGCCAGGGACAACCATCCCAACACCCCCCCCCCTTGTACGGCCATATTAATCAATTTATTTTTTATTCAAACTTAGATCTTTTGGGGGTTTGGGGTGTAGGATGTTTTCAATGCCCCTCTTGTTTTATTCTTCTCCCCCAGTAAAGGTGACAGAGGCCCAAGACAGAGTGGTCTAGCTTCTAAGCCTTGGCTAGGTCTCATAGGGGGTGGTCAGGTGTACACTTTGAGGGGCTGAAAAGATCAAGAGAAATAAATAGTTAGATGATTTATTTCGAAAATTTTGGCTCCTCCCTATCATGGTTGCATCAAAATTAGGTCACAGAGGCACTAAAGTGCAACATTAAAGCCTGGTCGCTTTGCTTTCTTGCATAATTGCTCTCAGACCGGCCCTCGGAGTACGTAGCCTACTTATTTTTTTTTCTACATTTTCCATTTGGAGGAGATTACATGAATTTAAAAAAAGGAATATTATTGTCATGTACAAATGGGGGTAGGCTATTATCATTCCTAAAGAAAAAGGGGGCTAATGATTATTGTCTATAAGGAATGAGGTCTGATTTTTATAACGGAAAATGTCTTCTTTAATTCAAATAATTAAGACGGTCGCTATGCATAATTTCATAGCTAGGGTAATTGTTTACAAGAAAAAAAGCTTGTTGGTCTACACTTCAAATTTCAAGGATTTAAATAAATCCAGATGGAGAGGATATAGTGACCAGCCGAATATTGCATTTGTTTTCTTAAAGTCATCCCAAAACATCATTGAATTGAAATCTTTTAGCTCAGAAATCCACAAGATTTAAATCTAAGGCTGATATTAAGCTGGTTTATATTCACAGCCAACCTGGATTTATTCCAATTCCTTGTGATTTAGAGTGTTCAACTACCAACGGTATCTAGGCATCAATATAATATTAAACATACAAATTCTGCTCTCCAAAAATTATTGATATTCTATGGTTCCCTCTGAAATTCGAGGATACCATTGGCATTATTCTTCGAAATTCCTTAACTGCAAAAACTGGATCGTATTGTTTACAGTGGCAACCAAAAATTAAAGAGAGTGAGAACGTAATATTTCTTCATCAGTCATGTTTTCTGATGAGACTTTAGATGGAGTGGAATTCAAATCCTCTTGGAAGAAGGAAAGGTCTGTAAAATATATAATAAATCGACTTAAAAGCGTTGGTCTAACCTGAATTCTGAATCTAGTTCGTAGTCTGTTGAATATGTGTACAAATTGTCGTATGTGTGCGTGTACAGGCGGTTGCGCTGCGACCGTAGGTGGGTTCGGCGTAGGTTCGGCATGTTTTAACGGCGCTCTCATTAAAAAAAAAGAGAGTAGGTCCTAGGCCTATATGCGCCAATCAAAGTTATCTGATCATCTCACTTAATGTTTGTATATTTTCAGTAGATAAGGCCTTAAGATATTCGAGCAGATCAGGATCGATCGTCAACCAGGGCTAGCCAGGCGGCTGTCTAGACTCGACTAGAGAGAAAATCATTTACCAACGCACTCACACATTCATTGACATTGTACGAGGTTAGTATATGTACTAACCTCGTACAATAGACCGCGTTTGACCCTGGATTTCAAAGTAGTCGGCAAACATCGCTTCATTGCTGAAGTAAACTAATATTTGCCGAAACTCCTCACTACGCACCGGGGCTCTTGCCGGTAAGTAGCGATGGTGGCAACAAATAGGAAATTATTTTAAAATCATAATCATTAAAAAAGAGCAAATTTCGGTTACCTCGGCCGCAAAAAGGACTTCGCTTGTCTCTTCTACGGAAATACAAAGAAGCCCGTTGGTGGTGCTAATAATTTCACAACCTTGATTCAGCTCCTCGGTAATTTTACAACTGTATCTAAATTCTTTGAATGCGCAATCCTTATGATTAATTTACTAATTATGGGCACCAATGAATGAAATACCTTCAAAAACATAATTAAAGATTATTATTGGTGATGATAACACTTATTTGCAATGAATTTAAAAAGATGACTAATAAAAAAAATGAAAATAATTTACGTGCCTGGAAAGAAACCAGCTGTACAAGCTTTAACGAACGTCAATAATACGTATACGGTATCCCAAAGTCTATACAATAAAAAGATTGGACACTTCACGGACTTCGCGTAGTGCCTTGCGTCGATTTGCGTGTAAAATAGGTGCCTAGTCTTTCCCTTGTCGTGTCTTTGATACGAATATAAATCGCGCGCCCTCTTTAGGCGAAAATTGACTGCGCTGAGCAGAATTCATCTCCGTAAAATCTTCACTAAAAATATACATGTTTTTTAAAAGAAACTTCAAGGAGAAGTCACGGAAGGATCTAAATGATTTCGTAAGTGTCATAGCAGAATGTGATATATAAAATTATTGGTAATAATTTATTTGAGCAAATGTCTATAAAAGTTTAAGAGTGTCGTGTGTGTCGCGTGCATATGACTGTTATTCCTTCGCACGCGAGATGCTTTGAACCCATGGGTGTTACTAACGTAGCTTACTCTCAAAGCCTGGTATTCCTTCCCATTCACATGCACGAAGTGCCCCAAAACCTGAAACTCGCCCCCAAGATTTCTACTTTCCTTCTAAAAGATGTAGCCCTACTACATGGGATAAAAATTCATTTCCGACATTTCTACACTATCGATTATATTTTTTAACAAGAACTCATTCATTACGCGAATCCTGTGTTTAAAAAATACCCCACCAGCTTATAACACAGGAACTCCATTGCCTTGCGTGTTGTGTCAATGGGAGCTCAGGTGGGGTATTTGAAACCCCAATTTCAGATTTTGGGAGAGCTCTCGTTTAAACTGGGGTGGGGTTCATCTGACTGCTGATAATGCCTTGCATGTTAGTCAATGGGATCTCAAGTGGGGTATTGACACCCCAATTTCAGTTTTTGGGAAAGTTGCATTTCTCGCGTTTAAACTGGGGTGGGGTCGATTACTGCTGCTGCTGATAAGAGCCGATAACACCAATGCCTGCCACCACAACAGGCTGATGAACAGCATGGAGTGGGATTGCAGCTGTCCTTGTTACGTAATAGTATAAACAAACTCTTCAGAGCTTCCTGGCTGACATTAATCTTGAAAGAATGAATTTGTATTCTATTTGTTTTAGGACATTAGCATATCTAAAAACGATTCGGAATTTAGATGAAGATCAACATGAAATTTTGAACGATGCAAAATGACCCACAATTGCCGAAATAACAATAAGTTTAAAAAAATCACCCTCTCTCTCTCTTGCTCTCTCTCTCTCTGCCAGGCCTTATGAAGGTCACTTCTCCTTGGGGGAAGGTGGATTATCTGGGAGAGTGCGTGGTTGTTTACTTAAGGATAACCATTCCTTGTTGATATCGGGATGGGGGGGGGCGAGTGAAAGTAGCTTGGAATTTGAAATTGGGGTGTCAGATGAGATCCATTTTTAAACACAAATTTTCGTAATGATCAAAAAATGAGAAAAATATTATGAAAAGACGGAAGAGACTTGCCCATCTTGTTTCCTATTGTGCTTCCCCAACGTTACAGATGCGTACGTCGTTAACCGAAGTTTGGACTCCTTGTCATACGTGAATAAATTTTAAGTTGACAATTCGAAACACATTAATTGTCGATACCCACACACGCACCAATCATACACGAAAATGCACTGACATTGACTGGCCTGCATTCTGGAAGCCTCTCCATTTGTTGGGATTTATTTTAAGGTGCCACCCCTTTTACTTTTATAACAATTATTACATTATCGTGATATTGGGAACCACCGTTCACTTCATACAGCAGCGCTTTATTCAGTCACACGCACGGTTCCCTAGTTGGCGGAGTACAGCAAGTCTGCATATGCCGACTTAACCCAAGACAAGACAAGACTATTTCCACCTACATTCACTTTGTACACAAGTGCACGTATACAATCGACGAGTGGTTCCCGAAACCACGATTTGGCCACAATTATCAGCCCCACTTTCAAAATGGAATAATTGCAAGCATATTTTAATAGATCTAAATACCAAATAGGCCTATTGGTAACTTGTGCAGGCAACTTTTGAATACTTTATTTCTAAGTGGGGCATCTCAAACCATTGCGGCAGAAAAAACGACTGCTAACATTCGGACCGCATAGACCAAGTGTGCAATACAGTTTTTGCATTGCATTGATTTTGAATGCAGAAGAAAATGAACAATCATGTAAAAAAATGGTGAACGTATGGTTTTATTTTGTTTGGTATATTGTAGAACACTGTTGTCAAATGGTTGTCAGACGTCAGAGATTCACATCAAAGACACAGGCTCACAGGTTATCAAACGAGTTCACCAAGAGGTAAGACATGGCTCAGATGCATAAAAAGTAGCAATTGCTAGCTTAGCAAAAGATCATGAATTAGCAATTGCTTTATTCTGTATGCATAACACTTTGCTTGTGCTTAAACCCTTTTGTTTCCTTCAGAAAGCTATTGCTCGTGGCTTAAACAATAGCGACGTCATGGTGGTGGGAACGCGACTCACAGAACAAAAGCCGGACTTGATTCCAAAACTGGCATTGCAAAATACTGCTTCTGTCATGTAACATCTTTTCCTTTAGAAGTGGTTTCAAACTATTCCTTTAATTTGTTTCTAATTATTAAATTTATATCAAATTGCAGAAATTGCAAAATGCAGCTGCATAATAAATCTATCTAGCAAGTGATGTAAAGGTGTTAATGGTTAATTGTCAAGCAAATGCGAGCAGGCAGTTACTTGAACTTACTAGTAGAAGCATTTCCTTTCTCATTTTTATGCGTACGAAATCAAGTACAAGCGAAGCAAAGGCCTAGCAAAGGCAAATGCTTCTTTTTATGCATCTGATTCATTTACATTTCCTAAAACTATATGTATGTAGTTTTAATTGACCTTGAGAGATACCACATTTCTAAAACTTAGTCTATTATTGTCTTGAGCCATTGACAAATGGAATATGGGTATTTTGTGAGGGGGGAGGCAGTGTACATTATGTGGTATTTCCTAAAAGTATAGGCCAGCATTATTCATCATCACACACAGGCATTCAGAGAAATGTCAAGAATATTGAGAGGTTTCATCATCAAAGATACATAGGACTGTCCTATACAAGGAGGTCAGTCGTTCAGTAGGGGGTGTCTGATAGACTCATTCCTAGAGCTTAAAATTCTTCAAACATGTATTCATTATGACAATATAGTAGAATGTGTCTTGTACACTGTTGTATTTATTTCAATGGTAATTTTTTATCAAACTAGAAAATAGGAAAAGTTAAAAGTAGTCTGCGGTCTTACAGGTGCAACATATTTGTGATAAAAAGTGTAAAAATTCAAGTCAACACTTAATGTTACTCTCTCTTTAGGGTACTTAATTAGAATGATAGAGAAAACGAAATCTCATCTGTGGAATATATATACATACATTTCTGATGGTAATTTTGGTTTAAACTATTCTCTCATCTCAGATTCAGACGGATCCGGAACCAGAGAAGACTGTTGATCTAAGTCTACTTGGAAGCCAACCCCCGGTATGTACCATCATCTCCTATACATCTCCTTTTTCGTTCTTTCTTTCTTTTATTTTTGTTTCTTCCTTCCTCTTCCTCACCCTCATCTGCCTTGTCCGCTTCCTTCTCCTCTGTCTCAATTTTGGACTTGAAGTTTCACCAAAGATTTCCACAGAGATCACTAGCAGTTTGACTTTGTTATGACTCTTTCACTCCTCTGTGAGGCAAGCCCTAGAAATGATCATACCTTGAACCTTTCCTGTATTTGATCCATTATTTTTATGGTGTTTTTAAGTGTCTATGAGGTACATGCTTTCATCTACATATATTTCTAGTTTGATCTAAATCTTGATAATTTTTGGATAATCTGATTGCTATAAAAAAAAAATTTTCTCTTCCAGGGGTTGGCTGAATTCCTGAACCGTGTTTATCCTGAATTTGCAAAATGTCTGGATGAAAATGCAAGGAGTCATGCATTTGATGGTATGTAAATATATATCTTTGGGTTTTCTTTTAACTTAAGCTTATGCTGATTATAAGGGACTCTTCACATTTTCATCTGAAATGCACTAAAGTTTTTAACTCTCTGAAACTTTATAGTGAAAGGGGAATTACAATTATATTATGATAACCTGATGGAGTAATACTGTTGTTTTCTTTGGATATTTTCCTTTCTGACATAAACATTCTGTCACAAGATTGAATATTTGAAATCATCTAAAAATGATTTGTAAATGTTGATTATAATGCAAAGTTATATGTTGTTAGATTTTGGAAACATCAAAATAATCAGCAAAATACTTTATTTTGTCGTAGTTCTTACAAAAGTGCATATTAGAGACAACACACAATCATTCTGCCTTGTGACATTTCACACACTTGTGACGTGTTACATGTATGTAATATTTTAGATTTATATCATCTGATTTGCAATCATATACAGTGGACCTTATTGCTATAATATACTTCTTAATATAAGAGAGAAGAACTCTTTCTCTCTTTCTTACTCTCCTCCTCTTACACTGTCTCACTCTTTTTCTATTATTTTTAGGATATGAGGTAGATTGGCAAGAGGAGAGTGAAGTAGTGACATGCCTGTATGTTTTAGAGCATGCACCTTTGAACAGAGAACTTCAGTGTACCAATCTCTCATGGAACTGTAATGGGTCCACGGTGGCAGTGGCTTATGGGAGAATGGATCACCAGGACTGGTGTACTCATAAGGTAAGGGAGAGATGGAGACAGAGAGGAAGACAGAGAGAGAAACAGAAAGTGGGGGTGTTGGATATGAACTGTAATGGGTCCACGGTGGCAGTGGCTTATGGGAGAATGGATCACCAGGACTGGTGTACTCATAAGGTAAGGGAGAGATAGAGACAGAGAGAGAGAGAAACAGAAAGTGGGGGTGTTGTATAGGAACTGTAATGGGTCCACGGTGGCAGTGGCTTATGGGAGAATGGATCACCAGGACTGGTGTACTCATAAGGTAAGGGAGAGATGGAGACAGAGAGAGAGAGAAACAGAAAGTGGGGGTGTTGTATAGAAACTGTAATGGGTCCACGGTGGCAGTGGCTTATGGGAGAATGGATCACCAGGACTGGTGTACTCATAAGGTAAGGAGAGATGGAGACAGACAGAGAGCAAAACAGAAAGTGGGGTTGTTGGATATGAACTGTAATGGGTCCATGGTGGCAGTGGCTTATGGGAGAATGGATCACCAGGACTGGTGTACTCATAAGGTAAGGAGAGATGGAGACAGAGAGAGAGAGAGAAACAGAAAGTGGGGGTGTTGGATATGAACTGTAATGGGTCCACGGTGGCAGTGGCTTATGGGAGAATGGATCACCAGGACTGGTGTACTCATAAGGTAAGGGAGAGATGGAGACAGAGAGGAAGATAGAGAGAGAAACAGAAAGTGGGGGTGTTGTATAGGAACTGTAATGGGTCCACGGTGGCAGTGGCCTATGGGAGAATGGATCTCCAGGACTGGTGTACTCATAAGGTAAGAATATGAGAGGGACTGAGAGAAAGAAAGAGAGAGATAAACAGAAAGTGGGGGGTGTTTGATAGGAACTGTAATGGGTCCACGGAAGTAGTAGCTTATCGGAGAATGGTTCACCAGGACCCCATTACATAAAAGTTACTATTATGGTAACTTTGCCATCCAATGGTAACTACCATGGTAACAATGCTCATCAGCCAATCAAAATCAAGGATTCCAATAAAGTTTCCATTTGATCTCCAAGTTACCATAATAGAAACTTTTATGCGACAGGGTTCCGCAGTGGTATACTCATAAGGTAAAGGGTAAGAAAGAGAGAGAAAATTTAGCAGATTAAAAGGAAATTAAAAAGAAAGGTAATTACACATTTTTCATTTGTATCTATTTCAGGGCTCTCTCTGTACATGGAATGTGGATCGGGGTAAAGTCTGTCCGACAAAAGCAGACTCATCAATCGATACAACGGTAAGAAATCTTGTCCAAGACATATTTCTTGTACTTTGGACCTATAATTATATTATAAGTACATAGAGCAAGCATAAGGTTTATTCATTTCTTACAAACTGAAAAAAAGAAAATTAAGTCCTGAATGATGCATATTAACATGAAAATATTTAATGAAATGGATGCTTATCTTGACTGGATATCATTTAGTCAACATGGAAGAGAGACGTTTATTGATATGTATGTACAGAGCAAAAAAGGAGTGCTCACAGGATCAGAGAGTTGGCCTCCTTTTTGGCTGTCATTTCTTTTATCAATCCCAGGTAGCAATAAGTGTAATTGTATCATTTGACATTGGAGTTTATTCATATATTTGCTGACTTAAACAGGCTTTGACAATCATTTGACTTGTAGTCTGTGCGCACCAGAATCGGTAGACTAGCTTAGCCGGGTTAAATTAGGAGCGCCTTGAGCACCTAGCAAGGTGGATACGCTATACAAATCCTATATTATTATTTCTTATTGCTATTTCACAATATCTAGCATGTAATGGCATTAATAAATCATGTGATAGCATTATTCCCCTTGACATATTCTGACCTAGCCTTTGTGTCATATACATGTACAATGCCTATTGGGCAATTTAATGTTTGACTTTATTTATTATTTTTTTTTAGATTTGATAGCATTTATTCCATTCATCATAAAAACAAAACAAGGCACATACAAAGTTAACATACATGTAAATTACATGGGAAAATTGCAATTAATACAATGATAAAATCTGGAAAACAGTTGAATAAAAAAGAGTGTACATAATTTATAAAAATGTGGAAACTGCATATATATGATATTGTAAAATACATGATGTAATAAATACTGGATACCAGATATAAACATTGAACATAAGAGGGAGAAATACGAATTATAACACTATGACAATATTATATATCAACGATAATTACTAAAAAAAAGGGGGGAAGAAAGAAACCTGATCATACATTATTTGAATATTTACTGAGAAGTTGGGTTTTATATCTTCTTTTAAAAACATTAAATGATGGGCAAGATTTAACAGAAAATGGTAACTTGTTCCAGATAACTGGTCCTTTCTAAAAAATACAATTCTTTGCTATAAAAGAGGTGCGTATTTTGGGTATGTGGAAGTCTGAAGATCCTCGCGTATGGCATGAATGAACATCGGCATTGTAACAAAATATTTCTGAGATATTGTTTTGAATATTGCTTTTCTAACATAAATACATAAAAATTGGAATTTCATAATCAGAGAAATCATATACATTCAACAAATTTAACTGACTAAACAGCGGCTTGGTATGGGCAAGAAAATTGGCATGTGTAATGATTCTCACTGCTCTTTTTTGTAGCCGGTATAAAGGAACTCCATGCAATGTTACAATATCGAAAATACAGTGAAATAATAGAATTATAAATCATTCTTCTTGACAACCCTGGGCTGTTGGTACTAATATACTATACACTTGTTTTTTTTTTTTGTTGAATTATTTGCCGGAGCAAATGAGGATGCCATTGTTGCCTGTTGACCTGGCCATGGTTCATTAACCTGTGCAGGAAGTTGGATCGTTTGTAGGGGTGTAAATCAGGGGCTGTCCTCAGTTGTTGGCTCTTGTACTGCTTTGTAGACTTTATTTCCTACATGATAAGCATGTGCAACACTATTTAAAGTCTCATAGATATCTTTCCCAAAGAGTTTGCTATCAAGCAGGGTCTGCTTGCTACATATATCCTTGTATTTTGGGTTCAGAAACAGTTTCATTGACTGTCTGTGGTGAATGCTCAATTCGAAGGAAGCATATCCTTAAAGAGTCAAACCATCGATAGTGATTTGTTTGATATGTTTCGTATCAAATGGAGGGTTTTCAGTCTGTGAGGCATCGATTTCATCTAGAATCTCTTCATATGGAAGAAAATCTTTAAAAACATTCTGTTGTAATCTCTGGAGATTGGCGTCAATTTCCACAGTCTTTGCCGGGGAGGATTCCCCAGATTCCATCATCAATCTAAGGGGTGGAACCTGCTGGAGCGTTCAAAGGGGTTGAATAACACTCCTTTATCTTCTGAATGCTCTCATATTTCTGAGGAAGTGTAACTGCTTTCGTTAAGCAAATTAGATGATTTGTTCAATTTTGCAGGGCCAAGATCAGGGTTGCTGTCATAAATTTTGACTGTGCCTGGGCTGAATTAGGCATGAAATCAGAGTTGAATTTGTTTTGGTCGTAAACATCATTGGCATGACTCGATGCCAAATTTTCATGCTTTGAATTCCATTGTGTGATGTTCACTGCCTAACAGTGGGAACATGCTATCCTCTGAAGACTTATGCAATTGTTTTGTAATAGACTTGCAGAATTCAGTATTCAACCATTTAAAAACAATTTTTTTTTGTATTCATATGTTTTATTGGGTCGTCAGACCAAGTATAAACAAAAATAAGAAATTAAACATATTTAAACTATTTACAAGTAATCATATCATCATGAGAAAAAAAACTAAAATATATAAATGATTATAATTAAAAAACAAAACGGAAAGTTTTATGCACTGGCACAGACGTAATATTTTACACAACTTCTTTGTGTAAGTATGGCAAGTATTTGCTTATACACAGTAAACAGGATACATACAATGATACATGTACAGATGACAAAAATTATAATTCAAACTTCCATTTCTTAAAATGAGCGGCAAGTTTGTGTCTTTTTTTGGCAACACAATATTAAATTTCTTTTTGCTTCTTAATAAAAGATCTAAATGCTCCAAAGTTTGGATCAACTTTGCTGAATTTACAAATGAAAATGAAGTACTTCAATAATAAAAATAAGTAGGATATGAACTAATCATCCGGATCACCAAACATTTTTCTGAAATTAGATAAAGTAAAATTCAAATTAAATTTCTGTATTAAAATAGTTAACAAATCTTGCCACAGGGGTGAAACCTTTTCACAATCACAAATTACATGAATCGATGTTTTAAGCCAAAAAAATTATGAAGTGAATTACCGGGAGCGAGTTTCAATTGAATTTTGATGATATGAGCTACTAAGCTTGTATTAATGATTAGGCTGACACTTTCATGATATATGTATATGGTTCTGTGTGTTTGAATCTAAGTTCTTTTTTTCTCTCTTTCTGTTTCTAGAGCTGCCTGATGTGTGTCACATTCCATCCCACTCTACCAGCATTGGTAGCTGGAGGAACATTTAATGGTAAGAATCTTTATCCACCGGTGTGTTGGCTCAGTTGGTAGAGCATCCGTCTCACAACCAAGAGGTTGGGAGTTCAAACCCCTGCCGCGTCAGACCAAAAGACGTTAAAAGATGGGAGTTGCTGCAACCCTGTTTGTTGTTCAACGATTAAAGGGATAGAGCCTTGTTGATCTGGCGCTGCACAGCAGCTGCTCGGCCCACGATCAATTGGGCAAAGCAAGTTTTTGGAGTATGTCATTTCATGTCTATTTCAAAAAATAAAATATGGATTTTCAATCATTTTCATTTACTGTATATGATCATATTGATATACCTGATAACAGAGTCACAGGCATATACCCTATTAACAGCAAGATTCTTTTCCAATCTGCAGAGAATGTAAAAAGTAATAGTAACCAGATCATGCGCATAGGAATGGCAATGTGCTTTGTTTATCAACTGTTTTGTCAGAATTGCCATGAGAAAAAAAAAATCGTATTATAATTTTCAAATGGTAATAGATTCCAAAGCTCAAATGAACAAAATCAATCTATTATATGGAAAGATGATTTCCATTCAGGATTTTACAACCTCTAACATATCAATATCATCATGTCATCATGATTAGCATTATCTTGGTGCAAGGGGCAAATTTGTGACTTCTGGGGTCTTTTGCATTAGCAGAGATGCCAACCAGTACGATTTTATCGTATTTAGTACGATAAAACAAGTAAAGTACGACAGTACGATTTTGGCCATCAAAAATACGATTTCCTGACTTTCTGTCATTGTCCTGTTTTTGTCCCATATATGTGTGCTGTGTATGTATGCTCCCGCCGTGAGTGAGCAGTGAAGCCATATCATACATGTAATTTAAATATCTGAAAAGCCAAAATCAAGTAACTTTCAATTTACGATAAGCACAGTTTCAAATTGCTAAGTGCGTCTTTTTTTCAGTACCATAAAAAGTGAGCTACGTCCGTCTTTTTTTTCCCTGTAATACATGTACGCGCGTGCTTCCAGTAGCAGTAACAGTTTTTCCCTACTTCACCATGTGCAATTTCTAATGCACTTATTTCCATTCGGGATATCACAATTCTGTGATATAGTAATTTGAATTGCACAGGAGATAAATCCCCGTTCACAGCACATAGGATGTGCCCCGGGGGGGGCACTCAGTATATAATGCATAGTGGGTATGTGCCGCGGAGGGGACCCCCATTTTTACACCCAAATTTCCGTTCCAAGGCATAGCATATTTGTCTTATTGAGAAAAAAAACAAAGAAAGCCGCTCCAAGGCATAGCATTTTGTTCTTATCGAGAAAAAAGAAATCCGCTCCAAAGCTTCGCATATTTTTCGTTACGCCGTTCCGGTTGAATATTGATCTGCTGCAATTTTGGTGAAAAGCGGCCGCTGAGCGCTGTCCGACCATCGTCTCTGCCCGAGCGCACCCGGTGGAGGCCGCGCTCGCTGCATCATGCACGCATGCCCGTTCCATAGGGGTGCATACGCACGTATGCTCACACGCTGGCGATCCGTTCCAAGGACCCCCGTTTTCACAAAATTGTAGTTCAGAAGCCCGTTCCGAGGACCCTCCTTTTTACAATAAGCCCGCTCCAAGGCCCCCGTTTTTTGTCTCGCCCGCGGCACACCCCTACCACTTTTTTGGTGGAGTGCCCCCCGGGGGATGTGCGAGTCTTTTATCCTCACAGTCGCCGACTTTGCTTGTCAAAACGGAGCCTTATTAATCCAAAATCAATAGTTGTGAATTATAGCTTTTTAATTTCTTTCTTGGTGAGGGGTAAATATCAGACAATAAATCATCAAACAAGGCTCCATCTAAAAAAATAGGAGGACGCCGTGCACTTGAGTGTGGTACTTGTATGCTGTTAGCTAGCCAGTTTGAGCTCATGTTCTCTGCCAGAGCTCTGGGTGAGAATTCTATCAGTAATGGCCTGTTTCAGATAGAGTTTAGATTTCATGTTAATTTTTGAAAACTGTAAAAAAAACTTCATGATTTCTTCATTGTGATGAATATTTAAGTTATTAATGAATACATTTTCACAGAATTTAGACTCTCCCAGAATGAAAGGCATTTTCTGTGAAGATCTGCATTTTCAAATAACTTGTGAAAAACTTAAGGTACATGAACCTACAATACATGTACATTTAAAAATTTACATGTAGCCTGTGGCTATGTGCTGGAATTTGAATAGACTGAGTTAGATATTGATTTAATTTCTTCATTTCTTTAACATAATTTAAGATGCAATCCAAGTGCACCTCACAGTCACAATCATACACAAACACTCACCCACACCCGTGATTCTAACCATGAAAAAAAACCTTAAAATTGTTTTTTCTAAATTTATTATTTGATCTGAATTCTCTTTTTTTATGTTTATTTTATTCATTTATTTAGATTTTTGGGGGTTTCATTGTTTGTGGTTCATTAAAGATGAAAAGTAAATAAGCCCATGTAAAGGGGATGTGGAGTGAGGGTGTCAAAACACACTTAAACATTTAAATCTGATTTCTTAGTTGTTTGAATAAGCCTATTACTTAGCATGCTATTTCTGTACTAATTGAAAAATTGCAGGAGTTGCGCTTACAAATTTGGAGTGTGGTTCACAGTTACATTCTTTTTTTTCAATTGTCCCTGGTTCCAGAAAATTGCCCCCGGTTCCTGTAAAAAGCCCGCGAGCCGGGGGCAATTTTTCAAAAAAAATTGCCCCCGGCCTGCAGCTGCTTAATTCAAGGCTTGCACTGGTCATGTTGAGTTTTCGTGAAAATCTGATTTTTCACTACAAAATATGATTTTTGAGGATATTCAGTCTGATTTTTTGTGTCAAGAGGTTGGCATCTCTTGCATGAACAGTTGCATTCAAATGCAAGTCTAAAAATCAAGCGTAAGTCCCGAATGTGCGCTTTTGATTGGTTGAAAATTGAGATGTGAATGATATTGATTATTGTGTTTGATTGGAATTCTTTCTGCACTGGGACCCTGTTCACTGAAATTTCTTATCAGTTGATGATTCTCGGAAATTTGTTTTTCCATTGGCCCATATCACATGATCTGAACTAGTAAGACATAAAGGATGGTCATTAATGTAGGAGATCTGATCAATCATCATAGAACAACAATAATTATTGTTATTTTCATAATTTTCAGGTGAAGTGATGATTTGGGATCTGAGTAAAGATGATGAGAATCTTATTGCTACATCAGGCATCAGTGACGATACGCACAGAGAACCTGTTACTCAAATTACATGGCTTCAGGATCCTGATAAACCAAAGAAATATGATGTAAGCAATGACATCATCAACTTGAATGGGTTGTTTCAATCTAATATAGAGTTAAATAGGTTCATTATTGCGGATTGAAATAATCGAGAGTGATCATGAATTTCCTTGTTGACCATAGTAGATTGCGAGACAAATACCTCTAGCGATTAATATAGAGTTATTCATTATTATGTATTGTGTATTTTACATACTTGGTTCAGTTACCAGAAATATAAAATATGCAAAAAATAATTATGACATAACATAATCATTGATCGAGAAATAATATTTTGTGGGCAGAGCAAAATATCTATACTTCATAGTTCATTATTGGTAGTTCTGTAGCTTTATCAGTTTACACATATCTGCAAATCATGCAATTAGCTATGATCAGTATTTTGATTAATGATGCCATCACACACACTTATCTAAAAAAAAAAGAGATTCAATACTTTTGTTTTCTGAGACAACTATATCAGACCTCTATAAGAATTGTTACCCCTGTTAGTATACATCTGAACACTAATTTATATTTTATCGTAGTAATCCATTGCAAATATGAAAAAAATGTCATACAACTATTTTTTTTTCATTCCAGATAATCAGTACCAGTGCAGATGGGAAGATTCTTTACTGGCTGTTCAACGAGAAGGGCTCCCTCACATTAGAAGGAGGGTTTGTCTTGCTGGCTAGCTCCCTGCCTGCTATGGTCAACCAAGGGTCAAGGTCGAGGGCTGACGGGGAGATGGGAGGTCAGTAGGGGCACATGAAGTTGTATCATGGGAAATCACAAGATCCCAAGTTTATGTCATATGATCTTTTTTCAAACAATAGATAGATCTACAGGTTGATAGGTCTATTTTGAAGCAGTGATAAGTATTATTACTGCACATTTATCATGCATGTTTGTGTTTACTTCCTCTCCTTACTTGGATGTTGACAATTTTTGGTTTGCATAAGCTTTGTTTTAACTAGATGGCAACAATTAATAGTGATTTTATGTATTTTCTTTCAAATTTATTGCTGACCTGTGACAACTGCAGTAATGGTAATTTATCAACGTCTTAATAAAGTAAAAATAAACAATATCCCAAAGTTAAAAATAAGAAATGCAAGCTGATTTGTCAGATGTAGAATATATTGTATATAATCACCTTTTGATTTCAGGTGTCGAGGCAAACTATCGCTCCTCAGCAAGCTGGATGTACTTGCTATCTTTCCTCGGATTCAATTTATGAGCAAATTACATCCAGCTTGTTTCAAACGTGATATTTTGCCAATCACCTTCACCAACGTCAATCATTTGCTTGCTATCAATGTGACAGCTATTACTACAATTCTGAAATGATTTGACCATTTCTCATGTGGAAATGCTCAATTTCAAACTTTGTTTGTATTTACAGTGAATGGACTATCCTTTGTTGAAGAGGACAAGAGTATGTTTGTTTTAGGCTCTGAATCGGGAGGAGTTTTCAAATGTTCCATGAACTCAAAGGCCTCTGTTCCTACAGGTAAGTGCATTTTATAAATGATTAAAAAATCATCTACTAGTTTATTTATTCTCAAGGTATAAGTAGTTATTGATTATTTGTGATTCCTCTGTCATTTGCATTTATTCTTGCAAAACTTTTCTCTGAATATTTTTTTACAAAGTTTTCAGGAGTGTTGCTTTACATTAATTGCAGTTTAAGCCTTGCCTTGTGGTACTTTGATACTGAGGGATTTGAATTGGGAGTCTGCACACTTCAAGACTAGTTGATGTTCCGACTTTGTAATAAAACCATTTAGATCCATTTCTAACCGTATGAACATGTAGAATAATCTGATTTGAGGTTCAGAATAACTATCAGAGTACTTTGTATTTAAAGATATTAAGTAGTTGCAAGTCTTTATTTTGCAGTAATGGCCAAATTAGCTAAAGACTACTTAAAGATATCATCATCATCATCAGTATCATCACTTCCACCATCAGCAGCACCAATGTCACCATCCTCACCTCCATCACTATCATCATCATCCTCATAATCATCATTATTGTCAGCACCACCGCCACAACCACCACCATTATCATCATCATTGTCATCATTGACAGCAGCAGCATTACCATCATTTTCAGTATCATCGTCATCTTCATTATCAACAGAAGCAGCAGAAACAGCATCATCTCCATTATTTTGTATTTCAAAACTAGGAATCTGATTTTTAAAAACAAATGTTATCAATATTTTATTTTGTTTAATAGGTGAAGTTCTGCTGTCCGTGCCTCTTTACTCCCCCGTCACATTTGCCTTTCAACCTCACAACGGACCAGTCCATGCTGTGCAATGCTCACCCTTTCATCGCAATCTATTCCTTTCATGTGGGACTGATATGAGTATTAGAGTATACAGTATGTTAGAGGTGAGATATGCACAATTACCATTATCCATGGGGATGGGGGCAAGTTTAAAAAAGGGGGGGGTTGTGAGTTTGGGCTCACTATGTTGGACAGGGGTAATATTTTCTTCACAATGTGTTCCTATCATGTGGGACTGATATGAGTATCATACAATATGCCTAGAAGTAAGATATACGAAATATCCATGAGAAGGGGGAGGTGGTTGAATGATACAAAAAAAAAGAATAAATTATGTTGTACATTTCACAGAAATCCATTTGAGTTATATGAAACTGATCCAAGTATTAGAATGTAATAGTATGATGGAAAAGAGAGGGGACTTATTTATCCTTTCTTCCCATCATACACCTTCTACCATTTTTGCGACGGTACTGAATCCACCTTGGTGTAATGAGAAAGTAAATTTTCCCAGTCGTATGTTACAGAAACAACTTGCTTGTTTCATATCCCTCGTTTGTTATGGGGGTTAGGAGGATGTAAAGATGAAAACACAATAACTCTTGATGGACTACGTGGTTTGAAAATTCATCCATGAATGAAAAATATTGCATTGTTTTACTTGTCGACTGATCTTATGAATTACCATGAATCCTATTTTTCTGATGACATTCCTTCTCCTCTCACAGTCAAGGCCCATCTTCTCAATCGAGCCTGCATTGGGATATCTGTTCTCCGCTCAGTGGTCTCCAGTGCGCCCTCTAGTGTTTGGAGCAGCCACAGGCCAAGGCCAGCTTCTACTCTACGATCTAAAGAAGAGTAAAGTCAAGCCAGTGTGTACCCTTGAGGCTAGCTTGGAAAAGAAACCACTTCATGTCGTACAGTTTAATCAGAAACAGTAAGTGGAATTACTCATTTGTCCATTACGTAATAAAGTTAATTAATGACCTATAGATCTTTAAGTCTTGTCATGTATACATATATATATGTATATATTTATAAATATATATATAATATATTTCTCTACATATGTGTTTAAGGCGAATTTTTTTGTCTTCTTTTGTTGTTCGTAATGCGCCTTAACACCCTCTACCTTCGTCTTTCCGTCTATATATGTGTATTATGACAGAATTAACCTATTCATAGACTTCGTCCTTTCGTAGGATGTAGGCATAGATATTAAACTACCTCAGTATCTTATAAGTCCTGTGATGTAGTGGTGCTGACAGAATTTGCCTAGTTTTATTTACCAAGGTGTAAATTCACACCGTCACTTTACCTCTCTCGTATGCCTATTAATTACGTTTGAAACTCTAGTTGGCAATTTTACCCAAGGAGAGTGACAAAATGCGTGCAATGTGTGCGTACAAGCCAGGATCTTACGACAGGGGTAATATTTGTAGAGCACTTAAGATGTAATTTGGATTTATAAAAATGGTCTTTTAATTGATACATGTGAATCCTGGTATTCTTTAAGAAGTATGAATAAAAAATTAGGGAAAATCTTAGCCCAAAATGAAAATTATATATAACAGTTGATCCTTGGGCCATGTAGAATTTCGTCTTTGTCAACCTAGCTTTTTTTTAAAACATATCTAGTAACTATAAAGTCATGTATAAAACAAACACATCTAGTAACTGTAAAGTCATGTATAAAACAAACACATCTAGTAACTGTAAAGTCATGTATAAAACAAACACATCTAGTAACTATAAAGTCATGTATAAAACAAACACATCTAGTAACTATAAAGTCATGTATAAAACATATTTCATCATGACATGATTTGAAAAAGTATTCAAACCCATAATATTCCCTTTTGAATTCTGATCAATGTCTACATAGCTTCTGGTTCTATGATTTTTTGGTCAAGAAAATAATTCATTTTTAGAATCTTATGAAAGTTGAAACAACAAAAATACTGATGAATAACCTCAACTGTTGGGAAATTTCTTTCATCTGATGTTTAGCCACCCATAGTTCATTATATGTAATTAAACCATATTTATTCATTTCTCATAAAAACGAAAAATTTGTTACTGGTATTTAAAACCAATGAACATGACAATGAGATAAAGTCATAGTAATTTTTAATCTAGTGAATTGTTGATGCTCAAAATGGCAAACTGGTATTAAACAAAAAGGTTATGAACAATCGCAAGTTCAACTGATGGAGACGCTAGAACGCTCTGATCAGACAAGGTTCAAACCATTACAATGTCTTACCTCATTAAAAAAAAACTAGCTGGCACCAGCTCCAACAGACCATTATCATGATTAGATGTCATCTCAGTTGCTTTTACGAGGCACCCACACTTAAACCACAGATGTGATTTATAGTCTCACATAAGCCACCATCCTAGATATGGGCCAGCTTCCTTGCACACATTATACATTATAAATTTCTTTATTTTTTTTAAGTCATAATCATTCCAGGGGCTTTAGTTTTCATACCTATTTGGAATATATTTCATTGTCATTTTGGAATTCCCAGCTTTCTTTCATATCATTCTTTACTAGGGTTTGTTTCTGTGGTTAGCTATTCAATCACTTGAAACCAATCAAGAGAGCCTGAAGCCGTTAAAAATGTGATGGTGCACATAGTTGGTATTCAATTTGGGGGAATTCCCCTCTGATTTAAGCTCAAGCCACACAATTTCCCATATTTTTTCTTTATTATAGAAATAATGTTAAAACTGGCTATTTATTTAGTGATTGTATCCCAACCAAACAAGATGATTAATTGATTGTGATGTTACTCACAGTGGTCACAACACTGAATGAATTCTTGGATGATGTGTACAAATGATTATGAAAAGTGTGATGTAAATAAGTGATATTACTTAGCCGCAAATTTTCTGTGTGTAAGTAGTGAACAGGCATTATTAGCACTGGTTGTGATTAATATTTATCTGACTAAATGTGATATTTCTTGTAAACCGCTTAGACACAACATTCTGCTTTATCATAGCAGAATCATACATTATTGTTAGGTTTGGGGTGGATATGCACAGTGATAATTATTAATAAAAATGAAATATTGAACTGGTACCAATATGGCATTATGTTGAAGCAACATGCTCTGTTAAATGTGTGTGAAATGTAATTACAAATTACATTCCTTTTGTATGACACCTCAAATCAATAATGAATCTGATCATTTTATAGATTGAACTTGTTTTGACTCTATCTAGTGATGTTTTCTAAGATAACATAAATCACTCTTATTTATCCATAATATCACTTTGAGTGCATCATCAAATTCACATTACATTAGAGTAGTGTGTATTAGGATATCCTTGAGTATCACAGTGCGGTGTCGTCTTACCAGCCACCTGCTACCATCATTCAATTATGAAAGATATTAACAAACTTTACCGCCAAAATCATTACACTTGGCAATCCAGCTCTTGGACATTACCCAGGTAAAACATGGGTACAATTGAGTGATCTGATTACATTTTGATAGGTAGAAGTTAGTATTGAGTTTTCATTCAAGAATGATTTTCAAACATTGGTTCTGATTATAAAAGCTTGTATCTCCTTTGTATATTACAATTTGCAAATGTAGACTACATGCAATGTTATAAGCCACTGAAATAAAAAAGATGAATGACTGGGGGAAAATTTGAATTTTCGTTGATGGTAAGTTTTGGAGTCGGGTTCATGGGGTACGGAAGAAATGAGATCACCCAAATAATTTGTTCTTTTCTTCTCTTTTGATACTTCCATTGTGTTATTTCAGTCGGCGTCTCCTAGCTACCGGTGATGCGCTGGGGACAGTCATGATATGGCAGCTGAGTGATGAGCTCTCCATTCAGGCCAATAGGGAGATGGAATCCCTGGCGGACATTGCTGACTCTGCCCTTGATCTGTAAACCCATTCAAAGCAATTATTCCACATTATTTGCATTTCATTTCAATCCTCCCAAATTAAAATAAGGCCATTATTCTTTTCAATAATTCAAACCTGTAAGTTACAAAATATGCATTTAATTAGACCATAAAGAAAAACTGTTCTAAGTTGTTTTAAAAAAAACTTTTAAGTATGAAATCTTACTGAGGAGAAAGTCACATAATATTTTGTTGTTGAATTGTAAGAATATAATTGCAGAATGATATGCAGTCAATACATGACACTGAAAGTACCTGACTATAATCCTGCACAGCAAAAGATGGTTGGGCACAAAATCTGTCAATCAGTAGAATAAGTAGATCAGTGGTTCAAATCTCTGCTATGGTATCAATCTAAGGCTTACCAGAACTGATGCCAGGGTAATAGTATTTGATATGCACTTCTAATTGTGTAATGGATATTTATATTAACTGTTCATATAATATAGCCTGAGGCTGGGATTTCTGAGTTCAATGGTTGCTGGATAAAAGTTCGTAGATTTACATACCTTGAATAGTAGCTAAGACCGCTGAGACCAATATCGATGCCATGTGGCATCAAGGCTGGCCTTGCCTCTGTCCGTACTGTGTATGTGTCTTGATTCCAATTCTTGTAGTTGGAGTTTTGTGTCATGAACCTTAAACATGTTTTAAGATTAGAAAAAAAATCAGTGTTCTTATCTTATGTTTTTGTCATTATCGTAATATTACATGACCAAATTCAGACCCTACAACAATGGTAGAATTCAAATATATTTATATATCTAAAATATATCATATTGTAGCTATTTTTGTATTCGGAGATATATTCATGTTTGATGTTCATGATAGAAAATAGAATTTCACTTAACTAACATCCAAGAACCAGTTCCTGAATGGCAAATGTAATATGCAGAGTAATTATTTTTGCTGAATGAATGCATGCTTTCTTAGAAAGTCAAGAAATAGCTTAATACAGCACTTCAGATCGATTTACAAAATGTGAGTTGTATTTTGTATTATCTTGTACAAAATGAAACTTTGGAATGTTTGATATTTAGATGAAAGAAAAAAAATGTGTGATTTCAAAATAGAAACATGTGATGATATTGCATTCTTCTATTTATTGTCAAGTGTTTGTATAGTATTTATGGTTCTCTTATGTTTAACGTTGAGAATGTTGGGGAGGGGATCCTAAATATATTTGCAAATAAACTTTTAGTCACCCTCTGTTGAATTCAAGGAAAGTTGAAATGTCATGATGCATTGATTGGGAATTCAATTGTGCATTTTCCAGTGTGCATGTGGGGGAAAATGTGCTTAGTAACCTTAAACATCCTTATCTTACTCCTAGTAAACTTGAAATAACTAAGGGGGTATTAATCAATCAGTTTGCTGATATTCTTGTCTCGCCTGCATAGCAGAGCGAGACTATAGGCGCCGCTTTTCCGACGGCGGCGTCGTGAACATTGAAATCTTAACCAAGGTTAAGTTTTTGAAATATCATAACTTAGAAAGTATATGCACCTAGTTCATGAAACTTGGACATAAGGGTAATCAAGTATTACTGAACATCCTGCCTGAGTTTCAGGTCACATGACCAAGGTAAAAGGTCATTTAGGGTCAATGAACTTAGACCATGTTGGGGAATCAATATTGAAATCTTAACCAAGGTTAAGTTTTTGAAATAACTGTCATAACTTCAAAAGTATGTGGACCTAGTTCATAAAACTTAGACATAAGGGTAATAGTGTATCACTGAATATCTTGCCTGTTTCATGTCACATGATTAAGGTCATAGGTCACTTAGGGTCAACAAACTTTGGTAATGTTGGGGGTATTTGTGGAATTGTCATAACTTTAAAAGTCTATGGATTTAGGTCATGAAACTTGGACATAAGAGCAGCAGTGTATCCCTGAATACCCTGTGTGTGTTTCAGGAACATGGCCAAGGTCAAAGGTTGTTTAAAGGTCAATGAACTCTGGCCGTGTTGGGAGTACAGTGTTGAATTGGCATCATAACTTAGGAAGTTTATGATACTTGCTCTTGAAACATTGACATAAGGGTAATCAAGTATAAATGATGGTTTTGCACAATCCTTAGATCACATGATCATGGTCGAAGGTCATTTTGGGTCAATGGACATAATATTTCATTATCCTATTAATGTTTTCTTCTGTGAATAATTATTCATTAGCTGTTTTCAAAGGAAGCACTGCTGCTATATCGAATCTCGTAATGCAGGCGAGACTGCCAGAGGCGTTCCACTTGTTTTTAATATGGTATTAAATATATTGCAATGCTACCATGCTTGTAGCTGAATACTTGGGCATGTATATGGAGGCACTTCTCTGCTCAACCTGGATGGGAAGATACCCTTTCATTTATTGAGCCCCCTCCCCCCATCTTACACACACATTAATGAAATATTTTCATATCTGTATGTACATATAAATCTAATTTATATCATATTTTCTATCAAATGACTTGTTTCCTATATATACTTTAGTATTCCTATGTCAAGTGTTATGTTTATTTTGCTGTTCACATGTTTTGTTGTGTAGTATGCGATGGTGATCCTCAAATATCTTATAATAAATCATCGTCTTAATGAGGAATTCATTTTCACTTTCGGTTGTATATCTGTTTCTAAATGACAATAATTAGTTTTATGAATGAATTTCAAAGTTCGAGTTGTTTGCCCACTTGTGTTTGAAGGTTGGAATGTGAAAGTATTTTTCTGGGTTTCAGACTTTCAGTGATGTGATAAAACATGAACATCAATTGTTTAAGTTTGTGGCCTATATACACAACTGACATGAATGGATGAGTGATTGCCCATTCATGTCTCATCATATCACTACGTCTTAACTTTCCAGAAGAAAAAAGTAGTTAGGATTGTGATTTTGCTGGGTTTTTCTTTAGAATATTGCAAGATATAGGTTGGGTTGGTATCTCTCTCCAGTAGCATACGCAGGAATTGTTAAGGGGGAGGGGTACAAGCTGAGTGATATGTTCGTTTCCTACCCCAACAAAAATTGGCAAGCAAAACTAACAAAAAGGTATTCACCACAAATCTAACGTCGTTTCGTACGTCAAAAAAAAAATGACAAGCAAAAAAAAGAGGTCTTCCAAACAAATTTAGGGGACAGTTTTGGATATCAAAAATATTTAAGGGGGGTTGAACCCCTGTAACCCCCCCCCCCCCCCTGCGTACACCACTGTATTTTTTATCTCTCTGTCTCTATATATATATATATGTATCGCACACCCACTCACACTAAATTCTGTCTATTTTATAACCCTTTCACATCTTGTCCCCTCAAAACTTATATTTTATTCCTCTATCTCTCTTTACATATTTTTCTCACGTCTCTCACTCTCTTCCTACTTTGGGTTTAAAGAATAATAACATGGAAAACATTCACCCATAGCAAAACCAACCAAGATTGAACAACAGAACACTCTAAAAATTCGAATGTTAATTCAACATTTGAAAGGTTGGGGGAGTGACAACCTTTTCCAAATGTTACATCCAACCTTGTATAAAGCTGAATCCAACATTTTAAGTGTTGGGTAGAACCATTTAAAGTGGTAAATGCAACATTTAGAAGATGTTGTCACTCCAACTTTTCAAATGTTAAGTTAACATGTCAACCTAAAAGTCAGAAAAAAAATGTGTTTGAGCCACATGATGGATATAAACTTTGTTGAAGTCTCTATGATATGTTCTGATATACATGTAACTGCATTGGCGGCGGAAGCAAAAAAAATTTAGGAGGGGACACCCAACAATTTTTTGACAAGCAAAAAAAAAAAAAAAAAGGTTCTCAACCCAAAAATTTTAGGGGGAGACGTAGGAAAATAAATTGACAAGCAAAAAAAAAAAAAAAGGTCATCAACAACAAATTCAGGGGGGCCGTCCCCCTCCTCAAATTTAGGGGGGGACACGTCCCCCCCCCCCCCCCGGCTTCCGCCGCCAAGTAGGAAAAGAGGAGATAAAGAAAGTGGGGATAATCGTCACTGTGGTTGTTTATACGGATAAATTGTGTTCTGTCAAAAAAATGACAAATCTGTTTTGTCTGGGACTTAAAAAAAAATAGATGCTATGGGCATGGGCGGAATCCCAGGGGGACACTCAAAATAGTAGGGGGACACAATATCAAATGTCCCCCTACTATTTTGGGTCTTTGGTGATGCTAAGAAATGTATCACAAGTGCGTTTTGGGACGAGATGACCTTTTTTTTTTTTTTTTTGCTTGTCAAGTATATTTTCGTCTAAATGACCTTAAATTTTAGATAATAGCCCTTTTTTTGCTTGTCAAATTTTCCAGACCCTTGTCCCCCTACCTTTTGGGAGAGATTTCCGCCCCTGGCTATGGGCCATGTCAACCTAGAAGTCAGAAAATGGAACTTAAGAAAAAAAAATTAAACTTGCGGTATTTTTCTCTCTTCGATTCAATCGGAAATGAGCATTTTTGGTGCCCTAATTGATACACTCTGAAATGGTTTACTCAACTTTGAATTACCTCAATTCTGTGTCCGAAAATGACAAGATTTTTTATTCAAACAGATAACAATTGTCATCTTTCGTACGAGAACGTATATTACTTTGAAAACAATATGTTAAATGCTCTCTGATCAAGGTATCCGTTCAAATTTAAGTAGAATATTTCAGAGCAAGGAAACAACTATAAACTGATCGATATATCTGCGATATAATAGATATTGAGCAGTTCTTTTTTTAACTGTCTCCATCATAATCTAGGAAAACTATCTCTTCATCTCGCATCTCATATTCGCGACACGACAGTAACAACTTATTTTGATTTTACTGAGTGAATATGTCCTTAGCACAGACCTCTATGTTTGTAATCGAGTGCTCCTTACACATTCCTCACTTTCAAGACTCGATTGCTTTTGGAATCGGTCTACCACCATTCATGATTAAAATTATTGAATGTAGTTAATGGCCTCTTAGCAATAAAGCAACTTGAAAGAACACTTGTCCGTCCTTACTTACGTTTTACGAGATTGTGATGACTCATATATTGGCGCTGGTCATGCCATCCAGGGTTTTATAGAGCATATTATTCAATTTGTTTTTCGCGCCGAATTATCCGTCAAAAATAATTGGCGCGACAAATATCTTCTACCACGAAGATTGTTATCTATCTGCAGATCGTATAGGCTTTGTTTTATAAACTCTCTCGAAAAAGAAAAATCATTTTAACTTTTACACCATATCACAGCAAAAATACAGGTTGTAAACTTTTGGAGAAAAAAAAAATAAGTGTGACTGTTTGGAGTATATTGTATGGTTATCAATTAAAATGGAGGCGGGAATAATGCACCCCCCCCCCCCTTCTATTTGTTTTTGTCAGGTACTTGATCTTTCTGGCGGAATCAAAGAAAAACTTGATGAACAGATGGCATTTCCGACTCCGATCATGTCTCCTTGTGTTAAACTATCATTACCCGGTATCATTAAAAAAAATAATGTTTCGGTGAGATTTTTTTTTCATTTTATCATTGAGCAAAGGAACTCCGCCGGCAAGTTACTTGTTAAATTTCCATTCCCGCCTATTACAAGATTACACCAAATTATATTCGCTTACTAGGGACCTTTCAATCACATTGATAACAAATTCATTCCATGCCGTCATTTAGGGGCGGGTATTATCTTACCGATCATGTGCGTCCTTCATAACTCCTCCCAGTCACTTGTTAACTTACAAAAACAATCAAACCATTAATACGTGAATGCAAACCACTTAAAGTAAGATGTGTTTACATACACATTGGCTACTTACAATGTAAACATTATATTCCCGCCTTTCCCACAATTATTACATTGATACTTCCCCCTTTCAACAATGATATAATCATATTTCTACTTTGTTATTCGAGTATCATTCAATTCTGTTTAATCAAGTTTGCTCTATCCGTTGGAATCCCGACTGTAGCTAAACGATGATCACAAGAGTTAATTGAACCTGTGCAATTAAACAATGATAACAAGATGTATTGATCCTATGAAATTAAATCTGACATTCGATGATTGAGTTACCACATTCGTGTTTTAAAATGGTAATATTCTCCTATACTTATAACTTGATCGAAGTGCAGATCCGTATGGCTACTGTTTGGTTGAATTTCATGTCTTTTTGTGACTTGATGATGATGAGGAAGAGCACGATGATGATGATAATGATAATGATGATGATGATGATGATAATGGTAACTGATGCCGACGACAATGATGATGATGATGGTGATGAGGATCATGATGATGATGATGACGATGATGATGAATGATGATGAAGAGAGTTATTTGATGGAGAGGGAGGATGTTAAGGCAATGATGACGTTGATGATGATGATGTTGATGGTATAACTATCATCAAATAATAAAGAAAAAATGTTTGTGATCATTTTGGAAAGTATGATTCTATGGCTCTCGAGTTAAGCCAATAGATTTGCAGCTAAGTTGATACGATTACTATTTTCTCCATGAATTGAATAAGCGACATTGTAATTTATGATTATACAAGTCCCACTATTAAACAAAAAAAATGAAATTTGCAGAGAGACCGTAAAACCCTCCGGATAAAATCAGCTACTGTTGACAAGTGAGGACTTTGCTCTTGAAACACGTTTTCATTATTATAAATGACCATTATACATTGACCACAATCGTGATGATTAATGTGAAAGAAAGTGACAATCCTGAACTGACCACAAAGTGTTGCATGAAGGGTCATTTGGTCATTAATTCAATTGATTGCTTACCACACAGCTCCTTGACCAACCGATATTATCTTCATTCTAATTTATTCATGGTATCTCCAAAAAGTTTTAATATCAAGTGAGTTTATTTATTTTTATTAAAAGTGTTTTACATTAGGCCTGAATTGGGAGAAGAATCGGTAAAGACCCATCAATAACCTCATGAACATTGTCACAATATGTAGGCCTATCATTATTATTATTACAGTCAATACAATGTACATTATTTTGTAGGTCACGAGGCCTGTATACTTTCGAACAAAATTTCACTTTATAGTCAGTATACCCAAAATTTACAACTCGCTCTTCGCCATCGAATTATTATTATTTTTAAATATATATTTACAATTTGTTCTTAATTTGTATTTAAAAGGTTCCGTTTTCATGTCAGAATATAAAAAATCAGCTCGCGCTTGGCACTCACATTAATTGTTTAGCTACACACAAAGCAGGTAAAAGTGCTTAGAACGTGTAGTCTTTAGGTCTAAATCTCCCTCATATCAGCTTGAAATTGCGCTCGTTTTAATAAGTATATAAGTGACTATGCATTCTTTCCTTTGAATGTCCGTTTCCAGGTCGGAATACTGATTTGCAGATCGCGCTCGTATTTTGTAAGTGGATGTATGTTTTAAAGGAGTCCCTTCAAAACAATTCATGAAATGTCCCTGATCTTTATAAATGTTTACGAGCTTTAGCTCGCATCCATTAATTGTACATTTGTACAAAGGACCTGTGCATATTGTTTAGGATTACAAAAATTACTTAGACATTTTCAGGTCAAACTATAGGCCTACCCGAAATATAAACAAAAATCACTCCGGGCTTTTTGCTCGCATTTTGTAGATTAGGTCTATGTGACAAACATTATTCTGCCTGTGAGATTAAATCTAAGTTCAAAGATGAGTGTATATTAACTAACTATTCTTTAATTTCAATAGACAATGTACGCGCCACCAAGTTAGTCCTTTTTGGACCCCAATCCCTTTTTTCTTACTATTTTGTCAGTCGATATCAGGTAAAAACACCCCTCCCCATTGGCGAAAGTTGTATCCGCTCCTGACTATCCAAAAGTTGACTCATTGTAGGCTTTATAGTGTAGGCATACTAAAATATAGACCCTCAGTATTATTAACTACAAAAGTATAACTGAAACTAGTAACTGAGACCATATCTGAAGCTCCCTTTCAACAGAGAACGGAGACATTCGAGACCGAATGTTAAAAAAAATGTTGACAAGGAGATGTCTTCAAATTCAACCTGCAAGTGCTTCAATGAATCCGATGAACAGCCTGAAAGAGCATTACTAAAAGACCAAATATTTTTCCAAAATCTCGATGTAAGAGTACTTTTGAGAGATCGTAAAGGACAAGTCCACCCCAACAAAAAGTTGATTTGAATAAAAAGAGAAAAATCCAACAAGCATAACACTGAAAATTTCATCAAAACGAAGTTATATGACGTTTGACAGTTTCGCCTAATTTCACAAATTATGCACATCCTGGTTGGTATGCAAATGAGGAGATTGATGACGTCATACACTCCGACTAATTCTTATATATCTTAATTTTATTATACGAAATTATTGTACGAAAAAATATTGAATAATTCAAACAATACGATATAAGTGAAGGTCATCTGACTGTCAGGTCAGGTCCACCCAGAAAAATGCTGATTTGAATAATTTGAAAAATGCTGATTTGAATAATTTGAAAAATGCTGATTTGAATAATTAGAGAAAAAATTTGCATGTCCTTGAACTAAAAATAGGCGAAAGCGAAACTTTGAAATGTCATAACTTTCTATAGTCCGATTTTGATGAAATTTCAACGATTATGCTCGTTTGATTTTTCTCTAATTATGAAATCAGCATTTTCTGGGTGGACCTGACCTTTAAAAGATCTAGATCTTCTGCTAGAAATACACTGTATTCCTCAATATCTCTGACAAATAAGAGTGACTTCTGAGAAATAACTTGAGAGACTCTCACTGAAAGACTGCCGAGACTGAGAGGCCATTGCATGGGCGGAAATGTGCCCCCAGGGGACCAGGAGCTGGGAACTTTGACAAGCAAAAAAAAAAAGAAAAAAAAAGAAAAGAAAAAAGGTTATCACCCAAAACGTAAGGTAATTTTAACCCCACCCCCCCCCAAAAAAAAGGCTTTCACCCAAAATGTAAGGTCATTGAGTCCAAAATATATATACATGTATTTGATTGTGAATGATGTATTTTTCTACATCATAAAAGACCAAGAATAGTAGGGGGACATTGTGTCCCCCTACTATTTTTGGTAGGGGTGACGCGCCCATGGGCCATTGATTAAAGACCTAGGACAATTTTCTCGAAAGACAAATGAACTAAATTGAGTTGTTTAACCGTGTTAGCTCCATGATTTAACCATGGACCTACTTCCCCGGACTTACTCCAGTTCCATGCCGGCTCCAGGCGCCCTATGCCGTTTCACAGTTTCCAAAAGTTTGGAAGGAATGGTCGATATGGGGGGGGGGGGGGCACTAAGACCAGGGATTCGCAGTATTATATCTCAACGCGTCATACATTGATATGCGTTGATCATGATGTACTTCGGACTATTGTGATGATTCTTTTTAATCACTCTCTGGCTCTCTTTAACCCAGAGCAGAGGAAAAGTAATTTGCAATTGATCGCAAGTATTTTTTTATACAGAATAAGTCGTGGTATGAATCATGAGAGAGGGAGAAGATGGGGGACCATCTAATGATAGATGGAACGACATGGGTCGACATTCGGTTGGCCGGGTTGATGTGGGCCGGGCTGGTAGCTACGTACCCCGATCAATCATACTTGATCAACGGAAGTTTTAATTCCAACCTTGGCCCAAGAAAGAGTAACTTGAAAGTTTGAAAAAAGTAATTTGTTGCACCATGCGATACGTGTTCAGGAAACTCTGTGGAAGTTTGTAGATCCTGGTTTGACTCTGGCCCAGTCATGTGAAAGATGACTTTGTGGCAGCCCGAATGTCATCTCTCGAGTCCGATCCGCGTCCGTGCCCTTCCTGGCCTGAGTCTGGGCCTGGCCGCTGCATGTGGTGGAAACTGAAATTGAATCCTGGCGCGACCCGCACCCGGGGCGGAGACGCCTGGGCCCTGGACTGAAAACTAAATGGCATGCCCATCTGAGAAATTTAGGCCCAAACACTTTTCAAATATGAGTTTTATGACTATGACTGACTGAGCAGAAACCAGAAGCCTTGTTTTGAGATGATTTTATGGATTTTCACCCCAATCGCGCCGGATCCCACTCATCCTACATCATGTACGAACGAACGAGGTTGCCGGATCCTGGCTTTTTATGAACATGACATGATTAATGATGACTGAATATGAGGCCTATTGACAGTCATTCAGCAGATCTAACTTAGTTAAGTTAGAACTTTTATTTAGACTAGGGCACTAGGCCTTGATTTGTCTAATGTTAGACCTCTCTAATAGCAAATTTGACCTAACAAAAACATGGCAACAGAAACTGCAAGTGAAACAAGTAATTCTGAAAATGAATCAGAAATTATTTCTAGATATGATGACACTGATGTAGATACAGAACCTGAATGTGAAATGGCTGAATTTGATTTTCGTAAAAAAGTCCATTCAAGAAAGTCGCGTAATCACTACAAATACAATTCCAGCAACAGCAATGCCCGCATAATATTTGGGTCCAAATTCAAAGGTCATTCCATTCAGGCGAAGGATCACCATCCAAAATATAACAAATCGGGCACAAGCAGCACAGGCCAGCATCACCATCGGCTTGATCAGCATTCTTCTCAGACCCAGTCCTGCTCTTGGAGCTCTGATGCTAATAATAATGGAAACAGATCGGATCATGATCTAGAACTAGATGAATCGCCGGCTGATCAAATTCAACGGACATTGGCCTCAACATCTAGAAGAGAAAGCAACCATCATAATGGTACTGCAAAGCCCAAGTTCATTGGCAGTGGGGTTGCTGAGCAACAACTGAGACTGAGTCAGAGATCATCTGAAACCAAACAAATGGAGGTAAGCATAATTAGTCTTTAGGCATTGTGCGAAGAAGACTGATGGGTGATTGTGGGCAGTTGCATCATGAAATTGTTGGGCTTGGTTTGTATGCTGAGGAAGAATTTGATGTCAGTACATCTAATGTACTTGTATACTGTGTTTGGCTATTTAATTTTTTAATTATATTCTTTCAGATTATAGAATATTAAAAATCACTCAGTTTTAGTGACATTTTTAAATGTTCAATGAATTGGAGATTAATGATATATTACTTTAAACTTCCTGCAAGTTACATGCATTTTCATAAATAAAAAACTAAAAGGCAGATATTATAACTTTTGAAAATTGTTGTAATTGATTATTTAACTACTTTGTCGTTGCTACATCTAATGAATTGATGTTAGACTGTAAATGACAACACAGTCATGGGTACATGTAACATTAATATTTTGATCACTATTTAGAAATTGCATTCAGTTTCCGATTGTTGAATGTTGGCCATACTTAATTTGGTGTTGTTCAAAGCCATTGAACTAATAAAATGCCATGTCCTGCAATGTCAAGTGTGGGCAGAACTGCAGAAGCTCCTCAGAGTCCCTACAGAAATCATTCTTAGACTTATGTTGACTGTGAATTCACTAGATTATACAAGTGTGACGTCAAATTGATTCACCCTGACAAAAAGTTTATTGTAGAAATATTATAAATAATAAAAAAATGTTCGTAAAGGTTTGTGGAAAATCAATCATACAGAGTAAACTTTAAAAAAAAAGTTCAATTTCTGTATTCATGACATGTGCGAGCAGCTTTTTATTAATTCTATATATCCTGAATTTAAAGAATAATCCATAATGTAATTTTCTCAAAAGATCTTTTGATATTTGATATGCCTTCAATCAACAATAATCATTTCGAACCCGGGCTCCTGAAAGAAAAGATATTTTAAAGATAAATTCCAGTTTTGGTAACGATCTCAAAATGACTTTTGACAGAATCTGATATGACCACCCAAGTGTCTGTTTGTATGTGAATAAAAAATATGTGCCAAAGGATTTTGGAAGAAATTGTGTAATTGCTGAGAAATAAGCAAAATAAGCGCGGATTTGGTCATTTCCGTCGGGTCTTTATTCCAGCAATATTAATACACTGTCCCACGTGTGCCTATCTGTGTTGGCGATCTTTAGTGTGAACATTTTTTCAGCGTAGATTTCAAGATTTCACAAAGTTCAGCTTATGTAACTGTACCAGATCTAGATCCTCGATTATATTCTGACAATTAGCCTGGTTTTAAAGACTTTCTCATGAAATCAGTGTTTACTGCAACTACTGGCATTTCTCTTTAATCAATGTCATCATGAACTAGAACCATTCCAAATTTAAATTCATGCATTTTTGGGGTAGCTGCTTGTTTATGGCGTCATAATCAAAAACTTGAAATTCTTGTACAGTATATATTTCTTTTGATAATCTGATGGGGTTTTTTTTCTCAAAATTTCACCAATGATTCTTATTATTTTTTTCTGATACAGTACATGTACATGTATGTTTACAACAAACTTTTTGTCAGTGTGAACTTCTCAAGGATGATTTTGTACATACATGTACATGTATATTCCTGTTTTCTACATGTGTCTGGTTTATAATTAGAGTATGGGGTTTTGTCATTGCTCAGGAATGTCATAGAAAACCTGGATATCTGGTATGCACTACATCCACCAATCATAAAACCCTACCAGAGTCAGTTTGCACCTAGGTCTTTCTTTTGTTTTCTTTGTTATGATACAGCTCATATAAATGGGGATTAGGGTGCCAGTGCAATTGAGACCCTGTCAACTTGAAATAACCCAGGACCTTGACATTGTGTTCTTTGTTTTCCTTCACACACAACGTAATAAGACACTTGAACCTTAAAGACTTATTAAAACAAGGATGCATTGTGTGAGTTGCTATATCAAAAACAAATTGTATACCGGTACTGTAGCAGCCCAAGCTTCAAACAAATACCATACTATATTGTGGATGATGTTCCAGGCAGTAACCCAATTCATTTAGGCAACCATCCTACATGTACACATGCTTTGCATAATGCTGGTTATTGCAGTGTGTTAAATGACAATCCACCCCAACAAAAACTTGATTTGAATAAAAAGAGAAAAAATTCAACAAGCATTACACTGAAAATTTCATCAAAATCGGATGTAAAATAAGAAAGTTATGGCATTTTAAAGTTTCGCTTATTTTCAACAAAATAGTTATGTGAACGAGTTAGTTACATGTACATCCAAATGAGAGAGCTGATGACATCACTCACTATTTCTTTTGTATTTTATTATATGAAATATTTTTATTTTCTCGTCATTGTCATATGAAATGAAGTTTCATTCCTCCCTGAACACGTGTAATTCCATTATTTTAACATTTTGTGCTTCAGGCAATAAGGTCCTAATCATCAAATTCGTAAAAATTGAAATATTGTATAATTCAAACAATAAAAAACAAAAGAAATAGTGAGTGATTGACGTCATTGACTCTCTCATTTGGATGTAACTGGCTCGTTGTTGAAAGTAAGCAAAACTTTGAAATGTCATAACTTTCTTACATGTATTTTACATCCGATTTTGATGAAATTTTCAGCATTGTGCTTGTCTGATTTTTCTCTATTGATTCAAATCAACATTTTTCTGAGGTGGACTTGATCTTAAAAATGCATGAAGTACATGTACTGTACATGTACATGTACCTTTGGATCAAGCTCTTGTTTTGGTTTAGCATTTACCGTAACTTTATTTTGATAAGCTTGCCATTTTGGGGAATGGCAACAATTGTGTTTACACTACTACACGTACAGAAGGTATTTTCAAACTCATTAAATTTCAGGCATTTTGAGTTCCGGCCTCATCAAATCCCTGAATTGTGTGTAAAGTGAATGGGTATGCAGACAATCTGAAAGTGAATGGTCAAGGTTTTTTCCAACATGGAGTTAGAAAACATGGTATAATCATCTTCTCATCAAAGCTTGGAGGATTTAAATCATTCACGACTTGATCATATTTTTTAAAAAGTTTTCCCTGAAAAATTAAATACCATGTTTATCTTCTTGTTATGCACTTGTCAATTATATTCCCGGCCCTGGGGGTCCCGGGACATAGCAGGGAGTGTACGTTTTGCCGGCGTGACATCCCCACATACGTCCCCGCTACAGTACTTGGTACTTGGTAGGAATCCTCCAAAAGACGACATAAAAGTGTTTAAACTGGAGGTGTGTCGTGTACGGTCACCAACGTAAGGTTCCGGTTTTAGGGGTTTTTTGAGTGAGCATTGACTTAAAGGTTCCTAAGGATGGTTAGGATATAACTGAGGAGGGGAGATGGTTCCAGTCTTTGAGAGTCCTCGGAAAAAATGAGTTTGCATGTGTATCTGGTCTGACATGTTTGATGTAGAATTGTTGATCATGACCCCGTCTTGCTCGATTTTCCTTCAGAGAGACGTATTCCTTGTAGTTGACGTCCATTAAACCGTGGATCATCTTGAATAAACTGGTGATTCCGGGCACTCATTTTCTGTACATCCCCCGCTAGCAGGCTATGATGTGACTATCCCCGCATACGCCCGGCCCACCTACATGTACGCCGGGACTCACTGTACATCCCCAGCCTCTGCCCGGCTACCGTATTCTCATTGCGATTTTTAATTTCGTACACGGTATATGGCAACTTGCATACCGTATCTATTGCATTTCATATCGATCGACAAAGGGTAGAAAATCTTTTTAAAATGTTTACAAAAAAATCGATCACAATGCCAGTAAATCAAAACATATATTCATAGTAAAACCGATGTTTTGTAGTACCAGTACTAATATGGCAAAAAATGAAAGTTTATAGATCTACATCCAGATAAAGAAAAGTTGTAAAAACGTGTGGTTGGTCTCGGAGCAATACCAACATTGTTTGTTTTGTTGTTCATCAATGTTTTCAGGACGATAGCCCTCGAAGATCATCTGCAATAAAACATTGTATTTTAGTTGCAATCAGTTACAGTTTGTCTGTTTTTTCTGACAAGATCACAAAATCTTTTGATATGGAGCTGAAAAACTCAGACTATATTCGTCGCCGAATCCACAAAGTGGCACACGCGACCGTTGATACACGAAATCACTTTTCGAGATACATGTAAACGCGATTAAAGATTTTAACATTTTCAGTTGCTAGTTGCTACAGGATTGTGAAGTTTAACAGAATAAAGAATGTACTACTAGCCAGGTATTTACTCCTGCTTCCCATGTAAACATTTTATCAAATGAACATCAAATCTTGACGTAGCAGTGATTCAAATACATGCATGACAAGTGTCGTTTTGTGGGAAAATATCACTTCAGCATGAGTAGAAACGGCGTGCATGTGCGTGCCATTTCATGGATTGTTTTACAACGGATTTTGAGGCTAGTGTCGTTTTTTTCACTTCAATTATCGCATTGATTACAGAGAATTTGGTTCTAAAATTTTTGTGAAATGATAGACCATAGCCAAGGCATACATACTAAAGCTGAAAGATACTTGAATTGAATACTAAAACAGAAAGATACTCACAATTTACTTTTCAAGTGATTTTGGGACATTGTGCCACTTCGTGGATTCAGCGACGTCAAAGAATCCACGAAGTGGCACACGCGACAGTTAGGCGCGTAATCACTATTCGAGATAAACGCGATTAAAGATTTTAACATTTTCAATTGCTAGTTGCTACAGGATTGTGAAGTTTAACAAAATAAAGAATGCACATACCAAGAGCCAGGTATCTACGGCTGCATTCCATGTTAAAAATGTATCGAATGAACATCAAATCTTGACGTAGCAGTGATTCAAACACAAGTGTCGTTTTTTGCGTGGAAATGGTGCACACCTGTGTGCCACTTCGTGGATTTTTTTACAAAGGATTTTAAGGCTTGTGCCGCTTTTTCACTTTAATTATCTCAATAATTAGAGAGAATTGGGTTCTGAATTTCAGTGAAATGATAGACCATGTCCATGACTAGAGAATACTAAAACTGAAAGAAACTAAAAATTGACTTTTCACATGATTTTGGGACGTTGTGCCACTTCATGGATTCAGTCATAAAGTACAGCTGGTGCGCCCGCTGGTGGCCAGGAAGTCGTGAGCGAGCCTGCCTATACTAGCCCATCGGTTTGGGGAAGAGTGTCCTCTTCCAAGTCGCACCGTCTGTACTGTAGCTGTACGGACTACCTTCGAAAGATTGCGAGCGCAATTTCAGGGCGAAATCGCTAGTTGGCCGTCCAATTCCGTGTATTTTCCCCCTGTACTATGGTGTGAAATATGGTGTACACGTCCCCGTTAACTTCAATGATTGTTCTCACGGAAACAAAACGATACTCTTGGCAAATTTTCCATGAAATGAACACCCAAACAAGTACAGGAATTTGTCACGGGTCCTTCGGTCATTGGTTTAGCCTTTACACATAATTTGGTTTAGTACATTATGAACCCACCTTCCACACCTCGCGCAAATCTGACTCTAAACACGTAGTGTTGGGGCAAAAAGGACATCCTTTATACAACATTTTAATTTTGTTTTTATCATCCCCGCAAATATGACCGAACTTTCCTTGCGAAATAGATATCCTTTTTTCATTATTTTTGACACCTTTATCATTTTACGTACGTAACGTGCCCTATCGTGAAAAAGACATCCTTTTTACGTGTTTTTGGGGTCGCGCATGTTATCCACTCGTCAATGTAAGTGACGACTTTTCTGCCACTTTTCACCAAAATTGCAGCTCATTTTAGCAGATCAACTTGATGGGAACGGCATAACGAAAAATATGCAAAGCTTTGGAGCGGATTTCTTTCTTCTTTTTTCTTGATAAGAAGAAAATGCTATGCCTTGGAGCGGCTTTCTTTGTTCTTCTTCTCAATAAGACAAAAATGCTATGCCTTGGAACAGAAATTTGAGTGTAAAAATGGGGGTCCTCTCCGCTGCACATACCCACGGGGGCCGAATGGGGGTTATCTGTTGAATTACCATCATAACTAATAAAGTTTATGGATCTGATTCATGAAACTTGGACATAAGAGTAATCAAGTATCAATGAACATCCTGTGCGAGTTTCAGATCACATGATCAAGGTCAAAGGTCATGTAAGGTCAATGAACTTTGGCTATGTTGGGGGTACATGTATTTGTTGAATTACCATCATATCTCTGTAAGTGTATTGGTCTACATGTAGTTCATAAAACATGGACATAAGCGTAACCAAGTATCACTGAACATCTTGTGCGAGTTACATGTATAGTAGTTTTCAAAGTCGGCACTGCTGCTATATAGAATCACGTAAATGTAATGCAGGTGAGACCGCCAGAGGCATTCCACTTGTTAAAAAAATTTGACTGCTTACCGGTGTGAAATCTTAAACTTTATTTTTCTCACTGTTAAAGCGAACAGTTTCCATGAAATTGCTCAAAACACTTCTTCATTTGCAACCAATTTTTGATTATTTTGGTTAAACTTTTAAGTGGCACATACAGCTCTATGCAGTACTGTGCAGAATTCTGAAATTTGTTTGATGCATGTATTATTGAACTACAGTACATGGAAAATAGACTTGAATATTTAAAAAAAATGTTGTTTTTCAACTGATCCTGTAGAGTTCCGTAAGTCGCTCTAGATACATGTAGGCTACTATAGGATTTTGAAATGTTACTTTTTAATTTATGCAAAATTTCTTGTCATATTTAAGCCTTTCTTTCCCAATTGAATAAGGTTCACCAAATTTTTTACACATAATTCCCTTTTTTAATCGAAAAATCATTCATGCTGATGTGCAACTTTGTCTAGAATTGCACGAACTACAGCTTCCCAAGTTTGTCAACCAATTTTAGTTTTATTATTGTTGTCAGAATTGCATTAAAGTTACAGTACAATAGTGCTTTAACCAATTATGCCCCAAGGGAAAAACATAAAAATATGATGATGCAATATCCCTTTCTTGGTGGGGGAGGGGGTGAACAATTTTTTTATTTATGTAAAGCACAACTAATATGAACTCAATTTGATACATGAACTGGTAGTTGGTACAGTTAGAATATCACAATGAGTGTGTGAGAGAGAGATATTTACATTAATTTTGTCATGGTACATGTATACATGTACACACATGGAAGTATGCAGAGCTCTGTTATGCACAACTTGTTGAGCGACCTGTCTGTCTATGATTGGCTGTTTCTTTCATTGGATATCTGTATAATTTATCAAGTAGTAACCTCCCCCCAGTGGTAGTTCTCAAGTATTGTTTATCATTTCATATCAGCAGTCACACTCTGCTCTGCATTCGATGTGACTCCCAACATGTGTGCACTAATTAGTCTTGCCATTCAGCATTGTACATTAGACAATTGGAATTGATCTACTTCTGCATTGTTTTCATCGTATACGTGGCTCTGTATTTCAGTTTGTTATGCATCCTACGTTTATTCGACCTTGCCACTTTTTCAATGCAATGTGGAATCCTCTATACGTTTGGAAAAGTTGCATTTTTCATGTCTGTTCTCCGCTGGAGGGCAGTAGCTGCGTTTAGTGGTTTGAATACCGTGCTACATTTCAGGAAATGAACATGAATGATGATGATAGAATTCATGTACACCTTTTTGTAGGTGAAATGTCTTTGGAGGCTGATTTGTGAAATATATTAACATAGGAAACTGAGACAGAAAATCGGAAATATATATTTTTTGGGGGTCTTAGTAATTAATACTCATTGTAGTAAAAATGGGTGCTACATCAACTGATAATGAACTGCCTGTATTGGATTATTATGGTTCTGGCACACTGGTAAGTACAAAACAATTCTAAAACAATAATTAATGAAAAAAAAATTATGTAAGAGAGAGAATGGATTATGGGATTGACCATGCAATCTGTCAAGACATGATTGATATTTATTTAAAGTATTGAATGAATGAGGTAGTCCTATATTGTTTGGCAAGGCAAAGGTAACAAGGTTTTGGAAAGGTGCTGTGGATACCAATAGTTGGGCTTCCAGTTCTGCCCAGTGACCCAGTCCTTATCATAAGGGCCGTCTGCACCATCCCAAGTTTTCAAATTAGCGCGCTATTTCTGATCCGGCAAATTATCCCGATCTGAAAAATCTCAAGATTGTTTGTAATGCAGACGCAATTATCGCGCTAGTTCGTAGGATTTATCTCGAGATTGCAATCCCAAGTCAACTCGGGTTTATTTGCAAAATAGCGCGCTATTTACGAATTATCGCGCTAATTCGTAGGTGCAGACGCACTCCGGTTTGGACTCGGGTTAATTTATTCATGACCTTCAGTCCATAATGCAATTTGCGTTCCATTTCCGCCTTGGTAAAAACATAAACAGCGATTATACCGAACGCATGCGAAAGTCAACTTTATCATAGCGTTCATCAATTCCCCAATCAGCAACGATGGTGTCAAGCCCCCCGTGAATGGATTTTGGGAGAGACCAGACCGATGGGGGAGGCGCTCATTATCGACGATGGTCATAGTCAATAACAATACTGACAGCATTGTCTTATTCCTCCGCAAGATGTGAGCAAATAGCATTTCTTTCCTCCCCTCTCTCTCTCTCCCCCTCTGTCGTTGCCTCGGAGTCCGCCATCATATTAAACGAAGAATACTTCACTCGCTTATAATTATAGCGCGGCTTAGCTGAAAGGATTGTTGCATAACAACGGTCGAATTCGGCGAAAGAGTACATGTACTTGATTGCATATCGCGGGAAGTTATTCAAAAGCGCGGGCCGTTGAAACTCCAAGATCGAAAGTGCGCATGCTTGGAATATCGGGCTTGTTGCCTCGCTCGAGCAAGAATCGCTCTTCGTGCGATGGTGGAGACGGGGTTTCTTGAATCTCGAGATTAATCGCGAAGAGGGCTGATCGGGCTAAAATCTCGAGATTGAGCAAACTCGGGATGGTGCAGCACCGCCTATAGAGCCCCGAAAAAATTTAGGGCAGAACATGGCATATGGGGAAAAATTTAAAATCGCAAATGAGGAAAAAATTTTACCCTTTTAATACCGTAATGGAAATGTAATGATGCGATAGATTTTTTTTCTTGGTTGGTGAATTTTGGGGGTTGAGTGAATTGAACACACCGTCACACAGGTATATGTATTGCCAGATAGTAAGAAGTAGCAGATTTCATTATGTTATTAACATTCCAACAAAATTACTATATTGTAATTGGGGAAATGATATCCTATATATACACATTTTCCTATTGTTTCATCTAAAAGATAAAGTGAAAATATAATAATAATTTGTCCATTTATATAGCGCAGTTACTACATGTATGTACTTTTTCTCAACTGCACTTTGATACTTAGTGTCATATTATTACCCTGGCTGTAGCTAAGCCGCCATATTAATAGGCGCAAAAGCGTTCAAGGAATAAATCCTACCGGGTACCCATTCACCTCACCTAGGTCGAGTGCAGCAAAATGTGGATACATGTACCTATACATTTCTTGCTGAAGGAAGTCACGCCATGGCTGGGATTCGAACCCATGACCCTCTGTTTCAAAGTCACGAGACTAATCAACTGGGCCACAAGGCTCCACAAAATATCATGAAAAATGAGATAAAGACTATAAGAAAAGGCACATTGGCTTTTCAAGTAGTGAAGTACACAGAACATATTCAACATATCAACCCAGTTCACTCCCCACAACACCTACATCTATGTCGTATTTTAAAAAAAATGTATCTGATTTCACTGGGATTTGCACTATACTGAAGCTGTAATTATTATGTAAAATGACCTTGGAAAACTGGTTAGCATTATTAAACCAAATGAATACCAGCAAGTTTTGTGATAATATGTAGATTACATTTTCATTTTTTCAACATTATGATTTATGAATAACTTTGTGTTTCATTTTGACATTCATGAAATTATATTTCTTTAATGCGAGAGAGAGTATGGTTGGACAGACGAAGTACAAGACACTTTGAAGTCAGATCAGTGGCGTAATGAGCCAGACATTTTCAGAGAGCTTAAACATGACATGCAGGGCAAAATTTTTAAAAATTCTGTGTGTTAGATAGAGAAGCAAGCAAGCATGAACTTTTTAAAACAAATCAAATTCTGTGATTGATTTTTACCTGATGTTCAGAAAATAATATCATAAGCCTTGACCATCTATAGATGCATATGAAAAAAATGCTGTGCTTGAATATTCTCACTTAAATGTGTTAAAATTGCAAAATACGGGACAAAACAGAGTCCTGGGCATAGTGGGCAGGGTCGTATGAGACCCAGGACAATAAAATATGGGGCTGTCCCTTGAAATATGGGACATCTAGTCACCCTGAGAAGAGAGCTGTTGATATGGGCATATTTTGGCCGTGTTTATACTTCCACTTTTTAGGCCAGAATCAGCGTTTTTGTATGTGATTAATCTAAAACACGGTTGCGTCCATGCTTACCTTCATTCAAACTTTGTTTGACCAGAATCAGGCTTTCTAGGAAGTACATGTTTAAATAGGACCACGACGGTAAACGTGTTTAAATGACATCATGTGATACATGCTTCGGGGGAGATGAAAATCCGCGGGCAAAATAGTTGCATGGTTCTAAATGGACTTACAGTACATGTACCTCCACGGACTTACCTCTCAAGTCCCTGGTTCTAATAATGGATGACCAATGTACATTTGCATACGATTACTATCACTATTACTAATCCTCATTTGTCATCACGATGGATGTTGAGGGATTTACAAAAAAAAAATGAACATGAGTTATAATGAGACATCACTGAGCAAAAAGCCCAAGAAGCATAAACAAATAGATGTCTTATTATTTCTAAAGTATACTTTCATATTCTTTATTTCATCTTACCATTGTAAGAGTTGTGGCCCAGTGGATTAGTCTTCGGACTTTGAAACAGAGGGTCGTGGGTTCGAATCCCAGCCATGGCGTAATTTCCTTCAGCAAGAAACTGATCCACAATGTGCTGCACTCAACCCAGGTGAGGTAAATGGGTACCGGTAGGCATAGGTGGCCTTAAATTCTAGATGGGGGGACGGTCCCCCTAAATTTTTTTTTATACCTTTTTTTTTTTTTCTTGTCAAAAATTTTGCGTTAGCCACACCTAAAATTTAGGTTGATAACCTTTTTTGGGGGCGCTTGTCCAATTTTTTACCTGTGTCCATCCCAAAATTTCAGGTGGACACCCCCTAAATTTTTTGGCATCCGCCGCCAATGCCAGGAAGTAATTCCGTAAAAAGCTGTGTGCGCTATGAACGCCTAGCTTAGCCGGGTAATATAGGAGCGCCTTGAGCACCTAACAAGGTGGATATGTGCGCAATATAAATACCCTATATTATTGTCCTCACCACAGTGAAAATTCTATACATGTAGCTACATGTATGTCAAGTAGCTCCATGCAATTAAAAAGATAAAAAAAATTGTTCGAAGTTAAAATCCCTTAAAATAATAATCTACCATAACAACACTAGAATACAAAACTTTCGAAAAAGGGCGTGCCCAATTTGGCCTTGCTTTTACTGCTCAACAAAAATTACGATGGGAAACCAGCTGCAGATTGCAATTCCGCCTCTGAAAAATTAAGCATAAACTGCACTCCCATAACCATGTTAGCGATTGGTGTTCTGAAACGATGTTTGAAAACGCTGATTCTGTCTACGCAATGGAAGCGTAAACACACCCTTTGAGGCTTATTCAGAGATGACGCAACAAAGCGTGGCAATTTTTATTTTTACATATAGTCAAGGATAGTAGACATCTGTTCAGTGTTGCAAAGTCAAGAGACCTTTTTTTTATTAAAGTCATAATGCATGAAAAATTAAGGATCCATCAAAGTTTTCAAATTCTATTGAAACATGATCTGTCCAAAGCTACATGCACACAAACCCATGACCTTTTTTTGTAATAAAAAAAAATCATATTGAATGCCGTGTACATGACGTTATATCATTGTTCATCAATATGATGCCATAACCTTTCTGTGCAGCATTTGATCACTTCTTTTTTTAAAGAAAAAAAGGAACATACATTGCGATTGTAGGATATCCTTGTGCAGTAATTGACAGGTTTGAAATGCAAAATTTGTCATAAGCGTTATGCATCATTATGAATATGAAAATGTAAACACTATTTTGATGGATATATGAGAACTTGAGTATACGCTATACATCTTTTCAAGGAATTGCCCACATGCAGTGTTGTACACTTAGAGGTCAGCATTGCAATTATCTGATTCTGTAGTTGAAGGCAGGTGCTTGTAGACTGTAATGAACTCAGGGGATGCATCATTTGTATGATATTAGAGTCCCCAGTTCTGTGATACCAAAAACAGGAAAAATCACAACAGAATATCATGGAAAACACAATGTTTCAGGCCCATCAAAATTGAATTCTGAAAAATACAATCAAAAGCAAAGCAAATCCAATATTACAAAACCATGCATTGATCAGTGAAAACGCTGCCCGTCAAACCGGTTTTGGACACTGTGACTGAGAAACACAGAATCTTGATACTGAAATACAAAAGAAATTTTATTTGAGAAAACTTGGGACTGTAATATGATACCAATGTGCATTAAGGAATTTTAAAAATCTATTTAATGATGAAAGCCTTCTGTCTCCCTTCAATAAACCTGTACATGTAGTTCATGTTCTTTTTATCTTGTATTTCCAGGAGGGAGCTGTGACCTTCAGGTCATCAAAGAAACATCGGCACAGGCGTAAGAGATCCATCCAGAGAATGAAATCCCTTGATCAGGAGAGCATAAGAACTTACAAAAAGACTCAACACTCAACAACAAGTGACATGGCATTGATGGCAAGGAGGAACAGCCTCATGAGTAGTGGCTTGATTCCTGTCAATATGAATTTCAACATAAGCGCACTGATTCATCCTTCCCTCATCAACAGAGAGGACGGTATTCCGATGAAGCGGAGAAAGAAAATGTCACTATCATCGGATTATGAGGCAATGTCAGATGATGAGTTTACAGATGTGCCTACTCTCAAGGAAAGGAGGACAACGTCTGCATGTAGTTCTCCCCAATGTGAGGAGATTTACACCATATCCGACAGCTCTGGAGACAATGATGGTACAAATGAGAGAACTAGGAGGTCGCCAAAGCTCAGCTCGAGCGACTCTGATGTGATTTGTTTAGATTCTGACTCTGATAAAAATAATGCAAGTTTGCAGAAAGATCTCCAGCCTATCCCCGTCGACTCTATGAGTGATGTGTCTGATCATCATGCTGGTCATGAAAACTATTCAGATTCAGAGATTGACTGTGATGATGCGATCGTTTGTGAACAAGCAAATCTTACCCATAGAGTGTCAGTGAGCAATGGCTCAGATCATTTCAAACTTCAAGATGATGATGATGACGATGCTGAACATTCAGATTCCAGCGACTTACCAGAGTATCCGATACTTGAGGAAGTGGTACCTTACACAAGTGTGCCAACATCCAGCAATGTCAATGAGCTGTATTCGCATACACAGACTGTGGAGAGTCATGAAGCAACTGAGCACAGACCTGTCAAGAGAGAATCTGTACCTTCCCCTGAAAGAGCACCACTACCAGTACAACCTTTATCCGTATCAGATGATGATCGATCAAGACATTCTTCAGGAGAAGTGGCTGAAAATGAGGAACAAGTAACAGATGCCTGCTGGGGATCTTTCTTGTTAGCTCCAGAGGATACAAAAGCCAGTGATCTTTCTGTAAGAAAATATCAACACACGCATAAGAGAACTAAGCCCTTTAGTGATGATAAGTGCAATGCAGTAAATGCCTGTCATGAGGAGGAATTTACACAGGCAGCATTAAACTTGGTAGAAAAGTTTACAACAATAAGCCATAAACCACCACCGCATCTTCTTCAAGAACTCTTCCACGAGACCTTAAGAAAGTGCAAAAGCAATGCAGAAGCTTTGATAGTGTTCAGGTGCCTCAAAAAGATACAACACCTACATCATCCAAATGTAAGGGATTTTCCCATTGAGTGGGACCTCGTCAGAACTATCGCAACGGCGCTAGTCAATGTACCATCAAATGGTGATCTAAATGATAGTGTTTTAGCTGTCAATAGATGGCACATAGACCTACTCTCTCTACACTACCTTGTGTCCATTCTTGAGGATGATGTAGAGCGCAAGGCAAGGTGGAACACCCTGAAGAAGTCCTATGCCTTCTCAATCCTCAATCCGGACACCTGTAGGAACAATTGTCAAGAAGTTGTCAGGTGGATACATAAGGTAGTTTCTGAATTGGAACCTTCACCTGGGTGCAGTGCGTCTACATTCAGGTCAACAGTCTGTAGCTGTCGATGTCCAGAAAGTACTTGCCATGTGAATTATCTCCTTCCTCTACTTGGGAAGCTCTTGGAATTAAGCTTCAGAATGGCAGACTCTTGGACCTTGAAAACACATTTACAGAGGACTGTTGAGGAACTGAGAAGCTGCGATTTCAAAGGACTGCCACAGCTGAGACTTCTCTTTGAGGTAATTTGACAATTTGATGTTTATACATTGAGAGTGCAAATCAAGTTTTAAATTCATTCATGTTACACATCTTTATTTTTTCTCATGCCCACCAAAGATGAAGGGGTTTCTCTCTTGTGGCTATTCATTCATTTCATGACTGGTGAACTTTAAATAACCAAAATTTGCACATGTAGTTGAATTGGGAGTACTTCAGTGTGATAGTGGTTTCAGAAATCTCATGCCACGATCAAAGTTTGTCTTTAGGTCATACATGCATATGGTATGAAGCATTTTTTTATGATTCAAATGTACTTGCAACCTTTCTTGTGATAAATAAGGTTGAAAATATGCTTGGTCAACAACCAAAGTTTGCTCATATATACATTATTCACAAAGTTGAATGTTGTTGAATAAGATTAATGTAATGTTCATGTACATTTGAGCAGTTTGTTCCTTGAGCTGTTTGATTAGTCTTTTATCCTTGCAACTGTATTGGATGAATACAAGTTTTTGTCTGAATTAAATAATTATCATATGGTCACTTAAAAATGGATTAAAGGCAACCCTTATTAAAGAGAATCTGATGTCATGTGGGTATATCTATTTTCTTTGTGTTTGTGAACTGTTAACAGACGTTCCAGCAGCCATGGCTGAGACTCAAGCTCAGCGAACTGATCTTCAACAAGCGCTTCGAATCCAATATCTTCAGTCAGCCAAGAGAGAACATCTCCATCACGAGAATCGTTGAGGAGTACTTCCTCTTCCTGCCAAAATCACCCTCCTCAAGCATGAACAATGGGGGAGATATGGAGGATGTGGTGATGGAGACCACATTCAGTAAGAGTAGTAAAGAAGAGATGACCTATCTGCTTCTTGTCATGCTGCGGAGTTACATCCAATGCTGCAGTGGTGAGTACACACACATTGATCACTCCTAGATTCTATACTGCATTCACACCAATACCAGTTGACTTCAAAGAGACGGATGATACGCCATTGGAAATAACATAATGGCCCATAATCTGAAGTCAGATTTAACTTAGACCATGGTCTATAAAGAAGTCTGTGCTAAAATTATGGGGAGCCAAAAATTCTGTTTATATTGTATATTTCTTATATTTACTATTTTGTTTCCTTTTGCTTTTATAATGATGAAAAATACTTCAGTTATCATTCCTAGAAAATTTGGGTGTCATATGAGTTGATAAATTAAATGCCCCCAATTTTGCCCCATTGGCTCTCCATAGTCAAACCACAACTTTAATCCATGGTTTAATTTAAACCCGAGTTCAGAATACGGGCCAATAGATTTGAAACAGTTAAGAGTTGGGTTTGTTGGTATAACTGTAGCTTCATGAGGGAGTTTCTCATAGCATGTCATTATCTGGGTTGATGTGCCAATGATTGGTATTTCTTACCGTAATCACTTTCAAGGTTTGATCGCATCTCATGCAAAGGTAAGAAACAGCATAAGACACTGAGCCTGAATAGGTTATGTTTATAGAAAATCTTGTATTGAATTGAATGTTCAAGTGACAAAAAGACATAGAAATGGAGACTTTGAAATAATAAGAATCCATGAATCTATGTTCGTATTTTATTGAATTGAAGAGACCATGTGAAAAACTTGATCTGGCAAAATATCAAGTTTCCTTGTTTTTGATAAAGGAGAAAGAAGGTAATTTCCCCCTTCATACCTTGGCAGTGGATGCAGCTGAAAAGATATATATGCATTTTATTTTATTACAAGCTAATATATTCTAGCAATTATTCCTCATAATTGATTTGGCGGGAAAATTACTTTGCCTCCACTCTTACGCTTTTGTCCAATCATTGGTATATTTCACTTTGGATAATTGCCACATGTAGTGATCAAATTGATGAATATCCTCCACCTTTAATTTCTCTTTTTTGTTCATGATAGCATGTTTATTTATTCATTCAGTACCACTTCTGATAATTGATTTTGACTAAGTAATTGGTATTTATCACCACCCAGAAAAGATCTGTGAGGTAATTGCTTATCATTACCAATTGTGAAGTTCATAAAGCACAGGCAATAACTTGCAGGAATGGTATTGATTGTGGTATTAATTTCATTTTATATATCTCTTTCTCTCTTTCTCCCCCACCCCTCACCCATTCTGTCTCTCTCTCTCTCTCTTCCCTCACTATGTCTTCCTATCACCATATGTTGTATAGGATGTCAGTCCAAGGATGAGCTAAGTAAGAAGTCAACATTTTCCAAGTCCTTGTTGCTTTGGTCATCTGTGTGCCGGAAACAGCTTTCTGATGATGACCAAATCAGTCTACTCCAGATAGGTGACTATGTAGACCAGCTTAGAAACCATCTCAATTCTTCTTCAGATGAGACAAGTGTGGTGACTGAGGTGTGTCTAGTACAGATGAGTCTTCTTTATGACTGGATGTAGTAGTCTTTCATCTCTACCTTCTACAAAGCAGGTAAAATCAAACTTGGTCTTTATTAGGTAGTAGTTCCCTGGGGTCCCGTAACACAAAGGTTAGCTATTAATCGTACGCTTGATTTTCATGATAGATTGTACATTGTAGTCAATGTAATCAATCATAGAAAAGTGTCCTACGATCATTGCTAAGCTTTGTGTTACAGGCCCTAGGTATAGTTATCAAACTCTTAAGTGATCAACTGATAGTCGTTGGGTAATAACCATCAAGGCCTGTTGAATAAAAGTTACTATTATGGTTACATTTCCATCCAGTGATAACTTCCATTGATCCTTTATTTTGGTTGGATGTTGGCAAAGTTACCATAAAATATTTTTTTATGCTACAGGGTGCAGGTAATATTTGTCAAACATTGGAAATAGTGTATTTTTGCATTCTTTTTATAACAAAACCATTATTTTTCAAAGACATTTATCCACTCACACAAAATAATTCAAGAGTTGAGATACTATTTTCTCAAATGATAGTCCTCAAACCTCATAATTGTCAGGCCATAGTCATCAGATAATAGTTATTTCACTTCACTCTGTCCAATTAAAATACTCTGATTTCTGAAAACCTGTTTTTTTTAAAGGAAAGTGGATTGTTAAATGCTGTATAGGCCTATATACAAACTTTCAATATAGATTGAGGGGAGTTTATTTTGTTCACAATCGTCACCTCATGTTTAGTTATTTTCATGTCACGAAAACCATGAAACAAGCTGACAATCAATTATATGGTTATTGAGTTGGTTGTTCAACTTTTGAACTTGTAATATTATGTATAAAGACAGGTTGATTGTAAGAAAGAAAATACTCGTGGTTTTACATCTTAGTGGTTCACCACAGTGCGGTCACTAATGGACGAGACCTGGTCATCATCAGTGGCTGGCCAGCCTAGGATAGTATATCAGATGAGAAACTGAATATTATCTTTAATAACAATGCACAAGTGTGTTGTTGTGATAACAATCTTGATCATGTTTCCTGAATGATATGATGGATGGAGATTTATCTTCTATTGACAGATTTTTGTGTGTTATTGTCTATTGGAACAAGGCTATAAAGCTTGTCTAAAGTTGATGGGAATTAAAGATTTCAGTAGTTGATAAGTTTAGGACAAAAATTGACAAGAAAAAAATATGTACCTATGATTTCAAGAAAGCCAAGTGCTATAATTATGTTTCTTAAAAATTAGACATGTTGATCAGAATTGCTTCTGAATTTGAAAATCTAGAAATGCACTTAATATATATATATATATATATATATATATATATGTACATGTTTGCATTGCCATGACAATTTTTATAAACACACTTGAATCTGGAATGATTCTGATTTTTTAATCAGTCATTCTTCAGGTCAGATTTTCAATCATAATGTAGTCCAGAGAATATTGATTAGACGACATAAATATTGCACAGGTTTAGATCTCTTCTGAATCCAGGGGCCTATTTCATAAAGGACTTATGATAGTGCTATCTGTACCATCATGGTAATTACCATTGTAACAGCTTATACAATGGGTGATTTCAAGTACGGTGTTGGCCTTGGTGTTGGTGTTGAAATTTTGATTGCTTCCCCTAGCTCCAAAACTTATTCAGAGTTTGTAAAACTGATCCAGATCACATTATTGACATCTCAACAACTAGTGAGTGACTTTTCAGGACCATCCTCATTTTATGTTTGGTGTTCTATTCATGTAAAAATTGACCCAACACCAAAAGGTCAACACTGAACTTGAAATCACCCAATGTGTTATTTTATGACTGACATGAAAACCAGGTTTTAACAAAACTGTTCTTATTTTTCACAGGTCCTTTTGATGGAGGTCAAACGGACACGGTCTTCCAGTAATGATACTCCCCAAGATCATCTACTGTATCCTTGCTACATAGAATCTCTAAGAAGTTATCGATAATTACTCATAGGTTTACATGGATTCACCCTTGTATTTAGACTTTGTTCGAGTTTGTTATCAAGTACTTTGTAGGGAACAAGTCTTTGAGGAGGTGTTCCAACAGTTTTCCTAAGTGAGAATCCAAACACAAACACTGTTCCTTCATGATAGCATTCAATCGTGAATCCTGTTCCTGTCTATTTAAAGCCCACCCACTGCATATCACAGGTCAGTAAGTTTGACCTAGGGAGTACTGGGGCCCGTTGCAGAAAGAGTTGCGTTTAAACGCAAGTCAAAAAATCAATCGCAAGTCCCAAATGCGCGCTGTTGATTGATTGAAAACCAAGTTGCGCATGATATTTAGAGTTGCACATGATATTTAGAGTTGCGATTGATTGCAACCCTTTCTGCAACGGGCCCCAGGTCAACTGTGATGTATGCGATACTCATACTCATTGTGCTGCACTCAACCCAGGTGAGGTGAATGGGTACTTGGGAGGATTAATTCCTTGAATGCACTGAGCTCTCAAAGGCAGCTCAAGCTAAAGCGAGGGTGATAATAATAAACAACAATGCGCCTCGAGATTATTTCTAGATAGATGGCGCTATATAAATGCCTATTATTTTTGTTGTAATCTTGGGACACCAAATCTAAAGCAGTCTCCGAACACATCGCAAGGTGGTCCAAGATCGGTTTGCTCAGAAGGGGTCTCGGGTAGGTTTTTGTGATTTTGAAAATTTAATTCATGAAAAGCTGATATGTGGAACTTACGATACGTACAGGTAGGCAGTGGAATTGTAGTTATACTATTAAAGTACAGTTAAAAATACAGAGTTGAATAAATATCCATGCATAAAATGAATGTTGATTAGGTTTGACCATGTCATCGTTTGTTCAGGGGAAGTTCGCCCTGAAAAGAAGGTTATTGTAAAAATAGCAGAAAAAAAATTATTGCTGAAGGTTTGAGAAAAATCTATCAAAGAATAAAAGTTATTAGAATTCTAATTATTTGATTTGTGACGTCATATGCAAGCAGCATTCCAACTTAGCAAGTGATAAAAAATCAGTGAAATGTAGTTTTCTCAGAAAATTGAAAATGTTTTTTACAGTACCTGTTGTATATCAATGGACAAATCATTTCACATGAATAGGAATCTAAAATAAGTCATCAGGAACCATTAAAAAAATGAAATTCATGCATTTTATATTACATAACATATGGGACAGCTGCTCGTTTATGACGTCACAAAAATTTTAATAACTTTCTTAATCTTTAATGGATTTTCCTCAAACCTTCACTTAAGTTTTTTATCATTTTTTCTGCTAATTTCACAACAAACTTCTTCAGGGCAAACTTCCCCTTTAATCATAAATGATGAAAAAAGTTCTGATAATTGTAACCTCTCTTTTAACATTTCACTCTCACTTTTTTCTTCTCCATATTTTTCAACTCCATTTTTTCAAGTACACAAGTTGACGGTCAATGACATGTGCGATATTAGCGTTGTTTATCAACCATTAATGACAGCATTTCACTTTTGATGTTATTGACTGACAACTTTTCATATATCTACTTGTGATATGAATTGAACGAGTCATAGCAATCAACAACATATTTTTTTCGAATGTAGACAGTCCTTAAAAAAAAGTGATTGATTAAAAGAACTGCATAGGGTAATGCCTGGGCCCTGTCTTACAAAGACCTACGATTAGATAAGACTCCAGAACTCAAACTCAAATTGATTTTCAACATATCAGGATGCACTTGTACAAAGCATGCACATGTGATTTGGGAGTGGTTGTTTTTTTTTTTTATCTGTATCTGAATACAGCTATTAGTGCAACTAAACAACCCAAGGAGTATCTTTTGATTAATATTTGTGTCAAAGAAATATATTGGATAGTTATAACTGAAAAAGCTTTGTCAAGAAATAAATTATACACTTTAAGAGAATGTATACATTTCACATGTTTCAGTATAAATTCTTCCAGATATAGGTCACAGTGTTGTTTTTAAGCTCATTTTGTTATTCATTTCCTCTTCCTATTCTTCTGCTGAAATAGATTAATTCACTATAGTAGCAAACATGTGGTCATGAATTATTCTCCTGCCCAAAAAGACATGCAAATGTCAACGATTATTCATATTTTCCCAATCATAAAATTTATCCTGTTTTCCCCCAACTGGTGAATAAACTGCCATCTGTTTTCTTGTGGAGCCCCCTTGAAAGGGTGTAGTCCCAAAGTTCATACCTTGAAGAGTGTGACTGATTTTTATCATAACAACATGTGCCGTGGATTGGTTTGTTTACAGAAGATTCACTATTTATTCACACCTATGTACATATATAGGCTGTATCATACAGTTTCTTTGAAGTTTTCATAATGATTATGGAAGAGTCTCAAAATTGGTTGTTGATATTGTTTTTGGATGGGTTAAATACATGTATTTTATACCAATACCCAAAATGGCAGACATAATATAGTCTCAATTATCCTGAAATTGAAAAGATATTAAAGAATTTAGAAGAGAAATAAATGCTAGATGAATATGTCATTAAGGCTTATATTTTTTCTAACATTCATTTGATTGAAAGTAAGACACTACCATGATGTACATGTATCATCAAATGCAGTTCGTGGAAATTGAAATATCCATTGTAATGTCATTATAATGCAAATTTCCTCTCAATCATTTTATGCTCCTCAGCATAATTTCATGCATGAAGTTTGCTAATATACATTATATGAATAGGGTAGTGTATTGAAATCTGTCTTAGAATTTGTCAAGTTAGTGCCTGTACCAGTAAGTAGTATTTAAGAGTAATTGTTTTGTATTCATTTTTCATGTGGTAATATGCATATGTACAGTGTATATATAAAATTCATTAAAGCTAAATGATAGTAGTTGCAGTGAAACACTAATTTTGTGAGAAAGTCTGTAAAACCAAGGTTAAGTATGACTATATCATCGTGGATCTAGATCTGGTACAGTTACATATACTGAACTTTGTGAAATCATAAAATCTAAGCTGAAATACGATCACACTGAAGATCGCCAACACAGATAGGCACACGTGGGACAGTGTATTATTATTGCTGGAATAAAGACCCGACGGAAGTGACCAAATCCGTGCTTATTTTGCTTATTTCTCAGCAATTAGACAATTTCTTCCAGAATCCTTTGGCACAAAATTTTTATTCATACAAACAGACACTTTGGTCGTCATATTAGATTCTGTAAAAAGTCATTTTGAGATCGTTACCAGAACTAGAATTTATCTTTAAGACTTACATTGAAGACTTGAAGTCAAGTTTCCTTTCGTCATAATCTCTGCATAAACTGAATTTAGAGAACATTGTTCCCTCCAGCAAATGATACTTCTGGCCATTTAAAAAAAAAATGTTTTCAAGCCAATCGGGCGGGGCATGAGACCTCCACCATCTTGGGCCAATGAGATTTTCAGATATCTTACCACACAGAACAGCATGCAGGAGACACAAGTGTGTATGTACTGTAGGCTGCGCATTTCACATTTTGTACAGCAGCTTCTGAGGTTTGTCTTGTCCACACCCCCCCCCCCAAAGTGACAAAAGGGTATTAAATCACCATGATTGATTAGTGAAGTATCATTATGATTGTTGATGTCAAAAGACAATTTGCCTGTCCTCTATTACACATGTATCTGTTTTTGAAAGATTGACAGGAGTGTTCGCCATCAGTGTTCTCTCGTTTTTAGGAGAGGAGGATATCTTTAATATCTATTGTGAGAATCCAAGAGTTAAAAGTTTTATATTTGTTAATAGGTAATAGGTTGATTAAAAAAAACTCTGTTAGGCTTAAAACCTTTCTAGGTGTACTGGTATCAGCATGATCATTAAAAATGTACACATACAGTAGAATGAATATTTGTACAATACAGTCTTGTGTAGTTTGTCACTTCTATATTATACTAGTCCATTACTTTACCAAGTTCAAATTAATAATCATAACCTTGTTGAGCTAATGTGCTCTATGATCATTTGTTTCAATAGGCTTTTACAGGTTAACGTCATCAAGGTAAACATGTCTGTCATCGGCAAGCAGATATGGGTTTTGTTTAATTTTGTTACTTAAAATTTTTAAAGATTTTTTTTTCATGCTGCAAAGACAAGTGCAACCACTCTTAATATTTGTTATGCATAATTTATATATTTATATAATTGTTATGTCATGTTTATTTTACATCTGTTTTTCATTCTTTTGATACTTTTGTTTTAATAGATATTTATACCATATGTGTGCTGTGGATTTGTACAGTCTAGTCTAGACTCTCAGACTTTGTTCTTGTAAAGTTCAATCTTGTGTTTTTCTCTCTTAAGTTTTATGTTTTACCTTTTTTGTATACCATAGTAGTAATAGGAGACATAAAATTATTATAGACCTACTAGTAGATATAGAAGTGAATAATAAATATTTCGAGAAAAACTTGTGGTTCTACAGCATATGTTCAAAGTATCTTAAGATGGTAATCTAAAACTTATACTGTAAGTGCTCACAATACACATTTTTAGAAAAAACCCAAGATTTGTGGGAAAGAGATTGTAAGCTTACACTGTACCGTTTCTTCATCTCCTCTCAATCTTTCATTTTATACTCCTCTCTTCGCCTCCCCCATTTTAATTCTTTTCTATATTTCTGCCATTTTTCTCAAAGGCCTGTTGGTCATCCGTCTTTCTTTGTTTACGAGTTTGATGTATCTACAGAATGTTTGTATATATTGCTTTGTACCATTATACAAGAACGTTTTGCTAAAGATTCGTAAGAAGATGGTGAGATTAAAAAAAAATTAAAATTGTCTTTGTTCAACATGAAGAAGCAGTATTTTGCATCCTGTAATGTTGATTTATTTTCAATAAGTGAATGTGAAGAGTGAATGCATTTGAGTGTGGTGTTGGGAAAAATAGTTTTCACATGTACTTGGTACATAAATGTCCATGTAAATTTGCTTTTGGGGCATGTGGGAATGATGTACAGTTGTGCTCAAAAGCTAGTGAACCCCATCACTTAATGCACTCCTTTATATTGAGTGTTGAATGTTAACAACACTACAATGTTAAGCGAGCCCAGAGAAACAAACTTAATTGCATGTAATAGTTTATCACCTGACTTCACAATCAAATATCTAAGACATGGCAGAACATGAACTCTTTAAATGTGTTAATTTTCTGGTGGGGTTCATTATAAGCACCACTGTATCATCACTCACAATGGTTGGAAGTGTCATATAATAGTATTCACATTACTTGCACTCTTTTGTCATTTTGAAAAATAAGACAGTCACTTTGAATGATTTTAAGGTGCCTTGTGAATATTATTGAAATACACACAAAAAATTGGATGGCTTCACCAAAATGGTATAAATGTAGAATTAATTTTGTATGTACACTGACCAGAAAAATATAAATCACAAACTGTTTCTGAATGTCCATTTGTGGTAACTGCTACTAATCTAACAGCATTTAACGGTCAAATCCACCTACTAAATAAATTGAAGTTTTAAAGAACTTATTGAATGAAAATTCATGAGCCAGGTATTTGAAAATGAAATTCTGTTTTTACTCCCAGCTCTTGCAACACCCATTTCAGTTTGAAAAAAAAGGTCATTGTACTGCATTTGAAGTCTACTTGACATAAAGTAAATATTTATGTGATATAGATTAAAAATTAGTCTGAAAGTCTCTCACTATTATAAGTGAGAATTGCCTAGAAATGTCTGGAGAAAAATCTGTGGCCACTAATTGAAAGTGATACTTCTTTTTACCTTCAGTTTTTGTAACTATCATTTATTAAAAATCATTGTATTTGAAGAAGCTACTTTAAAATGATGTAATCATACCTGTATGAGATTAGCTTAAAAATAACAATCTGGCAGCAGGAAATACTTTCAAATAATGGAGTAGTATCCGAGCCAACTAATTTAGTTGAAAATGATATTCTATTAACTTCCGGTTCTTGTAACATTCCATTTCAATTTCCTTGTAAAATGTGAAAACTTTTGCTCCTTAACAGAAAATAATACTTTTGTATCACCGGGAAGTAAAAAATAAAGTAGAGCAAATCTGAGTCATTGTTTGAAAAACAGTATCTAAAAATTGATCCTTTCAACATTCTTGTTGAACTGACAACATTGATATGATGTGTTGTATAATTCATTTCATTTGTTGGTTTTGTTTCAGGGGTTTTAAGGAGGTATGCCACCAATCTTGGCTTGGATTGTTCAAAATTTAATCATTTATGCTCCCATGTTCCTGTATGTCCTTAGTTGTTTCCCACTGATTCAATTTAATTCATCTTTATTTCACAAGCCGATTAAAAAGGCTCTTTAAAACAACATAAATACAGTATAGACAGTTCAAAGAGAAAAATGTAACAATGAAGAGTAGCTCAACGCAGATTATATAAATGTTATATAATGCATTGTGGTAAAATACAGTACATGTCAACTAATCATTACAGTAAAAGGAAGAAATAAAAGGACATGTTCTGAAAATAAAGGCTTGTAAGGCACACCTAAAAAGGCCTAGAGGCCTGCAGGTAAGGTAGCCTGAATAAGAAAAAAATAGCTATAGATAAAAGAAAAGAACACAGGTTTGGAGCAGGAAGCTTGAAAAAAAAGGGGGGTACAAGAAAAGAGTCAGGAGAAGGGGGTAGATTTGGAAGGAAATAAAAGGGAAAGTGAAAGATAGAGAAGTGAATAAAATGAGCTCCAAAGTAGAGAAGATGAGAAAGAGAGATTGGATAAAGATATGCAAGTATATAATAAAAAATTAATAAAAATACAAGGGACCATAGACACCATTCTCATTACGCTTTCTAAAACTAGTTTACTGGAAACCAGTTCAGGAAACCAGTTTGGAAGATCGATTTGCTAGCGTTCCCATTTGATTGCACGAAAGTGGTTTTCAAAATCACTTCATGTAAAGCGATCTTGATGCTATGGAAACGCTCTCAGTGGGATGACATGTTTCGCGCGAAATTCAAAACAGCAGCGTAGGCATTCTACACCTATCATGTGGAGAAGCGTGCTCAAAATGTGCGAAGATCGCTTCCCAAAGAACGGTTGTGTCCTCACGCTAAAGCCAGTTTAACACGGCAGAGCAATCTTGAAAACTACATTGTGAGGTGGTTTTCTGAACCGGTTTGGAAGATCACGTCGATCGTTCATTTCACGTTAAACTAGTTTTAGGAAGGTAGTGAGAACGGTGTCATAGTCACCAGCATTGGCTTGCTTCTGTGGACCCTGTTCAACACTCTGCATAAACAAAAGAATGCCTCTCCAGTTGTATTCGCCATGAACAAATTTTATGCTGTGTGTTTGTTATGTACAAAGTTTTTCTGTTTAAAAAATAATTGTATGGTTTGCCATGCATGACATCCATCAATATACTCCAACAGCCCTAGGTTTCATAGTGTTAAAGGGGAAGTTCACCCTGATGAAAAGTTTATTGTGAAAATAGCAAAAAAATAATAATGAAAACTGTTGGTGAAGGTTTGAGGAAAATCCATTAAAAATTATATTATATTGTTAAGGTTTTGAATTGTGATGTCATAAATGAGCAGCTGTCCCATATGTTATGTAATATAAAATGCACAATGGTTCATGAAAAAAAATCTTCTTTCAGGAGAGGGTGTGAAATATTTTGTTTGTTGATATACTGCAGGTACAATAGAACCCTATTTTCAATTAAATGGCATTTCATACATTTCTTTTAATTCATGATACATGTGAAGCTGCTCAAATGTGACGTCACAAATCAAAAATATAAATCCTAATTACTTTTTAAATCTTTGGTGGATTTTCTTGAAATCTTCAACAGTATTTGTTATTTTTTCTGCTATTTTTTTACAATACACTTTATGTCAGGGTGAAATTCCCCTTTAAACGCTTTGATGGCTGCTGATTTGTAAATGCAAATGCCAAATAACTTTTTCCCTTCCGTGTGGATGAAACCAGCAGTGTTATGCTGTTCATTAACATTCTCAGAATCATCATTAATCAAATTGAATGAAACCAATCAAAAGACACTTAAACATATAACTGCCACAGATACTATATAGTATGATGTATATATATATATTATTAGATTACTTTCAGTCTTGTACAAATCCTGTACAAAGCACATTATTATTAAGAAATACAAGAATGGGAAGATTTCATTGAAAGCTCTCAACAAAAGTGTTCATTTTTATATAATGAACTATGGCTGATAGGAAATATATTACAACATCTAAATAATACAGTCAGAGAAAATTTGGATTCAGTTTTGCATATAATTTTCATAAGACACTTTATAAGTATAATTACTTTTCTTATTTTTCTAATATGTAGGAATGAGAAATCTGTTTCCTGTTTAAGTTTGAGCCACCATTTACATTCAAGGAAGCTTAACCACAAGAAAAAAAACACATTCTGTGAGCTTTCTCAGCTACTGAGTAGAATGTTTTATTAATGTATTGGTATAAAGAATAACAGTAAATGGCTGGTGAAGCTTGCAGTGACGCAGACAATAGTTTACAAAAACGGGTAAATATTTGATGAGTGTGACCATAAAAAGTCTCTTAGATGAAATTGAAACTCCAAAGAATTTTTTAGACATAACAATCTCTTAGACATATCACCTGACTAAATATAGCTACAGCCAAAATGTCAGATAGATAATTTGAATAATTCTACATCATTGTGAATATATTCTTACAACATAACTCAAACACAGGAAAACTAAAATGGTAGGTGAAAATAAGTTGATGTCTTTCTTAGAACTGCAATGTAATTGTGCATACAGTTTTTATAATTGGTATATGCTGATCATTCCAAAGTAAATATCTTGAATAAATTTACCCATTAGCAAGTGTATAGACAATAGTGCATCTATTTATATAATATAATTTGTGCTTGGTAAATATTAAGGAAAGATTTCAAAAGAAGTAAAACTTCGAACAAAGGCACAACAGATGGAAAATCATAAACTCGCTATCATTCTAAATGCAGACCTAGCACCCTGTCAATGTGAACAAAATGCATTCTCAAAATTGGATTAGGTTTAAAAATAAATATCTGAAAACAAGAGCTTGATATTGTCAAATTAAAATGTTTCCCTTGAATATATAAATGCAGAATGTTTGGGGGAAATGGAAAGGAGTGTACATGTTCTAACCGAAGTCTTTGTCTTCTGGGGTACTAATAATAATAATCAAACTTCAAAGATATTATCCATTTTTTAATCTATACAAATATCAAATAAATAATGATATCTTCAATTAACAACAAAACAGCTTGACTTGATTTTTTTCTTTTATTTGTCACAAGCTATTCTATGTGATCTCTTTTGAAATCTTTATAAAGAATTCATATTTCAATTCTTTTCCATCCATTAATTTTCAAAGTACTCCTAGGATCTTTCAGATTCTCTTGGCCACCTAGCTTCAGCAATTGCAGCAATAATTTTGTTATATTTACAGAATAAACCCTTCCAGGGCCCTGTTGCATAAAAGTTACTATTATGGTAACTTTTTCATCCAATGGTATCTTTCATGGAATGCTTGAATTTGATTGGCTGTTGAGCATTGTTACCATGGTAGTTACCATTGAATGGCAGAGTTACCATAACAGTAACTTTTATTGCAACAGGACCCTTGTGTCCCCACACTACATCTTCTCTAGGTCTTGCAAATTCAAATGTCTTGCATAAGGATATTGCCACATTGGAATTTGAAGCCATGTTTTCATTATCCTCTTAAGTCAAAATTCTTCATCATCTTCACCTCAGCTTCTTGAAAAATTACAAGCTAATTACAAATATATATATTCATAGTATATACCATGGTATGGTAACACAAAGGTACATAATCAATTGTAAATAGGCAATCAAGATTACAACATATTGTTCACTTGTGGCCAATTGGAAGTGATGTTCGAAATTTTCAATTGATTACAAAGCTTATTACAAATATGGTATGGTAACACAAAAGTACATAATCAGTTGTAAATAGGCAATCAAGATATCAACATATTGTTCAATCGAGGCCAATTGGAAGTGATGTTTGAAATTTTCAATTGATTGCATATCTTGTTGTTACTGGTCCCTGAGCACACTTTTGTTCTCTCCTTAAAAAATATTTTAATAAGATAATCTTTAAATTTTTATATGAAGTTGCAGGGGAGGGTTTCATAATACATTTTTCTGTGATTACCACTGACAACAATTTCACAATCATTTGAAATTCTTGCCTCTGACTGGCCAAGAGCCAATTTGAAAGACAAACCCTGAAAAATGCATCATGAAAAGCTCCCCTAAAGTCTAAAAGGCAGTTTGAACTGGTTACAGCTGCCTAAAACTGGTTCCCACCAGACACTGTCCTTATTCCAGTAAGTCCATTGGTGCTCCTGCTTTTGAACTCTTGGTAGAACTCATATTCTTTCTCTATCTGCCTGCTTAGGATGAAGGCTAGTAACATCACTAGAAGCTGAAATTCAGAAAAAAATGATTAACCTATAAGGTATCAAGGTGTCTTATATCAAAACCTATCTAATTATTACACATTTTTATCATTTAACAACTTAGACCAGAGTCCAAAGATAATAATAGTAATGTTCCAAAAAGGTTCATGAAACATCTTGATAGTGATTTCTCTGATAATTTTATTTCAGTTAATTAGATGTATGGATTTCAGTAACAGCTTTTAGGTATCCCAGGCGTTTTCATGAAATTCTCACTTGGTATGATACAATAATACACAGTACATATAGTTACTGGAACATCCCTGATACAGTGACAGCTTTCTCCAAGCAGTAATTAATTCAGCGTATCCAAACTACTAATCAATCTAGATTTTAGTGATGACATGGAAAATTAATATCTTCCACTGGAATAAAAGTTGCATCTCCAAAGATAGTCAGTATTCCACTAAGATTGATTAATCACACTTCGTCATAAGAGGAGAGTCAATACTTGACTGCTATTGAATAGTCAAACTTTCTGATTTATTATCATCATAGTCTTTAGGCATCTCCGCATAGTTTCTGAAACTATTGATGAATTAAAAAGATTCTAAAAATATTAATTTTCTCATAAGAGGAGGGTCAATACTTGACTATCTTTGGGTAGTAGAATCTTGACAAATTTGGATAGTCAAACTCTCTCTTTTCATTGGGCTGACTAACCTGAAGAAGGGCAATTCCAAAGATAGTCAGACCAACGATCAAGCTCTTCTCATTGACAAACAGTAGGAAGCCGTCTACACACCCAATGATGTATATATCATCAACTATTTCAGCTGACTGTAGAGATAGAAATAAAATAATATTCATTATACTGTATTCATAATAATATGACCGGGGTAACAATAATTGCAATGTAAAGCACTTTGATAGAAACATACTGTATATTAAGTGCTATATAAATGTAACTATTATTTCTATTATTATTACATGGGTCAACTACATGTAAATGTATCAAATTGTGTAAGATAAAATGAAAATGGGCAAATTCAACACTTAATAACAGTTTTCTTTGGATTAACTTTTGTTTCATTCAAATTGTTTTTGTTCTTGATTATATAGAGGTAAAACGAGCTACATGTATCTTTTACATAAACTTTTTAACCTTCTTAATAGAGATTTTTTAATCATCGCTGTCAGATGGTAAAATGGTCTATCTTTGAGTTAGACCAGTTTACCGCCATGTCACACTGCCGTCAGATGTTAAAACAGTCCATCTCGAAAATCGCTGTTCTGAGAAAAATGACTTTAATGTTTAGAGCTTTTTTATGCGACAGGTATAATGCATTTTAGCAATGGGACAAGAAGAAGCATAATAAACACTAATAACTGAAGAATTTTGTGCTTATTTGGGGGTAAGATGGTAAAATGGTCTATCTAGAATATCATTTTACCATCTTATGATGTGTAGTATGAGTGTATACATGTGCTGTGGTTAAACAGTCTATCTACACAAAAATCTCATTTATTTCATTATTAAAACCCCAAATATAAGCACAAAATTCTTCAGTTATTAGTGTTCATTGTGCTTCTTCTTTTCCCATTGCTAAAAATGCATTATTCTTGTCTCATAAAAAAGTTCAAATCTCTAAACTTTTAAGTCATTTTTCTCAGAACAGCGATATTCCTTTTTTTAGGGGTTGTTGTTGTAAAACATAAAGGGTTTTGACTCAGAATAATGTGAGGGAAAGCTTTAGGCTTAGTGTTGGGTTTAAAGATTTTATCATTTATTTAATGGGAATAATTTGTTGATGGGCTTTTGAAACATTGTACCTTTTTTTTATTAGGCCAGCTGGGAATAAAGCTTTATTATAGAGTTTTACAGTGGCAACGTTTTGCCTAGAAAGTGTTTCCTACGGGAGTTACAAGAATGCTTTCAGACAACATTGATTTCCAACCATTGTCAAAAATCTAATTAAAAAAGGGATTTTATTTTATTACTTTTTATTCATCTTTTTAGATTCATTTTTTTTTTGGGGGGGGTGGGAGGTCATAGGATCATTTTGATACATACTGTTTGTCGTTGAACATTGAAGCCACATTGAGTGTTGATAATAGCATCTGGAGACTCAGGCCGGCAGCAGGAGTATGGAACACCACATCGCTCTATACTTGGGTTAGAGTCCGAACAATTGAAGTATCTATTAAGTGTCCAATCCCTGTAGCCCCCATCTCCACCACAGCACTCCAGCTAAAAGAAAGTTTGAAGAAAAAAGATAAAATTAAAAGTAGACTCGGGAATGGTTTCTTTGTCTTTGATTATTGACATAATATATTATGTTCCAATCAAGGTATAAACATCAAAGTGTCATAACTTGTAGTAATATTTCAGATACTATGAATACAAACAGAGGTGAATGCCTACACTTTAACAACTTGCCAAACACGATGCATTTAATATTCAACAAAATAACAGGTAAAAATGAAAGAAACCATTCATAGGAAAGGATACGGGGAAGAAATGTTCACATGTTGACATCGACCTAGAATATAACTAGTTTTAACCCCACTACACTTATCACTCCATTTTTCAGTCATATATTAAATATTAATACATGTATGTAAAAGATGAATGCCAACAAAGTTAGAGCTGATATAATTAAAAGCAAAAATATAGTGGAAAAGATCTAAATGTACATTAATTATTTCTGATTATTGACCTTCATAAAGAAATATATCCATGTGATACAACAATATATACTGCACATAATTAGGTGAGGCAAAATTCTAATTTCATTTTGGAAACATCTCTAGCAGGAAGCGATGTGATGCAAAATAACATATGAAAAATTCACTTAATGAATTAGTGCAAGGTACAAATTCAAAGTTAAACCTTACACCCTTTGAGAAATATAATAGCTCAATAGCTGACGATAATGCTAGAATACGATACTATATATGACGTAAATCTATAAATCAGTGTAGAAAGGGATGCAGGTACCTACCGTTCTTTGTGCGTAATCAATGAAATTGGTAGTATCTCCATCTTCTCTGTAATTCATTATTGCTTGCTCTACCACCTCGTCTACTGCTGTGAAAAACTACAGGTAGGTGTGGGTGGATGATTTATAGGGCAAGAGATTGGAGAGAAAGAGGAAGAGAGAGAAAATGAAAGAAACATATATAATATATATATATAAGGGGAGAGATGCATTTTATAATAAATGTAGACTGTGCTATTTCAATATTAAATTCTCATAAAACAGTTTAAACATATATAGCGCCATCTCACATTGGCTGAAAGTCATTCTACGCGAGGAGAAAGTTTTGATTCACAATACATTTACATGACCAGGGGCCCGTTGCAGAAAGAGTTGCAATCAATCGCAACTCTAAAAATCACGCGCAACTTGATTTTCAACCAATCAACAGCGCGCATTTAGAACTTGTGATTGATTTTTTGGCTTGCGTTTAAACGCAACTCTTTCTGCAACGGGCCCCAGGTCATCCATTAATACAAATTGTATCATATTTATTCCTTTCATTTCTACCAATATGGTAGCAGGGGTGTGATTATCACCCATGCTATCAAAAAATCCTGCTGTGATCAAAATAGAGAACTTTTTAAGGGCAAATGAAAAAAGTACTATTAATGAGAGACAATCTTACTTGAGTATATTTTTCTTAACTATTTACCTACTCTTAAAACTCTTGTTGTAGTATTATTTGTTAACTTGCATTATAAATCTACATAGTTTGAGACTAATTTACCAATTGAATAAAGAGAAATGACAATAATTAAATACCAGTAATAACTCTGTCCACTTATCCACACTACAGAATCGAAATCAGATCATGAAAGGTGGCGCTATACGTAAATAATATTCAGAGTCATTAACCAAACTAAAAGTAGAATTATTTGTGTGTAAGATAAATTGTATATTAAATATTATCAATTATATTACAGGAGCAGGTGTGATATTGATTATACTTGGGTATAAAAAAAACACATCATTTTGTCTGGAAGTGCAGTGTACACTCGGCACTTCCTTAACTTAATAAAAAACCCACACCAATATTGACATCTAAATTTCATTTTATACAATATTTTTTTAATATATTTGTTTGGGCCAACGAAAAAATGTAATCATATTAATGTAACCTTTCCTTTAAATGAGGTCTCAACCTTTTCTTAACTGCAGAGAAAATATTTTGGTCCAATATCAAGTTTAAGTAATCAAATTGAAGTATAAATTGTCCCCAACACTGGAAAGCTTGTGAAACCTGATGTAAAATGACTGATAAATTTTGTTTGCATGATGATTGCTAGAATGTTTATTTTGATTGATTGCTTCATTTAAATAAGCCTAACTCAACTTTGAACCTACCTGTCCACTGAAAGCAAAAGCCAGAATACCAGCTGTGACTTCTAAGATGAAGATGAGGATCATTGAAAGATAAAACTGCAAAAAAAAGGAGAAGAAAGAAACAAAATATGAAGACAAAAACAAGGATGAATAAAGATCAGACAGTGGGTGCACATGGTCAGTTTGGTGCTTTGCTTTTAACTTCTGGGATTTCATCTTCCTACACCAATTCATTCAATTTTGCTGCGCATTGTAGGTCTACTACATCAAATTTTCCCCTATTGTCGTACCTATTTTCTTTTTTTTTGTAATATGATATTTACACTTGTTACTTTGTATTTTATTGTTTCATACTTCAAAGAGAAACAAAAAATGTATAAAGATAGATGAACATGTATTCCATATCAAGCAAAACGGACATCTGCCTTTTGCATGAATAAATATGATTAAAAAGTATGACCTAAAATTCTTCTATTCACATCACGAGGGACTTGTCTTCCTCACTCAGTGGTTTTCAATCATCTGACAGAGTATATGAAAAAACATCCATGCATATAATTCCCAATCCAATACAAATGGACAGATCAATGGGGCAATTTAATTGCAATACATGTATCTAGCCAAGCAGCCCTAGCCTTTTGAAGAGCTATTCACAGAAAAATAGGAGAGGGTGTCCGTGTGATAGCACAAGGAATTCAGCATCTTTATTTTGTTTTCACACATCTGACAAATGGATATTAAATGTCTTTGTCATCTCCTACTGTGTTGAAAGATTGAAATGAAACACCATTCAAGGTTGTACAATGGTATGAATGTATATGGTCAGTCTGGTTTCATGATATGCTATGGGAGGGTTATCATATGTACATATAGGGTAATTTTGCCCAAGCATGATTTTGGGGACAGTAATCTGTTAGACTTAAGAGAAATTTGAATTAGAAGAGGTTAATTGTTGTTGTGTTTTTTTTGCAAATTGTGGTAGAAAATGCTAAAACTTTGGCAAATATCCAACTTCTTTGGAAGATTGTATATATTGTTAATTCTACAAGTACTTAAACACTTTGTGCCAAAACTATATGCTTACTCATTTTTTTTGGCTTATAATTCAAACAAGATGATCAATATATGTATCGTACATCATTTTGGAAAGTTAAGTAATTTCAGACAGAATAATACAAATCACAAATATAAATGTACATAGAAACTAAGAAAAAAAAATAACACAAATCCACCATCACTTCATTGGTAAACATATAAATGAAACTATTGGAAAAAAAATATACAGTGGTAATTGGTGGTGGCTATTAGTCTGACCTGATTGCTAAGAAAGTATAAATGCCAAGCTAAGGACTAAATATGTACATGTAAGATCCTTGTTGTACGACTATGTGTATTTTATGTGAGGTGAAATCAATATTTCTCCCATAAAATATGCAGCTTTCTAATTATTTTATAATGACATAAATATAACTATTCATCATTATCACCATCATCAGCAGCAGCATCATCACCATCATCAGCAGCAGCAGCAGCATCATCATCATCACCACCACCACCACCACCATCATCATCATCATTATCATCTTCATCATCATCACCATCACCACCACCACCATCATCATCATCATTATCACCATCATCATCATCATCATCATCACCATCAACATCACCATCATCATCATCACATCCTGCATAACCAAGGCCCCCACCACAACCATCATCAGCCTTTTATGATACTTACAAAAGTAAGAAGACAGCAGTTCTCTCTGAGGGCACCAACAAACCCAGCAAAGTTAAGAATGATACCCAGACCTCCAACAACGATCATGACGATGGCTGGATCGGTGAAGAAGTCGAGATATGATGTGACCTTCACATTATCTCCTCTTTCCACCAGCGCCCAGATTCCTATACCAGTTACACACCAACATACCAGCTGATCAGGACAAAAAAAAGTAGAATGAGGAATAAATTCATGATAATTTATTTTTCTTGCATTTGCTAATTTCTCCACAATATTAAGAAAAACATACCCAGATTGAACAATCGAAGAATTGCATGGTGCTTGATTAGATGTGATAGATCATTCTTCTTCATCTTCTCTCCTTTTTCTTTGACTCCTGCAGTAGCCTGTCCTTCTTTTCCATTCTTTCATTTAATTGTCTATCTCTGTTTCTACTTTTTTTCTGAGCATATATCTCTTTCCTTCTAAAAAGTTCTATATCTTTTCTATCTGATCCTCTTTTTTAATTATATTTCTTCTCTTTTCTATCTTTATTCTTCTCCTTTTAAAAAAAAATTCATGTCTTCCATACCATTCATCGATAAATTACTTCTCCTTTTCAACTTTTTCAGAAATCTGCACTCCATCTTTTATACTTTTTCAAAGAAAAACTTTCCTGATAATTATATCTGTTGTTGATTGGTTTGAACAGTGCTCTAATTGAAAAAAATAATATATGCACCAATTATCTTATCTTATCACTTTAATGTTTTCATTTTATTATTTTCAGTAGGATAAGGCCTTAGTTATTTTACAGATTTGATCTGTCACAGTAGCTATGTTCCCGGGGGGGGGGGGGGCACTCAGTATATAATGCATAGTGGGTATGTGCCGTGGAGGGGACCCCTAGTTTTACACTCAACTTCTGTTGCAAGGCACAGCATTTTTGTCTTATTGAGAAAAAGAACAAAGAAATCCACTCCAAAGCATATCACTTTCTTCTTATCGTGAAAAAGGAAGAAAGAAATCTGCTCCAAAGCTTCGCAAATTTTCCGTTACGTCGTTCTGGTCGTATTGATCTGCTACAATGAGCCAGAATTTTGGTGAAAAGCGGCTGCAGAGCGCTGTCCGACTATCGGTATCGCCTCTGCGCTAGCACACCCGGCACCCGTGCCACCGGGCTAGCTGCATGCACGGATGCCCGTTTCATTGGGATGCATACGCACTCACATGCAGGCGACCCGTTCCAAGGACCGACCCCCGTTTTCACAAACATATGTAGTTCTTAAGGTCGTTCCGAGGACCCTCCTTTTTACAATTAGCCGCTCCAAGGACCCCATTTTTTTCTTGCCCGTGGCACATCCCTACCACGTTTTTGGTCGAGTGCCCCCCCCTGGGCTATGTTACTATCAATATAAATGAATTATCGTGACCAAATTAATGGATTCATTAGTCCAATGTCACTCAGAACATTAGTGATTTGACATTCAAAAGACTCATTTCTAATTTAATGCTTCGCTTCTTTACAACAGAGCAAAATGCTAATTAACAGTGCTATGTTACTGAATTGCCTTTATGGGAAAGTGCATGTGTTAGATTAGAAATGAAATATGCATGTACATTGGTGCACAATTCAATCAACCAACACTATAAGCAGAATACATGTAGCATATATTACCAAGTGCATTTAGAGTTTCCAGACGAGAATAAGTCCTATAATAGGCCTACATATTTCTCATTACTTGAAGCATGGAGATCTTAATCACAACCAAATAAACAAATTGAAAATTAACAGTCATATTTCCAACTCATATCTTACCATGCTAGAACAAAAGTATATATCATAACTATGTCAGATATTAACATTATGAAAAAATCATAATGTATGGTTAGTATTACTAACCTTGCATGTTGTGAGTGGGTTTCAATATGGTTAAGAAAATGTTTTCATAATCATTTAGCAATGCATGTATTAAAACGAAAGTATATGTTATTAAACTGTTGCACTGCTCCCCTACATAACAATATATTAAAAACATCAGAAAATTATTACTTTTTAACTATATTTTGGGAAACATTTTAAATCAGTTAACATTTTTGAAATTGGACAAGGGGTAAATGTCATATAAATGATTTTAACAAATCTTCTAGATAGCATCTTATTGAAATATGATACAATCATTAAGCCTATGTGATAACTTGAGAACACTAGGCCTATATAGAAAGAACATACTGTAAAGTTTTCTTTATTTGTGTTATACGAAATGTAGAAGATTTACTGCATAGAATATACCTCCAAATTGTAAGGCTAGGATAGAAAGTGAAGTAGATGATGATGTAAACACTGGTCACATGTATATGAACACGCTCAATTCAATAGTAATACAACATTATTGTTGTCATTCGACATAGCACATTCATGTACTATTTTCCTCCACTTTCTCTGTAATTGTCTCTCAGATCTACATGTACCATTCTCAAACAGTATGTGTAAAACTAAAAGTCTAACTTCTTACCCAAAAGAGAAAGCTGAGAACATATAGTGTATACTTCACACACGGGTTGATGACATTATTTGGTACACGCTCCGGCGACACCATTTTGAACAGTGATTATCTGGACAGCAGATGATTGGATGTGCGTTGGTATTAAGTTTTCTACTACCAGTAATCAACAGCTATCTAACGTAGATAACGACACCTGTTACAAGCGAGAAACACTTTCACCCGATTCTGTCCTACATCGTTCAACTCAATGAGGGACACCCGTGTACGCAGTATTAAACACAGGTTCTCTGAACGATTTTGAAAACATGCACTGTAACAGTCCCCCGCTTCAAGAAATGACAATAGACTTCGATGCCACCGCCCAACAATTGGGGTTGAATTACTCTTTCTTGAGTCAACACACCTCTCAAGGGGGCAAGGAGCGTTTTGGTAGAGTAGACTGGTTTCCAATTCAAAAGCTTCGGCTCTAGTGGATTGTGTCTAAGCACCGAACCGTATCATTGCACAATAGACCGGGACAATAGAGAGCAAACGAAACAAGAGGGAAAGAGAAAAATAAAGGTTATTATCGAATGGAAGGCTGGGTCTACTCAATTTTTGTTCCAGAGGCGGAACTGCACCGGATAGAGTTTTGAGAATGCAAGGGCAAAAGTCGGGTCAGGCTTTCTGTAACATTGTATTCTTTTGGAAGGGAATGTAATTTGTCACATGATTGTTCTATGTAGGATGTTCGGGTTTAGTTTTGAGTTTGGTATCTGTTTTGAAATAAAGATGGGTTGATGAATATGAGCGAATCCCGGAGCGAATAAAAAAATAATAAAATAAAGAACGAGAGAAGTGGAAGAGGGGAAAGGGTAAATAATAAATGAGTGATGGACAGCGGAAGAGAGTGAGAGGGGGGGGGGGGGGTAGGGAGAAGAGAAAGGGAAGAGTAATGCCAGACGTTGTAGAAAGAAAGTCAAGTAAGGCGTATGAAAACATGAATAAGGAGAATAATAAAAAAAAAATTATCCCTGGAAATTATGTATCACAGGTGATTGAAAGTTGAGATGAGCACCATTGGCGGATCCGGGGGCAGGGGGGCACATCCAGTCCGTGCCCCCTTTTTGAGAGTCTTAGTCATAATTTTTAATGTAAATATGTTGTTTATACAAAAGTGCCCCCCCCCCTTTGAGAGTCACAGCAATTACTTTTTAGTGGAATCTGTCGTCCATACTGGCATACACAAGTGAGGACACTTTCATGTTGTTTTGTTTTATTTTTGTTTGTTTTTTTTTTGCTTGTCAAATTTTCCTGGGAAAAGTGCCTCCCCATTTTTTGAAAATTCTGGGTCCGCCCCTGACTCACATTGCAGAGTGTGATTAAATGAGTGTGGTCCGTAAATCAAGACAGAGATGAGATAAACATGGGAGAAGATAGGCCTACAGAACTGTAACAGAAGAGAAATATATAAGCAACCACAAAAAAAGGAATAAAGAAAACAATATCAAGGAGATATGAAGATCCTAAGAAAAGACAACGGAACTTGGGGAGAACAAAAGGAACTGTAAACGGAGTGAGAGAGGGTTTCAAGGATGATTGGATAAATAATGAAAAACACTGTATTCAGGTAAGCTGAATTATTTGATCTTAAAATATATTACTAGGCAGAATAACTTAAAATGTACCAATACTTCATAATCATGATGGCACTGACGCCCCCACACTAAATAAAATTTGCATTTAGATGATTTTTCAAACACATTTTGTAAAATAAGCAGATTTAATGGAGTGGAAAGCACACGGTACATTAAGATCGTACAGAAAAAAATAATTGGACGAAAATGTGAGTAAAGTACCGACCAAATAAAGAGATGAAAAGAAAACATTACTTTTGTGTGTCCCTCTCATTTCCTTATCTCTCTCCACCCATCTCTCCCATTCATTACTCTATTTTCCCCCACAAGAAAATATAACTTTTGTGTTCCCCTTCTCATCCCGTTTTTTCTCAACCTCTTTAAATTTCTCTACCCCCCTCTCTCCCTCTCACTCTCTATCCCCCTCTCCCCCTTCATTACTACATTTCCTCCAAAAGAAAATATGTTTTTTTGTGCTCCCCTCCTCTTCCCCTTTTCTCTCTACCTCTTTGAAACTTCTCTACCCCACCTCCCCCTCTCTATCCCCCTTTCTCTCTCCATCCCCCTATCCCTCCTCTCCCCCATTCATTACTATATTTCCTCCAAAAGAAAATATAAATTTTAAGTTCCCCTTCTCATCCCCTTTTCTCTCTACCTTATTCAACTTCTCTACCCCACCTCCCCCTCTCTCTCCTACTCTATCCCCCTATCTCTCTCTCCTCTATCCCCCTCTCCCCCATTCATTACTATATTTCCTTCAAAAGAAAATATAAATTTTAAGTTCCCCTTCTCATCCCCTTTTCTCTCTACCTTATTCAACTTCTCTACCCCACCTCCCCCTCTCTCTCCTACTCTATCCCCCTTTCTCTCTCCATCCCCCTATCCCTCCTCTCCCCCATTCATTACTATATTTCCTCCAAAAAAAATATAAATTTTAAGTTCCCCTCATCATCCCCTTTTCTCTCTACCTCTTTCAACTTCTCTACCCCCACCTACCTATCTCCTTCTCTATCCCCCATTCTTTACTCTTTCCTCCACAAGAAAATATAACTTTTGTGTGCCCCTTCTCATCACCGTTTTTCTCTTTCTCCTCTACCTCCCTTTCTCTCTCCACCTCTGACCTTCTCCAGCCCTCTCTCTCTCCATCTCACTACCCGCTCCCATCCATTACTCTATTTTATCCATTCCCCCTTTCTCTCTCTTATCAGATAGATATGTGAATTATTGAGAGAAGTCGATATCCCTAAAAATATCTGAATAGTTTTCATTTAATATATCATATTAACAAGGAATTAATGGAAAAATGATAAAAGCTTGAATACTTAACATATTTTTGTTTTTAGTAAATAATAATAATGAATTATGCAAATAAAGAAGTAGTTCCACTCTCTTTGAAATCTTATTCCAAAACATATATACAGTCCATATCCAACAAAAAGTGAACTTAAGAGTTAAATATTTTTTTTACATTTATCTTCAAAATGTTGGTCCACACTTCCATTTCAAAGATAGGATCATTATATCTGTGTAATATTCTAATGCTATCATATAAGTTTGAAAGTAAACTTAAAAATTACAAAGGTAAAATTTTAAATCAAATAATTCATAAGCAATTGTGGGATTCTCTAAGTTCAGGTCATTATGAACTTAACATTCACAATATATAATATCAGCTTTGTATGAAACTTGGGGATAAGGTACACAGAAATACTATGAGTACACTTTAAAGATTGCATGTCAATAAGCATTTATTCATCATAAACATTGACAAAAAACCTGCATTCTCACAAGCAGACTGAATTCATTTTCAAACGATTTGCTTATCCAAAATATCATTTACCTATCGATCAAAGTTCTCAAAACAAAAATTACAGAGGTTCCACAAAAATAGCTACTTCAATGTTATAGATTTGCATTAATTTCATCGATATATTCCAACTCCTCAACAGTGGTTCTTCAATAGAAGTGTGACATGATGCCTTCATAAATTCTGAAGAAAATTCTTAAAGTAAAAACTTTTCTCTTATTTCTACTTAAACCACAAACTTAAGTGATCATAACTTTAAAAATCACATGCTAATTAAAATATTAAGGGCAAGTCTCTAGAATCCAAATATCATTGAATGTTCTGCATGGCATATACACAGAAGGAATTACCGTAGTACATCATATCATGCATGAATATCTACACCTAAGTCTGTGTTCACATTATGTCATCACACACTGCCTCACAGAAATATACATCACAGCAAACATGTGACTCAAGCACACATATTTTCCATTACATTTCACTTGTAAGCATTTTAGGATATTACTGTTGTATAAAACTACATTGTTCAACCACAGCATGCCTGAATTGTTTCTTTTATTATAAGCTGTGTTTTACATATCCAAAATGCTACGTTTCTGATTATATGTCAACATCTGTCATCATTAAAACTAAATGGTCACACATATTTGAGTATATTTTCTGTTTCAGCAATGCAAATGTCATGATGCGGATGGACGCAAGGATTTGACGCACACCTTGCAAGTAAAACCTCACAATATCAAATAGCATATATATTAATTGCATCGATATATCACATATTGTCCTTTATGTAAATAGTCACTGCTTCATAGTACGGCAGATATTGAGAAAATACCAGCAAATTGAAGACGACGGATTAGATCTGTAGGATATCAAAAGATGTTACCAAACTGAGACAGACATACCTTTACGCACTCTAAAGAAGATTCAATGTTTGTTTAGATTTCAATAAAACGTGTGAAAATTCAAGTTCAGCTTATTTTCATCAAAACAATGAAATACAGAACGAATATAAAGAGAACACAATGCTTCAAGGAAATTACTTTTTCAGAAAAATTTTCATGGAATCCAAGAGCAAGAGATGGAGTGGAAGACATGCAAAAAATATATATATATCTATCCTAAAATCAAAATATACTCTGAAACTGCATTTAAGTCAACCTCATTCCCTTGCATCTCCAAAGATCTAATAAACTAAATGAAGAAGCCCAGAAATGCTTTCATTTACAATGATTTATATCTACCACTACTGGAATGACTTTACATACAAATAAAAAAATGCCCAAAAGAATTCAGAGACTTGTTTAGGTGCATAAGCTTAAGTTGAAATATACAACTGTGCATGTAAAGATGAATATAATAATTAACTCTTTCCACCTAATAATGCACAAATTGCACATTCCTTCGCTTGAAAGACCACTAAACCATTCTGAGTTTTAGAAAATAATCTGAAGTTTGCCTATTGCAAGCTGGCGTTGATAAAATGTTTTTCATTTTCAAAACAGTTTAACTATACACTGTATTCAGAAATGTTTCTTTTAGATTTCAAAGCAAAATTAACCCTATTTTTTAGTCTAAAATATCGGGAGATCTGAATAATAATCACTACTTTTCTCCTTTACTGTTGTACATTATTAGAAAAGCTTAAGTGATCAGAATTCTTAAAATAAAAGTTTTTTAAATAATGATCAGAAACATTGTCAGAATACGGGGGGGGGGGGGGGGGGGGGCATTACATTAACAGAGCATCAATGCCATTGTATATTAACATTATGTTTGAATCAGAGATAATTATTAAAATTACAATATACCTGTATGAAAAATTATGAAAAGTCAGATTCTAAGAAAATGTCAAATTACCTCCTCAGAAATAAATTAATGTACAAAGAGAGAACAGTATATTTCCATACCATACAATTTTGGTCATAATTTGATAACTCAAATGTAATCTGTCCAGAGTTGCACAATGTCCTGAAGTCATTCAACATGACCAATTCAACAAAAGTCGGGACATTCTAACAGAATTATCATGATTTCACAGGCTCAGTTCATGAGCTCTTCTGTGCAACTTTGGAACCTGCCTTGTAGAATATAAATACACAGCTCACCATATGAGAACACAATGAAAAAAGTGGCTGAGATTTGTCATTTCATATAAAACCAAAGTTTGAATTTACAATGGAATCATCAAACGAGACAACAATAATTTAACATACAATTGTATAAATGTCAGAAAATGAATATGAACACATCTCTATTTCAAGGGGGGTAATGCGTCCATGATCATTGCAAATAAAATGATAAACAAGGTAATTCCAAACTTATAAATGCTATGAATTATATACAAGAAACATAGATTTCTGAGTTGATTTCTTTATAAGTATTTACATCCCACTGTAATATTGAAAATAAACAGGAGTACATACAAAACATAACTAATTGCAATCAAACAAAAGTAATGAAAGATTGCCGGTAGTACTGGTGATGTTTAACAGGTAAAAATATATAATCTACACAACAATCACTTCCCTCTAATTTCTTATAACCCTTTTGTCATATTTCTAACAAATAACAATGAGAAGGTAAAGATTTTACGACAAAAGACATTAAACAGCACCCTTTGATATTCTGAAACAATTCTTTAAATGTAATAGAGATGGAACCTTTCATGATATAAAAAAAATGGTAGGATTAGTTACGAATCCCCCAAAATCCTCGTTGATGTACAGAAATTTCTGAGGATTATCTTTATAAGAACTCCTCAAATTGGCAACCATTATAAATTTTACCCTCCTTCATAACTAAAAAAAAAATCATGTATATAATAAAAAAATATTACATGAATTCCCAAATGTTGCCAATTTAGAGAGGGTAATGATTATTTTGGGATAAATGGCTAGTATCCAAGAACCCCATCAACATGAATTAAACAGAAAGAGAGATTGTACAAACTGAAACAAATAAAATTATTGGGAGAAATGATGGATGGGTCAAAGTATTATCTATAACTAAATACAGGTTAATGGTAAGTGGCAGTAATCAAATCAATGCATACTCTTCTCTTAGGACAGGCTACTACTGTATGCCTATCAATAAAAAGGATCAGCCTATGTTCAACAGATGTATTTGACATTTTAAATTCAATCATGCTCAATTTCACATTTGGATCTATAGGTGATGCTCACCTATGATGATTTCAATGCCTAATCTGATTGTAATAATAATAGCTGGATTTGTATCGCACCTTTGCATGGTGATACAACGCACAACTGTTATTACCCCAGCTTTTGCTTCAGCTACCATTTTAACAACAGTGCTCAGTGCAAGCTGACTACAACATACTGACCACCCCACATCTACAACATTTGAGTTTACATTTAATGAGAACCTTAATTTTTGCCTGCAACTCTGTGATAATGTGACGATGTGATTTGAAATTTTATCGCATCGTGGCATGGATCTTACAATGGCTTTCATTTTTTAAATGTCTTTTTTTATATCAAATCCTTTTTCAAATCAGACCAGAGCACATGCATAATAAAAAATCATATGATGATCATTCTTTCCCTGTCATTACACCTACCATCCTCAAGTAAGTCCTAAACCATATTTAGAATGCTCTATTTTTTATAAGTCAAAATATTTAAACATTTTTTAGGCATAATTTTGATTTAGTAATACCCAGGAGATACACACTTTAGATGCACATTTTTAATTTTCATTAACAAATAATTTAAATAGTTGGTTTACTTATTATGTATTAGGGAATTAGTTAACCAGTCCATCGGTGGGCATCTAAACACCTGTAATAAAGTACCTTATGAATGTTGCTTTCACTATTACCATCAGACTTATAATTAATGTTACTCTAATTGTTATTATTATTATTCTGCAATAAAAATGTGGAAATAAATGAAATTCCAAATAGATAATTGTATGGCACAATTGTCTTCAAATAATTGCAGTTATTCTTCATGATGTGCATTTAAGCTTTTAAATAGATTTTATCATTGATAAAGCCATCATTGCACAATCATTATTTCAATAATATTGTAAAGGCAATGTCATACACCATGCCTTACCTGAAACTTGTTCACATAGCATTACAAGATAAACAAACCAAATGTATACAGTACCGGCCGAAACTTTGGGGCCACCCTCAGATTTAAAATGTAATCATATAAAACACTGCATCCTGCATTCCTTCAAATATATTGATACTGAATAGGCTATGACAGTTCCACCATATCACACCAGCGTGTTTCCAACTGGTTATGATTGCACTTTTGTCAAACCTCAATCAGTTCTCATAATACATGTTTATTCAAATTTTATGCATACCTTTAAACTTAAAAGTTTGCCGAACTTGTAAAAAATATTGAAAGTATAATGGTGTGTAACACAGAAGCTTCTGGGAATTTGAGGAGATCTGTCGCATTTGAAAGTAATTTCAGGATAAGATTACCCACATTCAATTGAATATATCGTGACTGATAGGTAAAGTTGAAGAAAGATATCATTTACTAGTGGAAACATCTACTTCAAGAAGATAATAACCAAATCTATTTTTAAAGGAATTTTGCGAGGACTTCATAACAACTGATAAGTACTGAGGTTTCAGCAAACCTGAATTTCAGAAGGTTCTAATAACCCCACCCCAGAAAAAAAATTATACTTCAACATGTACAGTACAGACCCTGCTTCCTCAATTTATTCAATACAATAAATAGATGCACAGACAGCAGGTACAATTATTTCCAATACCTTGCAGCATCTGAAATACCGGTAATTGGTTTTGTACCAGGGCAATTATAGTGCTTGGCAAAAACTCATCATAGAGGGCAGTAGACAAGGAAAATTGGTAGAGGCTAATCTTGCATGTGGCATGCATCTTTTGATATGACACAATTAAAATGGTAATATATATCTGAGACTAGCAATCATCTAAAGGGACGTTCATAGCTGAAAAAAATCTGCAATTGTTTACCAATCTTTTTCAACTTTCATGGCTTTAATTAAAAAAAAAATGGGAGTGGGGAGGGAAAAAACTCTTAGCCCATGTACAATATGTAGATGTCAAGTATGAACAATGATAAAGCTGAAAGGTGAGAGGCCAATCTCTCATGCAAGCAATATTTTTTTTCAGTAATTGGTATTAATGTTTTTATTTGATTACAAGTATCAAAGACAGTTTACGATCAATCCACTGATACAAGTATACTGGAACAGTCATGCCACAATTAGGATATATCCTCTACCAGTTATAAATAGTGTCCATTTTCACTTGTTTTTTTCTGTCTGTTTCGGAGCTTCCTTGTAGAGTCCATTTTCTTTGATATACTTGACAACGGGTTCAGGGATCAGATACTTAACACTCTTGTCTCTTCTCAGGGCAGTCCTGAAATATAAATTAAAAGAAAATATTGATTATTAGAATGATTATGATACAGAAAATGTAAATCATTTATGATATCTTGTACCATGGCTTTGAGAAAAAAATAAACATTGCCTAGCCAAAATATCTTGTCACCCAGTTTACATTCATAAATGCCTACTCCAATCCTCTCCCACTAATTAGCATTAAAATAGATAAGAGGAAATAAAGAAGCAGGTGAGAGAAAGTAAGAAAGAAAGAAAGAAAGAAATAAAGAAGAAAGAAAGATGGATTGATAATGAGAGGGAGATAGAGAGAAAGAGAGACAAGAAACAGAAGCAGGCAGATACTTCACCATTTTAAAGGAGAATAAAGATAAAAACACATGTTTGATGCTGCTCACAGCCGACATTTATACCTTTTAACTTGACTAAACACACAATGTGTCTTTATTTTACATATATTAAAAAATCTTACTTGAAATCAAATGAGTACTACAATCTTATGTGATGCTGTATGCTGCCATTTTGTTTGGACTTACAGAGGAGTGTGACGTTTTTGCGCTCTACGTGTGTGATTGGCTATACTGTGGCCTACTTTCACTATTAAAACTCTACGATAAAGTCAACACTTTTAGAAATATTTTCAGTCGTATTTTCGAACTGAACTAATATGCTTTTAGCCTATGCTTATTTAGTTGTTTTTTTTTAAATGGTTAAATTTAACATTTTTATTGATTAAGAGCATAAATAACATCAGGATTTTCACTTCATCAAAGTAATCATCACCCTATCACGTACTCAGCTGCGGATTGCGTGTTTTGCTAGTCTACTGCCGCAAACGCTATTTCGTTGTTTCATTCTTTTGCATACTGTCTGGATCAATTTGAGCATTTTACTTTCAGATTTTCACCTAAGCGTTTTATTTTTATCATCATATTTCATATACCATCAGTAGGCCCTCTAGATTTGTTACTTTAGAGTTTTGTGCATGTCCTCCTAGTATTTAATCAGGCTGGAAATAGTCACTACAAATCACATGATGCCGGCTGTACTCGTATGATGATTGGAAGAATTTTTTAAACTTTTATCGCCGCAATCCACTTATGAAAAAGTTCCTTGATTCTGTCTTGATTTGGAAGAGGATGAAAGGTTTCCCCCACTCGTCTTTCCACTTTTGTTCGTACACTCACAGGCCTGGAAGTACGGCATGATCTTAAAAATGCTAGCGAAAGATCATATGCCTATTAATTGTGGCATACATATTTACGTACAGGATACAGGTTGAGCATTCACAAGTAGAGCGTGATTTCGTCATATCTTTGCTGGGGGTCGCTTGAATCCAAGAAAAAATGGCAGCCGGCTAAAGACCGAATACGCATCTTATAGCAGATGATGATTGCATTTTAAAAGTTGAATAACTTTATTATTTGGGGGCCTACAGACAAGACCGATACATCAAATTGTAGGTAATAATGTTCTATTTTCGATATTATTATTAATGTAAATATGCAAAACCTTCAATCTCCTTTAAATATTCTTTGACTCTGTAATAAGATTTGCAATACATTGAAAAAATGGCAATTACATATCTACATTATTGTTTGTATGTTCACTTTGTTCAGCAGCCTCACTGTCATCTATCAATCAAAACTAAGACTTGAAATTCACAACTAATATTGAAAGTATTTCTGTTACGAGACCTTGGTATGGTTTTTCCAGGTACTACAGAACTGAATTCAATCTTACCTTATCTTGGTCGAGCTTATTTCATTGCTGATCCATTCTGTTACTATATGAATGTTGTTCTGAAACAAAATTAAACAATTAACAAAAATGTAATTTATCAAAATCATTCAGTCCACAAAATACAAATGTAAATATGTCACTGCATTGTTGATATCCCAAGTGCAAGGGTTCACCCTAAAACATTCATGATTGGAAAAATAAGGCAAGGTGTATTAATTCACTTACCAAACTTAATCATTTAAATTGGAGTACTGTCTGGCTAATACAGAATTAGCTTAAATGTAAAAGAGAAATAAGCATGGATAGTAAGAAAGGCAATCTATTTGAATAAAAGAAAATCATAATGCTATAAGTAAGGTCTTGCACTATTCAAGAATAAATGGCTTAAGGATATTTGTAGTTCTGTAATGATGAATTAACAGGATGGGAAGATTAAGTCTAGCTCTGCAATATAAAGCAAAAACTTTAATCGGCTATGATGTCATACTATACAGTCATTTCACTGAAAACTACTTGATTAAATACAAAAATCTAACAATCTGATGTGCATTTTACAAAAAAAAATATAGAGGAAACGTAGAGATGCATGAAGAAAAAAGTTATACTCACTGAATATTTGAATAAAAGATCTGATTCATAGATGAACTTGTATGGGTCTGAACCACTCCTAGTAATAACCACTAGACCATGCTTTCCAACAATAGTCTCCATCTGCAATCAAATCACATTCAATAGGAAAAGGTCAAACCAATAATTGCACCAAGATTTAATGCCCAGGTGATTCTAATTCTAATTAACAACTCGCTACAATACTTTCAGTTTGCATTTTGATGAGTGTGAAAAAATATGGTAATGTGGCATTCAATCATGATTTGTACTACAATCAAATGCTCTGGTATAAAAGTAAATACAAGCTGAATGCAGTGATCGCTTGATTCTAGAAGAGCTCCCTCTTGTGGTGATTTACATCACATGGTCATTGCGTCAACTGACATCATTTCAGAGAAATCGATGGGGGATTGACCATATTGTCTGGTGAAGCAGATCTTGGCATGCAGTGAAAGGCTAAATTCACATTTTATTATTTCTGCCATTTTGTCATTTCAATACATTTGTTTTTCTATCATTTCATTAGGTCATGTGCATCTATCACTCTCTCTCCCTCCCTATCTATTCAATTTATTTGACTAAATATCAATTCATTATCCTGAAATCTATCTATCTATAGATCTAAAATAAACTAACAAACAACTAACATTCTTTATCTAATGTCACATCTTATACGTTCATATATTTATTTACATATTCATTCATTCATCTACATGTACTTTACAAAATATATCCACAGAACATTTTTATATCTAATTTCACTTCTGTATTTTTAGGGGGTGGTAAGTATATCAATTCTAACACATGTATCTCTCTGTAAGTATGAACAAATACCCTTTCATCCTTTATAATCTTTAAACATTAATATTTCCTTTCATTTTTTTTCAAATGACCATCATTTATTCAATGATAATTTCTATGTGCTGAATTCTAAAGACATCTTATTCTTTCCATCAAGATTATGGTAACACATGTCAAATGTTTAAGAACTCACATCTTCCTGTGACCATAAATCTGGTACAGCAAAGGATTCCAAAAGGTCTGCCCCACATAGCAGCTTGACCTCTACCCCTGATTGGTTAGCACTGGTATTGAGGTTTGGAGCACCATATGCATCTTCTACTTCTGTGCCTAAAAGAAGAAGAGAACAAAATTGATAACATAGTTCCTTAAAACAATAATAAAAACAAATGAATTAATACAAACTGAAATTTATAAACAATCTGATAGTTCAAAAATTGTCCCTTCAATAAAAGGAACTCTGGGATAGGCAACTGACAAAAACAATGGACACAATCATATACAAATAACCAACGGAAGACAATAAAAAAATTAAAGAAACACAGGGATAAGAAGAATATTTTTTGCATCGTTTTATTTGAAGAAATATATGTTATAATGAGTTTGAGGGAAAAGGTACATGTAGGAATGTAATCAAATTAAAATTGATTAGAGAAATTAGAAAAAAGAAAAGATGACAGTCACGCTATAGTCATCATATTCAAAAGGTAGGTAGAAGAATCAAATATATATTATATAGATTAGATTAGATTAGATAGATGAATAGACAGACAGACTGACAGAACAGACAGACAGACAGACAGATAGATAGACAGATAGATAGATAGATAGATAGACATAGGTAAGAAATTATACAATACATTATAGTCTGGGGAATCAAATCAAGAAACCAAATCAAATACATGCTCAAGGCGTATTTTACTTGAGGAAAATATGAATCCTTGTTTTTTTGACAGATACTTATAAAAGAAACATGAAAAGTAAGACCTTATATATTCAGGAGAATGAAGGAGGATAACCTGAAAACACATTATAAATATATTTTTGTATTCATTAAAACAAATACTATTAAAACAAACCCAACACAGAGCACACACAAAAATGGAGTTTGACTAAAATGATTTTTGAAGTAAATAAAAATTGAGCGAGTTGCATTACTACCTACTGGGGGCCAAATTGGGCTTCATGTTTGCAAAAGGAATGACTATGAATTATTATTTATTAATGTTTATCAATTTAACTTTAATTATTGTACAACATGCACAACAAAAAATCAAACGAACCAAAAATACTGCAAATCACTACAATTCATCCTACAATCTATATTATCTGCAAAATAATAAATCAACCAGTAATGTAGACAAGCAGTGTCAATTCATAGATGAAAACCTTGGACCAATATTGGTTCCTTATCATGATGTATAAGCACCATTAATACCACTTACAGGATATTCAGAGAGTACCAGCAAAATATTTCGTTTTAATGCAGGCATATTATATTACTTCTTCTAATATCAACCAGTATAGCTATCAAAAAATATACCACCCATGTAATACATACCCCATCTCAAATGGAATATTGTCAATGTCCTTTGATATGTGTGTTGTTTCATTAACAGAATTATGATCTGAGAAATGAAGGTTCTGGTATGTAATTATAAATTGGGTATTAAAAAAAATACCTCCGTAAACTTAATTGAAGTTGGTGAGATTACTGCTTTGTGAGATAAACGACAGAATAGAATGTACAATTAAAAGTAACTGCAAGTCTATGACTAAGACATGGACTAACAATACAAAAATAAAAAAAACTGTATGCATTAAATTTGATATCTTTAAAAAAAAAAGATGTACACACCTTCAAAGGTGAATTATTCTACATTGTCATTAGGATTTTTAAAGAAATAAAAATGAACAACAGTTTGGATTTACAATAGTTCTTGTGTTCAAGAAATTTATAAAAAATCCATCAATTTTAAAGCAAACCAGTGTTATACGCATGAAGCATGCATGCCAGATTCAAATGGTTGTCACTATCAACAATCACTACAAGAAAAGAAAATAAGTATGAAAAAATAATTTGTAGGTCAGGTGGCACACAAAACATTGAAAAATCATTGAGAGCAAAAATTGATTGAAAATTTCAAACTTTCATGCTATAGTTGACAGCATTAAAAGGTGGACCCGATTTCACAAACTCTCTTATCAATGTTTTAAAAAAATCTGCTTTTGACCAATCAAATTATATAATTTCAGAAGCTTGTATAGTTTTGTCATTGATAACAAGTTTTATGTAAAAGGGTCCAGTCCAAACAGTTCAGGAACGAAGGAGAGGCAATCATACCATCATAACTGGGCAACATTCCTGCCCCAAAACAGGCCAAGGAAGATACATTTCTCAGAGCCACCAAGAAGTCTTGGGGGGAAAACAGGTGCATTAGAAAAAAATATGAATGAATCAGATGAAACATGGACAGGGAGAGTGGGAGACATTGATTGGGTAATTGACGACATGAGAAGGAATCATCAACATCCGAAGCAGCATTATCAATCATACTAGTAATCATCATGTCTCGTTTCTCCTCCTACCAGTGGCAAATCTACCCCGCCCCCGACAATCCATCAATGTAATTACTTTAGGAGAGAAGACATTGCGTTCTCCCCTGAAATTTGGATTACATCTTTTTTTATGTTTTTTTTTTACTTATCAAAATGGAACAATTTTCTGCCCCTTTCCCCCTCAACAAAATACTGAATTGTGCTACTGCCTCCTACTACCCCTCCTCCTTGGCCTCCTTATCGCCATTATCATCATCATCACCATTGTAATCATCATCATCACCACCACCACCACCACCATTGTCATCATCATCATCATCGTCATCATCAATGTCATCATCATCACTATTGTCATCATCATCAGCACCATCATCATACAAATATGTATTTGTATATTGCTTTGTATATATTTTATATTGCTTTGTATATATTATTTTAATTTTGTGGAAATAAATGAAATGAAAATGAAATGAAATTGCTAACATAATGTATACATGTACATATATACATAAATATGGATGAAATATCATTTAGTACTGTAGATGACTGTATGAAATTCACACTCCAATTATATGATCCTGGATTTACAGAATACAATATTGTGGAGAAAAATTAGGTTATCATCATTGACCATTTACCAACCATCTATGAGAATTCAATAATGAATTCTCTCTCCATTAGACATTGAAAAAGGAATTTAGATAAGCTATTGCTGGCCTTACAATATTTCACATGCTTATAATCACCACAGAAGTGATTCTAATTTGTGATTATATAAATTCAAGTTTGACAAGTGACAACACTTATTTACTAATTCTAAATACATTATAACCCCATTTAATTCAGGTAGGCCTATTTCCAACAAAGTTTTATATAAGCCTGTGTCTTTTGCTGTTCATTTTTATTATATATATGAAGATTTTATTTATTATATACATAAAAAAATGTATTTAGATTTTATTTATATACAATTTGCTATTCATAAAGAAAATCATCTTAACATACTTTTCCTCTAAATACAGTTATATACAATGAAAGAAAAAGAAAAAAAAGATTATTTCCATTCATATTCTAAAGGAAGCTCAATTCAGAATTTAATATATATCATTTGTGTAATAATTCACATTCTTTTCACCTTGACCTCTCAAACTAACCTGCATCATAAAAAGGAAATGAAATGTCTCTATGACTGGATAATTACATCATCTATTTTTTAATAATCTTCTGCAAAGTAATTAGCTAATAACTTGACCTTTCTTATTCATCCCATCCAAAGTGACCGGCACACGATCGAATGAAGAGCCAGATTTGCTTAAAATGATTAAAAAGGGCTAACGGGCACAAGCAATACAGCGATAGGTCAGTTCCATCAACAAGATTAGCCAATATACACCTACATGGAATACATGTACTTAATGTTGTTGTGATGATATATTTCATCCAAATGAAGAGACCTGATGATGAAATAAACTCAAGGAGAAGAATTTTACTTCAAACTTTCTGGCTTTATTCATCCTTGAATTTTACTTCTAACTTTCTGGCTTTTAATCATACTTGAATGTATGATTAACTATTACTGTATTAGTGATTATGATTCCATCAAGAGTTTAATTATCATATAATATATCTTCTAAAATGTTATACATTTATAACCAATATAATAATATGAATTTTTATACCTGATTTTGATGAAATTCACAGTGTTACAAAGTAGGATTGATTGATATTTCTTTTTGTTTTTAATCAACATGCTGGGATGGAGTAGTACAAGTACAATGGATAAAGTAAATTCATTATATCACAATTCAGTTGTTGAAAATATGCTTTAAAATATGAGGGCCCTCACCCTCTAAAATCCCCTATCAATATCCCAGTAACATAAACTAACAGATTGATTTCTATTTCCTATCAGAGAAACCGGATGCATACTGTTTACCATTGCTTTAATTGCTCCCAATAAATTGGCAAAAGCATTTCTACCGCATGTTCTGAACACAACGGGTAAACACTGAGCATGGCCCAACCTTTCCAGGTTTCCATTATGTTATAAAACCCCTGTCGTTCTGGTGCAGTCCCTAGTGATAGGAGTGTAATTGTGTTATTAACACCTAGGTGATTGCTAAGATTCTCTGCAATCTAGACGAAAGGCTCAACGCTTCCCTTTGCTCTCAAGGATTATCACCAATTAAAGCGATGGCCATAGGAGGGCCTGTGATGGGGGTTTTAATTATAGATGGATGGACCTATAAGATGGAACCGGGTTTACACAGATGACAGATTCTACCCAAACAGAATCCATATAGACATTTGAATTTCGAAGCAGGTTCCTGCTTTCCTTCTTGTTTTTGCAATTAATAGGCAGACGCTTTCTAAGAATGCAGAGAATCTATTGTCAAAGCCATTTATGACAAACATTTATTGAAAATCAGTGTCAAATAAAAAAAACTGCAGTGTCACCCTGGGGGGCGTTTCATCAATATTTTCGTCCGACAAGTTGTCAGATCTGACAACTTTCCTGGATTCTGATTGGTTGAGAAGCACCGTTACTATAGTAACTGTCGGATAAAACATGACTTGTCGGATAAAATGTCTGACAAGTCCTTTCATGAAACGCTCCCCTGGACTCTGGATAAATGACATATTTGCAATTTTTCATTAGCTCTGAATCCTAGGGACGATGTGCTGTCCCGGTTCATCAATTTTTGACAAAGACCTCTATTAAAGCTGTTTATTGTGATTTGATGGGCAATATCAATAGATACTATGTCCCGCTGCAATTGAGAAAACTCACTAAAGAGGCTTTCACAATCGCTCTTGCGATCATTTGGTCACGATATATGTTGCACACAATCGCAACGGTTGTAAGCAGTCACACCGCCGAATGTGAAAGGGGCTTAATATACACAGAACTTTTTAGCCTAAACTACAGACAGACATCAATTGACCAATGAAATAGTAAGGAGGAAAAAGACCTACACAGTACATGACAAATCTTTACCTGGAACAAGATGGATCTCAAATTAATGTTTGAGAAATCTGATTTTAAAAGCAAGTTTCCGGTTTTTTTCAGAAGTTTTGTTAACTTCAACTACTATAAGGGAAAAAAGCCTTGGCATGCATCATATCGTTGGTGGGCTGTTTAAAACCTTGGAATATAAGAATTAAAGTAATCTGAGGACTGCTCCGAAAAAATATATATTGCAGAGTTGTAACAAACATATAAATGGAAATCTTGTAATGCCTATGAAGTTATCTGCAGTAAAATTTAAATGGGAGACAATTTCAGTCAAAATGAGATTGTCACTATTAAAAGTACACCTTTATCTGAGATGTCTTATTATACTGGTGAAATGAATGAGACATCCAATATTGACCCAAGTAGATTCAGATCTAAGTAAGATAACATTGTGCACCAAGGCTTCATCGACATGGCAATCTGAATCGGAATTGAGAACTATTTTACAGTTTCATCTTTCTCGTTATCTCTTCATCTTCTCAACAATGCAGTATTTAGATGAAGAGAATGACCAAAGTTTTGCAATAAGAATGACATTTTTCCAGCCTACGCGCACATACAACTTGGGAATATTAAGGAAAGTTCCTGCTTATGGTGCATTGCATTGCACGCTTTTTAATGTCCTCAGATTTCACTGTCATGCATCATAGGAGATTATTGACAAATTTGAATTACTTTATTTAAAAAATCTATATATTTTGAGAGCAATTCATATAGCAGATCACATACAAAGATAAACATTTAAGACAAAAGGGTGATGGTTATGTTGTTGTCATCAAGATATTGATAACTGCTCACTATCTAAATTACAAGCAATACTAAGGTATGTACATGTACATCCAAGATACAGGTTTTGGGGTACATTTAATTACAGAGCTTTGCTTTCATATTGAATTACACACTCTGAGAGCCAATACAAAATTCATATTTCCAAAATTACCAAATCCCTTCCCGGTAAGGGATATCAAGCAGCTAATTTATGAATTGCTGGACAGCAGAGAATTAATGCTTGCAGGACAGTCATGATTGGAATTCCACCGGGCTATCTGTACATTGACGTGATGATAGGTGATATCAACATGCCTTCAGGAAAGGTACATCATCATCAGCCCGAGTTAATTTGAATTGCTCAAATTCTATCCCAATATGCCCTCCCTGAAATATGTTTTGAAAACTCCTGTCAGTTTAAAATGGGATAAATCTTTAGATTACAGAGTTAAGTTACCAACTGCATAAAAGTTACCATAGTGGCAACATTGCTTTCCAGTGGCAACTAGTATTGGCAACAATGCTAAACAATCAGTCAAAATCTAGGGTTCCATGGAAGTTTTCATTGGATGGTGAAGTTATATAGTAATTTTTAAGTAATACATGTAGGGCCAAGATGATGGAATGAACTCCATTTCAAGAGACTACAGGTACCTTTAACATGCAGTGTCACTATCTGAATAGGGTACATATAAATGGTCTTGGTGCATTTTCATCCATGAAAGAGTAGGCTATTCTAACAGTACACTATTCCGCAATAGAATAGTAATAGAAAAATCACTTAGGGCTAGCTAAGTCGCCCTCAGAATAATAATTCCCTCGTAAATTTGTAACTAGTTCAATACAAATTTGGAATGCAGAGAAGTACAAGTGGGTGTTTCATAAACCTGTTCATAAGTTAAAAGTGACTTTATGAATGACTGGTGATCCTTTCTTGTGTTTAATGATGTATACAACTATACATATACATCAAATTTTCATTGACGTTGATTTATCATTAAGCACCTACTGTAAGAGAGGTTGACAGAATCAGCAGCATACAGGTTAGGGCTGATGAGGACACACCAAAGAGGACCTACCTTAGAAGACCATAGGCTATCTACATGCAGAAGAAATGACCATTTTAATTATGGATGTGATGATAGGAGGGCTACTGTGTCTATGTAGAAAGGTATAAAAATATAATAAATTGCATAATCATGGCCAGATGACAAGTCTGAGCTGGAGGCTGTTATTTAGTGCATCCCAAGAGATATATTAAGGTGTGATGAATACAGAGTGTACAAGGCATAAGAAACCATCAGCAGCTTTCATCTTTCTTAAAGTCTAGTTGTATAGACATTCCTCATACATGTGTATCTACCCTATGTGTGTATAAAGTAGAACAAACTTTCACTTACATATATATATATATATATATATATATATATATATATATATATATATATATATACAATTTAAAAAATATGATGACTCATTATCAACACCATGAAAAAAGCCATGGGTTGTATAAGAAACCTGAAAGGTTCGTTGTAGAATAAAAAACAGTTTAGAGGGACTATTGAGAACCCTTTTCTGCTTCTTTGAAGGGACTTTATAAGGGTTCCAAATATGGGACGAGGAGAGGTTCTAAACTTTGAATTTCTTAAAGTAATGTGCCATTGATTTGAAACTAAGAAATTGTCATTATTTCAGTAAAACTAATACCCACATCAATGGTTAAGAAATAGTCAAATTCACAAAGGGAATTAGATTAATATAAGGAATTTAAACTGAACTTTCTTTTAATAAATTCTATCACTGATGAAAATAATAAAATGAAATTGACTAAAACAAGTAATTTGATTTTGTGGTTGTAAGTGACATAAGAAAGGTTCAATTGGTTTCAAAAGGTCACTAATTTTAAACCTTTCACTTTCTGAAAAAATAACCCCAACCTCTACACTTGGCAACACTTACAAAATAAGATCGACTCTGTAAAATATAATCACATGACAAGGTCACATGATCATTTTGTTACTCTGGTTTGCTAGTTAGCGGTGGCGCAGCAGGAAGAAGCGTGACCCACGATTGATTGGACGATGGGAATGGATGGCTGAATTAAAGCGCCACCTGCTGCTTAGGCATACTTTACATTAGGGACTAAGGAGTGACTCCAGGGAAATGAGGCAACAGGAGTGGTATCCTCAAATATTTGGGGGTGGGTCTGGGAATCTGCATCCACTATGCTAATATTCTTCTTATTCTACCAAGATGTACATGTAAACAGAACGTCCTGCCAAATAAGTAAATGACGAAGTGAAAAGGTATCTGAAATACTGAGAACCCCCCCCCCCCCCCCCCCCTCCTCCTCCCCTCTCTATTTCATTTTCAGAAAATGTTTGAGATATTACATCTTATGCCCCAGTTGGTTGTAATAACATTTCTGATTAGTAAGGTCGACTGGTCTTCACTGCACAGAGAGTGCATCCATGAATTGTATTGACATGAACCTTAGATATGTTGTAGGACGATAAATTATATTTTCCCATTATTAAACAAAATATCCAGTTCTTGATATTTTTCAAGAAATGCTGCTATTTCAGATGTTCTTCTCAACTTCTCATCCATTTGTATGGTTACAGTGTTACATTAAGATAGGCACCCTTATTGAGGGATTTTTGTAAAAGAAAAAAAAAGAGCTAAAATCATGTCCTTACGGAGCAGCTTATAAATCCATCACACCAGGAAGGCATGAGGAAGGGATCTTCTTGCTATTTACAAGTGGATCAAGGCAAATATGCTTTCTAAATTACATAGTGTCGGTGAATCTAACATTGCAATTGACCTCACTCGGCACACTTCACTTTGGGGCGAGCAGAGGCTCAAATTGGGTTCGAATGTTGAGTAAATTGAGCTCGTGTCAAGGGCCACGTACTATCGGCATGTTAGCTCTGTAATTATGGTACCGTTCTCCCTCAAATGTAATTTCGTTATATTGCGATGCAGCAACTACATGTACCAAATGTATGTGAAATTTAAACATTGTGTAACTAAATATTCGCCTATTCAAGCAATAATTACATGTCATGCATGTTCATATCAATGATGAATGACTTTATCTCATCCATTCTTAAGTAGGCCTAACATTAAAATTGAATTAAAACACATAATAAATTTAGTACCAAGAATCTGAAATGTATAACTTCTTTACAAATAGAAATCAGCAGGCAAACTACTATTCTTTTTAACAAAGAATAATTTGTTAATAAAGTGAGTTACATGTAATAGGTCTTAAGGCATGGTCACACCGCCCGAGCGTTGTTGGAGCGGTCGTGGAGCGGTAGGGAAAGAGGGCCGCATTTCGCTCACAAAATTGGGGAAAAAATCGAAAAACAAATAAAAAAACAATTGAAATCAAAAAGGTGAACAGTAGCAAGTGGTGATTTTTTTTCTCTCCACTCCACAACCGCTCCAACAGCGCTCGGGCGGTGTGACCATGCCTTTAATTAATTTGAATACTTGAAAGTCCAAAATTTATATTCTTTGTACCAGTAAAATAAAAGAAAAATCTTTGAGAAATCCTTCATTCCCTTCTCTATTTAATATCAAAACAACTTATCCAATAAATACACAAAGGACAATCACAAAGCAAAGGCAAAAGATCAATTCAAATTATTCAATTAATTTATTCTTCCATTGGGGGCCCTTCCTGCATTTCAAGGCTTCATTAATACTGGAGGAAACCTCAGACCACACGACGCATCGCCAATCGATTGATCTCTCTACGCTCGGTGAGTGCGGCTAGATGATAATACAAGGACTGAACGGTGAGAGAGAAATGTACGTGGCATATCCTAACTCTACGAAAGAAAAATCAATCGCACTCTGAGGCACATCCACACATGATATGCCACAAGACAGATCATGTTTACCCACTTCTTGTAAACAATGTTCTTATTCACTATTTTAAATCATTTATATTGTTGATGAAAACACCTTAAATGGTAGCACAAACAAGGGTCCAGTTTGATCAACTAATGATCAATGCTAGACTCTTGCTACAGTATAATGAAAAATATCATGAAAATATGATTAAGAAAACTTAAAGGAAAAATAATAGTATACAATAAGGATGTGACTGTTGAAATTGAATTGAATTGAATTGACTGTGAATAGTGAAATTTTATAATCTAGTTTTAAAAATGAGAATATAAGTTTAATGAACTATTCACTTGCCTTTCATAAAAATTACAAAATATGAACCTAACTTTACATACATGTGTGCACAGTATTTTACACCACAGGACAGTAGACATGAACAAAGTCACACTTTTCTTTATATTGTACAACAAGTATGTATCTTTGTTATGAGAGATGACTTTTTACCTTGTTTGCCACAAATCCCTGTAAATGTTATCTTCGACAAATAGGAAAGTCGTTTATATTTTCAAAATGGCCTTTTTTGCTCTGAGCCTTTGGTAACCGTGATTCACCTTTTTATATCCCAACTCTCTCCTGAAAGCACCGGTAATGTGTTTTTAGAGAGATAATGTGTTTTTAGTGACGCAATGTGATTTAAGCAAAGCAACGTCTGGAACAAAATCGGGGGAAATGAATGAGTGTCTTGATTAATGACAACAGTCCAATTTGCTTGATTCTTTAGGAGAGCTAGTGGATGCATTAGCCTCGATATGGGGGCGGCATTGCAAATTACTTGAATACGACACTCTGATGCAATCCTTTGCTTCCTTATTTCTTGACCCTTACCCGTTGTAACTTGACAACAGGTAGTCTGATGTTTAGAGGCCACAACAGGGTTATGACATAAAATGGATCAGCGAATTTGCAAGGATTTGCATTATGTGCTAATACATCTTACTGATCAGAAGACCTTTAAATACAACTAGTCTGGTCAGTCACTGCAGTTTGATTTGCATATTGCATTCTTCGGTGCATTTGGTTTGTAACTCTATCATGATATGGAATGATTTGTCAAATCCTAGCACTGGTTTGCATTGTAAAAATATCCTTATATACATTCACTGACTCAATCCAAAGGAAAATGAGTTTTGTGTATCCATTCAAAAAATTTGAATCTAGATTCCTAGACCTAAATAGCATTCAAAATAAGGGAGGGAAGAATCTTCCAAGTACTCATATTCACAATTCCTTTTTTATGTCATTATCAGAATACTTTAATCCTACTGATTTTAAATAACAAGCATGGCCCGTTAAGTTGACTGACTACAAAGAAAGATAAAAGAAATAAAGAAGCCATATTTTAGGGGACATCATCTTAGTGTATTAGTTTGTTGACTAGCGTTTGTAATAGCTACATATAGGTTTCATCTTCTTTCCTCTTTATTTCCCTTTCCTCTCCCACTTTCCTTGTGTTTTCCTTGTCCTCTCTTGGACATTTGCTTTTTTTTTTTTTTTTTTTACTCATTGTTAAAATGATTACCCGAATAATGCCTATGTTTATAGTGTATATTTTCATATATAAGTTGCTTTGTTATATTTTGTTTTGATTTTGTTTTGTTTGACAAAAAATACTATTTTGTCTTTGTTTATCTGTTTATGTATATATTTTCTTGTTTTGAACAAAATGTTGGCAATTGCCGGTGACGTTCTGTAATAAATTCAATTCATCTTAATGTTACATCACAGGAATCCTCAAACAGAAAGGAGGTACAGTAGCACAATTAAAAAGTTGTCATTTGTTTTAACTTTATACCTTTTTTACAATCCAGCAAGTACAAAATCAGTCAAGAATTCAAGCACATCATACTCAACAATGCCATGCATCCCCTAGACCTCAAAAATCTCAATCTCTCAATTCTTCATCCACTTCCTCTTTCCTCTCTTCTTTTTCCTTATACACCCGTCTGAATAATTCATTGCTTCCGATGACTTTCATCACCAAAATACCTATAATTACACGACAAGCGCAAGTACATGTAAATAATGTCTGCTTTTAACCGCATCCCATTTTCGTTTCAATGGCATATTAAAGAAAATATGAAGAATGGATACAAGTATCGATGAACCCCTAAATGGAGGCATTCCCCTGAGCAAAAAATACATCATGAGCAAGGGGCCTAGTGATCATTAAAAGGGATCATGACTGGTACTTCATTAGTAGAATGGATAGGAGGAGGGGGGGGGGGAATAAGCCCAGTTCACACAACACATATAAAGCTGCATCACACTTCCCAAATGTTGCAAACTTTCATGTTTAAATGATTTGTAGAAAGTAATCAGGTCTTACATGTAGATATTCATAAACTTTCGACACCAAAAGGGCATTTACTGTCCAAATTCAAGCATCAAAAATGCAATCCCAGCTTCACAAAAATAGCAGAGTTCTTGAGTGTGAAGCAAAGGATCCTTTTTGTCTCCAGATTTTGAATCTCACCACAGCACAACTACAAATAGCATCATTTGGCAAGACAATACCTTTAATGAATTAAAATATTAGTAATGAACTTAAATCTGTAGTTGCCTATCACTTTAACTGAGATAAAACCAGGACACTATTGCCAACACTGTTATCATTTCTTGATGTAATTGCAAAAAGAGGGAGGAAGGCACTGTGTACCATTCTCAAACTCTTGCAAAAATGCTCTCTGGGGGGATTTTTCTTCTTCCATTTGATTGTCTGATAAAACCTTCATTCATTCAGTCATGCATCACAGAATGAACACTGCAAACCAATGTATATTTCTCAAATTCTTTCAAATTTAGGATCATTTGGTACTATATTTTACCTGTCTCTCGTTTTCTCTTTCTGATTTCTATCTCTACAAATAGCTTTTTATCTGTGAAAAAGTTGCACAAAGGGAACCATTCAGCTGCTCAAATGAAACAAACTTTAGATTGGGTAATTCACTTTAGACTTGCACCTATAGTACAATCTATCTGGACAAATTGCATCATAAGGTTCATTAAAACGTAAAATTGGAAATGACTTTATGACAGAGACATAATGGTGGTTCTGATCTGACAGATGATAGGACGGGCAAGGCACTTCTTAAATATTAAAGGCAGTTTGTATCTTTCTCAAAGATTTTTTAAATAAAAAACATTTGTCAGGCAACTATTATGATCAAAATTGCATATTTCATATGTTTCAGACAGAAATTAAAAAATGCACGAATTAACAGTGCTTCTCTTTGCATCAATTTGATTTCTGTACAACATACAGTAAGTAAAAAGAAAAATAAATTCTGTGACTTTGCTACGAACACTTGACAAGAAACATACCATTTGAGACAGGTGGCTCATTCTTTCGGAGATTCCGTCTTCTTTTAGTGCCTCTTCTAGTGGGCGTGGTCAGACATCGGGGTGGGAGGGGTAACTCGGGTTCAGGATTGTTGTTGACTTTGTTGCTATTAAGCTCACTGTCAAAGTGGGTCAGAACCTAATTTGGAAGAATATAGAGAAGTGGACAGAAAATAATTGTATGAAATAGTGTTTGAAAAGATTGGATTTGTTTGCTGTCGTAATTGTATAATTTTATTTCTCTATATAAAGTAAATTCTTTATCAAACTTTTATGGCAAATTTAATTAAATCTTATATACTGGCTTCAAGTTCAAAGTCACAAATCCTTCCAATATTTGGAACACTATTTCATGAAAATTATGTAGTATATTTGAGTATATAGAATAATATTATAAATGTTATGACAAGCTTTTAGAAATTAAATTATAAATCAGCACAAACACTATAACAATCATCCTAGAATTTATAAATACAAAAAAATTATAGTCTGAGCATTGAATACAAGGTTTAGTTAATAAAGAGCTAATAAGAAATTGTATGGAAATTTAATTCAATTCTGTCACAAAAATAATAATAATAATAATATATATGATTTGTATGGCGCCAAATCCATAAGAATATCAACATCATTATTGAAATCTGGTCATTATTGAAATCTGGTCATTATTGACAGGAATGAAAATAGGCTCAATTGTATTTGGCAGGAGTTTGTTTATAGAACCCTCAAGCCACGCAACAAAAATAAGTATGAAAGCCTATGCGTGGAAATAGTTCAGGAGCACAGTTGTACATGGACGTGCAAGTATTAAAGCCTGATTGGTAAATGAAAACATGCAGAGTCTGCTAAACAAAAGGTCAATTTCGTGTTCTTATGGAAAGCAGGGTAAGATAGTCTCCATTCACCAGGATTTAGTTTTCTATCATCCTCAAGAAAGTTTGATTTGGGTTTGATAGTCTCTCAACTCCAAAATCTGACTGCTCCACCCCCTCCCCCGAGACAGGTAATATTCATTATCAGAGTACGAAGGAGATTAATAGCAAGCCAGAGTATCTACGATCTGTGTCTGTCATTACTTAGAATAATCTAGCCATAATTTCTACTTCAATTGGCAGACATTTAACCTGGCTAGGTCCGACTCGGAACAGGAGCAATCAGTCATTACTAAAATGGCAAAAGACAGTTCGTGAAGATGCTATGTTGTGAATCTAGCAAAAATACAAAGAGGAACAGAGGGATTATAAAGAGAGGGAGAGAAAGAAAAAATAAAGGAAAGAGACAGCAGACTTCAAACACAGGATACTGGTTTACAGAAACATGTTGATATAAAAGGCAGCTGGCATGACACTCTTTGCATTTGGAATAGTTAATACCATTGAATGTATGCTAAGTTTAGAAGAAAGTAGAGACAAAACAATAAAGGGAGAAAGGGATAAAGAGAGAGCAGACAGAGTGAAACATTTCTAGACACAGGAGAAAGGAAACAAATAAATTTTCAGAAATAAGAAGTTAGAGAGAACAAATAAAAGGTATAAGTTATAACAGGCCTCATAATAATGTCTTTTTATCAGAGAGCAGAGAGACAGAGACTGAAGGAAAGAATGCCGAATATAGAATAAAATTTTCAGAGAGCCACAAAAAAGGGGGAAGAGTCAATACTGTGTACATGTACATGTATTAGAAAAAAGGAGACAAATTACACTAGACATCCATCTAAAAAAAGAAAAAAAGAGTAACTAACGTAACGTCAGAAGTGAATCAATCGTGACAAGAATGCCAGGTAATATCCAATAAATGAAAAAAGCTAAATCACAAAAAGTGGATACTTTACGGATGGATGGGGCATCAAACTCTTACATGAGATCTGAAGTGACAGGGCAGAACTTCTTCGAAATCAGAAGTAAGCAAGCCAGGACACAGTCACATATAAATACCATAGACGATGTTTATAGAGAAATGCGTAAATAAAGAAGCTGCCAGGATGTGTCTTGAGAAGGGGAAAACAGTCGTAGGTGGATGGGTTCATTTAACATTTCAAGAAGGAGTTGACTCTATGAATCACAAGGAAGAAGAAGGTGGCCTTCTCTCACGTACCTGAATTTAAGTACTGCCAAGTACTATCAGGAATATGAACAGTCTTAAAGGTCAAGTCCACCTAAGAAAAATGTTGATTTGAATCAATAGAGAAAAATCAGACAAGCACAGTGCTGAAAATTTCATCAAAATCAGATGTAAAATAAGAAAGTTATGACATTTGAAAGTTTCGCTTATGTTTAACAAGAGTTATGAACGAGCCAGTTACATCCAAACGAGAGAGTCGATGACGTCACTCACTCACTATTCCTTTTTTTTTTATTGTTTGAAGTATACAATATTTCAATTTTTACGAATTTGATGATTAGGACCTCCTTGCCTGAAGCACAAAATGTTAAAATACTGGAATTCCACGTGTTCAGGGAGGAATGAAACTGCATTTCACATGACAATGACAAGAAAATCAAAATATTTCATATTTCATATAATAAAATACAAAATAGTGAGTGAGTGATGTCATCAGTTCCCTCATTTGCATACTGACCGAGATGTGCATATCACTGTTTAGTGAAATGAAGCGAAACTTTAAAATGTCATTCTTTCTTATTTTACATCCGATTTTGATGAAATTTTCAGTGTTATGCTTGTTGAATTTTTCTTGTTTTATTCAAATCAAGTTTTTTTGGGGGAGGACTTGTCCTTTAAAGACATTCCAATCAAGTTTCAAATATTACGTATTTTCACAATCATACTAGACAAGTTTGGTATTTTCCTTGTATGAAAGTTATGTTTGATGATTATAATTGAGAATATTTTCACTGTTTTTTAGTTTTTCTTTATTTCATATGAAACGCCTTGAGTAATGATTCATTAGGAAGTGCGCATTAGTAATACTTATTATTATCAAAAGGGAAGATGCAAATAAACATGAAATATTGAATCATGTTCATCGATTATTTTCTGCTCAAGTTAATTACCTGTGTATTGTTTGAACTGGGACGAGGAGGGGGTACAATCAAAGTTTATACAAAATAGTTTTTAATTTCAGTTTCAAATTTTAAGTAGGTCCCTATCCAAATGTAATCATTGCTTCGTGAATCTACATACGTCCACTTTTTGCCATTGAAATCACATCACAGGAGGACCACTGACTCTCTTTGCAATTTTCATCATGTCCAACTATAAAACTCATTCTCCTATAAACTTTTAATCTAAAATGGGGTATATAATTACTTCCAAAAGCAATCAGCATAACTCGGGTAACATAGCTTCCGATCATGTTCCTTTAAATTGGCTTGATGACACATACGTATCAAGAACCTCTGGAAACAGTCCTCAACACAAATGACCAAAAATAATATCGCTGAGAGATAAGATGTCATGGTAAGATCTAGGTAGGATCTACGGATGCCATTCCAAAAGACCTTTGTCGCAACAGATGCATCAACAAATCCCATATCTTTCCTCTCCAAATGAGAAAAATGAGAATTGGATCCCTATGGATAGGGATTATTTATAGAAATTGTAAACATGAATTCCCCGTGGGCAATTGATACGACTGCTACTGTAGATAGAGGATACTTTACAATAGGGCATATTTCAGAAAGAAAACAATATGTACATGTAAACATAAATTGTCAATGTTTAATACTCAGTAGTTTCATATGCTCCCATTTTCAATGGATGGATTTGAAATCAATCAAACTTAAATATATTTAAATGGATAAATCCAAAATTAGATTTGATTTTTAATCTAACAACTCCATCCATATTCTGAAGATCAGTCAATTTACTGGAGGTTAAGTGATCCCCAAAAATAGACAGTCTTGAGCAATCACCTTTATGAATCATTTCATATCCTGTTGCCCCAAATTCTGTAATTCATTATACTGGAGAGCATTTCCAGAGCCTTCTCCTCATCTTCTTGCTATGAAAACGATCTTCCGAGACAAAAATGAACAATCCATCATCATGTCACAAGTCTCATCTAATTCTAAATATTAAGATCTTAAAAGTAAAACTTTAATTAATCCTCCACTACCAATGTAATAAAACTATAGAAGCATTAGCAGATCTGTAGGGCTATCTGGAGTAGATATCAATATACCCTAGACAGCCTTCAATTGGTGATCATGAGCTGACATTTGAATGAAAAGTTATGTCAGTCTTTGGAAGAGAGTAAGAATTAAATTAAATAATAGAAAAACCCTTGAAGAAAGGCCAAATGATCTATTTTTTAAAGAGATAAATAGACAGTTCTATATCAGGAGTAGATGATGAAACACTGATCACAAATCCTTCATGAAACTTGATATCTAAACCTGTGTAAGATAATCAGGGGCTTAGTTGTGATTGAAATAAATTTACAACAAAAAAATTTATGTGTTTTATTTATCATAATCTTATTTTGTTAGAATGACTAAAGTAGATCCTCATATTTTCACGGCTGAAGCCTGAACATTTTTCAACAGATTCTACTCATTCTGTGTTATTGTCACTGGAGGGAGGCATACTGCATAAAATTCAACCCAAAATATGAATTATTCTTGTACATTTGTTTCCTTCCTGTGGTCAAGAAGACATTTTTGCAGAAATCAAATGTACGATACATTTACGCTATGCAATTTTAAACAATATCTGTCAGAAAATGGCCCAAATATGTCCAGGATACAAAATATTTCACTTAAAATCAGATTCTTATGAACCTTCATAAAATATCCACTCATCACATAGAAGACACCAGACTGTCACTCAATACCAGTGAAGGACACCACACAGGCACTTCTCCATCACGTAGAGGTCAAATTTAGTTAACAATTTATGTTCTTTCTTTCACTTCACAATTAAACCCATGGACAGTAGGCGCCAACCCCCTTTGTAGAGCACGTCTCGGGCCGTAATTCATTTTTAGAGGACAATCTACACCTCCGAGCTCTCGTTTCCTCTCCTCCCATCATTAATATTCTCCCACATTCTCATCCGCCGGTATCTTGATAGAGGATGCTAAAAGCCCCATCATCGGTGCGTAGGATGGTAAGAATGCCGGAGGAATAGCGTATAGAGGATGAATTAAAGGGATGGACGATGGGTGGAATTGACCCCATTCACGATGGTCAATATACATGGGGTGCGATGTAATGACATTTTTTACCCATTTAGGTAATGTATTTCATAAGAAAGCAAAGCATACTACATGAATAAATTCTGTTGAATTAATTTCCCTATTGCAAAGTCAAATTACAAGGGAGTACAAAGAGCATGCCTATCATAAAATTTATTTAATCATGAAATGAATAATTATTGAATTGTTTGAAGATATTTCTGTGATTAATTGCTGATTCAAAGTATTTGCTTCATTTTTTCAATGTAAGTTTGAATGTAGAACTTTAAGAAAACATTCCAATTTATATTTCAATTTAGAATGAGATTTCAAACTAATCAGTAAGGATTATGGCGATATACAGGGAAATGACAGAATATTGCAAATAAATTCTAAATAAAGAATGCATTAAAAAGATTCTATAAATGGCAATCAAAGCTCAAAAGCCTACTCAGATGGAGGGAGGTAAGATGGATAATCTTAAGTCTGTTATGAAAGGCTCAAAAGTGAGAAAGAATAAAGACATTTATAACGAGAGAGTAAATGTGTTGCAGCTACAATGACTCGAGAAGTGCAAATACATGTACAAACACACAATATCTTGAATGAAACTGCAATTCTTTAAACGGTATGGTGAAGTAACAATACACAGTTTATTGACAAATATTTTGAAGATAACTTGATTGTTTGTTGCTTATGAGAAATTGCCAGTTGAATGAGTATTGAGTTAAAGAGGGTGGAGAGTACTGAAAGAAATCTTTATATTATTCTAGTAATTGTGTTTTTCTAGTATTTTTTTATGTGTGAAGCACAGTATTAAAACTACTACATGTAATTGATTTTAAATAATGTGGGCACATGAGAAATGGGAGGGATGACAGAGAAATACAAATCAAGAGCATGAGACAGAGGGGAAATGGAGGAAATTAAAATGGTACATGGGGATAGACAAACAAAGCAAAACAGTAAAGGGATAAGGAAAATGAAAGATGGGATCTCTTCTAAAACACAATGAAAAGGAAATTAAAAAAAACACATTAATGAAATAATCTGGAAACATGTAAAAAACACAACCACTTTCGGTTAAAAGCATCATCCACACAGCCAGGTATAGAGCGAGTGATTTAAACAATTTGGAGAATGAAATAGCTTTCTAAATGGGTTTACTAGCTAGAAAGCTTCCCCCGCCTGACAAAATCACTTCCTGTCATTAATGAAGCATGTATGGTGGTCACAGTCAAGTCCCTTCATATATCAGACCATCATTCAGTGCTAATTGGGATGTAATGAATACACAGGCACTTGACTTCCGCAGATGATGGATACATCAATGGAAAATTTAGGATGCATTGTTTGCATGTAGGTGCATGAAGTTCTTATTGGTTGTTTCCAAGCCAATTTGAACTTTTTTTATGAAATATTAAACAACCACGTTATTTTTGTTAGATTTATGAGGCTTAATCCAATTCATTACATTAAAAGAGAGTTATACTGCTCATACCACTGTGATCAAAACTTTTGTCATATCCAATGACTCAATGTGGCAAAATGCAATTCCCATCTAGGCGAGGGATGGAGTATCTTTTCCAATCCATTTATCAGTCTATCACATTAAACTTTATTGATCATGTGTACTTACATACAATGTGTTTGTAATTGTGTGCTTACAAGAATAATAATAATTGGCATTTACATGTATATAGCGCTTTATCAATCTACGACTGTTCAAAGTGCTTCACAATTATTATTATCCTGTCACTGGATTCATAGCATTCCAAGCAGCCTGATAGGCGCAAACTTGCTAAACCAACCACAATGACGGTTGTTTCCTACCGGTACCCAATTAGCGCCTGGGTGAGAGTGGCAAAAAGTGGATTGACGCCTTGCCAAAGGGCGCTAGGACATGGTGGGATTTGAACACAAGACTCTCTGATTATAAGGTGAGAGTCAGAACCGCTACACCACGGCGCTTCCAAGAAATCATTCACAATGTTCTAAAAACTTTATCATTATACTAAATCTTTAATGGACTTCAAATATCATGTAGAAATAATTATGTGGTATGGAATTCCAGTTATTTTGACAATTCAGCTTACTGATTAGATTTCCATTAATAGAAAAATTGGACATTGCTAGTTTGTAATCCCAGGATTTATTAAATATAATTTGATGAAATTATAAAAATACAAGGAAATTAGTCACATTTCATCTGAATTTACTGCATTGGGAATAATTTCACCAGTTCTTTTCTATTCCATTTTCATAAAAATGAGTTAATACTACTGCATGACATGTATACCCCTAAGCCCTGGACGCTGATGAAAAGTACAAAGGCTGGTGTAATCCCATTTAAATCACAATTTTCAATCAATTTTGCAGAAATAATGAAGAGATTATAGGTGCAATGCACTATATTTATTCTTTTCTACTAGCTCTTCACTGAATTGAATAAAGCTTCAACAACTAATAAAATCTTGATATCAAATGAGACAGAATGATGAAGAGTGTAGACTTTATGCTAAAGCTATAACTATTGATTTTGAAAATTCTGAACACATTTAAATAGAAGTATAATTTGCAACAAGAAAAACTCTAGGAAGGAATACAATAAACAAGTGGAATGCCTCTGGCCGTCTCACCTGCATCACGCGATTCGACATAGCAGCAGTGCTGACTTTGAAAACTACTATACATGTAACTCACACAAGATGTTCAGTGATACTTGGTTACTCTTATTTCCACTTTTTATGAATTAGACCAATACACTTACAGAGATAGGATGGTAATTCAACAAATAACCCCAATGCGGCCAAAGTTCATTGATCTCACATGACCTTTGACCTTGATCATGTGACCTGAAACTTGCACAGGATGTTCAGTGATACTTGATTACTGTTATGTCCAAGTTTCATGAATCAGATCCAAAAACTTTTAAAGTTTTGATTGTAATTCAACAGATACCCCCAAATCGGCATTTCAAAAACTTAACCTCAGGTTAAGATTTTGATATTGATTCCCCCAACATGGTTTAAGTTCATTGACCCTAAATGACCTTTGACCTTGGTCATGTGACATGAAACTCTAATAGGATGTCCAGTAATACTTGATTAACCTTATGGCCAAGTTTCATGAACTAGGTCCATATACTTTCTAAGTTATGATGTCATTTCAAAAACTTAACCTCAGGTTAAGATTTGATGTTGACGCCGCCGCCGTCGGAAAAGCGGCGCCTATAGTCTCACTCTGCTATGCAGGTGAGACAAAAAACAATAATACAAGAATTTGAATTTTAGATAAAGCAATAATCAAGTACCAAAAAATAGAAATGAAGAAAATAATGAATAAGAAATTAGATTTTAAAAAATAATGATTAAAAAAATAGATTAAAAAATGAATAAAAAAAGTAATTTAGATTGATAAATCCTTATACATGTATGGGCCACCTCTTCCTATGCAATCTTTATTCCATTGATAATTTCTATTTTTAGGGGAAAAAACATGACTCCTTTAAGCAATGATGTACAATTACTTTCAGATAAATTTTATTGCTAATAATTCAAAGGCCAACATTCTGGAATTTACCTTGACAGTTGTTAACCAGTTGGTTTGCTCCGCCTCCCATGTGTCTACTTTCAACCAATCAGAATTCTCGACAGCCATTTTACACATTTCAATACGATGCTTGCTAGATATTAGGCCCTGCACATGTATAAAAAAAAGTGGGTGAAAAATATACATTATGATGCATCCTACATGTACTTTGTATTAGCACATTAAATTCTGCCAAATAATTGGCTCAGAGCAAATTTGTTGCAAAATTCCTAGTTGTTCAACAAATTTCATAAAATCAACACAACTACCAGGAACAAAAAAGTACAGGCACATGTAATACTTTGTATGAAATAAGAATGAATCTTAGAATTATTGCAATGTACATATGTACATGTACAGTACAAGTAAAATATGTAGTTCGAAAAGTAACATTAATTTTAGTTTTTTTTTCTTGACAAAATCCTGAGACCTCAATAGACCCAATTATATAAAATATCACAATGGCATCACAATACAAGATACACAAACATCACATGATACTTTTTTTCAAATGTACATGTGTGTTAAAAAAAATCAAAGTTTCAAGCCAAAATCAAGAGCTACGCTTTAACTTTCATAATTAACTATTGACCAAAAACTATTATTAAAACTAAATTGGAGGTTTCATTCTGCAGTATTGTTGTGAAATTCAAAAATCATTCAACTGATCCAGTGTCATTGACTCATTGTCCATGACTTTTGAATGTATACCCAAATGAAACAAAAGCAACAAATTATGACATACTGAGGTCTACCTTTTTGTACTTGAAGCAAAATTTTTAATGATCATAAATAATCTTTATCATCATGCTAATAAAGTTTCTTAGGTACTCTAAAAAACTATTGCTCACTATAAACTTTGCTACGGTATATATTTTATGTTTAACTCTGTCACTCAACCAAATAAATTTCTAAACTTTCATAATCATAAAAGTAGTTATGTGAATCAGGACCTGATGGAGGTTATTTAATTTTTTTAGGTCTTCATTTCTTACACAAATATATAGATTAATACATGTATATATTTTTGTACTACATACCAAAGTCAAGCTAGAATAAATTTATGTACACCTGATGTGGCAAAAATAGTTTTGTCAGGTTCAAAGATTAACAGATAAACACACAAGAAAAAGGAAAAAAAACATTCTTGAATACTATTACTATAGTCTATGCAGAGTAAATCTAACATATTTTCTTCCATAAACCTAGTGTGTTTTTTGCACTTGTTTACCGAACCATTAAAAAAAACACACAATGACACACATTTTTGTACTTCAGGTTGAATACTAATTCTTCATCAAGTGAATATTGTGTAAAATCTGATCCGTTTGACTAAACAAAATAGAAGTACAAAACCTAAAGACCTGCTACATGTACAAATAAAAAAATATAATAATATACAATACTACAAATAAAAAAAACTTAGAACTTTTACTGTACGTCAGCTTCAAAATACTGGAATGATTTGCTTCTAAAGATAATCTCCATCAATAGAAATCTTCAAAAAAAGGCATTAAAAACCCCATCTCTTTCAAAGCTTGTAATTTTTATAGTTTTTATAGCATTATATAATTTATTTTAGTATTTTCATTGTGTGCTTTGGTTCCCATATGAAAAGCACATATAAGTATCAAGTATTATTATTATTATGATCATTATTAGATAAATACTTAACCATGTTGCCATATTATGTTCTGTCATGTTGCATATAGTATGAACAAATATAATTTCACCAAGATTAACACATTTTGATCCAAGCTACATTACTGTATGTATGTCAGCTTAATGAACCTATCGCCTCCAAAGCGTTACTTTGGGGACCAAAAGGGTCTGAGGAAACAAACAACCTTGAGCAAAAGACATATATTACGGTAACTGTTAGAGCTGACCAACAGCCATACAATTGACAAACTGGAATCACTGGTGTTTTATTATACTTTGATACAGCATATTTGCCTTAAAATCCCTGAAAGGTATCCAGTATGAAGTGTTTATAAATGTACATGTACTGTACATGTAGATGGATACTCAACATTGTACAGCTGAAGTACATGTATCCCTACACTAACTGCCAGATCTATAGCAATGTTTTGCACATTTACAATACAGGTAAAACATTAAAAGGTTATTAAAACTTTTATAATTCAATCAGAGCTCTACTGTAATACATGTAGGTTACATGTGTATGTGTACATACATGTAATGAATAACACTGGATGCATACAAGTTTTAATTTGCAAGAAGAAAACTGCTCACAAAATACAAAAATTTATATATCTTATGAGAGAATTTCAACATTTGCCTAAGAAGGGGTGATAAGAACATGGATCAGTTCTTTCAATAACCACAAGATTAGTGGGCTTAATAGTACAAATCAACATTGATGAATGAGATAAGAGAGTATCAATGGGGGCTCAATCTACATACTAATTACCTACACTAATAGGTACTTGACATTTGAAGACTCACCCATGACTATTAAAGTCAAACTACTTTAGCTTCAAACTTCTTTCATATCTTCATTAGATAGCTAGGACAATGAACCCATTTCAAAATCAATCACATGATGCCTGAATCCGAGATGATTAATGACAGCAGCTGTTTTATTGCTAAAGGGATATTGCTTGATCTGGTCGTGAAAATTTTTACAATTAATTCTACATTTGAAGTTCCTGCCCGTGTCAATTTTTATAGATCTACATGTAATAATAGCAAAGTTTGGACACCAAAACCCATGTACATGTAATGTAACTGATCAAGAAAGATTGGGACAAATTAACATATCTTCTGTATCAAAATAGATTACAATGGCACAATTTAGATACATGTAAATTAAAACAATAAAAACAAAACTAATACATACAAACGGACACTGAGAAGAGAAAATAAAGATCACTTCATTTTAAACCATTGATATGGACTGGTCTGAATACCATTATGGTTAAAATTTACAGGGAAAGGAAAAGAAATTAAATGGACATTTTCTATTCATTATTATTTTGCACTAAAAAAACATGAGATTATACTCAGGTTTCATTGCCTGAAATGCTTTGCGCTGCTTAAAAAAGAACACTTAAAGATGATTTTTGGTCATCTATTTGGGGGCAAGTGTTGTCCTTTACAATGATATGCAAGTTCATAGTATAGTAAGGTGTGAACTAAAAGAGAAAGCATCTAAGTCTACTCTCTGTTTGTGACTTAATGAAAGCATGCGAGGTTGATTTTATACAAATTACAATGTCAACCAAATAAACTTTACTCACTGCAGAAATATACACAAGACATCCATGTACATAAATGTACATGAATTTTTCAGCTGTTGGTTTTCTACATAGCAAGGTTAACAACCCGTTCCACAAGAGGTGATACCGTTCTACCAAGTCGTGAAAAAGGTACTAATAGCAACACTTACAGTACACACTTAGTAGCATTTTACGTCCCCAAGGCATGTGACCATAAAACATAATGATGGTTTACAGAGTGCCGACTGCAGATACAAGTTGACGTCATTTCATATTCAGAAGTACAACCTTTTCTCTGGGACTTACATGTTAACTCAATGTTGAGAGTTGAAAATACTCTCTTGTTGAGAATTAAAGATATAATAAAAATTGGGCAATAGAATGAAGAGAACGTCTTGATTATTATCATAAAGTTTAATTTGAGAATCATATCGATTAGAAGTATTTCCAGTTTAGTTCATTTTTGTGAAATACATGTACCTGTAATTCAATCTAGACTGAAAACTGAGTATGATTAAAACTTTTTCGCTAAATTACACTCGATTTTAACCAGAATCATATTTACATATATGAATGTATATGTACAACACAAAATTCTTTTGAATTAATCTGGTGTCAACAAGTGGCGTATCCAGGATTTTGAAATATAGGGGGTGGAGATACTGTAACAAATTTGAAAATAGAACGAGAACACATTTAATTTTCTAGAGGGAGCATGTGAACCTTGATCCGCCAGTGTGTAAACCACATCTGGAATATACAGTATATTAAAAACAGAATGTAATTAAGCAGATTATTCTAATCTCACCTGTTTTTTGTATCCATCATTAACTGGAGATAGAATGCCGCCAATGACCTGAAATTTCCCTGTATGATGCAAATAATCTCTGGCAATTTCTGTAAATGCAATAAAAATAAAGAATAATGAATACAGGCATTATTTCACAACTCAAACAGATATTTCATTTATGTATTTTCACCTTTCAGTAGAAAAAGAATAAATAAAAATTTTGTATTATTAAGGAAAATACTGTACAGAGATGTGCAATAAGACTACATTGGCTGTCAAGTTCTTGATTTATATTGAAGATTTTTAAGTTTTGCTTTGGATATACATGTTGTGCTCTGCTGATAATTATAAAAACCACAGTTGGTCTGGATTTCTGTTAAATCTTTGCAATTTAAAGTTTAGACTTTATCAAAATAGAAGCCTCATAAAAGTCATAATAATTTTCAAGAGTATGATCAAATACACTTTTTCCCACTTCTTTTTAGCTGTTCTCTATTGTCCTCTGATTAGAAACCAAGACCTTAGCTAGCCTATGTAAACCCTATTTATTTGATGATTTTTCCATACACCTCTCAAGCTTTGAAAGTATTCATCATCTGAAGTCATTAGTAAGGAGATGGATACAATGAAAGGACATGCACACAGAACGATTACAAACTCAGTGAAATGTATTCCTAATTTCTCATTCCCATACAACTATACAGGGATTCCTCTGTTCTACATGTATATCCAAAAGGTTTATAACAATTAGAGTGAACAATAAATAATGCAGATGAAATTAAAAATAAAATCCATTCAACATGAAATCTTTCAGAGAAGAGATATCTATTGTAAAGTACATTTATGATTTTTTTTAATTACACTCAAAGATTCATTCCATTTGTCACATCATATCCATGATGTTATCAAGCACCTACTAAAAAATGAAAAATACTCTCACTCAAAAATTTATTTAATTTTTATTTTTAATTTGTTAATAATTAATATTCTACACATTATTATCAACAGAAAATATTTAAATATATTTATGATTTATATTTTAACTGAATAAAGCCCCCCCCCCTAGAAAAGGTGAAGAAAAAATACAAAATACAAAACAATTGAACAAATTTAATAGAGAAGATACTGTAAAACAACAAACAAATGAAAAAAGAAATAAATCAATAATTTATCACAACTATAATACACATGTAGACGTATAAATGGCTATTATATGGTTCTTAAACATCCCTCAAGATTTTAATACCCACTATATTTTTTATCCATGTAGCAATATCACTGGCTATTCTTCTACTACCTTGTCAATATAGTGTATCTGAAGATGTCACAATTATTATCAATAATGCCATAAATAAACCCTTGCAAATGACAAAAATAGTAATCAAATGCATCACAGATATATAGCTGTATTCTTTTGGGGGGTAACTTTGAAGTCTGAAACATAGACTACAGTGTAATTTACCAAGCAGAGATGGGAGATTGCTAATCATAACGGCCAAAATGATAAACATTTTGCCAGTGGGGCACAATGATGTTGATTTTCACAGACTCTCAGGTCATGTCACAGCACTAAATGACGTCACCTACAAACTGTGCTACATGATGTAAGTGTATGTGATTTCACAGAGAAGACTGACCTGCATTCTTACAACAGCTATTCTAAAGAAAGTCTAAGCTTTATGTAGCATTACTATAGAGGGACATTTGATCAAATCCTAACATTCAATTGTTCTAAAAGAAATCTTTGATAAAAATATGATTGTAATCACTTATTAAAGGAGTTCAACCTGGCTAAAAATTTATTGAAAAAATAGCAGAAAAAGAAATAAGAATATTTGAGGGAAAATCCAAATAAAGAAGTACAATTAGATTTTTGATTTGTGATGTCAACTCATATAAAATATCAATGAATGTAAAATATCATGTAAAATATCAATGAATGTCATTTTCTCAGAAAATTGAAAATAGTTTTTACTGTGCCTTCAGTATATCAATAGAACAATCCTTTACACCCCCTCTTGAAAGAAATAAACATGAGTCACCACGAACTATAAAAAATTTGTAATTTCTGGATTTTTAATTATGGGACAGCTGCTAGTATCTGGCATCACAAATCAAACACTTTAAATTATAATACCATTCTTAAGCTTTGATGGATTTTCCTCAAACCTTCACTGATATTTTTTTTATCATTTTGTCTGACATTTTTACAATGAACTTTTCATCAGAGTGAAATTAAATGATTACAATAGTATTACACTTGAGGAATTCATGGCTATTATGTGAAAGTTGCCCAGAGTTCCATCTTGCCATATAGAGATTAATATTGATTTTTTACTTTTAGTTATCATTTTATTATTACAGTCATCAATGACTTTTTGAATTGAATGGAAATGAATTTCTTGTGCAATCTTTTCAAAGCTTCATCTAATGTTTTTTTTTTCTCAAGATGAGTTAACCTGCTTGTTGGACATCAATAACATTGTGCCAACCTTTCTTTTGAGAGAGAATTGATTGATTGGTTCTCAGAGTTTAATGCTTTTCAACCAAAAAAGGTTGATTGCATATACTGCAACCTTTGCTGTCATGTTTACTTGAATTTTGCTGGGCTTTTATCATGCCATGTCTAAACAAATATTCACTGAGGATTTCCAGTTGTTCTATCTGGTATCAGGTAAGGTACAGTAAGTAAACAATAATTCCTGATCATGTTTCCTGCAGGAAATGATGAAATCTGTTATCAGATTTAAAGAGGAAATCCTATTCACTCCCTTTCCTGACTAGTGCTACATGTACACGTACGTATCTAAAAAAAAAAAAAAAATCTTGAACGATTCAGTGGCTCTCTAGATTTAATATTCTATTAATACCAATTATCTACAATAATCTTTCCAAGGTATCATTTATGTGACTAGTGTTAAAAACATAATACTGAATATGTAATACAAATTGATATAGACTCATGCCTATTTAAAGCAATTAACAGGGAATCTCACCTTGTAAGAATTTGCAATTTAAAATATTAGTACATAAAATAATTGAAATATAATTTAGTAATGCAGTAAACAATGAATGCCTTTGATTTTTATTATTTTTTTATATTTTATTATATTGAGTAAATGTGTTTGCCATTACATTGTACATGCATATTGAATTTTTGGTTTTTCATAATTTTGGTTTTTCGATTTATTTGTTTTCGATTTAAAAATAGTATTTTTAATAGGAAACATGTTTCAAAAACAGATAGAATTTAAATGTAAATAAAATCAAATTTAACATCACCATGAAAAGGATAATGAGCATAACAAATGCTACAGTATCCTGCCCTATATGTAAGGTAAAAGACCAAGAAAAAAAATTATGAATGCTAGATAATGCATCAGTTATTCATAGTTAATTAACAACATATTTACACAAAACATGTCAGACACTGCATAAACCATGGGTTCAACCGATGGTATCAAAAAGCACTTTGTGAATTTGGGCAAAAGGTTCTAATGCTGAGAAAATGGTATTCCTTATATTTATCCTCTCTTAAATTTTGCTCAGTTTTTATCTATAATTTTTATACTTGCCCTTATGATGCCTGTACAGTGTCTAGGTAATACACACTGTAATTATATGCCATGCAAATCATTGATTGATTACAGAAATTCTTTAAAAACTTTAATTGTAATATATATTGTAGATATTATAGATATAATGGGCTTTAATAACATACTGATTTTTATAGCTGCCTACATGTACTATCTGTTTGTTGTTAAACAAAATGTTTCTGGATACAACACAATGGAGACTACTTTGATCTACATCAATGTTGCAATTAGTGGGTTATGGTGAAACATGAAATGGAATATATTGAAATGTTATTGACGATGCTAGTCCATAATATTAACTGATTAAAATTGGGAATATTTCTGATGTCATCTGGTATTTATTCTTAGCCTTCAATCGGTCATAATCAATTGCAATTTATAATAGATAATTGTATAATTTTATAATTTGTCAAATTCTTCAGTGAACCTTATCTTCTTATCTAATCTTAGTCAAGCTCTTGCAGATTGTCCTCCAATAATAAAGTAGTCAATTAAGATTCGAAACTGTTTAGATAATTTTTTATGTACTTAGGCAAGTCAAATTACTGCATCATTATTTTTGTTTTCTTTTCTTTATTTATATTGCAATGAATAAATTGAAATGATTGCTGATTGATCCATGGTACACTTGTTTCCCTCAAATTAATTGTTGCCAGTTTCAGTTCATATGTTTCTTTTTTATATTCTTAACTGACCTGGATTGAGGCGAAGGGGTGTGGGAAGGAAGGCCTGTGGGCCATGGTAATTCAGTTAACCTTTTCCAAACCCAGGCAGCCCCTTCATCTCTATTCCAGGTCCCTTGTACTATGTCACCTATGTTGAAATTGAAATTTATTGTTAGCACCTCAAAACATTTAGAAAATGTTCCTCGAGTAGTAACCCAAGATATTAATGACGTCTAATTTGTTCTATTTTCTTTTCCGCAGATGTATGAATAGGGTGTCATTTATAATTCTCTTTGGAGAACGGGAATTCATAACGGAAGGTATATCAAATATATTTTTACTTGTTAACACCTCAAAACAATTTGAAAATGTTCCTTATTGTCCGTTTAGTAATCTCAGATATTTACGACCTCTGTTCTATTTTCCTTTCCATGGTTGTCTGAATAATGTGTCATTTTATGATTTATTATTCTTTTTTGGAGAACGGGAGTTCACAACATAACGGAAGGTACTATATCAAATAAATCTTTACTTGTTAGCACCTAAAAACAATTGGAAAAATGTTCCTGATCGTTCATTTAGTAATCTGAGATATTAGCGAAATTTGTTCTGTTTTATTTTCCTTAAAGCCGTTGTCTTACTAAAGGTATTTTATAATTTATTTTTGGAGGACGGGAGTTCATAACGGAAGATCTATAATAATAATAATACATGTAATAATATAGGATATTTACATGTATATTGCACACATTTCACCTTGTTAGGTGCTCAAGGCGCTCCTATATAAAATTGATTCCAGCTGTTAGTACCTAAAAACAATTTTGAAACACATCCTGATCAACGGTTTATTGATATGTGACATTGGGGACCTTTCTTTACTTACCTTTCCGATTTTCTAGGTCCTACAAACATGTAGGATCTTACTAATTAGGAAAATACATCTTCTGTTACAGATAAATATTACTTTTCAGAAATCATGAGTTCTTTCCATTAAATATCAATTGCTATATTATGACCTTGTTCGTAGGATGAAAAGCCAAAGTCACTGAGATAAAGTTAACAACAAGTTGAACAACCTAGTCCAAAAAGTAAAATTCCAATATTTTTTGCTGATGTTGATTTGGTATTGGCGTTGCTGATCATCCGATCCGATCACAGCTACCTCGACTCTGTATTTGAAAGTGACCTTGCTTTAACTAATTATTTGTCTGTTTGTATTTTCCAAATAAGCTATTCACCCCCTCCCCCACCCCCCCCCCCCCTCCGGCCAGTGGCAGTGCGAGGAACGGCTGCTCCCCGCTCCGCAGCCTACACGCTCATGACGCTCTGGCCTGCGGTGTGTGGGGAGTTTCTGTTCCGCCTCTCCCGACATCGCGAAGTAAGATTAATTTAATACAAAATACGCTTTACATCATTTACGGTAATTACTAATAAACAATAAAAAGGTACAAATAGTCAAATTCCGTGCAAAATTACTCACCAAACATTCTCAAATGCATATTTGTAATCGGGTTATACGACCCGCAAGCCAGAAGCATAACTCTCGTGGGCGCCGCCATCTTGTCGTTGGATCGAAGAGGTTGACGAACTTTTCGGTGAACAACAGCTGATAGCGGAGCAGACGGCTTCTCACCAGTGGAGAATCCCGTAGCAGCCGCCGCTCCATTGCTCGCGCATTTCGTACAGGGCGTTGAGCTTGTTTTGATCGGCGACGGCGGAGGTCGAAAAAAGTGTGGGGAAACCGAGCGGGATCGCCTCGTAGAACTATCTCGATTGGGCCTCATACAGATTGTTAATAATTTAAACTTTCCCGGCATTTCATAACAAATATATCAAAACATGGGTAAGTGTTCCATTCCCCGACAACAAATCCATGAGTGTAAATAAACAGAGAATGCAGTTGACTGAAGTTCAGATTTCGTCTTTACTGTCCCAGTTTCGTTTCGGTCATCCCAAAGTTGGCTTTCGTCATTTCGCACGGATCAGTTGCTCCGAGCTGGTTGGCTAAGGAGAGTCCCGAGTGGGCGGGTCAGGACGTAAGCCGATAATACTCTCTCAGTAAACAAGTGGGCAAGGGTAAAAATGCTGAATGGCAGTGAGTGGTATGAATTGATAAAATGGAATGTTGGCGTCACCTTGTATTGTTTAGGAAATTTGGAGAACATATTGCACATGCAAATATTTTTTTATTGTGCAGTGCTGCATGGCCGAACCCCGGGCCAAACCAGTCATTTATTTTTATTTTACATTGTTTTAGAAGTTTAGGTCTCAAATTGTTGCTGTATGCATGCAATTTTTGTAGTTTGTATATATTTCTTCTATTTTGTTTTCAATTTTTTTTTCAAATTTGTCTTGCTTTACTATTATTTAGATAAATTTGGAATTCTTTGTATCATTCTCATCTCTTTTATTTACTTGAGGCCTGCTATGTTCCATGCATGCATGCGACCCCCTATACATTTCTTTTTGGGGGGCGGGTCAATTTATAGCCATATCTATTCCTTCCATTAAACGAAACTCAATTACATTTGTTATTTTGTTAGTTTTCTCTGATTTGTGATTGTATGCTTTTGATTACTGTTCGATTTATTTTTGGGGATCCAGCATTATGATTTCCATACACTTTTTGTCTCACCTGCGAAGCAAAGTGAGACTATAGGCGCCGCTTTTCCGACGGCGGCGGCGACGGCGGCGGCGGCGGCGTCAACATCAAATCTTAACCTGAGGTTAAGTTTTTGAAATGACATCATAACTTAGAAAGTATATGGACCTAGTTCATGAAACTTGGCCATAAGGTTAATCAAGTATTACTGAACATCCTTTTAGAGTTTCATGTCACATGACCAAGGTCAAAGGTCATTTAGGGTCAATGAACTTAGACCATGTTGGAGGAATCAACATCGAAATCTTAACCTGTGGTTAAGTTTTTGAAATGTCATCATAACTTAGAAAATATATGGACCTAGTTCATGAAACTTGGACATAAGGTTAATCAAGTATCACTGAACATCCTGCATGAGTTTCACGTCACATGACCAAGGTCAAAGGTCATTTAGGGTCAATGAACTTTGGCCGAATTGGGGATATCTGTTGAATTCCCATCATAACTTTGAAAGTTTATGGATCTGATTCATGAAACTTGGACATAATAGTAATCAAGCATCACTGAAAATTTTGTGCAAGTTTCAGGTCTCATGATTAAGGTCAAAGGTCATTTAGGGTCAATGAACTTTGGCCGAATCGGGGGTATCTGTTGAATTACCATCATAACTTTGATAGTTTATTGGTCTAGTTCATTAAACTTGGACATTAGAGTAATCAAGTATCACTGAACATCCTGTGCACGTTTCAGGTCACATGACCAAGGTCAAAGGTCAATGAACTTTGGCCGAATTGGGTGTATCTGTTGAATTACCATCATAACTTTGAAAGTTTACGGATCTGATTCATGAAACTTGTACATAAGAGTAATCAAGTATCACTGAATATCCTGTTTGAGTTTCAGGTCACATGATCAAGGTCAAAGTTCATGTAAGGTCAATGAACTTTGGCCATGTTGGGTTTTTTTGGTGAATAACCATCATATCTCTGTAAGTTTATTGGTCTAGTTCATAAAAAGTGGACATAAGAGTAACCATGTATCACTGAACATCTTGTGCGAGTTAGAGTAGTATTCAAAGTCAGCACTGCTGCTATATTGAACCGCGTGATGCAGGTGAGACGGCCAGAGGCATTCCACTTGTTTTCTTTTTAAGATGATTTGTTTTTTTTTTACTAAATAAAAAAAAGATTTAAAAAATTCATATCTTAATCTTGCTATTGCAGAAAAGGGAACAATATCAGCCACAGATGAAGATGAATAACAAGGAATCCTCTAATAAAAAAAATCAGAAATATACAGTGAAAAGATTGAGGGAGGTAAGACATCCAGTATCATGTCTGACATAACAATAAAAATCATCAACACAATCATTATCATCACCTTCATCCTCATTGTCATAATCATTACTATTTCCATTATGAATTTCAATAACCTTTTTCAACAAATCATACATTCAAAGCGCATTATACCACAAGCATTAGTATTCCATATTTGCTGGAAAATTTGTCAACATCATCAGTTTTATTCATTTTCATTTTTTTCCAATTAACCTATGATATAACATTAACAATAATTATAAATCTGTAAGTATAATAGACCTAGGGTGACCTTTGACCAAGACCCAGTGACATGAATACTTACATGTAAATAACTGACAATACTGAAATAACCATTATGTCAAGGTTTGGTGGAATCTGAACTTAAAATTTTGAAATTATCTTGAAATTAAACTTTTATTTTGTTTATATTAATATGCCACTAAGTTAATTGACCTTTCTTATAATAAGTTTGCGCCCTGAAATTCATATCAAATGATCTGTGAGAATGTACAAGTTTCATGAAATAGGACCTTATGCATTAAAATCATGACATGTCAAAGACAAGATCAACCTTGGGTTACATATTTTATATTGATGATGCCTCTGCCACCGCAAGAAAACTGGCACATATGTTTTGCTCCTTTTATGTAGTCAAAAAAAAAAATGAAAGTATAGAGAAATACAGTTACTATTTTTCTTCATACATTTATTCTTCCAACAACATATTTTAATATGCTTACATACCATAAACAAATACAACAAGTAGATTGAGAATTACAAGATATCAGAAAATTCATCATTCATCCACGGACCTTGTGCAACAATTCAGTAAGATAGTCATAAGCACATTTGCCCCTACTCTAACAAAGAGTTGCAATTGATCAAATTAATCTCAAATATGAAAGTCACTGATGTAATAATTTTTCATGTAAGCGTATGCACTGTCTCCTTGATCACTCTGATTTTTTCATACAAAGGTGCATTCTACATGAAGGTATCTGGGGCTTTCATAGTTTGAAACTAATTTGATCAAACACAAGTGTTTTCTGAAGTGTGATGAATTCAAATTCAAACCCCAACTACAGTTCTCCATTTGCTGGATAATTTAATTGCCAAGAGCGCATATGTATGATCATAATTTATGAGAGATGAATTAAATAATGCATTTGTCATCATCTCAACCATTCAGCTGTTATCAAAAGAAAAACAATTTTAGATGAGGTATTGTGACATCAATGATTTTCATAGATAATTTTTGAAGCCCTACAAAGTATTTTTATGTGATAGGGATCAGGAACTTTTAAATGACAGCACCTGGGCTTGATATACATGTATTATTAAATGTGGATACTTGCTATTTAATGCAGTTAGATATAGCTTTAATATTAATCAACAGTTGATGTTGATTATCATAGCTGTCTGACATGTAATAAAGCTCTTGTAATAAATAATAAAGACCACCTCATTCAACATGGGCATAAACACAAGTTCAATATTGCCTTATATAGCTTGAAGTCTATCATCTCAGGCATGTAATTTTGAATTGTTATATTGCTTTAAATAAGGAATATGTATAATTTATCTGCTGTGGTACATGACATATACCTCTGAAATTAGTAGTGACAATTCATGATTTGAACACCATTCATGTCTAACTTCACTGGCAGGAATTTGAATAGCATTTAGTGTCCAGAAAAATCAGATGTCCATGTCACACCCAAAGTTACGTAGACTATCAAAAAAATATCTGCTTATAGCAACTATGAAAATCCTCTCTCACCTTATATTTTTGTTCAAATAAATATTTAAACGACTGCTCTTGGATTGTTAATCCCCAATAGGTAACAAATTTCATCTTTTTTAATCCAAATAATGTGAATTACTTTCTTGACCCTAACTATAGAGGGCAAATAAGGTTGTTGCAAAAGGTTACAATGTATGATTTCTACAGCATCTAACAACTCGGGCATAGATTGGATTCTTGTTCCTTGAATGTGAAATACTAACAATTCATCTTAAGATGAAACATTTTACATTTTAATATACAAACTGCTTACACTAAACAAATACATATAGTGGCATGGATTTCTTGAATTATTTTTTGCTTTCTTTATCTTCTGGTTTATCTGAATCCTTTGGTTGTGTCAGGTTTCCCATTGCTCTTTGTACATCTTCACTGGTAGGATCAACCCCTGGTAGTGTGCTCAATACACTCTGAAGGAATTCTGGATCATTCATTACCTCGCTGAAATCATCATCAGGCTATTAAAGTCAAAATACAAACAAAAGAGCATAATTGAGAAAATAGCTGACAAAATGTGATTATAGGACAAATTTGTTTCTGCGGGGATTATGGGTATACAAATCAACATGCCTAAACTTTTTAGGTGAAATGGAAGTCATCAAATAACTAAGGTCACAAATAATCAAGGAGCATGTACAGTCCTGAGAGTGCCCATTGCATGGGTGGTTCAGTGTAGTGGCACATGTAGACACCAAGTCTACAGTGAACTTTCTGAACAGCTAGGTAAGAATCTTGCTGCAAAATCACAGACATTCATGATGAATAACTGACTACTTTGCAGATGAAGCTCTCACCATTCATGTCCAAACTAAGAGATCCTAATTATCATCAGATCAGCTGTTGAATCAATTATCTGTAGATTAACCTGATAAACTTTGAGCTAAACTGAAATTATCTTGACTAAGCTCGAGTTAATCTGTAATTAAAAAAATATATCTCATAATCATACCTTCGAGGCTGCTGAATCTGTAGCTGGTGTATCAGTGTCCATAGGTGTTTCACCTTGGGAGGTGGGTTCAGCTGATGATGAAGGCAGATCAGCTGGAAAGACAAACATACAAAGTACTTTATAGCAATATGGATAAGATAAGTAGAAAGAGGAGAAAGATGGAAATGAGGATGATGACGATGATGATGAGTTTATGGTTGTGTTGTTGGTGATGGTGATGGAGGTGGTTGTTATTGTTGTTGTTGATGATGATGATGATGATTATGGTGAAGAAGAGGAAGATTGTGGTTTCGATGAAAAAGTTGTTCATTACTGATGTGATGGTGATAACGATGGCAATTATTTATAATGATAGTGATAAAATGACAGTGACAACATGATGATCACTATGATGAAAATGGTTATCATAATGATGGTGATCATCATGATGATCACGGTTGAATGTAAAGGTGACATACTTAATGAATATTACAACGAAATTCCCCATACTGATTATATTCAAGGTAATATGAAATTCTTATTGCCACTGATTTGCTATTTCAAACTCTAGGTAAATTTTTCCCATGATACATGTTACAAACTTCAAACTTATCTTTGCAGTTCATGATGGCATGTTTGAATGAATGAATTTATTTATTATCCAATTGCAATGTTTGCAAGTAGATCCAGTTCATGACTGAGTGAATACTTACCTACGACCGTCTGTCTTAGAGACATCTGGAGAGCATAAGCAATCTGTTCTTCTTCTGTCATAGCACCAAGGTCAGGTGTAGGTGTTTCCTCAAAGCTACTCATCGGTTGGTTTGACATAGTCAGGGCTTGCTCCAAGAGTGCTTCCTCGGAATCTGAAGAAAGAAAGTAAAGAAACGAACATCTTCATGCCCCCTTTCCATTCAACTCTTTTAAAAAGCCCAGGGATTCTCAGCTCATTCTGAAATTCTATCAATCCTGAACCCTGCTTCATTTGTAATGCCCATATTACTGGAACACTCACCGATACATGATCACTAATCTATTTCCATTCAGGCAATTCCTCTAAAAACCTATTTGTCTAAAACTACCTTCCAGTAGTTTCCTCTCATTGTCATGATTATGTTTCTTTTTATTCTTTGTCTTTTTCCGCTCCATGTAATCTTTCCTTTTCTCAGCGCCTTGAGCACATAATCAATGTAGATTTGGCACTTTAGAAATACTCTATATTATTATCATTATTATTCCATATAATAATCTACCTTTATGGTTGCCTAACCCTTATTTTTCTCCATTTCTATTTCACTTCATGAACTTTTCAAGACATGATACTTTGAGAGCATTACAAACATCTTTTCATACGAAGCACAAAGCAAAGATGATTCATATCAGGAAGGTCATGCACAGAGAGAGTTGGATGTTTATACTTCATGAAAGATTCTGTTTGATATACAAGCAGGGGGAGAACGTTAATATTTTCAGCAATTTTGCTTCTGCGATTTTTCTTTTCTTTTTTTAACCTAAATCAACTTGTGTGGACTTGGCCTCTACGCGATGAGTTTCAGTTTTGCTCTCCTCTCCATCCCCACTTGTAAAAAGCGCTTAAGAGAGATGCAATTTTGCCAATGTATTTTGCACTTTCCAAAACATTTCATAATTATTATTAAGTAATAATATACTAACCGGCAGGTTGAGCAGCAGGTTTTTCAGCCGGCGCATCACCAGGCTTCTTAGTGTCATCCTCTTGTCTCTGTCTCTGCTCCTCCATTGAGATACGTAGAGCCTGGAAAACAAAGTAAAATCATTTATGAAATGAAGACTCTCGGGACCCTCAAAGAAAATGAAATTGGAGATCCATATTTCTTTGTTTTCCCCCTTTTTATATATAAATTCAGGCCCATGGAGCACAGAAAATCACCCTTATGATAAAATCAGGAAAGCTCTAGGCACAAATCTTAAGAGATAATGGAATTCTAGAAGAGACATTCACACTTTTCATCTTCTCTTTTTTAATAATACAGAACTGGCAAGAAAAGTAAAATTGTTCTTTTTTTTTTTTCACAAAAGTTTTAAATCTCAGAGATAAAAAAAACTCTGATAAGATTCAGATTATGTTCATCTCCTTGATTCTATCATGGCAGGCTTGGGGTGCTGACACTTTGTTTAATATATCCAAGTCTTGTCCTATCGCACTTTTCATCGATGAAGCTGTAGAAGCCACTCAAAGAAAAATTGACTGAATGATAACAAATTTGTCATAAATTTAAGCATGACACTGGAAGAATATCAACACAGCAAACAAATTAAGAAATTTCCTCTGAAATCTAAAAGTGTGTGACTGAGAATGGTTGATAGACCTTTACCTCGGATATCACAAAAATCCCTCAAACTAAATAATTAACAATATGTGTATGCTCAGATGTGACAATACTTTATTTCTAGATTTACTTAATACTTTGGACTTACATAAGAAGACAAAATTCTTAGTCAAACTACATTCAAGACAATGAATCTCACCATGGCCAATTCTGGGTCTGTTGATGGATCAAAGCCAAACTCAAACTCTCCACCAGTTGCCCCAGGTAGACCTGGAACAGCACCAGAACCATCTTCTCCTACAATGATAGGTGAGTTCATCAAGGCATCAGACAGCAGCGTACCAGGGGGAATGGTGACCAGATGAGATCTATTGACATAATGAGAGAGGTCGGTTAGATGAATTTAAGGGAAACTTTCATTGTAAGCATGAAAAAGTCAAACAATTGATATGAGCTATAAAATTCTGATCTTATTCAGAAGGAAGATTAGTTTGAACATTTTAGAAAATTTATGTATGGTATATAAATAAGACAGAAAATACTGGAAAGTATATCAGATCAAAGATTATATTTGTCAAGGAACATGTGCTTTCTGATACAATTTACGTTTTGAACTGAAAATGAGCTCAAACTTTGAAAATTAAAATGATTTACCAAACTTTTATAAGGGAATCATTTTTAAGATACTTACCCTGTGCCCTCATTTCCATTAATAGTATTGATAAATGCTGTCAGCTTGTCAGTGTTCAGAGTCTAAAAATGAAAATAAAAAAACAGGTGAAAAAATACAAAATCTTGTTGCAAACTGATGGTAATACACCTATTCAATAGTCAACTGAACAGTATCTTCATACTTCATAAAAATATGGATAAGACTACTGACTATATTTTCTTTAAAACAGTGCCATAAAATTGTTTTTTGGGGGGGGAGATTAATATTGAATATGGCAGAAAACTTCAACTGCACTAACTGGATTAATAGTAAACATTCAATACAATTTAGATTATAACAAAAAGAAATAAGAAAATAGAAGAAATATGAGCAACCATTTTAGAATAACTACATCCAGAGGGTGGTCATAAAGCTATCAGTAAATTCTGAATGACTATACGCACATCTGGTAGCCCTCTCTTGTGCTGAGTGATATGTCCCTATGTAATTTATTTAGGACCTAAGAACATGTTCCAGTCATGTGTAAAGTCATGTTTAACTTTACAAACAGCTTTATGAAACACCTATCAGGTTAACTAAAAATACTGGATGTAAAATATCTCTTTCTTCAGTAAAGACTACTTTCCATTTGCATTGGGTTACCTTTTCATTACTTTCAGCTCAAAACATACTGTCGCTATACTTACATCTTCTCCAAAGTTGATCACATCCACAGATACCTTCTCTTTCTTCAATTTCTTGGCCATTTTGACAAGCTTGAATATGCAGAAAAGCAGACAAGAAATCAATACACAATTAGTACTTACAAGAAGATCTTATACAATCATATCTGATTGATCATATACAGCTGTAAAACCCAATGGCATAGTGATACATTCTGATGAGGGTTGTTCACGTAAACGTAAATATACACACCAAAAACATGGTGAATTTATAAAACTGTATTGCTCTTATTTTTCCTATCTACACAACACAATCCATGAATATGATTATCATTAATAGAAAATTTAAAAAAATGTCTACATGAGTAAAGTACTAAATGAAAATTGTATTGCTAATCGTTGCAAAATCACAAGATGTAATTCCAAAAGTGTAGTGAGTTAATCTTGAAATAAAAGCTAAATTTACTCCAATTTATGTGGCATAAAAATGCTGCAGTACCATGACATTTCAAACTGGAAAAATTGTCCTTAATATGTGCTCATCCATGCATGATTACAAAGATCAATTCAATATTTACTCATAATTTAGTCAATTAGGAATTCTTCTACAAAGTTATTTTGCTACAAACCCTTTTGAAACAAGAGGAACTTTCTTTTATGTAGTTTTATATAGGGAGTCATGAAGGATACATATTAAGAAAAAAAAATGTTTTAAAATCTACCTCTTTCTCCTCATTTTCCACCGGGCTTCCAACAAATGCCACGATCCTCATCCTATGATTCTTGCCTTGTCTGTGTTTCAGGGCCAACTAAAAAAAAAAAAAAATTGCATATATAACATTGACATTATATAACATTGACAATGAAACAGCTACCCACATTAAAAAAAATATTTATTTACTGATTGCTCAATAAGATGGCTTATACAAGTTTCAAGGAATCAAATTTACTTGGGTGTTGCCCACAATTAACAGATATTTGATATAAAAAATATATCATTGAAATAATGATTTTTTTTTTAACAGTAATTTTTTTGTATTAAGGATATCAAAATTTAAGGAAAGATTTGTTATCCAATGTATCACTCTGAATATGAGTCTGGGTCAGATTTTTTTTAATGGCTTTTTTTTCATTTTTTAAAATAGTTTTAGTGCTATTTATATTTCAAAAGTTGCTTGTTGATTTCATATCAAGCAATTATTCAATTTTTATCTAAATGCCACAATTATTTATATTCCCTCTTTCCTGTATGCAGGAGATTGACCACAAGTAAAGCTGCTATTCTGTTACGTGTAGTACAGCAATTTTGTGGAAAATTTCACAAATGACTGGAGTGGAAAAAATGAAGAGAGCAGTCACCCCCCCCCCCCCGAAAATTCGGTCTCAGGAATTTTAGGGGTAATTTGGACCGTCGTGAGACTTGGGGGAAATATCCCAATTAAACATTCAGACATTCAAATAAATTGACATTCTTTATATATGAGATAAACTTACATGTGCTACTCTTATCCCTGTGATGAAGCTAAGCTTGCCATTAGGTGATACCTGGTGCAGCCTAGCTAAGATCCGCCCAACATCTGTTGTCATGGTTACTAGACATTTTACACTGTCAAACATAAAAACAGATAAAACCATGTATCTAATAAAATACCATTTGTCTACACTCTACTTTCCATTTTGTCTCATCTCACAGACTAGTCCTAGTTAGTCTACAACCCATTCATCTACTTGGTCTCATCGCAACTTAGCCCATTAAACATTTTGTCTAGGTTCCATTTAATGTTTGGTCTAATGTCCACTATTCAAACACCATTTGATTAGATTAATATTTTTATCTGCCAAATTGAAAAAAAATAACTAAATGAAGTGGAAATTAGACCATCTGCACAATAAACTAAATGGCAGTTAGCCCAATGACAATATTGGATCAAGATATGTTTGAATAAAGTGGCCATTGGATCTACTTAATAGTAGACCAAGTGGGTTAAGCCATGAATCATGGCTAAACCCACTTGGTCTACTATTCAATAGATCCATTGGCCCGTATTCTGAAGTCAGGTTTAACTTAGACCATGGTCTAACTCTGTGCTAAAATTATGGGAAGCCAAAAGTGTCAAAATTTTTTATTAAGTTGTATGTTTCTTATGTTTACTGTGCTCTTTCCTGATCCATCGATGGGAAGATCATTATCTGTTTGTACTTCCTACACGATTGTGAATGATTTGAGAGCCAAATGAGCTGAAATATCATATCTCTACTCTTAGTGATTTATGTAACAATTGGCTATCCATACTTAAACCACAACTTTAAACCTGAGTTTAAGTTAAACCCGACTTCAGAATACGGGCCATAGTGTTGAGAAGATGATCTGAGAATTAGACCATCTGTGAGTAGACCAAGTGAATAAAACCATTTATCCCATATCTCATATCAAGCTTCCTCTTTACATTAAAGTTGTCTATCATGGGAAATTTCATATTTTCAATTATTGATATAATTAGAATCACAGCACTGGAGACAGGCAATACATTAATCTCCTCTACCATGGCATCCTACTGCATAATTAGTCTCATACATGTATCTGGTCTCATCTGTTATACAGATGGTATCCATTCCAACATCGCCAGATACATACATGAATCGTAATCAATAACATAGGGCCTGGAAAAAAATCAATTAGAATTATAGTTAATGGTTAATTTAAAATGAAAATAACTCATGGCCTGAAAAAATCTGAATGCAGAACATTGTCTGAAAACTTGCATCTGTGTACATGCTTAATGATTTGCCTGACTTTTATGGTATTGACACCTACATCTCCCTGGATATTATTTCTAAGAATTTTGGAAGTAACATGATGACATAATTATGAAGAAAGATTCACCAAAAAAAAATCAAATTATACTGCTCCTATTAATCAAAAGGCTGACTTACTTCAACCGTGATTCAATAATAACAATTTAAAAAATTGAAGACGATACTCACTCTGAGAGGGTGATAAGACCAACAGTGTTTTCAGGATTAGAGCGGGTCTTAGAGAGACACACAAGATTGACTGCATCTTGCTGTGCTTGGATGCGGGTTGGAAGAAAATCTCCATTCCGCATGTATTCACTGGTGTCAACACTACACACAGAAACAAAATAAATAATATGAAAGGACGGTGCCTTCATCAGATATTCTAAACCGTTTAGATTTTGTTCAACTTAGGAGGGGGACATTGAAATCTCACATATGTATGTGAAGATATAACATGTAGCTCTCATGGCAATGCTTTAACAACAAAAGTTGGCAGTCAATAATAAGATGACCAAGATGAAAGAACAAGACAAGATGAGAAAGAGAGGAATTAAGGACCCTGAGTCGGACCAGACCCAAAGTGAAATCGACAAATCATATTTCATCGAAAGCTTATAGAGTAATAGACCAAAAGCTTCAGTCTCTGTATTTTGGTTGTTCCGCTGAACTGCGTTGGCTCACTCACCAATACATAGACTGAAAAGCTTGGAGGCCCGTACGTACAGACAACGTATTTTAGCAGTAACGTTAGATCTAACAGCGGAAACCCGATTTTCCGATCGTTTTTTTGTACATAAAATGTCATATTATGAAAAATAAATCACGTCCATATTTACGAAAAAATGTTTAAAATTCAGAAATATCGTACCTTAGACCTCAGTTACCGCTAATTCTCTTGAAATGATGATCGAAACATCGTCATCTTCGATCCTTTCGTTGGTTAACGTAAGTTGCCATCTTGGATGACGTCATCATCATTACAGACGTATTTACCAGTCGCTACCTATCGCGATTTGTGCCGCTGCTTTGCGCTTGGACATATTGATGTGCGTGCGTTCGGAACTTGTCGCTCGCATTGATTGGCCAAGATATCGAAAATTTAATCGGAAAGCCTTGATACAAGCACAACTCGTTGACGGCTGCGATAATTTTCCTCTCCGGTAGAAAGTCAAAAAATAAGGAATAACCCGGGGAATAACTCATCGGTAACGTATATTTTCGAAATAATAAATAATGTATATAGTATCAATAGAAAGATTAGAGTCTAAAGAAAATAGTGGACCTCCGTCCAAGATAATATAATGTCATTTAGAATCTAAAAGAAGTAAAAAATCTGGACAAAACCCGTCCGCCGAATTGTCGGACCAGATTACACATGAAGGCTCGTACTGACACATTGCCGTCGGTAAATGGGGATTACAGTAAAATGTCAGAAATTGTTGAATAAATCCCCAGAAACGACGGTTATTCCTGTCTAATAGAGTAACAGACCCAGAATTTGACACGTGCTATCATTCGACATGGCAAACTTATTTCAAAAGCCAGCACAGTCAATCACCACAACTCACACCAAACATATGGAGGTCTAGACACCTGGCAGCCATCTGTTTCGAGGGGTTTTTAAACATTTTTTGTGTTTTATTTATTTCTCCTAGTACTCAGACTAGCCAGGAGGCTCATGGAAATTAATGTCATATCCCTGACCTTGTTCAATCGTAGAATGAGTGGCTACGATAACAAAGGTGGCAAGATGGGGACAATAACAGACTGTGCAGCTGTGAGTAAACGCTCCTCTACTTTTAATATTTTATATTATTTCATGTTTCATTATATTGAAAAATATGTCTCTTTAGTGCTAAAACTAAGCTTACAAATAGTATTGTACTAAGTAGCCCATTAAACCCATTTACATAAGTTTGTGCTCAAACAAAAGACAAAAGACTTGACAGCAGGAACAACTGCATTTTTCCAGTAGATGCGGTATAAAGGTATAAAAAAAAGGCTAAAGAAAATGAGTAGGGTCTATTTTTGGAGCAACAAACATGATTTTGTATCCAAAATACTCGGTTTGTGTAGAGCAAGTGGCATCCCGTCCCTGGGTCCATGAAGATTAAGCAAGTCAGTGATATGACAGTAATCTCCAGGAGCCACCTGGCTAGGGTGAATATATGGAACTCTTCCCCCTAAAAAAAATCGGATTTTAAATACACCGCAGCAATGTAAACATTACATTAAAAGCAATTCGTGGGACCGATATAAGAAGATGAAAAATGCAAAATCATCGAGCGTAAAGATTCAGCAACATTACTTCCGCAAAAATACCTTAGATGCATGGCTTACATTTTTCGACATGCTCAAGAAATATAAAAGCAATATATTCAAATTTAGATATCATTCCTCATTAAATTAAGTGTCATTACTTACCAAACTACCGTACTTTCGAGAGGCATTATTACTGAAGTCCAATGTTCTTCCTAATTACTAGCGAAGAGGGCGCTTTTGTAAAATCGTATCTCTGTACTGTGGCACCTGTATTTTGCTGTATCCTGTATATAATTAATACGATATTATTAAACCTTTAATTATATACATGTAGGCTACATGCAGTATGTTTAAGCCTTAATTTACCCCCACGGGGCCAAAAGGCATTATTTCGATAAAGTTTAAAGTTCAAGTGAAAAAAATGATAAAGAAAAAAAGTTGGTGAACCAATATTTCGAACAGTACACTCCCGAGCACTGGTGTACGACGAGAATAGAATAGAGACAAGTGAAGAAAGAAGGGGGGGGGGTGAAATATGATATTATTTTCTGAACATTATGTTAATATATATCACAAAATTTGATTTTTGTCACAAAAATATCAAAAATTTTGCTCGCTCGCAACTTTATATAAATTTTACGCGATTTTAGCTCCCTCAAAATTTTAGGCTCACTGCGCCTCTGCTCCCGAGTATTAATACAACCATGATTATGATTATCACGGTAATTTTGATGTTTTGTTTGGTTATTTTCAAAAGGAATTCGCGCTTCTTCAGACCCCGTTGCTTGATAATTCGGTTTAAAAAAGGGAGAGAAGGCGTCCTAGTGAGTGGGGCCCCGAGACTGCCGGGGGCACATCACTAGTAGACTTAATTACTCCCGTTTTTGTAACAATGAAAAAGTGTGGCCCTTGTAAAAAAAGTTGCACTATTGTGGGCAGGGCTGACAGGCCACTGTTTTATTTTTGTAGACCCTATAGTGTGAAAGTCTGTGCCTAATCGTTTTTGGCATCAGATAACTTGAGTACATTTTAAATCAACCTCATAACAGTATCCTCAATTATTCAAACATTTTCGAATAAGGTTCATCTTTTTCATTGTTAGGTATATCGCACATAATAATTGTACCCACTAACTGTCTCCTTCAATTCGCGTGGGTCTTCTTGGGCCTTTTAAACATATTTATGTTTTACTGTTTCTTTGTAGGCATCACTAAAGTGAATCCAGAACTCTTGGGCGGGGGATAGGAATTGTAAAATGTGGACCGTTGTAGTTTATATTCATTTCAGTTTGCTTCAGCCTTGAGTCAAGGGCGGATCCAGCTTTGGTCAATAGGGCGGACAAATTTATATTTTAGTCCACATTTTGCCCCGATTAGCCACTATAAAGCTGAAGTTTTAAATGATAGGTCCGCCCCAACAAAAAAGTTTACTTGAATAAAAAGAGAAAAATCCAACGAGCATATACACACTGAAAATTTCATCAAAAAGTTATGAAATTTTCAAGTTTCGCTTATCTTTAACAAAACAGTTATTATTTGCGCATCCTGGTCGGTATCCAAATTAATGAGGGGACTGATGACGTCACCAACTCAAAATTTCCCATTTAGTTTATTCTCTGAAAATATGTTTTCTTATGTCATCTGAAGAAAAAATAATCCTCCATGAAATTTGGTACAACAGTACTATCGTAGCATTTTATGGTTCAGTCAAGTTCATTTATAGTGTCAAATCTGTAAAAATTGAAATATTGTATAGTTCAAACAATAAAAAACCCAAAAGAATAGTGAGTGAGGGATGTCATCGAATCTCTCTTTAGTATAGGTCACTGAGTTCTGCTAAAACTGTTTTGGGGAAAAATAAGCGAAATTGTAAAATATGATTACTTTTTTAATTTGCATCCGATTTTGATTAAATTTTTAGTGCTATGCATGCTTGTTTTATTATTTTAATATACTGTTTAATGTTTATGTATTATAATATCCCCCTTTTTCCTGTTTGCAGCGAGGTTCCATCCCAGAAGCCTCTGTCTAGGGCCTATATGGCCGCGGGGGGCAACTTCCATTCACGAGTGGATACCATGCGCGACCATGGAGTCTCGAAAAGCACCCTAAACACATAATTTTCATCTTCTGAAAATACACCCCTTAACAAGTATTGGCGTGTGAAACCCTACCCTTAACAAGTATTTGAAACAAAACGATACTCTTGGCAAATATTCCCTGAAATGAACCCCTAAACAAGTACAGAAATGTTTTATTGTTACGAGTCCTTCGGTCGTCAGCTTTACTTTAAATTATTTGGTTCAGAACGACCCCACCTTCTAAACCTCGCGCAAACCGGGACTCTAAACACCGGCAAAGTGTTGGGGCAAAAAAGACATCCTTTATAAAACATTTTAATTTTGTTTTATCATCCCCGCAAATTCGACCCTAAACACGTAATTTTCCTAGCGAAATAGATACCCTTTTTCATTATTTTTGTGTTTTTTACACCCTTATCACGTTACGTACGTAACGTGCCCTATCGTGAAAAAGACATCCTTTTTACCTTTTTTTTGGGTCGCGCATGGTATCCACTCGTCAATGTATGTGCCCCCCCCGGGTATATGGCACGTTCCTCAATCTCAATTCAAGCGATGTATCTAATCATTTCTGATAAAGAAGTGATTAAGTGCCCTTGGCACGGCCCATATAGTACATGAATTTGAGCCTCTTTGAAGGACAAGTCCACCCCAACAAAACCTGATTTGAATAAAAAGAGAAAAGTTCAACAAGCATAACACTGAAAATTTCATCAAAATCGGATGTAAAATAAGAAAGTTATGGCATTTCAAAGTTTCGCTTCATTTCACAAAACAGTTATGCACATCTCGGTCGGTATGCAAATGAGGAACTGATGACATCACTCACTCACTATTTCTTTTGTATTTTATTGTATGAAGTACGAAATATTTTTATTTTCTCATCATTGTCATGTGAAATGCCGAAGTTTCATTCCTCCCTGAACACGTGGAATTCCATTATTTTAACATTGTGTGGTTCAGGCAAGGAGTTCCTAATCGTCAAATTCGTAGAAATTTAGATATTGTATAATTAAAAAAAAAAAATAGTGAGTGACATCATCGACTCTCTCATTTGGATGTAACTGGCTCGTTCATATTACTATTTTGTTAAAAATAAGCGAAACTTTGAAATGTCATAACTTTCTTATTTTACATCCGATTTTGATGAAATTTTCAGTATTGTGCTTGTCTGATTTTTCTCTATTGATTCAAATCAACCTTTTTTCTGAGGTGGACTTGACCTTTTAGTAGCCAAAGATAAACATAAAATAAAAACCATATTGAAAACATGACGCTGTTTTGTGATCGCTCGTTTGATAGTGTTCATTTTATTATCAGTACTACTACCATTCCTATACATTTCCAATTTGTAACATTTTTTCCCATTTTGATGAAAAGGGCCCATTATGCAAAAGAATAATCCATTAATTTTTATCACACAAACTTAAAATTCCATCTATACGCTTATCTTTCTTCTTTGATGGGTCTCTCCTCGAGACAGGGCTGATTAGTATAGCGCCATCTATAAATCCACCTTTTTCAAAGATCTTTCATAGTACACGGCAAATTATAGATAAACCACAGCTCCTTTGATAAACTATAGCAAAACAACAAATTTTAAACAAGTTGTTTAAAAACCTTCAAATAATTGTGTGACGTCTTAAACAACTTGTTACAGCAATACATAGCACGAGAAAGTGCTATATAATTATGTAGTGCCATATATATATATATATATATATGCTGTAACAAGTTGTTTAAGACATTACACAATTATTTGAAGGTTTTTAAACAACTATCACCACCACTGCCACTATCATCATCATACAGATTATCATCACCATTATTACAACTGTCACCGAACTGTCATAATCATAATTACCACCATCATGAAACCCCGATGCCACCCCTGGCCTGCAACCTCCATGGATGCACAAAGCAAATCATCACCACCTGCACTCCGGTGGGCCTACACGTCTACCACACCTCCCCATCCCATCACTACCACCGACAACACCACCATCACTAGTCTGCCGGCGCAGACCCTGCATGATTGGAACTTTGATCATCAAGTGTGCCTGCATGCAAAGACTAGCACATACGAAACTTGCTGTTCCAACGAGTGGGCCTTCAGTACACAAGCGGGTACACAAGGCATGAGTAGGCTGCATATTCAGACCCTTAACTCGAGTGAAGGGTTTGCCCAGCAAACTACACCATCAGTCCATCACCACCAGTCCACCACTCACAACAACCAAATACCCATCACCATCGTATCACCACTCACACTCCCGGGTCACCATCATCATCAACCACCATCCTGCTCCCTTTGGTGATAAATAAACTTGATCTTCGAATATAATAATTGATTTGATTATTGTCAAAGTTGTCGCCGCGGTTGTTGTTGTTGTTGTTGTTGGCGTTGATGTTGTTGTCGAGGACATGTGTTGTGGAGTAGTGCATACTTCTACCACAACTTGTATGGGATTTCCCTGAATCCCTTCAATAATGTGTGGGATTCCGCATGAGTGATTGGATAAATTCCAATCACATGACTAGCTTGACTTGCGGATCACTCATCAAACATGGCGACGTCGGGAGAGGTTCGGTGAAGTGAGAGGAGCATCAACCGGCGCGCTGAGACGGTGTTTGGAAGCAGATTTTCTCTTCTTTGCTAGTAAATTGGAATATATGCATGACACAATGACGGGGTGGGTTCCAACAAAGGAGGCAAAGTATGCTGTTGGTAAGTATTTTATACAGTTATCGCACATTTCAGATTTTTTTCTATTGAATTTCGCTTGGGAGGAGACGAAATTCAGCAGACAAGGGTCATTGGCCATTGCCCATTCGGTGCAGCAGAGCCGGGGACGGGGCGACTGGCGCTTACCGCCGACCAGACCAGCCTCTGCTCAGCTCTGCTGAGCTGAAAATATTATGGATACCCAAGTACTTTGAATTTTGAGAAACTAAAATATTTTAGCTTGGACTCAGTTGGAGTAATTTTAAAAGACTTAATCAATTACTTCTTTACTAATTATTACTGACTTTAGCCTACTCTTTAGTTTAGTTAATTTGTTGAAATCATAACCTTAAAGGCTTAATGAATGATTGAATTTGCATCTAGATCTAACATTAGACTTAGACTACCATTTATCTTCATTTTATCTTTGTAGACACTGCAGTGTATGACACACCTATTGCCAATAATGATATATATTTTTTTTAGATCTATCTAGATCTAAATGTGGCTGTCAATGAGAAATGCTGTTTTATACCTTAGCTTTCTCATCTCATTCAACCAATAGCTTTTTACCCAAATCAGATCATGCAGATGAGATGAAACTGTTAGTCAGTAGTCGATCTAGGTCTGTCTACAATAAAAATTTACAAATCCTCTCACAAAAATTGCTACAATAAGAAAGAATGCCACACTTCCAGAATGGCGACGTAATAATGGGTAAATTTGAAGTCGCTGATTCGAAACATCAAAGAAATGAAATGCACAGGCGTGTTCGATGATACACCAGCCTGGTGGTGGACTGTACTTTTACGCAAGGCTCCACATTAACTTTTTTTGGTGGTGGCCCGTTCGGGCCACCAAAACCTTCAAATAGTTTTTTTTTGGTGGCCCATTAGTAAAGTTTGGTGGCCCGAAAAATATAAAGAAAAACAGTAATTTAAAATGAATAAAACAAAGTGAAATATTCTGCAGTCACACGTACCATACTATTCTTTGTACATCTTGTATGTAAATCGTGCTTGCTGTTATTTTACTTTGCTTATTTTGTGGTAATATATAAATTGTTCTATCATTGTAAATATGAAATGATTGAAAGAGAATAAAAGAATTGTATTGTTCCCAGGTTGTGGATTTTTAATCTCCGTGTCGACACACACTCATAATGGTAAAGTAAATAAATAGTGCATATAGCAAACTCAGATTTACAAAACAATTATTTTTCCTTTCTTCCTTTTTGATCATAAAACCTAGATTATGCAGGCCCCAAATCCAGTTTATTTTCTCTTTTCCACCATATTATAGCAGGAGAAAATCACAGAAAAATATGCTGCAGAATTTATAGAACAATGTGTAAAAGGTGGAAATAAAAAAAAATCATTTTTAGAATAGTATACTGAAAAAAGAATAAAAAATTGTAAAAAATGAATAAGTGAAATAAAACAAAAGAAAAAATGAAGAAAAAACAAAGAACAGGAAAAAAACATTTGAGAACAAAAGAAAATGTAACTTTGTAAGAAAAATGAATAAGACAAAATTATCAAAAAATGGGGAAAATTATTATTATTATTCAGTAGAAACATGTTCTTTAATCAGGCATATTCAATGGGAAGGGGTATAAATGGTTTAATCACTGTAAAAAAAAATGAAAGAAAAAAATGAGAAAACGGCAAAAATTATCTGGAAAAAATAGTGAGAAAATTCCTTCCCTATATTTGACAAAATGATGGAAAAATTCACATTTCATATCAATGAAATGCCTTCCCAAAGTATTTACTTCCTTAAGAGTGGTTTAAGAAGTCATTTGTAAACAAGAAAGAAAGAAGCTGCCTATTTATTTTTGGCTAGAAGAGGCACAGCTTCGAAATAAACCAAATATCAACATACATACAAATGCACATACGGGACTGTGATGTACTCACCTATGTGTTTTATGTGTATTAATGCATTTGGAAATCGGTCTTTTTGAGTCAAAAGAGAGGTCATAATTCCTCCTTTTAATGCTTGCAGATAATCAGGTTTCAGTAATACGGACTGTAGAAGGGCATTTCATTGGTGTAAAATGTGACTTTGACGTAGATTTTAAGAGTTCTGAGGAAGATTTCTTAGCAGTAACATTTCGTATCGCAGCTCCCTGAGTCTGAATAGTCTGCTAGCGCACAGCTAGCTGCAGTGGTTTCATGCACGCAAAGCTCAGCCAGACAGCCGGCGCGGCCGGCTGAATAATAGTTTCTGTACATGCTAGCGGTAGTAGGCCTACGTACTGTCATGACTATGCAATCTTTGTGTGTGTGTATTTGTGTGTAGATTAACAAAAAAGGCGCATGACGAATTGGCTTGCAATTTGAACTGTAGAAAGTTGATAAATACATGCAAAATCGGGAGAAAAATTGCGCTACTTTGAAAATTATTGGTTGCCCGATTCGGGCCACCAAAACTTAACATTTTTTCAATAATGGTTGCCCGAGATGAATTTTTGGTGGCCCCGGGCCACCGGGCCACCGCTAATGTCGAGCCTTGTTTTACGGATGATGAGGATTTTCTGGATGTCGTTATCTTGGCGCATGTGAATGTTTACCCCTGCTAAAACTCGGCTTATTTCCAGTCTGGATCATGGATAAAAAAAATTAAGCAAACAAGTCAGTCTGAATGGAATGTCTAAGTATGTGACCCCCCTCCGCATGAAAGTACATGTATATCTACAATGTAGATAGCCCCTTAAGATTTCTTACAAAATTATGGCACCACCAATAACTCTAAGATTTGTAAAGCAGGCCTACATGTAATGAAAAAGCCCTGTGCTTTCAACCCTATTTTTATGTTTCAATAAAAAGACAGTGTAGTGTGTGTTCAAACTTTTTTTTCAAACCTTCGTTTCACTCAAGCCTCAAGGTTAATGCAGCTCAGACATATTGTACGTACACCTATCCTTCAAAAAAGTTTCTAAGAAGACTTCTCCAGCTTGCATGAATTTTAGTTGAGCTAAAAGTTCATAAAATTGATAGACAAATTAAATTTCATATTTTCTTATATGATAAAAATATGATTATTTACTTCTTGGCACATCTGAACTGATATAAATATGCATGTTTGAATCAAGATAAGAAGCATTCAATCCTATCTAGTCATTAACTCAGCGTCATGTTTTCGCTTGCTTACCATGTCCAGCTGCCTGATTTTTAGACAGTTTAGTATTACTTCATCCGGTGAGTGTTATTTCCTCACTTGGTGAGTCCAGTTGGCCAGACTGTTAAAGCCTAGCTACATGTACATGTATCTAAACAGTATCTTAGTAGAAAAAGCATTGTTAAACTTTATCCTGATGTACTGTGTGTTAATACTATTTAGGCCTCAGATACTGTAAAAAAAGTTCATTTATTATTGCAAATTATTAATACAATATTCATGACTATTCATTTAATTCGTTTTAAGCAGAATCCTGAAAAAAAGTATTCTTGCTTGTATCATTTTGAATTCTCATTCTGTGCATGGCCTCAGACATATTGACTTACCGTAAATTATTGTTTAATAGTGACCATAGCAATCTTGAATGAAGACATTAGTTTAAGTTATTTTTGTGCAAATATCCCTTTTGGTAAATGTATGGAAGAACAGAACTGTTTCAAATAACGAGAAAAAATGTTCCACTTAATTAATAATATTCTTCATTTCATGGTATTTATTTGATATCATGGTGCATATTTGAAAAGAATTGCAATGGAATGACAATAAGATATTTGTGGTCTTTATGGTTGTGTTTGTATCAGATAATACAGAATTTTTTTATTCAATCAAAATGATGTGATTGTGGCTGTATATGTAAATGTGTGTAAAAAGCCCATCTCCTAGTTTGATTTGGGTGCATGCATGTCTTTCACGGGTACTTAGTGCTTCTCCAGTACTCATGGAATTAAGTACAGGAACTATTCATTAGTCTATAACTGGATTCAGTAGGTGTGACAAATAAGGAATATCCGTCAGAGTGTGGACAGGCCTAGAATGGTCTTGGGAGGGGGAATTACCTGTTTCGTTCTTTAAAGGAAAACTCACACCTGCTGACCTAATAGGCAATAATTGATTGGAATATTTTTGTGTGTGAATATTCATGATCTCAATTCTCAATGATATTTTGAAATTTCAACAGATGAGCATTCTATATTCTGCATCATGATTTTGACTGTTTAACCCTTTCTAGGGCGGGGGGGGGGGGGGGGGGGGGCTCCGAGGCCCCCTCAATGATTTACGCAATATTTTCGTTGTGCAAATTTTTTGACCTCACCACTCGCTGACTTTTCGCGCATCTTTTGAGACCAAATTTGCGACACCCGGGTATGCGGTTCCAAAATTATGCAACATTTTGTAAGTAATATCTGATATCGTAATTTTTTATCACATACATTTACTATGAACAACACAAAGTTAGGAAAAAAATTTAGGACATTTGAAGCTTCATTTAGGGAGTTAGAGGAAAAAGTATGATTTTGCATGTATTAATAATTATGCATAAATTAGTAGCATAATCGATTAATAGCAATTTGCATGAAACAAATAAATATAGAATTTTGTAGATTTCATGTATGTCGCAGACAACGTGCTTGCCAATTTTTGGTGCGATTGCGCAATCGATGGCAGAGATCTCTAGGGGGGCATGGGAGGCCCCCACCCGCCATATGATCTCCCAAAATACCATGGCCTAGATAGGGTTAAGAGACTGGTTTGAAAGAGGGTTACTTTGGGTCGTATTAACAATATGATAAAAAAATTTTCAATAAAAGATAAAAAGCGGTACACATGTACATGTACCATTCTAAGTCTTGTACTGACTGGCTGAAAAATGAGAACAATACACATACATGTACATAAAGGCACTGACATTTCTGAAATCATAAACTTTTTAGTGATAGACCAATTGGTTTGTTGCCAAATTGGAAATATGACGAAGCCCTTTAAACCAGTAATTGAGTATGAGTATCAATCGCATATTCATCTACCTGTATTTGGGGATGATAGACCATGTACATACGGTACTCCTCATCTTGAGCCAAAAGTTATTAATAGCGGCCTGTTAAATACTAGGAGGTCCTGGATCTCGGGTTACTTTTGGTGTTGTTGATACTGTGTTTTTGTTTATCTTCCGTTGCCATGACATAAATCTCTCAGTTGATAATCTTTATAAAATCTGCTACATGTACATGTAGGTGATGCTCAAGTCTCCTCTGCTGATGCATTCACACCTGCCTGACTAAAAAAAATACCTGTAAAAGGCTGGAACCTGTTCAAGTGCCAAAATAATGAATTATTATCCTGCAGTAAAAGATATCTTCGTGTATGCATTGCCTTGATTTTTTTTTAAAATTTTGTGTTTAGTTTGCAAAGATCCCTGCAACCCTCTTACTATCTCTGTGAGAGTTTTTGTAATTTTGAAAGTACAAGAATGTTTGAATTTTACAATAAAAAAAAGATTGCAAGGCCGATGTATTTTCCATGTGCCCCGACCTTAATTTTGTAAAATTATTAATGTTTGGCAGCTCTACAGTCTACATGTGCATTTACATGTAGGCCTACATATAGGCTACATCCACTGCATACCTACAGTATAAAGAGTAAGAATTTTAGAAATTATTTAATGTTATCTAAAGAATCCAAAGTAGGTACATGTATGTTACAGTATGTTTTTCTTGAATTGCATTGAAATATAAAATGAAATAACATTATAGATGCTTGTATTATAATTTGTAGATTGATATTTTCGTAGTTTAGAATGATTTATCAAATAGGGTAATGATGAATGTGTATTTTATACATGAAAAGGCAGGAATATAGGCCTAATTTTATACTGTAAATATACAATGTGTTTTTCTTAAATTTGGCTGCAATGTGGTTTTCCATAGCAGGAAGCACTTTTTTCCTGCTTGAACCTTTCCCAGTCTGGTGTGTGGTAAACAGTAAACTGCTGGGGAAGTGGATGAAACAAGGATGATGTGCAGTGTAAGTACACGTAGGCGGAATAATATACTGTAGGCTAAAGGTTTGTCATTTGATCAATTATAATAACTGTATGGTATGATTTTAACAATAAGAACAATATTGCAAACAAAAAAGGGTCCCCCTGAAAATGTTTTTGACTACAGGTTCATATCTCTATTAAAACCACATACCATGTCCACCTCAATACTGGTTTTTCCAAGAAAATTGCCAACCCTGGACCTGTATCATAATCAACTACATGTAGGCCCTACATAATAATATGCGTCTTAACACCGGAGCAATGGACATGTACTTTTAAAAACAGGTGACACGACATTTGCTCCTGCGACAATTGCTCTGGCTTAATTTTGTAATGTAAGGCTGCAATAGGGTTTTACATACCGGTATACATGTATGCTAGGTAACTTAGATTTAGGGTGGGGTATAGTGTAAAACGGTCCAGGGTGGAATTTGGACATTCAATTAGTTTGTGGAATTATGAGAGCGGAGCAGTTTTCGCCGGAGCAAATGTCATCGAATCACTTAAAAGTGCAGGGTGTACATGTAGGCGATGAGACTGGTGGACATCAGACCACCTTACATAGTTACATTTCCAATTCCATGTGTAGTACATGTATATTGTTTACATACTGTACTGTTATGGCAGAGATTATGATGATACCTGTATGCTAAAATGATGCAAATTTGTTTGGTATATAATGTGTAAGTTGTGAAAAATATATTGTACAGTGTATTAAGTCAGTGCATGCGCTGAAATTGAATACCAATATGATGGTATCAAACTTATCAAGTTCACGTCTATCACTTGTCTTAACTCACTAAGTTTCATGTTACAAAATGAAGAATCTTGGAGTAGTTGGACATGTATGTACAGTAGGCCCTACAACTAAAATTAAAATTGGTTACAGAGAAATTATGAATTCCAAGCTGTGGCTGCTATGTCCAAGGATCTACATTAAGTAGCTCTACATGTACATGTAAGTTCTTATGGAGCTGCATGTATAGAGGTCCATTTCTTTCCTTAGGACAGGCCTACTGTAAATTGTTTGTGTGTGTTTTACAGTGAGTCATGAATAGATGAAGTGTTAGTGATTGCATTCACCCTCAATAGTTTACTCACCAGATTGATGTGATGATTGAGACTATAAACATTCACTTTTCTATAGGCCCTACATGTATATGACCCCTTTCTCATTACCACCCTAAAATTAGTTTAGTGGAAACTCCTGTAGTTTAACTTGTAATAAGAATGGTTGTAGCAGTCTGTGAAGCGATCTTCCAGACCAGTTCGGAAAACCACTGCATGATGTAGTTTTGAAGATCGCTTTGCTTTGTTAGACTGGTTCTCCTCACGATTTGTGTAGAATGTCAACACTGCTGCTTCAAATTTCACGTGAAACATGTCACTCCCACTGAGAGCGTTCCCATAGCAACAAGGCCACTTTACGGGAAGTGGTTTTGAAAAGCAATTTCGGTTGATCCAATGGTAATGCTTGCGAAGTGATCTTACAAACTGGTTTCCCGAACCGATTTCCAGTAAAGTAGTTTTAGAAAGTATAATGAGAATGGAGTCTATGACAGATTAAAGATGTGTGTTCATGATGATTGTAGGCCTGTATTAGTCTGTAAGGACAGACCCTTGGTTTTCGCAATGCACATGATGTAGTGCATACTGCATATTACAGAGTCTTTACTGTGGCTGACACAGATCTGGTTTTCACACTGCATTTTCTTAACCCCGGGACTATCCTAAACCCAATACTTTTTTTTTTTCATTTGCTTAGCCGGGTTATCACCTTAACACTGGACTTTCACACAGCTTATGAATATCGATGAATTCACCACATAGCGTGTGATTAACATGCAATTTTGACTTCTCTGATTGGCTAATGCTTACAATGTACATGTAGCTCCACTTTTCCTTAGCTCGGTTTGGTTTCAGAATGCAGTTCTTAGCACCGTAATAAGCCGGATAACCCTGCTTTTTTAGCAGGGCCAAGTACTGTACTGTTTCCCAATGCTAGCCCACTTTGGTCAAACGTAGTGTGGAAATGAAGTGGGCTAATAAGCTGGGGCTAAGGCCCCTCCCCCTCAGGAAAATTTCTGTAGTGTGAAAAACATACTCATGTAAGACAGGGTTTGGAATCTTGTCTTCACAATAGAAATGGTTTTGGTTAGTGTCAAACGTACAAATGAAGAAAACAAACAAAAAAATACCCTAATATTGGATGTACATTTATTTCCTATGATGTTTTACATATATGCTGTAGTTTATGAGGCATACAGTACAACTACATGTACAAATGAACAAAAAAAAACCCCATCAAAAGTCCTGGTAGGTCAGACTGGAACGTAGTGTCCATTGCCTTTAATGTACATGTGTATCTATAGCCCTACGTATGTACAAAAAAATGTGCTATAGGTTTTGTAATGTTTTGCTGTAGTACACCGGGTGCCTACTCTTTATTGAAAGCTGTAGACCTATTTGGAAACTCAGAATGACCAACTGTCATCCACATTTTTGGCTCTAGTCTAGTCTGTGCAAAACAGCTTTGTACATAGTATACAATACATGTATGCCCTCACAATACATGAATGTACATGTACAGTACAGTACTGTCTTGCTAGTCAAAGTTTATTTGCAAAGCTTTTGTTTTTACAAGATGTAGATAAATGCGAAATGTTAGTGCATAATTAGGTCTGTGTCTTATCTTTCCTGCACTGTGTGTTACATATGTACTTGTATCTAGAGTGTTGGGTAAATTCTTGTCATGGTTTTCATACTCTGATGAGTTATGTAACATGTACCTACAGTTCTAAGACTACATGTATTTATGGGTTGTCATTGATTGATGTGGGATCAAAGTTTTTCAGGAACCAACATGTAATGGTGAATTGCCAATTTGTTTACTGCCAACTCGTCCACATGATCTACCTTCATTTTAGTCTAATGCTATTCCATCCATTCGAGCCACTAACCATTTGGTCTAATAACCACTTCGTCTAATCACCAACTCATCTATTTCCACTTCGTCTCATAACCAGTTGGTCTAATATCCATTTTATTTTCATTTATTTTGCCCAATTAACACTAAGTCCAAATAGACCAAATGGTATATGGACTAAATAGCTTTTGGACCAACTGGATATTAGATGAAATTGTGAGTGGACAAAATAGCAATTAGACAATGTGGATAATGGAGGAACTGATGGTAGACCAAATGATAGTAGATGAGTTGGTAATTGGATGAATTGGCATCAGACCAACTATAAATAAACCCAGTTATCAGGCAAAAAAAATAACATTGCAGTGAATGGCATCTTCCATAATGTACAATGTAATTCTTTCCCTTGATATTGACAATTAATGTATGTGTACATACCTAGAACCTACATTAAAAGAAGAGGAGATAATCCATAAACTCAATGTATACATGTTTCTGTTTTATTCTGTGTACAAAGATTTATACCCCCCTCTGAAAAAAAAATGGGGGGGGGGGCGGCTTGGATCCTGACTAAAATCCAGTTTAAACATTTGATCCATCATACATGTATAACAGTTGAATGTAGTAGTGGAACAGTGAATCTATACATTTTGGACTACATGTACATACATTTATACCAGAACTCAGATGTCCAAACAACGTTTCCATGTACATACAATCCCTTTCCTGAACAGTAGGTTATTATATACAGTAGGCCTATGTTCTAGCCATTGATTTTTCTATGATTATGAACGGTTTTCGAAAGTATGCCACACTTTTTAACAATATATTTCCAGCCAATTATATTTAATATTCTTTTCTTCTCTCTTCAATCTTTTTTTTGCAACCCTTTTTTAGCCATCTACAATTTCATTGGATCTGGCCCCCATGAACTAGCTCTTAGTGTTGGTGATACTCTGCAGATTGTAGAGGAAAGTGCAGGTAAGAATCTAATGTCATTTCACTTTGCTCTAAACCATTGTTAATGCTACATCATGCACAACCCAGTCAAAATACATTTTAAGAGAAATAGTACTCTGAATAAAACCTAAATTAAAAGAGAAAAATATAGAGCAATGAAATGGAACTGCTGTATAATTGAGTTGAGAAGCTCAAACTGCATGCGTAGTGGAGCTACAAAGAAAGGAAGTGGTTTTTATTTTTTTTATTTTTTTTATTTTACAATACTGGTAATGATTACCTTTCAATATGCAACAGGGAAGGATGTGGGAAAGAAAATATTTCTTGAAAATGACAATGTTACATGTTTTTTTTTTTACAGCAAGAACTATCCCAACCTTTTCCAAGAAGAAAACTGATTTTTGTCTCGCCTACCTAGCAGTGCGAGACTATAGGCGCTGCTTTTCTGAAGGCCTCGTCAACATTGAAATCTTAACCAAGGTTAAGTGTTTGAAATGTCACATGACCAAGCTCATAGGGCAGTTAAGGTCAACGAACTTAGTCCATGGTTTGGGTATTTGTGGAATTGTCATCATAACTTTAAAATTTTATGGATCTAGTACATGAAACTTTTAATAGACATAAGAGCAATTAAGTATCCCTGAACATCCTGTTTGAGTTTCAGGTCACTTGACAAAGGTCAAAGATCATTTAGGTTCAATGAACTTTGATAATGTTTGGGGTATTTGTCTTGTCATAACTTTAATAAAAGTTTATGGATCTACATGTAGTTCATGAAAATTGGACATTTATAGGGTAACCATGCATCCCTGAATATCCTGTGCACGTTTCAGGAATACATGGCCAAGATAAATAATTTAAGGTCAATGAACTTTAGCCATGTTGGGGATATTTGTTGAATTGATATCATAACTAAGAAAGTTTATGGATCTACACATGTAGTTCATGACCCGTCTAGACATAAGTGTAATCAAGTATGTTTTGCACACATCTTATTTTACATGATCACGGTCAAAGGGTCTTGTTGGGTCAATGGACATACACGTAGTATTTTATTATCATATGAGTGTTTTCTTTTGTGAATGATTATTCAATAGCTGTTTTCAAAGTCAGTACTGCTGCTATATCAAATCGCGTAATGCATGCGAGACTGCCAGAGGCATTCCACTTGTTTTAAAAATCTTTTTTTTTTTAAATAGATTGTTTAATGTATTTCTTCACTTTCCTCTACTGAGGAAGCAGGAGAAAGTATACATTTGGGCAAAAAAGAAAAGACTTCAACCATGAAATTATGTAAAGTTGCCCCTTCTAAAACAAGTCTCTACACTTCACCATTAATTGTTTACCACTATAGGGAACACTTGGGAAGTTGGAGTTGAAAGAATGACCATTGAAAATGATGGTAAAATGTGAGATTGTATGTGTGGGGAGGGGAGGGAGGGGGAAATGGTGGGGGGGGGGGAGAAGAGATGTACTTTATTTATACCTGGTACATGTTATGTGCATTACTGGGATGGAGTAACACAGATGATTTCTTTCGGCATGTGTATTGATTATCTACATATATTATTGTTATTTTCTTGTACAGGATGGTACAGAGGAAGTAATACAAGGAATAGACAGTTGAAGGTGAGAATTGTTCCACTTTTCCCATCTTATGATAATTGAAAGTTTACTTGTTTGCTCAGTAGTGTAATAGCAGCTTATTAAGCCTCATTTTGTAGTTATAGTTTATAGTTAGTTAGTTTAGACAGACAGAGAGACAGATTAATAGATAGATAGATAAATAGGTATATTAGATAGATAGATAGATCTAGATAGATAGATAAAATGGTTTATTAAAAGATCATCGCAGACAAAGGCTGAATTGTGATGAATTTTACAAACATGCAAATTATATAAAGTTTTCATGCAAAGTATCGTAACATTTTCTAAATGATACACAAAGCTATTATGTAAACTATTTGATCTCAGAAAAAAAGTAGTGTCAGTGCAAAAAAAAGGAAGTATGTAGTGGTAGGTGAGTGAAAAGAAATAAGGAAACTCGCCGAATGAAAATGGAAGTCATGAAGGTGTAAGGAAGTAAATGGAGAGAATGGAAAAGGGAGGAAAAGGAGAAAAAACAGAAGGAAAGGAATAGAAAAGAAGAGATCATGTTCATCAAATCTTGATATGTACACATCATATCAACATAGAAATGGTTCAGGAGAAATTAAATAAAGATATGGATGAAAATTTGAAATTGAGAAGTAGGAAATGAGAGAGAGAGAGAGAGAGAGTAGGCCTATATTTTCCATTTTGGGTTGAATCAATGAAACAGTCCTTAAAGAGTACCGTAAGTAACGGTGTATTAACCGCACCTTTTTCTCGGCGGGATAGAAGCAAAAGTCGGGGGTGCGGTTTATACACGGTGACGGGTCTGAGCCAACCCGCCGTAACCCCTCCCGTACATGTACGATGTTTGCCAGTTCACAACACATCGAGTGGCTGGGCGTAGCCGCCCAGGCAATGTCGTTTAGAGGGGTATGAGCCGCGGGTAAAGGGAAGCGATTATTACAATTTTAAGTAAATGTTGTCCATAACAAACGCACCCACCTTCATGACACTAATTTTGACTTTATTCTCGATTCAAAGTAGTGAAGTTCCCTGGCTAATTTAAAAGAGATGCCAAGCATACTCGGTAATATTTTGTCACCGCTGAGCTAGAGTTGATTGCGTTGTAATGTGGTTATAGTGCGACTTAAGCTGGCGCTATTCAAAGTCCCGTTTCGCGCCAGCTTGGTTTTTTTCCTTCCTGTTTGCTTTTCATAAGATACCATGTAAACCACGCATGAGAGAGACGGCACGAAGCCGTAAAAAACAACTGGAAAAAATGTCAATTTCTTTGTTTCTTGAACCTTCCTGTAATCCCGTATCCAAAATTCATGCTAAGACATCAAATTTCTGAAAGTGATTGTGAGGTTGTGATGCAAGAAATGTGAATGTTTCTTCCTCCTACGCTGGGAAAGACACAGATCATAATTTGATAAGATGTACTGGCATGACTGGTACTGTATCGTAGTTTGCATTGTAATGGCAGTGCTGTGTGTGTGTACACTGTGACTGTGAGGTGAGTGTGTAAGTTGCCAATATTGTCGGGACCGTCTTTCTAACATTTGTAGATGAATTGATCAAGAACAGCAGATTTCCGCATACCGGTTATCTCTTTGGATACTTTGAAATCTTAAAAACTTAGATTTTGTTTCTTCGTACCTCAAATATGCATGTAAATATGAGATTTTTTTTTTTTTTTTTTTTTAGTCCAAAGTTGGGGGTGCGGTTAATACACGGGTGCGGTTAATACACCGTTACTTACGGTAATATTGAACTCTGCAATCTGTTATCTATTTCATGATGACTTCTTGTAATAAATGCACAATTTCTGTAACTTTACTATCAGCCAATCAAGTCAAATGATTTCAGTATCTTTAAAGAGTTATTGCAAATAAGTTATTATAACAAGTTTTAATTTATGAAATGGGTCTGTGGAAACGATACATGGAAACACACACACACACATGTGAATTAAAGATAAATTCCAGTTTTGGTAACGATCTCAAAATGACTTTTGACAGAATCTAATATAATGACCACCCAAAGTGTCTGTTTGTATGAATAAAAAATATGTGCCAAAGGATTCTGGAAGAAATTGTGTACATGTAATTGTTGAGAAATAAGCAAAATAAGCACAGATTCGATCACTTCCGTCGGGTCTTTATTCCAGCAATATTCCATCAAATATCAGGTATTTTTCCATTCAAAATTAATACATTTGTCCCACATATGCTTTCCTGTGAAAGTGGTCATAAGAATGATCGGTTTTCGGTGAAGATTTCATGATTTCACATTGATAAGTTTACATTAATGTACCAGCTCGAGATTTATGATAATATGGTAAAAATTGACCTTGATTTGAAATATTTTCTCTTTAAATATATGTTTGTTGCACCTCAAAGTTTAATTATAAAAAAAATATGAATTTCAATGCCCCTTTTGTCACTGTACAATGAAACAAACACATTCTCATCTTTGATGACTTAACAAGCAAAGCACCACTCAAAGATTCCAAACAAATCTTAAGAATGGAATGCTCTGATGACAATTAAATCACCAATTTACAAATCGACCAGTGCATCATTTTCACATTTGCACAGACAGTTGTCTAGGTTTGTAATGGTTTCAACATGGTCTCTAGACTGAGGTTTTGACAGGCTCAACAATCAGGGGGCTTCTTTATTAAACAACATACTTGGCTTTAATGTTTATACAGAGTGTAACCATCTGGAGTAGAACCAAATTTGGATGTCTGTGATCGTTTTGGAAATCTTTAAAGGCTCTTGTCTGGTATTCCATAACTGCCCATTAAAACAAAGCCTAAACAATACATGATGATTATTTTCCATGTTCACACAAGTCTAAACAAAATGAGATCTTGTAGATGTTAACCAGCAACAAGATTTGCAATGACTGTGCATTTTTTTTTTTTTTATACAACATGCCTATTAAAAAAAAGTAATAGTAATTTGCATTCACACTGCATATATATGTATTTCTGCAACCTTTATAGAGAAATCTTTGCAGAAGTACATGTAATTTTGAAAAGTCATTGCAGGTATTTTGATTTAATAATTTATTTTCCATAGTCTTTTATTTTTGTTGGATTCATGAGAAAAATAACAACAAAAAATATTTGTACAAAGTTTGGTTGTGTCCCTTACTGAAATAAAAAAAAATGCATATTTTTATTTGTGGTATAAAACAATTTTCCCGAAACAATCCCAATCATGAAATGGGACAATATTTGCAGTTTACAAAAATTGTTCAAGCTTTTATGGACTTGTTGGAATGGCAATATTGAGAGGATAAGAACATTCCTGAGAGAAGTATGAAATATAATAGATATAAAAGTTCAAATTTTCAAAAGGAATAAGTAAAAGGGAAAGATATTTATGAATTACTCTACTTTTGTATAGTTGGAAATGAAATCTTGGATTTAATATTTCAATTTTCATGTAATTCGCATTATTGAATGGTTGCAAAATGCTTCTAAAAGATAGACTGTATGACCATTTTACATTATTGGTATTTGATGGTGGACTCAGAACAAGCCAGAATAAAATGTCAAATATATTGCTTCGTGAATAGGGCTTTGCAGGGAAAGTATGGCAATGTACTTTCTACCTTGGAAGAACCAGAGAGACAAACAGAAGTATTCCTTGTTCCCACACCCATCAAAGATGCCTTCATTTGTACAGGCCAAACTTGGGTCAACCTTATGAACTTTATCAAAATAGCCATCGTATTGGTAGCTTCTCGTATTCAGACCATTTTGATATCCACCATGGAGTAAAAAAAAATTGCCATATTTCCTCCACTATGAACAGTGCCATGAACAGTGTTCAGAACATGACTTATGTAGGACATTTGGTTGAATTTTAGAAGTAGAGCATCTTTCATTATTTTAATGGATAGCAACCTAATTTTACCAAAACCATGTCATATGGTTGTTAAAGGGCAAGTCCATTTTGCCTGAGCTGTTTTCAATAGATAAAGAAAAACAAATGAATAAAATGCAGAAAATTTAATTTTATGTCGATTGTGATGAAATTTTCAACACAATGTTTTATTGGATTTTAGTTTATAAATTCGAATCAACTTCTTGTTGGGGTGGACTTGACCTTTAATTATAAACAGAGATTGAATAAACGATGTACAGATTTAATTCTAGAAATATTATTCAACCATTATGGAAAACAACTCGATATTACCACATCAACTGAAGCATTTAATACACTCTAGACCAGCCACTGTATAAGATATGCAAGCAATGTCATATTGATATGATGGTGTTAGGCTGTGTGGAATATAATTGAAAAACACAGTGGCTTTTTATTAATCTTTCTCCTATGCCTCATTAATGGAACCATTAGTCTCACTATATGCCATCTGTTCCCTGTCTGGCTTGCTATCCTCATGGTCATTATGTGTTGATGATTGTCAGCTTTCAAACCATACTTCCTACATGATAAAACAAAACAACAAAAATATAGAATATAATGTCAAATACAGCCATACAGGTAATATTTCTGGAATGGGGCTATTTTCCTACTTACATGTAATTGATAATGAATGCAAACATAAGTTTTGTTTTGATCCCAACAACTACTTGGACTTCTTGACATTTTGGGGGCAAATCACCTTTTTCCCTATGTACATGTATTTTGTTTGCAATGGTTTATTACATATACATGCATATATGTACCTGTACAAGTACATCATTTTTTATTTTCCCTTGTTAATATTTGTCAATATCCATTTGGATTTTGTACATGTACATTGAATTTCAATTTTTTTCTTTCTCACCCTACTCATTTATTTTTTTCCTGTGAGCACTTTGGTCATTTTTGTTTAGAACTGAACAGGATACTCTGGATTAAGTTTTTGTGATATTGGTAAATTAATCTGGAAAACAAAAAAATGGCATAGTACGTTGCTGAATATTTATTAAACCGAATCGCGTGATATTTCACAAAAAAACAACAACTCAAGTAGTCTCAAGATTCTCAAGGTTTAAATCATAGCCCATAAATGGCATCTTCATTACAAGATAATCTTGAGATTGTTGTGATTTGGGTAATATTCTGTATCAGAAATAGGGTGATTATTTGAAAACTCATGCTGATTGAGATGAGCATTTTATGCCAAGTAGTGTTTAAGTGCTGAAGTACATGTATGAAGATGAAACACACAGATCACAAGTGGATGCACATGTGTACAGTACTTGGAAATTATGCCATAAGTTGTTCCATTTCAAACCAATTTGTTTAAGGTTAAGTGCACTTTGTTATTAGATTTCTTGTAAAGAGGAACATTGCCCAAGATAAAACAGCCAACTTTTGACCACAATTTATCCATTTATATTTTATGAGAGGGTGATATGTACCGTCCTGTACAAGAGGGATCTTCATAGCTTTTCATGTTTTACGTCAGTCCTTGGTCAATTTAGGAGCTCTTGATTCCATTGTTTATTGTCCTTAAAAAGAATATTTTTATCTTTTCCAAATTTATCAGGATCAAGGATGTGTTTATGTAAAATGTAAATTGAGGAAGCATAAAGTTGCTTGAATAATAAGGACTCATAAAATTTTGGGGAATTTGCTTTGCCTTTTTTTTTTATAAACATTAGCTAAAGTTTTGGTCATTAAATTGTCAAACTTTAAAGTGCATGTAATTGCCTTTAGTGTTTGGAAAATTCTGATTATTATACCAAGGAGAAATAGTGTACACATTTGATGTAAGATTCTGGAATCACCAGAGAAAAATGACTAAAATTTGTGTCTGCTGATTACTACATGTACAGCCTTTATCACTGCACACTACTTGAATGGGACTCCACACAAAATGTTGGCCAGACATTTGTGCCATTTCTTTATAGGCCTAAAGAAAAAAAAATAGTTTAACTTGAAGGCATCTGAAAAGCAATCCTTTGCATTGGACATTCTTTGATATCCTTAAAAACTTCTGACACTTAAAGCTCATATTTTTTGTATCCCTCTTACCCACAACAAGAGATTGCTTTTAAATGACCAGAAAATCTTCCAAGTGGTGTTTTGTCATATTCCCAGCACTCTAGAACAGAAAAATGAAACCACTATTAAGACCTGGTCCCACTGGCCGACAGATAAACAAAACGTACTCATAACGTATACAGCGGACAAGCAAAATTTGGGGGTGGCTCCATCTGTTTTCATCCGCTCCAGACGATGGACAAATTGGGCGAATGATAAAATCACAGTGGATGGATATTCGATGGATATAGAGCGTATGAAACACATATGCAAAGAGTACATAACAGGTTCATTTTCTAATGGATGGCAAGATTCTTTTCCGTTTTACATTCTCTCTGCATTCATATTAATGTGCAGTGGGACCAAGCCTTAACATTTATGTAGTGTCAAAGTAGCCTTGCTTTTTTTCACTCTCATGGATATTGAATTTTGATTGAAGCCTTTGTTCATCTGTTTGTTCATGTTTTGATTTAATGATATATGTGCTGTTAAAAATAAATCAATAAAAGTATCTTGTTACTTTATCATTTTTTTATTGTTATAACAGGGCATCTTCCCCAAAGGTTATGTACATATCAAGGAAGCTTTGGTGGAGACCATCGGGTAAGTTGTGTATTGACTTGAATAGAATTTATACAACCATATATTATAAGTTGATATTTGTTCACATAAATGGTAATTTTCTATTAAAAAGAAAAATCCTCTATTTTATGTCACTGATAATATGGCTTTCCTCCTTTTTGTAATAACAAAAATGTCAAAGCTCCTTTTGTCAAGATTTCTTTAATAAAGTCAAGTCTAATATCAGTTAAAATGTACAATGTAATATGCCACATGAGAATAATATTACACTCCTCCCTTCACCCATTCTTCCAGCCTTTGGGTATTTAAATATTTTTATATCCCGATTGAGTCATAAATTAACATTCTTTGCATTCTGATGTTCTTGGAAACTTTCCATGCATATTTTGCAATGGAAATGATGAAAACATCTGATACCCTTTTCATAAACCTATCCTCCAATTAGCCGCCTAAGAGTAATGCGGATAATTCAATAAAAATTGCGTTCACAAACTCCGAAAATAAGCCGCATTATTTTTACGAGCTCCCGTCCTGAAAAAGGCGGATAATCGTCATGACAACTGGACATGCCCCCTCCGATGCGGTTGTGTTGGAAAAGGGTGACCTTGTGACCGCACCATGGCAATTATCCGCATTATTTGGAAATGCGTTCATAAACTCAAAATCTTGTCCCGATGCTGCTATTATGCGGATAATAGCAGCATCAAAATAATGTGGATAACTCTGGTCCTCCTCAAATTTTACGACCAAATTATGCTGCTATTAGGCGCATAATTGGGTTTATGAAAGGGGTATCAGAAATATGAAATATGCAAGTATTTAAAAAAGACCAAATGCACAATAGTGAACCAGTTCTGGGCCTGTTGCATAAAACTTTATGATAAGTCTATTAAATGAATCTTTGATTTTGATTGGCTGTTGAGCACTTCTACCATGGTTTAGGCCAAGTAAAAAAAGAAAGTAGTTGATCGTCTTCGCGCGCATCTATTTTGGCTATTGCAGCATCAATTTTATTGATATTTACTATTTTTCTGGCTGCTGAATACCGCAAAAAATCACAAATTGGCGAGCAATTTGCTCTCATGTGCTTTAGGATCTCTCTCGCAACTTCAAAAACAATTGCAAAGTCCGATATCGCCGTAACTGCAAGAAAGAAAAAAATTCTGATTTGGTTTTCTATTGGAATTTTGAAGATATCATAAATTAGCGAGAAAATAAAGTTTGCAAACTCGGGAAAGATCAAGGATTTCTTCATTTTTAGTGCATTTTCGGGGACCCCGCTTCTTGAATCTGAACTAATCCGTCGCGTGCTTTGGAAATATGGCACAGAAAAATCAATTGTAATGACGTAAATTTTTATTTGGAAAAGGGTGACCTTGTGACCGCACCATGGCAATTATCCGCATTATTTGGATATGCGTTCATAAAGTCAAAATCTGGTCCCGATGCTGCTATTATGCAGATAATAGCAGCATCAAAATAATGCAGATAACTCTGGTCCTCCTCCGATTTTACGACCAAATTATGCTGCTATTAGCCGCATAATTGGGTTTATGAAAGGGGTATAAAATGGAAATGTTATATTTACAGTACCTTTTATGAAATAGAGCCCAAGATATTGCTGTTTCTACCATCAACTGTATTGATTCTTTTCTTTGAACCGACTCAGCACTGGGCAATTGGGTTGAAGGGTTCCATAAAAGTCTGTACAAGTTCATCCTTGGCCACCCAAATACACTATGATACATTGATATGCTTTTCACTCTGCACATATTTTCCTTAACCCCAGAAAATTGGTAGGGCTACTAAGGGGGGGGGAGGGTCTTAGCCCCACCAACTTTCCTAGTTTAAGCTTTAATAGCCCACTTCGTTTTCACACTATGTTTTAGCAAAGTGGGTTAGCACAGTAAATACGGCGGTACCAGGGTTAGCTGACTAAATGAGGTGCTAGCACCAATATTGTGTTGCTAAGAGATGCAGTGTGAAAAGAAACCGGGCTAAGGAAGAGTGGGGCTAAGTGTTAGCCAATCACAGAAGTCAAAATTGCATATTAATCACGCTCTGTGTGGCAAAATCATCAATATTGATGAGCTGTGCGATGGTCCGGGGTTAAGGCGTTTAACCCTGGCTAAGCAAATAGTATTGGGTTAAAAAAGTCAGTGTGAAACCTGTCAATAAATGTTTTGCAAAAATAGTAAGGAAGCAAGTTGTGAACACTAATACAATATTTATAATTTTGTGAGATCACCAATTGAGTTGTTATAAACCTGTACCTGTCATGTTATGTTGTCATACATAAATAATTCCATGAATTGGCCTTTTTATGGTTCATGATAAATTAAAAAAAATTTTAATAAGAAGAAAATTAACATTTTGACCTGGGAGAGCAGTTTACAATTGAAAACTAATCATAGCAACATTTTTGTAATCCATAGGGGATTTGATACCTCTTCATAAACCCATCCTCCAATTATCCGCCTAAGAGTAATGTGGATAATTCAATAAAAATTGCATTCACAAACTCTGAAAATAATCCACAATTTTTTTTACAAGCGCCCGACCTGAAAAAGGCGGATAATTGTCATGGCAACTGCACACGCCCCCTCCGATGGGGTTGCGTTGGAAAGGGGAGACCTTGTGACCGCACCATGGCAATTATCCGCATTACTTTGGAAATGCGTTCATAAACTCAAAATCTGGTCCCGATGCTGCTATTATGCGGATAATAGCAGCATCGAAATAATGCGGATAACTCTGGTCCTCCTCTGATTTTACGACCAAATTATGTGGCTATTATCCACATAATTGGGTTTAAGAAAGGGGTATTAGTAAAACTTTATTCAGATACATTGATCTACCTGAATAAAAATTGATGTCTTGCCGTGTCATAAATGAATGAAATGTAAAACAGAATTCATTAGGGCCTATACTGTACATAAATTATCACTTCACACATGTATGTATGTTTTATTTATTTAAATACGGGATAAAAAAAACCTGCTTTCAGCCGCAAGGGTGTTTTTCAGCAAGTCCCTACATAAAAAGTTTAAAAACATATAACAATAAATCATGAAACAAAATAATAAAATACAAACATTTGAACAGACATAAGTTACATTGTACATGATAAAAAATAAAGATTTGAGATAAGAAAATAAGAACTAAAAAAGCAACAAAAAATATATAAATATATACACATTTAAAACATAAACAAAAGTACAATCAATATACATGATAAAAATGAAAACAATACAATGGTCAGATATCTCAGTCAGCAACAAATTACGGAAAACTAATAGGAAAGATATTTTGGATGCATTTTTTAAAAGCCGGTAGATTTGTTTGTGTTCTTACGGATTGGGGGAGGTTATTGAATAAATGACTGGCAAGATATAAAGAGCTATTTTTCAAATAATTGGTGTGGGGTTTTGGAAGATGAATATACTGTTCAATATTTCTAAGTGAATGGTGCGTGTCCATAATTGTAAGTTTTGAGTCTAGCACATAAATTTGGAAGCAGATTATTTAATAGTTTGAATAGTAAGGTGACGAGGTCTTTCTTTAACTTTACATTTAAGCAGTCAACAGAAACAGTCTGATAAAGAAGTGTTCTACTGTAGTGACAATCCACTTGTAGAATTATCCTCAATGCTCTGTTTTGGAGGATTTGAAGCCGTTTCAGAGAAGTTGAATCAGGTTTCATCCACACGGTGTTACAATAGTCGAAATGTGGGTGAATCATTGTCTCATACAAAAGAGTAGCAGTGGGTATGTCTATATACATGTATGGTCAGATTCTCCTCAACATAAAGAAACTTCGTAGGACTTTGGATCAGACACCGTCAATGTATGGTCGCCAAGTTAATTCCTTATCAATAACGATACCCAAACAATTGCAGTTTTCTACTCTTTCCAGAACTTGGTCATTAATCCATACATTGACATTGGCAAATAAATTGGCCTTACACTTCGAGCCTATAATGACCAGCTTACACTTTTTAAGATTCAACAAAAGCTCATTGTGTATTAAACAATCTTGAATAGAGGCCAGGTCTTCGTTTACCATATCTAGCATTCGAGTAGGATCTCTAGATGATACATACAGACAGGTATCGTCTGCATAAAGTGATATTTTACAATATTTTATTACTTTGGGGAGATCGTTCATGTATAGTATGAAAAACAAAGGCCCAAGTATACTCCCTTGAGCAATTCTACATTGTACAATTTGTTTTTCTGGGTTCTAAATTGAAAATAATGTTGAATCCATCGTAAACAATTTTCATCAAATCCATGACATTTTAATTTTTTAAGCAATATCTCGTGGCTAATCATATCAAATGCCTTTTCCAGGTCTAATGCAACAAGGGCAACTGACTCACCTCTATCAAGTGATTTAGTAATATTTTCAGTCAGATTTAACAGAGCAAGGCTTGTTGAAAAGTTTGGACGGAAACCAAATTGGTTTGGAATAAGTTTGTCATTTTCATTTAGATATTTATATATTTGTTTAAAGACTATCTTTTCTATGACCTTGGAAAGTACTGGTAATACATATATTGGTCTGTAATTAAATGGATTTGAAGCATCACCACCCTTAAATAATGGAGTAATTCTTGCCCTTTTCCATTCGAGTGGAACATAGGTTTTAAATTCCCAATACTTGTACCTGTTAATATGCTAGTGGGCCTAAAAGTTTCCAGTGTGTAAACGTCCTCTATAATTTGTGAAAAGTCACTGCAATACATGTATGCTTGCTTTATTCCTGAATATTGAAGCCTTTAATATAGTTATTCTGACAGCCTTATGCGAAAACAAGCATGTTTGGCCTGCAGGCCTGACCTGTGATATATTCCCACAAGCAATACTTTCAAGTCTTTTGCAACAACAAGGTTAAGATTTGCCATGCCTGGGTGCCTGTGCATTGATCATGATATAATCGCTGCATTAAAGGTCGAGTCCACCACAACGATGAGTAAATGTGAATTCATAGAATAAAACTGACATTTTTTTCAAACTTGGATATGACAAAAAGTTTTTACAATTTAAACTTTTAAAGTTTCATTTTTTTTTTAACTTCACAAAACAGTACACAAATATGCATGGAAGTGCAGAGATTTATTTTTTTGTGTGTGTGTAGAATTGGTTTAAACTTCCGCTTGAATCTTATAATTGGTTTAATACACTGTACCGTAATCGATCTTTCAAAAGTGAAGTAAAAAAACTATTTGGTAAAAAAATGAAATTCCCATTTCCGACTATCTAGCTATATTTTTTAAAATTAAATTGTTAGGTTTTCTATTGTATTCATATAAACTTTGGGATGTATATGGTTCAACCATTTGATATCAAATTTCAGGTAACAATTCTGTTAAATTTGTTAATGCTCTGTCAAGTCAAATGCACAAAACCTTCTGATAGTGAATATTAAAGTTGCACTGATGTAAGACAAAAGCTGGGTTCAGGGCATCACTAGTAAAGTGCCAACTCATAAGACTTGTAATGTTTGCATGATTGATTTTAATGTGATATGCTTTCAATGAAGAAAGAAGTGCTATTGTGCTATGTGTGATAATGCTATTGTTAGGTTATAATGATATAGTATGGGGCTTCGTTGCAGGCATTTCGGGGAATACATATACTTGTAAATTACCACAAACCCTTCTCCCCCTCCCCTGATATACATACTGTACATTGTACAATGTACTCTTTACTACAGGTATGTTGGCCTACATGTACACATAAACATTGCAATTGTTCTATCGAACAACGGGAAATTGTACTAATACAGTTCACCTTTAATTGCTCCATTAATATTAATTGCCGTACTGTACAATGCGAGTGAATGTACTATTCATTCTATTCATACAAGCATCGGCATCTAAGAAGAAATTTGCTTTCAGCTGCCCTTTTACATGAACTTGTAGGTGTGGGAAACTTGGTCAGAAGTTTACTTAACGCTCCCCATGTTAATTGTTTAACCCAGCTGTATTGCTGGTTTGTCTATTTTTGTAATGCTGAAATGATAGGATGTGGATATTGTGGATTCCTTGATTACAGCCTATGTAACATGTCTAATTGTAGTTTAAATTTATTATTTAAAATGAATATTGACTGTTATCAAACTACATTATGTAATATATACAAAGAATAACATTGGGATGAATATATGTCTCAGAATGCATATGGAAAGATGCATTTTTAACTAATGTCCAATAGGCCTACTCTAACCATTAGTTACAGACTTGAGTTGAGATAGTGGCGGTTTGCTAAATTATACTTAAGTTAAAATTTGTTTGTGGTGATTTACAATCACAGCTGTACATGTTGTAGATTGTGTTTGATTTGACTTTTTAGATGTGAGCAACTTTACTGAAAGTTAGAAATATTTGCATTTTGTTCTTGATTATCGTACTGTATTAAGGCAAGCATTCAGTTTCCAGTATTTATAATTGGAATTGTTATGACAGGTAAAACTCCCTTTTGATGATTCTATCGTCAAACTAAACAGTATTTTACCTTCTCCTCCTACGCAAATATTTTCAAGCGGTTAGGTCTAAAATGACTTTGTTGTGATTATAATACAGATGGCTTCATTCATATATTTTTTTCAGGAAAGGCAATGACGTGTACATGTACTGTGTTACTGGTAGGCCCGATTCTCTCCATGAAAAAAAAATAGAAATTAAATTATGAGCAAGCACAAAGTATTAATTTTTTTTGCCTACATTCTCTGCAATGATACATGTATATCAACATGGCTATAGTACCATAGGCCTACTGTACATGATGTACAGTAGTATAGTGTCCTGGGATGCTCCACAAACATGTAGGCATACAGGTCCATATAATTTGGTAGCAGTACATGTATACATTTACATACCTCTTTCAAAAATGAATAAAAATGTCACCGTTGTTCTTCCACATCCACCCACGAAAAGACATACTGAGAGGAACATGACCTTAGATCTGAGGTCATTTCAAATTCATAGAGGAGACATTCCATGGTTTGTGAGTTGCTTATATTGAAAGTGAAATAGTTTGGTTATTAATCATCCATACTATTGTGTGGTCTGGGTTTTCTTTGAGTGGGGTACTTTGTGTAAAAACTACATTGTTTTTGTAAGTTAGGTATTTGAGGATGCAAGTAATGACCTATACATGAATCATTACTATGAGAAATGAACATTAATAAAATCAATAAAGTCATTATTATTATATTTTGTGGTATAGTTCTTTGAGTTGCATCAATCTGTGTGGCTTTGTTTTCAAAGTTCACCCACAGTATCCTGTTTAATGTAAATATGGATTGTGAAGATGTGGTAAATTCCAACAATATCCTAAATGCCATGTACATGTAAGAATGTGCCAAAAAATATGTGAATTTACTGTAATTAAATACCCTTTTTACACAGGATTTTCTTAGCCCCGGACTATCGCTAACCCCGTACTATCCTTAACCCCGTTTTTTTTTTTTCCTTTTCACACATGCCAAATTGTTATTGCTAACCCTGGATAAGGAATGCTTGCTTTTCACACACGGAACTCGCTAATCCCGGACTAGTGGTTTTTGTCGATCATTCGTAGTACATACAAGTACAAGTACTTCACTCGTACACTTTTTACACACGCTAAAATTTCCTTAACCCCGTACTATACGTGGGGCTAAATTGCCATTTAGCCCCACCTATAGAACGGGGTTAAGCTTAGCCCACTTTCGTTTTACACTGGCGATCTTAACCTCGTACTATCGCTCTTAGTACCGCAATTGCTGGGATAACCCTGCTTTTTTGCAGGGCCAAATAATCCCGTACTATAGGTGGGGTTAGCCCACTTTGCAAAAATGCTGTGTAAAAAGAAAGTGGGCTAATACCCTTTTCATAAACCTATCCTCCAATTAGCCGCCTAAGAGTAATGCGGATAATTCAATAAAAATTGCGTTCATAAACTCCGAAAATAAGCCGCATTATTTTTACGGGCGCCCGTCCTGAAAAAGGCGGATAATCGCCATGACAACTGGACACGCCCCCTCCGATGCGGTTGTGTTGGAAAAGGGTGACCATGTGAACGCACCATGGCAATTGTCCGCATTATTTGAAAATGCGTTCATAAACTCAAAATCTTATCCCGATGCCGCTATTATGCGGATAATAGCAGCATCAGAGTAATGCGGATAACTCTTGTCCTCCTCCAATTTTACGACCAAATTATGCTGCTATTAGCCGCCTAATTCATTTTAATTGGGTTTATGAAAGGGGTATAAATCTTGACAGATAATGTTTGAAGATGAAAAATGCAAATGCACAGATTTTAAGGATCTAATAATCATCATTTTTATTCAATTTTCCTTTTAATAATTTTAAGGAACCTCTAATACCCCTTTCATAAACCTATCCTCCAATTAGCTGCCTAAGAGTAATGCAGATAATTCAATGAAAATTGCACTATTTTTACGAGCGCCTGTCCTGAAAAAGGATGATAATCGTCATGGCAACTGCACACACCCCCTCCGATGCGGTTGCGTTGGAAAAGGGTGACCCTGTGACCGCTCCATGGCAATTATCCGCGTTACTTTCGAAATGCGTTCATAAAGTCAAAATCTGGTCCTGATGCTGCTATTATGCGGATAATTGCAGCATCAAAATAATGCGGATAACTCTGGTCCTCCTCTGATTTTACGACCAAATTATGCTGCTATTAGCCGCATAATTGGGCTTATGAAAGGGGTATAATACATGTACTTGTACACTGTTGGTCATAAAGGTGGAATAAAATATTTTTGAATAAAAGTCGACAGTGTTGTTGGTATTTGAAAGGCTACGCGTAGACAAAATGGTAATTGAGTGATTACATAATGTTTCCCCATTACACAGGTGACATTATAACATGAGAAATTTGGATTACGTAATAAATTCTTTTGTTGTAGACTAAAAACCTATGCATGTGATATTCTGTCCCTTTCCCTGATTTGGCACTGTGTATAAGAAGGTTGCATTTTTTCGAGTTCCTTGTACCATTTGAAATAAAAATCGGTAGAGACGTTCCCTGAACTATGCCTGGTCCAACGGTAACACCAACACGCGAGAGAGTGGTAGCACTGCGACAGGATGGCTACAAGCAGACTGATATCGCAGAAGCCCTAGGGATATCACAGAGTGCAGTCTCTAAGATCCTGAAACGTCAACGTGAGGAGGGGAATGTGCGGCCACGGAAATCTCCAGGACGTCCCAGATTGACCACAACAAGAGATGATCGGCAACTGTTGAATTTCAGCCGCAGAAACCGGAAATTGCCCACGAGCCGTCTTCGTCGATTGTGGAGGAGATATCATGGGATCAACGTTTCCCGGTCAACCGTTAATCGCAGATTGCTCCAACATGGTTACCGAGCACGACGGTTGACCAAATGTCCACGCCTGTCTGTTCGCCACAGAGTAGCTCGTCTTCTTTGGGCTAGGGAGCACAGAAGGCTTCATCCAGGACATTGGCAACATGTGGTCTTCACGGACGAGAGCCGGTTCATCCTTGACCGAAAGGATGGGAGACAACAAGTTCGTCGATTAGCCGGGGAAAACCTTCGCGATGAATGTATCCACGAGACGGCTCAGTGATGATATGGGCCGGCATCCATTATGGAGGAAAAACGCCACTGGTGGTTCCGGACGGAAACGTCAACGCCGCCGCCTACAGGGATATCTTGGAGTTCCACTGTCTTCCATATGCAAGACGAGCGTATGGGCACAATTTCCGACTGCAGGATGACAACGCTAGACCGCACAGGGCCGCTGCAGTAAGGGAATTCCTGGAGGCAGAGGGCGTCGTACAGTTGCCATGGCCAGCTTGTTCGCCGGATATGAACCCCATAGAGCATGCATGGGATGCCCTAGGCCGAGCCATCAACGACAGAGAGGTCATTCCTCAAAATCTGCAGGAGTTGGCAGATGATGATGCTCTGAGGGAAGAATGGGATGCTATGCCTGTTGACGTCATCAACAAGCTTGTGAACAGCATGCCACGACGTCTGCATGCGCTGGTTCATGCCAGGGGTGGACAATCAGGGTACTAATGGATAATTCGTTTTTCATACCCGTTCAGCGTACAGCGAAAACGGAAAATCAGTACGTGGTTCGGTCTTTGAAAACAAAAAACGAAATCACAGCGTGAAAACCCGTGCTGTGATTTCGTTTTTGTTGATCAAAAACAGAATATTGAAATCAGAACTGTTTTGGGCTCTCTCTGATTTTTCATTTTATATTTGTGTTTTTATGTATCAAAAACAAAACCAGAACACGCTCTCCGCTCCGTGATTCCGTTTGTAAAAACGAAAACAGCGAAGACGAGATCAGAGACTCCCTTTTCCAGTCCCTGCAACGTGATTTCGTTTTTCGTACAACCAACAACCTACAGGCATATTAAAGAGCGCCCTCCAGGAGGTGAGGCAAGTTTCAATGGAGATTTTAATAAATTGTACCACACATATTATGTTGAAGCCAGTTTAAAAGGAGGTGAGGCAAGTTTCAATGGAGGTTTTTATAACTGTACTCTAAATTATGTTGAAGCCAATTTAAATGGAGGTGAGGCAGGTTTCAATGGAGCTCAGTTTTAAAAAGAATAAACTGTACCACACAATGTGGTGAAGCCAGTTTAAAAGGAGGTGAGGCAAGTTTTTTTTTCAAAAGAATAAACTCTACCACACATTGTGGTGAAGCCAGTTTTAAAGGAGGTGAGGTAGGTTCAATGGAGGTTTTTTACGAATAAACTGTACTACACATTATGGTGAAGCCAGTTTAAATGGAGGTGAGGCAAGTTTCAATGGAGGTTTTTTTTAAAGAATAAACTGTACCACACATTATGGTGAAGCCAGTTTGAAAGGAGGTGAGGCAGGTTTCAATGAAGGTTTTTTCGAATAAACTGTACTACACATTATGGTGAAGCCAGTTTAAATGGAGGTTAGGCAAGTTTCAATGGAGGTTTTTAAAAAGAATAAATTGTACTACACATGATGGTGAAGCCAATTTAAATGGAGGTGAGGCAAGTTTCAATGGAGGTTTTTTAAAAGAAGAATAAATTGTACTACACATGATGGTGAAGCCAGTTTAAATGGAGGTGAGGCAGGTTTCAATGGAGGTTTTTTAAAAAGAACAAATTATGGTGTAGCCAATTTAAAAGGAGGTGAGGCAAGTTTCAATGGAGGTTTTTATAACTGTACTCTAAATTATGGTGAAGCCAATTTAAAAGGAGGTGAGGCAAGTTTCAATGGACACACTTGAAAAGGCCATCTTGTAGCTTCTCGTCAACTTCTTGATTCACGATCACGCACGTGGTAGTATAAAAAAATGCCTGAACTGTATGTACAAAAAACGAAATCACGGTGCAGGAAGTGGAACCTCCATTGAAACTTGCCTCACCTCCTTTTAAACTGTCTTCACCATAATGTGTGGTACAGTTTATTCCTTTAAAGAAACCTACATTGAAACTTTCCTCACCTCCTTTTCAATTGGCTTCACCATCATTTGTAGTACAATTATAAAAAAAACTCCATTGGAACTTGCCTCACCTCCTTTTAAATTGGCTACACCATAATTTGGAGTACGGTTATAAAAAACTTCCTTTAAAACTTGCCTCACCTCCTTTAAAATTGGTTTCACCATAATACCAGTACAGTTTAAAAATCTCCATTGAAACTTGCCTCACCTCCTTTTAAACTGGCTTCACCATAATGTGTGGTACAGTTTATTCTTTTTAAAAAACCTCCATTGAAACTTGCCTCACCTCCTTTCAAACTGGCTTTACCATAATGTGTGGTACAGTTTATTCTTTTTAAAAAACCTCCATTGAAACTTGCCTCGCCTCCATTTAAACTGGCTTCACCATAATGTGAAGTACAGTTTAATTTATTCTTTTTAAAAAAACCTCCATTGAAACTTGCCTCACCTCCATTCAAATTGGCTTCACCATAATTTAGAGTACAGTTATAAAAACCTCCATTGAAACTTGCCTCACCTCCTTTTAAACTGGCTTCACCATAATGTGTGGTACAGTTTATTCTTTTTTTAAAAAACCTCCATTTAAATTGGCTTCACCATAATGTGTGGTACAGTTTATTTTATTCTTTTTAGAAAACCTCCATTGAAACTTGCCTTACCTCCATTCAAATTGGCTTCACCATAATTTAGAGTACAGTTATAAAAACCTCCATTGAAACTTGCCTAGCTCACCTCCTTTTAAACTGGCTTCACTATAATGTGTAGTAGGCCTACAGTTTATTCTTTTGAAAAAAAAACCTCCATTGAAACTTGCCTCACCTCCTTTTAAACTGGCTTCACCATTATGTGTGGTACAGTTTATTCTTTTTAAAAAACTGAGCTCCATTGAAACCTGCCTCACCTCCATTTAAATTGGCTTCAACATAATTTAGAGTACAGTTATAAAAACCTCCATTGAAACTTGCCTCACCTCCTTTTAAACTGGCTTCAACATAATATGTGTGGTACAGTTTATTAAAATCTCCATTGAAACTTGCCTCACCTCCTGGAGGGCGCTCTTTAATATGCCTGTAGGTTGTTGGTTGTACGAAAAACGAAATCACGTTGCAGGGACTGGAAAAGGGAGTCTCTGATCTCGTCTTCGCTGTTTTTGTTTTTACAAACGGAATCACGGAGCGGAGAGCGTGTTCTGGTTTTGTTTTTTTGATACATAAAAACACAAATATAAAATGAGAAATCAGAGAGAGCCCAAAACATTTCTGATTTCAATATTCTGTTTTTGATCAACAAAAACGAAATCACAGCACGGGTTTTCACGCTGTGATTTCGTTTTTTGTTTTCAAAGACCGAACCACGTACTGATTTTCCGTTTTCGCTGTACGCTGAACGGGTATGAAAAACGAATTATCCATTAGTACCCTGATTGTGGACATACTCGATACTAGCGACTGAGTAAGAACAATGACTCAAGTTTGATGCAAATTTGTCCATGAAATCACAAAAAAGAAGTCATCTGGAAAACTGAGAGAGATTGAAAATAAATATTCATGATCCTTTAATTTACTATATATTGTCGTCATTGTTGTTCTATGCTCATGACATCCATCGCTTAGGACATAAACTTGTAAAATATCACTGTCAAACGTGTGTAAAAGGCAGAATAATAAAGTAAACTGGTTATCATGCACCAAAAATGCCATATTCAAATCATGTTGTAATAATTACGCTGTGAAAATTTGGTGAAAAAAAATATTCCACCTTTATTACCAACAGTGTACATGTTGGTACTAATTTTGTTATCTTACAATATTTATTGGAGCAGTATTAAATTTCCTCTTCTGGTTAAAGGTAAAATAAAGTAGTTGCAGCAAATATATATTTAATGAGAAAGTCTACAAGTTATAGTTAATTGCCATCGTATCATCATAGGTCTACATGTATATCTGGAACATTGAAATAAACTTTTCTTTATGAAATGATGAAATCTTAGCTAAAAACCGATAATTCTGATGATCACTATTAACACAGAAAGGCATACTGTATGTAGGACTTGGAAAAATACCTGACATTTTATGGAATCGGTCTGCGCTAATTTTGCTAATTTCTTAGCAATTACACATTTTTTTCAGAGGCCATATGGCCCATTTTTTTAACTTATACATACAAACAGTTCAGTGATCATTTCATTGGATTCGGTTCAAACTCATTTTGAGATCGTTACCACAACTGGCATTTAGGCCTACATATTTGTACATGTATATTGTACTTGTTATGATTTTCAAGCTTTTCATGAAAAAGTCTGAATAGAATATTATTTAGGAAATACGATGGACTCTTTTATAGGAGTTTGATGAATAAACTTTTCACAGTTTTGTACTTTGTATTCTATTGATGTTTAATCATTCATTCTGTCATTTAATGCCTTGTTTTTTTTATCTTTAATACAGTGAAACACACCATGAAAGGGTGACACCCAAGGAGATTCCAATCGTTCAAGAATTAACAGCAGTCCTAAGAGAATGGGGGATACTGTGGAAACAACTCTTTCTGGTAAGTCACTCTTTAGTTTACAAACATCTTCATTTTCTTTTGGAACCTCTCTAATAACAAAATTATTATAAATATAAGATAATGAATGTTTTAATTACTGGATGAATGAATAAAGAATGAATTAATAGATATGCCTACATATTATTTAAGGGTTAATGAATAACGAACAAAAATAACAAGCTTGATCATTAACAGACGTTTATACTGTAAAACACAAAGTGTAAAATGAATTTAAAGTAATAGATTTATCAATAAATGAATTAATTAATTGGTAAAGAACCAAAGAAAGAAGGAAAGCAATAAAAATAGAAATTGCCTCAGAATAGTTCACTAGACAGATGGCATATAATCAGGGGTGTGAGAGTTCAGATTTTTATCTGATTTCAGATGTTGTTTTGTTTTGATTTTCAGCTTAATTTCAGCTTGTATTTGGCTTTCTGCTGTACATAAAGTATGGGAGCTCTTTCTATTTCAGACTTTTTCAAAACTCATCAGTTTTTTTCAGATCTTTTTATTTGTGACCACTCCACCCTTGTATAATAAAGGCTAATATTAATATTAGTAAAGCAACAACAATGAAAGACAATAAAATAAAGAAACAAAATAGAATAAAAGACAGGACAGAAATAAATAATTATGGATCAAAAATAAAGAAACAAAGCAAAATAGAGAAAGAGCATGAAAAAAAGATTGGAAGAAAAAGCACATAAATAAAAAAAAAATGCTTGAAAAATTGTTACCAGGAAGTAACAAATTTTTTATATTACACACAGATTCATTTTTTTAATGACCGAACTCCCTTGTGCATACTTAACACACAGTTCAAGGCATTCCTTTCTTTTACAAGAACAAAAGAGGAATAAAAAATGAATTGAGCCCTTGTGAGTTTATCAATCAACTTGAATGAAGAGGAACAGTAGAAAAGTTCACAAGTTCAGTCAAAATATTGACCATGAAAAAAAAAGAGAGAAATGGTGCTTGCATTCTTTTCTGACCATAACAGGGCTGTTTTGATTGGATGTATATTTGAGCACCAAATGTACTCACACGAATAGTCTTCTGTCAAAACTGAAATGTTTTTTTTAAGTTAAATTGTTGTTTAATAGTTTATGTGACTACTGTACTATTTTTACTGTAGACAGAAATTAGATGCAAGTACAGTTCAGACCTTTTTCTCTCCAGGCCGCGTACTTAAGTCAAACTACAGAGGACATTAGCTGGGCTCATAATAATAATAAATGATAAATTGATAAAACTTGCTTAATCCTGTAGCTACCACTGCTTTTAGTTTTCTTTTGATATCGGGCTTACATGTACATATACAATCCAACTGTGTGATTCTAAACCTAAAGGGATGCTCTGGGCTGAAGATATTTATATCTTTAAATAGAGTGAAATGCTCATGTCATAGCAAAATGCTGAAAATTTCATCAAAACTTGATAACAAATAAAAAAGTTATTAAATTTTAAAATTAAGCAATATATTGTGAAAACAGTTATATGCACATCATCTTGAATATTCATTAGATGGACTGATGATGTCACGTCCCCACTTTCCTTTGGCTTGATCACACCCTTGAAGAACAGTATGAAGAAAGTATTTCAGCACTTGAGAGAAAGAAGAGATCAAAACAAAGCAATATGTCTGGCAAAATATGTTTTCAAAAGAGTCTTCTCTCAGCTCTTATTGCTTGTACATGTAGCTGGATGTTGCGATAACCCGCATTGAACAAATTGAATGAAATTATGTAGTAGAGCAATACATCTTGTCTCGGGTTGAAATTGAATTACATCGCAGTGATTGTAAAAATGGAACATGTCCAAGGATGAAATACAGCTCAAAATTGCATTTCAAAGAGGGAGGGGCTCTGTTTGGCCTGTATGTGCAATCATGGTTTGTGTTATTTATCAAACATGAAGGCAAGGAAAAAAAGGTTTTATTCTTTATTTCAAAAGTAATGATTGTTTTTTTGCAAGTTCAATAGGGTTGAGGTTTCTACAGTAGGCTCTTGGAACATACATTTTAGGCCTATATGTATTTTCCAATAGGCCTACCAGTATAAGCTAAAGACACTGTAGGGAAAAATAAATTTACAATACAATTTTTTAGTGTACAGTATGTATGAATGTACATGTAGTTTTTCCTATTTCCCTGTAATATGTCACCTACATGTATAATGTTCTATTTGAGCTTGGCTTCCGCTACCGGTATTCTGATTCTCTCTATTACATGCGTGGTGATATAAATTTCATTGGCAAATTATGGCTCCAGGCAAGGACTCTGGGATCCCAGATTATTTTGGTTCTCTTGGGGTTGTTTTGCAAATTATATAAATGTGTGAAGTGCATTTGAGCAGATTTACACTTGTATAAAAGTGATCAGAAAAGGAAAAAAAATGTTCCTGAGATTTGTTCACACTTTGACATTCCCTGCCAACCACACCTTATGAAGATTTTGTGATACATGCATTGAACCAAATAAAGGTGATTATTCATGTAATCGTATGCCCATTGTCAATGCAGCCTTCGCTTTTATTATAGGCTGCATGTTAAATTACACAATGGGTGCTACATGTACCAAGTACAGTGTATATTTTTACTTCAAGTAAGACTCTGTGACATTTGAAGCCACACTGCAGCGCAGATTTTATGCTTCAATTATAATTAGCTTGTCAAAGGAAATCTCTTCACAGTACTCTAAGCATGTATTGTTATGAAAAGACCCTTAAGATGATTGTAGAGATTAAATCAGAACTGGAATAGAAATACTTCCTCTTCTTAATATCTATTTCCTTTGGATGTGTTTTGAGAAAGACAAATTCAGTTGATGGTAAAGAAGAAGCGAATTTATGTCATCTTCCCAATTTTGTCAATTTATCAAATTTGTAGTTGTGCTGATCACGCAACGAGGTGAAGTAGCTAATGATAATTATTCAAGTGGTGGGCCTTGTTTCCTCTTGAAAATGGCCATACATGTACATGTAGGCCTATGCAGTATATGTACATAAAGTTGATTGTTTAAAGGGATGGTCCAGGCTGAAAATATATCTTAATATATAGAGTAGAATTCACTGAGCAAAATGCCAAAAATTTCATCAAAATCAGATAACAAATGATAAAGTTATTGAAGTTCAAAGTTTAGCAATATTTTGTGAAAACAGTCATCATGAATATTCATTAGGTGGGCTGATGATGTCACATCTCCACTTTCCGTTTTCTTATGTTATTACATAAAATCATAATTTTTTCATAATGAAATAAGATGCAGCAATAAATATCTAATGCACTAAATCAGTTGTCAATCCTATTTTTCTAGTTCTTGGAGGAAAAAATTTGAATAAACCTAATTTCTTATGATAAAAAACAAAAGAACAAGTGGAGATGTGACATCATCAACCCACCTAATGAATATTCAAGACGACCGTTTTCACATAATATTGCTGAACTTTAAACTTCAATAACTTTTTATTTGTTATCCGATTTTGATGAAATTTTCGGCATTTTGCTCAGTGAATTCTACTCTATTTATTAAGCTATAAATACTTTCAGCCCGGACCATCCCTTAAGGAATAAGGAATGATATTTAATCTACAGTCTACATGTATATGACCCCCATTCTTTTTTTTACATATACATGATTGTACAGGTATGGTTCAAAAGGGATTGGCAATGATGCATAGCTCTCCATCGTCCTTCCTATTCATGAAATTACTTTGGTTTGTCATGCAAGGAAATACATTCATAATGTAGTCCTTCAGGTTTAATAATGCAATGCTCATGTTAATGCAATTGAAAAGATTATGTGATTTAAACTCAGTTCATCATCTGTACATTATCGACAAACTGTACAAGATCTCACTTGTATTTGATTTGAGATTCAAAAATATTCCTTCATAATCTGAAATAATTTCAGATGAGTTTGGAAAGTATGAAACTTATGTTAAGGTGAATGCCATAAATAAAAGAAGAAAAAATAAATCAAAAGAGAATGAAAGAATCTTTTTATATATTCATGGGGAAAATTAATAGTTGAAATGTGTGAATTTAGAAACCAAATTTTATTTTTCAGACACGGAATGGGGAGTAATTCCAGGATAATGTAAAAAAATGTCAAAATTTCATTCAATGAAAAGTGATATAACGCTACACTTATGTAATATTAAAATGTTAGAATCATTTTTCAGTATGATTCATGTTATTAAAACTTTATCAAAGGTTTACTACTTGTACTGTAGATAGGCTTTAGAATTAGATTCAATATTTCTACATGCAACAAGGATATCTGTGTTGATTCATAAAGGTTAAGTATTGATTATAAAGTTATATTAACATTTTTTGTCCCAAGTTTTAACAACTGTTTCCATAAATTTACTTGTGTTCATTCAATTTTATAGAAGAGAGACATAGAGAAGTACGACCTGGTGCACAAGATGTTGTACGAGCTCATCGACTGCCGACGACAGATCATGTCTGGGACTCTACCGGTGGATGACATCAAGGAGATGAAACAGCATGTTACATCCAAGATAGACTTCACTAACAGGTCAGTACAGCTAGTTTTTTACTTCTAGTATGAATGATAGGAGCCTAAAAGAATAGCCCCTTTCATACATGGTATGAAAAGGCTTGAGAAGATGATTTCACTAACGGGTCAGTACAGCTATTTATTAACTTCTAGTATGAATGACAGGAGCCTAAAAGAATAGCCCCTTTCATACATGGTATGAGAAGGCTTGAGAATGCATGATGAAATACCTTGTTATATGCAAGATTTCACTCAAAAGGTAGGTACAGCTGGTTATTTATCTCCAGTGTGAATGAAAGTAGACAAAATGATAAGCCCCTTTTAGACTTGGCATGAAAACGCTTGATTTCAGGAAACAAAATACCATTTTACATCCAAGATAGATATCACTAATAGGTCAGTTCATTCAGCTAGTTATTAATTACCATTGTGAATGACAGTAGCTAAAATGAAAAGCCCTTTTCAGACATGGCATGAGAAAGTGTGAGCTTACTGAGACAAAACGGCATGTTATATCCAAGATACATGCAGGTTTCACTAAAACAGGTCAGTTATATAGAGTGAGATATCAATAACTTGTTCGAATGACAATACCCCATATAATAAGGCCTTTTTAGACATGGAATTACAATTTTAGATATGAGCTTTAAGAGATGATATAGCATGTTACATCCAAAATTGATTTCATTAACAGGTCAGTTCATCTACGTGTATTTATTGATTCCCACTATAGCCAAAATAATATTTACATATCATGCCAGTATTGGACACTGCATAACAAAATGAGGCTTGCTCAATTTTTGTGTTCAGAAATGGAAGAACACCAATTTATCATCTCAGAATTCCTTTATAATAAAAAATACACAGGGTGCGTGCATCTTGCATCTGTCAGACAGTCCCAGACCTGTGTAAATTGCTCTTATCAGGCCAGTAACTTTTACTGGTCCGGCATGACCATAAAAAGTATATTAAACTAATACAAATGATATTTTCCCCTTTTTTTAATTATAAAAATGGCTGTGGCATCAAAATGGTTCTCTAAATTGAGAAATGGCTCTCATGAATTGTGTATGTGTACTGTTTGTTTATATGTTTTTTTTTTGGGGGGGGGCATTAAAAGCAATAAAGGACAACAAAATAAACTCAAGCCTTTTTTCATGTTTTTCTACATTTTGGGGGACAAGTAAATTTTAGGTTAGGACCAGTGAAAAATAGAAAAACTGGATATCCACTTGTCCATCATGAACAGGTTGGACCAAATGAAAAAAAAAATAGTTTGGAGCCCTGAATACAAGAAAATCAAAATATTGGATTAACCTGCAAGTGTTGTACAACATTTTTATCAATTATTGTTCAGTAACTTCAATCACATGTACATAATTTACATTTATCTTTTTCATGCTCTCTCCCTCACCATTATTTATTGCTGTTCTATTCTGGGAGTGGTACTTGCAAGAAAATCATATTTTGCTTGAGGGAAAGTGCTCTTGCGCTAAGAGACTTTGGTGATAATTTTGAAACTTGTTGAATTAGAACTTAGGAATAGGAAGGAAAATGGATTGAATGAAGGAAGTCGCCTCTTGAAAATGTACACGATTTAGAGGTGATTAAAATTGCCTTAAGTTACATAGAATATCAAGAGACACATCGTTGGCTGGGTGGTAATGTGATTTACATACACGTCTTTCCCTATTCTGTTGGACAGACAGAAGTGTGTTAACTCTTGTACACAGTGAACACATGCTTGAGCTAACGTTCTTACATGTAGGCTTACACAAGCCGTGCATTCTTGAAAATTCACACGTGCGCTTTCTTCCAGCCATGGAGTGATATTTGTTGATAAGGGTTCAAAGCTAAAAACAGAATTATAGAATGTTTGAAACCTTACAAGTCAAGTCCACCCCAAAAGAATGTTGATTTGAATCAAGAAAAAATTAAAGAAGCATAATGCTGAAAATTTCATCAAAAACTGATGTAAAATGAAATTCACAAAACAGTAATATATTTGAAGCCTAGTTACATGCAAATGAGAGAGTGGATGATGCCCCTTACTCATTAATTCTTATGTTATTGTAAAGTGTTTAAATCATACAATATACAGCTTTGACAAAATGACCAACCTACAAAATGTTAAAACAATGGTAATTGCACAGGTTCAGGGAGGGATAAATCTGAGGAGAATATGTATATTTCATATTAATTTAATAGATAATTTGATGATTTAATATTTTAATAAAATATATAATGAATAGCGAGTGGGTGACGTCATCGGCCCCCTCATTTGCATACCGACCAGGATTTGCATATAACTGTTTTGGTAAAGCCAAACTTTAAGATGTTATAATTTTCTTATTATAATTACATTTGATTATTATGAAGTTTTGATGAAATTTTTAGTGCTATGCTCGTTGGATTTTTCTCCTTTTATTAAAATGAACTTTTCGTTGGGGTGGACTTGTCCTTAAAATTTGCAAGAGTTGTAGGCACTCAGCTCTAGGCTTACATATTGCTGATTTTATGATCAATAAGAGATGACTCGTGGAACTTTTCTCCACTTCATTGAGTTTGTTTTCAAGTTTGACAGCCTGTGTCTGGATTGTCATTACTGCAAAGTACTTTTGTGGGCACTGGAATTTCTTTTGTTGTCAATGTATGTTGATACCCTAAATATTGCTGATCAGCAAAATGGGGAAATAAATGATGTGTGAAATTTTTGGTTCTAGGACAGATTTAGCCCGTGTTCATTATTGGCTTCAGTGTGAACTGTACATGTATGTACATGTAGATATGATTAAAAGGAGGGGGGGGGGGTGCTGCTGATAATTTAAAAATTTGGTGCTTTAAAAATACAGCCAAATCATGTACATGTACTTAGGTTTGTCCCAGGACCAGGTTCGTTTTCAGTGGTGATGTGCTGGAGTGAAAATTGACCAAACACCCCCCCCAAAAAAAAAACATTTCACAGGAATTGTCATATTTGTCACTTGCTTACTTTTTTTTTCAAATTTGGAAGTGCACCTCCTGTATGAAATTTACTCACTCTATAATGGCACATTCATCTTGTTAACTCCTGATAGGATTTTAAGTTCTCAAAATTCATTTAGGTTTTATTTACTTCTGTTTCCTTGGAATTTATCCCAGTGAGGGTTCAAGTAATTTTTCTTTTGATAAATATATTCATCAGTTTGCATGTATTTTCCTCAGGGATATAAAAATACTTTACATAAAAGTTTACTTTCACACTGGCAGACTACGAGGGCCCCGTCTTGCAAAGAGTAGAACAGCTATGGACAGCAAGCAACGTCAGCATCTAAAATGCAGATTTGTTCAAAATATTTTCTCGATACAATGTATATTCATGCATCCATCATTCTCTTGAAGATTCAGTGTGAATCCCTTTGTTTACTAGGAGATTCGTGCAAATTTCCTGTAGACAAAATTATGGTATGGATGGATTTCCATACAATTGAAATTGATTGGTTCAATTATAACTCTTTGGAAGATGGGGACTACATGTAGGTATAATTTTCCTGATTTGGCAGGTGTAGATTTGCCCATACATGTCTATAGTAAGGAAATATTTCCATGCTTTTATAATGGAAAATGAATAGAAAGGTGAGTGTTAATATTGGAGGACACTTGTTATTGGACTTGACAGCCTTCTCACTGCATTCCATTCATGTGAATTCCATTTAACCTTGACTCCCACACAGGGTGACCAGACGTCCCGTATTTCCCGGGATTGTCCCGTATTTTGCTTGTTTGTCCCGGCGTCCCGACAAACCCTTCCCGGGACGCCTATTTGTCCCGTATTTCAGAATATTGAACAAAATGTATTTAAAAGTGACGAATTTTCATCAAAACAACCAACAGATGACGAAACAGAGACAACAATATTAATCGATAAATAAACTTGCAAGTTCTGCGGTGATTTTCTTGCTAACCCAATACATCGCAAACGAACTTGCCTCCTGCCATCGTGTGGCTAGGCATGTAGGATCGGAGCAGATTCTCTCCACCAAACATGCCAAAATTAGCCTAGCCAAAATAATAAAAAAAAATCGGCAGGAAATTTGTATGAGTATGACTATATTATCATGATTATGGGTTCTCAGATTACTGATTTGAAGATATAATCTCGGAGGAACAAGTCATTGAGTTTTCATAACTAGATCTAGTTGTTTCAGCTTTCGCTTCGAGTCTTGTTGTGTATGATGCCGCGATGTTTCATCTAATTTTTAAGTAAAAAAATCACTTTTTATCATTCATTTCTATTTTTTTTATAATATAATTATTTGTAAAACACCAAATATTAATATGATTTTTGTTAGATGATTGGATTTTTTTTTGCTTGAAGTTTGAACTTTTTCCTCCTTTTTTTATCCTTCCTGCTTGCCTATTTTTGTTCCATCAATCTTTATTTCCTCTTTGTCTTTCTTGATCCTTTCTCTCTCTCTGTTTATTTTTTCTTTCTTTCCTCCTTTTTCTTACCCGTATTCTTTATTTCCCTTTTTTATATTCTTTCTTTCTTAAAACTTTTTTCTCCCCCTCCCTTCCTCTCCTTTTTCTTTTAATTCTTTCTCTTCTTCCATTATGTTTTCATTGCCTCCTCACTTCGATTCTTTCTCCCTCTCTTTCCTCCTTTCTTTAATTCTTCATTTTATTTTTTTCTAATTCTTTCCCTTATTCTTTCTCTCCCTCCCTCCCTTAATTTCTTCCTTCCTTTCCTCCTCCCTTACTGCTTTCCTTCTTTCTTTGTTGGCTTCTTTCTTTCAAAGAATGAAGGAAACATTATTCTTGCCTCATTCTTTCTTTCCTCCTTTTTCTTACTTTTTCTTTCTCTCCTTTAATAGTCTTTCACACATTGTATTCCTCTTCCATTCCTTTCCTTTTCTTTCTTTATTTCTTTCTTTCTGTATTCAATTCAAATAATGACGGAAACATTTTTCTCTCTTTTTTTCTTTCTTTCATCCTTTTATTCTAACTTTCTTTTATTCTTTTTTTTTAATTTTTGCCTTCATTTTCCCCTTATTTTTTTTCTTTCTTCTCAATTCATCTCTTTTCTTTCGTCTTTTCTTTCTCTCCTTCATTCTTTTGTTCACCCTCCCTTCTAATTCTTTATAATTTTTCATAGGCGTAACACTGTGTAGCCTTCTTTGTTGATCTTTTTTGTCGATTGTCCCTTATTTCATTTTATGAAATCTGGTCACCCTGCTCCTGCATGCTATGCACCCCCAGGAGACTAAATGATATCTTCCATTGCTTGAAGCAGTTTTTACTGTCCCTTATCAATAACAAGGGTCATTCCATTCCTCATGAGGGTGGTTAGATTTATAGAGTTCAATAGAAAAAGTGTCCAAAGTACAAAATACTATATGGGAAGCAAATTCCATGAAAACAAAACATGTTTTGATAAACAGTACTAGGTCTGTATACTAAATATTACAAATTTATTGCTGCCTACTAGTATTTTCTCTGTATTTTTATTTGTTTATTTTTAGCTAGTTTTCAAAATAAGCCTTTCATTACATACCAGTCATTTGAATAGACATGTAGATTGATGCTCTTATGAGCTCGAAATTTCTAACTTATGGTACATGTAATTAACATTTTTCAGCCCAGACAGTATTTCCTTGTCTTTATCATGTAATTCTTGAAGTTGTGTGACTTCTTGTTTCTTTGATATTGGCTTCCCTTCGGGTTTATATTGGACATATAAATTACAAGAATATTGGATGAGTTGTAGACTAGTGCAGAGTGATGCAACTGGAAATGGTAAAAGAGCATTTAGTTCGATGTGGAAATTAATACAAATCGATAAATCCTCCATGCAACTAAGAGAGATTGGTATTGTGTCATAATCATCAACTACTTGTGTTGACCAGATAATATGTGGTCAACTTTTACTATAGTATATATTGTATTAATGATACTGATTTAATAATAATACCTGTAGGCATGTATATTGCGCCATCTGTCTAGAAATATTAAGCAATTTCGACGTGCATTATTATTATTATTACCCCAGCTTTATCTCAAGCAGCCTTCCAGCGCTCAGTGCATTTTTTCAAGGAATTAATCTTGCTGGGGACCCATTCACCTCACCTTGGTTGAGTGCAGCACGATTTGGGTAAATTTCTTAATAAAAAATACACACCATGGATGGGATTTGAACCCATGTCCCTCAGATAGAGAGACGAGAGTCGTAACCACTAGACCAAGACGCCCCCACATGCCAAACTACAAACAAAAATTATTGATAATATGATGAAGATTGCATTATCCTGAATTTATATTTTATCATATCTGATTAATCTCTTATCTTTCAATCGTAGGAAGTTAGGCCTTGACCTTGTGATCAGAGATGAAGAGGGTAGCGTTCAGAATCCCGCAATGCTTAGCACGGTGGCGCTGCATAGACTCCATGAAGTGGCAACACAGAGAATCATTGGACAACAAGAAACTTCGGTAAGTCAACCTCTCTCTCACCGACTCTTGTTTGTATGGTTTATTCTCCTTTGTATAGAGTAGCAGTGACTGCACCAAATCAGTTGCAAATCTTGATTTTGGTCAAAATTGCAGTTTATTTTGGTTTAACAAATTGCTTCTGTCTCATTCTGAGCCATTAAGACTGATATTTTTTTCAATTAGAATATTTTTGGCAACAAAATAAAGTTATCTGAAACTGATTAGATAAGTGTCAAATTTCCTGATTATCTGAAACTTTACTCATATTCATTATTTCTGTTATCAGCCAATATATAAATTACATGTATTAGGGTATTGTGAGGGATCTTTATGCTTTCCAGGTTTATAGCAAAAATACTGGTGACGATTCTAATAGGTTTTGTTTGAATAAAAGATTAGTTTGTACCAGTCTTATGTTTATTTCACTCCATTATTTTCTTTAAATTTCTCTTAATCCAACAGTTCTTACAAAGGACAAAGAAGCAGAGCACTGTTTACACATACAACCTGTACGTCATGATTAAGAACGTTGTATGTAAGATTGGTGAGAACTCAGAGGTGCTGATGAGTCTCTATGATGGCAAATTGTGTGAACACATTAGGTAGGTTTAACAAACGTGTGAAATGATACAGCTAGTAGCTCTGATAGTTCTGATATTGTAAGAAATTTATGTACATGTACATGTAAGTTCTGAATCAAGACCAAGTCTTTCATCAAACACAAATTTGTAGTTGATTAGCTTTCAGTTGCTACTCTACTTTCTTTGCAACACTTAATTATGTTTGATTTGGGGACTTGTCTTTGATGTTCAATTGAACCTAAGTTTCTTTTGCAATGTCCCATTAGTCACATAGTCACAGCTCTTCACCTAATTTATAATACATAAATTACGAAGTCCTGTAGAATGGGAAAGTTCACACAATGCGTGAGTCTATACTGACAACTTATGTGAGCACTCCGATTTTGATAGGTCAAAGTAAAACCGGTTAATAAATGTTCAAATGACTGCCAGAAGCAAACCTGTTAACCATTTTGCGAAAAACCTTTTAATCATTTGAAGAAACTAATGATATAGAAAACCTTTAGATTGACAACATGTTCCTCAGATCTATATTATACAGTTATGTATTGACTTTGAATGTGCATTTTATTCAGGATTTCAATGGAAATTGTATAGGAACTATCATAATACTTCTGACTTTTGAAACTAGAAGGTCAAGTTTTCAAGCTCATATACCATATTGAAATCACTGAGTTTGAGTAAAATGGCAAAATGTGTGCATGCATTAGATAGAAATATTGGTTATACTATGCGGTTTGACCATGGCAGAGAAATAAGAATAGTGAACCATAGTCTCATTTAAAGTGTTTTGGTATTGACCACATTATAGCATCATTTCAAGGATGAAGTATAGGAACAAGAAACCAAAACCTTTTGTGTATTGGTAATTCATGTCCCATTTATCATGAATCTGATCTTCTAAGGGTGTTTGCAATGTCAGTTTCCAAATCAAGATTGAGAAGATAATTTAAACGTTGCAAAAGATTCGTTTGTAAACGTGATCAGCCAAAATTTTACGACCTTGAGCATCGTGAATGCGATATTGAACACAATTGAGTTTCGAAACGTCTTTGAATTTACTCTCGCAGTGGAAGTCTACTCAAGTAGGTGCCAGAACTGACCTTTGGGTCAAACTGCACACTAAAACTGCGCTCACGTAAGCGCGAAATTTAAAGATGATTAGCATATAGACGGATTTATATTTTCGACACCGAACAGTGCACCGCTGATCGTGTTTGTGCTTGGTGTTTTGTAATTGAGTTTTCAATCATGATTCATGTTGCTATTTAAATTTGAAAAATCAATATTGTAGATACCCTATAAATTGTGTTGAAAAATAAAGTATCCTTCCTAAAGTTTTTGGATTATGATGTGTGATGTAGAATGATACATCTTTATTGGTGTAATAAAGTTGTCAGCAAGAAATTCATTCATACTTAGTATTTGATTTATAGAAGATTGTAGGAAATGATACATACTTTAATAAAGTACTTGATTAATTTGAATGAAACAGGCGTTCAAATTTAAAGCAGTTTGATTATAACCGTTGTGTTGGCTCAGTTGGTAGAGCGTCCGTCTCACAACAAGAAGGTCAGGAGTTCAAACCCCGGCCGCATCAGACCAAAAGACATTAAAATATGAGAGTTGCTTCTACCCTGTTTTGCGGTCAACAATACAAGGAATAGAGCTACGTCGATCTGGCTGCCGGGCATATGATTAATTTGGGCAAAACAAATTTTCTGAGGTTTTCTGTTTCTGATTTTTGTTTCGAACAATGAAATATGGATTTTTTGTTATTTTCGGTTAGGGATTTTCAATCATTATATTACATGGTGGTTATAGTTAAATACTAAAGAAGAAAAATGTTGTGCAACTTTATCGCATAATTTACATTTCTGATAAGATTTGATTGTCTCATTATTTTTCTAAATTCTTTGGATTATATTTAGAAGTTACATCCAGTTTTTCATTTCCTTTTGTTTTTTATCAGATTGAAGAAATTCACGCATAGGTAAATCAGTCTTCTAATTATTCTTTCATATTTCCTTGTCATTGCATCTAACAGTGAATCCTACATTGTAAAATGGAGTAGTAAAGGTACGCCGACTGATTTGAATAAGCTGTACAACCTCAAGACTCTTTTCACAGTAAGTGATCTTGACCATTTATCTTTTGCTGACCACAGTTCTTAACTTATTGCGTACTGGAACTGTGTAATAACACAAAGCCTATATGAGAATGACATAACTCAGTAGTCAATGGGTCAAGTTATTTTTTTGCTTGCTGCTTTCCCAGGGGCCCGTTTCATCAAGGACTTGCAACTATTTTAACTTTGCCATTATGGCAACTTCCATGTTAACATTGATTATGATTGGCTGCTGAGCCCTGTTTCCATGGTAGTTGCCATAATGGCAAAGTTACAACAGTTGCAAGTCCTTTATGAAACAGGAAGCACCTGCTCTTTTATGGATATATTTTGCATACTACTTTAGTGACTTGTTATACCATTTAAGATAATGATAATCTGAAATGCCTTGTTCGAGGCATGGATGCTATGTGGGGATCACATCCTTGATTTTCACACCCGTTGCAGGGAATAATTTTCCTGGTATCGCATCGCAATTTTATCAACATTTTTACATATGACTGTAATAGTTAAGAACTTTTTTCTTATGACCAAAAATGCTATTCAAATAAGCAAAATTATTCCCTGCGTTGAGGTGGCTTGGGCTCCTAGACTGTTGCACTGTTACTGTGGGAGCATGTATGTGAATCTTGATACCACAAACCGCATACTGTGCTAAAATGAAAGTCAACCAATCGAGTAGTATGAAAAGAAATAGAAGTATAAATATGGTTACAGGTATATCCTGGTTTCCAGAGGTGTATTTAACGAAGCAAAGTATTGAGAAATGTGTACTTTGGAAAAAGTGAATCTGATTGAACTCAACTTGAAGATAGTGTTTCATAATTTCTCGTAAAAGCTTTGACTTGAAACTGAAAAAGTGGTTATTTTTTCACATTATGCCATTTGATTAATATTTTCTTTGACCTGATGAAATGAATTTGTAATTGCTATTGGGTTAGTTCAAGGCTTGATAAGTTCCTTTTGTCAAATGATAAACAGTTGTACATATGTTGGGAGAGATATGCTGGTTTCTATTATAGAAATCTCACTACATGATGTATTTGTAGTAGAATACAATGTATGTTTCGATGACCTATTTAACAATTAATGGTCTTGTTGAAATGTAGCCACTCATACAACATTACAGTCTTATCCATTTAATCAATTAATGAAGGCAATCAGAGAACCAATATATTTTCACTCTCTTTCAAAGACAGCTACAAAAAAAATCTAATGCATTTCCTCAGGCACAAGATCACTGTCTAAGATTTAAACTGTAGTCACTATTGGCCTACTGTATATCCTTTGATGACAGTGTATAGTGATTGTTTAATTTGTGTTGATTTTCTTTTTAGGATCTTGGGGCGAAAGATCTTCAAAGAGAAAAGATCTTCCTTGTTTGTCAGATCATTAGATTAGGTGAGTTTATGTTTCCACTTCTCCAGTGTCCAGTTATCATTAAGATCTCATCCTCACCCCTCACCTTTCTCCTCACTTCCCCTATGAATCGAATGTAGAACTCTCATTCATTTTATAGCAAAGCTCCTGTAAAGGTATTATGTATTGAAATAGGGCTATTTTATTGTCTTCAGTTGTTTATTGCATTCAAGTTAGTCAAATGAATTTTCAATGATTGACTTCATGTTATTGTCTTGATGCCATGAAATTAGAGCAGAAAGTGATTATTGTAGTTACTTCACTAATATTTTTATATTAAAGATAAATGAAAGTAGGCCTAGTTGCAATAAACACTGATTTCACGAGAAAGGCTGTAAAACCAGGCTTAATTGCCACTATATCATCGTGGATCTAGATCTGGTACAGTTATTTAAACTGAACTTTGTGAAATCTTGAAATCTATGCTGAAAACTGTTCACACTTAAGATCACCAACATAGATGGACACACAAGGGACAGTGTATTATTATTGCTTTGAATGTCTGCCCGACGCTTGACCCGAATCCCATGCTTATTTGCTAATTTCTCAGCAATTACTCAATTTCTTCCAGAATCCTTTGGCACATATTTTTATTTGTATAAACAGACACTTTGGTGGTCATTCCATTGGATTCTGTACGAACCCATTTTGATATCGGTACCACAACTGGCATTTATCTTTAATGCTTTCTTTTATAAATGATGTAGTTTGTTCCAAACAATTTCCTGAATAATTACAGATAATAAAACCAACATTTAATGTGTAATGCACGGTCTATTAATCTATTCTTGGGCTCAGATGAATAAGAATGTTAAAAGAGCAAGGAATTACAACAACAGCATTTCTAACAATATTTTAACAAACATATGATGAAAGCAAATAAATGCTTCATGCATACCCAATGATTGTTTTGGTGATATATCAGGTCGGATGGAGTTAAAGGAAGGAGACCACAGCAAGAAGTATACAACGGGACTAAGGAGACCATGGGGTGTGGCAGCCATGGAAATCACTGATATCGTGTCAGGAAAGCTTGATACAGATGAAGAAAAACAGTACTTTCTGCCATTCCAACCGTGAGTACTTAATATAAATCATATTATCAAATTAAACTATCTCCCCATTGGTGTTAGTTCAACTGAAATATGTAACCAATGTTCTCATAGTATTCATGAAGTTAAATGTATTTCAACTTAGACCACAATTTTATGAATTGCCAGTTACCAACTCCTTACTGAATATAGAATATCTTATCTGCACAGTGAGAAAATGTCCCTCAAATTTTTGCTCTGAAATGAGAAAGAAAAAAAGAGAATATTTCAGTGGATTGTTTTGTACATTATCCTTTTCAATTAATATTGAATAAGGAAGATTGAATTTTAACATTCCATAGAACTGTGGAATAAAATTCTTGCCTAGTCTAGAATTAGATCTATGATTAGGTATGAGAATAACCTATGAATTCACTAGTATTATTACTGTTTCAGTAAATATAGAATAGAAATGAAATGATATTATGCTATGATGACCTAATAGTATCAGAAAACCACATCCTTCAGTAGCATGACTGCGGATATAATGTTGTCGATTTGTTTCCCCCATTTTGAGATTAAAATCCATATTAAGATTAAATAATCTGAGGAAGTAAGAATAATAAAAAAGAAAAAGAAAATGAAAAGTGCCATTGTCATTGCCTTTTAGTAAGAAAATAATATTGTTTTGGATGAACATTGTCTATTTTCTGAATCTTCGGTCAACATGTTTTATCCTCAGGAGGAAGTATTAGTGAATGCATTCATTACAAGCATTAGTTTTTATCTCTGGCAATTCACATGGGCTCTATTACACAAGACTTGTTAATTGATCCCATCATTGTTTTTTATGATTAATTGCTTTGAACATGTGCAGCAATTCCTACTAAGCAAATGCGTAATCAATCACAAAGCTTTTAATGAACTGAGGTCTTTATGCTGAAGAATAACAATAAAATGGTCTCTAAGTACCAATTGACACACAATAAGTTAATGACCTGTGTAGGAGTTGTGATGAGGTATTTTTATTACCTAAATTATTAATGAGGGTAATGATCTGTATCATAACCAATACGAAAATGAAACATGCGAGACGTTAGGTCTTTAAAATAGCATAGCATTCATTGAAATACTTGGATTACAAAATAGAGGGAATTGTGAAGCTTGGATATTTTTTATTGAACCTGCTTAGGGTATGGAAATGTATGTACTGGACATAGCTGTTTTAGATTCATTTAAGAATATAACTACAAATGTAATTGTTTTGTTATTTGTTTTGTTTTGTTGTCATTAGTTGCCCTGGTGATGATGGACTTGACAGTGTCATCAGAAGGTTTGTACAAGCCAAAGAGGTCAATCACAAAGGTCAAGGGATATGGGTCACTCTCAAAATGCTGCATGGAGAGGTCAAGCAGGTCAGTTTCATTTCATTGTTATAAGTTCAAATCCATAGTTATTTATTTCATATCATGAAATGTACAGATTGAATTTATACAGCAGCATATCATCATCCATCTGGCTTGCTTGTATCTGAAAGGAAAAGGTGCTATATCAAATTTCTATTGGATTGGATTGCTTGAATTAAGTTGAAATTGAATTAATTGAATTGGAATGTAATGAATTGAATTGAATTCATTACCATATCTCACTGTCAAGTACAATTTACAAATTTACTTCACATATCAAAGAAAATATTAAATTTGGAGCTATCATAATGGTAAGAAAATGCTGATCAAGGTTAACCCAGATAAGGGTTGTTTTTATAAATGGTGACATTTCCAAGTATTCAGGTCTTGAGCAATAGAAGTTTTTTAGTGTCTATTTGTTTCTTTATATTTTGTTGTTTCAGGTATACAAAGAATACCCTCATCTGCTTGATAGTAAGACATCAATCTCAAGAAAGATGGGCTTTCCAGAAGTCATTATGCCAGGTGGGTAAACCTTGGACAAGTGCAGAATGTGTTTTAAGACATTGGGAACTGTCTGAATGTCTTTAATTCAAAATTTAATTATAGATATGAAACCAAAATAGCCGGATTCAGTGGTCAATGATATGTGCTATTAAAATAACCAAAATGTGCAATCAAAACTTGATATGGATGACTTACATTTGAGAATGTTGATCTATTGGATCAAGTGCACTTATGATTATTCATATATGAAACAATAAAATTAATCCCAGTGTAAAATTATTTTTGTGAACTAGTGAGTTTGGATTGATGTGAGATTGAGATGAATATCAAGCCTAGTTTCCTGTAACATAAAAGCATAGAGATTGATCATAGTGCTGGTTTTTACAATTGATTATACACAGTAATAAATGCAATGCCTCATAGAAATCGTACCAAAGATCAATCACTAAGCTTTGTTTTGGGGGTCAAGAAATCACTTTAAAGAAACAATATTACTCCCAGTTAGTGAATCACCTTTGACCTTGACTCTACCGTTCAAGGAGCTCTCCCTCTCCCCCATCACCTCCCCAAACATCCTTGTCCTTTCAGGTTAATAAATGGTTCTATTATTGAATCAGATTGCAGGCTGCCCAGTAGAAGGTTATTATTTTCACTGAAATCCTTTGGTAAGGGAACTGATGATCTGTTTTGATGACTGTGGGCATTTAAAGAATCTAGAAGTCAAAAGATTAGTACAAGTCAAAGCAAAGCCTTCGATATTGTAATTTGTGACAAATATCTAAGCTTGGGTTTGTACAGTTCTGTGTCAAATCAAGATAATATTCTCCCAAACTGGACCCCCCCCAAAAAAAAAACAGACCTCACTCTCTATCATGATAAGAAAGCTGTTTGCCATTTTCTTTACTTAAAATGTTTGAAATATGGTATGTATGGACATGTATTCTTGACAACACATTTAGAGTGTATGCATGGTTTGAATAGATGACATATATGCACCTGCTACTTGACAGAGACCAGCTGTTTTTATCATATATACCACATGGGACTTGTTCTGTATGTTATGATCACTATATGATGTACTCAAAGGGCACAATGGAATCTTAATACAAGAACCATCCACCCCTGGTGTTGAAAGTGTTATTAGGAAGGAGACATTGTATTCTCTAATTATCAAAATCAGCTGTTTTTTTTTTTTAATGCAAGCCCCTGGGTATGAGAATGTTGATTGGAATACTTGTTTTGGGCAGTTGCTTTATATTATTATCCTATGAATCATCCCTTGATTTGTATTCTGTTATTCTCTTTGGCCTGAATTCACAGAGGAGGTTTTGAAAATCCACGGTTGAGTCCATGGTTTATGCAGATTTCCTGTATAAATTACGCTTAATTTAGCGCGTATCTGGAGCGTGTATAAAAAAAGTCAAATTCTGATGCGTGCTTTTGTCACAGTGTGCCAAATTGACGCCTGTTACCATGGTTAGATACGCTATTTTATTCATGAATAAAATAGCGTATCTTACCATGGTAACAGGCGTCAGTTTGGCGCACTGTAACAATAGCGCGCATCAGCACAGGGCATTTTTTATACACGCGCCCGATACACGCTAAATTAAGCGTAATTTATACAGGAAATCTGCATAAACCATGGAGTCAACCGCGGGTTTTCAAAACCTCCTCTGTGAATTCGGGCCTTTGTGACACTGTCTCATTGATAGTTCACTTGTAAAGAAGCTTGATATAAACAAAACTTGTGAGCTTTTGGATTCTTTTCATTCTATTTAATGGTTCACTGCAAAGGATTGCTGTTTCAATGCCCTCAAAAGTATTAAATGATGGAAAATACATATACATTTAGCTTAAACGGTTGGGTCAACTGTATTCTTTACTCCTGTGGGGTATGTAACTCTTGGCAGAATTTCATCAATGTGTTCACAGGGAATGATTTGAAAGACTGCTATGCAAAAAGTCTTTTGTATGGCATATTTTTACATAGGAGTGTACATTACTTAGTTGAGAGCTTTTCTCTTATGACCAAAATGCTATTCAAATTTGTAAAGCAAAATTATTCCCTGGTTCATCATTCAATGAATTATAGCAACCGCCACAGAATATTAGTTCTTGAATGTATTATCTTAACCGTTTCCCTGTAAATATTAGATAGTACTTCCAAGTTAAAAGTCATGACCAGAACTAAACTTTAGCTTTATTTAATCCATTTTCATTGTGAACTGATACTGGGGTTAAATTTACCCCCTTGCCAACCTCCTTAGCTTATTGTTACGATCAAATCTCACCTTCCTTTTTTTTCTTTTTTTTGCGGTAGTTTTATTTTTTCTGGTCCAACAATGCCAAAATCTTAATGCTGATCAATTAGCTTCTTTTGAAAAAAAAATCCTCATGTATTATAAATTAGGTCATAAATTATGAACCCTTATCTTTAACTATTGTACATGTGAAACTAAAGAAAATTATTAGTCATATTCCCTGTAACGTATTAATACAACCAATTATGATGTAAAACATATTTTTTTTCTGTTACACCCCCATGGAATCTTTTATTTTTTTATTATTAATATGAGTATTCCTGATAAATTCATACCTGACTTTGGTGTTTTTTCTTGTAATTTGTTCTTCCTTTAGGTGATGTAAGGAATGATGTGTACATCACAATACTTCAAGGTGACTTTGACAGGGGAGCAAGGCCCAAAGCTAGAAATGTTGAAGTCAATGTATCGGTGTGCACAGAGGATAATACTATTCTAGAGGTGAGTGTATCCAGTTGTGTCTCAGGAGATGATAAATTAGATGTTTAATGGTTCTAGGACAGGTGGATTATTTACTAGTAGTGCTCTTTAGTTGTAAAACAGTGGTAGTGGTAGTGGTAGAGTTTTGTACAGGATAATTTGACATGGAAAAACGGCATCTGAAGAAAGGGTGCTTTGTAGAGGGAAAGACAAGGGGCTTCAACATGGTGTTTGGTTTAAATTTTGATGTGATTTTAGTTTTGAAATGAAATTGATCACTGATGTTGCTTTCCTGGCTTCTAGGGGTGGTTATTCTAAAGTTTTGGGACCACATAATCAGAATTGTTTTTTAGCTTGAAATGTTCTGATCTGTATCATTTCTTTTACAGAATGCAATAAGTCAAGCATCAGGAGAGCCTGCAGACTCCAAGTACCGGTCTGTTGTTTACTATCAGGTCAAGAATCCCAAGTATAATGAAATATTTAAGGTGAGTTCCATAGTGTCTTCACTATTCTAGGCCCTTGAACATTTAAGAGATGCAGTCATAATTTACAATTGATAAATTTTTATATGGTTTTTCATAGACGGCATAGCTCAATTGGTTCGAGCACCTGTTTATAATAAGATTGTAGATCTCAACATGAGGGGTTGGAGCCCCGCTCATGTTGACACATGTTTAACAAAATACTGATGCTAGCGTGCCTCACCGGTGAATTCAGTGCAGATGTACATGTAGTTGGAAAACACTCCATCCGTCTGTGTGATGTAATTATTGCATCAAGTTCACATTTGTGTATATTGCAAGTCAGCATTTCCAAGAAGATTTTCATGCCTTTTAAATTGTGTTTATAGTTATACTAATGAAAAATGTGTCTATGTTACATTATTATTCTTGCAGGTTGCTATTCCTATCGATCAGTTCTGTAAGAACAACACCCATGTCAGGTTTACTTTCAGACATAGATCAGCAACAGAAGGTTAGTCTCTGTGTTCTTTGAAACTGTTGGTAACATTTCTAGTTGTCATTGGCAGTAGATAAAGTAAATAGAACAGTTCCATTCTGATCTCAAATTTTGAAATGACAGTGGTAACATAGCCTTCATGTCACTTATGATAAAAATCAATATTATTCAATGATGATGATGGCGGTGTTGGTTGTGGTGGTTGTGATGATGGTGCTGATGGTGATGGTGATGAATATGACAACGACCACAACAAAGACGATGATGACAACGACGATGATGGCATTAAAGATTTTTCTAATTGATAATGATGATTTTCGCAAAATGCATTTTGGGGTTGATTTGTTGTTGCTAGGAAGACAATACTTTTTAGATGATGATTGATTAGAATTGATAAATATTCACTGTTATTTTCTCATGCAGCCAAAGACAAGCAGGAGAAGATATTTGCCATGGCCTACCTGAGATTGATGACAGAAATAGGTACAACCATCACCAATGGAGTACATGAACTCATCGTCTACAAGGTAATAATACTGTTCATTTAATTACAAAGATGTTTGCAGGGTCTGTGACATATAGACTAGCAAGTGATTGGACAATTGATGTTATATTGGATTATTCTATGGTTTCTTAGGATTCATTGAACTCAGCGATGAATATAATAAATAAAAAAAAATCAGTATGACAATCAAGTCACTAATGGGTAGTATTAGTAACTTGGTAAAGGGTTCAGTATTATCACAATACATCATGCAAGGGACTGCCATCATGAGCAGTTATGCACGAGTGGATGGTGGCTTCCTAAAAGAAATTTCATTTGTATAATATAGTTTCACGGAAATCCTTTGGTAGGTTTTACTCTGAATATTTGAATTGCAGCCAGTTATAATGTATAAAAGCATAAATGAGCAAACATCTCAATATTGCTCTTTTTTCCAGTGTGACAAGAACCTGGAATCGAACACGTCATACCTAAACCTGCCGTCTACAAGACAAGAACTGAAAGCATACGAGGACAGGAATCAGACGCATGCATCTATCCATCAGAAGGGTCTGTCAATAAGCAGCAAAGATACGTTTCTACTATCCACCGTGGTGTGCTCGACAAAACTAACACAAAATGGTAAGGAGGGGGCAGGTTAGGTGATAACGTAACCTGTAGGATTTATCGCTCAGATGTTTTAGTGCCTCTCTGCTTCCTCAGCTACACCCAGGATAGAGTGCAGTAGAGCATATACATGTAGTATTTGTGCTATATAAATTGACATTTTCGTTGTTATAATTATTCATTATTTGAATAGAACAGAATAATTAATACGGAAATTAGTTGGTAGCTCTAATTGTTTCCTTGTTTTCCACATGCACTCAAAGATAAAAATCATTGAAAAAGTATGTCTTTATGTTGCTCTGCCCTTTTTGCATATAGTTGATCTTCTTGGATTATTGAAGTGGAGAGCTGAACCTGATAAGATTAGACAGAGTCTAGAATCACTCATGAAGGTCGATGGTGAAGAGGTTGTCAAGGTAACTAAACTTGTTTTCTTTTATATTTTTTTGTGTGGATTTGACAGCAATTTGTGTATTTGTTCAGGTACATTGCATTGGAAATGGTAAAGACGTGCATTGGAAATAGTAAAGATGTACATTGGAAATGGTAAAGATGTACATTGGAAATGGTAAAGATGTACATTGGAAATGGTAAAGATGTACATTGGAAATGGTAAAGATGTACATTGGAAATGGTAAAGATGTACATTGGAAATGGTAAAGATGTACATTGGAAATGGTAAAGATGTACATTGGAAATGGTAAAGACGTACATTGGAAATGGTAAAGATGTACATTGGAAATGGTAAAGATGTACATTGGAAATGGTAAAGATGTACATTGGAAATGGTAAAGACGTACATTGGAAATGGTAAAGATGTACATTGGAAATCAGAGTAAAAAGGAAATTTCCATGTGTTCATTCTATTCACTTATATATTCTATTCACTTATTATATCATTTGTGCTTGTATATCATTATGTAGTCTATAATTGTTGAGAGTTTATAAAATTCACCCAGAGTTAAGTACACTGTATGAAAGCAATATTTTGTCATCTCCAAAATTGAGAAAATGTGATTTCACTTCATGAAGTGATCAAGCAATGATATATGAGAAAATTACAAGGAACTTCAACAAAATTGTTTCTGGAAGGTCCATCATATAGAAGGTTAGATGCACACTTTTTTTTTAATTTGCTCTGATTCAATTTCTTAATGATGTTCAGACACATAACAAAAGATATTGGGTATCACTATTGATACATTTTGAAGTACTTAAATTTTGGATGAGATGATAGTTAAAAGATAACTATTTACTTTTCTCCTTCTTTTCCTCCTATGTTTAGTTTCTACAAGACACGTTAGATGCTCTGTTTAGCATCATGGCTGAGAACCCACAGTCTGAAGAGTATGACAGGCCTGTATTCAATGCTGTGGTAAGTTCATCTGGACCCATTTTCACAAAGCTTGTTATAAATTGCAAATTACATACTGCCGTTTAAAGCTACTGAAAATCCCAGAAATTTGATTGCCCCAAAAATATTTGTCATAAATTTATAGCATAGTTGTAAATGAAAAAAAATGTGAAGTTGGATCACAAGCCTGTTTATTTACTTCAATAACTCCATACATCTACTTGATTTGCTAGTTCAGCCCTCTGGACTGCCATACCCGAATAGAACTCCCAAGGATTTAAAAAGCGCGAGCGCGCCCTCTCCCGTTCAGGCCTACTACCCATGATCACCGCGCAATTAGCGTCCATCTTCCTCTTTTGCTTTCGGCAAGCCACCTGTCAAGACGTGCTCAGATAAGTCTCCTAAGAGCTCAAATCTTTTTGAGCTTTGGTATATTATTTTCGCTTATCTGTGGTGCATTCTCCCTTTTAAATTCAATCTTTCCATTTGTGTGTAAGATTGTGTTCAGAATTTACACTTGGCGTGACTTTTTAGACGTGTTTTTGGTGACACTTAATTTGTTTTTCTAACGTTTGAGTTCTCGTCGCGCCGCATCGCTAGCGCGTTCGCGAGGCACCGGGCTTGGCCTGCCTACGTGGCAGCAAGCCTTCACCACCTGTCATGGTTATTGTTCTTCACGTTCAAAGCGTGGTGGCTTTTGGTGCCGTTTTTGAATTAAATTCTAGACAGCCTATACACTTTGTTGTCGAGGGTGTTATTGTTATTTCTTTTTGCAGGTTGGGATCTTCAACTCTGTTCCTTCCTTGCTTTCTGGAATTGATTTATTAAGATTTTCGATTGATTATTGATTGATTAATTCTTCAATTCTCTTTCCTTCTGTTCTGAATAAATTTCTTAATTGATATTTTATTCACAGGCGGATCTTAAAGCTCAATTCCTTTTTCCTTTTGTTCTGAATAAATTTCTTGATTGATATTTTATTCACAGGCGCATCCTAAAGCTCAATTCCTTTTCCTTTCTGTTCTGAATAAAATTCTTGATTAATATTTTATTCACAGACGCTTCGGGGATTGTTTAATTCGGCTTACGCAATTATACCTGATGATTGTTCGGTTATTCAATCCCCCCTAAAAAAAAAAAAAAAATTTTTGTTCTTTACAGGTGGGGTCTCCTTCCTGTTAGAAATTTTTTTGACCTGTCCCGGAATTGTTTTCTTCGTTCAATTCCCTCTTCCCTCCTAGTCTTATATATTTTGTTATTTCGACAGGCGGGCTCTACGATTCCCTTTGAGGATTTACTTTGTCGTTCTTCCTCTTGGAATCGTTACTAGAGACGTTCCTCCTTCTGTTCTGAATTTCTTTACCTTTCCACAGGAGGTTACTTTTTTTTTTCCTCTTGGAAATTATCGTAAAATTTCTCTTATCTGGAATTATTTGTCTCTCAATCCCTTTTCTTCCTGCTCTGAAATGCTTGTTTTTGTGTTTCTTCGCAGGTGGAAACTTCGTTCTCTTCTGAACTTGCATTCATTTTTGAATTTTTGTTTCGAATTTTTCCTTCGGGCACAAAAAAGAGAATTTAGTAGGGGAACCTTGTAGGAGTTTCTTTTTTCAAAGTCTCCGACCTCCTTTTTATTTTCTTACAGGCAGATACCTAAACTATTCTTAGGTTCTTCTTCCTCCCTACCCCTCCCCTCTTGTTTTGTTCTGTTTGCTCAAACAAACTCCTTTTAGGAGGAGGGAAAGACCACTCCGGTCTCCACTTTTAATCTAAGCGAGATCTTTGTAAAAAAAAAAAGAAAAAGAAAAATTCTTGTTTTTCCTTTTTCAGGGTAGAGAGAGGTATCTTTGAATGGGACTAACACAGCCCCAGAGGACCTGGTGCCCTCCACGGGGACCGTCCCGATTGCAAGTTACAGAAGTCGGCCGCCTCCAGGCGAGCAGGAGGGACGCCGCGGTGAGCGCCCAGCGGCGGTGAGTATGAGGGTGCGTCGATCAGCATTCCGAATTTGCGGTCGGATGCTAAGAGAAGGAAGGCCGAGACTGTGGTGCCACGGTCTCGGACAAAGGAAAAAGTGGTAGCCAAGGCTTCCAAGCCTAAACTAGGTCCTGCCGCCGCAGCACCCATAGGGCTATGCGACCCAACGGCTACCGGGTCACCAGAAGTCCGGAGGGAGAGTGCGGTTCTCTCCCCCCGGCACAGGTCAGGATCTCTGCCGTATAAGTCGTCCTCCGTTGACAGCATCGGGAGAGATCGCCCAGCCCCTGACCGCGAGAGGCGTCACACAGACTGTAACCACAATCTGATCGTGACCACAATCTGACCCCGTCAGATTCGGGTGAAGTTTCGTTGTTGGCGGCCGCCCTGCCAGGGGCGGCAAATCGTAAGAGATCACCCGTGCCTCTTGTGCCTTCTTCTGCTCCGGCCACGCCGGCGGAGCCCGCAAAATAAGAAGAAGAAGAAGAGGTCGAAGGAGAGGTCGGCCAGCCCTGTTGCCATGGGCATTCCTCCTTCAGACCCTCTTATCGGTGGCCAGATGTTACAGTCATACATGTTATGCTGCTATATTCTGCTACCGCGAGAGGCGTCACACATCGGGCTGTGACCACAATCTGACCCCGTCAGATTCGGGTGAAGTTTCATTGTCGGCGGCCGCCCTGCCAGGGGCGGCAAATCGTAAGAAATCACCCGTGCCTCTCATGCCTTCTTCTGCCCCGGCCACGCCGGCGGAGCCCGCAGAAAGAGAAGAAGAAGAGGTCGAAGGAGAGGTTGGCCAGCCCTGCTGCCATGGGCGTTCCTCCTTCAGACCCTTGTGTCGGTGGTCAGATGTTACAGCTATTCATGCTGCTACATTCTGCTACCGCGAGAGGCGTCACACATCAGACTGTGACCACAATCTGACCCCGTCAGATTCGGGTGAAGTTTCGTTGTTGACGGCCGCCCTGCCAGGGGCGGCAAATCGTAAGAAATCACCCGTGCCTCTTGTGCCTTCTGCCCCGGCCACACCGGCGGAGGCCGCGAAGAAGAAGAGGTCGAAGGTGAGGTCGGCCAGCCCTGTTGCCATGGGCGTCCCTCCTTCAGACCCTTGTGTCGGTGGTCAGATGTTACAGCTATTCATGCTGCTACATTCTGCTTTCGAGTAGTGCGGGTTCACCCCACCCTCGACGTCTACTCACCCCGCTGATGCCCCTGAGCATCAAGCGAGACAAGTGGGCAATAACCACCAGAAACCCGGGAAATCCTCGAGCGATTCTGTTAAATCGCCAGCCAGTGCACCGACTAACCGGGTGCTCCAAGATCGCGTGTGCTTTCCAGCATTTTCGTCAATCTCAGAGCACGTGCCCCAGCCGACACGCGGGGCCACCCCGGCGCTTACTGGACAACCCCCCGGTTCAGTCCATAGAGCGAGACTCCCTTTACGAGGACAACCCCTATCCCGCGGTCGACTTTTCAGTAAGCGCTCAGGCGCTGCTTGACAAGTATCTACCTCACATCTACCCTCCGAGCGGGGGTATTGATGAAGCAAGGGAGTCCATATTTTCTCGCCCCGCCTCTTCAGGCGCTCCGAGCTCAATCGGCCGAATTGGGGGTCTCGGAGAGTGACGGGGTCGCTCTAGACGAGGCGGCTCCTACGACGAGGAAGCCGCCAGCTCCGTGGGTGTAAACCCACCCCCGCTCTGCTGCTGCCCGGAAGCGCCAGGCTCCGGCGCCGCCGTCTCGAAATTTTCAAGCCTCTCGAGGCTAGCGAGAAGGCAGAGGCAGGGGGGGGGCGATTATTATGCAGGTACTCCCGAATTCGCCCTCTACGTCAAGCTCACATACGGCGACGACTCCTTCAGCGGTAACTCCATTCTTCCCCCTAAGCGGGCCCGTAGATTGGAGGTATGAATCTCTTACATACCGCATGCCGCACTTCTCTCGTGAGAATGTTTGGCTGCTTTGAGAGGACAACCTATCACGTCCGCGGACCGTCCGCCCAGGCGACGGGACCGTCGCTTTTCTGGCCTGAACCTCACTTTCTATTCGAAAGTAAGGGTGCCCTGTCTTACTTAGCTCCTACCCTTGCAACGCCAGAGTCAGGGCTAGTACAGACACCCGTTCTCCAGCGATCGCCGCTGAAGAGAGGGCGACTCTGATATGAGCACCATCACCGCTCAGCGGTATGTCTCACTATCTCATAGCTCTCCGAGCTTATGAGTATGTATATCGGATCTGAATGTCACGGCGATTAAAAGTTCTCCTGTGCTTAATAATCGCTATGCCTTCACCACCCGGTGCATTATGGTTATGTTAACCTATTTGTCTCGTATTCGGGCGGCTCGTACGAACCCTGCCCGAGCTGCCATCACCGGTCGTCCCCCCGGACACCGCCGGCAGCACCCGCACCGAATACGTGGAAGGAATCAGCTTTTCATATGCTAGATATCCCTCCTGTTGACATTCACAGCTGTTCCCCGAGTCTTTCCCGGTTGGGTAAACATCATCTCGGAGGAAAGTAACCGCCGTACATCTCATGAGATTGTTGGCTATGTACGCGCGTTCAAACTTGTTTAAAGCCCCAGGATTCTCTGTCGGCATTCTATGCCTACTTTCTGGGCACACCCACCGTACCGGGTCGGCGAGTTCACACCAAACTGTACACCGCCAGACCATCGGTCGAGCTCTAACTGTCTATCTTATAGACTGCCCTCTATGTGGGTCAATCTTGCGGGCGTCTCCGCCGCTCCCTCCTTGTGCGGAGTGGTCTACGGTGGATGTCTTTACCGTGCCCGTTAGTCGAATCGGCTTCTTTCTTAGAAATTTTTTCACGGCACACTCGAGTCGCCCCGCATGCTGCTTTCATCCTCCTTCCATGCAAGGCATGTGGCCAGGGTCACCGCACGACCGAGGATGATGTAACAGTGGATGGATGTATGCTTATGCCTTCCTAACCACGATCACTACGACCCGCCTTCTCTCGGGCCGACTGTGGATGAGCCTCTCCATGTAAGTGATTTACTTCACTGGAGTTCTTCTTTTAGAAATTTAGATTCTCATCCCCCGCTGCTTAGGGCGTCATTTTTGCCGCCCCCCCCCCCCGCAGCTTTTTGGAGCTCCTTATCTTACCGATATCGGACTGTTCCACGCTGCCGCAACCGGCGCCGGCGGTGCTCGCTCTTACGATCACCTGGGAAACAGGCCTTGTGACTGTTTTCATAAACAACTGGTTCTCACCGCAGACTGATGGAAATTTTGTGATTACTTCCTCAAGTCTCCTTCGCTTGTTTCTTCAAGCGAGGACTTCGACACTCTTAGCCAGTTTCCGTCCCTAACTTGATAGGACAGGGCCGTTGCTACCTCATTCGATTCCGTTGGGAATGTAACGGTTGAGGTATCATATCTGGCGATGTCTGTTCGTTTAGAGCATCTCTTGATGGTCGTTTACACGTAATATCGTGACAGATTTTTTTTCGCCAGCTCCCTCTGGCGTACACTTGCTGCTGCTAGGGATCCCCCGCCCAGCGGACAGCCATCGCAGCCTAGCCTCACGGGCTCTCTCGGCGATGGTGGCTTGAGCCAAGCCACCTCTTCCACCGCGGGCACTGCACCCTCAGATGGGTGCTTCAATCAGTATGGGAGAAAGGGGATCCTGAGTTCTCTCTCGATCACTCGGTCTAACACACTTTTGTCGTGATGTGTACCGCGCTGTATCCCTGACACGCCCGGTTGAGCTGTTTTGACCAGACTGCTCTATTCTACATAGGCAACATGTCCGCGGCATTCCTTATTAACAGGATGGCACTCAGTCGCTTTCTCGACCCTTGTCTGCCTTACGAGTGGTTTTCTTCCTAAATCCCTACTCTCCGTCGTTCCTGGTCCCCTTCGGACCGCTAGTAACTTTTTACCACAGCTCTCTATCAGAATTCTGCAGATTTCTGCCCTCACGCATTTGAGACAGATATCGAATTCTGGGCGCTTTCTCCCACGCGGAGGCTTCCCCTACAGAAATTTCCAAGCTTGCGGGAAGCGTGCGACTAGCTTGCGCAAGCTTGCGGCATGCTAGTAACTAGCATGCGGTTAGCTTAATAAGCGTGTGATATGCGTGCAGAGTAATAGTTAAGCGATCTTTTAGCGAGCAGGGACTGTTCGCTAGCATGCACTCGCTTATTAAGCGAGTGCCCTGCTAGTCGCATGCTAGTTGCTAGCAAGCGGCACGCTTAAATTTCGGTAGGGGTTCTGAGATATCTCGCCTTCTCAGATTGGTCGATTGATCACTTACTGAGCCTTAAAAGCTTCAGTTTTCCGATCACGATTCTTGTTGAAATTTTCAACAAATTTCAATTCTTACGCTCTAGTCAGCAGGTGATGTTGTTCTCCTGACACTAGGCCGAGGGCCCATGATACTTAGTATTCCTGAGTATACAGGGCATTCCTCTCGAGGACATTTTTGAGGGCCGCCTTTTGGCGCTCAACTAACTCCTTCACTTCTTTCTACTTGAAGGACATTCCGTCCAGCGAGGCGAGATTTGCTGCTTCGGCGCTTAAAGCAGCTGCGGCTTATTCCCCCTCTCCCTAAATTTCGTTGTTTTTGTTTTTTCTTTTAAATTTTCTTAGGCTTACAATTGAAAACATGCCTCCCTACGGTTTGAGTCCGTGCTGGTCTAGCAAATCAAGTAGATGTATGGAGTTATTGAAGTAAATTATGAAAATACTTACCTGATTTTCTTATTTACGAGATAACTCATACATCTACTTGATACCCTCCCACCGACCCTCCGCCTTGCGTAGCAACATGTTTCAACGTATGGGCTTGCGAAAGGTGAGGAAGATGGACGCTAATTGCGCGGTGATCATGGGTAGTAGGCCTGAACGGGAGAGGGCGCGCTCGCGCTTTTTAAATCCTTGGGAGTTCTATTCGGGTATGGCAGTCCAGAGGGCTGAACTAGCAAATCAAGTAGATGTATGAGTTATCTCGTAAATAAGAAAATCAGGTAAGTATTTTCATAATTTGTACTGTAATTAACTTAAAATACACACTGCACCATACAACTTCTTTATTCTTGATTATTTCAGAAAAGAAAGTAAGTACAAGAAAACTGAACAAATGTAGTCTTCTATTACATGTTCTTTTCAGTGATGAAAATACTACTAACTAGAACAGCGATACATGTATGTAGTGTACTAATCAGAATATTAATATAATTCGAATTTCTTGTGAATGATCTTGCAACTGATTAGGCATATTATGAACCTTCACTAGTGAACAGGTACATTTTCTCTCTGTCATTCAGTTAAAATGAAATTCAATTGTGTATATTTTAATTTATCAAAAGCAATTTAAAAGTAATTGGATTACTTGACATTCTTAATATGGCTTCTGATTCTTACAATTTGACCATACTAAATAATATAGCTAATGATTTGTATTCATATCAGTATTGACCACAAATATAAGGAATGGTAATTTTTCTTGCTAATATGTTTTCTTTGTGATATTCATTTTTATTTGTTATATTTATTGGTGTCTTTTTGTACTTAGGTGTTCATCATAGGGTTAATAGCAGATAGGAAATATCAGCAGTTTAGACCAGTACTGGATACATACATCAATGAACACTACAGTGTTACATTTGCCGACCAGTAAGTACTTCACATGCAAGCATATTGCATAGATAATATCATATGTGATGACATTGATGAGGATGGTGATGATAATTATGATGATGCTGATGATGATGGTGATGATGATGATGATGAGGATGGTGATGATAATTATGATGATGCTAATAATGATGATGATGATGGTGAGGATGGTGATAATAATTATGATGATGCTAATAATGATGATGACAATGATGAGGATGGTGATGATAATTATGATGATGCTAATAATGATGATGATAATGATGAGGATGGTGATGATAATTATGATTATGCTAATAATGATGATGACAATGATGAGGATGGTGATAATAATTATGATGATGCTAATAATGATGATGACAATGATGAGGATGGTGATAATAATTATGATGATGCTAATAATGATGATGACAATGATGAGGATGGTGATGATAATTATGATGATGCTAATAATGATGATGATGATGATGAGGATGGTGATAATAATTATGATGATGCTAATAATGATGATGATGATGATGAGGATGGTGATGATAATTATGATGATGCTGATAATGATGATGATGAGGATGGTGATAATAATGATGATGATGATGATGACAATGATGATGACGATGATGATTGTGCGCTTTGAAACACCAGTATAAAGCCCCCTACAAATGTTATTATTATTATAATTATTATTATGATGATGATGATAATGATGATGATGAGGTGTAATGATGATGGTGATGGTAATGATGATGATGATGGTGGTAGTGTTGATGATGATGATGATGACGATGATGCTGATAATGATGCTGATGACGATGATGATGCTGAAAATGATGATGGCAATGATGATGATGATGACGACAATGATGATGATGTTGATGGTGATGATGCTGATGTTGATGGAATTATGAGCAAATAGCAATACAAAGATGACTTTTATTTGTTTGTTAATACTTCATTTATTTAGTTCAATTTGCATTTATTTTCACTCATAAAGAGCAGTAACATACTGGATAGACAATATACATGAATGCACAATAAAATCTGTAGTAAACATGAGTGAGGGCAGTGGCAAGAAAGAAACGAACCTTATAATGCCAACCCAAGATACTTAATGGTATAAATTGAAATGACATTGGTAATACACTAAAAATGAGACAACTAAAAGCCAACAAACCCTGGACCAAACAAAACTTAAATGCAAAATATAAGAGCCTACTATATTAATGCAAATAATACCAATCAAGTAAAAAAAAAGTGTTATATCTATTTTTGGAAACATAAGTGATTTACTGTAATGAATTTTGCATGGGGTAGAATTTCAAATGACAGGACCTTGATAAAATATTGTTTATTCAAAGCGTTTTTAAAAGATGGCAAGTGAAAGATTGATGCTTTTATAATTGATATGTAATTATCAATAATCATGTATAATATTAATGAAGTATATGCCTTGTAATTATCAATCATTGGATTAATTGTTAATTGATATTCATAAGTAAATATAGGTTAATGACTAATGAAAGTAAAACAACTTGCAACTAATACAACTCTCATAATCCACTCGTCATTGAGTGATGTTAATGTTATTATTAATGGATATTTATAATTATACCCTTGTTACAGCAAACTTGCCAAGGTATTAAAGGACCTATTAGACAGTGCTGGTGAGCAAGACAGTCCTACGCAGCTTCTCCAAGCTCTCAAAGCCATAGAGTATCTATTCAAGTTCATTCTCAGGTCCAGGAAACTCTTTGTGGCGTAAGTCTATTCTTGTTCTCAATTAACCTATTGACAACTGAATTCTATAATTTCTATAGACATGGTACAGGGACCATCAATTTCTCGCAGGCAATGGGTTAATCAATATTCAGAGGTGGAGTGAAAAACACTGACATTTGTGTTCAAAGTTGGTAGGATCATAGGCAACAAAGCCGTTCACAGAGGCAGAAGACATAATGTGTATATATATATTTTCATTTAGTTACAAAAAGCTGTTGGCCAATCAATTATATTTGAAAACAAATAGAGCAAAATATGAATGATTTGGACAATGCAACTTTTCATTAATATCCCTCTTATAATAGAGTTGATGCATAGGTGTACTTTCATTGACATAAATCAGAGAGAAGGGATGGAGTTCTTCAATTTTTTTAAATTTTCCAATGTAATATTACAATGTAAAAGGGGCCATGGAACGGTAGAATTCTAGACCAGTTAAAAATGTGTACTATTTTATCTTCTCTCCTATGGCTTTATTCCTCCAGTCTTCATGGTGAGGCAACGGGTAAGCAAGGGTTTGAGTCTTCCATAAGAGAGGTCTTCCGCTCCCTCAACTGGTTAATGACATACACAGATGATCTGATGGTTCTATGCCAAGTAAGTAGTACATTATACTGAGTGGTAGCAATGTATAGTCAGTTGTTGCTGAAAGTAGCTAATCATTCTGTTTGCTTTGTGCCACAACTGATTATTGCATGAAAAGGATCATATTAACGCCCACTTGTTAAGTCCTTGTATCCACCACATTGTGATGCTTATCTCTAACCCTAGCCACTCTCCACCCAGGTGTAGTAAATGGGTACCTGGTATGCAGAGATGCCAACCCTCCCGATTTCATCGGGAGGCTCCCGAAAATTCATCCCAACTCCCGCCCTTACGATTACCATCCTTATCCTCCCGAAATTACGATTTTTTTGCATTGATCAAATTGGATTGGAAGGACATGTATCGTCTGCTAACTTTAGCATGTAGTAACTCCATTACGTTCGCTGCTACTGAATTCTGTGTGAAAAGTAGATAAATACGGAGCAGCGAAAAGCTGGTGCATGTGATATGCCCGACGGGAATCCACTGTGCACCAGGCCGGTAGGCCCGGCTAGCTTCGCGAGGCGTGTGCGCTCGCGGCCACTGGATTTGTCGAGTCGTGCGGTGGAATATCGGTGTGTGATTTCGGCGTATTGATGGGTTGATATTGACACGAAATGGCGGAAAATCAACAAAAGAAGACCAAGAAATGGTGTGAGAAGTATAAGACTGAATACAGTCTCCAGTACCTGTGTGTTCGGAAGTCGGAAAGAGGAATTTACCATGCATTTTGCGCAATTTGCAGCGTGGACATTTCAGTTTAGCAGGGAGGTCGTGATGATAATTCGGAAGCACTTAACGTTCGGGAGCAAACGGCACAGGCCTACGGACATTGCGATGGCAAGATCTTCGAGCTCCACTAGTACCCTGTTGTCTTTATTTCACCAAGCAAGGGACCAGCGCTGAGCTTTTCTTTACTGGATTTATAGTGGAACATAACCTGCCCATAGCCGATAGTGATAATGCATCCTTATTATTTTTGTTGAATAGGTACTTCTTTTGTCCCCTCATTTTTTATTTACATGTGAAAATGCATATTTGATATTTTTAATGTTAAAAAAGTGGGAACAATGTTTATTTCAAAACATGTGAAATGCCCCAAAATAAGGGTCAGATTGCACCAGAGAGCATCTAGAAACCCAGAGCTTCCAGGGCCCTAAGGCGGGCCCTGGACCCCGGCCACAAGGGTCGAGCGCTCCGCGCTCGAGATGTGCGCTACGCGCACATAATTTGGTGGCGGTTGCAAATCCTCCCTAATTCTGATTTCCAAAAGTTGGCATCTCTGGGTATGAAGAAATTCCCTGAATGGTCGAGCACGCAATGAGTGCCATGCTAAAGCCAAGGGTCATAGTATGCAGTGCTTAGAAACATTGTATTAAGCGCTTCATAAATGTTATTAAGGATACAGAGTTGATTCATATTGAGAGAACCTGGTGGCTTGCAAGTTGTTATGCGAGCAACAGGATAGTCCAAACTAATCAAGAACTTTTATTGACTTGATGATTTATAGGGAGCTGCTATGAGGTTCCTACCACATATCATCAAGGACACCATGCAACAGTTCATCCCCAAAGAGCTTGCCATACACCTGAAGGAGTTCATCCTCAATCTGCCTCCAGACCGTCTTGTCAAACAGAAGCTTGAGTGCCTCAGAGACTTTGTCCAGAGTGAGATCTTCAAAGTCAGAGGTAGGATCACGCTGGTCACCCGACATTTGAGTTGCTGCAACATCTGTTCTTGCCTTAGTTTCTCTGTAGATATTGTGTTAACATTATGATAGAGTTTTTATTGTTCAGAGAAATGTTATGGTTCAAAATAACATGATAAAGCTTAAGGATAGGGTTCAAGTATAGTTTGGTTAAATATTTTTTTTGTTGTAATGTGCTGAATTTATTACACAGGAGAATCTTTTACTTTTAGCAAATATCTCATAGTTTTTCAAAGGTCATTTCCAATATCAGCACCATGTCAATTCTAGTTTGTGGCTAGGTTTTTTAAAGCCCCAAAGCGTAACACCAGCTTTTGATATGAATGAGGAAATGTATCCTATTTCTAATGTCAATTCTAAGACAAGCAGCATTTTAGGTTTGACAGCTTTTGGTGTGACCCTCTTTATATCTTAACCTAAACCACCCGATGATTTTTTTTTTCATTTGATATGTGATAGAATGCAGAGCAGTACTTCTGCCCATGATGACAGGTCAACTCAACACGCTCATCTTGAAGAGAGAAGAAATGAAATCATGCGCTGAACTCTTCCAGGAGATCCTTGATACATTATGGCAGAAAGAAACGGTGAGAAATTTATGTCCTTACCAACCGCCATGTATATATACCCCTGCCTTGAAACCTGTTATTGATGATCACTCGAAAATTGCTTATATTTTGTTTCTTTGTAATCTCTTCATTGAAAATGAATTGTAAGTGAAGTGTGGATAGTAATGTATTAAATCTTTCCATTTCTGATTAAAGGATATTTGCAATATTTCATTCTTTTCTATACTATTTTGTAGAAATGTACCCATGGTGACACAGCGGAGGTGATGCATGTATTATTGAGGACAGTTATTCAAGCTGTCATCTACATGTACCTAGAGCAAGATCTTGGTCTCATCGTAAGTATACATCACTTTGCTTGAAGATATTAATTCATCTTGAAATTCATATTTTTGTGAACATTTGGTCCAGACAATAGAGTTACCCATTTTATCCAGCCAGGTTCTATTAAGATCATTGGTAGGGCTGCATGAAATTCCATTTGTATTGAATTACTGCAATATTGAAATACAAATATTCCTTCTTTTTTCCATTCTGTGATTGTTGTATTGCATCGCGTCAAATGATATTGATATTATTTAAAGATAATTTTAGAAATGACTACAGGTTATAGGGATTGTCAAAATGGTGCCTACGCCACAAAGAGCTCAAAAGGTTATTTGACTCTCATTTCTGGATTATTTACACTTCCTCAAATAAACGTATTTATATGTACATCACATATCTTGTATGGGTTTGTCACAGCAATGCTACCATGCTCGCTATGGTGTTGCTGTAAACATCCCAATTTTTATATGAAACCACACAGCAATGCATATAGACCTCTAAATGTCCCTCTACATTCTCTATGTGTGTAAAGTTATGAGGACTTATAGTGCCTTTACACTTCTCTAAACCTGCAAAGGTATGAAACAGATCAGGTGGGTGTTTCATTAAGCTGCTCGTAAGTTAAGAGCGACTTTAAGAACGACTGGTGATCCCATCTCGTTGTAAATGGTATATTCATTGGCGATGGTTTAGCACGTAAGACAGGATCACCAGTCGTTCTTAAAGTCGCTCTTAACTTAAGAACAGCTTTATGAAACGGCCCCCAGTTTGCTAAGTTTTACCATTGAATGATTTGAACCATTTTATGTTTCCCCAGGGCAAGTTGCTTGTATGATGAGTGATATTCACTATTAAGAATACATCAATCAGTTCCCAACCAGGACAAATCTTACAGAATTCCTCATGGGGATCTTCCTAGTCTTCAAAGAAATGGCTCTGTCTGGTAATCTGAGTAATACGAACCATTTTTTTTTCCAGGGCAAGTATGTTGCTTGTATGATAAGTCTCCTGAGGCAGATGAGTGATATTCATTATCAGGAATACATCAATCAATTCCCAACCAGGACAGATCTTACAGACTTCCTCATGGAGATATTCCTAGTCTTCAAAGACCTTGTCTCTAAAAACGTCTTCCCCAGTGACTGGTCCATGATGATCTTACAGCTCAACAGGTAAACTGGGCCCTGATTCATAATATGTGCTATAAATAGTGCAGCAGAATGTATTCTTTTAATAGGTAGTTTCTGCACTCTATGAATTTACCATTTTATTTATCAAAATGTGGAATTTTATGATAAATTTGGTCTGGGCCAATTAATTTCCTTCTCTTGTAAAGTCTAAGTGTCATTTCAAGCCTGATCTCCTTGTTTGGTCTTGGTGTTATCTCATTTAATTTTTTTGATTTATTTCAATAAAATTTCAGTTAAAGATACTTAGAAAGTAATTATTTAGGATTACTGTAGACAGTATAAAAAGCAGAAAGAGCTTTATATAGGGTTGGCTCCTGGCTACAGTTCAAGTGAAATGTTTATAAAAAGGATTGATAATGAATAGGATAAATTACATATGAATCCTCAACAATGTATTGTGTTCGTGATATAGAAGTGTTAATAAAAAAGTTCCCCATCACATAAATCCAGTTATGTGGATGTGATTGTCAAGCATTTGTTTTAATTTTTCTTTTGTCCAATGAAAGTGTTACTAAAGTTTTAATGTTTTAAGTGTCGTCTTCATTGTCTTTCAGTGTAATTCTTCTTGCGATGAAGCAGTTTGCCCGAGTTCTTCATCGCTCCTTTGTTCGCATTGAGGACTTTGAGTTCCAGCTCTGGAATAACTTCTTTCATCTAGCTGTTGCTTTTGTTACTCAGGATTCTTTACAGCTTGAGAATCTACTACAGACAAAACGGAACAACATCATCGACAAGTAAGTGCTCTCATTTTTATTAGTTTTAAATGTTTCATGATAGTCTGTCATATAAATTGGTAATTATTCATTGTTAAAATCAAATCATCTATTGATATCTATGGCTGATGTGTGATTATCTTTTGTTAATTCATTAAATTATTCATTATTTATTTATTAATAAATCATTTGTTTTTGTTATGCTTATCATTAAGTAAATGTTATATATTACAATGCCTCCAGTCTAATAAAAAAAAATGATATCAAGTTTGGTATAGAAAGAAAAAAATGGCGGTGCCCTTATACTTTATTTTTGATCTGGGACAAAGTTACTTACCGTTTTCAATCATTATTCCAATCGTCATACTTCTGCATTTCTTCAAGACCCCAAAGGAGATTTTTCTTGTTTGAAAGCATTAAACTATGTTCAAATCCAGGTGGTCGTTTCTTAAAGCTGTTCGTAAGTTAGGAGCAACTTTAAGTACGACTGGTGATCCTTACTTGTGGTAAATGATATTCACCATTAAATGTTCATTGGTGATTATTTAGCACCTAAGAAAGGTTCACCAGTCGTTCTTAAAGTCACTCTTAACTTAAGAACAGCTTAATGAAACACCCACTTGGTCTAATTTGGCATACGATGGGCTTTATCCAGTGCATTATCTTGTTCCTTATGGACATAAATGTTCATTCATTTCTCCCCTCTTCAGGTATGGTGACATGAGGAGAGAGGTGTCATTTGAGATCATCCGTACCATGTGGAACTATCTAGGGAAGAACAAGATCAAGTTCATCCCAGGTTTGATTGGTCCATTCTTAGAGGTTGCCCTGGTACCTGAGGTTGAGCTCCGGAAGGCTACCATCCCTATCTTCTTTGATATGATAAACTGTGAATTCAGCATCAAGAATAACTTCAAGATGGTGAGTGAAAACCTTTCAACTATTTAACATATTTAAAGAAAAGAATCTGACTTTTGACCATTCTGAGATCTTTTTCCGAAAATGATTTCTGCAGTTTCATAGAGAAATGCTACCTTTTTTTAAATAACATTTTAAATCAAAATTAACCTATTTTTTAGTGAAAGGTTGGGAGTAATTTTAGTGTGATGGTCGCATGGGAGAACAAGACCCTTTTCCATAAAGATTGTTATCAATTACAAATTCTAGGATTCTATGATGATTTTGCTCTAAAGTAATCAAATTTCAGCAAGAACTTAGGAAGCTTCCAAACAACTCACCCTGTACAAGAAATGGAAAGAATGCAAAAATTTAGAATATTTCATTAAATAGAACACAAATTTGACAGAAGCAGAAGTTGGCTTTCATGAAGAATAATAGACACTAATTTTGATTGCTTGCTATCAAAGCCTTCGATGTCTCACGCCTCATTCCCTCTCTTCCTCTTACAGTTTGAACGAGAGATTATTGGTCAGCTAGACGCTCTAGTAGAAGGTGGACGGGGAGATGAACAATTCAAGGATCTCTTCAAAGAAATGTAAGTTTTTATTCTCTCATGCAAAAACCTACTCTATTCATTTCTCAGAATGAGAGCAGAAGATAAAATTTAAACTTGTTAAGTGGGAAAAGATTGAATTACATATATTTGGTCCCTTCATTTAGTTGGCTTATTTTGTGGTATTTAGTAGTTTATGTATATTCACATTGGATAAACTTCTACTTTTATTTTCTTCATGTATGTGATAAATTACAAAGTTAAAACAATGTAACAATGAGAAAATACACCATGATACTGATATGATGCCATGTAAGAGATATGATACATCTTAGATACAAGAATACAATTCAGGTATGAAATATATATTTGAAATCCAGAATACTAAATAAAAAAATGACTACCTCATCGACTTAACTTCTGTAATATTGCTTTCAAAACTAATGCAGTCTCTCTTCTACAGCTGGAGTATCATTCACAAATGAAACACAAACTAAGTCAACGACCCATATTCCAAATTTTCAAACCACTGTCTAAATCTATGGGTTTATTAAAATGAAACTATCACTTTAAAGATAATGATTTTTCTTTTGCTATACAGTCTGTGTGATTTCTGTGGGAAGCATCAGTACTTAAACCAAAGTGGAGTGCACTTTGTGAACCTGGTAACCAAACTGCTGGACAGACTACTGGACTACCGGGCTATCATACATACAGACAACAAGGAGAATAGAATGAGCTGTATTGTCAATCTATTGGTAAGTTAAATCTTATCATTTGACATCTTGATAATGATAACTTTTCTTGAGGATCTGTGTGATAGTATTATATTATTAAGATAAATGTTGACTCATTACCATGGAAATATCACATTAAAATGGAAGTTAACCCTAAGAAAAAGATGATTTGGATCAAAAGATAAAAACTTAACAAGCATATTGCTGAAAATTGAAATCAGATGTGTTGTGAGAAAGCTTTTGCAAACATAAACTTCTGATTTCATACAATGTGCTGCACTCGAACCAGGTGAGGTAATGGGTACCAGCAGGTAGTATTCCTCGAAAAGCTGTCCATACCAGAATCGGTAGACTAGCTTAGCCGAGGTAATATAGGAGCGCCTTGAGCACCTAGCAAGGTGGATATGTGCGCTATGCAAATCCTATATTATTTATTATCTTTAATTCTAAGTTAAATTTTAGTTGTAGTTGTGGAGGCCTCCCCCCCTCCCCTCCTTCATACACCATACACCTCGGTAAACACATGTATGTACCTTCTTTTCATTGTTTGCTATAGAACTTCTACAAGGACATGGACAGACAAGATATGTATACTAGATACCTCTATAAACTCTGTGATCTACATCTGGAATGTGATAACTACACAGAGGCTGGATTCACGCTTCAGCTTCAAGCAGACAGGCTCAAGGTATAGTGCTCAGTCAGAGGCTGCAGGGCCCATGATTAATCAGGCAAAAACAAACTTTCAAAGGATTTCTATTTCTGATTTCTGTTTCATACAAAAATTTATGGATTTTCTACTCTCTTTTTTTTCTCTTTCAACTTCTGTTATTGATAGAGAATGGGAGATCAAATAGTTTGATTTAAAAATTATATCAAACCAACATTCTAACAGATTTTCATTTTGATATGAAAAAAAATGGAAATGAAGAGAAGAGTGTTATTTGAATGGGACAATAGAGGTTGCTTTATAAGGTTACAGTGTTAAAAGCATGGGTATAATAATATTGATATTAAAACTATACAAAGAGAAGCTCGTATTGCTTCAACACTTCCATCTAATTTATTTTTCTTGTGAAATTGTTTTCACCTTGTCATATTATGTAGCCTCTTTTGTGATTGATTCTCACTGATTTCACCTTTGCACCTAAAAAATCTAATTTCCGTATGACTGTTGATGTATAGTTCAATAAAAAAATAAATGAAATATTTATTTATTTGAATATCCAGTGGTCAGATTCACCATTGCTGACATCAAGTGACAAGTACCCGGAGGCGATGACTGATAGACAACTCAAGGAAGTACTCTACTATGACATCATTGAATTCTTTGATAAGGGCAAGGTCAGTTGGAATGCCTGTCATTTTGATATTCAATTCATATTAATTGATTATTTCATCAATATTAATTTATCGAATTGGTGAGATATAGATATATATTTTTGTCTTTCATCTTAAAAGTTCTTAAAAGTAAAACTATATATAAGTTCATACTCATTGGTTTATCATGTCTCAAAATTTTACTGGAGTATTAATTGGTTATTAGACATTTCTTTCAAAAAAAATTGTTTATTTTCAATGTTGTTGCGGTTATCACTTACATCGAATATTTCACTGTTTATGTTTATATATTATGTTTTTACTTTGTAAATCTTTCTCAATTCAGCCACTGGCTGCGATGAAATGATAATAAAACCTTCAATTCAATTCAATATTCCTGATAAAAGAGGAATTTTTGAAGGGAAAGTTTCTTTTATTTTTTTTTTGGGGGGGGCAAGTTTTCATAGAGAGACAGTATTTAAGGCATTTCTAACATGTTGCCAGATTTAATATTTCAATCATTTTTGTCCTTTAAACACTTTTAAAATCAAATGATATCGATGCAATGAAAATTGGCACAGTTTGTGAAGTAATCAAGTTATATTTGTTCTTTCTTTTAGATGTGGGAGAGGGGTATTGCCCTATGCAAGGAGTTATGCAATCAATACGAGAGGGAAACGTTTGACTATGTTCAGATGAGTGAAATACTGGTAAGTTTGTATTGTGGATGTGCTGTTTGAATTAATGATTGTTTTCATTGGATGCACAAATGTTTTGGAAAGGATGTGAATGTCAAAAATTGCAATGTCCAACAGTCACATTTTATTAAAAACATGCGCCAAATATGTGTTTCGTTATGGAACTTTCACCGATTGCTCATTGAGTCGTTGTAGTTTGGTGAAATTTTAGAAATAATCTAAACTAGATGTATGATTGTAATGGAAGAGAGGGGAAATCCTGTTCATGGAGCTATATGTATACTATCAGTATGAAAGGGAAATATTAAATTATTGCAATTGTAAAAGATGATCTTTGAAGGTTTGCACGATGGAGAGAATTATGTAGTATGTAGTCCTGAAAAGAACGGTCTGCTTATCTTTCTTAAAAGAACATTTGTATAGTTTTGTCATACCTAATTTTGTTCTGTTTACAACCCAGATAGCAAATTAGTCTGAAAAATATTGCCTAATAAAATAACTTTATAGATGATTGATCCTTACCGATCATTAGTGACATTTTACTACTTTTTATTTCTGACCAATAATTCAAGTAAGTCTTAATTCATATATTTCTGAATACTATAGAGACATCCGCTTCCCTAATCTTATTTGTCTTTCTCCAAGATCTGGAACTAGTCTTTGCCACCATCTAAACTATAGGGATAAGTATTAGACCACTTAACATTGATAATGTTTGTTTTGTTGTAATCAGAGGCGGCAGGCTAACCTGTATGATAACATCATGAAGGTTCCGAGACCATCACCAGAGTACTTCAAGGTCTGGTACATAGGCCAAGCCTTCCCAGCGTTCCTCAAGGTTAGTTTATTCAAATTTGACATTCCACTTAGTACGATTAACTAGTTGTAGCCTTACTTGATCAGCTGTCGTTCCTCAAGTTGGCAACATGGGGTATTATCTGTCATTGCTAAACTTTTCCTTTTAATCATGATTCTGGATTAAAGATTGATTTGGAACTAGAGCAAGATTGATGTTCCCTGGTTGGAGACACATGCATATATCAAGATTTTTTTTTCTTTTTTTCTTTCCTTTTTATTCCAGAGAATAAAAAAGAACCTTGAGTTGCAGTTCATAAGGGCACTTGTATGCAAGAACCACTATTTATAATGACTGCTATAGATAATATGTGGCTGAATGAATGACAGGACAAGCAAACTAGACCAACACATCAATGTTTGTCAGGTCTGTCATTGATGAGGACCACTATTTATAAGAACTGTTATTCGTAAATCAATTCAATGTCTTTCTTATTTAGAATCGAGTGTTCATCTACAGGGGGAAGGAGTATGAGAGATTAGCAGATTTTGTTGCTAGGCAACAACAGCTGTATCCGAGTGCAACCCTCCTTAACAAGACCACACCCCCTGACAAGGAGCTCTTTGAAAATAAGGGCCAAAGTATCCTTTTTCATCATGATTTGAAAATAACACCAAGACTATATTCTTACAAAAATCTATTCTAGTTTATATTCTTAATCTTAAGACATTGACAGAATTATTTATTAAGTTGTGCATGTATATATATCTATATATATATATATATATATATATATATATACAGTATATATTTAAAAGTATCATGATGTTTGCTTATCACACTTCTTTCAATGAAAATGCTATGATTTGGAACCCCTTCTCATTGTTTTTTTTTTTTGTCTTGTAAATTTTTTTCATCCATTCTGAAATCAATGACTCATCAGGCATAATTGGATGATCCCCTAATTCATATGAAGTTGGTTATATGTCTTTGTTATAAAGAGAAAAGTTCAACTGTTGTGTATGTTCCTTAATGCAATTGTACATTAGTTCTTCAAATCGTACCTGTGCAACCCAAACGAGATACTAAGAAGGAATTCAGAGGAAAGAACATCAGTGAACAGATTCTGAGGTTGGTTAATATGAATGAAAATGATGATGACGATGATGATGATGATGGTGGTGATGGTGGTGGTGATGATGATGATGATGAAATCGATGATGCTGATGATGATGATGATGATGAAATCAATGATGATGATGAAATTGATGATGATGTTGAAATTGATGATGATGATGATGAAATCAATGATGATGATGATGAAATCAATGATGATGATGATGATGAAATCAATGATAATGATGATGTTGATGATGATGATGGTGATGAAAATTGCAAATTGTAATTGAAATATTTCATAAAATTACATTGATGATGGAGGCTGCACTCTTCTGCAAAAGATATTACTTTTTATTTTAAAAATCAGTTTCTCTCTTTCAACTTCTTGCATGTCAAGGCCAGGCTACTCTTTGCCAAGACATTGATTCTTACCATGTCGGATTTGATATTTTTGGGCTGTGGAGCATTGTTAACTTCTCACCATTGTGTGATGTGGCTTTATTCTGCTTTAGTGTGGAGATTTTATGTCATTATCTGGCATTAGTAGTATTTTCGTGTGACTTCATGGTGTATCCTGTCCATTATCTTTCAGCTACTACTCAGTGAATGAAGTACAGAAGTTCACCTACTCTAGACCGTTCCATAAAGAACAGAAAGACAGAGAGAATGAGTTCAAGGTGAGTACTCATCATACCTGTGTAGATCTCACATTTTAGAAAATTCCCATGGAAATTTCATGAAAATTTGGATGTCTTGCCCCAACTTTTTCTCCATGTTTGCTACACATCACAACCTCCTCAAGCCATGATAATTTTAGATCATACAACCTTTTATGTAAACAAAGGGCTACCCAGAGATAAATCATTTCAGTAAAGCTGCAAATCAAGAGGTCAGATAAAGAACAGAAAGACAGAGAGAATGAGTTCAAGGTCAGTGCATTTATGGATCAGAAAATTCTATATACAATTTATAAAATATACAGATGGGCTTTCACGTAATTAAACTTTTTGGTGCATCTGACTCCTATAGTTCTCAATTATACACTTTACGAACCACTCTGTCCATGTTGTTTTGAAAACATTACAACTTTTCATATAAACCAGAAAATCAAGATCAATCATTTTCTGAGAAGTCCGACAAATAGGGGGTTGGACGTATTTGCCCAGATAGATATTTTGAGATTATTACAACTTTTCATGTAACCAGAAAAAATACCCAGAGAGAAATCATTTCAGTATTATTGCAAATTGAGGAGGTCAGACATGCATATTTTATTGAATCACCAATAAAGTTATCATTTGCCTGTTTCCAGTCATGTTTCATTCATTCTCATATGTTTTTGATAGTTTAGGTAGTCATAGCCACAGGGGGAGTTAAAAAGCCACATAGGTACAGGCCTGGAACTGTCACCCTGTCAACTTTCCTTTGTGTATGTTGGTAATCCTTTCATTTTGTTTGAACAGACTATGTGGATAGAGCGGACACACTTCACAACGGAGTATAAGCTACCTGGCAATCTCAGATGGTTTGAGGTGGTAGAATCATGCACGGTGAGTTAACCCGTTCAATCCTACTTCTGTGCACTTAATTGTTGTATTCAGAGTGACCTGATTTGATATGGTCAAAACAGAAGTCTTACCTAGTACATACATTAAGGCATTCTGGAATGTGAAATATTGGGTAAATTTCATTAGGTCAAAGGTCAGATATCACAGGAATTTATGTGAAAGAAATGGCTCTTGTTTATTCTGCCAATATATAATAATATTAATGATAATAATAACAAGCTAATGAAAACATGTGGGACTGGCAGTGATTTTTTTCTAGGGGAAGGGGGGAGGGATGGGGTAGGGGCTAATGGAGCCCTTTGTTATTTTGAATACAGCGACAGTCTTTACAAGTGTGATCCCCTGTAATCTATCAGTGGTTCAGGAAATTAACATCAGTGCACTGTTTATGAAACTTATGCTCTACCAACTGAAGAGTAAAGAGGTCCTGGGGTGACAGATCTTTTTATGTTGCAGGCCCCAATTATGGAATTCACTCCCATCGGACATCAAGTCTTGCAAGTCACCAGAACTCTTCCAAAACAAATTAAAGTCTCACCCTATGAAGCAAGCATGTGCTTAACTTTTGTCGGATTACTTTCAGTGCTTAGAAACTGTATTGTATTAAGTGCAATATAAAAGCTCCATATTATTTATTATTTACTTGTTACTTTGATTTCCAGCTTAAACTGTAATTTAAAGTGTAATTTTTCTTGTCATTTTTTTTCTATTTTAAGTATTTATTGATTTCATTTTCTGGATTGATGAAGTTGCTCATGGTGCGCCCTGAGTGCCATTATCCACAGACATATGGGCTATATAAATCTTAGATTATTATTATTATTATTATTTTGTACACTTAATATATTGCATTAACAGGAGGAATTGAGTCCAATCCAGAATGCCATTGAGAACATGGAAGACGTGAATCGTAAGCTGAGGGCGCTAATCATCCAGCATGAAGAAGATCAGAACCTTCCCATCAACCCCCTGAGTCTCCAGCTCAACGGTGTCATCGACTCGGCCGTCATGGGTGGACCGGTCATGTATGAAAGGGTGAGAATGCTGTCTTCAGATTGATGATGTTCATCTTTACGTTCTTAACAATGTTTGAAATGATGTCTGGTTCTCCTTTTGTTGCATTGGGATTGCATTATATCGTATGTAGGAAACGCAAGTACCTGATGGATATTTGTACAGCATAAACACATGCACATACTAGTGATAGAGTTCTATTTACACAAGGAATATCTCACTAATCACCTTTCTGGAAGGTTAGGATATGGAGCGGTCATCATTGCAAGATCCAGAGATTTCCATTCAAGATTCATTGACAAGTACTATATATTAGCAACTGAGAAAAATATGAAAAAAACCAAGTAAGCAAATGTAGATTTTGATATGATTTATCAAATGCACAATATACAATATAATACCCAAAATTTTAGACATGAATTCTTCTGTTGTTTTTTCAAGGCATTCTGTGTTGAGGATTATGTAGCACAGCATCCTGAGGATAGCATTCATATATCTAGGCTCAAAGAGCTCTTTGCTGAGCAGGTAAGTGTTAGATTAAATTATGTTGGAGACTCTAATGTATGCAATCGGGACTGAGTTAAGTCCTGAAGCCATTGGCCCACATTCTAAATTCCAGATTGATTTAGGTTATGGTCTTACTCTGTGCTAAATTTATGCAAAGCTGAAAATGTGAAAATTTTGTTTACATTGTATGTTTCTTTATGTACACTGTGATCTTTCCCCATGGTTTAATGCTGTAGAAAACTATTCATATCATCATTTCCAGACAGTTTTGAATGATTGAGTTTAGCTTTAAATGTGCTGTAAACTGAACCTCTGCTGGTTTAGAGATATGTGTCCACATTGGCGGTTCGTATCTGAATTACAATTTTGTTTCAGAGTTTAAATCAAACCCAAGTTCATAATATGGACCATAAACATGTGACTTAGCCCAAGGCTAATGCCAAGACCCACCATATTTGGTTCCATTGACCCCCTTTTACTGTATGCACCATTATTCTTTGTCACAAAGTATTTCATAATTTGATTGCCAACAACTCACCCACAAAAACATTTTGAGCATGTTCAAAATTTTCTGTGTGCAAATCAGACTTGCGTGCGCTTCTGTGGGCAAGATATGTGACTGGGCCTTAAATGACTGTACATCTTTCATGTATTGTGTGTTTCTGCATAGATCCCGCTGGTGGAATTAGGGTTGACGTTACACAGAAACAAGATGTCAGAGGACCTACGACCCTTCCAACGAAAGATGGAAGATCAGTTTCAGAAAAGAAGATCGATCGTTGAAGAGCGTTATGGCAAGAAGGTGGGGAAGGATGATGCAAGTTCTTTGAAAGATTTCAATTATATAATTTGCGCAGGAAATAATTTTGCTTACCAAAGATTAGTCGTGTTTTTGGTTATATGAGAAAAGCTCTCAACTATGTTCTGTATAGTCCTATTTAAAAATATGCTGCTCAGATGACTGTGTAGCAGTTTTTAAAAAAGATGTGGAACAAATTATGATGCAATACTAGGAAAAGCATTCTTTAACATACATATGTTACTATGATACTTTTACTGTCGTTGAAGCTCATCAGTTTTATGCATCAATGTTGCCCTCTTGTATATGTTCATGTGAGTTTATGTGAGTTTATGCTAAGTGTAGGAACTGAAATCATGCTCGTATCCACCTATGATTCAGCAGGTTTCCTATGCTATTTGTCATTAAAATTACTTTTTTTCTCTCAATTTTGTCCTTTTATATACTCGCAAATCCTAATATAGTGTAATATCACTGCCATTTTTATATTTGTTACTTATGATGTGGAAAAGCTTCAGTATGTCTATGTTTGATATTTTCCAAAATATTTTTCTGATGACTTGTATTTGTTTTCAAGAGAGTATGTACTTCCTTTAAAATCTTGTAGAAATACTGTGAAAAGGGCTTCTTAAAAAATTGGCTTTGTAATGCTGAATGGTTGTATCACTAAATGCTGACACTCCTCTCTTGATTCTCTCTGTTCAGTTGATAGAGCACTTTGCGTTGACACCCAACGACAAGTTAATCCAGTCTTTTGCTAGACGACACTCAAGAGGACAGACATACTCGGGGCGCCCTCTATCATCCATGTCAACCTCATCAACATCTTCGGACACACAAGGTTCCCGTAGTAGTATCATCTCAAATCCAGAAAAAGAGTAAGTAGTCCTTTTCATTTGATTTTTGGGAATAAACTGCAGTGACTTTTAACATGTTGTCCAAGTCCTAGAATAATACCAATGGGAAAGGGTGCTTTACACTCTATAAGTTCTGTAACACAGAGAGAATGCTCAATTTTACAATCAATAGTAATATGCTTTACTATACCCTTCCAATCATATCAATGGTAAGATTGATTGTATTGTCGATACCTATTTCTTGGTTTCTGGGTCCTGTATTATTTAAGAAACGGTCAATTTTAGAATTAATTGACTTTCTTACAGATATGGCAAACCATGTACAAAAAAGTTGTATGTGATCGCAATTATTGTATTACTTTTGTTATATGGTTGCGCAGATATGTTTGCAGTAAATTTCACTGTAATGAAGTTGTAGAAAGTACTTGATAAAATCTGTTTCCGCTTTTGCTCTCCTATGTAAAATTTTGTCCAATTTGTCTACGATGTTGTGTTTCTGTTGGCTAATTTATGCATGAAGCACTTATCCTACAGTTTTATTTTTGTTTATGTTGTTGCATGAAGAAATAAATATATAACCCACAGTTTGATTTTGAAAGGAAGGCCTATGTATTGGTTACAGCACTGTCCTAAAATGGTGTACTAGTATACTGTCAATCTACTGATATCACAAATTGTGAGTCATTCGTAAGCTCCGAATGTGACTGATTAAAATCATTTTAAAATGTGGAAGGCAAGCATCACCTTACAAAGTTCATGACATCATTTTTGTATAACATTATGCAGTGAAGTCATTCAGAACGATTAATCCATAGAGCAAAGAAGATGAAATCAATACATAGATTGATTCCAAAAAGCAAAAATATCTACAAAATTGAAATCTTGAAAACATGACAAAAGAACAAATTGTTCTTAAACTGAAATGATAGAAGGGGATTGCTCATGACCAAATCAACAAAAATCATCAGAAAACAACAATGTCACGAAAAAAGCCTGTATCAACCAATATTAATGGAGTTATTTTTTTGGATGAGTATGTACATTATTACACATTGATGCCTAAACAACATGATATCTTGTGTACAGTATGTGTAAGATTTTTGAAACAATCTGTGACATCTTAAGTTATTGACAGTATTGAAAAGTTGGCTGCATGGATTTTAAATGTTGATGTTTTGTATGTCTTTGTATTCATTCACAAGGAAACAATGGATAGTGTATACTCTTTCTTACTCTTCTTCTTCAGAAACTGAGGCTAAATTGCACCTCTTGGCACCTGTGCATGTTTATATGCAAATATAATTTCAACCCTAGCTCTTTTCTATGTGAAAAAAAAAACGTGTTTACTTTTTCTGAGGCAATTTTACTCATATACACGTATATCAAAGAATAATATTAAAGTCACTGCAACAAGCAATATGCCTTTAAGTAAAAGAGTAAGCACACATACCTGCCAATAAATGAAAAATATGCTCGCATTTGGCATTATATTAATCTCTTGAGAATCTCAATCAACTGATTACACACTTGAATCTCATAAAAACCATGATATTTCTATCATGTTAAGAGACATGCTAATGAAACCATTAAAAAATGAATGTTTAACAGTGCATGTGTGTGTTTTTTAAATGCTCTAACTTTTCAAGGAAAGCAAGTTGATTTTTTTTGTTATTTTGGGGGATTTTCACAAACCGGTTACCTTTGCTAGGTAGCCTTAACCGTTATGCATGCATTGTTTCTTTTAAATAGTAACAGCTACCTAAGTGTTCCGCAGAAGCTGACCAATAAACATCGGTCACTGTCGTAAGTATTTTTTCCCTGGTGATTTGTGATAGAGGGACATATAGTATGCTTCTCACCACACATGTATTACCCATTACTAGTTCACCAGCTGATAGAGTCATGTTAACAAGACGCCATTATATGCACATCATGTAGGACCAACTTCTGTTTATGGTTTTACTTTCTAGAGAAGTTTATCTTGGAGGTACAATTATCAACAACTGATTGATTTTCATTGAAGTAAAAATCAATTCATTTCTATTTTAATCTGAAATAGTACTAGAAATGTTCTTGGAAGTTGTATTTTTTAATTTATTTTTGTGCCTTGATCTGTTTGAACACAATGAAGGCAAAAATAAAATTTTAGCATAAATAATGTCTTTCTTGTTTACTCTCCCCTTACCTCTGTGTTAAACTTGGTCTCAAATTAATTTACTTATAACTTTAAAATCATGTGGTGAATAATCAAAGAAATAGTCTCCCGCCTTTTTACAACTATCTTCTGGGTAAATGAAATTCTTGCTGAAAAGATTTAAATTTATATTAATTCTGAAACAAACTGGAATTGATTATTGAAAAATAGATATTTCCCCACAAGATATATTTCCAGAGTATCAAGAACTGTGTTGCCATCATGAGATTGGGTGGATTAATGATTGTATTTTTCTGCTATATTCATTTATGTTTGTAGTTAAAATCTGCCTCCAGTTTGAAATTGATTTTATTGTAAGATTTATGGCTAAGTAACTTGTTTTGGTGTTGGTCTGCATCACAGATTCTCATTTATGTCATTTGATATTTATGCATCTTTTTTTAAATTCATTCATACTCATACATACAGATTAATACATACAATAATTCCTGTTATTGCATGATTTGCTGTGATATTAACATCATCATTCTAAATTACCCTTGGTTAAGGACGTTTATTGTGTATTCTTCAAGACCTAAGGCATCATTAGACATTATTGATCAGAATTCATATACCTTTCACATTATTATGAAAGTTTCATTATTTATATCTGATCTGAATTACCTTTATAATATTCTGTATGTACATAGAAGTAATTTTTCAGTATTGTAATATGAATTCCTGGGTACTAATATTTAGTAACTCAAAGTTATTATCTTCATCATGATATTTGCATGATATCAGTCTATGATGGATGTTTGAATGAAACGTGAATCATTGTGAAAATTAAATTGAATAGAGAGGGGTAGACAAATTGAGATAGAGAGAAAGACAGATAGAGTGATAGAGATTAAAAAAGATGGAAAAGAACGAGAGAGACTGTGATAGGTACAGAGATGTACAGCATTTCACTAAGCTTTTTTCAACTCATTTATTGAGAATTTAATATTGATGGATTTATGTTTTGACAATTTTTATCAGAAATCTCAGTTCCCAACCATGGCTTAAAAGACAATTATCTTTGTCGTAAGTATATGACCTTCCTTGCAAGATAAATTGCTTTCAAAAATGGCGTTATATTTCCAACAAATTTTAGACATACCAGTGAGAAATGATTTGTTTGGCTGCCACATCTTTTCATATACCACGTCGCATTCAAAGCAAAAACATTTTGTGTGGGATATTGTGTGAAAAGTCATATTGTCCCCAAGATTTTACGAATTTGTGCTTTATTCCCAGCATTTGCTAATTTCACCTCATACAATTGAAAAGTTATCATATGGGACATCCTGGTCATTGTTGAATTCAGTACATTATTTTACATTGTATTTTACTTACATTTTCAGTAAAATTCTAATGTGATTTGGTAATTTGGCTCAGTATTTTAGCTGAAATTTTGAAGTAGCTCTCAATGAGACTTAAAAATCTAATTGATTTAATGGTTTTGAATGGCAGATAAAGATTTTGTAAGGGCTTTGTAATATTGAATGCAGTGTACGTTTTGTGTGACATCTTAATTGTGCATTATTTTTGCAATGACAGTGCAAAAATTAAGGCTTGAATTTGATTTTAATGCTAGGTAAAAAGAGCCAACCAAAATGCTTTATTAAGGTTTTAGTGTAATTCAAGAATGAGTTGAATGGTCCGACTAAAAATTCCAATTCAGAATATTGATATGCACTTGGCTAACTAAAATGGCAATGTTGCCAATTACTGAATTCAATTTGAGGCTTTAAGCAAAATACTTAAAAAAATTTCACCTCATCAATAAGTACTAAGATGAGAACAAGACCAGTATCTTAGCATAGGATCATGTGAAAAGATGTCTCATATTTCTTTAAGCTGATCAATTTGAATCCTGGAAATATTAAAAAACATTTTTTTTCTTTTACAATAAGACCTATTTTCAAAGAGTAGTTCCAAGTTATTGGGTTTCAGATACTAGTGGTAATTCTATTTGTACTTACATTGTTGTTCATTCATGTATGAATAAGGAATAAAGCAATTTCACGATATACTTTCATATTTTTCTATCAGAAATATAAACACCCAGACTAGACTTATTAGGCAATACTCATTACCGTAAGTACATGTGTGATAAATGCAACGAGTACCAAAGAAATATTCAAAGTTGCAGCACTAATGCACTTACATGTTTGTAAGATGTTAGATTGCCCTTACACTAACACTTATACTTGACTTACTAATTCAAGTAGAACTATCAATCTGTTTAAAAAATGCTGAAATTTCCCTTATCTTTGAAAAAGAAAGATTGCTATTAATATCAAGATGTGTATTATTTTCTTAGTCATTTGAAGAGGAAATAAAATGACCTGGGGCCCGTTGCAGAAAGAGTTGCGTTTAAACGCAAGTCAAAAAATCAATCGCAAGTCAAAAATGCGCGCTGTTGATTGGTTGAAAATCAAGTTGCGCATGATTTTTAGAGTTGCGTTTGATTGCAACTCTTTCTGCAACGGGCCCCTGTAGGACTAATGATTCCATAGAGAAAGAAGGCAGTATTAGTGAGCCCAATTCCAATTAAATTTCTAATATCTTTTATCTATCAAAAGGGTATTGATTAGTGGTTTGACTCTATGGGGGTGACTATAGAAAGCCTGTGGTAGAAATTTTATTCATTTGGGATACTCTAACTAGTGAAAATTCTGCTTTGAGTGAGAAATGCAGTAGTTCTCTTGAGCTTGAATAAAAAAAAATCAGGGGTCCATTTCATAAAGGACTTCCAACTGTTGTAACTTTGCCATAATGGCAATTACCATGGTAACAGGGCTCAGCAGCCAATCAAAATCAAGGTTGCCATGGTAGTTGTCATAATGGCAAAGTTACAACAGTTGCAAGTCCTTATATGAAACAGGCCCCAGGTCTTGGATGTTAAAGAACGTCAGAGTTTATCAGGTTTGTCATTTTTTTGTTTTAAACCAGAGGTTACATGTACATGTAGATATGAATTATGAAGTAGATTTAAATCAGAGGTTACATGTAGGTATGAACTATGAAGTAGATTTGAATCAAAGGCCTGATAGAATTAGAGTGGGTAGGAATATATGAGCAGCATCAATATTTCTTCTTTGTATCAGTTGGTGGGGTAGGGTTGGACATGTTTCAATGACACAACAGTGTGCTATGCAAATCATCCTATTTCATATAATCAAATCATTTTGTGTTAGCAGCTGGTTATTATGAAGCATTTGGTAGAGATCAATTTAAATTTCTTTTAATTCATTGGAATCAATACTAAGTCGTTGTAAGACCTAGGGGCCGTTTCATAAAGCTGTTTGTAAGTTAAGAGCAACTTTAAGAACGACTGGTGATCCTTTCTTGTGGTAAATGATGTGCACCATTATGTTCATTGGTAATTATTTAGCGCTTAAGAAAGGTTCACCAGCCGTTCTTAAAGTCGCTCTTAACTTACAGACAGCTTTATGGAAACACCCACCAGGCTTCTTTGTTAAAGTGTAATTTGGTATCATTCCATTGTTTGGCACAAGTGCTGCTTCATCCAATCATTTTGATTTTCAAATTTGTTTGTTCTTCCACTTCACTCTGATTTGTTTGTCTCTTTGTTTAAAACTTGTGTTCTGTGATCTACACAATTCTATAATCATTGATAATTGAGCAAACATTTCATTTTGCCTTTCATTACTTCTTGTTTCTCTTGAAATTTAATTTCTGATAGCACTTAATGAATACATGTGTTCTTTTCTCCTCTCTTTAATGCTTCAATTCTTTTTTTGTATTATGAGGTATATTACAAACTTTTATTGATTCCTCCCAATTCTTGTTCATTTTTAGAATCCAAGAACTTTTTGATTTCAATGAGTATCATATTTCATCTATTCTTAACCTTTAATATCATGTACAGTGTTAAGTATAGTCAGTTATGATACTTGTATATTGTGGAATTGTTTAGTGTTTGCCGTCTGTCTACATGAAATGGACATTACAAGTGGCATGTAGAGTTTCCAATATAGGATGATGATAATCATACATGTATTTATGACATCAAAATACAGCATTCGTAATCATGTGATACTTCCCCTCCTACCATGACAAATGAGTTTGGATGTTCAAGACACCCGAACTGCCTCAGACTAAATATTTCACCCCCATTTAACCTGACTTTGAGGCTAACCTACATGTACATGTATGCTATTGCTAGATTAAAAAAGGGTGAAATTCAGGAATTAGGGCCATCAGAGGCCCTATTGATTTACCTAAATGCCTTTGTCACTGGCCTTGAAGATTTTTGATACTTTTTTTCTTTTCCAATTTGTGCTATAATGAAGAAGCTTGCCTCTAAGGAAAATGATCTTGCCCTTAAAATATTAAAATCTAAAGCCCAGAGGACAGTACATGTACATGTATATTGTCATATGATCATATCATATATCTATATGATCTAATTAGGTGTTTTGCATACATCATGCAGTCTTTATTGTAAGCAAGTGTGAATACTCCTTATGCTTTTTTTAGTTAATACATCTCATATCACTCTGCAATTTTTATTTATTTCAATTTTAATGCTTAACTATATTTTTCATATGAACATCGTGAGGAGAAATGTCTTCAAATAATATGATGCCTTTCTCTCAGTAATGAGTGTCAATTTGCAGAATCAAACTAATATGATTTGGATATAGGTGTGAAAAAAACCCAGAATGTTCAAGTTTGGCACAAAAATATTATGATATAGGAATGATAAAGTTATGGCTGTTTGAAAATTCAGATAATTTATCACCAAAAGATTTAAATTTCTTAAAATTTGTCTATTTTAAGTTTCAACCTCAATAGATCAGCTTTTCTGCATTTTCTACTCTGAAGTTAGTCTTCTTTTGGGTTGGTTTTTGCAAGTTGAGATTTATGGCACATTTGAGTGTAATTAGAATGGGGAAAGGGGCAAGCTAGAGGATGGTATTAAAAATAAGCAGGTTTGCTTTATTTCTTCTGTCAGTCATTCTTTAGTATAAATAATTAGCTCTTATTGCCCATCCAGCTTTACACTTTATATAAATGTAGACAAGTTGAAATGCATTATTTGTTTTCAATTTGATTTGACAAAAATCTGATTTATTTACATGTAGAGCGTAGCAAATTCAGGATAGTTATAGAAACAGTAAAATGATTGGTTAGATAACAGATTGCTGAGTCCGGGGGTCAGAGTAATAGTGGGGTGCTGGTTAGTCTGATAATAGCCTGCTGGTCAGTCAGTGGTAGACTACTGGTCAGTCATCTTGTTGGTCAGTTTGATGATAGATAGGCTGATGGTCAGTGGTAATGATATGGTGCTTACTGATCAGTTTGATAGTAGGCTGCTGGTCAGATGATTAACTGCTGATTATTTTGATTTTATACTGCTTGATACTAAATACTAGACTGTTGGTCAGTTGATAGACTGCTAGTCAATTAAAAATAGACTGGTGGTCAGTTAAAAATAGACTGCTGGTTAGTTAATAATAGCCTGCTGGTCAGTTGAAAGGCTGCTAGTCAGTTGAAAATAGACAGATGGTCAGTTAGACAAAAACTGATGGTCAGTTGAAAATTTACTGATGGTCAGCTGAAAATAGACTCGATGGTCAGTTTAAGGATAGGCTGCTGGTCAGATTGATAACAGGCTTTCTTGCAAGTTCCTCAACATCTGTAGTTTTGTTGGTTTGTGCACTAGATGAATAACTGGTCATAATCTTGTTTCGAATCTCGCTTCAAATCTGTGATAGGCCAACTCATGTCGAAGAGCAACAACCAATTACCACAGTTTAAAAATGTCACAAGTTGGTGTTGAAGTTGCAAAGAGAGTGATAGTAAGTTTGATATGAGACTCCAACATGAATTATATAATCTGGAAACACATATTTATTGTTTCTCCCTTCTCTTTCTATGTCATTCTATTCATTATGTGTACAGCAATCAGAGCATATCAAGCAAGTCGTCAGACAGGCACAACAGCAAGGGACAAGGAAGCCCTAGTAGGAACTCACCGGCCAAGATGCATCGGAACAGTAGAGATCTATCAACAGAAGACCTTGGTTCTATGGCAACCACACCATCCAAGGAGACACAGAAGCCGATCATCCTAGATGAAAAGGTGAGTGAGATGGGGGGATGGAAAGATGGACTGACTGGAGTAAGATGAAACAAACAGACTTATAGTTAGGATATTATAAACATATAAAATAATAGAGAGGATAGATAGATGGAGGCAAGGAAATAAGGCAGATATAACTATAAGGGACATACTGCTAGATACAGGCCTGATCAACCTTTATTCCCAACCTGTTTGATATCTAAAGAAATAATACCAAGGACTTGGAGAACTAGTTGTGTTTGATTGATGAGGGGATGGAGATACAAGTAGATATATACAGACAGACAGATTAACGGATTGACATACAAACTCAAGACAGGCAGACCAACAGACAGACATATACAGCAAATACCGTAAGGGGATTGATATGAACATATGAATCTCAAGAGAGGCATAGGGCCTAATTTCATAGAACTTTTTGATAGTTACAAAATTTTACAATACCCTCAACAACTCAGTGGGAAGGATCTAAGTAGGTTATTGCAAGAGCTAGTAAGATCCTGGAGGAAGGAATGTAGATGGGAAGGAACATTGACTCACATACCTAGAGACAAGAGCTATAGGACAAAGGGACATAAAGACACAAAAGAGGCAAGAAAGACAGGTAGATAAGGGAAAAATCAAAGATGGACAATTGTGTTTGTGATGTGATTAGTACCTTGGTCACATTTGCTCTGCGGCGGCCGTACGGCGAGTCGAAAAACCGCCGTTTTATTAATTTTGATTAAAACCACCTATAAGTAGTTGGTACAAAAAAATGTTAAAATGGCTGTTTTCGACTCGCCGTAGAGCAAATGTGACCAAGGTATAACATGATGGCTTTCAGACATTTTCATTGCGGGAAGCCAAAATGACATCGCTAAATTCATAGCTATGTTATTCTTTTATGGATCGTTCCAAACCTTCAATGATTAAGTGGAGGATACAAACGCATTCTTGAAAGAATGGTGTAAATGTAATTTCACCTCCTATTTTCAAGAAATATTGTCGGTTTTAGACTAGATTTTTTTTTACCCCTCATGCCACCCCTGTGGTGATGGTGTCTACTAATTTTACCCCTTGGTGTATTGGATGATATTAGCATTGTTATAACTTGTATTTATCGACTAAATCCTTCTTTCATCTTTTCCTCCATAGAAGATAAATAATTGCAGGCTTTATGTGTATTAATATTTATTAGACATACATATCAAAGTGTTTGATAAAATACTTACCGGTAGATCAAGATCCATTAGGCATAAAAATCCTAGATTAATATATTTTTAAAAAAGTAGAGGGAAATCAAATTATATATTCTGTATTTTGTATTTTTATAAAGGAATCACTCTTCATGTGTAAATCTAGTTGCAAATTATAGAAAGAATTTGGAAGAAAATGTACAAGTGTTTCTGTCATCATCAACTACAACGTACAAGGCCACAACGTTTTTTTTTTTTAATCATATTTCCAAGGATCTACCTTATGTAAAGACAATACTCGGTGCTAGTTTTATTAACATACCTAATAATTTGACCTAAACTATTTTATATCACATAATCTAAGCATATATATTTAAGTAATCTAACATTCACAAACAAGGCATCATCTTCCCCATGGCTATTACTGGTGTACATTGTCTGTTTCAATATTGTAGGACTAAGGATGAATATTTCAAATCACTTTAATTTCATTATTTCATTTTTTTTATCTTGACTTTTTGGTGTTAATAATTTGGCTTAGCTTTATATTGATTCAAATGATACATGGCCTTTGTTGGATTTATCCTAGCTTTGTTTATAATTATAAAGAATGCTTTGGGTCTGTCCTATAAAATCCCCAAACATGACTTTTTTAAAGATTTTGTTTGAAAGCTCCTTTTGTTTGCTTTTTGAAAAAAAAATACACTAAAGACCCACACACCTGTGTATGTCAGGAATGCACCAATCTTGCACCCACTCTGTCCCTAGATTAAATGCTATTTACCAGCTCTGCACAAGCTGTACTACAAATAAAGTCACAGACAAAATTTGTATTGCACAAATTGTATTTTGCCTTAAATATGCTATGCCAATTACTCTAGCTTCAGGTTTTGTAACAAGCTTGTTATACTATCTCAAGAGTATCTAGATTTTAGATTGTTCACTATGATATTGCATCATGCCATTGTATTTCCTTTTATATGTTTGTTGATATGGACAACAACCATTTTATTATCATTGGTGATATTATTGACTTTCATTGGGTTTCGTTCATCCTTAACAACAAATTCTTCCTGGAACACTGATATTTTTACTCTCGTGTGAGAAAATTATTGTTAGTGCTTACCAGGCCCTAAATCCTCCTTCCTTTTCCCTCTTCCAAGTTGCATTGCTTCTGATAACCATCAATATTGTGTTTCTTGATAGTGTTTATTTTACCTAGCTATAGGGGCCCAATCCCTTCTGCAAGTGGCTATCCCGTTCCAGCATTGTTTTTATTTCATTCTCTGTTAATACAACTGGATAGTTCCAAAATTCCTGATATATTTGCTTCTTAAGGATTTTATTATGTTTTGGAATGATTCATGTTGGGATATTGTCTATTTTTTCAATGAGTCAATTTCTTTTAAAAACTACAAATTCAGTTGTTTTCCTTGATAATTGCATGCATAGTTAAAGCATTGTACATCTGGGATTTTGGAAGGAGAGGGTATGATTTGTTGAATTCTGATTTTACAATGGAGCATGTTCTAATCTTCTGAGTGGTATATCTTCTCTCTTTCTCTAAAAAAAAAAACAATTTTTAAAATATGAATTAACTCTTCATGCGTTACGTTCGCATTATTGCACATCCGTAGGCGTGTTTCGTTCGCATTTTTGCACAACCACACATTTCCCATAGACGTCCCCTGTCCCATTGTTTTTCGAACAATGTATAGCCTGGCGTCTTTGTATACCATACATGTGTACCGATCGATCGCGCATGCAACATTTGTTTAGCGTTCGACGGATTATCGCAGTTTACAAATTACAGAAATGTTGAGTTTTCCAAAAAAATCAATACATCCTGATCACAGCCAGGAAGTTCATTGAAAAAGGATAGGATAAAACCCTCCTCACAAACAATACCATGGCCAGTTTTATTGTTAGGAGTCTGTGACTCATGGCACGAATGTGAATGAGACCCTAAAATAATGCAACACACAGGGGGTTTACAGGTGAACGCATGAAGAGTTAATAAACATTATGGGCATGTGTGGAATTAGTGACTTCACCTTGAAACTTTTTTTTTGATCGTTTTGGTTTATTTAACTTTGAAAAGTAATTTGAATGAAAAAAAAACTTGTATTACCCAACTAGAGTTTTAAAATCACTATACAGGAGATAAAGATTTTGGATTTTTTTAAGGTATTGATTGGATATTTTTTTGTCTTGTCTTGTCTCCCTTGTCTAATATAGAACTACATGCCACTCTTCCAACAGGTACTATACTATGTGTAAATATATCACTAGTCTTTCAACTTTTGCTTGCCTGTAACCCCCTCTCATCCTCTCGGTCTGTTTGTCTTGCTGTCTTTCTCCTTGTCCTGTCCATCTATCCCTCTCTGTTTCCCTCCTCTTTTTTCATTTTCTCTTTGTCTTACTCTCTACCTGACCCCTCCCTCTTTCTGAATATCTCCTTTTCTGCCTTTTTCATCTTCTTGCTCTCTTGACCTCACTCTGCATCTCTCTTGGTATGTGTATTTCTCTCTGGACATCACTCTTTTACTAACTTTCTTTATTCCTCTCTTCCCATCCCCTGCCATATTTCTTGTGGATATTGTGTCTTGTTCTATGTTTTTCTGTAAATCTGCCCCTTGACTTTCATTCTCTTCTTCTTATTCTCTTTTATATGTTATCCCTCTTTCTTATTTTCTCTCTCTCTCTCTGCTTGCATCATGTTTTTCTGCAATGGATGGTGTAGAAGTAGTGTCTAAAATGCACTTTGAAGTATAGCAAGTGTCCTGAATGCATTTGTAAATGTAGCTGTTTTTACATTATTGCTTTATTTGGAGGAAAAATTCAAATCGTCGTCAAAATCATTATGGAATACCTGTTACAGTCACAAAAATGCCACAGACAGGTTGTGAGAAACTGTAATTGACATTTGGAGAAGTATGTGTAGTTGTTATGAAAATGAAAAAGCGCATGCAGTTTTTTTTTTTTGTATAACTATAAGATTGTAGTTGTTTGTGTATGTGTGCATGTGCATGCAACACATTTGTTGCCAAAGAAGTATTTGTCATGTAAATAAAAAAGCTTGTGTGAAAGTTTGATTCAGTTTGATTTTTTAGTGGATTTTGTGGGGATTCTCATTAACTGATGAAGCTGAGTATTTTGTTTCATCTGCGAAGCAGAAGTCAGAGATAGGTGCTGCTTTGATGACAGACTCGACAGCTTTACAGTTGTCAATATCAAAATCTTAACCTGGGGTTAAGTTTTTGAAATGTCATCTTTACTTGGAGTCATATACCGCCTCAAGCACCGATACAGTCCCAGAAATGTCCCAAGACTGTATCGGCGTCGCCTTCAGTTGCTCGGACCCAAAATAAAGTATCCTGGGATAACCACACTTTGCTATATTTCTGCGACAAACTTTTGCTCTCAACCGATAGTAATAGCACTGAGACAGTCCCTTGACTGTTACAGTCTGCCTTCAGTGTGAAGGCACACCGCTATGTACACTACCAGGATATTTTGTTAAGTTACAACAGTATTCCCCCTGAATGGGGTGTATAAAGTGGAATAGAAAAAGAAAATCTACCATTGGATTCAGGTAATTTCTGCATTGTTTTGTGTATGATGAAATGCAGGGATTTGTGATGAAAATATGGTTGCAGTGTTTCTGCATGAAAGATGCACCTATTTTATTTTATAGTGCCTTATCCCCTCCTGCATTATCTCAGCAACAAAATTCCATCCTTTTCCTGGTTTATTTGTTTTCTATGAATAACTGTGGTAAGGGAATTCATGAATCCAGTATCATCGGTTAATTCAATGACCCATTCTTTGAAACAGATGGAGTAATCTGGGGAGCATTTCATGAAAGGACTTGTCGGACGTTTTATCCGACAGTTACCATAGAAACAGTGGCTCTCAGCCAATCAAAATTAAGGAAAGATGTCAGATCTGGCAACTTGTCAGACAAAAATGTTGATGAAATGCTCCCCTGTTTCTTCTGATGCTATCTTCATAGGTAGTCTATAGGCTACTTATGAATGGGGGGGGGGATGGGGAAAAAAGATGATATCTGTCAGTGCTCTAAATTCAAACTAAAATGTACTACATTTACTGTATGTTTACAATATGAATAACAAAATTGGACATGCTAATTGCTATAGGAAAAAATAATTTATTACGCTAATTTGTAGAAGGTAATACTGTATTATCATTCACATTAAATGGGTTGCCCAAAGAAAACTAATCTAGGTAGCTTCTACTGAAAATAATTGCTCAGAAATGTCATGCTGCCTTGCAATACATATATAATTTTCTCCCTAATCTCTCTCTCTCTCTGTCTTTTTTTTCTCCTGTGCATCTTGTGGGCAAGCAATTTCTTGTGCATGCTTTGATTTACTTTTTTTTCTTTCTGTTTTTGGATTTCCAATATATATTTGTATATCCTTTAACATTTTGTTTTCATCTTGATTATTATTTTACTTCATAAATAATTTTATTTCAGGTAATTTTTATGTTAGTCTCATACATGTAAGTGTTATTGGAAATAATAAAATAGCCCTGCATTCTCTCAATACAGGATTACATGTCAAGATAATTGATAAGTCAATTGTATGATCACAAGAATGTTTATCATACTTTGTTTGTGAGAATTATTTATTTCTATAAAATATTGCTACAGGAACAGGATAATTTTAAGATGGATCAAAATTGGTTACACTTACAACTTAGTGTTTTGTTATGTTTTACAAATTATGTAACCTAAATGTATGATTGAAGTAAACATGTAGAGGTATTAAGATCATAATTCCAATGTCTTTAAATGATTATTACATTGTATTTCACATATGTGTTGTTACTATATTTGAAAGAAAATTATGATCATGTCATGATGTATGTCTTGTTTTAAGTGTAATATTATTCAATGTTAATAAATGATTTTTTCATTTTGTATGTTTTTATCATTTGTTATTTAATGATCATATCACAATGCCATGAGTCATCTTTTATTTTTAGTCATCATTTATGGCTGTCATCTTCATCATGACATTCTTCCATTATTATTGTGATCATTATCATAACATGATGCTTAAGAATGCTGGCAGAATGAATCTATATTGATTCATGATCCCTTTGCCTCTTCCATTTACCATCATCACCACCATCATCTTGATCATCATCATCGTCATCATCACCATCAGTATCATCATCATGCTATCATTATCATCATCATCGTCATCACCATCATCGTTATCATCATCATCACCATCATCATCATCATCATCATCATTATCATCATCACCATTATCATCATCACCATCATTATCATCACCATTAATATCATTATCACTATCATCACCATCATCACCATTATCATCAGTATCATTATCGTTATCATCATCATCACCATCATTATCATTATTATCACCATCATCACCATCATCATCATCACCACCATTATCATCAGACATCATCATCATCATCACCAGCTATCAATATCATCATCACCTCCATCATCACCATCATCATCATCAGTATCATCTCTGCATCATCATTACCATGACCATCATTATCATCACCACCACTACTATCACCAGTGATGATCAATGTCCATATCAACATCATAATTCCCGACTCTGCCATCATCATTTTCTTTTTTCATCATGGCCTTAATTCAATTTACCGACCATCATCTTCCTTTTTATAAATTAAGAACCTCGAAAAATAAAGCTTTGAATCCTGTAATACAAATTATCAGTTTGCTGTCCAGGGTATTTGAAAGCAAATGACAAATCATGAAGGAAAAAATAATTCAATTTTCAATTCGTTCTGTCTAATTTTTCTATACCAAATAATTTTCTCACATTTTTATATCTGAAATATAAATAACATTTCTATCTGAAATTACTTATCAAGATATGAAACTATATTTCTTTTGCCCTATTTATTTATGAATTGTTCAGAACGATCATTTTGTGCATGATTTTTTTTATAATCACAATATTTATTTTTAAGCATGTCCCTATTGTATGTGAAATAATCCATTCTAATCTTAGTGATATTTTTTGTGCAAATGTGTTTAGACCAAATGAAAATGATTAGTTGAGAATCAGATAAGGGAACTTACTGTGATAAATTAAGGTTGTTATTTATTTGATGCATGCATAAGATTACAGCCGTCTAAAAATTGTCAAATGTTTTGATGCCTTATTCCAGGGTTTTTCTCTTTGTAGACGTAGGAAGTCATCAAGCTCGGTAAATGCTTAAGAAAATACACATCATATAATCTCTTTTTTATTAGATCACTTTGATTTAGAGATTTATTTTTATTTCTTTTCAGCTATGAGTTTATCAGTTAATGTTTGAATAAAAAAAGCATTTGAGTTTTGAGTGAAATTTCTTTTCAACACTGCTCATAACATTCTGAAAGACATGGTATATAGTATGAACTAACAATGAAATTTTGATTTGGAATTAAAGTCTGCAATTACTTATAAATTCAAATTATTCAACCAATTTTGTCTTCAGCATGAAACATTCTAGCTTTTCCTTAAAGATGTATCTTTTCTATCTAAAACAAGGAATCAACTGTTTTTATAAATGTTTCTTTTTCTTGCACATTGAATGCAGATTTTTTCACCTATTTTTTTCTGTTGAAAATTTATTTCCTCCTTGGTTTTTGTTGGCTTAGAAATGTATTACCTACAGCATATACAGATATGCCTTGTTGGCCTTCATACTTATAACATAAAAATCACTGTACTTTTGTTGAAGAAAGGAAACTTGTTTTTATTCTAAAATTTATAAATCATTTCATCATTGGACATAGGTTTTATTTTGAGTGAATGGATAAAAACCATGGTTTATTCAGATTTCATGTATAATTGAGCATGTACATTGGGAAATTTCCAAATTGAATGTAACACAAAAAATGGTTGATTCATTCTTGTTTCTTTGGTTGGAAATATCAGTTCACTTTCATAGATTTATATTATCAACAGTAGAATCATTTTTAAATAAACTATGATCTCATATAAATGAACAGTCATATCAATGAATTAAGTACCCTCTGACAAAAGTTCTCAATAGTTATGATTCTTCCTCAATGGACGCACTACATTAAAACCTAATGAATACATGAAATATACAAACCTTCATGCCTTCTGTATTCTGTAGTAAAACTCTGGGATAAGAAAGTGTTGGTTGAATGCAGTCTTGGAGTACCATAACTGCACTTATTTCACTTAGTTCACTAGTGATGATAGACCCTTTTGTCATGATAGATCTTGAAACCTTGGAATTTTTTATTACTTTGGAAATAGAAAAATTATATCAGGTTAACATATTTAATAGTTCATGCTTGGAATATCATGAAACAACATTTGTGGAGTTACTATAGTATTTTTGTTTAATTTTGTGATGGGGAAAATATTTGATGTCGTGAATATGCTGGCATTGTGGGATTGAATAAACATGTTCGAAGATGCAAAGGGCTTGTTTTTCATCTGATTGAATTATCAAACATTTTATGTTTAGTTGTAGTTACTGGGCTTAACATCAAAGTAGAACATTTTTGTTCAGTAAAAGTATACAGGTTTGTGTGGGAGTGTGCTTGTGCTTTTTGTTATGCCCTTGCCTGTTCCTTTGCATGCTTTATGTCAAGCATTGAACAAAGTACACTGTCATATCCAATGATAATGTCACGTTTTGACAAATATGTATGTAATTTGCAATAATGGAATTTCTGAAGGAGTTTATGTATTTGAAGCACTCTAATAATAATTCTTATTCTAAGAATGTGAATGCTAATGTTTCAACTTGAATTTCAGAGATTATATCCACTTATAGATGATCTTTGTCTTTTAGTTAGCATTTGTGGAACGCATACATTCATGTAACTCTGAGAGTAATTGGTTAAATTCATAAAGCTAGCAGATTGCCAAAATATTTAAGTTTTTAAATTTCAATACTTTATCTTTTACAGAGAACTTGATTGAATATTGATTGCTAAAATATTTAAGTTTTTAAATTTCAATACTTTATCTTTTACAGAGAACTTGATTGAATGTTACTGCACTTTTGGATAAGATAAACTTCTTGTTATAGACAAAATTGACCCTATATGAGTTGGATTTCAGCTAATGTAATTTGAGTTAGAAAAAAAAAGAAGAAAAATTTGTTGTTTGAGTTTTGGTGGTCTTTGCTTTTAAAGGAACTTGCATGGCTTTCACCTTTGCCCTCTTTATGTGCATCAAATGCATGAATGTTCTATATGCAAATAAATTGAGATATTAATATAAACAGACAATATTCAGTCATTTCTTAGCATAATATTTGTCATGGTATAAACTTAAGTGAAGTGTCAAAGTTAACCAAAATTTTCAAAGAAATCTAATTCTCAAATTTCAACTCAACCTCAATAGCTTAAAAACCAGATTTATTTGCATATGACAATTCCCCCATGATTCTCTAACATATGAAGAAAATAAAGCAAAACATACATGTTTGTCATGTATGGAAAATAATACAAGGTGTATGTAGCTTTTCAACAATCCTTAGGAAGATGGTGGTAGGTTAGGAACAAACAGTGGATCGGAATCGTTGAAGATTACAAAGAGTAAACATGGTATCTTTCAAGAAATATTCACATTGAAGAAAAACTGATATTATATATGTACATAATATGACCTGTATTTCATGTTTTCTCTTTATGATATCATTAGCTTTCAAGTGCCAGACCATTGAGAAAGGATATGAAGAAAGCTAACCATGTTCCAATGCAGAGACCCATTAGAGCAATGACTATGCATGCAATGAGTAAGTATTAGAAAACCATTACGATATAAGAATTATGTGTGCACCACTGTAGTCCTGCAGAAATCCTATTTCATAAAGGATGTGAGATTCTCATATGGAAATACAGGAAACCAATTTTTTTTTAAGGGTATAGTAATGTATTGATTAGAAGTGTAGCCTTACCGGTGTGAATGTCTCACAACTGGGAGGTCGGGGGTTCAAACCCCGGCCGTGTCAGACCAAAAGACGTTAAAAGATGGGAGTTGCTGCTACCTTGTTTGGTATTCAATGTTTAAAGGGATAGAGCCTCGTCGATCTGGCGCTGCACAGTGGCTGCCAGGCCCACGATCAATTGGGCAAAGCAGATTTTCGGAGTACTTCATTTCATGTCTATTTCGAACAATAAATTATGGATTTTCATTTTTTTTTTCAGAACCATTATAAAGCGAATTCAAATGTACATCATGCACAAATCTCAATAGAATGAGACACCCATTGTGATAATAGACATTTGTATACCAATGGTATATCATACACATTATGTCACATATGACTTGATTATTTTGTGTTGAACAGACCAGTCATCATCCACGTCTTCTCTCCAGTCGTCAGATGGGGACAGTGACGCACCCCCTAAGTTGCCCCCAAAGCAATCCAGTGGTGATTTCAGTCAAACCGAGGTCATCGATCAGAACAACCCTCCTCCAAAACCTGCAGGGTTTCCAGTTGCTTTCACCCCCCTCAAAGATAAGGTACAGTTCATTTTATAGTTGAAGGATGTTGCCCTTCTTCACATGTGTACTAAGATGAACCATGGTTAAAAGTCTGTGACTAAGTAGGCTTACTATGAGTAACAGAATGTGATATAAATCTCCAACAATATATTGTCTATTATTTAAAAACTAGGAATGATACTTGAAACATGTAGATTTATTCACTTAAAGGGATGGTCTGGGCTAAAAGTATTTATAGCTTAATAAATAGAGTAGAATTTACTGAGCAAAATGCCGTCAATTTCATCAAAATTGGATAACAAATAACAAAGTTATTGAATTTAAAATTTTGCAATATTTTGTGAAAACAGACATCATGACTATTCATTAGGTGGGCTGATGTCACATCTCCACTTGTTCTTTCGTATTTTTTTATATGAAATTAGGTTTATTCAAATTTGTTCCTCCAAGAACTAGAAAAATTGGATTGACAACTGATTTAGTGCATTAGATATTTATTGCTGCAACTTATTTCATTATAAGGGAGACACATTATTCACACAAGTATGAAATAGTGAAAAAATTATGATTTTATGTAATAAAATAAGAAAACGGAGAGTGGAGATGTGACATCATCAGCCCACCTAATGAATATTCATGACTCTTTTCACAAAATATTGCTAAACATTAAACTTCAATAACTTAATATTTGTTATCTGATTTTGATGAAATTTTCGGCATTTTGCTCAATGAATTCTACTCTAAATATTAAAATATTAATATTTTCAGCCCGGAACATCCCTTTAACCTTTGAATTATCTCTTACAAAGCTTTGTCTTTTAATGATATTCTTTTATTATTATGGAAGTAAAAATAACCTGTGGGACACTATCTTTCATTAGAGTTACAAAGATAATTTGTAGTATGTGAAGTTTGCCATAAATCCAGAGGCAGTGTTTCATGGGATGGGCATGGCAGAGGCTACTGATATGATTTTTCAAGTAGTGAGGAAGACAGAAGAAAGAAGAGTATCAGATGAAAGCTCTGGGCCATGTTCCTTTGTTATCCCTGTCCAACTGACAAAAAAACCTTGGTCCCATTTCATAAAGACTTGTTATAACAACAAATGAACCATTTCTATAACAAATTTACCATCAGCCAATCAGATTGAAAGATCTCAGTACCTTTAAACTGTTATTGCGAATTTGTTTTTAAAACAAGTTTTATGAAACCGATCCCTGATGTCATCTTTAGGTTGTCTTGCCCCCATCCCTCCATCAAAACACTTGGTGCTACCTATCAATTGTAGATGTCTTTACCCTACAACTCGTCTTAAAATATCTTTTCATTATATCATTTTGTAAGACGTCATTTTCTATTTTGATTTCAGGACCAGTCACCTCCTCCGCTGCCCATCAAAGGATCATTAAACAACACACCTCCTATCAGTAGAAAGGACTCAAAACCTTTGGACCATATACAGGATTCCTTGACCAATGAACCTCCAGAGAAACCCTGACAGAAACTTTCTGTCATCCCAAGGACTTAATAAGTATATGATCTCTGAAAGGAATCCTAGATTGAACCTTCAAAGAAACATCAATAATGCCTCTTAATGGCTAGGAAGACAGACAACCTTAAGATCATGGAAGGGCTCCTTGACCGATGGATATCCGCAAAACCTTGACCAAATTAACTAGTCGTCCTCAAGGACTTACAGGTGTATAATCACTTGAAGGAACCTAAGACTGAACTTCTGAGAATCCTCAAAGATGCCCATTATTAATTAAAAGGATAGAGAAACAAGACCACATTGACAAATCCTAGAGTGATTGAGTACCACTGAAACCAAGATATTCATTACAAGAAGGAAGGGATCACTAATATGCACAAAGATTCTGTACCAATTAACATCCACAAAAACCCTGACAGATGCATTCCGTAATCAGGAAGGAATATGTCTCAGTTCATATGAAAGAAATCCTAACCAATGAACCTCACCAGAAGTGTTGGGAGAAGTGTGTACTCAGTAGAAGGAATGCTGACAGCTGCTATCTGATAGCCAGAAAGACATATCTTTATGACCACACAAGTTATCCTTGAGAAATAGGCCTCTGGACATCTACATGTATTACATGAACCCTATATGAATCAATAGGAAGGTTGTACAATTTTCAAACCTTATGCAAGGAGCCTTGAACAATGAATATTTGAAAAAAAACCTGTTCAACGCTACAAATACCATTAATGCAAGTTTTTGCCAAGTTATGGCATCGATAGATATCTCTTTCTTTTGTTGTATTTTCCAGGATGGTACAAGTTGTATGGTTTGAGGCAGAATACAGTCAAGCTGAGATTTGCAAGTCATAATGCTGCCAAATGAAGAATAAAATCTCCCTGATACTTTATATTTGTTACTCATCCTAAGGCAGGTCGCAAGTGACCTCAAGGCCGTCCTTGACTCCATCCCTTGTTTCAGCTCTGAATCAATAATTGAATTCTATCTGTTAGAATGTCTGGTGCTTTGATAAAATGGTGTCCTATCATATGTACACCTATCCTGGATTTCCAGGTTTAGTCTCGATCATGTAAACCTTTTCTCAATAATAAGCATTAAAATCCTGTTTATCCACAGTGTTAAATGATATGTTACTTGTGACTGTATTTTATCCTATTGGCATTACATTTAACTATATTATTCTTATTTACATTATATGATTTCAATAGCCAATTCAATGTATTGAGATTGAACAGTTAACATGGAAAAAAAATACTAAAAACACATTTAAACAAATTTTGAAATACTCCGAGTCCCCGCTTGCACACTTCTTATTGGTTAAAAATCAAGTTGTGTTTGATTGACCCTCTTTGTGAAACCGACTCGGGATTGTGAAAACTTTATTTAGGTAAATCACACATTGTCAAAAACAAAAAGCTTTGTTTTCAAAACAAAAGCAAAATTGCTTTAAAATTTTATAATCATTCCCATGGTGCTTCATATTGTGAGAAGCGAAAAGACTATTGGAAATCCCTGACATGTCTTTCTAAAACCTTTGAAGACAATTTTTTTGCTCATATATTTTGTTACAGTGTACAAAATGGTTCATTTTAGTTGATTTTTCAGGTCTTCAATTGCCATTCACATGATTTTCTCAGATAGGGCGAAGGTGACTTGATGCACTGACAAACTGCTTGGAACTTTGAACAACATTATGGTTGATTTTCAAGAATTAAGCTCCTGATTTTGTTGATAACAGTGGTGCAATCATTGCAGTTCTTTCCTGGTCTTTGTCAACTTGTATTTTATGAAGTGGTATTTCTTAGTTTTCAATCAGGTTTCATAAAAATCACATTTTCTGCCTTATTGCCTCTTTTTCTATTTAATGACTATTGGTTGTGGAGGAAGAAATTTGACAGTGATATAATGTTCTTTCATCAGCTGATAACCAGGACCTCATGACACAAAGCTTGGCAATCGATTGTAATAATGGATTGGTACGATTGATTGCATATGATGATTAGTGCAATCAATTGTGAAAAATCCGTCTTACAATCAATCCATTAGCCTTGTGTTACCAACCTTGTATAGTGTTTGGCCGCATCTCATTTTCCCTTTGATTTAAAAAACAGGGTCATTAAGTAAGCCAATACAGCAAAAATAAAATATTACAGGTAACTTGCATCAAGCTGCATTTATGTCATTTGTTGAATGAATTGTGCAAATGTTGAAAAAAAATGTCACCTCTCAATCTTATCTTATGAGAAAAACAATTGACTGAATGAAATCAATGATTGTTATGTTAATCCTTGTAATGTATGGGAATTAATGTAAATATATCTTATTTACTGAACAGTACATAATGGTTATGGTGCAGAGTATTGTTTTTTTATATGTGAATATATTTCTGTATATGTATTGCACATATTTTGTTCTTACTGCTCTGAATGTTACTCAACTTCAGAAGAACACATGTATTTTGAAAAGGGATGTGCAAGAAAAGGATATTTATAATTGTATATCTTTGTAATTCTGTTTTTATTTGGAAATATGCAACTGGCCAAGGTCAAGAATAACTCCAATGTTTAGATATCTCTTGTGTGGAGGTATTGTACCTGATAATGTGATTATGTGAGCAATTATCCAAAGAAAGATAGGGAGAGGATATGATTCTCTTCCTTATATGCTCTTGAAGGTAATAATATGAGTGCACCACAGAGTTGTGTATATTAACATGGACAGTTCACATTATCATCATTAAAAGGAAGACAGAGAGGGAGCCATATTGGATTTCCTCTATTGTACCTTACATTATGACCTAGATTAATTCCACTAGGAGATATTGCATATGCTCCTGATTTAAATGAAATCTGTCAAACATGGTGCTGCTGTCCATTAAAAGCCTGAACAGGATAGCAAGAATTTGCTTCTATGCGAACAGAAGTGAATTATTTTACTCCTAACATTCCAAAATCTCCTTATTTCATTTTGAGTTATTGTTCCCTTTTTATTTGTCTTTCTTGGCTACTTTCATGAAGTGTATTCATGAGCTGTGATATGCTCCTACACTGATTGGATATGATAAGATATGTTCAGGACTCCTCCACCTCTCATAGCTAATTAAATGAAACAGGAATTATTTCTCCGGTTAAAAAAACATGATGAGTACTAGTTTTGCTAGAATACATGTGTGATGATTTTTAGATCGTCATTATGTAAATGTAAATACAATTTATGATATTAAACTTTTTTAGCATCAAATATTATTATACAAACTTATGATATTGTTTACTGCTTTTGATTTTGTATGACTGTAATAGTGTCTTTGTACATTGTTAAGATATCTTATTTAAAAAAATATTAATAAATCAGCATATGAAATGTGATTTTTAAGTTGCGATTGTTCATTGTTGAGTACAATTTTTACGAGAATATATATCAGTTGTCATCAATATTTTGTTACTTTTAATAGCTGGGTAAAGATTGTGAGATGGTTTAAACATTCATTAAATTATTTTGGTACCAAAAGTTAGCAGTACTTGAAACATTACACGCAACTGGACTGAGATCCAATGTAGTAGTTTTAAGACTGGTGTCGCACTGTAGAGTTTTGAATTAGTTGCATTTTTCTTAATTTGGGAATTATGCATTTTAAAGAGAAAACTAAGCAATCATACACATTACATCTTTATATTTCCCATTCTATCCCCCATCCCCCAGAGCTACCAAGTCTCACGCATTGTGCGTGAGACTCAAGCATTTTGGACTCTTGTTCATCCCCTCAAATCTATGTCTCACGCAACTATCACAGCCTATCCCCATATACATTGTACACAATGTCTGTGATCTCACTCAGATTCACAGAAAATCTCACGCATAGCTGGTCTTTGAACTTGGCATCTCTGCTCCCCTCCACCACCCCCCCTCTCTCTCTCTCTCTCTCTCTCACCCTCTGTCCCCCTCACTCTTTCCTTCTCAAAGTCATTTGCTCTTCATCTACCATTTTCTTCTCTATACAAACCATAGTTGCTAGCGTACATCCCACAGGATCTACTTTTCATTGCTCTTTGATAAGCAAGAAATATTTATCATACATATCCAGCTTGGGATAAAATTATTGGACAACACACTATAGGAGCTTAGTAGGAAAGTGGTCTATTATTATTTTCCAAACTGTTGGTAGAACAGTATAGTGTATGATATACCATACACTATACCAATGGGTACATTTGAGTAAGCTGGATGTTTAGACAGATCTCAGAGTTTGATTTATCTTGTTGGATTTAATTGAATAGCTCAGTCCCAGGCCTGGAGCATCACACAGTATGTTTTTGCGCATCATAATCTGAGCAGGGAGCACCTTCATTTCTTTCAAATAGTGTGATATGAGCATATTTTATGCTTTGCGCATTGACATCATAATGGATGAATAGGTGATTGATAGGTATTAGCTGATTTTTCACATGATCTGCATTCTAACTGCAGATCCGATGTGTTATTTTATAGTTAATAAGCTGAAAATAATATGTGGACCAATTGTGTTTAAACACCATACAATTTCTGAATACTTTACTCTGAAGTGCTGCAAAGTATGACAAATATGACCTTGAGTTTGAATAAATGGTAGAGCGGAATACAGAAACCTTTGGTTTGTTTTTGGTATTTTAAATAGCACACTTGCTTACACCACTTATGTACACCTTCCTCTACAAGTTTGCAAAGTTTGGTGAAAATGGCATGGATTTTGAATAGAATGCGGCATTTATTGATTTCTCAGATTTGTTATTGAAATTTCAACATTTTGAGAAGTGGTTTGTCATCTATCACACTATTTGAAGGAAATGAAGGTGCTGCGAGCCTTAAACGGGCAAACGAATAGCAATATGAATGAATTCTCCATCTTAAGTATACAATTCTCCACTACTAGTATACTGTAAAATTTGATAAAAATTCACGTGGATTTTGACTTGGTAATAAAAGTTTGACCTCAACATGGTGATGTCGTGGGGTCTAAAAATGCCAAATTCATTGGATTCGCAATTCTCGAAAACTTCCAATTGGGTGAACTTCAAAGCTCAATAGCTAAAAATCAAGCACATGATATACAGGCGCTGATGTACCACTGCAAAATTTGGTGACAATGACATGGATTTCATTTTAACTGTGGAACGTCCTTAACTTCGTTGATACACAAAAAAAAACACATGCACAAAAACAATTGAATGCAAATACCGACAATGTCTTTTTATTCTAAAGTAAATTCATTAAAAGGACAATGATTATGCTTGGGTTATGTCTCATATAAACAGCTCTTTATCATTTTTAGACCCAAATTCAACCCAAACTAAAGCAACAAATCTGTCTTAGCACCAGACATTATTTTTAATAAAATGGTACATGGTGAATGCCAAAATGTAAAAAAAGAACTGTCCAAATTGATATATGGGAAACATGAAAGAAAAGAGCATAGAGGAAATAAAGGATCATGTAGGTTAAAAGATTGACTACATTCAGGAGACCATGGAGACATTCCATGTTTCATGTGCTAAACAGACAAAAAATAATGCTAAATATGGTGCATTCTGTCTCAATGATTTTACAGGCAACTTCTATGGGTTTTTTTGTTTTTGACATGGGGATTCGGTTAAGTTTCCTTGATAAAATAAGTAATAGAAGGTCCCTTTTATTAGTGAAATATCACCCCTCCACCCTAGATAAGATTTTTTTTAATGTAATTAATGATAAAGGAATTCTTCTACAGAGGCAGTAATATTAAGTGTATTCCATAGCAAGTGAATCTGATGACAAGTAAAAGTTGACAATTCTTCTACAGTACAGTACACTTGTATGTAATGATAATCAACTTACCTTACAAACCAACAACATAATATGAACATTGTAATAAAGTTTCAAATTATTGCATTACATAGTAACAGATCTGATATCATGTAAAAAGTAATATTTAAAAGTATATTCAAAGTAAAGCAATGGTATATTTAATAAATGCACTGTAATAAATCTAAACTAATAGAGATTTATTGCATTTTTACAAATCAAAATCGGTAAGATTTTTCAAAAACTGAATTATGTTTACCTATGATAGTTTGAACAAGACGATGATAAATATTTCAAAAGTAGTACTTTGGACAAACCAACCCATGAACCAAATTATATAGACGATTAATATGCGTAAATTTGTTGAAAATGGAAGGACATACTCGCATAAAGATCCCAAAACCTGATAATTCTAAGAGATACATGTAAATGCTGAAAAATTATTCATAGTTATTTCCATAGATATTTAATAGAGAAAGGATGATTGAAACTAAATGTTTCCATTCAATGTGAGTAATCATTCCATTAAATCAATTTCCTGGTCAGGTCTGGCATGTTGAACATTCACACTGAAAAATAAACATAAAGATATATGTGTCGGACCAATCTTCAAAATTTTTACATAATGTTGAATTAAAATTATTTTATAAATGGGTTATACATGTATATGGCTCTCTGTATGCTGTATATGATGTTCATATCAATTAGTTTGCTGGCCTTATAAGGCATGTCACACTAATGCAACCGGCTCCTGACTAATATAACTACTACTACATTATTTCCAATGATATACTATCGGTCGGTTTGGAGTAGGTTACGTAGGTGTGATTGTAGCATCAATAGTTGGGAGTAGAAGTGGGGTGACTTGGCGTGGTTTTTTATCAAACCTTGCCTCGAACAAAGAGTTTAAAACTCTGCCCAATACTCTCTCAAGTCTCCTTTGATGTTACAAAATCCTGAGAATGCAGGGGGAGGAGGGTCTTGTTTTCTCTCACCTCAAAGATGTCTTCCTTTTGAAAAGAATAAATGAAGGAGGATGCAAAGAAGGGGGGGGGGTAGGGGAGGAAAGGAGGATGGGGGGGTAGGAGGAGATCTTTGTGGCTCACCAGTTTTGAATAACTTACCTGTGAGAGGGCCTTCACCATATAGTTCCATACGGAGACTGATATGACTATACCAAGTGACGGGCATCAGACGAACATAGCGGCAATTCTGGGGCACAGGTAGGGTGTTGGTCACAATGGTGTCACGGTCAGAATTGGCAGTGAAGATCTTCAAGGAAAAAATTATTATTTCAATTTTTCAACAAATAGTTTAACTCTTTAACGAAAAGTAATACATGTATTTACAATTTAAGTAGGCCTACCATCTTAACATTGTATAATCTGTACCTCAAGAGGTGATTTTCTTAGGGATACTGACTGCATTCTTAAGCCCCTTTTACACCTTCACGGAAGCAACACGGATCATCCCGGATTGTCAATCCGGGGTCATCCCTGTACAGTCCGGGACTACCGTGTACACTCCGGCTACTCATCCGGCGCCATCCTTGATGTGCCGGCATATCCGGGAGAAAAATTGAACATGTTCAATTTTTCATCCCGGAGTACACGGACTGATAATCATCCGTGTTCATCCTTGTAGCCTCCTTGTACATCCGTGTAGCTACCGAATGCATCCGGGAGGCTCCTTGTAAGAACCGGGTGACCCTTGTTGATACCGGCTTTATCCGGGGTCAAATGTTTGTATTGTTTGCGTACATGAACAATAGTCCGTATTCATAACCAAGCACGAGCATGCTCCAGAAGCTGCAAAAAGGGACGAAACTTCATTCTAGCAAGATGCCGGCGACAAGAAGTAGTAAGGTCCGTGTAAAGACCCAGTAACATCCGTGATCATGCGGGTATTCCGTGTTGGCTCCGGGAGCATATCAAACAGGATCCCTATTGCTACCTCGCCTATCCTTGTAGACTCCGTACTTTTCCGTACATATCCGTGTTAATAACCAGTTAACTCCTTACTCACTCCGGGAATGCTAGGAAAATACAGATTTGGCACCCCGGATCATCACGGACTGAGATCCGTGATGATCCGTGTTGCATCCGTGAAGGTGTAAAAGGGGCTTTAGTTGCAAAGTTTCAATGTGAATCGAATTCAATGAATTTATTGGACCTGCTTTTCACCTCTGTTATTTCTTGTTTTGTATATTAGTTTCCCTCCTGTCATATAAGTACATTAGAATATACTCCCAATAAGTTAGTCACATGTCAATCAGAAATATGAGAAATTGTGAGGATGGGATCAGGCATTTCTTGGCATTTGTGCCACACAAATCTTAAACAGTACGATCAAAACAATGGCATACTCAACATCTGATGTATTCACTTTAATCGTTTATTTTGAGTTTACTCAACAGAATGTCATGAGTAGCCTCACATTCTGGAAAACTGTGCTCCTCCCGAGACTGATTCACACAGATCCAGCTCACCCAGCCCCGCCTGGTAAGCTGACATCCGAGAGAGTTCAATAATCTGAAAAGACAAACTTACCCTGTCTGCTCCAGAGTTTGTACAGATTCCCTGTACGGTGTCAAAGGTAGTACCGTCAGTGCTACAAGCTAGCTTGTACCCTGTAACCCATTGGCTTACATCCTGACGCCCTTGAGTCGCCACCGAAATAATGCGGTAAGTGTCTGACAGATCAACCTATGGAAAGGTGCAGGAGGAAATGTTGAGGTTAATGTAACATAATAACTATATGTAATATCTTATAGTTTTTGGAAAATACATGACTTCGACTGATATCACTAAGCATATCTTTACTTGTAAGGATTTATCACTAATTACATGAACCTATTCGGAAGTATATTTAGAAAATTCAAATTTTATTGATTTCTGTTTGAGTGAACAAAATATATTGTCTTTCCTACTATGGGTAGTGAGTATTCCCAGTCTTCATGTACATGTGGTTTTAATATATGTTTTGTATCTTGTTTATCTTGATCTTGTTTAATGGCTGATCAGAAAAATGAGCAGAAAGAACCTACATACAAGATGTTCATCACAACAGCACCTAGATAAATATTAGTTTTCCAATTGGATTGTAAAGACAAATGGAGTTTAAATGCCTATTAAGGGGGAAGCCCATGTGATATATTCCATTTAAATATTGATATGAAATAACATTCATATGCTTCATGACAAATGGGTTGCAGAAGTGGCACAAAATCATAGAATGATTAGTGATTCATCAATACTGGTGGCAGCGGTGGGATAATTCCCTTAGGTAATGTGATTTTAGTTTACGATATCTGTTAGATGGCAGTGTTAATTCTTTGGGCCGATCAAGCATACAGAATGAATAAGTGGGCAATTCCACCATAAAATGCGATAATAAAATTATTTGTGATTCTTACATTATTTACAGCAGCAGAATATACTGTAAATCTGTGATAATAATCTGCAATTATCCATGTTGGCAGCGGTGGGATCTATGCCCTCTATTAGAAAACATGAAAAATGACAAGTGATGTTTATTCTGCAGTAGTGGTGGGCCAAAGACTAAACCATACATTGTATTTTCTCACCTGGATCCACTGGTTGGCATTGTTTGTTTGAGCAGACCAGGCTCCGCGGAGGTCCCCAACTCGGGCAAGATTAAGCCGAGCTCTCTTTGCGCCATGATCAGCGTTCCATTCACTAGAAGCTGTAAGGCTGGAATCTGGGATGACATAACTCTCAAGGCCCAGAGGAACAGGGTCGTTCAAGATGGCTACAAGTTGGTAAAAATTTATAACAAAATAAAGGTAAAGATTTTAGAGGTCTGTAGGCATAATATCTGAAAATCGATACATAGTGATTGGAAACTTATAATAAATTCTGTAGTAAGAAAATTTGCATTTTTGCAAAATTTGAAATCATGGATTCATTCTATAACTAAGACAATAGTTTCTCATGGATTATTATGTAGTTGTTGTTGAAATTTCATTTCTTGAAATTGTAATTTCAATCTTATTCCCCAACACACCAAGCTTCAGCTTTTAAGGATTGCCAAGTTAATTTGTTTGTGATAACATATTGGTCTTAGATATATAAATTGACATTCAGTTGGAATTGATAAAACAAAGAATCCAACAAACTCTGTCAAAAGGAATTAAATCGTTTTGAAAAGGTTCAATAAATAAAAGCTATTTACAAGTTTTAAACAACTACAGAGATATTTCATTTTGAAACTTTATTGCTTTGAAATGCAAAGAGATGATTCTATTCTTGTAGGTTTTTGTGTCAAAGGAGATATAGGGTAAACAACTACCCTTTCTCGATGTCACATAATCAATCTAATATTGGGTAAAGGAATCATTACCAAGGAAGTCACAAACGAGTATGTACCTGCAACAGGTCCAGCTCCAAGAAGTTCCATACGCATGCTGATGTGTCCATACCACATAGTTGGCAGTATTCGGATAAAGCGAGTGGTCAGTGGAGGGGAAAAGTAGTTGGTGACTTGAGTGTTTCGGTCGCTATTTCCATCGAAAACCTGAAAGAACATTATAGAGGATAACAGATGAAAAGCATAGAAAATAATGAAATACTACATGGTATGGAATCATTGTAGAATACCAATTCTTCATGACCGAAGACATACAAATAAACCGACTATTGATTTCAGAGAGCTCAACAGTAACAATGTAGCCATAGAAGGGAACTATTTCCTAACAAGTTTACCTTTCAAGATGTCTGCAATTTAGTTTTGAAGAGGTACCAGTTCTGCTGAATTGCTACCTTGGTTTCAATATTCAGGAGAAATCTTTCAGTATTTGTAACAAAGGTCTATACATTTCTGTTGGCAATAGAAATCATCATCTGTTTGGGTGACCAGTTGTTTAAGCCTTAGACATTCCATTTGCTGAAATCATTGCAAGAAACCATGTAGGATGTCAAGAGTAGGTTCGTTATGATATAGTTTTGAATGCATACCTTGTCTTGGGTGGATGCCGCAGCACGAATAGTATCAAAGATCAATCCATTCAAGCTATGAGCAACCTTATATTCGGTGACCCACTGATTAGCATCAAATCTTCCTTGGGTGATGACTCCAGTGACACGGTAGGTACCCCGTAGGTCAACCTGAAGCCACTGACTGTGATCCAGTGTGCTAGCGGACCAAGCACCTTTCAATGCTCCACTCGACGGAAGATTTAGGCGAGCCCGTCTTGCGGCATGGTTGGAATCAAACTCAGTGGAAGCGGTTATGGAGCCATCAGGGATGCGGTAGTCTTCAAGACCAAGTGTGTGAGATGCATCTGCCACTGCAACGTAAGATGCAAACAATAACTTTTGGTCCATGTACCCAAAGACACATTTAGATTGTTAGTATATTCCTCAGTGCATTACACTCGTATCCATGGAAGTCTTATTCTGCTTTTGGTAGCTTCTCAGCCTTACTAAAGCACATTTTGACTTGTTAGAATTACTCCTTAAACTGCCAAACTTGCAGTTTAAAAGCAAAAAGCCTGAAATACGGCACCTTTGGTAATAAAGTGATATTAAATTTATTGTAAATATGCTGAAGGATCACACCATTTTCATACAAAAGTAAAATGCAATGAGGCCCTCCTTTGGAACGTTTCATTTATTTATTTTTCTTAGTATGGAGGATCGAATAGAATGGCCTAATGCTAGAGCTGTCCACTGGGAAATATGTGGTCTATCATAGATTGTGGGAATCATATTGAAAGGAGTTGCATTCGCAGGGCAAAGGAACTCCCTTTAATACTAAAGACTTAATTCCCTTTAATACTCGAGACTCAAGGTATAACTCAAGACTCTTTGTAAGTCCTCTTACAAAAAGACATTCATTATGTGAGTGTACTGCTTACATGTGAATGGACCCTCTCCTAGGAGTTCCCATCTCAAGCTGATATGGTTGTGCCATGTCAAAGGATGGATACGGAAGAACCTAGCTGTCACCGGTGGGCTGATACCATTTTCAACCAGACTGTTACTATCAAAATTAGCAACAAAGGTCTGAAACATAAGAGACAAAAGAAGACATTTAGTCTGAAAGGATTTGGGCAGATACATGTATACAGATTTCGGAAGTGTCTCACGTTCTTCCTACATGGGAAACCAATCTCTATTTCTAAATGAATCCTGATATGATTTTTGACCTTAATTATTGGTTATTTGTACTGGAATTCTGAGAAAAAAAATTATGGAACAAAGGAGTACATTTGAAGGTTGTCATTTACAAGGCAGGTTATCGTTCATTGTATATATTTTACTGATTCACACGTTGTCTCCTCTACTTTCTTCCTCCTATTTTTCTCTCTAAGGAAATCATAGTACATGGTTGAATCTTAAATAGTAAACTTTCATGTTGAGTGGTAAGGCATCACCCGTTTAGTCAGTATGCTCCAAGGACATTCACTAATCTTTAAAATGGTAAAATTCATTGAAAGAGTTTTGAACATTCACAGTATGCCATCCTAGTGAGATACAGTATCACCCAAACATTGACACTTCAAGACAGTCACACTTTGCTTCTTATAAATAAGAGGACTGAGATGGCCCACCTTTGGTTCTCTATCGCAGTCGTCTACCAAAATCCAGTCCTTGCCATCAATGCTGTAGGATATGCCATATGACTCCACCCATTGGGCACCCCTGTTCCGTCCTTGTATGATAACCCCAGTAACTTCAAAGGCTGCAAGTAGGTCAACTTGTATCCACTGGTTTTCATTGTTTGTCTGCGGAAATGGGGAATGTCTTGATGATTGCAAATCCATATTAACAGGTCAAATATTTGAGAAATTTTGCAGATTTTAAATTTACTGAAGATGGGGTAAGTTGTGTCAAAGAATATTAAATATGCAGTCCTATCATATCTCAGAGGATGGTGGAGCAGAGTCATGTTACTTGGTTGCTAAAAATTACCATGACGATGCTTGATAATAAGTAGACATATAATACCTTACCAAAAGGACTATCATATCGACTTGGTTGGACCAAATCACGAGACCTTCACTTTGACAGTTGAAAGAAATAAGTGGTATTTTGTAAACTTACTAAGGCAGACCATGCTCCAATAAGAGATCCTTCGTGTGGCTGATTAAGTCTGGAGCGATCGACGCAATGGTCATTTCGCCAGCACGAAGAAGCAGAGAGACGAGTAGATTCTATGCTTCCATCCTCTATTCCAAGTTTTCCAGGAGTGGCAACGACTATAATGAATAAATATAAGAAAAGATAGATGATCTTTTAAAGGTTTCATGGTGGTGCGGCTGAAATTGATTTGATTCAGATCACCGTGCTGATGATAGTGACTCTCAGGTAAGAAATGAAGAGACTGAATCTTACAGCAAGACAGAGGAAGATAAAAGAGAAGATATATTTCGTAAGGATATGAGCGAACTCCTTCAAATAACAACATGGAGCAGATAGAGATTGATCAGATGAGAATGCTTGGTAACTCTTGCAAGGTTGACCAATCATCATCATGATACCTTCATCTCATGTATCTTTGAACCTGTTTGACACCGTCATATACCTTATGGCTTACCGACCTTTTAAGGACTTCATTCAACCTTCTTAATTGGTGCTATCTTCTCTCTATTCCCATAATGAATATGAACGCATAAACTCAACGTGATTTTCAGCCAATCGGATACATCTATTCGGGATTTGCGAGTATTATTGTCGTTCTGTTTAAATGCAATTCTTTGTGTAACTAGCCGTTGGTCCCTACCATTGATTGGCCCCTCTCCAAGCAGCTCAAAGCGCATACTGATGTAGCCATGCCAACTAGCAGGTAGAATACGGACATACCGAGTGACGACTGGAAGAGGAAACTTGCTGGTCACTGGAGTATTCCTGTCACTATTCCCTGTGAATGTCTAAAGAAAATGATAAACGTTGTCATCACAAATAATTCGGATTATGTGGTGAAATTTTGTCTAATTTTCATCAGATTCGGATCTTTTCACGAATAGCATTTTAAATTGTGACTGACATCACCTTGCAAAATGGAATCAAGTTCATGGCCCTTTCTGACGATGATGTTGGTTATGTTAAAAACGGTCATATACGATGATATCTTTATGATTCCCATCTCCCCCCCAAAAAAAAGTATGTTTGAAATAAAATCACTTACAATAGCATCTCCATCGTCGTCTTCTATATCTGTGAATGTTGACTGACCATCAGGTCTATACTGAACCTTGTAACCGGTCACCCACTGATTTAAATCTGATCTTCCTTGGAGTACGATCCCACGCAGTTCATAGTCTACTTCAAGATCTACTTGATACCATTGTGAATGGTCTAAGACTTGGGCAGACCAAGCACCTGTCTTTCCACCACCTACGGAGAAATAAAATCGATTTTAAACCATTTTTTTTTTCAAGCAAGATTTTATTACTCCCCAGTTTTCCATCTGAAGATTATGTCATTATGCCCTGTGGTACCTGGAAGTGGTTATGCAACTGGAACATACAATTAGAAATCAAAACGGTATGGTGTGCAAATGCTTAAAATATATATAAACCTTCTTAATTACGAAAGGGTTGAACGTGCTCCTTTACAATAATTTGGAATGCACGAATACAACGTCATCAAGGAACAGTTGAAATAAATCTAACACAGGGATAACAAAACTTACCCCAAGGCAATTTTTAGCACCAAAGCTAAATAATAAGAACTTTTGTCGCAAATTAAAGGAAAATATTAGAAAAATAGAATCTTCACTTCAAAGCCAACATTATGATAGCATTCTAGTAAAATTACACGTTCAAAATACATTGAATATGATGCTGAACGAAGATTTTTTTAAATGCATTTTTCAGCATCTAAGGATCGAATGTAAAATAGTTATCAGGGAAAGTTAAATATTATAATAAGAGATTGAATATTGTTATAACATCGATGATCAAACCTGCTACTTGATTTAGCCTTGCCCTGTCGACACAGTGGTTTGAATCATAACATGTACTGGCGGAAAGCTGATCATCCGCAATCCCTCCATCTTCCATTCCAAGTTTCATTGGGGCAAAGCGTTGGCCTGGAGTGGAGAAATGAAAACAATAATTTCCGAGGGTTAATATTGAAAAATATATCTTAAAACGATTGTGTATCAAATAGGTAAGTCATTTTGTGCTAAGCGGTCAATTGTTATATACCTATCATTGGCGTCGAAACTTTCTAATCACAAACAATGAAACATCAAATATTTTGTCTGATTAGAAAAAAAAAACGTTCCTTGCACCACTGACTACTGGTAAAATCTTAATTAAAAAACAGATGTTTACATAAAACCAGTAAGCAAGGAATATCAAGACATTGTAGAATATTGTATCATTAAAGAAATGTAGTAAATGGGGCATGGATTTCAGAAAAAACAATTTGGGCGGTATCAATAGCCAATTTGAAATACATGTTTTGTATTAGTAGTAACCCCAATATACAGTTGCATCCAGATTGTTGGTATATTTAGTAAAACAAAATATAATTTTCTATTTCGAGAAAAAAATCCGATTAAAATATCACGGACAGTTTCATGGTAAAATACAGAGGGAAAAAATCAATTTCCCGATCAGAACTGCAATTACGATCGGTACTTTGCTTTCTCTTATAACAATCTCAACTTTTGTACCGATTTTGGCGCTCATTTATTATTTTTTCACATTGCTTACGTTCTTGATCGCTCATTTTTGTCAATTCCTATTCATATTTACCATGACAAACATAGCTTTTACTCATTCACATTGGTTGAACAATCCATTCAAAGGGGAAACATAAGTTCTTTCACAAGGATCAAGGTATCACAAAAGCCATCATTAATGATGAAAGCGGTGAGATGAAATCAAATTAGTTGCGCCTTCTGAAAAATCTTACCAAAATCCACTTCAATAAATTGAAAATTATTTATCGAGAATTCTTCTCGATTCTTCTCGATCGAGAATTCTTCTGGATTGGGAACTCCTACTTTTAGCTAAACAAAGATTCTACAAACATTAAAATATTAGAAACCTACTAGCAACCGGTCCCTTTCCAAGAACTTCCAATCTCATGCTGATGTGATTATTCCAAGAAGTAGGATGAATGCGAAGGAAACGGCCAATGACTGGTCGATTAAATTCAGTTGTTACCTTAGTGTAACGATCGACGTTTCCATCAAATGTCTATAAATAAGAAGAAACAAATATTGAAGATTTGACATTGGACACAAGACCACTACTATCTTAATGGATGGCAATATCATGCGTTAACCCCGGATATAAACAAGAAACATAGTCCAGACTTGTACAGAATGCATTATTCAATGTTTATGAAACGGCAGTGTAACATTTTTACTACAGAATAGAATAAAATCCAGTTCAAACATTTATGTATATTCTCATTTTCTTCTCATTTCATTATGAAATTATTTTTCTGAAGTTCTTCACTGCTGGTGACTTGACAATTGTCACTGTCTGGAACTATGGTCAAAGTTAACCTACGTATGTTTAAAGCAGTGGCGGATCGGGGGGGGGGGCATCCGGCCCGTGCCCCCTCACCCCCCCCTTGAGAACTATAGTCAATTTTTGTCTTGCACAAGTTGCCCCCCCCCCCGAAACCTGAAAAATCTTGGATCCGACCCTGGTTAAAATATACCAATATGTCATGATATGTCAGCTCTTCAGTTACCTTTGGTTCCCCATCGCAGTCAAGGATGTAAGTCCAGGTTGTTCCATCACCACTGGATGACACATTGAATGTGGTCACCCACTGATTAGTGTCTTGTCGACCTTGAGTGATGACACCCGTTATCATGTAGAAACTGTTCAGATCAACCTGCAACCACTGGTCTACGTCATTGGTCCGTGCCGACCACGCCCCCTTTCTCCCACCGGCTGTAATGAAATCAAGAGGAACTACCATTAACCTCTGTGGGAGAAGACTAGATTGCAGCTATGTTTGCATTCATTAGTGCCCATTACATTGTTTTACGGATTCGTTGTTTTTAGGAGCATTATTACAATCATTATCATTCTCCTTCTTCTTCTTCTTCTTCTCCTCTTCCTCCTTCTTCTTTTCCTTCTTCTTCTCCTCCTTTCCTTCTACTTCTTCTTCTTATTATTCTCCTGCTCCTTCTCATTTTCCCTCTACTTCTAATTCTTATCCTCCTCGTCCCTTTTCTTCTTCTTTCTCTTCTCCTTCTCCTTCATTCTCTTCTCCTCCTTCTCCTCCTTATTCCTTTTCATATTCTTCTTTAACAAAAGCTACCTTGTTTTATTTTCTTTAAAAGATTTAGAACTTCTCTGTAAAACTTGGGGAAATAGAATGGAGAGGACTTCTGTGGCGTTTGTTCAAAAGTTCGAAGACAATAAGAATGTTGATTACACTTCGGAGGATAGTGTTATCATAGCCCTAGGAAGTGGGGGGATACTGGAGTCGCATTCAAGATATGCAGCAATCTCTGGAAATAGGGTAAATAATATGCTAAGTAACACAATTTAACAAAAATCACTTTCATTTTATAGCAAAACCATTTATTTTGTATTTTTTCTTCTTTTGTTTTATTGTCAAAATTTTCCTGGCCCGGAATCACCTTCATTTTGTAGCGACAATTTCTCGTGAATAAATGGACCTTCATTTTTTAAATCAAAATCAAGCACCCCATGTCAAAAAAAATCGTTCGCAGGTACCAGAATGTTATACAGTATGTGCTGATAGGTGTAAAAATATTCATGTATTCCATAGACAAGGTAACACTGAAATACAACACATTGCGAATTGTATTCGGCATGTGACAATTAACATCTTGGTATACAGATTTCTTTCGTGGAAGGCCATCCTCGAATAAAAAAAAAATAGTGTAGAAAACAGAACATACGGTAAAAATATCTTTTCTCATTTATTGAGGTTGACCATTTTAACTCGTCAATTGAGTGATGCCGGTAAATAAAGTTTAAATTTACTCAACTTTCATTTATTTTGCAACGTAATGAACACTTTTAGTCAGAACTTATTTGATTTTAATGCACTTTCATTAAGTTAGTGTTTGTCGAAATTTGCGGGGAAAATGTAGACTTTTTATTTTTTCATTTTTTGTTGTTAACATCAGCATCATGAATACGTCATTTCTTATGATATTTTACTAATGCTTTTTTTCTTAATATTGTTGTTATTACTGCACAGATACTACTAACTAGCACAGCAACTAAAATTATTACCTAGGAATGAAAAATATTTGGTACTGCAAAATAGGTATTGCAATCATTATGATTGGCAAAATAAAACAAGGAAACGACAATTTACACAGTCATTTCGTATTATCATTCTCTTATCAATTAGGATTACCTCATCATCTTTGTGATAATCAATATCATTATCAACGTCATCATACCATCATCGTCACCACCACCATCACGCCGCACTGTTAAAAAGCCCTGATTTTACAGAAAAAATAAAGATTTTGCAGAAAGTAATAACAGAATCATTCTGTAAATTCATAAAACAGGAATTTTTCTGCAATTCAACAGAACAGGTCTGTTAATAAAAGGTGAAAAGGGTGTTTTATTAAAAGAATTTGTAAGGTTCCATACACCAAATACCAATTTCCTGTAATTTTACATGATCTGGTAAGATTAGTGTTCTCGAGACTCTGCTGCAGGAAATTCTTTTATTTTAAGGATAAATTTTCTAACAGTGCACTACTACAACAACTATCACCATCACCACTGTCACATCCTCTCCACAACACAATCATGTACATCATGTACTTGGAGATGATAGGTGTAAAAGAAACGAAACAGCAATAATTGCGGACAAATCGCAAGTGAAGCAATGCCCCCCCCCAAAAAAAAAAAAAATAATAAATAAAAAAAAAATAAATGAATAAATAAATAAATAAAACTAAATAATAATAAAATGACTAAATAGATAAATAAGTAAAATTAATAAAATGAAATAAATGTAAAAAAAATTAAAGGGAAAGGGATCAAAGGTATTTTTTAAACTCACCAGCAACGGTATCCAGACGTGCTCGCTCGGCTCCATGGTTGGCATCATACTCTGATGAAGCAGTTATGGCACTGTCAGGTATCTGGCCATCCTTCATACCCAAAGCTATCTGGAGTCCTTCAATCTCTGTTGAAAATAGGAGAGAGAGAAGGGGGATGGAGTAAGGGGGAGATGGAGAGCGAGAGGGGAGGAAGAGGAATTCTTGATAATAATAAAAACATCTTCAAATTGTACATTCGTATAAAGAAATATTACAAGAAAAGGAGGGCAACAAAAAGTTTACACTTAAAAATAAGTAGCCTCCAAAGAATACAATAATTAATATATGTACACATCAGATGAAAAAAGGGGGATATGCACATATTTTAGTTTGATAAGTAAGCAAACGACATTCTCGTTTTCATAAATCGCGAAAGCTCGATACGCTTTTGACTCAGACTATTTAAGAGGCGTCGTTTACCACTTTTCTCATCAGATGTAGACGAACTATTTTAAAATCGTCTAGTTATATATTACATTACCTTATAAAGTTCTAATCTTATAATCACGCCCTATACAACAACATAAAGAACGTATCTCCTTCACATATCAACCGCTTTATGTGATTTATTTTCCCGATAAACGTTAAACATATCTTTATACACGAACTTTCTTCGTTTCTACTAAATTTTATAATTGCTCCCACTTCTCTCTTTTCCAAACCCAAGTTATAGGCATTGTAAGTAAAACCGAACTTACTTGGTGTAACATATCCCAGAATCTCGAATCTCAAACTGATGTGGCCAGACCAAGTCACTGGTTCAATCCTAATGAAACGAGCTACAATGCTGGGAGAGAAGAGATTCGTCACAGCAGTATCCCTGTCCGTATTACCAGGAAAGACCTATAAAAGAAAATGGTAAATGATCGTCACCATGGCTCTTGCGACGCATCCGCAAATGGTCGACATTGTCGACAATGGTCCCTTATGGCACCGTCGACGTATTTTGACCAAAAATGTACCTTTCGCCAGCAATTATCATTTGGGTGGGTTTTCTCTTTTTTGTGGGTACAAATTTGCGGTTATACTTCGTAATTCCGAAGGTTCTTAATTCCGAAGGTTCGTAATTCCGAAACACGTAAATTGCGTATACCTCGATGTTCGTTAATCCGAAAACGTAAAAGGGTTCGTTAATCCGAACATTTGTGGCGTTATTCCGAAGGTTCGATAATCCAAAAACGATATAAGGTTCGATGTTCCGAAGGTTCATCAATCTGAAAACAAAATAAGGTTCGTTGTTCCGAAGGTTCGTTAATCCGAAAACGAAATAAGGTTCCTTAGTCCGAAAACGAAATAAGGTTCGTTAATCATTAGTTTTCAAACTAACGAACCTTCGGAAATACGAACCTCATTTCCTTTTCGGACCAACGAACCTTCGGAATTACGAACCTTCGGAATATCCGAACCTTCGGAATACCCGAACCTTCGGAATAACGAACCTTCGGAATTACGAATGTATGCGCAAATTTACTTATGTCAATGAGGCCATTTAGGAATTCACCTTTGTAGTTTTATTTGTTGATTGCAATCATATAGACCAACTTTCGAGCTTTTAATTTTATTTGCTGTAACATTGGATCACGTACTTTCATCGTATTCAGTTAATGGAATGAGGAAAAGTAACGCAGTTTCTTTCAAACTTAGGTGATGTCACTCTACAACTCACCTCATTACCAGCCATCATAGCATTCTGAACAGCCGTCCAAGTCAGTCCATCTGTACTGTACATTACCCGGAAACTCGTCACCCACTGACTGTGGGCATTTCGACCCTGGGTCATTACCCCAATGACGTCATGCAGCTGTCGTAAATCTGCTTGGATGAACTGGTCTTGGTTGTTAGTTCTTGCACTCCATGCTCCCTTCTTACTACCACCTAAAAATTTGAAATTCAGAATTATTCACGATTCGCGCGATTTTTAAAACAGTTTTCGTAAATATGATAATACAAGGAACAGCGTTGCTATGTTAATTTGCCACAATGTACCCTGTGGTGTTACAGTTTGGGAAAATGCAAACTATGCTAACTTACCAATGCGTGAAAATCATCCTCAAAATGTGCCTAATACCTTGGTCACATTTGCTCTACGGCGGCCGTACGGCGAGTCGAAAACAGCCGTTTTATTAATTTCAATGCAAACCACCTACATGTAGTTGGTACAAAAAAATGTTAAAAAGACTGTTTTCGATTCGCCGTACGAACGCCGTAATGCAAATGTGACTAAGGCATTAATATCATGTGTTTCGGCACATATTGGTAACTTCACATTATGGTACATGACTCAAAATGTTCACTTGCTAGTACCGAAATGTACCATTGATATGCATGGCACATTTTGGTAGAACTACCTAACCTAATACATAAAGATTTTCATTTTCAAATTGTTTTATCGTTTCAGGGGCCCGTTCCAGAAAGAGTTGCAATCAATCGCAACTCTAAAAATCATGTGCAACTTGATTTTCAACCAATCAACAGCGCGCATTTGGAACTTGCGATTGATTTCTTGGCTTGCGTTTAAACGCAAATCTTTCTGCAACGGGCCCAGACATGCATATTACACAAGTTTAGCACTATGTAATAATTCAAACCATTGCACACTTTTTCGTCGTCACGTCGTGTAAACCTTCGGAAGTTAAAATAATTCAAACTTACTCTGTGGTTGGTTGAGTCTAGCTCGATCGGTGCAGTGATTTTGATCAAAACAGCTGCTAGCAGTGATCTGTGAGTCAGTGATTCGTCCATCTTCTACTCCCAATGATTGCTGTGATGATGATGCTGAAAATCAAACAACGAAATCCTTTTTTTATGTAAAGTTTATTTTTACCTTCATGAGAAGGTCCGGCCAAATGTACCGTACACTGAATTACCGGCAAAATAAAAGGATATGTGATGTAATTCAGTATTGAAACCATTGATTTGAAATAATAAAAAAGTAATGTATTTATTAAACCATGTCCATGATTACACTAATAAAAAAAACAAAGTCGTCCGTGCACCTTCATCTGCGAAGGGTCTGTTCGCTAAACTACAATAGTTCCTTTCCCGAATTCCGATATACTGTGATTGGCTCAAAGTTCATTTAGGGTAGCAATAATGACGACGATCCTCTCCTTCGCTAGTCTGCAAGCGCAGACCCTTGTACTCGATCCCACCGCTGAGAGGTATAAACGATTGCCAAGGTTGTGTTAAATCATTGGGACTAAATCGTCCTGAAACCTGGAAAGTAACATGATGCCGTAAAATGCACAATAGGCATGTTTCTAAGCCGGCATAAATACTGGCTTTTGTAAAAGTCTTTGGCGCCTCTAAAACGCTTTCTGAAAGACCTTAATTCTTTGACGGCCTAAAACTGATGGCCAAGTTATGTGCTTTCGCATCAAAAGTTCGTTTTGCTCTGGCAGTCAGAGAAAGTACCGCTTTATGGGGACTGGCCGAAATCCCGGAAAAGCAAGATCGTGGGCAAAAATGCATAATTCATTAGGCCTCTCACGGCTCAGCGCTCACGGCGAGGCTGTACAAAGTGAATGGCAACAGTGTACATGCCTGTGTTCCAGGGGCCCGTTTCTCAACACCTGGACAAGTTAGTCATATCTTTATCCACCAACCACGGAGTTAGTTCCAATCTTACTAAACCCGTTTCTCGAAAGGCTTCCTAACTAAAATACCTTGATATCGATATTATCGGTAAAAAGAGCAGACGAGACGTAGCCTTAGTCACAAAATAGCATGATTTTCAAAAAGAAAAATTATAACAAAATTGCAAATATTGTGATGAATTGGGAATTTCATCTTTTAAGAATAATAGCACAGGTATATTATGCACCATACATACTTAGACCATGAAGACTTGAGCATTCAATTGCTGAGAAAATGGAATTATGAATAATTGATCTCGTGACTAAAAAATCACATGTGGACGTTGAGATGGGTACCCCCGGGATATCCAATTCTAATAGTTTACGAAAGTAAAACCATAACGGTTTTCGTTGTAAAATGATGATAATTATACGGTATTTTACGATTCCAAACATCATCAAAATATAGTTTAACAATTTTCTTTTAAATCTTAGATACTGAAACTTACTATTCGACAAATTCTATGCATAAATTAGAGATAGAATTTATCAAAATGTTAATAGGGGTCTGAAAACGACAAATACGAGTCCATTTATGGATGGCCTGACGTGGTAGAATCTTTATCAAATAGATTATTTTACTATTTCAAAATGAATGGTTTTGTGGAGTATTACCAACAGTTTTTGTAGATTCTTTGTATTACCATGATCATAGAATGCATTATCCAACTTGTTTTTTGATGTAATTTCAACATCTTTGATTGATTACGTAAGATTATAATTTTCACATTTCTAGGCACTTTTGCATGTCATAGTCTACCCACGTGATGCCACTACGTCATTAAGAAAGAAGTTGTGACAGGTTCGGAGGTGTCATAAATATTTAGTGAGGTTGTTGTACCCGATCTTGGTAAAGAGGGCTTCGTGAAACGGTTAGCGGACAAGTAGCTCACTATCTCCGATTTAGTCAAGAAGTTAGACTTATGACGGTGTTGAGAAACGGGCCCCCTAATTTTTCGTTAAAATGCCACGCGGTGGAAAATTTTTAAAAAATTAAATGGCATAAAAAATACATGTTCCTATCACATAAATTTTTTACTTAATTTTCCACCGCGTGGCATTTTGAACAAAAAATAAAATTACACAAATTTGGATGAATGTTTTTCAAATTGTCGCAAGGATAGTTTTACTTCAGCCGTTCAACGTTTCTTGATTCTCCGCCGCACGCGATGTACACTAATGTATGTCAGGTATGTACTATGTGTGTAACAATCGTACCGCTGCTGCATGCACTGCTAGTTATAGTCAGTGTTTTTCGAGGAAGCCATCCTATAATATCCTACTTATTGTAAGCGCAATTTGTTTGATGATATGAAAAGATCAGTTAGTGGGAAATTTTCTTCGGTGATCCGGTGCTGTAATAAGTCTCATCTGTACCACGCACAGAAAACTGAGGAGAACACTGTCACTGCGGAACGTAGTATACCCACTTGTTGTGTATCCGGACGGGTCGTGTGTCCGGACGATCAATTTTAGAATGTCATTTGGAAAAATTTACCAGCGAAGTTTCATCAATTTTTAGTACAAAATGTTAGGAAATATTATAAAGAACAAAATAGAAAATGATTACAAGTAATGGATTCATATTTTTAGTGTAATCCACAGACAAGAAAGAAGGCTTCAATTTTCAAACAGATAAAGTGTCCGGACACCCGACCCCCCATCCTACCTCGGCTACCGGGAAGCTCGGGGCTTCCGAAGCTGCTGCTGCTGGCTCCGTTGACGCTCCTTCGAACTCGAACTACGTGCTGGTTTCCAAATTACCTGCTCGGACAAAAAGTGAGTTTGTGAATGAAAATCTTTGGTTTAAGAAAGCTCCTGCCAAACGTCAGTATCATTTATGTTTGACATGTTATAATTACTTCACTGAGCAGAGTGTGTGTGAGACTGAAGCTACAGTTGCTGAAGATGAGAAAGGGCCAGGGGGCATACATCGTGTAACTTTGGAAAAGGACACACAGTCACAGCAGCAGGGAGCATCAAGTGTAGAATCACACCCTGACGATAGTCCATTCGATCTCATCTTGGAAAAATTAGCAAAATGTAACGAGGTTCAGTTAGGGAAGATTGCCAAACATATTGCTGGAACACAGAGAGATAGCATAAAAGAAGATATTCAGAAACTTCAAAAATCAAACAGCCAAATTGAATCCCTCTGTGAAAGTGATTTAAGGAAGTGGGTATGTGATCGGAATCTTGTTATCCGTGAATTTCTAGAAGGGATTGCGGGCAAAGGTTCAACAGAAAGTGAAGTTGCAAAGACAATCGAACACATCTACCATTTAGGCAACAGTAAAGCTGTTCTCCCAGTATGCTTAGGTGAAAACCTTGTTTCATATTCTGTGAGTGGTAGCAGAGCAGCGTGTGAAATAAACTCTGCCAACTCTCCTGCAGGTAGCTACCCATACTTAATATCATGGCTACGTGAACAGTCACATGAACCACACACTTTTCCAGATGGAGATGTCTTAGTTGCCTTCGATAACGACCAGGTGATCGGAAAAACCTATCATGTGAGACATAACAACAAAGTAAAGACAAGTGTGGTTACAAGTGTATGTATCGCTGAGGTGAGTCCAACAGGGACGCTGCAGGCGGATAATGAATTGAAACCTGGGCATTGGCAAACAGCTCAGCGGCTCAAAGAACAAGTACCGGAGATTTTAGCGCCTGATAGTACGCTGAATAATGCTGTAGACCAGACACACTACAAAGAGCTGTATGCTACTCTGCAAACAAGAATATTAAAAGTTGTTGAAGAACAGAGGGTGGAAACGACTGGCATTTCCGACAACACTGACAAGGAAGTTGCGACGATCCGCCAGAAAAGGGAATGGAGGGTGTGTAGCGAGTGCGGGGCAAAGAACCTCAAGAACAAGAGAATATGTATAGCTTGTGGTCAGAGACTCCGGTCAGTTTTGGATAAGGAGGAGCAAGCCACAATCGCTCAATTCCCGCAAAAGAAGAGTGACATAGAGTCCAGCAAGTACGTACATGTAAAGTTTGCTGGTAGTGAATCTCAGGCAAAAAGAACAGAACAGAGCACTTCAGCCAGCGAATCCCCAAAAGTTAATGTAAGGGCTGGAGATCCTATTTTCGTAAATCCAAATTCGTATCAAAGTCTCATTACTGTTTTTAAGAGTCTCGGCAAGCAGGCGGGCATTAAGAAGTACGCAGAACATGTCTGGGCAGGTTGAAATAAAATTGATGGAAAGGGGGGGGGGGGAATTGACATCTTAAGTCCATTGGTTTTGAGAGACGCTATGTCGCTGACGTTCCGGGTGAGGGGGGTCAAGAAGGAATGATTAACAAATAACAATGCTTAAGTAAAAACATCTATTTCATCAGTTTTATGAGCTTTTTTCGTCGTATTGCCCTTGTATTTTGAATGATGAAGTGTATCCTGTATTCCCCAACCATAAATATGCAATAATCATTGTAGGGACACATTAGTATAAATGCATAACAACTTTTGATGTATCTATTTATGCTTTCCTTATCTTCTAGATTATTATCCAAGCCAATGATTCGTCCCCGAGAACAGAAGTATATGAGGCTCCAGTTTTTTTTTAATATTTTAATACTTCTCGGTTTTCAATGAATATGGAAAGTTATTGTTCGCTTATAGAATAGAATGATTTGATATTTGATTTTAAAAAAAGAAGTGGAAATTAATCATTATTTTCAAAATAATGAGGTACAAAATGTAATTATCTACAAATAATGCAGATTTTATTTTTTTCCAAAATAAATCGAGTCAAATCATGATTAAAGACAAAACAGTATGAAAAATTAATGTAATCATTCATAAGCAACTTTTGTAACTTTGTAACTTTGTAACTTTGTTAAAATTTTGGAATGAATAAATTCGTTATCAATCAATCAAAAAAGCAATTAATTCCAGTAATGCGTTATTTTTTAAAAATCATATCGGATCCTTGTTTTCTTTTTATGTAGGTAATGATTTTTAAAAGCTATATAAAATTCTTGGGTTATACTTGATCCGAAACCGTTTCAGGTAAAAAGAAAATGGTTTATTTTCAATTGGTCTAATACCGATTCATCCAATTACCAACTCGTCTACTTTCATTTCATCTACCATCATTTCGTCAACTATCCACATTTCAGTCACTCATGGACTATTTCGTCTAATAACCAGTTGGTCCAACTCCAATAGCAATTTAGTCCATACACCACTTGGTCTAATTGGACTAAGTGCTAACTGGGCAAAATGAATGAAAATAACATGGGCAATAGACCAACTGGTTATGAGACGAAACGGTACTTGACGAAGTGATGATTGGACCAAATGGTTATTGGACCTAAATGATTGAAGAAATGTTGATGGACAGAATGGCATTCGACTAAATGAAGCTAGACCATGTTATGAGTGGACGAGTTGGCAACAGACTAATTGACAATTTAAAAAGGAAATTTGGGAGATCTGACAAAAGAGAAATGAATTATTATTACGATGTCACCTGATGGGCCCTCATTACGTCATTTGAATTCCATCATTTGTAATTTTCCTCTGAATTTCGAATCCTATTTTGCCATTGAATTTAAACATAAGAATCACACACATCATTTTAAAACACGCATCAAATAAAAATAATAATGGATTATGACAAATGTCGTGAAGAAGAAGAACAAAAATCTTACCAATCATTACCGACAAAATGAAAACCAGTAAAATTTGCCCCATCTTGTTACCTAAATGGCAAGAAAAAGAAATATAATGAATATTAAAAATGCGTTCATAAAAATAGGAATCATAAAGAATATTTAGGACAAAAAGGCACTGGAGACACTGTTAGGTGTAGACGGGATGTAGGCAATCTTACTCTATATTCATGATGATAAGTCCATTCGAAAATTTATTAGATTACATATTGTAGTCTAATTAATTTCAATTTATAAAGTCTATTATCTTTAATAACTTTGATATCAAAAGATGAATAACATTGCGGCTCTTACTGCTATATTATTGAGATTCTTTTTTAATGAAACGTAGAGAATGTATATTAAACTTCAAATTCGAAGTCTTTCGATTAAGTGTGATAAAAATTGTTTGCAAAAGTGCAATTTTCTTTATATCATTATTTTGTCAAAATACCAGCTTTTGTATATAAAATTTACATGCAACGAATAATTTACATCTTTCAAGATGATACATATAAAAAATGGTAAAAATCGATTTCTAGTAGATGAAATAGATAAATCACATTACTCAAAGAATAGAGCGTAAATTCAGGAGTTTTGAATCACACATATACTTCTTAAAAGGATCTGGGTATATGAAAAGTATGGAATCTTCAAAGTGCCAGCGACTTGTTACGATGGCGAGATATACGTTATCTCACCAAGTTGACTTATGAAAAGTGTAAGTCATAAGTCGACTTGGCGAGATGATCTATATCACCAAGTTGTCATACAACTTTTAATAAGTCGATTTGGCGAGATAACGTATATCACTAAGTTGTACAACTTTTAATAAGTCGATTTGGCGAGATAACGTATTATCACCAAGTTGTCGTACAACTTTTAATAAGTCGATTTGGCGAGATAACGTATATCACCAAGTTGTCGTACAACTTTTAATAAGTCGATTTGGCGAGATAACGTATATCACCAAGTTGTCGTACAACTTTTAATAAGTCGATTTGGCGAGATAACGTATATCACCAAGTTGTCATACAACTTTTAATAAGTCGATTTGGCAAGATAACGTATATCACCAAGTTGACATACAACTTTTGATAAGTCGACTTGGCAAAATAACGTACCTCGCTTCATGTAATATCGATGGCACTTTGAAGCTTCCGTTGAAAAGTAATCATAAAAACCTTTAAAAATTCAAAGCTACTCACGATTTGGTCTGTCCGGATACAATCTGAAACTTTCTCCGAAGTGTGATTAAGATAGGAAAATCACTCATATTTATTCATTGATAGACTACCAGCAGAATGGTTGTGTTAATTAAAATCTATCTACTGATCCTTACCCAGGCACTTAACATTGATGGCAGACAGGATGTCGTGTGTTTTTGCTCTTGAGAAAACACTTCACACCAGGTAATACCAGGAGCGGTGATCCTGGGGGCCGGGGGCACAGTTCCCAACCCCCACTTTTGAGCACTGAAAAATGCCCTTTTTACGCAAGAAAAATATCCCCTCCTGGACGTGTACTGTGCCCTTTCCCGCATAAGTGCCAATTGTTTTAAAGCAAAATTGCACCCTCTCGAACGTGTTCTGTGTCCCTTTCCCCTGAGAAGACCCCGATTTATGTGTTAGAAAGTGCCATTTCTCGATTTTTTTGCCAATTTTCCCTGAAATATTCCCCCTCCCGAACGTGATCTGTGCCCCTTTTAAGAAGAACCCGTTTTATGTGTGAGCAAGTGCCCCTTCCCTTCTCGTAATTGCCCTTTTTCGAATCAGTGCCCCCTTTTACCCAAGATAGTTGCCCCTCATGGACGTGTTCTGTGCCCATTCACCTGAGAAGGACCCATTGTACGTGTTAACAAGTTCCCCTTTGAAACAAGAAAACCATATTCTCATGTTTATATGTTAATACAAAACTTGTAAGGATAATCTACATGTTCTCATATTCTCATATTTATGTTAATACAAAAATTGTAAGGATAATCCTACATGCCTTAAGTTTCATGAGTCATGTGAGTGGGGTAGATAAGCAGATCGAGGCGTACAGATGGGAGGCTCTTGCCCCCACCCCAATTTTTTCACGACCAAGACAAAAAAGAGAAAAAATGCCCCCACTTTCAACCTCGCTCCGCCGCCCCTGTTTCACGGCACTAAACACAATTTCTTAGTGGAGTCAAGGTTGTGGACCGTTGGTCGGGTTCGAAACTGGATATATATAATTGTTCTCAAGCGCCCTTAGATATGGAGTTGGACAATCAATTTTGCTGTTATTAAAAAGCCGTCGGTCCCATAGTTCATAACACATGAGTGAGAAAACCAAGCAAAGATCAAATTACTTTCCGCATGGGGCGGTCTCATGAATTTTGAGTTTCTTGTAATTTTTCCACCCTTCTACTTTTAAGAATTTTCAGCAACTTGCCAGGATTTAAACTAGCCTTGAAACAAAATATGCGATACACAGAGCGAGATAGATATAATGACACTTTATTTATCAATTCAAATACATTTTTAAAAGGATAAAAAGTTCAGAATAAAATGCATCTTGATCCTGTATAAAGCACACACCATACACAAGGCATGAAATATTCCTGTAAAATACATAGTTGTATTAGAATAAGTTAATATGTTATCGTTAAAAAAGTAGTGTAGCGTAAAAATTCTAAACAAATGGGAGCAATGTATATAGCAATTTTAACTAAAGTCAGTACAAAAGGAATATAAATGCTCACACGATGAAAATAAAAATACATTGAGGTAAATGTTTATGTCAACAAACTATTTTTGTTCACAAGGGGGAAGGTTGCTTAGGTATTCAGATAACATGATATAGGTGGGAATAATCTTCAAAGAATTTATCGTGTGGCGCTTTTTTTGGGTAGTTTAATTTGAAGCTATATTTACGGAATTGCAATTTTATGAATTGCTAGGAAGTTTGTTCCTGACCGTCGCTCCGGCATGTTTGAATGATTTTCTTAAAAGTACATTGAGGAAACTGGCACTTATACTTCCAAAGCCGTGAATGATCAAAGACCATTTCAATTTCGTTTGACGTGGAAAGCCCATTGATATTTCATTTCATTAATTATGAGCATGTATAGAAACTTGATAAATTTCTAATGCCCCAATTGCATTCTTAATGCATCTTTAGCATAAAACAATTATCGGATTAATTACCATACCTTTCCAGTTTGGCTCAAAGATTTATTTTTAGTTCAATCACCGACGCAACATAAATAAACATCCTTAAAAAATCATTTTATTTCATTTTACCTCTAGTGCAGTCGAACATGCTAGCAGATATGTCCTTATTTTATTTTCCGGCAAAAAATCAAGGCTTGTAAGCACATTCTTATTATTGTAGCACTTTTCTGATGCATGTGTCTAGCTAAAAGCCATTGTCGACTTAAGATGTATTTAATGTTCGTGCCCATTTGTTACTTTAAGAATTCGTTTCTTTTTTTTTTCAATTTTGTCTTCATATGTTAGCACCCACTACTGTCAACTTTGTTACATTACCAATATTACACGTTTCATTACCAATAGAGAAACCCTGAGGGTCCACAGGTTCATTTAAGAATGCTCAATACTCGCCTATATTCAATTCGTTTACTTTTTCATTCATGGAGGAATATGGTGGCCCTAAAGGGACATCGCAAATAGACCAAATCGCAAATATTCACGACGAAATTGGAGGGTCGTGGGTTTTAATCCCAGCCATGGTTTAATTTCTTTCGGCGAGAAATTCATCCATATTGTCCTGCACACTACCCAGGTGAGGGTACCCGGCAGGAATTTATTCCTTGAAATGTCACTTCGCTGTAAAGGCTGCGGGGCTAAAGCCAGGGTAATCATGTCCAAGTCATTTGGAAGCGCATATAGGGACGTTATGACATGTATGCACCTTACAAGAATTGCGTTATTATCATTATTACCGTGTTTACCCTTGATCGGCTTTTGGTTCAGAACCAAAAGCCGATGCAGAATCGGCTTTTGGTTTGCGTTTACACGTTGTTACAGCTTGCGGTTCAGAACCGTGTAAACACGGTATATATAATTTAATGATTAGAATGATACGCTAAAATGAATTACCTTTATGATGATGAAAAAAGGGATTCTTATTTTAAAAAAAATCTAATCGATGCCCACTCTATTGCTTAGATGGCGTGAAAAGAGATGATAACCACTCTTGCCAAGGCCTGGGTCTCGATTTCATTCAACCTTATTTTAAAAGTCCTGAAAAGGCAAGATGAGGGATTTGGTTTCAAATCTTGAACTCTAAAATAATTAGACCTTCCCTTGAGATATTGCTGGTAGCTTAATGGCTATATCATTTAATAACCTTGCATTTCGGCTCAGCGGCTGGAGAGCCATACACAAGAGGTCATGGATTCGAATCCATGCAGGGTTACACTGCACAACATCTTATGAAAACTTTCTGCCTCTTAGGAAAAAAGTAAACCTAAGTTGAAAAGAAAACATGGATGAGAGTATGGAGTTATGAAATTATCATCATTCAGAACTCCACAATTTCCTATTTAAAAAGGGCTACCATGTGTAAATAATGCATTATCATAATGATAATGATGATGGTAATGGTGATATAATATTACATTTATTTTATTCAAATCAACTTTACGTTGGATAAGTGCACCCGACCAGTGAATATTTTTTAATTGATGATGAGGCTGAGGTTATCCTATCGAGTTATCCATCTTTTTCCATTCAAATATACAATGATATAGAAAATACAACTAGAATACATAACAACACGATATCAATATTTGATAAAAGTTCTTTCATGAAACTCTCCCACGGCCGCTGAACTATTCTTGTAAAGTCGCTAATGCTAAATACAGTAATATTTAGTTTTTTCACTATACTACAGAAAAATGAAAATCGACAATCCATATACTTCCTCACGTTGTTCTCAATTAAAAGATTATGGTGATTATCGGATGAATTCCTCACCTTCTCTGTCAATATCCATTAGTATTATACATTAATGTGTGTGAAGGAGGCATTGTGCAGGCCTACAGATGGGGCCAATTTTTGTTTTTCACTATAAACCGAGGCAGTAGCGTAGTGAGTCCAAAATTTTGAGGGGGCCAGTTATGGCGTATCGGGGAAATTGATATAAAGTTGCAAGCGAGCGAGCGAAGGTTGGGGTGTATGCGGGTGCGCAAGATTTATGTCCTCCCCCCAAAAAAAAAAAATCAAATCAAAATTACATTACTCGAGCATTCACCACGTTGTGATTTCGATGCCGTGATATTATCACCATTATGAATTCAATTCAATTCAAAGCAAAAAAAAAGAAAATGCAAAAAGAACCTTCGATAGCCACCCATGCGCATACGATGTTTTCAGCTTAATCATTTATATCGATAATATTATGTGTTTCCTGGCGTCATGATCGCATTGATTATAACTGTGTTTGATGAGCCCCACGACCAATTACTAAGCTTTACAGAATGAGGGCCCAATTAGGCATTTATCTGGTTTACATAGCATGTTTTTCTGCTACCTCATTTTTTTCGCTCGCATTGCTACTGTATCGGTGAAAAGCTTTCCTGTGATGTCCTATTATATAAATTTTAGTTCCTTCTTCTCAACATGACACAGTGACCATCCCCCTTATCAAACCAGCCTATATACGTCTTTGAATTCACTATATTCGTTCACCATAATTGACTTACAGGATTGTATAGTGGTACTCAGTCGTACATAATATGTCACCAACAGTAACAAAAGCCAGGAGTATTATACATTCATGTGAAGGTGTGTGTGTTTTGGGGGTTTTGTTGTGCCTTCTATAAAGCATTCAAATATCTGTGTGCATTCTATAACACTAAACTCATGTGAAACATGAATTTGGCGCCCCAGGGTCAAACCTCAAGTTGGTCGGGTGCCCAAAGGTAGAACATCAATTTGGCACACAGACCCCGCCCCCATGAGATTAAGGTAAATTTGGTGCCCCTTGATTTCAGGTCAATATGGCGCCCCCAGTTCGAACATCAATTTAGCGCCCCAGCCCGCATGACAAACATGAATTTGGCGCCCCAAGTCAAACATCAAATGGGTTCAGTATTATCACGATACATCATGCAAGGGACTGCCATCATGAGCAGTTATGCACGAGTGGATGGTGGCTTCCTAAAAGAAATTTCATTTGTATAATATAGTTTCACGGAAATCCTTTGGAAGGTTTTACTCTGAATATTTGAATTGCAGCCCGTTATAATGTATAAAAGCATAAATGAGCAAACATCTCAATATTGCTCTTTTTTCCAGTGTGACAAGAACTTGGAATCGAACACGTCATACCTAAACCTGCCGTCTACAAGACAAGAACTGAAAGCATACGAGGACAGGAATCAGACGCATGCATCTATCCATCAGAAGGGTCTATCCATAAGCAGCAAAGATACGTTTCTACTATCCACCGTGGTGTGCTCGACAAAACTAACACAAAATGGTAAGGAGGGGGCAGGTTAGGTGATAACGTAACCTGTAGGATTTATCGTTCAGATGTTTTAGTGCCTCTCTGCTTCCTCAGCTACACCCAGGATAGAGTGCAGCAGAGCATATACATGTAGTAGTTGTGCTATATAAATTGACATTTTTGTTATATTTATTCATTATTTGAATAGAACCGAATAATTAATATGGAAATTAGTCGGTAGCTCTCAATAATTGTTTCCTTGTTTTCCACATGCACTCAAAGATACAATCATTGAAAAAGTATGTCTTTATGTTACCCTGCCCTTTTTGCATATAGTTGATCTTCTTGGATTATTGAAGTGGAGAGCTGAACCTGATAAGATTAGACAGAGTCTGGAATCACTCATGAAGGTCGATGGTGAAGAGGTTGTCAAGGTAACCAAACTTGTTTTCTTTTAGATTTTTTGTGTGGATTTGACAGCAATTTGTGTATTTGTTCAGGTACATTGCATTGGAAATGGTAAAGACGTGCATTGGAAATGGTAAAGACGTACATTGGAAATGGTAAAGACGTACATTGGAAATGGTAAAGACGTACATTGGAAATGGTAAAGATGTACATTGGAAATGGTAAAGATGTACATTGGAAATGGTAAAGACGTACATTGGAAATGGTAAAGACGTACATTGGAAATGGTAAAGATGTACATTGGAAATGGTAAAGACGTACATTGGAAATGGTAAAGACGTACATTGGAAATGGTAAAGACGTGCATTGGAATTGGTAAAGACGTGCATTGGAAATGGTAAAGACGTACATTGGAATTGGTAAAGACGTACATTGGAAATGGTAAAGACGTACATTGGAAAGGTTAAAGACGTGCATTGGAAATGGTAAAGACGTACATTGGAATTGGTAAAGACGTACATTGGAAATGGTAAAGACGTACATTGGAAATGGTAAAGACGTACATTGGAAATGGTAAAGATGTACATTAGAAATGGTAAAGATGTATATTGGAAATGGTAAAGACTTACATTGGAAATGGTAAAGACGTACATTGGAAATGGTAAAGATGTACATTGGAAATCAGAGTAGAAAGGAAATTTCCATGTGTTCATTCTATTCACTTATTATATAATTTGTGCTTGTATATCATTATGTAGTCTATAATTGTTGAGAGTTTATAAAATTCACCCAGAGTTAAGTACACAGTATGAAAGCAATATTTTGTCATCTACAAAATTGAGAAAATGTGATTTCTCTTCATTAAGTGATCAAGCAATGATATATGAGAAAATTACAAGGAACTTCAACAAAATTGTTTCTGGAAGGTCCATCATATAGAAGGTTAGATGCACACATTTTTTTTTAAATTGCTCTGATACCATTTCTAAATGATATTCAGACACATGATAATAGATAGTGGGTATCACTATTGATACATTTTGAAGTACTTAAATTTTGGATGAGATGATAGTTAAAAGATAACTATTTACTTTTCTCCTTCCTTTCCTCCTTTGTTTAGTTTCTACAAGACACGTTAGATGCTCTGTTTAGCATCATGGCTGAGAACCCACAGTCTGAAGAGTATGACAGACCTGTATTCAATGCTGTGGTAAGTTTATCTGGACCCATTTTCACAAAGCTTGTTATCAATTGCAAATTACATTCTGCCGTTTAAAGCTACTGAAATCCCAGAAATTTGATTGCCCCAAAAATATTTGTCATAAATTTATAGCATAGTTGTAAATGAAAAAAAAAATGTGAAGTTGGATCACAAGCCTGTTTATTTGTACTGTAATTAAATTAAAATACACACTGCACCATACAACTTCTTTATTCTTGATTATTTCAGAAAAGAAAGTAAGTACAAGAAAACTGAACAAATGTAGTCTTCTATTACATGTTCTTTTCAGTGATGAAAATACTACTAACTAGAACAGCAATACATGTATGTAGTGTACTAATCAGAATATAAATATAATTCGAATTTCTTGTGAATGATCTTGCAACTGATTACCCGTAGGCATATTATGAACCTTCACTAGTGAACTTTCTCTCTGTTATTCAATTAAAATGAAATTCAATTTTGTATATTTTAATTTATCAAAAGCAATTTAAAAGTAATTTGATTACTTGACATTCTAATTATGGCTTCTGATTCTTACAATTTGACCATACTAAAAAATTATATAGCTAATGATTTGTATTCATATCAGTATTGACCACAAATATAAGGAATGGTAATTTTTCTTGCTAATATGTTTTCTTTGTGATATTCATTTTATTGTCTCACCTGCGAAGCAAAGTGAGACTATGGGCGCCGCTTTTCCGACGGCGACGGCGGCGGCGTCAACATCAAATCTTAACCAGAGGTTAAGTTTTTGAAATGACGTCATAACTTAGAAAGTATATGGACCTAGTTAATAAAACTTAGCCATTAGGTTAATCAAGTATTACTGAACATCCTATTAGAGTTTCATGTCACATGACCAAGGTCAAAGGTCATTTAGGGTCAATGAACTTAGACCATGTTGGAGGATTCAACATCAAAATCTTAACCTGAGGTTAAGTTTTTGAAATGTCATCATAACTTAGAAAATATATGGACCTAGTTCACGAAACATGGACATAAGGTTAATCAAGTATCACTGAACATCCTGCATGAGTTTCACGTCACATGACCAAGGTCAAAGGTCATTTAGGGTCAATGAACTTTGGCCGAATTGGGGATATCTGTTGAATTCCCATAATTTTTTTTTTTGCCTCTATTAGAGGATTTAACATCAAAATCAGGGGTTACACAATAAGTCACATTCAAATCAAAGGTTACACAATCATAAATCATGAAAAATATAAGTATTATTACAATAATTACAAAGTCATATCTACGTTACATAGGTTTTCTTACATGAATCGTAACAAGCTCTTGGGCAGTTCATCTCTTTTTTTGGTCTTTTTACTAGCAATGTTGTACATTTCTATCCGTTTTTTAATTTCTTTTATAAATACATGTTTCAAAACGAAATTTCTTTTTTCGATTCCTGATTTGTTTCTATCCAAAATAACTTTATATATTGACCAAAATGCAATAGTTACAAAGGTATTTGTTTTACTATCACTTTCAACTTTAAGTAACTGCTTGATGTTTACTTCTACTTTTACATTGTAAACTTCTCGCAAAATAATTTTGATATATTTGAAAAAGGATCTATTTACTTCACAGTCAATAAAAGCATGTATAATATCTTCTTTAACCTTGCATGTTGGACACAAATCATCTGTTGCAAAATTCCATTTGAACAGGTTACTTCTTACTGGTAAGAGATTATATAATAACTTAAGATTGAACTCTCGTAATTTATTTTCTCTAACTTGAATAAGATTATTTTTAAATACATTTGCCCAATTTACATTAATATCAAGTTTGTTCTCCCAATGTAAACAGCATTTATTGGTGAAGAATTCCCATCATAACTTTGACAGTTTATGGATCTGATTCATGAAACTTAGACATAATAGTAATCAAGCATCACTGAAAATTTTGTGCAAGTTTCAGGTCTCATGATTAAGGTCAAAGGTCATTTAGGGTCAATGAACTTTGGCCGAATCGGGGCTATCTGTTGAATTACCATTATAACTTTGAAAGTTTATTGGTCTAGTTCGTTAAACTTGGACATTAGAGTAATCAAGTATCACTGAACATCCTGTACGCGTTTCAGGTCACATGACCAAGGTCAAAGGTCAATGAACTTTGGCCGAATTGGGTGTATCTGTTGAATAACCATCATATCTCTGTAAGTTTATTGGTCTAGTTCATAAAAAGTGGACATAAGAGTAACCATGTATCACTGAACATCTTGTGCGAGTTAGAGTTGTATTCAAAGTCAGCACTGCTGCTATATTGAACTGCGTGATGCAGGTGAGACGGCCAGAGGCATTCCACTTGTTTGTTTTATTTATTGGTGTCTTTTTGTACTTAGGTGTTCATCATAGGGTTAATCGCAGATAGGAAATATCAGCAGTTTAGACCAGTACTGGATACATACATCAATGAACACTACAGTGTTACATTTGCCGACCAGTAAGTACTTCACATGCAAGCATATTGCATAGATAATATCATATGTGATGACAATGATGAGGATGGTGATGATAATTATGATGATGCTGATGATGATGCTAATATTGATGATGATGATGATGAGGATGATGATGAGGATGGTGATAATGATGATGATGATGATGATGATGATGATGACGATGATGATTGTGCGCTTTGAAACACCAGTATAAAGCGCCCTACAAATGTTATTAATATTATAATTATTATTATGATGATGATGATGATGATGAGGTGTAATGATGATGGTGATGGCAATGATGATGATGGTGGTAGTGTTGATGATGATGATGATGATGACGATGAGTATGATGATGCTGATAATGATGATGATGACAATGATGATGATGCTGAAAATGATGATGATGATGACAACAATGATGACGATGACGATGGTGATGGTGATGATGCTGATGTTGATGGAATTATGAGCAAATAGCAATACAAAGATTACTTTTATTTGTTTGTTAATACTTCATTTATTTAGTTCAATTTGCATTTATTTTCACTCATAAAGAGCAGTAACATACTGGATAGACAATATATATGAATGCACAATAAAATCTGTAGGAAACATGAGTGAGGGCAGTGGAAAGAAAGAAACGAACCTTATAATGCCAACCCAAGATACTTAATGGTATAAATTGAAATGACATTGGTATTACACTAAAAATGAGACAATTAAAAGCCAACAAACCCTGGACCAAACAAAACTTAAATGCAAAATATAAGAGCCTACTATATTAATGCAAATAATACCAATCAAGTAAAAAAAAAGTGTTATATTTATTTTTGGAAACATAGGTGATTTACTGTAATTAATCTCGCATGGGGTAGAATTTCAAATGACAGGACCTTGATAAAATATTGATTGTTTATACAAAGTGTTATCAAAAGATGGCAAGTGAAAGATTGATGCTTTTATAATTGATATGTAATTATCAATAATCATGTATAATATTAATGAAGTATATGCCTTGTAATTATCGATCATTGGATTAATTGTTAATTGATATTCATCAGTAAATATAGGTTAATGACTAATGAAAGTAAAACAACTTGCAACTAATACAACTCTCATAATCCACTCGTCATTGAGTGATGTTAATGTTATAATTAATGGATATTTATATAATATTGGATGGCCTTGAGGTTAATACAAGGAAATATTGGACGAGCTTTGCATAAATATTGGACGAGTCGAAGACGAGTCCAATATTTTGCAAAGCGAGTCCTATATTTCCTTGTATTGACCGAAAAATGGGACATCCAGTATTATGATTATTATTCATACAGAGAATTTTAGCAAATAATTTTTAACTTACCCTCCCGCCCTGAGACTCTGACTCTGCTGTATGATGGGGGGACCTAAAGCTACGCACTTTGTTTTCAAACAATAAAAACTGTCCCAATTTTAATATTTCAACAAATTATATTTCACTTATTTGTGGCAAACATTCTAAAGATCATTAACCAAGTAGAAAATATCACAAAACTCACTAATACGAAAATCCCGTCGTGTTTTTCGAAAACCTCTTAATTTCGCCGCCCGATGTAGAAGGGGTCCTAACGCTACGCACTCGATTTATCATGCAAAAAAATAGTATTTCCTGTGCCTCAATTTCTAAAATATATTCAAATTATTATAGGATAAAATGAAATTAAAGCGAATATAACTCCAAACTTCAGAGCTACCAAGTCTCACGCATTATGCGTGAGACTCAAGCATTTTGGACTCTTGTTCATCCCCTCAAATCTCTGTCTCACGTAACTATCACAGCCCATCCCCATAAATTTGTACACAATGTCTGTGATCTCACTCAAGATTCACAGAAAATCTCACGCATAGCTGGTCTTTGAACTTGGCATCTCTGAAACTTCCTAACAGTTGTTGGTTTTCTCTGCATTTAGAGATTTACTGCAGCCTCTGTAGAAAAAAATTTAATAGGAATTGTTCATCACTCTGCAGTCACAGTTCCACACACAGTGCGCATTTGCCATTGAAAACTGCATGCGCGCGCGATGAGTGGTGCGTACACTTCGGGAATTCCCCTCCTAGTCGTCCAATATTTTCAATATTGTGTCACCTCGGAAAAAATATTAGGCGAGTTCAACAAACTTTTTAAGTGGGTCGAGTGCACCAACAAAATAACACTTGTATTTGGGCTCTAAAATTGTCTGTATGAATAATAATTATATAATATTGGATGGCCTTGAGGTTAATACAAGGAAATATTGGACGAGCTTTGCATAAATATTTTGCAAAGCGAGTCCTATATTTCCTTGTATTGACCGAAAAATGGGACATCCAGTATTATGATTATTATTCATACAGAGAATTTTAGCAAATAATTTTTAACTTACCCTCCCGCCCTGAGACTCTGACTCTGCTGTATGATGGGGGGACCTAAAGCTACGCACTTTGTTTTCAAACAATAAAAACTGTCCCAACTTTAATATTTCAACAAATTATATTTCACTAATTTGTGGCAAACATTCTATAGATCATTAACCAAGTAGAAAATATCACAAACTCACTAATACGAAAATCCCGTCGTGTTTTTCGAACACCTCTTGATTTCGCCGCCCGATATAGAAGGGGTCCTAAAGCTACGCACTCGATTTATCATGCAAAAAATAGTATTTCCTGTGCCTCAATTTCTAAAATATATTCAAATTATTATAGGATAAAATGAAATTAAAGCGAATATAACTCCAAACTTCCTAACAGTTGTTGGTTTTCTCTGCATTTAGAGATTTACTGCAGCCTCTGTAGAAAAAATTTAATAGGAATTGTTCATCACTCTGCAGTCACAGTTCCACACACAGTGCGCATTTGCCATTGAAAACTGCATGCGCGCGCGATGAGTGGTGCGTACATTTCGGGAATTCCCCTTCTAGTCGTCCAATATTTTCAATATTGTGTCACCTCGGAAAAAATATTAGGCGAGTTCAACAAACTTTTTAAGTGGGTCGAGTGCACCAACAAAATAACACTTGTATTTGGGCTCTAAAATTGTCTGTATGAATAATAATTATAATTATACCCTTGTTACAGCAAACTTGCCAAGGTATTAAAGGACCTATTAGACAGTGCTGGTGAGCTAGACAGTCCTACGCAGCTTCTCCAAGCTCTCAAAGCCATAGAGTATCTATTCAAGTTCATTCTCAGGTCCAGGAAACTCTTTGTGGCGTAAGTCTATTCTTGTTCTCAATTAACCTATTGACAACTGAATTCTATAATTTCTGTAGACATGGTACAGGGACCATCAATTTCTCGCAGGCAATGGGTTAAGCAATATTCAGACGTGGAGTGAAAAACACTGACATTTGTTCAAAGTTGATAGGAGTATAGGCAACAAAGCTGTTCACAGAGGCAGAAGATATAATGTATATATATATTTTCATTTAGTTACAAAAAGCTGTTGGCCAATCAATTATATTGGAAAACAAATAGAGCAAAATATGAATGATTTGGACGATGCAACTTTTCATTAATATCCCTCTTATAATAGAATTGATGCATAGGTGTACTTTCATTGACATACATCAGAGAGAAGGGATGGAGTTCTTCAATTTTTTTTACATTTTCCAATGTAATATTACAATGTAAAAGGGGCCATGGAACGGTAGAATTCTAGACCAGTATTAAAATGTGTACTATTTTATCTTCTCTCCTATGGCTTTATTCCTCCAGTCTTCATGGTGAGGCAACGGGTCGGCAAGGGTTTGAGCCCGGGTTTGAGTCTTCCATAAGAGAGGTCTTCCGCCCCTCAACTGGTTAATGACATACACAGATGATCTGATGGTTCTATGCCAAGTAAGTATCCTGAGTGGTACAAATATATATAGTCAGTTGTTGCTCAAAGTAGTTAATCATTCTGATTGCTTTGTGCCACAACCAATTATTTCTGTACCAGTCTGTGTGACTCCATGACGTTCAACCCTTTCCATTTTATGTAACACATTGTATGAAAATGATGGTAATAACTCCCACTTGTTCAGCCGTTGTATATGCCTCATTGTGATGCTTATCTCTGCATGCCACTCTCCACCCAGGTGTAGTAAATGGGTACCTGGTAGGAAGAAATTCCCTGAATGATTGGGCAACCGATGAGTGCCATGCTGAAGCCAAGGGTAAATAGTATGCAGTGCTTAGAAAAATTGTATTAAGTGCTTTATAAATATTCTTATTAAGGATACAGAGTTGATTCATTTTGAGAGAACCTGGTGGCTGGCATGGGGGTTATGTAAGCAACACAAAAGTCCAAACTAAGCAAGAACTTTTTCTCGATCACTCGTAGGGAGCTGCCATGAGGTTCCTTCCACATATCATCAAGGACACCATGCAACAGTTCATCCCCAAAGAGCTTGCCATACACCTGAAGGAGTTCATCCTCAATCTGCCTCCAGACCGTCTTGTCAATCAGAAGCTTGAGTGCCTCAGAGACTTTGTCCAGAGTGAGATCTTCAAAGTCAGAGGTAGAATCACGCTGGTCACCTGACATTTGAGTTGCTGCAACAACTGTTCTTGCCTTAGTTTATCTGTAGATATTGTGTTAACATTATTATAGTTTTTTTGTCTCGCCTGCGAAGCAGAGTGAGACTATAGGCGCCGCTTTTCCGACGGCGGCGGCGGCGGCGTCAACATCAAATCTTAACCTGAGGTTAAGTTTTTGAAATGACATCATAACTTAGAAAGTATATGGACCTAGTTCATGAAACTTGGCCATAAGGTTAATCAAATATTACTGAACATCCTATTAGAGTTTCATGTCACATGACCAAGGTCAAAGGTCATTTAGGGTCAATGAACTTAGACCATGTTGCAGTTTGACTTCATTGCTGAACCACCATTATATGCATGTCCTCCATGTATCTTGACCTTGGCTTTCAAGTTCACTCATCCACACCGTCCATTGTCTTCATCAATAGCTTCTGAACACAACAATGGAGTTGGTCAACTTGATAGCAATTGTCCTCATTGTGTCTACAATGGGAAGAAATGAAGTGGAGCCCTGTATTGGCCACCATGTACATGCATTCAAGTGCTGTTTTAAAGAAGGTAATTCACATACACAGCTGAAGTTCCTTGGAACGCGGATAGTATACTATTCTAATGCCACATCAACCTTCCAGCTTCAACTCTTGTTATCAGGAGATATTAGCTTGAACCCTGGACCAAGGAACTTTGATACCACCACGATCACCGATGAGTGTTACAATCCTAGTGACACGGCGAGAACAGAATGTAAGGTAAATCGACATGTATATGATAGAAATAAGTTACTGGAGATCAACCAGAATAGACAGTTTCTAAGAGGGTGCAGACTTCAGGATGGCGTTTGGAAGAATATATGTTCTCTCGGGATTGCCAAAAGGCAAAGATTTTACAGAGGTAAGAGAGCAGGGAGAAGGAAGCAGAGGCATATCCCAGTATTGATAACTCCTCGTTTGCCTGTCAACAAAACCTCTAGATGTGGCATCAATCACAACAATCTGAGGAGGATACCCAGACACGATCCTAACATTCAGTCTGGTACAAAAGTACATTTATGGAATGCACGTTCTCTGAGAAATAAGGCTTTAATCACGTATGACTACATTCTTGAACATGATTTAGATATATTTGTCATCACAGAATCATGGCTGAAAGATGACGATCAAGTTATCAAGGGTGAATGTACCCCACCTGGATATACGCTCATCAACACTCCACGTAAAATTGGAAGTGGGGGAGGCATAACAGTTATCTTCAAATCTGAGCTCAAATTACAAACCCGCACTTTGGTGAATGAGTTTAGGACATTTGAGTGTGTCCATGTTGTGAACAAGTTATCGTCATCTTCTTCACTATTGAATCTGGTTGCTGTTTACCGACCGCCACCATCACCCACAAATGGACTGTCCTTGGTGGATTTCATGAGTGGTCTTATTGATTCCTTGGCTCCATCGACAGAAAGGACCTGTGCTGTACGTAGAAGAATGCCTTGGTACACCGAGGAGATCCATCTTGCTCGACGGAAAAGGCGCAGAGCTGAAAGGAAATGGCAGAAAAGCAAGTCTGCAATAGATCACGATAGCTATCTAGTTGCAAAGCGTGAAACATCAAATCTGATCTGTAGGACAAAGATGTCCTACTTTCAACATGCACTTTCTTCTTCGGATACCAAGGAAGTCTACAGGACATTGGACTATTTACTGAACAGAAAGAATATGTGTCTTCCTTTCCATGACTGTGCGGAGACCTTGTGTAATCAGTTTTCTACATTCTTTACCAACAAGATTGAAAAGATTCATGAAAGTCTTGGGGATATCACTTCCTGTTCCGGGACCTCGATTGAATCTAGACCGTTTTCATCATCTCCTATGGTCTGTTTCGATCTGACAACTGAAGATGAGATATTGAAAATCATCAAGGGTTCTGCAAGTAAGTCATGCAGTCTGGACCCCATTCCTACATGGTTCCTGAAGGAAAACATCCAAGATCTTCTTCCCATCATAACCAAGATAGTCAACTCCTCGCTCTCATCAGGAAACTTTCCAGCGGCAGCGAGAACTGCAGTTATACGACCACTTCTCAAAAAGCCATCACTCGACAGGAACTGTCTTTCCAATTATAGACCTGTGTCAAATTTGAGTTTTGTTGGAAAGATCATTGAAAAAGTTGTATGTCGAAGACTTATGGATCACATGGCTGATAATGACCTGTTTGAGCAACACCAATCGGCATACAGACCACACCATAGTACGGAAACAGCTCTAGTGAAGGTGAAAAATGATATAATGTTTGCCTTAGATAAAGGTCATATGGCACTTTTGTTGTCACTTGATCTATCAGCAGCATTCGATACCATCGACAGGCAAATTTTGATATCTCGTATGTCAAACAGGTTAGGAGTCAACGGTATTGCACTCAAGTGGTTCAAATCCTACCTTGCAGACTGGACTACCAAAGTAGAAATAGGTGGGAAGTCATCTCAGTGTAGTGCGAGTTCTATAGGCTTACCGCAGGGGTCTGTATTCGGGCCGATCGGCTACTGTATCTACACCTTACCTGTAGGAGACATCGCTCGTCATCATAATGTCTTCTACCATACTTATGCTGATGACATACAGCTTTACGTAACATTTGATCCTAAGGTTTGCAGTGTAGATGAGGCAAAGAAGACTCTTTGTGCTTGTGTCACAGACATCTGTAGTTGGATGACTCATAACAGACTTAAACTCAATGAAGGAAAGACTGAATTTCTTGTCATAGGTTCAAGTCATAACCTTCGTTCCCTTAGTGATGTTAGCCTTGGTATTGGTTCTGCTACTATTGTATCATCCAAATCTGTTAGAAACCTTGGTGCTTACTTTGATTGTAATATGAATATGTTAGAACAAGTTAATCAATTATGTAAATCTGTCAGATTCCATCTGAGAAACATATCGCAGATAAGAAAGTACATAACTGAAGAAACCTGCCACAGTGCTGTTCGTTGTCATATTTTGTCCAGATTAGATTACTGTAACAGCCTATTAACATCTGTTCCCCAAGTGTATTTGAAGCGCCTACAAAGTTTACAAAACTGGGCAGCCCGTATTATCTTTAGGGTGGACCGACGTCATGATCCTGGCCCTTTACTTAAATCTCTTCATTGGTTCCCAGTAAAGAAGAGAATTGTCTTTAAATTACTTCTTTTTGTCTTCAAAGCCTTTAATAACCAGATGCCAAAATATATCAAAGATAGCCTTTCTTCCCATAGACCAACTCGCCCTAATCTCCGTTCATCTAAAGACCCATATTTGCTTGCCATACCCAAAACTCGTACAAAATCAGGTGATCGCACATTCAGTGTTACTGCTTCTAAAGAATGGAACAACATACCCACTTTCATTAAATCATCAAACTCTTCAGATCAATTCAAGAAACTTCTAAAAACATACCTCTTTTCTGATTAATTTCTTTTGAATGTATTTTTATTGTAATTATTATGTACTCTTGTTTAAACTCGTTTGTAAACGCTGTGATATAGTTAACTATGGAGAGCGTACTAAATGCTAGTTATTATTATTATTATTATTATTATTGGAGGAATCAACATCGAAATCTTAACCTGAGGTTAAGTTTTTGAAATGTCATCATAACTTAGAAAATATATAGACCTAGTTCATGAAACTTGGACATAAGGTTAATAGACTGTGGGATGGTCGCTAAAATTGTGACTTTCCGTGGGGCGGCAAATACAACCACGGTTCTTGGACATGAAAATATGTAAAATATTATGAGTGAATACATGCACAATGTTGCCATCGGTAAATTCTGCTCCTGACCTCAAAATTAAAATAATATGCAAAATCGTACCATTGATTCGACTGGAAATTCCGCCATTCACCCCGTGTGTTAAGGACTTCCGTGAACGCACACAAGCGTGCACAATGCATGTAACCTCGTTCGCGTTTTATTTTTTTTATTCGCTGTACATGATATACGTTATAATACAGAATGTACGATGGCGGATAAGATGTCGTCGTCTTCGTCGTGTTTTGACAGCGAAAATGACGATTTATCACTAGCAAATATATGCTACATGCACATCTTACCCAAGGAAAGAGGGCCAGTAAATTCCTTTCAAGTAAAGAGCTAGAACAAATTTAAGCCTTTGCTGCATTCGTTGATGTAGACTACCTGGGACTTCAGAATAAAAATAGCTATTCGTGCAGCAGAGAAGTTTGCGATTGACTTGCATGCAGCCCAGCCCCGGCAGACCAGCCCGACGTCCGACCAGCATTTCAGCAAGATCCGAATGGATCAAAATAAATATAGATGTTTGATGTAGGCCTACTGCGTTTACATCTTGCCCAGAGCCAGGTCAAACATCGTTCGTATATCACCAGTATTGAGCAATCAAGCGATCGAAGGTAATTTGTTTTCACTTTGTGCTCTTGCATTTCACTCTCTGCAAAAGTGAAGCGGTGCAAACTTTGATTTTGTATAGGTCTACATCTAGATTTCTTAATTGAGTCGATGAATAATGTGACTCATGACTTACTTCGTCTTCTATTCATAGGCTTGTAAATGTGGCGGTGAAGTAAGTCATGACATGAGTCACATTATGTATCGATTTAATTAAGAAATCTAGACCTATACAAAAATCATCAAAGCTTGTACTGCTTCACTTTTGCAGAGAATGAAATGCAAAAGCACAAAGTGAAACAATTTTGGCATGGACAAAGATCGCTATAACAAGGATCACCATCTCAAAATCATCCTCTGTATCTTTTACACCTTCGATAGCTTGATTGCTGGAATGCTGGTGATACGAACGATGTTTGACCTGGCTCTGAGCAAGATGTAACGCGTTACATCTATAACGTTAGTTTGATCCATTCGGATCTTGCTGCAATGCTGGTCGGGCTGGGCAGGAGCGTAACGGGTCGGTGGCCATGCAGGACCGGGGCAAGAGCAAAAAAATCTCCGGTCTTATCAGGGGCAGATCCATGATTTTCCAAAAGGGGGCTAATTTTTCAGAGGAAAGTTTCGACCAGCCCCCCCCCAAAAAAAAAAGTTTTTCAACCAATTGACAAGCAAAAAAAAATTTAAATAAAGGTTTTCACCCACAAATGAAGTATATTTCGTACACGAAAAAAGGGTCTTCAATTTCAAAAGAGGGGGCACACCTTTGTTTTAATGGCATATTTACATTACAAATTTTAGTATTTTGTTTCTCAAGGGGGGGGGGGCAGGCAATGGTGTCATGAGGCAACATTTTGAGGGGCGATATGGTGTATCGGGTAAAAAAAAACAATGCAAGTGAGCAAAAAATTTTAAATTTTTATTACAAAAATCCAATTTCAGATTTTGACATAATGTTAAAGAAGATAACATATTTTTCACCCTTCTCTCTTTCCTTTTCCTTTTTTTTTCTTGGTCTGTACGCCACGGTAAACAAGATTTTGTTTATGATTTTGCATGCTTATTTAAAAAAATAAAATCACCTTTTCATGACAATCTATCTGTTCTTCTTTCTTTCCTTTTTCAGTTCCTCTTTTTCCCCTTTCCCTTTCATCCTCCCCCTTTTCTTTTTTCCCCTTTCATTCTCCCCCTTTTCTTTTTTCCCCTTTAAGTTCCCGGTGAACTCCGCCAGGGGGATAGCTTGCCCCCTGCACTGTTAAGCCACTGCTCCCTGGGATGGACCGGGTTGCATGCAAGTCAATCGCAAACTTCTCTGCTGCACGAATAGCTATTTTTATTCTGAAGTCCCAGGTAGTCTACATCAACGAATGCAGCAAAGGCTTAAATTTGTTCTAGCTCTTTACTTGAAAGGAATTTACTGGCCCTCTTTCCTTGGGTAAGATGTGCATGTAGCATATATTTGCTAGTGATAAATCGTCATTTTCGCTGTCAAAACACGACGAAGACGACGACATCTTATCCGCCATCGTACATTCTGTATTATAACGTATATCATGTACAGCGAATAAAAAAAATAAAACGCGAACGAGGTTACATGCATTGTGCACGCTTGCGCACGTTCACGGAAGTCCTTAACACACGGGGTGAATGGCGGAATTTCCAGTCGAATCAATGGTACGATTTTGCATATTATTATTTTAATTTTGAGGTCAGGAGCAGAATTTACCGATGGCAACATTGTGCATGTATTCACTCATAATATTTTACATATTTTCATGTCCAAGAACCGTGGTTGTATTTGCCGCCCCACGGAAATGAAAAACTAGAGACATTTTCCTTGTCCATCCCACAGTCTATAAGGTTAATCAAGTATCACTGAACATCCTGCATGAGTTTCACGTCACATGACCAAGGTCAAAGGTCATTTAGGGTCAATGAACTTTGGCCGAATTGGGGATATCTGTTGAATTCCCATCATAACTTTGATAGTTTATGGATCTGATTCATGAAACTTGGACATAATAGTAATCAAGCATCACTGAATATTTTGTGCGAGTTTCAGGTCTCATGATTAAGGTCAAAGGTCATTTAGGGTCAATGAACTTTGGCCGAATCAGGGGTATCTGTTGAATTACCATCATAACTTTGAAAGTTTATTAGTCTAGTTCATTAAACTTGGACATATGAGTAATCAAATATCACTGAACATCCTGTGCGCGTTTCAGGTCACATGACCAAGGTCAAAGGTCAATGAACTTTGGCCGAACTGGGTGTATCTGTTGAATTACCATCATAACTTTGAAAGTTTATGGATCTGATTCATGAAACTTGTACATAAGAGTAATCAAGTATCACTGAACATCCTGTGCGAGTTTCAGGTCACATGATCAAGGTCAAAGGTCATGTAAGGTCAATGAACTTTGGCTATGTTGGGGGTTTTTGTTGAATAACCATCATATCTCTGTAAGTTTATTGGTCTCGTTCATAAAAAGTGGACATAAGAGTAACCATGTATCACTGAACATCTTGTGTGAGTTAGATTAGTATTCAAAGTCAGCACTGCTGCTATATTGAACCGCGTGATGCAGGTGAGACGGCCAGAGGCATTCCACTTGTTTATGTTCAGAATAACATTTTGGTTAAAATAACATGAGGATAATGCATAAGGATAGGGTTCAAAGAAGAGTTTGGTTTAATATGTTTTCTCGTAATATGCTGACTTTATTACACAGGACAATCTTTTGCTTTAGCAAATATCTCATCCTATTTTTTCAACTCTAGTTTGAGGCTAGTTTTGTTAATGCCCCAAAGTGTAACACCAGCTTTTAATATGAATGAGGAAGTACCTCCACTTTCTGATATCAGTTCTATCACCAACAGCACTTTAGGTTTGACAGCTTTTGGTGGGACACCTTTAACTTCCAAACCTTAACTACCCAATTTTTTTTCATTTGATATGTGATAGAATGCAGAGCAGTACTTCTGCCTATGATGACAGGTCAACTCAACACGCTCATCTTGAAGAGAGAAGAAATGAAATCATGCGCTGAACTCTTCCAGGAGATCCTTGATACCTTATGGCAGAAAGAAACGGTAAGAAACTTTTCTCCTTACCAACCAACATGTATATGCATCCTTTACCCCCATCTTTAAACCTGGGGAGGGTTACACAAACCATCTTGTTATTGGTGATCACTCAAAAATTGCTCTTTATATTGTGTTTCTTTGTAATCTCTTCATTGAAAATGAAATGTAAGTGAAGTGTGGATAGTAATTTATTAAATCTTTCCATTTATGATGAAAGGATATTTGCAATATTTCATTCTTTTCTTGGTTATTTTGTAGAAATGTACCCATGGTGACACAGCGGAGGTGATGCATGTATTATTCAGGACAGTCATTCAAGCTGTCATCTACATGTACCTAGAGCAAGATCTTGGTCTCATTGTAAGTATGCACTACTTTGCTTGAAGATATTAATTCATCTTAAAATTCAAATTTTTGTGAACATTTGGTCCAGACAATAGAGTTACCCATTTTATCCAGCCAGGTTCTATTAAGATCATTGGTAGGGCTGCATGAAATTCCATTTGTATTGAATTACTGCAATATTGAAATACAAATATTCCCTCTTTTTTCCATTCTGTGATTGTTGTATTGCATCGCGTCAAATGATATTGATATTATTTAAAGATAATTTTAGAAAGGATTACAGATATTAGGGATTGTCGAAATGGAGCCTACGCCACAAAGAGCTCAAAAGGTTATTTGACTCTCTTTTCTGGATTATTTACACTTCCTCAAATAAACGTATTTATATGTACATTACATATCTTGTATGGGTTTGTCACACCAAAGCTACGATACTCGCTATGGTGTTGCTGTAAACATCCCAATTGTTATATGAAACTACACAGCAATGCATATAGACCTCTAAATGTCCCTCTACATTCTCTATGTCTGTGAAGTTATGAGGACTTATAATGCCTTTACCCTTCTCTAAACCTGCAAAGATATAAAACAGATCAGTCCGCTAAGTTTTACCATTGAATGATTTGAACCATTTTATGTTTCCCCAGGGCAAGTTGCTTGTATGATGAGTGATATTCACTATTAAGAATACATCAATCAGTTCCCAAGCAGGACAAATCTTACAGACTTCCTCATGGGGATCTTCCTAGTCTTCAAAGAAATGGCTCTGTCTAATAGGTCCATGATTTGAGTAAGCTGGAGGTTTAGATAGATCTCAGAGTTTGATTTATCTTGTTGGATTTAATTGAATAGCTCAGTCCCAGGCCTGGAGCATCACACAGTATGTTTTTGCGCATCATAATCTGAGCAGGGAGCACCTTCATTTCTTTCAAATAGTGTGATATGAGCATATTTTATGCTTTGCGCATTGACATCATAATGGATGAATAGGTGATTGATAGGTATTAGCTGATTTTTCACATGACCTGCATTCTAACTGCAGATCCGATGTGTTATTTTATAGTTAATAAGCTGAAAATAATATGTGGACCAATTGTGTTTAAACACCATACAATTTCTGAATACTTTACTCTGAAGTGCTGCAAAGTATGACAAATATGACCTTGAGTTTGAATAAATGGTAGAGCGGAATACAGAAACCTTTGGTTTGTTTTTGGTATTTTAAATAGCACACTTGCTTACACCACTTATGTACACCTTCCTCTACAAGTTTGCAAAGTTTGGTGAAAATGGCATGGATTTTGAATAGAATGCGGCATTTATTGATTTCTCAGATTTGTTATTGAAATTTCAACATTTTGAGAAGTGGTTTGTCATCTATCACACTATTTGAAGGAAATGAAGGTGCTGCGAGCCTTAAACGGGCAAACGAATAGCAATATGAATGAATTCTCCATCTTTAGTATACAATTCTCCACTACTAGTATACTGTAAAATTTGATAAAAATTTACATGGATTTTGACTTTGTAATAAAAGTTTGACCTCAACATGGTGATGTCGTGGGGTCTAAAAATGCCAAATTCATTGGATTCGCAATTCTCGAAAACTTCCAATTGGGTGAACTTCAAAGCTCAATAGCTAAAAATCAAGCACATGATATACAGGCGCTGATGTACCACTGCAAAATTTGGTGACAATGACATGGATTTCATTTTAACTGTGGAACGTCCTTAACTTCGTTGATACACACAAAAAAACACATGCACAAAAACAATTGAATGCAAATACCGACAATGTCTTTTTATTTTAAAGTAAATTCATTAAAAGGACAATGATTATGCTTGGGTTATGTCTCATATAAACAGCTCTATCATTTTTAGACCCAAATTCAACCCAAACTAAAGCAACAAATCCGTCTTAGCACCAGACATTATTTTTAATAAAATGGTACATGGTGAATGCCAAAATGTAAAAAAAGAACTGTCAAATTGATATATGGGAAACATGAAAGAAAAGAGCATAGAGGAAATAAAGGATCATGATAAAGGAATTCTTCTACAGAGGCAGTAACGTTAAGTGTATTCCATAGCAAGTGAATCTGATGACAAGTAAAAGTTGACAATTCTTCTACAGTACAGTACACTTGTATGTAATGATAATCAACTTACCTTACAAACCAACAACATAATATGAACATTGTAATAAAGTTTCAAATTATTGCATTACATAGTAACATATCTGATATCATGTAAAAAGTAATATTTAAATGTATATTCAAAGTAAAGCAATGGTATATTTAATAAATGCACTGTAATCAATCTAAACTAATAGAGATTTATTGCATTTTTAAAAATCAAAATCGGTAGGATTTTTCCAAAACAGAATTATGTTTACCTATGATAGTTTGAACAAGACGATGATAAATATTTCAAAAGTAGTACTTTGGACAAACCAACCCATGAACCAAATTATATAGACGATTAATATGCGTAAATTTGTTGAAAATGGAAGGACATACTCGCATAAAGATCCCAAAACCTGATAATTAATTCTAAGAGATACATGTAAATGCTGAAAAATTATTCATAGTTATTTACATAGATTTGTAATAGAGAAAGGATGATTGAAACTAAATGTTTCCATTCAATGTGAGTTATCATTCCATTAAATCAATTTCCTGGTCAGGTCTGGCATGTTGAACATTCACACTGAAAAAATAAACATAAAGATATATGTGTCGGACCAATCTTCAAAATTTTTACAAAATGTTGAATTAAAATTATTTTATAAATGGGTTATACATGTATATGGCTCTCTGTATGCTGTATATGATGTTCATATCAATTAGTTTGCTGGCCTTATAAGGCATGTCACACTAATGCAACCGGCTCCTGACTAATATAACTACTACTACATTATTTCCAATGATATACTATCGGTCGGTTTGGAGTAGGTTACGTAGGTGTGATTGTAGCATCAATAGTTGGGAGTAGAAGTGGGGTGACTTGGCGTGGTTTTTATCAAACCTTGCCTTGAACAGAGTTTAAAACTCTGCCCAATACTCTCTCAAGTCTCCTTTGACGTCACAAAATCCTGAGAATGCAGGGGGAGGAGGGTCTTGTTTTCTCTCACCTCAAAGATGTCTTCCTTTTGAAAAGAATAAATGAAGGAGGATGCGAAGAAGGGGGGGGGGGGTAGGGGAGGATGGGGGGGGGTTTAGGAGGAGATCTTTGTGGCTCACCAGTTTTGAATAACTTACCTGTGAGAGGGCCTTCACCATATAGTTCCATACGGAGACTGATATGACTATACCAAGTGACGGGCATCAGACGAACATAGCGGCAATTCTGGGGCACAGGTAGGGTGTTGGTCACAATGGTGTCACGGTCAGAATTGGCAGTGAAGATCTTCAAGGAAAAAATATTATTTCAATTTTTCAACAAATAGTTTAACTCTTTAATGAAAGGTAATACATGTATTTACAATTTAAGGCCTGAGGTGATTTTCTTAGGGATACTGACTGCATTCTTGGTTGCAAAGTTTCAATGTGAATCGAATTCAATGAATTTATTGGACCTGCTTTTCACCTCTGTTATTTCTTGTTTTGTATATTAGTTTCCCTCCTGTGATTTAGTACATTAGAATATACTCCAAATAAGTTAGTCACATGTCAATCAGAAATATGAGAAATTGTGAGGATGGGATCAGGCATTTCTTGGCATTTGTGCCACACAAACCTTAAACAGATCAAAATAATGGCATACTCAACATCTGATGTATTCACTTTAATCGTTTATTTTGAGTTTAGTCAACAGAATGTCATGAGTAGCCTCACATTCTGGAAAACTGTGCTCCTCCCGAGACTGATTCACACAGATCCAGCTCACCCAGCCCCGCCTGGTAAGCTGACATCCGAGAGAGTTCAATAATCTGAAAGGACAAACTTACCCTGTCTGCTCCAGAGTTTGTACAGATTCCCTGTACGGTGTCAAAGGTAGTACCGTCAGTGCTACAAGCTAGCTTGTACCCTGTTACCCATTGGCTTACATCCTGACGCCCTTGAGTCGCCACCGAAATAATGCGGTAAGTGCCTGATAGATCAACCTATGGAAAGGTGGAGGAAGAATAGTTAAGGCTAATGTAACATAATAACTATATGTAATATCTTATAGTTTTTTGAAAAAACACATATATGACTTCGACTGATATCACTAAGCATATCTTTACTTGTAAGGATTTCTCACTAATTACATGAATCTATTTGGAAGTATATTTAGAAAATTCAAATTTTATTGATTTCTGTTTTAGTGAACAAAATATATATTCTTTCCTACTATGGGTAGTGAGTATTCCCAGTCTTCATGTACTTGTGCTTTTAATATATTTTTTGTATCTTGTTTATCTTGATCTTGTTTAATGGCTGATCAGAAAAATGAGCAGAAATTAAGAACCTACGTACAAGATGTTGATCACAAGAGTACGTAGATAAATATTAGTTTTCCAATTGGATCTTAAAGACGAATGGAGTTTAAATTCCTATTAAGGGGAAGCCCATATGATATATTCCATTAAAATATTAATATGAAATAACATTCATATGCTTCATGACAAATGGGTTGCAGAAGTGGTACAAAATCATAAATTAGTGATTCATCAATACTGGTGGCAGCGGTGGGATAAAACCCTTAGATGTGATTTTAGTTTACAATATCTGCTAGATGGCAGTGTTAACTCTTTGGGCCGATCAAGCATTCAGAATGAATAAGTGGGCAATTCCACCATAAAATGCGATCATAAAATTATTTGTGATTCTTACAATATTGACAGCAGAAGAATATATGTTTTATTGTCCAACTTAATGGAAATTCATTTTGTTTACATGCAAACATACAAATTACAAATATACATAATCAAGGAATATACTGTAAATCTGTAAGAATAATCTGCAATTATCCATGATTATTCTGCAGTAGTGGTGGGCAAAAAGACTAAAGCATACATTGTATTTTCTCACCTGGATCCACTGGTTGGCATTGTTTGTTTGAGCAGACCAGGCTCCGCGGAGGTCCCCAACTCGGGCAAGATTAAGCCGAGCTCTCTTCGCGCCATGATCAGCGTTCCATTCACTAGAAGCTGTAAGGCTGGAATCTGGGATGACATAACTCTCAAGGCCCAGAGGAACAGGGTCGTTCAAGATGGCTACAAGTTGGTAAAAATTTATAAAAAAATAAAGGTAAAGATTTTAGAGGTCTGTAGGCATAATATCTGAAAATCTATACATAGTGATTGGAAACTTATAATAAATTCTGTAGTAAGAAAATTTGCATTTTTGCAAAATTTGAAATCATGGATTCATTCTATAACTAAGACAATAGTTTCTCATGGATTATTATGTAGTTGTTGTTGAAATTTCATTTCTTGAAATTGTAATTTCAGTCTTATTCCCCAACACACCAAGCTTCAGCTTTTAAGGATTGCCAAGTTAATTTGTTTGTGATAACATATTGGTCTTAGATATATAAATTTACATTCAGTTGGAATTGATAAAACAAAGAATCCAACAAACTGTCAAAAGGAATTACATCGTTTTGAAAAGATTCAGTAAATAAAAGCTATTTACAAGTTTTAAACAACTACAGAGATATTTCATTTTGAAACTTTATTGCTTTGAAATGCAAAGAGATGATTCTATTCTTGTAGGTTTTTGTGTCAAAGGAGATATAGGGTAAACAACTACCCTTTCTCGATGTCACATAATCAATCTAATATTGGGTAAAGGAATCATTACCAAGGAAGTCACAAACGAGTATGTACCTGCAACAGGTCCAGCTCCAAGAAGTTCCATACGCATGCTGATGTGTCCATACCACATAGTTGGCAGTATTCGGATAAAGCGAGTGGTCAGTGGAGGGGAAAAGTAGTTGGTGACTTGAGTGTTTCGGTCGCTATTTCCATCGAAAACCTGAAAGAACATTATAGAGGATAACAGATGAAAAGCATAGAAAATAATGAAATACTACATGGTATGGAATCATTGTAGAATAACAATTCTTCATGACCGAAGACATACAAATAAACCGACTATTGATTTCAGAGAGCTCAACAGTAAATGTAGCCATAGAAGGGAACTATTTCCTAACAAGTTTACCTTTCAAGATGTCTGCAATTAAGTTTTGAAGAGGTACCAGTTCTGCTGAATTGCTACCTTGGTTTCAATATTTAGGAGAAATCTTTCAGTATTTGTAGCAAAGGTCTATACATTTCTGTTGGCAATAGAAATCATCATCTCTTTGGGTGACCAGTTGTTTAAGCCTTAGACATTCCATTTGCTGAAATCATTGTAAGAAACCATGTAGGATGTCAAGAGTAGGTTCGTTATGATATAGTTTTGAATGCATACCTTGTCTTGGGTGGATGCCGCAGCACGAATAGTATCAAAGATCAATCCATTCAAGCTATGAGCAACCTTATATTCGGTGACCCACTGATTAGCATCAAATCTTCCTTGGGTGATGACTCCAGTGACACGGTAGGTACCCCGTAGGTCAACCTGAAGCCACTGACTGTGATCCAGTGTGCTAGCGGACCAACCACCTTTTAATGCTCCACTCGACGGAAGATTTAGGCGAGCCCGTCTTGCGGCATGGTTGGAATCAAACTCAGTGGAAGCGGTTATGGAGCCATCAGGGATGCGGTAGTCTTCAAGACCAAGTGTGTGAGATGCATCTGCCACTGCAACGTAAGATGCAAACAATAACTTTTGGTCCATGTACCCAAAGACACATTTAGATTGTTAGTATATTCCTCAGTGCATTACACTCGTATCCATGGAAGTCTTATTCTGCTTTTGGTAGCTTCTCAGCCTTACTAAAGCACATTTTGACTTGTTAGAATTACTCCTTAAACTGCCAAACTTGCAGTTTAAAAGCAAAAAGCCTGAAATACGGCACCTTTGGTAATGAAGTAATATTAAATTTATTGTAAATATGCTGAAGGATCACACCATTTTCATACAAAAGTAAAATGCAATGAGGCCCTCCTTTGGAACGTTTCATTTATTTATTTTTCTTAGTATGGAGGATCGAATAGAATGGCCTAATGCTAGAGCTGTCCACTGGGAAATATGTGGTCTATCATAGATTGTGGGAATCATATTGAAAGGAGTTGCATTTGCAGGGCAATGGAACTCCCTTTAATACTCAAGACTTAACTCCCTTTAATACTCGAGACTCAAGGTATAACTCAAGACTCTTTGTAAGTCCTCTTACAAAAAGACATTCATTATGTGAGTGTACTGCTTACATGTGAATGGACCCTCTCCTAGGAGTTCCCATCTCAAGCTGATATGGTTGTGCCATGTCAAAGGATGGATACGGAAGAACCTAGCTGTCACCGGTGGGCTGATACCATTTTCAACCAGACTGTTACTATCAAAATTAGCAACAAAGGTCTGAAACATAAGAGACAAAAGAAGACATTTAGTCTGAAAGGATTTGGGCAGATACATGTATACAGATTTCGGAAGTGTCTCACGTTCATCCTACATGGGAAACCAATCTCTATTTTTAAATGAATCCTGATATGATTTTTGACCTTAATTATTGGTTATTTGTACTGGAATTCTGAGAAAAAATTATGGAACAAAGGAGTACATTTGAAGGTTGTCATTTACAAGGCAGGTTATCGTTCATTGTATATATTTTACTGATTCACACGTTGTCTCCTCTACTTTCTTCCTCCTATTTTTCTCTCTAAGGAAATCATAGTACATGGTTGAATCTTAAATAGTAAACTTTCATGTTGAGTGGTAAGGCATCACCCGTTTAGTCAGGATGCTCTAAGGACATTCACTAATCTTTAAAATGGTAAAATTCATTGAAAGAGTTTAGAACATTCACAGTATGCCATCCTAGTGAGATGCAGTATCACCCAAACATTGACACTGAAGATACTTCAAGACAGTCACACTTTGCTTCTTATAAATAAGAGGTCTGAGATGGCCCACCTTTGGTTCTCTATCGCAGTCGTCTACCAAAATCCAGTCCTTGCCATCAATGCTGTAGGATATGCCATATGACTCCACCCATTGGTTACCGCTGTTCCGTCCTTGTGTGATAACCCCAGTAACTTCAAAGGCTGCAAGTAGGTCAACTTGTATCCACTGGTTTTCATTGTTTGTCTGCGGAAATTAGGAATGTCTTGATGATTGCAAATCCATATTAACAGGTCAAATATTTGAGAAATTTTGCAGATTTTAAATTTACTGAAGATGGGGTAAGTTGTGTCAAAGAATATAAAATATGCAGTCCTATCATATCTCAGAGGATGGTGGAGCAGAGTCATGTTACTTGGTTGCTAAAAATTACCATGACGATGCTTGATAATAAGTAGACATATAATACCTTACCAAAAGGACTATCATATCGACTTGGTTGGACCAAATCACGAGACCTTCACTTTGACAGTTGAAAGAAATAAGTGGTATTTTGTAAACTTACTAAGGCAGACCATGCTCCCCTAAGAGATCCTTCTTGTGGCTGATTAAGTCTGGAGCGATCGACGCAATGGTCGCTATCCCAGCACGAAGAAGCAGAGAGACGAGTAGATTCTATGCTTCCATCCTCTATTCCAAGTTTTCCAGGAGTGGCAACGACTATAATGAATAAATATAAGAAAAGATAGATGATCTTTTAAAGGTTTCATGGTGGTGCGGCTGAAATTGATTTGATTCAGATCACCGTGCTGATGATCGTGACTCTCAGGTAAGAAATGAAGAGAATATGAAAGCAACTAACATGCGAGAAAGAGGAAGATAAAAGAAAAGAAAAATATATTTCGTAAGGATATGAGCGAACTCCTTCAAATAACAACATGGAGCAGATAGAGATTGATCAGATGAGAATGCTTGGTAACTCTTGCAAGGTTGACCAATCATCATCATGATACCTTCATCTCATGTATCTTTAAACCTGTTTGACACCGTCATATACCTTATGGCTTACCGACCTTTTAAGGACTTCATTCAGCCTTCTTAATTGGTGCTATCTTCTCTCTCTTCCCATAATGAATGTGAACGCATCAAACTCAACGTGATTTTCAGCCAATCGGATACATCTATTCGGGATTTGCGAGTATTATTGTCGTTCTGTTTAAATGCAATTCTTTGTGTAACTAGCCGTTGGTCCCTACCATTGATTGGCCCCTCTCCAAGCAGCTCAAAGCGCATACTGATGTAGCCATGCCAACTAGCAGGTAGAATACGGACATACCGAGTGACGACTGGAAGAGGAAACTTGCTGGTCACTGGAGTATTCCTGTCACTATTCCCTGTGAATGTCTAAAGAAAATGATAAACGTTGTCATCACAAATAATTCGGATTATGTGGTGAAATTTTGTCTAATTTTCATCAGATTCGGATCTTTTCACGAATAGCATTTTAAATTGTGACTGACATCACCTTGCAAAATGGAATCAAGTTCATGGCCCTTTCTGACGATGATGTTGGTTATGTTAAAAACGGTCATATACGATGATATCTTTATGATTCCCATCTCCCCCCCCCCCCAAAAAAAAAGTATGTTTGAAATAAAATCACTTACAATAGCATCTCCATCGTCGTCTTCTATATCTGTGAATGTTGACTGACCATCAGGTCTATACTGAACCTTGTAACCGGTCACCCACTGATTTAAATCTGATCTTCCTTGGAGTACGATCCCACGCAGTTCATAGTCTACTTCAAGATCTACTTGATACCATTGTGAATGGTCTAAGACTTGGGCAGACCAAGCACCTGTCTTTCCACCACCTACGGAGAAATAAAATCGATTTTAAACCATTTTTTTTTTTCAAGCAAGATTTTATTACTCCCCAGTTTTCCATCTGAAGATTATGTCATTATGCCCTGTGGTACCTGGAAGTGGTTATGCAACTGGAACATACAATTAGAAATCAAAACGGTATGGTGTGCAAATGCTTAAAATATATATAAACCTTCTTAATTACGAAAGGCTTGAACGTGCTCCTTTACAATAATTTTGAATGCACGAATACAACGTCATCAAGGAACAGTTGAAATAAATCTAACACAGGGATAACAAAACTTACCCCAAGGCCATTTTTAGCACCAAAGCTAAATAATAAGAACTTTTGTCGCAAATTAAAGGAAAATATTAGAAAAATAGAATCTTCACTTCAAAGCCAACATTATGATAGCATTCTAGTAAAATTACACGTTCAAAATACATTGAATATGATGCTGAACGAAGATTTTTTTAAATGCATTTTTCAGCATCTAAGGATCGAATGTAAAATAGTTATCAGGGAAAGTTAAATATTATAATAAGAGATTGAATATTGTTATAACATCGATGATCAAACCTGCTACTTGATTTAGCCTTGCCCTGTCGACACAGTGGTTTGAATCATGACATGTACTGGCGGAAAGCTGATCATCCGCAATTCCTCCATCTTCCATTCCAAGTTTCATTGGGGCAAAGCGTTGGCCTGGAGTGGAGAAATGAAAACAATAATTTCCGAGGGTTAATAATGAAAAATATATCTTAAAACGATTATGTATCAAATAGGTAAGTCATTTTGTGCTAAGCGGTCAATTGTTATATACCTATCATTGGCGTCGAAACTTTCTAATCACAAACAATGAAACATCAAATATTTTGTCTGATTAGAAAAAAAAACGTTCCTTGCACCACTGACTACTGGTAAAATCTTAATTAAAAAACAGATGTTTACATAAAACCAGTAAGCAAGGAATATCAAGACATTGTAGAATATTGTATCATTAAAGAAATGTAGTAAATGGGGCATGGATTTCAGAAAAATAACAATTTGGGCGGTATCAATAGCCAATTTGAAATACATGTTTTGTATTAGTAGTAACCCCAATATACAGTTGCATCCAGATTGTTGGTATATTTAGTAAAACAAAATATAATTTTCTATTTCGAGAAAAAAATCCGATTAAAATATCACGGACAGTTTCATGGTAAAATACAGAGGGAAAAAATCAATTTCCCGATCAGAACTGCAATTACGATCGGTACTTTGCTTTCTCTTATAACAATCTCAACTTTTGTACCGATTTTGGCGCTCATTTATTATTTTTTCACATTGCTTACGTTCTTGATCGCTCATTTTTGTCAATTCCTATTCATATTTACCATGACAAACATAGCTTTTACTCATTCACATTGGTTGAACAATCCATTCAAAGGGGAAACATAAGTTCGTTCACAAGGATCAAGGTATCACAAAAGCCATCATTAATGATGACAGCGGTGAGATGAAATCAAATTAGTTGCGCCTTCTGAAAAATCTTACCAAAATCCACTTCAGTAAATTGAAAAATTATTTATTTATCGAGAATTCTTCTCGATTCTTCTCGATCGAGAATTCTTCTGGATTGGGGACTCCTACTTTTAGCTAAACAAAGATTCTACAAACATTAAAATATTAGAAACCTACTAGCAACCGGTCCCTTTCCAAGAACTTCCAATCTCATGCTGATGTGATTATTCCAAGAAGTAGGATGAATGCGAAGGAAACGGCCAATGACTGGTCGATCAAATTCAGTTGTTACCTTAGTGTAACGATCGACGTTTCCATCAAATGTCTATAAATAAGAAGAAACAAATATTGAAGATTTGACATTGGACACAAGGCCACTACTATCTTAATGGATGGCAATATCATAAGTTAATCCCGGATATAAACTAGAAACATAGTCCAAACTTGTACGGAATGCATTATTCAATGTTTATGAAACGGCAGTGTAACATTTTTACTACAGAATAGAATAAAATCCAATTCAAACATTTATGTATATTCTCATTTTCTTCTCATTTCATTATGAAATTATTTTTCTGAAGTTCTTCACTGCTGGTGACTTGACAATTGTCACTGTCTGGAACTATGGTCAAAGTTAACCTACGTATGTTTAAAGCAGTGGCGGATCGGGGGGGGGGGGGGCATCCGGCCCGTGCCCCCTCACCCCCCTTGAGAACTATAGTCAATTTTTGTAATGTAAATATGCCGGTCTTGCACAAGTTGCCCCCCCCCCCCCGAAACCTGAAAAATCTTGGATCCGACCCTGGTTAAAATATACCAATATGTCATGATATGTCAGCTCTTCAGTTACCTTTGGTTCCCCATCGCAGTCAAGGATGTAAGTCCAGGTTGTTCCATCACCACTGGATGACACATTGAATGTGGTCACCCACTGATTAGTGTCTTGTCGACCTTGAGTAATGACACCCGTTATCATGTAGAAACTGTTCAGATCAACCTGCAACCACTGGTCTACGTTATTGGTCCGTGCCGACCACGCCCCCTTTCTCCCACCGGCTGTAATGAAATCAAGAGGAACTACCATTAACCTCTGTGGGACAAGACTAGATTGCAGCTATGTTTGCATTCATAAGTCGTGCCCATTACATTGTTTTACGGATTCGTTGTTTTTAGGAGCATTATTACAATCATTATCATTCTCCTTCTTCTTCTTCTTCTCCTCTTCCTCCTTCTTCTCCTCCTTTCCTTCTTCTACTTCTTCTTATTATTCTCCTGCTCCTTCTCATTTTCCCTCTACTTCTAATTCTTATCCTTCTCGTCCCTTTTCTTCTTCTTTCTCTTCTCCTTCTCCTCCTTCATTCTCTTCTCCTCCTTATTCCTTTTCATATTCTTCTTTAACAAAAGCTACCTTGTTTTATTTTCTTTAAAAGATTTAGAACTTCTCTGTAAAACTTGGGGAAATAGAATGGAGAGGACTTCTGTGGCGTTTGTTCAAAAGTTCGAAGACAATAAGAATGTTGATTACACTTCGGAGGATAGTGTTATAGCCCTAGGAAGTGGGGGGGGGAGTACTGGAGTCGTATTCAAGATATGCAGCAATCTCTGGAAATAGGGTAAATAATATGCTAAGTAACACAATTTAACAAAAATCACTTTCATTTTATAGCAAAACCATTTATTTTGTATTTTTTCTTCTTTTGTTTTATTGTCAAAATTTTCCTGGCCCGGAATCACCTTCATTGTGTAGCGAAAATTTCTCGTGAATAAATGGACCTTCATTTTTTAAATCAAAATCAAGCACCCCATGTCAAAAAAAAATCGTTCCCAGGTACCAGAATGTTATACAGTATGTGCTGATAGGTGTAAAAATATTCATGTATTCCATAGACAAGGTAACACTGAAATACAACACATTGCGAATTGTATTCGGCATGTGACAATTAACATCTTGGTATACAGATTTTTTTCGTGGAAGGCCATCCTCAAATAAAAAAAAAATAGTGTAGAAAACAGAACATACGGTAAAAATATCTTTTCTCATTTATTGAGGTTGACCATTTTAATTCGTCAATTGAGTGATGCCGGTAAATAAAGTTTAAATTTACTCAACTTTCATTTATTTTGCAACGTAATTAACACTTTTAGTCAGAACTTATTTGATTTAAATGCACTTTCATTAAGTTAGTGTTTGTCGAAATTTGCGGGGAAAATGTAGACTTTTTATTTTTTCATTTTTTGTTGTTAACATCAGCATCATGAATACGTCATTTCTTATGATATTTTACTAATGCTTTTTTTCTTAATATTGTTGTTATTACTGCACAGATACTACTAACTAGCACAGCAACTAAAATTATTACCTAGGAATGAAAAATATTTGGTACTGCAAAATAGGTATTGCAATCATTATGATTGGCAAAATAAAACAAGGAAACGACAATTTACACAGTCATTTCGTATTATCATTCTCTTATCAATTAGGATTACCTCATCATCTTTGTGATAATCAATATCATTATCAACGTCATCATACCATCACCATCATCGTCACCACCACCATCACGCCGCACTGTTAAAAAGCCCTGATTTTACAGAAAAAATAAAGATTTTGCAGAAAGTAATAACAGAATCATTCTGTAAATTCATAAAACAGGAATTTTTCTGCAATTCAACAGAACAGGTCTGTTAATAAAAGGTGAAAAGGGTGTTTTATTAAAAGAATTTGTAAGGTTCCATACACCAAATACCAATTTCCTGTAATTTTACATGATCTGGTAAGATTAGTGTTCTCGAGACTCTGCTGCAGGAAATTCTTTTATTTTAAGGATAAATTTTCTAACAGTGCACTACTACAACAACTATCACCATCACCACTGTCACATCCTCTCCACAACACAATCATGTACATCATGTACTTGGAGATGATAGGTGTAAAAGAAACGAAACAGCAATAATTGCGGACAAATCGCAAGTGAAGCAATGCCCCCCCCAAAAAAAAAAATTAAAAAAAATAAATAAATGAATAAATAAATAAATAAAACTAAATGATAATAAAATGACTAAATAAATAAATAAGTAAAATTAATAAAATGAAATAAATGTAAAAAAAATTAAAGGGAAAGGGATCAAAGGTATTTTTTAAACTCACCAGCAACGGTATCTAGACGTGCTCGCTCGGCTCCATGGTTGGCATCATACTCTGATGAAGCAGTTATGGCACTGTCAGGTATCTGGCCATCCTTCATACCCAAAGCTATCTGGAGTCCTTCAATCTCTGTTGAAAATAGGAGAGAGAGAAGGGGGATGGAGTAAGGGGGAGATGGAGAGCGAGAGGGGAGGAAGAGGAATTCTTGATAATAATAAAAACATCTTCAAATTGTACATTCGTATAAAGAAATATTACAAGAAAAGGAGGGCAACAAAAAGTTTACACTTAAAAATAAGTAGCCTCCAAAGAATACAATAATTAATATATGTACACATCAGATGAAAAAAAGGGGGGATATGCACATATTTTAGTTTGATAAGTAAGCAAACGACATTCTCGTTTTCATAAATCGCGAAAGCTCGATACGCTTTTGACTCAGACTATTTAAGAGGCGTCGTTTACCACTTTTCTCATCAGATGTAGACGAACTATTTTAAAATCGTCTAGTTATATGATATTACATTACCTTATAAAGTTCTAATCTTATAATCATGCCCTATACAACAACATAAAGAACGTATCTCCTTCACATATCAACCGCTTTATGTGATTTATTTTCCCGATAAACGTTAAACATATCTTTATACACGAACTTTCTTCGTTTCTACTAAATTTTATAATTGCTCCCACTTCTCTCTTTTCCAAACCCAAGTTATAGGCATTGTAAGTAAAACCGAACTTACTTGGTGTAACATATCCCAGAATCTCGAATCTCAAACTGATGTGGCCAGACCAAGTCACTGGTTCAATCCTAATGAAACGAGCTACAATGCTGGGAGAGAAGAGATGCGTCACAGCAGTATCCCTGTCCGTATTACCAGGAAAGACCTATAAAAGAAAATGGTAAATGATCGTCACCATGGCTCCGTACTTCTTGCGACGCATCCGCAAATGGTCGACTTTGTCGACAATGGTCCCTTATGGCACCGTCGACGTATTTTGACCAAAAATGTACCTTTCGCCAGCAATTATCATTTGGGTGGGTTTTCTCTTTTTTGTGGGTACAAATTTGCGGTTACACTTCGTAATTCCGAAGGTTCTTAATTCCGAAGGTTCTTTATTCCGAAGGTTCGTAATTCCGAAACACGTAAATTGCCTATACCTCGATGTTCGTTAATCCGAACATTTGTGGCGTTATTCCGAAGGTTCGATGTTCCGAAGGTTCATCAATCCGAAAACGAAATAAGGTTCGTTAATCATTAGATTTCAAACTAACGAACCTTCGGAAATACGAACCTCATTTCGTTTTCGGACTAACGAACCTTCGGATTTACGCGCCTCATTTCCTTTTCGGACTAACGAACCTTCGGAATTACGAACCTTCGGAAATACGAACCTTCGTAATATCCGAACCTTCGGAATAACGAACCTTCGGAATATCCGAACCTTCGGAATAACGAACCTTCGGAATTACGAATGTATGCGCAAATTTACTTATGTCAATGAGGTCATTTAGGAATTCACCTTTGTAGTTTTATTTGTTGATTGCAATCATGTAGACCAACTTTCGAGCTTTTAATTTTATTTGCTGTAACATTGGATCACGTATTTTCATCGTATTCAGTTAATGGAATAATGAAAAGTAACGCAGTTTCTTTCAAACTTAGGTGATGTCACTCTACAACTCACCTCATTACCAGCCATCATAGCATTCTGAACAGCCGTCCAAGTCAGTCCATCTGTACTGTACATTACCCGGAAACTCGTCACCCACTGACTGTGGGCATTTCGACCCTGGGTCATTACCCCCATGACGTCATGCAGCTGTCGTAAATCTGCTTGGATGAACTGGTCTTGGTTGTTAGTTCTTGCACTCCATGCTCCCTTCTTACTACCACCTAAAATTTAAAAATTCAGAATTATTCACGATTCGCGTGATTTTTAAAACAGTTTTCGTAAATATGATAATACAAGGAACAGCGTTGCTATGTTAATTTGCCACAATGTACCCTGTGGTGTTACAGTTTGGGAAAATGCACACTATGCTAACTTACCAAAGCGTGAAAATCATACTCAAAATGTGCCTAATACCTTGGTCACATTTGCTCTACGGCGGCCGTACGGCGAGTCGAAAACAGCCGTTTTATTAATTTCAATGCAAACCACCTACATGTAGTTGGTACAAAAAAATGTTAAAAAGACTGTTTTCGATTCGCCGTACGAACGCCGTAATGCAAATGTGACTAAGGCATTAATATCATGTGTTTCGGCACATATTGGTAACTTCACATTATGGTACATGACTCAAAATGTTCACTTGCTAGTACCGAAATGTACCATTGATATGCATGGCACATTTTGGTAGAACTACCTAACCTAATACATAAAGATTTTCATTTTCAAATTGTTTTATCGTTTCAGGGGCCCATTCCAGAAAGAGTTGCAATCAATCGCAACTCTAAAAATCATGCGCAACTTGATTTTCAACCAATCAACAGCATGCATTTGGGACTTGCGATTGATTTCTTGGCTTCCGTTTAAACGCAACTCTAAAAATCATGCGCAACTTGATTTTCAACCAATCAACAGCGCGCATTTGGGACTTGCGATTGATTTCTTGGCTTGCGTTTAAACGCAAATCTTTCTGCAACGGGCCCCTGGACATGCATATTAGACAAATTTAGCACTATGTAACAATTCAAACCATTGCACACTTTTTCGTCGTCACGTCGTGTAAACCTTCGGAAGTTAAAATAATTTAAACTTACTCTGTGGTTGGTTGAGTCTAGCTCGATCAGTGCAGTGATTTTGATCAAAACAGCTGCTAGCAGTGATCTGTGAGTCAGTGATTCGTCCATCTTCTACTCCCAATGATTGCTGTGATGATGATGCTGAAAATCAAACAACGAAATCCTTTTTTTTTTAATGTAAAGTTTATTTTTACCTTCATGAGAAGGTCCGGCCAAATGTACCGTACACTGAATTACCGGCAAAATAAAAGGATATGTGATCTAATTCAGTATTGAAACCATTGATTTGAAATAATAAAAAAGTAATGTATTTATTAAACCATGTCCATGATTACACTAATAAAAAAACATCAAAGTTTTCCGTGCACCTTCATCTGCGAAGGGTCTGTTCGCTAAACTACAATAGTTCCTTTCCCGATTTTCGGTGTACAGCGATTGGCTCAAAGTTCATTTAGGGTAGCAATGACAACGGTCCTCTCCTTCGCTAGTCTGCAAGCGCAGACCCTTGTACTCGATCCCACCGCTGAGAGGTATAAACGATTGCCAAGGTTGGGTTAAAATCATTGGTACTAAATCGTCCTTAAACCTAGAAAGTAAAATGATGCCGTAAAATGCACAATAGACATGTTTCTAAGCCGGCATAAATGCTGTGTTTTTCGCGTAAAATAAGTCTTCAGCGCCTGTGATACGCCTTTCTGAGAAATCTTAATATTTGAAGGCCTAAAATAATATGGCCAAGTTATGTGATTTTGCATCAAAAATTCGATTTGCTCTGGGCAGGCTGAAATAAAATTGATGGAAAAGGGGGAAAATTGACATCTTAAGTCAATTGATTTTGAGAGACGCTGAGCCGCTGACGTTCCGGGTGATCAAGAAGGAATGATTAACAAATAACAATGCTTAAGTAAAAACATCTATTTCATCTGTTTTTTAATGTATTTTGAATGATGAAGTGTATCCTGTATTCCCAACCATAAATATGCAATAATCATTGTAGGGACACATTAGTATAAATACATAACAACTTTTGATGTATCTATTTATGCTTTCCTTATCTTCTAGATTATTATCCAAGCCAAGGATTCGTCCCCGAGAACAGAAGTATATGAGGCTCCAGTTTTTTAAATATTTTTTTTAAATACTTCTACAAATAATGCAGATTTTATTTTTTTTTCTAAAATAAATCGAGTCAAATCATAATTAAAGACAATACAGTATGAAAAATTAATGTAATCATTCATAAGCAATTAATTTCGGATCCTTGTTTTCTTTTAAAGTAGGTAATGATTTTTAAAAGCTATATAAAATTCTTGGGTTATACTTGATCCGAAAGTAGTCGCGTTGGGCCATCAACCATTTCAGGTAAAAGAAAATGGTTTATTTTCAATTAGTCTAATACCGATTCATCCAATTACCAACTCGTCTACTTTCATTTCGTCTACCATCATTTCGTCAACTATCCACATTTCAGTCACTCATGGACTATTTCGTCTAATAACCAGTTGGTCCAACTCCAATAGCCATTTAGTCCATATACCATTTGGTCTAATTGGACTAAGTGCTAACTGGGCAAAATGAATGAAAATAACATGGGCAATAGACCAACTGGTTATGAGACGAAACAGTACTTGACGAAGTGATGATTGGACCAAAAGGTTGTTAGACGAAATGTTGATTGACGGAATGGCATTAGACTAAATGAAGCTAGACCATGTGATGAGTGGACGAGTTGGCAATAGACAAATTGGCAATTTACCATGAAAATTGGGGGAGATCTAACAAAAGAAAAATGAATTATTTGAAACATTACTATGATGTCACCTGAAGGGACTTCATTATGTCATCTGAATTCCATCATTTGTAATTTTCCTCGAAATTTCGAATCCTATTTTGCCATTGAATTTAAACATAAGGATCACACACATCGTTTTAAACACGCTCCCATGCACGGAAAGTTGTAATATTGGATTATGAGAAATGTCGTGAAGAAGGAAAAAATCTTACCAATCATTACCGACAAAATGAAAACCAGTAAAATTTGCCACATCTTGTTACCTAAATGGTAAAAAAAAAGAAATATAATTAATATGAAAAAGCCGTTCATAAAAATAGTAATGATATAGAATATTTAGGACAAAAAGGCACTGGAGACATTGTTAGGTGTAGACGTGGTGTAGGCAATCTTACTCTATATTCATGATGATAAGTCCATTCGAAAATTGATTAGATTACATATTGTAATCTAATCAATTTTAATTTATAAAGTATATTAACTTTAATTACTTTGATATTTAAAGATGAATAATATTGTGGCTCGTACTGCTGTCATATTTTGGAGATTTTTTATTTAAATGTTAAGAATGTAGATTAAACTTCGAATTCGTAGTCTTTCGATCAAGTGTGATAATTGCTTGCAAAGATGTCATTTTCTTTATATCATTAATTTGTCAAAATACCAGCTTTCTATATAAGATTTATATAAAACGAGTGATTTGCATCTTTTAAGATGATATATCAGAAAAAAAAGAATTCTTGTAGATGAAATAGATAAATCACATTACGCAAAGAATAGAGCATGAATTCGGGAGTTTTAAAGCACAAAAGGATCTTGGTATATGAAAAGTATGGAATCTTCAAAGTGCCAGCGACTTGTTACGATGGCGAGATATACGTTAACTCGCCAGGTTGACTTATGAAAAGTGTAAGTCATAAGTCGACTTGGCGAGATAATGTATATCACCACGTTGACACACAATTTTGATAAGTCGACATAGCGAGATAATATATCAACACGTTGAGATATACAACTTTTAATAAGTCGACTTGGCGAAATAATTTATCTCACCATGTTATCATACAACTTTTAATAAGTCGACTTGGCGAAATAATTTATCTCACCATGTTATCATACAACTTTTAATAATTCGAATGGCGAGATAACGTACCTCGCTTAATGTAGCTTCCGTAGAAAAGTAATCATAAAAAAAACCTTTAAAAATCCAAAGCTACTCACGGTTTTGTCTGTCCGGATAGCTTTCTCCGAAGTGTGATTAAGATGGAAAAATCACTCATATTCATTCATTTCATAGACTACCAGCAGACTGGTTGTGTTAATTAAACTCTATTTTGTGGAGGCCAGGTACTGATCCTTACCCAGGCACTTAACATTGATGGCAGACAGGATTACGTGTTTTTGCTCTTGAGAAAACACTTCACACCAGGGACGGCAATCCTGGGGAGGGGGGGGGCAAGGGCACAGCGCCCCCACTTTTTAAGCACTGAAAAAGTGCCCTTTTTACGCATGAAAAATATCCCTCACTGACGTGTATTGTGCCCTTTTCCGCATAAGTGCCAATTGTTTTAAAGCAAAATTCTCCCCTCTCCTCTCGAACGTGTTCTGTGCCCCTTTCACCTGAGAAGGCCCCGATTTATGTGTTATATAGAAAGTGCCATTTCTCGATTTTTTTGCCAATTTTCATCGAAATATTCCCCTACCGAACGTGATCTGTGCCCCTTTCAGCTGAGAAGTACCCATGTTATGTTTGAGCAAGTGCCCCTTTCCCTTCTCGTAATTGCCCTTTTTCGAATCAGTGCCCCCTTTTACCCAAGAAAGGTGCCCCTCGTGGACGTGTTCTGTGCCAATTTCACCTGAGAAAGACCCACTGTGCGTGTTAACAAGTTACCCTTTGACACAAGAAAACAATATTCTCGTGTTAATATGTTAATACAAGAATTGTAAGGATAATCCTACATGCCTTAAGTTTCATGAGTCATGTGAGGGGGGGGGGGGTAGATAAGCAGATCGAGGCGTACAGATGGGGAGGGGGCTCTTGCCCCCTCCCCATTTTTTTTGACGACCAAAAATAGAAAGAAACGGTGCCCCCCCACTTTCAAATTCGCTCCGCCGCCCCTGCTTCACACTATGTAGATCACACAATTCTTTAGTGGAGTCAAGGTTGTGGACCGTTGGTCGGGTTCGAAACTGGGTATATATTCTTCTCATGCGCGCTTGAATATTGAGTTGGATAATCAATTTTGCTGTTATTAAAAAGGCGTCGGTCCCATATAATTAATAACACATGAGTGAGAAAACCAACCAAAGTTCATATTACTTTCCTCATGGGGCGGTCTCTCATGAATTTTGAGTTTCTTGTAATTTTTCCTCCCTTCTCTATATAACTTTTAAGAATTTTTCAGCAACTTGCCAGGATTTAAACTAGTCTTGAAACAAAATATGCGATACACAGAGCGAGATAGATTTATAATGACACTTTATTTATCAATATATATTATTTATCAGGATAGCAAGATCAGAATAAAATACATCTTGATCCTGTATAAAAGTACATAACATACACAATGCGTGAAATATTTTTGTAAAAATACATTGTATTAGAATAAGTTAATTATGTTTAAAAAGGTAGTGTAGCGTAAAATTTCTAAACAAAGGGGAAAATGTAGAGCAATGTTCACTAAAATCAGTACGAAATGAATAGAAATGCTCACACGATGAAAATAGAAATATATCGAGGTAAATATTTATGTCTACAGTCAACAAAAGATTTTTGTTCACAAAGAGGAATGTTGCTTAAGTATTCAGATAACGGGATATAACTGGGAATAATCTTCAAATAATTTATTGTGTGGCGTTGTTGTTTTTGTTGTTTTGGTAATTCAATTTGAAGCTATATTTACGGAATTGCAATTTTATGAATTGCTAAAGTTTGTTCCTGAGTGTCGCACCGGCAAGTTTGAATGATTTTTCTTAAAAAGAACACTGAGGAAACTGACATTTCTACTATCAAAGCCATAAAGATCAAAGACCATTTAAATTTCGTTATACAGACGTGGAAATCCCATTAATATTTAATGTAATTTGTATTAATTATGAACATGTATACAAACTTAATCAATTTCTAATGCCCCAATTGCATTCTTGATGCAACTTTTGCTTAAACCAATTATCGGATTAATTACTATCCCTTTCAAGTTAGGCTCAAAGATTTATTTTTAGTTCAATCACCGACGCAACATAAATCTACATACTTGAAAAATCAATTTATTTCATTTTGCCTCTTAATTGCAGTCGACCATGCTAGTAGATCTGTCATTGTTTTATTTTCCGGCAGAAAATCAAGGCTTGTGAGCACATTCGTATTTTTTTCAGCATTTTTTTGATGCATGTGTCTAGCTGAAAGCCATTGTCGACTTAATATAGTTGTAATTAATGTTCGTGCCTATTTGTTACTTTAAGATTTCGTTTCCTTTTTCAATTTTTTCTCCATTTGTCAGGACCCACTACTGTCAACTTTGTTACATTACCAATATTACACGTTTCATTACCGATAGAGAAACCCTGAAAGTCCATAGGTTCATTTAAGAATGCTCAATACTCGCCTATATTCAATTCGTTTACTATTACATTCAGAGAGGAATATGGTGGCCCTGAAGGGACATCGCAAATAGACCAAATCGCGAATATTCACGACGAAATTCACGACGTGGTGAATTTCGTCGCCAATTTCGACGTGAATATTCAACTTGACGACGAAATTGGCGACGTGGTGAATTTCGTCGCCAATTTCGTCGTGAATATTCAACTTGACGACGAAATTGGCGACGTGGTGAATTTCGTCGTGAATATTCAACTTGATGACGAAATTGGCGACGTGGTGAATTTCGTCGTGAATATTCGTGATTTGGTCTATTTGCGATGTCCTTTCAGGGCCACCCTAGAGGAAAAGGTTAAACTAACACCAGCCCTCACAGGATGGATGTGTGAGGATAACCTGGATAGTGCTTTCATTTTGGAGAGTTGTGGCCCAGTGGATTGGTCTTCTGTTTCGAAACAGAGGGTCGTGGGTTTGAATCACAGCCATGGTTTAATTTCTTTCGGCGAGAAATTCATCCATATTGTCCTGCACACTACCCAGGTGAGGGTACCCGGCGGGAATTTATTCCTTGAAATGTCACTTCGCTGTAAAGGCTGCGGGGCTGAAGCCAAGGTAATCATATCCAAGTCATTTGGAAGCGCATATAGGGACGTTATGACATGTATGCACCTTACAAGAATTGCGTTATTATCATTATCACCGTGTTTACCCTTGATCGGCTTTTGGTTCAGAACCAAAAGCCGATACAGAATCGGCTTTTGGTTTGCGTTTACACGTTGTTACAGCTCGCGGTTCAGAACCGCGAGCCGATGTAAAAGCCGATTAAGTGTAAACACGGTATATATAATTTAATGATTAGAATGATACGCTAAAATTAATTACCTTTATGATGATGAAAAAAGAGATTCATATTTTAAAAAAATCTAATCGATGCCCACTCTATTGCTTAGATGGCGTGAAAAGAGATAATAACCACTCTTGCCAAGGCCTGGGTCTCGATTTCATTCAACCTTATTTTAAAAGTCCTGAAAAGGCAAGATGAGGGATTGGTTTCAAATATTGAACTCTAAAATAATTAGACCTTCCCTTGAGATATTGCTGGTAGCTTAATGGCTATATGATTTAATAACCTTGCATTTCGGCTCAGCGGCTGGAGAGCCAAACACAAGAGGTCATGGATTCGAATCCATGCAGGGTCACACTGTATAACATCTTATGAAAACTTTCTGCCGCATAGAAAAAAATAGAACCTAAGTTGGAAAGAAAACATGGATGAGAGTATGAAGTAATGAAATTATCATGATTCAGAAGTACACAATTTCCTATTTAAAAAGGGCTACCATGTGTAAATAATACATTATCATAATGATAATGATGATGGTAATGGTGATATAATATTACATTTATTTTATTCAAATAAACTTTAAGTTGGATGCGTGGACCCGACCAGTGAATATTTTTTAATTGATGAGGCTGAGGTTATCCTATCGAGTTATCCATCTTCTTCCATTCAAATATACATAATATAGAAAATACAACTGGAATACATAACACGATATTACTAATGGATAAAAGTTCTTTCATGAAACTCTCCCACGGCCGCTGAACTATTCTTGTAAAGTCGCTAATGCTAAATACAGTAATATTTTTTTTCACTACTACAGAAAAATGAAAGTCGACAATCCATATACCTCATCACGTTCTTCTCAATTAAAAGATTATGGTGATTCTCGGATGAATTCCTCACCTACTCATTATCCATAAGTATTATACATTAATGTGTGTGAAGGAGGCATTGTGCAGGCCTACAGATGGGGCCAATTTTAGTTTTACAATATAAACCGGGGCAGTGGCGTAGCGAGTCAAATATTTTGAGGGGGCCAGTTATGGCGTATCGGGGAAATTGATATAAAGTTGCAAGCGAGCGAGCGAAGGTTGGGGTGTATGTGGGTGCGCAAGATATATGTCCTACCCCCCCAAAAAAAAAATCAAATCAAAATTACAACTCGAGCATTCACCATGTTGCGATTTTGATGCCGTGATATTATCACCATTATGAATTAAATTCAATTCAAAGCAAAAAAAAAGAAGAAAACACAAAAGAACCTTGATAGCTGCCCATGCGCATACGATGTTTTTTATATCAATAATATTATATGTTTCCTGACGTCATGATCGCAATGATTATAACTGTGCAAAAATGAGCCCCACTACCAATCGCTAAGCTTCATGGAATGAGGGCCAAATTAGGCATTTATCTGGTTAACAAAGTAACAAAAAATCTTTTACGCATGTATTTCTGCTACCTCATTTTTTTCGCTCGCATTGCTACTGTATCGGTGAAAAGCTTTCCTGTGATGTCCTATTATATAAATTTTAGTTCATTCTTCTCAACATGACACAGTGACCATCCCCCTTATCAAACCAGCCTAGATACGTCTTTGAATTCACTATATACGTTCACCATAATTGGCTTACAGGATTGTAGTGGTACTCAGCCGTACATAATATGTCACCAACAGTAACAAAAGCAATTAGTATTATACATTCATGTGCAGGTGTGTGTGTTTTTGGGGTTTTGTTGTGCCTTCTATAAAGCATTCAAATATTTGTGTGCATTCTATAACACTAAACTCATGTGAAACATGAATTTGGCGCCCCAGGGTCAAACATCAAATTGGTGCCCAAAGGTAGAACATCGATTTGGCACCCACATCCCCCATTAGATTAAGGTAAATTTGGTGCCCCTTGATTTCAGGTCAATATGGCTCCCCCAGTTCGAACATCAATTTAGCGCCCCAGCCCGCATGTCAAACATGAATTTGGCGCCCCAAGTCAAACATCAAATTGGCGCCCCTAACATGCCTAAGGTCGAATATGAATTTGGCGTGTTCCCCTATAGGTTGAACATGAATTTGGCTCCCCAGGAAAAACATCAAATTGGCGCCCCTATGTCAAACATAACTTCGGCTCCCCCAATGTCGAACATCTATTCAGCACCCCCCTAGGTCGGGCATAAATTCGACGCCCCTAGGTCGGGCATAAATTCGACGCCCCCACGGTTGAACATCGATTTAGCGCCCCCTGTGTCGAACATCAATTCGGCGCCCTATAGAATATAAATTCGGTGCCCCTATATCGAACATCAGTTCGGCGCCCCCTAGGTTGAAGACGAATTCGGGGCCCCTATGTCTAGCTTCAGTTAGGCATCCCCCTATGTCGAACATCAAATCGGGCCCGAGCCCCCCCCCCCCGAATAAGCGCATGAAAAAAAGAAGTTTTAAGCACTTTTAAGTTATGAATAGGATGCATGGGTTAATGTATTTTTAACAAAATAGTGTGAGCGCAAATCGCGAGCCTAAATTTTTGATAAACTGTCATGAAAGGGGATGTTAACTAATTCTTTAGATTCACTAAAAGTAGACAACTCATCAATTAAAATGCGAGCGCGCAGCGCTCGCTGATACCTTTGACAATCAGACCTGAAAAGGGATACTTTGAGAACTTTTTTTTAATGAAAGTAGAGAATATAGGTACTTAACAAATCAAATAATGCTAGCGCGCAGTGCGAAATAAACATGTTTACATTCAGACCATTAAACGGACATTTTCCGGAATATTTTTTTTAATTTCTGTTTCTGTTTGTGGTAACTCCCGTAGGACAGGACTCGACAGGACAGCATTTTGCTGGTAAACGCCAAGCTGGTATATAACCAATTACCTAGGAAACATTTTACGTCTAGGTTAATCAGTCATAGTGGCTGACGTAATAGACGTCAGATATTACCTTGGGCCTTTTTATCAAAGTGGAGACATGGCAGAGTTGGGATTCGAACTCACAACCTTGCGATTATGAGTCCAATGCTCTTACCACTGGACCACACGACCCGTTAAATAATAAAAAAAGTGAAAGTTTGATGTCCGAGAAATGTTTTGTATATTGATATTTTAAGCTCCAACCAGCCTTTTCAGCGAGATATGTGTCTACTAGAACAGACAATGCCAGCACGCGCTGCCAGCACAAAGCACGAGCGAAAATTTTATATAGTATCATGAAAGATGTCTTCCCCTCACCATATTTTATTCACTTTTCTTCCTCCTATTTTCCTTCTTTTTACCCTCTCTTCCCCCTTTTTTGCTCCTACAAAGAGTCGGGGACATTTGATATTGTGCCCCCCCCCCCGAGGGACGCATCCCCCTGTCTATCTGCCCATGGATTTGCGCCCATGTAACTTATATGGAATATTGTAAATCATTTAATGGCATGACATTAGAATTTGTGAAAATGATGAAAATGACAGTACACCTTCTCTGTGGATTGAATTGTTTATCAAGTTGTTACTGTGGTTTCTGATCAACACTCATTCCGTTCATTTTTAACTCCAATCTGAGTGAGAGTGAATTTTGCACACCAATAGCTAGTGTTCCTAATATATAATATATTATTAATATATAAAATATAAAATAGGATATATAAAATTGGATATATATATATATGTACACATATATCATGACGATTTTCGTAAAAGTTAAAAGTTTAAAAGTCACATTTATTGGCTCATTAAGCTACTGTCGGGCAGATTGGGTCAGTCGATAATGAGCCCATCTCATGTCACGGGGTTCGATCTCCGGAAGAGCCGTGCCAGTAGATTTTTTCCATTTATATCATGGTTATCTCAGGTCCCGACGAAAGCTAGAAATCACTGAAGCCAATAGAGCTATTATTATCATTTTCTTGTCACTGCACCCTCACGTAAAAGTGTTTGTGTTGTGAATATCAGGTGAAATCAAATCCGGGGGGGGGGGCACTTACATTGACGAGTGGATACCATGCGCGACCAAAAAAAAAACACGTAAAAAGGATGTCTTTTTCGCGATAGGGCACGTTGCGTACGTAACGTGATAAGGGTGTCAAAAACACAAAAATAATTTTAAAAGGGTATCTATTTCGCTAGGAAAATAACGTGTTAAGGGGTCGAATTTGCGGGAATGATAAAACAAAATTAAAATGTTTTATAAAGAATGTCCTTTTTGCCCCAACACTTCGTGTTTAGAGTCCAATTTGAGCGAGGTGTAAAATGTGGGGTCGTACTAAACCAAATAAGGTAAAGCCGACGACCGAAGGACCCGTAACAATAAACCATTCCTGTACTTGTTTAGGGGTTCATTTCAGGGAATATTTGCCAAGAGTATCGCTTTGTTTCCAATACTTGTTAAGGGGTGCATTTTCGGAATATAGAAATTACGTGTTTAGGGTGCTTTTCGAGACCCCATGGTCGCGCATGGTATCCACTTGTGAATGGAAGTGCCCCCCCCCCCCGGGAATCAAATGAACCTAGAACTGGGTCATATTCGTGCACTTTATTACGAAAGATAAGGAAAGTCAATTGGTGATTTTTTCAACATGTATTTAGGACATTCTTCAGAACAACAATGTAGACTATAGTCTCAATTCTCTCTCGTCCTTTTTACGTTCCCTTTGATATATTTGATGAAATTATCTCTTTTCCTCTCATTCCTTAATCCCTTATCTCTCGTCCTCTGACTCTCCTCCTCCTCAGGCTCACCCCCTCTCTCTACCCACAGCTTCTCTATCCGAACACTGTTCTAGCCCCCCCCCCCCCCATATCTCCCCATTCCTCTTTCACTCACTCCAGCCATATGTTTTTCTCTCCCGTGTCAAGATCAAGGCGTTCTGTACTTTTAGTCGTAATTTTATCCATGTCAAGATGGTATTGGGTCAACATAAGATGACTTTAACAGACATGGGGGAGGAGGCGGTTACGAGTAAATCGTGAAAGTCACTTTCAGGATATTATATATATGTATAATTTTTTTTATGTGTTTTATATATTTTTTTAAAAACTGTTTTGTTGCTTTTTTAGTGTCACAGGCAAGTTCAATGTACCGACCATACATGCTCTTGCTCTCGGGGGAAAAGGAAAGGAGGAGAACCCCCAACTTTTAGTGCAGCTGACGCCGAGATGGTATCTTGGGATGAAAAAAAATCAAATCGAAATCTTGAGGGATCTAGACAAGAGGAATTCAAAAAATTGTTCCCTATATGATTTTGTTACCAAATAAGTAATCTATATAGGATTGAAAAATCTAGATAAATTAGAATATGAGAATGAGAAAGAAGACAATTTATATTTTGGTTAACATATTAATGTTCGTAGATGAACTGCATTGAATTCGTGTATGAATTTCGTTTACACGTTTTTTTTTTATTAAAGCCGCGGTCGGCAAAATACATGATTACGTCTTCACACGTATACGAGTGAAGCGAGCGAGAACGTTAAGGTTATTAATTTAACAAACAAGTAGGGAATCCCGTCCAAAAACTAAGTGTACGAGCAATAAACTGAGATTTTCGATGTACATTGTTGGGCATTATTCTCTCCACTAACCAAAAGCAATTTGTACAATAAATGCGATAAATGAAAAACTAAATTTCTCACCAAAACCTACGTTTATCAGTTAAGCACCTAGTTCATCGATATGAAATGAAAATCCATAATTTATTGTTCGAAATAGACATGAAATGATATACTCCGAAAATATGCTTTGCCCAATTGATCGTGGGCCCGGCAGCCACTGTGCAGCGCCAGATCGACGAGGCTATATCCCTTTAATTGTTGAACGCCAAACAGGGCAGCAGCAACTCCCATCTTTTAACGTCTTTTGGTCTGACGCAGCCGGGGTTTGAACCCCCGGCCTCCCGGTTGTGAGACGGACGCTCTACCAAATGAGCCAACACACCGGTATAGAAACAAACTGAGTGATAAACTCTTTGTTTATTGGCGAAAATCCGAGTTCAATATGTAAAAAAAAAAAGAATTTTCGAGTGGTGAAATGTATATTTTTGATCGGTAAACTGAGTTGATCGTATTTATAGTACAAAATGATTTCAATATAAGATGACCCTAATAAGGGGGGGGGGGGGGTGTAAACTCTTTGGGAAAGGGGAGTATTCTAGAAAGTCTTTGAGGGGAAGCTGATTGCAAAGGTACATAAAGTCAACATATGAATTCATATTGTTTGCAAATTGTTTCTTTAAATTCATTTAGCTATTTTTCTGTAAATATTCATTGTCATCTTCTTGTTCGATTCAATTTGAATAATGATGTTAATATTGTTTTTGAAAATAACCCCACTATTATTTATACTTAATTTCTTTCTTTATCCCGTCCCACTTATTTGTTCATATTGCCCTTTTATTTATTAGGGTATTGCAGTGAAAGAGCGCCCGCCTTATGAACAGGAAATCGTAGGTTTGATCCCCGACCAAGTCATAACAAACACTGAACTTATACTCAGCATCTATATTGGAGAAGGGTAATAATCACTTATGCAAGGCCCATTGAGAAAAAAGTTTCATAATTGAAGTTTAAACCACTGGACTTTTGATGATAATAACAATATTAAGAATAATGATGATGATAATAATAATGATGATAATAATAATGATGATGATAATAATAATGATGATGATAATAATAATGATGATGATAATAATAATGATGATGATAATAATAATGATGATGATAATAATAATGATGATGATAATAATAATGATGATGATAATAATAATGATGATGATAATAATAATGATGATGATAATAATAATGATGATGATAATAATAATGATGATGATAATAATAATGATGATGATAATAATAATGATGATGATAATAATAATGATGATGATAATAATAATGATGATGATAATAATAATGATGATGATAATAATAATGATGATGATAATAATAATGATGATGATAATAATAATGATGATGATAATAATAATGATGATGATAATAATAATGATGATGATAATAATAATAATGATGATGATAATAATAATGATGATGATAATAATAATGATGATGATAATAATAATGATGATGATAATAATAATGATGATGATAATAATAATGATGATGATAATAATAATGATGATGATAATAATAATGATGATGATAATAATAATGATGATGATAATAATGATGATGATAATAATGATGATGATAATAATGATGATGATAATAATAATGATGATGATAATAATAATGATGATGATAATAATAATGATGATGATAATAATAATGATGATAATAATAATGATGATGATAATAATAATGATGATGATAATAATAATGATGATGATAATAATAATGATGATGATAATGATAATGATGATGATAATAATAATGATGATGATAATAATGATGATGATAATAATGATGATGATAATAATGATGATGATAATAATGATGATAATAATAATGATGATAATAATAATGATGATAATAATAATGATGATAATAATAATGATGATAATAATAATGATGATAATAATAATGATGATAATAATAATGATGATAATAATAATGATGATAATAATAATGATGATAATAATAATAATAATAATGATAATAATAATAATGATAATAACAATAATGATAATAACAATATTTTTTAACGATTATTCGTAGTAGTAGTAGTAGTAGTAGTAGTAGTAGTAGTAGTAGTAGTAGTAGTAGTAGTCTAGCCTAGCATTTTGTCTTGTCATTAATTGCCATTTGATAAGTGTTTAAGAATTGGATCTTGATATAGATCTAAGCCTAATATGTAATTCGGGGTACTGATTCATTCGCGGCAACGTTAACGGTTACGACCACAAGAAATTTTGTACTCTTATTCCGAAGACGTAAGTCATGAATATTCATATTGGATGCCGGAACCGCGGTGGGAAAAATAATTGCTCCCCGCCCACACCTTACATCCCTTGTTGCAGGTACGCCCTCATGAAAACACCCCCCACAATGTTACCACACTTTGTAACACTGTGTGTACCACAGTGTGTGACACATGTGTGCAATATATGTTTTGGGGACGTGTGGTAACAGTGTGTAACACTTTGTGAGTGCCTCCAATATAAAAAAGTTTCGTTCAAATAAATTGAAAAAAAATGATAGACCTAATGATAGCGAACAAATTAGAAAAATACATTATGATAATGATGTAACCAAAGCAACAGCAAACATTGACTAGTCTCACCACAAATACAGGTAACGATTTATTGCTTGGGGTGCAGATGTAAACGTCAAACAAAAGTTTCACTGGAAAATGAAGGTCAATTTAGGTGTATTTTTCATTTTTTACACATCTTTCAGAATACCTGGGGTTGCTGCCTATGGAGAATAATAGCACCCCCAAGGAAGCACCCCTATTCACGGGACCACGCATAACTACATAAAGCGTTTGAAGAACATTCAGGAAATGTGATTCTTCTGTAAATAAATGCCATAGAATCTGGTCACTCCGATAGAACTGAACTTTTACTCATCGTTGATTAATCAATAAATAATCACTTCATTTGTGTCCATGCAAATTACTCGTCGCAGATTGATAAATAAATGACGTCGCAGTTACGTCATAATGTGGTAAATTAATGAATGATCTTACCTCACAGTGTGATAACGCTATGAACACATGCAAGGTTTAAACATAGTTCAGCATTACACCGTGGTAAGCACACAAATCACTGTGTTTCAGGGTGCCAAGTCTGTGGGGGATGATATGTGGTAAATAAATTATCTTAACTCTCACAGTGTTACAACACCATGAACACAGAGTGTACACATAGTTCAAAATATACCATATTGTGTTCACTATACCAACTATGTAGAAATTATGTGGAAAACCACATAAACTTAAATTTCAGACTGTGACAACACTATGAACATAATGATTTATACATATTTCTATGCACACATCACTGTGGTATATGTGTACCTCTCTGTGTTCGGAATGCCAACTATGTGGGTAATTATGTGGTAAACTATGTGATATGAAGTCCCACACTATGGGAGCACTGTGACCACATAGTTAACACACAATTTACACATAGTCAACTATGTGAACACACTGTGTTTGTTACCAATCTATGTAGGTAATTGTGGTTAACTATGCGATCTGAATTTTCACACTGTGACAACACTGCAACCACATAGTTAACACACAATTTACACATGATAGTCGACTATGTGAACACACTGTGGCAACACTGTGTTTGTTACCAAACTATGTGGTTAACTATGTGATTTGTATTCCTACACTGTGACAACACTGTTACCACATAGTTAACACACAATTTACACATACAGTCAACTATGTGAACACACTGTGGCAACACTGTGTTTGTTCCATAATGGCGACCCTGGTTCAATCCCCAGGGTAATACCCCTTTTTCTAATCATTTCACAGTTATCCATTTATTTTTAACTGTGATACATGCTTGCCACCCCCCCCCCCTCCGGTCCGCCTTGCCCACCTCACCCTGTCCATTTTGTACTGTTGACTGATATCAAAATCTTATCAATCAAGTCAATTAAACGCATAGTGCCCGCACGTGTGTGAACATGGGTTCCCGGGGGGGCCACTTCCATTCACAAGTGGATACCATGCGCGACCATGGGGTCTCGATAAGCACCCTAAACACGTAATTTCCATATTCTGAAAATGCACCCCTTAACAAGTATTGGCGTGTGAAACCCTACCTTAACAAGTATTGGAAACAAAACGATATACTCTTGGCAAATATTCCCTGAAATGAACCCCTAAAACAAGTACAGGAATGTTTTATTGTTACGGGTCCTTCGGTCGTCGGCTTTACCTTATTTGGTTTAGTACGACCCCATCTTCTACACCTCGCGCAAATCGGGCTCTAAACACGAAGTGTTGGGGCAAAAAGGACATCCTTTATAAAACATTTTTATTTTGTTTTATCATCCCCGCAAATTCGACCCTAAACACGTAATTTTCCTAGCGAAATAGATACCCTTTTTTCATTATTTTTTTGTTTTTGACACCCACGTTACGTTACGTACGTATCGTGCCCTATCGTGAAAAAAGTGATTTTTCTGTACACTCGTCTCTCGGGCTCTGACAGGTGGCTAATTTCATAGACTTTCAAAGCAAAATATCGAGAAGGCAGAGGACTTTTGTGACATGCTGTTTGAACAACTGATATATACTGGGTCATTCTCAGAGAAATGCACCAATTGATGGGGGAAAAATCGTAAAAACTAAGTCTACAGAATGGGTTGAAAGATGCATATTGTGAAAGTACCATGTATGAGAAAGTGGCAACAGAAAAGGGGCAAGTCGCTGTTGCGTCATTTTGAAGTACTGACCGGATTAACTCGAGCACTGTATATCAACGCTACGGAGGTTAATCGTTAGCATTGCCCACTTATGTTACTCGATTAAATCACTTTTGAAATGATTGGAATTGAAATGCACACAATTTAGTTTCAGTGTGGTATCAACAATTTTATCTCTGAAGCCAAAATGTTTGCAAGATGGAAAAATATTCAATATTGTTTTTCAGAAGCAGGATTTTACCAAATAACATATAACAAAAAGCACCATAAAAATCATTGCACATCTTTCGTTCAGTATAATGTTCATAATTTGAATGAGGCAACCTTAAAATAATTTTTTTTGGTCGCGCATGGTATCCACTCGTCAATGTAAGTGGCCCCTCCGGGCATGGGTTTCAGTATCATGGAGCTATTCTTGCTTTCATCCTCAAAACGCTGGCCCAAAACCAAGTTACTGTGCTTCTGAAGGCATCTAGAACTCTGCCTGGGGCCAGAGGCCTATTATCATGATTATGTGATGATTAAATGATCATACTGCCATAAATATTATGTTAACCTCTTCATCAGTGACGTAACATGGGAATTACAGAGCTGACTGTCGGCAAAGTCAACATGTGGGACTGTAGTGGGCTCGTCCTTTTCCTTCCTGAATTTTGTCTTTACTGAACCCTGGAAAATTTAACCACTCCTTTTAAGAATACAATCATGATCTCATTTTCATCCAACTCTTGTTTTCATTTCATTTTGACTTCCGAGTCTCTTCTAACTCTCAAGTAAAATACATTATATAAAGATACTAAATACCTAGCTATCTCTACAATCGCGTTGAGGGAATCATTACTACTACTTAATAATATAAAGATTGGTCATGTTGAAAACAGTCATTTCGGCACCACAAGAGGGGACAGGGATCGATCGCCGATTATGATTTTTCAAGAAGTGAAAAACAAAAATTTGAAGAAAAAGGAGTAAGTAAAATAAGAGAGAGATAAGGGAATAACATAAACGATAGAGAGGTTTTGATCGTGTAACTATTAACCCTGTAATTCAATTGTGGAAAAAATGGATCGCCCCAATCAAAATACCTTGGCGTCTCCCCGTGCACATTTGAGAACACGGTTCGCATATAGTGACGTTCATATTGTGTTGTGCAGTAATTTTCTGCATTTTAACTAACGTAAGCAAGACAATGAAATATAAGTATGCCAGACAATTAAATATAAAGATTTTGTAGATAATATTTTAAATCACTCTGTTCTGTACATAACAGCAATAGTATGTTTATATTTTTATATTCTAATATTAAATCATAAACGACTTGTATCATGAGATTGGGAGACTGGGGCACAGTGTGGCTTATTGGACACAATAATATTTTGAGGAACGAAGCATAGATGAATAATGCGGCCTATGTTATAAAAAAGACCTTTTTAAATGATATCACTTGTCAACTAACTTTTTGGCCCTTGAGAAGTAGGACACACACGATGATCTTGACATTAATGTCTCTCCTCATAACTGGATTTAAAAGACTAGATTGAAATTAACGATAAAATGATGATCACTTTATTACTCATAGCCGGCCTGCAAGTGTGTGGCTTCCTCTTTCCAGTCGTGGTTTGGTGATGACTGACAGACCTGATGAGGTTAGTATTCAAGAAGAATGACGTATATCGTCCCCACCCCCAACAAACCCACCTCACACCCTAGATTAGTCTACAGTAACAGACTCTTATCACCAAGATTAAGCGTTTAAGCGGGTACTGAAAGAGTTTGCAATGTCGGGATTGTGTGAGGGTTTATAATGCATAATGCCACTGCACGACCCTGTCTGTTCGTCATTTCTGGAAGCTACCGATATAGTTGCAGGCAATGACGGTTACTCTCTTTTCTAGTTGTTGTTTGGTTTTATTTTATTTATTTTTTTTTGTTTATAGGATCCAGGCCAATAAAAATTGACATGAATGATATAAAAATTACTGTTGTTTATAATATTAATATATTGAAAGCCTACAAATTATTCAAACAGCTTTCGGGGACTGCTGGCACTTTCGATTTGGAATTGTTATAGCTTGAAAAAAAAACAGGAGAACAGTATACCTAATTAGAGATTAAGTGTTATTCAATTCAGTTTAACAAATATTTCATTTTTACTACACTGATTAATATTGCTTACAATGCAACCTGGTAATCAAGGACAGTACTACTTTCGGATTAAATTACGAGGTCTTTCACAATATAAGTGAGAACCGGGGTCTGGATGGGATAAACAAGTTTGTTTTGAAATGGAAGTTATATGACATGTGCGATGAAATCACGTGTATGTCAAATTCAATGTTAAGGCAAGGATGGAGAGATGGGACGAACGTAGGACAGCGGCAGGCTATTTTGATCAGCTGGGATTACGGTCACAGGGGGAAGACGATTCATTTTCCCCCATCAATTGAATTGGAGGGGTGACATAGAGTTCCAACAATTTTGGTGCCCTTTTATTCTTATTCTTCCCCCTTTTCTTCTTTCTCCCCCTTTCATTACTTGCAAAATCATTAGAGGCGACACCAGCCCACGCCCTCCCCTGTAGCGCCGCTCTAATTGGGCGACGGAAACAAGAAAAGTTGAATGAACCGAATACCATTCAAGGGTAACTAATATTGTATTATTTCATGCTTTATTGACCTGTAAAACCATCCTTTCCTGATCAAAATCAATTCTTTTCAGGTTTTTATAGGTTTTATAGTTTTACATAAAATAAATTTCCGTTAACAGGCCTAATTGTATCACTCGGAATCGAAAGTATATTGTTTATAATACATAGGCATATATGTATCAGCAAGTTTAAAGGTCATTTACCCGCCCTTATCATTCTGATATCAACTTCATCTAATAGATTAGAACCAAGATAAAATTTAAAAAATCAAACAAACATGATAGTGAACATTGGACATAAGATGAAGTATTAATTAAGTCTGGGGCCTTGAAGCGATTTTCAACGAGGAGGTGCTGGTTTGTTAAAAAAATACAAGCAATAAAACAATAAAAACCTGGTTTTCACTCATGAATGAAATAGATTTTATTCAAACCTATCCCGAATAAGGGATATGTAATTTTGGTCTATGTGTTCATCATTTTATTAAAATAAGTCTACTGATATACATTAGTGCGAATTCTAGGGGCGTCCCGGAAAAAATCCCAGGGCCATCATGCAAGTTTGGCCATTTTCAAGTGATCATTGAAAGATATTCATAAGACATATAAGAAAACCAGTGGGCAAACGAGAAAATTGATAATTTCCTAAAATGAAACGCCGCGACATTATAAATCGATAAAACCATTAATCCTAGTTATTTGAGCGCAACGAAAGGGAAACCTTATTTATTACACAACAAAAACTGCAGTGTTAACCGGTGTACATAGAGGACCACACCAGTTATTTTACGCCGGTGTTAAATTGGTGGTGTTAGTTTTACACCTATAGGTGTTATTACAACACCTATGGTTGTTACATTTACACTCTTTGGTGTTATGTTCAATCTCTAGGGTGTTATTTTAACACCTCAGAGTGTGGTCCTCTATTAACACCAATTGGTGTCAATTTTAACACCACAGTTTTTGCAGTGTACCACATAGGCCTCAAATGAATTGCTGAACGATACACATATGTCAAAGGGCCTCTCCTTTTCAAACACGAAAACGTGAAAAGAAAAAAAATGAACTGAATTTAATATCGAGTTCGGAAGCTTAGACTCTCTTACTTATTCGAGAAAATAAAATCTCGGTTATGTTTTGGTCACATGACTGGAAAGGAAAGAAAACTAAAGAAGTTACGTTTTCAGTTTCACTTTCCCACGAAAGTTTGTTCCCATCTGCTCTACTGTTACTTACAAGCCTCTTTCACAACATTAATACTCTGAGACTCCCTTTTTAGGTATTAAATGAAGAAAAAATCAATCCCCCAATCAATTTCGATAGGGGGAAATAAAAGCACAACTCGACCCCGTTCTTTTCTCTCTTCCTCTGAAGCTCCGTAATTGCAGCGATGTATATTCTTATACTCTAAAGGGATCATATAATACGAAAATGCACGATATCGGAGCCACCCTCTCACAATATACAAAAAAGGGTACACTCAAAATGTTGCTGACGGTTGCAATAATGGTGATATCGCACTTTTGTGGTAATAATAATGTGAAATATTTGGAAAAAGGGTAAAATAGGTTTTCCATTGTACCACAGTACAATTTGGTCATGCAGCGCGGAGGGAAGCATTTGCCTTTAAAATCACGAACCCCCCTCTCAAAAAAAGGAGAAAAGGAAAGGGGTGAAATATGATTTCATTATTTTGTTGAATATTATGTCATAATCACAAAATCAGAACTAAATTTTTCCCACATACATCGTGATGTGCCCTCTTCGATTTATTTGACTCATTACGTAACGAAACGCAACTAAGATGCCTTTACTTTTCTATTCTATATCCGACATGGTATTTTCGGTGTCGGGCATTCTCTATTTGTCTTCATCTGTAAAATCAGTCTTGGAATGAACTTGGACTTTAATTCCTAACCTTTCAATACAAAATACAACCGGCTACTATATGGTAAGTACTAACTTCGCGTTTTGCCTTTCAAAAGTTTACAGTGAAACTGTTAAGAGCCTCATCCTCCTCTCTCTGCCCCCTCCGGTGCCCCCTCCCCCATTCCCATTCCATCCTCTCTCCCCTCCCTCGCATCCTACTTTCTTCCCCCTTGTCTTATATCACCTTCTCCCCTCCCCATCTCTCTCTCTTATTATCTCTGATCTTGTTTTTGTGATAGATCTAGATCTTATGATGATGATTTGTGAAGGCACACGACAAGAACTATATATTGCCACTCTTCACACAGGTGAAGATGGTGATTTGTATAGGAATCATCCCTGCTAGAAAGAACGTAGTATGCTCAAAGTGTGTTTACACCGTGGACTATATATGAAGCGGTGATTCATACTATTAAAATGCTCAAATTTAACAATGTGGATGCTTCTTCAGTATACTCTTAAAAAGTTTGGGCAAAAAAAGAGCTCAATTCTTAATCATCACTGGGCAACATGCTGTCCACACAACTATTGGTTAAAATCTGTCCAAATCGGGTAATTAAACACTAATAATTGGGGAAGAAATATGTTAAATTGGATAATAATTGCCCAGAATATATATATATTTCTTTACCAACATACATTACCCAACACAGTGGACAGTGTATTGCCCAACATTTTAAGTGTGTATGCATGTTCACAGTGTGTTCACAAACCCTATGCGTAGATGTGTATTCACATTGCATTCCACACTGTGAATACACTGTGGAACTGTTATTTCCAGCATGCAATGTCGCGTATACCACGGCTATTCAGAGAGTCCACAGAACAACCAGTGTGGAAGACGGTGGATGATCCCTAATTTCCCAATCATATTGACTACTATTGTTATAATTTTTCACAGCTTCACCATCTGGTAATGGTTGAAAATACTTTGTTTAACGAGGGAAATTGTTCTTCTTTCCTCAGAGGAAACGTATATGTGTATAAAATGTTTGCTGTCTGTCCCAGTCTTTTCGCAAGGAAGTTTTGAATGAAACAGCACTCATATACCATGTAAACGAGGGAGAGAGAGAGAGAGAGAGGGGGGGGGTGCTGAGTGATGTGAGGGTGAGAGGGGTGTGAGATTGTTCCGTCAGGTTTATGAACCGGGTATCTGCGTCGGTCTATATCCTTTATGGCCGGTTGCGCTCCTGTGAGACGGACGCCCTTTTCCTTGCTCCTATAAAAAGGGGTCTTTCTCGCATCATAGTTCAAAAATTCTCTCCAACTTTCAATCCAGACTTAGTCACAACATCCAACCAGGGAGTTGGTCCAACCCTCTTCTGAAGGAGTTCCATTGTCAAGGTTCTTTACATTCGCAGCTTTCATTCATCGTCAATTCTCTTCGTTGGAAATTATTGTGAAGTTTGTCAGGATTGTAGTAGTTGAGAGCGAACAGGAACACAAACGACCGGTGGCACTGGCACAGGAGTCTTGAATACTTCAAATTAGTAGCAGTTCGAAGACATATCACACTTTATATAGATCCATCGTAGGAACACATTCACTCAATTCTTCAGGACAATTCTTTGACGATGGGTATTTTTAATTCTTTTGCGGGAATCGCTTCAATTCTCGCAGCTTTCATTGGACCAACACGTAAGTAAATCATAACCTATAGTTAAAGCTAGATGAATATATATATATTGAGATTTAACTTGTTAAATTAAGGTTCACTTTCTTTGAAATTTGTTGGGAAGATTGCAATACAAGCAAAATAAACCAATGATTTCTGTATTATTTTCTACAGATTTGCATTTTCCGTACGTTGATTAGATATTCCAGATGACATCTTTTCTGTATCCAGTGTGCTCTTTCTTCATATATGAATATTTTCAAAGAAGAATATTACTCCTTGTATCTAACTGCCTATAAAATTTACTAGCATAATTTTGAAAATTGGATAAAGTGCGATGATATAAGACAGATTATCTTTATCAAAGTATTATTTTCATTTCTTAATGCTATTTTGTTAATGAATCATCACATTTATCTATAATAATAAATATAACAATGTCTGGTATACAACGAGAATTCCTTCTCATCCAACTTCGCATTGGGCTATTTTGAGATTTGAATGAATTTCATGTTTATTGTTCTCCCATTGTGTCAATGGGGATATGGACTTTATCCAAGTCTTTTATGTATTTATTAGATTTCGTTATCACATTTCGATTGTAACAAAAAAATAAACAAGCATTCATTATGCAACAGGGGCGCAATCCCTACCGATTAGCGGTTTTTTTTTCATTCGCATACAATAACTCACATGTTCAAACTATTACATAAAGTTACTTTAATACTTATTTTATTTTGAAATAACCACATAAAGTGTGTGAATCTCAATCATTTTAAATTATTAATTGCACACAAAAAATAAGAAAATGAATGTAAGCGTATCCCAAAACTTTACTCTTTATTATATATATTTCGCATTACGCTGCAAAGTATAGTGAATAAAAAATGTAACGAGCCTATAATGCATTCCTTTCTAGTTTTATTTATTTCATTCACGAATCCGTCTCTATTCATTGAACATTAATTATTTATATCACTATATGATTCGACCAGCTGATAGTTTATTTGTTGTTAACTTGTTATCTTTGCACACATGAGATAAAGTGTTTAAAAGTAGCTATTGTATTGAAATAATGGGATTATGTTGACCAATCACAAATCGATTGTGTTCTTTCTATCCCGATCGTATCATGAATATAAACATTAAACTTATCATTCCACCTGTTTCTGATAGGCATTCTTGTAATGATCCCTTAAAAATAAAGGGCATAACATGGCATATCGGGTAAAATTTCTAAAAAGTTGAGATTGAAAATTTTCACTTTATGAAATGAAAATATAATTATGTGACATGATATTATAAATATATCATGTTTCACACTCATCTCTTCCATTTTCTCTCTTGTTTTTGTTGAGGGGGGGGGGGTAAGTGCCCCCAATACCCACATCTATATGGGTCTATGTAGAGAGGCACGTGTGTGCATCGTGGGATGGTACGATACCGCACCGGGATATAAAATTTACCGACACTGTATCAAATGACAAATTGTTGATGGTGAAGATTTTACGATCTAGTACCTTAGCGCAAGGATATGGGGCTTACACATAAAAAGGGGTTCGAAATTTGAAGGATCACAAAATCGATATCCATTAAGTCACGATTATATTCTCGCCGATGATTATTTGGCTTTCACCAAGAAAGAAATAAAGAGATAATGGGGGGAAAAAGAATGTTAGGTGTTGGTGCATAAAGAACTTCCTGAGCTAAAATACTACGGTATATTAGGAATTGTAATTTCTATAATTATCATGATTATCGTTATCATTAGGATTATTATGACTGTTACTATCAGCATTATTCAAATTGTTAATATGATTTTAATCCTCTACCACTCTCATAACTTCATTATCATTACAATCACTACCATCTCACTGTTATCAGCATCATCATCACCATTATTACAACCGTCAGCAACATTTTAAGTACCCTAGCTCTTATTTTGTATTATGAGAGGGTGGCTCTGATATCGTGCATTTTCGTATTGTTATAAGATCCCCTTACAGTATACGACTATTACGCTGCTATTCACGGAGCTTGATAGGAAGGGAGAAAAGAACGGGGTCGATGGCAGTGGGGGAGGGAGGGAGGGGGGGGGGGTCACAGAACATAATCCTCTGTCTGGCTAGGAGATCTACAAAATGCTTGTTTGAAAATCCCAATCGTGGAAAGTTAACAAAGTTGATCCAAAAATAGAGACCGTGTGCGAAAATCAAATCCAAGTTCAGATTTACCCGAATACACGAGAAAAGAGAGAGAGAGAGAGGGAGAGGGAGAGAGGCAGTACAAGAAGACTGTAAATTCGTATGAGATGATAGTCGTCAGTTACAATATTTGAATATCAAATCTTTATAATTGAATATGTTTGTTTCATTCGTATCATACGTTATTGTACGATTACCGAAATGTGAGATACAAACAATGGGATAGACTGGTATTCAATCGCGATGTGATGGTGTTCAATATTTCCATAGTATATGGAGTCTGTTCCATACAGGCCTTGCAGGTCGATATGTAACATGGCACACTGCAAAAACTCCGTGTTGATTTGACACCAGCCTGGAATCTACATATATCCACACCATAGTTTTTAAACACCAGTTTCGTTTTGGTCTAACACCGGGAAGGTGTTTATACAACACCAATTAGTATCAAACAGCATCGATTTGATTCCAAACTAGTGTTGTTTCAATTCTTCGCTGGTGTGGACATAATATAGATTCCGGGCTGGTGTTAAATAAACACCGGATTTTTCGCAGTGCACAGAGTTGATATGATTCAATAGAATAGTATGTTAAATAATGTTGTAGAATCAACGCTATGATTTGACAATCATGGATATTACATTTCATTAGCTTCTATTAATTTTTATTCAAAAGAAATGTTTAACAACTTCCATCGAAAAGTATGAATTAAGACGTCACATGCTGTATACACCCTTCATGACAGATATCCGTATACATATGGAGTCTATAGAGTCAGTCAAAAATTATTAGTAAAATAAGACAAAGAATGCACGTTCCTCACAGTATGTAGGGACCGGAGCATGCTGAGGGGCTGTAATAATATTATTTTGTTCATACTATGTTAATAATCAAATAAAACATGACCGCTGTTCACCGACTACTCGGATCGACCTTTATCCTGCTGTGTAGTATATACAAACCAGTGATCAAACCATTGTTTTACTCGTCTATTATGATTATATTCAAACCAGCTTTCAATATTGTTTTATGTCTGTCTTTCCAATCGGATATAACACAAAGTGGATCATTCTGATCTACTGGTCCTGGTATAACTCGAACAGATTCAATTTAATTATTCAAATATTGTTTTCCAAACATTTCAAGTAAAGGAAAAACCAAACATTTCAAGTAAATGAAAAAAAAATAAATACACAGGTATAACATGAAATACAATAAACGAGTCAGATAGATTTAAATCGTTTTTATAAAAAAAGGCGGTCCGTTATTTTTATATTCCGTTATTTGAATAATGTCTTTATCTTCATTGGACTTACTTTTATGCTATCGCTGAAAACGGATGCTGATTAAAACTTGCACATTATTCTTTAATACTTTGATTCGGTTTGAGTCGATTCTTTTTGATCGTTTCAATTAATTACTCTTTCGGAATGAAAACAAAGCATTATATTTAGATAGATTCTTACTTGCATACTTTGTATGCTTCACGCCTTAGATGAAACATGTCTTTTGAAATATCAGAAAACTAAAATCCGACAGGAAGAATGTCTGATTTTTTTCTTATTTTGGTATCATCATCAATCTTATTCGAACGGGGTTGGTTCCTGTAGACTACATTGCTATTTTTGCACGCCCCTTCAAAAAGTATCAATTACGTCTTTATTATTTCTTTTTCTCTCTCTCTTTTTCCATTTCTTTCTTCTTTTTCTTTATATTCAGTATTTTTGTCCTCCCATCCTCCTCCCCCCCCCTCTCTCTCTCTCTGTTCCTCTATCCCTCCCATTGTAGTTCTCTCATGGGAAACTCTCAGACCTGTAAGTTTAATGTACTTCTTTTATCAACTATTCTTGGAACGATACCAGGTTTCGAGGGCGTTTACTATCACTCCATCTCCTGTTTGGTAATTGTATGGTTAACTTGGGTTAACTAGACGCTGAAGGATTAGCCATTATTGGTGTCGACAATGTAAACTTTAATTCTGTTACAACTATCAATCGAAAAACAAATTAACTCTGAGGGGAGAAAATGAGGCAATTGTTCTTTCGAGATTTATTTCATATTCTCCTTATACTGAATCTCTAAATTACAAAGACTATTACGATTTTAAGTTAATTCCTACGAATGAGCATTTGTATGTACATGATAATCAATGGGTTTGGTGCCTGGAAAACCATCGTGTATAATGAATCTGGTAATTCAAATGAAATAAGACTCACATTACCCCCCCCCCCAAAAAAAAAAAAACAACATTTAGGGGCATGTATATACCTAGGAAGTTGCATGACAAATAAATCACTAGCTTTTTAGTATTTGCATTGTTTTGCAGGTCTTTGTATTGACTTGATATTTTCTCAAATTTACAGGCATAATTCGGCGATAAACGGTATAATAATAATCTCAATTAATAAAGAGGCAGTTGAGACGGGTAGAATGATGAGCGATGACATTTCAATTTTGAAGGAAAGAAAAGAAAAAAGAGGGAAAACTTGAATAAAAAAGGATATAGGGAAAGACAACTTAACCATATACTGGCGATGACAATATAAAGTATCCTCTGGGACCTGAGGGATGGCCTTGTCACTGGACCTACATTATACTGAGGCATTGTCTGGGGATATCGTGACAGTATTGGCGATGATCCAGGGGGATGGGGCTCGGAGGTGCTCCCTCCATTTGTCTAGCAGCAACCTAACAGAGGGTCGTTTTCGCGCCCCTCCCCCTTCCAGTCACATTAAAAAAAATATTTGACTACAATCTCAGATTTTGAATGATGCCTCAATAACATGGTTAACACATTATGGACCCGTAACACAAAGATTACCAACCACATAGCAGAACAATGTCTTTACGATTGATTGCATTGACTACAATGTACAATTACTCGTGAAAATCAATTGTATAACCAATCGCTAAACTTCTGGTACAGGACCTAGGTCCAATGCAGAAAAAATGCAATCAAACGCTACTTGATTTTCAACCGATCCGGCGCACGCATTTGGAACTTGCGTTTGATTTTGTGTTTCCTGTCTTTTCTGCAGCAGGGTAAACAAACGAAGCAAATAAACATGTCCGATGTTATTTTGATAACGGATTCAATTCAGTTTAAGAATATGAGGAACAATGTCTGCGCTCAATAAGATATGAGCCAAAAATTGGGCTCTCAACAGGCAGACGAAATTTGCTTCAACTAATTTTGGCAATCTTCATGATTATGACCTTGAATATTTTTCACGACCCCTTTTTCTTTTTATTTTATTCACTTTTCAATATCTAAATTACTGGGCTGCTCTTAATAAGAATCGACAGAGCTGTATGAGATTATACGATGTCAGTACATCATGTCTATCTTCTTATTTATCTGTAAAATGATGCAATTATTTAGACGGGGACACGGGCAATAAGCATTCCATTTTCTGTTGTATTTTCTTCTCCGACATGGGCAAAATCTTTTAGTGAAGTAAATACTTCGAAGAATATCTGAAAAGAGGAATATAATAGTTTCTGGTTACCCCGCCTTAATTTTCCACGTCACTTTCTTTATTGTGTCTATTTCCCAAAGTGGCGTTCGTTGCTCGTGCCTTTTCAACTCCCCCGAGATTTTCCGGGGGGTAGGGTGCTGCGTGTGTAAGTCAGGAAGGTATGTTAAAAACTAGAAATCCAACCAAGGTCACCTTCATTTTTTAGTGAAAACTTTATTTTGCTTGTCAAACCTTTCTTCCAAGACAGCAACCACTATTAAATCCCATTCCCAGGGTCCTTGTGGCGCCACTGGATGAGAGGTAAAATATCCATGATCAAAGATCGAAAACTATCGCATTGGAAAGATCTTCCCAAAATTAATGTTTGTAGGGTTACTATAAGTTAGTCACCCTTCGAGAATATACCAATTGTCATGTTACTTATGAATGAAAAGTTTGTTGTTCATTATGTAATTTAGTTTTGATTGACTTTGTTTTATTGAACTATTTGCTAGATGTTTAAACAATGTACATCAAACTGTGTGTTTGATCCAAATCCGTTGTTTGTAAATGTTTGATCCAAGGAAAACAATTTCTGCATAAAGAAAACCAATTCAATTCATATCTCTTTGCACATGTTTATCACAATAAATTGAATTTAAGTTCATTTCTGACGTTTATTACTATGTACTAAAAATTTAAATACATACCTCAATCATCAGGGGGTTGTTGTATCTTGTGTTCTTGAACTAATCTTGAAGAGTAACTGGAAGTAAAGGAAGAGGTCCAGTTGCAGAGAAGTTTAATGGCAGACTCTCAAAATATCTGGATATCAAATCAAGCAGGCACAGCCTAGGATTGGAATCTCTAACATTCAGAAATGACCATGCTAGGCATGTGCACAAACACAATAGAGGTGGTGAAGAATGCATTACAGAAAAGGTAGTTACTGAATTACAATTAATGGTTGTCATGCTATGTCTGAATACAACAGGGGTCAAACTAAAATTTAAATTAAGATATGACGAACTTTCTGGGGCCCGTTGCAGAAAGAGTTGCGTTTAAACGCAAGTCAAAAATGCGCGCTGTTGATTGGTTGAAAATGAAGTTGCACATGATTTTTAGAGATGCGTTTGATTGCAACTCTTTCTGCAACGGGCCCCTGGTCACAAAGACGGCAATTATCTTGCTATTTCAATGTCTTGTCATGTAAATTTCGACAAAAATCTTCTGATTTTTAAACTGATTTCATTAATGCCCATCTGATACGAATGGTAGTATATGGATTTTTAAAATGTATAGATCCAAAGCACTATCGCAACCTCATTCAAGATAGTTCATATAGTGCACTATGCGGAATGTGCGGTTAACTGAGCAAAACAAAACAAGTGATAGTCATGTGGACAGGTGCGTCGATCCTGGGGGGGGGGGGCGATCGCCCCACCAATGAAAATATTGGGGGCAAACATATCCTTCCCCCCCCCAATAATTCCGGATGTGCAAAAATAAAATAAGACTGTAATGTTCAGCAAGCGAGATTGAGATACACAAATCGTTCTTTATTTCAAATCGTGCTCAAAATGTCCGCTTTTCAGATTGGAATATCAAGATTTTCAGCTCGCGCTCGCATCATTTCTGTAGCAAAAACCCATACTTTTCATGATTAAATAGGTGAATAGAATGTCCCGTTTTCAGTTCTATACCTCAAAAGAAGCTCCCACTTCGATTTGCAATAATCTTTTGTTGGATATATATCTTGTTTTTATCAAAAACGTCCATTAAACTGTCATTTTTGTCAGATCGAAATATCAAAATTTTCAGCTCGCGCTTCGCGCTCGCATCTATTCTTCTTTTAGATACCAATCTTAATCATTGCTACCAAAAATACTTACAATATCAAGTTTTCAGGTCAGAATGCAAAGCAATTTCAGCTTGCTCTCGGCACTCGCATTATCTGTTTAGTGTGATATGTATCCTCCTCATGAGTTACTACAGTCCTAAACAGGTACGATTTTCCCGTTTTAAGGACAGTATACTAAAAAATTTCAGCTCGCGCTTCGCGCTCGCATTTATTTGTTGGTGTCTGTATCTCATGAGTCATATATATATATATATATACCTGTGTGTGTGTGCGGGTGTGTGTGTGTGTGTGGGTGTTTTGTACGATCGAGAGCCTTTGGAACGTTGACTCATGATTTTGACGCCCCTAATTGTGGATCGATTTACGTAATGTAAAATAATTTCCATGACCACCTTTCATAATCTTAGAAGTGCTATGACCCAATAATTATCGAGCTATTTATTGACACGATTGCACTATATTATCTCAGGGTCAAACTATGGATAGCCAATTGCGATATCAAATTATCAAAATATCAAATTATCAACCAATTGCGATATCAAATTATATCTAACAAAACAAGTTCTATTTATCAGCTCACATATCACTAAAATTATCTACAATTATCTGGGATTTGAAATTATTTCCTCCACCATTAAAGTGTGATTAAAGGGCATAATGAACATGCAGTAATAAGCATAATTATGTAGATTGTAAACAAAATTTTGACATTGTCGGCTTCCGTAATTTAAGCGCAGAGTTATAGATCATGGGCAAAATTAGCTTGATTTTAGTTTAATAGTTTGGTTAAACATATTTTAAGCTGATAATGTACAGCAGACTGGCTAGGTTTGCTGCGGAAATCGAACTATGATCTAATTGTGTTACTCATCTAACGGTTAACAGTTAATATATCACCTCCTGTTACTAATGTCCTATTGTTTTGTCGCAGCTGATTGCTAAAGAGGGATGGGGCGGGGGTATGTTGTTATTGGAGGTACATAGGGGTACGAATGGGGGAGATGCACCTGTTGTCTTATCTTTATTAAGGTCCAGTTCTCTTATTCACTCACTAACCAGGTTGCATCCGTCATCAAATAGATACAGGAGTGTCGACAGAGAATCACATTTAATCGAAAAACATAATTGTTTATTCAAAAGAGCTATACAGCTACATCAAGTATTTAATCACTTTTATTGCAATAGTCAATTCATGACAGCGATTTAATAATACTTCTGTCTAAGAAATATTTAAACCAATGTGCATCACTAATAGGCCTAAACAGAGTTTGCTTTGTAAAAAAAAAAACATTGTCAATATCTCCGATAAAAAAATATAATAAAATTGTAGAGGAAAATATGTGATAAGATCGATTGGAATAATGATCAAAACGAAAACAGAGACGGGCTGATTTTACCGACATGTAGATGTAAATCTGAAAACAGTACGAGTTCTTTTTATAGATTATTGCTCTATAAAACACTGCCAACACCAATAAAATCCCGGTGGAGTTTATTTTCAGGCAGGTTTGGGGGAAGTCAAGGTGAAGGCGGCCATGAATCATCAATGGTGTACAAGAAAGAATTCCCCGACAGGTGTTGAAATTGATCATGACTGAGAACAATCTAACTGATTATAGCTTCCTTTCAGCCATTAACTAATCATCGTATATTCCAAGTCAGGACAGTCAATGTTTAGAAGAACAGGATATTCGCGGAGGTCTATAGCATTCATCGAACTTTAAGTCAACTCTAATTTCTACAAGTTCACTCTAAGTAAAATGAATGATTATCCCACGAAACTTATTGCAAACGGTAAAATAACACAAGAGCTATAAATATATTGACTGCTTTTTTATGAGTTTCACGTGTTTGTTTATATCTTTCGTAACAAAAAAAAACAGTCAACTATATCAGGCTCTTAAGAAAACTGATTTTGCTATCAATGCATAATAGTTAATAAGACAAGAAGAGATAATTTCTAAGAAGTTCTCACGTGTACAATATTTTATAATTTCCTTTATTTTTTGTTTGTAATGCTTTTTTATACAAAATTACGCACGAGTTATGTTTTACTTGCCATGTCTTCATACTATATGACTATCAAGGATAACTATATATTCCTATATACAGTTACATTGGGAGATCTGATTTGAATTAATGTATGGTTGAATTTAATTGAATTGGTACGAAATAAAGGCCTACCAGTGGATTTTAAGAAAATGCATTTAAAACATTTTCTCTTTCAAGATTTATTTTAAAACTTTTCTTCCGTGATCTCGACATTCGACAAGAAAGATTACACTCCAATATTTCACTCCCTTAAGTGATGTGTGTGATCCAAAGTTTTGGAGAGAAATTCGTTATTTTCCTGAAAGTTTGACCTTCAAACTAGTATACGATTATCTTGTTGAGGGTGCGTCCCTATCCGTGGTGGAGATCGTCCATGTGATCATTTTATTCTACATAATACATTTTTGAAGAACAGATAATTTATTTATTTGATGTTTCGTATTTTTGTTTCTTAAACAGCACCTCCAAGCAATGAAATCTGTTTCGGTGATGTCGGCTGCTTCTCCAATGACCTACCCTGCCACAACTTAGACATGTCAACACCAGAAGAGATCAATACCCGGTTCTTTCTCTTCACCCGTCTTAACCGCCATAAAGCCCAGGAGATCACGTGGAAAGATTTAAGGACGATAGAGGATTCAAATTTCAACAGAACGATGCCCATCAAGTTCGTCATCCACGGGTGGATAGAGAATACACGTAAATCATCGTTCATCAAGATGAAAAATACGCTTCTTGATCAAGTGAGTATGTCTGTTAGCTTAGAGGTAGGAAAACCAGTAATTAGCAGATCTGGGGCCCGTTTCATAAAGAGTTGCAACTGTTGTAACTTTGCCATTATGGCAACTACCATGATGGAAACCTTGATTATGATTGGCTGCTGAGCCTTGTTACCATGGTAGTTGCCATAATGGCAAAGTTACAACAGTTGCAAGTCCTTTATGAACCGGGACCCTGATGAAGCGTTTGAAGGAAACTTTGAAAGGGAAAATTTAAAAATACGATACTAGATAACCGTAATGACGAGACCAGTTCACCAGCACCACCACCACAACTCCAAGCACAAGTCCAATCGTAAAAAGTTACCTTTGCCACCACCACCACCACAAACAATCATCAAAACCAGCCTCAAAGCCAGCACCTCACATCATTATAATCGACTCCTCCATGCACCACAGGCAACCGTTTCATCAAATAAAATACCACCACCACCAACATGACATCCCTTTCATGACCAAATCGTGAACTCTACCACCATCATCAGTTTCATTAATCACCTTCCACACCGCCATCAGTGACATCGCCACCATCACCACGAGTCTGTCACCAACATATCCTCACAAGCATTGGCCATCAACAACCAAATCAGTTCGATCTTTTCTACTATTTGCATTTAACCTACTATGTCCGAGTACACTCCCTAATCCCTCTCCCTGAAAGTAAAGTTTTAGCGACCACCATTAACTTATTGCACTCAACTGGAACTGGCAAAAAAAATAGAAATACAAGAAACACTAAATTGGTTTAAATCAAATATAATTTCTCTATGACATTTGAAAATGAAATCTTCTAGTGCCTTTGACCTGTTCACCTTGCATCAAGACCTAAAGGAGAGGGAAGGGAAAGTAAAGTAAGTAATGCAGTGTAAAGTAACATTTCCAAAGATTTCTTTTACTTGAAACTCAAACTTGAAATTTCTCCTTGTCATCACTCTTTAGGCTGATATGAATGTGATTCTGGTTGACTGGCGTGGAGGGTCTTTGGATATCTACGAGACAAGTGTACAGAACACACGTGTTGTTGGCAGGGAAATCTCAATCTTGGCTCGCAAGCTGAACAAAGTGTTCGGAGCTCCTTTCTCCAACATGCATGCCATCGGCCATAGCCTTGGAGCCCACACGGCTGGATATGCTGGGTCGGACTTGATGCGGTTCGGTCGTAAATCAGATCGTTTGGGTCGTATAACAGGTAAGTTCCAACTGCGTTTTAACAGAATCACATTCAAGTTCATTACCATTTTCAGCTATTATTAGACATAAATGAAGGAAGAAAACGAGGGACCTTGTGTTTCTGAAGCCATGTCATATCACTCAAATGGCTTGAAAACTTGATCCCCTTTTTAATAAAGAAGGAACATCTCATAAGATCACTTTGAAAATCCTTGCCGAAATTCATGCCTTTTCTAGTACATTATCACAACAATTTGAACATGCCGCATGCTTTGATGCCATGCAAGTTCGATATTGAAGACATTTTACAATCTAGACAAAATAATTAAACTTTGAAGCAAAAAACATTATAGCTAATTTGAAGCTTTGCTTATACATGCAAATGTACAAATAATGAACCAATTCTCAAGAACAAACAGTTCCAATGACATTGAATGACTATCTGATATAAACTTGGATCAAACCTTTAGTTTTTGAAGTAATGATCTTGGCTTCCCTGCTGAACAGACTCTTGTAATATGATTTCTGACACTCTCGACTAGGTATGGATCCAGCAGGTCCTTATTTCCGTGGGCCACAGGTTAATCAAGACTGCAGATTGGACAAAACAGACGCCCTCTTTGTTGATGTCATCCACACGGACGGCACAAACTCTTCATCCTTTATCATGGGAATGAATGGTGCAGGATTACAAGAACAGGTATGAAGTTGGTTGCTCCTATTTCCCGACATTGAGGAACCATAATGCCCATGAAAATAGTTCATCTTCATCATGGGAATGAACTGTGCAGGATTACAAGACCAGGCACATGAAGTTGGTTGCTCTTATTCCCAAAATTGAGAAACCTAATGTATTTTAATGTAGTTCAATATTTTATTACATTTCAACATGTTCACCCATTCATGGAAGCCAGACAAAGCAGAATGACGCAATTGATGTCCAAAATGGGCGGATTAGAAGATTGATTGATTAGAGAAAGTTAACAATGCTTTACATGGTACGAGATGAAATGTCCTCAGCTGGTATCTATTTAAGAACTGTCCACAAATCAAAGATAAAGATGGACATAGAATAAGATCCTGAATATGAGCTATACAAAAAAATTTCAATCACAATAGTTTATCAATTGCACTAGGGCTCTATCATTCTAATCAAGACATTAAACATTACCATAATGTTCAGAGCAATATCCTTTTTCTTAATTTTCTTAATGATTCTCTCACTTTTGTTGCACAGATTGGGCACCAGGACTTCTACCCGAACGGAGGCAAACACATGCCAGGCTGTCTTCCTCTAACTCACTGCTCCCACTACCGTGCCGTCTACTACTTCACCCAGAGCATATCAACCTGTGCCTACCAGGCTACCCGTCGATGCGATTCTTGGGACCTCATTGAGAACGTCAAACAATGCCCAGCTTTTCCTCCGCGAAAGAAGGACAAGAATAGCAGACCTCGCATGGGATATCATGCTGATCCTGCCCATGCCGAGGGTGCATACTACCTCAGGACTGGAGGGTCTTTCCCATACTGCTAGTTCAGGACGTTCCTCAGCAGATATCAATGGACTGCCTGTATGGACTCTGAGGTGATTTTGTCAGGAACACAGGGCATCTCCAAACTGAAAACTGCTGCAAAATGTTGCCATTAAAACCATTCATCACCTGCTACAAGATTTTGAGATATAAAATCTCATTCCAAGTAGTTTAGTTCGTGACCAGGTCCCAATAGTCTCTAGGCTGTCCAGAAGCACGGACCATTTTCATGACATGGACTATGCAAGGACTGTTAATTGTAACGAAGATTAACGAGGAAGCTATTCACATATAATTCTCTACTCTGATTGCCTCTGAAAATATTACTAGGTGTACATCAGGACATAAAATATCTAATTATTCATGAATTACCTTTTTCATGAATGTTTGAAACATTCAATAATTAAGCAACAAAAAGCTTCCTTTTAGTGACATAAAATAATAAATCAGCAATATGAATGTCTCTCCTTGCAAAATCTTTTCAAGATCTTACCCTGACCATTATTGTTGATTCACAATCTTAACACAATACGGAACTGATCAGCACATAAGTCTCGTAGTAAGCCACTCAAAGAAAAATTTTCATTGATAGGAATGTTTGTACAATTGTCAGTCAAATATTGATTTACCAAAGAAAATTAAAAGTAAAATTTTCCTGATCTACCTTGAAATCAATTTCAAATTGAAATCAATTTCACCTTGCAAGTCAGTTGAACTTATCAAGGTCTTAAAGGCTGTAGCTTCAAGATCAATATGGTGGATAAGAAGTGATGAATATTAAGAATCATTATGGCCAGAATATACCAATATCCAGGAAAAATAATTGGATTGTAATTGAAATACAACAAAATGTACACCTTTCAATTTCATTGTCAAGGTCACTAACAATGGATGAAATATGTACAAAACTTGAGTAGGTGATTTAACATTGGTTGATAAAGTTTCTGATCTTTGCAAAGAACCAGAGGTTTGCAGGCTTCAGCTACTCCCATTTCAACATCGCCCCATCTATTCTTTTCACAACGTTGCCCTCTATAATTTTTATATCTTATGCTTGTTTTTTAATTACATAATCATAATCTATTGATAATTTTAATTGTAAATTATATACATATGTATTTCATCTCTGTTGACAGCACTATTATTCACAGCCTTGTACTTCAAAACATGTGAAGAGTGATATAATGAAATTGGGTGTCATGTCTACGCAAGTATTACATCAAATATGGTACAAAACTTGGAAAAGTCTATTTTCTACTACTTTAGGCATTGCAAAAGGAATGTACTAATATTTTAAAGAAAAAAGTGACTTGATTTCATTCAAGTTATGACACTTTTTGGTGTCATAAATTCGACCAAAAAATCAATATTGATCTGATGATAGTTAAGCACTATTGGTTCAAAGAATAGAGATCACTTTAAGGAGAGTGTGCATGATAAATTTGGAGTTGAAGTACAATTTAAGATTATTTTTGTAGAGTATATTCTACCTCAAGTTGGAACATTTTTTTTACATGTATATTGCTGCATTGCACAACTTAAAAATCAAGGTTGGCACAAAAGTTTGGTGTCGAGAGCTGAATCTGGTCATCTTATCTAGCTCCAACAAATGTGAACATACAAAATTGATACTCATTAACACCAAATCAGTCCAAGCACAAGCCTCATTTCAAGTTCAGTATTAATGACTGGTGTAAAAATTGGACAAATGCCCAATGCCAGCTCTCAACACCAAACTTGAAGTAGTTCATCCTATAGTGTCATCCTATAGTAACTTAATATAAGCATTATGTACCCCAAACTGCCACATAACTAAGAATTGAGAGCACTCAATGGTATTTTCCTATGCTGCATATGTTTGGGTCTTGTTATCCAACTATGTATATTGTGTATGCTGTACAGTATATGAAAAAGCAGTAATATCTGGTATATAATCATTGCCTAAGTGCAGTATATATTCAAACTCTATGCATAATAAACTATCATAACAAGGAACAAGAAAGAAACTGTTGTTTTGTCGCATTTCTTCAAGGGGTTGAGAACTGGAGAGTGGTCCCTGATCGCATCTCTATCGGTACTTGATTTAGGTTTTTCTCATTTTTCTCATTTTTTTTTTTTGGGGGGGGGGCACTATTCCTGAGGGTTTATACTTCCTGAGTCACCATGCAATTTGTCTACTTCTCAGCCAGTCTTATACCACATGGGCTAAACCCATTTGGTCTACTATCAAATCGGTGTAATTGTCGTTAAGTCTACAGCACTCTTGCTCTAATTCCCAATTAGTCCAATACTCATTTACACTAATATACAAATAATGAATGTTTATGAGTGCAATGGACAGAATACTTCATGAGGTGAAAGATGAAATTATCCATTCAACGAGGCCTAGTCAAGTTGAATGGATCCTTATTTCATCTTTCACCGAATGAAGTATTCTGTCCATTGCACGAATTAAAAAAACATTCATTATTTGGTTTATATGACACATCATTTTTTTTTTCATGTGAAATTTATGAATTTCGATGCAAAACATGTTCATGCAGTGCGAGTTCGGTCTGCTGATTGTTATGTCATTACAACATGTGTATTTATTCGTCCATGAGCTGTCTCGGTGCGCGCATGCAGTGGACAAAATCGTATGGATCCAAAATTGCACGATGAATGGATACAAAATTGCAGTTGATGACGTCATTGCAAAATGGGCTGAATGAACGATATCAAACAACCAATCAAATCGCGAGGATCTATCTAGGTGTAATATAATATTTTTTATACTCTCCTTTTCATCATCTGATCATTTTTTACTTTGACAAAGCTGTGTTGTTATACCAATTGGATATTAGACAAAATGGATTTAGTCTAACTGGAATTTAGACAATATAGTAAATGGTAATTAGACCACTTGGTAAGTAGATGAACTGGTTGTAGACAAACTCATGGCCGTAAGCAATAAGGGGGGGGAGGGCAGTTGCCCACCAGAAACTTACAAAACTTACATTTTTTACTGGAAAATCTAACAAAATTCACCTTAAGTATGCATGAAATCCTTCAATTTCACTTGAAAAAATGCAAAAACCCCCTGATGACGAGCTCGGTTGCTTCGCTCCCTCGCTTTCAATTTTTTTCAATGAGTTTAAGTGTGCTGCCTCCACAACGAAAAATATTCTGCGCATGGCTGTGGACTAACTAGGATTACACCATCTAGGATGAGACGAAATAGGAATTAGAGGAAACAGGTGTAGACTAATCAGAATATTTACCCTTCTGAGGTGCATTTTCCCATTCCTCATTTTCCCTCTTTCCCTTCTCACTTTTTTTCCCATTCCTCATTTTCCCTCATTCCCTTCTCACTTTTCATTATATTTCTCCATGTTTTCATGCTTTACATTTCTCCTCCACTCTACCGTTCTTATCACTGACGTAAATCCATGACATCTTACTATTCACGTGGGGGGGGGGTGAAACAATAGATCATCCCCCCCTGAGTAATAGGTTCACCACTTGAATTTATGTCAGTGATTCTTAATACTCTAATTCACTTAACAAACCTCTGCAACTGTCTTGAGTTTGAAGAAAATTAACCCATTATGACTTTGTCACTTTTCCATTCACTTTAGATAGATCGATCTATCTGAAAAAAAAGACTCATAAATGGTTAAAAATAAATATGATCCTTGACAGGTTAATGTTTTGGGTTAGGGTTCTAGGATAAAACAAAACAAAAACATATTACACCATGAGTATTCCATTCAGCATTGCAATTTTATTAGGAACTCCATTTGTAGAATTTTCATTCTTAAAACTATAAACTTTATTTGTACAATCACAAGGGGAAAAAGGTGTAGAGGAGAAAATGAATAATGAACTTTATTTCTTATTTCACAAACAATTTATGTCCAGTGTAAATGAATAGCACTCAGGCTATTATACCAAACAAATGCCAATGTATCATTTGATAATCACTTCACTTTGAAAAATATGCAAGAACACCTCAACATTGATTCTTTGTATGAAAATAGTGAAATTTTCATGCTTCTGCAATACATATAATTATATATATCTACACATTTCAAGATCGCACAGAATTAATCCCTTTTGTTACTTGGTAACTTACTTTATTACCACAAAAACACAATGAAATAGTCATTTCATACATCACAATAATAAAAATGTACATTCTGTACATTCACATAAATATATTGCCTGTGAATGCAAGATATAGAATTTCATTTCTTTTCTTTTTGTTTTTGGGGTGGTATTTTGAATCACCATAAAACCTCAGAGGCTGTCTTACAAACGGCTTATGTCGAAAGGGTGGGTGCTGTAGCGTGAGGGTGCGTCAACGCGAACGCGAAGATTCGTCCAAAGCCCCCCCGGTTTGGCCGAAAGGGTGCGTTGGGAGCGTTAGGGTGCGTCAGTAAGATAACACCTCCAAACGGCATAACCGGGGGGGCTTTGGACGAAAGTTCGCGTTCACACAATCGAATCGATAAAGGCGCACGTACGTGTGGACGTACTTACATGTACGTGCAGAGCATTTACTGTACCTCTCAGCGCCGCCAGCGCGGCATTGATTTGCGGTGGGTATCTGATTTTATCTGATTATGATTATTATTATTATCATTATTATTATTAGTTGAACTTTTCTTTCTTTTCCTCAAATTGTCAATGCTTTAAATGATTGAAAATCCACTATTTTATGTGCAAATTGGCAATGTTTGACAAAATACCTTATATTCAGCTTTCTTATAAATATTTGTATTTTTATTCATTTATTCATTATTATTAAACACACCATTTCGTCCAAACCGGGGGGGCTTTGGATGAAAGGGTGCGTTCCAGTGAACGCGACGCGACTTGGCGCTCCCGACGCACCCTTTCGGCTAAACCGGGGGGGCTTTGGACGAATCTTCGCGTTCGCGTTGACGCACCCTAACGAGACAGCACCCACCCTTTCGACATAAGCCCTTACAAACAAATATGATTGATTTTATCAATCAATTGATCTAATCATGGCTTCCCACATTCTACTTGTTCTTGATATCGTTGGTAACTTTATGATAAACTTCTCCAGTTTGTCTTTGAATCATGGGGCATTTGGTCTAGTGGCTAGAGAGTTGGACTTGAGATCATGAAGCTGTGAGTTCAAATACCCATTCATCCATTATATCACTTTAACCAAAAGGCCAGAGAGTAATTGTTGTCACCTATAAGGTCAGCCACTGACTGATTAACTTCAATACTGGCATTTCTGGTTCCTTTGAGAGTTACTTCAAAAGAAACAGAAAGAAAACAATAATAAACCTGGCACACAATTATATGAGTAGTCGAGAGGGCATTGGCAACCTCCCTATAAACCTACCTGCTAATCATAAAGTTACAAGCTAGTTGTGGTTTGTATCAGATTTTGCAAGCTTGGGCCTCAAGTGATGCACAATTTTAAGGTAAAAGGGCACATAATTGCAAAATATATGGGGAAAATTCAAGTATAGGCAAGAGTGTACATGTATATTCTCTGATTGTAATACTGAATGCAATTTCAAGAACTGATAATTAAATACCTGTATAGCCCTCAATAATTTAAGCACTTTATCAAGTTGATTTAATCACACACAAAAGATAACAGAGGTAAATGAAAACAGAAATGACAGAATATAACTTTCTTGAATACTATTTCTCACATAAATCCATCCTTATATGGAAAAAAAAATATTTGTCTTATTTAATATCTATATGGGATCAGTGTTTTTTTTTAACAATGAGGAATTTCCTTATTTATTCCAAACTGTTTTTATTTTGTATCATACATGTACACAATGAATTCACAAGGAAATCATGGATTAACACATAAAAAAAATCAATAATGCTGACATGTAAATCATATAGCAGAAAACATGATGGGTGAGTGTTTTAATACATAATAATAACTTGCATATATTGAATGAAAATTGAATACCGGTATAACAGCAATAGAATCAGTATGGCAGACACCAATGACAAGAGAAAATTACAGGGGTAACGTACAATTCATCTCCAAAGTGTCATAATAACCCTTGTAAATTTCAAAAGTGCACTAAAAGATTGCTAATGCATTCACTTTAAAGCGTAATTTGGCATGAATACAAGTAAGAAAGATACATTTTCAATCAACCTTTTCAAAACATACCTTTTCAATCAATGAATCCCAGTTGTCGGTCGGTCATTGGAGGTGCACACCAGTTTTAATCTGATAGTATTTTTCTTCTCTCTTAATGATTTTTGTCACACTTTGTTATATTATGCTTACTGAATTTTTTTCCCAAGTAAAGTTAAATACAGAACACAGCACGCTTAGAAACGCCCGTATTAAGCGCCCTATTGATGTTTTGTATTATTATTATTGTTCAGAAAAAGAAAATAGCCTCAGTTAAGAAAAAAATAACAACTGTTTCTTCAGAACTACTTTTCTTATTTCAAATTATAATGAAATATAGAGCATACATTACACTATCCTGTGATGGGTCAATGTCATCTGATAATTTTCCTTGGGCTGGATAAGTGAGGAGTGCAATTGGAAGATGGGCGGAGCTGGTCATGGTGATGTAAGGACAGGGCAATGGGTGACAGAATTAGTTTACTTTCTCAAAGTATGACTTGGAACCCTCTGGATCAGGCTTGATCTGATTTAAAAAAGAAAAAAAATGAAGAGAGGAAAATAAAATATAATAAAATTCATGTCATATAAATTGGAAATGTTCACATCTGAATGGTGCGCGCCTCCCCCCAAAAAATGTAAAGCATGGAAACTAAATCGGTTTGAAGGTGTAGACAACTAAACAGCTTGCCTCGAGCAAATTCTCACCAAAGTCATACCTTTTCTTTTTCATGACAAATTAGAGATGAATCCCTTGTTAAATTTATCATCACTCAAATCTAAGCTCATAGTTGGATTCAAGTGTTTAAAAATTTCATACACCCTGTATATGGAACAGGATATTTATTTTTCTTAACCTGCACCCTGACTCCTAAAATGATTTGTAAATAGCAAGTTACAATCTAAATTTCTAAAAGCTGTCAAAATCATGCATTCTGATTGGGTGATGGGCAAATTTATTGGTAAACTACAAATTTGTCTATTGCTAACTCATCCACTCACTACATGGTCTATTTTCACTTAGTCTAATGCCATTCCGTCCATCAACATTTTGTCCAACATCCATTTGGCCCAATCACCAGTTGGTCTTTGACCATTTCATCTAATAACCAGTTGGTCTAATACCCATTTTCTTTTCTTTCATTTTGACCAACTAACACTTATTCAATTAGACAAACTGGTTTATGGACTTAATGGCTATTGGACCAACTGGTTATTAGATGAAATGATGAGTGGACGAAATGGCAATTAGACCATGTGGATAGTGGACGAATTCATGACAGACCAAATGATAGTTGACGAATTGGTAATAAGACAAATTGGCATTAGACCAAATGAAAATAAACCAATTAATCATGGAATTTAAAGCTTTGTATTTCATAAGAAGTTTTAGGACATGGTTACAAAGCCCTGGTATCTACTAGACGAATTGCATATGAAAGATAATAGTTTCCAAATATGAGAATGGAAGTTAATACCAACACAATGGCGAACTGGCAAATTTGTCAGGAAATTCTAGGATTTGTAATCAATACAAAACTTATGGTATGGTACCAAAGCCCAGAAATCCAGTTGCATTCTGACTGTGGAGTATGTATTCCAGTCTAAACCCTTCCATAATGGTAAGTTATAACCCGATTTCTATCATCTGATTGGCAGAGTGGGAATTGTGTCAGGAAATTCTGGGATTTGCGATAACTTAAACTTTTTTGCGATAACTTAAACTTTTAATCAAAACGTTTGAAGCCCTGAAATTTAGTCAGTGTCTGAATGTGTAATAACTAGTATGAAGTTCAGATATCAAACTTTTCTTTCACAGGTGCGACGCACTACTCGAAAGTGCATACCTCTGGCCTGCATCCAGGAATACTATTCTTAAGTAATACTCCTTACTTCCTGAAGCAAGTAGGTTTGTATAGTACACTTTGATAAGGAGTCGTTTCCACCTGGCAACAATCACATGAAAACAAACATCACTACAAGATCCAAGTCTCTCATGCGAGTTTCTTCAGATAAAGTCATTTCCGTTTTCAAGGAAGGCACAAGGCAAAGGATTGTTTCGACAAATCTCTTCATCGCATATTGGGTTGTCTGGCAACAGCTGTAAATAAGACTGCAACTTTGTGATAGTGACATTGTGGGAAGGCGTGTTTGCTGGGAATGAAGTTCAAATAGTATTTCTTGAGTTCAACCTTCAAGTTCATACACTTTACATAGAAATTAGGTTATCATGTTATCAACTGATGTTAGTAAGCCTAAGGAAAACAAAATCATCACTCAATTACACAGAAATACAAATTTTTACCAAAGTCAGTTGGTTAGTTGTATCAAAACCAAATTATCATTTACCTTTCCGAAAATCCCATAGCATACAGTTTTAAGTCTGTCATAATCTGAATTTGAAAATAACAAGCTTCTGTATAATGTTTACAAGAGGGATCATAGATTACATCACAAGATTTGTTATTGTTGTTGTGGCATTTCCACTGTAGTTTGATAAATTTTGCCATTTTATCATTCTACTTTACCTTCTTTTAAAGGGCCCTTGCATTAGAGTATGAAATGAGTAGGTCCATGATTCACAATTATCTCTCAATTCATTTTAATGCTGTGCGTAATCTGCGTATGTTTGAATATCATGTCATGGATATAAAATGAGAACAAAAAATGTATCAAAAGAAGGCTGCTAAAATCATACAAAATATGTCATAAATTTATGGGATTTTTGTATTGCAAGACACTCATCTCTATCGGGTAACAATGTTTTGTTCTGGTGATGTTTGCTTCTGTCCTAACACAGTAAACATGATTTGATTTCTAGTTAGTAAAAAAAATTTTCCATAGTTTACCTTATATTAACTCTGATATATTGCTATCAAAATGAAAAAGAGGCTTGGTAAAATTAATATTTGGCATCAGCTTCAGAGTTTTCATTGGTGTCATTGATGTAAACAAAGTGTGATGGAAACTTTAAAACCCCACACATTTGAAAATTAAAATGCATCTTGTTTTAACAAGAAAAAAGTTATCAAATGTTTTAGGTATATCTGTTAATAATTTACTCAATTACTTTGAATGGTTTTTGCATGAATTAACCTCACCTGCACTAACCTCACCCCCCTCCCCAAAAAATCTAAATTTGGCCTAGAATACTAGTACTTTATCAAGCATCTGAATTCAGGTGATTGCAAGAAAACATTATTCCGATTCGAACTCTTTAAGTTTCAACCCTTTAGGTGAATTAACATGACAACATTACAAGTACCATTAAGGAAGTACTAATGGCTATAGAAACAACTGTGTGATATGTTTATGGGTGTCACCTCCGGAGGAATGTACCTCTTAATGAGGTTTGACCTAATTCTGTAAATGATGAATAGGCTCTTTACACTAAACCTACACATGAAACTATTCAAGATAATATATAAAAGAAAAAATTCTCAAAAAATTACTTATTTCTATAAAAAAAATAACAGTAGCATTACAACTCCAAAGTGCTAAGAGACATTGTTTCAATGTACCTGTAATAAGCACGCTTTAAAAAAAAACTATCATTACTGGTATTAAAGTTTACTCAAATCCTTATTTCTGTGAGCCCTGATATTTTCCACACCCTTTGTCATTTCATCATTCCAAATATACATAAAAACAGAACATACTTTCCTAAATTCCTATTTATGTGATCATAATTCATTTTCATTTTTTCTATCACTGCCGATTTGTCAAACATTACCTTCTAAAAAACAATGTTAACATGTCATGCGACCACTAATAAAATCATCTTAAATAGAGCATGAATATTCCTTCCCTTTCCACAACAGCTACATGACTAGATAGTTGTCATAGTACACATAATGTATTGAGTCAAAACAACTGGCTCTATGTACTCTGGATCATTGCTTCCTTTAACAGGAAATAAGCACTGTGTTTGTGTATGTATGAGTTAAATGACTTGCAACAAAATATTAAAGAAAAGATTCAGCCAGGAAAAAAATAGTATGTATAGAATAAAAAGGCCACAGATAGTGACAAGTAAATAAAAAGAGAATGGAAATTAATTGCCAAAAGGCAAAGACTAAAGTCCATATTCATACTCTTTGTTTCACTAGAACCCATCAGAATCACTTTCCAAAATTTGCATATTTGTAATTGATGTTTAATCTGATTGGTTATTTGGTTTACAGAACTTTTTTGTGTCCAATGACATACTTATGCAATGACGATTTTGATTGGCTGTGATTGTTTTATTAATGATTGTACTTCTTTACGCTACAAGCTTGTGTGCTGCAAAATGCTGTCAAGCGAAAGCCATGGTAATAATATCCAAGTCCTTTGGAAGCGCATAGAGACATCATGCACTAAACAAAAAATGTTTATTATTTCTATTCTTACAAGGTCTTGGAAAGTGAGCAATTTGGCACAATTGGATGAAAGATTGGATTTTACGCAAATTGGAAATTCTGCAATGTAAAAATCTCCTAGAGTTCTCTGTCTTTTCCTCAGTACTTCAATAATCTGAAATGTTCTGAAATGAAAATGAAGTAACAAATCAATAAATGTCATACATTTTATCATTTATATCCAAATTGTTTTTTTTTAAACATGACTTAACATGGTTAAAGGCCTAATAGATGCCTACAGGTTTGGGATCAAGAAATAAGAGAGGGACAAAGACAGAGACACATAGACAGTCATAATGGGAAAAAAGTATTTATTGGATAACATTAAAATCACAATATTGTCATTCAACAACAGCACATAGAAATCCTTGATAATAGTTTGTACATGTAGAATCCTAAACATTAAAGGAGAATGAAACCTTTGGAACAAGATAGCTTGTGTGAAAACAGAAAAATCAAAGAAACAGATCAATGACAGTTTGAGAAAAATCAGACAAATAATGAGAAAGTTATGAGCATTTAAATATTGCTATCACTAATGCTATGAAATCCTCAAATTGGCAATGCGACAAAGATGTGTGATGTTACTTGCGAACAACTCTCCCCCAGGCGCGTAGCCAGGGGGGGGGGGCGGTGGGGGCGGTCGCCCCCCCAAAACGTCCCCAAAAAGAAAAAAAAGGGAAAAAAGAGAGGAGAAAAGGAAAAGGGAAGGGAGGAAAGGGAAGAAAGGTAGCTTTGTGTTTTTTCTTTTTATTCTTTATTTTTTTCTCAAAATAGAAACTCCTTCACTCTTCTTGCTCTAAATTCATATATGAATTTTGCTTCCGCGCTGCACGCGGTTTAAATGACAATATTGAAGTTCTGCATTGTTCCCCCACCTTTTCTCTAACCCTGTTTTTCCACCCCAGCTATGTGCTTCTTGCCAGTTAAAGTTAAAATTGTATACATTAGGGCATGAATTTGAGTAAGGTTAGGCCGAAGTAAATATATGAAGTTATCTTTTTTTCAATTGATCGCGCAACTTCTGGTCTGGTCGGCTCCGAGCGGGTAAAATCTTTATATCAGTTTCTGCCGTCACCGCCATTAAGTCAGCTTCTCCCGCTTTTCAGCTCATTACTATAAACAACCATAATTTGGGGGCAAACAGGTTCCTAATTTAAAAAGAGGAAGGTATTGAATTCGTGTCGTATTAAATAAAAAAGTACAATATTTTTTTATCAAATTGTATTAAACTTCATGTCATTTCCCTGTATACATTCATCTCCTGTCCTGTTTTGCACCCTCAGTTTGAAATTTTGAATGACACTTAAGTTTCTTTATATTCAAAATGAAGCGCTTCAGGATAAGTAAAAAAAAATCATCCTTTATTATATAGATTGATAATTTCAATAAAGCACAGAAGTTTCAACTTTATGCGCACTATTTTCCTTGTAATGAAGTTCAATAATCTTAGAAAATCAATTGAATTAGAGACGATTGGGTATTAGAGATATCTACATTTGATGAAACGTCCGCCCTTTGAAATTTCAGAGTTTCATTGCTCTGTGCGGGGAGGAATATCTTCCTCTACCAATCTTCTCCTCTGTTTTGCGAGTTAAAAATATGCACTGATGCTTAATTGTTTGTAATCAAATCTGATCTTTCCAAAGAAAGTTTCAATTTATCTTTGAGAATACCCTTTTCTCGGGACCCTTTTTATGGCAAGAAAAATTGATAAAACACTTTAGCTTCCGCGCTTCGCGCGGAGTTATTATCATTTTAATTTCCTCCATTGTATACCTCTTTTGTGCGTTCACAATCACTTTTGAAAACAAGATTCAAAATCGCAATACAGTGAGTCCCAGAAAAAACGAAACCGAGATTTAGCGATCATTTATCATAACTTAATCATAAATAGAATAGACAAATGACCTACCAATTTAAAGCTTAGAATCTCCTCTTTCATTTGATATTACCTAGGTTATTTCTTATTCACGCATGAGTGAGTAAAAACAAATTGAAAAAAGGATACCAAAAATTCATTTGGCGGGGGTATCTGGGTTTCAAAAAGAAAACCATATTTCTGAAAAGTTCAATATCTGCTCTTTAATTTGGTACCTCAATTACAGAAAATGGTTGAGAAATAAAAAAGTTCTGGTCATTTGAAATAAGGCTTGTATTTCCATAATTTCATGAGATAAACGTGTTTTCACCGGTTTCCCACAGAAGCTATCGCATGGTGAACAAAAGGTTTAATGCACGGCTGATCGTCAACAAAACGGAGTGTCGAGTGAGTTTGAACGCCAGCCTGGAGAACCTCTTCATTTTATGAAATTATTGAAATTCAAGCCTTATTTCAAATGACCAGAACTTTGTTATATCTTGATCATTTTCTGTAATCCAGGTATCAAATTAAAGAGCAGATATTGAACTTTTGAGAAATATGGTTTTCTTTTTGAAACCCAGATAACCCCCGCCAAATGCTTTTTTGATATCCTTTCTTCAAATTGTCTTTGCTCACGCATGCGTGAATGAAAAATAGTCTAAGTAATATCAGATGAAAGAGGAGATTCTAAGCTTTAAATTGGTAGGTCATTTGTCTGTTTTATTTATGATTAAGTAATGATAAATGATCGCTAAATCTCGGTTTCGTTTTTTCTGGGACGCACTGTATAGTCAACCGAATTGGAGGTACTAGAGACAAGAGAAACGGCTCCTTTTCATTTTAATTTATGAAACACTAAAAGCTTCGCGCGGGAGGGGGAATCTCCCCCTCCCTGCACCCACCCCCTAGGGAGCGCGCTTCGCGCGCTCTGTAAGTGTTGGCACGCTTCGCGTGCATTTACCGCCCCCTCCAAAATGAAATCCTGGCTACGCGGTTGCTCTCCCCATCACTTAAATTGCCTCTTTTATCACCTCTATCAGTAGTTTATACAGGTGTTCTTTCTATAGGAGGGCATGTAATACAGATTTTTAAAGAATACATCATGGATAAAGAGTTTGTATCACCACAAGAAAAAACAGAGACATTTTAAGGGTATTTTATAGTCCTGACATTACACATCCTTGTTACATTGCCAATGAGAGGATCTCCATAGCATTAGTGATTGCAGTATTCAAATGCTCATAACTTTCTCATTATTTGTCCAATTTTTCTCAAACTTTCTTTGTTCTCATTCTTTGATTTTTGTGTTTCAACACAAGCCTATTTATTCCAAAGGTTTCATTCCCCTTTAACTAGGCCTTTATGTATGAACCCAGAGTCTTACACTTTAGGCATCAGCTGCATGCATTTCCGAATACAATTCACAGACATAATTCCACGCCTGGTATATGTAATGCAATGCCAAAAATAACATGGAATCGTCCAGGTGGTCCCATGTTAAACTCATTTTCTCACCACAAGTACATTTGAGGGGCAGTGCCAAACGAGAATGTCAATACCACATGCCCAGGTGGATTTTCAAAACTTGGCTTGTAGCCAACGAGTAATTCACAAAGCTGGAATGTTTTGAGGCTAAACAACCAATTGCAAGATGTCTTTGGCTGGATAGAGTTGATCCCTCCCACTGGGCTCAGGGTCAAGGTAGTAGTGAGAAAGAAAGAGAAATGAGGTCAGACTGGCAGACATAAACACAAGGAAATAAAGACAAAGGGGGAGGGAACATGGGAGAAACGAGAGAGAGTGAGAGAGAGAAAATGAGAGAAATACAGACAGCTATCCAGACAGTGAAAGAGAGAGGACAGAGACAGACTGAGAACAATTGACTGAGAGGGGGGGGGATAACGAGAGACATTTAGAAAGAAAGACAGAGAGATACAGATAATACCTCAGTCACATTTTCTCTATGGTGGCTCTACAATTAATTTTTATTCAAACCACTAACCTACATGTATATATGTAGCTACTAGTACTACAAAGATGTCAACACGGCTGCTTTGACTGTCTGACTGATGTATAAAGTAATTGTCATCACAAGAACGTAGACAGAGCCACAGAAAGAATAGTAAGAGGATGATTTCAAAAGAAACAGAAGAGGTGGAAGGAGGTGGACCTAAAGGAAGAAACAACCTTGAGGAAGACACAGAGAACAGTCATCAAAGATGTAGGTCTCTCAAAGCCAATGCATCTAAATTGTCTAGCATCTGTATTCTGGTTCAGACTAAATCAAATAAATTAATTTGGGTCTCAATTATCCATATGTACGTTTGTTGTCACAGGCACGCAAATATCAAGCAAGGATGCGACTGTGATATAACAGCAAATCCAGTGCCAAAAGATCTCCAAACTCGTGCTGAGGTTGGGAAGCATTGTCACCAGTGTGAGAGATGCAGGAAGCATTTCAAAGAAAGTAAACAAAGTTCTGATGGCAGTTCTAAACTCCTGCACAGACTCTGGCCATCTTTGGAGCATTTTGGGCAAATGCACGATTTCGAAATTTATATCCAATGTTAATTCCAGTGCCCATAAATATCCACCTAAAATACACATACTTATTCCTCAGTTCTCAATTTCTACTGGTATAATACATGTTTACAGCCAGGTTAGTGGTTGTAGATCATTTGCATTTCACTTTATCAATCTTGGTTCTGTGACCAACAAACACATCACCCTCAAAGGGCCCTCATTTAAACATCTAAGCTTACAGCAGAAAATCAAGTTATGTGCTTATTCTAAAACAAACACAAGAGGGAGGTAGACAGTTTGGTACAAAACCATCAGAGAGAAAAAAAGGTCTGCTGTATACAACATGCCAAGAGAGATCTTATGATGCTGACAAGAATTATATAATAATCATAATAATACTAATAATAACAATAATAATAATAACAATAATAGTAATAATAATAATAATAACAATAATAATATAGAATTATCTTACTTTGGATTGTTGACTTGAACAAAGAACAGAGCTCAGGCAAATTAAACCATACATATAAAAATGACCTTGCTCTTTCAAAACATATAGAAAAGAAAAAAAATCACAATATGCCATTACTGTGTCACTGTAGTTCAAAGATCAATGGAGTGCAAAACATTTTGAGAATAGGGTCAAACAAATTGTGGGAAATGCGATGTTCTCATGATAATAATGGTGTGTGTGCACACTACAGTGCACAGACAAGTGCAGTACAACCTTTGCACAGTTTGCTGTGCTGATATGCCATATAACACTGCCGGCATGCTGCTGCTTGCTGCATACTTGTATGTTAGGGTCAGTATGACAATCGCAAATAAGGACCATTTATAGGAAAGAAACTAAGATGAAATACAATATACAGACATGAGCCATTATTTTTTTCTGAAGTGGCAATAAGGTAATTATCAATTTTGTGCTTTTTGAAGGCATCAAATATGTTGTGGTTCACTGAAACTAAGCTAATTCCAACGACACTACTTGGTAAGTATCACTGACAACACCATACAATAGCAATTTCTATGGCATGGGCAGAGCACTGTTGACACCATGTCATCATCAGCTAGAATTCAACAAGACAATTCATTCTTGACGACAGCACTTCTAATAATAGTAATAGATTAGGAGATTGATAGTGCACAAAATCTACTCTGTAGATTGCCCAAGGCACAAAAAAGAAGGAAGAGAGAGATTATGCAATGATAAAAAGAACTTAATTAACAGGGACTCAGTTTTATAATTATGAGGGGAGCAATAAATAGCTCTCCTAGATCTTTTAAGGAGAGCGGTAGAGGAGCACTGCAAAAAGCTCTTCTTCAACATACAAGGGGAGCTTTTTGTCCAATTAACAAAACAGATGGAGGAAATGTATGTACTATAAAGTTACAATCAACAACCAAAGGAAGTATTTGTAATCGTTTTACAATGTTTTGTAATTAGATTGTGTGTTATCAAAACATGTTTGAGTTAAGTCACTATTAATTTTTTTTTTCAGGGGCTCCATTTTAAATTTTTGGGGCAAATTTCGGGGGGTACTTTTTGCATTTCGGGGGCTCTTTTTAAATGCTACTTTTTTGTATTTTGAGGAATACCTGTTCACTTATTAATGAATTATTACTTTTTGTTCAATATTGTATGATTTTTAAAGTTATTTTTCATGCTTAGAATCTTGGATGTGGGTGTGTGTGGGTGGATGTGTGTGGGTGAGTGAGTGTGTGTGTGACTGTGAGTTGGACTTGGATATAAATGAATTCAATATCTAATTTCTACTCCATCTATTCCAGTACAATACCCTGTACTCAGCCATGTACATGTAATAAAGGCCCACATCCCCTAACTTTTCCTGAAGTTCTTTGAAAACGCAGATCTCCATGAAAATTTCATTTCTCTATTGGGGAGTCTAAATTTGGTGAGAATGTATTCATTAAGAACTTAAATATACATGACAATGAAGAAATCATCAAACTTTATTGGCAGTTTTGAATAATATTCATGAAATGTAAACTCTGTCTGAAACAGAAAATCACCATCATTGAGGCCTTTACTGAGTGAATTGTCCCCCAGAGCTCTGGCAGAGACAGAGCTCTAACTGGCTAGCTAGTAAAAGCGCCAATGCGTGAGCCTGCCGCCAGCCTTGTAAAATAGATGGAGCTTTGTTTGATGATTTATTGTCTGATATAATACCTCATCCCCTAGAAAAAGAAAATAAATGATTTTTTAGTTATAATTAATAAATAAGGTAACTTATTTTGGAAGTTAATAAGCCATTTGAAAAGCAAAGCCGAATGACAACTCACCAATGCTAGGTTACAAGTCTCAGGGATTTATTTCCTGAGTAATTCGAATTATTTAAAGATAGGTTCCAGTTTTGGTAACGATCTCAAAGTGACTTTTTACAGAATCTAATATAATGACCACCCAAGTGTCTGTTTGTATAAATAAAAAATATGTGCCAAAGGATTCTGGGAGAAATTGTGTAATTGCTGAGAAATAAGCAAAATAAGCGCGGATTTGGTCACTTCCGTCGGGTCTTTATTCCAGCAATAATAATACACTGTCCCAAGTGTGCCTATCTGTGCTGGTGATCTTCAGCGTGAACGTTTTTCAGCGTAGATTTCAAGATTTTACAAAGTTCAGTTTATGTAACTGTACCAGATCTATATCCTCGATGATATTCTAACAATTAGGCCTGGTTTTACAGACTTTCTCATGAAATCATTGTTTACTGCAACTACTGGCATTTCTCTTTAAATCACAGAATCGTGATATCTGTAGGGGAAAAATGTGCATTCAAAATTGCACATGGTGGTAGTCATAATGGACCCCTATACATGCAACTGTTTCCCGACCGTTGCATTGATTTTTTTTTCCGTACTTGGTACCATGTGTATGGAAATACGTGGTACAGAAAAAATAATGCAACGTCGGAATTCGAAACTGCGCTACTCGCTATTTTTAAGGATTATTCATGACTTTGAGTGTTGGATTTTAGATGATCTTTAAATGGTAAGCGGAGCTCGAGCATATTGAGTTGTTATTTACTCGGCAATAAGCATGATATTGGGTGATTTCGAGGGCGACTTTAGGCATATCCACGCAGGTCAACGATCGCGAGGCGCGCTTTTAATCGCGCAACCAAAAATGGATTAAGGCGCGCATGTAGCGCGCGATCGCTCTCGCGCGCCTTAAAATCGAATCCCTGAATTAAGTAATGGAGTATTAAGTAATGTGTGACATATAATGCAGATTGGCACTTTGGTATATTAGTCAACAGAAATTGGGACTTACAGTTTCTGAATCTGGTGTCCAGCCAGCAGGACAGACCTCTCCATGCTCAGCAACAAACTGGAAGGCCTTGACCAATCGCAGAGTCTCGTCCACTGATCGTCCAACAGGAAGGTCATTGATGCTCATGTGACGAACTATGCCCTCAGGGTCAATGAGGAACAATCCTCTGTAATTGGATAATCAAAAATGAAAAGGAGAGAGAGAGGGAACAGTTAAAAGATGGATTGTTATTACAATTAAACTCTAAACAATAATTCAACAACCATTTGATATTAAACTTATTCACCCAAGCCTAATCAAAACAAAACTACACAAGGTGTTTCACAAACGAAACCACATGTCTCACCCAATTGTTTGATAAATAGAATATGCAATATGATCTTTTGACCCCTACATGACCTTTGACCTTACCATTCTCATAAACACACATGTGGTATTACCCAAGGATCATTTGAACCAAGTCTGATCACAACTGATGCAGAAATAAAGAAATGAGAGCAAGTTAAACAAGAACTTGAACATTTTTGTAACAGACAAACAGACCAACAGGATAAGTGATCACTAGGTCTCTGCCAAACTTCGTTCAGGTGAGACAAAAAACAAATCTAGTCTGAACTGAAAATATCTTCATTTTTAAGTCATCCCTTGAAATCATAATGATTATTCCTGGAAAATACAGAAGTCATAGGCTAAATTCTTAATGAAAAATATGTAATATCTTATCACTGTTAACATTTCATGAATGCCACAAAACCCATATCTTGGCAGAGACTGCCTTTTACCATGCCAGCAAAGATCAAAGAACCATTCTCTATTGGCAATAAACCTTTGAATAATTTCCATTGATCAATACACAGATGGTTCAGTGCTTATTGCATTAGAGGGGTACTCTACACGCTGAACTGTCCTCTTGTACTAACGTCAGAGTGTCATTTTTTTTATTGTGCCCCCCCAACACCCAATCATACCTCTTATCAGAATGCATAACAGTAAATAAAGATACTGATCTAACTCTTTAGAAGAAAGAACCCCAAAGTCTTTTGCAATCTAGTTCTTCATGTGCCATAGAGGGAAGGGCAATTCATCTGGGTACCTTTGTAAACATTACATTTTTCTTGTCCTAGTAGGTTCAGCGATAAGTTGAAGCTCATAGCTGAGTCTTCAGAAGTCGAGTCAAATTTTCATAAGACATTATGGTAAAGCATGGGCTATCTTCCTCTTCAAAGTCAATGTCACCCAAGTCAGAAATATTTTTGTGTTCCAAGAGATTTCAGTCAGGCAGCCTCACCTGTATGTTACAAATTTATCCACACTGTGCTGCACTCGACCCAGGTGAGATGAATGGGTACCCGGCAGGATTAATTCCTTGCATGCACTGAGCGCCGGTGATGGTAGCTGAGGCTAAAGCCGGGGTAATGATAGCAGCGCTTTGTATCCTCTGGCAAAAAGCGCTTTATAAATCCAGCTATTATTATCATATACCAGTAGTGTGCAACCCTTCCTTCCACCCATCCCCTTCCTTCTGAAACATACCTTAATGCAATACCAGCATCCTTAAGGAGTACTCCATAGTCTTCAGCAATCTGTTTCTTCATATCAGAGAGTAGAGGGATCTTCATCTGACCAAGACCTCCTTGCTATTGTGGAGTATGAAGAAATTTATGTGCAAATTATTTTAAAAAGTCAACAGAAAATATGAAAAAAAAAATTTGAACAATGCCTTCAAAACAACTCCATAAGTAAATCATTTCCAACCCTCTATAGTGTAAAATTTTGCATCAAAGACATTAGAAAAATAAATGACACTCCATTACTGGGCATGGTTGGTCAATAGCAAAGGTCTACATTTATCCAAACAAAGGTCCCATAGTTCAATTTGCACTGAAAACGAAAAGTGCTTTTTAGAGGTAATATACATTTGGCAAATATTTATGCTTATGCAACTTCTTATGCCTTTAGGGCACAAAAAGAAATTCTGTTAGTACCACTTCATAATATTTTGTGAGATTTAATCCTTGCCTTTCTCGGTGTATTGATCCAAGCCAAGTGTGAAAAATGTGAATCGATCGAAGCCGCTACGACTTCTGTATTAATGGCTCTGAATTCATCTGCTCTGTCACTGTAAGCAATTATTTCAGTTGGACACACAAAGGTACTGGAATTTTCAGGAAGAGAGAAAAAAAATGGTTTAGCATAAATAATGCATTTCTTGGCAAGAACAAGGGTTGCATGATTATTGCATATTGGGTTATTCCCCTGTGGTCTTGAACTTTAATATCAAAAGACTATATATCTTCCTCCAATTTATGAGTGTCACAATAACAAATGTTTCTCCCAGCTTGGCATAATACACACCAGGTGATATTTTCATTTTAGGTTTTATCATAAAAAGAAGCAACTGATTGGATTGCTATAGTAAGAAACAATAAAAGTGATTCCTCATTTTCAAGATGGAGTCAAACCATTTTTTTCATTAATGCAAAAAAAAGAAAGAAAACAAATTTCATATTTTTTGTGTGTAGCATTATAATTTCCCGCATTTCAAATTGCCCATGAAGAGTTAATAATTGTTTTGTAAAACTAAGTAAATGGTAAAATCTTCCACAATATTCATTCTCATCAAACTAGATTTGGCTCTTAAAATAGTCAAGTATCTTACAGAAAATGAAATATAGCAGGTATTTATGCAATTTATGTTGGTATGCACAATAAAAAATTTATGGTAATCAATATTTATTCAAAATGCTTCATATTTATGTTTAAGATATTCACATTATTTAATCTCAGAAAAAGATCTATGGACAAATATTCTAATTCCAATACTAAATTTAACTATACTTACAAATCTAGAGGGTAGAAAAAAAGGACCAGGTATTTTCCCTTGTAATCTGAAAGTTTGATGTCTTTGAACTGACCATCAATAACTGCTGTTCCTTCAAAGTCGGGTGCTGGCTCCTGAATAGCCACATTCAGATGGCAACCTGAAAATATTGATATTGAAAAATTAATATTAAGGGACAAGGATAAAGTGAATATTAAGAAAATAATTATGATAAAAACATGAAGATGAAATTATCAAAAGAATAAGGACAAGTGAGCATGAAGCTCAGGAACATCTAAACCAGAGTTTTTACTGGAGACTCCGTTCAGCATAATGTTCCTTTTTCTTGACTTGAAAACAAACTTGCCAAAAAGAAATACATTTCTCACTGGTGTACTTTCACATTGGTGCAGATCACAATTTTTTGGCATTTGCACCCAAATTGGGCCAGATTCCGCTCTAATTTCTCTTTTTTCTTTCTTATACACATTCTGCAGCTCCCCACCCACCCCAATTCTCTTTTTTTTCTCTCTGTCTATAGCCTAGGGTATTTCTTTTCCATGTACTTGATTGTATTTGTATTCCTTGTTACTGAATGCTTTTTAAGTAATTTATTCACTTGCAGTAACTGTTCCAAACTTTAATCTCATCATGAAAATGCCTTTTGTGATTCCTGCAATACTAAATTATTCTACTTTTAACAATTATGTAAGTAATGAAGAATATGTTTGGTCAATTTTTACTTTCTTTCATTTAGAAAAGCTTATTGACGAGGACAATTATCATGCCTTTGCTATTAATCATTTTACTCTGAATAAATCTGAGAATGACTATAATGATATAAGTACCTTTCAATCTCCATTTAATGTAAACAATGCAAACAATATTTCCTGTAAATATATATTTTCTGATGAATTTATCCCAAAAATATCATTCTACTTGTGAAAAATTTTCTATACTACATGTTAATTCCAGAAGTCTTGTTCATAATTTTGATGATTTACAGCTTCTTCTGAAATCACTAGATTATAAATTTATCGTTGTCAGGATTTCTGAAACATGGTTTCAAAATATTTCAATTGATATGTATAATATTGATGGATACTACCTTGTCCACACTGATAGAGTTGGTAGAAATGGAGGAGTAGCATTATAAATAAGAGATGGCATTGATTATAACTTGTGCAATATAATATCATTAAGTAAAGATCACTGTGATAGCCTATTACTTTTGTAGAAATTAACTGACCAAAAAAGAAATCTCTTGTAGTTGGTTGCATTTAGTACCCAATACTGATATAACTTTATTTAACGAAACACTTTCAAATATTCTTACTGACATTAACTCCTCAAAAAAGGACATTTATCTATTAGGTGATTTCAATATCAACTTAATCAATTATAATATTTATAACAAGACAAATTCATTCTTAAATACTCTTTTTTCGTATGGCCCTTTTTCATCTATAAACAAACCTACATGTGTGACAAGACACTCTGCTAAATTAATATTTTTACAAACTGTATTGATGTGAACAATAAGTGTGGTTTAATTCATTCTGATCTTTCAGATCACTTTCCAATTTATCATATTACTGACACAAAGTCTATTCCAATTCGTTCGCATCATTGTAAATCATGTATTATAACTGATTTTTCTAACATTTAAAAGAAAGCTTTTATGATCAATAGACTGGTCTCCCTTGTAGTAACTCAGATGTTAATGTCTCATATGACCTATTTATTCATAAACTCATTCCCTATACACTGAATGTTTTCCTTTAATCAAAATTAAAATAAAAAGTATAATAAGCCTTGGATTACTCATGGTACCATGAAATCTATCAAAAGAAATCATAGAATTTTTGTTGCTATATCAAAAAAAAACTCTCAAAGTTGAAATAAGTATATTGAGTATAAAAATACATTCAGCTGTACTATTCGTCAGTGTAAAAAAAGATTTCATGAAAACCTATTCAGTAAAACAAAAGGCGATATGAAAAAAACCTGGTCTCAAATAAACAAGTTGCATGTAGATCTAATTTCTTTTTTATAATGATGTAGGAAGTCACCCCCACCCCCATACAGGTCTGCTACCGAGAGGCCGGAAGACCACTCGAGAGGCTGGAAGACGTATATCCTTGCAAGTAACATCATGAAGCATGGAAACCACCAGGATATTCTGTATCCTCTTCAGCATGACTTTAGTTAACACAGGTCATGTGAGTTACAATTATTAGGAATGGTAAGTGACCTGACCAACACCCTTCAAGATGGAAAGCAGACAAACATCTTAGTGCTGGACTTAAGCAAGGCATTTGACAGGGTGGGTCATCAGCGCCTTCTCTGGAAATTGGAGTTAGAGGACATAACAACCACTGGATTGCCAACTTTCTTCATAACAGGAAGCAGCAAGTGCTCCTGGATGGTCGTAGTTCATCTCAATTCGACGTGCCACAGGGCTCTGTACTCGGCCCCTCACTCTTTCTCTACTAGTACTATATCAATCAACTCAAGTCATGAGTTTGACTGTTGTCCTATTGTTCTTCGCCAACGTTACAGGATGCATGCGTCTGTAACGTTGGCGAAGAACAATAGGAAACAAGATGGCGGCGTAAACATAGGGCAAGTCTCTTCCGTCTTTTCACAATATTCATCTATTTTTTTGGATGAGTTCTTGTTTAAAATTAACAACGAGAGTGTATGTCGGGAATGAAGTTTTATCCCATACATGATTTAGGGCTAGATCTTTTAGAAGGAAAGTAGAAATCTCAGGGGCAAAAGTTTCAGGTTTTGGCCGCCTACACGCACATGAATATATACGAATACCTGGCTTCATTGAGAGTAACCTTACATCAGTAAATGATTTTTACTCTCTAGATTAGAACAGAAGAAGCTGCCTGGCTAGATCACACGATCGATACCTCATTTCTTTCTTGATTTCTCTTTTAATTAATCTCATCCCAGTTTTTATTTCAGTTACTGTTACTTAGTCCCTCTCCAATCTTAGTTCCAAATTGCTCGTCCACACTTTGAATTACTCACTTGTGGATATTTGTCTTCGTTTGCAAAACCTTGCCCAATGTCCGAGTTCACCAGCGGATGCTGCTTGTGATGACGCCAGAGGTTTCGGCAGAGTTACACGAGAGCATACCGTAGACAAAGACCGCGGGGTAGCTCTGGCAGCGACTGCCTACAAAATTCCGATAAATACAAGCACAAAATCAATGATGACCACCGTATTTAATATAACTTTTATAACAAAACTTCATAATTAATTAATGACAATGATAGACCTTACCCCGAATCGAAAAATTTTGTGAAAAAGTGCCATCTTCAGACTTCAATAATTTCGATTCCTTCGTTTTCAAGTTCGGATCAGCGCAGCAGCACGGAAGATGTTTGATTATCATCCTACATAAATTCGCCCGGCCGGACCAGCGTCAGATCAGTGATGACGGAAGTTTTATTGTGATTGTCTTCTCTCACGGTGAGCGTTTCACCCCCCTTAAAAAAAGATTTACTTGAAAATAGTCAAAAATATTGGTGAAGATTTAAGGGAAATCAATCGACCAATAAAACAGTTATTGGATTTTTTTTTATTTCTGTCCGGACCCCGGTCATAATAATGCTTCTTCTTCTTCTTTCCTTGGTTGGCAACCAGTCAGGATTGACTATTTTTGCCACAGCTTTTGTTCATTTTCAGTAGCTTATTATATATATTTTTTCCATTCCTTTTTTCCTTCTCTCTCTAATTTTTTTTTCTTCCTTTTCTTTTCTGTTATTTTCTTTGTCTTTTTTTTCTTTTTCATGTTATTTTTTTTTCTTTTCTTTTTGTCTTGTCTTGTTTTTTTTTTCTTTTCTTTTTTTTTCTGTTTTCAATGCTTTTCTTCTTATATTTCTTCTTTTTTCTCTTTTTTAAAATTCTTTTTCATTTCTCTTATTTCCCTTCCTTTTTTTTAAATAATCTATTTTTCTTTTATATGCGTTCTGATTCTTGCAGCACGTTTGATTTTCTTCTGCTACACTAAAGCTGCAACAGAAGAGCAAAAGTAAACTGCATTTGTGGCCTGATAAAACTCCAGGTTTCGGGAAACCGAAACTAAAGTATAGGATGAAAGTGCAAAAAACAAACAAAAACAAACAAAAACAAAAACAAAAATTTGTAATTAGAACTAAACAAACCAACAAATAAACAACGGAAATTCTCTCTTCATCCTTATCTCCTTTCTGTCCCCCTGGCGAATCGCCAAAATAAAGAAACTCGGATAATCAGCCAAGGGTAAGAAAGGAGGAGAAAAAACTCCTTTCTTCCTCCTTATTCAGACTTTATATAGTCGTTTCGTTCTGAGAACGAAACGGACCAATGCAGATTGGGTTTCTACCTTAATTGGGTTTCTACCTTAGTACTCTTTAAGAGATCCATATTTTTTGGGCCGGGTTGAAAGTAAGTAGCATGGCCCTCTCTATTATATTTGGGACATTCGATTAAGAAATGCCCAACTGTTTCAAATTTGTTAGGCCTACATGTATCACAAAGTCCCGTGGGGTGTATATATTAAGTCTTTTTAAATCGTAGTTCAATCCTATTACACCAAAACGGAGTCTGTGGATAATGGTTTCGTGGAATCTAATTAGGGAACAAAAAAAGGGAGAATTAACAGTGGGATGGTACAATTTGAGTAGGCCGTGGGATTCACTCCATCTTTTTTGCCATTCTAGATTGTATCTTTTGAAAAAGAGATGTTTTATTTCTGTTAAAGATAATTTGTTGTTGATTTCAATTTTTTTCTGCAATGCGATAAAATTGTTGGTCGAATTGAATTGAATGCGAGCAATTAAGTTTAGTCTTTTTCCCAGAAAACAGTTGAATGTACTCCGCCAATCCCGGGGGGGGGGGCACTTCCATTCACGAGTGGATACCATGCGCGACCATGGGGTCTCGAAAAGCACCCTAATCAAACACGTAATTTCCATATTCTGCAAAATGCACCCCTTAGCAAGTATTGGAGTGCGAAAACCTGCCCTTAACAAGTATTGGAAACAAAACGATACTCTTGGCAAATATTCACTGAAATGAACCCCGAAACAAGTAATGTTTTATTGTTACGGGTCCTTCGGTCGTCGGCTTTACCTTATTTGGTTTAGTACGACCCCACCTTCTACACCTCGCGCAAATCAGACTCTAAACACGAAGTGTTGGCGCAAAAAGGACATCCTTTACAAAACATTTTAATTTTGTTTTATCATCCCCGCAAATTTGACCCTAAACACGTAATTTTCCTAGCAAAATAGATACCCTTTTTTCATTATTTTTGTGTTTTTGACACCCTTATCACGTTACGTACGTAACGTGCCCTATCGTGAAAAAAAAAAATTTTACGTGTTTTTTTGGTTGCGCATGGTATCCACTCCTCAATGTAAGTGCCCCCCCCCCCCCCCGGGCCGCCAATCTATAGGCAAATCATTTCAAACCCAATTCCTCTTCTGGAAAAAAAATAAAACTTTGAGGGTGTGAAAGAATGCCTTAGGGCAACTACTCGTAGCCTACTCTCCTCATGACGTGTAAAACTTATACTTTGACGCCAGCAGGGGCGGTCATTTCTGAAAACCGTCTTATCTTGAAAGATCTTAAAACTGATGGGCGTGCTGAAGATAAGAAGGATCCAGGCAGATCAGTGGCTAGAACGCGTTCAGAACTTTTTCAGAATACCGATTTGCAATGATTTTAGCGTCTTCTTATCTCAACAAAGGAACACTGACTTAAGAACGTTTCATATCAATTTGTTGTGTACAAAAAACGCTCCTCTTACTAGATAAGACATAGAAATGGGACGTTTAACGCATAGTCACTAATACGCGCCGCTGTCTTCGCATCGTGCAGGCAGTCGACAGTCTACGTGTATAGTGGCGGGCTGCTACATTGAGGTGCAGGGGTGTTCAACTTACATATCGTGAGCGCACTCAGCTGCGTGTTTTCACTTCTTCTCCTTTCTCTCCTTTTCTTGTCATTTTTCCTCGCATTACTTGTTTTCATAAATTTCCCTCTCACTTTCCTTGTTTTCTCACTCCCTTCAGTTTTGTAACTCTTCTTGATCACTTGCATTCATTGGCACACCCCCGGTCAAAAATGGTACGGTCCTATCCAACATACACTCAAGTCGTCGCAGTACGAATATTGAAATTGGCTGGGCGTTGTGGCGTGCGCCTGTAATCCAAGCTGTGGGGAAGTTACAAATTGATGCAGAGGTTCGAGGTTCGAGCCCTGGTCACGTCTTTCGGATGGTGACGTTAAAGGTCGGTCCCAGACGTAAATAATCATATCTGATTGATACACGTCTGACAAAACTCAAATACACACACACACATTGAAAACGTGCAAAATTCTTTACGCGCTGCGTTGCCTAGCTATGCGTGTGTACTGTGTACTATACTGTGTACACACAATGCCATTGGCTGGGCGTTGTGGCGTGCGCCTGTAATCCAAGCTGTGGGGAAGTTACAAATTGATGCAGAGGTTCGAGGTTCGAGCCCTGGTCACGTCTTTCGGATGGTGACGTTAAAGGTCGGTCCCAGACGTAAATAATCATATCTGATTGATACACGTCTGACAAAACTCAAATACACACACACACATTGAAAACGTGCAAAATTCTTTACGCGCTGCGTTGCCTAGCTATGCGTGTGTACTGTGTACTATACTGTGTAGGCCTACACACAATGCCATCGGCTGAACCCGCCAAACTATAGTGACCAATTATTGCAAAAGCTTTTGCAAATGTGAAAAGTGACAGAGTTTTTTTTTATCCAATCAAAATAATTCTTAGGTATTCGCAATCTACAGCATTTTCTGCAAAATGTCTTTTTTTGATAGGGTCTATTGTGACGTATATATTTTTTTTACAACAATGTGAATTCGCACCAAACGTTTCGTTTCCCGCACTTGCCCATTGGCTCATGTACAAATGGATTTCCAAAATCATCAAGAAAGGTTCCAAAAACCTCAAAAGTGACAGAACTTAATTTGACTAAAATTAAATGAAAATCACATCATGTTCAAGGTGAGAATATCAGTCACCCCTGATCAGAGGCCTATATTTTTTTTAACTATCATCTGCTTTGAACAAACGGTTTGTCAGGAACTGGGTGTTAAGTGTTGTGAATTGAGTCAATCACTTAGGCCTAAACATTATTATGCCCGTGATAATAAACTGATTGGTCTTGGAGATTTTGTGACCAAAGCATTATGAAAGATTTCTGCCTAAATGAGACAGAAAATCGTGTACAACTCTTGAACGCACACACGGGTCACGGAGTGACCCTGAGTGCAAACAGCTGACTGTGTTACAACTTAGGGGTGATACATTTTCACAATAGGGGTGAGGCAAACTCACTGGAGGGACTTTAATTCACTTATAACAGAAATGTGTACTACAGTACTCCTGTTGAATGCTCTGACGGAAATTATATGAGTTTCACATTCATTTAAACGGGAGGACAAGATTATTGTATATATCGAGTGCATTATGCATAAATCATATACCATTGCGACCCCTGCCTGGCCGATGGTCCAGGCATGACGATCCTGAGTGACGTCACCGATAGAGACCTTAAATGCCAGGAGAGCCTATTCGATAACTGACTTCATCTAAAAAACACGTATTGAAGATAACATCCAATGGGGAAATGGCTTTCATTTTCATTAAATATACATTCCATTCTTCAATAAATCTTTAACTCCGTCGTTAACTGCCCATTCATTCTCGAGCAATGGGGGAATGAATACAGAGTGTCTCAAAGTTTGTGTGAAAAAAGGTGCATTTTCCATAGAACTTCTGCCAAAAAGCAATGCGTAAGGGAAAGATTAGCCCCAAAAACACGAATAGATGAGTTAATCAAATGGGATGAATCATAAAAATCAGTGAAATATAGTTTCTCCTGTACTCATTACTGAATACCCCGATTTGATACAATTAATTTTTCCCCCTCTCCATCAACTTTTAAGAAAAAAGGTGCATATTTTCATAAAAATATTATGTGTTATATCGACGGACGCCCGTGCGTACGAGCAGGAGGAAGTCAAATGTCTCGTATGTTTCATAATGTTGGATTCAGAAACCAGCCTTGCCCCGGCTCATAGGGCCTATGTCACTTTTGGGCAAGTGACATGTATAGAGATCTCTTATATAATGACATGTTTTAGTAGAGATTATTGAAGCAAGCCTGTGTAAAATTATTGTTAATATTTACTTGGAGTTTGGGCAGTGCCCTTGTAAAAGTCTGATAAGTTTACTGGGAGCTCAGTAGGCCTATGTGTAAGAACAGGACCAATAGACCGAGTCGGATAGAAGTGTGTACCGGTATTTTTTTACGAATAAAATTGTCGGTCGAATTGAATTGAATAACCTATGGTATCTTTAAATTAACATGATTTTTGTCGGGAGGATCATCGGAAACGTCAGTGACACTGCACCATATCAATTATCATACATCTCTGTGACACGGCCACGGGCAGCTCAGAGGACAGTATTGATTCTAGCCTAGCATTGCCATTGGAACCCACTCATCCAACGATCGGCCTGCAAGATGGAGTATATGCCAGGAACAGCTAGTTTGATCGATGAAATTAATAGTAAGACCATTTTGTACCGAGTGAATGAATGACAATGTGCAATGTTTTCCCACATGTTGAAATCTATGTCAGGCACTTGCTTTGTTTTCTGAAACCACGTCCACGGCACTTGTTTCGAGAATCGGGGTCTCTAACCATTTCTATCTCTTTGGCCTCTAGTGAATAACCATATATTACTACTTTTAAAGAAATATAGACGATAGATTGGTGTGTAAAATGTGAAATTTGAATATTCAGTAACGTTTGGTCCGTATTGTAATTGTTTGGATTTTCAAGACCAAGTTGCATGTCCAAAAACTTGACAAAGTGCTACGTTTGACTTGGGCTTGGCTAGCGCTAGTGCATACCTAAACATAAACAGCATTGATTTGAGCTAATGGCGGTGCACATAAATTAAAAAATGCTCTCTTAATCTACTGTGGCAGGGTACTAATGATTCTTATTTTATACAAAACCAATTAAAATAATCGCTACCAAATTGCTGGGGAAAATTGTAGACTGATCCAATTTATTGATAAAAATGTAAAGGGGTTTTGTGGTTATTCTACAAATTCTTTGCCAGTTGAGGAGTATGCACTGCACTGTGTTAGAAAACAGTTCTGAAAATGTAGAGCTAACCTTATTTCATGCACGATAGATGTGTGGAAATTTAAACAATAAAATTAAGCACAAAAAGGTGAGATTTTTACATCGGATGGATATATCAAAATGCTATAGAATTGGTCATTTACACATTTACTCTCATTTTGTATATCTGCTTACAACTGTTGATTTTCTGTACTCAGAACCAGTGCTAACTGGTGACAAATTATCTGATATTTTGCCAATATTTAAAAATTGCTAATCTCATGATTCTCATTACCCCCTCCCCCCAAAAAAAAAATTGCAAGGTAATTTGAAGTTGCTTTCTTTTGTTGGCGATGTCTGATGTCACATTTTCAAGATATTTAATACTTGCATGAAATATGGACATGCACAAAGTTTGGACACACTGCCATACATAAAAATGACAAAAAGATTGTTCCATTCAGCTAATGAGGTCATATACAGTGGTTGAATATTTTGACTCTACCCTATTCAGAGCTGCCAAGTAGTACGGATTTTCCATATTGAGTACTGAGAAATGAGAAGAATACTGATGGTTTGATGCAAAATACTGATTTCTCAAGTTTCAGTTTTATGTGTTTTCCTGTAGTATTTTTTGAAAATACTGATTTCCTCTCCAAAATGCAGATTTTCAGCTTTAAAAATACTGAAATGTTCTTGTTCAGGTTGGCAGCTCTGCCTATTGTACTTGCAACAATTATCCATGGATGAAGTTTGTAATGAACTTCATGAAGTCACTATGGTGTGTGTGATTTCTTAATATACACAATAATAGAAAAATTCTTCCTTTTCTTCGATTCGAGCCCATCTTTTCTTTGTGTTGTTATTGTGCTTTATTTATAGAAAAGCTTCTGGTTGTCCTAAGAGATGGTAGGACCCTGATAGGTATTCTGAGAAGTATTGATCAATTCGGTAAGTAAGAGTAAATTCTTGTGGACGTCTGACTTTATAATTTCATACAATTATCAAGGCATTTCATTTTTTTAAAATAAACTGTCAAGTTAAGATTGGTTTGCAAAAGTATTCATGCATTTTATAGTTTATGAAACTATCTTATGCATTATCATGATCCTTTTTACCACAATTGTAAGTAACTTTGTACCACTTTGCTCATTCACCTGCTGCATATTATGTAGAAGAATATTCTTCTTCTACCCTCCTTTCTTCCTCATTTCCTTACTTTCCTTCTCCTCCTCCCACCTTGTTTACTCCTCATCCACCTCATTTTTGTCTCACCTGCATAGCAGAGTGAGACTAGTATAGGCGCCGCTTTGCCGACGGCGGCGGCGTCAACATCAAATCTTAACCTGAGGTTAAGTTTTTGAAATGACATCATAACTTAAAAAGTATATGGACCTAGTTCATGAAACTTGGCCATAAGGTTAATCAAGTATTACTGAACATCCTGCATGAGTTTCATGTCACATGACCAAGGTCAAAGGTCATTTAGGGTCAATGAACTTGGACCATGTTGGGGAATCAACATCAATCTTAACCTGAGGTTAAGTTTTTGAAATGTAATCATAACTTAGAAAATATATGGACCTAGTTCATTAAACTTACATGTAGACATAAGCTCAATCATGTATCACCAAACATCCTGCATGAGTTTCATGTCACATGACCAAGGTCAAAGGTCATTTAGGGTCAATGAACTTTGGCCAATTTGGGGGTATCTGTTGAATTACAATCAAAACTTTAAAAATTTTTGGATCTGATTCATGAAATTTGGACATAAGAGTAATCAAGTATCACTGAACATCCTGTGCGTATTTTAGGTCACATGACCAAGGCAAAAGGTCAATGAACTTTGGCCATAATGGGAGTATCTGTTGAATTACCATCATAACTTTGCAAGTTTATTGATCTGACTTTTGAAACTTGGACATAAGAGTAATCAAGTATCACTGAATATCCTGTGCAAGTTTCAGGTCACATGATCAAGGTCAAAGGTCATGTGAGGTCAATGAATTTTGGCCACATTGGGGGTATTTGTTGAATTACCATCCTATCTCTGTAAGTGTATTGGTCTAGTTCATAAAACGTGGAAATAAGAGTAACCAAGTATCACTGAACATCTTGTGCGAGTTATAGTAGTTTTCAAAGTCAGCAATGCTGCTATGTTGAATCGCGTGATGCAGGTGAGACGGCCAGAGGCATTCCACTTGTTCTACTTCAACTCTACTTTATTTCATTCTTCATTTTACAACTCTCAATTTAAAAAAATAGTAAACTATCATCTAAGAAAATAGCCCTAGACATTTCAATTTTTCAAATTATATACATACATTGAAATTAACTTTCTTTTGTGGTATCTCTTCTTATCTTGGCAGCCAATCTTGTGTTACATCGTACCATTGAGAGGATACATGTAGGCAGACAGTATGGAGACATACCAAGAGGTGTCTTTGTTGTCAGAGGAGAGAATGTGGTCCTTCTTGGTGAAGTAGTAAGTTATCTTACTTTTTCTTTTAAAACCATTTAAAACCAAAATATGATGATATTGTTGATGATAACGCATATGATGATGATAATGGTGATGAGGATGATGGTGGTGGTGGTGGTGATAGAGACTGGTAATCGTGATGAATGGCAGTACTGATGATGATGGTGATGTTGATGATGATAATGGCATAATGATGATGATGTTAGCGATGATGTCATGATGATGGGGGGTGATAGTTTTGTTGAACTGAAGATCATGATGATGATGATCATGTTATTATGAATTATAACATAAATTTTATTCCTTTATTCATTTATTTCAGGATACAGAGAATGAGAATAATCACCATTTGGAGGAAGTTTCTATTGATGAGATCCTTGAAGCGCAAAGAGCAGAACAGCTAAAGAATCAAGAGGAAGAGAAGACACGGAATAAGAAACTTTTAGAGAGAGGACTCCAACCTCATGGTGAACAAGGAATTGACGAGTTTCCATGAATCATCCATACCACATTTCAGAAGACTTTTGTTTTTCTTTAATTAATTTAAACTCTTAGAGCAAGTGGAGACTAAGTCGGGGACTATTGTATTTTTTCCCTGAGTGTTGAGATCTCTGTCTTATCTGCGAAAAAAGGATCAAGTTTTAATCTTACACAGCAATGACACAGTGGACAGTTTTGTAAGACTTGATCATTTTCTCGGAATCAACCAAGGACTGGATGTCATCAGAAAACTGCTCTTTACAGCTTAAAATCTGAGAGCAAGAGTTGACTGAACCTTCTTTTTTCTTTGAGACTCACAAGCTTCCTTGTTTAGAAATCTTGCATCAAATTGTGACACCATGGAGCAAGGCAGAAGGTATGGATAACTTTTGTGAATCAACTTGAACCAAAATTTAGTTTTAAGTGAAACTTAAAAGCAAGTTGAGACTGAATCAAGGATTTTTATTTTTGTGTATTTTGTTGTCAAGTTCCTTGTCAAAAGCAAAAGCTTTATCTCTGCCACAGGAATCCTGCAAGCAGGTTCTCATCACAGTTACCATACAGCAATGCTGCAATAAATAGATGCATAGCATCATTATAGCATGATTCCTGCTAAAAGGCATGACACAGGGGTTTGACAAGCTGCTACACACATGATTTTTTAAGTTCAAACAGAATTGATGCAATTGTGGAGACATCAAAATTTTTGAGTTGATAAAATGCGATATTTTTTTCTTTTATTCAGAATTGAAAGTGTTTCAGTTAAATCATTTCAAATTATGTAGAAATAATCAAATAAAAAATGGAATATCACAATTTTTAAAGGAAATTTTGAAAGAATGATGAAATGTGTATTTTGACTAAAATCGCGTAATTGAAAGGAAGCTATTCTTCAGAATTAGAGCAAAGCAATTCTGGTTTCAATCATGGATATTGAAAAACTTGGTTTCAGAAATTATGTCATTTCAATCACACTGTCAATGGCCAGTACCTGGGGGGGGGAGAATAAAGATGTTTACAAAGATGTGTTTATGAATGAATGGCAACATTGTAAGCTAAAATTAGGGTAATTCAAATACTTTATTTTAGTAACAGCAAAATTTGAAATATACCAGTGTAGAATAACATACTTATTGAACACATTAATTTTCAAAGTAAGGTACGGTAGATACTTTACTGTTTACCATAATTTAATGCATACGTCAATTATTTGAATTATTGCTACACATTGCGACAAGATCAGGGTTGTGGCGATTATCCGCATTACTCTCGAAATGTGTTCATATAGTCAAAATCTGGTCCCGATGCTGCTATTATGCGGATAATTGCAGCATCAAAATAATGCGGATAACTCTGGTCCTCCTCCGATTTTACGACCAAATTATGCTGCTGTTAGCCGCATAATTGGGTTTATGAATGGGGTATAAGACATATGGAAACATGTGAGTTTCCATTGACCTTAAAGGTACATGTACATGGTTTTGAGATCTTTTCATCAGATATATTTCATTAACATGTCAAGAAGTTTTTCCATACCAAAATTACAGCTACACTTGAATCATTCAGAAAAGAGTGCCGCAATAACAACGGAAATTAATTTACCAAAAATCAACTATTTATGTACATGTAGATGAAACAATATATGTATGGTAAGGGAGGGTATGCAAATGAGTTGTTTGTCAAGTATGATATAGTTTATTTGCAATTAAGGATATCATCATGATAAAAATTGTGCTTTTAGTTATTTTCTCTCATTTCTAATGATTTTATAATTACACTCTTATAATTGAAACCCATGAAAGGTTATGTAATTTTGACTATTTCATTTTGTGTATGCCTATTAAATAGGAAGATGTCATCCTTGAAAATCATTTTTTTAGAGATATTGAATTTTGCCTTTTGTCTTGTCTAAAAAAATTATTGACTTTAATTTAGGATGGAACTATAGTTGCTGATTTATCACACTCTGATATAACTTCATTTACCCTTTTTCTCTGCCCCTCTTCTATTTCTCTCATTCTCACACCTTCCCCCTCTCTTCTCTTTTCTTCCATCTAGCGTTTCTTTTCATGCAAATCTAATTGTTTAGTCTCAGAGTTTACAATATATTTTTAACACATTGTTTATCAACCTCACATTTTTTTTTTGACAATTGCTCCGTGCCCACTGCTTCTGGTTTCATTTCCTGAATAAAAGTGGAGTTTAAGGTTGTCATAATGTGAAAATATTTAAAAAATGAATAAAATGGCAGAATATGATTATGGTTTTAAGCAGATTTTCCATGGGAGCAGTTCATGCATTTGTCATAGGAGCAAATGCCTTGGAATAGTTTCATTTACAAACATGTTAGAAATATGTAAAACTTGGGTCCTCTTCTCTCTGATAATTCAATTTCATACATGAATGAATAAAACACTAAGTAGGAACCAGAAAGTTTTAGCTAGCAATATCCAAAATGCTCCCTCTGTGGAAATTTTCAAATCGTCACTTAAAACTCACCATTTCTCATAACTTTTCTTTTTCTTTTTTAGTGGATTGACTGTATATTATCATAATATGCCAACCTTTGCGCTTTTAAACACCAGTATAAAGCGCCCTACAAATGTTATTATTATTTGAAGACATCACAAGAAATTATCCTTTTATATAACTTGACATTCCTTTATATTGTATTTGTTCCCTAATGCTTGAAGTGCTTGCATGAATTGCATCAAATGAAAGAAAAGGTCCAAAGATTTTCAAATTTTACATGATGAAACATGGTGACGATAAATGAGGATGATGATGGTGATGATAGTGAATATGAGGATGATCATAATAGCGATAATGATAGTGATGATGATGATCATAATAGTGATAATGATAGTGATGATGATAATGGTGATGATAATGATAGTGATGATGATGGTGTTGATCATGATAGCGATGATAGTGATGATGATAATGATGAGGATGATCATCATAGCGATAATGATAGTGATGATGATAATAGTGATGATGATAGTGATAATGATGATGGTGATAACGATAGTGATGATGATGGAGATGATCATGATAGCGATAATGATAGTGATGATGATGATGGTGATGATGATGGTGATGATTATGATAGCGATAATGATAGTGATGATGATGGTGGTGATGATGAACTATTTCTGGGATAGCGCCATGAGCGAGTCTGGACGGTGTGTGCGCTCAATAAGATATCAAACTATTATTGTTCTTATGATGATAGTGACGATGACGATGGTGATGATGAAGATAGGATTATGAGAAAGGGAGATATCACCAGATTAATTTGGTAGGGACTGCAGAAATGTAAGCAGGTTGTGAAATCAAAATAATTTTTAGAGGAAAAGTCCACCCTATCAAAAAAAGTTGATTTGAATAAAAAGAAAAAAATCCAACGAGCATAACGCTGAAAATTTCATCAAAATTGGATGCAAAATAAGAAAGTTATGAAATTTTAAAGTTTAGTTTAATTTAACAAAATAGTTATATGCACATCCTGGTCGGTATGCAAATGAGGAGACTGATGACGTCATCCACTTACTATTTCTTTTGTATTTTATTACATGAAATGTGATTTTTTTAAAATTTCTCCTCATTGTCGAGTGAAACAATGATTAATTCCTTCCTGAACATGTGGAATTAGAATTGTTTAATACTGTATGGTCAGTCACATTGGCCCTTATTGTCAAATCTATAAAAAATGAAATAATGTATAATTCAAACAATAAAATACAAAAGAAATAGTGAGTGAGGGACATCATCGACTGTCTCATTTGCATGTCACTGAGTTATGCATATCACTGTTTTGTGAAAAATAAGTGAAATTTTAAAATGTCATAACATTCTTATTTCACAAATCAAGATTTTTATGGGGTGGACTTGACATTTAAAAAAGACTGAAGTTGGCCATCACCTCGGATGATAGAAGACAAACAGTGTGTGCTTTGGAACATATTCAAACAAAGAAAGTGGCTCCAGACATTAATTTTTGTTCTGTTGCAAGTTTTATTAATTCACAAATATCATAAAGATTTTAATCTGCCTTTGTCACATATAATTCAAGCGAGATCAAAATCGTGGAAAAGTTTACAAATTTACATTTTACATCGGTACACATGATATTGAGATAATTTTATTGCAATGCTTAATGACTCGCTCTTAAATATCTTTAAAATGAGAGTGGGTGGTAAAATGAAGAAAAAAATATGTAATGAAAAACAAGTACGCTAATGGAGATATAAAGCCTATCCATGAAAGACGTTAATATAATTATGTACAATATTTGAAACATCTTTCCTGTATTTACAACATGCTTCGAGGACGAGTGCTACATGCATGCCTTTGGTTCAATGTATTTATAATCTAAGTTAGAAAATAAGATATATGTAATTCTGAAATATATATATACATTAATCAACATTCGAATCTGTATAGTCTGTTCAGCAAAATGGCGGTTGAAATAAAAACCACAAACCCATTTACTGACTTCTTCAAACTCATAAATATCTTACATGCACGATTTGTCTCTCATTGGTCAGTGGCTTGTCCAGGCTTCTCGAATGGTTTGGGACACATGTTTGTTTTTACTTTTAAAAACAGGCGAACTAAAATGAAAGAGAAGAACAAAAAATGTTCATAAATCCGAAATTCGTCGCCTTAATTGTCTTCACAATTGTTTTAACAACAATCAAGCAGAGTAAAAGAAAGAAAACTCAATATACAAGTGGACACAGAAGGGGGAAAATGACATGGTATTCTTTTTGTATAAATTTGGGTAAATTTGTGCCTCTGTGCATACCTCCAATCCGTGACTGATGAAATTTTACTCCAGAAACAACATTTTTTCTTTAACACAAAGTTTTGTGTCATGGTACATGAGTGCCACATTTTTAGTTACGATAAAGTGTTTTTTTTTTCAAAACAAAAGTTTATGACATACATACTGTATGCATCTTACACAAATCTTAAACAAAGCACTGTTCAATGACAACCTTTACATTTCATTTTAAATTTCAACTTAGGCCATAGACTTATTGTATCATGTTCCAAAGATAAAAATTGATCAAAATCTGACAAATTTGAGTATGTGCATGACAAGTTCATACTAAAAACTTCAGATGTTTGACTGGGTGAGCCGTTTGGTTATATCATGCGAGGCTCCTACTCCTCATACTGCTATGACTGTAAATCCACCATTCTTGGCACCTCTAATGATCGTTTGGTAACCATGAAGCAAATTTATTTACATTCTTACCAAAAACCTTATATTACATCACGAAATATGGAATAAGAATATACGTACAGATGACAAAATCGAATCATGTAAAATACATTCAAATTATATATATTCTTTAAATAACATCTGAGCACTCCAAATATCACATTAACTATTCTGCTAATACAGTGCGTATCAAAAAAAGTTTACACTTTGAAAAAGCCCTGGGAATTAAAAAATATACAACATGTGGGTAATTTTTTCACATATAATTATGGGTTTGAGGCTCATCTATCCAATGAAAGTAAAAGTTTTGACAAAATGTTACACTTGAGTGAGCACTGTTCATTTTTGTAAAGCTCGCAAAAATCTGTTTGCGCAGAAATGCTTGTTTTCACGCTGTGTCAAGGGGAAAAGGGCAAAATCAAACGTACCCTGCGAAGCATTTCTCATAAATTTCCCTAGCACTTTTAGCCAATTGAAATAAAACGGATACATTCAAGCATTTTGTAACAATTCTGCCGCCCAAATTTGAAATTTCAACACTTAGTAAGCACAACCTTTACCCTTTTGTGCCAGACATCTCCAGCATTTTTCACTAAGTTTTTATCATTTTAAGTTGGTTTACATTTCATTTTCATTTAATACTTGTTTCTCCACACTTTTTCCAAGCTTGGCAATGATTAACAAAATGAAAATCAAGCCTAAGCCATTTCATGTAAATCACAGCTCAGTGTAAAGCAAATATCGTCACGATGGACTCGGTGTGTGGGGGAGTGGGATGGGGCGCAATGCACTCTTCGAAGTGTTTTGGGCAAGGAAACAAGTTTAAAAAGGTAAAAGATATCTTTATATCAATTTTACTTGCTAATTTCCACGTTATCTGCATGATTAAGGTCTACTTTTATTCGCATAACTATTTCAAAGTTCTGCGCTAATCATTTTTCATCAACTTTTCAAAAGTAAGTGGTGCTCACTCAAGCGGAAATATTTTTCGACAGTTATATCGTCATTTGCTTAAATGGATCTGTACCAATGCTAAAATGTGGAAAAATCGTCAGGATATTACAAATATATAATTTTACAGGATTTTTTCTAAGTGTAAACTTTTTTTTGATACGCACTGTAGTGATGTTTTTCACCCGCTCATTTCTGCTGAATAAAAGAATGCACATATTACAATGTTTATATTGATGAAAATAGGCCTAATATATCATGCCGAGCCTTCCTAGAAATATAAGTCAAATTCTATCTTCTCAAGTCTGAAATCATTTATATTTTAACCATATCTTATTTTAAAAATCCTGTGGCACGTTGCCTAAAACTTGCAATCGAATTTAAAACTATTCCAGCATGACCAGCGCTTAAATGATTTTATTTCTCTACTTTCTTTCTTTCTTTCTTTCCTTCCTTCCTTCCTTCTTTCTTTCTTTTTTTCTTTCTCTCTTTCCTTCTTTATTTATTACTTTCTAACAGAAGTTTTGATTGGATTTTTCAGATTTTTCACTGGCGAAGATACGATCTGCGATTGACAATACTTTTTAGCTTACAGAGTTTTCATCTACCCTTTATCTTCGATTTTATGCACAATTGCACCTGGTCAATAAGAAAGTTTCAAGGCTTCATGATAAAAATTGAATACACATGATGGTAACATATTATCTGTACACGATGTAATAAAATGCATATTTCAGTGTAAGTTTGAAATTATGATAGAAATCAAGCAGTTCAGGAAAACAGTTGAAAGACTATAAATATGAAAGACATTTGAGCGGTTTCGGGAGTACATTAATTTATACAGTAAAAAAAATCAAATATGAAAGACAGTGGTAAACTATAAATTTCTCATACTATTCTAACACAGATATCATTAAGATATTTGTATAAAAAACGGCGATAATGCCTTTGGAAGTGTACATAATTATGTTATAAAATGTTCGGAAAATTAAAAGAGAACTTTGTCGTATCATAAAAACCGTGTAAACTCAATTCGACCATAACACTAACAGCCTTCTAAATAGAAAGCCTTAAACATAAATAGGCCGCGTGCAAAAAAAATAGTTTTGACATTTTATTGGGTTATCTATCGATTTTAAGAATATTTTGAACGAATAAAGCTTCGTAATGATCTGATCATGTTAACACTGAAACTTCGAACATGCATTAAACTAGTAGAGTGGTGATTACAAAGACAGATCGTGCATTTTTTTCAGGGATGACAGTAATCTACAACTTCTATATACATTCAATCGACATTAATTATGAAAATCAATCATCCAAAGAGCATGTGGAAGTCTAGTATATACCGTGTCGCATTTTTTTTCTTCAATGATGTTACACTATATTAGAGCGTGTCACACAAAGCCATGCAAAATGTTATTCATTCATAACGTAAAGTTCAATTTCAGTAGTAAATGAACATACATTTCAAGACATGATAAATTCTTCATAATTGATCGTAGGTTACCTATATACATTTGATAATTGTTCAGGGGTCTTTGCAGAAAACGTAATCAAATGAAACTTGGTTTTTTAACAAATCAGAGGGACGTATTTGAGTTGTGATTGAGTTATACATGTACATGAAGTTGCAATCAAACACAAATCTTTGTTGTAACCGGTCTCCAAAGCTAATTATTTTGATTGATTCACCAACATGTTCGATGGGAAAAATACGACATCACAACTGAAATTAGACCTGTGCTTTATGGAGCACTTTGGATTGATTTGACCGATAACATTTTACATTGTAAATATGGACAACTCTCTAATAAAATAACAATAAGCATTGCTCGGAATTGGCATTTGACAGAGTACTTTTAGTAAACAAAGAGCTAAATGGCTTCTAAGAATAATGAATAGCGTGCTAATTAGATAAAACAGAAGGTATATAGATACAAGGACTCACTCAACTTAGGCTAATTATCATAAATACGTTTAACAGGCTCACTGCTAGCTGAATGATGATTTTTCTTTGGTGATTCAAGGATATAGTGTCACTGGATAATAATAGCATTGATCTCTAGCGGTATTTTGGTCCGTATCCACCTAGCAAATCTGCATTTCGTCCTGGAAAGAAAAGGGTAGAAAAAAATATGAATGCTAAAATGACTATTTGAAATATCTGATTCAATGTTATAGCCTGATTTTCTCCAATAGACTTGTACACTGCAAAAACTCATTTGACACCAGCCTGGAATCTATATATGTCCACACCAGAGAAGTGTTAAACAACACCAGTTTCATTTTTGTCTAACACCAGATAAGTGTTTATACAACACCAATTAGTATCAAAGCAGCATCGGTTTGATTCCAAACTGGTGTTGTTTCAATACTTCTCTGGTGTGGACATAATATATTCCTGGCCGGTGTTAAATCAACACCGGAGTTTTTGCAGTGTATGGTCACATGAGGAAAGTTACAATGTCAAATTCCTTTGCCATTGTAGTAGATAGGCCTTTACATCATGTACACAGCAAAAACTGTGGTGTTAATCGGTGTACATCAGTTATTTTACACCAGTGTTAAATTTTTGGTGTTAGATTTACACCTATAGGTGCTATTACAACACCTATGGTTGTTACATTTACACTCTTTGGTGTTATGTTCAATCTCTAGGGTGTTATTTTAACACCTCAGGGTGTGGTCCTTTATTAACACCAATTGGTGTCAGTTTTAACACCACAATTTTTACAGTGTACATGTAATGATAAGACACAGACAGGTTTCATAATAAACACGCATAAAAACTGATGGATCGTTTATTTTTTTCAATAAAATCACCAAGTTCAAGCGTTTTGTCAGGTATCTACTGAAGAAGGTGGTGTTACGTGTATGTAGCAGAATAAAGTGTTTCTGAGGTTCGGAGGATAGATTTGAACAGAGTCTTTCCGGTAATGGATTTTTCCTACAGGTAAGAACGTTTTTGGTATCATTCCACGAGTGAATGTGGTTGTGTAGAATTGAGTCAGATATTAAAGACTATTATATTCAATAAAGCGAAATAAATCGAGAAATGGATGAAACATACTGAAACCCAGAGTTAATAAAAAAGAGTGAAAAGAACAAATAATTGCAACAAAAGTACAAAGAAAAAAGTCAAGTAAGAGAGAGATATATAAAGATAGGTACACAAGGGATGATTCTTAATGGTGGTGTTGATATTGAGCAGATGCGGCGAACATCTAAATCGCTTTGACATGTTTGAGATTCTAAATCATTACAATCAAATTTTAATTTTCACAAGACGTTCCTTGAATACTTCATTTTTTTCATTATAGCATGAAATTCTGCTTGAATCTGGTAGCATCAAATTTATTGATTTGATCCAGTTTGACGATCTCGATTTGAATCATTGGAACCTACATAGGGCTCTACAAACATTAATAGTTTTCGAAGCAATAGAATTAATACAAACTTGAATTATACATGAACATTTTTGACATAAAAATAAAGACCTGAAAGGTTTTTGTAAGTAATCATTTCGCCTCATTTCAATAAGTGCGAAAGCACATTAGAGTGATTGGTTAACATTGGTTTGACTTTTAAAAAATCTGAGCTAGAAGGTCACACTTGTCACCTGTGTCTGTGATAAGTTACAAAAATGAAGCCCAGAAAAAATTGCGTTCGAAAAGAATTTAGTGCTTCAAAAATTGAAATATAACGTGACCGGAAACACCATCTTAATTTTATCCCATACACTCATGTGTACTATTTAGGCGTCTACAAGACGCCTATTACAAAATCGGGGTTTGCCTTGTAGTTTTAGGTTTTCATTCTCAATAATGGTTGTTTTCAGGGTTTATTAGTTCTAATACACGCACTTGTACACATGTTTCATCTTGGTTTGAGAATTTTTTGGCTGCTCACAAAGTTAAACAATACCTTTAACACCAAAATCAGCTATACGTGTTAAACCTTTCTATTTTAGATGATATGGGTTTTCAACATGTTGATGATGAGGACGATTACATAATAATGATAATAGTAGTAGCAGTAGTATAGTGGTAGTAATAGTAGTAGTTGTAGCATTAGTAGCAGAAGTATACTTCTTCTATAGAAGTAATTATAACAATAATAATAATTACGATTACAATAATGATTACATTATAATAATGATGATGATAATAATCATAATAATACTTATAATAATCAATGATATTGGTAATAATGAAAAGAATATTGATATAATGATTATCAGTATTACTACAATTAAAAATCATAATATTGCAGGAACATTATGCATATTTCACTGTTCCTGACGGTAACATTCAATTGGAAATCGCTGCATGAAGCTACAAAGTGTAACTGCAAAGTATTTTTAATAATATAAGTACGATATGATTCAAATTGTTTTTCGATTGTAATGTGAGAGATAAATTGGAATCTTTAATAAAAAAACGTTTTATTATGCTATACGAAGAAACTTCTGAAAGTATAACAGGGCCCCGTCTTAAAAAGAGTTGCGATTGATAATATGGAAAGCCAGCAAAGTCAACATATAAAAAAATCTAGATATGATGTATATTCAGAAATTCATAGATTTCTTTACAATTTGGTGTGTTCTACTTTGCTTTCAAATGACATTTTGCAAATTTCCTTTTGAAAAAATGATGACACTGATGGATTTCCATAGAGATACGATTGATTGGATCAATCGTAACTCTTTGTATAAGGCGGGCCCCAGATCATACTTTGGAATAAAAATGAAAGATGCCAAAATGTGAATTAAAAATGACAAAAATACTTTGTAAGCGAATCCAATAGATAATTATCTGGACAGAGTCATTTTTATATAATACACCATTACAATACATTCAATATGATAACAGTAAAAGTGGACTGTTTAGATGGTACAATATAAGCTCCATCCCTATATTAAAACAGTTATCAGTTGTATTTAGATGTAAATATGATGAACCTTGATCTTCATTAAGCTCGATGTACAGGGAGAATTAAATGCACCAACGATTAATTTCTATTTCGAAAGACGACCATGCTTATTGTACCAGATTTATCTCCGTAAAGATCAGTTCTGTACAGAAACATTGCGGAATATGCACGGAGATGATTTTTTGCTCCAAGCAAATACAGCAGAATAAAGTCAGACTTTTGATACCGATCGATTAGTTGAACAATAGGGGGATTTGTCCATTTGTCTATCAAAGCTCTTTCGGATGAGGATAAAGAAAGAGAAAGTGCGTTCCGTATATAAACGTGCAAATAAGAGACAGCCTTGAGAATTGGGGAAACGATTGAAGACTAAAATTAGATTTCACGTCACTATGATCGAGATAAGTATCTTGCTAGGAATATAGAATGATGGAGCTTCTAGACTTGAAAAATGATTCACAAAATAAGGTAGAGGAAAATAATGATAGTAGTTGTAGTAATCGCAGTAGTAGTATTAGAAGTAGTTAGTAGTTGTTGTTGTTGTATAGTAGTAGTATACCCTGTTTTCTGAACTGTCGAATAGTCTTTGAGACAGTACCACGTTTGATATTTTCCTACCATTAGTGCAATTTTTTAAAAAAAGTGTATAATTAGCATTATTACTAATACTGATAACATTAATATCATTAATATAGATATGATTATCATCATCATTACCCATTGCTATTATCATCATCATTTTAATCAGTTTTATCATCGTCTGTAATATTACCATAATGATGATGATGATGATAATATATGTGATTTGTAATGCGCCAAATCCACTCGGCAGAGTGCCCAAGGCGCAGTGGAAGAAAGAAAGAAAGAAAGAGAAAAGTACAAATATAATAGTAATAGATTCAGGAACAATTAAGATTAGGAAGCATTGAATAGACGAGTCTTAAGGAAACATCAATATTACTACCATTATCTTCTTTACTATCATCCTCATCATCATAACTTTCAATGTCCATCATCATCATTATTGAAGGGAGTTAAGTTTGAATGTATTTTATCATACTTATGGAAGTACGTTAAAGAGCGATTGTAAATCTGTGACGTTCTAGAGTATATTACAAAATAATACTCGTACAAGCATTTTGACCAATAAGTGGGTTGACGTCATTTCGGTCGATCTCCAAGCTTTAAAATTTAAGATGGGACGCCATTTACAGACGACATTATTTTTACAGATCAAGCAAATTTGAAAGTATTTCGGCTTATGAAAAGATGCGAGGTTTCAAAGTAAAATGAATTTATAAGTGAGCAAAATCGTTACACTGTTACTTACTTTGTCTATATGCCACAGCATCACTTCGATCTTCCTGTGCTCTCCTGTGCCTTAGTAGATGAGCCATTATCTCTTGGACTTGATGAATTACTATGTATACTCTTCCCACTGGAGTGTCTTTGTCTCTTTTCTGACTCCTCCCTACTCCTAAGACCACGCCCAACTCCATTACCTGTACTACTGACGCGCCGCCCTCCTTTGCTACTACTGGTCCCGTTTGCCCCTCCACCTCCTCCTCCCTTGTCCCCATTGGCAACGCCTTTCTCTGATGATACACTTCTTGAGTTGCCATCGAGTTCATCATCGTCTCTGCCAGGGATAGTATTAGCGTTGTTTCCGCTAGTAACGGTTCGTTTCTTAGATCGTTCTTTTCCATTTGATGTTATTTGGTTTTGCTCCCTGATCGGTGATGAGGTATTTGTTGAAATAGTTTCACCTTTGCTCACTCGCCTCGCCCTTCCTTGCAAATTCCTATCTGAAGATTTCTCAGAAGGAGGTTTTATTTCATTCGAGGGGAGGTCTCTTTTGGAAGTACTGTTTTTCTTTTGCCTTCCACCCTGCTGGGGAGCAGGGCTAGTAAAACTAAGATTGGTTTTACCATCTCCTTGTGAATATTTTTGGTAATGTCTTGGGGAGTATTCCTTATGAGCTTCTGCATATTCCCGTTCGTTCCGTGGTGACACCTTCGCGTCACTTCCGGGCGTCGTAGACTTCAGAGCATGAAAATCTTCCGCCCTCCCCAAAGACAACTGAAATTGTGATATTGCAGTCTTGCTATCGGCCGATTCATTAAGATCAAACAGGCCATTGTCTTCTCCTTTTAAAGGCATGCTACTGTCTGTATTAAAACTATCTTCCTCGCTACTTTGTACGACGCTAAAGAGTGGTGGGAGGTAAGGTGGAGGACGCCTGCTGCCTCGTAACTTTTCCTCAGACGCGAAGTCTGCCACCTCAATGTCTCCACCATCCTTACTTCCTCTAGAACTGACCTGAAGCTGTAGCCCATTGGACGTTGGAAACAGCACAGGAACATTAAACGATCTGCTGAGTGTCGATCTGTCAAGTGTTGACCTATCGGTGACGGATCCATCACTTCCTTCGGCCCAGGAAGAACGAACTCCTGGGATACGGTTCCGAAGGCCATTCTCTGTTATTGCATTTTCCCGACGACATGCGATAAAGTGTTTGCATTCTTTCCAGGATTCTGGCCAGGCGACCAGAATGACCACCGGAACCAAGAAGTCATAGATAAATCTTAAGCATGTGAAGATTGTCCATACCACCCCAGGGATCATCGTTACCCCAGAGTACACATAGATCATTCCTAAGATATGAAATGGCCCTATTAGCAAACACCACAAAAATATCAAAACACCTACTGGTTTCGCGTGACTAAGTTCTGTAGCTTGCCCAATGGGTCCAGTTAGTTCGCCATACCCTGCTTCAGCTAAAACGTTATCCCTTGCGTTTGTTTCAGACGCCAATGCCACAATATAGATATAGCAACACATTATTGTCACCCACGGGGCTATGTTGCATAATAATGAATAGATAACATTGTATGCTAAGTTGTTTTTGTACTCGACAGAGCAAAGATACCTGTCTTCGAAATAGTCACTTTCTACGGACGTGACGACGATGGCCAGGGTAAAAGCCATTGAATGGACCCATGCGTATCCAGATATCAAGTTAGCTCTCACCCCAACAGTCTTCCTGATGTAACTATCTGAGTATTTCAAGGACAGCATCCTGTCCAAGACTAGTAGCATCAGACTTAGGATAATCTGGGTATGTATTAAATTACCGATGAAAGAAGTAACGTTACATAGGAAAGTAGAATCCAGCCATACTCTACCGTCAGAGAGCATCGCTCCTATGACGAAAGGAGCATTGAAGAGGCAATCACACAGGACTGTGATGGCAAGGTTGTTTAAGAAGGTGTAAAGTGCTCGATCGTGAAAGCATTTATGTCGTAAACCAGCGATGACTCCAAGGTTTCCGATCAAAGCCAAAGCGATAATGATGATCATCAAAACACCAGCAAAGATCCTCAAATCACTGTCCGTGTATGCTTCCGATGACGGTTGCACGATCGCACTCGTAGTCGGAGAATCCAACTTGGCCGTACTCAACCCTTCATCCGTTGTCGACAGGGTGACAAATTGCGTCACCGTCGTACTTGATACATTCGACAAAATGCCCGTTACGGTCGTTACGTTCCATAACGTCACATTAATGGTTGTAAAGTTTCCTTCATCAATTAAAGTGCTTGTTTCGTTATCACCACTCCCCCACACTTCCGTCGTTGATTCAGTCGTCGTGTCCATGGTAATGTCTCAATAAAATGATTGCATTTTAACACAGCCATTACTGGCAAACCAAAGTGATGACTCTCATGTCGACAAGGGAACAACCACTGTCTGCCCTTGAATTTTGCATTTACTATGTCCCCTATTGATTAATCGATGTCTTCCACAATGACATTGAGATGAAGGGCTTAATAGTCGAGGATGTAGGTCAATGTTTGCAAAATATATCAAAAGCGAATTAAAATAATTTCACTCAGAATATGTTTTTGTTTATCTCAGAAATATGAGATTGCCCCAGCAATGTTGTTTTAATAGAATGGTTAAACGGGTACATCATTACCTACTCCCAACCGCTCCTAAATGCTCTCCGGTTTGTGATGGTATGTAGATGATACCTCAAATTTCATGATAGTATCACGAATTTGCTATACAGGTGCGTATTCCACTTTCCAGAATGATTTTAATCGTAGCGAGAACCGATATAGAAACTATGTACTCCAACTCAACAACTGATCCCTTTCACCATTGCCGTCTGCGATGTCACAACTTGGTATGTAGAATTATCGATTTCTTAATGCCACGGATCACAATTGTGTCTTCCACTTCTCCTATTCCACCGTATACTTTGCTCAAATTCACACTTTCCCTTCAGTCATTGTTGTTAATGAATCTCCAGTTATAGTTTAGCTGATCTTGTGGTTGTATGCTACCCCAGATTTTTATTTGAACACAGTGGGGAAATATGTTTTGGTAGTATATCGTCTGCTAATGCGTGTCATATCCCGCGGGATTCTCCATTGTCATGACGTTATTTACTTCAAGTTCCACCCGCCTGTAAATAGCAATGTTCAATAGCCGTACGTACACTCTGATATAGAGTTGAAAGATATCAATGCATAGCATTGTGTACAGTGGAGATTCGCCGGTACGGAGGGTTACGTGGGACGCCATTTGCATGACAACAAGAACGAGGCGCCGAGAGCAAAAGGCGCCAGGCCATATAGACACTAGAAAAACCGCAGCGTATTATTACACACTCGGAATCACCCATCCCTCACTCTACTATGGACAGACATTAACACACAATAATATAGACTGCTTGTAATTATCCGAGATTGTCAGTACTATTACGATATATATACGTCAAAGTAAATCATTCGTGACGATGATCGAATAGATTGATTGGCTATTGGGATCTAACACGGAGTAGACTTTTGACATATCAAAAAAAAACAATCCCGCAGATACAGAATCGCACACATCATGAGTTTGTTGTGAATATTAAAAACAAGTTTAAAACGTAACCTATTAAATCTGCTAATAGGCACCATTTCGCAAGTTCTTCATTTGCCCGTGGTAAAAAATAGTATTACCATACTGCTAAAGCCCGTGCTAAAGGCAAGCAATAAAAAATAAATAGAATAGAAATTCAAGATCTTGGGAAATGGAGCATCATGATTTTGCTGTACACCTTAATGTTTTTTTTTCTACAAGTAATCTTCTATTTTGCTGTCAATAACGGTTCACAACTGAAATACTTTATAATTAATTGAATTATCTTCAATCCAATGCATTTCAAAATACTATTTTTTTCAAATTTTGTATGAACAAGATTTTAGATTAAACAAATGTCATTTTAAAAAGCAACAAACATGGCCAACCTGTTGCTCATATCCTTCAACTTTGTGATTGATCTATTTTCCCTCTCCAGACTAGACCACCCTTATGCTGAGTATTGTGTGAATACTCATCACTCTCCTCTGGGAGTAATAGTCGGGTCAAATCCCTTTGGAGTGAATTGTAATTCAATCAGAGAGTAAATTTCAGCTTCTACTGGAGTGAAGTGTGCATCTTTAAAACACATTCACTCCTAAAAAAGGTAAATTCCAATAGAGTGATTAGGGACCAGGTTGGCCCTTTTTGCATTTAGAGAGTATGTATATTCTGTACTCATCTGCATCATGTGTATTTCGAAATTAATAAACCATGAAACGAATAGCAGTTTCCCTTTCTTAACCGATATCCTTGTTTTTTCTCTTTCTCGTCCGTTCTTCTTTCTTCTTTAACTTTTTTTCTGATACACTTCTCCTTTTAATCCACTTCTTTTCCCGCTTTGTCAAAGTTTTCTTCACATTCTCTATCCCACTCTTTCCCCATTGTCCTTTCCTTTTTTGTTACTTTGTCTTGTATTGCTTCCTTTCTCTTTCTCTCTCTCTCCTATGATTATATAATAATAATTATTATGTACACATATAAATAATGTAAACACACACACATATATATTTGGGTCTATGCATTTTTGCCAACGATGGTGTGTGTGTGTATTATATAATACATGTATTATATAATATATGTATGATATAATATATATATGTATATATAATATATATATATATATATATATCTCCCTTATGCCTCTCTTCTCACCAACCTCACACGAGGCTATGTTGCTAAATTGATCAGGAATTGTTGAATTCCCTGATCATACCAAAAAACTGTCTTTGAACATACACAAATTTGTAGAGTGATAGTATACGATCTTGAGTGCATGGAGGTATCATTATGATCAAGGAGCTTCCAACACAGCTCCTTGATATGATCAATACATGATTGGCGTTGCAATGAGCGCACGCTGCTCTCGTTGAGCGCTCGCCTGCATGACCAATAGCAATAAATATCAATCGCTATGACGTCATCAGGTCATTGATCGGAACATGAATATTCATCAGGAAAAATGCTTTGTTCCCTGTTTTAGTGCTTGCGGTGTACAAATTTGTAGATGATTTGTATTTTTTGGTTCTGTTTGGTTTTTTTTTATTAGATGTACGCTTTATTTGAATAATGTTAGTATTATTCTACCTAAAAAATATACTTTAAGATGTTTTTTTTGTGAACGAACTTTATATTTTGATACTTTAAGGGGAATGGTCGTTAACACTTAACTGTTATTTGTGTGTTATTGGAAATGTACGAGTAGGCTGAGATAGGACAAGTAAGCATACTTACCTGGCGCAGGGGTCGCATTGATCAAGAAGGATGCACCCCCAGGGCGAGGCTTGCCATTGCACTCCGGCTTGCTGAACCTTGCGATTCCCCCAAACGTGGGGAACTCGGGCGTATAATTTATGGTAGCGGAGATCTGCGTTCGCGCTATCTCCTACAACTTAAATGAAAAGAAAGAACTACTAAACAGAACATCTTACCATTGTAAAGAAACATCCGAAATTCTTGCACCAGTTCCATTAAGCTTTTTTACTCCGTATTTCCGAGAACCTATAAACGATAGCTAGGTCTAGAAATTGAATATAACTAATCATTTAATATTTAGTTTTCTACCGAAGTTACAAACACATAATGCAGAAGGTGAAATTATTTGAAGTTAAGATTTTTTAATCTAATCAAAATTGCATGAGAAAATAAAAAACAATGATTTTCTGTATCATAAGCATTTTTAAATAATCTAATATTTTGCTGTCAATAATGGATAATTAAGTAAATTATCTTCATTCCAATTCATTTCAAATTACTATTTTCTCAAATTCATTACCAAAATGCATCATGTGTATTTCGAAATTAATAAACCATGAAATGAATAGTAGTTTCCCTTCCTTAACTTATATCCCCTTTTTCTCTTGCTCGTTCGTTCTTCTTTCTTCTTTAACCTTTTTTTTCTGATATACTTCTTCTCCCTCTCCTTCTTTTCCCACTTTGACAATGTTTTCTTCACATTCTCTATCCCACTCTTTTGTCATTTCCTTTCTTGTTTGTCTTGTATTGCTTCCTTTCTCTTTCTCTCTCCTATGATTATATAATAATAATAATGTACACATATAAAATGTATACACACCCTATTTGGGTCTATGTAGTTTTGCTAATGATGGGGGGTGTGTGTGTGTGTTGGTTGGTGAGAAGAGAGGCATGTGAAGAAATAAATATATATATTTATACATATATATATATATATATATATATATATATATATATATATATATATGTATATATTGTGAGCTTTGTATCACTGTGATGACAAATTTACTTGTACCAAACGCTCTTGAGGTGTGAGTATGAACATAATGAGATGAGGTCAACTCAAAAGATGACACAGGACACCAGAAGAGTGTCCTGCGTCAACTTTTTGAGTTGACCTCATCTCATTATATATGTATATGTGTATATATATATATAGAGAGAGAGAGAGAGAGAGCATTGAGCACTTTGCACAATCATCGGCATCTACACATCTAAGGATACATATTTTATATATACACAACAAAAAAAGTAAGTCCCCCCCTTGAACAAATATCAATAATTTCGTAACCGTTTCTTTTATATATTTTTACATGAGCGTGTAGGAAATTTTATGAGCTACCATCTGGGTAAATGTTATGGACATATTTTACGTCATGCTTCAGTGAGCACCGTCAGAAGGCAAAAATGTCACTTTTCAAAAGTCACAAGCCAAATATCATGACTTTGATTGCATTTTATTAGAACTGATTCCACATTCTCATCATGAAATAAAGTCAGAAGGCTTGTAAAAGCAAGGAGCTTCTTTCTAAAAGACGATACAACTTTTGGGCTAAATTTCACGGTTGAATAAACACAAGTCCAAATTTTGCTATAATTGGATATACACATGCATTTTTATCAATAAAAATGATAGCATATGATGACAGTTATTTTTGGGAAGTGTATCTTCAACAATATTCATCGTTTCACGGTTCAATGAACATTTATTGAAAATAAAAAATACGATTTTCAATTATCATAGGCAAGGAGTTGTGTAGAAAATAACCACCTACGAAATATCATATCTCAAAATAATTCCGTTCAAAAGTTACATCAATTTGATTTAGGGGGGACTTACTTTTTTGTTGGGTATAGTTCTTCCTTATGCCTAAATTGATCATACCAGGAATAGTTAAATTCCCTGGTCATACCAAAAAACTGTCTTCGAACATACACAAATTTGGAGAATGATTGTACGATAGAAGAAGCTGCAGCAATTTTATCCCGGCGATTGAGGAGTTTGCCTGTAGTAACAGGAAGAAGGAGAATATATCTCGATCCTTGGTACGATCTGGAGTGCATGGAGGTATAATGATCAATACATGATCGGCGTTGCAATGAGCGCACGCTGTTCTCTTTGAGCGCTCGCCTGCATGACCAATAGCAATAAATATCAATCGCTATGACGTCATCAGGTCATTGATCGGAAACATGAATATTCATCAGAAAAAAACACTTTGTTCCCTGTTTCAGTGCTTGCGGTGCACAATTTTATAAATAATTTGTATTTTTTGCTTCTGTTTTGATTATTTTGATTAAATGTACGCTTTATTTGATTAATCTTAGTATTATTCTACCTAAAAATTATACTTAGATGTTTTCTTGTGAATAAACTTTATTTTATTGGACACTTTAAGGGGAATGGTAGTTAACTCTTAACTGTTATTTGTGTGTTATTGGAAATGTACGAATAGGCTGAGATAGGACAATAAAGCATACTTACCTGGCGCAGGGGTCGCATTGATCAAGAAGGATGCACCCCCAGGGCGAGGCTTGCCATTGCACTCCGGCTTGCTGAACCTTGCGATTCCCCCAAACGTGGGGAACTCGGGCGTATAATTTACGGTAGCGGAGATCTGCGTTCGCGCTATCTCCTATATTCCAACATGAAAAGAAAGTTCCAATGACATTTAAAAATGATAATTCAGGAGTCAGGACAGCACTTTCCAATACCTATTAAAAATATCTGAAATTCCAGGGCCAATTCCATTAAGCTCCGTACTGATTTCCGAGAACAGTCATTTAAAGAATAGCTGTCTATATATAAATTGCATATAATTTTGCATTTTTTAATTACAGTTTTTTATCAAATGACAAACGCATATAATGCAGAAGGGGGAAATTATTTGAACTTTAGATTTCTTAATCTAAACAAAATTACATGAGTGAATTTCACCAAAAAAGATATTTTTTTTATTCCTTGAATGCAATTGGGTAGACAAGTCGAGGATTGTATGTACGCCAACTACATGATTTATGCATGTGTGTTGGTGGCTGTGCAATGAGCAAAATATTTTGCGGTGCAGTACATGGCAAGTATGTGGCTAAAGTGTTTTAAGATTTGCGAGATAGCGAAGCGATATAGCGAAAACTTTATCTCAGTTTTTCAAAATGAAAATCTCAGTTTGTGATACGTTTATCAAAATATTGCACAATATAACATTATATTTCCCCGTTTTTTTCTTCTGTTTTCTTTTTGTATGGGTCTGTGTGTGTATGCAACATGTAAGCATATAGATATCAGGGTCCTGGGAACGACCTTTTTTTTTACTGGGGTGCTGATGTAAATTTGAAAAGCAAAATAAAAATAGTTACTACAAGATGAAGGTCATTATCGTTACATTTTTTTCACACCTTCCAGAATTCTAGGGGGTGCTGCCGATGGAGAATAATACGCTCAGCACCCCCGTTTCCCAGGACATGGTCCATATTATGTAAACATAAAGTACATGCATTTTTTTTAGTGACACCAGCACCGATTTACTTTGCTCTTTTATAAGTTTTAGTTTTTGCATTTTTGTATGAAAGAATTAAGGATAATTTACCAAAGAAAAAAAATACAATTTTTATCAGTTTAGGCCAACAGCATTTGACCAATGATCGCTACATTGTCACTGTCATGTTTAGGGCTCATGGGATGTCTTTATTTTGTCATGCACCTAGTTTTCCGAACCCGTTGCCATTCAAGCAATACGAGCGAGCTAAGCGAGTGAGGAAAAACACCAGTCGGAGAATTGGTTTGCTTTGCTTTCACTCACTAGCGTACCTACGGGAGGGCCAGACTGCCCACCCCCTGACGAGTCACAACCCATGCAAGGGACCTATTCCTGCCCCCGGGCCCCTCCCCCCCCCCTGACGAGATTTTTTTACGGTACGAAACCCTATATTTGTGGTTAAAGACCCTTTTTTTTCTTGTTAATTTTTTTTGGTACGAAATCCTTTATTTGTGGTTGAAGACCTTTTTTTTTTGGCTTGTCAAAATTTTTGGCGGACGAATTTGCCCCCCCCCCTTCTGGAAAATCCTATAGGTACGCCACTGATCCCCTTTTTTTACCCTTTTAGATTAATTTGTTCTTTTATTTTTCTTTACATTTGTTTTTTCTTCTTCTTTAACATCCCTTTCAGCTCCATCATTTTTATTGAAAATGTCACACCCACAACGTACTCGAGCGCAGCCCCTGTCTGCAACATTAATTCCTAATCATATTGGTTATTATAATCAAACAGAGGTACCCTAAATGTAGGTACCCTATATACATAAACTAACAATAAAAATCAGCAATTGTTAAAAAAGTATTCAGAAATGGAGTTGGATGTGTTTCGGTAACAATCGCGAAGAAAGACAACCAGTAAACTTAAAAGATATTTCAATATTTTAATGCTTAATCATTTGGTCACACAAAATCATTAATTTTTCTATTCAATTGTTATCTGATTTCTTTAAAGTCATATATTTTCAGTGAGTCTCAGTTTGTCGAGTTCAACTGATCTTGATTCAGGCTGTTGATAACTCCCTTTCAATTCAATCACAAACTGTGACACGGAAAAATGCACGCTTGACATCAGGTTCAATGGGGTCGTACGTACCGCACATCAGATAGCTATAAAGAAATCAAAGAAAGACAGAAATATTAATTAAAAAGCACTTAAGAAAACTTTAACCATGTTCATGCTTGGGATTGATACCGTTTACTTCGATAGTTTGTTTCTGTTCCTAGCCACGGTCCCCTGGCTGCTATTCTTTCAAGCATTTGGCTTACGATAGCTGGTCACTGCATTTTGTTTTATTTGTTATTGCTTATACTAGTTACGTGTATATATTTTTATGTAAATTATTCTCCTTTTTATGTAATTGTCACAATTTGTCATTCTATCATTTATTTTTGTATTTGTTTATCTGCATTATGTACTGTGATTCATGTATTGAATTATCAATAAATGCAGAAACGCCTGCAAAAAAAAGAAAATGAAAATTAATGAATTTATAATTCCTTAAAAAATAGATGTAGGCCTTAATTTATATGCGACCTTATTGGCGGTGGCGGAGGGAAGATATTATCTATAATCAATAACATATTTAATAAAATATCAATAATGAAAACAAACAATAATTGTAATGCAGTTTATAGTTGTTTCTCGGTATTAATCAAGTTTTTTGGAAAACTGAGTGACGATTTATTTTTCAATCTCGAAATTAACTACATTTTATTAAGTTTTCATGTTCGCTTCTTAAATGATATCTCAATGTACTGCATTCTTTCTAAAAAGCTACCTTTCTTCGCTTTCGGCGGAATCGACTTCGATCCTATGAATGAAGAGCTCTGGTCGCTCAATGAACTCCCACTTCCACGGGGCATAGAATGCAGCATCGTAATCCCACTCGAGATAAAGATGACTAGGATTGATCACGTGATGTGACGACACGCCCATGTGAAGATACTTGGTTAGTGGGTCGTAGAACCGGTAGTCACTAATGTTCAAGCAAAGAAAAGAATATATATATATATATATATATATATATATATATATATATATATATATAGTTTGATTTGTTCACTGAAGTTTTTTTTTATTTAACCCCCTTAATCTACACCTAAAGTATTTTATTTGGACCTGAATTTAACATCTTAATTTTACTGAATCAATGGGGAAATATGAATGATATGAAGTTATGAACATACATTTGGCTTAAAGAATATTGCCAGCTTTCTGGGAATAAAGGTTTAAGATATTTGGCTTGTATTCATGTGCATGTATTGAATTATGTGTAATTTTAAGGAATAAATTGAGCAATTATTTTCTTTAAAGTAGGTATATGAGCATTCCAAGTGTTGCTAACTCATATAGTAGTAATTGTAAATAATTCATTATTATTCAAGCACAGTTGAGCATGCTTGTTGCTTATACCCTTTTTACACAGGCTATCGCTAACCCCGTACTTTTTTTTCCTTTTCACACATGCCAAATTGTTATTGCTAACCCCGGATAAGGAATGCTTGCTTTTCACACACGAAACTCGCTAACCCCGGACTAGTGGTAGCTCATGCTTTAAATACATTTGTCGATCATTCGTAGTACTTCACTCGTTTTACACACGCTAAAATTTCCTTAACCCCGTACTATAGGTGGGGCTAAATTGCCATTTGGCCCCCCTTAAGTACGGGGTTAACATGGTTAAGGTTAGCCCACTTTCGTTTTACACTAGTGATCTTAACCCGTACTATCGCTCTTAGCACCGCAATTGCTGGGATAACCCTGCTTTTTTGCAGGGCAAAATAATCCCGTACTAAAGGTGGGGTTAGCCCACTTTGCAAAAATGCTGTGTAAAAAGAAAGTGGGCTAAGCTTAACCCCGTACTATAGGTGGGGCTAAATGGCAATTTAGCCCCACCTATAGTACGGGGTTAAGGAAATTTTAGCGTGTGTAAAAAGGGTATTAGATGTAACCTTACAGATATAATCATTATTGTTTTGCTTTATTGTTTACCTAATTTTTAAATCTGACGGCCGAAAATTGACAAATCCGAATCAAGAGATTAATATTAATGCAAAAGCCTGTAAGAATACTGTGCTACTCCTTATTTTGAGGAGTTTGTCTGCAAGTTTTCAGGGGCTACGCCATACCCCCCCTAAAAAAAACATGACCACACTGTGAAAAAAAAGAGTAAATTTACGTTGGTCATTTTTTTGTTGGGTAATATATACGTTGGTTATTGTTTTGTTGGGCATTATGTGCCCAATACTTAGGCAAATTTTTACTCTGCCGCTGCCAAAATACAGATGTCCAATTGTTGGGCTAGTAATTGCCCTGCTGAGTGGTAAATGTTGCGAAACTTTACGATCACGAGTTGCGCTTGCAGCATGCTACACACGGTCGATAAGATATGGAGGAGCTTCTAGATGACTGGGGGCTGGGGAGCCTCGCTGAATCTTTCATAGATGAGTTGCTTAAACGTTTTTTTAATTTTTTTATTTTGGACTTTACGTTAAGCATAATTTGTAAGGAATTTGTCAGAATAGGCCTACATACATGACATATATCTGACGCTGTTTTGTTTTTGCTTCACTCACTTGAGATATGCACTTGCACTTGTATGCAGCGTTATTGTGCATGCAAAGCACTTTCGGATAAGGTCTCCGGATCGACACGGACCAGGTACACGAAGTGAGTGTAGGCCTTGCCCAGATGTTGGGTTAATAACTTTATTAAAAAGTTGGGCAAATTAATGTCCCCCAAAATGTAGTTCAAAATATTACCCAACAGTTGGGCACATTAATGCCCCAACAACGTTGGGTAAAATATTGCCCAGTAGTTGGTAGGGTTGACTATCGGCCCAACGTTGGGCAAAATATTGGGTAAAATATTGCCCAATTTTTTCACAGTGCAGGTGTATATCTTTAGCAGTTTAGATTACAATTTTTTTTTTAGAAAATAACCGAGCTCCCGTTTGATTTTTCTACATCTAGGATAGGCTATCAACCCCATGCATTCCAACTTGTTCGAATGAACATATTATTTTTAATGGTACTGGAATTGAATTTTATTTGCAATGAACATGATAAAAATGTCCTCGCTGTATATGAAATTAGGACATCATTTTCCTTTGAGACTATTTTAAACCAAGATCCCATGGCCTAGAGCATAATGTATTATTTAAAGGGTAAACTCACGGTGAGAGTGCGATATCTTCAGTTTGTCCATTGTCGCCGACTAGAGAGATAGTCATCATCCCCTTGAACTTCTCAGCTTTTCTTCCATCATCAATGTATACTCCAAAACGATACTGAAATCCTGTCAAAATCATTGGGTATTAAAATCATTATCATCAATGATTCATCTTCATACCTACTACCATCATGACCATTCATCATTATCACCATCATCGTCATCAGTGCCATGTCCCTATCATCACCGGCATCATCTTTCCTTCTTTACCCTGCACTACCACCAGAAATCACCACAGATAGTCATCACTGTCATCATATACCACCAACACCATCATTGTCATAATCATCATCATCATCATCATTATCACCATCATCACCATCATCATCAACATTACCGCCACATCATCATCATCACCACCACCACCACCATCATCATCATCACCATCACACCAACACCATCATCATCATTACCATCACCATCATCATCACCATCATCATCATCATCATCACCATCACAATCATCATTAACATCATCACCATCTACATCACCACCATCATCATCATCGTAATCATCACCGTCATCATCATCATCATATACTTAATAATAATCATCATCACCATCATCATCATCATCATTATCACCATCATCATCATCATCATCACCACCACCACCATCATCATCATTACCCCTACCACCACCACCACCACCACCACCATCATCATCCCCATCATCACCATCGTTACGTAAATCCTACCGCAATAAGGATCTTCGGCCAGGGTATTCTCCTGAAACACCAATTCTTGCACCCCTTCCTCGGGGGCGTACTGGTCGGCCTTCCATCCCATTTGGGCACGGGGTGTGTCTTCGAAGCAGAGCCCTTCATTATAATCTGACCATTCACGGGTGCATTCGAATGCCAGGTAAGGGCACTCCCGCTCCCCTGGGTTGATCGAGTCCATGAAGAGATAGACGGCCCTGATATGATTGCAAGCAATGTAATCTATCACTCCTAAAAGAGTGGAAGAGAAACAAAATCTTTAAATTACAAAATAACGTCGGGTCTAACATATACCATGTCATAATATATTAGTCTAATTTCATTGTCGAGTGTTAAACCCCCGTCGCTAGCACAATGCATCGATGGCTTGATTAAAAAAAAAACTCGATTCATAAATAAAGTAATGATATAAAAGGACAGGTAAAAAGATAGCGGGATGTTTGGATGAATACAATTTCTATGAGTGTAAACACAATTATTGTGCAAAATAAATAAAACTGCATAAATTGATAATGACAATAATTACTTATTAAGAAAATTAGCATGAAATACGTGGAGAATAAGAAGAGATAGCTCACCACCCCAGATTCTTCCATTAGCGAAGATTGAACCAATGATACGAAGATCACAACCAGGCTGAGCTCGACCACTGTTCGGATAGAAATCGACATGACCCGTCGAGCTGTACATTCCCAAACCTATACCAGAAAGATTTGTCGACACCAGGTTAGTGCTATACATCCCTATTTCTATACACACAGAATATAGGTTAGTGTTATCCCTATAACAGACAGAAAGTCGACATCGGATTAAGTGTTTTATAGGCCTAAACGCATTCTCAAACCTATACCCGACAGAGTTGTCAACATATAGTGTTGACAAAAACTGACATTGGGTTTAATATACATGTACATGTACATCCTTACACATTTAAAATACAGAATGTCGACATCTGGTAGAAGTCATATATCCATTAACTATAACATAAATTGTCGACGTTGGGTTAGCGCTATACTTACTAAAGTATAACAGACCGAATGTCGAGATCAAGTTACTAGTATTGTAATACGAGAGAATGTCAAAATTTGAGCTGATACATATCCCAATACCAAGTAAAGAATTGTCGACATTAGGTAAGTGTTATGCCAATGACAGACAGAACGTCGACAGTTAATTAATACTTCATGGAACCAAATTTTATTTCAGTAGATGAGTAGCAGACCAACCACCTAAGGGTACGACAGGAGACTCCATATAGTTTTGGCGTTATCTATCTCCCAGATCGTAGACTTTCATCACTATGGCAAAGGTCAATGTCGATTAATTTACCCAGTTTATAGAGCGGGTCAGTATCGGTATGAATGACGTCAACAAAGTCAGCATCAGAAGCATCAAGTCGAACCCTTGGGTCACAGTCGTCAAAATATGGACCGGCAGGGTCAAGACCTCGGAGAGAGAGAGAGAGAGAGAGAGAGAGAGGGGGGGGGGGGGAAAGCATTTTCAACTAAATTTATTAAGAACATGGGTATTTCGTAGAACTAATAATTATTATGAAGTAATTCAATTCATTTTTTTTTTCAATTTAACGAAACACTTTTTCTTCCGATTGACATTTCTTCTAATATCATATAAAATATACAAATCAGTAAGGTAGTAATAAATCAATGAATGTAAATACAGTATCAATGTACATGGAAGAAGGCGTGACATTCCGGAAAGCATGTGCTTGCGTTGGGATACACCTGTAAAAACATACTAACAACATAAAGGACTAAACAAGGGGAAATGAATAGAAGGAGATAAGAAAAGACACAGAGAAACGACCAAGTAGTAAAAATACACCTTATTCTTAATAAATTTAGTTGAAAATTGATGGATGAAAGTTAACATGGATGTGACAAAATATCTCTTTTTAAATATTCAGCCAAACTAATCTATAATTTATTTGTTTACATCGTAGATATTTCGAATTTATAGGGTTTTTTAATGTACATATAGAATGAATAAACATTTAGTAGCTATTTATGCATTATTCGTTTATTTGTTTTTCGATTTACAACTATCAATGTTTTGCAAAGTTCTTGTTTTCGGTGAATACTTACCAAACAGGACATAAACATGAAAAGGTAAACAGGAAGAAAACGAACGATGAAAAACGGGAAGATACTCTTTAATAAGATTTTTATCTAATGTATGAAGAACGAAAATAAATTATTGTCCTCTTACCTGTGATTCTACCGATGTTTGGAACAATAGCGCCCGCTATACCGGCAGCGTGTGCACCCAGACTGTGGCCAATGATATGAAACGTATTTGGTCCAACCGCCTGGGTTCTCTGTAATTATTAACAATGATCATTTCAAACATGGAGAAAGAAAACTATAAATAGTCAAAATAATGACATCTGACACTGGCATAAAAATGGAGGTCCGTAGGAGACTGCCTCCTCCCTCTCCAAAAGCTCAAGACCCCCCCCCAAAAAAAAAAAATAACTATAAACAATATTAGAAAAAAGGAGAAAGATTTGTAAAACGAAAGGACGAGGGTGAAGTGAGGTATAACTCTTCTGAATATGATTTCCAAAATATTACCAAATTATATTTTGATTACAAAATTATGAAAAATTTTGTTCGCTGGCGAATATTTTATTTCAATTTCGCCCAATGAATCGTGTTGTGCCCCTCTCCATTTTGGCACTCTGCCAATGAGAAGTGACTCTTGTGTAGATCACTGTTCGAGCAACGTCAAGCAGTGTATTATTATAGATAATAGATAGATTATATAGTGGCAAAAATTGCAACTGCCTTCATCAGTTCTTGAATTGAATATCTTTATTTGAAATATATTATATTTTATAAAACATTACATTTTATTTTCTTTTGATTGTTTTTATCCTTTTTAATATCGCAATATCCAATTTGACGTTTCATTAATTTGTTCAAAGTTTTAATATTTTTTATGATTTTCAGTCATAGTCGGGCCTATTGTTACGATTGTTTCTGTTATAATATTATGTTCATCATCGCTTTGGGCTTTCACCACCTGACCTATCAGCATGAAAACTCCCGTCGAAAAATAGTAAACTAAAAAGAAAGATATTGTTATTAAGTTACCTGAATCATATCGAAAAGGTAAGCAATCTCAGCACCGACCACCCTCACATTCCCGACTGCCACATCGTAATCATCCTTTATCACACCTGGTCTCCAGTCGATGGTGATCACGTTATAGTCGCCTTCGATCAGGATTTCGTTCGTCATATCATCCATCCAGTCGACATCGGATCCCGCTACGAATCCGTGGATGATGACCTTGGTTTTCTTCCATGGCTTGAAATCAGATCTAGGGCGGAGAGGATGACTGTGGTAAGTCTTGGGAGAATTATTGGTGATGCACAAGCGTTGGTCTGCTTATGGGAGTCAGCAATGGTGGATCTAGGGGGGGGGTGTTAGGGTTCGTTTACCCCCACCGCGGACTCCCTGAAAATAACATTTCAGAAAAGGAGTGTGTCACCGTGAACAAACTCTGATACTGTCCTTCTCTGTTTACCCGAGTCGCCCAGCTGAGTGGCGGATCGACGAGGGGGGGGGGGGGGGGTAGGACGCATGACGTTGCAGCTCATCGTTACATTGGGTCAAACCAACTTGTCAAGCCCCACTCTTCATGCTCTAAGCAAAAAAAGCTAGATCCACCACTAGAGTGGGATGACGGAGGACAGGATCGTCAGTTCAAAGCAGATTTAAACTTGACAAGATAAAGTTTTATGTAAATATATCGTGAGGTTCATTAAAAAATATACTCACGCATAAATAGTGTCTTCATCGTAGGTGCTGAGTTCTTGATAGCCACCCTGCAGGTCCCGGGTTCGAAGCCTGAAGGTGGTCCCTAGCTCAGCGCGCGATTCGGGGAGATGGTCCACAGGGCGGTCCTCGGCGTGATAGAAAGGATACTCGTCACTCACTAAGCAACCGATTTGCTCATAACATACCTCTCGACCTATATGAACATAAGATGGGTTAGGATTCGTGGCAACGATAATGTTAGTATGTTTACCGAACTGAAGGAGAAGTCGACCCCAACAAATAGTTGATTGAAAAAAAAGAAAAATAATCAAAAGAGCAAACGCTGAAAATTTCATCAATCTCTGATGTAAAATAAGAAATTCATGACATAAGTTTTTTTGAATTTCACAAAATATATGCACATTCCGATCGGCATGCAATGTGGGAACCGAGATAAACCATCCAATTTCTTTTAATATGATGTATTTTATTTTTCTCATCATTGCGAAGTGAAAAAAAAGTTTTGTTTTTCACTGAAAATGTGGCATTGCCATAGTTCACTACATTTTCCAACATCAACCCTTTGTGGTTCAATCAAGAAGGTCCTTATTGTCATGTCTTAAAATTTTGAAATATTATATCAATTACAATAAAAATATTTGGAATAAAACAGAAAAAAAGAAATCAGCGACATTAATTGCATACCACCAACATGATATAGGCATTGAGGTTTATATGAAAATAAGCGAAAATCTCAAAATGTCATACCGCCTTTTTTTATTTTACAACACGTCCGGCTTCGATGAAATGTTCAGTATTTTGCTAGTTTGATTTTTTCTCTACTGATACAAATCAACTCTCGTCTGGAGTAGGTTTGACCTTTGAATAAAGTTTTTGACTTTAATCATTAATCCAATTTCATGACTATAATTCAACTTACCCGCAACAAGTGTTGCAGTGAACAAAATCGCTAGATACCACATTTTCAGTCTCCTAGTCTCACCAGTTATAAAGGTATACTGATGATGTCTTCCAAAACGAATTTATTATTACAGTATAATCGAATCAACATCTCATATTTTGCTTTCCGCCTTCGTGATTAATTATGTGAAATTAGCATTCGTTTCTAGATAACAGCGATATGTAAATATACCATTATTTACATCCTCTTGAATTTGTATATACATTTTAGCTTGTATCAGATGTACCCTGCTCCTATGATACGGTGGAGTGGAAACTTGTACAGGTGTTCAAACAGAAATAATATCGAAGATTGTGAGAAAAAAAAGTTAGGAATGAACCGGGAATGAACGTCACTCCCTCGGTCCCTCCTTTCTATATGTCACACATATCTAAATCTTTATCTCGAATAAAGTATTAAAAAAATACACAATCATACATCGATATTAATGCCAGCAAATGTACACGATGTTATATTTTTTTATTTACAATCTATAAAGTGGAGTGATTTATCTACCAAAGTACAGTATACCAGGTTGTTACAATTAAGCATCAAAGATGATTTTGATTATTTTTATCACGTAAAGTGAAAAATATTCACTTCCATGTGTAATTTTAATGAAATATATTGATTTTGTTTTTATTTGTTATATTTTTTTATCATTATATCTTTTTTTTGCTTGTCAATTTATTTTTGGGGTACGAAACAACGCACAATTTGTGGCGAGAGACCTTTTTTTAGCTTGTCAAATTTTCTTGGGGTATGAAACGACCTATAGAATTTATGGTGATCCTTTTTTTAGGGGGGAGGGGTGTCAACGTTTCATTCAGCTTGATTGACCCCCCCCCCCTTTCATTATTCCTGCGAACGCCAATAAATTGAACTCATAGACCCAAGCGCTTTGGGCCTAATGGGAAAAGCGCAATACAAATAATAAGTAATAATTATTATTTCTACCCCTGAATCTCATATCAATACAAGACTCCACGGGGTTTTAAAATAAATTCAAATCGTAGTTATAGGGATCAATCGAATTCTGGACTTAATTTGAATCCTGCAGATTTATTTTCGATCTCCAAGATTTAAATTCAAATCTTTAAATTCTAATCTTGTATGATTTAAGCCTAATGAATCAGTAACAATAGAGAAGCAATAACACATGGCAATTGAATAAGTCATTACGGGAGTCATTATCATGCTACCAGGCTAAAAGACTTCAATATCAGGCCTATATGACGCTTGATATATCTTAAGGATGTCTCCTATTATTAAGTAGCACGATATATTTCCGTTTATCTATTCTTATTCTCTCCGTTTATTCCTTCACCTATAGCTGTCTCATCTGAAAACTGTTCGTGCTGTGTTAGATCACTTCCTGAATTAATGAAATGCAGTCATTAAATAGCCTTCTACTCAAACTCGATCAAGAAAATGGGATACAAATTCTTCTAAAAAATCACAGAACTAATAAAAGGTGAATTTGGAACAGATTGATTTATTATGAACGAAGAAAGCGAAAGAGGCGAATTCATGGGAAGTCATAATTAATGTAGCAGTATAAGAAAGAATTTTCGCGGGAAAATGGCAATATTGCCTCTTTTATATACCCCGTTTTTTCCGCCGGTACGGATCGAGAGTTTATTTCTCTCTGGAATTTCTCTTTTATAATTGCCGCGTAGATTCGGACAAAAAAAATGAAGAGAAAAACAGGCCAATGCTATATAAAGGCCTAGATAAAAATAAAAATAGCCCGGAAAAATAGGGCATTGGGCAGTTGGCATGGAATTAAGCAACAGACAAGCCAATAAAGCTGGACCCCCCATACATTGTGTGTTAATTTTTCTTCTTTCTTTTCTATGGTTAGCTGGGAAGCTGATATGTTGTTTTCGTTGCCTAGCCCGTTTTTTCCGAGGTATATTCTTCATCGGGTATTCCCAATTTAAGCAAGATCTCTCTTCATTATATCTCCCAGCAAATTCATTGCGGGTCTGTATTTACATGTTAAAGGGATTGTGGGCATGGGGCAACACGGAAGTTGTTACTCCCACGCAAATACGAATAGACGGTGCCAAGCTATGGTACTTTATAGAGGTACTTAAACAAAATACATGTAGTTTCGTTTTCATGTAGGTGCAAAAAGCCTGGCTGTATCATTTATATTGTTATTATTATTATACTGTCTATGTGCGCTACATATTCTCTCTGTGATCATAGTCGTCCTATCTCAGTCTGATTCGATGCACGTATGATGGCCACGGTCCCGTCGCATAAGTAGTTCACGGTGAGTATTATATATTTTATACAGCTATTCAGTATTGTGTTTGACTGCTTGCCAAATGATATTCCCCATTGTGTTGTACTCTCGTCGCCCTGCTCAGGTGTATATGTTCATGTAGAATTGATTTTCCAGTGGCGAGTGTCTAACATGTCTAAGGGATGTCAAACGTCTGTGTTCCTCTACTAAACCTTGATGGACTGAGCAATTAGGTTTGTGATGCGTGCCTCTGATATACACTATGATATATTCAGTAAATTCGTTTGACTCAGTTCAAGTAGTATCACATCATACATGTATTTATCTATCGAGATAACAGAATCAGCTCTGCATGATAATAAGTTCATACCATGAGGACAGAGAGTCATGCTATGTTCAGACACTGAACAGTAGCTGTTGATGTTCAGGTTTAGTATTCATGCACTTATTTTTGTGGTTAAAACTATAGATATACATGTGTTGTTGTTTCATTGATAATACCAAAGCAAGCTAAGTGCTTGCAATAATTAGGACTTAGGAGGCAGCTCAAGTTCTATTCCTGCCTTACAGTGCGTATCAATAAAAAGTTACACTTTGAAAACGTCCTAGGCTAGGTCCTAGGAATTGAAAACCGTACAACATGGAGATATTTTTTCACATATATTCTTGGGTTTGGGTCTCATTTATCAGATGAAAGTAACAAATTTGACACAATTGTGAGCATTGTCTATTTTTGTAAAGCGCGCAGAAATCGGTTTGCGCAGATATGCTCATTTTCACGCTGTGTCAACGAAGAAAGGCAAAAACAATCTGACCGTGTAGTACATTTCTCAAACATTTCTTTTGCATTTTCAGCAAATTGAAATAAAACATATACATTTAAAAATTTTGTAACGTTTGCCAGTTGCCACCCAAATGAACATTTTAACCCTAAGTAAGCACAACCTTTACCCTTTTGTGCCAGCTGGATCAGAGGACATTACTGAATGTAAACAAAAGTTTATTTCAGACATCTCCAGCATTCTTTTATAAACCCCTCAAAAAAAGTTTTGCAACTCAGTTTTGGGGATGATATCTTTTTGGTTAATGAAGTATAAAAGATGAAACTGGTATCATTGGAAAGCTGATTTATTCTTCTTTACAATGACATGCCATTTGCTTTGATTATGTAATCATGGAATATGCGATCACCCTGAACATCGAGAAAAATCAGAAGTGAAATGTTGCAAAATGCATTGATTTCCAACAAGAGTCTCCATTTCTATAGAATTTCCACCATACAGGTGACAGTGAATGCACTCGGTCCATCCTCGAAACAATTGGAAATTCGCTATTGCAAACGACGCATTTTGCAACATTTCATGTCTAACATTGCTGCGTATTATCATGTCTGTGTATTTCATGATAACACTAGCATTACAAACGACACATGATTGTAAAGAAGGATAATCATGCTTTCTAGAGATATCACTTTTACACATGATGATGGCACAGTAAGAAATTTATTAGCACTCAAACTTGCAGTTTGAGTTGCAGAACTCAAACATGACATGGCAACGAATTTTGCAACATTTCATTGTTTGCATTGCTGCATAGCCTATTTATCATGTCTGTGTATTTCATGATAACACTAGCATTACAAATGACACATGATCGGAAAGAGGAATAATCATACTTTCCAATGAAACCACTTTTACATATGATGATGGCACACTAAGAAATTTATTAGCACTCAAACTTGAGTTGCGGAACTTATTTTGAGGGGTTTATTAAGTTTTCATCATTTAAAGTGGAACCACATTTTATCTTTCATTAATACTTGTTTCTCCACACTTTTTCCAAGCTTGACGGTGATTAACAAAATGAAAAATCAAGCCGAAGCCATTTCATGTGAATCACAACTCTGCGTTACGATATCACCACAATGGCCTCGGTTTGTTGGGAGGGGAGGGGGGGGGGGGCGCAATCATGAAGTGTTTTGGGCAAGGAGACAAGTTAAAATGGTAAAATATATACTGTATTCAAATCAATCTTCCTGGCTGAAGTCCATGTGTTTTTCATGATTAACATCTACTTTTATTCCTATAACTATTTCTAAGTTCTGCGCAAATAATTTTCAGAACTTTTCAAAAGTAAGTGGTGCTCACTCAAGCGGAAAGATTTTTCGACAGTCAGTCATTGTTTTGCTTAAGGGGATCTGAACCAATGTTTAAATGTGGAAAACGTACGCTACAGGATATTAAAGATATATAATTTTACATGATTATTTCTAAGTGTAAACTTTTTTATAAACAATGTATAGTCTCCGATTTCATTTTAATGTTTTAAACTAGCTGATTCATGTTCAATGATAGGCTTTCAGTATCTTCTAATTCTCTTCATGATTGACTAGTATTCTCACATTGTTACTTTCAGTATCTGCATGCAAACTTTCGAAAAATCATTCAATTCGTTAAGCATCCTCCCACCCCTCTTCTCTCTCTTTGTAAACATAAAATGACGGTTCCAAATGTTATATAACCGAGAAAAGAAAAATGGTCAAAATAATATGGAAATATATATTACCATGTTAAAATTTTCCCATGAAACTCTTTACGCTACGATGGTTATGATAACTTAAAAGGGAAGGGTGGATTCAATTCCGATACTCTAAAAAGAAATAGAATATAATATAGTAGATTGGAAAATGTCTATCAATAGCGTAACTCAAATACGTTGATCCTTATATTTTAGAAATTATCTTTTACCTACAGGTGTTTGAATTACAGATTAAGGAAAAAAAATCAGATGTTTATTATCTAAAACAGTTTGGAGTTTATCATAATTCTTCCATTGGCATTGTTAGAGAGTTCGATGTAGAGATCATGCACATTACTGCATGCATCAATGTGTACTTTTTTCCGATTCTAAAGTCTCTCATGAAAGATGCCGGCCACCTGATGTTTATTCCAAGTTAGATTCAAGTAGCCCACATGGCTAATAATACATGGGTGGTTCTTTTGCGTTACAATTTTCCACTTCACATCAATTTACATGGAAATTTCTTTCTTCTTCCTTTAATCAGATCTTTATTGAATTTCACTAACGAAAATGAGGAAGCTGAGTACGCAGAGTTCTTTGGCCAGTAGTACCCCCGATGACCGGTGTCCACTGCACCTTGACGCCATCCAGGATGCCTACAATTTACCATGTGGCCATGCAGCTTGTCATGAATGTCTGTACGCCATTGCAACAGCGAGCAGGAAATACCGAAGGCCACACATCACATGCCCTGTATGCCAGAAGACATCCCCGTTTGAACCAGAACAGAAAGAACTTGAGGAAGCACAGTTCAGGGCGGAATCAAGGTGTGAGTTGAGTAGAAGTCCCTCCATCAGCGATGACCCGAGAAGCCGATCGAGCAGTTTGAGCAGTCATGGTGGAAGCACCGCTGCGTTGTCTCCTATCAGACGTCGGGAGTCTATGAAGATCAACAAGGAGCTTGATGTGAATGCATCTAAGCTAACCATCTCAAACGACCCCATGGTCAACAAACGCGTCACCATCACACTCAGACTATGTGATCAGGACGGGAAAATTATCATTCCGAAAAGTAACACATACGTCAGAGGAACAATTCTATTTCCTGATGGTGAGCCAAAGGAAATTGAGCTTCTCCCGTACCGACCACAGTCGTTAGGAATCAATGATCTCACACATTCCTTCGAGAAAGTGTTCGTTCCACAGAGCGTTGGTAAGTACGAGGTTGATATTCCAGTCTCGGACAACTCGAAAGAACACATCATTGCTTACATCCTGGTTAAACCAAGTGGTGGGAAAGTGTTTGATTTACGAGGGATGTCAAAATTTAAAAACCCTCATGACATATTCCTTACAGGAGGCCAGTACGTCATTACTGACAAGGGCAATCACCGAATAATCGTAACCGATCGCGAAGGAGTCGTCCAAATGGAGTTTGGTTCAACTCCACCTAAAGGGTTGAAAAGAATCGGACCGTTTGCAATTGCGGGCGATCCAGGCGCATATTATGTGACAGACGATGCGAATAAATGCGTACTGCAATTCGTGAGGACAACGGCGAAACTGCGTCTCTGGGCGAAGGTAGGGCCATCACCGACAGGAATCGCCCTCGACATCGAACACGTTTACGTTGCGGACGCGAGAGAAAGCAACGTCCGGGCCTTCAACCGCCACGCGCAACAGCTCTTTACCATTGCCTATCCTGGAAACCTAGATGGTGCTATCAGTTATCCCTGGTTCATCAAGATCAACTCTAAAGGTAACCTTGTGGTTGCGGACAGGAACAACTGCAGGATCCAAATCTTCGATCCACATTCCAAAAAGTCTCTTCTTTTAATCTCACCAGATCTCTGTGGAAAGAGATGGCACTGTCGCGGACTTGCTCTGGATCGTCTTGATAATATCTACGTGACCTGTAGGCGGACAGACTCGTGGTGTATGTATAACAAAGAAACGGTTATGGTGTTCAGCGCGTCAGGAGATTACCTAGGAAATTTTGGAGAACTTTGTGAATTCAACTATATCCGGGGCATTGCCATCGACGATGACCAGGCAACTGCCCTAGTCGTAGACGGAGCCAATCACAGAATCAAAGGGTACCGATTATGAGGCCAAACAACAAATCGTTAATAAGTAACTGTCCCGGGTAACTGTACTGGATCCTCTACATTCTCTATATATGTCTGCATATTCAAATGAATGTTTGATCTTGCCTTATATTTGAGTGTTACAATTATGATTCCAGTCCGATTGTTTATGCAACGGTAAATATCGGGGGAGGTTGGGATAATTGTTCTTCCCTTCGATGTAATAAAAAAAGAACATGATAACACGAAGAGGGGGAGGGATGAGAAATTCGAACGAGAGGAAAAGCAGCTGGAATGCGATTATTATATATATTGTCATCATAATTGTAACGAGCCCAGAGCGCCAATTTTAATCATCATCATCATAATCATATTCTACTGCCTGCAACCCGTCATAGACATCAGCGATTAAGGTCCTAGCGTTTGTCATCTTTTACAATCCTGGTCGTTTGTCTTCACAAATACCCCTATATACCCGCTTCAATATGAATAAATGGAATGAAATGGAACTAGAATAAGAGCAATCTTTATAACAAAGGGGATATTCTTTTTCAAGAATCTCAAAAGGAATAATTCTCAAACTACTTGGAATATTCTATTGGTTTGATTCTGTTCTTGTTAAAGCATGACGTTAGTATACATTTTTACATCAACACAACGATAAAGAATTTTATTAAGTTGTAATGGCTTTATCTGATCATGGCATTATTATTTTTTAAATATCGAATCGGCAAGGCTGCTCCGTCAGCATCAAAAAGGAAAATCCTACAGTTAATCAAAAACGCACTTTTAACGGAAATAAACTTTTCCCGGCTTTCAACCGCGAGGGTTATATTGAAAGAGGATGTAATAGCTTGTTTTGTTGACAATAACACACCGTCCTTCCGCTCGTTGATTTTTTCCCCTTTCATTTCATTTTAAATTTCTGCTTTCTCATCTCCGTTTGAGGAAAAATTCGGGATTTCTTCACTCTTTCTCCCTTTCTTTTGTTGAAAACTTAGATAAAATTATTTATATCCCAAAGTTATTTGTATAATGACCTAAACATCGAAGTTATAATGTAATATTTATAAAAACCTTAGTAATCAATTACTCAATTAGGAAAGATTTGATTTGCCAACAAAATTATGGTATAGACTAGGTTATAACCAATTTGTTTCCTTCCAGTTGCAATGGTCTAATTGCCATTTGATATCAAAGGTCAAGTCCACCCCAGAAAAATGCTGACTTGAATAAATAGAGAAAAATCAAACTAGCATAATGCTGAAAATTTCATCAAAATCGGATGTAAAATAAGAAATTTATGACATTTTATAGTTTCGCTTATTTTTCCCAAACAGTGATATGCACAACTAGGTTAGTCAGTCGATGATGTCCATCACTCACTATTTTTTTTTTAATTATACAATAATTCATTTTTTATAGATTTGACAATAAGGACCAACTTGACTGAACCATATTTAACAAAGACATACATATCTTTAACAAAGACATACATACTTATCCAACGCGTCATTCAACAGATATCCATTTAACCAACCCCAGAATCCTACTCACTCATAAAACAATTCGCCACCATGGTCCAGATATTTGGAATGCCTTGCCACATAACATCAAACAATCCGCGTCTCTTAATTCTTTTAAAGCTTCTTTGAAAAAGTTTCTTATTTCTAAGTATTCTTAAATGTATCACCTGCACTCACCCACTAGCACTCACTCGCACTTAAAAAAATAACACTTTATCTTGTCTCTCCCCATTAAATATCTAACTTTTATACTTTCTCTTTTGTTACATCATTTTATCGAATTCTATTTATAACCTATTACGGTTCCCATGTAGCCCTCCCTCATGGCTGCTATTGTTTCAAGCAGTTACCTGCTTATAATAGCTGCCCCTGCATTTTTTACCCACTTTACTATTTTACGTGCTTCATTTATGTATTTTTCAACCTTATTCGTTATTTATATTTTCGATTGTCACACAAAAATGTACGCATTTATGTCATTTTTATTGTAACATTCTATTTTCATTTGTTGATTTATGAATAAAATGCAGAAACTCCTGCAAAAAAAAGGTTATTAAACAATCCCAATTCCACATGTTCAGGGAGGAATTAACCATCGTATCATTTGGCAATGAGGAGAAAATTAAAATATATCATATTTGATATAATAAAATACAAAAGAAATAGTGAATGTATGACGTCACAGTCTCCTCATTTGCATACCAACCAGGATGTGCATAGAACTGTTTTGTGAAATTAAGCGAAACTTTAATATGTCATGACTTTCTTATTTTACATCCGATTTTGATGAAATTTCCAGTGTTATGCTTGTTGGATTTTTCTCTTTTTATTCAAATCAACTTTTTGTTGGGGTGGACTTGTCCTTTAAGTTATTAGATCATAAAATCATTACGTGATGAATATAAATGATATTAGCTTACTGGTATATGCCAATCCATCGTGCATATTACAAATTGATAACTTGTATCTTAATATTCTTGACCCCCCAAACGAATTAGATAATGAATGCTTTTGCTGAATACTATATAAATATTCAGGGGAGATTCTACTGGGGGCATGGAGCGATCATCACGCCCCATGATTTTACATAATTATAGTGAAGATATGAATGATAGGATGGAAAGGGGTAAGAGGAAGAAATAGCAAAAAAGAATAAAAGAGGCAAGTCTTGATTGTGTTACTCTATTTCAAGAAATGGTGTCACTTTAGGTCATCACTTTTAGGTTGTGGCGGATCCAGGGGGGGCAAAGCCGCCCCCCTTGAGAGGCACGATTAAAATTTTAATGTAAAAATGCCGTTAAAATGGAAGTGTGCCCCCCTTTTGAAAGTGAAGACCTTTTTTTGTTCGTCAAACTCAATTTTTGGTTAAAACCCCCTTTTTTTGCTTGTCAAATTTTTCTCAGAAAATGTGCCCCTCCCCCTTTGAAAAATCCTGGATCCACCCCTGGTTTTGCTTGTCCCCTCACCCTGACGTCTTTCTTTACTTGTACATACGGTTGGTATACAAACTCATTACTGAACATAAACTGTCTCTTGGATTTTTTATGAAATACTGTCAAGCTTTCTTAATGAAAGCTTTGAGAAATTTACTCTTTTTTTATCTTGGGCCTCCTTACTTATTGGAAGTGATTATGTCAACTATTGCTTATGGTATTTTCAAAGAGAAGACTCAGTACATGATATTGTACTACATGTACTGTCTTACACTATTAGTATATAAAAATATTTATTTCGTCTATTTTGTAACATTCTTATACATGAATTCTGTATAGTCTATTATGATATATGTTTCATGATTGTTCATTTTATTCTGCCACAATGTTTTTATCCTTGACATAAGATTTTAATAAAAAAAAAGATGTTTTAAAGAAAAAAAATATTTGCACCCGCTTTATTTGTATTTATTTCTCTTAACATTTCACCACTCAGCAACGTCTCTTTCTAAATAAAACAGTTTCATCATGGTTTGATAATTTTCATTTGAGCAGAGGGAAATATGACAAACTACTGTGATAGTACATGTATATAAACACATCATTTATTTCCACAAAATGATCAAATTTGTACAATATTCTTTCTACAGAAATTCAAACCTCAAGATTGATCAGGGGACAGTTTCACAACACTTACCATAAGAACAAATCATTTCATCAGGAACTTCCACATTTTAATTGACTGATATCAAATTTGCTTTCGTATGATACAAACAACAAATCTTATGTTTTGATACAAACAACAAATCTTATGTTTGATAAAACAGCCAATGTGTGCTTTTGTCAGTGCTTAATTGAATCTAGTTTAATTAACTTTAATTTGTTTCATGATATTGATGAAAACCACTTCATGCATCTCTTGAAGATCTATCTCCTACAGACAGATTTTTGTTATCGCCCTACTATTATGTGTTACTGCTTACTAATATGGCAACCTTGTATATAATCTGGGGAGCGTTTCATGATAACATTTTTGTCCGACATGTTGTCAGATCTGACATCTTTCCTTGAAATTGATTAGCTGAGAAGCAATGTTACTATGGTAACTGTCGGATAAAGTGGGACTTGTCGGATAAGACGTCTGACAAGTCCTTTCATGAAACGCTCCCCTGGAGTTCTTGGCACTGTCTTACAAAGAGCTTAACTTGATTCAAATCAATCATAATTATGGAAAGCCAAGAATGACATAAAAAACTTGTCTACTTAAAATGTGCAAACAATGTCCCATTTTAAACAGAAAGAAGCGTGCTGGCTGGTCAAATTGATCACATAAATCTCTTTTGAGCACTATGCTCCTTCATAAGCCTTCCAGATGACACATGATGTCATTGGCTCCCCATAGTCAGGCCTGCCATAGCTGTGGCTGGTTTGAATGTATCACACTGTATATTAGAAAGGGTCCTGAGGTTCATAACATGAAACTTAGCAATTGATCAAGGAGACCGATTTCTACTATTGATTGCATGGTTTATTGTGTATGATGAATTGTTAAATATCAGCATCATGATCAATAACTCGGCTTTATAAAACAAGGCCAAGATAATGACATTTTAATGTGAACTGATATACTCAAATTACTTGGGACTCGAAGTATCAGATTATATAACAAATCTATGGTAGCCTGCATGAGATACAAAGATTAACAAATCAACTTGAAATTCATTAAATTTCTATCAAATATTGTACACTGAGAAACGTAGGATTGATCACACACAAATGGGGCGTGAAAATTCTGCCTAACTAATTTGCTTCTTCTTTTTTTAAAGGCAATCCTTTTTATAGGATCTTTTGAAATACATTTTTCTTATTCCCATGAAAACATTGACAATTTACAAGCTATTTGAAGACAATGATCATTTTCATCTCTCTTTAAATACAAATCTTTTCTTTAAATTCCATTCTGAATAGCACAAAAACACCTATCCGGAATACAAAATACTTTCACTTTCGAATCTACCAAAGACACTATACATTTGCATAAAAATGAAACCTGAAAACTCAGCATATAACAGAGAAATTGTCCTTAAAACAAATGTCGGTACAAAACTTGTTTGTAATAATCTATAGAGGACCATTTACAATGGTCTATGACCCACATGAATCTATTGGCTTCACTTTCATAATAGTATAATTAATACTGTACATCTATGATATGACAAATATATCTATGAAAATGCTTAGCATTATTTGGTATAACAATTCAAACAGAAAGTGACAAAACAGGATTTAAATCAAATCATTGAAAATAAAATAAGCTATTTGAAAAAGTAAACAAGGATTACACGCATGATCATATAGCTACAATTAGAACCTAGAAAATTCTGACGAACAACATCCTATTAGGTCATGACAGAATTCATAATGAAAAGTAATCAACCATCTATATTACAACTTTACCTTGTATCAAAATGATTAATAAGGAATTTATTCAGGTGACGTTATCTCTTAGCATTCAGAAGTTGCCAATTGACATCACACATATTCCAGAGCTGGAATTCCCAAGGAATGATGATAATTAACCCCAGTGTATGGTGGAAGCCCAAGTGTATCATCCCACCTGTAAGCAATCAGAGGCTAATCAGAGATCCACCCCCCCCCTCACCCAACCCCCATCCAGGAACAGGTGGCATGGACGCTTGGAAATAAAAAACATTCCCCACATAATAACGATATGGGGTCCATGTATAAAGCCAAAAAAAAAAAATGAAATTCAGTCTATGTCAACAGGTCAATATGATTTTATATTCCATGAAAATAAGCAATCATATTAAGTGCTTCAGTTCTGGAGGTAACAGATAACAAAAAAATTAGTCTTAACTTGTACTTCAACGCCAAACTCCATAAATTATATTGCCAACTTGACAAGCAAGGAAAAATCAATAATTTTATGATGAAAACCTTTTTCCCTCCTACTGTAGTGGCTATGAAACGTTTGTTTATTCTGCAGTCTTTTGAAGCTCGGGGAATTAAAAAAGAAAACGCTCACAGTGAGGTTTGAATAGCATTCAGTTCATTCAGGAAAAGAGAAGAGATTCCAGAAGGATCTCAGGAGAGTGTTTCATCAACACTTGTTGTCGGTTGAGTTATCGCATCTGATGAGGAGCACTGTTACTATGGTAACTGTCAGATAGAACATCCAACAGGTATTTTTCATGTCATATTGCTTCCCCGAAAAGACAATATGAAGCCATATTGGAGCCTTGAGTAACTCCCAAGTAGGCTAGAGAGAGGGGTATGAGCAAACTGGATAGATGTTCGAACGACAGATAGGTTGGTACCTGAGAGAGATACGTTGATATTCCAAAGAAGATCGGAGCGGTGAACTCATGGCATAATGGCGTGTTCATTTTGGGATCTTGCGTAACTCATGAGCAAACCAAATGGCTAGCGATAGGAGTGTGAGTGACCCAGACTGGTGAGCGGCTGCAAGACTGGTAGGTACATACATGAGAAGAGTGGTGATTCCAAGTGTGATCTGTCAAAGACAAAATCAAACAAAGTTAGTAGGCCTATATATTTATAAACAGAAACTGTGACATGCAGAAATAGTATGATATCAAAAATATGGGAATCCACCCCCATTCATACATCATAAGCTAAAGTCTTCAAAGGTACCGGGTAATCATATTTTCAATCAACTTTAAATCAGATTTGGTAATCAAACAAACGATAAACTAAAACTAGATATCAACGATTGAACAAATTTTCGTAAAAATATGCACCTTAACTTAGCGTTACAAAAGTTATAAAGTAAGACATGTGTGCATTTATACAAGCTAATAGATCTACTAAATTCCAATTGATAGTAGGAGAATATAAATTATTAAACATTATCCTGACTTCCCCAAAGAAGTAAGTCAAAGAAATATGTCAATATCTTCATTTTTTCTGTGATTCATTTAATTGCATCAACATTTTAAAGAATTTTGATAAAAAAATAATGTAAAGAGTAACAATGTGGAGCTTTGTGGCCCAGTGGATTAGTCTTCTGACTTTGAAACAGAGGGTCATAGGTTTGAATCCCAGCCATGGCGTAATTTCCTTCAGCAAGGAATTCATCAACATACGTGAGATGAATGGGTACCTGGCAGGAATTTATTCCTTGAAATGCCACCGCGCTGTAAAAGGCTGTGGGGCTAAAGCCAGGGTAATGATATCCAAGTCCTTTGGAAGTGCATAGGGACGTTATGACATAATGTGATATGCGCTATACAAGGACTGTGTTATTATTATTATTATTAAAAAAAAATACTAATATTATATTACCATCTTTATTAATATCAAACAATTTCAGAACACATCAACCAAGTACAAAAATTCAAATGTACACAAGTGTTTATTCCATAGAACCCTTAGATAGTGTCCTACATGGATTTCTACTCTTGCTGATATAATACACGATGAATGACATACCTGAATGCCAACCATTCCCAGCATGCAATTTGCTGCCAGCCTAGCTCTGCTTGGTAATGGTACCCGACGTGCTAACATCCAGAGGCCTGCTACTGTCGCTCCAGTCGTTGTACCCTACAGGAAGGAAGAACAAATGTATTTAAAAAGTAAGAATACCAGAGTAGCTAAAGCAAACAAAGACTATTCTGCTGTCTTTGCCTAACATGACCTTGTCCTTAAATTACCATACAGTACAGACACAACACCTTTTTTAGACGCTCGTACCTATCTGATTTACTGGATTTTATCTGGGAGTCACCTTGTATGTTTTTGAGAATGCAAAGTCATTTGAGAGTTATCAAGGTATACCAAAGAGATATGATTCTCCAAGAACATTTCACCCTGGAATCATGCAGAAGTTACCCTAGATGTACTTTAAATGTAACCATGAAACAAGGACCACCTGGCTGAAACTTACTCAATGAAAAAGTTATTTAAGGAACTCACTAAGATTATTTGATCAAACCGAACTGTTACGGGGTTTCAAAGACATCCTTATACTTAAGGTAGCTTAATATACTGTGAAGGGTTATTTAAAGAACAAACCATGATTTTGTGATCAAACTGGATCTTAGCGGGATGTACAAAGACATTTGTGTAACTTTATGTACTGTGAAGCATTTTTGGAGGAACTCACCAGAATTCTGTGATCAAACTGGACTGTCGTGGGGTTTTCAAAAACATTCTTGTACTTGGGATCGTGGGCCATGATGTCTTCAGGAATCCACTTGTCACCCATTTTAGGGAATGAATTATACACCAAACCAGCATCCAAACCTGCTACAAATGCACCTGATTAGGAAGCAGAACAATGATTAAATAATTCATACAACATAACAAGTCATATACAATATAATAGCGTAATAGCAATTGGACAAGCTTGTTGCAAGGTGATCTTTTATTTTTAGTAAGGCTTAGAATTTAAAATAAAAATATATTATTATTATTATTTGTTCCGCGTCACCTGTGACTGGGAGGCGAAAAGCAAACTGAATCACTATGACCCACAGGTCTCTCCTCCCGATATAACTGATTGGGGGGAGTGCAGGTGGACCACTACACCAGGGTTTCCCCCTACTCTTATAGGAATAGTGCAGTGGGTTCTTTTTGTTTGTGATGTTACTGCTTGTATACATTCTGTTGCTTTCTTAGTATACGCCATACTGGATCATTTGCTAAGCACACAGCTCATCTGCATGTTGCACTATTTAAAAGTAAGAAGAAATCAGTTTTATACATTGGGTATATACTTTTTTATGCGTCATAAAAATACAAAATAAAACCCCAGTTTGCTAACTAGTGTTTCTTGATACATAATATGTACAGACATACAAAAGATTTTCTGTTTTACTTGACATGTTCATACTTATTTTCATCATTATTACATTGCTAGCTAATAATACTTTAAAGGGATGGTCCAGGCTGGAGATATTTATATCTCAATAAATAGAGTAAAACTCACAAAGCAAAATGCTGAAAATTTCATCAAAATCAGATAACAAAGTTATTGATTTTTTAAGATATGCATTATTCAGGTGAAACGGTTCTAGGCATGTCTTTGTGAATATGCATTAGGTGGGCTGATGAAAAAAAGAAAAAGGAAAGTGGGGATGTGACATCATCAGCCCATTTAATGAATATTCATGATGATGTGCATATAACTGTTTTCACAAAATATTGGTTAACTTTAAAACTAAATAACTTCATTATTTGTTATCCGATTTTGATGAAATTTTCAGCATTTTGCTCTTTGAATTTTACTCTATTTATTTAGATATAAATATTTTCAGCCCGGACCATCCCTTTAAGTTATATGTTTAAAATCTAATAAAGAAAACAGAAGCTGGAGACAAATGAATGGATAACCTACCTGACATTGCGGTTGTAAAGATGACAGCCATGGACCCATGAGCACACTTTCTCAACAGTGATAGATTCCTGCTGTTTGCTATCTATATGATAAAGAAAATGCAACAAATCATATTACTAATGGAGAGTAAATATACAATCATTCTCATTTAAAAAATATAAGTGCTCATGTTTGAATTAACATTTTGTGCTTTCTCACCCATCTTATTTGTATTGTTTTTGTCTTTTTTAAATATAGCTTGCTGACATGAAATCCCCCTAAAATTGGCAATAAATGGATGGCATATCAAGGCATTAATGAATCTACATTTGATTTGATAGTGGACTATCACCACTTTACCAAATAACAGCTATACTGTCTTATAAATGGGCAAAAGGGCGTCAAATTGAAATATATGACCAAATTGAAGTATATGACCTCTTGGAAAGCATCATAAAAACTAAAATCTACCATTCGGAAGCTTGAAGTACAAAATGAAGTTCTAGAAGATGAAAATACTATTCTTAAAGAAATAAAACATTTTTATAAATCATTGTATTCGAAACAGCATGTTGAGTTGGACGATTCTAATGGCAGATCTTTTTTGTACAATGAAATTAAATGTTTGGATGAAGAATCCCGGGATAGCTGTGAAGGTCTGTTAACCTTAGACGAATGTCATGCAGCGGTTAAATCTATGCCAGTAGGAAAATCTCCAGGTAATGACGGACTCACAAAAGAATTTTATGTGAGATTTTGGGATATCTTGTCTGGCCCTCTGGTAGCAGCATTAAATTATTCTTTTATAAAATCTGAATTATCCTCAAGTCAAAAACAGAGTGTTGTTACGTTGATACTTAAACCAAATAAAGACAAAAGATTTCTGGAAAACTATCGACCTATTTCATTGATTAATGTTGATGTCAAAATATGCTCTAAAGTACTTTCTACACGCTTACAAAAATTAATACATTCAATAATCGATCCAGATCAACATGCTTTTATTAAAGGAAGAAATATTGCAGAGGCAATTCAAAATGTACACGATATGTTTTACTACCTTAATACTGAAGAAAAGGATGGTTACATTGTATCGATCGACTTTAAAAAAGCATTCGATTCGATTGATCATGGATTTATTTTTAAAGCCCTTGAATCGATAGGTGTAGGTCCAATTTTTATCAAGTGGGTCAAAACACTATATTGTAACATTGAGGGGTGTGTACTTAATAATGGCAACTCTACTGGTTATTTCCCTATTTCCAGAGGTGTAAGGCAGGGGGATCCCTTATCTCCGTATCTTTTTCTGATAGCCATAGAAATTCTAGCTGTACGTATAAGACAGGAAAGGGAGATTTTAGGTATTAGTTTCGGACCATGTAAATCCAAACTTTCAATGTACGCCGATGACTTTTGTGCTTTTTGTTTAAATTATAAGTCAGTGAAAGTCTTATTTAAAATACTAAGACAATTTCAGAGCTGTTCTAGCCTGACTTTTAATAAAGAAAAGACACAAATACTAAAAGTTGGCAATTACAGAGATGGCCAATGTATTGATGGAGTTAGCACAGTAGAAAATATAAAAGTTCTCGGAACAGATGTTGGGTATGATGCTGCAGACCTCCAAGAGGGAAAAATTAGAGATCTATTGCTATCCACAAAAAGGGAATTAAATATGTGGAAACAACGGAATTTAACCTTGTTTGGAAAAATACAAGTTATTAAGTCATTCGGGATATCAAAATTCATATATCTTTTCTCATCAATTATTTTACCTAGCTGGGCAGTGAAAGAAATAGAAACAGTTTTTTATGGATTTTTGTGGAAAGGAAAAGATAAAATAAGGAGAAATGTACTTATTCAACAGATTGAAGAGGGAGGCCTCAAAATGGTTGACGTTAAATCAGCAATTTCTGCTCAGCAGCTAATGTGGATTTTGAGAATAAAAAATGGAAGCAACCAAGCTTGGTATAATATTTTCAAATTTTATACATGGAAAGCAGGTGGAAAATTTTTACTTAACTGTAATTTTGAAAACAATCTATTACATTCACAGCTACATTCATTTTATATTTCTGTATTGGAAAATTGGCAATTTATCCGTTCTTCAAAAGAAGATGAATCTCTTGCTAATCAGATTATTTGGAATAATTCAGAGATACTGCTCAACAAAAGAATGATTTTTTCTCAACACCTATTTGATAAAGGGATTATAACCAGGCATCATATTATGACATCAGAGGGCTCTCTAAAAAGTTATAATTTTCTTAAAGATCAATTTGATATAAATGGAAATGACTATTTACTACTGAAAGGAATATACTATTCTATTAAAAAGAACAGTGATCAAACTGTTATTCAATTCCATGTAGACGAAATTAATTTTCTAAAAGACAATATAATTATGCCGATTACTTTAGAGAAGCTAAGTCTATACTTAGCAAAAACTTTTATGAATATTTGGTTAAAAGAGAGAACAATCTCTCAGTTCTTTTCGATTAAAGAGTAAATACAATTTAAGTGATTCCGAATTGCACAAAGTTAGAAAGAGAATGATGAATACAACCATTGATACAAAAACTAGAGAATTTCAGTTCAAAGTACTAAACAACATTCTGTTTTTTAATTATAGGCTGTTTAAAATGAATATAAAAGATTCACCAGAATGCTCTTTAGGCTGTAAAGACTATGAAACCTTAGAACATGCACTATGGTATTGTAACTATGTTAAAATATTTTGGGATGAATTTAAAGCCTATTTATCGATGTTGGATTTTTCAAACCTAGACGAGCAGACCATAATTGTTGGATTTTTACACAAACAACAAGATGCTAGAATAAAGAATCATGTCTTACTTATAGCAAAGAGATGTATTTACATAAGCATAAACGGTGACAATAAGCCAAGTATTGACTATTTTAAAAGAATGTTTTCTTCGTACACAGAAGAAATGCACATCGCTAAAAGGAAGGGGAAGTTGAATATCCATGAAAGAAAATGGAAATGTATTATGCCACTATTTACTTCGAATCACTGCTTAAGAAAAAGTGGCGATTGTTTCTCTTTTTTTTTGGAAGGTCTATACTTCTTTTTTTATATTTCTGTTTTTTCTATACTTAATGTATCTTTTAAACATTAACTGTACGTAACAAACCTGTACTTACTTTGTTATTTGCAGTACTATGTGTAAACACAAAATGTATGAATGTATCCTTACTGATCTGTATCATATGTTTTATTGGAAAGTATCAATAAAAATACTATTGAAATATAAAAAAAGTATATGACCTAACTACATAATCATCTACATGGCAAGGCAGCACATGACTAATTAAAACTAATCGATAAAAGGATGAAATGAAAGAGACTTACTGTGAGTGGCTTGAGAATCTGGGAGAGGCCTCCCCATAGCATCAGGGAGTAAAGAACAAAAGCAGAACCAAGATGAGCTGCTAGGCGATACTGACTGACCCTCGGAATGTCGTACTTAGCTGGTTCTTCTAGACCACTCTTCACCATAAACCAACCCAACAAACCCTACAAATAAAACAAACAAATTGTAGAAAGTTACACTTGTATGAAGTCAAACTTGAAGTAGAAGAATCTCATTAAGTCGAACTCTGAAACAATTTGATCGCATTGCTGATTCAACAGGGAAAATTTGATATGATTTTACAAACGAATCAATGATTTTGGGGGCATTTTAAAAATCAATGCTGAAACTTTCACTCTCTTAAAATTTGATGGTTAATTATTTTTAATACTTAGTTACTTTCTATAAATAAAACAAAACTGCTTAATATACTGCATATGTGCATGTTAACCAGCAAATACAGGTCCCCATATTGGTATCAATTAAATAAATAATATTAATATTCAAACCTAAGCACAGCTTTCTTACATTAGTAACTTTTACATCCAATGGATTGGAAACACTACTTGATTCTGATTGGCTACTGAACCTTGCTACCATAGTAATATCCACGGAATGACAAAATTGACATAACAGTAACTTAATACAACAAGAAGGTATATGCGATATCACAAAAACCTAATCATTATCACTACATTAAATTATTCCCCTTGTGAGTACTTATACTTGCATTAATTCATTTTACTTCATTGTTTACGTGAATACCTTAATAAAACTTACTTGAAAGACAAGAAGGGAGCCATAGATGGCCAACCTTGGTTTGAGGGCTTTACTGATCCACCCTTTCTTCCAGAAGATAGCAGCTGGAATGAAGAAAGCCAGACCAATGGCCCTACCCCACATCCTATGACTATACTCCATCATCCAGATAAACTTGAACTGTTGCAGGGTTATCCCGGTATGGACATACTTGTACTCCGGGAACTGCTTGTACCTTTCAAACTCTGATTCCCATTGTTCTTGAGTCGTTGGAGGCCTCATACCTTTGATGAGATGCCAGTCCGTCATGGAGAGGCCAGATTCGGTAAGCCTTGTGACACCTCCGAGCACGACCGTACCTGCGATCATCCCACAGCAAGTCAGCAGCCATGCTCCGACGATTTTCTCTGCCCTGGGGGAGATTGCATTCACACTTGTAGCGACTGTGGTTTGAACCCGGCTAGGTTTCAGTACCAACTGAACCTGTTGGCAAGAACGTACATTTATACAAGTAATTAGCAAAAATTAAAAGCATAGCTACGTGTATAATTACATTACAGCAGCTTGGAAGTGTTACACTATATTAATTGTATGAATTAGATTTTAGATCTGCTTACACTACATATGCTTATTCTGGCACATAGATGTTTTAAATGAGTAACTTTCTCATTTAGTAACAGGAAAACTTCAAGAAAATCACAAAAATTGAGAACCTTTTATTATCAATTGAGATGATCAGACATATTCCTGGGCATCTCACTTTTCTGACCAATATCAGAATATGAATAGTACAAAGAACAAGTACAAGATTGCTAACAGTTTGAGGAAAAGTGACATGAGAAATACGCATAGTAGGTTTTCTTAAAGACATTATTTCAACATACCTTTGGTTTCAGAAACTGCACAGAGCCTCTTAACACAGACAGACTTCCAACTCTACATGTCGCAGTTTTCTGTTGCTGGTGCAAACAGCGAGAACATGAATTTCTCTGGATGGATTGTAAACTCTGAGAAAAAAGAAAGATATGAAGACATTTTCAATGTATTTCCTTAAATTAAAAAAAGAAGACTCAAATACAAATTAACAACTGTACAGTAATGAAAAATTACGGGGGGGGGGGGGGGGGGGCTACATGTATAGCTTTGGAATACTAATGCTATGTCACAATCCATCACCAAATTTTATTTTATTTCAAAACATCTCCAAACGTTTTACTCAATCTAGACTTATTAAAAAATTATTCCCCATATAAGCCATGTCATTCTCTCTCATATTTGTTTGGCTCATTCACTTTGGATTTATGCCACTCTTAATGATCAAGAAAATCTGCTCCAAATTAATATTCCCAAAGTCTAGCTTGGATCTTGTTAAGGTCTTTAATCTGGATCTGGATGTATACCATGTAGGGCCCTCCTGGGCATTAACGCATCAGGTACTTGACCTGAGAAAAATATTGGAGACTATCTCCCTGACCCCCTCATAAGACGTAAAAGAATAGAGAATGCATTTTAGTATCAAGTATAGAATAGGGTGATTTTAATTATTGTTGAAGTCTGGTGTTGGTGCTGTAGCAATATCAAAACCATCCACAACACAGAACTTGAAATGAGGCTGGTGTTGGATTGACATTGAAAGTTGATTGAAAATATTACATATGTCTGGCAGTCATTGCAGTATGGAAAGTGACGAGACTTCTCATGTGAAGTTGAGACGATCGGCGCATAAAAGCCCAAAAAGGCATAACATCATGAGCTCAAGTATAATTATTTTTCACACTTTCAGCATCAAAATTTGACACCAACACCATCCAAAACCAAAAATGAAATCACTAGTCAAATGTTAGATTCCCCTGTTCCACTTGTCTTAAGTTAAAGGGGAAGTATACCCTGACACAGGACCCTCTACACTCTGGAACACAGGTGGTGTTAACACCACCCGTTCTGACATTTGGTAGAATGTTTTTTATTGTAAAATACCAGAAAAACATAGTAAAAAGTATTGGTGAAGGTTTGAGGAAAATTCATCAAAGAATAAGAAAGGTATTAGAATTTGAAGTTTCTGATTTTTGACATCATGCAAGCAGCTGTCCAAGTTGATTTTGTTTAAAATTTCAATGGTTGGTGACAACAAAAAATTGTTTCTTCTGTTCTGACAGTGGGTGTGAAATGATTTAACAGTTTATATATTACTGAAAATAAAATAAAGACAATTAACAAAATTTGAGAAAATTAGATTTGGTTGATTTGTTCTCTACTACTTCTACAAAAAAATAAAAATTCAATCGGCTGATGAATATCCTTAATTGTAAAATACTTGCATTTGCCAATAAATATTTATGAGCTAATGCAAGTATTTTACAATATTACATTTACATATTCATTTGCCGATTGACTTTTTTTTTAATTGGCACTGCTCATGATAACGTAGCCCTCTCATATATGCGTCTTGTAACTAGGCTAAGAACAAAGGAAGGAACACACACACACACACACAATGGCAACAAGATCATCAGTGAGTATCTGCTCATCTTCTTACATTATTTTTCTTAATATAGGGATTAGAAAAAGTTCTATTTAAAAAAAATTGAACATTCATAATGGGAGGATCTAGTGTTATTGTCCATTTAATTATGTCGCTATCAAGATAAACAAATCAAGCAGCATTTTGGGGCAAAATTGTTTTCTCCAAAAACTCTCCTTCGTGTGGCCCTATGGCTTGCCACACCAGGCGTCAGTGGGGAGTAAGCCTACGTATAATGATTTTTACTCCCCAGACGCCTCCAGAGTCCAGGGCTAGGTTTGGTTGCATTTCGGAGCTCCTTCGTCTTTTCACGGTATCGTGCCCTCATCCACGGCCTCGACTCCGCTCTGGCCTCTCTGCCTCAGCTCTGCTCTCTCGCACTCAGTCGTCTCACGCAGCTCAATCCGCGCTCGTCTATCTCACTTCCTCAAAATAGCTAAATTAAAAAGAAAAGAAAACAAAAAAACGACCGGAGAAAATTATTGCACCAACCGATTAAAAACTCACCTTTTGTACTGCACCTCTGATACTGGAAGACGCTCGAAAACACTGAGGCCTAAGGAGAAACATTGTTGCTTTAGTTATGTTTTTCAGACGTTTGAATAGGATAACATTCGCAGATCACGTTAGAAGATGACTCAAAAACTCCGCTGTTGTGCAACATATTATTTTACATGAAATTACCGACCTTTACTAATTTTTTTTTACAAATATGGTGTCTCCAATGCAGCAAACGTGATAATAAACATTATGTGTGTTATCTCAGGCCCCACTGAACTGGAAATACGTATTTCCGAGCAAGTAGGTGCATGGGGTATAATGAAGAAACGCATCATAGAGAGGTGCATTTATACTTTTACGATTCAATCGAGAAAATTATTCAGGTAGTCTTACCAACCTTATATACATTGGCGCCATCCCAGCATTCTTTTCTTCAAGTTTCTCTGATTAAACCATGGTTTGTGCACGGTAGAATTTTGTCGGGTAATAATTTCAAAGTGCCCGAATATACGTGTACCCAGTTCTTGTCAAAAAGGAAATTCTCAAGTGCATTGATGATCTACATTTGTTGATTATTATTTTCTGTAATCATGCGATATCATAGGGTATGAGAATCCATGAGAATCAAAGATGTGTCTTGCCAGGCAAAATAGAAACATGATGGGGGAGACGTGACCATGACTGTAATGAAAGCATAGGCGGCGGAAGCGGGGGGGGGGGGGACGTGTCCCCCCCTAAATTCAAGGTGGGGGGATGGTCCCCCCTAAAAAAAATTTTGATACCCTTTATATTTTATTTTATTTTTTTTGCTTGTCAACTTTTTTTCCTACGTCCCCCCTAAATTCTCGTGGACCCCCCTGAAACGTGTGTTGTCCCCCCCTAAAATTTAGTGACCTTTTTTTCTTTTTTTTTTTTTTTTTTGCTTCTCAAAAATTTTTTGGTTAGCGACTCATAAAATTTAGGTTCAAAATCTTTTTTGGGGGCGCTTTTCAAATTTTTTACCTGTGTCCATCCCAAAATTTCAGGTGGACACCCCCTAAATTTTCTGGCTTCCGCCGCCATTGAATGAAAGAGTTCCCGGCCCGTATTGTGATTAGTATTTAATTATTTATTTATTTAAACATGAACGTTGCACCATGAGGGATATGGAGACATATCATTTAGGTCTGGTTAACGTAGTAAATGTATTCATTTAGGCGGCAAGGCCTAACGAGATATACATTTTCATATATTGTTATTGGACATAGCCTAATATCAAACTTCACTTGAGGTGAAGAAAAAGAGATTACAACAAAACTGTATTTGTTTACACGTACCGGTATACTTTCCTGATAAAAAATTGAAATGAAAGAGTTTTTTTTAAACGGTCACAATACTGAGCGTGAAAGAGTGAGAGTCAGATGGGTATGGTAAAATGTTAAAAGGTAAAGTCCACCCCAGAAAAAATGTTGATTTGAATCATGAGAAAAAATCAAACAAGCATTATGCTAAAAATTTCATCAAAATTGGATGTAAAATAAGTTATGACATTTTGAAGTTTTGCCGTATTTTTCTCAAAAAAAAGTTCTATTCACAACTCAGTGGCATACAAATGAGAGAGTGGATGATGTCCACCACTCACTATTTTTTTATTGTTTGAATTATACAATATTCCATTTTTTTTACCAATCTGACATTAAGGACCAACTTAATGAACCATAAAATAACAATGGTAATACCACATGTTAAGGGATGAAATAAAAAAAAATCATAGGAAAATGAGGTGAAAATTAGAATATTTCATATTTCATATAATAAAATACAAAAGAAATAGTGAGTGAGAGATATCATTAGTTCCCTCATTTGCATACCAACCGGGATAATAGACTTACTGTTTTGTGAAATTGAGCGAAACTTATTGGAAAATGTCATAACTTTCTTATTTTGCATCTGATTGTGATGAAATTTTCAGTGTAATGCTTGTTGGATTTTCTCGTTTTATTCAAATCAATTTTTTGTTGGGGTGGACTTGTCCTTCAACATAGGTTATTCCAGGCGGCTATAAAATGATAACCAATAAAAATTTCACACAGGTATGTTTCACAAGTTATGTAAGCCCCCCAAAATCATATGCAATTGCTCAGTGATTAATGGAACTGAATGAAAGTTATAGTATAAAATGAAAGCATGCATGTTATTCATAATGCATAATGCACTCTCCACGCACACACATAAAATTTACTTGAAATCATTTTGTCGAAATTTGTTTGATACCTCGAAGATATCGTACTATCGGTCCCAAATCACGGTATTTTCTTCCTTCTACATTCAAAATTTGTCCATGGAAACAAGACGCAAACAGACATAATTCGGTGAGTTTATTTATAAATTTATCGGTATCATATCGCTAATATCTAATCAGGATGGGAAAATAACGGTAGAGTTTGAAGTATTTTGTCGATCTATGTATCGATTAGTTTTCACATGCGTTAAAATATTGCATTTGTCTGCATCACTGTCAGCGTCCTGATTTCCGAGTCCCACACATTCAGAATTATGTTAGAAGGTGCATTGATAATTCGGTTACCCATTTTGTCAATGGCATTGATTCTTGTAAGTTACTCTGAGAGTCTGAGCTAAGTAACACTGAGTGAATTGGGTGGGACTAGCCAGGAGGCTCCTAGAGAGTAAAAATAATTTACTAACGTATGCTTACTCTCCATGGATAACCTTGTTCATTGAATGAGTGCATGGTCATGGAGCCAGGCCCAGGGATTCCGTCCCTTCATGTCCGTGTACCTCCAAAAAACCTGAAACTTTTTCCCCCGAGATTTCTACTTTCCTTCTAAAAAGATCTAAGTTAGCCCTCAATCATGTAAATGGGATACAACTTCATTTCAGACATTTCTACACTATCGATATCATTTTTAAACAAGAATTCATTAAAAAAACCAAAAAAATATTATAAAATATAAAATATTATAAAATATTATGTTTACGCCGTCATCTTGTTTCTCATTGTTCTTCACCAACTTTTCTGACGGACGCATGCGTCCGAAACAGCGAAGAATCCCATTTACATGATTTAGGGCTAGATCTTTTAGAAGAAAAGTAGAAATCTTGGGGGCGAAAGTTTCAGGTCTTTTGGCGGTACACGGACATGAAGGGATGGAATCCCTGGTTCCGTGGAGAGTTAACATACGTTAGTATGTACGTAAGTAAATTATTTTTACTCTCAAGGAGCCTCCTGGCTAGGCGGGACTGCACTGCACCGATGATTTTCTTTAAAAAAATATTAGCTAGTTATTTTAAGATTGAACAAAAAGATGGTCCCCCATGTCTGCGCACTTTTCACATGATTAGGCCTAAGAGTTTTTGAAGAGAAAAGCTGCAGTTTGAGGCCATCACATGAAATGCCTGAAATTTAATATTTCTCCACCATTTTGAGTCAGATTTTTAAATGAATATCTGTATGTATTTCAGGTGTCAAGTTTGTGGTCACTGCGCATCTTCTTTTATTAGAATCGCGCAGATACGCATGTGTGCAGTCAACTGGCACTGTGCAGACTTGGGGCACTTTAAGGTAGACCCCAGAAATGGTGACATTGTTTTTTCTTCCCTGATCTTGTCTTTTCTTTTTGTCTTTCTTTATTTATCTTTTGCTATTTTTACCCTCTTTTCTTTGAGATTTTTTTTGGTATCCTTGGTTATCCTTGTTCCCTTGAAATTCAGGTTTTCACTAAAATTGTAAGTTTTTTATGGTTTTGTTAACTCCTGCAGTAAACTAGAAAAAGGTTTGAATTGCTAGAAAGGTCAAATACTGTTTATGGTTTACTTATACTTATTGGCTTTTCTTTTCTTTATCTAGAAGTCTTAGTAAAGCGTGAGGATTGGTGATGGAGACTGACAGCCTGTCTCGCCCACTTCTCTTCCCCTGTGCCGATAGAGTAAAAGTACCACAGGTTGGGTCTGATGAATCAAAACTCAAAAGCCAATTCTCCTTCCTGTCACAAAGTTTACCTCCAACTCGTACCCAGGATGCACAGGGTAAAATCCATCATGACTATGTGAAGAAGATAAGCGCTGATCTCCTCTTCAGTGAAGCTGTAATTCGCAAACATGCAGCTCATACACTTCCATACAACAAGGTAGATCTGAAAGGAACTTTTGATTCCAAAGGAATTGTGAAGAAGAAACCACTGAAAAAGATTGGGACTGTTGGAAGGCATAACCAGCGTGGGTACGAAAAGAAACATGCTCCTTGCCACATCACTACAGTATCAGAACACAAGCTTAAGCCACTCCAGCCCAAAAAGAAAAAGATAATTCCTGATAGAGATGATGAAATTGTGTCTGAAGCTGGAACTGTTCTTAAAGGGAAAAATGCATTCCTCACTGAAACCGAGCAAGAGAATGAATTAGAAGAGGAAGTAGAGATCAACACAGATTCCCAGCATAATTCAAAGACGAGAACAAAAGAATCTGAGAATTGGGATTCTCATGTCTTGATGAACCTGAGCAAAGCAACAGCAAGATGGATTGTCAACGAGCGAACACCTCAAGGTCCACAGAAGGACAGACTTACCAAGCTACTCGTTGAGAAGTTTGGAGAGTCTTCACAGCTTGATACTCTTATCAGAGATGACACCAGCATGAGTGAGACTGGGCTAGCTGAGCCAGCAGAACAAAGGGCAGATAGCAGAACCTCAAAGAAACAGAAACCAGTGCTTTCTGGGGGTAGAAAAAGTTCTAGTGCCAAGGATAAGAAAGAAGGAGGAGAAGGTGGTGAGGATGAAAATGATGAAGAAGACATCAATACACAACCTTTAGCATCATTTTATCGTCTTCCTGGTGGAGTCAGACGGAAGCAAAGACAACTTGCCATTGATAGTCTAGGTAATCCTCTCATATTTAATTATTTTTTTTAATTGAATTTAAAAAAGCTCTTAAATCTCTTGACATTTTTATTATGTGCCTTTTGAGTAAATTAGTGTAAATCAAGATATTGTCTGTTCCTGCTTCCTGATTACTATTCACCAAACATCAGTCACAATCACATTTTCCTTGTTACATATTTTAGAATGAAACAAGAATCCTATTTTTTCATTAAAATCTTTCCAATTGTGATTAAAGAATTCAAACTTACTATCTTTTTTTTCAGTCATTGGAATTCAGACACTGTAATCTTGTTTGGATTTGATAATATTTCATAATCAAGATAACATTTATGTCATTGTCATTACAAATACAGGGCAATTGTACATTTGACTACATCGCTATATTGAATTAAAATTTGGTTAATGATGGTATGTTTTCTTGCAGGTGCCATCAACACAACTGCTCAAGACATCCAAGTATTCCGTCGTAAACCCAAGCCACCTCCTACTCTCAAGGATGTAATGAATCCAGCCATTGGTGATAAGATGCTTGATACACACAACCAGTTTGAGCAAGAATGGTTGCTTGGTAGGTACTGTTTATCAGTGTTTGAAGTCCCTGATTATCCTTTAAAACTGAAATATGTTTTGGCATGTGAGGATGAGAGTCCAACTTGATAAAAAATATTACATTTACAGTAATTCTTAATCTAATTTCTTTCATTTCTATGTTTGTGGATGAATAAAAACTCTAACCATTTGATAATTTTGGCAATGTAGGACAGTAGAAGAAAGATAGAGAAGAACATTTCATTGATTCAGTTTATGTCTGCACTGTTTGTAAGATGTGTGTAGAGGTTTAGTATTATGGTCTGACAGTCGCCTATACTTTTGACAATGTGAAGTAGAGGCTACAGAGTGATACTTGCTTGTATTTTATTTCAGAAACCTTCTTTTCATTCATCAAAGTTACTATTAAAGTTACTTGGCCAGCCAATGTTACCCTTATGATAACAATGTTCAACAGGAAATTATTATTTAGGATTCCGTAGAAGTTGCCATAGGATGGCATGAATTCATAATATATTTATAAAAGGAATCACATAACCGTGGACTATTGAAAAACATGAATGATTTTATCCTGTCTAAATATATTCACTTTGAAACATAACATGCTCTCCATTCTATTCCCTTTATTACATCACCAAACCACAGGTGCACAGTTGATTCATCAGCCCGGTGATTCAAATCTCTACCTGGATTCTGGCAACGTGTATCAGGTCTCAACAAGGAAGAGTTTCCCTCAAGATCCTTTATCTTGGCACACTGAGAGCAAGAAGAAAACTAAAGATCAAAAGAGCAAGAAAGAACGAGGGAAGAAGAAGATAGACATGCCTCAGCATGGCTACAAAAAGTGGAATAAACTTCCACAGCCCCTGCAGGTAAATGTACAGAGGGACTTATTCCCTTATCCTTTTTTTTTTTAACCTTAAAATCTACAGTAAGAATGATTGTTTGTAAAGCACGATTATTATGTTGTTAAACTGTAATTAAATGTATTTTATGTGCTTTGTACAAAAATTATATTAACTGAACGTATTGAGTAAACTGAATGTCTTATATAGCGTCAAACATCACCTGAGTAATTACTGTTTTGCATAACATATATTTGTACACTGAGACACATACAAATCAATAATAGAACTTTAGAAAAAGAAAAAAATTGTATACCTCTTTAAAAATCAAGATTTTTGCTCTTGTGCTTCACGTACACTTTTTGGTGGGTAGCAATTACTTATAAATCTAACATAATTACAGGGATGTCAGAAAATATTTCTTAGATCTGCATGACATATGGCTTGGTTAAACTGACATTTTTAAAGAGCCAAATGTAAAATGATAACTGTCACTATTATCTTTTTTTTAATTGAAATGTAAGAATATATATAAAATATATATGATTGGAGTGTTCAATGTGATATTTGCATTACTGAATATCTCCTGTAGATTGGATTTTCTTTCACATATATTTGTTACCTGTATCACATATGAATATTCATCCCACTTGTTTCAGGAGGAACAGATGGATATTCATGAAGCAGGCTACGATGCTGAAGCCCACAGGGAACCAGACCCAACAACTCTCAAGAGACATAAAGAGAATCCATCGCTAGTTCAGCTCGGTTAGTCTCACTTCACCCATATTACCAGTGCTCTCCATTATAGAACAATTACACAAACTGATAATTTCATTTATGAATCATTTTAAGATAAAAAAAAAAACCTGGGAAGTGAAAATTTGTTGTATGAGTCCCTGGTAACTACAGCATGTACCAAGGATGTTAGAAAGGAGGAAGATGTATCAACACAGAAACCTTTTGCAAAAAAAAACAATGTTTCAGAAACTTGATTTACACCCAATCATATATGCCTACCGGTTATCAGTGATATAGCTCCAGTAGTAAACCCAACCGGCACAGATTTCTGACCACCACTCATCATGAAAAATACTATTTCTGTCCACCACTAATTTCAAATGGAAAGTGTTTCGAACATAACTCCTTGCAAAGAAGAATTGCACTCAAGTTAATTTCCTTCTCCAATCTTTTTTTTTTGTGCAAAATTTACAATCAATATTTGATAAATATTGGTCGTCATGTCGTCACTACATGATGTTCATTCGCTTTTGGCTTTTAGACCAATAAATTGGCCAAAAAAAAACTTGTTTTGCCGTGAAATTGAGACCACCACTAAAAAGACTCAAGCTAGAACACTGCAGTAATTGGGACTGAGGCTTTATATTTTGAATTGAGTCGAAATGCAACCCTATCTGCTCCATGCCTCTGATGAAATGGAGAGACCAAGTATCATGGAAAACCACTTTAAGAAGGGAAAGAAATGACAGATCCAGATAGGGGCTCATCTAGCCCATACCCAACCCCCCAATCCCTTTAAGGGGCACAAAAAATAATTTTGAGGGGAATATGTCATGCATGCGCAAGTTTTCTTGGAACAAATTGACCTCGATTTTGTAGTGAAGACCTTTTTTTTTTGCTTTTTCAAAATTTTCCTGTACAAAATGCCCCCTATGGAAAATCCTTGATTGGCCCCTGGGGGGAAAGTGCTTGTGCAGATAAATGGTAATGATAGATCAATATTTCTGTATTTGAGAATTCTAGCTATAATGAAATCAGTGAGCAAGGCATCATAACACTCCTCAATTCTCTCTATATGCATTTAGTTGATGAATGGAGGAATAAATGGCACCTCGGTAGCAAGTGGTACGACAGCTCCATCAATGACCTTGAGAAAGACATGAATGACATCAATGAGCATGTAAGATTACAGGCCATAGCAACCATCGCTAAAGCAGCTACATTCAGACCACCTGATGAACCAGGAAGTGTTTCTCTTTCAAGTGAGTGTCATCAGCTTAAAAAATTAATCTCATAAAATATGTGGACTTTTATAATCCAATTATAAACAGTGCCTAGACATTTTGAAGGATTTCGCTATTAGAGGGATAGGGATTTAAAATCATTTTAAGATATACATGCACGTATGTAATACAAAATCATAATAATAAGTAGTTGTGGTTGACAAATTAGAGATCGATCTGAGCCCAAGAGAAAACTACCTTTATCTTATTATTTTTCATACTGATGTAACACAATTGTTGCGATATATGTAGCAATTTATTTTCGATGCTTCCAATGATTTCCTTATAATGAGCTCCTGCTTTTGGATAGAAATCTTTAATTCATATTGTATGATGAATTAGGATTTGGGATCCTTAAGACAGAAGTAAACCTTAATTTCTTTGATGGTTATTTGAAATTTTATTACTATAGAGCCGTCAAAGGTCAAAAGTCGGCTTACCGGAATCTTCAATAAAATTGGAAAGGATGCTACATCTCACGGTGTCCTCCCAGCAAAGCTTCTAAAATGCGTTGAGAAATCCTTGTTTGATCCCAGTCCGAGAGTTTGCGTGACTGCTGCCATCGCTCTGTATACACTAAACAGACCAAATGAAGAGGTAGGAGTGTGCAGTGTTTCTTGCTCTCATTAAGAAATGCACTATATCATGCGCTTTTGTAGGAACTAGGAAGTGAGGAAGGGGATCTAGTATTAGGGATTAGTTGGTGAGCAGGCATTAATCTGTAGATGTAGGTATATATTTGTTTGCTATAAGCTTGCTTCTATTCAGATACAAGCTAGAAATTCTGCACTTTAAATAGATTCATGCTGTCTTATAAATTGGGTTTTGGTAGACGCTTCTGGTTTTTATGCATTTTTCTGTGTGATTTTGGTTAGAGGGTTCAATTTAACATTTCAGTATTTAATTCAAATGATTTACTGAGATAATTAAGGTACCGGTAATAGCAAGTCCTAATATGATCAAATGAAAATGATGGGATAACAAATCTTGAATTCAATACATTCAAAATTACTGAGATGAGATATGATGAATAGATACCACCAAATTAATGAGAGAAATTTTAAACTTGCCCTAGCAAACTAGAAACAGCAAGAGCAACAGAACTAATGTTCCCTTCATTGTCACTCCTCTCTTCTGAAAGTTATTGTTGCATTCTTCATTTAAATATCAATGTTTGTCTGACATTTTATGTAGTAATTCAATATTGTTGTCATTTAGATCAGTTTTTTTTCTATTTTCTATTCTGAACTTGATTAGATTAGCTATTCACTTCATTGTTTTCATCACTATTTGTCGTAGAAAACATTGTCTTTTTGTTCTGCTTATTGCATGTCAAACATGTTTCTTTGAGAAGATGGTGACATTGATTTGCTACAGTGCATGTACATTTTGGATAAGTGTACATAATTTCCTAAAAAATAAATACTTTTTGCAAGATACCATCATATAATTAAAGTATGTTTGATACTTTTTATTTATTTGTATTAAATTATTTTGTATCAATGACATTATCTCCAACTATTCCTTTTAATGTTTGTTAATTTTTTTTTTCAATTGTCTGATTAGTTTATAATTTAGAAGTTTCTTATCTCATCCTGCATGTTTTGTTTTATTTTACCATCTCATTTATATTCCTATGCTCTCATTATAATACTGGATGTTTAGCCACCTTATGAACAGGTAAGATGGAGATAATATAGTATGAATGTGACACTAACTGTGAGCTAACCTATATATTGAATTTGTATTGTGTGTGCAGCTGTTTAAAATCAAAATGAAATATGAATCGAGCCATTTATCATTTCAAAGAAACAATATAATACCCCTGCTGTATTACGTATCATTAGTGCATGTGTTGGCATTGATAAAAGATGTATTGTGCATTTTGTTACCATTTGAAATTTTCGGATAAATGCACAAAATGCAAATTTGCTATTTCCTTTTTTGATGCAATCACCATGCATTGTATGTGCAAGAATAAGAATAAACATAGTAGCCATGATCGACAGTAACATTGAAATTCTTTTCAAAATTTGACCAAAAGGGGTTTGGAATTGAGAATATCCCTTTGGTACCCAATACTATACACAATGTGATACAGTGTGCATATGTATTTGATTTGTGTTTTATATTGGTTTTCTAATGATGTACATAAATACTGTAAATATATCTCTTGTGGAATAGGAGGTTACAAAGAAAATTTAGTTTGGATTCCTGCAAACATTTATTTACTTACTTTTCTTGCTTTCCCTGCCTATAGAAAAAAACTCAAATGCTTGTATGAATAGCCCATGTTTTGTCCAAAGTGCTCTTTTTAGTAACTTTTTAAATTTAAAGAAAAATTGCATGAGGCCAGTAATGCTAAAGTTGAGCAAATAAGATATGTCCTGAGTAACTTTCTATTTTTTTTAAATGCATGTTTTATTTACTTTTGTTTAAAAAGATATCAAAATGACTTTAAAGTGATTTGGTAACTCTGAAATATGAGCTGTCATGTCATATATATTAAGTACATGAAAGGAAAAGCCTTGAACATTCATTTCAAAAGAATCATCATAATGCTTCAAATGAAGTATACATATGACCAGAAACTAGATGATTTTTATCATTTATTTTGAAAATCTCATCAATATTTCTTTGTTTTTATTGTCTATCCGAATATAATTTCGTTCCACAAAAATGAAAATCAACAAATTATTTATCCAAGCTTTCACAAATCTAATCTTCCCCTTTAACTTCTTGTTTAGGTCAGTGTCTTTTTATTTTGTGTTTTGTGAAATGTTTACGGATTATCAGAAAATTCAGTGATTTGTTCAGATGATACTAATCAGAATCTTTGATGCGAGCCATGTAAACAAATATTGATACGGAAAGTGTGATTCATTTACCTATTACCACCAATGTAGTGATATTTATCAAGTATGATGGTTGACTGGTCTGTTATCCCTTATCAGTATAAATTGTGTGATGTATACTCATTATTACATATAAAATTGCAAGGCTGAATGGTAATTCAAGAAATAAAATTTTCACAAGCACATGACATATAATCATTCTTTAATACTCAATTATTTATTATTTGGTGTAGAGGTATATCCCATCTTACATTTAAACATGAAAAACTATCACAATTGTATGCATCAAGCATTAGCAATATGCTTCAGATTTTTGTGGGATCATATGATTCAGTTAGACTAAACATGACTCAAGTAACAGTTATCAGGCAAGATTAATATTTTTCTATTGCAGCTTAACATTTTCATTGGATCTTCAGAGACCTTTGATATTCCTTCTGCAATTGCGTTGTCATAGTAAATTACATTTCCTACTTAGTGTCATATTATACAAAATATGAAATATAGATACATGTAATTAGAAATGTTCTGGTTATTATTTTCTGACATATTCACTGGTATATGGATAATTAAAGAAGAAAGGGATGTGTGACTCAGTCCAGTCTATGAAATTACAAAATGTTTATTGAGATAAATTATGGGTTCAAGAATTTCCTGTGTTTGCTACTTTGCTTTATGAATTGTGAGAATTGGAAATAGAGGTTATACCATATAAGACCTAAAAGAAAAACAGAACTATGAATGCATTACTCACTTTTCTATTAAGTTTTAATGAGCTTAAATATTTTCTTCTCTTTAGGCAAGAAAGATCTTAAAGGATGTGATAAAGTCTGGAAGCGGGCCTGAACGTTGGGCAGCAGCTCAGTGTCTAGCACATGCTGGCGTCTGTGACTCCTTCGTGGTCGGTGAGCTAGTCAAGCAGCTCTTTGACTCTGAGAACATGGTCAAGCATGAGCAGTGTATTCGACTGCTCACAAACCTCAGTAGAGGGTCGTCCATCGTGCATTCCATGGTTGCTGAACAGCTAAACAGTACCAGTTGGAGACATCGTATCGTGGCTTGCCGAACCTTTCCTCGCCTCTATGGCACTATCAATAAGGTATGGGTGAACTTTGACCTGAGTTCATGCTGTGCAGTAAAAGCTCTTACAGACGTTGTTCCCAAGCATTTAAAGCCCAACGGACATTATTCAATGTGATTGCACTATGATCCATATACATCAAAGTTGCCAATCACATATCAGTGCACATTACGTCAAACTTCCCTTTGAAACAATACCGCAGTTCGGATTGTGAACTGCGGTGTTGTACCCCATTTTCCATTTGGATCTCCTAAAACTCATTTCCAAGCCCTTATCAACCGCGCTTGGCCAAGTAATCCAGGGGTAATCCCCGCTGTCTCAATTTCACCCCCACAGGCCAGTATATGAGCGTTGAGCAAAGGACGAAAAGATAAACAACAGCTGCGCTATTACGTAAGAATTCTCTGCCTGTAATAGGACCTTCGGAATGAAATTATTGTATTCCATATTTAATCACATTTTCAAAGGCATATTGTATTCAGTAACCCAATGTTAGTCCATTTTCAATTTCGAACGAAGAAAATCTTCCTCGGAATAAGGAAAGTAAGCGAATAAAAATGACAGCATGCTTACAGAGACCGCACTCAGCGCTGCGCATGCATCCCATCGTGTGTTGCCCCCTGCTGTGACTGTATATGCTGGGCTGTTGTTTTATCTTCGGACCAACGTCAAGAAACAGGTGTTTTGATACTTAAATTGCTTTCTTGAGGCAGTTACGGCTGGAGAAGAGAATTGATGAGAAGGGGAACTGGGGTATAGTGTTCTCAAATGGAAGTTTTTCGTCATGAATCGCATTACAGGTCAGCGCACACTCTGTGTATTGTTGCAGTCGGATGTTGGTTCAATCACGTTGCATAGTGTGTGCTGGGCTTAATTGTCTTATTATTATTTGTTTGGCTTCACCTATACCTGGGAGGCAAAAAGCGAACTGAATCACTATGACCCGCAGGTCTCTCCCGATGTAACTGATTGGTGGAGTGTAGGTGGACCACTACACCAGGGTTTCCCCCTACTCTTATACGAATAGTGCAGTGGGTTCTTAATGTGCAAAGGTGTTGACTCTTCTCTTTACTGAGCCTCCATTTAACATCCTATCCGAGAGATGGAGTGTTTTCCATTGTAACATAGCCTGCTTCTATGAAACATGGAAGAGACATTTACACACAATGCATTGGCTTCAGTCATCTGCCTGGGGGACTCGAACCGACGATCTTTGGTTTGATGGGCAGACGCGTTACCAACTGAGCCAACACCGCTCTCTTCGATGTAATATATGATGTATAGAACATTCATGACCTTTTGGAATGCTCCCCCAGAATTCATTATCAAGACTGATAATGCAATTATATTTCATTTCTTTGGAATATATCAGGATATCACCCACAAGCTTAGTAATCTGATGTGGAATGACTGGCATCGGGAGGTCCGAACCACCGCTGCTCAGACTCTAGGCCGTACAGGACACGGGAAGGATGTCCATGATGATCTGAGAGATAGATTACTCAACGGCAGTGAGAGGGATAGGATTGATGCGCTGCAGAAGATTGGACATCTAGGTGAGTCTTAGATGAGGGTCACTAAATCTATCAGGGCTCCATCTTACAAAGAGTTACAATTGATCCAATCAATTATAACTATGTTAATTCATCAGTGTCATAATTTTTCTACAGGAAATGTGAACAATTTCCTTTATAAACAAAGTGAAGCATAGTGAATTACAAGAAAACAATGAATGCATGAACATACATCATACTTAGAAAATATTTTGAACCAACATGTATTAAAGACGGTGACGTTGCTGGACGTCCATAGTTGTGATTGATCGGATCAATCGTGTAACTCTTTGTATGACGTGGCCCTGGTGGGTGTCTCACAAATATTCAAGTATGACTTTTTAGTTTAATCCCTATTAATGATTAGATAAGAGAGAGAGAGAGAGAGAAATGAATTTTGTAAGAAATTCAGTATACAAAATCCAATATGACACATTTTCTTACCAGGTATTATGACAGCCCGCCTCCTGCCATCATATCTGAAATGCTTTGATGATCCCTACATCGCTGTGAGGATTGCTACCACTGAGACGGCTAGTAAGCTAGAACTCAAGGATTCAGATGTTCTCATGAAGCTGCTTTTCTTGACAGAGTTTGACAGCAACTGGAAGGTCAAGGCACATGCTCTCAAAGGTATGATTAATATTTTCTATGACATGATTTGAATATGTGTACCTGAGACATCACCCTGTGGTAGACAGGGTGATGTAAGACAGCATCATATGGGAGCGGGTTTATGAGCCCCTGATGATTATCCCTTCATTAAAGGATTTTAAAAAAAATCTTGATTGATAATTTATTTCATTCAAATAATGATATTTCGAAAGATTAAAACACAGCAAACAAGAGTGAAAAATGTAGAGGAAGCCATAGTTTCATCATGTAATCAGTCCTGCAAAGGACTGTTTTAATGATGGAATGAAGAAAAGTTGATGAAATATGAAAGTGGAAAAGATTGAGTTGGAATCGAAGCACAAGTATGTGGTAGATGAGAGAGGAGACTATCTATTGTTAGGTGAGGTGAATAGAGCTAAAGTTTGATTGATGAAATTTTTTTTTATTTATTCTTTGAAAAAGTGTTACAATAGAACAACAACTTGTTAATCTTTTAACTTTTGCTTGTTTGTAATAGCTCTTGGAGACATAGGTGAATCTAACAAACACATAGAGAGTGCTGTGCTGTGGGCTCTTAGGTTTGAATCTCAGGCTGGTGTGAGAGCGGAAGCTTGTCAGACGATGATTAAACTAGGCATCAAGGATCCAGAGATACCTGCCATGCTTCAAGAAAAACTACTGGTAGAGCCCGATGAAGTTGTCAGAGAGTAAGTACTTGATGAGATTTTGATTTGGTGAGGTGACTATTGACTAGATATGCATGGAATGCATTATAGTCAAAGTAGTTCCTATTGTGTTCTGTGTAAACATATGACAGTTTGTCATTATCATCATCAGCAGGAACAGTAGCATCAGCATCACTATCATCTCCATAAACCTCAACATGATCATCAATATCACCATAATTATCAGTACAATCACTGGCTTCACCATCTCCATCATTTGTCATTATCACTTTAATATTCATAATATCATCATCATATTCATCATTATTAGTGTTGTAATACCATCAACATCGCTATCACCTTCGTCGTAACCACATTTATCATCGCCATATCCATATAACTCTTACCCTGTTGTCATAATGAGTTTTTCTAGTTTTTACATTGTACCAACAATCAATGGAGGCAGGAATGTCTTGACATCATACATGTAGCCTATTTATTTTTGGTTTGGCCCTCCTTGACTCTGCCTGACCAGAAGGTTTGGTGATTTGAGCGACAATACATTCCCAAGGAAGTTTATGTCTTAAATAAATGATTGAAATTGAGCCATGAAAGTATATAAATTACTGATTCCTATTGTGACCATGTATGTTTAAATTTCTGAAATATAATCTGTTCTAAAAGTTTATCGTAAGTCACTTATGTAGTAATCACCTACCTACATTGACAGGCAACTTGCAATAGCTTTGGAATCGTTTGGTGTGAGTGCTACCGGTGACATGGAGATGGTCCAGCAGATTAAGGATGAAGTACGACGTCTATGCACCCGGTATAACATCGCTGCTAAGATCACGCTCAATGAGGAGAGGGAGGAGCTAGCACACCAGCATAAACGCTTCTTTGATTCTTCTCCTGCTCCAAGTGAACTTGTGGTGAGTTTTCAAGAAATCGGTCATTTTTTTTTAAGTTTTAAGATTGAATTGAACCAGTTTATATCTTGGTGGTGTTGCATTAAACTGTTTGTAGGTATCGCTCACCTTTATGCACAACTATAGTGACCTGCTCTTAGATGCCTTCAACATCAGATTCTTAATATTTTTTATTCCCATTTGCTAAATTTCTAATCCAATATTTGTAGATTGAAATTCTTATTGTTACAAGCATTTGTGTGCAATGTTCTTTTCTATTTGTCAAAGTTTAAAATTTTAGGGTCTTTGGAAATTCACTCCCACTGTGTTAACACAGGCAAAAAAACATTGGACTCACCTGGATCACAAGTTGTGTGTAAAATAAGACGTAAAAACTTCATGACAAAACTGTCTATTTTTCATTGCTAGTCTAACTTCTCAGAAATTTGTGAAATAAATTTCTAATTCTGATATTACAATGATTTGTTGGTGTGAAGGGAGGAGGTCCTTATGTTAGGCTGTAGTGTATTCATGCAATGTGAAAAATCTGATCATCCTCCACAGAAATCTGATGTGTATATGCGCAGCCCAACTACAACACGCCCTTCAACCAAGCACAGTATGAGAACCGTGACCCCATCAATCCACATCAGCGTGGATGATGACTATCGTCCTGGAACTGAGACACCCGAGGTTGACTTACCTAAGACACCCGGAAGCATCGTTCCCACTGATCTCATGGGTAACCGACTCAGTCCTGCACAGCAGGGCAGCCGCCCTAACACCGGCAACACCCTGGGCAGGACAACACCTGCAGGGACTCCATCGGGCTTGGTGAGGACCACGTCCGCTGGGAGACGAACCCCTGAGGAGAAACTGAATAAGCTGATCGAGGTCTATGAAGGAACAGCATCTCTTGCTCAGTACCAGGAGTTCAAGCAAGGAGACCTTGATGCCAAAGATGATGGGAACGTGCGGAAACTGTCTCAGATACCGGAAGCACCAACGGAAGAGGTTTCTGGTGAAATCACAGGTCAGAGCAAAGTCCTGGAGGATGATGAAGGCAGCAGTGATGTCTTCACCTCGGATGTTGCAGAATCACGCCTTGATCAGACAGTGATGGATAATGTCGACGTGCCTCTGATGGGTGGTGATGTCATGATACCATTCCCTCGGAAGGACCGCAGGAAGAAGAGCGCGAATGAGGAGCAAGTGAATAAGGACGATGCTGAGGATAGTGATGAATATGAGATGGATGATGACTTGGGAGACGATGAGGAAGATGAGTTGAAGAAGTCAATCCTTCGTCCAACACCTGAACCTGGATCAGTGAGTCGAATGACATCGGCGACTCATAAAGATGACTCAAGACCACCATCTAATTGAAATCGAGTTGCAAAACTATATGGATTATTAGTAAACTGCCAGAATACTGTATACCCTTTTATTATAATGTATGCAAGTCAGTATGAATGTAAAATTAATTTTGAGGTTAAGACCACTTCATCTTTCAAAGAAGTTGGGGTTGTGAATATTTCTAACCCACATAAGAGCCAATAGTTTGTTTGATGTTAAGAAAGAAAGTAAATCTTCTTTGAATAGCTGTCGAGATGTTTTTTTTTTTAATATCTTATATCATAATATATGACAGATTCTGTAAAAGCTTGGGGTTAATATTTAACAGCTGTCAATAACAGGAGGATAACGTAGGAGGCAGTTTCTATTGTGCTTATAATACTAATAATAATATACTTAGTTTGAGCAAAAATCTTAAGTTTGCTGTTAAATCCTGATGTCCTTTGAATCAACAATGGCTTTATTTTATCAGTATTACTTCCGTCCAGATTTGTTAACTGATCAAAATCTCACCTTGAATATGGTACTCATGAAATCATTATGCAAAGTCTTGATTATGCAATATATTTTAATTCTGTCAACCAATTATTCCAAGTCGTCTTCCTGTGCATGTGTTGATATCATAGTATTTGACATGTAAAAGTCGGCCACTGCTTGTCTGAATTTTAAGTTGGTTTGGAGCATTAGATGATTTTATTGCTGTTTGTGAACAAAAGAATATTAAATATTCTATTATGTATTCTAATCATGTACATGAATGCTGAAAGTTAGTGGATTCAACAAGCAAATCCTAATTATTGGACATAATGAAATTGATATGTAGGAAATATGATTTTGACAGAAAGTGCATTATATTGTTGGCTTTATCTTGAAAAGCTCAAGTATCAAATGAAACTGTACAAATGCCATCTTTAATTGATTCTTCAACCTCATCCTTGTCATATTATTAGTAGCTAAATTAGGAGCTAATTGCCTTTTTGATTGCAATTAAATTGGTACTTGTATTTGGTAATAAGCAGTGAATAAGTGGATATATACTGGGCTTCAGACAGATATTAATTAGTGAACAATTTTCTTTCTCAGTGCCTCAAAAAGTTTTACCACTTTGGCAGTTTAAAATATTATGACATTTGTGGTTTAGTCGCTGTCTGACTTTTACTGATATAGTTTGACTGTTATAATATGGGCTGATTTGATTTACGTTAATTTTTATCTTGAAGAAATTATATATGTATATTATAGCTTGAACAAAATTTACTTTATTATATATTTAAATGAATTAATATTCGTAATGTGTGAATATTTTGGGGGTTTCTGTGCATGAAAATTAAAGATTGTATATGTCCTTACCTAAGACAAATTATTGGAAGTGTATTTCTCAATTAATCTCCCTAGAACAAGACTTTACTTCTAGTAAACACAAAGGGACACCAATCTTCAGTGACATCACTTTTATTCTGTACATAATTCTGAAAAAAAGTCTGTACAAATTTGACAAATTCATCATAAATTACATCTCACACAAAAACAGCTACAAATAATAAAACCCTCACGAACAAAGCAAATTCAAATGGAGCAAAAGGGGAAACATTGACAGGATTAGTTCAATGTAAATTTCTTTCTGGTTTCCAATATTCAAAGGCCTTTTGATTTATGTCTATCTATATGTCAGATATTAAGTGCCCATTTTTTAATCCCTTAATTTTGTTTTTTCTAATATCTAGTGCATACTGTCACAATTTGCACAACAATTGAAACCATGGTCTTAATCGTAGTGATAGTATCACATCAGTTGTGGAAATCATATTGACCATAATAGAAATTTTTCCAACAGTTAAAAAATTTCTGCATCCAGTTACAAAAGGCCAGTTGCGGCGTTCGTAAAGGATCGTATGACACTGGGACCGAGGTATAAATGAACATGTATGACAAGGAACCATCATATACCTGCACATTTTATGTTCCAAGCACTGAAGTATCTCACACTTCATAAATTATTCAATATTTCTACTCCACACAATAAAATTGGTGAATGGGTAGTATTGTATGTCCCTTGAGCATGATCTGACCATTGAAGTGATACATTATGTACATGACAATCACTATGAAAATAATGTATACATTTACATTTGTATGACAAGAAAATATGGGATTATTCAATAGCGCCTTTAGAGTTTCCAATATAGACAAAAGGCAATGCTAATAATTAATCTTACATCTGTATCATTTACAAGATGTTATTGAGTATTACTGTCTGACAATTTGCTACATTTTATGATTTAAAGCAGAGTTATTCCTGCATGATATTCTTAAAGAGATGTGGGTATTTAATGAATACTATACCATACTGATCACTAACTTTGTATTTATAATATTAGTGTCATCATATTCAACAATAAGATATTGATATCTTTAAAAGTGAGGGCTGTTGGGAGTGTTGGGAGTAATAATGGCCACTTCTATTGGGTTTCCAGAGTGTACAGAAGCAACTTTGCTTGAAATATCAATGGTTATATTAACATTTAGCCAAAGGCTAATCAAAACTCAAAGAGGCAAATGATATCTTGCCTTGACTGCAACCATTCCAGAATAACATTGAAGGTATTGCAGAATCCACAAACATAATTTTACCCATAAACTGAAGAATAATACTAAAATCCATATACATATATACTTCATGTATAGGAGTGCAGGAAAAGTCTTCCTGCAGGGAAAAGATGTTCTGTTGAGAACAACTTTCTATTTGTAGAAGAAAAAAGGAAATAGATAAGTTCTGGATGCATGGAAGCTAAAGCCAAAGGCTACAAGCAAACTGAAGATTTGATCAATTAATCGAGCCATTAAGTCATCGTTTGAGACGTGTAACATTGTTACTTAATCATAAGACAGCTACTGATCGTGGAAGAAAAAGAAAGAATTTTTGTGATTACATGATTAACATCATTATCTTTGATGATCACTGATCTCGTACCCATTTCTCTGAGAACAAAATTCTCATGAAATAGACATAAGCCTAGCATATCAACAATGATATGAATATAATAACAAGGATCTAATATGTCGCAAAATACTTTCCTGATAGACACAACTTCTTGATCTCTCCATGTTCAAAGAGCCATATGAATTTTTGTCTTCTTCATGGATTATATAAGTAGTCCTAATCTTCCCACTCAGATCGAGCAACTATGTCCTGACTTGGCTTTGGAGATTAGAATCTGAAAAGAGGGGTCATGGATATTGTACAAGCAATTAATTTTTTTATTATTTCGCATACTCTATATCTCTTTGTTATCTCCAAAATAGCTTTCAGAGTCAGTATACAAAGGGACTTTCATGAAAACTTTTCACACTGACATCCGACAGTTAAAATGGTAACAGTCTGACAACTTGTCCGACAACAAAATGTCAATAGAACAGCTCCCAGATGCTTGATCACTGATGACAGTAACCAAAATATTCCATCTACTCCTCATCCGAGCTCTCATCGCTCTCTCCACTTGCGTCGCTACCAGGCTCCTTGACATCGATGTCGAACTGGTACTCCTGATCGCATCCCATGTAGGCATCACTCATGAAGTAGATGGTGTAATGATGACTGCCGGGGGAAGGAGCTACGAAGTCCAGCTTGACCTTGGCCTTGTGTTGAAGGGTCAAACGCTTGATGGAGATGAGACTGTTGGTCTTGGTATCACCGATGACAACCCACCAACCCTCCTCTCGTTTCTGAAAGACAAGAATGAATTATATTAAGAACATTGGATAAATAAAAGAGCAATTATTAACCAGGGGCTTGATTCATAAAGCTTTTTTGTAATTATACCCATGAATGTTGGATGTTCATGGGCTGTATATACCTAAAATTGTCTGTTTTAATATAGTGGGAATGATTTTTTTTGTGTGTAACCGTTATCAGATTTTGATAATTACAAATGTTCCCTTCCAAGACGATATTTTAACTTAAGCTGAAGGAAATTAAAAGGATTAAGGATCGATCAGGCACAAGAACATATTCTCGTATTTCATCAAAGTCATGTTCTACTTAGTATCAACTTTATGAATCAACCCTTAGACGGTCCGTGTGGGCTAGCATTCAAACAGTTTTTCATCAATACAGATTCTCTTTCATTTCAAGCCTGGACCCCTGACGGAAGTATAGATTAACTTGGAGTACAGGCAATGCTTGTCCAGAAAACAGTCTTTCATAGAATCATGAATGAAATATCTGTTGCATACTAGCAACTATTAAAGACCATAGGTCTACAGAATCACCTTTCAAAGTACACATTTTCAGCATTGTATTTTTGCATTTTGAAAGATTTACATTTTATACCTGACAGAGAATCGCTTGAACATAACCATAGTTTGGGCATCTTTGGAAACTGCTCCTAAAAGCATAAAATGCTGATTGAACGCAGCCTTAGATACCTACCTGAGGGAAGAGGGGAGCTACAACAGGTCCAGTGATCTCATCTTCTCTCTCTAATGTTACCATGATAACAACAGGTGAACCACTAAAAAAGTATAAACAAGACAATATGTAAGTATTGACATACCTCATAACAATAATATCACCACCACCATCATCAAAATCATAAACACCACCACTTCCATAGTCATCACCATCATTCATCACCTCCACTACCACTAAAATAACCCACTCATTCAATGAACAAGTTTATGATATAACCTTGTTCTCAGTCACATCTTCATGTGTGGCAAAATAAGGGTGGCAATATTTGGCTTATTTTCTCTTTTTCTATTGGACAAATGCTTGATTTTCTTACACTGTCAGTTTTCATTACAGCTATTTATCACATAACTTGGCTCATATGTTAATTTAATTCTTTGAATTATTTTTTCTTAATCAAAAATAGAGATTGAAAAATGGAAATTTTCTTGCCATATTACTTTCCACCAATAGAGGGCGTACACCAAAATATGCCCAAAATTCGAGTTTTAGAGCGCTCTGGTGAATACAAAACTTATTTCCAAGTTACTAAAGAAAAATGAATTGCATCTGTATGGAAATTAGTACTTTTTGTCACAAAAGTGATATTTTAATGTTTTTCTAAAGTGTGTGCTATATACTGCATTGGCATACCATAGTCCTACCTGTAGATTCCCAACAGGCAAGATGGTTGCAGTGAACAAATGCAATAACCATAGCCCCCATTGCTACAATCAATACCATATTCAACTATATCATCCTCTTCATTGCCACTATTATCATCATCATCACCATCATCATCACCATCATCATCATCATCATCATTAGCATCATCACTACATACACCATCAACAGTACAACCATGACTTACCTCTCCAGACTGTCCTTATCCTGTACATCATACATGAGTTCGATGTTTGGATATCTGTTACAGAACCTAGCTACATCAGCCATCTGGGCGTCGGTCATCTGAAGAAGCTCATGTCTCTCTTCATCCTCCATCTCCATGATATCAAAGATACTCTCTATTGACTGTGCGAAGAAAGAAGGAAAGATATATGATCACCCTCTTTCTATTACAAATTATCTAGCTATTTTTTTTCCTTAAAAATTTGAATATTTGCATGTGTTGTCTTAAGCCGTGATGAAAGGCTAGCTAACTCTTTCAATACCCAGGGGAGGAAATTCAACTATCTAATGATTATTAATTGAAATTAACAATAAGTCAAATACTTATTTATTCGCAAGAATATCTACTTTCTTATCTTTTCATATATCCAGTAGTTTATTCATTCATTACTTACATTCAATCATTAATTTCATATTGTATCCATCCATGTATCCAACATTATTTAATATTCATTTAATGATCCCTTTTGATGGGAACAATGTGTTTCATACTGTAGGAATCAATACACTTCTTGATTTTTAAAATCTGATTATAATTCCTACCTTCTCTGTGCATTTCTTGACGAGTTCTACCCCAAAGTGAGGGAGTTGTTTGAGATAGGAGTCCTTGTTCCACATAGCTTGTGTGACCATCTGTGCAAGCTCCATGGCTGCTAAGGCAGGGGATAGCCATCCATTGCTACTCAACACATCCACACAAGCTTGGATCAAACGTAGAGCCTGAAACATAAGAAAAGAATCATTTAGTTTGTTTAATCCAAAGAAATTCACTTATCATCAATAGCATAGAAAGGGTGTATAGTGTTGAACATGAGTGTTGGTGTTGGAGAAAACACAAAATTTTAAGTGAGGCTGGTGTGAGGATTAAAACCACTCAGTGTTCAGTTATATCGAAAATAGGATTTACTTTTTTACAATATCGTCAGCAATCCAACCCGCTCCAATAAAACTTAACTTAACTTAAAACTACCACATACAAACATCAGTTCTCGCAACTCCCAAACCTGCCAATACCACTCACTGATCTGTTGTTGAGGATGTATTTTGTTCTCCTTACAACTATCATTCCTACCACAGCCACTCTTACCACTACCTCTACAACTCAATGATCTGTTGTATCTTCTTCAGGTTATCTTCTGTATTTGACTGTACAAGTAATTCAGCAGATAGCGATAAACTGCCAAGATGGGTCTCATGTCAGCATTGGAAAGACTTTCAATAGCAACTAACACAACTACCACTCCTACATCAAACACTCTTACCACTACTAATAATCAATATGTTGTACCTTATTCAGGATGTCTTCTGTATCAGACTGTAACTCAGCTGATAGTTGCATCCTGCCAAGATGAGCTTGGATAAGAAGGTTTGTCTTGAGATGAGGATCGTTGTAACGAGGGTTGCTCACTTTGTTTGGTGTACGGCTTGCCAACTGAGACGGAAAAAGAAATATATATCAGCACTTACAATTATTTGGTTCAAGTTGAATGTCTTCTCTCTCTGTATGCTCTAGCATGTATTGTGATTGTGATGTTTGTTTATGCATTAATTAATAAAATGTATATGTGTTGCATCAAAATTATATGAATTGAAGAATACTTTAAAAGTACAAAAATGTATAAAATAATAAAAGGAATAAAATAACAAAATCAAAATAATCCAACACTGAAAATCATAAAACAAGATTATGTCTACCTATAAGAATGTAGAGGTGTTGTGGCTCAGTGGATAAGTCTCTGGACTGTGAACCACAAGGTCCGGGGTTCAAATCCCACCACAGCACTAGCGTCCTTTGGCAAGGTGTTTATCTACATTTGCCACTCTCGACCCAAATGCTGTAAATGGGTACACGGTAGGAAGGAATTCCTTGAATGCTCAAGCACCCGATCAGGGTAGCAATGCTAAAGCTGGGGTAATAGAATGCAACGCTTTGAAACATTTGTATTAAGCGCTATATAAATGTTGCATATTATTATTATCATGAAAGTTACAGTATATTTACAGTTTAAGTGCTCAGCTTGTGTTACTGGGCCAATGAGTGGGCTTTGCCTTTCATACCTGTTTGAGCATAGAGTCCTCATGATGCCTGATGGGAATGTTCTCATATTCCGCTGCCGACGAGATGATCTCAATCAAACCCTTGATCTTAGTCTTGTTGTTGAGTGACATGCTGAAGAGTTCTATCGTGGTGTAGTTGATGTAGTAGTATGCCGCAATCATACCAAGGTTCAAAGGACTGATGTCCATCTCATCCTCGATGCTGATGCACTTGGAATGTTCAAGGTCTTGGAGTGTGTTCTCAACCAACTCAGAGAGATGATCCGAAAGATGGCGATGGGTCATACCTACAAGAAGAATAATGATATTAATTAGAACAGAAAAAAGCAAAATAGAGTTGTTCATCCAAAGCTGTTTCGTTACTCAATACTTTACGCACCACTGGATCATGTTCTTAGGTGTTAAAGGGATGGTCCAGGCTGAAGTATTTATAGCTTAATAAATAAAGTAGAATTCACTGAGTAAAATGCCGAAAATTTCATCAAAATCGGATAACAAATAACAAAGTTATTGAATTTTAAAGTTTAGCAATATTTTGTGAAAACAGTGGTCATGAATATTCATTAGGTGGGCTGATGATGTCATATCCCCACTTCTTCTTTTGTATTTTATTATATGAAATTAGGTTTATTCATATTTTTTCCTCCAAGAACTAGAAAAATGGGACTGACAACTGATTTAGTGCATTATTAGTTATTTATTTCTGCAACTTTTTTCATTATAAGGGAGACATATTATTCACACAAGTATGAAATAATGAAAAAATATGATTTTATGTAATAACATAAGAAAACTAAAAGTGGAGATGTGACATAATCAGCCCACCTAATGAATAATCATGACGACTGTTTTCACAAAATATTGCTAAACATTAAACTTCAATAACTTTATTACTTATAATCCGATATTGATGAAATTTTCTGCATTTTGCTCAGTGAATTCTACTCTATGTATTAAGATATAAATATTTTCAGCTTGGACCATCCCTGTAAGTCAATGACATATGGATATATCATTTGCAACAAAAGCAAGTCAATAATTGTTCATAATGTCAAACAAAATCAACATAATGCTCTATGGAACTGCTCCCACAAGTGCTAGTCTTCATGTTTTTTCAGTCTCATTGATCAAGTGCCATTGATTAAGACTAATTGATATTAATGTTTTTGGTAAGATGCCTCAGCTTAATAGCAGTAGCAAAATTAGCCCTCCCCCCCAAAAAAAAAATTTCTCAAACAATACCTACACTTGTTCCAATATCACTAAAAGAGAACAAATTATTTTATCCCACATCTTATTCTCATCTCACCTTGTAGGTTGTAGTAGTTAGGGTTCTGTGTCATTCGCCTGTAGATGAACGTCCATGTCAGGTAATCAACAGCATCCTGTTTGTTCTCTATCGTCTTGGTAACGACCTCGGCATTGAAGTGATCATGGAGGCAATGATCCAGATGAGACTGTAACCAGAAAAAAAATGGAAGCAACTTTCACAATGTACTTTTCCTCACAAGAGTGTTCATAACTAAATTTTTCGAGAGAAAACTCAGATTATTTTTCAGGGTTGTTTTCTGTGTTAAAGTCAATGGAAGAATTGTGCTACCCTGAGATTTCAAAAACAACAAAGTGAGGTGCATAATAAACAATCTCTTCCAATAGCTTTGAGAGAGTTTCTTTTGTAATCCAGACTAAAAAACAGATATAAGTAAATCTTTCAACATTAAACAGATATTAGTTGTCAATGATTTATAGAATAATTTTGGAGCTTTAGATTCTTAATTATAGGATACTATCTAAAGTCACTGAAGATTTATAATTCTCTTACCTCGACTGGCAGGGGCTCATACATGAACTTCTTGTAGAAATCCTTCTTGGAGCCTTGGCACAAGACTACACACTTACTCACTGTAAGATGAAGAAAGAAAAGAGAAATGCTTTAACAAATCACACAATGAAATTTAACTTGATAATTATTTTATATTTGTTTAGTTAACATGCCTTAGGGAAAGCAGATCAGATTATGAAAATGATCAAACAGCTCTTACTTCAGAAAATCGCATAGGTCAACACATGATATCAATTTGTAAGGTTGATATACAGTGCGTCCCAGAATAAACGAAACCGAGATTTAGCGATCATTTATCATAACTTAATCATAAATAGAATAGACAAATGACCTACCAATTTAAAGCTGAGAATCTCCTCTTTCATCTGATATTACTTAGGTTATTTCTCATTCACGCATGAGTGAGCAAAAACAATTTGAAGAAAGGATACCAAAAACTCATTTGGCGGGGGGGTATCTGGGTTTCAAAAGGAAAACCACATTTTTGAAAAGTTCAATATCTGCTCTTCAATTTGGTGCCTAAATTACAGAAAATGGTCAAGAAATAAAAAAGTTCTGGTCATTTGAAATAAGGCTTGTATTTCCATAATTTCATGAGATAAACGTGTTTTCACCGGTTTCCCACAGAAGCTTTCGCATGGTGAACAAAAGATTTAATGCATGACTGATCGTCAACAAAACAGAGTGTCGAGTGAGTTTGAAAGCCAGCCTGGAGAACTTCTTCATTTTATGAAATTATTGAAATTCAAGCCTTATTTTAAATGACCAGAACTTTGTTATTTCTCGACCATTTTCTGTAATTTAGGTATCAAATTAAAGAGGAGATATTGAACTTTTCAAAAATGTGGTTTTCTTTTTGAAACCCAGATACGCCCCGCCAAATGAGTTTTTGGTATCCTTTTTTCAAATTGTTTTTGCTCACTCATGCGTGATTGAGAAATAATCTAAGTAATATCAGATGAAAGAGGAGATTCTAAGCTTTAAATTGGTAGGTCATTTGTCTATTTTATTTATGATTAAGTAATGATAAATGATCGCTAAATCTCGGTTTCGTTTTTTCTGGGACGCACTGTATATCAGCCCTGAGGCCATGGAATAATACTATTATAACACAATCAGACATCAAAATCACATGAGGAAACTACTATCTTCAGGATTGCAAAAAATAAGGTTTTTTATCTTGCACTGCAGCTATGCCAGATTCGCAACACTAGAATATCTGTGGAACCGTAACCAAAATATGTAATACGGCTGCAGTTGCAAGCTAGTTTTCAAGCTCCATGGGAAAATGTGTAAGATCATAATAAAGGGAGATGTAGGCAGCATACCATTGCCTCCAATTTCACATTAAGTTTTTCATTGACTAAAATTGACCGGTCAAGAAAAAATATATGAAAAATTGGTAAATTTATTTTTTAAAGTTGCCTTGCTCAGATGTCCAACAGGTTTTGTATCATAGAATATTGATTTACTGTACAAGAAATTTGATCATTCCTCTGTGTTCAAGAGGCAACAACTTGTTGACAATGTACAATTATGTTAAATGAGGCCACTGATTGTTTTATTCTTTAGAATTTGGACCTCACCTTCATGTTCAATCTCTGGTCTGTTAGCCCTTCCGGTCATTTGGAGTACATCAGTGATTGGGTAGTCAACATACCTAAGGATATGATATCATTAAAAGAAAATAATAAAAATCAAATATTGGAGCCTGTAAATGATAGTGATAGGTTTGAGACAGAGATAAAAGCTACACATTGCCTATATCTCGAGATGTTTTGAGACCAACATGTCTTAAGACACCCAAAGATGACAGACTAAAGCAGAGAAGCAAGATTGATTAATAAGAATTAAGCCTTTTTTTTATCTCAGCCTAAGAATACAAGCTATTTCTCTTTGAGACTGAGATACAAGACAAGACACACAATCCCTGTCTAAAGACACCCAACACAGGCAATGAATGGTAATGATTTTATTTGTTGTACCTGAATGTTGAGAGTACTACCCAAGGATCCTGTAAATTAGAAATATATATCTTCTTGCACTGCTCTAAGTTAATATAAAGTTTATATAAGTTTAAGTTTATATAAACCCATGTAATGGTATAAATCAAATACTAGTATCACCAACATTAAAGGGGAATGAAACCTTTGGAACAAATAGGCTTGCGTAGCAACAGAAAAATCAAAGAATAAGAATAAAGAAAGTTTAAGAAAAATCAGACAAATAGTGAGAAAGTTATGAGCATTTGAATATTGCAATCACTAATGCTATGGAGATCCTCCCATTGGCAATGCGACAAGGATGTGTGATGTCACTGATGAACAACTTTCCCTTTGGTGGACTATAAAATACCCTCAAAATGTCTCTTTTGCTTTTTCTTATGATGATACAAACTCTTTATCCATGATGTATTCTTAAAAAAATATGTTTTACATGCCCTCATGTAGAAAGAACACATGATTTATGGATAGATGTGATAAAAGAGGGAATTCAAGTGAAATATATACTAAAGTAATGGGGAGAGTTGTTCACAAGTGACATCACACATCTTTGTCGCATTGCCAATTTGCTATCTCCATAGCATTAGTGATCGCAATATTCGAATGCTCATAACTTTCTCATTATTTGTCCGATTTTTCTCAAACTTTTGTTGATCTGTTTCTTTGATTTTTCTGTTTTCACACAAGCTATCTTGTTCCAATGGTTTCATTCTCCTTTAATGGATTTACAAAAAACATATGTCTCTCCTTGGAACTACAAAAACAAAAAATACAAAAGAAAAGCTGAATAGGGCGTGATGAAGGTATTCACTTACGCATGTATCTTGCCATTATAGTACTGCGTATCCATGACAACCACCAAATGAGCATTGAGAGTCATTCCCCAGCACATCATCCTAGATGCTACCACAACCTGCACTGCTCCAGACATATAGAGCTGTTCTACAACCTTCTGTTCAATCTCAGAGAGACCTTCATGGAGGTAGGCGATACCGTTACTCAGCATCTCTCGCAGTGTCTAGACGGAAAAGTAGAAAAAGGTTGATGTTGGATGGATTGGAAATTTTTTATAAAAAACTTACACTGGTTCTAAGAAAGATAAACAATGGTGGTAAATACGCAATAACCTGGGGCCTGTTTCGTAAATATTTACAATAATGTTGACTTTGTTATTGTTGTTACTACAATGGAAATCTTGATTTTGATTGGTTGCTGATAACTGTTACTATTATAATCTAAATGTTACCCCAATCATTTATATTTTGTTGAATAGCAAGGTAACATTAGATGGCAATCATTCTAGGGATGACAGTATATCGCTATGATTGCTGTAATCAATGTGATTTATAATGAATACTGAACAGCATTCACAGGCCTAGTTGTGTAAAATAAATCATATCGATGCCAATAGTGACTTCATAGCTGGGTATGAGACAATAGGTATTTTTATTTACAAATTGAAAATATTCCTGAGAATTCTGAATACTACAATAGAATTCAGTGGAACATACATGTAATTTTCCAGCATGTAAAATATATGAGGGCTGTGTTACCTATCTTCTATACTATTTCATCAGAATAACGCCACGAAAAGGAAATAGACAGAGAGAGGCACAGTTGTCACATGTTTGAAAGGTTGATTGATTTGGATAATTAATTTTTCAATTGAATTGTAGTCTTTAGCATTCTTGGGAACACTCCCATTATGTCACATATAGTTCCTATAGTAAAGAAGTGGAATACAGACATACCTCATCAGATACTTTGCTGAGATGAGCAGCTAGATCGTCTTTATCGACGTGGAGGAACCGACTCTCAGAACCATCCTCCGCCGTCACGTAGGTCAAGAGGTCAATGGCAGTCAGCTTGGTCTGCTTACGAGACGGTACGAAGACGATGACAGGCTTGGTAGGGGAATGCTTGATGATGGCATTGTATGTGGGCTTCACCATGGCGATGAGACGTGATCCGGTGTGAGTGATGTTGAATCCCTGAATGGAAAAAAAAGGAGTGGATATCATGACGAGAATTAATAAAGAAATACTTGAGACAGTTGATTGGGATAGATATGGTAACCGTAAATCTTTAGACATCAATAATGGTAAAGCTGGCAATCAATTAGATATGATGATGATTATGATGATGATGATGATGAAGACGATGATTATGGTGGTGGTAGTGGTGGTGATGATGATGAACATGACACTGTATTATCAAGTTAAAGCTCTATAAAGATCTTTTTTCATATCTATTCAACTAACATTTAGGGGTTTATCAGTGAATTGAAAACCAAGAAATAATATAACAATACACCTTTTATTTGCTGAAATCTTTCCTAACTTTGTGTAAGAGAGAGGTTGATAGTGGCTGGGCAATTGTATTGAAATAGCAAATCAGGAATTATGTGCAAAAGCATGTTACTTAAAAAACATGGCCACTATGCAAGCAAGACAAAATATGAGGTGAATGACAAAAAAGGGAGTTAAGTCGAAATTCAATGAAAGCCTACCTGGATGTGAAGCTCTAGAGGAACCGGTCTCACATTGGGATGGAAGTTGAAGGTGTTTGTAGGGCTAGCTCCTAGCCACTGAGCAATATCCTTAGCATTGGCTAGGGATGAACTCAGGGCTACAAGACGAATGTTACGCTCAATCTGAGATGAGATGTACCGCATCCTGGAACAGATCACCTCAAGAACAGGCTGTGTGAAGATAAGATTGTTGAAAATTAAAAGACTGAAAACCTGGTATGAATACTGTTAATTCTAAATTGTTATACATAAATCAAGATGCAAACACGTTTACTCACTGGGCCTGACTTGTGAAAAGAAGCTAGAACATACTAAAGATCCATATATGCACAGTCCTGTACAATATATAACTTGAAAAGCCTGAAATTAGAACTAAAATCAGACAAACGCATGACGACTGGCATATCTATTTCATGCATCTGGAATTTTCGAGTGACTTTTTTATTCTAATTATTTTAAGAATCTCTTAGTTGTTAACAAAAGCTATCATTATAGAGTAGTATGTCTAAAACAATTATATTACTACTAAATGAGCATTATAAGTTGATGAATCGTGAGCCTGTAGACAAGACTACACGCTTAACTGCTTGGAACAATAAATCTGGAACGGAAGTACGAGTACCATCCTCCCAAATGGTTCAGATGTTTGAAACTAGCTCACTTCCAAGGTTTAACAATGACCCAACACCTTCATAGTTTATTCCTTACTACAAAATTATATTCCTTCTTTGAATATATCACTAAAACTCACCCCATTGTCCCCACCAATCAAGTGCAGCTCATCAATGATGAAGAGGTTGACGTTCTGGACATTCTTACGCTGTTTCCATCGTCGTGACAACACATCCCATCTATCCGGTGTACTGATGATGACATTACCCTTGGCTAGGAGCTTGAGATCAGTACTGGTCTCACCAGTCAAGAGTACCACCTTCTTACCAAGCTGCATCTGGAACTTGAGATGCCATTCATTGTACATCTAGGGAACAAGATGGGTAAAATATTAAAATCATAAGGTGTGTTTGGATGGTTGTACCTACTAGCACATGGTCCGATGTGTTTCTCAGATCGTCCAACACCATCATGGCTATTAGCCCACTTGGTCTATTATCAATTTGATCTAACCAACATTTGGTCCTACTATTACTTGGTGTGAATGTTATTTAGTCTAATGTCAAGATGGCCCTTACTTCCTCTTCGTCCAGTTTGTCTTTGTCAAATGAAAATCTAGCTCATAAACAGTTCATTTTATCATATAGAGTACAAGGATGTGATGGTAAATGGGCTAAACTGCAATTAGAGAAACTGGTTGGTACATACACTGGCTGTTGTTTTAGACCATGTAGGATGACACCAAATGGAAAAAAGACAAAGCAAGTTACATTAAGTGGCAATTCACACATTTGTGAACATCTTTACAAGGGGTCGATAAAAAATACCCTCTCATGTTGATCTAAAATTTATACAACTTTTGTTTATAGACAGAACAGGATAATAGTCTGATATTAATAATGGATCAATTATATCTCTTATCCCATTAACTGACCTAGATCCAAAACAGAATAACCATGAAGATACAAAATTGAACTTAAAATTCTAAACTGAAGTAAAGTAGCCATACCTGTTCAGCAAGAGCCTCTAAAGGTGTGACGTAGACACATCTACATTCTGATGATTGAAGCAACATACGCAGGATGGCCAACTCGGCAATGATTGTCTTCCCGCTGCCAGTGGGGGCGCCAACAAAGATATTGTCATCTCCATTGTACACAGCATTGAACACTGCAATCAAAATAATCAATATCATTACAAAACTTGGATGTCTTGTTGAAATTTCATCAATCAAAATAAGATAATATTCATGAACCAAATATTGGTACAATTTAGACAAATAAAATAAACTAAAGCAAAGAAATGTGATGTGCTAGAAAAGGGAATTAGGGTATGCAGAATCCTGACACTGAGGCTTCACCATTTTAATATCCCTCCTGGTTGCAATCATCTCATAAACATGGTATGAGAGGTGGTATGTTAAGAGATGCAAAGAAAGGGAAGTTTTTATTACACTGGCACAAGTGGGCTCAAAAACACTTCTTTCTTTCTGTAATATTTATACATTTGAGTAGTCAATCAGTAGATTATAGCGCCCAGGAGATACAGGTCTTACCTTGTGTCTGGATAGGATTGAAGACTGAGAACTTGCTGCTGTAGAGATTCTCAAAGGCTGGGTTCCTAAGAGCTGACACAGGCAAGGCTTGAAGATCTAGGAGCTCTGTAGGAGGAAGGTTCTTCTCAGGGAGGATCAGATGACGGAAGGACACAGGTAGCTGTGTCTCGGAAACTGAAAGGTGACAACAAATAGAAATTGAGAGAGAAATGTCATCCTGCTGCAGAAGAGAATCTCAAAGGCAGGATTACTTAGAGCTGAGACTTGTAAGGCTTGAGATCTAGGAGCTCTGTAGGAGGAAAGTTCTCAGGAAAGATCAGATGAAACTGGAGGGTTACACTAATGAAGATGAGAAATGTCAGCAAAATTGGACCAAGAAATGAAAAATTTCACTTCAAATGTGTTAGTTGCTGGCAAATTTGTTCATAAGGGCCCTGTATCCTGAAGTACAATCAGTTGCAAAATTAAGTGAAACTGTTAGTCTATACCAAGTCAAGTATGGAAGGTTACAATCCACAATGCATACATGACCAGTTTGAAGTCGATTCCTAACATAGCTCTTTAGCTATTGGAAGAATAAGATCTTCTGATATACCTTTGACGTCTGACACCCAGTAAAAGTCATCATATCTTTGTGATTCCTGTAGGCATACATGACTCAAGTTTTAAGTTGATATGTCAAGCAGTTCTTTAGTTATCACAAGAGCGAACATGGAAGGACCAGATAAGTAGGTGGGCAGGGGCATACAGATAAGATATATTTGTTAACACTTCTTAATCACCTTGACACATTTTGGTTTTGATGGGACAACATATCAAGTTACATCTACTTACAGCGGACAATCCTTACAATGCTTGAATATTGACTCAGAGAAAGACCACTTTTCAGTGAGTGTTTGATATCATAAAATTTGAATCTTCAAACCTGATTTTCATTCAACATCATAAAAGTTCAATCAATCCTTTTGTCAAATAGCATATTGTGGATAATGGCTAATTCTAACATAATATTAAGAAAGTATGACTACTTATAACTCATAAACCAGTGGCCAGTTCATAAGCTGTTCATGAATTATGAGCAACTTATCGAACAAATGATGATCCTATTGTCATGTTAAGAAATTTCTGTTAAAAAATACTGGGAATGCATTTCCCAATAAAAGGTTGTTTTACGCCAACTTGCTTTTTTTTTTCATAAATATGTGTCCCAGGACCATGACACCATATCTCTAGCCACAGAAATTTCAGGACTATCCTCTTCAGCACATGAAAATATTCACATCTACCCATACATCTGAGCCAAACAAGTATGTATGGCTCTTTAATCACCATCAAATTAATTTTCAATAGCTGCCTGCAATACAAGCTAAAATAGCATTATTTTAGAGTTGCTGCTACCCTGTTTGGCGTTCAACGATTGAAAGGGCTAGAGCCTCGTCGATCTGGCGCAGCACAGCGGCTGACGGGCCCACGCTCAATAATTGGGCAAAGCAAATTTTCGGAGTATTGCATTTCACGTCTATTTCGAACAATAAATTATGGATAAATTATGGATTTATAAAAAGCCTTACCGATCCACCTGTCGGAGACTACCCTGATGAAGTACTGAGGAGGGAGAGGCTCAAAGACTGGAACAGAGAATTTGACAATGTGCTCATCTTGGGCGAACTTGCTGTAGGTGAAAGAACAATTACCTTCTTACAATTCAGTTATGGACAACATAATTTGATTTTATACTAATGTGACATTGCATACATAATATATCTATATATTTCATATTTTATATTATATACATTTTATTAAATACAAGGTCTTATCGCAGTGTATCTTGCAATTCCATTATTCAATTAATGTTTGATGAAATATGTAGATAACTTTTTTATTGCATCATTTCTATTGGAGTTAATTTTTTAAATACTGATACTGAAACTTTGATCACATAAAATATGTTTTCAGCTTTATATAAACGTTATCATCATTATTGATTGGAAAGTAATCTGTAATTTAGAATTTAAATAATTTGAAAAGTTGATGCATCATTTGGTTTCCAAAATTGAAAAGATCATTAACAGCCTCAACAAACTTTATATAATTTCTTTTTCATTTGGGAGCACAGAAATAATAATGGGATATTACCTCTTGAGTAGGAAGTACTCGTGGTGAAGGATGATCTCGCTGTCTACATCTTCAACAAGAATCCAGAAGGCCTATAAAAACATTGTGGAACAAAAAAGTGAATACTACAATCCAACATGAGGTCACATAAAAGGATGGAATTGACAAGTACCCTATGTATTCTTGTAGTGCAGATTACAGGAATTGGCATTTCTTTATAGCAGATTATACATGAACAACACAAAATTTGACCTGCACTAGTGAATATGTTTATATATACGTTTTCCAAACAAATATATCATATTCATATACTACAACAATGGAAGTATAATACTACTATCTTTTTTCATTCTTTAAATCCTATCAAATTCCTTGGTTCCTATCAACAATGTAATAATTGAAAGAAAATTGGTTCATTAATGCTATTTTAGTAATAATAAAATTGTAATATTTGTAGTTTCACTGTGAAATCATATGAAGCTTGCAAATGCTGAGGAGAAAGAAAAAGAATGGCCACTTTTCAGCTAAAATCTTATATCATATGATTTGAATCTTCAAACCTGATTTTCAGTCAACATCATGAAAGTTCAACAATCAATTCTTCAAGTCAGCATGCACATAAACATTTGTTACTATTCTAACATGGAACAAGGGATAAATAGTGAAGGCTTCAATAACCAATACATTTTGGCATGCATAGTTTGTCGAGTCTAACAAGTTAAAGGGGAATGAAACCTTTGGAACAAATAGGCTTGTGTAGAAAAAGAAAAATCAAAGAATGAGAATAAAGAAAGTTTGAGAAAAATCGGACAATAAATGAGAAAGTTATGAGCATTTAAATATTGCAATCACTCATGCTATGGAGATCCTCCCATTGGCAATGCGACAAGGATGTGTGATGTCACTGATGAACAACTTTCCTTTTGGTGGACTATAAAATACCCTCAAAATGTCTCTTTTTGCTTTTTCTTATGATGATACAAACTCTTCATCCATGATGTATTTTAAAAAAATATGTATTACATGCCCTCATGTAGAAAGAACACATGATCTCTGGATAGATGTGATAAAAGAGGCAATTCAAGTGAAATATATACTAAAGTAATGGGGAGAGTTGTTCATCAGTGACATCACACATCCTTGTCGCATTGCCAATGGGAAGATCTCCATAGCATTAGTGATTGCAATATTTAAATGCTCATAACTTTCTCATTTATTGTCCGATTTTTCTCAAACTTTTGTTGATCTGTTTCTTTGATTTTTCTGTTTTCACACAAGCTATCTTGTCCAAATGGTTTCATTCTCCTAAGTTAACCAATCAAGAAAGTTGTTTTACAATTGCAACAGGTCCCCAAACTTTCTGTCACATGACCATAGTCTGAACTTTTTGATTTAAGATGTTTATATGACTTATCGAAAGTTGATTACGGAGAATAAACTGACTGATCTAATACCAGGGCACCTTTCACGAGAGACAAGGGGAGCATTTCATCAAAAAATATTGTCCGACAAGTTGTCAGATCCAACAACTTTCCTTGATTTTAATTGGCTGAGGAGCACAGTTCCTATGGTAACTGTCCTTTCATGAAACACCGCCCTACTTATCAGCCAAGAAAAACCAAGGATTTAAATGAACGTCAGAGTTGAAAATTTAGTAAGTGCTAACAACTTTCATGAAACATCCCTAGATCTTGCTATTACCTCAGAGTTTCCATGTATCTTCTCATCCCATTGGAAGTCAGGTGTGATGGTTAGCTCTACTCTCAATGTACTCCTTGTGATGGGTTGGATGTGAGTAGCTAGCTCCAACCGTGGAAAGTGATGAATGTATCTATGCAAATTACATCAAACAAAAACATCAATCAAAGGCTTAAATATATATGCCATTTTTAACATCTAAAAAATTCTAAGACTTAATAGAAAGCCTTTGGCTGGGAGAGCAAGGTAGCTAGCTTCACTGATCAAAATTTTTATTAGTTACTCCCTGTCCTCCCAGTTCTGTCAGCAAATCATAACCCTCTACTCATTAAGGCTCACAACATATCTTTAACCATGTAGATTCCTGTCTTTTCAGCTGTGTCATTCACACAGCATGTAACATGTTTTCGTTTTCTTTATTGGTAAGTGTGATTATAGCAGTATAGGAAAATCAATTATGGGTTGTACGTAAAATGCTGGACTTTCCTGAAGTGATTTCTCTGTGTTTTCTGGTTCATATAAAAGTGTGCCATGCTCTCAAATTAAATGGTTTGGCAGATCATGAAGTGAAGGAAAAAATGGAGGTTGGATGTACAAAAGCTTGACCATATTATGGAACTGCCCCTATATGGAAATCACTGAATCAAAGAACATCATTTAACTTGACTTATGTACTCTATACTTTATTTCACATAGACTCTGTACAGAACTACTCTTCAACATACCTGTGGATAGTCTTTCCCATCTTTGGCATACGGATGAACTCTCCAAGTTCATTGGGTCCTAGATCAAAGAACCTCTCCCATGGAAAGTTCTTCTTCTCAATCTTCCTCACGACCTCCTCGGGAATCTTACGGAACTGACGGAGGGGGCTCATCGACTGCCACCTAATGATGCAAACGAAGGATATCATAGCAGTGGGGAAGGATGATTTTACAATAAGCACACTGGCTAACATTATATGTCACTATGGAATGCCAGTGACCAGTCTCTAAAAGGAATTTAAAGCATTTCATTTGTTTCTCTTTATTCAGCAAATCAAATAGATACATGCTTCATATTTGTGGCCACAAACCCAATGAAATACCCTAATCAGTGTAATCATGTCCATAGTTGTCATATTTCTTATGGAGGTGGTGATGAAAGCAAGGTTGATCTAATCAACATCAATTGCTGAAAGTCAGTAACACCAACATCTATGAAGCATGTGCCCTTTTCAAATTATGTCCTTTAGATATGTCAAAATAATGGTGCATCTGTAATTGCATAGGTCCATTAGGATGATCGTTCTTGCTTACAAGGATAAAAACAATTGTGGTTTTGAACAAAGAATTATGGCACTGCTGGCTATCAATTTCATACTGACAGTCTAAGTCAGACATCTTTAAGATGTGGCCCTGGGGTCCATTTCATATAGCTATTCGTAAGTTAAGAACGACTGATAATCCTTCTTGTGGTAAATGATATTCACCATTAAATGTTCATTGGTGATTATTAAGCACATAAGAAAGGTTTACCAGTCGTTCTTAAAGTCGCTCTTAACTTACGAATAGCTTAATGAAACACCCACCAAAATAGGTAAATAATTTTCTAGACTTTTGTGAATCAACCCCACAGATCTCAGACTGAATGCATATTTTCTTCAAATATTATCAGACCAAGCACTCCTTGATCCTATCCATGCAATCCCATCCTTGATGGTGGATCAATTAGGAACTATTTTTTATTTCAATCTTGACTTGCTAATGATCAGGCCTGAGAATTCTTTTAATTATTCTTTCTGACATTTTTGGTGAATGAATGAGAAGATCACTTTTCAGGAAGAGTTTGATATCACAGAATTTGAATCTTCAAACCTGATTTTCAGTCAACATCATCAAAGTTCAACAATCATTCTTCATCAGCCAAAAAATTGATCATGTAGAAAACCAATGAAAAAAAGCATGCAACTAGAATCTTGCATTATTCAACTGAATTTTCAGTGGAAAACAAAGCAGATAATAATAATGATCGTCAGTTCTTGTATAGCGCATAACACATTATGAATAACATCTCTATGTGCTTCCTAAGGACTTGGATATTATATATATCCAAGATATAAATTTAAAAAAACATATATATATATCTTCTATTCCTTAAAACCAATCCATGAGTATTGTAAATATGACGACCCCCAAAATATTATCTTCTACATATTGCTTTGTATAGAATTTAATATTAGCATAATATTATGGTATATTATTCTTCCGTTTTCTCAAATAAAGAGTCTGTCCCTTTAAAGATAAGGGACACTTTTCTTTACATGTTTCCCCCTTCAATCCCTCCTTCTCCCTCGCCCCTCACCCCCCCCAAAAAAAAAAAGAAATCACACGGCAGTGTTCCATACAATGGTCTATAGGAGTATTTCAAGAGAAACCTTTTCTCCTGCTTACAAATTGGCCATTCACAAATCAGATGCAATTATTTCAGTAGCTCATAACCTTGAATTGTTATTGATAACAAGTTTTATGATCAGAGTACTTATAAAATATTTTTGCTTACATTCTCTTGTCAATCATCTTGGCCAGTGAGAGAGTCTTATCTGCCAGCTGAGCCCATCCATGATGAAGAACGATCTCAAAGATGGCCCTTACCAATCGTCCAGCAGACTGCATGCATTAAAACACACAAGTAGAAATATTGAATATTCATTAATCAATATTCATGACTTAGTTTATAAATAAACATCATCAAAGACACTAGTAGGAATAACATGCACAAGGTACCTTTAGAACAGCTTTCAATGTCCTAGTGTTTGAATTATTTCAAAGGAATTGAACAAGTGTGACTATTATTCCAATCAGGGAATAACTTTGATCATCAGATTGATTTGAATTTCTAGTAATGAGAAAACTCCTAAGTTCTGTAGAGTAACCTTTTGTGTAGCAGGCTTTGCAATATGTAGAGCAAATTGCGATGCGATACCAAGAAAATTAGTCTCTGCTAATACTCGAGTAAAATGATGTGAATTATGTTTTCGAAGATAGTGATGTGGATCTTGATGAACTATTCTCATCTCAAAACCATGACTGGTCATTATATTTTACTTATGACCACTCATCACCGGTCATTAGTAAATAAATGTAATAGGACAAATAAATGATTGGTTATATATGCACTTCCAACCAATCATTACATAAGGATCCACTTCGTCATCTTATAAGATTATATGCTGTTATCTTCTTCAAAAAACATTATCAATATTCATTCCAGGTTGTTTAAGAAGGAAATGATCGAATAATGATGCGTCCACATTTAACGAACTAGACCCATACACTTTCAAAATAATGATGACAATTCAACAAATACCCTTACCATAGGCAAAGCTCATTGACCTTTGACATAGGTCATGTTCACTAACACTTGATTACTCTTATGTCCAAGTTTCATGAGCTGGATCAATATACTTTAAAAAAATATGACATTTCAAAAACTTAATCTTGGTTAAGGTTGCGATGTTGATTTCCCCAACATGGACTAAGTTCATTAACCCAAATGACCTTTGACCTTGGTCATGTGACCTGAAACTTAGGGCAGGATGTTCAGTTTATATTCAAGTTTCATGAACTAGATCCATATTCTAAGTCATTATGACATTTCAAAAACTTAACCTTGGTTAAGATGTTAATGTTGACGATTCTGCCGTCGGAAAAGCAGCGCCTATAGTCTCGCTCTACTATGCACATAAGACAAAAATTGTAATATTTGTAGTTCAATATCTATTTTCATATGAAGCTTGAAAATGCTGAGGTAAAAGAAAAGGAATGGTCACTTTTCAGCTAAAATCTTATATCATATGATTTGAATCTTCAAACCTGATTTTCAATCAACATCATGAAAGTTCAACAAACAATTCTTCAAGTCAGCATATATCATTCAATAGTGACGCCGATGCCGCCCCCTTCAGAAAAGACATGCCTTTTGCCTTGCTCTGCTATACAGGCGAGATAAAAATAGCGTCAAATTTTGATAATTGCACTAAATAACTCTGAAAAGGAAAAACGTGTTTTTCATTTTCTGATACACATTGTACACAAACATCATTGGTCAAAAATTTAGTTTTTCTGAGCAGCAGCAGCAGCACATTTGCTTGGCCTAATTTTGAATCTTCTTAGCATGTTAGACCTTGATTAGTTTCTGACTGCCAATTACACAAGACTGCAACTTAGAATGAGAATGTCTGAAAATCACCTGCAATGGCTGGGAATCAGTAAAACTGCTTCTTTCATAAATAAATGAAGAAAACTAAACTAAAAAAAACATGAGTAAAATACAAACAAATATGTTAGTTTCCAAAAATGCTTTATGGCGAGAAAGGAGAAATCACTTTTCAAAAATAGTTTCTTATAAGATTTGCATCTTCAAACCTAATTTTCATTACAACATCATGCACATTTGTTGCATCTCTGATGAATTGCTAGCAATTTTTAAGGAGAAATGTGGGGAAGAGCCTCCCTCTAGTGTGTGTTTAATATATGTAATTATGTATCCTCTTGTTAATATAAACACTCACCTGTGTGATAAAGACCATATCAGCTACCAAAGCAAAGCCGTCTAGCTTCAGTTGAGAAATGTATGCCTGAAGCAATACATTCACCTGTATTGTGAAAAAATAGAAGAGGATAGGTCTTTTTAGACACAGTAATAGGCATTCAAAATGTTGAACAAACACTATCAAAGTAAAAGTTTGCACATATATCCTGACTTTATAACCAAACAAAGAAGAATTCTGCAAAATTTCATATAATGAGCTAACATCCCATATGTAATCTTTTTCTATTTAAGAAAAATATATTTAAGTTGTACAGAATATTTCAAATTATGAATGAAATGTATTTAAATAATGTATTTTTTTAATGCTGACATAGAGAAAAGAAAGATCACTTTTCAGTGAGAGTTTGATATCATAACATTTGCATCTTCAAACCTGATTTTCAGTCAGCATCATCAAAGATCATCAATCAATTTCTAAGAATCAGCACACTATACAAATGTACATGTATCATTCCTTTTCATATTATTTACTTTATTTTCCTGTATAATATTGCTTACACTTATGATTGTAAATAACTAAATTTACAAGATATCGTAACTATTTATCTCAAATGCTCACTTCCTACCTATCGTAATTTGAATAAAAATCACATCTATTTATTGCAAATGCTCAATTCTAACCTATTGTAATTTGAATAAACATTATTGAAATTAGGCCCGTTTCGGGTACACGGGTATAAAGTCAGTGAACAAGCTCAAAGCCTCACATTAATTCTTAGTTCTCAGACACTGCACATGTTTTAATCACTAATATGTCAATATATTTCAATTAACCTAGAGTGAGTTTACTTCCAAAATCGCCGATTTAATCCACATTTATTCTGGAAACTCAAGTTTTTGTACCACACGAAATGGGTATGCTCTGGTCAGTGCAGGGCCCTAGTTAGCGCCGACGTTCGTTGGATGCGCATTTTGCATACTGTACCAAACATGCATGCACAGATCGCTGCAGAATTGAGTGTAACTGAAGTTATCGATTGATTTTCATTATTTTATTGCCAATTTGAGGAGCGTGTTTGTAGGCTTGTAGCACATGTGTATGAGCGTATAACACGTAACTGGAGACTCGAGAAAGCGTTCTTCAATCACTTTTAGAGCCAATTTGAGAATCACCAATTGCGACAGCGATCATTGCTCCAGTTACGCTCATAAACATGTGCTACAAGCCTCAAACAAACGCTCCTCAAATTGGCAATAAAATAATGAAAATCGATCAATAACTTCAGTTACACTTCTGCAGCGATGTGTGCATGCATGTACGGTAAAGTATGCAAAATGCGCATCCAACGAACGTCGGCGCTAACTAGGGCCCTGCACTGATTTACTTTTGCATTCTTTATTAATTTAATGCGCTGCTAAGCTGAGTAAACTTTTTAATTGCACCAATTTTTGTGGATTGATACTTCTAACTTCTCAGGTAAGCTTTAAAACCGTGACTTAGGCTACATGTAGGAAACACTGAAAAAATACCGTAACTCACTCTCACTCAGTGTTTACAACGTGTACACGTGTACACGACTGAAAAACACGCCGTGTACACGTGCATCAAAAATGGACTTTCAAACCGGGCCTAATTGAAATAATCGGTCCATTTATATACCCCATCTACTATATGCATATACTCTTCTGCACTAAATCAATTAATAATTCCTACCAGTTACCCATTCATCCCACCTGGGTTGAGAGCAGCACAATGTGCATAATTTTTTGGGGAATGAAATTAATGCATGGAGTAGGATTTGAACCCACTATCTTCTGATTGAAAGGTGACAATGAGAACCACTACATAGAATGCCTCGTTCTAATTATGATAATTTCAATTCAATCAATCCAGTATACAATGGGTTAACCTTTCGACTGCTGAAGTATGAGACTCCTATAGGTATTGTACTGGGATCATCTGGTTCTAGGAGGCAAGGGGTTATTCTTACCTTTGCACTTGGTTCCTCTATACTCTCCTTGATAGGAATAGGAACCCTCTCTAGTAGCTTGGTCAGCTCCATCTTCTCTTCCTAAAAAAAAAAATTTGATAAAATTTGATAAACAACATAGAATAAACAGAAATAATCATCTTCATTGCCACAATTTTGAGCAATTATCAATAACAAATATTCAAGAAGTATGTAGATTAACTGAATAAATCTCGGAGCAAATATTTTATACACATACATCTTTATGGATGGGAGTTCAAGCCTTTCTTGGCCTATGCTAACTGGCTATTACTCAAATCATTTACTCATCATTTGCTGCCCAAGGCAAGGTACCCTACCTTAAAGATCACCAAATATTGATCGTTGGAAAAAAAGTGCATTTTCAAATCATAATAAGGATTAACTTTATGCACTGCTCTTTTAAACTGCATCTTCACCAAAGCTTTATGGAAATTACCTATTATTCAGAACAATGCAAAATAAGTTGAAACTACTAATCTTTTGGTGGTTAGAAAGAATCCTACTTCTAGTGATTTAAATGAAAACAATTTTCAATCGGTCAACAAAAAAGGATATGGTAAACGCTATTAATTTTGTCTTGGTTCTTACCTCTCTGACGACCATATGCCTAAACTCTGATGATAGAGAGAAGACACGGAAGAGATCAATCTCGCTCAAGGTTGGTTTCAGTAGACTGTTGTAGGTTGACATAGAATCGTTGGTGCAGTAGTAGTGACTGGCAATGCGGCCAAGTTCAGTAACCTGTGAGCAAAGGAGAGCATCATTTCAGTGTAAGCCAATCATAAGTTTACATAAGAAATCACTTCAACCATCATGTTTTTGCTCTGTGGGAATCATTTCTTTTAGTTAGGTATAGATAAATGATTTCTTTTAGTTTATCTAGGCAGCAGCAATTCAATTAGCATGGCTTATTTGGGGTTCTCTTTGTTGGGATTGCTGGTTGCATCTGTAAACAGTTATCTGATGACTCCCAGAGTGGCGATTGTTCACAATTGCACTGTATATACATGCAAAGGTTCTAGGTTAACAAATTGGCAAATCAACGAGTGCCATTTAAAGGTAATTCAGCTTTCTATGGACCTTCAGCATGCTTTTAAACACGATGGGTAGATATGCACATACATTTATTTTGACTTTTCTCAAATTCTTTTTTTCAATCATTTTTTTTTCAAATAGCAAGGTCAGCAGACTCGGTAGCTACTGCTTAAATGAGCAAAGTCATAATACTATAATATGTATTAACCGGCATTAAAATATTATTCTAATGCGATTAAATACAAAAAGTATTTCAATCATCAAAGAATTTAATCAAATCTACTCACATGTATCAATATAAATTGGTATGTGCCTCAAATCTCTAAAGGCTTGGTGCAATTGGAAAAAAGGTTCAGATCTTGCTTGATCAAGTAAAGTACTTCCCTTATAATGAAACAAAACTTGCATAAGTTCCAAAGGGTACTTTAAGAAATGCATATATACTCACTTGTAAGTTGCCTGACTTGCGATCATACTTGAGCAGGTTGTTCTTATCAAGAGCGATAGCAGCAGCATGGATCAGGTCTATCCTGAATTGATCAAGGTCTGGATCTGTATCCTTGGAATCTCCTGGGATTCCGTACAGTGTAGGATTACGCATCATACGGATGTAGAGATAGGTGTATCCCAGCCAGGTTACAGCATCTTTCATTGTTTGGATGTTACCGAGGACCACTTCGGCATTGAGGTTATCAGCAAGCTTACTCACAAACTGACTCTCAACTGGTAGCTGCAAGGCAAACAAAATTCAAAGTTTAATCTTGAAATTCAATTTCTGGCTTGCACCCAGTAAATAACATTGTATACTCGATCTGGAAGCCAGAAAAAAATCTTGGAACCATCGGGAGTTGAACCTCTCATCTACTGATTACTGGTGAACAACTCAACCACCAAAACCATCACTAGTCCATGGCACAGTCACGATGATATAAGAACAAATACCTCAGGACCTCTTATTTTTAATCTGACTTCAATTCACATTCCACCATGGATAATAGAATGGAATGTTAAGCAGAGATATAAATTAAATGTAAAATCAAAGACACGATATAATCTGTCATTATGAAAATATAAATTTCTAGGTGATATAAATTGAACATTGATAAGTTTAGAAGTGAAATCTATAAGAGATTAAATCACAGAAACATGAAAAAGTTCCTTACCTGCTGATTCTGCAGTGAGAGATAATACTGAAGCTCACTATGGCTGGTGATAAGAATACCCTCTCCCTTCGTATCATACTGAGGGCGCCCTGCTCTTCCCAACATCTGAAGTACGTCAAGAGGTCCAAGTTCCACCCATCGACCCTTCTCTGGATTATAGATCTAAAACCGTAAGGTAAAACAGGATAGAAGTGTTACTTATTATACAATAATTTCTCTCAAAGCAAAGAAATGCTATTCTCTTGCAATTTTCCCTCTTTTGCTCATTTCTCACCAAATTCCCATATAATTGATTTTAAATACAAGCATGCACTTACAGTAACCCTAAATTGCATTTCACTGAACATTCATCATCATTTTTATCTTTCAGATTCAACTCTGAATTATGCAATCCATTGCCCAGGATGTGCAATGGGTCCTGGGGTGAGTTACATAAAAGATACAATAAATTCTACAATTGAGTGTAACTGTAGGTCTATGATGTACTATCTACAAAACGTCACAATCAATTGCTAAGTTTGATTTTATATTTCAAGGTTACATGGCCCTAATCAAAGAAAGACTGACCTGAGTTCCCTTGATGATGACAGTATGAGCAGGGAGGTTGACACCCCAGGCAAGGGTTGCAGTGGAAACCAACACCTGGATATGACGATCGGCAAACAGATCTTCTACCAGTGTCCTGTCAAGTCTGGTCATTCCAGCGTGATGCATGGCAAAGCCATAGGGAAGAAGGTCCTTCAGTTCCAAATTCTGTGGAAAAGGAATTTGATCGGAGAGTAATACGCAAGGTGGTTGATTCCATGCCATTACCTTTTTAGGAGTCTAGGACTTTTACCTCATTTATTTTCAACAAATGTTCTTGTGGGTATTTAAGTAAAAGATTCCTGTGGATAAGTATTGTGGGTGATTCTCATGGATAAACCTTTGGGGTAAAACTTAATCAAAATTTTTGAAGGTATTCTTGTAGGCTGCCTGCCAAGAGATTAGCATATCCAAAAAGTTTGATGACATTTTCCATAAGTTATTAACTTTTTTTTAATTTTATGTGAGGAGGAATGATACAGGTGGAAGTGATATAAAAAAATAAACAATCACTCATTCTCGGACCAGGCTAAAACTATTCACTTTCAGGAATATCAATAGTATCATTGATGTTCCTTCGATGTGAATAGTTTGAGCTAGATCCCTGAGCATCATAGTATATTTGTAGACTATCGCCTACCTCTGCATGTTCTGCTTCAGACCTCAAGATCTCAGTGGAGGCTGAACCTTCCCTCAAGAACTGACCAAGGGTGTCCTGTTCCAAACACAGATCTCTGATTGCTCTAGCAGTCTTACCGGTCTCTTTACGAGAATGCACAAACACAAGTACCTAAAGTGGATGACATACAAAAATAACATAGTATTAATATAATAGCAGTGATATTGCCACCAGCAATTATACCAACTACTATAGGATTTATCTGTCTTGATGCAGATTCTTGATTCTATCCAGCAAAAAGCTGTACCAGCATTGGAGAAGATGATACAACAGCTGGTGAAAATCTGGCTATTGCCAGCCTCCAGCATACGAGGGTGGATCTGATATCACAGTGCGTTATAAATGCACATCAGCGTCTGCACAAGATATATCATATAAGGAAATGCTACCAAGGTTGTATACTTTGTGGTTCTTTTAACACAAAGGGATAAAAAGGTTACCTGGTTTTTGCCAGCATTATCCATAACCTTCTCGTAGACGATCTCATTCATGAGCTGAAACCTCTTGAGAGCCTTCTTCTCTGTGATACCAATGTACTGTTGCTCCAGCGGGACGGGACGGAAGCTGTTATCAAAGAAAAACAGTCCCTTGTCTGGCTTGACCCTCATGAATCCAGCCACGTCCTGGTAGTTTGGTAGGGTTGCACTCAGACCAACCAAACGGACATCTTCCTGGGAGGTCTCAATGTTACGAATTGTCCTGAAAAAAAAACAGGAGAGGTGTAACAAAAGATAACACGCTTAATATTTACAACTGACTCTAACTTGTTGACGACTGGGCACCTGCCAGGATTAGTCCCTTGAATGCGCAGCGCCGAAAACGGCAGCTCACGCTAAATCTTAGTGATTGATGATTAGGGTCTTCTGAGGATACAGAAGGGGAACTCTATAAACTGCACATCTGGCCCCCTATACCTGGAACCTGCCTGAAAATAACATACCTGTTTTCTAGTTTATATGAAAACTCTTAATACTCTCAAATCATCATCACTTGAGCAGTTCATAAAGTAAAGTAAAAATGGGAAATTAGGGTTGGACATACAAAAAAGTAATTGTTTAATGGAATTGTCCAGAATATTATGCTCATTCTTCAATGAAATTTCAATTGACACGCAGGAGGGTAAATAGAAATTGCACGGTATGAGCCTTGGAAGTGATGCAAATGTATTGTGAAACACAGAATAGAAATGCATTTGTTGTGTGTTTAATGGTAAGAATTGCGATGAAAAATGAATTTACCTTGAAATAACTGCTTCCAAGACTGGACCACGATCGTCATGAAGGAGATGAATCTCATCCTGTAAAATATTGAAAAGGTACTTGACATCATACAGGAGGACTTACAATTTCTTAACTCTGCAAACTCTTTCTACGTTTCTGTACTTACAAAGTACATGTATCTGACCCATAAAAATTGCCCATAAACATTATTTCCTCTCATGTGCCATCAAGATTTCCTTTCACTCTGGCATATTTGAATATTATACCCTATTACATAAGGAGATAGACTTATCTTATGATCAATGTAACAACTAATTACATGGGTGTCATAGATTTACAACTGATATGAATTGTATAATGTATCATAACTTTTATGCTTATGTGGCATTGGTCACACTCTTGATTCCTTGATTATTTGTTGGGTGGCGAGTATAGAATGGTCAAAATTCTGGGCCTGTTTCATAAATTTTACAAATATAATTTTCTGTTGGATAATAGCAACCATGGAGACCATGCTCAGCGACCAATCAAATTCAAGGATTCCATGGCAGTTACCATTAGATGGAAAAGTTACCATAATAACAACTTTTAGGCAACAATGCCCACAATCTTTGCTCCACATCAAGAACGGTTGGATGGTATAGAGATCCCAAAGAGCAAGAATGTTCCATGTACTCACAATGATGATGAGTCTGACCAGCTGTGTGTAGGTCTTCTCTCCTCCTTTCCTTGTGATGATATCCCATTTCTCTGGGGTACATACAATGATCTGTGTAGCCGTGATCTGATCCTTGGTCAGCTGATGGTCACCGGTCAATTCAGATACCGTGATGCCATACGAATCCAGCCTCTGTTCAAAGATAAAGTTTGGTTCTGATTAACTTGTGGGAGAAATTGTTTCAAAGTATCTAGGGAAGGCAGTTTAAAATGCACCTATGATTTGGTGTTCATTGTGAGTTATTGGAATTATCAAAATGATAATAAATTGACTCAATTCCGCTTAGACCAATATGCACACAGAAATGAAAGTATGGGACTACAAAAAAATGGTCAAACCAAACAAATAAATAGTCAATAGTGTATTTTTTCTTCTTGTTATGAATGTGGGGGCATTTGAAGGGCAATATATTACACTAAACCATTATTTTATTGAATTCTTCAAAAATATAAAACGACTTGAAAACTCACTTAATTTGTTTGCATCTTTTTGACAACTTGATTTTTCTTAAAATTCTAACCCAATGCAATACCTCTCAGGTTTAGTTAGTCTCTGATCTACATAACTTAAACGTTCTTCAAATAAAATCTGATATGGTAAATCTTGAATGCCTATATTGCTCAGATGACAGATTGTCAGACTATGATTTTGAAGTTCCTGGTTCAGAGCCTCACATTGCGACTCTTATGATCATTGAAATTCTATACGTTTCAAGATAGCAGCGTTACCCACTTAATTATAAATAAAATCTATGACCAAGCTGAATTAACGATCATTTAAAAAAGATAGAGATCAGTCAATTATCATGTGAACTGACGATCATTAAAATAATACACTTATGTAAAGACAGTCTCCTATCTACAGATACTGTGAATGGAGAGAAAGAGAATAATTGGGACACTGACCTTCCTAAAGTTTCCAACCATCTCCTGTACAAGTGACCTCATGGGAGCAATGTAGATGATCTTAAAGGCTGATGTGTTGATGGTGCCATCAAGATTGATGTTCTTACCGATCTCCCTCAAGATGGTCAGCAACGCAACATTGGTCTTACCAGCACCCTGAGGGAAAGAGAAAATAAAATTGTACAAATGCATAAGCAGTGGCGGATCCAGGACTTCAAAATGAAGGTACAAAGAGTGTAAATTTGAAAACAGGGAGGGAGGGGCAGATGATAAATTTCTTAGATTTAGCAATATGTTTGATGGAAGATTCTTTAATATAGAGGAGTGTGAGTCCCTTGTGCAACCATTGAATAAGTGCCAGAATTCAAATAAGTATAACAAAAAGCACTGAAATTAAAACACACACACAACTTGTTGCCCTACTATAATTTAAGCTAACCCCCTCCCCTTCACAATACCCTTTAGCATGTCATGCTATGTCGTGCTATACAACTATAACACAATTGAACAATTTCTAGGGCATATTTCGTTTGTTTAGGGTTAAAGATCATGCCAATCCTTCATGAAAAATTTGAAAAGCAAATCAGGAAGATCTGATGAAAATACATTTAGAATTAGAGTGGAGAATAAATGAGATGTAGGTCTCTTAACATCAATATGAAACAAGCAAGTGATATAAATTCCTTTACAATTCAGGCAATAAAGAATATGTAACCTGTATGTGAAGGCCTAAACCACTGCAAAACTGTGACGAAATGAGTACTGTGCTTTATCAATGGATGTTGCTTCCTAATACTTACAGTTGGGGCACAGAGTAGCAGGTTTTCATCGGTCTCTAAAGCAGCTTTATACAGTCTGCTCTGAACACGATTCAGACTTTTAAATCCCTCAAACGCTGGCTGGGCATATTTGGGTAGGCGATCGATCGGCACCAGTGACTGATGAAAACAGATAAAATGGAAAATTGTTATAAAAATCACTGTGAAGAAATCATAACACTTCACTTCATTTCATGGCCACCTATCTGAGGCAGCCACCTGCATAAGATGACCATTAAATCTGATTCTCATGTAGGCAGGTGTGTTCAAGAACAACAACCACCTGTCAATACAGGCTACATATTGTGCTTTACCTTGGGTGGTCACCATGGACAAGCTGCACTGTCTAGGCATTGAATTCAATAATATACAAATAGCGAAGAGGCATGGGTGCGATGGTGCAAGATTTCACGATGAGGTGAAAGAAATATGCTCTATTCAACAAGGTGTTGGCCGAGTTAAATAGGATGGTAGGTCGTGTGTGCAACGGTACAAATGTTTGACATTCATTCTCTTATTTGCTCGCGTAAAACAAGCTAAGTAGGCCTTGTACAACACATTTTGAATGCATAGGAGTTTAAAGTTTACATTTAATGACAAATACAATTAATGTTTTTACATCTATGATTATACATCTATGTTTATAACCTCAATTAAGATGGAATGTCAATACATCTAATAACTGAAGTTATAACAGTAGTTAATGAGTCTAATTTTCTGTTGTTTGTTACCTCATCATCTTCATATGGCTTTGGCTTGAGAGCTGGTACATGAACTTCCTCGTATCCTTTCCTCTGTTTACGATAGGAACCATCAGGAAGCTGACATCGTTTGTTTGCCATCAGATGACTGCCTTGAGCAAAGGCTATATCCTCCAGATCAATCAACTTCTCTGGAAGCATTGTCTGGATAAACAAGAGATGAAAGACACAAAGCTTAATGTTTACTGGGGTTTTTGTTTAATAGTCTGAGTGAAGGCTATAATGTATCACTGTAAGTAACAAAACCTGTTACCTAATTCGTATTCTTCATGGGTTTTCACCAATCTTTTTAAATTCAGGTCAATTTTGTGACTCTGGCATCATGTTGTATACTCATTAGCCTTGATTTCCTTTCTCTCTCTCTCTATCCAGTGTCCCAATATATACAGACTACCACACTTCCACAGCACACATCAGTGAACATAAAGCAGTGTCATTTGAGGGATGTGTTTTATAATTCCAGCAAGACATTAATCAACATAGTTCTGCACTCGGCTCAGGCATAGTTAATTGGCACCTGGCTAAAAATATCTATTCTATACTCTGGAATGTGGCTGAGATTAAGCCAGGGTAAGGATCATAATTAACACCTTCAGTACTCTCCAGAAAGGATAAACAGTACTTAATCTATTCAATTCACTTACATTATCATCATCATCAACTTCCATGGCATCAAGATCTGCATCAACCCTGCTCTGTCTGGCAGCAGCCTTCCGAGCTCTTTCTTCCTTGATGATATCCTCTTTATCGGTCTCAGTGAGGGCTTGGAGGATCGCCGCTAGCTCTGGGTCTTGCTTCATCTGATCCTCCAGCTGTTGCTTCTCAGCCACCGTTTGGGATTTGGCCAACAGCGTACAACAAAGGACTGTGGATCAAATCAACAAGATTACATTAGGCGAAGTAACCTTGTGGAAACTTTCTTTTTCTTGAAATCAAACATAATCCCAAAATATTCAAGTTAAAAAAAAGTGTTTTTGAGCTAAATTTAATAATTTGCAAGAAAATAACATATGCAGCATATAATTATATTCTGATGAATAATAATTAGAAGCAAAAAGTTGAGATAAAGGGCAATCCTAGTGTCCGCTGCCCCCCCCCCCCCCCCATGATGGCATAATATGAATGACGTATTCGTTTGACCTATTTTACACCTACTGGGGAAAAATACAGAATTAGAGATTTACGTTGAATTCATTATTTGTTATAGGTTTTTACATTAAACATTGAGATTTTCCCAATGTCAGCAGGGATAAGTCACTGAAATCTGGATCTGAATATATACTGTGAAGCCCTCAGAAGATACAGGGTTAAAAAAATTAGTAACGATGTATACGTGTACTTACTCATCATTCTGTTCTGTCTCAAGAGCTTGATGAATTCAAACTGAGTGGTTCCAAGAAGCATAACAAGCTGATTCTCACACTGGCCATCATCAGTTGCATTCTGCGACACAGAAAAATTGAAGATACATTTGAAAATGGGTTTAATGTAAAGACAAGTGGAATGCCTCTGGCCGTCTCACCTGCATCACGCGGTTCAATATAGCAGCAGTGCTGACTTTGAATACTACTCTAACTCGCACAAGATGTTCAGTGATACATGGTTACTCTTATGTCCACTTTTTATGAACTAGACCAATAAACTTACAGAGATATGATGGTTATTCAACAAAAAACCCCAACATGGCCAAAGTTCATTGACCTTACATGACCTTTGACCTTGATCATGTGACCTGAAACTCGCACAGGATGTTCAGTGATACTTGATTACTCTTATGTACAAGTTTCATGAATCAGATCCATAAACTTTCAAAGTTTTGATGGTAATTCAACTGATACACCCACTTCGGCCAAAGTTCATTGACCTTTGACCTTGGTCATGTGACCTGAAACGCGCACAGGATGTTCAGTGATATTTGATTACTCATATGTCCAAGTTTAATGAACTAGACTAATAAACTTTCAAAGTTATGATGGTAATTCAACAGATACCCCCGATTTGGCCAAAGTTCATTGACCCTAAATGACCTTTGACCTTAATCATGAGACCTGAAACTTGCACAAAATGTTCAGTGATGCTTGATTACTATTATGTTTAAGTTTCATGAATCAGATCCATAAACTTTCAAAGTTATGATGGGAATTCAACAGATATCCCCAATTCGGCCAAAGTTCATTGACCCTAAATGACCTTTGACCTTGGTCATGTGACGTGAAACTCATGCAGGATGTTCAGTGATACTTGATTAACCTTATGTCCAAGTTTCATGAACAAGGTCCATATATTTTCTAAGTTATGATGACATTTCAAAAACTTAACCTCAGGTTAAGATTTCAATGTTGATTCCTCCAACATGGTCTAAGTTCATTGACCCTAAATGACCTTTGACCTTGGTCATGTGACATGAAACTTTAATAGGATGTTCAGTAATACTTGATTAACCTTATGGCCAAGTTTCATGAACTAGGTCCATATACTTTCTAAGTTATGATGTCATTTCAAAAACTTAACCCCAGGTTAAGATTTGATGTTGACGCCGCCGCCGCCGCCGCCGTCGGAAAAGCGGCGCCTATAGTCTCACTCTGCTTCGCAGGTGAGACAAAAACCAGTTGATCATCTTCTGGAAATGCCCCTTTGTATGATAGGTATTTTCACTATAAGTTAGACTAATTCTTCAATAAAGTTTTCTCCCAGAAAAATGTTTAATCAGCTTATAGATATTAGACAACCGACCATTGTGAAATGATATTCATTGGAGCTTATGCACATTACTCGAAGAAGAAGAGTCATAAAGATTTACCGTACCTTGAGAATCTCTAAGACTTCTGCTGACCTTGCTTGTGAGATGTTAGGATCATCATAGAATTTACCCAACTGCCTCTGAAGCCAGAAGGCATCAATGTCACGAGGGTGGAGACCCTTCTTGGCAGCCATTAGGACATCATCCCCACCACCAAGCTGAGGGAGAGAAAATTAATGTTTAAATGATTTTATACTTTCATCATTTTCATTATCATTTGTTTGGCGTCACCTTTGCCTGGGAGACGAAAAGTGAATTGAATCACCGTGACCTGCAAGTCTCTCCTCCCGGTATAACTGATTGGGGGAATGCAGGTGGACCACTACACTGGGGTTTTCCCCTACTCTTGTACGAATAGTGCAGTGGGATCTTAATGTGCTCTACACGGGGCCTCCATTCAACATCCTATCCAAGGGACAGAGTGTTTTCCACTGTAACATAGCCTGCATCTATGGAACAGGAGAGAGACATTTACACACAACGCACTGGCTTCAGTCATCTGCCCGTGGTGGACTCGAACCCAGGATCTTTGGTTCGACAGGCAGATGCTTTACCGACTGAGCCAACTATGCTCAAATCACTTAATTCCACAACAATATAAGAACATTGAAAATATCTACACATAAAAAAACAAAAAGAAAACATTAACTTGTGTTTAATTGACATAGAGTTAACTAAAGAAAAAAATAATGAAAGAGGTCCTTACACTTGTCTTGAGGGTTGATTTGACATCAGCATCTTCCATTCCTTCCTCTTCATCTGACTCTTCCTCCTTGATCTCACCAACATCTTCATCATCGGCTCCTTCATCATCAGACTCCTCAAACTGGACGTTCACACCAAGGGTTTCATCAATGTCATCATCTAACAGAATGAAATACGATAGGGTGGTAATAATAATAAAGATGATATTGTTGATGGTTAAAATGATGATTATGGTGATGATCATGATGATAATGATAATGTTATTGATGATGATGACGATGTTATTGATGATGATGATCATGATGATGATGTTATTGATGATGATGATTAAAATGTTATTGATAATGGTGATGATGTTTATGATGATTATAATCATGATAATGATGACATTGATGATGATGATTTCTCCAATTAGATTGCAATTCCCTTTCTAAAGGATTTATTCATCCAATATTCTTACATCCCTCCTTGTTTTGACTCAACTAAATTAATCTGAAGAGCTCAATACCCATATGAACTAAATCTAATTTTGATCAAAAGTGACTGTTATTTTTTAAAGATAAACATGGGAATCAATTGCATCACATTTTATAAAGTTTATTTGGAAGTTTGAAAAAAAAAGTTACAAAATTAGGTTTCAAAAGAGCTAAATTCAAAATAGTTAACAGAAAAGGAAATAAGGAGATAAAAGGATATAATCAACTGACTTTTACTATCTGTTTCAGTGTTTGAAATGTTTTGTTTATTTAGTGTCCATTGGAAGGAAACATGCACAATAAACATCAGAAAAGATGTAAAATGTACTCTGCTAGCAATAACATTATATTACTTTCTTTGTTTAAAGTATTTGAATGTGCAAAACTTAATATTTGACCAAGGTTAAACTAAGAAAATAGCCTCACCATACATGTACATAAAATACTAACATAATATTCAGTACACTACTGCTACATGTTTCAACGTACCTATATTTTTCTTCTCCTTCTCTGCTCCATAATCTGTGATCTTCTTGCCCAGGTTAACAAGCAGGGCAAACCTCTCTTCAGCCAAAGTTCCTAATAACTGCTCCAGCTCCCTCTTCTTGTCTTTGTTCTTACTGTGTTCATTCTTCAGGGTGGCAAGGACTTCATCAGCAGCTCCACAGAGGATGTCACGAGGCTTATTTAAAAAAAAGAAAAAAATACTTAAGAAATTACCATTTCTGACAAAGGGACTGTGAAATTTTAATTGATAATCATGTAGAAAAAGATGTATGGTATGTACGGTAGAGAAAATTACTGAAAATGCATCAAGTTTCCAGGATAAATCTACTGCATGAATAATTTGTCATTATTTTAGTAAAATAATGTTAGTTTGTTCCCTCATTAACATGAAAATGAAAAATAAATGAGAATCAGAAACAAGTAGGTCAAAATGAAAATCAGAACTATTTTTCAAACGAAATGGAATATTTGTTATCATTTGAAAGGGCCATGATTTTTATGTCCAGGTACTAAATATCTGGTATGGAGTTTCAGTGGAAGAATATTCATGAAGATATTACCTGATCTCCAATAGCAGCTTGAATGAAACTGAGTAATGCTTCATAGGTTCCTCTGGTTTCCTGTGTCTTTGGTCTGTAGTAGATTCCAACAATGTCTTCAACACCAGCAGACAGGAGGGTTTGACCTTTGAACTTCTTCATGTCGTAACGAGCTTCGTCTCGTTTCTTCCTCCTAAATATAGAAAGAAATTAATTAATGAGTAAGACTAAAGAATTTCTTCATTCATGTTTACCCATCAATTTTTATAAATTATGTAAAATAAGACAAAAGACAGTCAAAATTTACGTCTCCCCATTTCCAGATCTGAAAGACATTGCTAAATGTAAAATTTGAATTTAAAATTTATTCATCAAATGACTGATAAGTTATCATGTCAAATAAAAACATGATGGTTGGACCGACCACCCCAAAAAGAATGCCTTCAGCAACCACCTAGAAGAGACAATGGAGGCATGGAGCATACCATACATTATATTATTATTATTTTTTTTCAATTCAAATCAATTTATTTCATGCATTCATGCATATCCAGGGTCCATGCCATAGACTTGTTATTGCAAATGGACAATAACTATAACAAGTTTACTACTAGGCCTATCAAATTGAATGATTTCAGGAGCTTTTAAAGTGTTACTGCGATTTTGTTATTATCACAACTTTTATGAAATGGGCCCAAGAAGACAGCCTGAAATCAATGCAATTCTGCAACACCTCAAAGATATCATACTGCTTATTCCTCATTAATATAAAATCTCAAATTCACAACACACCTGTGGGTGTCAATTTTAAAGAATGCTACAGCCTCCAGGGTGGACTGGTTGTGCACATAGAACTGTATTACTCAAAAAGTTTTTTCATACATATACAATTCCAAAATTCAACTCGACCTGAACAATGTCACTCTTGCTCTCTCCTGTGATGAATCAAAATCATGTGCCTCTGTACAAATCCCAACTTCCCGACTAAACCTCACACTTACCGGTACATCTTTCAAGAGTAATTAAGTGAAAAAAAATTGTTATAAATTTGAACATACTTTGCCTCCTTCTCTTTCTGCTGAGGTGGTCTGGTCCTTTGAGCTCTGTCTCCCATCTTACTGTGGCCCAGCTTGCCAACCAAACTCATCACTTCACCGGTGGCTTCATCACGATTTCTTCGCTCAACCAGCGAGCGATCGACTTGAAGTACAAGATTGGAGTTCTGAATGAAGAGGACAGAATTGAAGTCGATTAAAATAGGGGTGTGTTTAGGTATCCCGATCTTCAGTGGAGGTGCTGGTCCAAGAATTAGGATTGTCTCAGAAAACAAGAATATCTTAATTAGCCAAGACAAATCTTGTTTTGATACAATGACTGAATGAGATTGTCTGTACTATGAGGACAGTTTTTTTCTTCACTTCCCCTGAAAGAACATGGACAACAATTTCAGGACTTGAGAGTGCTAATCACAGATTCTGTGACCTCAATTACCCCCAGTTAATCACTGTCTATTTCTTATGACTTGCTGTCTTCTCATGATTTTAGATTTCTTGTGAAGTTGTGTAAAGAAATCATAAATGACAATCTCTGTACACAGGATCCGGTATGTGGACGATACTCATTTTTGCTCCTTAAGCAAACTTAGCTAAGCCCACTCACACTGCTGCAAAATTAGTGTTAAAAATTAGTAGAATATAGTGATGTGACCTTAATTTGCACATTACCAGTAAAGGTGCACGGCCAATATTGGAGACTGTCTCCCATGAGAGAGATTATCTCCAATATCAGAGACTTTTGCAAAGAATTTGGGTATCCAATTTCAGAGACAGTCTCCAGTTTAGGAGACCAATTTCCTTTGTTAATATTTGCTGCAAAAGGATCACCTTGGCGGCAAATAAAAATATGATAAGCAGATTCCTCATTACAAATTACCCCTTTTCACCGTCTACTTTTGTTTTGATAAGGATTTTTGTTGTCAATCACACACAAAACAAATGGGCTTCTGACCTCAGTGAGACAAAATTTGGGGTGGAAAAAATCATGTTTTTGTTGGTGTTGTTTCTTTTGTCCTTTTGCAAAGCAAGTCTCCAATGTGGGAGATTGTCTCCCCTCTTGGAGAGTCTCCCATATTGGCCGTGCGCCTCTACTGATTACCTAATTTTGTGCACGTTTAAATATCTCAATATCTAATATCTAAAAGAACTGGGCCAAATCGTGTTTTGGGGAACCACTCGTAGATTTGTGTACGCGCACTTGTGTATGAAGTGAATGGAGGTGGAAATGGGGAACCGTGCGTGTGACTGAATAAAGCACTGCTGTATGAAGTGAACGGTGGTTCCCAATATCACGATAATGCCAAGAACTAATATCACCAACACTAACAAAAAAGCGACCCAAAATTACTCAGTATTAGGTGCAATGAGTGGCACAACAGTTAAAAAAACATTTTAAAAATTGCACATGGCGACTCACTCACTCACTGCACCTTTGAGTTGTTTATCAAAAATGTTAGTTTTTTTGAATATTACTAAATAAATTTACAAAATATAAAAAAATAAATAAAAATTCCACTTCCATTCAATAACTGTTATAAACTGCTCAATGGGTCTTTATTAGCATGAGCCATGATTTTTCCTGTCATAATACTTGAAATTCCAAAAATGATGTCTTGTGTTGGAAGTTTATGTTTGAACCCAACTCCCAAGTTCTTGTCAGCACAGCACATTACACAGATTACAATAGGTGGGACAAATAAAGTGTTGCGCGTGTCAAGCCAGTTCGCAAAAAAATAAAAAGCGAGCTGGGATTTACCACTGGGAATCGTATTCTCAAAAGGGACGATATTGCATCTTAAACAAACAAAATAAATATCACTTACCGCTTTATACTCATATTGTAATGACCTGGCCGTAGCATCAGCCATGGCTATAGAGTAAAGTGTACTTCTTGATGAATTATCTTACGATTAACTGACGTTTTTCACAAAGTCGAACTCACGCGACGAAATTGGTTATCGAATACAGCATACCAACGGTGTCGCCGAAACACAATTCCGCATTTAGAATCTATGCCTATATGCCAAAAGGCGTGACAATCAGGGGGAGGGGGACGACAAGTTTAAAAATTGAAAGTTGAAATACAAATATAAACTTTAAAAGCATTTGAAAACATTTTTAAACCCATTTAACTTGTCACAAAAGTACTAAGGTTTAAAAAAATGTGTACTTTGTGCAAAGAATTCTGTATTTAAATTTTGACTTTTTTTTCAAATTTTCAAAACATGCCCAACCCCCAACCTCCTGTAATCTCTTGATTTTTTTTCAATTTTTGTAGTCTTTAATGTTTTTATTGTTCCTATTTCATTCATTTAACATGCTTTATTATTTCATTTATTTTGTATCATTTTATTTATCCATTTTGGGGGCCTGTCATAATCCATTTACTAATAGGGGGGGGGTATATATGGGATGATTTGGAGGGATTCCAGCTAACAGTATTCCGATTGGTGCATTGCATCATAATTTTCAGGTGATGGTGGTGGTGGGGAGGGGGGCCGGAGCTCACGTGGGCTGAGGTCTTAGTGGCACTCGCTATTAGTTGAAAAAATAACTTAATCAACAACCACCTCCACACACACCCTCACACATAGGGACACAGACAGGTCTGCGCACAGTAACACAACAAATAAACCCTTTGCTCCATTTTTTTTGGGGGGGGTATTGTAGTAATATAAATGATATTATAGCAAGTAGTAATAATACAAATAAGAATAACATTAATACCAATGATAAATGATAACGATTATGTCTTTATCTGAATTGAAAGATTCATTTTGCTTCCGGATTTTGCTGCAACTGAAATATAATTTATCGAGCTGGTCCCCAGCTGGACCGTACGGCGTAGGGTCCATGGCTGGACCAACAAAAATATACTGGAATCAGTACAAAAAATAAACATTACTGGTCTTACTGTTGTTTTGCTGTTGAAAGTTGGGTTCTAGAGATATGTTTGCAATGCTAATTGGAATTGATTTACAAAACATAATAGAATCGCAGATCTGATTCCTGAAAACATTGAGCCTATTACGGGAACGGGAAAAGGGTAGACCAAGATACTGTCTTAATACACAGAGTAATAAGAATTGTGATTGATTAAAATCAAAATCAAATTGCAATTCATTCTAAGAAATACATTTTGATTTGAGTCTACCAGAGCTTTTTGATAGATGCATGACCGGATCCTAGGATGGTGACAGACGGTCAGTGGCGGATCCAAGGGGGGCGCACGGACCGGACTGCCCCCCTTGAGAGTCATAGTCAATATTTTAATGTAAACATATCGCTCATAAACAAGACAGTGATGACCTTTTTTTGGTTGTCAAATTTTCCTAGGGAAAAATGTGCACCCCCCCCCCTTTGGAAATCCAGGATCTCCCCCTGACTGACATAAAAGGAGACCCAATAATTTTTTTTCTTAAAAGGAAGGCGGCAGATAGAGAGGGATGAAATATGAATGAACTATTGACTATATCCTGCCAAGGAGAAGAAAAGTAAAATTCGAAATTATTTCATTGGATTTAGGTCCTATTACAAAGAGAGTGAGAGATATTTGTTTTTAGACTGAATATAATTTATTGAACAGATATATGTGTTATTGGTTGGATTTTATTGATTGGATAGATGGCATTGAAATCGTCATTGTTTTTTAATTTTTGGATCCGTCCATTTTTTTTTTTACTTCGGTGACTAAAAAAAGGGTACACAAAAATAGAGAGATAGAAAGACATAGAGACGGATGGACAGACAAAGAGACAGACTGTTAGATTTTTATTTAATGATAATTCTCATTGATTCATTTTTTTTCATAGGGGCATCTTTTGCTAAGACGGGGAATATGCCTAAGAAGTTTGCCACAACCAGGCGTTACACTATAAGTTTCTATTTGTTTTTTTTTTTTTTTTTGGGGGGGGGGTATTTTGTGACAGTGTGAAATCCTTGGTGAGGGTGTGAAGTGACCGAACATGGGAGAGCGTAGGGGCTTTTTGAAAAATGGAACATAAAAGTTTCATTTAGAGAGGATTAAAAAAAATTGGGGGAAAATAAATATTCAAAACTCAATGTGAAAGGCTATAACTTTCTTACTTATGAAAACTATCAATTTTACTAAGTACGCGTAGAGTGATCGAGCGAACGATCAGCTCTTAGTATGCGTAAATGTTTTCACGTCTGATCGATCAAATTTTGAATTAAGCTTTTATTAACTCATTTATCATGCAACATCCTTTCAGAAACGTTTATTCATATAAATTTTAGTCGGAGGTGGAGCGAAGTTGAAAATTGGGGGGGGGGGGCTTGCTGTGGGAAAAAAGGGTACATATTCTTAAAACAAAGATTTAACAAAATGAGCATATTTAGCTCACTTTAAAAGACAGAGCGCATAGTGTTCAAATTCAATGATCTTATAGCAGGGATCAGCGGCGGCGGATAGTAGGATTTTTTTTTTTTTTTTTTTGGGGGGGGTAATGACTCTTTTTATACTATGTCAAGAGGGGAAATGGGTATAAAAATATATTTTACTGTCAGACTAGTTGAGCAAAAATCAAATGAAGGGGATTTCTGATTATTTGTGAGCTATATTAAATTTGAAAAAAAGAAAAAAAATAAATTTTTTAAACTTGCTATAATTTTAGTATTGTTTACAAGTTTTTTTTTTGTAATGTAGTAATAACTTAATGAAAAGTGTTACTGTATTGTATGGTGAGAGGCCAAATGCCATTTTTAGGCATAAAATGTTTGTAAGATAACAAGGTTAAAAAACAACCACCCCAAAAGATAGAGAGAAAATGAAGGGAAAAGGTTGGAAATGTTTCACAATATACCAAAATAAATGAGCATCAACATCTTGGACGAAAATGTGCAAATTAAAAAAGTGTTAATCCACTCACAAAGGGCACATTTCATTTTGAAAACGAAAAGAACCTATGGCCTCGGATTAGTGAGGGCGAGCGCCCCCTCCTTGTTCCGCTGCCCCGACCTGAGTGCAGAAAGGAAAGGATGATAATTTCCATGACATTTCATCAACTTACCGTGAAAATTTTGAACAATTTGAAAGAAAGGGGGCATTTGTCAGAAGTGCATACGGCGGGTGTATTTTAAATGAGGCACTAATCAGAGGCGAAAGTGGCATACGTAAGGCCTACTGCAGAAGAGGAATTTTATTATGAAAAAGGGGCAATAGTAGAGGATAAACACATTTCGAAACTGGATCAAGAAATTAACAGGAACAGAATATTTTTCTTAAGACAATTTTCAGAAAACGGCCCCATGTGCACTCTTTTGATTGATGTAAATAGTCGTTTAAAACTAAAATTTTGTCTTGAAATGATTATTTTCTATTTAAGGACGTACATGGGGGCCAAAACTCGTAGTCTCCTCATTTATTTGGACCCCCCCCCCCCCCCGCTTTCGGCCTCCTTGCATAGACCCAATACAATGACCCCCCCCCCCCCCCTTGGCCATCCTCCCCATATATTCATCCGTGCAGCAATTTGTTGCAGTTCGTTCTTCACCAATCGTAATCTCTCGAGCGAGGCGCAGGAATTGTTCCGGCCGGTGCATCCACCACCTGCACAGCGTGCTAGCGCTAGCGCCTGTGAAATCGAGGAATCCTATCAAATCGACAGCGTCTTGGACCCGCTTACACTTGATCAATACACTTCTAAGTTGGGGGACAAACCATAAAATACAACATATCGGCCTGTGCACTTTGAACATGACTGCACTATTAACGGTTTCGAGAAATGTGCACATATCGCATCTTAAAAGTTCACGACACGTGGAGTGATAGATTACGATGGATTTTCAAACTTGATCTACTGTTCTGTTGAGGTTGCTATGTGGAATAGGAATTCATACTTGTCATCTGTCAAAGACAGTATTTGTGTCCGGCCTGAAAATCTTAAAAATGTGATGCCAGGAAACAAAGCAAAGATGAAGGAAAGTTTGGCAGTGCGTGCACCGGCGCCGAAGACGAGGCCGAAGCCCAAGCCAAAGGAGAATGCTCTCAGTCAGCTGAGAGTGATGTATCCCGACTCTTCAGGGGAATCTTCATCTGAGATGTCCGATAACGAAGTCGAAGGATGGGACAAGACCGTAGAACCGGGTAAGGCTATAAAGCCTTAAATGTTTCTTTGAAATATGAATGTCAAACTGTAATAGTTGTATTGTACTTTACTAGTATTATTAGTAAATTAATAAGAGCACAAAATTTTGAGAGAGGGGGTAAAAGTTAAAGTTGTGAGAGAAGCGAATGAGCAAGGGCAAGTCTTCACTTCTTGAGTGAATCGGTTTCTCGTTTCTCATATCTTTATTTCTGCATCAATCGTGTTGACACTTGGTTCATATGATCTGTGGGTAATGTATGTCGAGGGTGGGATTAATTCAAGGACAAGACAGGCTAGGGCTTAAAAGGTCAAGTTTTAACTTCAAGTTACTCCCATTTCCTTATTTCTGCATCAATTATGTTGACACTGTGTGTGCCAATGCAGATTGCAGGGAATCATTTTCCTGGAATCGCATTGCAATTTGCTCCATATTTTTGCTATGCAGAAAGTCATTTGTATAGCATATTTTTACATATGACTGTACATTAAAGTAGTTAAGAGCTTTTCTCTTATGACTAAAAATGCTTTTCCAATTTGTATGGTCAGTTCCCCAATGTCTGCGCGGTCTCCCAAGTCTGCGCACCCGCGTATCTGCGCGATTCTAGTAAAAGAATATACGCAACGAGCACGAATTTTACACATTCAATGCATAGACAGGTATTCATAAAAAAATCCGACTCAAAATGGTGGAAAAATAATGAATTCAGGGCATTTCATGTGACGGTCTCAAAATGCAGCCTTTTGTCATCAAAATCCCCGAATCGTGTGCAAAGTGAATGAGTGCGCAGACATGGGGTACCATTTTTTTTTCAATCTGAAAATGACTGCCCGAGATTTTTTCCAAGAAAATCATATATTTCTTTAAAATTTTTATGAGATATTTGGCACACTAACTCATTATGATCATGTAAGGAACATTATCAACTGAAAGATTTTGTGAAATAAGAAGAAATTCATGTTAAATCTTAACTCAAATTGTTAGGTGCGCAGACTTGGGGCCCACCATCATAAAGTAAATTTATTCCCTGCATGCCATGAGGGTGATGGGTTCAAAAGTCATTTTAAATAATAATGTTAATGTTTTTGTTCAACTTGCTTTTATTTCTGCATCATGAGGGTGATGGGGTCAAAGGTCATCAAGGGGTCGGGTCAAGTTTTTGTTCAAATTTATCTATTTTGCATCAATTTTGATTGCGCTTGGTACAAATAACCATTGGGTAATACCATATGTCCATGGGATGACAAGGTAAACAGAAGACTTGTGGTTCATGAACCACCTTGTTATATTTAAAGTCAAATGATCATAACATGGAAACCTGCCAATTGATCTGCTTCCGTGTATTTTTTATTGGCTTCAACATGCACTGCCCCTCTTGCTATTTACCTCAGATTTATTTCGGTGTACTATTTCAAATATTCATGTTTTGCCCCTTTAGTAAAAGACTTCTTAGTGATCAATTTGGTTTATTAATTCTGGTGGGATGAATTTTGTTAATATCTGCAGTGAAAATCACAACTTGAAGGGAACTTGCTAAAATGGATATAATCAGTTAACAATTAAAAAAAAAAACTTTGATGATCTGCTAGTCATAGGATAAGTCAATAAATGCGTACAATGGTACACATTTTCTTTTTATTTTGTGTGATTTTTTTTAAATTCAGGAAAAGTAAAGAATAGCGAGGACCAAAGTAAGCTTCAGAACTTGAAAAACTCAGAAAAATCAGTTGGAATGCTTCTGTCACAGTTGCGAAGGGAGAATAAATCTAAACAGCATGAATTCAAGATCCCACATGATAAGGGACATTCAAGAGCACATAAAGACGTGCTTTCCAATATGCAACAAGACAATTCTAACCATTGGCTTCATCAAAGTGACGACCATGCTAGCATCAAACAGGAGCTGGAGTATGCTGGCATCAAACAGGAACTGGGAATTACAAGAACACAGGACCATGCTGGCATCAAACAGGAACTGGGAATTACAAAAATACAGGACTATGCTGGCTTCACACAGGAACTGGGAATTACAAGAAAACAGGACATTTCTGGCATCAAACAAGAACTGGGAATTACAAGAACACAGGACCATGCTGGCACCAAACAGGAACTGGGGATTGCAAATACACAGAGTGATGATGGCACCAAACAGGAACTGGGAATTACAAGAACACAGGACCATGCTGGCACCAAACAGGAACTGGGGATTGCAAATACACAGAGTGATGATGGCACCAAACAGGAACTGGGAATTGCAAATACACAGAGTGATGATGGCATCAAACAGGAACTGGGGATTGCAAAAACACAGAACCATGCTGGCATCAAACAAGAACTGGGAATTACAAGAACACATGACCATGCTGGCACCAAACAGGAACTGGGAATTACAAAAACGCTGGACTATGCTGGCATCAAGCATGAACTGGGGATTGCAAAAAAACAGGACCATGCTGGCCTCAAACAAGAAATGGGGATTGCAGAAACTCAGGACCATACTAGCATCAAACAGGAACTTGGGACTACAAGAACAAAAGACCATGCTGGCATAAAAAAGGAACTGGGAAAAACAAATACACAGAACTATGCTGGCATCAAACAGGAACTGGGAATTACAAGAAAACAGGACAATGCTGGCATCAAACAGGAACTGGGAATTACAAGAACACAGGACTATGCTGGCATAAAAAAGGAACTGGGAATTACAAATACACAGTACTATGCTGGCATCAAACAGGAACTGGGAATTACAAGAAAACAGGACAATGCTGGCATCAAACAGGAACTGGGGAATGCAAATACAAAGAGCGACGCTGGCATCAAACAGGAACTGAGAATTACAAGAACACAGGACAATACTGGCATCAAACAAGAACTTGGAATTACAAAAACGCAGGACCATGCTGGCATCAAGCAGGAACTGGGGATCACAAAAACACAGGACCATACCGGCATCAACCAGGAACTGGGAATTACAACAACACAGGACCATACTGGCATCAAACAAAAACTGGGAATAAATCCTGCGCTGGCTACTAGAAATGAAAAGACTGGGCCAGGGATATCGGTTGGTCGGTCTTGGCAAGCAGCGGGACAACATATTTCAATACAAGTACCAAATGAAAAGAAAGAAATGCCAGACAGAGTTAACACAAAGTGTAGCCAAACACACCAAGGTACGTCTTCTGTCTCACAAATGGAGATTAATGATGAAAAAGGGAAAGATGAAATCTATGATCCATCTCCTACCTGTGGGTATTCGGTTAGTGAAGATAAAGAAGCAGAGTCAATAGAACATGATCATGAGTTTGTGACAGGGCCAAAGCAGTCACAAGTGAAAGCAAGCTCTCAGGTGAAATTTGAGGAAGATGGAAATAATAACAAAGATGATTTGCTAGAGACTGTTGGTGAAATGGCATATGTGGCCCAAGAAGATCAAGGTGTATCAGAATGCAATGAGAAGCAAACTGTTATTGAAGTGCCACACTCTGAAACTATCTCTGAATCAGATAGAGTAAACCATCAAGCAGTGGAGGGGAACAAGACTACTAAGGAGGGCACTTTTACTATGAGCACAGAACCTGCAAATTGGAGTCCGCCCATTAGTTCAGAAGTGACTGGGAATGTGCCTGTGGAGGACTGTCAGTATGTTTGTGCTAAGCAACAGGCTGGGTTGCTAGCTAAGTGTTTTAAGATAACTAAAGAAGTTCAAGATGTCAATGAGGTCAGTAAAGAATCTGTTCCAGGCACTGACACAATCAACATGGTGAACAATCATCTACAAGAGGTGAAGGAAGGGTTTATAGAGAACCCTGCAGTGTGTGATGATGCAAGCAAATCCAGTGGTGATCTCATTAGTCATGAAGTCCTCCCTGACAAGAAACAATGGGACCAAGAGAAGGACACTGACATTTTGTTTCAGTGTGAGAGTGATAGATTTGATCATTCTCAAAATAGTTCAAGTAGTGATCATTATAGTGACCATTCTGAAATAAGTTCTAAAGTCACTTTATCACTTTCTGAACCCATAGTAGACAAAATGGAGAGTCCATCAAATGACCAGAAAGTAGAGTTTGAGAGGCAAGAAAAAAATCAAGTTGGAGATGATCTAAAATCTACTGATGTGAATAATGAAGCATTACTGGATTCTGATTCCGTGTGTTTGGACTTTACAGAGGAGTGTCTTGATGAGAGTGGTAGTCGTCAGCCATCACCTGAAATACCACAAAGAATGTATAGCCCTGATTGTATTGATGATACCTGTCTTCAAAGCAACCTTGTTCCAGAACAGATTGGAAAGTCACTTGAAGAAGCAAATGATGATTTCCACCTGAAACTTCCTGAAAATTCATGCCTGAAAACATGCCAAAGAGGAGATAAACTTAGTATGCAAGACATTGATCAAGAAGAGAGCAAAGGCAGAGTTCCATTCTCTTATCTGCACCTTGAGGCGGAAAAGCAGTCATCACCAGAGAAAATGAATGAATCTGATGGAACTTTTGGGATTGACCAAAGAAGGGAAATCATCTCTGGAGAATCCACAGGCCTTGTTGTTACATTCAGCAATGAAAATGCACTTGTAGATAGTTATGTATCTTCACAATTTGGGCATGATATGATTCTTGATCTTGCAAAAGAATCATCTGATCTATCAGGCTCCCCAAACAACCAATCAAAAGCACATTCAGTTACCTCTCTAATGAAAGATTTTAAACAGTCAACATCAGATAGGTTTGATGACCTGAGAGAGCCTTTTGCCCTGCAGTTGAAGGAGAAAGAGGATGAGGGTTGTAACACAGGTAACACAGGCAAAGCAGATACTGATCAAGGTGATGTTGATTTACTATCAGTCACAAGTGGGGCATTGGATATTCCTGTCATTAATACTGTATTAGAGGACTCAGATGAAAGTATGGGTTGTTCATTGAGTGGTTTAAGTGATGCCCTAGATCTAGAGTTTGGTTCCACTTCTCCTAGTCCAGTAATAATGAAAGACCACAATACAAGTCAAAGCTCAGTTGGAATTGTCAACAGTCTGTGCGACGTGAAAGCCAAAGAGAGCACCGATGCCGCGGTGGTGGATACAAATGATGGGATTAAACTTGATGTTAAACAGGAAGTGTATTCAGAGACTGGTTCAACACCAGAACATGACCTAGGAGAGCTGCAAGAGCTGCAAGAAGAGCCTCAAGGAAATGCTTGTCTTGGAGATGAGGCACCTGAGAATGAGGATGCATTGTCCCTTGTATGTGATACCGAAGATCTGATGAGTAACCTTGAGGATCTTCTACAGGATGAAAATCTCCAGCAGACTAAACAGAGGTTAGTTGGTTTTGTGATATCATCCTTTAATTAATCTATGTCCCCTCTTAAATTTTCAATGATTAATACGCTAATAAGTCTTCAAAATCCAATTTACATCCTATTAAGAAATCACATTTAATTATTCTTTATCATAACGGATTGAGATCTAGTAAGTTCACAGGTGAAATGATGAAATCTAAAGGAAATTTGACTTCTAAAAATTACCAATACAGCTAAGTACATGTGGTAGATGTATTACTATCACTTTGGTGAAATACTTGACTATCAATGGATGCTATGTCCAGTTTTCTTGTTATTTTTTTAATGTAAATGTCGGTTATCAGTTCGGAGGATTATGCTTGAATTCATTTTTGATCTTTACTCACAACTAGAATTTATGTGAAATCATTGAATATTTAAACAATTAAATTTGTGATCTCCATCCACCCCCCCCCCCCCCCCTCCTCTTGCCCTCCCCCATCCTATAAAACCATTTTGAACTATCTTTGCTTCAACTAGTGAAAAATAACTTTATGTGTTTCCACTGTATCTATTTGAAAAATTTAGTCCAGAAAAAGACGAAACCAAATCGGTGGATGACAGCGGTAATTCCACATCTACCAAAGATATGAGTGTTGAGTCATCTAAAAAACGGTGCAGCTCAAGTTCCAGAGAGCTACCATCATCCCCTCAGAGGTCAAGGACAATGTCAAGGACAACAACGTCTAGAAGTGAAGATAAAAGTCAGAGAGATTCCAAACCAGAGTAGGTTGCTTTCCTAAGGTTTATGCGTTGCTAGCATATATAACCTGTTGAAATGTCATGTTCTCTGATAAATGATAAAATTCCACGTTTATAAAGCGCTTGATTCCCAAATAAAGTCTCAACACAGGTCCCTTTAGGTGATAGATTTACTAAAATACAAGTCTTCATGGTTGTGTTATGCCTAAATAGCTATACATGTATAATAAGGATGAGCTATAATTGAAAGACATAAGCAAGCTTTTTATTTCATTAATTGGTTATTGAAAATTCAATCTTTAATGTAGCTAACTAAGGATTTGTTGATCATGATATTTAGTGAAATTTTTTTTACTAAAAACTTCTTTTTATCTTAAAATTTTATCATACCATATGCTAAGTGTTGTGTTTCAATTATACATTTAACCTGGTCCTGTAGTCAAGACTCATTTAAGCATGATGATACTGAAACAATAATAAAATTTCCTCAAGCGACATAAAAAGTTATCAAGAAGAAACTTGGATATTTTGGTAATGTGAAGGGAATTTGCCCACCCTTTGAATTGTTGCTGCTGAATGCACAATTGCAATGTGAATTGAAATTTGTGTACACCGTTTTTTTTTATTAATAATCATCTGAATATAAAACATTTAAAGCAACAAACCTCAATAATTTAATTCATTTTATAATTAACCTTGCTAAAGATTTTGAATGAAAAATATGTCAGAATTTTCCTCATGTACATTATCCAATATCTATTTTTATTATTCTATGAATGATTTCTTCAACCATATTTTCCTTTTAAACTTTTGTTATCAAGGATTTTTGATAAAATTGATCAAAGACCATTGAAAAGCCATTGTGCCAAAATGAATATACGTATACTGATAAGAAATGAAAATAATTTTTTCCTTTTTAATAAGATTCATTGTTGAAAAGAATTACATTAATTACAAACAAAATAAGAAAAGTAAGTCATGTTTGGCAGGACATGTACAGTTTCTCATAACATAACATAAGATATGTGTTTTGAATATAAGTAGTGTCACAAGACATTTAAAACAAATTAAAGTGCATAGCACTATCTCCTTGCATTTGAGCAATTCACAAAATGGTGAGTGATGTAATAGGCGTCAGCAAGGAAATGTTCCTAAGATCACAATCGACAGTTTGCAGATTTGGAGTTTTGTCTTTGCCGCTGCTGCTACTCTGCCTTATTATCACTCAACAAGAAACATTTGTCTTATGAGGTTAACCTGTCCTGTTCTTTCAGGTATAAAGTATCCATCCATTCCCGGAACGAAAACTCACGATATGTTTTCAAAAGTCAAGAAGCTCATAGGGTAAGTTTTGCCTTCTTCAAACAAGAAGGGAAAGCAATCTAAATTGGAACATATATGCTACTTGATGACAAAACTATCATTATGAAAGAGTTTCTGGGATTTGGGTTGAAAGTTAGAGAAATAAAGTTGGGCATAAGGAAATAGAGAGGTGGAGAGAAAGAGAGAGAGGGGGGGGGTAAACAAATAGAAAGAACAAGAGATAAACAGAGGAAAATGCATTAAAGAAATGATCATGCAGAGAACATAATGCTACATACATGTAGTATTTTTATACTGGAGAAGACGCCTTATTCCTGATGCCCAATTGTCAAACAGTTCAGACCATGCAGAGCAAGTATTGGAGCTTTCTTGTGCTGTACTGGATTGAACATACTGATGTTGATTGAACATCATAATTTTTATGTCTGTTCTGGTCTCTTGGCACTCACAAGTGTACAGTTCATCAAATGAGTGATGGACAATTCTTGGTGGTATGTTCCTTGTAATGATGGCAGGAAAGAAGAATTCAACTTTGGTTGGACCTGCCTGTGCATATTCATCATTATGCATTCATACCACTTTATTCCCACGCTTGTGCTCATTCTTTGTATTGGAAGTTTCTCCAGGACATATGAAGGCACGACTTTACGATAATTCTCTGTGCTTTCTTTCGGTAACCACCTCTAGGGACCTGTAAGAAAAACAGCCATTCATCAAGGGCTAGAAATAAAGTAATCCATTCACCCATTCATATTTATGGGTATTTGCAATTTGTAATCATTTGCTATTCTTCATTATTGTATATCTTGTTTTGGTTTTATAATATAAAATTTATAAATAAAACTAAATTAAACGAAACAACTCTTTAGAACAAATTCAAACATGTGAATTTTTATCCAGCCCAAGTGAAAAGAATCTTGACAATTTATACAGACCATTTTCAGAATTGAAATTTGATAATTTCCAGCAACTAATTTAAAAAATGAATATACTCACTGGCACATCTTATGATTTATTGATTCCTCCTCTGTTTAGTTTTTAAAAATTTATTAATATCAATCATTTTTTCCCTATTAACAATGTCTTTCTGGTCCATATTACTACTCTTATTTTTCATAAGCATCCAAGTTCTCGGATGATGCGGCTTCATTGTTTGGTATAATTTTCAATGAAATGCCTGTCTGTCTTGACAAAGAGTGGATCAGCATGCAGAGGCCTACTGCATGCTTTCTGGAGTGGGACACACTGTCTAGAGTGACGTCAGAATGGCATTCTCAAAAGATTGAGCAATTTATTCCTGAACAGTTTCTTGTTTGGAGATTTTCTCTAACTTCTCTGTTCAGAAAAGTGAGGCCTTTTCCACCCATGTTAATAATTAAGTTGTTTTCTTAACTCATTTCTGATTGATTTTAAGGAAATAGCCCCCATGTGGTCTTTAAACCAATACCAGTATCTCAGGTTGAGTTGTGAAGTTATTTTTTTGTGCGTGAAAATAAGACAATTTGGCTACAAGACAGATACCCTTGCTGATTTGCTGTGCATTTATCATTTTCTACAGTAGCTAGAGAATCTTCCTTGTTCATTTCACACCAGATATAGTTAGCACTGAATATGTGGTAAGAGTTTGTCTTCATGCTGTTTACACATCTTTATGTGTTAATAGAGAGGTGGTTATGCTTCTTTGCACTCAAACAGGTGCAACAGTTGCTTCATGACAGGCTTTGATTAGTCCCGACATGAATTTTCTTATTAGTTTTGCTGTGATTGTGGTTTTGCACATAAATGTCAAGTTGTCCTATGCAATTAATTGCCATGAGCATTTCTAATAAGTAATACACGTTCATGTTAGTGAATAGTATTTCTGGTGCGATGGACAGAGACACACATTCAGTAAACAACTGCCTGACTTCATATTTTTGTACTTTTTTAAGAGATTTAAATTAAATACAACCCTTACCATTTTCAAGCGATTGATGCACAGAGCATTGTTATGTGTGTCATACATCTCTGGAAATTGTTTATGAAGTGTTTTGTCCCGGATTTATACAAACTCTTTGAAGCAAAGGTCTGTGATACACACCTATCACAATATTTAAAAAAATATTCCGACATCAACACTGAAGCGCACCATTAGTAAGTCTTGGTGTGGCCATGATTTCCTAATGGTTGACCTTGATATGCACATGTTTGTGCTTTTGTTTCCGTGATTAGAATGTAAAACTTTAATTTAAAAAAATGAACTATAATCCCCCATAATGGGTATGTAATGCAGGCGGTTAAAGAGAGGAGTCCCCGGCGAGCCTTGGGTCCTAACAGGAATCGGTCGTCCCACAAACCACAGAGTGCTTCAGAACGGCTAGCCTCCAAACCACTGAGCGCTTCAGAACTGCTAGCCAATAAACCGTTAAGTGCTTCTGAGCGGTTGGCCTTACAACAAAGACTGGGTGCTCAAAACGCTGCCAACATGTCATCAGTGAGTTATTCATGTTATAATACTGTTACCCAAACATTTATCAAGATCCTGAAATGTGTTCAAGTCTCAGTAATGACGTACTAGATACTTCTGTCCTGTGTTTTCTCTTTTTTGTCATGATACCACGCTACAGAATAACAGATTTAAAAATTCTTTAACATTTAGCTATTCTTTCTGTATTTCATAGATCAACTATTTCTGTATACCTTACCACTCTCAAAGCTCTTCTTCTGTATTAACCTGATAAAACTCATAAAGCCAGAACTTTGGGGAAGGAAGATGATAACTTGTTTACAAAGGAGTGCAGATCAACATTTGGTCGACCCTGATCAGTCTTTTACTTTATTTTATACTTCCTGATTGTAACAATGGCTTTGGATTAGAACTTGGCCCTTCAGCAGTTGATCAGGAATGGCCCAGTGATTCAGCCTTCGGAAATCCTGCAGCAGCAACTTCAGCAAAAGCAGCAACTACAACAGCAGAAGCAGCAACTACAGCAACAGCAGCAGCAATTGCAGCAGCAACAGCAAGAACTACAGAGACGCCTTCAGCAGCAGCTTCCTCCTGCTCTTCAACTCCGCCTTGGACTGATGCAAAATAATTCTGGACTGCAGGTATTTTGGGGGTTAATTTTTTTTTACATTCATAGACAAGGCTTAGAAGTACAGATGAAACTTCTTATAATATTCCTGTCAGATATAAGTGTTGAAAGTCTTGATCAGGTCAGAAATCCCCTGAAGGGATTGTCCAGACACTGATATAAGTGCTGCAACATTTGTCTGTACAAAGTAAGTTTAATGTAAAATGCCCCCCCACCAATAAAAGGGAATTGCAGCAGCAAGAAGCTTTTTCTTTGAAAGGCAATGATGAAATTTGAATCAAATTCTTTTTAAAGAATATCTTAATTTGAAAGAAGTTGGCAATAATGTGAATAGAGTTGCATAAGACAACGTATGATGTCATATCATTATATGATTCCCCCCCCAAATATAGTACATTTTGGAACAAAACTGGTTATTTGTGCAGTGTTTTGTAGGTCTCTGAGCTTTTGTTTTTTAAGCATGATGTAATAAATTAGAGATGCCTCTGAATATGCTCCAAATTACTTGTACCCTCTTATTTGTACTCATTTTCTTCCTATCTTACCTGTAAAAGCCAACACAGAATGTATCTGATGATGTAGCCATGATCTGCCAACGTCAAAAGGTGATGGTGGAAAGATTAATTCAGCTCTATCAGCAACAGCGTGAAAGCGATGTTGTCATGGAGAAACAGAAGGATATCATCCGGCATTACCAACGAGCATTTCTCATTGCCAAGAAAGGAGGGCCACTTTCAATGCAACAGGTTGCAGAGGACACCACCTCACGCCAGCGCTCTACCCCAAGGTAAATTTTGTTACTATCCTTCAAAAATAGGACTCAAATTTTCACTCGTGACTTTTGGAATGATGTGATTTTCCATTAAAGGGGAAATTCACCCCACTTTGCAAAAAAGTTTGTTTTTTTTTAAATAAAAAAACAGAAATCAACAAGCGTTATGCTAAAAAAAAATAATCCAATTATGCTGTAGTTCGCCTATTTTCACCAAAAAAAATAATATTGACAGACCCAAAGATGCTGTAGTTTCTCTATTTTTTGTATTTTATTATATAAAATATGGAATACTTTAAATTTGACCTCATTATAATGTTAAATAAAGTTTGATTCTTCCCTGAGCATGTGGAATTGCTGATGTTGTAGCCTATATTTATGATTCAAAATGCAAAGCGAAAATGTTTTTTAGTTAAGTCTAGAGAAGATGCCATTAAAAGTGATATGAAAAATCCTGACTGGCTTTCCATCAATTTGGTTATGAGGTCATGTATAACTTCACAAACAGCTTTTTGAAACCCACCTCTCTGTGCTTATGGTGATGGCACTAGAGAAAGACTTCTTGTTATATTTCTATTGATAGATCCAAGTCTCCTCCAAGGACAGAGTCAAACCCAGATAGAAAAATTGGCAAAAAGTGGCCCACTTGTGACCGAAGAGAGGAGTACAGATATGAGGATCAATCGGAGGCCAAGAGGGTGAAGGTATATCATGGGAACAGGGAAATGAGCGAGCATTCATATGAGAGATCTTCAAGGTCGCCAGATAAAGAACAGCCACAAAGACGTGTTGAGCAGAGAATCATCAAACCTAGAGGAATCCCTGTTAGATCTCGGCTTGGTTTTGTAAATGACCATGATGAGGGGAGACAGCCTAGGAATCTGAGACTTCCGAGTGACGAACAGATGCTGATTTCAGTACCCAACAAACGTCCGGATGATGAGATGAATCACGACAGAAGGTGCATCCAGCAGAAGTCTACACCCTTATATTCTGGAACAAGGGATCGTCCAGATCCTCGCTGTGATGATGTAGTGTTTGAACCCATCCAGGACTTCCATGCGGAGCAGAGAGTCGGTCATCCCAGAGCTATGAGTGTCAGAAATGAAGTACCAAGAGGTATGAGCCCAGTGACTATCGTTGAGGAGTACGGTGACTACAACATGAATTCAAGGAATCCCCATATGCTCCATGAAGGATTTCCACATGAAAGATCACCTGGTCTCCCTGGACCACCCTGCCTGGAAGAGCGCACATCTCCCGTCAGTCCCTGCCAAGGTAGGACTCCATCACCACACATCCATTCACAGTGGGAGTCTTGTAGAATCACAGAGAGAGATGCAAGAACAGGGGTGGTGATTGACTACTTCCATTCATCAGTAAGCCAGGAGCATCCGCACATTCCGCAAGTGGTCAGAGCAGATAGGCCAGCGATGCATGAGCCACCACCATTCCGGGACGGGAGGCACGCTTGTCGGTCTCCTCTGGACCAACATCCCAGTGAGTGTTTCCCAGAAGATATCAGCCAAGGGACTTGCAGAGGACCAGAGTCTCATGATAGACCACACTGCCATGGTAGTTGTAGGGCACCTTTGAGACCTGTATTTGAGAGGGCTTGCAGAACTCCACCCCACCCTGCTCCAGCTGACATCCACGGCAACTACAGACCTCCCATGCATACTATTCATATGAACAATGGACCTGTTTTCAGAGTTCCTAGTCCCACTCCTGTCATTCCAAGCCAAGGATGTTTCAGATCACCAAGACACCTTGCTATGGCAAGCCACCAAGGTGCCTTCAGATCTTTTGTTCGCCCTCCAGTCGTTGCTGCCTACCCCAATGTGGTGCCCCAAAACTTTGAAGTTGCCCTGCCACAGTCGTCTCCCACTCCTGGTCCTGGGTTGCTAGATCCACACATGCAATTCAGGGTTGGGTATAGACAGGAGTGTGGATATCAAGATGAAAGTGGACAATATGCTGATTTTGGATCTTGAATTGGGAGTGAGTGATTGAGGTGGTAAAGTTGAAAATTGATTTCTTGTCCTGTACCTGTGACTGCAAGTCAATACTTTTAAGCCTGCTACAAGAACACATATCATTAAAAAAAACACATCTATGCTGTTGCATTAATTAATTGGATATTTCATTAGATTGAAATATATTTTATACAAGCCAGAGGGGTTCCATTGTAGTTTACCAAAATATACTGTTAAAGTTCCTAAATGTGTACAAAATTTCTGATAAATCTGTTTTCTCTTGCATATATTGGATGTAAACAATATATGTTTTTTTTACATTGAGTTAACAAACCATGTTGATTTCTTCCACTGCAGATGTAATCGTAGTGGAAAATATTTTTTAATGTGACAATCAGTATGGAACCTTTCTTCCCTCCCCTTCTCTTGATCTACCCCCCCCCCATGATAAATATATTAAATTTGCAAAATATGGAGGTTATGTGTGGATCTTTATTTCATGTATTTAGAGATAATCATAGTAGAGGTTTTTACAAAGTGATTCTTAGCGTTGATCTGCCAAAATACAAAATTCACTTTTGATATGACATCAATGAAGAAATGTTGTTACATGCTGCAGACCTCGTACTTCATATTATAGCTAGATGTCATGCTCTTGAGTGGCCAGGGTGTTTCTAGTCATGTTCTTTAGAAAATTAGTATGTTTTGTAATTGATGAAAATGTACTTGATACTATATGATAATAGGAGCCAGAGAAATATTGGAGCACTCTAGTGATACGAGGTTGACACAACATTTGTTCCTGCGACAATTGCTCTGGGCTTTATTTCATCTTAGTTGTAGGGTTAGCTTTGCAATAGTTTTAGTTTAGCTTTAGCTTTGGGATAGAATAGTGTTAAAACCAGGGTTGAAGGTGGACATTTCATTGGTGTGAGGAAATCACAAGGGAGCAATTGTCGCCAGAGCAAATGTCATGGAACCAATGAGCTTTCATAGGAATTATGAAACACTATGCTCACCCCCTTTCTTCTCTGTTGAAAAAATATTGGAATGGAAATCGCGACTAAATAACTGCAAGTCTGCTTTCCCTACAGAAACAACACAATTAAACTCTACAACAGAAAGAGGAAGGAGCAATTAAAGAAATTCACTTCTTCACATATATATTGTGTATTAGAGTGGTACATGAACACGATAATGTAAATACCTGTATATAGCAAGTTTGCTTATAATAGCATTTTTTTTTGTTTTTAGGTTTGAGCCCTTGCATTGGGGAGTGACTAACTCAAATTCAGAAGATTTTTTACCTTGTTCTTTCAAAGTTGAGAATGATCAACCATTTTATAGTTTTGTAAGTTTTTTTAATCATACGGCAATCATGCATTATAAAGCATTCACCTTGGATGTTGTATAGCCCCCCCCCCCCGTAAAAGTTCATAGCCTCTAAACGTTTGTAATCAAATATCATCAAAAATCAAAAAGTCTGTTATCTACTACTTTACACATACACTGTGCTTATTGTATTGTACATATAATTACTTGTTTGCTGTTATTCAAGTTTTAAAGGAGCTGTTTTTGTTGTGTTTTTTCATGCAAATGTATATGCTCATCATGTAGAATAGACAACGTTTTTCTTATTGAGGAGTGCCAGATGGATAAAAAGAAGTATTTCTCCATTCATGATATTTTAACTGCAAGTATTGCAAGATTTAAAGGCCAGGGGGCCATTTTATGCTTTGGTCCAACATGGGTCATTGCTGCTATAAAAGCATTTATTGTTTTTTCAGGCTGTCCAATTGTCACATTTTCATTTTCTCAACTAAAAACTGTTTAATGAATAAAATTTTATCCTGATCCAAGTGAAAGAACAAGAGAGGCAATTACTTTGAGGTCAAAAGCCACAGGTCATTGTATTTTACTAAAAATACATTCGTTTTGTGTTAACTAAAGAAACGTTTTATAATTCAACTTCAAGATTGACTCACATATACAAGAGGTGCCCATTTTACCACATACATTACAATGATTTAATTAGACTTTTGAGGTCACAAATATTTTTGTTTCAGGTTGAACATCTTCATACATGTTTTGTGATTTTACATTCAAGATAGCATTGCATTTTTAAGTGAGAAGATTATATTTCACTGTGAACTGGTTATTTCATTTATTTTTTGGTTCAAACTTTACATTGATGCAAATAACAGTCAGATCTTTGAAACAAATTACAAGAAGTGGGCCTTAATTCTAGGATGCTTTTTTTTCTATATCAGATTTTTTAAATTGAGATTATTCAAAGAAGTATGTAAACATTTACATGTTTCTTTAGGATGCTTAGTTTGAATTGTAAGCAGTGGGTTATTTTTTTCTTTATAATTCTTTTGATATGTATAATATAAATTTTCATGGAAATGCACATGTATCTAAACATTTAAATGTTTCTTTAGGTCATTTAATTTGAATGCCATGGAAGTAATATATTCAGTCTTTTATGAGCAGTAGGTGCTGTGTTATTTTTATTATTTTAATATGTATGCTATCAATTTTCATGGAAATACACATACATATGTAAATATTTCAATGTTATTTTAGATCTGTCGATTTAAATGACAGTGAAATATAAAATCAGTACTTTGATTTTTAAAGTGTTGACTTGCAAAGGAGCAGGTTTTTTAATTTAAAAAAATTGTGTAGTATGAAAATATTTTTTCTTTTAAAGAATCTGTTTTTTTTTTCTATATTTTTCGCCAGAGATATTTGGTCTGAAAGATCTTTGTTAACACTTTCTTCTCTTATGATTATTATTTTTTATTATTTAAGAAAAATACACATGTAAACATGTACATCTTTTAATTTGAATGTCATAGTGAGATATGAAATCAGTACTTCAATTCTAAAGAAGCAGCTTTTTTATTTTAAAAAAATGTGTAATATGAAAATAATTTTCTTTCTAAAAGAATTGTCTTTTTGCAATATATGAACGTAATCTTTTTAGCCAAAGAGAAATGGGGTGCTAGATCTATGTTAATGATGCTTGTTCTCTTTTTATTGTTTATTTTCTATTCTTACACATTTTCCAGGAATTTTTTTATTTCATTTTTTGCATAAATCTAACATAGGTTGTGTGAGGCATGCAAAGCAATATAGAAATGCAGAAATCAAAAGAACATGGGCTGTGACAAATGTGTTGAATGAAAAGGATCCAGATAGTAATTTAAGGATTGGTAAGATTTGTAGTTTGAAGCACGTTAAATATGTTTTATTAACTGTTATAGTTAGGGAAGGGGCAATACCATTTCACATTGTGCTAATGGTAAATTGCCACTTGGTCCACACCCACTTTGTCTACTTTGTGTTTGGTCTAACCCCACATAGTCTAATCCGAATTTGTCTACCAATTGTTCATCTACTTTTATGAACCTGTGGGTTTAGCCATGATGGTGCTAGACGATCTGAGAATTGGGCCATCTGTTGGGACAGTGATTTTTTTGTTTAAAAAAATGGGTCTCTTTTGTTTCTAAAAACTTGTAATTCTGTTTCAAACGTGATATAAAATGTAAATTCCATTGTCATAAGAAGTGAACACTGCAAAAACATGCATTCCGCTCTGCAAAGGTAAACTTAATGATTTGTTTAAATGAATAGTAAGAACCAAAATGGTTTTTCCATTTTGATTTTTTTTATAAATGGATGACTACTTTCCCTGATATCTCCTGGTCAATCAAGTGTGTACAATCCATTGCTTCTTGATCAGATATTTGTGGATGAACATTAATCTTCAAGGTCTTGTTGCTAACGGGTTTGTTGCAAGTCCCAAATTCACAATTCTAATAAGCCAGTTCACATTTAGCTCATGTACATGAGCACTATTAAGTCATTTGAGATAAACAATCTAGGTGGTTTATCCATTGACATAAACATTCTTGATTTGATATTCCACTGAAGAGTATAACAATCATTGGTATTTAACAGTAGCCCAAATAATAATCAGTTTGCCCAAAAAATGTCAGTACCACAAATCCAATCTTGATCACTGACGTTCAACTGGTCTGACGTCAACATTTTAATACCTGTTATAGGATGCTATGTCTGGAAAGCTTATGCAATGTCCTCATTTGAAATTGATAGTGCTCATCACAATGAAAGAGATCATTTTAGAAAAGTTGATAAGCCAACTGTAAACTGGCTTCTTGTTGAAAGTCAAATTATGTTTAATTTTGGGAGTAGCTTAACGCTTATTGAAACAGGACCTTGTTCTTGAAAGTATGTTGAGATGAATTATTGTTGATTTCATTAATAAAATAATTGCAAGAGATCAAGGTGATAATATACTACATGCTGACCTCATACTGAGAAATAGTCTTGCACCCATGTGATGCTTGTCATAGAATTAGCAAAGGAATTGTGACTGAATATCTTTCAATGATTATTGTTTTAGTATTTCTCTCGAGAAGTTATGAAATTTGTGTATGAATTTCCTTATCCTAATCTGATTATAGGCTGGTATCATTAATCTGGCATACTGGATGTATTATTAAGAAAATAGTTCTGTTTCCTTAGGGATTCAAATTCATAGATTTTTTTTTTTTATCTAGGAACTTAGTAATGAGGTATACCTTTATCCTGCTATTGTTAGAAGAAACTGTATTACTTGCAATCCACATTGCATGAAAGCTTCTTGCTGTCTTGACAAGTTTTCTTGTTGCCGAAAGTTTGACTTTGGTTTAAAAATTAGTCATAAAATATGAATATGTTAGTAGACAGGCCTATTAGTATTCAAACCCAGGGAGGGATATTAAGTCAGGGAAATATTTCATAGGAAAATGGATCCATGGGTAGTGTTAGTAGTGCTGCATGCATATTGAATAGAATTAATAATTTCCATCCGTGTTACACAAAATGTATAGTCATGTTACTATGTAGAATGAGTGCACAATGCATGTAAATATTTTTTGTGGGTATTAATGTAATGCATAGCACTTCCTTACCTACCAACATTTATGTGCATTGAACAGATTATTGATGTGCTCAATAGCTAATAGGTGCCTTACCAAAAGTGAAGAGTTGTGTCTTTCATGCAGGAATTCCAGAGGCATCTTTTCATTGATAATCCTCACATTTAATAACAGAACCAATGGGGACAGTGAAAAACACTGAGGAAATGTATAGCAGAATTTCTTCTATAAGACATGGAACAGACTTTTGGTAAGGTGTCTTACTTTATGAAACTACATGTACATTTTATGTTTCAAAGCAACTTGGTAAATGAAAATCAATACTTAAAAGGGCGATGCCATGTGCATTGTCGTGATTTCAACCTCAAGTCATCAGATTTAGGATACCTCTTCGCAACCATGTAAATGTGTCTCTGATGTATTTTTTACATTGACTATTGAGATACTACAGTTGAGTATGCATAAGTTAATCTAGATGGTAAGCAACATGATTTGCTTCCAAGTCAAGAGTACAATTTTACAGGACTGATGCAAATATACAAGCCACCACTGAGGTTCTTGTATTGTTCGCTAGACTGGTCCACTTGTTCATAACCAACTACATGTACTGTCCATCTAGTCTCTCCTACAGCTTTTACAATGATGAACTATCTTTATGCATGCAATAAGTTGTTGAAAGGCATTTGAGCCATATTAGCAATAGCTTGCCCGACACAGAAATTGCCAAGAAGTGCAACAGTGCACATATGTATCTCTTTCTCTGATTATGTATATGTTTATGAAGCTTTTCAGGATGACAACAGTTGTCATACACGTCATCAATCTGTATGAGCCGTAGAATCTTAGAGCATTTCATCAATGTTTGCCATCCAATAACTATCCTTGGTTATGATTGGCTGAGAGGCGTAAACTACTGAATGTTACTATGGTTACTGACTGTCCAATAAAAAGTGTCCTTTCATGAAATGCTCTCCAGGCCAGGTCTAAGGAAGTAGTTCACCATAGGGCCTTGTATCACAAAGGTTTGCCATCATTTGCAAAGTGGCAATGGCCAATCAAAATCACTGTTACATTGTTGAACCTATGTACTATCTCACAATTGGATTTGCATTTGATTTTAAGTATTTGTGTCACAAGGCCCTGGCTGGATTGATATATGTTACCTCTTCAAAGTTTGTGTTTGAAAACCTAATGTTCCACTGACTTTGTACACTAAAAGCGTCCTTTGTTGCACCATGGGCCCCTTGCATAAAGAGTTGCATTTAATCTCAATTCAAAGATTATCAAGCACAAGTCAGCATGTATCATTGGTTGAAAATAAGCTTGATATTGATTTGTTTGATTGAAACTGTTTCTGCAGGAGTGGGACCAATGTCTGAGTGAACATTTTCTTCTTTTTTACTAAGATACTTTCAGTAATGATTCCAAATTCAGTACTTCTTATAATCATGAAGGAACAAATGATTTATTGTCTTGTTTGTATCATTGTTATGTTCTGTACCATGTGAAGGACACATTTTTTTCAAAAGAGAAATGGGAAATAAAGTGAGCAGATGATTGCTCTTTGTGTTGAGTTTAAACAGTGCATTGTATTTGTTTTTGTTGTTTTCTCCAAAAGAAGAAAATTGTTTCAATATTTTTTTTGTTGGGAGTAATTCTAGTATTTTTGAAAAGGGTTACAATTCAATTTTTTTCTGTTATAAAATGCAAACAGATTTCAGCATTCCAAAGGTCAATTGACGCTGGCAAATGACTTTTGTACGAAACAAAATTAAAATAAATATTCTACTAGAGTAAAACTAATTAACAAAATACAAAATTGATCTACAGGAAAAACCGTTAATACTTTCACAACAGCAAGAACATTCTGTGTCATGATATGAATTTCAATTGGCAAGGTTGCTTTCCATTCTTTTTTTTTAATGTCAGTTCACAATTCACAGCTTTGACACTCCTGTTTCCATGAGGACAAGTCCACCCCAACAAAAACTACTTGATTTGAATAAAAAGAGAAAAATTCAACAAGCATAACAGTGAAAATTTCATCAAAATCGGATGTAAAATAAGAAAATTATGACATTTCAAAGTTTCGCTTATTTTTAACAAAATAGTTATATGAACGAGCCAGTTACATCCAAATGAGAGAGTTGATGTCACTATTTCTTTTGTTTTTTATTGTTTGAATTATACAATATTTCAGTTTTTACGAATTTGACGATAAGGACCTCCTTGCCTGAAGCACAAAATGTTAAAATAATGGACTCTCATTTGGATGTAGCTGGCTCGTTCATATAACTTTTTTGTGAGATGAAGCAAAACTTTGAAATGTCATAACTTTCTTATTTTACATCCAATTTTGATGAAATTTTCAGTGTTATGCTTGTTGAATTTTTCTCTTTTTATTCAAATCAAGATTTTGTTGGGGTGGACTTGTCCTATGTTTTAGACGACAAAGCATCATTACCAACCCAAATTGGTATTTTCATCTTAACTTTATTAAAATGGCTTCCTTGGAAGATTAAAAATTGAAGTATTTTGAGATCTCTGCTATTTGTGTAAGCAGTAGCCCACCCCCTCTCCCACAAGAATTAACAGAAATCTTGTTTGCTCTTCACACAAGTGGCTAATTGTGAGATACATATGTACAAGACTTTGTATTTTACATGTATGTTTCACTTTCAGCCATTCTTGAACTAATTTGGCTCAAACAAATGCCCTGTGTTCAAAATGATAGGATCTAAAGTCATAATCCCAGCTAACAAAGCAATTAAAGACTACATGTATATTCAAACCTAAAACGACTAGAAGTTTGAAAGATCTTTAGAAGCAACATATATTAAAAAACATTTTGGTTTCATTTAAAATTAACTGCTTTCAAACCCATTTGCTTTAAAAATACGCAAATTTTGCAACCCACAAAAATGGGTTATATTGAGCTCACTACTAGCCAGAATTATGAAATGTCATATGTAAACATAGCTGTGATATGCTTGTTCATGTATGTAGAAAGGGGTGATTTTTTGCGTTTCAGATGTCCTCTATTAAAATTTTAAGAACAATTTGCACAGAGAAATAGCATTGAAAATACTTTCCACTTGTTTATACAGTTCTAGTATGTATCAATGGGCTATCTATGGCCAATATTAGTATGTGATTTTTGGGGAATATCTTTCCCCACGTTTTTGCATTATTTAGCAAGTGTGACTTAAACAGCAGTCATACTCAAATAGGAAGGAAATCAAGAAATTCCTAAATATAATGTACGGTCTAGAGCGGCAGATTTCAATCACTTTATTTCCAAAGATATTTTTCTGTGCAAATTGTTCTTAAACATTCAAATTTGTAATCTGTAATTGACTCGAAAATAAACATGAATTTCTTTGTTAATACTTGACACATGACATCCAAGAATCCTAATCGGTGAGTAGCGCAATAATACTTGTTTTTGTGGTTTAAAATGTTGCTTTTAATAATCAATACATGACTGATAAGCCATGAAACTGGGCATACTTGGAGTTGCTTATGAACTTTCTATTGCCATTTGATTATATTTAATAAGGATTTTGAATATCCAAAGCACCAACTCTTTCACTAGCGATTGAACAAAAAGCTAAATGCAATGTTATTTTCAAGCAAAATAATATATAATTTGTAACAATCAAAATGCTCACACCAGAAATTAATATAGAATGAAGCTGATAAACTCTTTATTGTGCATTTATGCAATACAATCATCTTCGAATAAATTCTTAAAGTAATAACAAGAATAAATGTGTAGTGGGAGGAATCTTCAAACAACATGAATACACAGTTCATAGCAAGGTTCCATTCACAAAATATGTATCACTTCCCTTTTGAGGAAAAAAAAGTCTAAGTCTGGAGTGGAAAATACAGTTTAGAAAATATTGGACCATACCATTTGGGAGCATATTAGGAAAGTGATTTTTAAAGGGATGGTCTTTGCTGAAATATATATCTAAATAGAATAAAATTCAGAGCAAAATGCTAAAAATTTCATCAAAATCAGATAACAAATAATGAAGTCATTGAATTTAAAGTTTTATTAATATTTTGTGAAAACAGTTAAATGCATATCAACATGAATGTTCATTAGATGGGCTGATGTCACATCCCCACTTTCCCTTTTCTTATGTTATTGCATGAAATCATAAATGTGTCATTTCTCCATACATGTGTAAATGTGTTCCATTGTGATGAAATAAGTTACAGCAATAAATAACTAATGCACTTAATCAGATGTCAATCCAATTGTTTTAGTACTTGGTAGAAAATTTTTGAAAAAAAAACCCTGATTTCATACAATGAAATACAAAGTACAAGTGGGGATATGACATCATCAGCCCACCTAATGAATATTCATGAAGACATGCCTCAAACTGTTTCAACGGAATAATGCAAATCTTCAAAATTCAATATCTGTTATTTGTTACCCAATTTCAATGAAATTTTCAGCATTTCGCTCTGTGAATTTTACTCTAGCCTGGAGTCCCTGGACTATCCCTTTGATAATTATTTTCCAAACTGTATATTAACAGGCAAAAAAATATTTCATCTCAGGGATTACTTTTAACAACCTAAATGTAATGCCGACATTTTTTAAATTATTTCCCAGGGCTCTTTTAAACAGTTCACTTTTCAGGAACAAAAAATGGCCACAACCCCCCACATACTTTTTTCTTATATCTCAATATATGCAAATTGGAATTGACATCAAGACATTTTGCTATCATTATCAACAGCTTAGAGAGGTCCAGTGACTATGTGTACCTAATTAGAAAATATTTTACTGTAAACAGACGGGGTTGACTCAAATGGATTGAAAAGATTGCAACCAGGAATCCAACATGAGGTGTGTCAATTATCCGGAGGGGCCACTTACATTGACGAGTGGATACCATGCGCGACCAAAAAAACACGTAAAAAGGATGTCTTTTTCACGATAGGGCACGTTACGTACGTAACGTGATAAGGGTGTCAAAAACACAAAAATGATGAAAAAAGGGTATCTATTTCGCTAGGAAAATTACGTGTTTAGGGTCGAATTTGCAGGGATGATAAAACAAAATTCAAAAGTTTTATAAAGGATGTCCTTTTTGCCCCAACACTTCGTGTTTAGAGTCCGATTTGCGCGATAGAAGATGAGGTCTTACTAAACCAAATAAACGACCGAAGGACCCGTAACAATAAAACATTCCTGTACTTGTTTAGGGGTTCATTTCAGGGAATATTTGCCAAGAGTATATCGTTTTGTTTCCAATACTTGTTAAGGGTAGGGTTTCACACGCCAATACTTGTTAAGGGGTGCATTTTCAGAATATGGAAATTACGTGTTTAGTAGTGTCAGTGTTTAGGGTGCTTTTCGAGACCCCATGGTCGCGTATGGTATCCACTTGTGAATGGAAGTGCCCCCCCCCCCCCCCCCCCGGGGTCAATTATCTACATGTACTTTGCTTAATTCAAAACCTTCTGTTTCAAAGGCGAGAGTCAAAACCACCAGACAACACTGCTCCACAAATTTAGTAGTCACATGATATACGAATGAGAATAATTGCCTGGGCTTCAGCAAGGGGCAGCATGACCCCCCCCCCCATCCACTTAACAACATGTACATGATTATAATTTTTCCTTTCATTTTCAAACCAATCCCCATAAACATCAAAAAGGAAATGAATTATCAGTCCAAGTTGATGCAAAAGCTGCATCAATAAACCTAGCCGGCCCCCAAAATTCAATCAATTTTTAAAAAATCAAAGAAAGTATAATTGTACCATAAGTACATGTATGTACAATAAACATGTATTGTATTTATTACAAATTGCACAATGAATATTGAAATTAACTTCAAATCTACTGATCAATCTGTATGCAAATTATGTGTTTAATACAAATATCAAATAAGCACATAATTTACAGAGTGGGTGTGAATGAATAGTATGAATGAAAATAATACACATAACTGATGAGAGCATTACATAATATTACTAATAATAGCTGGATTTATAACTATAAGGAGCTTTTTGCCTGAGGATACAAAGCACTGCTGTTATTACCCTGGCTTTAGATGCACTGCCTAGAAAGGTGCTCACAAGCATTACAGGAATTTCTTTCTAATAATTATCCATTCACCTAATCTGGGTTGAGAGTGGCACAATGTGGGTAAATATCTTGCTTAACAAAAACACACCATGGCCCTCAGATTAAAAGACAGGTCATAACCACTAGACCATCTTGCCCCCACTTTTAGTATGAATGACCTTTGGCACACTTTTGTTTGGACTGTTAACACGTTAAGATGATAACAAGTGTGTTCATTGGTAATTACATGTATTCTAATGTCTATGAAGCAAAACAATGTGTAATATGTGTTTTATAAAGAAGGACATGGATTCCATCTCATAATAATGACAGGTCAATAGAGCTAGTAGTACCATACATAAGGAAAATTTTCTGACAGCTAAATTAATAAATGAATGACTGTTCAAATTTTAGAGATCATTTGATTAGGGTCCATATTACATGTACCAGCTTAAAGTACCTATAGATCATCATGATGATTACATGTACGTACATGACTATTGGAAGGTCCTTTCAAGATTTTCCATGAATTTAGGAAATTTCATGACAATATCAAAGTATATACATGTAAACTTATGAAGTTCGGTCATTCTAAAGAAAGACTTATATCAATTCATTGCCGTACCGTACTCTTAACCACTCACTAGCTACATGTACTAGTTTACTAGCATTGCACTGCCACTATTGCATGGTTTCTGTGACATTTAATCTTGACAATGGCCTGAAGAGCTGTACAAAATGCTTCTACATGTATGCTAGCTAGTATGGCCAGCAATGTTTTGGCTATATGCAAGCTAATTTGTTATCGCAACTTCGTTTGTGAAAAGCTGGGAGTTTTATACAGTTTCTTGCAATTTACCGGTACACAAGACAGGTGGTCCTTTTCTTTGTGGCTAAAACACACTGATTCTCCATCAATTTGATTCCTATCAGCTACGGTTGAATATTATTAGTAATGGTTTGATCACTTTTATCTAGGGACATGTTTACAAAGAATGTTTCAATTAAACTCTGATGAATGGAAAAAAATATCACACCCACCCCAATAATGTCATAAAAAAAGCATACAACAAAAGCGGTGTACCATATTCCTTTGAACATACATAGATAAAATGCCAGAGGTAACACTAATCACCTCGAGCTACATTTCCTTCTTCTTCAGCTGGGTTTGTACCATCTGAATCTCCTGTGATTTCTTTATGACATAGAGGGCAGTAGTCTTGAACATAAAGCCATTTTCTAAGACATGTGGGATGGAAGAGGTGTTGGCAAGGAGTAATACATGCGCTAATGAGTTCTTGATAGCATATCGCACAAACATCATTGTGGCTAGCAAGCATATCTGCACTAGCCTGCTCCATGGATTTTATCTTCTGCACGGCCAGACGTCTGTTCTTAAATTTCTTCCATCCATCTTTTCCCAGCTGGAAGATATTGAAATAGGCATGGATGCAGATCATGAAGGCTCTTATGATTCCACGAGATTCAAATACAAATATCCAAGCTCCATTCACAAAGAGAAAAATGCCGGAGATGAACTCGATAGTGCTACCCGTTGCTTTGACATAGTAGACATAATCATCCAGTTGTTCCCAGAAGGTGTCGCCCTGAGTGTCGATGAAGAAGAGGATGTAGACAATGAGTGTTACAATGACCTTCACAATAAGCTCCAAGCAGAAAGCGGTAAGTGCGAGCATCCACGTTCCAATTGGGTTGGATGTCCATAGGTAGAAAATAAACCAGATTGGAAGTACAGTAAGCAATGCCACCATAGTTAGAGCTCTGGCATGCTTCTCACGATGAACGATGTGTGATGTTGATAGCTGCATCATTGTCCCATGGAGCATAGTGTGTATAAAGTGAAGGATAGCAGTACTCAACAAGCCCATGTTCCTTCCGAGCCTTATGAGTCTGTTCTCGGGTGAGAGGTCAGGCAAACCAGTTTGTAAAGCGAGGATGAAGAACAAAACTGAGGCAAGAGTACCAATGTTCTCTCCTCCATCACGGTCCCCACCTAGAAATAACCGAGTCAAATGTCCAATTCCATTTGCTATAGGTGACAATGTTGCACTGAGCCCTAACACTGCAATCATAGTACTGCAACTTTCAGTAGCAAGTTCTGACAAGGCTGCAGATAATACTGTTCTATTGTTGGGAACATCCTCAGATGGGCTAGCACTCATGGGACTATAGTGATACTGGAGAACTAATCTGCCTACATGAAGCCCAAATCTTGTTAGCCAAAATAGTCTTAGTACTGTTGGCACTTGTAACTTCATCCACTGATTTTCCACCATCACCTGAATTCCAAATTCCATATAAATGCTTTGGAATGCCCTTGCAATGGCACGAATATTTTTTAAATAGTAATGCACAAAGTAAAAAAAACTCCACACCATGTCAAGTAGCAGGATAGGTAAGATCGGGCAGAGTCCATAGAAGGTTTGGACAAGAAGGGTTGCTGAATCTGGTGAGAGTACTGGAAAGGTATTCAAGAACAGGTAGAGGAACACGGGAGAGACAAGGCAGAACCACACTGGAAGTACAGGAGCATCAGATTGTGCGTTCCTTAAAGAATGAAGCATTGGTGTCTTGGTGACGACAAAGCTGTACATGAGCTGGATGCAGAGATAGAAGAGGAATTCATCACTGGACATGATGTCTAATGTGCTCACCTTCCACTCATCTCCAAAGGATGAGATGACAGTCTGGTTGGAGTGTAGCATGGTGACGTTCTCCATCCCAAGTTTCTGGAGGAAGATACCATTCCACCACTGAGATGTCTTCAGTGCTGCCATGAAAACCATCAATGTATAACAAATCTTCAGGGTTGATGCTGTTAGAAAGAACATCATCCCACAAATCAGCAGAGCTATGAAGATAAATGAAAATAAAGATAGAATTAGGATACCAGTATTTACCAAAGAAGTGTTATGAAGTATATATTTAACTTCCTGTTATCCTTTCAGTCATTCACCCTCACTTGTTTACAAACTCCCCCAATAGGGCCGTCTGCACCATCCTGAGTTTTCAAATTAGCGCGCTATTTCTGATCCGGCAAATTATCCCGATCTGAAAAATCTCGAGATTGTTTGTAATGCAGATGCAATTATCGCGCTACATGTAGTTCGTAGGATTAATCTCGAGACTGCAATCCCAAGTCAACTTGGGTTTATTTGCAAAATAGCGCGCTATTTACGAATTATCCCGCTAATTCGTAGGTGCAGACGCACTCGGGATTGGACTTGGGTTAATTTATTCATTACCTTCAGTCCATAATGCAATTTGCATTCCATTTCCGCCTTGGTCAAAACATAAACACATCGCGATTGTACCGAACGCATGCGAAAGTCAACTTTATCGCGAATAGCGTTCATCAATTCCCCAATTAGCAACGGTGGTGTCCCCCCCCCCCCAGCCCCCCGGTGAATGGATTTTGGGAGAGACCAGACCGATGGGGGAGGCGCTCATTATCGATGATGGTCATAGTCAATAACAATATTGACAGCAGTGTCGTCTTATTCCTTCGCAAAATGTGAGCAAATAGCATTTGTTTCCTCCTCTCTCTCTCCCCCTCTGTTGTTGCCTCCTCCACCATCATATTAAACGAAGAATACTTCACTCGCTTATAATTATAGCGCGGCTGAGCTGAGAGGATTGTTGCATAACAACGGTCGAAAGTGCTAGTGAAAAGAGTACATGTACTTGATTGCATATCGCGGGAAGTTATTCAAAAACTCGGGCCGTTGAAACTAAAAGATCGAAAGTGCGCATGCTCGGAATATCGGGCTTGTTGCCTTGCTCGAGCAAGAATCGCTCTTCTTGCGATGGTGGAGACTGGGTTTCTTGAATCTCGAGATTACTCGCGAAGAGGGCTGATCGGGCTAAAATCTTGAGATTGAGCAAACTCGAGATGGTGAAGCAGCGCCTAATGTCATCTAAGAATCCCAAACCCCCAATACCATTCAACTCCTAATCCTTGACCATAAAAAAAAACAACCCTCGGTGACCTCAGCCAACTTTATGGAAGAAGTATGACTCACACTGCCAGCCCCAGTCACTTGCACATAGCATCACCACACCCCTTATACCAGAGAAAATTTGATAGACAGTTACCTGTAGACCAATCAGAACAAGTTTAGATCACTCCCACCTTAAATAGTTATAACCCCAAAACAAATGACATAAATAAGACTTCTTGATTATTAGAGAGATAAAATACAGAAGAATACTAGACCAACACTCATCCATATAGACTGACTGACTTAAAGACTTAGACGTCCATCGAATATTATTTTAACTTCACTCTGAATCTCAATCTGATACTCCTAAATTATTCATCGTCTCCTATTACATGTACATCCAAATCTTCATGTACTTCAAACTGTAGCTGAATACTGATGATTAAATACCCAGTGATTTGAACTGTATAACTTTCTCCATGTTCTTCATTATGCTTCCCTTCAATTACCGATCCCAACATAACAGGAACCCTTCACTTGATATACTTTAAAGTTTAAACAAAGAAATAATTTCCTTTAATGTTAGTAATGTACATAAGTACAGTTTGGATAAAAAATAATGAGCTAAAAACAATTTTCGAATTCCATCAAATCTGTACTATGCTAATATGATAGAACTAACTTTGGTCTCCCATCTATGCAATATTTAAATATCGTTTGACAATTCACTTTCAAAGATCATATCACTTTACTTATTGTGACAGAACTATTAAAGTGACAGTTGATGATAATATGCAGCATTGTCATTACTAAATTCCAATGTACTCCCATTGGCATAGTAATAACCAACATAATCAGGAACAAAGTCTAGGAGGAGTTGGTGCGTAAAGGCACTTACATGTACTAACCAAGGCAAAAAGCTATAGTACAGTGTATACCGGTACTTGAGCCAACATTGGAACATCGAAATGCACCTCGAGCGGGCTTGTCAGGATAACGTACTTAATACAGGGCAGGAGAGGTGGTCTTGCACAATTTCCTAAGAACTTTTCTTTCCTTTCTTTCTTTTACACATTTTACACATTCCCAGCATTTATATTGCACCATATTTCTCTTAAAAACATTCATAGGCGCAAGCTCATCCAATTACACAACTTCTGCAATAAGTGAGAATTTGAAAAAACAATTTGAAGTGGTCAATGTTATCGATTTCACGGAGTGAAGAACTTCATTCAAGAAGGGAAAGAAAGGGAGGATTCTAGACTGGTGCTTATATACAAGCTGCACCTCAATCTTGTCAGCTTCCCAGTGGAAGAATACATCACCCCACTAAACTGGATCAACAAGAACTTGACCGCTGCAACAAGGGAATGGCTACTAGCTACCACACTGCAGGACTGAGCACTATTATGTTTAATATGCTTGAAGCCTTGGGCCCTTGGTGATAAGCTCTTAGTTTTTTAAGGGGCCCACACCATATGTATCAATGCTTGATTTAATTGTACACATTGCAAATATGATCTAGGGTGACCATAATTTGCGCAGATTTTAAAAATCGTCATAAAGTTGATTTTCAATCAAAAATTTCTCACAGCTCACACAAAATTAATCAAAAATAAAAATACCAAAGGGAAAGCAAGATCAAAAAGTCAAATTCGCTTGACGGAATTGTAAATTCCAAGACGATCGACTAGTGCGCGCTTGGCTGAAAGTCTCCTAAAAAAATGTGACCTTAATTTGTGCATTGATCGTTTTGCAAGGCTTTAGAAAAGAAATCAAGCAAAGGTAAGATAATTATATCAGATGGAAGTAAATATGCAATAAATTTGGTTGGTATCACATTTTACTTACTTATTTGGAGACCTCAGCTTGCAAAATGGTGATTTCTTGATGCCTGAACTGTGAAAGTCAGAATTTCTCCGAGCGGACACAAAAGGCAACAATATTTGCCTATGTTTTGCCAATGTTTTGAGACCCTACCTTCAAGAAACTCACTACATGTATTCTTGGGTAATATTAAGTTGCTCTTTCTGTTGGCGATTTTAGTTTTTCAAAATATTAGATATTGAGGTATTCGATCGTGCGCAAAATTAGGCAACGTGCGAATTAAGCCTTTGGCTTAGGTCACACTACCATACATTTTTATTATTTTTACACATGAAGGTGGAATAAATGAAATGCAAAATGAATTGAAATGACTTGAATGATCATCAATCCTTCTTTATAGAACGTTAATAAGCCAAAGAGTGCCACACTTATTTTGCCACACATGGAGATGTAACGGAGAACAACCTGTTGAGTTGTTCATTGAATGAGTGCCTCGCGCTGCAATACATGTGAGTGGAAGCTGGGGAAGAGGGTTACTGCGGCAGCCCGAACACATACTGTCTGAAGACGTGTCAAGCCAAGCCCAAGGTCCCCCGGGCAAGGGAAGAGGGTCGAGGGTAGTGAGTTCTGAGCTGAGAAGGGAGGTTATCACTTTAGACTCAAGAGTCAAGGCATTATCATGATATTGGGAACCACCGTTCACTTCATACAGCAGCGCTTTATTCAGTCCCGGGGGGGGGGGGGGTTGGCACTCAGTATATAATGCATATTGGGTATGTGCCGCGGAGGGGACCCCCATTTTTACACTCAACTTTCCGTTCCAAGGCATAGCATTTTTGTCTCATTGAGAAAAAGAACCAAAATAGCCGCTCCAAGGCATAGCATTTTCTTCTTATCGACAAAAAAAAGAAGAAATCCGCTCCAAAGCTTCGCATATTTTTCGTTACGCCGTTTCGATCGCGTATCGCATTGGTCTGCTACAATGAGTCGCAATTTTGGTGAAAAGCAGAGCTCACCCGGCGGAGGCCACTCTAGCTGCATGACCGTTCCATAGGGATGCATATGCTGGTGATCCGTTCCAAGGACCCCCGTTTTCACAAACATTTGTCGTTCCGAAGCCCGATCCGAAGCCCGATCCGAGGACCCTCCTTTTTACAATAAGTAAAAGTATTTCAGTATTCATGAAAATATTGGCAAAAGATCGGCAAATTTGTCACCGCTAGCGCCTGTTTGGAAGAAATCAACAAGCATCACGATATTACCATTTTGCAAGCAGAAATCATCAAAAATGTGAATTAAATGTGTTACTAACCGATTCCATATAGCATTTTGTCATCAATCTGATATAAATATTTCACTTTTTGAGCTTGAGTTTTTGTTTAAATCTCCACAAAAGCTTTGGTGCGCGAAGTTAGGTCACACTTTTTCTGAACGTTTTTCCAGCACAGCCCACATTCGCCGATCGGATTTTGAGATTGCGATACTGGCGAAACCCCTTAACCTACTTTACATTTCCGTCCATGATAGTTTATGATCTTGCCGTCAATGTGGTAATTATTTCTTGAATTGGTTTTGTATAAATTATGAATATTTTGTGAACAAAATTAAGCCTGATGAATATTTTTGAAAAGTGCGCGAAGTTTGGACACCCCATCAAGCATACACAAGTGGGCATTATCGTGATATAGGGAACCACCGTTCACTTCATACAGCAGCGCTTTATTCAGTCACACGCACGGTTCCCTATTTCCACCTCCATTCACTTTGTACACAAGTGCGCGTACACAAATCTTTAATCTACGAGCACCCATGGGTTCATATCGTCTCGCGAGTGAAGGATTATCAGTCATACGCACGCGACACACCACTACACTTCGAAAATACAGTGGGCTTTTGCCCACATAAACTATTATGTATAAATAAATATTCCACATCCTGCTATGACACTTACCGAATCATTTAGATCCTTCCGTGACTTCTCCTTGAAGTTTCTTTCTAAAAATATGTATATTTTCTTGATCTTTAGTGAAGATTTTACGGAGATAGAAATCAGTCAGCGTTGATATCAATTTTCTCCTGAAGAGGGCGCGCGATTTATATTCATATCAAAGACACGACAAGGGAAAGAATAGGCACCTACACTATTTTACACGCATATCGACGCAAGGCATTACGCAAAGTCCGTAAAGTGTCCAATCTTTTCATTGTATAGACTTTGGTATACCGTATACGTATTATTGACGTTCGTCAAAGCTTGTACTGCTGGTTTCTTTCCAGGCACGTATATTATTTTCATTTTTTTTTTATCAGTCATCTTTTTAAATTAATGCAAATGAGTGTTATCATCACCAATAATAATCATTAATTATGTTTTTTGAAGGCATTTCATGAATTGGTGCCCATAATTAGTAAATTAATCATGAGGATTGCGCATTCAAAGAATTTAGATACAGTTATAAAATTACCGAGGAGCTGAATCAAGGTTGTGAAATTATTAGCGCCACCAACGGGCTTCCTTGTATTTCCGTGGAAGAGACAAGCGAAGTCACTTTCGAGGCCGAGGTAAGCAAAATGTGCTTTTTTTATCGGATTATTATTTTATTATTATTGTTATATTCAACAAACTCTTGCTACTTACCGGCAAGAGCCCCGGTGCGTAGCGAGAAGGAGCTTCGGCAAATATTACTTCAGCAATGAAGCGATGTTTGCCGACTACTTCGAAATCCAGGGTCAAACACGGTCTATTGTACGAGGTTAGTACATACTAACCTCGTACAATGTGTGAGTGATCTACGAGTGGTTCCCAAAACCATGATTTGGCCCACAAGTGCGCGTACACAAATCTACGAGTGGTTCCCAAAACCACGATTTGGCCAGAGTCAAGATAGAACTTAGACTAATATCTAGGTACCGTAGTTACACTTACCGGCTAAATGGACAACAGTAGAAAGTACAGAATCCGAGTACCCAGCATCATCGTCAACAACGTATCTGAAGAGATTTAACCGCCCGGAGCACAGGGCGTCCAAGACCAGCAACAGTGGTACCCGAATCAGGGGTCCATATCTTTCTTCCAGTTCCACATCCATGGCCCTCTGGGACATAGTAGAACACTGTTTTCCACCAATATGAAGTGAAATGTCGGACAGATAGACTTTCAATTTCAAGAGAGATCCATACAAAAACCTTAAGTAAACTTATCTCGCCCAGGCATGATGATAAAGCTTTAAATTTGGGTGGAATCTTGTTCCTTTTAATTTACCTTAGCTTTTCAACGGCGGCCGCTCGGTCGAGTTACGTCGACGTACGTACCGGCGCGCACACTGTCCAAGTACGTCACTAGTTCGCGCACGGAAATTGAGGGGATTCCCCTCAGGTTTTCCCAAAATCATGAGATGGCATGCAGTAATCCCGGCAGTTATTTTCTTCTCCATGTTTTATGTCCACTACTTCTTCATGTCACTCTGGAGATGTCACTAGGCAATTGCTTACTCAAGGCAACCAAATATAATTTATGCAATGATTCCAATGGTACTAGCTAAAGTAGGATTTCTGCCCATTGCAACTTGCACTTGCTCCTCCTTTTTGCACCTCCTGTGGTCTTATAATGGGATGGAATGAGAGACCATTTTTACCGCGGTCTCCATCTCTCCCTCTCTCTCTCTCGTACCCTCTTCATTTTCCTTTACTTTCCCTCCTCTTTATCTTTCCATTTTTTTACACCTCTCCTTTTTTTTAATTGTGTGTGTGTTGAGGGAGGGGGTGCTCCTTTATAGTATGAGTTTCGTAAATGTAGTATTACGAAAAATATATATATTCAGATAAACGCCTGAAAAAATAATTGAGTATATCGTTCAAATGCTAACGATGAACAAAACAAAGTTTTCAAATGATTAATTCACAATCTGAATTAAAATCTCCCATGGGGTGTAGCAAGAAGGTATTTGCAATCAATTGCAATTTGCGATGTTACAAGTATTGATAGAACACTAGCTAGCTGCACTAAATGTGAAATAAATTTAAACTCGTTGAATAAGTACAAATTTGCAATTAATTACAAGACTTATGACTGCATTCGGGAACCAAAATTTGATTTCAATTTATTGATCGCAAGTTTCTTAATAATAATAATAATAACGTTTTATTTACCCAGGGTAGCCACTTCAGTTAGGAAACTGCTCTACCAGCGGGCCCTGCATAACATAACATGTTATTATTATCCTTCTCCAATCTAAATGCTGAGCGCCTAGCAAGAAGGCAGAAGGTCCCATTTTTATAAGTCTTTGGTATGACTCGGCCGAGGATCGAACCCACGACCTCCCGTTCATGAGGCGGACGCTCTACCGCTGAGCCACCATGCCCGGTGGAACCCACTAGGAATAGGTTTCTTAATTTTCATCAAGTAATGGTCATCGTAATCACGTAAATAAATATCAATGCAAGAAGCTTTATATGTAAACCGGCCTTGTATCAGTCCTAGAAAGTACAATGATAATAAAATATTGGTAAACTATGCACACAAATCATTACACCTCGTATTTATTTTACATTATAGATGAAGAAGATAAAAAGATTTTAAAAAAAGAGGGGGGGTTGTTGTCTATCCGTCAATGCCCACAATCATTGGCATATGAACGTCAAGATTGGCTTGACCTGAATTTTGCCGGGACGGGCAGGTGCAATACACCGGGTGAACACCCTACTCCTTGACGAATAGTGCATGGTTTTAACGTGCATAGGTTGTGACTCTCCTTTACACGGGATCAACATTTGCGTCCTTTCCGATGGATGGAGTGTTTTCCAACTGCATTCACACCTGCACTGAATACAGTGCATGGTGAGGCACGCTAACACAACGCTATAGCATCGGATTTTTATTTTTGTTAGACGCGATGGATAAGGCTTGATAGCAATAATTATGATAATGAATAATAATGACAATAATATGGAATTTTATGAACAAAACAATAACAATTAAAGCAATAACAACAATGATGGTCATAACATTAATGTTAATGATCCCGGGTAATGATTACTGCCATTTATTACATATTTGGCCTCTTTCATAGAAACTTATTTATTTAATAAACTATAGGCCAAATGGTGCTCCAGGCCTCCAGCTAAATGAAAATAGGAGGACCAAACACTACGAATCTAATGAAGTTAAAATAAAACCTGTGGATGTTGAACGAGCACCGTCAACACCTGAATAGTTGTGATCCTTGGTCCCAAAATCCGGTGCTCTAATGTAACTTTCGTACGTGCACTTTGCAGGTCGTGAGTTTTTAACACTGTAAGAACACTCGAATCTGAGATGTGTTATAAATAGCGTTACAACTTAGCCCAAGCAACACCACCACTAAAAATACATTAGTATCCAATCAGATATTTTGTTCGAACTTTCGCCCAAATACTTGAAGGGATGATCCAGGTTGGAAATATTTATATCTCAATAAATGGAGTAAAATTCACAAATCAAAAAGCTAAAAATTGGATCGAAATTTGATAACAAATTACAAAGTTATTATTGAATTTTAAAGATTTGCATTAAGGCGGTGAACAGTTCTAGGCATGTCTTTATGAATATTCATTAGATGGGCTGATGATGTCATATCCCCACTTGTTCTTTTGTATTATTATTATTATTATTATTATATGAAATTGGGTTTATTCAAAATATACCTCGATCTAAAACAATTGGATTGACAACTGATTAAGCTATAGTGCATTAGTTATTCATTGCCGCATCTTATTTCATCAGAATGGAGACACATCATGCATTTACAAAAATGAAAAAAAGAAACATTTATGATTTCATGTCATAAGAAAAGGGAAAGTGGGGGTGTGACATCATGAGCCCACCTATGAATATTCATGACGTTGTACATATAACTGTTTTCAAAATATCAATAACTTCGTCATTTGTTATCCAATTTTGATGAAATTTTCAGCATGTTTGCCCTGTGAATTTTACATTATTTATTTATAGATATGTTATATTCAGCCCATATCCTTTTAACCAATGAGAGCGCTCGCCCCCGGGCGCTCATGGTAGTGGCTAACGTCCGCGAAATGTATGAAACTCATGCTCTTTTTGACACTAAACTGGAAATGCGAATTTCCATTCCAGTGTATTTTGAAAGACGCGAAGTACCCAATGAGGGGTGCGATCTTGAATACAATGTTGTACACTAATCATGAAATCCAATTTAAAGCATAGGCGGATCCAGGGTGGGCCCGAGGGGCCCGCCCGCCCCCCCCCCTATTGGCGGAGCAAAAAAAAAGAAAAAAGGGGAAAAGAAAGGAAAAAAGAAAAAGGGAAAAGAGAGGAGAAAAGAAGGAAGGCAAGCATAAGAGGAGGAAGATGAGTGAATAAAATAAGGGGAAGACTTGGAAATTATTTTTTTTTAATCTTTCATGTCGGGATATAAAATGTTCGCTTGCGCTTTGCGCTTGCATTGCCTTTTAGGTGATATCTTGCTCAATATGGACCTTAAAATATCAAATTCTGAAGTCAATACACAAAACATATTTCAGCTGGGAAATTGAACTTTCATTATTTTGTTTTATTTACAAATTGATTTTTTAAAAGTGTAAAAATTTTTGCTTTATGGTCTGAATATTAACAATTTCTGCTTGCGCTGCGCGCTCGCAAAATTTGATTTGTCAGGTACCTATTATTTTCCTGTATTCCATGAAGTTCTCAAAATATCCCTATTTAGGTCAGATTGTCAAAACGTATCAGCTAGCGCTGCACGCTTGCATTTTAGTTATGTTTATCTCAATATTAATTCTAAAACAAACTACTTAAAATCACCATTTGATGACAATTAATCATAAATTTCTGCTCGCGATTTGCGCTCGCATTGATAGATTTTAAACTCATGCATCTTATGCATAATTACAAAAGTGCTTTAAATGTCCAATTTTCAGGCCATAATATTAATAGATTTTGCGCTCTCATGCTTAGGAAGAGAAATAGGAAGATAGTCATCATTTTCTTATGATGACATAATGTCCTTATAAAATATCCCGGTCCTATGTCAAAACTCAAAGTAACAATAACTGAAAATATCAGCTCTGTTTTAACTGTGATCCTTCTTCACCTCACAATTTTTCCACAAAGTGCTTGCAATACAGAGCTTAAAGTGACCCCTTTTCAGATCTGAATATCATATATTTTTAGCTCGCGCTTTGCGCTCGCTTTATTGATTTTCATGGTAAAAAAAAGATATTTAGAATACCCAAATTCTAGGTCGATATCTCAAACACACGTTTATTCAGATACGCAGCTTGTTCTCCATTTAAATAATTATCCAGTTTCAGATAACGATATAAAAAAATTGTCTGCTCGCGCTTTGTGCTCGCATTATTAATGTATGAAAATTTCCAATAGCTTAACCTTTTCATGATTTACAAAACATGAATAGAGTGTCCAGAATTTTTCCGCTCGCGCTTCGCGCTCGCATCAATAATGTTCAGTTTTTGTCTTATCCTTTCCACGATTACAAAAAGTGCTTAAAATTTCCATTATTCAGGTAGAAATGTCAAAAATTTTCAGCTCGCGCTTCGCGCTCGCAATATTTGAATGTTGAAATATATAACGTCTTCATGGCTAAGTTCAAGCAGTCCATAACAAATACGTTTTCCATCAGCTCAAAACGTATATAAAAATTTTCCGCTCGCGCTCTGCGCTCGCATTATTAATGTAAGGAAGATCCCCACTTCCTCATCCTTTTCATGATTTACAAAACTTGAATAGTGTCTCGTTCAGTAGGTCTAAATCACGAATTTTTTGCTCACGCTTCGCGCTCGCACCAATCGTTTATACCTATTATGTTAAGTTACAAAAAGTGCTTAGAATTTCCATTCCTTAGGTAAAAATGTCAAAAAATTTCAGCTCGCGCTTCGCGCTCGCATTATTTGATTTTTAAAAATATGTAACGTCTTCATGGCTAACTGCAAGCAAGTCCTTAACAGTACCTTTTCCATCAGTTCATTTCTGCTCGCGCTTCACGTTCGTAATAATTATTCACTTGCATACACATCTTTTTTCAGGATTGCCCAGAATGTTCAAAACTTTTAGAAAAAAGTACATAAGATTCCCCCCAAAAATAGCTCGCGCTTCGCGCTCGCATTATATAAATAATGATTATGGTATTATATATTTATGTTTATTCATAAGAATAAAGCTAAGAAGTGACTAATAGGACTACCCCTTTAAAGAAACCAAAAATCCCGGCAAATATCATATTCGAGTGGCCGATCGGGGAAAATATGGCTGAAAAAAAAAATTCCGGGCCCCCCTATTGGCGAAGGCTGGATCCGCCCCTGTAAAGTATGCTCGTTTCTCCAACAAGGGTCTCGTCGGATTAAAATTATACTTTCCAATGCTATGATGGCTATGATCATACCCAGCAGACAAGGATTCATTTGAACTTACCAGTTTATTGCAAAATAACCTTTATGCAACAGGGCCCGAATTGCAACTTCTTAGGAAAGTAATAGTAGAAGAATTATTGAATTGTATATCCCACACTGTAAAAACTGTGGTGTTAAAACTGACACCAATTGGTATTAATAGAGGACCACACCCTGAGGTGTTAAAATAACACCCTAGAGATTGAACATAACACCAAAGAGTGTAAATGTAACAACCATAGGTGTTGAAATAGCACCTATAGGTGTAAAACTAACACCACCAATTTAACATACACCGGTGTAAAATAACTGGTGTGGTCCTCTATGTACACCGGTTAACACCACAGTTTTTGCTATGCGGTAATGATAGGCTGCCTCAGCACCCTCACAAAGACAAATAGCAACCTATCCCAATTTCGTGTCTCCAGCACATCGATTAAACAAACTCAGAATACCATCCGATGTTTTTCCAGTATCCATCTTATTACATAGATGTACAACTCTATTATCTTACTATCAAATGAGTTGTGGAAAATTACATAAGATAGCAGAGACGAAGTTTTTTCTTTCTTATTTTATGTTTTAGTCTGAATTGTCGAGGTTAGTTGGTTCATGAGGTATATACAGTTTAGGATAACTTATTCCACCACTTAATCCAAATCTATAGTTCTTGTTGTTTATTTATGCATACTTGTTCCTACGAGTAAATTTATTAAAAGCGAATCAAAATCCTAAGGTATGAAGAGTAGCCGGTTAGGGGTATCGGGTGAGATGCCGGTTATCTTTCCTTCGGTGGCTTCGTTTTCAATCTTAGTCTTGACATCTGATGGTGCCATTCCATTGGCGTTTCCGATAGATAATGCCGCAGCACCTGTTTTACAAAGTTGAAGAAAATATAGGAGGAATTGCTCTGTTTCTTTTTATTTATTCATGCACGCATGATTAGATATATAGACTAATCTAAAAATCTGAATAATCATTTTCATAACATTTCTAAAGCACTTTCTTGTGAAATAGGACACACTGATATAACTTTCAAATGACCATTAGCTAGCTGACTCCCCCTCTCTTTTCTCTCCCCCCCCCTTGCACTCCCCATCCCCTCAACATCCCTCTTTCTCGCAAATCGAACAACAAGAGGAACGACCCTGCCCTGAAAACGAATCTGAAAACAATAAAACAAAATCAAGCTCTCATAACAAATCGATCTATATCTGTCTGAATAATATCGCGTGAATCATGCATTTTCAAGAAATCTTTATAAATAATATAATTTCTATTTTCCATTTTCTGGCAGACAATTTTCCTGGCAGATCCATTAATCAGGAAGACTCCCGTCTTGAACCATTTACCTGCAACATGTGGGCAGGCCATAGATGTACCATCAAGTATAATGGAGTCCTCTACACCTCCAATCCCAACACTAGGAATAGCAACCCCAGGAGCAAAGATGTCGATACATTCACCGGAGTTGGAGAAATGTGCCTTCTTATCGTTTGAACCTGTAGCACCTACCGTAATCGCCTACATGAGAGGATAATGGTACCCAATGATGATCAACTGCCAAGTAGGGGAGGCGCCAGAGTATTTTATTAGGGGCAAGATCGGGGAGCATTTCACGAAAGGAATTGTCGGACGTTTTATCCGAGTGTTACCATAGTAACATTTCCTCTGGGCCAATCAAGGAAAGTTGCCAGGTCTGACAACTTTCGGACAAAAATATTGATGAAACACCCCCAGGGCTCGATATTTTAAGAGAGGATGATGGGAAAGAAGATGACACGCAAAAAAAAATGAAGGGTATTTGGGGGCCCGGGATAAGTTTCTACTTTTTTACCATACCAGCCTGATTGGGGTATAACATACGCGGCATCCCCAGACAAATCTTTGGGGGTACTTAAGCACCCTAGCACCCTGCTTCCCAGGAACATGGGCAAGATGCTGACTCTGATTTGGCATAATAGCATTATTTATTTATTTATTTATTATTCATTTATTTATTTATTCATTCATTTACTTACTTTATTTATTTATTTATTTATTCATCTATCCATTGCTTTATTTATTGCTTTGTTTTTAAACAAGAATAGCAACCTCAATGGGCGACCAAATAATTTATTTGAAAAAGGTAACAATTTTCTTATTTTTTGTATCCCTTTTCGCTCTCATTGAACTTTGGCCAATCAATTTGAAAACTTTTCTTCCTGTCATTTTACGTTTTACAATTTTTCTGTTTTTTTTCTTACAAGGTAAGCTACAATGTATTTTTTTCTCACTTTTTCGGGTCTGAAAAATGCACCTAAAATAGGTGCCCCAAGACCAGAAGGTGTAAAGTTACACGGACCTTACTCACTACATGTAGTATACCACCAGTGACTATATATATTGTGTGGATCAATGTGCTGATTTAAACTATTTTTATACAAGGGGTGTAGAATTGTAATCAAACCTCTTTAACTCTAGCAGGGGAATAAGAACACGCATCCTTGTTGGAGTTTCCAGCAGCCGCCACTACTGTTACTCCAGCCTTGATGATACCCTCCACAGCTTCATCTATAGCTGGATTGGATTTACCACCGAGAGACATAGATGCAACGGCGGGAGACTTGGCAGAATTCGCTACGTATTCAAGACCTGAAAATGTAAAAATTGACGAAGAATTTGAAATGATGAACGTACTAGCATAATCATGACCCAATGCAAACAGTTTTTATGTTCATTTATTTATGTAACTTCTGAAGGTTTCCATGGCGAAGAAGAATATTGTATGCTTCACGGTACACCATGTATCTTTCTTGGGCAAGTGTTGGTCCTGAAAAGGACCACCCAATCTCGACGTTTCGACAAGTGTGTTCTTGTCGTCCTCAGGAGCATGTTTCCCCGGAATGTTCCATTCCTTGTTTTCATAATTACCATCATTTTTCAAATTCTAATCATTAACTTTGATATCATTATCATTATCATAACCATCATTACTAATATCATCATCATCATCATCAGAGCAGCAGCTTCATATACATCATCATCACCACCATCATAATCATCATCATGATCATCATCATGATCATCAACATTATCATCATCATCATCACCACCATCATCATCATCACCATCATCACCATCACCATCATCACCATCATCATCATCATCATCATCATCACCACCACCATCATCATCATCACCATCATCATCATCACCACCATCATCATCATCATCACCATCATCATCATCACCACCATCATCATCATCACCATCATCATCATCAGGTTGGAATTATAGGAGTAGAATGCCGATGCCTTCTCCATGCAATTACATCATTGACGCATTAGATGGCATAATCATTATCGTAATAACATAAATATGAGTACCTTGAGTTAGATGGGGTAACAGTCACCCCCCCCCCCACCACCACCCGCACAGATCCAATCTTTATACCTGCAAGGACATTAGCCGAGTTTCCATTCCCTTCACAGTCTAGAACACGAACCCCGTAGAGTTTAACACCAGGTGCCACTCCAAACAAATCTCCTCCTATCGTCCCTGCACAATGAGTACCATGACCATTGCAGTCGATACCCTGTAAGAGATATAATTGATTTAAATCATTTTATTTCAACAACAACAAAAATAAAAGAAAATAAAAAAATCGTGTGAAATATATATGTATATATATAAACCGGAACATAAGCAATGTTACAAATATGATTATTCGGTTCCATTTTTAGTGTAAAGTGTAAAAGAAATATTTTGGAATAATCTCCATTCAACATCATGACATTTATTTTTAGGTTTGAAATCCATATTTGCTTTCTGGAGTCAGCTTGATCGTGTTTTGTGTCCATCGTCATCAGCAGCAACACCACGATCATCATCATCATCATCTTCATCATCGTCGTCGTCGTCGTCGTCGTCATCATCATCATCACCACCACCACCACCAGTGCCACCACCATCACTACCACCAGACAGAAGCAAGCCTTATTGATGCATTATGCTATAGGCATAGCTATGTAAAAAGTACGATTTAGTAGGTTTTCGTATTTTATTAAAACATCAACATCACACCGAAAAACAACGATATTATGCTCTAAGCTTGGTCATTAATGGTATCAGACCACTAAATGCAATAATCAAACTATATCTTCTTTTCATGACATAACACATGGATTAATGGACATCCTAATGATTAGTTAATGTCCTTGCATTTTAGTTGCACTAAAGAGTGATGTAATACCACATTCCTTAGTGTCAGGTTATTCGTAATGGTATGTTTATTTTTTAATCATTGTAAAATGGATGTTGGATAAAGTTTGTTACTTCATTTCAAAAAAATTGAATTCACATAAGGATATATATAGGTGCGCTGGAAAAGCTCTCAAATAGATACATTATGTTTTGAATTTGAATTTTGATGACATTTTTTGTTTACTTAGAATGGTACAGAGATTTGTGAGCATGACACTAAAAATGTCTTAGACTACATTCGAAATGAGTTGAAAAATGGGCCTAAGAGTAATAACCCACAACAAACACAACGCTCATGAATTGATTACTAAAGACAACTCATGCTCTGAATTTCAATATTTCACTGTTTTCTTCACTTTAATGTTCATTTTATTGTTCTGAACCAGTCCAAACATTCGAGCTCCACATTTCATCTCAATTCAATCACGGATACTCTCTCCTCTTGAACTGAAGAAAAATAATGCCCCCCATCCAGGGGGAAAACACCCCCCCCAAAAAAAAAAAGATATGTCTATACTTACGTAAGCTGGACCCTGATGGTCTTCTATAGAATCAAAGGCAACTTCGGCTCGACCATTGAAGTATAAACTACCAGGATAAATACCAGTATCAACAATATAAACATTAACACCTGTGCCATCACCTAAAAGAGATTTAAACAAAGATATTCAAATTTGTAAAAATGAATAAAGGAACGTGATAAGGGAATGTATACTATTATAATATAGAATTATATTCTGTCACAAAATTAGAGTTCATCAAAAAATTCTACCTCGCTTCACACACTCGCGATTAAAAAAAGTCCCATTTGCCTTGATTTGCTTCCCACTGCGCCACTGCAAGATATGGCCAGTCAAACATAAAAAAAATAACAGCCAAGATTTTGTTCGTATAACTGTTTTTATCTACCGACTTTGCATTGTAATGAAGCTATCTTACACAGGGGCAGCGGAACCGGATGGGCGGGGGCACTGCCCCCCCCCCAATACCTCGTAGGGAAAAATGCCCTTTTTCAAAATGAAAAGTGTCCTTTTTCCACGATGAATACCCTTTTTGAAGAAAAACAACGCATTTATATTAGAAAATCACTATATTTTGACTCGCGCTTCGCTCTCGCTTCAATTATTGTTTATTAAGATACTCATTCTGTCCTTGGTAACAAAAATGCTTATAATGGCCAGTTTCCAGGTTAGAATATCACAAATGTTTGGTTCACGTTTTGCGCTCGCATTAATTATTGTTTTTTATAAGTTACTCATTTTGTTCTTGGTTTTAGCAAGGGCTTAGAATGTCAAGTTTCATGTTGGAATATCACAAATTTTAGGCTCGCGTTTTACGCTCGCATCCATTATTTTTTATGATAAGATATGATAAGATATACTCATTTGGTTCTTGGTTATAAAAAGTGCTTAAAATGTCAAATTCTGAGGTTGGATTGCTATAATTTTTCAGCTCGCGCTACGCGCTCGCATTATTCGGTTTGTGAGGTATGTATCCAATTAATGAGTCACTAAATGTGGTTTTTATCAGGTCCATTTTATAGTCAGTAAATTTAAAATTCCAGGGCTCACGCTTCGCGCTCGCGTCAATTTTTTAATTGCATACACAACTTTTTAATGATAACAAAAACTGCTTGGAATGTTTAATTTTCATGTCTTATTAAATGAAATGTCCAAAAGTTTGAGCTTGCGATTCGCGCTCGCAACATTTCGCGAGGATGCCCTTCAATGATTAACGCTATAATTGACAAAAAACGAGTTTCATAACTTCAGATTTGATTTTTTTTACAAACCGCTCGCTCGCGGAAAATAAAGCCTAAATGTATATTTCATCAAATAGAAATCACTTCAAAAGGGCTTTACCCAATTGATTACTGCAAACAACACAACTACTTCACGCAGGTGAAAATATCCTTTTGCACCAAAATGGCTATTTGACATCCGAGTGCCCTTCTTTGCCCCCCGCCTCCCAAACGAAAATACGTTCCGCCGCCCCTGATGATGTAACATGATTTACATCTGTACATTGAATATGTGTTTCCTGTCTGAAAATAATTATTTTAAAAATGTATATATGCCTATCACTTTTCCATAGATACAACTAAAAATTTGAAAGCATTTCCTCTCAAGGATAAACAAGGTGAATTTAGTGCCTTTTGGAAAGGTAACTTTTACGTTACATCCACTTCAACAGAGACAGTGCATCATGAGTGCACGGGGAATGCCGACGCCCGTGGAATTATAGGTAATACCTGTGTAATCTGCTTTTCCGTCAAGAGGAAGGTCCTTCTGATCTACACGGTCCAAGCCCCATGAAGACACTGAGGACATTCGGACAACACTATCCTGGACAATGTACTTGATCTCCTCTCTAGCTAGCAGCTGAAAAGGAGACAAAAGTCATCGAGAAAATTATTTTATTGACAATTTTTAATAATAAATGCTGGGCCGCCGAAACCGGGGCAGGGTGGGCTCGATCAGTTTCGATCAGCCCTTGTCCCCAATTTTTTTTTCCAAAACCATGTACAAAAACGTAAAAATTACCATCTAGCAGCTGTGATTTTTTTCCCCGGGGGGCCACTTCCATTCACGAGTGGATACCATGCGTGACCATGGAGTCTCGAAAAGCACCCTAAACACGTAATTTCCATACTCTGAAAATGCACCCCTTAACAAGTATTGGCGTGTGAAACCCTACCCTTAACAAGTATTGGAAACAAAACAATACTCTTGGCAAATATTCCCTGAAATGAACCCCTAAACAAGTACAGGGATGTTTTATTGTTAGGGGTCCTTCGGTCGTCAGCTTTACCTTATTTGGTTTAGTACGACCCCACCTTCTACACCTCGCGCAAATCGGACTCTTAACACGAAGTGTTGGGGTAAAAAGGACATCCTTTATAAAACATTTTAATTTTCTTTTATCATTTTCGCAAATTCGACCCTAAACACGTAATTTTCCTAGCGAAATAGATACCCTTTTTTCATTATTTTTGTGTTTTTGACACCCTTATCACGTTACGTACGTAACGTGCCCTATCGTGAAAAAGACATCCTTTTTACGTGTTTTTTTGGTCGCGCATGGTATCCACTCGTCAATGTAAGTGGCCCCCGGTTTTTTTTGCATGTTCAGCTCCCTCCCCACTTTTAGTTTAGCCCCCCCCCCCTCAAAACCGTTCAACAGCCCCTGTAATGAAATAGCCTGCGTTGTAACTGTTGGAAAATTGTCAATCATAATTATACAGGATGATTCTGTATTGTTTCTTATAATGTGTACTATAGTCCTACTGTGTTTTGCTCTTTTAAACCAGCGCTGTGCACAGGCGGGCGGGCAGGGCGAATTAACGCCCCTCATGAATTTTCAATTAAGTAGGGAATAAAGATGAAAAAAGGAGAAAAGGTAAAAAAGTGTAAAAAAGGAATGAAAAAGTGTATGATTACTATGAATATTGAGGAGAGGTCTTAGGCCATACTTGTATTTCCCCTACAATTATAGGCCCTTATAATTCAATTGAAAAAGATGGGATGTCACATTATCTAGGTCGTCTGCCGCCCCGCCCCCGCCAACATCAACATAGCCTGGCACAGTTTCAAACTGTGAATGTAATCGGGTTATGATAACGATGATGTGTACGTTATAACACTCGATGGAGGTGTCTATAGCGCTATCAGTTATTATTGATAAACTACAACATGCACACGACTTCCCATAAATGTACCTTTCCAGCTATTCCCAGAAGCTAATTTAAATGGCCCTATAGAGTGATAGTAGTTGTGTTTTATAAAACATCAACGAAGATATCTCAACAATGACCATTCAAAATTATCAGATACATATATACCAGCACCACAGCCACTACCACCGACCATTATATTATCATCATCGTCATCATCATCATCCTCCCCATCCTCATCACTACCACCACCACCACCACCACCGACCATCATCATCATTCATCACCATCATCATCATCATCATATCACGGGTAAACAGCAAAAGAATGAGAGTTCCATGATGTTGTGGTCGGGTGCATATCATCATTTCCATCATCATTATAAACACCCTATCTAATCCCCTAAATTCACCTTTTCAAGTCCTCTTTTCGGCAGTTTAACTGAGAATCCTCGAATGGTCTTAAAGTAGGTGTGTTTGATAGCTGCATCAGTGAAGATACCAGAACGATCCCCAAGGATAAGATTCTTGATTGGGGACATGTCATAGCCAGGCTATATATAGACAAACAAATATCATCAATTACTTATAAATGCTATTATTGTGATGCGGAAAGAATAGTCTAAATGACTATACGTGAAGCACTACTGATTTTTTCACTGAAGTTGAAATAACTTTGTCTAAAATACAAATTCTGTGTAAGTAATAGCAGATTCTGCCTTAAATAATAATGTATGAAGAAATATAAAACCGACATATGCGAGTAGTGAGATTGTTTTCTGTTCTTAGATGTGTACTATATAGTTCTATAAAGTTATTACAAAATTTTATTTTGTTAAGAATGGTGGGAACGTTGACGGACATAGAATCATACCAGCTAACGTAAGGGCAGCGGGACGTTTCTGAAACGGGGGGGGGGGGGGTGGACATAGAAAAATCTCGAGATGGTTTTAAGTTTTCTGAATATACCCCGGAATATACATTAACTCAAAAAATAAGAACAAAATGATGCCTTTCCTATTGTACACCAACCCCTTCATGTACTTGTAATAATCTCCCGGATTCAAAAATAAAAATCTAACATGATCTAAGGGGGAGAACTTGATGGTTACCAATTTTTGTTGAAAATTAGTGATGGTCGAAATATAAAATTCATAAATAGAAAATATCCTCTTACCTGCATAACGACTATATAGCGATCTTGAATCGGTTCTTCCACCTCGTAAAATGTGGCATTCTTTTTAGCCGTCGTAAATGCCACAAAAACTGTCAAAATTATGAAAATCTGCTTCATTTTCCCAGCCTGCTTTATTTCCACCGTTGTGCTAAAAAATGGCCTAGCTACAAAATGGGCTCAGACTTGCCTGACAGTCTTCTGCTGTGGTCCTGTGTGAGTGTTTGGGCTTTCAAGCAAATGATTTTTTCCTGGTACATGTCATTGTTTTGATATATTTGGATTTTATTGAAGTACAGATAATCGCATGATCAGCAAATAGATTAAAAATAATGAGAAACAACCGCAGAAAGTAAGCACTCACTATGATGAATGTGGTATTTCAGTTATTCCCTTTTTTGAGGGGGGGGGGGTAACAGTACTTTATTCAGGTCCGGTGTCACTCGGGGAAGAGGGGGCATCAGGGTATATGATTTTTTTTTAATTTAATGGAAAAACAAGAAACAAAAGGGGAGGAAAAGGAAAATGTGGGAAGATGAAAAAGTATCAAATTGAAAGGTCTGTGCCGTATCAGTATAATTCAGTAAAGAAAAGTAGGTCGCATTTAGGTTTTTTTAAGGTAGCCTTAGCCCCAATTAAACATCCTGGTATCCCCGACTCCAATCCTTCTAGTGGAAATGAATCCATGATTTTGATTGTTAAAATTTAAAATAAAAGATAGGGAAACTGTGGTGATGTTATCACTGTATTAGTCTCAAATACATTTATACCCTTTTAGATTGGTTTCAGCAATGACTTGCACATTGTTCCTATTTTTTAAAGACATACTGACCTATCTCAAGACTTGAGTACGTGACTCATCATAGATTCATAATTTCTAAAAAAAAATTCTTATATCAAGGGGTATTAATTAGCTGATATCTATGGCGGCCCTGAAGGGACATCGCATATAGACCAAAATCGCGAATATTCCGTCGTGAATTTCAAATTCACGACGAAGTTGGCGACGAAATTCACGACATCATGAATTTCGTCGCCAATTTCGTTGCGAATTATTCACGACGTCGCCAATTTCGTTGTGAATATTCGCGATTTTGGTCTATATGCGATGTCCCTTCAGGGCCACCATAGATACTCTCATCATGTAACTTGGTATCCAGTCTTTCTCTCTTTCATCTTCATCCTTTCCCTCTTTATTTTTATTTCTCCTCCTTTCTTCACCCCTTCTTCCTTCTCTTTTTTATTTTTCCTCCTCTTCCACCATCTTCCTCCTCTCTCATCTCTATCATTATCTCCATCACATCATCAGAATGCCCATCACCGATATCCTTCTGATATAAAGCATCATCACTGACAGTATTATCCCCCCCCCCCCTAAATAAAGAAAGGAAATTTGAACAAACTAAACAAAATACACTTATTACAAATATGTTTTATCAATAGCAGATTTATACAATTTGATACTTTCAATTACAAAGACTTCCAATCTCACCATGCCTATAATCGATGACAGTATTTTTAAATCACATACCAGTTGAATATTATGGGAAACAGTGCAATAGCAAAATGATTGAAAAATCCTCATTACTTTCACTGAGAATTTCTGACATCATGAAGAAAATTAGATTACTAGTATGGCTTAATAATTATTGTGATTATTATTGTTTTCATCATCACAATCATTGATTACTTAGTACAAAAGAAATAAAGTTGAATTTAACTGAACATTTAATGCCCATTTAACATGTACATGTAAAAATAGTTATGGTTTCATACTAGATTTAACTATTTCACATAATACTCTCTTACCATCGGACATTAGGAACCTTCTTTTGTTTATTTTTTTTCCATCACACCCCATAGCACATCAGGAGCTAATGCAGCACAGTAGCATATATATGTTAATGTTGGATATTTTAATATATCGTCTTTAAATTCATATACATTTGAATTATATAAAATTTGCATCAATACCATTTAACCAATGGAACGCCTCTGGCAGTCTCGCCTGCATTACGTGATTCAACATAGCAGCAGTGTTGACTTTGAAAACGACTATTGAATAATTATTGCATTGAATTGAATAATTATTAAATAATTATTCACCATTCATATGATAATAAAACACTATGTTCATTTACCCTAAGTGACCTTTGCAGGGCAGCACACACATTGCCCAGCTCTGCGGCCCACTGCATCTTTAAAGGGGAATCCAACCCAAATAAAAACTTGTTTTTATAAGGAAAAGAAATGTCAGACAAGTTGATAGGTGAAAGTTTGAACAATATCGGACAAACAACAAGAAAGTTATGAATTTTTAAAAGTTGTAAATATTGGTAATCACTATACCCATGGAGACTTCAAATTGGCCGCACATGTGATGTCATAGTAATGTAAGGCAAGGACTACTCTTCCATGTACTCCAATACATATCATGGCTAAAATGTCATTTTGTCCCAAAGTTTTATTTCAAATTGAATTTTTCTTTCATGAGGACATAAAACAACATACTACCTGGGTTATATTTAGATTACTTCCCCAGGGGAATTGGTACTTAGGAGAAAACCACAAATCCCTGATAATAAAGTACATGGCCTATGGGAAAGTTGTCCTTGCCCCTTGCCATAATTAACTTACCTAGTTGCCAATTTGAAATCTACATAGTATTAGTGATCTCAATTTTAAAGCAGCTATAACTTTCTTATTGCTTGTCCGATTTCTTTCAAACTTTCACCATTCTGTTTAATCTATTTTTCTCTTTCCCAACACAACATTTTATGGCCAAGGCTGGATTCCCCTTTAATATGGTGCCTCTTCTTTTGCACGTATGTTGTCCGCGCTTCAGAAGCGCAGCAAATTGGCCATGACGTAATCATCTAGGACAAATCTGATTGGCTGAAATGATCAAAATCACAGAAAGATTTGACATATCAAAATAATGTCTGAGATTTGGTCTGACATCCTACTGCAAAACAAATCGTGTTGCAGTTTCAGCGGGTTGCAGGTTGGCACACACTCTGTAATTTTGTTGCAATCAGATCTTGGTCCAATCTTGTCACATAGTGTGCACCGGGCTTAAGAATACATTCTTACTTGTGCTCAGTATGTCATGCATATTCTAATGGTTAATTCACAGTTTAACATAAAATGTACAAAATACCAGTTATGATAGAGTTAAAATGCAAAAATAGTATCTCCTCATCATTCTGTACGAATTTAAATGTAAGAATAGTGCTCCTCTATACTTCATATTTAAAAGCTCATTGTTTTTCTAGAATTTGGTTACAATCAATTTTTATTTCTCTACTTCTGATTTGTATGTTGATAATTGTTACAGAAATGAAATAAACAAAAAATTCATATTCATATTACAGACTTATTTTATCAAACTAGATTGTGTCTCTATTAAAGACTGCCCAATAACATGGCAAGACATAAAAGGCTAAATCAGCTTTTCAAGCAAAATATGGGGAAATTATGGGTAACTTAACAGCAATTAAGGAAATGTTTCCTATCATTTTAAGTACTGCAACCATCCCAATCTTCTATATATAATACTGCACATTACATTGGAACATCGTACTGAATTGCTTTATAGATAATGTCTATGATTTTGATTTTTCTTTGGTGATATAGGACACTTCCCCTTTAATAAAATTAACCAGCTGCAATCAATCAAACAAACAAACACATCAAATTCAGTAAAGAAAATAAGAGAGAGAATTATATCCTGGAAATCTCAGACTGGAATCAAATAAATATCACAAACACAATCTAGAATAAAAATGAGATCAAATAAAATTTGAAGCTGACAAATGTGATTTAGAATCAAACATAATTCAGAATCAGCACTTTTAACTAAACTAATAAAGATGAAATTGCATTTCATCTTAAAGATACCATAAGCTGCGTTTCACAATCGTCATTCATCCTTCTCCTTTCCTAAGAATGGATGCTGTGGATGATCCACCCTGAGAATATAGAAGAGATTAGAAAACAAAGACACAAATAAATATTATGACAGTTTAGCTTGGATCTAAAAAATGTTTGAGGTTACATATGTATATAAAGTGCACCTGCACTACAAGAACAACACTTTACACGAACCAACAGTATGTGAAAATCCCAACACATACACACACAACCAGTGCATTCATCTCCAACATCCAACACTGGAAAAAAAGATTGAGCAGTGTTTGAGCTTGTAAATAACATAAAATGTGGCAAATATATGTAATTAACCCTTATTTAATTTTTTGTTTTGGGGGGTCAAATACCCCATCAACAAATTTTGTCATTACATAGTCGCGCAATTTTTTTGATTGCGCTGCTTGCTGACTTTTTACTCTCAAGTCCTGCACAACTTTTGATACCAATTTTGCGTCGCCCGGGTACGTGGTTCGAAGATTACGCAACATTATGTACCGGTAAGACCAAAAATGGCTCAAAAACGTGATTTTGTGTACAAAGTCAATGCAAATTGTGTTTTCAACCAAAATTCATAAATGTATGATTATTTTTAGTTTTGCTGGTCTAAATGAATTCATTTTATGCTTTTTATGATCTCCCCAAAAAATTTCATTGAAAAAATAATGAAAAACAAAAGGTCAAAAAAACAAAGAAATACATAAGAAATTGCAAATAACAATATAATACACAAAAAGTCAATAATATTTTGGCAATATTTTTGTAGACATTTCTTAGAAATAAGAAAATTGATATTTTCACCAAAAATTAGCATTCTATTAGCTATATAAAGTGAGTTAAAGGCAAAAACAAACAGAAAAAACAAACAAATTGACATGCTTATTTGCATAATTAATCAATAAAAAAGTTTTTAAAAATACTCAAATAAAATAGGCTGATACAACTTTTTGGCCAATATATCAGGGCATGCAAATGAAAATAGTTATATTATGTAGGCACTCGGTGGGTGTTTCGTAAGGCTATTTGTAAAGTTACACTCAACTTCATGCACGGCTGGAACATTTTCTTAGGTATTAAGTCAGCTACATAGGAATATAGCACAAGAATGGGTCACCAGTGGTACGTAAAGTCAGTCATACCTTACAAACACCTTAATAAAACACACATCAAGGCAAGTATTATGTTGATGGATAACTCACCATTCGAGTAGGCAGCCACGGTATCCATTATGCATCGACATAAGTTTACTAAGGTCCTCAGGATCTAGCTCAAAGTTTAGTGCCTGGTTCAAAAAGTCAAGAGAGAGTGGGAAAAGTGAAAGAATATCTCTAAGAAATAATATTACAAACCCTCAATTTTGCTATTACTTTAATCATATATAAAAAATCATAACTGGTTTAAAATTACATTTCAATTAAGCTATTATTATCAATCTAATATCAAGATAAGACTTCCAATTTTAATGTGCATTTATTTGTCATCAATCAACTTTCTCATCATGTATAGCTAAGAGAACAAAAGATTTACTGAAAGAGACTATATCCTCATGACATGACAATGAAATATAAATATTTTGACATTAAAATAAAAGAAGATACTTCACTCTGTTTGGAGTGTGGGAGGGGGTACACTGCCACCCTCCTTCCCAGATGTGAGATGGTTTCAAATAACCTAGCTCTATTAGGAGTTAAGGTTGTATAGAAAGAGTTTCTACTCACCTCAAAGTTGGCCTGTATACGACTAGGAGTAACACTCTTTGGAATGCAGATCACCCCCCTATCCAGAGCAAATCTGATTAGAACTTGGGCGGGGCTCTTGCCCTTCTTTGCAGCGATACCGGTAATGATAGGATCCTCCATTAGCTTTGGATCATCATCCTTTATCCTACAAAATGGTGTGAAATAAAACATTTCCAAATGATTCTGATAAAAACAAGAGTTTCGCTAAGGCGAGCACATATTTCGCTCGTCTGTAACGCGGAAAATGGAGCTATTGGTCAAGCAAGAGAAGTGGAAGATGGCGACTTCACTTTTGACCTTCTGACCTCAAAATCAATAGAATTGCTAGGATCTATGCTAGTATCATACACACCAAACTACATGAGCCTAGGTTAAGTTCAACTAAAGTTATCGCATAAACAAGGACTTCAGAAGGATAAGATGAAAACATGTCACTGTGATCTTGACCTTTAACTTTTTGACCTCTACATCGATAGGCTTGCTGGGATCCATGCTAGTATCACACACACCAAATTATATGAGCCTAGGTTAAGTTCAACCGAAATTATCACATTTAAAAGGACTGCAGAAGGATGCAATGAAAATACATCACTGTGACCTTGACCTTTTGACCTCAAAATCGATAGGCTTCCTGGGATCCATGCTAGTATCACACACACCAAATTATATGAGCCTAGGTTAAGTTAAAATGAAGTTATCACATTAAAAAGGACTGCAGAAGGATGCAATGAAAATACATCACTGTGACCTTTGGACCTCAAAATCAATAGGCTTCCTGGGATCCATGCTAGTATCATACACACCAAATTATATGAGCCTAGGTTAAGTTCAACTTAGGTTATCATGTTTATAAAGACTGCAGAAGAGTACAATGAAAATAGGTTACTGTGACCTTGACCTTTGGCGCGTCCCCTGGATCAGTTTTGGCTCGTCGGGGGGGGGGGGGGGGGGGGGGGGGTGGCAGGGATACGTCCCCTGCATGAGTTGTGATTTGTCAGGGGGGCCACATCAGGGGGGCAGTCTGCCCCCCCCCCTTTGTTAGGTAGGCTAGTGTCCTGAATACAGCATCTCTGAAAACATTCCAAATATAGGTTGATGCATAATGTATTAATCATATGAAAAGAATCCACTTTTATACTTACCATGGTCTTTGGGGCGCACCGAGGGGACTGTAAGCTGTTATTGTTATGTTGTTTTCTTTGCAATACTCTACCAGCTTGGATTGATTGAGTAGTGGATGCATCTCAACCTAGTGATAAAATACATTTCATGGAAAAAAATCTTTAAGTTTTCCTGTTGATGCATCAAGATATTTCTGAATTCTAATTTCTGAACTTTAATTTCAGTACATAAATACAACTCATATAGCAAAACCCCTTCACTTAAAACTGAAACTCAATTGACTTTCACTATATCTGGATGCTTGAGTCAGGCTAATCAAACAAATGTGCAGGCAGCATAAGACAGATAGAGATAAACATGAGAGAGAGAGCGAGCGGACTAGATTTGAAGAGTAATTTCGAAGAGTTATTTCTGGACATGTCGATATCTTAAAACAAGTAAAATATATGTCTTACTTCCCATTTCTCTTCAGGCAGTGCCCATTAAAATTTTGTTTAGAGAGACTATCAGGTAGAGAAGGGGAGGGAGGAAGAGAGTTAAAAACCAGTATTGTTCATGTACCTGTAAATTAGCTACTTGAATAGTAGCTCTCTCTACAACACGTTTCATCATCTTCAAGCTGAAGTTGGACAGACCTATTGCTTTGCATTTGCCGTTTTTCACTAGATTCTCCATCGCCTACAAATAGAGAAACGACATGAAAGATAATGGTTCAAAATAATATTTTACATAGCAAAATTCTTATTAGAGATTGCAATATTCATAGGCATGAGTAGAAATGAATGCACTGAAAACCATGGATTTAAATAAAAAAAATAAAATAAGTTTCATATTTTGGTCTGGTCTATGTGTGGTCTTGGAATCGATATTGTAAAGGAGCAACTCAAGGAAGGTTGCTCTGACCTCTCAAATTACTCTACATCTATTTTTTTTCTATATGATAACTATTGTTATTTTTCATTTTTTGATGTAATGTATTAATTTAATAGTCACATTTTTTTTACAATGTTTAATATAACAATGCCAGGAAAAAAATACAATAACCAACCTATATGAGGAGACTAGAGGAGGAAGATGGTCACAATATTTTTATTAGTGCTACCATTCTTTTTTTTGTTCATCATAACCACCATTACTACTATTACCACTACCAACATCGTCATCGTCGTTATCATCATCACCATCATCTTTTTCATCATCACCATCATCATCATCATCTTTTTCATCATCATCATCATCATCACCATCATCATCATCATCATCATCACCATCATCATCATCACCATCATCATCATCATCAATCATCATCACCATCATCATCATCATCATCATCATCGTCATCGTCATCATCGTCATCATCATCCTCATCACCATCACCATCATCATCACCATCACCATCATCATCATCCTCATCACCATCACCATCATCATTATCATCACCATCACCATCATCATCATCATCACCATCATCATCACCATCACCATCACCATCATCTTTTTCATCATCATCATCATCATCATCATCATCACCATCATCATCATCATCATCATCATCATCAATCATCAATCATCATCATCATCATCATCACCATCATCATTATCATCACCATCACCATCATCATCATCATCATCATCATGACTCTCCTTACCAGAAATGTATCCAAATAGTCTACATCTTCAGGAATGAATTTGCCATTCTCATCTTTTGGAAAGTTGTTTGAGCCTCTCTGCAAGTGAAAACAGATACAAAGTACGAACACTTCATTTCCAATACATTCCACATACTAAGAATCTTACGTACTTACTATTAGTTAACAGAAGTTTAAAAGAAGTTAGATAAAAATATCATAGGCTCCAGGGTGATAGCATGTCCAATGTTTTTGTTGCTAGATATTAAAAGGCATTTTCTATCGATATAATCAGACATGTGGTTTCTATTCTTGAATCCAACAGAGAAAGTTATGTGAACAAATCAGAGGGTATAACTTTGACCAATTCAAACAATGCAATTAAGGTTTGATTTTCAATACTCATGGCAATATAATTTCAGCAATATACTCTGGACTATGGGCCTTATTCAATTTTATGTCTACTAACTCCTTTTCCACAATGAAAATTAGAAAACAAATAATCAGGATAGGGTTACAAGAGTAATCATGGAAATTGAAGTTTACCTGACTGGAGTGGAAGCAATATTACAAGCCAGCCTTTTACCAGTAGTGAGTTGCAAAATAAGTAAATGTATGAAGTTTCACTCAATCATCAATCAGATCCCCACTGACAAGAACTTTTTAACTGACATTTTAACATAAAACTTTTGCCATAAAAAACTCTGGCAAAATTTTTGCCAGAGTTTTTAATGTGTACTTTTCAATGGCATAATTTTGTTTGCCAGAGTTTTTTTTATGGCAAAAGTTTTATGCAATGGGCCCCAGGTATGGGATAGATATTTGGGTTTATAGAAACTGAAATATTCCCTATATTACAATATCCAATAATGGACATCAAATGCAACAGAGCAGCTGAAGATCATTTTGCCCTTCTTAAGAATTACAAAAGTGGTTAAATTAAGTTGTTACCAGTTACACACCAGGGGGGTGTTTCACAAAGATTTAAGTATGACTTAAAGTTGCACTTAAATGCCGACGCGTACAAGATATGCAACGCACGATCTTATTGATAGACACGCAGTAGTGCGCGTCCTCATGACACGATCTGACCAAGGCGGTCAAGCCTTTCATACCTTTCATATGCAACTCGGGATTTACGTGCGACTCTAAGTAATACTTAAATCTTTGTGAAACACCCCCAGCTCTAGACACTTCTCACTCTCACAGAAATCACCTACCTTGTAAGCCATTGGCCAATGCATGAGGTACATATCTACATAACTTAGTTGGAGGTCCTTCAGAGTTTGGTCACATGCCGCCTCGACGTCATCTGGATGATGCTTAGTGTTCCAAAGCTGAGAGATTTTTTTAAATGATATCGGAAGAGACAGCCATAATTAGTCAATTCATTACATATTTCAAAACGACCCATTTCACAAAGCTTTTTATATGCTACTAAAACTTTTCATTATTACCATGCATTGGTGTACAGACTTGCCTTGTGAGTTCCATAATGTTGGTTGAATAGTTTTAAAATGAATTTTAATTAATTGTACATACTGGTAAACTGTAATATTTTTTAATGGCTTTCTGTGAGGGCCCACATGCCTTTGGGTGAGCACTGGCCCATGTAAACCAATTTTTTACACTGATCTTTTCTGTTATTTTACTTATTTATATTTATTAAAATTACATTATTGTATTCACACTGCATGATTTGTATATTTTTATGGCAAAAAACAATAATATTAACAATAACAATATATGATAATAATAGTAGAATAATAATGATAACAATAATAGCAAATAATACTACTACTATTAATAATAACCAAAACAATAATTATAATAATAATAACAATGATACTACTACTACTACTACTACTAATAATAATAATAACAACATTAAAATAAAAAAATGTTTACCTTACTGGTGATGAAGATATCTTCTCTCTTGATGATGTTTGCATCAAATTTTTCTTTGAGCGCTTCTCCAACCTCAGCCTCGTTGCCATACACATGAGCACAGTCAATGTGTCGATACCCATAATCCACTGCTACCTTGACTGCCTCACGGACTTCACCTGGCTTAGACTATAGACAAATAAAATGAAAGGAAAAAAATCCTCTGGGTCAGATTGGAATTCGCATAAGCTTTAAACCAACATTCAATTAGGAATTTCAAAAATTTTAAATGAAAATTGTTGTGATATGTCCAAGATCTATATTGTTACTACGTGCAAGATGTGATGCGGCGCAAACAAATACAAGAGAGCAATAAACATCATGGCTACTACCTCCTAAGACTGATTGTACTCTTGACTATTTATTATGTATTCGAGCCCTTATACGAGTCTGGATCATACCTACAATGAGGACATAATATTTCAAAAATAACCTGTAGGATTTTAATTTTTTTTCCATTAACTCTTTGCCTGGTTTGTTTGACTAGAGTAACATAAGGTGGACAGCCAACTTCAACTCAAGTCATAATTTCATTCTGTATCGTTCTAATTTTATTGTGTGTCTACAATATCTTGTGATTCAAAATACACAATATTACAAAGTCTAATGTACATACAGCCTCACCACCCCCCCCCCCTCCACACACACATTAGTCATCTCATTATGTATGTACACGTACATGAATCTAAGCTTTCTTACCAAAAAAAAATCATGTTAATGTGAGTCAACTTATTATAGTATTGTGGATGAATAGAATGATAAATGTCTCTTTCATTTCAACTCTATTTGGTACTATTTCACCAAAAGCAGCAACTTGAAGTCATTTCTTTAAAAATAAAAGCTGTGTTCACTCTTTACTATTTACACAGAATGACGGGAGGTGCCTTGCCTTAATTCCATGGGATAATAGCAAGGAAGGCATTATTATAACTGAAACTTTCTTACTTTTTAACATGGAGGGGCAATACATCAGTCGGTAGAGCAGGGGTTCCGCATTCCAGTGACCCGGGTTCGATTCCCCCCATAGTGCGCTAGTACCCTTTGATAAGGCATTAATCCTCATTACCAGGTCCCTCAGAGAGGAATTTAAACCATCAGTCCTCTGGTTGCTTGCTTACAACCAATCATGCTTTCTTAGCAATCAGGTGAAAAAAATCACCACCATTTTCCCACCATTTACCACAATAAACTGAACTTTGTAGATATTGACATAGAGATTAAAATGGAATCAAGGTCAAACTTGTTTACTCTGCAAGTGAAAAAAACAACACCTTGTTTCGATTTAACATCTTTATAGGCATTCGTTCTTAGTGATATTTCAGGGTCTAATCACAAAGAACAATTTTAAATTATAATCTTAATTGAAATAATAATGTAATAATTGTATTGTATAAACATACTACATGTAGTTAGAACAAGAGTCAAGACATAGTAATAGTATCATAGCTGTTGCAACACCCTCTTTAATGTTGCACTGTTTTCTAAAGGTAAGCCCAATCATTTTATATGGCAAGTTCCCCCAAGTCTGCGCAGTCCCCCCAAGTCTGCGCAGTCCCCCTTGTCTGTGCACATGTGTATCTGCGCGATTCTAGTAAAAGAAGACAAAAAACACAAACTTTACACATTCAAATATAGACAGATATTCATTAACAAATCCGGCTCAAAATGGTGGAAAAATAATTAATTTTGGGCATTTCATGTGACGGCCTCAGTATGCAGCCTTTTAGTTTCTCATCAAAATCCCAGAATCGTGTGCAAAGTGACTGAGTGCGCAGACATGGGGTACCATTTTTTTTTAATCTGAAAATGACTGCCTGAGGTTTTTCCAAGAAAATCTATATTTCTTTAAAATTTGTATGAGATATTTGGTACATTTATTTATAATATAAGGAATATTATTGTCTGAAAGATTTCATGAAATAAAAAGGAATTTATATCAAATCGTAACTCAAGTGTTAGGTGCGCAGACTTGGGGCCCACCATCATACCGTTTAAACCGGATCTAGGCCCCTACTGGAAAAATACAGTTGAAATTAGGATTAAAAAAACAACTTTAACGTTAAAGGAAAAAACAGTAACTTACTTCGGCTGTCACGCATCTCCCACTCTCCCAATTCCCTGGTTTATCTGAACTTAAAGGAGAATGAAACCTTTGGAACAAGATGGCTTGTGTGAAAACAGAAAAATCAAAGAAACAGATCAACAAAAGTTTGAGAAAAATCAGACAAATAATGAGAAAGTTATGAGCATTTGAATATTGCGATCACTAATGCTATGGAGATAGCAAATTGGCAATGCGACAAAGATGTGTGATGTCACTTGTGAACAACTCTCCCCATTACTTTAGTATATATTTCACTTGCATTGCCTCTTTTATCACATCTATCCATAGATCATGTGTTCTTTCTACATGAGGGCATGTAATACATATTTTTTAAGAATACATCATGGATAAAGAGTTTGTATCATCATAAGAAAAAGCAAAAAGAGACATTTTGAGGGTATTTTATAGTCCACCAAAGGGAAAGTTGTTCATCAGTGACATCATACATCCTTGTAGCATTGCCAATGGGAGGATCTCCATAGCATTAGTGATTGCAATATTCAAATGCTCATAACTTTCTCATTATTTGTCCGATTTTTCTCAAACTTTCTTTATTCTTATTCTTTGATTTTTCTGTTTCTACACAAGCCTATTTGTTCCAAAGGTTTCATTCCCCTTTAATACATAAACATATCCATTGAGTCCCTGTACATACAGATCAAGTATATAGGAAGTTAGGTCTCTGTAATTGGTGAGTGGAGCCAACACGGAGTTCAGCGGAACAACCAATATAACAGAGACCGAAGCTTTTGGTCTAGTGCAATATGAGTTACAGCATCACGGAATTGTGATAAGGTTATAATAACACGTGTGCAAAAAAATCGCATGTGCCCGTATGGAAATGGCTTCTTGTAATATGTACCGGTATGCTTTGCTAACTTTAAACTTACCAGCCATGTCCCGAGACCCAAGATAGGCATCTTGTTACCGTTGAACAAGGAGACAAATTTGTTCGCTGACGCCATTGCAAACTATTACAGCCAGATCAACACGATATTCCAGGACTTAAAAGAATGTTCTTCTGCCTCCGATCCGTTCGTATATCTTATTCGTACACAAATAGCGGTACCGGTACGCATAAACGCCCCTTTATGGCATGGCATATGGCCTGGATTCGGCCACACATGCGCCGATTTGATCTTGCGTAATCGTGTTGTGCCTCAGCCCATGGCCTGATGGTACAGGGTGTGGGTGTGTGTGTGTTGGGGGGGGGGGGGGGTTGTTGAATCCCTGCAGACCAAAGGGAGCACGATTTTATACTTTTGGGGGAGGGGAGCAAGATGACATTCTTGTTTTCTCTCATTAATGTCTGTAGAATAAGAAATGTATTCTAGATCAAATTATTGGTTCTATAGGCTACACATGGCTGGAAAATTTTACATTATGTTTCTTTCATTTTTTTTCCAGTTAAAGTTTTTACTTAAACAAAGCTAATTAAGCAGCAAAGATGATGTGTGATGATATTGCATAACAAAACTTAGTGGTTAGGGTGGTTATGCTTTATTGTGTAAGTGCATGTGTGCATGGGGTGGCTCGATACAGAATTAAAGCTAGTATTAAATGTTTCACCCAATCATGGCCATGACTAGCTGAACTGACATTTCTTCAGGAAATCCCACACCCGGGGTATATGGGATTTCCTGAAAAAAAGTCAGTTCAGCCACTAAAGACCCAGCACCAGAACTGATAAGAGTGGGACAGTACTTGACCACTGTTAGACAAACAGTATGGAGAAAAAAAATATATGTAAGAGTAAAATGAAAACTCTAAGTGGGAATATTAGGAAAAGAGAGAGGACAGGGGCAGATCAATGATTTTCCAAGAGGGGTGAGGGGCATTTTTGTACAGAAAAAAGCAAGGGCCACCCATAGAGATGTATATTATTGACATGGGGCCACCCCCCCCCCCCACTCTGCATTGCTGATTTATGTCAGGAAAAATTTGACAAATGAAAAAAAAGTTCTTTCATGTGTATCCACAACATATTCCCCTAACATTTATTATGGCTCTCAAACTCAAAGGGGGGAGGGGGGCAATGGCCGGATGTGATCTTATCTGGATCAAACACTGGGGCAGGGGATCTCTCTCAAAGCTTCTTACGCACCTGGTGGACATTTTATAAAGCTGTTCGTAAAGCTATGCATGACTTTACACCCAAATGGAACATGGTCAAAGTGCTTGTAGCCCGGGCTTGAAGTCAGCAATACAGGAATATATAGCACAACAAAAGTGTCACCAGTCATACATCAAGTCATTCATAACTTACAAACAGCTTTATGAAACATTTGCCCTTTTTCATCTGCTTCTACCTCTCTCAAGGTTTCATATTTAGACTATTGAATGAATTAGCTTGTCTATGAAGAATATGTATTATTCACTTTGGTATTAGCAATTTTTTACCCTTTCATACCATATCAGTGTTAAATCTCTCTTGCCATCTAACCCTCAAGCTGTACAAATGCATATCAAACAAAATACCAAAAACATTGAGAGTCGAAATTCTACCTTTTATTGGTACTATGAGAAATTTATGTAAAATTTTCTGCAGATAACTACTGCTTATCCCTGATCCGGTAAACAACAAGCATAGAGGAATATTGTGAAGGAAAATAAAGTTAGTGAAATATAAGTCAGAAAAGATACGAACAGAGCATGAAAGCTTAAATGATAATATCTTCATAGTAAAAGATGCTAATTTCAATGAATTTTGATTCAGTGATCTGCGGAAAATCGCACTTTACAATGGAAGTGAGTTTCCGATTTTACATACAGGAATAAACTATACATAGACGATGATTCGCTCCTTGAGCACCTACCATCAATCCACAAAATAGCTCTGGAGAGTGTTTCACAAACGAACTATAAATCACATTTAAAATCCCAGTTGTATGTAATAATCAAGATCATTCATTAAACATGTGTGCATTGTGAAACACCCCCTTCCACATCTCTCTCTGTGTCAATTTGCCTCCAGGATTTGCCTGGTGCAAACGATCCCATGATTTTACAATAAACTATGATATCAGTGATATCGGTGTCAAGACCTTGATCGGGAACTGATCAGAGTTCCATAACTTATTTTGGGTTTTGAAAAATGACTGATAACCCCATTAAATCACAACACAAGTTTCACTTCGAGAAGGTGATATAAGATAGTTTATGTTAACAATGAAATTGGAATGATCCCCACTGTACCAAAGAGATTTACCTAAAACTGCCCCAATCTCCATTTTGTTTAATTGTAAGTTTGTTATTGGTGAACATTTTGGTATATACAGTGTAAATTCACAGAAAAAATTATAGAACATAATACATAACTCTTCAAGTTGATTTTTAGAACATTCTTTATTTGTACCTGTTACAGGATGATTAATTAGAAAATACTTCTTGCACGTTTGCTAGTCAAATTGTTTGTAAAATTCATTAAATCTACTCAATCAGCATTAATAAAATATGATACATTAAACAATAATAAAGTAACAGAGACAATGAAACATGGTATTTTGATGAGATGTAAGTAAGCTGACTTCATTCTCTTTTCTTACAACCAAAATAAAGGAGTATTTAGATTTACACTATTTAGAACAATTTATCCTTATTTTTTTCTCCTATTCTTTTTTTTTCAATTTACCGTAATTTATTTCATTATTTGAAGGGACCCCCGGGAACATGTCCATGAAGACGCATGTCATAAAGAATTTTAAACGTCTGTGGTACAAGAACTTACATCAAAATAGGCATATAAAAACGTTCAAATTCATTTCTTTCATTTCCAAACAAAAAATAAAATATCTGTACTGAAAATATTCAGAGTACTAGATTAAAATTACCCAATTATTCACTTCTTACATGAATATAAAGGAAATACCATAACTCTATTCAATCAAGACAAATGATAAATAATGACAAGTAGCTTTTTTCTTTCTTGAAAAAAACTAAATACAAGCTGTATATCTAACCCACACATACAAATATAATACAGTATATGTATACACTGTAAAACTCACAACTTCTAAACCTTTCAACCGATATTAATTCTTGGGTATATAACCAATACATGCTCTTTAAAATCAAGAGATTTAACAAAACAATAACAAAGAAATGCTTCTGGTGAATACATCCTGATGATTTTCAAAATCCTACAGGGATGAATTACTGCAATAATATGATTTTCGATTCAATTTAATTATTTGTGTCATAAATTACAAAGAAAATTATTCTGTACAATCTGTACGATAAATTGAGGCTGGGAGATTATGTAACAGAACAAAAAAAATGCATTAACATTTGAGTAAATCTTGGAACTGTTCTATAGAATTCAGCTTGATGTAAATAAAATACATTTTGACTCTACAAACTATGCTCCTTCACATGGCTTTCAAATACCTTGATTGACCCCTTACAAATCAAACCAATTTGTCATTTGTGCAAAAGTTTTAACTAATATCTCACATTGAGACAGTAGTTTACCGGTAAATCAAAATAAAAAATCAGTCCCTATAAATACAGAAAAGTTTCATCAGTCGATGGGAACCGTACATACATATCCGGCACCTAAGCAAATTCTAATTTAATATCTTTTGCAAAACCCTTTCAATCATCATTCAAATTTTCAATATAACAGGGAAGAAATACAGGTACTCTGATTTAATTCAATGTGATATCTGCCGATGAGACTGAGTATTCTTCAAGCAATATCTGGCTTAATCTCTGCTTTAACTTGATTTAGAAAGTATCATAGAATTCAAATATATTATTGGTATCAATTTAGGAGAATTATATGACCATAAGATCTTGCACTGTTAGTTACAAGTTTGTAATATAACATTAAGTTAGACAGTTTACATACCTGTCTATAAACATATGTATAAAATTACCCTACAAATGTTTAATTACTGATTCCTTTACTAAATGGTAAACCTATCATCATTATCATACAAGCATTCATTTTCCAAAAATAGTAACATTAAATCAAAACATTTAATAAAGGAAGCTATAATTTATTGCTGATTGGATCCTTAATGGCCTTAATTACTTTAGTAAGTTTATAATTATCATACCAAATTTAACATTTGAGTCATGATTAATAATTACAAGTGTGACTTTTCATACGAAACAGAGGCTTTGGTGAAATTCAAAATGAAATATAATCATCCTACTCAATACAAATTTCTAAAAGTATATGAAATAATTACACATAATAGAAACAATGATCAGCAATGCTACTATTATTCTTTTGATTATTAGTATCAATATATATTATGAGAACTGTATGACTTCTCATGGATATATAAATCTATAAAAGTTAACTTTTCTAGAAAGTAACTGTTAAGGTCCGCAAACAAGCATCACCTCCTCCGGTTACTAAAGTTTCATCATCCAGCCAGGCCACACAGCTGGTCTCAGCTCGTCCGTGAACCTCTGAAAAAGACAAGAATTCAAAAATAAAATACTTAATTTTCTGCATCGCAGAGTCTGATCCTAAAGAGGCCTTTGCAATCCACATGACAAGAGGTGAGAATCAAAAGGTTTCATCAAGCTGGACCCTGTCTTACAAAGAGTTACAATTGATCCAATCAACTGCCACTATGGAAAGCCATCAAGGTCAACATCTAAAATGCATGTTTGCTCAAAATATTTTCTATATATGATTTATATGCATGCATTCACTGTTTTCTTGAATATTCAGTGTGCTTCTCTTTGTTTACGAAGGACATTGTGCGAATTTCCAGTAAAAAAATTTATGACATTGGTGGATTTCCATAGAGTTGAGGTTGATTAGATCAATAACATCACTTTGTAAGACAGAGCCCTGATCATAACTTTAGGGAATGACTTGAATCAGGTGAAGCAATTTTTTTTTTGTATCTATCTACCAATCATTACATTAAAGCCAACATAAAAGTAGAGGGTGTTTCATAAAGCTGTTCACAAGCTTTTTAACAACTCTATGAAGAAGGATGGAATAGGTTCTAGTGGGCTAAATCAGACTCTCGAAATATTTCATTCCCTGAAAGCTGAAGAACGATGTAGATTCAGTCCCACATTTTTAAAACAATTGGATGGTGCTTTATAAAGCTGATTGTAATGACAATGCATAACTTAACATACAACTGGAACATGTTCTTATGTGCTACATGTGCATGGAAGTGCTATCATTTAGCACTAGAAAGGGTCACCATTCGCACATGAAGTCATTTGTAACTTCCAGCTTTATGAAACATTCCCCAGGGGACATTCGGTGTGTGTCTCTATTCAAGACCATATAAACATTTTCATAGATACAAACAGCATTCTTGAACAACTCCCAGGTCCTAAAATGCATTGTGCTCATGAAAATGGCACATTATCTTGATAACTTAAGACTGACAGAAAATAAAAGAGATAATGGTACTAATAATACTAAGGTATTATATATCATAAATTAAAGACTTCTCGAAGCACTCTAAAGTGGAATTAAATAGAATGAGAAAAAAGCCACTTAATTGGAACCTATTGATGAGGTAAAATTTGTGTGTGGAACAGTGATGGATGTCCAGGATAAAAATAATTAAATAGTATGGTGCTTCAAAATACTTTTAGTATTATTAAGTGCTAAATAAATATAACTATTATTTTTATTACTATAAAGAATGAGGTAAACTTACTCTGCTGAGACATAGGCATAGGTTTATCTAGATTCCATACAGACACAGCCCCATCTAGACAACTAGTTGCATAATGCTTGCTGTCTGGACTCCAAGCAAGGTCTGTTACCCTAGCAGCATGCCTGTATTGTCTACGATGACAATCCTTTAGATATTAAGAGAAGAAGGATGGATTAATGCATGGATTGGAATATCTGAATAACGGGAGATTTCTGGAATGGGAAATAAATATGACCAACGAAAATATATTTAGGTAAGTTTCTCGAAATTTGAAATAGAACAGAATTCAATAAAATTACCATCAATTGTTTTCATACATATGTATAAATATAAATGAATAAAAATTGTGCCAAATGAATTTGATGGAAAATTAATAAATTCTGATTCAGTTTTGGATCCAAGACATTCCCCTTTAAAGGGAGATTTATTAGCATTCTTGCAATTTTTCTTTTCATAACCTACTGCCTAAATCTGCCATATTCGATTAGTTTTTACACTGCTGTGAGTAGATATTTAATTGGGTTCTTCTTTCATTTTCAAGAGCTCTTTTGAGCATTTTGTTGTCAAATGCCCTTAGATGTCAGTCTTCCTACCAGATTTTCATAAATTGTTTGGTGTTAAGCATTTTTGTCTCCATTTGTGAATTCACATATTTTCAAGCAATAATACAATTTACAGTCTGATCCTTCTCAACAGCCCTTTATGAAAATATGGATAGCTGCATTTGAATTGTGACAAAATAATTAGCTTACTTCATAATCATTGGTGACTTTATAGAGTTCAATCTCTTTAGAAGAGCTGCAGGCTGCTAGATATTCACCATCGGGTGAGAATCGACACCTAGTAACAGATTCAGTATGAGCATTGATGATGGTCTTCTCAGTTAGAGTGTCAGAAGATAGAGAGTAGATGTAGATCTTGCCCGTCTGAAACAGCAAAAAATATTGGTTGAAATTATTTCTTTTTACTCTGATACTACAACTAAAATCCCCAAAGATCAAGCTTTTATTTTTTTTGTTACTTGATGATTTAACAAAGACATACAAACAAAACAAAAGAATAAATAGGAATAAGAAATCTATCATCATCGTTCTCATCAGCATTGTTAACCCTATCTAGACCGAGGTATTTTGGGAGTTCATATGACCGGGGGGGGGGGGGCTCCCAGGCCCCCCTTGAAATCTCGGCCGTCGACCGCGCGATCGCACCGAAAATTGGCACGAGGGTTGCCTGGGACATAATCTACAATACTGTATAGTAATTTATTTCATGCGAATCACTGTTAAGTGATTATGCTAATTTATGCGTAATTAGTATGCGAAATCATACTTTTTCCTCTAACTCTCTAAATAAAGCTCAAAATGTACTAATTTTTGGTATAGGAACTCTTTGTGGTGTTCTTAGAAAGTGTACATGAAAAAAAATCGATATCAAATCATTTTCTTATGTATTATATTGTTTTTTGCAATTTCTTATGTATTTCTTGGTTTTTTTTACCTTTTGTTTTTCATTGTTTTTTCAATGAAATTTGTTGGGGACTCTTCTGAGATCATAAAAAGCATGAAATAAATACATTTAGACCAGCAAAACTAAAAATAATCATACATTTATGAATTTTGGTTGAAAACACAATTTGCATTGACTTTGTACACAAAACCAAGTTTTTGAGCAATTTTGATTTGACATGCACTTACATAATGTTGCGTAATTTCGGAACCAAGTACCCGGCTGACGCAAAATTGGTCTCAAAAGTTGCGCAAGACTTCAAAGTAAAAATTCAGCGAGCGGCGCAGTCAAAATTTTTCGCACGGCGAAAATATCGCGTGATTCGTTGAGGGGGGGCCTCGGAGGCCCCCCCGGCCTAGATAGGGTTAATGCTATAACTGAAAATATTTGTACAGTGCATCACAAATCATGTCTCTACCATTATCATCACTCATCAGAGTAGTACAAATAGCAGCATCACCACAACCAAAGGCTTTTATATTAGAACAAAGATAAAAAAAGGTTAGAAGTAATCCAATTATCCGTAATGAAATAAATTAATTGAATTAGGGCCGAGAGAGCACCATGAAAATAGAATCATCATGCTGCTAAACCTCAAACTATCATACATTATCCTTCCCATCTCTCCATCTCATACAAAAGAAACAAACACAAACTGAACCACATGTACAAGTCATCAGCACTGTTAAAGAGAAATTCCAGTAGTTGCAGTAAACACTGATTTCATGAGAAAGTCTGTAAAACAAGGCTTAATTGTCAGTATATCATCGAGGATCTAGATCTGGTACAGTTACATTAACTGAACTTTGTGAATCTTGAAATCTACGCTTAAAAATGTTCACACCGAAGATCCCCAACACAGATAAGCGCACGTGGGACAATGTATAATTATTGCTAAGAGCGTCGGGCCCGACGCTCTACCCGAATCCTGTGCTTATTTGCCGATTTCTCAGCAATTACACAATTTCTTCCAGAATCCTTTGGCACATGCGTTTTATTTATACAAACAGACACTTTGGTGGTCATTTCATTGGATTCTGTACGAACTCATTTTCATATCGTTACCAAAACTAGCATTTACCTTTAAGATTTGTTTTTTGTTTAAAGACTTGTACTAGAAGCATGGAAAGCAACAAAATGGAAGTGCTTTTCAAATTTTCAGTATAATGGGTTCGACCCCCAAAAGTGGGGAGGGGGACAGATGATATGATGTCCCCTACCACATTTTTGAAAGTGGATGGAGGAATCCCCCCTCCCTCTTTCCCCCATCTGATGATGCCCTTACTTTAACGTTCTAACTCACCTCAGCACCAATGGCAACCTCTGATTGGTTAGGATGGATATCAACAGCTGTTCCAACATAGGTGACTTCCAGTACTGATGCTTTGTGTGATCCCCTCACAATTGTCACCTGCAAAAAAAAGAAAAAAGAAATCCATATCGTATAGTTCGAAATAGAAATTTGAAATAGAAATACTCTGAAAATTCATTTTTCCAATTGCTCAGGGGCCCAGCAGCCACTGTGCAGCGCCATATCAACATTGATCTATCCATTCAATCCTTAAATGATTTTGATTAAAATATACTACTAAATAAGACATGCTTTTTGAGCACATTTTGAAATTCAAGGACTTCAGGCTTGGATAATGAAAAAAAAAAATTCCAGGACTTTCAAGGTTTTCAAGGGCCAATAAGAACCAATATGATACTGTCTTCAGAAGATGATCTGAAGAATGTAAAATGGGGTCTGTTGCAAAATTGTAAGACTTGACAAAAAGAAAGAAAGAATTTACCTGTATTAGGGGCCATTGTAAAACAAAAAATCCAAATGAATTTCTAAATGCACTTTTGATTGCTCTAAAATTTTATCATGTTTGAATTTTGGATTTGTTTTTGATTGCACTCCTTTCTAAACAGGTCCCTGTTCATGGATATAAACCTGGGGGAAACTGACTTATTTTGCTATAACACACATTTTCCACGACCCCAAGCCGACACTTACATGTATGCATGCTTTATAGTCTCACAAGGCTTAACGGGTCTAGGAAAAATGTGAACCATATGGATTAAGGAAATGAAGCTCACCTTTTCGATTCCAGCAACAACAGTTAGATCCCCTGCTCCTCTGCACAGTGCCCGAGGCTGTGAGTCCAGTGCGCATGCATCATCACTGAAACAGAAACATCAATAAATAGTACAAATAATGCACAGGATTGTGTTCGCAGCAACGCAGTGCACTAGATAGAAAAAACAGCTTTAAAGGATAAGTTCCCTCTGAAAAAAAGTTTGTTGTAAAAGCAGAAAAAAAATTATATAAAATATTGGTGAAGGTTTGAGGAAAATCCATCAAAGATTAAGTTATTAGAATGCAAAGTTTTGTATTTGCGACGTCATATATGAGCAGCCGCTTGTATCAAATACAAGTGGAATGCCTCTGGCCGTCTCACCTGCACCACGCGGTTCAATATAGCAGCAGTGCTGACTTTGAATACTACTCTAACTCGCACAAGATGTTCAGTGATACATGGTTACTCTTATGTCCACTTTTTATGAACTAGACCAATAAACTTACAGAGATATGATGGTTATTCAACAAAAAACCCCAACATGGCCAAAGTTCATTGACCTTACATGACCTGTGACCTTGATCATGTGACCTGAAACTCGCACAGGATGTTCAGTGATACTTGATTACTCTTATGTACAAGTTTCATGAATCAGATCCATAAACTTTCAAAGTTATGATGGTAATTCAACAGATACACCCAGTTCGGCCAAAGTTCATTGACCTTTGACCTTGGTCATGTGACCTGAAATGCGCACAGGATGTTCAGAGATACTTGATTACTATAATATCCAAGTTTAATGAACTAGACCAATAAACTTTCAAAGTTATGATGGTAATTCAACAGATACCCCAATTCGGCCAAAGTTCATTGACCCTAAATGACCTTTGACCTTAATCATGAGACCTGAAACTTGCACAAAATGTTCAGTGATGCTTGATTACTATTATGTCCAAGTTTCATGAATCAGATCCATAAACTTTCAAATTATGATGGGAATTCAACAGATATCCGCAATTCGGCCAAAGTTCATTGACCCTAAATGACCTTTGACCTTGGACATGTGACGTGAAACTCATGCAGGATGTTCAGCTATACTTGATTAACCTTATGTCCAAGTTTCATGAACTAGGTCCATATATTTTCTAAGTTATGATGACATTTCAAAAACTTAACCTCAGGTTAAGATTTCGATGTTGATCCCTCCAACATGGTCTAAGTTCATTGACCCTAAATGACCTTTGACCTTGGTCATGTGACATGAAACTCTAATAGGATGTTCAGTAATACTTGAATAACCTTATGGCCAAGTTTTATTAACTAGGTCCATATACTTTCTAAGTTATGACGTCATTTCAAAAACTTAACCTCAGGTTAAGATTTGATGTTGACGCCGCCGCCGCCGTCGCCGCCGCCGTCGGAAAAGCGGCGCCTATAGTCTCACTCTGCTTCGCAGGTGAGACAATAAACTGAATAAATTTCAATTTTTTAATAGATCGAGATGACTTTTTTCTTTTATTTAAGGAGCGGGTGTACAATGATTTTTATATCAATACACTAAAGGTATATTAAAAAGCATTTTCAATTTTCAGAGAAAATGACATTTCATTGATTTTTTTACCACATAATATGTATGAAAGCTGTTTGCATGTGACGCCACAAATCAAAAATAAACTTTAATAACTTTTTTATCTTTAATGGAGTTCCTTTAAACTTTCGCCAATTTTTTTCTCCTATTTTTACAAGTTTTACTGGGCCCAATTAAACTAATCTATTTAACTTATCTATGGTAACTTTGCCATTAAGGCAACTAGCATTGTAATAGGGCTCAGCAGCCAATCACACTCAAGATCTCCATGGTATTCATGGCAATGTTATCATAGTTGTAAATTCAACTCACTCAAACTCTTCCGCTCCTTCATCAACTAGTCGCATGGAGTCATCTGAACCAATGGTAGACACCTTGCCATCTCTGTAATCTATCTGGGTCAGGAGCTTGGGTTTGTTCTTACCCCCGATCGCCTTGGCAACACCATTCTTATACTCCCAGCAAGGTGAACCAGTGGTTAAGGAATTTAAATTACTTGAATAAGAGCTGTGGTGTAGTAGTTCTGATACTTTTTTTTTAATCAGAGGGTCGTATATTCAAATCCCACCACAGCCTACCATCCTAATGGAGCATTGTAAGAAACTTGTGATCAATTGCAATTCTATTTTCATTCCCACAATCAAGCACATGCCGTGCAATTAATTGCAAATTTGTGATTGATTGCTAATCTGATCCATGAAACAAGGAGTGTAATCTGATTTGCTAAAGTTAAAAGTGACCAATCAACTGTAAAATTGCAACAGAATATTTGCGATTGATTGCAAATATTTTCTTGCAACACCCCCTTATCATAGGCAAGGCAGCATTCTATACTTTGCCACTCTCCACCCAGGTACTACATGGGTACCCGTTAGACCGTGGAAGTCATTGTAGCTTGTCAAGCATTGTGTGTGCCACATTGGCGAGTAATTGAAATACCACCCAGACAGTGGAGGATGTGCATACGTTGTGTGCAGGAATGACTGATTAAATCTGATGGTTGGGTAATAATAAATCTGAAAGCGCTTAGATATGTACAATGTATGTCTTATGTGTATAAATAACCAGATAATTATTGAAATAATGCTGAATATAGCACCTGCACCTGGCATATTTAAAAGAGTGTACCAAGCGTACCACCAGTGTTACAATGTCATGGATCACAAGTAGCAGCTGATTCAGTACAACTTTCCCCAGGTGCATCTCATGAAGAGTTACAACTATATTTTAACTTTGACATCATGGCAACTACCATGGTAACAGGGCTCAGTAACCAATCAAGGCTAAAACAGTTACCATAGTAACTCTTTATGAAATAGTCCCAATGACATCTAGGCACCTACGTCTTTGGGGAGAGTACTCCTTCAAGATTCAAGAGCATCAATATACAGTGCGTATCAAAAAAAAGTTTACACTTTGAAAAAATCCTGTAAAACTATGCATTTGTAATATCCTGAAGATTTTTCCACATTTTAACATTGGTACAGGTCCATTAAAGCAAATAACGATATAACTGTCAAAAAATATTTCCGCTTGAGTGAGCACCACTTACTTTTGAAAAGTTAGTGAAAAATGATTTGCGCAGAACATTGAAATAGTTATGCGAATAAAAGTAGACCGTAATCATGAAGAACACATGGAATTTAGCTAGTAAAATTGATTTGAAGATATCTTCTACTTTGTTAGACTTGTTTCCTTGCCCAAAACACTTCGAAGAGTGCATTTCGCCCTACCCCACTCCCCACACACCGAGCCCATCGTGACGATATTTGCTTTACACTGAGGTGTGATTTACATGGAATGGCTTAAGCTTGATTTTCATTATGTTTATCATTGCTAAAATTGAGAAAAGTTTGGAGAAACAAGTGTTAAATGAAAAATGCAATGTAAACCCACTTTCAATGATAAAAACTTAGCGAAAAAATGCTGGAGATGTCTGATATAAACTTTTCTTCAGATTCAGTTATGTCCTCAGATCCAGCTGGCACAAATAGGGTAAAGGTTTTGCTTAATAAGAGTTGAAATTTCACTATGGGTGGCAAAATTGTTACAAAATGCTGGAATGTATCCATTTTATTTCAATTGACTAAAAGTGCAAGGGAAATGTATGATAAATGTTTCGTATGGTAAGTTTGATTTCGCCCTTTCCCCTTGACACAGCATGAAAACGAGCATTTCTGCGCAAACAGATTTCTGCGAGCTTTACAGAAATGGACAGTGCTCACTCAAGTGTAACATTCTGACAAAACTTTTACCTTCATTGGATAGATGAGACCCAAACCCAAGATTATACGTGCAAAAATTACCCACATAGTGTATATTTTTAAATTCCCAGGGCTTTTCCAAAGTGTAAACTTTTTTTTGATACGCACTGTATAACTGAAATATACCTAACAATTAGTCAGATATCCCGGCCCCCATAGAAAAATTGTAAATATATATTCATATTCTACAACTCACTATTACAACAATTACAGTAATAACTGGAAATGACTTAAAAAGGATATTTGCAACTCCATCGTAGCTTCCAGCAAAGACCTTAGTTCTATCTGCATTGACGCACAGGGATTTGATGGGTTTTTGATGGCCCTACAAAGAATAAAAAATAAGACATTTCTGTTTCATACTTATATTTGAGTATTTTTTTTTCTTTTGAACTGGGAGAGGAAAAGGTATAAAATTTCAGTATTCCAAACATACTTCAATTTCCTGTACTAAATCATGCAGCGAATACATTTCAGCAGAAAAATGATATTCTATTAGTAAACCAGGAATCACATACATGTATCTATAATTATGAACACCATTATGTAAACTATTCTAAACACATTAATATTTTTTAAAATGTAGACTAGAAATTTAAATTTCCAGCATACATGTGCTATTTTTTGTACATAAAACAATATGCAAGTGAAAATTCCAAATAACAGAACAATTGTGCATTCACATACACATATTACCATCTCCAAGTATTCAATAATCAACATGATTTTTCAATTATTCACTAAGGTTAATATTTTGTTATATTCAATTATACTGTATTTTGAATCATATTTGACAGACTAACATAGATGCATTTCTATATCCTTTCAAACTTTTATTGGTTGAATTCATCAGATACCAGGGCGCGACAAACCCGCTTGCCCGCTTGCCCGGGGCAAGTGAAAATGACGTGCGGGCAAGCACCTCTCAAAGTCAATTGCCCGATCGGGCAAGTGGTTGTTGCATCTTTTTTTTTCTGTACCGTACCTCGTTTTTCCATAAATCATCCAAAATCCACACTCAAAATCATGAATCAGCCTTAAAAAATAGCGAGTAGCGCAGTTTCAAATTCCGAAATTGCGTTATTTTTTCTGTACCACGTATTTCCATACATGGTACCAGGTATGAAAAAAATCAACGCAATGGCCGGGAAACAGTTGAATGTAGTATAGGGGTCCATTATGACTACCACCATGTGCAATTTCTAATGCACATTTCCCCCTTCCGATATCACAATTCTGTGATAAAATAATTAGAATTACACACGAAATAAATCACAGAGTCTAGTAACCTCGGATTGGTGAGTTGTCATGTCATTCGGCTTTGCTTTTCAAAACGGCCTATTAACATCCAAAATAACTTGCCGTATTTGTTAATTATAACTTAAAATTCATTTGTTTCCCTTTTTGAGGGGATGAGGTAAATATCAGACAATAAATCATCAAACAAAGCTCCATCTATTTTACAAGGCCGGCGGGAGGCTCACACATGTGCGCATACTAGCTAGCCAGTCTGAGCTCTGTCTCTCTGCCAGAGCTCTGGGGGACAATTCGCTCAGTAAAGGTCTCAATGATGGTAATTTTGTGTTTCAGACAGAGTTTACATTTCGGGTATATTATTCAAACTTTCCAATAAAGTTTGATGATTTCTTCATTGTCATGTATATTTAAGTTATTAATGAATACATTTTCACCAAATTGAGACTCCCCCATAGAGAAATGCAATTTTCGTAGAAGTCTGCGTTTTCAAAGAACTTCAGGAAAAGTTAGGGTATGTGGGCCTTTATTACATGTACATGGCCGATTACAGGTTATTGTACTGGAATACATGTAGGCGAAGTAGAAATTAGATATTGAATTCATTTATATCAAAGTTCAACTCACAGACACACCCACACAAACACATGCACACACACACACACACCCAAGATTCTAAGCATAGTGAAAAAAATTACTTAAAAATCATACAATATTAAACAATGTTACTAATAATTCATTAATAAGTGAACAGGTATTCCTCAAAATAGAAAAAAAAGTAGCATGTGAAAACATGTACCGGTAGATAAAATTATTGACCCGAGTAGAACATCATCAAATGATGAAGAAAAGACTTGATGGTTTCCAAATATTTTTTTTTTAATAAAGGAAATATGGGAAAATAAATGACCATTTCATGTATTTAAAGATGCAAAATGTGAAATTTTAGCCACTCCACTTTTGATGATAAAATAATTTTTTCCGAGTCAATAAAGAGCTGAACATTTTTCACTGGCTTCCTTTATAGTTTCCACCTACGGCAAATGAAAGTTATTCTAAGGAAATATGCTATGCAGTTAGCCATTTCATGGATTTAAAGATGCAAAAAATTTTAATTTTTAGCAACTTTTGTTGAAGGGTTTTTTAAAACCTTGAATAGCCATAAAATATTGATTTTTTTTCTCCAAAATAAACGTAGACTCAGGCCTACGTTGCTGAAAATATCCTTTTCAATGTGTGTTCTTTTATACTGGACATGATTCTCAATTGTTATTTAGTATACCTTAATAAAAATAAGAGTAGTGCCGTCATAATGAAAAAATTATTTAAAAAATTGGGCAAGCAGTTTTTTCTATCGGGCAAGCAAATTTTTTCATCACTTGCCCAACAGGGCAAGTGACGAAAAAATTTTTTGTAGAGGCCATGAGATACAATTAGTTTTTATTCACAACCATTCAGAGGATACTATGATCATTTTGTTAAAGTTTAATAGGAAATTTTCATATAAATATAATGAAAACAATCTTAATTTGACACTGAAAGAATTTCAAATTCCATGAAAAGTGGTGATTTATGGATTAAACTGTTTTTTGTGTATAAAATCATGAAGAAATGATGTAATATACAATAACAATTTTACCTTGATCGATCTGCATGGTTTGGCAGGTGCGTTAGGGTCGATGTAATTGATAGTACCATCGAAAGATAATGAGAGGAAGAAATTATTCTGCAACAGGCAGCCGTACTGCTGTTCTCCAACGGTATCACCAAACACAGTCTCACTAAAAAGGGGATAAAAAGTAATGCTTAAAAGGGTGGATATAACATCATGGGAAATTTCGCTCATGAAGACCAAATGCATAGGGGGCTTCTGTAATAGACTCGTGTGTCAGGGTTCAAAGAGTTAAAGGCCTGTGAAGCTGTTATTTCAATATGATTTTGGTACTTCATCTTTCGTAGAATGTGGATTTGGTGCTCTAGAAACATTCTATATTATTATACAAAATGTATAATGTACAGAATAAAACGTAATTAAAAACTATGGATTATCTATGAGAGCTTTTTGTTTTATTTTATATTATAAAAGACAAAAAAAGATGAATATGTCTTTAGCCAGCAAGAGGTATTCTTTTGGCACTTGCATACACTAACGATCATGCATGAAAATTATGAAAAAAGTTTATCCTTCAGCTGGTGCATCTGTTTTACTTACGCAATACATTTGCCAGTTTCCACATCCCATATCTTAGCAGTTTTGTCGGCGGATGAGGTGAAAATCTGCTTGCTATCACTACTCCAAGACAACTGAAATGATAAATAAATGAATTATTATAGAGAACTAATGATAATTTTACACAATGAGAATACTATTCCCATCTCTAAAACAGAAGCAGTCCTATTTCTACAATTAATACAGCAGTTTTAACATATTTTAGTATTGAGCATCAAAACATTTTCTGCTCTATTATAATTGGTCACATATTGCTTCAACTTCTCTTCTTATTTCTCCAATAATTTCACTCACTCCTAAATACCAACTGCATTTGTTCCGTTTTAATTTACCTATCATACATGTACATCAGTACTAATCCCTATAAACTACAATAAAATAAACTACATAGTCTTGGAGAGAATACTGGTACATTAAGATTAGAGATTAGACATACCACAACTTGGAAAAAAATATGTGTCTCTATTAACCCTAAATAGACTGGGCTATTTCGACGCCTAAGAAGACGGGGGGGGGGGGGGGCTGATTCAGCCCCCCTTATGATCTCGATCGTGCGATCGCAACGAAAATTAGGAGACGCGTTACCCATGGCATTATCTACAAAACTATAACATCCTTTCTGCAAAAATCTCATGTCTCATTAGTTATGCTGATTTATGCGTAAAATCATAAGTTTGCTCTAATTAATAAAATAATGCCCCTGAAATGCTAATTTTTGTTTCACATACTCTAGAAAGACATCTAATCAAATTTATTTTTAAAAAAATTTCAACATCACATTTATTTTCTTATGTATTCTATTGTTTTCTAAATTTCTTATGTATTTGTTTGTTTTTCAACTTTTTGTCTTTTATTGTTTTTTCAATGGAAATTGTCAGGGACTTTATTCTGACCATAAAAAAGATAAAATTAATTGATTTTAAGAAGTAAAAGGAAAAATAATGATACATTTATAAATTTTGGCTAAAAAACACTATTTGCATTGGATTTGTACACAAATTTACGTTTTTGAGTAATTTTGGGTCTGCATGCACTTACGAAATGTTGCGTAATTTTGGAACCACGTACCCGAGGATCACAATTTTGGTCTCAAAAGTTGCGCGAGACTTGAAAGTAAAAAGTCAGAAGCGACGCGGTCAAAAAATTACGCGCGGCGGATTTTATCGTAAAAAATTCGAGGAGGGCTGAATCAGCCCCCCCCCCCCGTCTTTTTAGGGTTAAACAAGGCATATGTCTTCCAATTATAAAAAATAAGCACACACACAAAAAAAGGTTACCCTCTAAGGTTTCCTAATCAATCATGATAAATTGCAATCACAGACCCAAGAGTCTATTGATATATGTATAAATGCGATGTCCATGTAACAGTGTTAAAATGTTAATTTGAACTACAACAATTCATTAAACATTTCAAGATCTAACATGAATTGCTGTGGAAGGAGATCCTCCTCAAATAGACACATCAAAAGCTAGCCATGTCTACTTTGATCTTCACTGTGCCATGTTGTGGCCCTGTGGATTAGTCTTCTGACTTAGAAACAGAGGGTCATGGGTTCCAGTCCCAGCCATAGCGTTATTTCCTTCAGCAAGAAATTCATCCACATTGTGCTGCACTCAACCCAGGTGAGATGAATGGGTAACTAGTAGAAAGAAATTCCTCAAATGCTTGAGCGCTTTTATGGACAGTGCAGCTAAAGCCGGGTAATAACAGCAGCGCTTTGCATCCTCAGGCAAAAAGTTCCTTATAAATACAGCTATTATTAGTAGTATCATTAATGCCCTCCTCAGTAATGTGTATTATTTGTATACTATTTATTCACACTCACTCAGGAATTTATTCCTTGAAATGCCACCGTGCTGTAAAAGGGTGCAAGGCTAAAGCCAAGGCAATAATATCCAAGTCCTTTGGAAGCACATAGGGACATTATGACATAATGTGATATGTGCTATACAAGATCTGTGTTATTATTGTTATCTTTTTTTTTACCCAACGTGATGGAATCATCAATTTACAATTCTTACCCCATAAATGGTCCCTTTGTGAGCTACTCCATTCTCTCCTAGGGTTTGAACAATCTCACCTTCATCCCAACCATAAAGAATTAACTGTAAAAGAAACATAAATTCATTACAAATTTACTTAAAAGACAGTTCAATAGGGCACTGCAAGGAACTTACACTCATTCCGAATCATTAACAAGTCCCTTGATTATTAAACCATAATTTAGAGGTGTTTTGCGTTCAATTGCAATTCAATTTTCTCACCCCATTACGCTTGATTTGCAATTGAACATAAGTTACTTGAAATGCCCCATAAGTCTTTTGCATAGCTAGAACCTCATATTCCACAAATCCAGAAGTATGCTGAGGGGTTTCATTATGACAATTTTCACAAGCTGAATGATGAGTACCCTATTTTCACTTTTATTTATAGACAGCAGCCACTTCAAAACCTCCAATTTTTCCACTTGATTAATTAGAGGATTGAAATGGAATATTAAAGTGCATTCAGGTCTTACAATGGTCAAGTATCATGACATTAAATTTCTTATGTATTTTTTTAATTTCATTAATAAATCTATTTCAATATAGTTAAGACTACCATCAATACAATACTCGTTCCCACTCTAAATCCATTACTCTGTAGCATTCAACCAATCAACCCTTTATGCATTTAAATCCATGGAATTCCCTCCCTTCCAATGTAATATCTAGCACTAATGTTACTGCATTAAAAACCAAGCTCAAAAGTTCACTTATCATTATATATGCCAAATAATCACATAATTAATGTTCACACCCTTTTCCTGACCCCCCCTTCCCTGTAGGTTTTCTATCTTATTTCTTCTGTCTTGTTTGTATTTATTATTGTTACTTTTTTCACTTTGATTTACTTTTGCATATTATGTATTGGGTGCCCAACTCATCAAGCTTCTGCTTCTGCTTTGAGGGGCACCCTAATCATTTAAACTTTATTTTCTATAACTGTGCATTCACATATATTGATTTTTAAATGATCAAATAAAATGAATTGAAAAAAATTGGATTGTCTCCCTGCTCCCCCCCCCCAAATCAATGTTCGGCACCAGTCAAAATAAGAAAACAAGTGGAGTGCCTCTGGCAGTCTCACCTGCATCACGCAATTCAATATAGCAGCAGTGCTGGCTTTGAAAACTACTATAAAATAATTATTCACAAAAAACACCATTCATAAAATGATACAATACTACGTTCATTGATAATAAATGACATTTGACCGTGATCATGCGACCTAAGACTTGTCAGTAATACTTGATTACCCCTATATCCACATTTTATAAACTATATCTATAAACTTTGAAAGTTATTACAGCAATCTAATAACTACCTCCAAATGGCCTAAGTTCAATGACCTTTAATGACCTTTGACTTTGGTCATGTGACCTGAAACTCGAATGGGATGTTCAGTGATATTTGATTACTCTTATGTCCAAGTTTTATGAACTAGATCCATACACTTTCAAAGTTATGATGGTAATTCAACAGATACCCCAACATGGCCAAAGTTCATTGACCTTAAATGACCTTTGACATTGGTCATATGACCTGAAACTCAGGTAGGATGTTCAGTACTACTTGATTAACCTCATGGCCAAGTTTCATGAACTAAGTCCAAACACTTTCTAAGTTATGCTGTCATTTCCAAAACTTAATCTTAGGTTAAGATTTGGTGTTCACGCCGCTGCCGCTGTCGGAAAAGCGGCAGTTATAGTCTCACTCTGCTTTGCAGGTGAGACAAAAACCTTTGACTTGGGCTAAGTCTGAATATCATTTAGAAAGGTGCACATGAGGAGATGTAACATAATAATGGATGTCATGAAATAGAGTAGGGCAGAGGAAAGGCAGGGTGAATTCATGAAATGGGAAGGTGGGGGTCATAGCAGATAATTTTCTTTTCATCTTACCTTCCCGTCTGAGCCTCCAGATGCAAACAGTTCACCATTTGGTGCATACTTGGCTTTCTGCACCCAGTTGGTGTGATCCTGTAAAAAAGAAAACATTGTAGATAATCAATCTCAGAGAAATGTGTCCAAAAGATCTTATCAATTAGTAACCTGAAAATTAAAAAAAGCAGCCCTGGAAATCCTCATTCAAAGCAAAATAATACTTATCCAATTTTGCAGATTTAGGTAGAACGATGCGACAAGTAGCCCACGAAAATTGAAATATGATTTTGCCTGGCTCAAACATGCTCATTTGTTATTTACTTTTTCCTTTTTTCTACCTCTCTCCTCCCCCCCCCCATCCCTCTATCTCGCCAAGTCGACATGTAGAAAGTTGTATGTAATTTGTAAATATGGTGAGATAAAGTATCTTGCCTTGTTGACATAATTACGCTATCATATACACATTGCGAGATAAATAACCTCACCATCTCAACAAGTCAATGACACTTTAAAACTTCCGTAGTTTACCTCTCATTCTGTCAGAAGATTTTTTTTTTTGCTTTTTGACGAAGTTCATTAATGTCTTCAATTACAGAGCATCTGGAAGAAGATTACATCTTCAGCATAACCACCTGCTAGTGTGCATACACATTCCATATCATATCATGACAAACGTCAATTTATCAGGCCAAGAATATAATTATCTCTTATCAAGACCCTGTCACATTGTTCCATGCAAGCCGCATCAAAGTATTGAGCATAATCAAAACTTGTTTGTGTGCAAATCAGACTTGCGTGCCCTTCTGCGGGCAACTGCGTGTGAGATGCGTGCGATATGCTGTCTGTGCGAGCGACTTGCGGGTGACCTGCTGGGAGCAAAAACAGTTATCACAAGTCAAATGCAAGGCTTGCACGGAACAATGTGACAGAGCCTTTGACCTACATTTGTTTATCATGTATATTAAAGAGAAATGCCAGTAGTTGCAGTAAACACTGATTTCATGAGAAAGTCTGTAAAAGCGAGGATCTAGATCTGGTACAGTTACATAAACTGAACTTTGTGAAATCTACGCTGAAAATGTTCACACTGAAGATCACCATCACAGATAGGCACACGTGGGACAGTATCAATATTGCTGGAATAAAGACCCGACGGAAGTGACCGAATCCGCGCTTATTTTGCTTATTTCTAAATATTTACACAATTTTTTGAAGAATCCCTTGGCACATATTTTTTATTCATACAAACAGACATTTGGTTGGTCATTATATTAGATTCTGTCAAAAGATATTTTGAGATCATTACCAAAACTGGAATTTATCTTTAATGATAAACTTTCATAACACTCATCACTGATAACAAATGCAAGGAAATTAAAAAAAAGATCAGATTGCAGGATTTTTCTAGCTTAAAATAGAACATTGTTATTTCGTCAGTGATTTTTTCAAACTGGCACAAACCTAATTTTCAGTCAAATTTGCGAAATTAAGCCTTTTCAGTTTTGCATATTCGGAAAGCCTGTCATAAACTCTGTTGAATGGTCAATTTTCACATTAAAATTCATATTATATTCATAAAGCGCATTTAAATTTCACACGAATCATCACATATTTTACGAAGAGGCACAAACTATTCAATCTGTACTGTAGCAGTCTCTGGAATGACACACAGAGGTCTATAAAACAACCTAAATGTTGAGCGTATGCATTTAATGATTTTACGAACAATGCACACGATATACATGATTTTACAAAGTGACTCAAACCCCCTGCTTTTGTAAAAATAAGCAGTCTCTGAAATGCATACCCATGCTTCATTTCAAATGTTAGAAGAATTCAAATTGAGAACAAAATTTTGCATATCATAAAAAGGCTAGAATGCATGCTTTAAATTGGTATAAATACTTGCTCTGGTTTCTTTCAAAACAGAAACTGTGAACACAATTATCTCAAAATCAGGATTTGGAGACTACCTAATGTTTGTGCCAGTTCATACAATCACTGACAATTTGAAAGAGTTAGCAATCTGTGTGAGACTGGGTCTAAAAATTCTTCTTTTTTTTGGGGGGGGGGTTACTGGAATTGGATGTTCCTTGTAAAAAAAGCCTATGGGATTTACATAATTCAGATAATAATAAACTTTATTATGATATACTCACAAAACGCCTGGTCACGCGGGTGAAAGGAGGTCCTTTGAAGACATATAGAGATTTACCATCTGTTCCAGCGATAGCACGATATGGACGTTTCTGTCTGATATCACATGAGTTTGTGCGTTCAACTGTATCAATCTTCCCACAAGATGCTCCAGTGTCAACCATTATGGCAGCTCCGCATCTGAGAACATGCATAAGGATTCATTACCATTTGGACATTTGGGGAAAGGGGAACAATTCATGAATAAAAATGGTCAGTGATGGTCTCAGATCATTGTTATAAGCTATTAGAATTCTTTCATCTGATTAATTCAGATCAAATTGTCAGTGAAAATCACTGACTGTTATTTCCATGATATGATCCCCAGGTATTAAAAAATCAGATCCCACCTGCAAAATATATTTTACCAATAATTATATAATTTTGGAGGTATAGACAATGATTGGATTGGTCTATAACATTTACTTCTTTTTTTTATGAAAACTGCTAGGCATTTGAAATTCTGGTAATATGCATCTGTATTTGTAACTTTGAATTATATACATACATTTTAGCTACATCAGTTCTTCATGTAAACATGATGACAGTGCTTCCAACATAACAATTAATAATTCTACTCTATAATACATTCTAATCTATAGTGAAAAGTTTTTAGCTTGTTTTTGAAGGATTGTACTGAAGGACATGAACAAATGTCTCTGATCAGACGATCCCAAATCTAAGCAATTTTATACAACTCCCAAGAATGTAATCTGATTGGTCCAAATCAGATCACATGATATTCAGCAAATCGCACTATTGCATCCAAAACGCACTATCCTGCACTCTGACGTCAGAGTCAGGATAGATCAAGGTCTGAAATTATCTAGAATTATCTAGAATTTAGATAATATATAGCATTTGGGGCAACTCAGTAACATGGGGGTTGTATAAAACAAACAATGCACTCATTCTTGTGCATAGAGGGTGGAAATAATGAACTCTGTGCTCGACTCGCCAAATGGATATACCGCAATCGGTCCTGTGGACCTCGGTGCGGTATATCCAGTGGCTCTTCTCGCACATCGTTCAATATTTTGCCCTGCATGCACGCGCTTACGTGCATTATTTGTATACTATTTGGACCGGTAACCGGAGAAGTTCTTTCAACAAAGGATATAGACAATCATAATTCATGGCTACTGAAATAATACAAGCTTCCCGATTCCAGATTCATAGTAGTCTGTCAATATATAAAACATCAATATCAACAACAAGAATAATATAAATTTACATTTTGTTCAAAAATTAAGAAAAAGAAAGACACAAGTTTATTTCAAATATCGGTGCATGCACAATGTAATGCTCAATCATCCAAACCTTACTTTAGTTTGTAGCCTTTTAGATTTCTTAGCAAGTATAGTTTTATGTATGCCCCTAAATATGGCCTTACGTTTCGGCACCTTCTCCGACAACAACAACTCGTTTGCTATCCTCAGTCCAGGCGATGTCTTTGATGGCCCCGCTCAAAACGCGGTACTCCCTCACCTTAGCCTCGGGGTTGTTAGGGTCCCATATTTTCAAGTTACCTTTATCATCTACATAAAATTCAAGAAACAAAAATAGAATTCCAGTATCATTGTCAATCAGTAGTTTCAATCTGCACATATAATGGCAGTCCTTCAAGAGATAAGACATGCCTTTAAAAGATCAGGTAAAATATCAGAAAATGTAACTGTAGAAAAAATATATTATACATGTACATGTATATTTCTTGAGATTTCTTGACAATGAGCTCAGATAGGTACAGACAATGAGTTCAGATAGGTTGCTGGACAATACAGAATTAGAAATATGGGGGGGGGGGGCACAATATTAATACATAAAATGGCTAAAGTGTCACAGAGATACACATAGTTTATTTCCTGGGTAGCAGTCACAGGATATCCATTCATGCAACATGTATATAGAGCTCTGTTAAAAGCTGCCAGCATGGAAGCTACCAACTTAAAAGAAAGCCACATATATTGATACACGAGTGAGGTATCATTTAAATAGCAAAAAATCTCCGCCAACATTTGAAAATTATATCATCATTGTTTTAGTACTCTTGTGATGAACATTTCTTTTCCTTTGGTACAAAGTACATGTAAATTTTTCAAGTATTTTTTTTTATAAAAAAGGCTAAAAAAAAGTTTTAGTATACAGAGCTATATGTCTTTAATGGTACTATTTATAAACATAGTTTGTCCTAGTCAGAGACGTACAATGGTCAGTTTCTTGTAACAGTGATTTTGAAGCTCTCTATTGGGAATATGTTTCTGTACATGTAATCTGAAATACCGTATCTTATTTTATTAAAGGCTGGTTTTAGTTTATTAAGATGATTCATCTCATCTTGACAAGGACATATTGATACAAAATGCTCAAAACTGTATCCTAAATTTCTTTAAATTAACTGAAGGAAAAAATGTGCCAGTTTGTGCTTCAATGTAATTAATATTATAAATATTCATACAAGCTTAAAGTAGTTCTCTTTTCAATGATTTTACATGATTTCATATGAATTTCACTTGGCTGTGATATTTGTTACACTGTATAGCAAATATCACTGCCAAATGAAATACATATTGAAATCAACCCTGTGTTCTTTAAAGGACAAGTCCACCCCAACAAAAACTTGATTTGCAAAAAAAGAGAAAAATTCAACAAGCATAACACTGAAAATTTCATCAAAATCGGATGTAAAATAAGAAAGTTATAGCATTTTAAAGTTTTGCTTATTTTCAACAAAATAGTTATATGAACGAGCCAGTTACATCCAAATGAGACAGTTGATGACATCACTCACTCACTATTTCTTTTGTATTTTATCATATAAAATATGAAATATTTTTATTTTCTCGTCATTGTCATGTGAAATGAAGTTTCATTCCTCCCTGAACATGTGGAATTCCATTATTTTAACATTTTGTGCTTCAGGCAATGAGGTCCTAATCATCAAATTCGTAAAAATTGAAATATTGTATAATTCAAACAATAAAAAACAAAAGAAATAGTGAGTGAGTGACGTCATCGACTCTCTCATTTGGATGTAACTGGCTCGTTCATATAACTATTTTGTTGAAAATAAGCGAAACTTTGAAATGTCATAACTTTCTTATTTTACATCCGATTTTGATGAAATTTTCAGCATTGTGCTTGTCTGATTTTTCTCTTTTGATTTAAATCAACATTTTTCTGAGGTGGACTTGACCTTTAAAGGATAACAAGTGTAATAGCTTGTATGAATACCAACAAAATCAAACAATAAGATCAGTGAAAGTTTGAGAACAATGGGACAAACAATAACAAAGTTGTGAGCATCTGAATGTCAAAATCACTGATATAGAGACCCCCCCCCCCATGGTAATACGAACAAGTGTTGTGATGTCCAAACTTCGTCAAAACTCTCCCCTTTGTACACTGAAAACATAACCTGGCAAACATTTGATGACTCATTCTAATAATAGTACAAACTCTTTATCCATTTCCTAATGTAAATAAATAAACAATCCTACAATTGATAGACTTGATAAAGTGACAAACATGTTGATTACACTGCCAATAATAGGTGAATATCTACATTATTAGTGATCTAATAACATTCATAACTCTCTTCTGTTCATTTTTTCTCAAACTTTCAAAGATTTGTTTCTTTGACTTTTCTATTTTCACACATGGTAACTTGTTCCCAGTGTTTTATTCTCCTTTAATACACTTGCAGATTCACTAACCTCCAGATGCAACATAATATCCACTTGGAGCGTACTTGGCGCATGTGGTTGGGCTACTGTGGTAATTGTAGATATTCACTATTGATGGATCCTAGAGTAAATAAAAGATAGTTTTAAACATGGGTTTAAGGATGAAGCCAACAGCAAATTTATGCATATTATGTTTCGTTGCACTGTGCATTTTTAATGCATGATTTTACTCCTACATGTAGCATACAAAATTTGAGATGCCATCTGAAATATGTGTTATTCAAAGGAAAAAACTATGACAAAGAATTTAATGTGCTTTATTTAATACTCGAGTGAGCAGACTGGATAAGCCTGTGATGTCATAATAGAAAGTTGATGTGACCTCTTTCCGTCTTTGCAATCCACTGCATATTCATACTGCCGACCCGTTTCATAAAACATATAATACGCAGCTCCAAATCTGGTGGCATTGCATGAATCTTGGGTATCCCAATGTGCTGCATCATTGTTTATGTTTACACCACTCACACCAATATATTGTATATTTCACAGTGAAAAGAAGTTTCCCGTATACACCATGGCATCTGAAATGCAGGGTGAAATGTATCTTTATGCATGAAGTGGGTGCATGCAATTTAAAGCCTTTCGTTAGTTTTGGTAAATCTCCAAATGTGCATGCCACTATTCCAACTCATTTCTGGATTATATGAATGCGCGTTAACACCAAAATAAACATGTGAAAGATGAAATTAGCAATTTTACATCAAACTAGAATATTAATTTGCATACTTTTTTCTTGTTTATACATGGTTTGGTCTGAAATTTTCAGGGCATATTGTCTGTATTACTATTACTAAATCTGTAAAATGCTCCAATTGCTGTTTTTCAATAAAAATAAAAACACTACTACGAGGCACTACTGTTGATGCGAAATTTAAAATCTAGTGACTGAAAATATGGTAAACGTGATTTCCAATGGCTGAAAAATATCTAATGATCATTATATATTTGTTATATATAAAACAGAAAATTCAAAGAAACAGATCAGTGAAAGTTTCAAAGCGATTAGATTAATAGTAAGAAATTTATGAACGTTTCATCATTAAAATCACTCATGCCATGGAGATCCTCCTGTAGGCAATGCAATCAATTATTTGTGATATCATGTACAACTCTCCTGTTTGTTCAACAAAAATATACCCCAAAACATCTATTTTTGTTTTTTTTTGTACGAACTCTTTGTCCATAATATATTTAATGAAACCTCTATTGAATGTTCTCTGCTGAAAAAAATGGCCTGTTGCATAAAAGTTTACCATTATTGTAACTTTGCCCTCCAATGGTAACTTGCTTGCAATCCTTGATTCTGATTGGCTGTTGATCATTGTACCATGGTAGTTACCACTGGATGGCAATGTTATCATAATAGTAACATTTATGCAACGATTCTTAGATCTACATGGATCATAGATTTGATAAGAGATGTTTTAAGTCAAAAATGAATAATGGGGAGTTGTATATGTTGGTGAAATTGTCAATTAGAGGATGCCCACAGCCTTCAAATGCACATAACTTCCAATTTGTCCCATTGTTCTCAAACTTTCAATGATCTTATATCCTTTTCATAAACCCATCCTCCAATTAGCTGCCTAAGAGTAATGCGGATAATTCAATAAAAATTGCGTTCACAAACTCCGAAAATAATCCGCACTATTTTTACGATCGCCTGTCCTGAAAAAGGCGGATAATCGTCATGACAACTGGACACGCCCCCTCCGATGCGGTGGTGTTGGAAAAGGGTGACCTTGTGATCGCACCATGGCAATTATCCGCATTATTTGGAAATGTGTTCATAAAGTCAAAATCTGGTCAAGATGCTGCTGCTATTATGCGGATAATAGCAGCATCCAAATAATGCGGATAACTCTGGTCCTTCTCTGATTTTACGACCAAATTATGCTGCTATTAGCCGCATAATTGGGTTTATGAAAGGGGTATTATTCTTTGATTTTCTTATTTCATATACAGCTAACTTGTTCCAAGGATTTAATCCTACTAAAGGACAATGTGTCATATTCCAATCAAGGCCTGTCAACAATAACCTTGTTAAGATCAATCATCTTACCTCAATATTTCTGACCAGAACATTGTTTTGATTCACATAGACAAAGTTCTTGCCGCTTGGCTCACCCTCAAGAAATCCCTGATATCCTCGGACAGTCTGAGGGCAACTGCCCCAGACACGTGCTGAAATCAAAACAAAGAATTAAAAATTAAAAAAGTCCACATTTTATGGGAATGAAACTCCCAAGATCATTTAATACAAACAATAAAACAAATACATAGTACATTGATAGTATAGTAAAAAAAAAAAAAAAATCCAGACATTTTTGTTAATATATATTTCAAACATTAATCAAAATATCAAATATTCACATTTTGTAAAAATTCAAGAGTTTTTAATACAGAAGCTAAACTAAACCATCTGTATGTTTGAGCAATCAAATAATGAAAAGGTGTTTAAAATCAGGTTTTGTGACTTGTGAGTATTAACATCATTAGATCTATTAAGGTTACAAAAAAGTAGTTATTTGTACATGTAGAATTGTAATATCATTTTCATGCCCTGTACAAGTTACTCTGCAGGCAGCATATAAAAACAAAATTGCAATTATTCACCAACTTTCTTTGACTTTGCATGCATGCCCAATGACAAAAGACCCTAGAATTGACATTTATTGCAAATCTACCATGAAAAGTTTACCTTAACTTCTGATTTTGAGAATTAGACAAGCAGAAGTAAACCGTTGATCCACAAGAATTTTAAAGGGGGAAAAACAGGACAAAGGTATTTTTTTAAGGTGAAAAGGAAGACGACTGGATCAAGAATATGTGAATATCATACGAATTGATAATTTTCATAATTTGGCAAATAAAACAATTGAATTCGTGATTTTACATAATTTATTTTGACTAAAATTTGTCAAAGTAGGTTGTGAGGAATGCCTGAACATAAAGGAATCTTATCCCAATCCTGCTTCTTCGTCATGAGCTGAGGATGTGGTTTAAAAACAGGCCCTGGCCTTGACTTTTTACCTCAAGCAAGACCAAAAGACTAAAAAAGTTATGTGTTGTTTAATATTAGTTTGTTTCGCTGGACTACGCATTTTACTTCACTATACACCTCTGACAGACATAAAATGTCAGAGACATAGGCGAAACATAAAAAAAAAACCCACAGATTTCAGCTGTCTTTAATGATTTTTTTTATTGAAGCAAGCCAAGATGAAAGTCCAGTGCAATAGACCAATGATGGCCATTGTGCTCGTAATGGAGGAGCAAACAACCACTGCTTAACTTCAGCATCTATGGAGAAAGGGTGTGCTTTTGCACCCTCCTTGATAATTTTGCTTTTTGATGGGGTAAAACTAAAAGGGAAGAAATAATAAAGATAAATTTATATCAAATACACTTGTTGTCCACTTGTTGTCCAATATACCTGTTATTATCACTGGTGATTTTAACATTCATGTCGATGTTGATAATCAAGAGTCTAGGTTATTCATGGATCTACTTGAGTCATTTTCTTGTATTCAGCATGTTGATTGTAGTACTCATATACATGGTCACACTCTAGATTTGGTTATATCTCGTAAGTCAGACAACATAATTGTCGGGCGACCGTGGCCTGGCTCTTTAATATCTGATCATTTCCCTGTTTTTTGTCACCTGAACTCATTGAAGTCACAGTTGCCTCCTAAGAAAACATCCTTCCGTAAAATTGGTTGTATAGATTTGGACTCTTTGAAGGGTGATGTTGCTAATAGTTCACTTTGTGCTAGTACTCCTGATGATCTTAAAGAATTGGTCACTCTATATAATGATACACTTAATTCAATTTTGAACAAACACGCACCTTTGATTACTAAGACCATTTCATCTCACCCACAGGTACCATGGTTTACAAATGATGTAAGAACACAAAAAAGAAAAAGGAGAAAGGCTGAAAAGAGATGGTTGAGAACAAAATCCTCTCTTGATTACGAGAATTTCAAAATCGCTCGTAATAAGACCTTATTTGTTATGAATAGTGCTCGACGTACATATTACTCTGAAATGATATTGGAAAACAGTTCTAATCAAAGAAGTCTCTTTAATGTTACTAAATCTTTGCTGAATATGACCAAGCTTCATCCAGTGATACCTCCTCATATTGATAAGAGAACATTTGTTAATGATTTAGGGAATTTCTTCTGCGATAAGATCGTAAAAATTCATTCTCAAATAGAGTTAACTGTAAATAATGGAACTTTTACTCCTGATGACATATCTTTGGATAGTACAAATTTTGAGATTTCACACTCTCAGTCTCAAATCTTCTCTCATTTTGAAATATTATCTGAAAGGGATGTGGAGAAACTGGTCACAAATCTTAGCAAGAAATCATGTTCTTTGGATCCAATCCCAACTAATCTTCTATTGCATTGTAATGAATCGCTACTCCCAGTCTTTACGAAAATTATTAACTTGTCACTCTTAAATGGCCTTTTCCCTTCCGAATGGAAGGTTGCATTGGTGAAGCCACTTCTTAAGAAGCATGGTATGGAGCCTAGTTTTGATAATCTTAGACCAGTTAGTAATTTACAGTATATATCAAAACTTGTTGAAGGAGCTGCTACTCAGCAAATTCTAAAACATATTTCTCATAATGCATTGTTTCCATGTATGCAGTCAGCATACAGACAGTTTCATAGTACCGAAACAGCCTTAGTCAAAATAAAAAATGATCTTCTATTGGCAATGGACAATCAAAAGGTAACACTTTTGGTATTGTTGGATCTGAGTGCCGCTTTCGATACTATTGATCATAGGATATTGTTGAACATACTACATACATCTTTTGGTTTGAGCGACTGTGTCCTCACATGGATTGAATCTTACCTTTCTAACAGACAACAAAAAATAATAGTAGACGATGTTATATCTCAGAATTTTGATGTTCCATATGGAGTGCCTCAAGGGTCACGCCTCGGCCCCCTTCTTTTTACTCTTTATACAAGTAACTTGATTACTATCATTCAAAGGCGCTTCCCTAATGTCTCTTGTCATTGCTATGCTGACGATACACAGTTATACATTTCTTTCAGCCCTGATAAGGAAAACCATAATGACAATATTTCAAACTTGGAATCATGTATAAGTTATATTCGTTTTTGGATGTCCCAACATAAGCTAATGCTTAATGATGGAAAAACAGAGTTTCTCATAGTCGGGACAGGCAGGCAAGTAGCAAAACTGAGTGTTAGCAACATAACAGTTGGAGACTCAGAAGTTAAACCATCAAACTTAGTGAAAAATCTGGGTGTATGGCTTGATTCTCGCTTAAACATGGAGAAACACATATCCAACATTAGTAGATCATCTTTTTATATGTTATACAACTTACGCCATATTCGTAGATACTTGGACCAGAAAAGCGCAGAAACCCTTATCCATGCATTTATTAGCAGTAGGCTTGATTATTGTAATGGATTATTGTTTGGTTTACCAGACTCGCAAATCAACAAGCTGCAGCATGTTCAGAATGCATGTGCAAGACTTGTATCCGGTTCCTCAAAGTTTTCCCATATTACACCTGTTCTGATTCAATTACATTGGTTGCCAATAAGGCAGAGAATTGCATTTAAGATACTTTTGCTTGTTTACAAAGCACTGAATGGTCAAGCTCCGAATTACTTGTCTGAATTAATATCATTTAGGTCACATTCATATGCACATAACTTACGAAGTACACAGGATAAGCTGCTTCTAAAGCTACCTCACTTTAGAACAAAAGTAACTCTTGGGGATCGTGCTTTCAGTTGTGCTGCTCCAAAGCTTTGGAACAAATTACCCCTGGAAATACGAAAAGCACCAACTGTTACCATCTTCAAACATTTATTGAAGACCCATCTTTTTTCAGAAGTTTTTGGTTAATTCTATTATATGCATAATTGTTTAATTTGTTTGAGCAGTAGCATTGTTGGGAGCTCTGTTACACTACAGCGCAGTAGAGTATATTTATATAGTGACTGCGCTATATAAATGGTCTAATTATTATTATTATTATTAATTATTCAGCTTACTAGTACTACTTCCAAAATATGCCGGAAAATTGCAAATTTTGATGACAAACGGATAAGGATCAGCCAGGTTCTTCTTTGATCGCTCGATTGCCATCAGCGCAGCTACAGTACAGCTGGACATAAGCACTAGCTGACTGCAACCATCCCGCCTGTGGTAAATCTACAGGTAGGACTATGGTATGCCAATGCTGGATAGAGCAAACACTTTAAAAAATCATTAAAATATCACTTTTGTGTCCAAAATTACTAATCTTCTTACAGTTGCAATTTATTTTTCATTAGTAACTGGGGAATAATTTTTGTATTTCACCAGAGTGCTCAAAAACTTAAATTTCGGCATATTTTTGTGTACGCCCTCTATTGGTGGTAAGTAATATGGCAAGAAAATTTTCATTTTTCAATCTCTACTTTTAATTAAGAAAAAAAAGAATCATATTTACTTAAGAGTCAAGTTGTATGATGAATAGGTGTAATGGAAACTTTCAAGGTAAAAAAATCAAGCATTTGTCCCAAAGAAAAAGAGAAAATAAGCCAAACATTGCCACCCTTATTTTGCCACACATGGAGATACAACAGAGAACAAGGTTATATATCATAAGCCCTAAATCATGTAAATGGGATACAACTTAATTTCGGACATAAGTTATACAATTACGAAATTGATTTCATTTTAAGTTTAACAAGAATTCATTTAAAAACCCGAGAAAAATTAAAGACAGGGAAAAATTGCCTCAATGTTTTATACATACTTAGATACAGATGTTGTTTGAAAGTTTGCATGGTGGCATGTCTTGAAGACGGACATTCAACCTGTCCGAAACGTTGAGTCTCTCTACTACTCATCATCTCTACTCGCCGACTCAAGCCAGCATCTCATCAGCTCTACTACTCAAGCTGTTCTCACTCAACATTCCTTCTGGTTTACAGTCCTTTTCAAGACTATTTTCAAGAAAGAATACTCTACTCTCAAATCTCCACTTTCTCGCCTATCCACTTCTTCTCTTCTTCTATCCACTGTTTCTATAACACTCCACATGGTGTACCGTAAACCACATCAGCAATACTTAGATAGATACTTATTGCACAGAAAAGGGCAATTCAAATTGTTTTTCATGCTACTTATCATGCTCATACTAATGTTTTGTTTCACAGTAATAAACTGTTGAAGATGATATCTATCTTTTGCAGTTAGGCTCAAATCATGTATGAATTTGAAAATGGTACTCTTCCAAATGCATTGGCTCAACTATTCATTAAAAACTGTCAAATTCATAATCAAAACACAAGACAAGCAGCTGCTCTTCATATACCACGGGTAAGAACTACTTTTGCTCTGAATACATTATCCGTTACTGGTCCCAAATTTTGGAACACACTTCCCATTGAAGTAACTCATTCTGTCAGTGTGTCTGTCTTTAAACATAAGTTGAAATTACATTTGCTGAAAGGTTACGCTGAAACTCTTCAAAATATTTAGTGTAAAAAAATTACTCATTATAATCCTTTGTTTTTGTTGTACACCTCTTTTTCCTCTCCTCGAGCTCTTTTAGAATTTATCTTATAAACTGCTTTATACACCTCCCCTATTGGCCTTACTCTCTTTGTCTTACTTGTATAAACCTTTTTTCCTCGTTTCATAATCCCTCTCTTATCGTTCCCTGTCTTTTCATTCTGTATATAAATTCATATATATCCTCACTCTTTCCTTCTTTTGCTATATCTCTCTGTATTTCCTTATTTCCCTTTCTTTCCATTATGTAGATTTAGATGTGTAGTCTTACTTAAGTATGTAAAGATACACATACACTTCTTGTATCCTAATTGGGGACCTTGTCTTGACAAGCCTAGCTTTTTTAGGTCTCCTCTTTCTTTCAAAAATGTGAAATTTTTTGTAACTTTTTTCTCCGCAATCCTACTGGGTATGATTTATGTAAACAACCTCAAAGTATGTTTATACACTGACAATCCATTTTTTTATCTTGCTATTTATTTTATTATCATTTGTTTTGTAACTACCATGTATGAATGTTTTTGTGAAACTAAGAGTAAGAAATAAATGAACTATCATGACTATGTCATATGAATTACATTGCCATAATGTTCTCTTTGTTCTTCGGCAATAGCTACGCTACGAGATGCATATAGTTAAAACGACAAAGTTAACTTAGACAAAAGAGACTAAAGCTACAGTACAGAGCTGTCCGAGTATGGATAGTGAGCGGGCCTAAGAATGTGTCGGAGCCCTCCTCGTCCACCGGGCGCCGCCGCAGTCTCTGCTAGCCGTGGCGCCACCAGTCTCAAACTTTCTGCGCGCGAGGTAGAGCGGCTGGTCAGTTTTCTTCGGTTGACAAATGTCATTTCACTTGTAGGCAAATTCCACACCTCTTCAAAGTAAAACAAAACTCAATGATTAGGAGACCTCATACCTCTCTCAAACTTTCCAGGCATTTCCTTTATTGGAGTTTACTGGTCCAAATCCAGCCACTTTTACGCTTCACACTTCCCGTTAAGAGTTCCGTCACTCGTATGTGAGTACGTGGGACCGTATACCGGATTGACTACGTACCGCACCGGTATATCACACGAATAGGTTACGGGTGCTGCGACAATAGACACGCCCCATCTGTGTGGCAATCAAATTGTAATGTATTGTGTGACTTGGGAAAATGCTGGTCCATATTTGGAGAAGTAAATTATTTGCCATATAAGGAATTTCAGTGGAACCTTGCCTGGTGCCCGGTTCCATCAGGTATTCCAGAGTCTAGATTTTTAGTATTAAGGTAATTAATCCAATTATGGAAAGGTGTGCCCTTTTAGGGTTTTAGTCTGACCGGATCCCATCAATTCTTCCCCATTTCCAACTATCAATTTTCCCACTAAAATGGTAAAAAGCACCCTATACCTCAGTCACCTTAATCAGAGCAAATGTGACTGAGGTATCATCTTAAAAAGTCCCCAATTTAAAGTATTACCCTCCCTGTTCCGGGCCATGGACAGGTTGGTGTGTTCACTGGCGGGTCCGGGGGGGGGGGGGGCAAAGCCGTACGTGCCCCCCTTTTGAAAGGCACAATTTGTAATGTAAAAATGCCGTTGAACTTGAGGAGTGTGTCCCCCTCTTTTTAAAGTGAAGACCCCCTTCTTTTTTTGCTTGTCAAGTTTTTCCTCGCTCACTCGCATGATTCCCAAACAATAATGACTTGTGTTGAAATTGTATATTACCATATTATTTATACGATAGAACAGCTAAGGTGTAGGACGATTTTTTTTCCTCTCGATGATGCTGCTGTTTAAAATTCATTATTATTTTTTTTAGGAAGGGGCACAGATATAGCATCGATCATCATGAAGTGATTCAAGGGGGTCCATCGATCCCTTGTTTTTTATCATATCTTTAAGGGCAATAAGGTTTCCAATTAAGCAGGCTTAGCTTATTGTGGCAACCTCTGCAACCTTCTAAATATCGATATGTAATATAAAAAAATGCAATTTTGTTGAATGTTTTGCTTGTCACTTATATTATTATTGTATTTTCTTTGTTAATGTGTTTATGAAAAAGTGTTAATTGCAAAAACCAATAAATGAAATTCAATGAATTAAGAAGGATAGTGGTAAACTTTCTGCATATACATTGGTCTTCTGGGGAAGGGGCTTGTGTATCGACGCCCCCCCCCCCTCTCCCAAGATAAATAAATTTGCATACAATGATGAAGTCAAGAACCAAAAAGGCGATCAAGAGACTCTTTCACAAACAATTTTGAGAAGTTGATGAAGCAGCATGTCCCTATTGTAATTCCTCTGCCAATTTTACCTCTGCTATTTTTACCTGGCGCCGCAGATGCATCGATCCTGGGGGTGGGGGGGAGGGCGGCAAGGGGGTGATTGCCCCACCAATGAAAAATATTGTGCTTGCAAGCATTATCGTTCCCCTCCCCCAATAATTCCGTAATTACAAAAATGAAATAAAATCGAAATGTTACTAAGAAATCAGCAAATTAATAATAATAATAATAATAATAGGTCCATTTATATAGCGCAGCTACTATGTGCATATACTCTACTGCGCTTTGATAATTGGTATCATATTATTACCCCGGCTGTAGCTGAGCCGCCATATTAATAGGCGCTAAAGCGTTCAAGGAAAAATCCTACCGGGTACCCATTCACCTCACCTGGGTCGAGTGCAGCACAATGTGGATAAATTTCTTGCTGAAGGAAATTACGCCATGGCTGGGATTCGAACCCACGACCCTCTGTTTCAAAGTCCGAAGACTAATCCACTGGGCCACAATGCTCCACAAATTAACCAAACAATGAAACATTCTCATCATATAGGCATCAATGAATAAACAAGAAAAATGGCAAACCCCCTTTCCATAGGCGGATCCAGGTATGTAGGGCCTATATTTCTAAATCAATTCTAACAAAACCCTTTAAAAAAACCCTTTCCACGACAGTAGATCAAAAATTTCGGCTCGAGATTTGCGCTCGGTTCGATCTGTGGTGTAACAGGCGGGGGCAAGGGGGCACCCCCCCAGGCGGATTTCACCGAAAAATAAAAAAAAACGGGAAAAAATGGGGGAGAAAGAGAGAAAGGGAACGAAAGAAAGGAAGGAAGGAAGAAAGAAAGAAAGAAAGAAAGAAAGAAAGAAAGAAAAAAAAAAGAAAGGAAAGAAAGAAAGAAAGCGAGGAAAGGAGGAAGACATAAAGAAAGAACATAAATAGGAAAAATGGAAGGAAAGCGGGAAAAGGAAAGAAAGAAGAACATGACATGCGAGAAAGTCCAAATATATTGCGAAATACGAATACATTCGCATGATTAGTAAGAGAGGGATATACACTCAATGTCACGGGCAAGAATGGCAGGAAAATGGGGGAAAGAGGCAACAAGAAACGGGAAATGAATTAAGGAAAAGCCAAATGCTAAATTGGAAAATAAGAATAGGGAAAAGAAAAAAAAAGAGAAGAACTTAATAACACGACCGGTCTGCCGAGGATTGAAAAATATAAAGAATGGGAAGAAAGGTGGATGACGTCATGAAGCTTGCTAAATTTTATGCAATAATGGTCGCAATGATCACAAAAAAATCATTAGCCAAAGATTAGCCAAGGGCTATATATCCATAATATATAAGTAGAGCTTTATACGCTGGCGAGATTGACTGTAAAGTGTCTATATGTTTACTTTGGCTAAATTTCCAAAGCTACTATAAAATAATTAGAATTTAAAAATTTTAAAATCATTTTAAAAGGCAAAAATTTTGTGGCTCGCTTCGCTCACTGGCGATTGTTACAAATTTTCCACGTAGTTGTGCTGCCTCAAAATATTTTGGTTTATTATATAGGCCTATCCGCAACTGCATTTGAAGTTAATATGTGTTGTTGTATGTGCCCGCGATTTAACAAAAAAGGGGGGCATATTCCCAAAGTGAGTTGCCCCCCCCCCCCCTCCGCCCCGAAATTTTGAAGAAAAAAAATGTATAGTGAATGTTGTCATAAGCATCCTAGTAAAGCTGCAGTGCTCCAAAACAGCTTTTTCGTTCTTTAAATTTTGAAAATTTTCTCATCCATTCACTGTTAGCTCCAAACAATTGTTGTCACTAACAAAAATCTTTCAGGTCATTTTATACAATTCAAAATTACGCTCGCGCTACGCGCTCGCAGATAACTTGACTGAGATAATTAAATCATCTGTTCACATGGGGCTTAAAAATCCAATGTTCAATATGTTTCTCGCGATAGAGTTTTTATTATTCGTTTTAGCGAGGTACACATCCTAGCGGCGTATTCATAATTTTCAGGATATAAAAAAAATCAGCTCGCGCTTCGCACTCGCGTTATTTATTTGGTGAGATATCATCTTCATCACCCAATGCAAACAGCTATTCCTTAACAAGTCATTTTTTTATTCATGTTTTTATTGATAAATTATCAACATACAAATCTTTTACATCAAATTCCACTATAAAAGTTACATTAAACTGAAATCAAAGATAAATCAAAATATATACGAAAGATTGGAGTGATCAGGAAAATAAAGAAAAAAAAGAAAAAAATGCAACAAGGAGAAAGCGGAGTACATGTATATTATTTTATTAATAAAATATCATAATTTTACCCCTAGAATGGAAACCAATCTGCAACAAATTTTGGAAAAGTTATTAAAAAAAATAATAGAAAGAAAGACCATGATGCAAAGCATTAAAACAAAAACCTACTTAGGCTGGCAAGGGCACACTCTAAAAAATGAAGTGCTAATTCAGCTCTTAAAGAGCGTGTATAGTGACTGCACTTCGGAGTGCTTATTTGTCGAGTTCAAATTTGAACGAGAAAAATCAGCACTCCGAAGTGCAGTCACTATACACGCTCTTTAAGAGCTGAATCAGCACTTCATTTTTTAGAGTGCAGAAGTGAGGGAGGGAGGAGACGACCAGCCGCCCTCTAACTCTCTCACACGGCCTCGGCTCGCCTCTCATAGAATCATAGACATACCCTTCATATCCATTAACAGGTCAATTTTGTGTGTTGCCCCCCCCCCATGTGCTTTTGCCTCACACCCCTAGGTAAAAAATCCTAGGGCTGTCATTGCCCGCACCCGATCCGCATAGTACCGTGGGTCACGGCATTGGGGGCACCAGCAAAAATTTCGAGTCACTTAGGGAGCGCGCGAAGCGCGCTCTTTTGCCAGGTATACTGACCTAATAGAGACAGTTTAAGGACATGCAGTGCCATTAAACAGATATGTATCTCACTGATTTGATAATGAGAGCGCGAAGCGCGAGCTGAAAATTTTGATCTTCAGATCTAAAAAAGGACATTATCAGCACTTTTTTTGTAATCATGATCTGTCTCGCTAAACAAACATTGCGAGTTCGAAGCGCGAGCTGAAATTTTTTATTACATTGACCCAAACAGGGACATTTTAAGGACTATATTTTAGGAATCCGTTTAGAGTATAAATATCTCAGCATAGTCATCTAATGCTAGTGCCATCCTTTGCTGATTTTGTTAGAATTACATCTAAACGCATGAAGCACTTTTTTTAGTCATTGTAATCTTGATTATCATACGCTTCTAGCTAATCAAATACTGTGAGCGCGAAGCGCGAGCTGAAAATTTTTGAAATTCGCACCTGAAGAGGGGCATTCTAAGGCTTGTTTGTAGGAATTTACTAAGACTTTATGTATATTACTCAGCAAATGATGCGAGCGCGAAGCGCGAGCTGAAAATTTTTGATATTCAGATCAGAAGAATTTACATTTTACTCCGGGACAGATTTTAGGAATTCATGAAGAGCAGACATCTCACAAATCAACTAATGCGAACGATAGTACGGACAGGAAATGTTTTATATTAAGACCTTAAAATAGGGCAATCACTTTAAGTATTCATGAAAAAGAAACAAATGTCACTACATAAAACAATAATAACTCGAACTACTAGGAAATATATTGATTATTGATTTGAAAACGAGAGGTTTTAGTACAACAGGATCATAATAAACAGTCTATGGGGGGCACGTGCCCCCCCCCCGTAGTTACGCCACTGCGCATAGCATTGGCCCCCAAAGGTTCTACAACCGAGAACAAAAACAAAAGGAAAGGAAGATGACAAATATATTTTTTTCTCAATACCATGTCAAAATCAATCTCAAAGTTAGATTCTCATGAAGAGGTGATTTTTTTCTTGCTCGCTTCGCTCGGGACTTATATCAAGAAAAATTTTGCTGTGCGCGCCATGCATACTGTGCCCCCTTTTTTGTTCTTCTCACTCATGGAGCTTCGCCCTAATGGCGGGGCATAATCATAAAAAAGTCTGTTCATTATATGATATGACCGGGAAAATTTAGGCTCTTGTCCCCCACCTGGCCACCGACCCCTAGCTGTTACGCCCCTGGCTTAAAAAATATTATCCACTGCATCCTATTCATAGTTATATACTTAAAATGTCAATTTTTAGGCCTTAATTTTAACAAATTTCGCGCTCTCAATAGGCTTATTAGATTGATAAATAAGAAAATAATATATCCAGGAATTCCAAATAAATTGTCCCTTTTTTCAGATTCGACTATCGACAAGTCTCATCTCGAGCTTAGAAAGAGGAATAGAAAGATAGTCATCATTTTCATATATGATGACATTGAGTCTTTAAAATATCCCTGTCCTAGATCAAAATAACACCAATGATATATCAGATCGCGCCTCGCGCTCGTACAATATTCATTGCGATCCATATCCACTTCACAATTTCCCTACTGCTTGAAATAGTGCATAAATTGACCCTTCGTCAGATTGCACTCGCATTATTTGATTGTTGAATGATGTTTTGTCTTCATAGGTAACTGCAAACAGTTATTAACCTGTATTTTTTCAGACCAGAGGCGTCGATTCTGGGGCAGGGGGCGATCGCCCCACCAATGAATTTTTTTGGGGGGGGCAAACATCATTTTCGTTCCGTTCACCATAATTTGTCCTTTTATAGCACTCATAAGAACATAGTCCAGAGTGCACTCAGTGGGGTAGGCTCAAAGCTTGATCTTTATACCTTTAGCAGGGGCGGATCCAGCTTTCGCCAATAGGGGGGGGGGCGGATCCAGCTTTCGCCAATAGGGGGGGGGCCGAAAATATTTTCATCAACATTTTTTCTCGATTGGCCACTAAAAGCTGTTTTTTCGGTTTTTCAGGGGGTAGTCCTAATTCACTAAAGACTGAAGTTTTAAGAACATGTTATTGTTTATTGTAAAAAAACAAGATAAGGTATCTCATGTGGTCTTAATATATAAAGCGAGCGCGAAGCTCGAGCTCAAATTCTTTGATATTTTATGTCCTTAGACCGGAAGATTCTGAGGAAATTTTATAATTATGAAAAAAGATAAGTATCCAACTAAAGAAAGCGAGCGCGAAGCGCGAGCCTAAATTTTATCATAGTAATGTGAAAAGGGACTCAATTAGGACTGTTCTTTGGTGATTAATGAAGAGGATAAAGTATCACCAATTAAATAATGAGAGTGCGAAGCGCGAGCTCAAAATTTTTGATATTCCGACCTGAGAACTGGACAGTCTAAGCGCGTTTTTATTTGAATAAAAAAAAGCTGTGTATTCACAAACATTTAAACAATTTTTTTTTATATATACTGACATAAAATAAAGAAGCATTTTGACAAATTTTGGTAAGAATTTCCAAAGAGGATAGGTTACTCACAAATCACACAATGCGACCGCGCAGCGCGAGCTGAAAATTTTGATATAATATAAACAATTTGTGTAAATCAAACAAAATAATGAAAGCTTGATAAGCGAGCTAAAATATTGTGTTCAAATTGATTTCAGAACTGGATATATAAGTGCCATTAATTCTCTTGAATGGAATTCATTATACACGCAATTTGAGCGCGAAGCGCGAGCAAAAAATTTAATATAAAGCAAAGTCTATTTTCCAATTCTTCCCCTTACCCTTTTCTTGTTTCCTTTTGGGATCGGGCCGGCCGTTACGAGGCTGTAAATTACACATCATGGGTATGATACCTCTTTTTTTTTTTTTAATTTCTTTCTGTTTTTTCATAGTTTCTATCAAGTTAAAAAGTACACTTTTTCTGCAGGTTGTCAAAAAATAGGGGGGCCGGGGCCGGCTCGGCCCCCTCCTGGATCCGCGCCTGTTTAGGTTTTCAAAGATAAATTATTGTACAGGACAGATTGAGATGAAGGGCAGTATTTATATACACTGCACGGACTCGAGAGCCGGAACACAAGAGCTCACTGTTGGTGTGAACTGTGTGTATTTTAATTTTGTTAGACGTGTATCAATCAGTGAATCAGATATGATTATTTACGTCTGGGACCGACCTTTAACGTCACCATCCGAAAGACGTGATCAGGGCTCGAACCTTTGTATCAATTTGTAACTTCCCCAAAGCTTGTGTGTGTATTTGAGTTTTGTCAGACGTGTATCAATCAGATATGATTATTTACGTCTGGGACCGACCTTTAACGTCACCATCCGAAAGACGTGACCAGGGCTCGAACCTCTGCATCAATTTGTAACTTCCCCACAGCTTGGATAACAGGCGCACGCCACAACGCCCAGTTGACTCCTCGTATTTATAGACATTCACTTCGATAAAACAGTTACTAAAGATGACTTCAACAACTACAATAACCTAACTTTGCTAATCAATCAGCTTTCTCAAATAAAACAACTGGATAATGCTTATAGGCAACTTTGCTAACAATTAATTAATCAAAAGGTTTTACAACTCCAACATGTTTATAAAATGTGCGATTTTGGCTAATTTTTGTTAAATCACAGAACGTCTACACATACGATTTATGACTCATGATCCCCCTCCCCCATCTGAAAAATGGATCGACGCCCATGTGGCACCGTAATGACTGTGGGAAAGAAACTTGCCCTTTTTCTGCTCTTTGTCACATTTTTTTTTTTTTTGGGGGGGGGGGCGGTGTTAGAAATTTTGGTAGCCTTTTATAAAACCATTTCCGTATGAAAAGGCCTCATATGCAGTTTCACTCAAGTTACGGTACGAATTTTCCGTGTGAAAGGTCCGATATATGATTCTAATTTATAATGTGAATTGAAATATTAAACCTTTTTGTTACTAGTATTTTAATGAGATCGACTCCGAGCCAATGCTTATCCGTCGTGAAAATGGTATCTTCAGTGCAGTGCAGTACACTGAAATGGAAATACGTCTTTCCAGAGTTCAGTGAGTAGAATAGGCATAGAGATATCATATTATACTAATAATTAGTATACATCTCTATGGTAGAATAGAACACCCTACTTTACTTGCAGCCACGCCCACCTCGTAGCGCGCCATGCCATGCCATTCATGCTTTGGGGCTTTTTGTTTGTTGTTTTCCATATCGCATGGCGATCAAGCCTACACCGGGCCGATCAATAAACATGGCAGAAAATGATACTCAGCATGCTAATTCGACAGAAAAAACTAAAGCATATTGTATTTCGAGTGTAGATCTAGATGTCAAAGATGGAGAAAGAGCAAGTGAACTCGACAATTTCGAAGGAAGCATCGCCGAGCCCGAATATAGAATGTACAAATGGAGATGGTTTGTGGTGGCGACGATGGCAGTATTGAATATTTCAAATGCAATGGTAAGTCCGTATGTACTCAGCCGCGTGGCTGGCTATATATCCGCACTAATCCAACCTGATTTTTTCTGAAGGATTTCCCGGGCCCCACAGGTGTACAGATCTGTAGACTTTGTTTATTTTGTTGGTTTATTTATTCTCCGATTATTAAAAACACAATACATAAATATATAGAACATAAATGGCATTAATAGAAATAAACAAAATGAATTGTAAATATGTTTGATAAAATAAATAAAATAATCAAAAGGATTGCCCATTTCAGAGTTATTGACATAAACTCTGTTCTTCCATGGGATCCATAGACTGAAAAAAAAACTTAGGTAAGAGTTCCATGTCTTTCCAAAACTTAAAGACAAAAAAAAAACTTGCTAGCATCAGCTCAATCATCAGTGTTCTTTAAACCTTTCCTTTTGACTTATTCAAAAAAGTTTGTCTTTGATCTTCGAGGGTCCCTTATAAAAAAAATTGAATGGTATACCATTGACTACCATTTATCATACACCATTGATATACCATTGGAATACCATTCGCACAGCACCCACCATACACCAATGGTATACCATTCAAGCCTCAATGGTATACCATTCAAACTAATTTAAATAATTGGGACGTTACTATTACCATATTCATGAGCACCATTTACCATTCATATACCACTGATCAAACACCATTCACCATTGATCTACCATATGGCCACTATAGACAGGTTTACCATTGACCACCATTCACCATTCAGCCACCATTCACTGGCCTACCATTTACCATTCAGCCACCATTCACTGGACACCATTGGCCTACCAATTGCCTTTCACCATACACCATTCGCCTACCATTGACCATACACCATACACCATTCATGTACCATCCACCATCCGCGTACCATTCATCGTACACCATTCGCGTACCATTCACTGTACACCATTCACCGTACACCATTCGCGTACCATTCAACGTACACCATTCGTGTACCATTCGACACTCACCATTCAACCACCATGCACCGTTCACCATTGATTGACCATTCACTTTACACCATTCTACCATACACCATTGACCTACCATTTACAGTACACCATTGGCCTACCATACACCATTGAACTACTATACACCGTAGGCTTACCATACACCATACACCATTGGCTTACCATACACTGTACACCATTGACCTACCATTTACCATACAATACTGTCATACCATACACTCTATACTATTAGTCAACCATTCAAATAACACCATTGGTCATACACTATAGACCACAAGCGTACATTCAATGGTAGACTAATGGTAGACAGAAGAACAAAGATGTGCAATGTATAGTAAGCCAATAAAGTACAGTGAATGGTAGACCAATGGTGTACAGCATATCTCTGGGGTTAATGGTAGGCTTGATAATGGAATAAGTATACACAAGAAAAATAAATGAAAGCAGTTATTTCAAGAACGTCATTAAATTGTTTTTACTATAAGAAGTTTAAGTACAGCATAAATGGCACAGAGTATTCACAAGTATAGACTTTATAATTAAAGCACATAAGTTATTAATATATATGACTTAGTCTTAGCTACTCGTTGATATCTCTGTCAATCTTGTTATGAAAAAAATAAACATGTATCAAGACAGATCGAGTTTGATTGAAAAACACAACAAATGAAGACTAACATTTCCAAGAATAAACCTGTTCTCTCTTATTGCTTTTTACATGGATTGAGTACTTGGCAAAACCACTGTTCTGCGTACAAACCTGATACTTGATGTTAAATCTGTTGTGTGTAATTGCTTTCAACAATATTAATAAACATTTTTTTACTGATAAGTTCAAGTACAAAAGAGTATTGACAGGTATGGCATAAAAGCACCATATTATGAATACATGTGACTGCGCGACACTACAAGAGATCAATGATTACACTCCACATAGGTATTATGTTAATCTTCCTATAAACAAATTTACATGCAAGACAGAATTTGGACAACAAACTAATGAACACCAAATTTTGAAGATTAAACTCAAAATGTGCGATAGCCTTCACATGGCCAAATGAATAAAGGGTACCACACCTAGAAGAAATGAAATATCCCCAAAAGGGGGGAAAATAGTACCCCCGTCCCCCAAATTGTTCCCTTTTTTCTTTTCACCTAAAAAGATATATCAATGGCGTGTTTCTACAAAGAATTGTTAAAAAGTATTACCCGCCTAAGTATCCAGAATCCTGGATAAGTTTCCTGTAGAAACAAACGCGATGCAGTTAATTGATAAATTGCATCGCGCAAAATACGGTTTCTCATAACCATCTTTGAGAGGTGGTTATTGCCATGTAAATCCGTTTAACTTTTCTGTAAACATGGGGCAAAATAGCATTCATGTCTGGCTTAAGTGCTTGAACCCAGAAGTGCGATCTCACAGTATACATATATTCTGGCCTGTTTAATCTCGCCAGCTGATCGCGAAACATGTATACCTGCTACAATGAGTGAGATCTACCATGAATTTTGAAAATTTTCCTGACGAGATGCAATTTTTGACATACCAAAATGCAATGTTGATGTTATAGGTTGAATTTTCCGATTTCTGCCGTATTTGCGAAGCGAAATGCAAGTTAATTAGATTATTTGGTCTGTAGAAACAGCTTGGTTTAAGAGCGATAAGGTTATTCGAGTCTGGAAAAGATAAACTGTTTTTAATGATTTACTGTAGAAACATGCCAAAAGTTTATCATAAATACAATAAAGATACATTAAGAAATAAATAATATATCACACATATAAAGAAAATATAATGAAAATAGGGAAAGAAAATTATTCAATTTGGAACACTAAAAAGCATAAAAAAATAGAGACCTCTTTTTGCAAAATATATAGAAAATAATATATACAAGATACCCACTTATTTCTTTTCTGTCTGTTTTTGCTGTGCTGAATCAGATGAATAACTCAAGTATGTGTGAGAAATAATATGATTATTGTCTTACACAGAATCAGTAGTCAATTGTAATTTTTTACAACCTAGCTTGGACAAAATTTGAATTCATATAATACAAAAAATATATAAATTGTGATTTTGTATATTCATGAGGACTTGAAGAGAACAGTTTTACAAAAAAATAACAACTTTAATTCGTCATAACTTCGTTAATCCTCAACAAATTTTGATGAAATTTTAAGTGCTTTTTGTTTGTCTGATGTACACTTTGAATTGTATCACATAACTTTCAGTCTCGAGTACCTCTAGCCCTTCAATCGAATGGGTTGGACGACTGGTTACATTTTACACATAAAATAGTTATAAGGAGAATGAAGGGGACCATAGAAAGAAAGCATGAGAAAAGGGGAGATTTTGGTAGGGAGAGAATGAATCAGAAAAGCATCATGCTGAAAATTTCATTAACATCTAATAATAACAAAGTTATTGAATTTGAAATTTTAACAATATTTTGGTAAAAAATATAACCTAATGTACACATGATCGTCAGGATAATTTGCTAGGCTTATTGTATAAAATGAAATCATAATTATTTAATATTTTCATACATGTGTGTATGATATCTCCCAAGTATCATATCATTATTTCCAGCAATGAATATCTTCACATTAAAGGTCAAGTCCACCACAGAAAAGGTTGTTTTGAATCAACAGAGAAAAATCAGGCAAGCATCATGCAAAATATTTCATCAAAATCGGATGCAAAATAAGAAAGTTATGACATTTTGAAATTTCGCTTATATTTCACAAAATAGTTATATGCACAATTTACCCACATGCATATGAGAGAATCGATGATGTCCCTAACTTTTTGGTTTGTTTTTCATTGTTTGAATTCTACAATATTTCAAATTTTACAGATTTGACAATAAGGACCAACTGGACTGAACCAAATAATGTTAAGCAATGGTAACTCCACATGTTCAGTGAGAAATAAAAGTTTATTTCATAGGTCAATGGGGAGAAAATTATATTTCATATTCAAAAAAACAAAAGAAAAGTGAATGAGTGATGTCATCAGTTCCCTCATTTGCATACCGACCAGGATATGCATATAACTATTAAGTGAAATTGAGTGAAACTTAAAAATGTCATACCTTTCTTATTTTTCATCCGATTTTTATGTTTGATTTTTCTCTTTTTAATCAAATCAACATTTTGTTAGGGTGGACATGTCTTTGAAATAAATTTTCACTCCATTTTTTATAGTTCTCGGAGGACAAAGTGTAAATAAGCACGACTTCTTGTAATAAAATACAAAAGAACAAGTGGGGATATGACATCAGCTTGGGTACGTCATGGTCTAGTGGTTCTGACTCTCACCTTACAAATAGAGGGTCATGAATTTGAGTCCTAGCCATGGTGTGTTTTCCTTCAGCCCGAAATTTATCCACACTGTGCTGCACTAGACCCAGGTGAAGTGAATGGGTACCCGGCAGGATTAATTCCTTGAAGCTGTAATAAGAAATATTGGATGAAAACAATGCAAAGGACAGTATATTAGCTAAGGGTTCAAAACATCAATGCTTGTCGTGTGTGTAAGCTTTCTTTAGAAGTTCATATATTTTTTTAAATATCGAGAAATTTGCAGTATACACTACCATTCAATTGAATGGTGCCAATTAACAAATACCAACAAAACATTTTGTAAAATATGATAAATAAATTTATGTTTAACCATAGATGGGAAGAAAATAACCTATTATCTAATGGGAGGCCCCAATGATGACAAATACCACAACAAATGAATACCTGAGGACAAAGCGTCCACCCCTCCCCCTCAGCCAACATACTGATTTTTTTTTCAGCTATGCCACTGCAGGAATACAATCTGTTTTATCTCATGAAGCTTTGCAATTTTTCCTACTGAAGAAAATTCTTACACACATACCTTTCATAACTCCATTTTTTTCTTGTACACGGCACGTTTTCTGTGTTCAACACCCGTCGTGTCATTCCCAGATAAGGCTGGACCATTAACCTTATCATCCAGTGTATCCGTCGTCCAAACTTTGAAAATGAAATAAAATCAATTTGAGTGTTGTAAAATCTGCATGTATGTGCAGATACAAACAAAAATAGAATACTAATATAGTAATAGAAAAAGAATGATCTTAGAACTTTAATTTTAGAGATATTTTTCATGGATCTCTGATTACCAGCTCAGAATTCAAGAAAACAATAAGGAAATGTGATATTGTTCAGCTTAGTTCAGACAAGGTTGTATTATAACTGTGCATGATTTATACTAGTAATAGTTCTACTGCCAGGGAGTGCTCTTCATTAATATAACCTGTAAATAAACCCTAGGATTTGTCTTTTGTTATCATTAAATTGGAGTGCATATTCAGCACATCTTGTTGCTAGGATGTGCAGAATATTATATACCCTCTTTGTAACTTGTAGGCTTGTATAAAATATGACAAAATTCAGGCCAGTTACATTTTAAATTGAAATGAAATTAAGTACTTTGGGCAGAGGGAAGAGAATCCAGGATTTAGCTCGTGGGGTGTGGAACAATTATGAATTTTTAAAGGAAAAATAAAGGGTTCTTATTGCCAATTTATAGGACATAACTATTGCCAATTTTTTTTTGAACGAGCAAAAAAACATGTTTTTAAATGTCATCTCGACCCAGGGGCAGGCCACATCATTTACTTAGACACTCAGGGCCAGGGGTAGGGGTTAATTGGACTTCCTACCCCCCCCCCACTTGATGGAGGGAGATAGGCCTACATGTTTCAGTGAGAATTGTACCAAACCTGCAGAAGTCACTTGCTCAAAACAGATCCTTGAAGAGGTTTCTAGTTAGAGTTGGAAACAGAAATTCCAACCCTACATGGTTTGATTGGTTTTGTGGGTGGGGTGCCTATTGATATACTGCTTATCCCAGTTTGCTGATCGTGGGCAGGATATCAATTTGGGATAATAATACATGTACCTTCCAGCTCCACTTCACAGGTTGCATGGTCTCTAATTCCAATGTTGATCCAGAATTTTTGTCCAGTTATTTCAAAATATTCTTATTGCATTCTAAATCAAGGTAGGACTTAGCTGGCAGCCGTCTAGTTTTTTAAACATTTTTTGTTTTTTATTTCTCCTCGTACACAGACGGCTCGCTATCGTGCAGCCGCCATCAGGGGACTTGCAATGCGAAATCCCCCCGTCGGGGCTCTTCAATTTTTGTCTTTAATGAATAAAAATTTTGAAAATTAACGCTACCAAAATGCAAATTAATATTCCCTCTTGGCATTAATTGCCAAAAAATGGAGAAAGTTTAAAGGAACAAAAACAGTGACTTACCTCGGCTGTCGCGCAAATTCACTTCCCCGTTTTATCCGATCTTAAGTACATAAACATATGGCCATTGAGTCCCCTGTACAGATCGCGCTAGAACTTCGGTCTCTGTATTTGGTGAGTGAAGCCAACGGAGTTCAGCTGAACAACCAACATAACAGAGACCGGAGCTTATGGTCTAGGTAGGACTAGGACCACTTCATCTGTTTTTTCCTTCATTTCACTCTCTTTCAGGCATGGATCTGTTTTGCTGCGATCACAAATTTCACTGCAGAATACTTTGAGGTGTCCGTTGATGCTGTCAACTGGTTTTCTTTGGTTTATCTAGTTGTAGCCATACCTATGGGCTTTGTTGTTGCATGGGAACTTAATGCATATGGATTTCGAATTGCGGTATGTATCATTTAAGCTTTCATCAATGGCATTGGTTTATTTCTTATTACATTGACTGATTTTTTTTCTTTGAATTTTTAAAAGATACTTTAGTACATATGTGTGTTATAGTGATGATAAAGTAGACTGGAAGGATTGTAATGTTGATGATTACCTACCCAGGCCATGCTTAGAGAAAGTAAAATCAAAAGTCTTAGGACCACGGAAAGAAATGATATGTCTTTCCAAGGCTTACATGGATTTATATGGTTATTTGCAGTTTCAGCATTTTTTAACCATGCAATTCCTTTTGCTTCTGTTAATTTTCTGCAGACAGATCATTACATAAAAAAATCAACCAGCAACCTACAAGGAATGAGATGGCAATAAAAAAGTTTTTAACTGAAAATTTGGCTGCTGTCACCCAAATGGAGCAATTTCCAGTTCGCTCCTCATGATAATAAACATCTTCAGCACTAAGAAAGTTTTTGTTTTCTAATGGGAAGAAAATGAAAGAATTGTAGTTTAAAATATCTTTCATGTCCTGGAATATGAATGCAGAATAATATCTCCACTTGAACATTCAAAGTATAAAACCAAATTCACTCCACATCAATGACTTCTAAAATTTCAGATTCTCCTTGGTGCATGGCTAAATTTCCTTGGCATTCTCCTTCGTTATCTCGGAACAGTCTTCCCAATCCCACCGTCTTCCCAGTTTGCTGTAGTGATGGTTGGACAGACCCTCGCAGCTTTCGGACAACCTTTCTTGCTCTTCTCACCTACCAAGATGGCTGCCCTATGGTTTAATGATAGTCAAAGAACAACAGGGAACATTCTAGCAACCATGGCCAATCCTTTAGGAATTCTTCTTTCTTTTCTCCTGTCTGCACTTCTTGTCAGTGAACCAAGTGATGTCCCATTAATGGTAAGTTAGTCTTGTCTTCATTTTCACAGGGTTCTTTTTTTTTTACCAGGCCAAGAATTAGGTTTGTCAAAAATCTTTATTATTTTCTGCTTAGACTATCTTATAACCTTGCGTTTGGTTTCAAAACATGCCCCCAAGGTGCCAAGTTGACTTCTATGTGGTTGAAAATGACTGGTGGTATATTAATCAGTTTACATTGAAAATCTAAGAAAATCTTTTGATGAAGACAAACATATGAAACAGCAATTTTGTAATGCAATTATGAGTTTTACTGAGACAAGGAAGCCCAGCAAAAAAAAATAGCAGTGCACAACCAGACTTCTTCGGGTTCTGTTCAGTTCACTTTGCGTCTCATTTAGTTTCACATATTTCCCATTTGGTTTGATGATGATTGAGCCAACTGATAGTGGAAAAGTCTAATTGGTAAAACGTAAAGAAGGTGATGGAAGAAAAGATGGAATTTTTATGACTAACAGAGGAGAGAGTAATAAGATTAAGTATTCTTGAAACCCTGTTCACACTACAGCTCTACATAACCAAATGAGAGATAGGGGATAGAGATGAATAAGAAATTGTTTCGATTTCATTATAAGAATGTTGAACAAAAGAATAAGATGTGGGAATGTAATGAATGAACACATCTGAATAGGAAAGGAAAGTCAAATGTAAATTGATGACAACAGAAATGAAAGAATGTAAACAATGCTGAACTAAATACCAAAGCTAGAAGTGCAAATAACTTAACTATTAAAAGGAAACCAAATGTCAAAATAACAGTCCTACATGAGCATTTATAACACCCTTTTCAAATTCTTACTAACGTCATTCCATGACAATGAATGGTTTGTAACATCTTTGGGTGTTCTTTTTACTGTATAAATCATTAAACTTGTATAAATGTTCTTTCTTGTTCCTTGATTTAGCTTTGGGTTTTTGTAATACCAGCGGCAATTGGTGTTTGTTTGGCAACATTTGGTATATGCAACAGTGCTCCCCCCACACCCCCATCGAGCAGTGCAGACACTGAGCATCAACCATTTCTGACAGGTCTTAAAATGGTAAGTTTGGAAATTAAAAAAGGGGGAAGGAAAAGTTTGAAGCAATATGAAACTGAACCTGTCACTGCTTTATGAAGATCATAATTGTACATGCTACCAGAACCCCCACCCCGCCTTTCTCCAAAGAGATCTAAATTTGATAATCTTGAAGCTTTGTATATAAGATATACAAGAAAAATCCTGTATTGTTCCTTTTTTTTGTCTTGCCTCTTGGACCCGGCAATGCTCTTGGGCCTTAACCCAAATACTCCTGGGTTATGTCACAGCTTGTTATTACGGGGGGGGGGGGGCATTATTGCCCCCGATATCTCAGCCATGGGTCACCCGATTGCCTCAAAATTTTGCACTAAAGAAAAAGATAGGTTGTAGTAATTATATCTCATGTATTTATTGTTTTTCAATTTTCTCATGTATTTCCTTGTTTTTCATCAAGCATTTTTAGATGCATTATGTGAGGGTGTATAAATATGTGTGTGTGGTAACTATTTACACTATTTCAAACACTGAAGATACTTAATAGAAAAGTATTTACATAAATTGAAAAAGCTCCTGATTTTCCATAGCGTAATTGTCGGTCATATCAAGAAAATGCGAAATTGTCGTGACATCACTGACGTGTGTTCGGTAAACGTAATTTGACACTTGCATGGTGGTAGGTCTGAGTGAGTGCCATAAATTTGGTATTTAAATGTGCGGGAACGATTAGTGAAAAAGTCATGAAATTTCGTTGTGAAATATTAAGGTGTTAAGAAGTACCGACAAAAATTTGACAGGTAGTATTAGGGTTAATGTAGAATTTTATTAAGTTCTTTTTCAAAAGTATTTGGGGCTTATTTTTGATCACAGCTTTTGGGAATCTGTCCTGTTGGTGATGTTTAAAGTATGAAAGTTATTAAAATGAATTTTCTCAACTATTTTTATTTCTTGACAGCTTGTAAAGAATCGTCATTTTTTAATTCTTTTCGTGACATTTGGAGGAGGCTTCGGTATTTTTAATGCCATTAGCACATTCCTGGAGCAAATTGTGTGCCCCATAGGATACAATGATGTAAGTATATGAATTAAATATAAGGATAGTTTTGAATACCACGGGAGCGTTTGAATGATCCGATAGTTCTTAAAATGACAGTGAGAGACCTAACTCTAATTCTCAATCAATACCAGAGAACGTTGTCAGATGGTAGTGGCTGCAGATCAATTTTGAGAATAGAGGGGGGGGGAAGGGGGCTACACAAGCATAGATCACAATTTGATGGCCATTATCTTGTTCTTGTATGTTTACATAAAGAAATAGGGGGCTGAAGCCCTTCATCCCCTCTGCAGTTCTGCGGCCTCCTTGAACTTTTCAGCTAACAAATACCAGGGGAGCCGTTTCATAAAGCTGTTCATAAGATAAGAGCGACTTTCAAAATGACTGGTAAACCTTTCTTATGCTCTAAATAAACACCAATGAACATTTAATGGTGAATATCATTTTCCACAAGAAATGATCACCAGTCGTTCTTGAAGTCGCTCTTAACTTACAAACAACTTTATGAAACACCCACCAGATGAAGTCTGTCCAACTTAAGGCTCAATTTAAGAACAGTCGTGGACATTTCATCATCATGTTTTGGAAACTTGGTATCTTCTATCGTGTTCATTATCTGTTGCAATGTCTTGTAAATGTTTGGATGTAGGTTCAATATTCATGAACTGAATAACTGACAGCATATTCATTTGATAATCTTGCAGAATTTTGCCGGTTTGGTAGGAGCTTTAATGATAGGTGTTGGTCTTCTTGGAGCAGTAGTAGCGGGTCTGATTGTTGACAAGACTAAGGCATTCACACCAGTCGTCAAGATTTGTAATGCAGTAGCCATTGTCTTTGTATTCATCTTGTCCATTGTAAGTATAAATTAGTTTTAAAAAGGGATCTTTATTTTGTAATGAAAACAATGATGATTTTAGTAATATAGGTAAAAATTAAAATGAGCATATGTAATTATGATAAAAATAAGTTTAATTACTTGACAGTGTAAGTGTAATCTTTCATTTTCATTTAGTATTTATGTATTTTATTCTAAGTATACCTGTATTAGACTTAATTACCTCTTTTGTAAAGCGCATAGAGATTCTGTAGAATACTATGCGCCATATAAGCATCTATTATTATTATTATTAAGAGAAAAACACATAAAGAACACTCAAACTTGATAAAGAATGGTCATTCTTTGTGGGCAATCTTAATGACCATGGTTCCTTTCATCTACGTATCAGGTTACAATATTGCAGGTTTCTAGGTCGGAGCACATTGCTATATTTGTTTGTATGTTTCTTCGCTTCTCACCTTGAGATGGTACTATATTTCTTGTGGAGTAATCATAATGTAGTTTGCAAACAAACAGCATAAATATGGATATATATGGCCAAGCCTATGCAAAATCAAACAACAATATGATATTGTTACATGCTGATTAGTTTCAAGAAAGAAAATTGAAAAATCCTGCTTGGTAATTTTTCAAGTGGTGGTTAATCCAAAGTGGTTGATTGAAGGTTTGAACCACTAATAAATATGGAAAATTATGTTTTTAAGGAGGTTGATATATGCAGAGCTGTCAGTTTGTAGTGATTTTTGTCTCACCTGCGAAGCAAAGTGAGACTATAGGCGCCGCTTTTCCGACGGCGATGGCGGCGGCGGCGTCAACATCAAATCTTAACCTGAGGTTAAGTTTTTGAAATGACGTCATAACTTAGAAAGTATATGGACCTAGTTAATAAAACTTGGCCATAAGGTTAATCAAGTATTACTGAACATCCTATTAGAGTTTCATGTCACATGACCAAGGTCAAAGGTCATTTAGGGTCAATGAACTTAGACCATGTTGGAGGAATCAACATCGAAATCTTAACCTGAGGTTAAGTTTTTGAAATGTCATCATAACTTAGAAAATATATGGACCTAGTTCATGAAACTTGGACATAAGGTTAATAAAGTATCACTGAACATCCTGCATGAGTTTCACGTCACATGACCAAGGTCAAAGGTCATTTAGGGTCAATGAACTTTGGCCGAATTGGGGATATCTATTGAATTACCATCATAACTTTGAAAGTTTATTGGTCTAGTTCATTAAACTTGGACATTAGAGTAATTAAGTATCACTGAACATCCTGTGCGCGTTTCAGGTCACATGACCAAGGTCAAAGGTCAATGAACTTTGGCCGAATTGGGTGTATCTGTTGAATTACCATCATAACTTTGAAAGTTTATGGATCTCATTCATGAAACTTGTACATAAGAGTAATCAAGTATCACTGAACATCCTGTGCGAGTTTCAGGTCACATGATCAAGGTCAAAGGTCATGTAAGGTCAATGAACTTTGGCCATGTTGGGTTTTTTGTTGAATAACCATCATATCTCTGTAAGTTTATTGGTCTAGTTCATAAAAAGTGGACATAAGAGTAACCATGTATCACTGAACATCTTGTGCGAGTTAGAGTAGTATTCAAAGTCAGCACTGCTGCTATATTGAACCGCGTGATGCAGGTGAGATGGCCAGAGGCATTCCACTTGTTAGTATTAAGTTTTGAAAAGTGAGAAGGATACCGATGGTTCATGCAGACTACTGATTTCTAAAGTTTCAGTTTTTTGTGTTGTCTTTGTTATTTCTTAAAACTAATTTTCTCACCAAAATACAGGTTTTCAGCTTTTAACATACTGAAGTATCATTGTTCATCATGATGGCAGCTTTGGTTGATATTCATAGTTATTAATCAGTGTCAGTTTTCCCACTGTTTCATAGTCCTCCTAAACCATATAACATAATTTGTAATCTTTGTTCTTTCAGTCTTCTAAGTTTGTGTATGCTGGTGCCGGAGTGTTGATTGGAGGTGTAGGCTTTGGTCTCTTTGGTCTAGCCCAATTCTCTATTGCTCTAGAGCTCGGGGTAGAGTGTTCCTATCCAGTAGCTGAGGGAACCAGTGCCTGTATCTTACAGGTCTCGGGGTAGGTTTACTTGTCCCAGATCAAATTCCAAAGTACTGTCCCTGTCAAACTATGGTAGCCGTATTCACCTCACAGTCACAGATATCACCCTCACCCCTCTCTGCTTGACCTGATTCAGTGCATCCTCCAGCTTCAAACCATCCCCAGCTCCCACTCTTGCTTCTTCAAAAGAATTTCAAATACTGATCCCATTTTAATCACATCAGTTTTGTGATGCATGAAAGAGGTAAATGATCACTTAATTCCTGATTCTGACATTGTGATTAGAAATTTAAGCCCTCCATATTTTTCATGTGAATTACCTTTTAACTTCTATGCATACGTTTTCATAATTTCTTTCAAGGATTGAAGAACATTATAGTATAAGGGACAATGCCGGTATGTGATGAACTATCTTATCAAGTGTCTACTTCTAACATTATTAATTTTAAAAATTGATTGTTGCAAATTTCTTCTCATATTTTTTAAATATCTTCTCAAATTTTTTTAAATTTCTTCTCATACAGTCAAGTACAGGGAATTATTCTCATCATTTTAGGTCAGGTCCTAGCCCAACCTGTCAACGTGGACTACCTTCCTGATCAAAAGTGTATTGACATGTCACTTCCGAATATCACATCAGCGCCACCTACTGGCAGCGCCTTTGCAACCTCCATGGTGCCCACAATGCCAGATGATGAGATACAAACAGTGCTTGATATGACAAGTGAGTACTTAACCAAATGAATTTTGATATACATATAATCGAAAGAACCTAGTTTGAATTATTCAATTGATATCCAAAATTGCCTTTACAAGAGAAGTAATAGTAATAGTAGTAGTAGTAATAGTAATAGAAGTAGTAGTAGCAGGGGGGGGCACTTGCACTGATGAATAGATACCATGTGTTACTATCGCCACAAGATAATGCATGTTACATACGTTACATCATTTAAGGTTGTCAAATCACTAAAATAATGAAAAAGGCATCTTTTTCGCTCGGAAAGCTACGTGTTTAGTGTCAAATTTGCGAGGGTATAAAAAAGAGTAAAAATGTTTTCAAAGGATGTACTTTTTGCCCCAACAGTCAACATTACGTATTTAGAGTCTGATTTGGGCATGGTGTGGGAGGCGGGCCGTACTAGACCCAATGTCTGACATTGATGCAAGTAAAGGTAAAACTGACAAGCGAACAGTCTGTGACATAAAACAATTAAAATATTGCTTTACTTGTTTAAGGATTCAATTCAAAGAATACTTGCAAAGGGTATAGTTTTGCTTCCAATACTTGTTAAGGGTAGGGTTTCACACATCAATGCTTGTTAAGGGATGCATTTTCAGAATATGGAAAATACTTTATTTAGGGTGCTTTTTGAGACCCCATGGTCTCGCATGGTATCCACTCGTCAATGGAAATGGCCCCCCTCGGAGTAGCAGTAGTGATAATAGTCGTAATAGTGGTAGTAGTAGTAGTGGTAGTAGCAGTAGTACATGTAGCAGTAGCAGTAGCAGTAGTAGTAGTAGTAGTAGTAGTAGTAGTAGTAGTAGTAGTAGTAGTAGTAGTAGTAGTAGTAGTAGTAGTAGTAGTAATAGTAGTAGTAGAAGTAGCTAGTAGTAGTACTAGTAGTAGTAGGAGTAGTAGTAGTGGTGGTAGTGGTAGTAGTAGTGGTAGTAGTAGTAGTAGTAGTAGTAGTAGTAGTAGTAGTAGTAGTAGTGTAGTAGTTGTAGTCAGAAGTAGTAGTAGTAGTAGTAGTAGTAGTCCTTGTAGTCAGCAGTAGTAGTCGTTGTAGTCAGTAGAAGTAGTAGTAGTAGTAGTAGTAGATAGTAGATACTAGTAGTAGTAAGCTATTAAAGTAGACTTTATTGAATAAATTCAGCACAAGGATACACATGTTTACCTAGCACAAGGTTAGTGCTTTTTCCATAACTACAAAGCAAATACACATCTTTGCAGGATTGAACATTATTTGATAAAATACAATCTGTTTCTTTTATAATACAGTTCCTTTGTTTGTATATGCTGGATATGGCATGATCATTACAGCGATCCTGATCCTCTTCTTCCGAACGCGATATTTGAGGCTCGAAGCAGAAAAATCGAAACGAGACCCATTTAACGATTCCTCGTGACTGGAGAAAGAAGAAAATAAATCAACAAATATTTTGACCAGAGGATTAAATCTACCTCCTCGGCTCAAGTGATTTGATATGCTTAATGTAGAATGATAATAAGATCCTTTGAATGTGAATTAGAGAGTATATTTTTCATGAATTTATTTCAATATACGTAGTTACTGATAATCAGTCAACCATGTTATAACATTGGAATATTCTAACATTAAATGTTTGGTAATGAAATGAGGTATAGCAAAACCAACACTAAATGCCCCCTAAAAATAATAATGATAAAAAATTCACTGTGTCAGACTGGAATAGCATCAGTGTCTTGCATGATCATACAATGCGAATATTTAGGTTAAATATAACAGAATAAATGATAGAGTAAACTATTATCGGTTGTCTTGCGAAGCGGTTGAAACTGTAGAGAGTCACGAAGTTTCAATTGCTGCTGCTCGACTTTGTCAAGTGATGGAGACCTTGGTGCGAGGGCGAATGTTATAGCGTGTAAAGAATAAATGATGTACAAATGAATTTTAAGACGCGGGTTTCAAAGCCTGATGCCTCACCGGCTAAGATGGATGTCCACTGATAACATGTTGACTAGAGGTCTTTGAATTCCTTCAAGAATCAAGATTTTGCGCTTGTCAAGATCTACCACCAGACCTATTAGAGATTGCCTTCCTTAAGGGCGGCTTTTTGAGAGCCATCATTAATGTATGTCCCACATGTGCTTTGATGTGTTGGTGATTTCAGTGTACTGTTTTCAGATATTTTTCATTGATTTATAATGTTTGCCGTACTGTAATGGTACATTAACAATGCACCTTGATTTTTGAAGAATTTTCCTTAAAGGAGAATAAAACCTTCGGAACAAGATAGCTTGTGTGAAAACAGAAATATCCAAGAAACAGACCAACGTAAGTTTGAGAAAAATCGGACAAATAATGAAAAAGTTATGATCATTTGAATATTGCGATCACTAATGCTATGGAGATCCTCACATTGGCAATGCAACAAAGATGTGTGATGTCATTTGTGAACAACCCTCCCCATTACTTTAGTACATATTTCACTTAAACTGCCTCTTTTATCACATCTATCAGTACATCATGTGATCTTTTTGTAGGAGGTCATGTAATACAGATGTTTAAAAAAGACATCATGGATAAATAGCTTGTATCACCATAAGAAAAAGCAAAAAGAAACATTTTGGGGGTATTTTATAGTCCATCAAAGGGAAAGTTGTTCACATGTGACATCACACATCCTTGTCGCATTGCCAATGGGAGAATCTCCATAGCATTACTGATGGCAATATTCAAATGCTCATAACTTTCTCATTATTTGTCTGATTTTTCTTAAACTTTTTTTGTTCGTATTCTTTAATTTTTCTGTTTCGGCACAAGCCTAATTGTTCCAAAGGTTTAAATCACTGCAACAACATGAATACATTGGATTGTTTGTTTTTTCCTCTTTCCCTTTCTTTTAATACGTGTATATATATTGATATTGAAATATTTTTCCTCTGCTCTTTCATCATGGGCAATTTGGAAGTTTCATTAGAAATTACTTTTTTATTATAAAGTTGAATATATATTATAAGCATTAAAAAATTATTTATATATCCAGCATAATGAAATTATATTGAGAATTAATGAATCTCTCTTATATATTGGAAAAAATAAAGTATTTAATGAAGGCACTGACAGTTTGCCCCTTGCCTATTTGTCATTATAAAAAAAAAAGGTTTACAAAAAAAGACTCTTGCCTCTGAATCAATTATTCTCATTGAAGTTATACATATATGCATATTTAATTATGCACTTTTGTGATGTCTAGGACTAGACTATTATGAATTATGATAAAATGCATCACAAAAGGTTATAATTAATAATAGCTTGAGAACATTCCTTTTTTCATTATTAACTGTGATACCTTATAAATGTTATCCTTCATTTGGATACAATTTACCTTGGGAAACATAAATTATATTTATGTGCATTTATAAATTTCTGTGGCGATTCTGAAATCTTGTGCTAGTTGTTTTTATGTTGTACTACCTTGAGAGGTAATGTTATTCTTGGTTTGACAATTGTTTCATGTAAGTTGAGTTCTACAGAAATGATGACTGCTATATTGACTTGAATTTCCATATGATTTTCATGCTGTCAATAGTGATATATGTATATGTATATATGTGAACTTCTGAAGCCATGAATCACGCGATTATCTAGGTTTATACATGTATTTGTTATTTCTAATTCATATATACATGGATTTTATAGATCCTACAAGTTGGCTTTCATTTGTAAAGTATGACAATATTTTTATTTCTTGATTACAACAAACTGATGTGACTGTTTTTCAGTAATGTAAAGCAAGTTGATTTTTGTTCATATACTAGTTATAAACATTTACCCATTGTATGATATAACATCACAATATATAGGAAAAAAAACCTTTGAAGATAAACATTGTAAAATATGTGTGCTAACTAGCCACGAGGTAGTCTATAACAGGTAATTATGAAACCATGGTTAGCTCATGGCCTCTTACATTATTTTTGTAACTACAAAGTTTTCGATAACGAAATAAGGTTCCTTGTTCCGAAGGTTCGTTAATCCGAAAACGAAATAAGGTTCGTTGTTCCGAAGGTTCGTTAGTCCGAAAACAAAATAAGGTTAGGTAATCATTTAGTTTTCAGACTAACGAACCTTCGGAATTACGAACCTCACTTAGTTTTCGGACTAACGAACCTTCAGAATTGCAAACCTCATTTCGTTTTTGGACTAAAGAACCTTCGGAATTACGAACCTTCGGAAATAGGAACCTTCGGAATAACGAACCTTCGGAATATCCCAACCTTCGGAATAACGAAGCTTCGGAATTACGAATGTATGCGCTGTAGGATAGCAAAACAAAAACAAAAATGAATAAATGTGATGCAAGATGACCCTGGTGATGATTTTTCACATGCTTTGAAAAGCTATATATCAACTACCACTGCAAGTTAGGTGTCATGTTTTGTAAACTATCCAGATAAAATAGGCCTTATATTTTGTTCTTCAATCAATGTCTTTCATGGTAATGTTTTTTTTTCAGGAATTAATGATGCAATGATCACATTCACTCAGGTTTTGATCGAGATAAAAAGCTTTCAGTGCTTTTTAGTATGCATTGATTAGCTGAGATGAAAGATGTATTGCTTTTTACAACATTAAACCAGTTAAAAGTTTGATTAAATTATGATATTTGATCAGGTATTGATCCCTTTTTTAGTATTTATAAGTTCTTCATAATTCTTATGATTTAATAATAATAATTGTACAGTTTGTATTGTGCAATTGCCCATTTGTACTCAACTGCCCATTACAACACAGTACTTAAAAAGTTAAATAGTTAACAAGTAAACAAAATGTATGATTAAGTTATACACTGTATACTTAATGATATTCAGTACTTTTTCATAATACTTAATTTATGCATTTATGTCTTTCTCTACAATATTGAATATGTGTATTAATTCATTGCATGTATGAAATAAGAATTGTTTATATACATTTATGGTTGAAACAGTATGTTGAATGATAGTACGGTCATGATCAGTTTTTATCTTTCAGAGTTGATAGTATTCAGTACTTTATTGACTATTTAATTTATATACATATGACTTTCTGCATGTGAATTAATCATATTAAGTGTAATTAAATAAAATTGTTTATACATTTAAAATCATTAAAAGGATTTGTTGGTTTATGACATTCAGTCCGGTGTTGATGATGGATGATAGTATTCAATATTTTCTTTGTAAATTTGATCACGTTTATATGATTATAGTTTAAGACCTAAAAATGGAACATTACAGTTCTTGTGATAATAATAATAGTTCTTGTGATCATGAAAATGAATCGCGAAATCATATTTCTCATATACTGTTACTTTTAAGCAAAGTTTAACAGTTAAGAAAATTATTTAAAAAAAGAAGATATAGGCCAATATCTCACTAATTAATTTGTAAACCCGATGTGAAAAGAATTTCCTACAAAGGACAATGTATTCAATTTAATTAATGCTTGACCGAAGGGTGAGCTGATTTGGCGATTTAAGTGGGATATTCTCAGCAATATTACTAAGCAGTTAGTACCAATATAAGGCTCGAGCATCTCGAGCTGAAATTAAGTGATATGCCAATTTCGAAAGAATACCTCACTGAATTTGCCTGTCAAATAATCTTTTTGAAAGAATAAACAGAATGCCTATCCTTTTCAACTTGAACCCCCGCCTCCCAAAAGAAAAATGAAAACTAGAATCGCGAGCAAAATAACTTGTGCATATTGACTCTAAATAAAGCTCCATGTTATCCTTGAGAGCAGATTATCTCCCTTAACCAGGGAATGCGAAGTGCGAGCGAAATGTTTAACCTGATTTTATTCTCGATTTTTTTTTCAAATTACCCCCTACCTTTTTTTATTCACGTGTCTTTTCATTCTTATCTCGCCTCTATTCTTTTCTATTCTTCATTTTTTCTTCTATACGTAGCGCGAAGCCCGCGACGGTAGGAGTCCTGGGAACAAAGACTCGGCAGCTCCAAAATTGTGCTATTTCCGGAGGTTACTTTATAAAAAAGTAACTCATAAAATTTCCAAGTTAATCTCAGAATAATTTTTGGTAAAAGATATAAGATCAGGCAACAGGGAAAGTGTTTTTCCGGATAAAATGGGAAATGAGGGGTATAAGAAAGAAAAATGATGAAATGTGAGCGAGCTTGAAAAGTTTCACACATTTTCAGTCTTAAATCCAATGTTTCAATATTTTTGTGTTTCCAGAATTTTCACTACCAAGTATATCTACTCGGTATATCTACATTATGAATGGTAATAAGCACTGTCTGACAAAAACATGGCTATGGGAAGCATGGGTGCTAAATTACCGCCAAGATTTTCTGGATATTGGGTTATAATGCTATGATGTAGAGATGTGAGCCAAATTCCCTTCATTTTGTGGACAAAAATTATTTTGTTGTTGCTTTTCAATTTTTTTCTGACCAAAATTGCATTGGGAGTTTGAAGTTTTGCGTATTGTTCTTAGTCAAAATTATTCTTTCTTGCTATTCTTTTCATGCAGGTTTCAATATTGATTTTCTAGTTTGAGTATACTCGTTATTTTATCTTTCTTTCCTTCGTTCCTTTTTTCTTTAACTTTCTTTATTGTTTCTTCTTTCTTGCTTGCTTTCATTCGGTCTTTCCCTTTTTGTTTTTAGGGGGATGGTCCCCTCCACCTGAAATTTAGAGGGGGGTGGGTACTTTTCCCAGGCCGCCTTTAGTTGAATGTGATATTTTTATCTGAATATTATGTAAAAAACTAGAACAGAATTTGATGTTTTGATTCTTGAGAATCCGTGTCTATTATGTGACTGAGGCTCAACTGAAGTTGTGAGTCAAAATAGCAACTATTATGCCACTTGTAGCAATTTATTGTTTCTATATAGTTTCTTTAATACCACCAATCAAAATAAGTCATTTTTATCAGTATAATATAATAGATCAAGGGTCTATCACATTGCTCCTCTCCCCTCCGTGAACCACATACTAGCTGTGATTGCATTCGTGTTGGAAAACGTCACATTTATTTCAGTTTGACATCTCCCCCTTTTTATCTCACTCTCTATCTCTATATCTCTCTCTCTCTCTCTCTTCTCCATCCCTCCATGTTTTTCCATACACAGTGCGTATAAAAAAAGTTTACACTTTGAAAAAGCCCAGGGAATTAAAAAATATACAACATGTGGGTAATATTTTCACGTACAATCTTGGGCTTGGGTCTCATCTATCCAATGAAAGTAAAAGCTTTGAAAGAATTTTACACTTGAGTGAGCACTGTCCATTTTTGTAAAACTCGCAGAAATCTGTTTGCGCAGAAATGCTTGTTTTTACGCTGTGTCAAGGGGAAAGTGCGTAATTAAACTTACCCTGCGAAATTTTTCTTATACATTTCCCTTACAATTTAGTCAATTGAAATAAAACGGATACATTCAAGCATTTTGTAACAATTTTGCCACCCAAAATGAAATTTCAACACTTAGTAAGCACAACCTTTACCCTTTTTGTGCGAGCTGGATAATTGAATCTGAACAAAAGTTTATATCATATATCTCCAGCATTTTTCACTTTTTTTCATCATTTAAAGTGGGTTTACATTTCATTTTTCATTTAATGTTTCTCCACACCTTTTCCAATCTTGACAATGATTAACAAAATAAAAATCAAGCCTAAGCCATTTCATGTAAATCACATGCAGCTCCGTGTAAAGCAAATATCGTCACGATGGCCTCGGTGTGTGGGGGAGTGGGGTGGGGTGCAATGCACTATTCGAAGTGTTTTGGGAAAGGAAACAAGTTAAAAAGGTAAAAGATATCTTCAAATCAATTTTAGTAGCTAAATTCCACGTGTTCTTCATGATTAAGATCTACTTTTATTCGCATAACTATTTCGAAGTTCTGCGCAAATCATTTTTCACTAACTTTTTAAAAGTAAGTGGTGCTCACTCAAGCGTAAATATTTCTCGACAGTTATATCGTCATTTGCTTAAATGGATCTGTACCATTGTTAAAATGTGGAAAAATCTTCAGGGTATTACAAATGAATAATTTGACAGGATTTTTTCAAAGTGTAAACTTTTTTTGATACGCATGTATGTTGACTGTTATGAATGGCCATACACTGTAAAAATTGCGGTGTTAAAACTGACACCAATTGGTGTTAATAGAGGACCACACCCTGAGGTGTTAAAATTACACCCTATATAGAGATTAAACATAACACCAAATAGTGTAAATGTAAACAAAAGGTGTTGTAATAACACCTATAGGTTTAAGACTAACACCACCAATTTAACACCGGTGTAAGATAACTGGTGTGGTCCTCTATGTACACCGGTTAACACCACAGTTTTTGCTGTGTATGAAATAATATGGTTCTATTAGTTTATGAATCCCATGGATAGACAATAAAAAAAATCAACACTCTTTAATGAATAATCAGTGTCGTCAAAACGACAATTCTAATATTGAAGAGAACTAAATGGTTTAATATTGCCATGATTAAAATGCAATGTAAGATTTGACACAAAGTACGATTTGTATTATCATCATTATAGTCATATTATTTTGGGTGGGGGCTCCAGCTCCCATAAAATGCTAAAGCAGAGAGAGTACGTTTATAAATATAATGAATATTTGACAGATAAATATGGATATTCTAATTTTAGAAACTCATTGTAAGGTTTCAATGTAAACAATTATCAAATTGAGATGTAATCTTTCTCCAAACATAGCCTTCTTACTATACTACTGCTGCCATTTAAACGATTAAAGGTCATGTCCCTCCCCAGAAAAATGTTGATTTGAAGAAATGTAGAAAAATCAAACAAGCATTATGATGAGAATTTCATCTAAATCGGATATAAAATAAGAAACTTATAACATTTTGAATTATCACCTGTTAAAACAGTGATATGCCCAATTCAGTGACATGCAAATGAGACAGTCAATGATGTCCTTCACTCACTATTTCTTTTTTGTTTTATTGTTTGAATTATACAATATTTCGTTTTTACATATTTGACAATATATGGACCAACTTGAATGAACCATAATAGTATTAAACAATACTTATTACACATGTTCAGGAAGAAATTACTCATTGTTTCACTTGACAATGAGGAGAAAATTAGACTTATTTCATTTTTCTTAATAAAATACGAAGAAAATAGTGAGTGGATGACGTCATCAGTCTCTCATCAGCATACCGACCAGGATGTGCATATAACTGTTTGTTTGAAAGTTGATTTGAATAAAAAGAGAAATATCCAACAAGCATAATATTAAAATTTCATCAAAATCTGATGCAAAATAAGAAAGTTATGACATTTGTAATTTCGCTTAATTTTACAAAACATCCCAGTAGGCATGAGGGAGCTGATGACACCACTCACTCGCTATTCATTTTGTATTTTGATATATACAGTGCGTATCAAAAAAAAGTTTACACTTACAAAAAAATCCTGTAAAATTATTCATTTGTAATATCCTGAAGATTTTTCCATATTTTAACGTTGGTACAGTTCCATTTAAGCAAATGACGATATAACTGTCGAAAAATATTTCCGCTTGAGTGAGCACCACTTACTTTTGAAAAAGTTAGTGAAAAATGATTTGCGCAGATCTTCGAAATAGTTATGCGAATAAAAATAGACCTTAATCATGAAAAACATGTTGAACTTAGCTAATAAAAGTGATTTGAAGATATCTTTAACTTTTTAACTTGTTACATTGCCCAAAACACTTCGAAGAGTGCATTGCGCCCCACCCCCCTCCCCCTCACACCAAGACCATCGTGATGGTATTTGCTTTGCACTGGGCTGTGATCCACATGAAATGGCTTAGGCCTGATTTCCATTTTGTTTATCATTGTCAAGCCTGGGAAAAGTCTGGAGAAGCAAGTATTAAATGAAAAATGAAATGTAAACCCACATTAAATGATAAAAACTTAGTGAAACAAATGCTGGAGATGTCTGATATAAACTTTTGGTCAGATTTAGTTATGTCCTCAGATCCAGCTGGCACAAAAAGGGTAAAGGTTGTGCTTAATAAGTGCTGAGATTTCAATTTTGGTGGCAAAATTGGTTTAAAATGCTTTAATGTATACGTTTTATTTCAATTGACTAATAGTGCAAGGGAAATGTATGAGAAATGTTTCGCAGGATAAGTTTGATTTCGCCCTTTCCCCTCGACACAGCGTGAAAACGGGCATTTCTGCGCAAACAGATTTCTGCGAGCTTTACAAAAATGGACAGTACTCACTCAAGTGTAACATTCTGTCAAAACTTTTACTTTCATATTATAGATGAGACCCAAACCCAGGAATATATGAGAAAAAATTACCTACATGTTGTATATTTTTTCATTCCCAGGGCTTTTTCAAAGTGTAAACTTTTTTTTGATACGCACTGTATGATATGAAATATTCTAAGTTCCTCCTCAATTTCCTGAGAAACAGTTTCATTTCTCCCTGAATATGATTTACCATTGTTTAATATTAATGGTTCAGTCATGCTGATCCATTGTCATATCTGTAAAAATGAAGTAATGTACAAATCAAACAATGAATTAAAAATGAATAGTATATTTTTTATAGTATATAAGGGACATCATCGATTCTTATTTTTCATGTGACTAAAATGTGCATATATGCGAAAAATAAGCGAAACTTTAAATGTCATAACTTTCTTATCTTATACATCCGATTTTGATGAAAAGTTTCAGCATTATGCTTGTCTGATTTTTCTCTATTGATTCAAATCAGCATTCTTCTTAGGTGGACTTGACCTTTAAACGAAAGACGAAAAAGTGAAAAGCATAATAAATTGCCAGTGAGTACACAGCCGTATTACAACGGGCGTGGAGGAATGTTGAGTGAACTCTGTTGTGGGATGACGACGTGGCCGACATCAGCGTCTTGACACCACACACCAATATAATCGATGTCAAACACCGATTCATCGTTGGGAAGGACCAGTTCGATATCGCCACCTGAATACGAGCTCAGAGGAGATCTGAATGTGAAGATAGAAAGGACAGGGAAGGTTATAGTGCCGAGGAATATGCCTCAGGCAGTGGCGATTGTAATTTTTTTTTCATTTATTCTTTTCTTTTTTTTTCTAAGGGATGGGGTTGATGTTTCTTTCCTGCCCCTCATGTCATCATATCCCCCTTTGACATCTTTATTGTTCTACATGTATATTCTTTCCCTATCCTTTTAATTGTCGTTTTCAATCTTTTCGTTTCCACCATAGATATAATAGTTTTAATTCTATTTTTATCTTATGCGATCTGCTTTCCTAACATTCTCCCCATGTCACCAAAATGTATCCTTAACATCTGTGTGATATTATACCCCCTGCCCAATATCTGTTAAATTCCCATGAGTATCAGTCTACACAGACTAAAATCAAATCTAAATACCGAAGCCTTCGAAATAAAAATAGCATTGTACAATAATTTTTTCTTACGTATTTCCGTTCTCATCCGGAACATTATGTCCACTGCTAGATGGCACTGGACCATTTCCTGACCAAAACTGTGCACCTGCATGATTATAAAATATAATGAAATCAGTTTCCATGGGAATTGTTATGAAGAATTTTTTTTTTTAATGTAAAATAATCAAATATTTCTAAACCTTCAGCATCATCAACGTGCGTCGTTTGTAATTGTTATTTGAACTAGTTGCACCGTTCGACGAAAATGTTTCTAAATAATAATATAGATATGTTTTTCTGATTTGCATGTACTGTATATAGCCTATCATGGCGTTTGATAGTAGCAGTAGTCTAATGGCAAGGTTACCAACTATATCCTCAAAGCTAATAGGTCAAAGGTCATTAGAAGCATAGTGCACTAAGATAAACAGATTCAAATTTGATCAGAAGTTTATCAAAGTGACACTTAATGAACATTTATATTTAAAACATTAGATTAGAAAAAATGTGGTCGAAATGAATTATAGATTTTAATTGTTTAAATAACAAAAAATAATATTAAACTTTTATCAAAGTGATGTCAATTTATTTTTTATATACTCATCATTTTAACGGCGACTTGAAAACTGCATGCCACTTTTGTTTATTCCCAAATGAGTAAAACCTTTGTAGAACATGGGACCATTTCATAAAGCTGTTTGTAAGTTTTAAGAGTGACTTTAAAAACGACTGGTGATCATTTTTTGTGGTAAATGATATTCACCATTAAAATGTTCCTTGGTGATTATACGTATAGCTCATAAAAAGCATCACCAGTCTTAACTTACGAATAGCTCTATAAAACACCCAGCAGGTCTCAATTTGAGTCTCCATATTGAAGATCTATCTTCAGAAATGTTCATGCGTGATATCGTGATACAGATGAAGGGGAAAAAAAATCTGTATGTGCCTTCCCCCGCCCCCATCATGGCACCAGTTAACCTTGTCCAAAAGGCTGCTTGGATACTACACTGTCAGCGAGTATTCAATAAAAGTATAGGCCTACGGATATTTTTAATGAGCAAATTTAGCATAGACAAACCAGAACAAGATCCATCGTAATTGAATCCTTCAAATCTTATCCTTTGATCGTTAACAATGACGACAGAGGAAGCAGAAAGTCCGAATGTTCCAGAGAGTTGACCGAGGTTTGTCTCCGCTGGAGGAGTAAAAGTACTAGGCACGGTGATTTCGTCAAACGAAGCCTTAATGAAAACAAAAAGAAAAACAGGACATGAGTTCGGAAATACATCCCATTTTGTTTAGGAATTAATTTGGGGACCATGTTCCTGTCGTTCCACGCACTTGCGTAATTTACGAACAGTTTTGTGAAACTTTCCAATAGTTTCCGAAACTATAAATGGAAATGGAGAAGAGAAAAGTATTTTCCATTAAAATTATGAATTATGTGAATTTCACTAACAACTCATGCTTACGCTTACAGAATACTTAGTATTTGTTAAAAATTTATTGTCCAAGGAGTTTTAATACTTTCCTTTGTTTGAACATATACAAAGAATATATATATATATATATATATATATATATATATATATATATATATACAAAGAATATATATATCATTAGTTCCCTTAGTATATGTTTCTTGATTATAATCATGTTGAAGCAATAGCGTAATAGGCAACAATTTTGAGGGGGACGAAGTCTGGCGTATCGGGAAAAAGTTATAAAAATTTTGTGAAAGATTTTGACATAATATTCATTAAATAATGTATTTCATCCTTCTCTCTTTCCTTTTATTTCATTTTCTCTTTTTTCTTGGTGGTGATTTTTTTTTAAAGCAGGATACGTTATGAGCAAACTGTTTTCTAAACTTGTGCTCGGTATGTGTTAGAAATTCGGATACAACAAATTAAACTGAAGAAATGAAATTCATAGATATTTGGGGAATATGTACACCCAAAGCAGCAAGTGTGAAGACCACAATGTCAGAATCGTGAACTTCAGTATAGATTCCTCGGTTGTAGGACTCGGTATACTCACACTGACTAGTTTACACCAGACAGAAATCCATTTCAGATCTGTGACCAAATCCCCACTTGGTAGATCTAGGTCCCCCAGAGTTTCATCATTCATCGCAACGTTATAAGTGAAACTATGAACACAGAAACCATCAATAATGACAATTGTATTTTTGAAAATTAATAAATATCGACTAAAACAGAATGTTGTATAACTACGTTCTTAACATTTTTTATAGACCTTATTATATATCCCATTTTGTTGCATATAATTTTAGTGGACGATTTTTTTTCCCAGTAAATTGTAATCGATTTTTTTTTTCAAAGAGAGAACATATAGAGAAAGTGAAGTATTGTAAACATTTGGTAAAATTAGAGGGCATTTTTGTTTACCTCTCATAGAAGGGCGTCACTCTAATAGCAAGTTGATTGAACAAATCACCCCGGGATAGCACCCCACCCCCCCCCCCCCTGAGAAGAACGATTGAAGAGAAATTATCAGGCGCGGTAGTAGACTAAAATTTGAACGGAATTTGGGGGGCTTGAGAAACGATCGATGTTAGTTTTATTCAAACAATGGAAATGGCCTATCGTGGATGGAAGGCTACAATGATCTGACCAAGCAGCTAGTCCCCCGCTCTTGGTACTCAAAATGTCTATAATATTATAACCATTTCACCTACATACCCATCAGGCCCCGATTGGTCTTTTATATGTAGATGAAGGTATATTATTTCACTGCACGATAAGGGGGGGGGGTGCAATATTTTTATTAAGAAAGAAACCCGCGTTGTTACTCTTTTCCAGGCGATGCGGGAGTAATCAAAGTGGACGAGCGAAAAATTCCTGCTTCCAAGAAGGACATTTTCAAATACCAGAGACTTTTAAGGTAATATAAGGTATAATAAAATGCGACAGGGAATTCAATGGTGCCAACTCCCTTTAATGTGGTGACAGGGAATAAAATTATTGATACATATTTGTAAATTTCATGTGCAAAACGTTTGCCAATTGAAGGCTTTCAATTGGCAAACGTTTTGCACATGAAATTTACAAATATGTATCAAAAATAATAATAATTATATTTGCTTATATAGCGCTTAATACTTACTTTGTCAGAAGTCTCTATAAGCGCTCTACAGTATATGCAGCATAATTACCCTGTTCAACTGTTACGCGCGCTGCGTTTTAAGGAATAAATTCCTGCCAGGTACCCATTTACCTCACCTGGGTTGAGTGCAGCACATTGTGGATCAATTTCTTGCTGAAGTAAATTACACCATGGATGGGATTCGAACTCAGGACCCTCTGTTTCAGAGTCCGGAGACTAATCCACTGGGCCACAACGCTTCACACACTATCAATACAAAAGAGTCAAGAAATTACAACAAAAACATGGATTGAGACCAATATCACCACCCGAAATTTTGATAAACACATACCGGTAAATTGATTCACCGTCATTCGAAGGTGCATTGCCGTTCTTTCCTATCCATACGTGTGTATCTGCAAAGTAACATAAAAACTTTAAAAGCGTTTTCTTTTTTTTAATCTATTCATCGGAGTAACGCAGTAGTCGGGGGAGGGGGTGATTTCTCAATTTCACTTTTTGGCTTCGGTCGGTGACTTATCTCTCTCGGGGAACATTTATTCCGGGTAAATCCATGGGCCTGGAAGCTGGAGTGTGGGGGTGCTGAAGCACCATACGCAGCACACCCCCCCCCCTCTTTCTCTTTCTCATCGCAATGAAATACATCAAACTTAAACTTTGTACTATATTGGCTAAAGTAATTATTATGAGAGACCGACATCATTTGCTATTTACAGTACCTCATCACCATGTGTAATTTACAGAATAAACTCTGCATGGATACTACAATACCCCTTGTATTATTTGATATTCAATCATTAATTGGGTAAAATGAAAGAGGGGGGGGGGTAAACATAAACATTATTACCTGGCCCCTTTCCATCGTAATCGAAATTGGTAATTCTGATTGTGTCATCATCTACAGCATACACGTTTCCTCCTACTATATGAGATCCACCAGATGGAAACTCCCCGATCAATTTACCATTGTATTGCTGCGCCCCTGTGTTGACAAAGCCTGTAAAGCAAAACAAAAATAAAATAAAATACAGTAGGCATACTTCCACACTCTTAAAGAAATCTTATCAATCTAAAACAACCTAATCATACAATTTTTTGGGTTCCTGTTTTATTATATTTTGTTTTAAATTTCACGATTATTTGCTCCTGCAACAATATTGCTCCTACAGAAAATCAACACTCCACATCGATAAGAAGCCATTTCCAATGAAATTTAACAACAGACGGTTGTTTTCCAACTTTTAAAGCAAAAGAGGATAATGCATATCTTATGTATGATTTATTATGTAATTTTTTTATTTGAATGTGATTGTGTGAAATTTGATTAATTGTATGGAAGCAAATCCTCCTAGAGGAAAACAAAATCATGGTTATTGTTTCGCTCAATTCAAGTTCAGGTGTGATTTGTATAGATAAGAATGTTAAATGATATCCAATAATATCCTTATACATTCCTATTTTAACGTGATAGCAATATTTCCACGATTTTTTCTGATTTTTTTCATATGTCATGTCCAACCATAGGCGGCGGAAGCGGGGGGGGGGACGTGTCCCCCCTAAATTTGAGGAGGGGGGGGGACGGTCCCCCTAAATTTGTAGTTGATTTTTTTTTTTTTTTTTTTTTTTGCTTGTCAATTTATTTTCCTACGCGTCCCCCCTAAAATTTTTAGGTTGAGAACCTTTTTTTTTTTTTTTTTGCTTGTCAAATGTTGTTCTTGGGTTGTCCCCTCCTAAAATTTTTGGCTTCCGCCGCCAATGTGTCCAACCATATACCTTGTAGAAATCTTACTGATATATTGTTCCCTCTTTTTAAATCATACGATATAGGACAAACAAAATTCATATTATCGACCAAGAATAACAGATGAGAGCTCAATTATTTTTCGAAAATTTCGATTTGTAGATCGCTTGGAGATTTTCAGAATACTATAAACCTTGAAAATATGGACACATATTTCGATCTTGTGATTACTATCTTTTTGATTATGGCATAATGCTGACCAGTGGCGTACCGTGAGTCACGGCATTGGGGGGGGGGCACCAGCAAAAATTTTGAGTCACCTAGTGAGCGCGCCAAGCCCGCTCAGTTGCTAGGTGTGCTGACCTTATAGAGATATTTTAAGGACAGTGTCATTAAACGAATATGTATGTCACTGATCACATAATGCGAGCGCGAAGCGCGAGCTGAAAATTTTTGATATTCAGACCTAAAAAAGGACATTATAAGCAAATTTTTGTAATCATGATATGTACCTGTCTCGCTAAACAAACAATGCGAGCGCGAAGCGCGAGCTGAAATTTTTGTATATATTGACCCCAAACGGACATTTTAAGGACTATATTTTAGGAATCTATTAAGAGTATACATATCTCACCATAGTTATCTAATGCGAGTGCCAAGCGCTTGCTGTTTTTTTTTTAGAATTATATGCATCCAAACACATAAAGCACTTGTAGTAATTGTAATCATGATTAACATCCGCATCTCACTAATCAAATATTGCGAGCGCGAAGCGTGAGCTGAAAATCTAGGAAATGAAGAGGGACACTTTAAGGCTTGTTTGTAGGAATTCACGAAGACCATACGTATTTCACTAACCAAATGAAGCGAGCGCGAAGCGCGAGCTGAAAAATTTGTACATATTGACCCAAACATGGATATTTTAAGGACTATTTTTTAAAAGAATCCATTAAGAGTACACATATCTCACCATAGTCATCTAATGCGAGTGCCAAGCGCATGCTGATTTATTTAGAATTACACCTAGAAAAATCATTTTTGTAGTCATTGTAGTCATGATTATCATACGCATCTCACTATATTGCGAGCGCGAAGCGCGAGCTGAAAGATTAGGAAATTCACACCTGAAGAGGGGCATTCTCAGGCTTGTTTGTAGGAATTCACGTAGACCATGCGTATTTCCTAACCAAACGATGCGAGCGCAAGCTGAAATTTTTTATATTCAGATTAGAAAAAGGGACATTTTAAGGACTGATTTCAGGAATTCATAACTGAAGAGCAGACATATCTCACTAATCTGCTAATGCGAACGTAAGCGCGGACGGGAAATGTTTTACATTAAGACCTATTATTATATGTCACTACATAAAACAATAATAATTCGAAGTGCGAGGAAATATATTTGGTGTATATTGACTTGAAATAGGGAGGTTTTAGTACAACAGGATTATATATCTCGTTAAACAGACAATGCGAGCATCAGGAATTCAAGACAAAGGCCCTGCATGAGCAAATTATGTTTAATAAAATTATGATATTTTTTATTGTTATGTAATATAACATTACATAAGTATAATATAATATAACATAACTAACAATAATTTCTTCCTTCCCACTACGTTTCTCTCAGTTTCTCCCTCTTTTTCTCTTCCCCTTTTTTTGCCAGCCAATGGGGGGGGGGGGGCACGTGCCCCCATGCCCCCCCCCCCGTAGTTACTTGCTGACACCTCTTGTAGGCAATCCTTGATTAACTGTGAAAATAATTTGAGGAATTCGACAGATGTTTCATAAATACCGGAATCAAAATAAAAGAAAATCGATGATATTTCTGAAAACAAATCGCATAGCATCAACGCATTCTTATGGCATTGTAATTATATTACAACATTATCATGATAGTGATATGACAGTTCTAAAAGTGAAGCGATATCATTATTATCTCGATTATTATGTACAATGATTTTGACATCTACTGTTTTTGTATCCACCCTGGTTCTTTTATGTTTTTTTTATAGAACAAATTCACAAACTAGTATACACATTTGCAAAGTGTAAACATAAACTGGTGTTTACAACATAGTAGTTGGCTCACGGTGTGTTGGCTCAGTTGGTAGAGCGTCCGTCTGACAACCGGGAGGTCAGGGGTTCGAAACCCTGCGGCGCCAGACCAAAAAACGTAAAAAGATGGGAGTTGCTGCTATCCTGTTTGGCGTTCAACGATTAAAGGGATAGGGCCTCGTCGATCTGGCGCTGCACAGTGGCCGCCGGGCCCACGATCAAATGGGCAAATTTTCGAAGTATTTCATTTCATGAATACGTAGCATTTTACACCAGTGACATTTCATGTCTATTTCGAACAATAAATTATGGATTTATCGTTGTTATGAAAAAACCATACTAAGCATTTTACACCGGTGAAATTAATTGTGATACTTTATCACCCATTAGTGTTGTTACAGCACATTATGCCAGGGGCGGTATTCTGAAAGCTCAATTAGCGGTCAATTATGTTTGCTGTTTGAATATCTTCCTGCCTCAAAGTCCGTGTTTACCAGTTAGAGTGGTCCTCATTGAATACCTGACCGAAAAGGGTATTTCCCTGGTGTGTGCCTTTAGTGGTAAACTAGCTGGTGGTTTAAACAGGGAGCTTAATTCAATGGTGGATCCAGCATTGACCAAAATGGGGGTGGGGCGAAAAAAAATCATCCACACTTTCCCCGATCGGCTGCTGTTTTTTTTTTTTTTTTTGGGGGGGGGGGGGGCGCTGGTCCTAAAGAAGTATTTTTAACTTTACTCTTTACAAACAACGTGATGTTTCTCATTAGGCCTAAATGAATAATGCGAGCGCGAAGCGCATGCTGGGATATTTTATAAACCGTTTTGAACGGGACCAAAAATAATGTAACCAAAGAAAATGGTGCGACCTAATTTGGCTTATTTCGAAGGGTTTCGTTGTGGTGCGTGCGTGCGGTGCGCGATAACGCAACCATTCGAGAACCCCCTCCGCTTGTCTCCAAAGGTTGAAATTGCTAATAGACAAGAGTGGCGTGTTAGCTCATCTTGGGAGCAACCGCGTAGCCAGGATTTCATTTTGGAGGGGGCGGTAAATGCACGCAAAGCGTGCCAACACTTACAGAGCGCGCGAAGCGCGCTCCCTAGGGGGTGGGTGCAGGGAGGGGGAGTTTCCCCCTCCCGCACGAAGCGCGAAGCTTTTAGTATTTCATGAATTAAAATAAAAATGAGCCGTTCCTCTTGTCTCTAGTACCTCCAATTCGGTTGACTATATTGTGATTTTGAATCTTGTTTCCAAATAGTGATTGTGAACGCACAAAAGAGGTATACAATTGAAAATTCAATGGAGGAAATTTAAATGATAATAACTCCGCGCGAAGCGCGGAAGCTAAAGCGTTTTATCAATTTTTCTTGCCATAAAAAGGGTCCCGAGAAAAGGGTATTCTCAAAGATATATTATATTATTTCTTTGGACAGATCAGATTTGATTACAAACAATTTAGCAACAGTGCATATTTTTAACTCGCAAAACAGAGAAGATTGGTAGAGGAAGATATTCCTCCCCGCGCAGAGCAATGAAACTCTGAAATTTCAAAGGGCGGACGTTTCATCAAATGTAGATATCTCTAATACCCAATCGGCTCTAATTCAATTAATTTTCTAAGATTATTGAACTTCATTACAATGAAAATAGTGCGCAAAAAGTTGAAACTTCTGTGATTTATTGAAATTATCTATATAAAAAAAAAGGATGCCTAATTTTTTGACTTATCCTGAAGCGCTTCATTGTGAATATAAAGAAACTTAAGTGTCATTCAAAATTTCAAACTGAGGGTGCAAAACAGGACAGGAGATGAATGTATACAGGGAAATGACATGAAGTTTAATACAATTTGATAAAAAAAATATTGTACTTTTTTTATTTAATACGACACGAATTTCATACCTTCCTCTTTTTAAATTAGGAACCTGTTTGCCCCAAAATTATGGTTGTTTAGTAATGAGCTGAAAAGCGGGAGAAGTTGACTTTATGGAGGTGACGGCAGAAACTGATATAAAGATTTTACCCGCTCGGAGCCGACCAGACCAGAAGTTGCGCGATCAATTGAAAAAAAAGGATGACTTCATATATTTACTTCGGCCTAACCTTACTCAAATTCATGCCCTAATGTATACAATTTTAACTTTAACTGGCAAGAAGCATATAGCTGAGGTGGAAAAACAGCTGGGGTTAGAGAAAAGGTGGGGGAAAACAATGGAGAACTTCAATATTGTCATTTAACCGCGCGCAGCGCGGAAGCAAAATTCATATATAAATTTAGAGCAAGAAGAGTGAAGGCGTTTCTCTTTTGAGAAAAAAATAAAGAATAAAAAGAAAAAAAACACACAAAGCTACCTTTCTTCCCTTCCCTTTTCCTTTTCTCCTCTCTTTTTTCCCCTTCGGTTTTTTCTTTTTGGGGACGTTTTTTTTTTTTTTGGGGGGGGGGGGCGACCGCCCCCACCGCCCCCCCCCCCCTGGCTACGCGCCTGCTTGGGAGGGATATATCAATCTAAATGGTGACATTTTCCGTTTGTAGGTGATTAACCACTAGGGAAGCGTAGTCAGCCATGGACAATCATAGCTTGATATTTTATAAAAATATATAATTTTTACATGTTATTTTAATCGTACTATAGTCGACATATCAGTGCAATTTTTTGTTTTCATTCTCTCAATTAGTATGCACCGTATACGTAAACACTAAAAACTTTTCATGTAAAACAATTTCATTTAAAGATTGAATATTACAAAATATTAACATATTCTTACCAATGAAAAACACAAGGAAGAAAACACCCAACTCTGAAGCCATGTTGACAAAATCTCGCTGGAATTCCTAAAGATAATGATGCAACTGATCCTTTGATAAAATGACCTTCTTGCCAGATGTGTATTTGATGGGTTACACGACTGCAGAAGCAGGGCAGTCGCTAAGGGATCGAGGGGTATGGGGTTGGAACCCCCCCCCCCCACTACCCTGTTTATCGTCGGTAAATCTGCACAGCCGTGCATGCAGGGAGAGGGAAAATAAAAGGATGGGGAAAAGAGGAAAAAAAGAGGGAAAGAGAAAAAAATAGAAGAGAAGAGAAGAAAGGAAAAGAAAAGAAAAGAGAAAGAAGGGGACGGTTGGCGAGGTTTTGAGATAAACCTGTCTGTAAATATATAGGTGGAAATAATAAAATACGGAGTTTGAGACGTCCGTTTGGAAAAATAATTATTGTCTGTTATACAAGCGCAGGGGCTGTTAGACTGACACCTGTCGGAAGAAAGGATGACTGTCTGGTCGCGCAGGAATGTTCCAACTGCTTCATGTTCCGACAGTGATTAGAATATGTCACGGTTTTAGGTCTAAATCGCCTAAAAATTCAACCGGCGCTTCATACTGACAATTATTAAAATTTAGCTGTCGGGTCATCCAGGGTTGTTCATGTGCCGACAGTGATTAGAATGTTCAGGCTGTAGTTCTAAATCGCCTAAAATTTTCAGCTCACGCTTCACACTCGCATCCTTCATTCACTGAGATCCATACCATCATCACAATTTTCTTACGTGTTTGACAGCGCTTAGAAGATTCACTTTCGGGTCAGTATTTCAAAAAAAAAAAAAAAAAAAAGCTCGCTTTAATTGTGTATTAAGATACACAACTTTGTTCTTTTTTTTGCAAAGCGTTTTACAACGTCTTCTTTTGATCAAGTTGGAATATCAAAATTTTGTGGGAATGATACCGTTCGTTTTCATTATTGCAAGAAGTGCAAATGTCCCATATTTAAGTCTATATACTGTTAAAAAAATCAGCTTGCACTTCGCGCTCGCAATAATTCTTTATTGAGAAACATATATCTTGATCTTTATATATAAAAAAAGTGCGTAGAATGTCTATAGTTGTCAGGTCAGAATTTTACAAATTTCTGCATGCGCTTCGCGCTCGCATTGTTTCATTAGATACCAAGTATACCAAGTTTCATTAGATACCAAGGAGAAAGAGAAGGCCAAGGCGAAAGCTGCAGCCCAGACGGAGAAGAAGCAGAAGGCAGCCGCCGCTAAGAAGGCAAAGGCAGCACCCAAGAAAGTGAAGAAGCCAGTAAAGAAGACTACTGAGAAGAAAGAGAAGAAAAAGACGCCGAAGAAGAAAGTCCCTTCCAAGAAATCGACACCCAAGAAGGTGGTAGCCAAGAAGCCAAAGGCTTCGAACCCCAAGTAGGCCTATATATAATATCTAGTTTTCATGTTGGAAAATAAAAAAAAAATCTGCTCGGATTCCTCGCTCGCATAAACATTTTTTAGTAATCCATTGTGTTCAAGGTAATATTGCTTGGGATGTCCTCTTTTTAGGAATAAATCTACATTTACAAAAATCGGCTCGTGCTCGGCACTAAACTTTTCGTTTTGCATATCAGTGTCGTCAACTCCTCTGCCTCAGCGCAGCGGGAGGGTTCGACATTACATTTAATCATGAATAATAAAACAATAATAAAAAAAAACGAACCAGCATGGACCTATGAAGAGATGGCGATTAACGCGAGCATTTCTTTAATCCAATGATAGTCACCGTCACCTGGTTATGTGCATCTTAATAAAAACATACAGGTGTTGTGACAATAGCAGTTACCAATACCATGACAACCAAGACGTAGGCCTAAATCTGATCACTGATCACTTATATAGTCGGATAAAATTCCCCTGTCTTAGTTTTGTTGGCTGATACCCTGTTTCAGCATGTGCCTTTCAATCCCGCTTTCAATCAACATGCTTCTTTTTTGGAGCAGCAAACTTGAGAAGCAGACGATTTCTGTAATGTATTATGATATCATTTGATCCGACGCACGTAAGGACCTCAATAACATTGAGAGATACACGGTCTATACATGCATGTTATGTGCCACGTATCTGGAATATTCTGGGGGGCGTTTCATCAATATTTTCGTCCGACAAGTTGTCAGATCTGACAACTTTCCTGGATTCTGATTGGTTGAGAAGCACTGTTACTATAGTAACTGTCGGATAAAACAAGACTTGTCGGATAAAACGTCTGACAAGTCCTTTCATGAAACGATCCCCAGGAGAAACTTGTTAAGATTGAATTTTATATGGTTAACAATCAATGAAAAATTTGCCTCTATATTAAAATATGCAGACAAATTAAAAGACATGGAACTAAGATTACCCAAAGGTAAACAAGAACTGCACATCGATTTTCCATGATTTAAAGGGGAATGAAACCTTTGGAACAAATAGGCTTGTGTAGAAACAGAAAAATCAAAGAATAAGAATAAAGAAAGTTTGAGAAAAATCGGACAAATAGTGAGAAAGTTATGAGCATTTGAATATTGCAATCACTAATGCTATGGAGATCCTCACATTGGCAATGCGACAAGGATGTGTGATGTCACTGATGAACAACTTTCCCTTTGGTGGACTGTAAAATACCCTCAAAATGTCTCTTTTTGCTTTTTCTTATGATGAAACAAACTCTTTATCCATGATGTATTCTTAAAAAATATGTATTACATGCCCTCATGTAGACGGAACACATGATTTATGGATAGATGTGATAAAAGAGGCAATTCTAGTGAAATATATACTAAAGTAATGGGGAGAGTTGTTCACAAGTGACATCACACATCTTTGTTGCATTGCCAATTTTCTATCTCCATAGCATTAGTGATCGCAATATTCAAATGCTCATAACTTTCTCATTATTTGTCCGCTTTTTCTCAAACTTTCGTTGATCTGTTTCTTTGATTTTTCTGTTTTCACACAAGCTATCTTGGTCTAAAGTTCATTCTCCTTTAAGTGATTTGTTATCAACTGTGCATACAATCTATGAAATATAAAGTTCCAATCGGCACGAACTGCTTCGGGCCCTTCTCACGGTAACGATCATATAGGATCAAAGTAGACGAATATGAAGAGAATGTTATTCAGATGACAATAACAGTCACCTGATAGTGAATTCGTTATCCAAGCGATTATGTCCATCTCTTGATAGGTCCATGGTATGACAATAAACTGTCTGAGGAGTCAACCCATGATTTTGCATGAGTACAACAGCGTCCCCTATACATTGCCGACTGTTGATTGTTCTCTGTTCAGGTGAAGAGAGTAGAAAAAAAACCCCCACACAATAATGTCCCAGAAGAAAATTGGCTACGGGTGCATGTGCTTTAACCCCTCTTTTTTTAGTGTTTTTGTGATTCTCCTGTTGGTTTGCTATCTTAAAGGGGGTACTGAAAATAATTATGTTTAAATAAATGAAGCAAAATTCACTGAGCAAAACAGGGCAAAACACTGAAAATTTCATCAAAATCAGATAAAATCTATTATTTTGTAAAAAAAAATACACACATCGTCATGATATAGTATAAACGGGGTGACTATGTCACGTCCCCAATTCCTTCCTAATGTTTATAATCGTAATTGTGCCATTTTTTATTTTGTGTACGTGTCCCTTGTAACAAAATTGTGATTATCAACTTCAGTTTGCTTGAATCGAGTTGTATTTGACGAATATGAGCATAATTATGTTTTCACCTTACTTGCTTTTACAATCGTATAGCTACACCGTTTATATTGTTTTATACAATAGTATATTAACTCTGATTTCTATTTCCTACAGAGCCCCTATTTGATTAATTACTTTCATTTCAGTGGTTTTTTATTAGTAAATAAATTATACGATTTGTAGTTTAAATCTTTACACTTTCCGCTGTAATAATATCATCATTTTATTCATTCTAATAGTATAATTTATATCACAGTCTTTGTTTATTTTTGTTACTTAGCATTGATTTTATTACATGTATGATGTTGATGTTATTTGTTGCAATTATAATTCTGTTTTCATCAGATCATTGATGAAAAACAGCTTTTTGCTGATCTCTTGTACCTGTATAAAATATATTCTAATTAATAAATACAAATAAGTTGCAGCAATGCTTTCTTGAATGCTTTCTTGAAGGATAAAATTAATTGATATAATTTCATATAATAAAATAAAATATAATGAGTTGGGATAATAATAACACCGTCCGCTTGCTCATGAAGTCATGCATCATTGTGCATATAACAGTTTCAAAGAAATAAAAAACTTAAAATGATCAAAGAGGGATGGGGAGGGCTCACTTTTCTCTGCTGGTGATATAATGTTACGGATGGCAACCATCGTGTCGATTCGACATGGTATATAATGATCGAAAACACAGTTTCAGTGTATTTTCATGATAAAAATCATTGCCCATATTTATCCTAGCTCGTTGCACTGTCACGTATAACAAGATTCAGGATGTCTAGGAAAGAAACAAACCACCAACTGAATTAATCAATATTAAACTGCCAATCGTTTTAGTTAGGATGACATGAAGATGATGGTAAGGACAACAATAAGAACAACAAACAATGTTCGTTTGTATACATATTTCTAACTATTTGTCACTGTAAATGATAAGCAAAACAAAACAAAAAACATTTAAAAAAGGAAGAGTGCTTGTTCCTCCTATTATCAAAAACATGCTTGATTCAGAAGTGAGCAATAATTAAAATACACCTGTCGTAAAATGAAAAATAGAATGCCGTTAAAAGTTCGGTTCACATGCCAATTTCAGTTGCTTAACCCCCTTTCGGTAAGCATACAATGTTCGGTACCGAAGAAAGTTAGCACCAATGACTTTTCCCTTTTCGGCGAGTCGGAAATAGAGAAGAAAAAATAACAATATGGGTTAAATATGGAAAGGGAAAGTAAAGAAGAGAGGCGAGTGAACAACGGGAAAGAAGAGGGAAGAAAGGAAGATACGGGGTAGGATACTCCATTCGCTCCTTTCTCTTCTCTTTTCTTTTATATATTTTCTGTCACTATCCACACTTTTAAATTTTTCGTTTTCATTTTCCATTTTTCTCTTTTTCGGGGGGGGGGGGTCATAAATAAATGTTAGAGAATCGGAAAATGCCCACCCGAGTAAGAATTCCCCACTACCCATTTCTCATTTTTTTGTCGAGACTTGATTTCATAACTTTAGGGGCCTACATTTCAAAGGTTTTTTTATTAATAAAAAAAATAGTGACTGAGCTATATACACTTAATTCATTATGCATTTATCGATCAATATTTAAAGGGTGACCGCCATACGCCTATGCAAAAATGTTTAAATTCGGTAATCAATAAGACTTATGGGGCGTTACAGGAAACTTGCGATGTCTCGTCCCTATTTAAAATAAATCTCAATTTATTAACTTAATTGCGAAATTGCGAATGATTTCAAAAATTTTTGCAACCCATGGAGGTTTATGTTCCATTTTGTTAGGCGATTTAAAAAAAATCATCAGTGGGTGCATGGTTAACATTAACAATAATGTTCCCCCTTGTACTACGACAATGGGCGAAGCGGAAATTTAACAAATCATGGGGTATAGGGGTTACATTTTTAATCGTAATTCTTATTTTAACCAGGATGGCCACTTTTACAGCTCTTTTGAACTGTCTGCCTATATATAGATCCTGAATATTATTATTATTATTACATGTATTATTATCATTCCGTTCATGCAGTTGGCGCTCTTCCACAATAAGGCTGAGAGCCAACATCTTCGGTATATCATCTGCATGAGATATATCGAATCACAGTGACTGGGAAGTGTTGGACTATATAATCCTCAAATTCGTAATGCACACGATTCTCAGTATTTTTTCCACTACAAACTGACAAAATAGTATTTTCCAGTTATACTTCTGATTAAAAGGTGTTTGTGTATGGGTGGGGCGGGGCAAATGATATGATGATCATGAGCCCTCAGCCCCTGTCCCCCGCATGTTGACCCTATAGGCTTGAAGGACAGAGTTGACATTTTAAATTTCAACTTTGTACGAAAAAAGTTGCCGATATACAGCTTCTTACGATATTTTTTTTTCAAAACGTTCTCAAAAATGAAAATCGTATTTTGCATGAGTTCGTGAAATACAGAATTTAATTATTTGAGGGTATAATATTGGCTCGTATAGCCAGATGATTTTTTAGGGGGGCAGGGGTGGGGTGAATTATACGACTGAGTGGACCTTTCAATTTATGATAAGTTCTGTACCTCTGTTCAGTTCCGTTACTTCCGGGGGCGGATCCAGCTTTCACCATTAGGGGCGGGGAAATATTTTCATCCATGGATGAAAATATGCATATTTTGCCCGATCATGCGATAAAATATATGTTAAGATTGAATTTTTAACTTTATTATTATAACCAAGACTAGATAAGGTTTCTCATAAACATGAATAAATAACGTGAGCTTAAGTTTTTGCATAACTAATCTCAGACTTGAAAATTGAACATTCTGAGCATTATTTGTAATCATGATCAAGACTCGCATCTAAACACACTCTAAAAAAAAATCAGTCAAAAATGACTGATAAATAGGGTCAACTGGGAGCAACTGTTATTCTAGTCATATTTGACTATTTTCTAGTCATATTTGACTAGAAAAGAGTTATTTCTGACTAGAATATATGTCAGAAATGAGAATATCAGTCATTGCCATATCAGTTGCTCCCAGCTGACTACTGGTCTAGTCAATTTGACTGATTTGTTTTAAGAGTGCAATAAACGAGAGAGTGAAACGCGAACTGAAATTTGTAATATACTGACCTAAAAAAGTAAAAGGAGGATAATATCTTACAAACCAAATAATGCGAGCGTCAAGCTCGAGATAATTTTTTTGGTATAAATTATAGGCCTATTATATTCTCACCTAAAAACTTGAAATTAAATCACTTTACGTAACCACGATCAGGATATAGGTATCTAACATTATGCGAGTGAGAAGTGCAAGAAAAAATTGTTGAGAATCAGAAAAATAAAAGTTGGACACTTTAAGCTCATTAAAAAAAGTACTAGCAAAAAGCGCGGACTGAAATTATTGATGATTTAAGCCTAGAATCAGGACATTCAAAGCACTTTTTCTTTATTTTTAACAGGTATCTAATTCAAATATTTGCGAGCGCAAGCTCAAAAACTTATTCCGATCAGAAAAAATGACATTAAGGCACGGTTTTGATAAAGATCGAACTGCATATCAATATGGGGACGGGGGGGGGGGGGGAGGGTGGGAGGTGAAACAACATTTTTAAATCTTTTTTTCTCTCTTATCATGTCATATATTTTGTTAATATTTCATTTTGTAATTGCTGAAACGCATTAGTATTAATTTCTAGTATTTTTTAAGTTTGATGTATAATTTGTATAATTATATTATAATGGATTTATTGTATAATTTATAATTATGTTTCAAATAGTTTGTACAAATTGTTTATAGAATGTGATTGTGTAATTTGATTTGAGAGAATATAATAAAACATCCTTAAAAAACAAATTAAAGTGAGCGTGAAGTACAAGTTTACATTTAGTTATATAATGACTCGAATGGGAACCTGTAAAGCACTGTTCATCTAAGGACGAAGAGGACATCGGCGTTACAATGTGAGTGCAAAGAGCAAGAGCGAGCTGAATTTTTAGGGAGCGATTCATTGGCTGTACCAGGATTTAAAAAAAGGGGGGTGCCATAAGGCATTTTTTGTTGGGGGGGGCCGTGGTGCATATACTATACGATTTCTACAGTTTATAAAATCTCGGGGGGGGGGCGTGAAGCGCGAGAGAAATGTTTTTCATATAACAGACTTTTTATTATTATTATTATTTTTCAGTTATTCCCCCGTTTCATTTCCTTTTTCCTTTTTCTTATATCTTGTACCTTTCCTCCTCTCCTTCCCTCTTTCTTTCCGATTTTTTTTTTTGTGGTTGGCTAACGGGGGGGGGGGGGGGGGGGGGGGGGGGGCTGGGGTCAGCGGACCTGGTATAATGCCGCTCGATACGCACAGGGCTCTGTGCCTCATGCCTTTTAGCCTGATGACTTAAAGTAGCGGAATGAGACTATATTTTGATGGGGTCAAAATGGACGATGTTGGGAAACATTTTTCCTTTTTGTTAGGTGATAATCTAGTTTTGTAATAGATTTTGACATCATATCACATTCACATGCAGTCATGTACCGGACATCATACCCTTTGCCTTCTCACTTTTGGGGTCGTTGAACATTTTTTTTTGGGGGGGGATGGAGGCAGAGCTCCTGGCCATCAATCATAATCTCTCAAAATATTCAAAAGACAATTGGGTCCCGGGAAAAAATATATATGTGTGTCTTATTAATATTATGTTAGAGAGAATGGAGAGAGATGGTGATTTTTATCAATAGAGAATCTGCTATATTTTTATCCAAGTAGATTTTTTCAATTCGTTTTGAAAATGGGGTTTGAATTTATTTGTTTCTGCAGGAAACTTAGGCGCGAAATTCCATGACATAATGCATGCATATATTCACCCCCTTAAAATATCTGTTTTCAGGGGAAAAAATAAAATAAAGTACCGGTACTTTTACGTCATGCGTATGCATTGCTGAGATGGAGATGTTTTGTATACTACAATCCACTGTCGTGTTAAATTTGTGGATTGACCAATCTCGGCTAGTATTCTTCTTTAGTCTGAACCTCGAATTCAAAACGGCCGCATCGTACACGTACGTACAAGGAATACAGTACAGGCTTCGTATGCTATTACAGTAGTTGCAGAGAGCCTACCGCCAGCTAGCTAGCGCGTCTCTTCTTCGGCAATGGGGGCTTTTCAGCGGCTACAGCTGTGCGTAGATCACCACACCCTTTCCCTCTCACCCTTGTGCTAATTTGGAACCTTCAGGCCAGGGACACCATCATCAGTACCTATGGAGTTGGAAAATATTGTTGCCAACACTGTGTACTTGAAGGCCAGGGACGGTAAGATATCAATGGCGGAATTTTCGTGTGTGACTTAAAAATGATAATGAACTTGCGGAAGTTGGTGAGCGAGTCGAGTCGGGTTAGCTTGCTAGGCTAGGATCGGCAATCGTGGGAGTGCGTGTAAACACACAATTGAATAGGTAGAGGGGTCACAGAACAGTCTCTGAGTCTGGCCTGTACTAGCTGCACTGTAGTAGACCTATACTAACTAGGATATATTGCATTGGTTTCCTTTTAATATTTAAGCCTGGCTATGTGTACAAAGCAGTCTGTTTTATGATGGGGTGTCCAAACTTCGTGCACTTTTCAAAAATATTCATCAGGCTTAATTTTGTTCACAAAATAGGCCTATTCATAATTTATACAAAACCAATTCAAGAAATAGTTACCGCATTGACGGCAAGATCGTAAACTTTAAAATCATGGGCAAGACTTCCATATGTCCCCTCCACTAAAATTGAAAAAAAAAATATGGAGGTTTATCAAGAATTATCTAACATATATCTAAGAGATTTAAGAAGGAAAAGTCGGATACATACCAAAATATGGCTTTATTCCGTCAAAAATTCGAGTGTGTGTAATTCCCAATGGCATCGGTTTATTTAGTCAGAAAAATAAATACCCAATACTCTTGGAGAGTAGACTAGTCGTAATATCGGTTTATGATTGTTATGAAACCCATGGCTTTCAACAATTCCTGCTAGCTCAGTGAGTAAGGCGACAGACTGGAGATGCTTCGTTCTGCAGCGAGAGGTTCGAATCCAAGTTCCCACCGGAAGTTAGAAGAAAAAAAAAAAGAAAAAAGAGAAGACAGAAGGGGTTTTGGGGGAAGTATTTTTTAAAATTAGTGGAGGGGACATATGGAAGTCTTTCCAAATCATATACGAAAACGTAAAGAAGGTCAAGGGGTTTCGCCGTTAACGCGATCTCAAAATTCTATTCCGATCGGCGAATGCGGGCTGTGGTGGAAAATCGTTCAGAAAAAGTGTGACCTAACTTCGCGCACCAAAGCTTTTGCAGTGATGCCAAGTTCTAAGACCAGCTATGCGTGAGATTTTCTGTGAATCTGAGTGAGATCACAGACATTGTGTACTATGTATATACATGTAGGGAAAGGCTGTGATAGTTGCGTGATACAGGGATTTGAGGGGATGAACAAGAGTCCAAAATGCTTGAGTCTCACGCATAATGCGTGAGACTTGGTAGCTCTGTTTTTGTGGAGATTTAAACAAAAACTCAAGCTCAAAAAGTGAAATATTTATATCAGATTGATGGCAAAATGATATGGAATCAGTTAGTACCACATTTAACTCACATTTTCGATGATTTCTTGCAAAATGGTGATATCGTGATGCTTGTTGATTTCTTCAAAACGGGCGCTAGCGGTGACAAATTTGCCGATCTTTTGCCAATATTTTCATGAATACTGAACTCATCCTAAAGAAATTTTCATTGAAGGGTAATTTTAGGTCGCTTTTCACGTTCATGATGTCAGATTTTAAGGATATTGGCTAGTTTTTTAGATAATGACCGTCCGCGAAGTATGGACACGCGCGAAGTTTGGACTCACTGCCATACTATTCAAGTAATGCATGCAGCCTGAGTGCATTAGTGGAAATGCAGAGCACGCGAGGTTTCTTTAGATAGGTGCCGCACTGCTTGAGCCGCTGGCGGCGAGTGCCCAGTGTGCACCATCTGAAGAAACCGAGCTTTCTCTGCATTTACTTTTACGCACGACAGAGCAAGTGCATTATTTGTTTTATAAAATAGCAACACAGAAACAAATTCTTGAAAAGTTACAGTTCAGTTTTGTTGGAATTCTCCTAGTCTGCTTGAGCATGCAATGTCAATTTTTGTTGCGCACCTTTTGCACTGCCGTGCATGCACAAAAAAAGTTGGATGTCATGTGACGCGTATTGGCCAATCGCGATGCTTGAAATAATACACCTATTTTATAAATTACACTACTACAGGAAGAATGAATCCCACTTCTGGTGTCCACAACACTCGGCTTTTATGGCTTGATTTTTCTGTGCGCAGTGGCATGTATATAAAGGAAGTGTTTATAATGTAATGAACCCTTGGTGTTAGTCTAGATCTACCCACAACTGTTGATGATGATGCCTGAGGCTGATGGCAATTTTGAAGATTGACTTGACCCAGTGGGTGTTTCAAAAAAGCTGTTTGTAGATTTAGAGTGATTTTATTTGCTGGTGAACCAACCTTACAATCGCCAATGACCATTTAATGGTGAATATTATTTATCACAAGAGAGGGTCACCAGACACCAGTCGTTCTTAAGTTCACTTTTATGAACAGCTTTAATTTATGAAACAGCCCCCTCAAGTCGATGATGGTTTGTGAAGTACATACTACGCTACACTACACGATGGTAATTGGACCATTGATTTATGACTGGTTAGAATTTTTGTAAAAATAGGTATCATATACTTGGTACATAGAATGGATTTCCTAGGCATCTTAGATGTACAGTTCTTCAAGATTGAAGATTCTTGCAGATAATCAAACGATAAGCGACTAGTTCACTCATTTTTCATGGTTCTTCCAGTCTTAAAATCAATGATTTAAATCCTGTACAGGTGTATTTCTTCAGGCATTATATTTGCACTGTGGATTAAAACACATGGCAATTACAAGTATTACTATGGCCATGCATACTTGTGATTGCAACTTTTTCAGAAGTCCTGTTTTTTGGATGTTCTCGGATCTGTTTCGTCCATTGTTCATTGGACTACTTCTTACTCCACTGCACCTCTTCTATAGACTGAAGTTATCTCACTCTTTGTACTTGGAACCTATGCCCCCCCCCCCAATTTTTTATTTTTAACCATTAATACACCATTTGTCAATGAAATAAACATGTCAGTTGATGAATGAGAGTTTAGTTTTGAAAAAAATCAGAATCTAGTAAACAGTAATGAACATTGGTCACCTCAGTGCAATTTTATAGAAGTCCCAGAGGGCCCTTTGGGTAGAACATTGTGCGACACTGTTCGGGCTACCCTGTATAAGACTTGATAATGATGATGATAATATTAATAATAATGATAATGATGATGATGATGATAATAATAATAATTTTAATAAATATAAATAAATAATAATAATGGCAATATAAAAACCATAACCAAAGAAGAGAAGAATCATTAAATACTGGAATCCCTGTTCTTTTTTTTGGGGGGGATAATACATTCAGCCTATGGGGCACAATGCCGTCACACTGTGTTCAAGATGGCTAGCCATCTTTGTAGGAAGATAAACCAAAAGAGGTTGTGAACTCCTCCAAGCAGATGGATTTCAACTGTCTAGGATGTTCTAAGAGTCTGTATGTGGTGCTAAATTCTCTGCATCCTTTATAAATTGTATTTTTGCGAATGTTTTGCTTTGTTCTTTGTCTGGTCAGGCTAAACTTGGTGTACATGTACTTTAATATTGACATCTGATTTGCAATAAACCACTGAAAAAATATTAGTCACTTTCCAAAGATTGGTATTCAAAATAAAGAAATATTTGCAGTAATCTATCCCAATGATGTGGACAAGTATGCTTCACCATCTCTGCTTCAGTGAAGTTCAGTCACAGTCATGATCTGTTTATACTGCATCTGATTTATTCTTCTCTGATCTTCATCTTTTTCTCCCAAAGATTCAAGACAATCAATTGCAGGTTTTTGTTGCAGGTTTATCAGTCTGACCCCCTCCCCATGCCCCAACCCCTCTTTACAACCATAAATGTGGGAGCTAAACTAGTACTTGTATCAAACAATATTTTTGAAAGAGAATTCTTTAATAGATCAAATACAGTAAGCTAACAATTGTGATCGCGATAAAGATTACCAACACCGACAAGCATATTTGGCACAGGGCTGTAGTACTGGTCTACTAGAAGATTTTTATATATAAAGGAAAAAAAATGAAAACATGATACATACTTGTAATGTAACATTTATATGACACCCAGATAAATCCTTGTCCTTTGATTGGTTGTTTGATATTGATCATTCAGTCCATTTAACAATGGCATCATCAATCTTGCAATCTTGGATCCATACGATTTTGTCGCATTGCACGCGCACACCGAGACTGCAGGCACCACAAGTAAAACTCCTTGTGTTTGCAGTGCTCATGTTGTACATGTATGTATGCGATAATCAACAGACCGAGCACGCCCTACACTGTATGAGCATATTTTGCATCAAAATTCATGAATTTTATATGAAAAAGAATCTATTTTAGGTGTCACATACGGTAAACCAAATAATGAATGTTCTTTTCATTCGTGCAATGGACAGAGTACTTCATCTGGTGAAAGATGAAATGAATGATCCATTCACCTCATGAAGTATTCTGTCCATTGCACTCATAAACATTCAATATTTTTAAATATATGCTCAATACTTTAGCTTTGGTCATCTGTCTAGTAGCTCCATACTTTAATTGATATTTTTGATTATGTGGTCAGAACTGTCATTTGAAATTTGGGACCTCTATTGGTAGAAAAACAGATGATGTACACAAGTTGGTTTTATTAAAAGGAAGTATTAATGAATTAACCATTGTACCAAGGCACATGACTGATAATTGTTTAGGAAGTTGTTACGCTGAAATATCTAGCATTGACCTACATTACAAGATCAAGAGAAAATAACAAAAGTTGTCAAACCTAGTTTTAGAATGTGCAAGGTGGTTTGGGAGGACAAGGTTATATCATAACATTGACATTTAGGATGAGTGATCACTCCCAGCATATTCATCTTTCTCAAGTTTGATTGTACATGTACAGTACAACATTATATCAGAAATTGTTTACATCAGTTGCATAAAGAAAGAGTAGCCTTGTTTTTATCTCTCAATCATTGTGCCCTGGGGGGGGGGGCACTCAGTATATAATGCATAGTGGGTATGTGCCGCGGAGGGGACCCCCATTTTTACACTCAAATTTCCGTTCCAAGGCATAGCATTTTTGCCTTGTTGAGAAGAAGAACAAAGAAAGCCGCTCCAAGGCATAGCATTTTCTTCTTATCGAGAAAAAAGAAGAGAGAAATCCGCTCCAAAGCATCGCATATTTTTCGTTACGCCGCTCTGTTCGCATTGAATGAACTGCAATTTTGATGAAAAACGGCCGCAGAGCTCCACGGTGGAGGCCACGCTGGCGATCCGTTCCAAGTCCCCCGTTTTCACAAACATTTGTCGATCCGAAGCCCGTTCCGAGGACTCTCCTTTTTACAATAAGCCCGCTCCAAGGCCCCCGTTTTTTGTCTCGCCCGCGGCACACCCCCACCACTTTTTTTGTCGAGTGCCCCCCGAGGCCCAGGGAATGTGAAAGTGAAATGGCCCTCTACAATCATTTGTACACTGAACTGGAAGTGTTTGGACGTCAACATTTTTCATCTCTCATTCTGTTTTCATAGGCCTTTTTAACAATATACCACTGTTTTTGCATAGGGAGTATACAACGGATCCTACCAGTATTTTATTTACAGTTTAATGGGGTTATATTGTACACTGTTGGCCAGTAAGTTTTGTACTTAGTCAAGAAAAAAAGTGGAGTATTAGATATGTTGTCCTATCCCATTAAAAGATGTACATACAACATACATACATGTACATGTACAGCAGTGTGATACACGGAAATGGAATGTACTGCCTTCCAAAATGGAATGGAATCAGCTTGAATCCTTTTCTTTACATGTACGTGTCCATGATAAATGGAAATATGGTTTGGTCGTAACACTCTTTAAATGAATGTGCAAATTATATGAGGGCTCTAATCAACTTATTTATAATCAGCATGTACAGCTACTAAATTTATATTATGACAAAAATAAATTGCAATATCACATGTATGAAGAAGGATATAGATGAACTGATAAAAGCAATGTAGAAATAAAATGATAAAAGGTAAAATATATAACATGTATATTTGATTGAAATTAAGAAAACATCAAAGTAAAATAAATGAAAAAGACACATATTCTTTACTGCCTATTATGAGTTCTGTAATCTCATTTGTCTCTCTTCATATAAATTTTTATTTTAATGATGATAAAAATGGTCTTTATTAGAGCATCAAAACATTCTTGGCAGCCAAAGGCTTTACAAATGTTCGTTCAAGGTTTTTGTCATATTACTTTGCACTGAACTGAGGTGTCAGTTATATTTAGTCATAGATCTAGCATTGGCATTGTAATAAGATTAACGTCATGCAAGGAAGGGTAAACAGTTCGTGTAATCTCGGCAACTTTGGAGATGCTTGAAAATATATGAAATACACACATTCTTGTTTGTCTTCATTGTGGCAGGAGAGACGTAATATTGACTTGTTCATTTGACTTAGTGTGTAGGTTTCAATGTAACGCGGTATGAGTTACCACTCCAGAGCAAGCATTTGGGATTCATCATCTTAATTTGCTCGTTGGGTTGCAAGAAATTCATACTCATACTTTTTTTTCCTTTTTTACTTGCTGGCTCTAGTTTATCCCTCATGTTATGAGGAAGTGCAAGTATTGATATGGGATATTCATGCACACACGCTGTGTTCCTGTGACAAAGGGTGTGTTATCTACACTAGTATATTGCAATATTGTGAAGGGATAGAAAATGAGAAATGTAGAATTCTTTTTATGTGAAGCAAGCGAAGATTAATTTATTTTTCTTTTGTTTGAGAGCATATTGTAATGTACATGTTTTGGTTGTGCAGTAATTCATACTCAAAGATGGGAGGGGGGAGTTAGGTGTAAAAAGAAAAACATTCCATGGAAATTGTGAATTTTCTGTCAGTTGCTGAGTGAGGTTCTCACAATTTTGGGCAATCTATTAAAATGCATTTTGCATCCTGCTGGGTACTAATTTTCTAGGAATATGTGCTTAAATCTACATGTTGTAATTTGGCAAATGTCAACTCTCTTTGATTTCACTATTCCACTGTTCGATAGATGTAGGCCTACGTGTAAATTGTGTACTTTTTATTAGGTAGGGGAAGGCGGGGTAAGTTGAGCATAGGGGCAAGTTGAGACACCAGCCCCAGGCCAATAATGAATGAGTCAGACGTTGTGGTGGTGTCATGTACAGTATTGATGACCCATATCATAACCCCTAACCCCACCACATTGTTTCCAACTTTGAAACAAAAAGTAGTTTTTTAGAGGGAAAAATATGAATTTCATTCAAAAAAGTAAAAAAGAGTGTGAAATAGAAGGGTGCTTTATAAACACACACATCTTTAAATATAATAAAGACATGATAACATTATTAGTCCATGTATGGATCTTCATTCTTGTCATAGTTTTTTATATGATGGATGCATAATAAATGTGTGGATACAAAATTTTCGCACTGAGTTCGGACTGGGGTAAGTTGAGCCAAACAGCATGGGGCAAGTTGAGCCATGGTAATTCCTATGGTAATGTATCTTAAAAAACAAACAAACCATAAAAATCGATTGAAATGCAGGCTGAAAGGAGCAAATTTACATGACTGCTCTTTTCCTTTTACAGGATGTTAGTATTTATAGAGAATTAGCAAGTGAAAAGACTTTTAACAAAAAATTGACACGCTGGTTCTCCCCCCATACATTTTGTACATAGTTTTTGTGGCTCAACTTACCCCAGAAGGTGGCTCAAACTTACCCCATATATGGGGCAAGTTGAGCCATTTGACATCGTTTTTTTCAAAGGTCACGATGACTTTCAGTGTGGGGATAGAAAGTTATATATAGGTGGAAAATATTTCAGAAGAATTAAATTTCAAGGCAAGGTACTTATTTCGACAAGATTATTATTCATATCAATTCTAACTGGCAAAAAGCAAAAACTGTCACAACTTACCCCGCCTTCCCCTACATGTATTAAGGATTATGAGGAACTCTACGTACAAATCTATATGTACAAGTGTCCATGTAGATGTATGGGATCGCAAGAAACTCCTCTTTTCTCAATGGAAGAGGTGCTGAATAGATAAAAATGATTGAAGTTGCAAATTTACATGTCAACTAGTTTTGAAAGGAGAGACACAACAAGCTCATCTATCACGTCTATAGGGTATTGCTTGTCTCGCATAGATCTCCCGAATAGTTTGTCATGGGTGTTTATACTGTATACATATTGACCACACACCACTCTCGGGGTCTGCAGAGTGGCTGGGAAAGTTGTCATTCAAAGCGAGCGGGAGCGAACAAGTGTCAGACGAAGAGCGTGATTTTGCATGTGTTATGCGTGGGTTTTGGTCGAGGGCCTGCGCGGCTATCCTCTCCAGAAGAAGGAGTGCGTGGAGGTATGCAAAGTGCACTGAGTGGCTAGCTGGAGATAGCAAATGGTAATGAACTGCCCCTCTCATTTGGTTTGATGCAGGGTTAGATGTTGATGGTGTGCAGTGTAAACACTAGGGTTCGCAGAAGTTTGGCAATATGCAGGTTTATGGTCTATACGGTTTAAATTTAAAGCATACAAATAATTTTTGAGGTGGGGGTCCTAAACTTTCTTTTCACAATGGAGATTTACATCATGTTTTCCCTTTTTTTATGAAAGTAGAAAAAATTTCCTAAATATATGAAGGTTTGATGGAAATCCTTAAAAGAATAATAAGGTTTGATTTGTGACATATGGGCCCTTGACTACTTTACATTTACCTGGACTACATTTTGTCATTTTGAAAGATAAATTTATCAAATTGCCATTTTTCAATATTTCATAGTGATAGTATATTTTTTTTCATAGAAACTGTTACAAGAATGAAATGATGTAATTTTATCGAACATGTTGAGAAATTGCCAACTTACAAAATGGGTACCTGGGTATGTGAGTTTTAGCTCAAAATGTTTATTTTCAATTGGTCTAATGCCACTTCGTCCAATTCCTATTCATGTGGTCTACCATCAGTTTGTCCACTATCCATACAGTCTAATTGCCATTTTGTCCAATCTCCATTTCGTATTAATAACCAGTTGGTCCAATAGCCATTTAGGTTTAGTCCATATTCCATTTGGTCTAATTACACTCAGTGTTAATTAGGCAAAATGAATGAAAAGAAAGTATGTACATGTACGAGACCAACTGGTTATGAGACAAAGTGATTATTGGACCAAATGGTTGTTAGACGAAATGTTGATGGACAGAACAGAATGGCACCGTGTGATGAGTGGAGAGTTGGCAATTTACATGTACCGCTCAGAATTTGAGAAATTTCATATAGTAGTTTGGATTTAGCTTCTAAAATTGTATGTTTCCTTAATTGCCCAATACCATTAAAAATAGAATACAGTTTATCACAGTTTCATATACTACTAGTATTCAAAATTGTTTTACAAGCTATAAAAATTTGTCTTTTACATGTGAATAAGTCACTTTTATAGGGATCTGAAAATTGTTTGAAGTTGAAAAATGTGTTCTATTTTTTTTCCTACCAGCATTGTTATTCAATAAAAAAAAAGATTGGGTTTTGATGTGTTAGTAAAATTGGTATCACATTGATAGCCGTGTTTACAAGTACCTCGCAGCTCAAGTTGATTAAACTTCATGGGTCATCTAACTTTTATTCTCTTTTTCTGTTGCCATGGTTGCAAGGTAGAGTGTCTACTATATTCCCATTTCCATCACACTAATTACATCTTATACTATGGAGAATTAATTAAATTGAAATATAAAGTGAAATTCACTGCTCTCAGACTGTAGGCAGATACATGTATAAACTACATGTACATGTAGCAACAGTAACAGGAGATTTTTTTTAAAAGTTTATTGTGAGGGGAATGTTTTGGAAAAGTCTTGTAGATTTTTACCCAGTCAGTGATAATTTAATACATACATGCACTTACAATGTATATAGGATTTAAAAAAAAACTGACTCTACAGCTCCAAATTGTCTTTTTTCATTGTCAAATCAGGTTCAACAGTTTGTACATGTACATGTATATGTTTTGTTATGTTTTTATATCAGTGATTATTACACTTTCATCTGGGGCCCACCATACTAGAATAGGAGTGGCTTGAACCATATCATACTTATGTACTTTTGTAGCTTCAGAGCTCTTTTCTCTCTCATTGATGTGTTTCACTGGCATTGTAAGGAAATAGACTGGAGGTGATTCCTGAATTGACTATGGTAAAAGGACGGTGCAATGAAGAAGAAATGATGAATATGTTCCCAAGTAGGTTGTCAATAGCTTATATTTAGAGGGTAACTCCAACTTGAAAATGATTTTGTTTAAATTGAATTTTAACCAAAGAATGAGAGGAATAGTAAACTGCAATTTTGAAAATGAAACAATAAGAAAACTATGGCTTTTAATTTTGGGAATGCTAGTGGTGAAGAATGTCAAGTGACACACATACTACGGTATACAGTAGCTCATTGTATATTTTTGCATTAAGTTTCATAAGAATAAAAATGTTAATGTTTGAAAATACCTTTTTCTTGGTGAGGTTTAAATTGAAGCCTCTCTACACATGTACGTTAAGTCATTATGTGTAAAACTTTCATGGCGCGGAACATATAACAGCATGATTTCTTGGATCATATATTTAGCGATTTTACATGAAAACTTATTTTGGACAAGAGTCTGGGATCCTAATTGAATGATTTCAACTTGGAAAAATTACAATTTGCTTGTTTTATTTAGTAAGGATATTGTACTTTGTACGTAGATTTTAATTTAAAGGTCGAACACCCCTTAAATCTCAATTTTGACCACGTCGGAAGTTTCTGAAGATAACGTCATATTTTGTAATGACAATGGTGGCTCAAAAGCACTTGCATAATTCATGGTCAATGCCGAAATGTGACGACCAAATTAGATTTCATCTGAGCGTATCAGAACATGATCATGCATGGCCCGGGGACAGGGAGGATGAGGAAGCATTCTAATTCATGGAAGATTGTTTCATCCCGATCCACCAATATTCATGAGGTGCCTGCCTGCTATGCATGGATAGGTTGGGAGTAATTTTGCAGTAGGGTTCTATTGGTTAGCGATCATATGAGGCAAACGATATACCAGGGTAGGTACTGAACTAGCGGGTGGACCAATGCTTTATAATATTGGTTCTGATGTGGCTGTAATGAGATTGTTCAATCAGAGCCGTGTGAGGGGAAAAAAGTGATGGCGCTATGTCATAATTGTTTTGATTGGTTAAAAGGCTCGGCAGTGGGAAAATATTTTTTCCAGATTTGGTATCTCCCTGATTAGAAGGCTTGGGCTTTATTAATCAACCAAATTGGTTGTTAATAATGAAAGCATAATTTACAGGTCATTACATCATACTGTAGATACAGCAGACATCTCGAGTAGATCTCACATACATGTACATGTATGTATACAGTGTTTATGAATCAATTACAACTTGGTGTGTATGATCAATTTTTACAATTTTTTTATACATGTACTTTGAAAATTTGAATATTTTCTATTGGGAATAAATGCCACTCTCATTTTTGAAATGCTATATATTGGACCTCTATGGCATTGACATATATTGTGCATCGTACTTTGATTACAATTGGTGGTAGCACATAGCAGCATATTAATTGTTAAATTGACAAAATATCACTTTCATTAATTGCTTTTTGAAACAAATTGACACACTAAACATTTGCTTGAATGATCTGACATTCTCCCTTGTGTATCAAATTTTTCCAATAAGTACATGTAGGCCTGATATGTACATGTATATAATTTTGAGTTCTTTGGATTTTCTGAAAATTCAATGATTTATATTTTAAGTAATAGAGTCAAGATAACCATATTTGATATATTCTAATATTCACACAAATCCATGGAATTTGTGTACCAGGTAATACAGATATAAATGATGACAATTTACATACTTCTGCAAGTACATGTATAGGATTGTACTGTTTTGAATATTTCTTCTCTTTTCTCTCATATTTCACCTTTTCCCCTGCTTCCCCCCTGCCTTCTGTCTTTCAGTTACACCCCCCCTCTTCCTTTCTTTCTCTCTCTCTCTCATTCAGGAAATAGGTCGCCATTTTTCAGTCAAAATAACGGGAAGTGGTACAGGCAAAGCATCATCAAAACAAGGGTGGTTATTGAAGGGAAACTTGTCATTGTATGGCACTTTATTCCTGAAACTGAAGCATTTTAATTGATTGATGTAAAATGCTATATACATACATGTACATACATGTATGTACAGGAACTGGGATGAACAAGAATGTATACGGTACATGTATGTACCTTTGAAAACTGCGTTCATCTTTAATACACCCCAATATTGAGTTGAGTGTAGAGGGGAACATTGTTTGTATCCCTAAATTCCTGATTTATTTGGCCTCCATGAGGTATACCTGTAGGTACATCTGGACTGTACAGTATGTAGATAGGGTCTTCTCTCGTGTGCTACATTTATGCTTTTCTATTTCTGTTTCTTTTGGAACTTGACAGGACAGCTTTTTGCTGGTAAAAGCCTACATGTAGCTGGTAGGCCTACATGTACAGTAATCAATTACATAGGATACATTTTACGTCTATACGTACATGTATACGTAGTGGTCGACTTTTACGACGACAGATATTACCCTCGGGTCTTTGGATCATAAAAGTGGAGACAATGGCAGAGTGGGGATTCAAATTCACAGTTCTGTGCGATGATGTGTCCAGAGCTCTAACCACTAGACCACACAACCCGTTTTCTAATTTTGGTTTATAGTACATGTACATGTACCTCTGCATTTGATTTAAGTTTTGTATCCCTTAAAAAAAATAACCATACAGTCGGTTGCCAAAACTTAAAACTATAAAACTCACCGGTAAATAATTTTTTGACATTTTATTTAATTCCCAATATTTCACAACCACCTACATGTACTGTATTGAAGAATGGGGGGGGGGGGGTTGACCCTGGTCTTGTGTGATGATATTGGTTACAAAAGCAAGGATGCTGAGGTCAACTGGTGTCATCCTCTTCAATGCAGTCAAGATGCTCTTGTCTATTTTATCAGACCTATTTCATAATTCATAAAATTAATTGATCATTATAACTTTAGAGTTTGGTTGATGGAAGGTCCCCAATCCCTCTTTCTTGCATAATTTTGACACGTCTCTGCATTTTTCAGATCATGTTTGTATATTTAATGTTGGTTCCTGCAATGTACATGTGTAACAACCATTCTAAGGAGGGTTTTAAGATTTTCACATGGGCCAATATCTTAAAATCCATTTTTGGTAGACATTTTATATATTATTTCTGTAGGCCTACATTCTACACAGGATGTTACTGTCAACAACTATTAAAGGGGAATGAAACCTTTGGAACAAATAGGCTGGTGTAGAAACAGAAAAATCAAAGAATAAGAATAAAGAAAGTTTGAGAAAAATCGGACAAATAGTGAGAAAGTTATGAGCATTTGAATATTGCAATCACTAATGCTATGGAGATCTTCACATTGGCAATGCGACAAGGATGTGTGATGTCACTGATGAACAACTTTCCCTTTGGTGGACTATAAAATACCCTCAAAATGTCTCTTTTTGCTTTTTCTTATGATGATACTCTTTATCCATGATGTATTCTTAAAAAATATATATTACATGCCCTCATGTAGACAGAACACATGATTTATAGATAGATGTGATAAAAGAGGCAATTCTAGTGAAATATATACTAAAGTAATAGGGAGAGTTGTTCACAAGTGACATCACACATCTTTGTCGCATTGCCAATTTGCTATCTCCATAGCATTAGTGATCGCAATATTCAAATGCTCATAACTTTCTCATTATTTGTCCGATTTTTCTCAAACTTTCGTTGATCTGTTTCTTTGATTTTTCTGTTTTCAAACAAGCTATCTTGTTCCAATGGTTTCATTCTCCTTTAACTACATGTACATGTATGAGTAATCATACTTTTTTTTATGTTTCTGTAATGACAGTGGGATCATTGCTGCACCTGGTTTTTGTTTTCACCCCCCCCCCCCCCCCGAGATTTAAATTCTTTTATGTACATGTAGGCCTACATGTATATTATATAAAAAAATAATTTTCCACATCTACATGTACATGCATGTGTTTTGACCCTACATGTACATGTATGTGGTTTTATAATGGGACAAAAAAATGAATGTGAACCGTGTCTGGAAAGGATAGACTAAAGGTGCTACCCGTCTACTTGAACCCTGGGTAGCAGGTGAAATCATAGGAATACTACCCGCCAAGGTCGCCAAACCTTCCACATATACCGTTCACACTTCAAGAAAAAAAAAATGCTAATATTTCTGTATTTTGTTTGATATACTGTACAGACCTACATGAGTAAAACGGTATGGATTTTTTTTATATCATTTTGATTTTTTATAGTCTGAAAAACCTTCAAGTGGATTTCAGTTGTTAAAGGACATTGAGCCTTGCATTGAAGATGATGGTTTTACCTTCATTTTGAATATTGACTGTACATGTACATAATATGTGCATGCAGCAATACATCAAGAATGCTTCCCAATATAGGCCCACCATCATGTACATGTATGTACATTGTACATCCAATATGTGCACTTTGGAACCTATTTGAATGTGGGTCTTTTACAATTTGTTATATTTTGATATACTTGATTAGCTGATATCTTGATTGATTTGAGTAAAAAGTGGAATGTTCATAAGAAATGTATGATAAGTAGTGTTGGAAACATTTACTATAGCATGCTGTATCAAGCGTCTCCAACGTTACTCAGTAAACACAAACAGCTCTATTTTCTTTGGGACTTATGTCCTTAGAAAATATTAATGAGAATATTGGAATGGAACTTCAGTTGCATTTAAAAAGATGTATGGAAATCAAATACATACATGTACTGTTGATGCAAGAATGCATCACACTGCGATACCCCTAATCTTTTCCAACCAACAAATATTTGATGCCAAGGGTGTTTTGTCACTGATCAGGGCTCATTTATTACAAAAGTAGCAATTAATCACAAAACATCAATAGACGGTGAAGATAATTGTTACATGCTCTTTAAAAAAAAAAGATTCTGACCGGGACCAATTGCAAATGTTTTGCAGTCAAACATAACCCAAAGTGGCATTGCATTATTGGAAGGTAATGATCGATTGTACAGAGAGTGTATAATTTACAGAAACCAAAGAATCTGAGACTTCCTACGCACTACCAATTTTGTTACGTGTTCAGTTTCTGCTGAAAATTGTCCCTTGCATTATCTTGCATCAACCAACTCAGAAGAAGATGTGCGATGAATTACGGTACCTCGCATTACCAGGCAGCATCCACAACCCGACATCTCTTCAGTGGATAGATTTGCATTGCTTCTCATCACATCATGTACCTCCAAGTTTATCATTCAGCAGAATTTGCACTGGTTGAATATACATGTGTAACACAGTTTTGCTATAAATTTGTGATGTCATGCTGTATATGAAATTTTTAGGTTTAATATTGAATTCCTTTAGATTTTGTTCTTGAATTGGCAAAATAGAAAAAACCAAAAAACCAGGTACTACCCCCCAAAACTCCCAATACAAACAAATGTACCCCAAAACAAAGGACTCTCCGTGATTGTCATACATAAGTAGCCAAAATCAACAAGAAGGAATAGGAGTGATGAAAAACTAAATATAATTTTTGCATAAAAAGAAATAGGACAAATTTCAACTGTTTGAAAAGGGCCCTTCCGCGTGATAAGGTCGATGTTGCATTCTTCTATCAAAGAATATGTGCATGTAAGTTATGGATATGACATCTAATTATTTTGTTGCCATGTCATTATGTCTATGACGGATATACATGTATGTAGCTCCCTCAGGATAATACACTGTTTGCGAATTGCTAGTTTTGTGCTAACGACGTGAAGATTGGTACTGTATGATAAATTATTGAAGTATTGTCATTAGTATGACGTAAATACCTGAATAGATGTATTTATGATGCACAGTCAGACCATGAAAGATGTTCATTGTGGCACATTTATCAAATCTTTATTAACTATCATCTGCAGATGAATACTTAAAGTGATTGGTTAACATTTGTTTGACTTTAAAAAAATCTGAGCTAGAATGTCACATTTGTCACCTGTGTCTGTGATATGTTACAAAAATGAAGCCCAGAAAAAATTGCGTTTGAAAATAATTATTTAGTGCTTCAAAAATTCAAATATAAAATGACCGGAAACACCATCTTAATTGCATTACATACACTTATGTGTACTATTTAGGCGTTTATAAGACGCCTATTTACAAAATCGGGGTTTGCCTTGTAGTTTTAGCTTTTCATTCTCAATAATGGTTGTTTTTAGGGTTTATTAGTTCTAATACATGCACTTGTACACATGTTTCATCTTTGTTTGAGAATTTTTTAAATCGGCTGCTCACAGAGTTAAACAATACCTTTAATGTGGAAAGTATTTTGCTTGTAATTGAATGGGCTTTAATTAACGCATTTGTACAGTGAAACTTCAGATAGCCCTAGTTCATATTCAAGCTCAAGTTCAATTTTGCTAATTTAAAACCAAAAACATTACAATACAATCATAATATTATACAGATATTGCCTACAAAATGCTGATATAAATGAGAAACAAAGGGTGTGTCCCTCATTCCTGGTCGTAAAAGTAAACGTCTTTCAGATCACGATTCAGAGTGAAATTTAAGCACTGAAAAAGGTACGTTCGGAAACGTTATCAGCTCAGATATATAACAACCTTCAGAATTGCGAATGCAACAAAATGCAACACTGAACACAATTGTATATGTATATAATGTATATATTTACATGTATATGTACACGTATAATGAGTACATAAACACAATAACAATTAATTTGCCCTATCAGTATCCTGATATTATTATTGATGCGTCTATTTACCAGGCTCTCCAATACATCTTGATTACGAAAGTATTGACCAAGATTAAATCATATTGCACAAATTGAATATGAATGCAATTCAACATTGCTTGTGTATTACAGATTGTTCATCTGTGTTTTTTAGCAAAATGTATTCCTTCAAGGAAAGTAGATTAATTTAACTAGAGGAAGAATAACTGCATGTACATGTATATCAAGTAATGGAAACAATATCTACTAAGGAGTGGATCCTAGTTATCATTATGTTTATCCCTGGGGGGGGGCACTCGACCAAAAAATTGGTAGGGGTGTGCCGCGGGCGAGACAAAAAAAACGGGGGCCCCGGAGCGGGCTTATTGTAAAAAGGAGGGTCCTCGGAACGGGCTTCGGAACTACAATTTTGTGAAAACGGGGGTCCTTGGAACGGATCGCCAGCAAGTGAGTACGTGCGTATGCACCCCTATGGAATGGGCAAGCGTAAATGATGCAGCTAGCGCGGCCTCCGCCGGGTGCGTTCGCACAGAGACGATGGTCGGACAGCGCTCGGCGACCGCTTTTCACCAAAATCGCAGCAGATCAATGCGACCGGAACGGCGTAACGAAAAGTATGCGAAGCTTTGGAGCGGATTTCTGTCTTACTTTTTTCTCGATAAGAAGAAAATGGTATGCCTTGGAGCGGCTTTCTTTGTTCTTTTTCTCAATAAGACAAAAATGCTATGCCTTGGAACGGAAATTTGAGTGTAAAAATGGGGGTCCCCTCCGCGGCACATACCCACTATGCATTATATACTGAGTGCCCCCCCCCCGGGTGTTTATCAGTCTACAATCAGGAACAAACATATTCAGTGTTACGGTTCATGTACATTATACATGTATATGTGGAAAAGGAACCATAACTGTAAAATTTGTTGGTGAAATATGTTTTGTAACTCGAGCAAAGCAAGTTTTTAAGCAACTGGCCCCTCGTCTGTTGACTGATCAACATGAAGCAGTTTTTTTCATGGTACTGATGGACACCTTTTCTGTAATTGATATACACATATCAGGACTTGATAAAAAATTGCTGGTAGGATCTGTTATACAGTATTCTGTAGATCTACTGGTCCATACAGAGTATACATGTAATAATACCGTGTACGGTTCATATAGGCCTTGATGTACATGTAGGCGTTCATGTATATCAACGGCTGAGATCTTTGTGCAAAAGATTCACAATACCAAACATTTGTTTTCCAGTACTTTATTTAACATTTTTCTAAGTTACATTTCAGTTTACATGTACATGTACATGCAGTTGGATAAAAGAATTAATATATTGTTTTTTTTAATAATAATTTTCAGGAATGCATTTGTCCTGTTGCCTTCGTTCAAATAGTCTTCTTCACTTGCTTTTAACAATATATGGAGATTCAAACGAATTATGTTTCCACAATATCTTTAACTGATGTGATCACTTAAGGCTAAGATCATATTACAATAAAGGATGATGTACATGCAAATCATTAATTCCCACATCATGTCACACCCAGTTTATTGTTTTTAATCTCCTGTCTTGTGATAATCACTATTACTTTCTATTATAATGATTAGAAGGCGATGACCTTGTCTGAAGTGCCTTTTCCATGATGGCCTGTGGCTGATGTGTATGCTTGTTTCAAAGCAGAATCAGGAAGTTAGTCCAGATCAATTGCCAGCTACATGTACATGTAGATAAAGAGGACTTTGTGCCCAAGACAGGTACTTGAGGTTACAATTCATGTATATGTGTAACAGTCATGAACACCACTTATTTGTACATCAGGAAAAAAGTTTCATTGACAAAACTAATTTACTTGTAGCCTTTCTCACAAGCCAAATTTTCCTTGACCATGTAGCCTTACTCTACATTTAGGTAGGTCTAAATGGCAAAAGCCCTATCTACAGTTAGTCAGGGGTTTCAGCTTAGCTGACATTCTGTTCTCACAATGTTTTTTTACAAAGTATGCTCTATACGCTAACCCCTCCAATCCCGACTTTTTACCTCTACACAACAGCAGTTAGCCGGGCTATTGAGGTTGCTAGTGTGAAAGTCTGGGATTCTGATTGAGTCATTGTGAGAACAGAACTCAGCCAGGACATTGCTCCACGTATGCTCTAGCAGTCTAGGCACAATGGAGCCAGTGCTGCTGGGAGGTGTTTCACAAAGATTTACGTGTGACTGTGGGTGTGTTCAATGTCGATTTTCAAATTCAAACACTGAACGGTGCACCGCTGATCGTGTTTGTGTTTGGTGGTTTGTAATTGAGTTTTCAATCATGATTTATGTTGCTGTTTAAATTTGAAAATGGATGTTGAACACATTCTAAATGCCACACTTTAACTCTAGCTTTGTGACCCCCCCCATTTAAAGAAACTTCTGTGAGAAAAGGGTAGGCCTATTTAGGCTAATATAATTTATGCCCTACCCATGGAGCTAGGAGCTCATGCCCTACCCATGTTTACAGATTTGTAGTGTGGGCAAGCTAAATCCAGTGTATTGAATAATGTGCAGTACTAATTTACTTTAAGTACTATTCATATGAACTTTCTGTGTCAATAGACCAAATGTTTGTACTGTAATTTTGCGAACAGAACATTTAAAAACCTCGGGGACCAGGGTTTATACACCCGTTCCCATAAATTGATAAACCTATTTTCATTTGTAAAATATACCTATTTCCAATTGTTTTCTGTGTATGTCTTACAAGCACAAATTGTATTATAATAATAAACATACCATTACCATGGTCCAAGATTTTTTAGATTGCATGAAAACCCAGAATGATTTTTTGAAATATCGTGTTTTAAAGGCACGAATGAGTTTAGTAAAAAAAAATTTTAAAAAATAAATTGCTTCTTTCATAATTTTGGGTGTTCTATACATGGATATTCAATATTATTATTGTTATAATGTTCTATATTTGTTATGTTTGTTTCATTAATTTCACAAGCTCTGCTTCTCTATGGGGTTCCAAACCTAACCTAGAGGCCGTTCTCATTCCGATTTCTAAAGCTAGTTTTATCTGGAAACCGATTCAGGAAACCAGTTTTGAAGATCGCTTTACTAGTGTTCCCACTTGATCACATGAAAGTGGTTTTCAAAATCACTTCATGAAAAGCGATCTTGTTGCTATGAAACAGCGTAGGCGTAGTGCGCACAAAATGTGCGAAGATCGCCTCCCAAAGAATAGTTGTGTCCTCACTTGCACTAAAACGAGTTAATAATGGGGCAAAGCACTCTTGAAAACTACATCACGAGGTGGTTTAACTGGTTGGAAGATTGCTTCCAAGACCGCTTCAACTGTACTCACTACGTGTTTAAACTACTTTTAGGAACATAGCGAGAACAGTGTCGTAGAGGAGGAGGAGGAGAGTAGGATGGGTTGAGGATGTAGGATGCACTGAATTACTCAAGGTGGAGAGAGGGGAAAGGTTGATTGTTGTGTGAGGCGAATCCAGCCACCCCTGTTGATCACGGGGACAAACCCGGATTTAAAACTTTGGATTAATGATAATGATTTACACCCTCAATGTGCTACATGTACATGTATGTGCATATCATCCTTATATCTTTGTAGTCGGGCATGTGTGCAGTAATATGTGTACCAGTCATTGTGCACAGTCAGTAAAGTGGCCTCTCAGATGTCTTCATTAATAACATCTGGGGATGTCCATGGAGCCTACAATACCCCTTCCATGTAGGTCTACATTTTTACATTTTAATCTTGGCTGTAATATAATTATCATTTTTAATCATGTTATTGATATGTTTATTGCTATAAAATCATGAGAAAATAGAGCATTCACTTTTTTGTCTTGATTTTGTTTTACTCTCATATCTTCTGATCGTGTGACGACCTTTCTTGACAAACAGAGAGTAAGTTCATTATGTTCATCTAATTTAAAAAAAACTAACAAATTCTAATCATCGCACTAATGATATAATTCAGTTTGGTGTTTGTGGAGTGGGTAAAATTATTCAAATTTTAGCATGTCATAACTAACAGTTCGTCGCCTTCCTGCATAAGGTCTTTCCAGGAACTAGATGCACATTGTCTTTGTGCATGAAAGCATAATGATTTTTTTTGCTTATTACATCATATTGAGGTTCAATATTCTTACCAGAAAAATATTTTATGAACTGCTTTATTACATTTCTGCAATAAAACAAAAGGCAGGGAAATCAAGATAAGGTGGATAAATCGCCTTTCTGCAGGAAGGCTACGAATTATTAAAATTTGATTCAAGACAAATAATGTTACATTCCCTTGTGACTAATCTATCCTTTCAGTCTTGAAATATAATCTCAGTTTACGGTTTGTCATGGTTTTAACGTATGTGAAGGATTTACTATACATGGAAGTGTGAAGGGGAAATTGAATTAGCCAAAGAGTGAAATTTCAACACCATTGAATAAAAATTACCAAGTTTTGCCATATATAACATGTTGACTTTATGAACCTTTTTCATTCATGAAGGAAAGAAGTCATTCTACATGTAGATGATTTCAGATTTTTTTTTCTTCCGATAATTATAAAGTGGTATCACTGTTGCATACATGTACTTAATGTACATGTTCATCACATATCTGGAACAATGATCACATAAATTAATACAAATATATTTTTATTTATCATTTGCCTCACGCACAAAACACACTTACACTTCAATTTTGCTTTATAATTTGCATGGTTACCACTAACTTTTTTGTTTTTATATTTGATATTGATTTTAAAAAAGAATTGAATATTTAAACACATGAGAATAATTTCTTGTTTAGACAAGAATGTTTGTTGCTGTTTATATTAAAGGTGATGGAATGGGTTCATATTCAATATGATTGGGTTCACGCATGATGTATATTTTATTTTCTTATCATTTAACAAGACAAGATCAGATTGCTTTATTTTATTTCATAGCATTTTGTTATGCCCTGTAGCACCCCAAAACAAATCAAAGAAAAAAACAAAACCGCTTGTTGCATATTATAAAGAATATCATATAAATAAATATAAATTGGCTTTATTAAGGGTAACAAGTTTGTGACAGTATTTGAGGACTTTGCACAATTTTTCATTTTCATTTATTGATTTAGACATTAATAACATAACTTGAATTTGATTTTATTGGTGACTATTAGTTTTGTTATTTTCATTTTTGTTATTAGAAAATGATTAATCTTTGTAAAAAGACATTGTTTAGCATCGCTGGGTGTGATCCCCCCTCTCTCCCTATTCTCTTTCACTTTTTTTTCTTCTATCTCCCTCTTCCTTTTTCTTGCTTTTCTCTTTTTCTTCTACATCTCACATTCCATTTATCATATTGACAATATTGACATATTTCTTACAAACGAGAAAATCTAAACTGATCATTGTAAAACATTTTGCTATTTGATCAGTGAGTATCGATTTAAATTCATTTATGATATACTTTGTTTAATACATATGTCTATAATGAAATTTGTTCGTAGCATAATAAGTTATTTTTAACCTTGTTATTGATGATTTTGTTTGAAATGTAAACTTTTGCAATTCGGCTTTTGCGCAAAGAAAGCATTTTTAAAAACCATTTTGAATTGAATTGAAAATTTAATCTAATAAAAATGGGTGATGTTCATAGAAAATGCAATGGAGAATATTATTTCTTAAGCCTTGACTGCTTTTACATGTAGTTTTACTGCTATAATTCATGTTTGTATCATTTGTTTATCATGAAACTTATTTCATCTCAAATGATTGAATTCTTTGATGGAAACTGGTAATTTTCATACTTTCTTTATGTTTTCCTATTTTTATGATTTCCTTTGGTCATGGGTTTGGTCACATCAAATTTATTTTTCTATTTTTTCTTTGCATGAATATTCAACTCACAAATTCCTTTTGAATTATTTTTTGTAATGTGCAAGTTGTGCACAGGTGTGACTTTGTGTTATGAGGAGGCAATGCACTAGAGGAAAATAAAAGGGAAGTAACACGTAGTAACCCTGGTAATTTTGTATTTTGTATTAAAAGCAGAAAAATTAGAGTAAATGTTGGTGAAGGTTTAATGAAAATCCATCAAAGAATAAGAGATATTTTCTATTTTTTTTATTTGCAATGTCATAATTGCTAAATCCTCAAAAAATGCATCTTGGCTTTTAAATTAAGAGGTTGATTAGTGAATTCTGTAATTCCCATAGGCTTGTACATGCAGGAACCACCACCCTGTGCTAGTTGGCAGTGGGTTTAATACAAGCTACTTGAGTTTGCATTCCCCTCTAACAGTTGTAATGTTGAATGTTGAGGATATAAATTGAAAATGTCTTTATTTGACCAATTCTGCAATTTTACAGACAAATAAATTTTGATACGATCCCTGATCAATATAATCTATCTGCATTAAAAAAAAAATTTGATATAAACCACTTCTCATGGATGGACTGCACAGAAGAATTCACAAGATATCCTTTGCAGCCCTGGGCGGATCCAGGATTTTCAAAAAGGAGGTGGCCAAATTTTGATAAGCAATTTGGAAAGCAAAAAAAAAAAATGGTCATGGTCTTCAATTTCTTCAATTGAAATGGCATTTTTACATTACAAATTTTTTATTTTGCTTCTCAAAGGGGGGGGGGGGCACATGCCCCTGTTCCCCCCCTGGATCCATGCCTGATCCTTTGTACGTTAGTGATTTGATATGAAATCACTAACTTCACAAGATAAATGCCCACAAACCCCTTTTCATTGAAAAGAAACATGAAATCATAAATAAGAGAGGGCACCATATATGGAAAAAACATCAAATTTATAAATTAAAAATAAAGTGTTGAAGGGTTAAAAATGTTTTTCAGACGAAAAATGTTTTTCAGACGATTACAACGATTACAATGTACTTTTGTTTGATTTGAAAATATGAATTTGATTCTCCAATATAAAATCACAAAATTTTCCCTTCTGCTGCCTTTTAAAGGGGAAGTTTACCCTACATGTAGCTAAAAATTTGCTGTAAATTTACCAGAAAATAAAAAAGAAATGCTGGTGAAGGGTTTGAGGAAAATCTATCAAAAATTAAAGATATTAGAATTTAATTTTTTTTTAATGACATCATAAATGAGCAACTGCCCCATTTGTTATGTAATATAAAATGCATAATTTCAATTTTTGAATGGTTCATGATGACTGTTTTCTTTCAGCAGCAGGTCTTGAATAATTTGTCTGTTGATATACTGAAGGTAAAATAAAACTATTTTTGATATTTTGAGAAAATAACATGTCATTGATTTTTAAAATTAAGTAACCTGGGAAGCTGCTCACCTAAGACGTCACAAATAAAAAAAATTCTAATAACTTTTTGTATAAATATTCGATGGGTTTTCCTTACTTAACTCTTCACCAACATTTTCTAAAATTTTTACTGCTGTTTGTACAATAAAGTTTTTGTTAGGGTGAACTTCACCTTTAACTGTGTCCCTCATACTATTCAGGATAATCCCTTCTTGGCATCATTGCCAGCCTGATTTTGATATGGCAAGCTAGGAATAATGAATTCATATATCTCCATGTGTATAGAGGTTTGATAGGAAGTACTTGTAAACCTTAAACCAGATTTCTGTATTTCTTGCAAATTTCCTTTTCCTGTCGATGTTTTACAAACTTCCTCTGCCAAATTAATGTAAAATATGAATATATGGAATATCAGGACCTGCTTTTAAAGGTAAAGACTGATGGTGGATTTATTTCATACTAAATACAAAAAAGGCACAAAATATTCAAGGCCAATGAGAGGGGCATCTGGGCTTTCATTAGGGTATCCAAGGCCAGGGCCTCTTTGTCCTGTGATTAATTGGCCCTCTGTAAATGACAATATCCTTTTCATACTTTCGATACAAAGTGTGAATTGTGAGGAAAATTTTACATGTGAATCAAACCTTTACATATTATGTGATCTGAAAACCAATGAGAGCACCCGATCGATAGAAGATTCACATTGAGAGTGCATGAATGGATGTACATGTATGAAGATGTTCAATACATATCACATCATACAATGCTTATTACCTTTTGTTATCTCTCTAATGCCTCTCAATGAGCAACAGGCAGTAGCCCTATTGTGCTTTTAATGAGCATAAACCTTTAAAGTGATAGATACTTTTTATATTCATTTGAAGACATCACACAGAAAAAAAGTTTTATGCACGAGTATACATGTGTGGGATACAATTTAATCTTGAATTTTAGGTTAAATTCTAGAAATTGTGATATAGGCATATGGGTTTCCACACTAAGTGATGTTGGGACTAGAGTACTAGATTGGTATTAAAAAATTGCAACGCCATAATTGTGTGTTTATTCATGTATTTATTTGGAGCATGAATTCAGTCCGACCCCCTGCCACCCCCAGCAAATCCATGTTTTGGGTATTATGGCAAATTCACTTCCTGGTTGTTCATTGCCTAGTTGCCAATCACAAACTCCCAAGTGTAAGGAAATTACATGCTAGATGGAAAGGGTATGAAAGGATTTTTTAAATGAAAAATAGACTAAAAGGCACATCCCTGCCAAATCATTTGCCACGACATACATGAATATTTTTAAAGCATGTTTCGATTGTTGGCAGCAAAAACGATATATTAATCTGAAGCTGATTAAATATAGTTTCAAAATGTATCCCTTGAATTTAAACATATGTGCTTGAAGTCATCTGGACATTTCACTTATGATTTCAGGTGAGTTTTATGTTTATTTTTTTTATTTATGCAACTGACTGTCAGTTTTGACCTCTGCCAAGGAAATTGTGGTTTAAAAGAGCTTGAAATAAAACTGTCTGGTAAAGTGGTATGTTTATTTCAAGGTTACCAAATTATGACACAAAACCTGGTTTCTAAACTCTACATGTACAGTACATGTAGGTTGCAATATGGTGCAGCCTTTTAATTGATGTGTACTTGTAGCCAATTAGCATGAACTTTGCCAATATTTTCTTGGTACTTTCTTTGCCAATGCTGTCTTGACTTGAGGCTGGAAGTAAACATGATCTTTGAAGCACTTCTAGATGGGTTATGATAAAGAGAAACAGGTGTGGAGGAGCCAAGCACCTGCTTCATTCCACGGTGACCTTTGAGTAAACTTGACCTTCAAGAAACCTACCAAGGTTGTGATGAGAGTCCATATGTTCATCTGGAAGTAATCTGAATGCAGCTGTTGTCATGAAAACCAAGAATGGGAGGGGGCCTTGTCAGGGCTGGAGTGGGGAGTGTAGTATTGAAATGTATTTGGATTTTGTAGAGCGATGTGAATTGAATGAAGCACATACATGTATGTAGAAGGCATAACCGTAAGATATCCATTGAGGCCTACTCCTGAGATGTTTTACTTTATGGGGTCCGAATGCAGCTTGAGCTCGAAATCCAAGAATGGGGGAGGGGGGCTTGTTAGGGAAGGGGTGGGGAGTGTATTATTGGAATGTATTTAGATTTTGTAGAGCGATGTGAATTGAAGTACATATGTACATGTAGAAGGCACATAAACCATAAGGTTTCCATGCAGGCATACTCCTGTGATGTTTTACTTTATGGGGTCCGAATGCAGCCTGTGCTCGAAATCCAAGAATGGGGGAGGGGGGGGGCTTGTTAGGAATGGGTGGGGGGGTGGGTGGGAGTAATGTATTGGAATGTATTTTGATTTTCTCGAGTAATGTGACAAGAAGTAGAAGACACATTTATGAGCTATACTGTTGTGGGTTTGCCTCACATTCGGCAGCTGTGCACAAAACCCCAAAGTGGGTGGGGTCGTGCAAGGCAAGGCATGCAGGGAAACTGCTGTACATAGATGGTTGGTGTTAGAGGGATGTATTACTACTATAATGTATTTTGATTGTATAATTTGCGCGAAATGTTATTAGTAAGCAAATATAATGTAACAAATATATTAACTTCTGTTGTATACTTCATATACTCAACTGTGTAGACCTACATGTTCACTATAAAGGCCAGCATGAAATTGACTTGTAATAGCTAATACAAGCTTCCTATTTTGTCCCTATACCAAAATATTTGGTAAAAACAGTAACTGAAATTTGAAATTTTCTTGGGAGCTTACATGTGTATTATTTTATCAAAGAGTTATCTTTTTTTTTGTTTTGGTAGATTCATAGATTGCAACTTTTTGACAATCTTGAATTTTATATTTTATTAGGGATAATTAAAGAGATAGTTTGATCCTAGAATGAATTTTATGATATCTTGCAATCAGTTTGCAAAACTCAGTCATACAATCATTTGTTGAGTTGTGCATTTGAGGGTCCAGGTATAGCTGCCATGGACCTAAATCTTAGTTTGGTTTCATCTATTAGAAATGTGTTATGTCTTTACCTCATGATGTTTGTTTTCAAGAACTGTTGTTGTTTCATTGCTATGTAAACTTAAGTTTGCTGTTAGTAGGCCTAGATGGTCCCATATGTACAGCTGCTCTGTAAGATAAATAATTCTTTCCTTTTCTTCTATTCCCTTCTCAGGTGGTGGTGGCAAACGCAAAGGCCGGAGTAAAAAGTGGCGACAGATACTCAAGTTTCCCCACATAACAGAGTGCCAACGCCCTACAGAAAGATTAGGTTCGTATTATCTAGCACTGAAAGGGAGCCAGAGTTCTTTCTGGTGTTGACACCGAGTTGGTTTTTTGGAATGGCAAAACTAGGGTAAAAGTCATAGGTATAGGTATATATGAAAAGATGTATATTTTGGAATTGATGAAGGATTGCAAGATTTGTTTTGACATAGAGGAAGGTCATATCAACTGCTCAGGTCAGAATTCTCCTCAAGGGGGTAAAGTACTTCTAGAGTCAATGTTAAAAGTTTATCTGCAATGTTGTACTGGCTTGATAAGGGGAGGCCCATCAAAATCCTCTCAAGTTTATGAATTTTCCCCTTCTGAATCAGCAAACTACCCCATGGGAAACAATCTTTAAAGTAATTTCTAATGAAAATGCTACATATATAGGCTTTAAACAGTTCCATCTCAAGATAATAATCCTGAGTCAACTGTAGGAGTGGTTGCAATCAACCCCTGTATATTGGTAATCTATCAACCTATAAATTTGCAAGTGAAGAACCACTCTGGTTTTTGCTTGATATAATCAATCTGGATCTAGTATCATCGCTTACGTCCACATAACATACCAGGGGCCCGTTGCAGAAAGAGTTGTATTTAAACGCAAGCCAAAAAATCAATCCCAAGTCCCAAATGCGCGCTGTTCATTGGTTGAAAATCAAGTTACGCATGTTTCTGCAATGGGCCCCAGGTCACATTTTAAACTTGTTGGCCAATGGAATTATGATTTATTGACTCCAAAATTAATCTTAAAATTAATGTAATGAAGGGCTAATCAGGCTAGAATCTGAAGATTGAACTGCCTGTAAAAACCATTTTGTTAATATATAACCTAGATTTGAATGCTTTTCACACTGCATTTCCTTAACCCCGGACTATCCTTAACCCCATACTTTCTTTTTTTTGTTTCACACTGTCTTTCTTAACCCCAGACTATTTGCTTAGCCGGGGCTAACATCTTAACCCCGGACTATCGCACAGCTCATGAATATCGATGATTTTGCCACAGAGCGTGATTAACATGCAATTTCGACTTCTGTGATTGGCTTATGCTTCGCCCCACTTTTCCTTAACCTGGTTTCATTTCACACTGCATCTATTAGCACGGCAATTGTGGTGCTAGCACGGGGCCAGATATTACCGTACTATTTTATACAGTGCTAGCCCACTTTGCTGAATCGTGTGAAAACGAAGTGGGCTAATCTTAATCCTGCGAAAATTGTGCTAAGACTCCCTCCCCCCTTAGCCCCACCAATTTCCTGGGCTGAAGGAAAATATGTGCAGTGTGAAAAGCATAATAGAGTCCTTTTCTAAGCTCCATGAGATTGTAGACCCTGAATTTTTGTATTGTGCTTTTTGCCCTTATTAATTTAGTCCAACACTATCTACTGGGGTAGGCATGCTTTTATTGCCTTCTTCATCACTGCAAGCTCTGCTTTTTGCTGGGCCAACAGCTAGTGTAGGATGACATGTTTATGTTGGGCCAGATGACTTGCAAAGTCATTCAAGTGTGAACAGAAAGTGCATGGAGGATAATATTGTTAGGCTCACCCAAAGTGTCCTTAAAAGTATGAATATGGATTTATTTTGGGCTCTAAAGATCAAACTTAAAGGAATAAAATGTTGAACTTTACCTGCAAGTATTTACATAGGTGGTAAACTTGGCAACATACCATGAATTGGAATACTCCTTGTGGGAATCAGGTCTTTACTACTAATACCAGGAAATGCTATCGGGCCTATATTATTTTAATTTTTGTTTGTGTATATATAATGATATATTTGAGTGCCCCCCCTCCCCCCCCCCCCCCGATAGTGCCAATGGGTATCCTGGAAGGTATACAGAATCATCATCTTGAAGCAAACTTGACAGGAAGATTCCCTGTAGTGAACTAATATTTTGAGGTCAAAGGTCAAATACGATATCAATTTATCTACAGGAAGTGAGCAAGACAAGGAACATTGTGCACATCACCATGTTCTTTGAATGTATACTGATCTTTTTCTAGTCTAATCCAGTTTTAATGTCATTCATGCTACATTCCATTCCAAGCCTTGTTGCTTTAGGAATCACCCTAATTCTTTTAATAATTGATTTGCAATCTTGAATTTTGAAATATCAGGTACCTCCCTTTACTGATTTTTGTCCTCAAATTTATGCAATTTGTTCAGCTTATTACTGAAAATGAATGAGCCTTTACTTGGATTCCTTATGTGTGAATTTGAAATAGTATATACATTTTTTTTTCATGCAGGGTTTTAATAAATTCAAGGCCATCACAGGCCATGGTTGTGGATGACCTTTCAATTGGCCTTCGTACCCCTCTCATTGGCCCTTGGGATTTTACTTTTCTTTATTTTTTTAATAATTTGTGCTGTAATAAAGAAATGTTCCTAGCACAGAAATGTGGCATCACCCGGCCAGTAATATATTAATTTTAGGTATTTTTAGTGTAATCATACATGTATGATCTAATTACATAAGACAATATGGTGAGTTGTAAATATGATATTTAAATAGCAGATATTAGAATACAGAAGATATCTATATTCTTTGGAGCAACTGCAAGGTTCCAAATGGAATGTAGCATTTTTAACCAATTGGATACCATATGCTGGTGCTGTAATGGAAAATTTAATGTGTTAGCAGGCAAGGGGGTTAAACCAAAAACAATTCAGCTTTTGCAAAATGCAATCTAGATTTGCGTATGTAGTGCATGGACGTTCTTTCAACTCAATTTCTTGACTTGAGGTCTCCTTTGTGCAGTGGAGCAGAGTTGATCCTTGGTCAAACTCGTGTGGCGTGATTTGATGCAATTGATTTTTGTTGTAGACACGGGTATAAGAGATAGGAGACGAACTCCTCTCTATGCTTGTAGGAAGCGTATGATGAGATATATTATCGTGATCTCCTTGCGTTGTAAATCATCACTCCTATCTAAACATACAGTATATACGACACACACATGCTCACACACACTGGATGATACGGTAGCCAGCCGGCGTCACATGTATATGGATGCAACGGCGCTCATCCGCCCTACACAGAGATACACATATATACACACATGCATGATATTGGTGGGGATGCTGGCCGGGGAGAAAAGCGAGTGTGAGGGGGGAGAGTGGGAGAGAGAGGTTGGAGGAGCCTCTCGCGCCCGGTAGCTACAGGCTGAAATAATGGATGTAAAGTTAGTGGTAAGTCAGTGAATAACAGCAAGCATTAGCACTGTGGAATTCAATTCATCTGAGTGAGAAGGAGGATGGATGGAAGTTTGGATGAGAATGTATATGGAAAGGAAAGAATGTTATGATGGAGGGGGGACAATTTACAGGAACAAGGGGGCTGAGAAATGGAAATCAAACACACAGGTCAAGTAATAAATACACGGGTCCCTACTGAGTTTTGATGTATTGTGGAAAGGGTGAAAGAGAAAAAAATATTGAAAAGAAGTGGGAAATAGTGCACTCAACCATATCTTGAGAATTCATTTCTTAATAAGTATAAATAAGCAATTTTAATCATTCCAAATGTATATATATAAATATATATATTGGAAAAAAGATACGTTGAATTCAAATTAGTATGTTCCAGAGACAGGTACTCTTTTTCTATTATGTGCCCTTTTTCTTTTCAAATATCATGTCTTGCGACTTTTGGTCTTTTGACACCTTTTCTCATTGTTTTCATATTTGAACTCCTCAATGCAATCTGAGCAAGAAAAAGTAACTCTTTTATTCATTCTTTTACTTTGCACATTTGTACAACAATATAGTTAAATGGTCCGCTATGACAATACCTAGAGGCATCTTGAAAGGCGTGTGTACTTGATAAATCCACACTCATATTTGATATTAATGCCATACAATGATTTTACACCGTTTAAAAAAAAAATAAAATGTGAAGAAATAAATAATAGCATAATACTTATGAGCAGAGTAGAATCCTGTAGTCTAGCATAAAGAAATACAGAACTTTCAAAGAAAAAGAGAGGACATAGAAGAGAGAATAAGATGGGAGAGGTGAAGAAATATCTATCATGCATAGAGATACATAACCTGAAGAAGTGGATTCAGAAAGGCATGAATGATGATGATGTATTGTATTGCATGTAAGTCAATTAGAGCCAATTCATTGAAATTTTGGGGATCACAATGTTCAAGGCTTCATTCTTAGCTTCCTATGTTCACTTTCACTCTCATATTTGTCTATTTATTATTACATTTGAAGTATAATACTCCTGGTTTTGTCAACAAACTTTCAGTTGAATTCAACTTCATTGCACCAAAGCAATATTAACAAACACTGATGTGATGTATTGTACATAGTCTTGTTACTACATACATATAGACTGATGAAGTATTGCTTGGCAGGTAATAACTAGGGGGCTGTTTCATAAAGCTGTTCATAAGTTAAGAACGACTTTAAGATCGACTGGTGATTCTTTCTTACCCGCTAAATCATCGCCTATGGTGTATACCATTTACCAAAAGAAAGGATCCCCAGTCGTTTTTATCTTACGAACAGCTTTATGAAACACCCACCAGGAAGGAAAGTGTCTGTATTATAACCAACCGTTATCATAACATTTCAGCATAATGTAAAAATGATTAAATTGACAATACAAAAGCAAACAACAAATTGAAGGGGGGGGGATGTCAAGTGTTTGATAGGACAAATCAACAAAAATGAATAACTAAAGTCATATTACATGATAACTAGCAAGAATGTAATTATATTCTTTACCTTTCTTTTCTCTTAATTGATTCTGACTTCTTGATGGAAGGTGGAAGAGAATTTAAAGTTTGATATGAAAATAAATCATTTTGTTGTATTGCCAAATAGAAGAGTTACTATGGGGTTGCTTTTCTTTCCTTGATGTCTTGGCTCTTCTTGTAATTCATTGAGACAGTTTGAGCAACATGTAGGCCTACACTGTACTTGCGTCTAGAGATGATCCATGGTGGAGCAAGCTATTGTGGGTTACATGCAGGTGTTATTGTACATTGTGATAATGGAAAGGGAACCCGTGGGGGGGGGGGGCACTTCCATTGACGAGTGGATACCATGCGCGACCACGGGGTCTTGAAAAGCACCCTAACAACGTATTTTCCATATTCTGAAAATGCACCCCTTAACAAGTATTGGAAACAAAATGATACTCTTAGCAAGTATTCCCTCAAATGAACCCCTAAACAAGTACAGAGATATTTTATTGTTATGTCACGCGTCTGTCGGTCGTCGGTTTTACCTTTAGACACCATTATTTTGATTTAGTACGGCCCCACCTTCCACACCTCGCGCAAATCAGACTCTTAACACGTAGTGTTGGGGCAAAAAGGACATCCTATATAAAACATTTTGATTTTGTTTTATCATCCCCGCATATTTGACCCTAAACACATATATTTTTCCGAGCGAAATAGATACCCTTTTTTCAATATTTTTGTGTTTTTGACACCCTTATCACGTTACGTACGTAACGTGCCCTTTCGTGAAAAAGACATCCTTTTTACGTGTCTTTTTGGTCGCGCATGGTATCCACTCGTCAATGTAAGTGGCCCCCCCCCCCCCCGGAAAGGGAACAGGAGTAAAAAGAGAGCATTGTGAGCATACAATTGAAAAAATATCTTTTTTTTGCTATTTTTTCTAAACTGTGATCCCCATTTTGCTATAATTGGTATGCCCTCTTGTAAAAAATCAAAATTTTATATTTCATCTAGTGTGAATGCATTAAAAAGATTTAAGTGTTACATGTTTGGTTCCATGACATTTGATCCAGTGACAATTGCTCTGATGGAAAATCTGCTACTTGAAACCCAAACATAACATCTAACCTTTAAACCTTAAACCCTAGAAATCCTTATCTTTATTATTCTGAACCAAAAACTCTACTAGAACTTTAAATTCCATGCCCAAAGAACGAAGCAAATGTCGCAGTCTGAGCATACATGTATGTCATGTCTCTTTTATAGTTTGTGAAGTGTGAATGGACTACCGTACTAGTGACATTCCCAGGACAGCTTGTTGTTTTTTATTGCTTGGGGCAAGTGGTGAAACTGGGTCACTCCATTAGGCAGTCGACCCAACATCTGCGTGTTTACACTCTCAGCAGCGATGTTGCCAGTCTTATTAGGCCGGCCTTAGATACCAAAATCATTGTCACTTTTTGAGTGTTCAGAAGTAGAAAAATCTGCGTATATTACGGTTCAAACTACTTCCTCAGATTCAGCAAAATGGTCATGAGAGCAGGGCCCTGTCTTTAATACAAAGAGATACAATTGACCCCATCAATCTCAAGTATATGGAAATCCATCAGTGTCATAATTTTGTTTTTTAGGAAATTTGCACAATGTCCTTTGAAAACAAAGAGAATCATACTGAATTGTCAAGAAAACAGTGAATGTATGAAAATACATCATTTCCAGGAAATATTTTCGACAAACGTGTATTTTAGATGTTGACATCGCTGGCTTTCCATAGTTGCGATTAATCGGATGAATTGTAACTCTTAGTAAGACGGGCCCAGGAAAACACATATTGGTCTTGGAGTGCAGATGTACACGATGCATTACACATTTTTTTTATGCATTGGGTACTGCATTGCTGTGGTACTTGCATATTGTTGCAATGTATTTTTTTTGCAGAAAAAACTTCTTCCTCAGTTCCTTCCCAATGCATACTGGTACACACATTGGACTTGGGACAAATGTGCAAAACACATTATTATGCTGTGTCAAAAACTGTTGCCATGGTAACAGGATATTATAGTTTTCCATTCATAAAGGTATGTTTCTCACATATGGCTGTCGCGATAGGGTAGGAGAATATTTTATTCATGCTCTGTAAACTATTCTTAATACATATCGAAGTATTTCTATATTGGGAAGTTTGGCATGTAGTACTAGTAGGCCTTGTTTTACATGATCTATATTGGTGAATGAGAGTGTTTTGCTTTTGAGACATTCTTGTGATCCATTTTGTTCCCTAGCATCATAAATATTGAAAGTCTAACATTGACAAATACATGCATGTTATCTTTCTATTGGGTAGATGAAACACATGACAAAAATGTTGCATACAAAAAAAAGGGACTAGGAAATGCATTTCTAGGCTTCAGCTGATGTTATCTTTAATGCAACTGTGGCATATTGCCCATAACAGCCACCCCCATTTACTAACGCCAAATAAATCTATTCATACAAACATTGCCCCAGTTCTCATTAATTTACCTAAAATGGTTACCAAATCAAGATAATTTAGAGAAGTCATAAAAACTACCATTCTAGCTCCATCACATGTTTGTCTGTTGAAGGTCAGTCATCCAAAATGTATTTTAAATGTCAAATATATTTGGTTCACTCTCATTTTGCCAAGCAGTAATTTCTACTCAATTTGATTTGGATATGTGTGTTCTGCAGGGGGTACCAATTGAATGTAAGCTCCGATATTTTTTCGCTCTCTACCATGACTCAAATCAAATTCTGAAGTAATAGTTTCAGAAAGGGTTGATCGAGGTCAAACAAGGATATGTCTACGTTCTTCCTCAGCCATCTAAGTTTTGAAAAAAAGAAATATTGCTTTTCGATTCTGTATGGATTGTGGGAGACATTGAAGGTATTGGTATAATTTATTCCCCATATCACAATAAAAAACAATACAAGGTAAATAATAAAATCAAATGTATAGTGAAATTGCTTAATAAACTCACTCAGCTTTGTAATATACCAATGCTTTTCTTCCTTGGGGTCCAGAATATTTTTAACAACAGTTACTGTACATGACAAAAAAATTTACAAATCCAAGCAAGATACTTGACATAAACAATAATGAAAAACAACAACAATTCAAGAGAACAAGTCATACTCACCCATCCCAAAACTTTCCCTCCACCCCCCCCCCCCCACCTTGTCACACTATTTCTTTTACAGATGAGAGCAAGGCTGAATTTTCTGAATTAGATCTCAATAGTAAAAAAATGAATAAGATGTAGCACTCAGAAAACCACCTTCCATTATGTTAAAAATAACAGTAAACTGTTTCAGATTTGTATATTAAAAAAATGCATGAAATAATTTTTTTTTGTGCTCAAGCTAAAACTGATCTCAAATGCATAAAACTGAGATTTCATTTAGCATTTATTTTAACACTTAAAAAGCAATCAATTGAAATGTATTTTCATTTTTTTTACCCAGATTTCCCTGTTTTGAATTTAAACAGATTTGTTTTCCGTGAAGGCGGCAGTATATCTTACAATATTTCCTAATAAGACTATTATAGGTATTAGATTTTAAAATAGAAGTGACTGTACTTTCATCTCTAGTATGTCTTTGTTATTTTGTAATTGATACAATTTTGTAATAAATACAATCCTATAAACATGGTTTTCAAAGATTGCTTTTCAGTCAAATGTTCGTTGGTTATGAAAGTAAACTTGTTTCATAACGTGAACAGTAAACAATTAAAAATATACATTTTGAAAGGTGATTTTGCAGAATCAAGGAAACTGAATGTCCTTTGAAAGCAACAGAGATCGCAATTTAAAGGTCAAGTCCACCTCAGAAAAATGTTGATTTGAATCAATAGAGAAAAATCAGACAAGCACAATGCTGAAAATTTCATCAAAATCGGATGTAAAATAAGAAAGTTATGACATTTCAAAGTTTCGCTTATTTTCAACAAAATAGTTATATCAACGAGCCAGTTACATCCAAATGAGAGAGTCGATGATGTCACTCACTCACTATTTCTTTTGTTTTTTATTGTTTGAATCATTCAATATTTCAATTTTTACGAATTTGAAGATTAGGACCTCCTTCCCTGATGCACAAAATGTTAAATGGAATTCCACGTGTTCAGGGAGGAATGAAACTTCATTTCACATGACAATGATGAGAAAATAAAAATATTTCATATAATAAAATACAAAAGAAATAGTGAGTGAGTGATGTCATCAACTCTCTCATTTGGATGTAACTGGCTCGTTCATATAACTATTTTGTTGAAAATAAGCAAAACTTTAAAATGCCATAACTTTCTTATTTTACATCCGATTTTGATGAAATTTTCAGTGTTATGCTTGAGGAATTTTTCTCTTTTTATTCAAATCAAGTTTTTGTTGGGGTGGACTTGTCCTTTAATGTACTGGTAACAGGGCTTCTTCCAGTACTTACATGTATTTCATACACTCTGAAATTGACCTGTATTTCCTGGGTCAAACTCTTATCTGCCATATGTGTTGGGTGGGCTGAAAAAGAGTGGAAACAATTCAGTTGAGTGCTGTCCTGAAATAACCATGTTTATCTGTTTTTTTTTACATTCTGATTTATGATTCTAGCCTTAAAATAAGATGAAATAAACCCACTAAAGTTTCAAGGTCATTATTTAGAATGAGTTATTATGATGCCCAATGTACAGTTATGTAATTTTTTTCCTTTTTTATTCTCGACTGTTCTGAATTTTTTATATCACTCTACTGAAAATGTAATGATGATATAGAATTGATGAAGTCTTGAATAATGCTGTACTCAAGATTTTGCTATAATTTCTTTGATCATAATGCTATTAAATCTCATATGAACGTTTATGACTCATTTGTTGTTGAATAATGCAGTATGTCTGAGCCCATTCCAGCCCCCTGCTCTCACTTATCGTTCAGATCCTGATACTTTCAATTCTGTAACAGCTACATACATGAAAACCTGATACATTTGAATGAATCATGCCCCTGTATTGCTTGTAGTCTTACACGTATCATTCCAATGACATTAAATTACCCCATAATGCAAGCCGTGCAGAAACAGTGACATATACCCACTTTCTATCAAAACTAGAAATATGATAGCACCTATTTGGGCACTTCTCTGGTTCAGTCAGCGGCAGCGGCGAAAGGAAATTTATGCTGGTGCTCCCGTTACGTGTTGTAGAATAGCAACCATTCTAAGAACTCACCTACATGTATGCATGCACATTCAACAGGCATATATAATGGGTGATTTTATATTGATTAGTAGATTCCTAATAAAGTCAAGAACCTCGTACTCACGTTGTCACGTACTAGACTTGCATGTACCATGATTATAAGCTGTAGTCTTGTATTTTTGGCATATAGAACATCAATCTTACCAAATTAATTTTATCACATCAAAGAATTTTACATTGTTTTTTTCTAGTTGATTTTTTATCAGGTTGGTTGATATTTCACCTGCATTGTAGGTAATATTCATAAGGCTGTTTGTTAAAGTAGTAACGCATAACTTTCTGCACAACTGGAAACTGTTTTGTGCCAAGTCAGCTGCATATTAGGACTTAGCACAAGCAGGCCAAAATTTTTTTTTTAATTTTGGGGTACTTCTTTTCACAACTTCTTTTTTTTAAACTGCAACAGTGATTAAGCTGTAACATTGCAGTGAATCAGGCTTTTCCACAGCTCTTTTTTATATGTTCTAGGGCTCTTTGAACATTTCAGGTAGCCACAGAGTAATTTTTCCCTAAAGGGTCACTAGTTGGTCAAGTCATTTGTAACATACATGAATAGCTTGATGAAACAGCTCCTGATGCATGTACTGATTTTTATTGTGTTTTGATATTAATGATCATGATTTAATTCTTCATCGTTGTGTTTTCACTTCTTCTCTTGACAGAATTTGAGAGTATATGTGATGAGCAGCCGATAGGCAGGGCACTGTTCAGGGAGTTTTGTGATACAAAACCAGAGCTCAAAAGGGCCATCACATTCTTAGATACAGTTGTAAGTATTTATTTTGAATAGAAATAACCAAGCCTATGCTGTGTACTATAAGTTGAGGTTATCATGCCTTTGCCACTTATTTTTATGTATTTCAGACTTGGGTGAAAATCATTGATTTGTGCTCAGTGAAGTGACGTCCAATACCAGTTCTTCTCGTCCATTCTCCTTCCTTTCATTATCCTCTCCCCTCCACTCTGTGCTCTTTCTCTTCCTCCCTAGACCTCCCCTTCCTCTTCCCCCTCTCCTTTCCGCCCCTTCTCCTCTCCCCCTCCCCTCTTCCCCTTCTTCCTTTTCTCTCCTTTCCCCTCCTTTTCTTCCCCCTTATCCTCTTATTTCTCTTCTCCCTCACACTTGCCCTCCAAGGCCCTTCTACTGCCGTCAATAAAAAAAGCAAGCTACAATTTTACATTATACCTTGAGCTCAATGTTATGCAATCTGTTATGAAGGCCTTGATTTGATTTTTTGTAGATGATTGCGGAAACATTTTAAGCATCCAAAAGTTTTCTGCAACGAATATGATTGCCACATCTGATCCGATACGATCACCAAGATTATAGCGTGATTTAAGACCACGGTTTCAATCATGATGTGAATTGTGACAGTGGGGACTAGGTATACCCTAGAAAGGACACAACCCAATGGCCCGAATTCACAAAGGTGGTTTTGAAAACCCACTGTTGAGTCCATGGTTTATGCAGATTTTGTGTATACATTACGCTTATTTTACCGCGTATATTAAAAAATTTCCAATGCTGACGCGCGCTTTTGTCACAGTGCTCCAAATTCATGCCTGTTGCCCTGGTTATCCACGCTATTCATTCATGAGTCCACTCTTCAAACAGTGGACTCATGAATAAAATAGCGTATCTAACCATGGTAACAGGCGTCAATTTGGCGCACTGACAAAAGCGCGCATCAGCATAGGACATTTTTTATATACGCGCTAAATTAAGCGTAATTTATACCGGAAATCTGCATAAACTATGGATTCAACCACAGGTTTTCAAAACCACCTTTGTGAATTCGAGCCAATTTGTTTTAGAATTATTTAAAGGACAAGTCCATCCCAACAAAAAATTGATTTGAATAAAAAGAGAAAAATCCAACAAGCATAACAGAGAAAATTTCATCAAAATCGGATGTAAAATAAGAAAGTTATGACATTTTAAAGTTTCGCTTAATTTCACAAAATAGTTATATGTACATCCTTTTCGGTATGCAAATGAGACTGATGATGTCATCCACTCACTATTTCTTTTGTACTTTATTATATGAAATATGACATATTCTAATTTTCTCCTCATTGTCAAGTAAAATAATGATTAATTCCTCCCTGAACATGTGGAATTAGCATTGTTTAAATACTATATGGTTCAATCAAGTTGTCTTTACTGTCAAATCTGTAAAAAATGAAATATTGTTTAATTCAAACAATAAAGAACAAAAGAAATAATGAGTGAGGGACATCATCAACTGGTCTTATTTGCATGTCACTGAGTTGCGCATATCACTGTTTTGTGAAAAATTAATGAAATTTTAAAACAAGGCTCGACATTAGCAGTGGCCCGGTGGCCCGGGGCCACCAAAAATTCATCCGGGCAACCATTCTTGAAAAAATGTTAAGTCTTGGTGGCCCGAATCGGGCAACCAATAATTTTCAAAGTAGCGTAATTTTTCTCCCGATTTTGCATGCATTTATCAACTTTCTACTGTTCAAATTGCAAGTCAATTCGTCATGCGCCTTTTTTGTTAATCTACACACAAATACACACACACACAAAGAGTGCATAGTCATGACAGTATAACTATTATGCAGCCGGCCGCGCCGGCTGTCTGGCTGAGCTTTGCAGCGTATGCATGAAACCACTGCAGGTAGCTAGCTGTGCGCTTGCAGACTACTCAGACTCAGGGAGCTGCGATACGAAGTGTTACTGCTAAGTAATCTTCCCAGAACTTTGAAAATGTACGTCAAAGTCACATTTTACACCAATAAAATGCCCTTCTACAGTCCATATTACTGAAACCTGATTATTTGCAAGCATAAAAAGGAGGAATTATGACCTCTCTTTTGACTCAAAAAGACCGATTTCCAAATGCATTAATACACATAAAACACATAGGTGAGTACATCACAGTCCCACGTGTGCATTTGTATCTATGTTGATATTTGGTTTATTTCGAAGCTGTGTCTCTTCTAGCCAAAAATAAATAGACAGCTTCTTTCTTTCTTGTTTATAAATGACTTCTTAAACCACTCTTGAGGAAGTAAATACTTTGGGAAGGCATTTCATTGATATGAAATGTGAATTTTTTCCATCATTTTGTCAAATATAGGGAAGGAATTTTCTGTTTTTTCCAGATAACTTTTGCCGTTTTCCTATTTTTTTCTTTCATTTTTTTTTACAGTGATTAAACCATTTATACCCCTTGCCATTGAATATACCTGATTAAAGAACACATTTCTACTGAATAATAATAATAATTTCCCCCATTTTTTGATAATTTTGCCTTATTCACTTTTCTTACAGTTTCTTTTTTTTTTTCAATTATTTTTTCCTGTTTTGTTTTTTCTTTCTTTATTTTTTCTTTTGTTTTACTTCACTTATTCATTTTTACAATTTATGTTTTCTTTTTTTCAATATACTATTCTAAAAATTATTTTTGTTTATTTCCCCCTTTTACACATTGTTCTAATTCTGCAGCATATTTTTCTGTGATTTTCTCCTGCTATAATATGCTGGAAAAGAGAAAATAAACTGGATTTGGGGCCTGCATAATCTAGGTTTTACGATCAAAAAGGAAGAAAGGAAAAATCATTGTTTTGTAAATCTATCTGAGTTTGCTATATGCACTATTTATTTACTTTACCATTATGAGTGTGTGTCTATACGGAGATTAAAAGTCCACACATCCTGGGAACAATACAATTCTTTTATTCTCTTTCAATCATTTCATATTTACAATGATAGAACAATTTATATATTACCACAAAATAAGCAAAGTAAAATAACAGCAAGCATGATTTTCATACAAGATGTACACTACAAAGAATAGTGGTACGTGGTAGTGACTGCAGAATATTTCAGTTTGTTTTATTCATTTTTAATTAATGTTTTTCTTTATTTTTTCGGGCCACCAAACTTTACTAATGGGCCACCAAAAAAATTTTTTTGAAGGGTTTGGTGGCCCGAACGGGCCACCACCAAAAAAAGTTAATGTGGAGCCTTGTTTTAAAATGTCATAACTTTCTTATTTTACATTTGATTTTGATAAAATTTTCAGCATTATGCTAGTTTGATTTTGCTCTTTCTATTCAAATCAACATTTTTCCGGGGTGGACTTGACCTTTAATGTTAAAAAGTATAAACTCAATAAAGAGAATTGATATCTCACACTTGAAACCAGTTTTCATTTCTTGATAGCCCTACCCATTCCATAATATCAGAATGCTATATTGAAATTGTCAATCTTGGCGGAGGCACTTATGAATGGGCAAACCTATGAATTTATTTCAATGAATAAACAGTTCTTCTCCAATATCACTTCTGCATGATAACATCGAATTAATTCCACTCTTTGAACAACAAGGTGAAAATAACTACTTATAATGTTTCTTTCCAATCATTCATAATGAGATTTTCAATCGAGCTTCCATCGACATGTGAAAAGAAGAATTCCCTAATTTTTTTAAAGTATGTGTATGGCACTAGCTTTTGGCTATGATGGTTGTATTCTTTCAATTGTACATGATTGGAAAGCTTGCGTTTTCTGGGTGTGAGATCTTCGAAAGCCACAGTGATGACCTTTTCTCAGTTGTAACGTTTAAAGGCCCGTATGTACTGTCAGAAATTGGATATGGGGATGGCTAATTGGGAATATATCTGTTATTAAATTGGGGCAGCCATTCATCAGTATTGAGATCTTCATGCTCTAGTTGGGCTGTAGCCTGGTGTCCAGTCACTTTTATCATTATAGTTTATGAAAAGACAGGGTCTGGTGTATGCAGACTATTTTCTCATGCTGCTAGGCCTTGCCACTGAAATAAGATTTTGTATGTAGCCTAACATCACACCTGTACAATTTATTTTTCCTTTCGAGGTAAAAGAAATGCTACGTGTAGACAAGGGGTGGATAGCCCCTAAATTTCAACTCAGTGTCAAAGGTCATAATTCTCAAGTTCATGAACTCTTAGATTTAGTATGAAGGTTTATCCTCAAGTTCTTATTTAGGTTGTTAAAGATAATTCCAGTTTTGGTAACGATCTCAAAATGACCTTTTACAGAATCTAATATAATGACCACCCAAGTGTCTGTTTTATGAATAAAAAATATGTACCGAAGGATTCTGGAAGAAATTGTGTAATTGCTTCGGTCACTTCCGTCGGGTCTTTATTCCAGCAATAATAATACACTGTCCCACATGTGCGTATCTGTGTTGGTGATCTTCAGTGTGATCGTTTTTCAGCTTAGATTTTATGATTTCACAAAGTTCATTTTATGTAACTGTACCAGATCTAGATCCACGATGATATAGTCATACTTAACCTTGGTTTTACAGACTTTCTCACGAAATTAGTGTTTTACTGCAATTATTTTGCTTTAAAGTTTTCAGCTATTTTCCTTTTAAAGGTTGGTAGATGGCAAAGAGGGCTATTAATATTGTTTTGAATCAAAGGTCAAGCAAGAAGGTTAGGTGTGATCAGTTGAGATGTTTCACCTTAAGCAAATCTAATTAATTGGTATGACTGCAACAAGCAGGACAACACGTACTGTACATGTATAGTATTACAACTAACATCTCAGTAAGAAAATTATTGTGTCTGTGCACTAGACTAGAGTTCGCAATCGGCGTCCAATAAAATGAATGCCTGTACTCATTAGTGTGATGACACTTCCAGATCCAAGTAATGTGCTGCTCTGCAAAAATGCATTGACCCATTTTAATATTTCCATTATATTGCTTGAATAATATCCACCTAGCTCCATCAAACTGATAATGGAAATATCTCTATGATTGCTCGGGAGTTCTGTCTCCATCTAAAGAAATCAAGAATGTTTCATATTAGCTCGTCAAACCTCAGGCACACTACTAAACTAATGGCTGCATTTAAGGGAATATTGAACCCAGTATCGCAAACATTTAATCAATCAGGATTTACATGTACGTTTCTGTGATTAGAGCATTCGTGCCATTTCATTTTCATTAGGGATGATTCTGACCCAATATCTCCTTTGCTGTTTCACAAGACATTCTGGCAGTTTGACATCTTTCATTTGATTGAACTTGGCAAAGTCTTTTTCGGATGTTAGTATTGATCTCTTTGGGAACGATTGTGTCCAACAGATTTTGGCTACTGTGGTTGTGTAAAGTCATGTTTTAAAACGCTACTTTTGGGGCATTTGAGGGTTGGGTTCTGACATGCTTGAATGCCACAATGTTAGATCAAATATGTTTTACAGTCTCATTTTCTTGGCCAAAAATAGTTGTTTGGATGCAGCATTGTAATGACAGACTTTCATGCCAGGGAATGTTATTTTTAATCTTTGTTTGTATTTTGATATGACCGGGGTATGATAATATCCAGTAGCAAGTGAGAACCAGTATGTGCAAAAAATTAAATTACACATATTGCTAGACAACTAATTGGCCATGGTGTCTGCATCGTCATTGAATCAACTGTTACATAAAAAATGTCATAGTCACTCGTTATAAAGATACAATTTGAATATGTTCTACATGTTTATGATGATCTATGATAACTACTACTGCAGCCCTGCATACAAATTGTATTAAAGTATGTGACAACATGAGACTAGATGAGACACATGAACGTGTTGTGTTCATTATAAAATAACTTTTCAAGGTAACTTTAATACATCTGTGGCAAAAAATGGCAACTTATATACTTATGACAAAAGCTCATGAAATTTGTAAAGAAATAAGAATTGGAGCTTCTTTTTTTTTGTGGGGGGGGGCTCTCAATTTTATGACTAGAAACTAGGGTGTCGATGTTCTGAAAATCCAGTCTTGAGGAAAGTTTTTCCTTTCTAAAAATCCTTGCACTATTATTGTTGAACTCATACAAAAAATTCTCTTATCTATGGTTGTTTCATAATTGTTATTTATGTTTTCTTCAGAGTCGCTCTCTTATAAATTGTTATTGATATTTTTTTCAGAGTCGCTATGAAGTTTCTTCACAGGATGACAGGAGCAGACAAAGTCATGAAATCTTTCATCAATATATATCACAAGAGGTAGGAAACATTTTTATAATTGCTCTTGAGTGGTTCATCAGATATGTCACATTTAATACATGTATCATGAATGAATTGGTTCGTGATCTATTATTATGGTGCTATGTTCTTAGTTGATCTCTGATATTTATAAAAGAATCCTTTATTTTTATCATTACATTTGTGTGTGTTACAAAAATGCAAGTGTTACAGTTTTTTATATGTCAAATAACTTTCTCTTTGGAGCATATTAAAATGGACATGTACTACAGTCATGACACCAGCTTTGCTTCAGATCAACTTCGGTGATCAGGTTTGTCTGTCATCCCAAAAGCAAAACCAGTATTTGCCCACTCACTGTATTTAAAATCATGGAAGTGTTCTGGAGAATTTGGGTTATAAAAGCTTGAGAATGGATCATAGATGAATGAATGGGTTTAAACTTTTTAATGATTGATATCCTTACCGCTCTATCTCTCTCTCTCTCTCTCATTGTCTCTGTCTGTTGCTGCCTTCTGTTCCCCTGTCTGTCCTCTGTCCCCCCTTTCTCTATCTTTCTCCCTCTCTCTTTCTTCAACACTCTCTCTTTGTTTCTGTCTCTCTTTCCTCCCCCTTCCCCCTCTCTTTCTCTTCTCTCTCATCAGAGTCTACAAAGATTGGAGATGATTGAAGGAGAGAAGGTAACAGAATGTCAGAATGCATTACTAGATACACCAGGAACAGAGCTTTTCAATGAATGTAGAATGTAAGTACACTACTAGATACACCGGGAACAGATCTTTTAAGTGAATGTAGAATGTCAGTACATTACTAGATACACCAGGAACAGAGCTTTTCAATGAATGTAGAATGTAAGTACACTACTAGATACACCGGGAACAGATCTTTTAAGTGAATGTAGAATGTCAGTACATTACTAGATACACCAGGAACAGAGCTTTTCAATGAATGTAGAATGTAAGTACACTACTAGATACATCGGGAACAGATCTTTTAAGTGAATGTAGAATGTCAGTACATTACTAGATACACCAGGAACAGAGCTTTTCAATGAATGTAGTACATAACTAGATACACCAAAGGGTCGTTTCATGAAGCTGTTTGTAAGTTTGTAAGAGTGACTTTAAGAACGACTGGTATCCGTTCTTATGCGCTAAACCATCGCCAATGAATATACCATTTACCACAAGAAAGGATCACCAGTCGTTCTTCAAGTCGTTTTTAACTTATGAACAGCTTTATGAAACACCCACCAGGAACAGAGCTTTTCGGTGAATGTAGAACGTGAGTACGTTCAAACATGATTAAGGTCATTTTCGATGGACAGCTGTGTTATTCTCTTTAGAACATTTTGAGAGATGTCTTTAATCTACTTTCCATTATGCTATTTCTGTGCTTTAATTAATACAAGGTCAATCAGAGGCCACACCTGTGGATTCCCTATCGACCTTGATGCTCCTCTCATTGGCCTTGAAATTTGTTGTGCCCCACCCCATATGAGCTGTTTTATGGAAATGTTTCTGAAGAAATACTGTATAGGCCTTGCCCCTAGATAAGCCTCCTGTGTCTGCTCTATACTCTTCATTCATTGATTTTTTTTTCTTTGACTCAATGAATCCAGATCGGCTATGGTTGACTTGTCAAACTTGCAATCTATTTTGAAGATAAGAGATTTGTTTTTGATCTCTATATTCAAATAATTCAGGACACCCAGAATATGTGACATATTGGGGAGCCGGCACCTTTGGATTTTTTTTATTTATTTTTTTTACAGATAACTGGCGCTATACAAATGCTATTAAACGCCATCATCATTATCGCCCTACATAAACGTCCTTGTGTGCATCTTAATATTAGTATGGTTTATACTATTTTTAGTGTCTCCTGAGGAAAATATGTCCATGAAGCCCAACTGCTCATAAAAGCCCATTTCATTTCTTCAGAGAGTTTTTTACATACAGGACTCAAACCATTTACCCCAGTACTTCTTTGCTCAATTATATCATAAATTTGCCTGTATGACGTAATGTTGATATAAATTTAGGAACGAAGTTAGGGGTGGGAGGGGGCAATAGATCGAAGTGAGTAGGTATGGAGAGGGGGAATCCCTCTCCTTTCCCACCTTTATTGAACTGCCTTTTTTCTACGAATGAAAATGGCAATTCATTTAAGTGCATATTTCTTACACTAAGCAGTGAAGTGGCGATGAACTTGTCATATGATTAAACAGTGGAAGCTTGACTATGGATGCTCTTGTGATGTAGATGGTAATTAAACTGATGTGATGTATGTGCCAGGTGTGTTAATTACAACCGTTCAGTATAACATGCTCATTAAATGCATAATGGAATGGTGAATGTGATAATTTCCCGTCAGAAACCAATATCATTACAAGAACCATGTTAACAAAATATTAATGTAACCTGGCATAGGGGACCCATTTAATGTTACTAGTATTTTGTATTGATGTTTGTAATTATGATCAAGGTCGGATTTTCTAGCTTCTTAAAAGTTGCAAAGGAAAGTGTACCCCTCCCCCAATTTATTTGTAATAAAGTTAAACAATAAAAAATAATTAGATAAATGAAATGATCTGTGGACAAAATATTAAAGCATGTAGATATTATAAGATTTAATAAAATTGTCATAACCAGACAAGAAATATTGAAGAGTTTAAATTAAAATTCTGCAATGTTTTATGAGTTTTTTTTTATATGAAACTGAAAAAATTCTTTTTTTTTAAATAGGCATTGATTAAACAAATCTCTTGTATCATCATGATAATATACAAGCATATATAATAATGCTGAAGAAACATACTATATGAAGCAGATTATTGTTTGCATTGTTTCTGTTTTGTAACCGATAAAATCCTTGTTTTGTTTTACAGGTGTCTTTTGATATCTTTTCTATACAAAAACAAAATTTATCACACAAGATTTGCTCTTCCGTTTCAATTTCATACAGTATCTGTTCAAAAAGCTCTGTACCTGGTTTTCTGATAGGATAAGATGGATGTACAGTAGGCAGGCAATATATTGAAATTGTGTTGTTATATGAGGATTATGAATCAAGGTTTTTCTATTTTATGCTTTTGAAAACAAATTGTCCATCTTCCCCTGCAACAAATCCTTGGTGTACTTGAAAGCTTTAGGTAATTTGATTTTCTGGTCACCATGTCCAGAGCTGTATGCCTTCAAAAGCGAGCCAATCTAGATGTAATTGAAATGAGCAGATGTGATCGCTTTAAAAACCCACATATTTCATGCCATCGATTCGCCCAAATACTGATTCCATTTAAATATAATGATTCCCTTTCACATAGAGCACTGCCTGTCTTGCTCTCTAAAAGCAATTTACTTCAGGCGTCCATAGAGGGGAAATTTGTTATTGTAGTTGTAATAAATATTCATCTGTTAGCTTTAGATATGTCATTTAGTTTTTGACTATGTATCAAAATCACTTTCCATGAAAATGTATTATTTTACATTACTGCATGGACCATTTGCGAGGTATAGTCCATGGATTTCTGATCTTGGTTTTGCTCAATGTTGTTTTTATTTTTATAATGCAGTTGTCATTTTGAATATTTTCCTCTTTTATTTATCTGTTGTACCAATAAATTGATTTGATGTTTCAAATAAGCTTGAAATCCTTAAAGAATAACATATTAAGAAATCTGTTGGAGAATTTTGTTGTTATAAAAAGAGTATAATTTGTAGAGTTAACAAAGTATAATATAATTTATTTCAAGTACCAGGTATCACGACTCCCCCATTTAAATAATTATTATCCAAGTAACACCTGCAATATACATTTGTGTGACTTTTTATGCATTTTTCCTGTTTTCACAAATGTTCTTCATCTCATTTTGTTTCCAGAGTTGTAAGAGAATACCTAAAAGGTGAACCATTCAAAGAGTACCAAGATAGTATGTATTACTCCAGATTCTTACAGTGGAAATGGTTAGAAAGGTAAGCTTATTACAGGTCTCTTATGCTACAGTCACCAATACCCATACAAACACTGTACAAATGATTTTTATACATAGCAATAAATGGTATGAAATTGTTTGTATGGCGTTCGTAAAGGTATTTCTGACCGCAGCATTATTTAGTAAGATGGCGAGTAAAGCTAGGTAAATTGTGTGATCTGGTTTAGAGCAAAATTTTTCTTAGTGTTGCCTTTTGAATTTTTATTCTTTGACCTAAAAAAGGTTACAAAAATGTTCATTTGTCTTTGTGGTGTTTTAACAAAAATATGCTTGGTGTTCCAAAATTTGTGGCATGTGGAGGTTCATGTCTATTACAATTACAGTGGTGTTCAATGTCCAAATTTCTTTTGATGATTCTTAGCCTTATTTTCTATTGCTATCATCAACTACGGGTAATTTTTAACATAGATAAAGAATGTCAAGGTTTTGAGAGAAAAAAAATTCCTGTCTCTGCTTTTTCTTTCAATATTGTTTTGTATTATAATTAGAAAAGTGCGTTGTGGAGTTCTAACGTCATGAGCTGAGCGACTTGTCGTCAAATAATTTGATTATGGTTAGCTGATATTCATTCACCATTCCCATTTACCATTTGAAATTACTTTTACATTTGATGAAGCGTGATGCTGTGCACAGTAGTTGAATTATTGCATTGATACTGTGTGTTTTCTAAATTTATTCTACATGAGGGATTTTAGCTTGATTGACATAATTTTCTAATATGTTGGGATGATGCACAAATTGCACGTAGATGCTGCTGGTTAGCACACAAACAAATGCTTTCATAAAGGCATACATGTACATGTATGCTGAAAACAATCTTTGTAAAGATTTTAACCAACAAGTCATCTTATACATCTATATGTGGCTTCAAGAACTTTCAAATAATCCAATCATGTGACTGGTCAAAAGCAGAGAAATGGTTTTGACTGAGCTTGCAAAAAATTCCAATTTATTGCTCTCGGTAGATTTGCATCTTAGATTTTGAATTCAATTTGATGAAGGACATTTTTTAATTCAAAGAAATGTTCAATATCGATGAATTTTGGATCCGAATTGGTAGCCCATTCCAGAAATGTGATCAGCTATTCTTTTAAAGGTATAAAATGTCTATTGACCGACCAGGTAGATAATTATGAATATGAAATTTTAGATATGATAAATGTATTCTGGGAAAAAATCTTGGCAAGGAAAATTTCAAACTTTTTTTTATTCTTTGCAAGGTATTCACATCTCCTTTAGATATCAGTGATACATTTGCAATGTCTATGTACATTGGTAAATCTTTATATAAGAGAATTGAAACGAGCCATGTTTTCTCAAAGCCCTTTTGATAATCACAATGACACAACTATATTTGTAACTGGATTCTCAAACATATTATAGGCTTGAGTCTTACTGGAATATTGGAATCTGTCTGATGTGATCAGATTCTGGTCATTTCATAATTTCTAAGATGCTTCAAACAATTATCTTACAAATTCACAAAATAGGTCATGTGATCTGAATACCATAATATGCCATTTTCTCAGAAAATCAAAACTGACTGTATTTGTGCATCCCAGTGTATCATCATACATGTACACATCATTTCAAGGGTTCCAAGACATTTACTCTGGCGACAATTGCTCTGCTGTAAATTACACACACTAGTAGAATTACCAACTTCAAACCTTGATTTAACACTCGTACATAAAACTCTTTTAGAGCCCTAACCATATATTTTAGACGAAATAAAACCCAGAGCAAAAGTCATGGCACCCATTTCATATCTTGTGTTATTCTGAACCATTGCAAAGGGAATTATGAAATTTATGAATGTAGGTACATGCCATATTGGTAACTGCCCCCTATATGACATAAGAATTTTGAAATTTCTTTGATGGAATTTCATCTTTATTTCACCAGTATTTTTCTCTATTTTTTCTCTGCTTGTATTAAAACCAACTTATTATCAGGGTGAAATTTCTTTGTCATTACATTTATAAATTGGTTACATTGTTGCATTTCTGTGTGAAGAGTTGTATTCATTTCAAAAGTGCAATCTACTCTTCAAATATACAATACAGAGAGTCTCTCTCTAAATGTAAGACCAGAAAGAATGACCCTCCCTTTTCTTTTGTGCCTTCCATGAATATGGAAGTCTGGTTAAAGTGAAAACGACATCTATTTTAGCCAGGCCTCCATCCATCTAAATACATGTAGATCATGTCATCTCAGCTCAGAATAGACATTCTGCATACACACGTATAATTTGCTCTGCTTTTGTGGTCAGTTATTTTGCTATCATTGGGCGCCTTGGACAGGGCATGGTTGATATTTTTCCTCAAGAATTGGACATGACAGTCTTTGAAAATGTTATGCTCTAACTTTTTTAAAATGTCAGGGGGAATGAATAAGCACATTTTTTCAATGAAATTCTCTTTTTATCTTTAATATTCGCTGATTGGTGATTGCACACTGGGTAAGCAAGGTCATATCATTGAAATACTATGTATCTCTTAAGCCAAATTAAAATAGAAGAAATACAATAATGTTGATGATGAGTGGACAAATGCAAATTGGTCTCTGAAGATTGCCCATGATTATCAGTCGGAAAAATAGAAGGATGATTACCTGTTCACATTTTAAATATAAACTCACAATATTCAATGCTATTGTTGTTTCAGTATAAAATTAGAGTGAATGAAAATGGCATCAATAAACAAAAGTATTCGATGTTGTTAAATGCTCATCCGTTCAGGAATTGAGATGGGTTCTCCTAAATCAAACTGGCACATATTTTCATTTAAGGGAAATCTGAAAATAAAATGACTTTAATTTAATGTTGATAGTGGTATAAGTTTGTTGGGCAAACCTTTCTTTCAGGAAGTGATCTGAACATATGTAACCTAAAGTCTCTGGTGGTGACTTATGCCAAGAAGTTCCTTCTCTGCAAATTATGCTAGTTTTGTTTCAAGACCCACTTGTTGATCAAAGTTTCAATCTGGGTCTGTGCATGCCAGCTATATGTAGAATTCTTGGTTCAATAGGAGTATGTAGGTACATGTAGGAAACCTTTGAAACAAGATAGCTTGTGTGAAAACAGAAAAATAAAAGAAACAGATCAACGAAAGTTTGAGAAAAATCAGACAAATAATGAGAAAGTTACAAGCATTTGAATATTGCGATCACTAATTCTGTGGAGATCCTCATATTGGCAATGCGACAAAGATGCGTGATGTCACTTGTGAACAACTCTCCCCCTTACTTAAGTATATATTTCACTTGAACTGCCTCTTTTATCACATCCATCCCCGCCTCCATCAGTAGACCATGTGTTCTTTCTACAGGAGGGCATACAGATTTTTAAAGAATACATCATAGATAAAGAGATTGTATCACCATATTACAGAAAAAGCAAAAAGAGACATTTTGGGGGTATTTTATAGTCCATCAAAGGGAAAGTTGTTCACATTTTACATCACACATCCTTGTCACATTGCCATTGGAAGGATCTCCATGGCATTAGGGATTGCAATATTCAAATGCTCATAACTTTCTCATTATTTGTTTAATTTTTCTCAAACTTTCTTTTTCTGTTTTGACACCTGACACAAACCTACTTCTTCCAAAGGTTTCATTCCCCTATAACTGCTCAGACCCCCCTATGCTCCCAAACTACTCACAGGATAGTCTGTGAGCAAGGTGGATGCTGCATGCTCCCTGCGGATACATTCATAATCATCTTAGAAATTATGCTTTATTATTGAAATTAATATAAGTGATGTGTTTGATGAGGTGAGACTACACTGTACAGTGGGTGTAAGAAAAGCACCGTCTCTACCCGCTGGTCTTGCTTTTATGGTCGGATTTCTTTTTTATCAATTCAGTGCAGGTTTTTTTGTACAAAAGACTGCCACTGGATTTATATCTTTTGGTATTTTCAGGGGCTACTTTTCCCAACCTGCCTAAATCTGGATAAGCTTTTACACAGGTCTGTTTTTATTTCCAGGGCCCTTTTGAGCATTTGGGGGCAAAATTGCCCCGAGTCCCCATATAAATTTTTTCCCTGGTCTAAAGTCTCACAGTATAATATATGTATCGGTCATGTTTCAAAATAAATGTGTAAATGTAATAAAATAATACTCAAAAGAGCAAAGACAATAGTATCAGCCTCAATCTACTCACTGGATAATACAATTTTAAATTGAAATGTTTAACTTGATATGGAATAGTCTGCTTGAAAATAACCTGAAAGGCATTAATTTTGAGTAAATCTATTTGTGTTAATGCCCTTTCTGCATGGTGCAGGATATGTCAAATGTTGCCTCAGGGTAGTTTTCACAAGAGCTTTCTTATCTTAGTGATCATCTGTAAAGAGCACTCTCATCAATGTTGCATCTTTTCCTTGCCTTGCCTTTGGGAATTTTAGATGGGGTAATAATAGAGTTGATTTCTGTTCTTACAAATGCGTATATTGCAGAAGTAGGGGAAAACATGTTGATGATGCAATTGGAAACAATTACTAATGATAATGATTATGATGATGAAAGTGATATTATCAATTTGTTTCTAATCAATGTGGAAATCTTACCAAGCAGAGTTTAAGAAGGAGAACCTATACTGTACATATACATCCATACAGTATGAAGCCTTTCATTCTTAGGGTGTGGCCTATGTCGATTTTCAAATTTAAACAGCAACATGAATCATGATTGAAAACTCAATAACAATTCATCAAACGCTATCAGCAGTGCTCAGTTCAGTGTTGACAATGTAAAGATGTTTATACGTTGATCGTCTTTAAATTTCCTGTGTTCTTTAGTGCAGTTTGAACCATCACAAGAAAGGACAGTTCTGGCATCTGTTTGTGTAGGCTTCCACTACGAGAGCAACTGTAGAGCATTTCAAATCTCAATTGTGTTCCATTTCGCATCCGCGATGCTCATGGTTGTAAAATTTGAGCTGATCGGGTTTACAAACGCATCTTCAAGGTTTAAATTTTCCTTCGAATCATGATTTGAAAGACGTTTACTTTTACGATTGGGAATAGAGGACATTGAACACACCCTTTGTTGCTCATTATATCTTTGTTTTGTAATCATGTTTTCATGTTAATCACGATTCATGTTGCTGTTTAAATTTGGAAACCGGCATTGAACAAGCCCTTAGTCCCAAATGTTGCTTCTACAGTGTAGTTTCATTCCCCCAAAATTGTAGAATTCAGTCAGGATTGAAGTTTGTATTAGGTTTTGTATTGGAGGCCTTAGATAAATGCAGTGTTTTATCAAAGGATCCAGTTAAAATTTCATTAATGAAGAATAACATCCAACAATTGCACATGGACAATGTAAATGTACATAAAAAGGAACACTGCTTTAATGGTGATCCATTGATTGTCATTTTCATGCAAACTGTACTCTTGTGAATACATGGACATTTAGGGCAATATATCCTAATCTGTCCTAGATAGCCCTTGTGATGCTGCGATTGCACCGACATCGCAGACTCCAGACAGATCAAAGCTACATTATTTTGAATGGCATTTAATCGTTAGGTTTGGGGTTGGTTTCTTGTTATTAGTGGCTATAGAGCATTGGAAAAGAGCCCTTTGAGTACACGTACATGTATGTAGATTCAAAACAAGGAGTAAAATTAATAAAAATAAACAGTGGGAGTTATTGATTTTGATGTTCCCAATCTCATCACGTTTCCGTTGAGGAATTCAGTTGCAATTTTGTTATTATTATTATCATCATTATAATTTTGTTTATTGCTTATGACTCCGGTGAAGCCATCTGATACAATCTGAATTACAGTTGTACAAATTGCTTTAAGTTAATTGAAAAACCACTTTGCATCCATCCTCTGTGTACTCCACTTGCATACCTTGAGATGAATAGCTCGCTCAGCAGACACCAGCTGTAGTAAACATCACGCTTAGCACCGATGATGAGATCCCATCAAAGATAGAGAATGGTGATGCTTGGTTGGCTCGTTCCGGGGGAATATCAAAAGCTAATGACCCGTGGTGTGGAGTCTTATGAAGCCCCCTAGCTTTCCAACTGCCGTTACGCATTTGACATTTGCGCCACTCTATAGTCGACTTGTAAATCGGAGGCTGGCGGTTGAAATCTACTCCCAGGCTTTGTACTGTTATGGTTAAAGGGGTTATCACCATGATATCAAGTTGGTTTTCAATGAAAACAGAAAAAAATGAGACATATTGAATTATTGATGAAGGTTTGATGACAATCTATCTGGAGAAGAGAGCTGTGGGTTTTTTCGAGTTTTGATTTTGTGAGACGTCACATGCTAGCTGATCTCCCATATGCCACATGAAGAAAATGCATCATCTCAAATATTTTAGAAGCGAAAAAATTATTCAGCCATTTTGAACCAGTAGAAAATGTACAGTAAATGTGTGAAAAGTAATAATCGTGGTATAATGAATATGTACAGGTATAGTATTTAAAGCTAAATGATTAGTATGTAGTTGCAGTAAAACACTAATTTTGCGGGAAAGTCTGTATCACCAACGATATTATCGTGGATCCAGATCTGGTAAAGTTACATAAACTGAACTTTGTGAAATCATAAAATCTAAGCTGAAATATGATCGCACTGAAGATCGCCAACATTGATAGGCACACGTGGGACAGTGTATTATTATTGCTGGAATAAAGACCCGACGGAAGTGACCGAATCCGCGCTTATATTGCTTATTTCTCAGCAATTACACAATTTCTTCCAGAATCCTTTGGCACATATTTTTTATTCATACAAACAGACACTTGGGTGGTCATTATATTAGATTCTGTAAAAAGTCATTTTGAGATCGTTACCAAAACTTGAATTTATCTTTAAAAGCGAGGCATATTATTACTCTGGCTCTAGCACGACTGTCCTGCATGTTCAGATGCTCAAGTATTCAATGAAATTCCTTCCTACCCGGTACACATTTACTACACTGGGGTGGAGAGTGGCAAATGCAGATACATGTACCTTGCGAAAGGACATGAGTGATACATTGGAATTTGAACAGTTGACCTTGTGGTTCAGTCAAGAGACTTATCCACGAAGTCACAACACCTCTAATATAATATTCCTTTACATTCCTTTACATTACGCACAATTGCCATGAAGGAATTTCTCTATGCAGTGACATATGGGACAGCTACTGTGTTTAATAACTTTAAGAATTAACTCTTATCCTAGATTTTTGCTGAACTATACTGTAGTACAATTCTCTAATTTTTTTTAAAATTTTGATAAACCTCAAGTTGGACTTCCCTGATATTTGAGTGTTTCAGCAATCCTTATCAGAACGTGAAGTTTAACTCTGAGGTCTATTCCCATTTACATGTACAATGTATATTTCATTGTTTTTAGGAGTATGCTCATTCTGTGTTCATGGTGCAAGAGCTTACAACTTATTTTTTAAAATCCATTGTAACGTTTGAATTATTCCTACCTGGTCATATTTCAATGACCCAAGAAAATATAATGCATAGTGTCGAAAGCTGTTGGGTTTTGACCATGACATGAGTATGAAATTACATGTGACATGGATATCAAATTTTAGTAACTGAAAAGTTCCTGGCTGGGGTTTACAATTTCATGACATTCCATACGATATTGTAACTATTTCTCACATGTGGTTTCGTATTGTAGACAGAGATGACCCATGACCTGAAGTTCATTTTTTTCTAAATTGATGAAATTTCATTATAAATTATTCGATGATGGAAACAGATATGTTTGATTTATATTTGACAACATTAAGATGATCAATGTTTATTGCAGCTACACTCAAGACTATTTAAACTATGTATTACTAATGCTCTTTTCTGTTTCTCTCTTCTTTTTATGCTTTCTTTCTTCTGTTTTCCTCTTTTTCCCCGTTTAATTTTTCTCACAATTTTCCATTTTTACCAAAATGCCTCTTTTCTGTCTTCTCTATTTTTCCTTTCATTTTTCTACTTAATCTGTCATTTCCATTTATAACTATTTCTTTTTGTTTCCTCCCTGTTTTCTACTGCCCTCATTCTCTATTCTGTTGTCTTTTCTTACTTATGCCTTCTATTCCTTTCCTAATTTTCTCTTGAATATCTTTCTCATTGTTCTCTTTCTTTTTTACCCATTCTGTTTTTTTCTTCTCTCTTTTGTCTTTCATTTTTGCTATCTTTCGTACATCACATACAGGCAACCAGTAACAAAAAATACCTTCAGGCAATACAGAGTGTTAGGTAAAGGAGGATTCGGTGAGGTGAGTTTTCTATCCGACTGATGAGTGGTCAACTTCCCATTATTTATTTATTTTATTTGTTTATTTTTATTTCTTCATCCATTCATTTATTAATTCATTCAGTCATTCTTTCATGCATTCATTTTGTTCAATTAAAGTGATTGCTTGATTTATTCACTAATGGTAATTGAATGATTTGATGTAAAGTACTATGTATTTATTGATTTATATTTCATTGCAGCTTTTATATTGATTTCAGTCTTTGGAATGAAATAGTCACTAGATATTAGTATGAGTAGATAGTCAATCAAAATGAGGTTTTGATTCAAATTGAGGTGAATTACTCTAATCCTATCATACAATCTACACTCCTGTCCGAGGCTCGGTTCATTGATACAGTGCTCTTGTCACTGCATGTCACTTCAGTTATTTACTTTTTATGACCCTCGTTAGCCCTATAAGATGGGGGGCTTATAGGGGGCTGATTCAGCCCCTCTGAACATTTTTCTCTATTAATCTGCTGTGCAAATTCTTTTTACTGCATTGCTCACTGACTTTTTACTTTCAAGTCTTGCACAACTTTTGAGATCAAAATTGCAAATCCTGGGTATGTGATTTCGAAATTACTCAACATTTTAAGTGTATGCAGACCCCAAATTGCTCAAAAATGAATTTGCATACAAACCCAATGCAGATAGTTTTTTTAGCCAGAATTCATGAAACATTATTTTTCCTTTTACTGATTAAAATCAATTAATTTCATCTTTTTCATGGTCGAATTGAAGTCCCCGACTATTTCCATTGAAAAAAATAATAAAAACCAAAGAAATACATAAGAAATTTAGAAAACAATAAAATACATTAGAAAATAGATGTGAAGTTGAAATTTTTTAAAAATACATTTGATCAGATTCCGAGTAAGAGTCTGTGAACCAAAAAATTAGCATGTTAGGAGCCTGAATTTGTCACATTGAATGAGCTTTAACATTACAGTTAAGGGGGATTTTCCAGGCTCTTAAAGAGCTTTTCAGGGGAGAAATCATCCCAATCCCCCATGTAATTTTTTCCCCTGATATAATTGAAATTTTGTAATTAAAATTGACTTTTTGTACATGAATTGTTGTAGAGTATACAGTTACAATTGATATTATAACTGATTGTGATTTCTATGTGATGGGCCCTGATTTGTTTTCCATCTTAAGACATTTGAATGTTTTCTCTTTGCTAGGTTTGCGCATGTCAGGTCAGATCAACAGGCAAGATGTATGCTTGCAAAAAACTGGAGAAAAAGAGGATAAAGAAGAGGAAAGGAGAGACAATGGCTTTGAACGAGAAAATACTGCTCCAGAGAGTTAATAGTAGATTTGTAGTAAGTATTCTTTGCATGAATAGCAAACACATGATACAATGCACTGCTGGGATGGCAAACACTTGGATTGCCCAAAAAAGTTATGCTCAGACGAGTGAAAAACATGGCTGTCATTACACTGTATTTAGTGGGATAGTCTCTTTTACATGACATGGGGGGTGTTTCACAAAGATTTAAGTATGACTTAGGTCGCACTTAAATGTCGACGCGTACATGATATGTAACGCGCAATCTTATTGATCAATACGCAGTAGTGCGCGTCCTCTTGGCATGATCTGACCAATGCTGTCATTATACTTTTATACTGCGCGCAACTAGACATTTAAGTGCGACTCTAAGTCATACTTAAATCTTTGTGAAACACCCCCCTGGTTGCTTTTTTTTTTTAAATAAAACGTTTTCATTTTACTTTTATTAAAAACAAAAAGTGATTTTCTCAATTTTTTTTTTCACATAAGGTCAACTTTGCATTGAATTTTCTATTTTTATAGTAAAATGTGTGCCATCTTGTGCTTTATCATCATACATCTCTGTAGAGATTTTTTCATCAATTTTATGAACTGCCCCCCCCCCCCCATCGTTATTAATTATATAATTTTCCCTTTTTCTTGTTGACGAGCTGTATTGTGGTTTATAAGAATATTTGCCACTTAAGAAAATAAGACTTGCAAGAAATCATGCTTTTTGGTGATTACTACACGTAGGCCTTCAATTATAATTCTCTTGTTGTTTTCAGCAAAATAATTGTCCGAATTAAAAAAAAAACAAAAGAAAATGAAAGCAGAGATGGCCTCAATGCAATCTTGTCCTTCCACAGGTATTGCAATGATGATGTTATCAGGCTTGAAAATGTCTTTTTATTATTCTTTTTTTATCTTGACTATAATCAGTCAGTGTGAATATGTAATTGGAGAGAAATGGAGGGATGAAAAAGGAGTGAGAAAGAGAGGCACAATGTAATATAGAATGGCCTTGATTTATACGTAAACATATTTTACAAGCTGTAAAAGACAAGTCTCAATCCTGCTCATTTTATTTCTCCAACCTTTTTCTTTATCCTGCATGTCTGTCAAGAATGTTAAAATTTTAAAACCCCTTTGAGGTGGAATGTTGCAGTTTTTTCTTCAAAATTTGAAATAATGATTCCCTATTCATTCAAATTCACCTGAATTTAGGGCTATTGCTTGATAAATCATTGATATAGTTTATTTCTCCGGAAATTTATAAACTTAGTCATTATTAGAAGTTTCTTTAATGTTAACAATGAAAGTGCTGGAATTATCAAAAAGAATTAAGGATTTGTTTTCAATAGATGCATAATTGCAAAGAGTTACCATTGAATAATTAATGGGGAAGTGTTTCATGAACCATCTTGTCAGTTATTTTCTCTGACAAACTTGTTTGAGCCAATCACACAGAAGGATTGTAGTAGATTTGAAAAAAAAACACTATTCGTTAATCCCCCTCCCCCTCCTCGTTCAACTCCATTCTGATGTCATGCTGTCCTCTGGCACAGCTTATGCATGCACTAATCACATGATTATTTATTAACCAATTTTCAACAATCATTTGAAGCCCTATTTGATCAGCTTTTATTCCTCAAATTGGCAACTGCAGTATTTCTCTTTCATGGGTACATTTACCACTTTTAATACACCTGAAATGAATAGAAAAGGATGGAGGATGTATTTCCAAGGTTTTAATAGGAATTTGCAGCTTTGCATGAAGAAAAATGACATCAAAGATTCAGACGTTCCCATTTAATTACCAATCCGATGATTAAAGTAATTATGTCATTTTAAGACTATTTATTGTAAAATCAAAAGATAAATATGCAATTGATGTAATAAAAGTTGGCTGAATATGTGTAGAATATTTTCTCCCTACAGTTTCTTGTAATGTTTTTTTGTCATGCTTTTACATTAAATGTCTGTGAGCGAAGCCACGGAATATGGCCATTTATGGGGAAAAGGAAATTTGCTAGCAAAGTAGTAGGGAGATTAGAAGCAAAATATCCATGTACCTCAATCATTCTTACTCTAATACGCTGTGGACTGTTTATACTTCACATCATGCCCTGAGGACACATCATCCCTTTCTTACTGTGGTGTGTATGCCATCAGATGACCTAGTTATGTATTAGCTTGGCATTTGCTATTATAGAAAAGAGATCACAAAATACCAAGGTTTTTTTTATAGGACTTCTTGCCCCTATACACTGCTTTAGCTTTGATAGCTTCTTTTTACGGTGGTGCTCAAAAGTTAGTGAACCCCACCAGAAAATGAATATATTCAAAGTGAAGTGATCAAGTTCTGCCATGTTTTAGATATTTAAAGTGAGGTGATGAAATATTACATTCAATAAAGTTTGTTTCTCTGGCCTTGCTTAACATTTTAGCGTTATTGTCTACATTAAACACTCAGCATGAAGGAGTGCATTTTGTGGTGGGGTTCACTTTTGAGCACAGCTGTATAGATGAAGAAACCTTAAAAAACACACACACTTTAAGAATATTTCAAGGCTACCCCCTCTCTGGTCCATTCAATCATCATGCATTTTACATATTTATGAATGAATGAATGGAATATTTCACACACCCCATATTTCTGTTATATTTTACAAAAAAAGTGGGACTGAAATTTCATTTTTCTGATAAAAGCTTGACTTCCATTGTAATGCCTATGAAAAAGAACAATTTTAATCTGCAAAGATGTTATTTCAATTTTAGTTGATAACAATAGTACTTGAGAATCACAATGCCTATTCCAGGCATTCATAAGTTCATGCATAAATTTAAGATTATCATCATGAAACATTTGCCTAGCCTGGACATTTTTCACACTTTATGTCATTTTATTATGCATATTTTTGTTGTTGAGAATTGATGATGATGAGACTATAGATATTGCGCCATATAAAAACCTGTGTAAATTTTTTGGCGGATGCCCTTTGATACTACTGTGTATGATACATTGAAGGATCACATTCGTTCATGTATCATGTTAAAAATGCATTATTTGTCAAAGTGCTTGTTTACAGTTCGTAGTTCCTTTCTGCGCATGATCAAAAGATTCTGCACATGATCAGAGGAAGGTCATTTGTACTAAAGTGACGTGGTGGTTTAAAATCTAATGAGATAAGCACCAACTTTGATGTCTTGATTATTCATGTATTCTTTTGAATTGTGGTTTTCATTTACATCCACAAAAAAAAACGACTGCGTCCACGAACGAACGAACTGGTATTTCACAGTTTGCCAAGTACATTGTGCAACATGCTATGATATGCATTCAAAGTAGGAATGCAACAAATACCTTCATAAAGTGTTCATTGGTGTGCTATTCTAGTCACCTGGTCTATTCAATTTCTTCATCCTGCTATGTAAGGCAAGCTTACGTAATATCTTGCTTTGAAATTTGCCTATTATAATGAAAGAAATGAAAGGTCATTTGACCAAAATTGTCCATAAGTAACTACAAACTGGTCTATTGTAGTGCTTACCAAGATACCTCTCTGTGATGTGCTTAGAACTATATGGTCTGCTTCTTATTGTATGCCCCATTTTTATCTATTACTGAGCCTACATGTATAGACCAGTTCGTAGTTACTTCAAGGACAATTTTGGTCAAATGACCTTTCATTTCTTTCATCATGATAGGCAGATTTCAAAGCAAGATATTATGTAAGCTTGCCTTACATAGCAGGATGAAGAAATTGAATAGACCAGGTGACTAGAATGCATATCTTAGCATATGTTGCACAATGTACTTTGTAAACTGTGAAATACCAGTCGTTAGTGGAAGCATTGTTGTTTTTTGTGGATATAAATGAAAACGACAATTCAAAATAATATATGAATAATCAAGACATCAAAGTTGGTGCTTATCTCATTAGATTTTAAAGCACCAAGTCACTTTAGTACAAATGACCTTCTTCTGATCATGTGTAGAATCTTTTGATCATGCGCAGAAAGGAGCTACGAACTGGCTTATTGGTCATCCATAAGTGAGAGCCTACTGGCTGGCCAAAAAATTTAAGCTTTGCAAAGAGGTGGTTCAGGTTTGACCAAAGAGAATTAAGACTGCTCCAATCCAAAGTCACATTTTACCAGCTAAATTTGTTTTACAACATTGGTATGACATAAGTCACAATTTCCTCAGAAATTTCTGACTGGAAAAAAAGGCTGGTTCTCAATTCAGGACAATTTGCAATCAATATGCCTCACCTAAATATTTGACTAGGAGATGGAGGGGGGGGGATATTCCCTGTTTTTTCGTGTGCTTCCTCTAGATCTGCACCTGTGTAGACCAATATCATGAGTTGTTGTGTATGTGGGATTGAGAGGAAGTTATGTGTGGGTGTCCCTTGGGGTCAAAGTTGACTTCCTTCTACCACATTGGTCTTTCCGGGGAGGGGGGGGGGTGGTATTGTTTAAAGGGAGTTCTGGGGATACTGCCTGCTCTGCGAATGACCTGATTCCTTTTTTTATATATATATATATTCAGTCATACATTCTTTTGTTGATTTCTACATTTTACAAAAACAAAATTTGATTGAGGATAGTAAATTTGCTGTTCTAAAGGTTTGATGCTGTGTGTTCTTCTACTGTTTCCATCTTTTACATGTAATGTCTGGCAATTTTGCACATCACTTTTTGTTTACAGTTTATTAATGTAAATCTCGTTTTTTATTCAATAAGATACAGCACTCCATGTTTTTTGTAGTTCTTTCTTCTTTTGTTTAAGATAAAAGCCCTTCAGATACTTATTTTTTTCCACAAATTTAGTGATTGATATAGGAAGGCAATATGTGAGTCACATCAAAAATGGATGAAAATCTGCACACCAAATGCAAAGAATTTTCACCCCAATCCATGAGACTTATGTCTTCCTCCCATCACACATGTTTGATATTTATTAATATTTTAGTATTTTCAGAATTTTGTTGTGCAGATCAATTATGAATTTTGTTCCAAGAAGATTAACAGATCTGTAAGGAATAAAACGAAAGAACAGATTTTCTTCTATGGAAATTAATCAATTTCAAAGCAAGAATTATTAGAAAATAAACAAAGAGTCAATAATATATATTTTTTTGCTTTATAACCATGATGATTCATCTTTTTATAAAGAGCAATAATATACTAAGCATTGGAAAGAGGCTAGCTGGAGTGTATCATGTGTCGTTCATTCATCAGCTTGGCTCGTTATAAATCCATTGAGCGTGTGATCACCGTCATCATGTGCTCGGCAATTGCACGTCCAAATGCCATTTTTGCCAGCTTCACGACGATGTCACGTTACGGTTCAGACTCCGGGTGTCTGAACTGTTCCGGTTGCCTCTCCTAAAAGCTTTGCGTGCGGGTTATCATTAGCATATTTTCCGATTGAGTGCATTGTCTTCATTCCCCTGTGATGGTGTTTATTTGCAACATACAAAGATGGCCATCTCTGGAATTGTTTGATATCAACTCTCCCCCTCTCTTTCGCCATCCTGTCTCCTTTCCCTTCCCCTCTTTTCCCTTCTCACTCTCAAGAAATCTTTGCATCTCTTAAGTATTTGGTAATTTCTCTCTCTCTCTTTCCCTACCATATTTCCCCTTCCCCCTTTCTCATTCCTTTTTCACTTTCTCTTGCATTTCTATATTTTAACAATGAATATCCAATATACTATGAAAATGAATTAGTAAATGTTTATCCTCTCTCTTGTTTTCACCATTCCCTAGCACCACTGTAATAAATGCTATAAATTTTCTATCAAGGCTTGTCTCCTTTGGCGCCCATCTTCCCTCCTGTGTCTTTCTCGTTGTTAAATGTATTGCTCAATACTGGTTCAAGTGAATTCCAATTCTCTTTTTCTATCCCTCCTCTCTTACCCCCCTTTCTATGACAATCTTTAAATAATGCTTACAGTGAGTGTGTATTCATTCTTTGGTGATTTTCAATTTCTTGCACAAGATCAATGCCTTTAATAAAGGATTTGGAAATGTTTCATGAAGGGTGTGTTCACATGACAATGGAGGTACTGCTAATATAGCATTATAGGATATATCTTAGTGTAGTGATTCTGACACTTGCATTGGAATCAGAGGGTTATTTGTTTTGATCCCACCATGGCACTAGCATCCTTTTGCAAGGCATCATTTGTCAAGATGCCACTCTCCATTCAGCTTTGAATGGGTACCCAGGAGGAAGCATAACCAATACATAATAATAATAGGCATTCATATAGCGACATCTATCTAGAAATAATCTATTCCATGGTGCATTGTTAATTATTATTATTTACCTGGCTTTAGCTCAAGCTGCCTTTCAGCGCTCAGTGCGTTCAAGGAATTAATCCTGATGAGTACCCATTCACGTCAACTGGGTTGAGTGCAGCACAATGTGGATGAATTTCTTGATGAAGGAAATTACTCCATGGTTGGGATTCGAACCCACGACCCTCTGTTTCAAAGTCAGATGACTAATCCACTGGGCTACAACGCTCCAATGCAGTATGAATTGCATTGAGCTTCAAAGCTCTTGTGTGTGTGATATAACACACTACTTCACTGGTCCAACATACTCATTCAATGCATGCATTAGTGTATGTATTAATGAAATTACTAGTTGAGGACGATACATATTGAGGCTTCAGTATGACTTTATATCCCAACTCTTTTATTTACATTAAGTACCCTTTTATTGCATAAAACATGCATGAACAGAGGTGTGTTTCATTAATAGTCAGGTCATTGAAACTTTCACTGATATATGTTATAAATGACTGCAATACCTTAAAATGATTGGCAAAGAAAAAATTCAGACAGTGTAAATCAGTGACAAATCTTTTGATGAAATGCTTCTTAGTACTTAGAATGCCTACTAGAATCTGCATACATGATGTGAAGTATGATGGGTGAGTCACACGGTCTCATTCAGGGTATCACTTCCCCATGAATAAATAATCATATGCATATCCATGTAATATGTGTACCTGACTTCTCTCACTCTATCGATGGATGAAGTGTAAGAAATTTATCACAGAATGCAGATTGATTAGGAGTTCGTGCCCAGGGTCCCTTTCCTACAAAGAGGTGCGATTGATTCAATCATTCTTAAATATAGTTAAGAGAGTGCCATTTTGGTTATCATTGCTTTATTCGAGGTTTCTCTCCTCATTTCATCTTAAGTCAGTAATATTCATGCTACCCGGATCAATAATTTCAGATCGAGCCTTTTATTGCACAGTGTATTTTCTTATCAAGATATATTAAATGGAAAATGAAAATTTTGACTTATATGCATATCTGTTTACAGTTGAAACTACTGTAATTCAGCTATCAAATCATTTTTTTTACTTGAACATTTGATATCGATTTATGCCTGTTGGATCAAGTATAGGGGTCCATGCACAGGCCAAAAAAATAATTATTTATTTTTTGGGGCTTCTTTCACAACCTACTAAATCTGAAATGTTGGATAAGCTTTAACATTTCAGTGAGTTAGGATCTGGGGGCTGGGCTCTTTTTTATTTCATTCCAAGCCCCAGTCAAATTTGTCCCTGTCCTTCCCTCTCCAAGGCACATGTAGATATAATACTATATAGATGACGGGGGGGGGGGCACTTCCATTAACGAGTGGATGCCAGACGCGACCAAAGAAACGCGTAAAAAGGATCTCTTTTTCAAGATAGGGCACATTACGTATGTAATGTCATGAGAGTGTCAAAAACGATAAAATACTGAATAAAGGGTATATATTTCGCAAGGAAAGCAACATGTTTATGGTCAAATTTGCGAGGATATGAACAGGACTAAAATGCTTTTCAAGGATGTACTTTTTGCCCCAACACTACATGTTTAGAGTCTGATTTGAGGGAGGTGGGGTGGTACTAAACCGAATGTGTGTAGTAAAGCTGCAATCCGTGACAATAACAATTAAAATATCGCTGTACTTGTTAGGGAGGGGGGGGGTCAATTCAGGGAATACCTGTCAAGGGTACCCGTTTTTTTCCCAATACTTGTTACGGGTAGGGTTTCACACGCCAGTCCTTGTTAAGGGGTGCATTTTCAGAATATGGAAAATACTTGTTTAGGGTGCTTTTGGAGACCCCATGATCACACCTGGTATACACTTGTCAATGGAAGTGCCCTCCCCCCTCCTGGGCAAGATGATCACTGTAAAATATAAAGAAGGATTCTGTTCACTCTAACTTGCATTCTACATCAAAACAAATCCTAATACAATTGACTTCACACCTGTCATTAAAATCATATTTTATGGCAGCAACATTGATGGAATAAATTTCCTTTGATGGAGATTGTGCATGTCGTTACTTGGATACCAACTAGACAACCGATGGATCTAAGACTAGCAAGGCTTTACAACCGTGATACATAATGCAATAATAGTTTTCTTATTCACATACAAGCAAAATAATTCTTCCAAGGTGGTTATGAATTTGCGTACACAGTGTTTGTATGACACATATACCCTATAGTTTAAACCTAGATTATTTACTAAGCTAAGAACCTATATTTCTTTCTCAGGGTTAAAAATGTAAGCTAAAGCAATGGCCATTAATATGCAGAATAAATTCATGTGTATTTTCTTTTATTATTATAGTCGTTATTTTAACTCCTTTATAAGGCATGTTTACATATATCTTGACTTGTCATTTATATTGTGATGAATTTTACAGATCTATATTGTAACGATGATCGCCCTATTTATTATATGATTTATTTACAGATAGAGCTATATAATTCCTGTAGATGGATTTAAAACCAATATTTACAAAAACATAATTTAGAGTGAAGAATTAAGCTATCAATCGGAGAACATCTTGGTCCCGATTCATTAAAAAAATCAAAGATTTTGTGGTAGTTGCCATTATTGTAAAGTTACGGTACATTAATCGTATCTGTGTGAAATGGGGCCCTTATTTGAATCATATTGTTTAATGTGAGCAACTGAAATTTGCTGTATTTTTGGTTAACCCTGCTTTTAAACCGGATATATGCAACGACCATGCTTGCTGGGATAGGTAGCCGTCCCACTTCATGATGTCTTCTGTGTGTTACATGTAGTACACTGTCACATTTCATTGCAGTATAGCACATTATTCTCTTTCAATGACATGACAGCAACCTTATGTTTGGTCATGTGATGCTATATTGTCCAATCATTGAACATATGAAATAAAATGTAATCATGTCTATTCCTTTGGGATGAAAGAATGATTGTATCTTCTCATGAACCTCATTAATGGAGGTGGTGTCAACTTGCAATATAATTGATATTGAACGTCTTGGAACTCTTTACATGTTGTAACATCCCTTCACAACATTTAAAAATCATGAAGATTTTGGCATAGAACAGCTAACCACTTAGTGATTAATGAATGTGCTTGTATGTGGGCTTTAGCATCAGTTTTCAATTTAAATGGTTTTTTTTTTAAAGTTCATCATGTTTATGCTGACTTTTATTGAATTTTAACCAAGTTCAGTGAGATACCCCCTTAAAAATGGCCTCATACCTCATTTTTACTGAAATACTAACAATTTTAGATTTTTTGCAGGATATGACATGCTATGTATTTATTATGTAGAAAGGCTTGCAGGTTTGAATAAAGTGCAAGGCTTTCTTCTTAACATTCTTCCTTTTCTCTTTTGACATTATAGTCACAAATCCTCTGTACGTTCACCTTGTTGAATCTTGGAGGTTGGTCTTGTGAATACTTTTGAGATAAAAGTAGCCCTGTGTGGGGTTCTGACATTAATGATATCATGCTCTATATTGTGAAGTCTTTGAGCTTTAAGGAGGAGGAGGCTCGACTGAAAATTCCTCCCTTTTCCTCTTGATATCACTTATCGTCTTTCTTTCATCAGTTTAAGGTAATTATTGCCTTTGGATGAAAGAAGATGCTCACAATTTAAAGAGATCTGAAATAGTTCCTACTTTCTCTGTTTGATATCACAAACCTTCTTTATTTGTATTTTCTCATCTTCAGGTTAGTCTTGCCTATGCCTTCGAGATGAAAGAAGCCCTGTGTTTGGTCCTGACGATTATGAACGGAGGTGATCTCAAGTTCCACATACACAACATGGGCAGTCCTGGGTTTGAGGAGGAAAGGGCTAGGTTCTACGCGGCTGAGATCCTCTGCGGTCTTGAGGACCTTCATCGATTAAGGATCGTCTACAGGGACATGAAACCTGAGAACATCCTTCTCGATGATGATGGTGAGTCTTATTTAAAGAATCTTAGTTCTGTACTTCAGTTGCATAACAACAAGGGCTAGATCAGACATGGTAATACAAACCTCTGCTATAAAATTATTGTGATAATAGTGCATCCTATGATGGATTTTATTTTCATCCGTAATAGACTGCATAGTGAAGGGATATATGTGAAAATTTGAATAATGAGTTGATCATGTTCTGAGTTCCAGGTGCATAGTTAGAGGGGGGGGGGGGGGGGGGGTGACTGAAGAAGACATAGAAGCACTAAAGTGTACAGGTTCATTCTTCACCAAAATTATGACATAGCCATTTTCCTTTTGCTTTATGTGATTTTGAACCATGAGAAATTCTGAAAGCACACACCACCCTTTGTAAACCTGAATAGCTTTGTTTTTCCCCTTCAGTATTGTAGATTCAAACCAAAACCAGCATTACAATGATGTTCAATGCGTCAGGATATATACCTCTCTCCCCCCCCTTCTTGCTTGATTTGATGATCATGAGATTATATCATCTTGAAAAAAAACAACAATTTATTGCTTTTTTTTATTAGATTTTGTAACACGAAAGATACAATCAGTTGTACCATATACATATTAAACAGTAATCCTATATCAACCCATGTACATTGTACTACGCCTTCAAAGCTTGTTGTATTCGAGCAAATGGGAGGCTGAATGTCAAACATTTGTGCCGATGCACACGTACCGTCCAAAAAGTACCGTCCATAATGTACCATTGCATGGTCAGGAACAAGGTGATGTCTCTATGAAAATTAGGATTCAAATTAGGGGAAAGAAAGAGACACTTTATTCAACTTGGCTACATCTCATTGAATAGAGCATCTCTCTTTCACCTTATGCAAAATCTCAGACCATTGCACTCATTCCTATTTGCTATAGATATAAAAAGCAATAGTAAGTATTAGTTGTATCCTTTTATCATCCACCCTTCAGGTCATGTACGTATCTCTGATTTGGGTCTGGCAGTGGAGATACCAGAGAATGATACCATTAGGGGTAGAGTGGGGACAGTTGGATACATGGGTAAGTATTAGGTTTACATGAATTATTTTTTATATTGTGAGAAACTAAGTATACAGTTATTTATGATATTAAAAATGCATAATGATAATTACGTCTTATTGAGCGCTTTTTAAAGTTACAAAGCGCTCTAGAGAGAAAATACAAAAATAATCACACAAGACAAGACACAGGACAATAATTGCCCCAATTGAAAACAAGAAGCTCCTCCTTATTGACATAAGGGGGGGGGGATCATATATATATATATAGGGGAAGGCGGGGTAAGTTGAGCATAGGGGCAAGTTGAGCCACCAGCCCCAGGCCAATAATGAATGAGTCAGACATTGTGGTGGTGTCATGTATTGATGACCCATAGAATAACCCCTAACCCTACCACATTGTTTCCAACTTTGAAACAAAAAGTAGCTTTTTAGAGGGAAAAATATGAATTTCAGCCAAAAAAGTAAAAAAGAGTGTGAAATAAATAAGTGCTTTATAAACACACACGTCTTTAAATATAATAAAGACATGATAGCAACATTATTAGTCCAGGTATGGATCTTCATTCTTGTCATAGTCTTTTATATGATGGATGCATAATAAATGTGTGGATACAAAATTATCGCACTAAGTTCGGACTGGGGTAAGTTGAGCCAAACAGCATGGGGCAAGTTGAACCATGGTAATTCCTATGGTAATGTATCTTAAAAAACAAACAAACCATAAAAATCGATTGAAATGCAGGCTGAAAGGAGCAAATTTACATGACTGCTCTTTTCCTTTTACAGGATGTTAGTATTTATAGAGAATTAGCAAGTGAAAAGACTTTAAACAAAAAATTGACATGCTGGTTCTCCCCCATACACTTTGTACATAGTTTTTGTGGCTCAACTTACCCCAGAAGGTGGCTCAAACTTACCCCATATATGGGGCAAGTTGAGCCATTTGACATCGGTTTTTTCAAAGGTCACGATGACTTTCAGTGTTGGGGTAGAAAGTTATAGATAGGTGGAAAATATTTCAGAAGAGTGAAATTTCAAGGCAAGGTACTTATTTCGACAAGATTATTAATCATATCAATTCTAACATGCAAAAAGCAAAAACTGTCACAACTTACCCCGCCTTCCCCTACACCTATAGTTCTACCTCAAGGGTAAGAATCCTAATAATCAAATAAGCAAAACAATATTTGTTACCGGGTCCAATCCAGACTATCCAGTGCAATTATATTTTGAATTCTCTGTGCATGTATTCGATATACAGGATATGCTCTGTCATTCATAGTTCTAATTTACAGGAGACGAATAAAGCATTGAATTTGAGCTTGTTGATATCACAGTATAATAGCCAAATATGAATATGCAGCCAATTTGAGATCTCTTGGAATTAGTTTAGAACTTCCGTTTCCTTGTATCTATATATCTATGAGGCTATCTTTTTGTGAACATTTTCAGTGATATAGTGCTCTTATTATATCTGCATTCATCAAAGTGTAATCTTCTAGGAATCATTTTTCCTGTTTTTATTGTAATTTTGTCTCCATTTTATCTCTGAATTATTTAGCTCCAGAGGTGGTAAGGAATGAGAGGTATACATTTAGCCCTGACTACTGGGGTCTAGGATGTCTGATCTATGAGATGATAGAAGGAAGGGTAAGAAGACATTCTTTCTTTCTTTCATCTGTTTTTCTTCTATCATTATATCCTTCATATCATGTGTGTATAAAACAGCAAGGCTAAGCATTCCGTTGCATGATGTCACAGTAGAGTATATTCATTAAGTACTTATTTAATTGAGATACAGTGTTTTGTTTCCTTTATTTCGATATGATATTAAGGCTTTGTGGTTTTAACAATTGCAGATGGCATTGATTTTGTTACATGAACCTCAAAATGGCCACCGAGTGAGTTACGTCCCACTGTCAACTTTCACATGTACACACTACATTTGTTTATAATGTGACATTAAATGCACTGAAGCACTGAGTTTAAACACAAGTTAGAAAATCAAATGTGGCTCTTGAATAGGTGCTTCTGATTGGATGAATACCAAGTTGCAATTGATTTCAATGCTTTCTGAAACAGGCCCCTGATGTTTTCATTATGTAAACTTTAATTAAATCAAAAGAAAAAATAATCCCTATGCTATCCCATCAAGAGTAGATATCAGGTCCCCGTCTTACAAAGAGTTGTGATTGATTCAATCAACCACGACTATGGATGGCCAGCAATGTCAACATCTAAAAATATGTTTGTTTAACATATTTGCTAGAATAGATGTATATGCATACATTCATCATTCTCTTGAAGATTCAGTGTGATTCTCTTTGTTTACTAAGGAGATTGTGCACATGTCCTGTAGTAAAAATTATGGTATGGATGGATTTCCATGCAGTTGAGATCGATTGGATCAGTTTTAACTCTTTGTAAGACAAGGCCCAGAAGAAGTGCTCTACTTAAGCTTTTATATTGCTTCAACTGTAATATTATTAGATTACCATTTTCTTGTCAATGATGATGATGTTGTCATGATAATCACGTATATCTGTTCTTTGTTTCAGGCTCCGTTCCGAGCGAGGAAGGAGAAGGTGAAGAGAGAGGAGGTTGATAGAAGAGTTAAAGAAGATGATGAAAAGTACAGTCAGAAGTTCAGCACAGATGCACAGGATATTTGTAAAAAGGTGAGCAACTTTCTGGGGAATGCCTTCCCTCAACTTAGTGTCTATTTATTTATCAAATTCAAATGAATGCGGATCAAAAATGATTTTAAAACTTTCACCCTGGGCCTTTTCATAACTTACGGTTATGGTAATGTTACCACACAATGGCAAATACCATGGAAACAGGGCTCATCAGCCAATCAAAATCAATGCTGCCATTGTAGTTATAGTGGTATTTGTTACTGTAATCATAAAGCTTTACTAAACAGGTCCTTTGAAGATGATAGCCAAGGTGTAGATGATTTGGCATTGTGTGGTAAATACATATTTATGTATTGCTTTCTTGCTTACACTGATGTGCAGTTACCTATATTCTGTTTGAAATTAATATTCCAGTAGTATAAGATCCATAGATCTGTCAAAGTCTGTGATCGTCATCACAAGTCATTGTCTTGTAGCACTGAATCAGTTGTCAAGGGACCAATAGTTAATGTGATTTCTGTCGACAGTGCTAGAAAGGTAATAGAAGTGGAAAATTGAAGATACAGGTCACAAAGGCTCTCCTTAAAATTTGTGACCATTCATATAAAACTTATGACATTACTCAACTTTCAAGAAATTCATCAACTGAACACTGTTTGCCACCTCTGTTGTATCTTTTCTACAGTTGTTACAGAAGGACCCATCATTAAGAATGGGCTTTGAGAATGGATCAGCACAGACTGTCAAGGATCATTCTTTCTTCAACTCAATTAGCTTCAGCAGGCTTGAAGCTGGAATACTAGCTCCGCCCTTTGAACCAGATGTAAGTTCTATTTGTGATTGTCACGTTCATTTGTGGACTTGTATGTATGTCATATGAGTCTGCTTTGTGTAAGCGGCAAATAAAGACAGTGGAGTGAAGCCCTACGATACTCAGCACATGCTCAATGACACTGCCTGTCTGCTCTCCTGGCAGAAGATGTAGTTTTGGGGTTATTCCATGAACAGGTGATATGTCAGGCAACAGTCTAGTTTGAGCATGCTCAGGGTCTTCCTTTGCTTCACCCCATCGACTTAGTATGCTGTGAACACAAAGCAGACTATCATAATGTACATGATTAGCAGTCCACTAGTCGATGTGCAATCAAACAGTCCCTACAGATAAATATAAGTTCTGGGACACGTAACACACATCTTTCCAATCAATAGTACATTTGATCCAATTTTGACATGATATAGAGCCCTTGTTGTACACTTTGTATCTTTCTTGGATACATGTGCTGAACAGGGCTTATACAAACTCAAATGTTTGGTAAGAATGTTCTTCGGTAAAGGAAATAATCTGTTGTCTCACGATGCAGCAAACTTAAATTGCGACTTTTCGACTTCATCTGCTAGTCTTCATCAGGCAATGAAGTGGACAATCGCTGTATGCACCTTTTATACCGTAAGCTGCATGCCTTCGGTGCCAGAACTGCCGCGTTATCAGAAGCCGCAGACGGTGCGATCACTGGGCGGCTTGCAGACGTCCGGGAAATCCCGTCGGCTGCCGGCGGAGGGCGGTTCACTGCGATGAGTATCGGGCGGTCGTATGGGGCGCATGCCGGTGAATGGTCGGAAGCCATTCCTCAGGGATGTCAATGCCGTTATCACTGTTAATATTATTCGGATGTAGGCAGATTTGGATAGCCTCTTTAACACGCTGTGTGTACCAGTGTTTATCCCACGCTATGCAGCTTACCTCGTCCCAGTTGGGAGGGTGATCTGCATTCCAAGCCTGCTCTGCTACTGCCGAATGTTTATCATCCTTGAATGATTGAGTAAAACTAAAATGTAACAAATGTGCAAGGATGTATATGACTGAAAATTTATTATTGGAACCTGTATGCTTCATAGATTCTTAAGTACACAGTATCTAATTAATAGAGTTCTTTTATTTAATTTGCTTATCTCCAGTGGTCCTGTTACAGAAATAGTAAGTTGTATTTTATGCAAGAAATAGAAAGTAAATGCTGGTCCTGTTGTAACGATGCCTGTCTTATCAATATTCAAATATTGTTAATCTTTGTAGAAGAGAGCTGTATACGCAAAAGATGTGCTGGACATAGAGCAGTTCTCAACAGTCAAAGGAGTAAACTTGGACCAAAATGATGACAGATTCTACACCAAATTCAACTCGGGTAGCGTAGCCATTCCATGGCAAAAGGAGGTATGTTTACTGCACTGCCATTGTCTTTGTGTATAATGAATGAGCATCGGCATATGACTTTTTCTGATATCTGCTGGCTCCCACTAATGCCAGCCCTGCTAATGCTCTGTTTTTCTAATCTGTCACATAGCCTTTGACAGTCTACGCTCATCATATGTAATCAGCTATCACCTGATTCCACTTTGTCCGGACAAATAGTCCAGAGAATGACCCAATTACAATATATTTGTTCAAATATTGTTTTATTTTAATCCACAAGACATGGATAGCTTTATTAGCTATACTTGAGATAAGAATGACCTTCAAAGAGATGTATTTATACACCATATTTAGGTACTTTGACAAGAGCTACGGCCATGTATTGTTGCAAAGTATCCATCTCACCAACCTTTCCCTAACATTCCTCTATTGTTTTATTGAAGACAATAAACAAGATGGTTGATTGGGTAGCCACTGTGACATCGTGCATGTAGCAAAGCCATGAATGTGTCTTTCCTTGAGGTTCCCTGAGAAGTATACCCTCACCTATGAACCCAAGTATACCATTTTCTATTTGATTACAGATGATAGAGACAGGTGTATTTACAGAGCTCAATGTGTTTGGGCCTAATGGTACCCCTACAGCTGACTTGATGCCTGATCTACCGCCACCACCACCTAAACAAGGCTTCTTCAAGAGGATATTTAGGATTAAGGTTTGTACTCTCAAACATTTCAGCTTCTTTTTGTTGTATCATTAAAGTAAAAAATATGTACCTGTTTTACAAACAGTCAAATATTACTTAACAGGGTGCAAAAAAATGCATAGGATAGGTTGAGTGGATCGTGATAAAGACAAGTTCTTCAAAGAATTGTTAAGATTAATGTAAAAGAAAAGAAAAAGTTAGTTTGATCTGATTTTCTTTTTTTTTTTAATGATGTTATTTCACCAAAATTCTTTTCTTCCTCACAGAGCAGCGATGACCGACAATGACACCTTGCCAAACAACCCTCCTGAGCAAGCGAGGGCATTCTCTTATTTCTACACGACTGGCCGGCTCAGCTCTCGACTCAACTGGATTGAAGTAAGCGGGACCATGCTGCTTTTTAACATTACCTTATGAACACAACACATGGCTGTCAACACTGCCACTGCTCTTGAACGTCTTGTGAACTTGACTTTGTAGGATGTACAGCGCTCTATGTGTTTCCTGACTTCGCTAAAAATCGCATTCTTCTGAGGTGTCCTCTATGATGCTGTTTGCTTCGCTTTTCTGAAAAGAAATCTTTGTTTGTGCAAATCACGACCACACATCGCTTGATTACACTTGATTGTAAGTTTGAAATAGTCATCGGATGACTGACACAGCAGATAATTTCACATGCCAAGCACAATGACGCATTGAAGTCAAAACACGTTAGCTAGCAAAAATGTATGGTATCTTTCACAAAAAGAAGTTTGTAGCTCTACAGCTTTGTTCACACATGACACATAAATCCCTTGGGGTCTTTTCCTACTTTAGTTTGTATTAGAGTAAAATCATCAATAGAAAGAAACAAAGAACATAAGATGTTCATAATATTGATCAATTGACTCGAGCAAAAAATTGGTGTAGGAGCATTTTTGTGAAAATACAATTCTATCTGTGTTCTGAAATGCAAAACTGTGAAGGGTACAGGAAATGTAAAGCCTGATTTCAAAAGAAAAAAAACATGTCTATTTCATTGGTGAACCAGATCACTCAAATAGTCAAATAAGTGAGCTCATCATGTAAAAATGAGAGGCTTCCTAGGAGAATCCTAAAATATTTCTTGATACTGAATGCTCACATTGAAAAAGTGGTGGAGTATATCGAACCAAACTCCAATCCCACGATGGTAAATCCTTGTGTAGCATATGGAAAACATGCAGTGACATGAAGGATTCCAGTTCTTTGCGCATTGTCTCAGGAGAAAGGGGCTGTGCATCAAAGTGCACCACCAAAGAGTGTCAGTGGAAACAGCCTTGCTGAGAACTTTTTTTGTTTTGTAGATGACTACTGTCAGGGATTTGACGTGAACTCTTACCTCGCGTTTCAACATAGATTCCTTCGATTATGTTTTTTTCTGAGGCTCTGTAAATACAAGGACCAGTATATCATACCTTCTTCTAGTATATCTGCTCAGTGTATGCTTTTAATGGTAGCCAAATCTTTTTTTGAATGAAGGAATATGGTGGTTTACATGTCCTTTGGTTTTCTCTTAAATTGCTCCACCTATTACTATTGCTGCAAGTATGTTGCATATTGGTCTTGTCTGTCTGTCTGTAGATAAGTACTCTGCTAAAAAAAAGTGAAATATCATAAATTTTGAAATAGATTGATAATTAAACGCTCTACATTATTGAACTTTGAAAGATCTTATTTTTTTAAAGTAATTTCTGGAAGCTCTATTTTTTCTTGATTACAATCCTTAAATCATCTCACCCTTTGATTCAAAACAAATGTTTTCTTCGAAAAATATACCTGTATTTTAGAACATATGAAAGGGGTTAAGTGACCCAACTCTTATGGCATACATCTATAAATTGAATTTAGACAAGGTCTTGCAAATCTTGTGAATGGAACTGTCGGAAAACCTATCTTTGAATAGGGTTGTGTTTTTAGTGTGTCTTGTGAGTTACAGTGGACCAAAGTATTCACTCCCGGTGAGTAGAAACAATCCTTTCTCTTGCCTAAGATTCCTCATGTATTGATACCATTTTTGTTTTTAAATGTAGACTTATTGAACCCCAGCATGTCAATACATTGTCTGTTTACAGGAATTTCCTTTCCCAGTGATGTGTAGACTATTCAAGCCTGAGTCCCATTGCATAATACTCAATATTGATGGAAGCATTGCTATTGATGATTACACCCATGGAAACATTGATTGCATTGGGCTAATGTGCAATGTTACCATGGCAACTACCATTAAAGCAGACTAACCATTGAAAATGAGTTTTATGTGATGGTAGCCCGGCTTGTGAAATCTATTTCTTTTATTCAAGGTTCCAAGTTCATTATGTCTTTGGATGGCTGAGAATAAGAATGGCAACGTTGATTGATCGCAATTGTCAGACTATAGAGGGCACTTGTCAAGAAAGGTGCAATGTTTCACTAGGTTAGTGCATGGATAGAACACCAATTTTGAAGAAAAAAAATATTCACTTTTGAAGGCCTATATGCATAAAGAGACTTTCTTAAGTCATTACTAATACAGGGAAGTGATTCTTTGTCTATGATTGTTAAGACTTTGTGAGGGTTTTGTTAATTTGAGAGTTGACATTTCATTCTCTTGTATTGATTCCATGAGCCTGTCTTTGTTATCATTTGCGATTCATTGCTCCTGTGTAACCAGTCCCGAGGTTATGTCTGACTTTATATATTGACAAGTTCAAGTGCCCTGTGTCACATAAATGAAATACAATCAATCGTATGATAAATTTTAACTCTTTATTACATGAATTAATATCAATCATAATATTAATTGTATCTTCTATGTTAGAGGGCATGAATTTCCTTTTCTATAAATGAAATCACTGATTGGAATACTGACTATGACATTCTTTTACTTGAAACAGTTGTTTGACAATATTTGCTTTTATTAGGTAGAAGAGAATCAAAATAAATCTTCAGATCTACTCTACAAGAAACCCAATCTCTCTTGGGTATTCTGCCAATTACGTAGTAAAATTCACATTTTTTTATGCTGCACAGACACCATATTTTTTTGCCAATGTTCCCTTTGTAATTGCAAAGTATGGAAGACACCATAGGATTCAGGTATTCAGTCTCAAAGACTGACCACAGTGTGATTGTGTTATCTTTAAGATAATTAATGTTTAGTGGTGCTGTAAGATAATGATATGATTTCTACAGATACTTGATTCAAAGTTGCCAGAGTACAAGAATAGCGTTAGACCTTTGACAGAAGTGCTATGTGGTAAAGAAATGTCTTGACTTAATAGACGGCTTACTCCTAGTTGTAAAATCACTTTCTTCTTAGCTTTGTGTGACAGATAGATTAAGAGGTTACGGGCTTGTACAATGATAACTGGAAATATTAACCACCTAGTAAAAGCTGTTTTGTTAATTGAGGCTATGCATTTATAATTTTAAAGAAAAAAAAAGAATAAGATGATGTGCAATCGATTATTGGGTACTGTTTTATGATTGACAATAACCGGGTGATTGGGCTATTCTGTACATGTATGTAATGTTTGCAAGTAAAATTATAGATAAGCACAGTTATTTTTTGTTGTGTTGTTATTTTGTTGTTTTTAAGAGAGTGGCTTTAATGGTTCTATTCTCTGGGAGGGCTTATCTGTATATTCTCTCTTTAAAAATAGGGGGAATCCAGACTGTATCATGATTTGCAAAATGTACTTTTTGAAAATCTCTGTCGAACATATTTGAATGAACACGGTTTGCTTTGTATTTGTTGCAGTTATGCTGGCAGTAATGCCTTTTGATTGTGTAGAACCAATATCCAAATAGAAAATGTTTCTTTCCCTTGTCATGAGAATAGTTTTGTGAAGGGGAATATTTCATTTTCTATCTAAAGAGGGTTTCTTTGTAAGTTATCTTTTTTCTAGTCTCTCGGTTCATTTCTAACACTTTGCTTTGGAGTTTAGTTTTCTGTAACTACATTGATGAAGGCTTGTAAAACCAGGGATGGTAATGTAAGGGTTGATAGGCAACTTTTCATGTGTCAAGCGATGACTTTGAAAGACTGAAAAAAGGAGGGAAAAATGAAAATAGAACAATTATGGAAAAGAAATTGTCTGGTAATATTTCTATTTTTCATTAAAAATATTAATAAATTTCACCTTGTGTCTGCGGTGCCCCCTCCCATAATTCCTTTGCACCACCCCTACTCACCATAATATTAGTGTCAAATCATGGTGCAAATATCCAACTAATTGAAATGCCTGAATTTTAATAGATATTTTTTCATTGATCCATAACTTTTTGCTGCAAGGACGCAGGGAGATGTCTTCAACTTGTGCAAACAAATCATACCATGTGAGTTGTCACAAAGTTTTGCATCCAATTTGATCAAGCCTTTATCGAAGTCCCATAATTTATTCTCCTTCCTCTCCTTATTTCCCTCACTCATCCTTCTTATGTTTTTTCTGTCTTTCTCTCTTCTTTCCCCCTCTCTCTTCCTTCCCCCTCTCTCTCCATCTATCTATGTTTTTCTGTCTTGATCTCTTACTGGGCTTTCTCCCTCTTCCTTTCTTTCTATCTCTCGCTTTCTCTTTTTATTTCTTTTAACTTTTTTCCTTTGTCTTTCTCTCCCTCTATTTCTTGCTTCCCTATCTATTTGTTACCTTCATCTCCTCCTTATGCTAATTCAGCTCTTTCCTTTTCTATAACCCTCACCAGATACAGGTGATAAAAACCACAGTCATACAATCAAATTGAGTAATTGAAATTACTGAGATTCCCATAGATTTTCACATTTATTATTTGATTAAAAATTGAAATAATTGTAAGAGTTGCTGGTTTTTCTTGCCAGCTCTCCTACCAAATAGTTAAGTGGTACTGATTTTCTAGTTGTGCAAATTTTGAATGGAAAATTGAAGAATCTTTTGTGATGTAACATAATTATCTTTTGGTTTTTATTATATCCTAGACAATGTACTATAAGATTGAATGTGATTTTTCTTCTACCATGGGTGCTGTATTGAAATATCTAATATTTTTTTCTGTCCATATTACGATCAACTATAAATGTACAATGTAATTTCTGGACTGCTTTGATATATGCTTAAATGTAAACTTGCAATTATGTTAGGGAAATTATAAGATATCCCATTTAATAAAGTCTCATGCTAGTGTACCACATGTAGCTAAAAGTCTTGCAATTTCAATTTTGTCAAAGCAATATTTATTTTTTCCTGGATTTTTTTTTCATTCTTTTTTAAGAAATAAAAATAGTTAAAAATCATGAATTTTGTTAAGTTGATCAATGAATTTACAGCCAAAGTTTTAGGTGTATTTGTATAGCTAAACAACTCGGTCTTTTTGGTTTCCCCATGTAAAATATGTGTAATATACAATGTAAGAGATATGTAGAATTAGAATTGAAATTTACGACTGGATCACATTTTATACAAAGAAAGAAACTTGTTCTTTTGAATATCATTGCTCGGCGTAGTATGTGTGTATTGTAGAGACAAACAAAATCATTGAAATAAGAGTATCAAATTGTTAACATTTTCAGTACAGTCATGATGGTAATGTATTACAGCTACATTGCTCTGATATCTTTTTTTTTCAATCAAGAGCATTACCAGTGATAAATGATTTGTATTGCACCTGCACTGAGATTTCCCTTTTGTTTTCAGAGGTGCAATGGTAGAGGAAGGATGTCAAATCTAGGATCTAGAACAATAGTCTATGCACTCATGTCCTTTGGATAGGAATTAATACTCTAGGTACCTTGCAAATGATGTAAGATCATATCATGGGCAATGTATTCTACTCAGTCATGTATTAATAATGAGTTTCTTCTATCGGTAGGAATTTATTCCTTGAAATGGAGAGCATGTAAACAGATTCTCCTATTAAAGCAAGATAATTTGCCAGACTTCCTATTGTACAGCACTTTTGATAAAGTGAGTGTTAGGCACTTTTTCAAGTAAAAGTGTTCAAAGAAGATGAGCTACCAAGCAAAATAGGTGATACTGTCGTAGGCAGCCAAGGTGTATTGGATAAATATGGATTGGTTTCAAGCCCAGTTGTATAAGGGATCAGTTAAGTAATTTACAAAAATCACACTTATTGCCACTGTTAAAAGCAATATGATCGACTGCTCTCATTTGAAATTGACCGTTGAACACATGGGCCTGTATTCTGAAGTCGGGTTTAACTTAACTCAGGTTTAACGTTGTGGTTTAAGTATGGGAAGCCAACTGTATCAACATTTTTATTAAGTTGTATGTTTCTTATGATTACTGTGCTCTTTCCTGATTCATCGATGGTGAAGACAATCTGTTTATACTTACTAGAAAATTATGAATGATTTGAGATCCAAATTAGCTGAAGTATGATATCTCTACAGTTAGTGATTATGTAACAATTGGCTGTCCATACTTAAACCACAACTTTAAACCCGAGTTTAAGTTAAACCTGCTTTCAGAATTCGGGCCATGGGGTATACCCCTATTTGGAATAAGAGAGCAGAGTGTCATCTTATAAAGCTGGCCATGAAGAAAGCATGACTTTATGAATGATTGGAACATGTTCTTGTGTAAAATGAGATACAAAGAACAGAAACCCTGATGTTTTAAAAAAAATGGGATTGAATTTTATATCTCTATTCATATTTCAGCATCCTCTGACTTTAAGTAAAATAATTTAGATTTGAGGATCTGATTTACAACTGTATACCCATCAGGTTCGCTTTATAAAATGGCACTCATGGTTATAGAAATTCATTGTAAATTATTACAATCACCAACACATCATTGACTAGGGGCAATATCGAGTGATTGATCATTTTATTTTTGTCTGAACAAGTATACAAAGTTTAACTACCACACCCTTCCTCACCACCCCCCTCCCCCCATATTTGTTCAGAACATTTAACACAAGTTTTATATCTCTGGTGGACACCTTCACTATCTCCCAATGACAGATCAAAGCAAATAAGCACAAAATGTTGGATTCACACTTAAATTTGTTCAGCCTTCCGTACAAAAATTCTCATCTCTCAATATTTTTTTTATTGCCATTACCCATAAATTTTGTTTACTTCATCCCCCAAATAGCTGTATGTGACGTAAATTATATGTGCCATTTAAAAATAAGATGAAAAAAGAAAGGAAACAAGAAAAAATATATATATTGCATTCAATGACTCTGCTTTGAACATTGATAAGACAATCAGAAAAATTCTAGAGGCTATTGGTAAGTTTTGAAATACTATTACCTACCATTTGAGTTGGTAATTTGATAACCTACTCTATGGAATAAAACTTAATTCTCTGAAGAATCTTAAGATCTCACAGATAAAAATTGAAAAATAATAAACAATATGTATGCAAGGTTTGTGAGGTTGGTTTTCTAGATTTTTTAAAAATCCAATCAATACTTAATTTTGACTGAATTAATGATTGTTCTGTCACGTACAGCTAATCTGCAAAATGTTTCCACCACTCAAACTGAAAAATGTAGCTGCATTGTGTAATTTTGATTTTTGATTGTGACTGCTATTACACTAGATTGAAGTATCCTGGCATGATTATCTCATTGTTTCTCTAAATATAATATCTTTTTATTCGGATGAAATTTGAAATTTCAGGTAGTATGTTACTGACTGCAAAAAAGAGAGAAAAAACACTTGTGATATATGTACCCAGTGATGTTCTTTGTTATTATTTAAATGCTTTTGTAATAAATATAAAGATGGTACTATATTATGATATACAGAATAAAGAAATGATAAAAAAATGAAAATGCAAAGTGTGTGTATATATATAAATAAATATATATATACCTGATGGGTGAAATGGGCCTTTTTCAGTTAATAGTCGGGCACTTTTAGAAGATGAAATGACGGGACATGGAATTGATCCATGGACTCATTAAATGTGAATTGGTTTAGCCTATACATATTGTAATTATCTGTGAAACATAGGGAGAATATGTTGTATATGAGATACATCTGAATCTACCTGTTCAGGTTAAGGTGGATACAGAAGAAAAAAAAGGAGAGGAACTATGTTACATAAGCCTTGAAAGAGGAAGAAAAAAAAGAAGAAAATAATAAAATCAACTGTGCATCTTTACATACATGTTGTGTTAATAGTCATCCTTTATCGGGAATGTGTGTATATTGTAGTGTTAAGGGTTGTGATTGTGACTCATTAATTGTGGGTTATGGGTTCAAATCCTATCTCGTGCAATAATTGACTTCATTTTTTTGTATTTATGTTTTTATTAAGAATCAGATCAAATTACAATATTCACAGTTATTCAATGAGATTGAAAAAATAAAAAATAATCACATTTACAAGGAAAAAAAAAGAAGAGGGCAGAAAATAAGATTAGAACAAATAATCTGTTATAAGCAGTTTGTATAAGATTTTATTTACCATTTATATGAAATTTCTAACTTTAGTTCCATTTTTGTTTTTCTTAAACATCTCTCACATTTTTTCCTTTGACTTATACATTGAATGATATTCTTTTTTTATACACTGTATAGTCTACAGGCACAGACCCTGGGGTTTTTTGCAATTTGAATAGTGTTTGATGCAGAGTCTGAAGTAGTGAGACTAGTTTCACTATGTACTGTGGCTGGCTGACAGAGAGTTTGGCATCTAGTCTTTACTCTAGACATGATATACTTGGTTAAAGTGTCAAATATGAGTCTGGGCTTGCAGACGACACTCTATCTTCATCATCTCTCCCTCTCTCTCCCTTGTTCAACTCTCCCTCTCTATCCTTGGTCAACTCTCCCTCTCTATCCTTGGTCGATTTCTCTCTCTCTTACTCTTTTTCCGTTCTCTTGCCCCCTCTCTCTCCATCCTTCACTTGATATTCATTTCTTTACTGGGAGGATGCCCTTCAATTCCCCCCCCCCCCCCGCCCTAGGGGGAGGGGCATATTCTACAAGTAAGCTTCATTCATGAAAACAATTTCCCCTAACATTGTATTACGATACAAATAAGAAAACTCCCTCCAAAATTGTGCATTCATAAAGCCGTTGAACAGGCCCTGTTGCATAAAAGTACTTTGCCATCCAATTGTAACTTGTCTGAAATCATTGATTTTGATTGGTTGGTGATCAGTGTTACCATGGTAGTTACCATTAGATTGCAAAGGTACCATTATACTAGTTACTTGTATACAATGGGGCCCTCCGATGTTAACTAAAGTTGGTAGGGAATTCCTGTACCCCCTTGTCAAACTATCTCTATAATGTCCACATACTTCATATGTTTCACTCATTGAAATAATTCATATACTGAGTTCATCAATTGAAAATAATTCATTGTCATTTAATGTTTCTTTACATGTACACCACAACATTTTATAAATATACTCTTTGATACACTATTTATAACAATATCCCCAAGATACCATGGAAGAATGGTGTCTCTGTGAGTCCTGACATAACGGATTCCATTCCCAAATTTACTGCATGTATATAGGGAACAACTGGGAGTGTTTCACGAAAAGTAAAATGTGACTTAACCCTCCCCCCCCCCCCAGTTTTGTGCATTGTACAATAAATCTCATAGTACACAGTGGAAATGTACTACTTTGCAAGTACAGTATCATTGAATATATTGTGTATATATGTGTATTCTAAAGCAATGAATAAAAGCCGCACTTAACCCTAATAAAAGATAATCATGGGACATTCCTCTGCTCTCAATATCAGAGTGAAATACATAAAATTCAAACTAAAACCTTTACCTAAACCTGAAACCCAAATGCAGCCTCATACCAAATATAAGCTAATCATGAAGCTGTTTAATAACGATTTAAGAGCGAATGAAATTCACACTTTAATTTCCAATGATGAGTGGTATATACCCAATTACCACATTGACGATATAGTGCTAATTAATTTCAATGTGATTACACATTAAATATCATGCATCTAGCATTACAATAAATCTTCCTTCAATCTTTGGTAACGTTCCCCCTCCCTAAACACATACAGGCAATTCATTCCACTTAATACTATCTTTTTGTGATTTATAGTTCATTACCCTTGCCGTATAGAAAAGATCACATTGACTAATAATGTTCATTACCCTTGCCGTATAGAAAAGATCACATTGACTAATAATGTTCATTACCCTTGCTGTATAGAAAAGATCACATTGACTAATAATGTTCATTACCCTTGCTGTATAGAAAAGATCACATTGACTAATAATGTTCATTACCCTTGCTGTATAGAAAAGATCACATTGACTAATAATGTTCATTACCCTTGCCGTATAGAAAAGATCACATTGACTAATAATGTTCATTACCCTTGCTGTATAGAAAAGATCACATTGACTAATAATGTTCATTACCCTTGCCGTATAGAAAAGATCACATTGACTAATAATGTTCATTACCCTTGCCGTATAGAAAAGATCACATTGACTAATAATGTTCATTACCCTTGCCGTATAGAAAAGATCACATTGACTAATAATGTTCATTACCCTTGCCGTATAGAAAAGATCACATTGACTAATAATGTTCATTACCCTTGCCGTATAGAAAAGATCACATTGACTAATAATGTTCATTACCCTTGCCGTATAGAAAAGATCACATTGACTAATAATGTTCATTACCCTTGCCGTATAGAAAAGATCACATTGACTAATAATATGAATACTATGCACGGCTTTAGAACAACATACAGAGACGACTACCAGGCAATGAACATTTCCAAAATGATACTTGTACCCAACTTTTTTGTTTACATCTTCTAAAGATATATATTTCAGGAAAAATAGATGAATAAGCACAATAAAAAGGAGTTTTTAAAAGTGTTCAATGCAAGCTTCAGAAAAATCATGGTGTTCATAACACAATGACTATAAATATCACATCATGACATGAACATGATATTATCAGCCAGAAAAGAAATACTTAAAAACTATTAATAACGACATCTTCAAAAAATTCTTTGGGTATGTTACGTACATGTATAGCATAGATATGAGGTTTAATACCAGTTGCAAATTACACAAAACACATCCAATACTTTGGACGTTACATGTAACTGTATCATTTTTTGTCTGAAAATCACTATACATTACACAATACAAATCACCAAGGTGGAACTTGATAGTGAATACAACATAATTTATAGGTCTCATAATTGTAAATAATAATATTACTAATAATATGCAACATTTATGTAGCGCTTAAACAATGTTTCCACATGCTGCATACTATTAACCCAGCTTTAGCCAGCTACTCTGATCGAGCATTCAAGGAATTGCTTACTACAGAATGGTGCCTATTTACTACACCTGGGTGAAGAGTGGCAAAGAGAAGCGCCTTGTCACAGGGCGCTAGTGCTGAGGTGGTATTCGAACCCTGGACCTTGCGGTTCAATGTCAGGAGACTTATCCACTGAGCCACAACACCTCTGTAAAATTAAATCTGCCAGGTATTGGGTGGGGAAGTATACCCTAAGAAATTGGTTTAATTTAACAAATTATAAACTATTAAATTTGATACTCGAGGTTTGCTGCACTGCACCTCAATGTTCAGAAATGGTGATGCCAAAGATCATTGCAAGGTCCTACAAGACAACATCAAAGATACACTGTATAAATGGGCAGAGCAGTAATTTGGCCTGAGAGATATAGATATTCCTTGCTGAAAATTCTTTATAGCACGGTGGCAGGCTATTGCGACATAAATTTTCTATTGTGGATATCTTGATGCACAAACGAATGAATTACTCTGTAAAGCTCAGTCAATTCCTGTCTGTCATACAGTCTACACCAGGTGGTCCTACATCAACTCCAGGAGGACGAAGACCAGGAAAACCAATAGGACCCGTATAACTTGCAATCATGGTAACAACAGAACCATGAACAGTGACTTTAATTTTAAAATATCCTGGACAAATATTTTTCTGAGGTACAATTTTATCACCAGGTTAACACATGTTCCCTTTCTTGTTCATCAAATGCTTTGATGTATTGTTGAATATATACATAAAGAAAAGATATGTTACACTTCTTTACATCACTATAGTGAGTGTGTGTCCCATCACTTCAATTAAACTCTTTGAAATGAAATGTAGCTATACAATGCTTGTGATTGTCTTGTATTACAGGTTTCCATAACTATACTTTTCTACCAGCATGATTCAATTATTTTCAAAACCACAATATTTCACTTTTATTTAGCATATATTACTCTGGAACAATGTCTCTTAATACTATACAGATATTTATTACCATGCCTGTGAAACCACAAAACATCTGTTCAAACAAAGTCTCCAGTCAGTACATGTTGCATAAAAGACACATTTTACCTATAAAAATCTTTTTGGATATTGGGGAGGTTACAATGAAAGCAACAGTCATTGCCAGGAAATAGCACAATTCACCCCCATACATGTTTGGGACAATTCATCAAATTTCACATAAATACATGTATATATAAAGAATTTATTGCAGGCATTTAAAGGCGACCGCACACCTTACGATTGGTCTGCGACCCGATTTCATAATAAAATGTTGTAGAATTTGATGCTAATATTGAGACTTTGAATCTCTTACGAAATCATCGTACGAATACTTATGTTCAAATCTGTGACTATCAATTAATTAATATACTAATTAACTATGCTATCATCCTTCTTCAAATAAAAGCAAATTTAATATCTAGTCGTAATGACGTCATAGCAGTCGTATGATTGGCTACGATTTGCAACTAATTTGGCATTTACTCCAAAATAAAAGTTTGCAATCTTTTGAAATTGTTATATTAGTATTCTTTCAATTAATTTTAACCTCGAATAAAATGAGATGTTCCATTCACATTTTCAGAAAATGAGCAAAAAGCGATTTGTTCACAAATCGGATCACAAGCAGTCGTAAGGTGTGCGGTGGCCTTAAGACTTTCCTTGGATACATTCAACTCTGTCACAGTTTGATTTTCTGACATGAAGAAGAGCTATATCACTGTTATTGTTCTTACTCATATCAGAAAGTGAACATTGTTATAGCACACCTCTGCTGTCCACGTATATGCTCCTTGATTTGTAATCTCCTCATTGTCTCAAATATTCCTCCTTGATCTGCTTAGCTATTGTAGACAGCTGAATATTGTTGGTACCTTCATAAATTGCACCTAGGGGAAAGAGAGCGAGAAAAGGAGAAATTAAATTAATTTGATTTTATTTACTTTTATTAATTAATTGATGGACTAGCTGCAACATAAATACAAAATAAAAAGGTTTAACTTTAAAACTGATTGATTTCTAGACAGGTCACTGCACATAATCAGATCATTTGTAATATCAGCGCTAACTTGAAAGGGGTAGGATTTTGACAAAAACCTTTGAAATATGGATAATTCATTGAATTTTCAGTGAGTTTTATTTCTTTCCACCAGTGAAAGTTAAATATTCACATCTCAATTATCATCAACAATCTATTTCAAAGTGAAATGTTTTGTTACAATTGGGACATACTACGCTTTAATGCGCTCAGCTTTCACAAACAACCCCCAGTTTCTCTTGATTATAAGATCATTGACTGCACCCACCTATTTTACAATCCCTGTAGAACTTCTCAACAGGATAGTCTTTGGTGAAACCGACTCCTCCCATCCACTCTACACACTTTGCTGTTGTAAGGGCGGCGACATCGGCCGACAGGAGCTTACACATGGCTGCTTCCTTGATGAACGGCTGGCCAGCCTCCCTGAGACGGATGGCGTTATAGACCATGGTCCGAGCTGCTTCTATCTGTGTGGCTACATGGGCTACCTGGTGCTGCATGCTCTGTGGGTGGGATGACAATGGAAACATACTTTAAGAATCTTAACCCTAAGAAGACTGGGGGGCTGCCCCCCCCTCAACATTTTTTGCGATAAATCTGACGCTTGAAATTTTTTTACCGCGTCGCTCACTGACTTTTTACTTTCAAGTCTCGCGCAACTTTTGAGACCAAAATTGTGACCCTCGGGTAAGCGGTTCCGCAATTTCGCAACATTTTCTAAGTGCATGCAGACCCAAAATTACTCAAAAACGTGAATTTGTGTACAAATCCAATGCAAATATTGTTTTCAGCCAAAAATTCATAAATGTATCATTATTTTTTCCTTTTACTGCTTAAAGTCAATTAATTTTATCTTTTTTATGGTCAAAATAAAGTCCCGACAATTCCATTAAAAAAACCCAAATAAAAAACAGAAGTAAAAAAAAAAGAAATACATAAGAACTTTGGCAAACAATAGAATACATAAGAAAATAAATGTTATGTTGAAATTTTTTAAAAACAAATTTGATCAGATGCCTATCTAGAGTATGTGAAGCAAAAATTAGCATTTTAGGGGCATTATTTTATTAATTAGAGCAAACTTATGATTTTACGCATAAATTAGCAAAATTAATGAGCAATGAGATTTTTCGCAGAATTTCATATTATTGTTTTGTAGATAATGCGATGGGTAACGCGCGTGCCAAATTTTGTTGTGATCGTGCGATCGACGGCCGAGATCATAAGGGGGGCTGAATCAGCCCCCCCCTCCCAGTCTTCTTAGGCATCGAAATAGCCCAGTCTATTTAGGGTTAATGCAATGAAACAATTATAATGCAGCTGAAGTATCAGACAGATTATTTGTGGTCCAGCCTTCAATACTGTTTTTATTAAATAGGCTGTGTGAAAGGCTTATAGAGCCATCAAACACTTTTCGATTTGTCATCTGTGTGGGTATATGTGTGTGGGCGCGTGTGTGGATGTATGAATTGCAACATTTCAAGATGTGTTTCAAACATGGATATCTTACCTGAAAGTCCCACAGCTTCTGTCCAAACTGTTCTCTCTCCATGATATAAGGCACTGTAGCATCCATACAGCCTTGAGCTAGCCCAATCATCTACACAAGAACAAAAATCAGAACAGAAAAAATGAAAAACCATCATCATCATTATTATCATCAAATAATCAACATTATAAAATAGCCCAGAGGAGGGAGATATGTTGAAGCATTTCCATTTTCAGACACAAAGGTAATGAAAAATTTGGGGTCTGATTATTAGCAAGAAAAATAAAAAGTACTATTTATATCCATTTACAGCACTAATATCCATCAATGTGATGAGATAATACCTCAGCTTATCTAGGCTCCTGACTGACACATTAAAACCTGAGCAGATACGGGAAAAACAATAAAGTATAACAGTACTTTATTCATTCATAAGTGGTAGAAACTCATTAAAATTTTCTGTTTTTCCATTCCTTCTAATGATGTGATTCATGTGAATATAATTTTTTTTTTTTAAATAGATTTCAGGTGAAATGAATTTAACATATATCAAGTTAATGTTATAATTTCCATTGGAGGTATTTAATTTGGACTGAAGAGCATAAGTGCTAATGCAAATACAAAACTACATGAAAAGGGGCGGTTAAAAAAAAGGCCCCTTCATTTATCTCCTCTCACAAATCAATTTTCACTATGTGCTATCACTTGGGCTGCAATTCATTACACTTTCGTGCAATACTCTAAATTTGTTGGACTAACCAAGAGATTGATTTGTTTACCTGTGCTCCAATGCCTATCCTTCCCTCATTGAGCAGCTCAATAGAGATCTTATAACCCTTTCCTACTTCACCAAGTACATTACTTGCTGGAACCTGGGAGTCAAAGAGAGATAATAATAATAATTACTTCTTATTAAGAACTTTTCAGAAGTTACAAAGCAGGGGCCCCGAAAGTTTTGAAGGGGGGGGCTGACCATGCTAAAAATCAAAATCATATGGTAATTTTTACGTTTTTGTACAGTTTTGGAAAAAAAAGTGGGGGGGGGGGGGGGCTAAATCCAACGTGCAATATAAAGCAAATAATCATCTTTTTATTTCATGCTCTATTTTCCAAGCTTTGCTTTGGAAAGACAGCTTTATCCAAATGCCCTCAGAAATGATAAATAAACCCAAAATAAAAAAGACAAATATATCATGCTCTTAACATGTGATATGATAGAGATTTATTTCAAACTTTAAGAAATGGCATGAAAGTCATATCAACATTGTCTCTGTTTTTCAACCAACACATAAGATCACAGCTAAATTAAAAACAAAAGAATGGACCAAAATCTTACCCTGACGTCTTCAAAATACACAGGGCATGTTGGTGACGCTCTGATGCCAAGTTTGTTTTCAGGTTTACCGATAATTAACCCTTCTGTATCCCGATCTACCAGGAACGCTGTAATACCCCTATATCCCTGGATGAAAAAAAAGATTGAAGGATGAGATTTGTATAGTGGACTTTCCATCTTGATTAGATGCTCAAGGCACTTCAGAGCAGAACAACAAAAACTATTTACATATAATACAATGTCTGAACAATAAGTCAATGTCTATCAAAAAGCACTCTTATACGGTATGTTTTCAGGTTGCCCTTGAAGGTGGTCACTGATATCTGGGTTTTCAAACTCAAAGTAGACAAGGAAGACTCACATTAACATATGAAAATAATAAAGGGAACTTGTCAAATCATGGGGGAAAAGAATTGGGAGGAATTTGCACACACAATTATGTACTGAAAATTACACAATCCTTTCATCCTGTGAACCTGTTAGACTAATACAATATATTTTGCAGAGCACAAATTTTAACAAACTGCTCACTGAGTTATTTTGTGTAATCCTATTCCTCAATGATCTTCAGTTTTAGACTCATTATAACACCCTCTTTTATGTATACAAACATTTAGAATATATTTTTGGTCAGGTCAGTCTAGCTACTGTTCTTCAATTTGATCTGCTGACAAGACTGCAATGAATAGATTGTAATGATGATGCTTGCTATTATGTTTTTACCACTGTACACATGTTTTTAATTGACTATGTACAAGCAATGAAAAGTCTTTGAATTAACCAAAACTTCCCAGGCAAGCCTTAACTATAAGCTAAAATTGTGATTACCTTTGTAAAATCAGCATTTGCAAATACAAGAAATATCTTTGCAAAGGTGGCACTTGAGATCCAACATTTCTGTCCACTGATGACATAATCATCCCCATCTCGTCTGGCTCGGGTTTTCATGGCAAAGGCATCACTCCCTGATGATGGCTCTGACAAACAAAAACTTCCTACCTGAAAACATTAACAGAATACAAGGATATCTTAACAACTTTTCTGTACATGAATATCTTCAATATCATTTAAAGTGATAACTGAGTAAGAAATTATTTTGTAGAAGAAAGACAAAATTTTGTCACTTGTCACAAAATACAGGTCTGGGATGGGATACTGAATCCACTATTTCATTCAAATAGTTTGCCAGTTTTACCAGAGAAATTATAATTCCAAGTGCAGAGTCTGAACATGGTATGGTAGATACGACCCATAGTCATCAGAAGAGGTTCACAATGCAGGCCAAATACTGCATCATGATTTTGTCTGGTAGATATCGTATGAAAAATATTACTTTTGGGCATTCTGAATATAAAAAAATTGCCATATATACCAAATATTTCATTCATTATTCACTTACATTGTAGGGATATATCAGAATAGAAGAAAAAGTGAGATCACATTTACAATTACTGATGAAATCCTTGAAAATGTCACATATCTAAACAGTAGACATTTTTACTCACACTATCTGTAACAGCCATAGGTAGATACTTCTCCTTCTGTTCTTTAGTGCCATAGTTCCTTAGAGCCGTGATGATGAGAGTATTATGGATGTCACAGCAAACACTGATGGCTGGGTCAACCTTGGATAATTCCTCTATCACCATGTTAGCTACAGCAAAGGAAGACCCTGGACCGCCATACTCTGGCTCCACCTCTATACCCATGAACTGAAGATGAGGAAGAGAATGAACTACGCCTTTTAACTCATTGTGAAAGTTAGACAGGAAAATAACAATTAGTAATCCATCCTTCCATTCATCTATCAATGCATACATCCATCCATTCATTCATTCATTCATCCGTTCATCCATCAATTCATATAACCATTCATCCATTCATTCATTCATTCATTCATGCTTTATCTATTACAAATGATAAAACAACGTCGAGGGTAGTCTGGTTCAGTTGTAAAAACTATCTGTAATATCATCCATCATATGTATCAAGTTTGACATTCTTTTAGTATATCAGAATCATATCAATTTTTACATAGTTTTAGTAAGTTTGAATAAGTTAAATATTGTCAAAGAATGAAAGCTAGCTGAAAGGTGGGCAATTTCGAATACCGTAACACTAAAAATTGCCAACATGGATAAGGACAGATGGGCATCTGTTGTATCATTTTGTCAATTACTGTGCAACCACTCATTTGGTACACAATTTCTCTCTGTACATGATTACATATAAACTCTTGGTCATTTTACTGCATATTGTTCATTTGGAGTTGATATCATAGCTAATCCTAAATAGTCTGTAGGTGTGAGAGATGGAATATAAGAAAGTAGTGATAGACTGATCAGAGAAATAATACAACACAACATTACCACCTCAATTCCCATGATTCAGACATACAGATAAGATTAACAGCTATCAATCACATTCCACACACTTAAGATTTTATCAACAGTCAAAGGTGTAAAATCAATCTAGCTTTTGATGGAGAGCATAGAATTTAAAGAAGACTTACCCCATGTTCAAACATTCCCTGTAGCACCTCTGGGTGAGTATCACCTTTAGCATCCATCTCCTGTACATACGGAGCTATCCTTTCCTTGGCAAATTTGGCAGCGGCCTCTTTCATCATACTCTCCTCTTCGTTGAGATGAGTGACGGGTAGGGATAGATCTGCCGTTGCTGACAGGGTGGACTGACATCTCCGTGCAGGAGTTGACAGGAGAGACTTGGTGACATTTCTCAGAGCCTGGTAAAGAGAAGCAGAAGACATTCATCAAAGAAGAGACAAGATGTTAACATCACTGAGCCGTAACAGGAATAATGCACACACACTCACACACACACAATGGATTTTAAAAACTCCCAAAGTAATACCTAATGCAGTCTTTTATTGATCAATATTAAGAAGCTTATACAGTCTTGAACACGGCCAGTTATAAATTTGACCAATGGATGATTTTGTTTAGCCGAGGGTGGGTTCGTAAATCTTGTGGTTGTGTGTACAGCAATATACAGTGTAGTTGAGTATTATGGTGAAATCAAGAACCACCGATCACTTTGTACAGCAGCGCTTGATCTAACGTTAGTTTAGATCTATGCAGCCATCACTGATTTGGTTTTTTGCATGTTGCACCACATTTACAATGTATGGCAGTCCAAACTTCATGTGTGTCCATACTTTGCGGACAGTCATTATCTAAACAAGTGGAACACCTCTGGCAGTCTCGCCTGCATTATGCAATTCGAAATAGCAGCAGTGCTTCCTTTGAAAAACAGCTAATGAATAATTATTCACAGAAGAAACATTAATAAGGTAATTAAATATGATGTCCATTGACCCAAAATGACCTTTGACCATGATCATGTGATCTAAGGATTGTGCAAAACTATCATTCATACTAGATTACCCTTATGTCCATGTTTCATGAGCAAGTACCATAAACTTACTAAGTTATGATGCCAATTCAACACATACTCCCAACATGGCCAGAGTTCACTGACCTTTAAATGATCTTTGACCTTGTGTCCTCTGGTTATGTACTGCACTGCAGGCGTAAAAAAATATTTCCAGCAGAATTCCAAATTGGCCCGTCAGAATTTTGAAGACTGCAACCATATCACCTCTTCTATGTGTATGTCGATAATACAATGAATGAAGATTAAGTGCTTTCAAACATTCCTCATAAAGAAGCTCTTCAACAAACTTTGTTGCTCTATGTTGCACCCTTTCAACTTTATTTGAGTCCAATTTATACCGCAAACACCACAGAATGTTACCATATTCAAGATGAGGTCGTACAAGTGTGGTGAACAGAATGGGAAGCATTTCCTTCGATATTCTCTGAAATATTCTCTTAATCATTGATTTGCTTTGTGCACTACATTTGCCACATCCTGGTAGAAATTTAATGTCTGTCAATAATCACTCCAAGGTCTTTTTCACTCTTGTCTGACTTCAACTCCTCTCCATTCAATATGTAATAATTTTGAAGGCTTTTCTTTCCTATATGAACCACTTTAAATTTTCCAACATTGAACTTAAGCTGCCAACTTTTGGACCACTTAGTTGCATTGTACAGGTCAATTTGGATAGAAATATGATTAGCTGCAGAATTCACTTCTCCAAAGATTTTTGTATCAGCAATATGTATTACCTGATTACTGATCACCTCAGGCAGATCATCAATGAAAATCACAAGTAACACAGGTCCTAGCACACTGCCCTGAGGAATTCTGCTTACGACTTTATTTCAAGTTGAACTCGCTCCATTGATCACCCCCCTTTGTTCTCTACTGGTGATACAAGCTTTATCCAAGAATAAACCTTGCCTCCAATACCATATGCTGATAGCTTATTGAGCAATTGTGTGGGACTGAGTCATAAGCCTTACAAAAGTCCAAGTAGATAATATCTACTGGTTTCCCCTCCTCAAATAGTTTGATGATTTCTTCCAAAGCACAGAGCAGTTGTGAAATACGAGACTGGTCAGGTGTGAAACTATGTTGTGAGTCAGCCAGAAGGTTGTAAACCATCATCAAGTAGATACCATCCAAAATGTGAGTAAAACATGGTACTGACTGATTCTATAGCATTTTTGCCGTCCATCTGAAATAAACATCTCCACTTTTGTTTTGAGCTTGGGTTTTGTTTAAATCTCAACAAAAATTTGGTTCGCGAAATTAGATAACAAACATTTTCAGCATGATTTCAATTCCAGCTAGCACAGCTCACCTTCGTTGATCAACATAGAATTTTGAGACCGCCATATCCCTTGACCTGGTACTACTTCACATTTTCACATTTTTCGTCAATAATTTTATAGAGAACATGTCCAATACTCAACATGTGAAGTTCTTCTGCAATATTTTTTGTTCTTAAATTTCTTTTCAAAAATAATATTTGCACCAATGTTTGTTAAATATATTTGTCTATTTTCAACTGCAACGTTCATTTTCAAATCCCATCTCAATAATTCATAAAATCTTGAAATGAATCACCATGTTTCATGGCCGAGATTCGACATCCCGGCCTGCCCTTCGTTCTACATACAGTAGTGCATGCACGAGGGTCCGAGAGCAGACACTCACGCATGCAATGTTTTTAATCGGTTGCGAATTATTTATACGTGTGAGGAACTCGATGTTGGCTCTAAACACCAATTTTGAGGCTAACAGGAGGATGGATATTGAGTGAAATTAGGATGAAAAGTAAAAATTAATCTTCTTATTCTTTTTAGAATAGTTTCGGTGTAGGATTTTTACAATACAATATATATGTATTTTTTCCCCACCTTTGCCACTCAGAGAATTCAGAGCGAGTTTTAGACCCTTGATGTTTGGGAAGGTGGAGCGTAGTGTAGCGGTAGTGAAGTGGATTGGAGCCTGCACGACCATCACTTGAGGTAAACGAACCCTTGAGAAGTTGAGTGTGTTTAGTATGCTATACTAATCTCGCACAATCAACGTGTTTATGCAATGGATTTTAGAGTTGTCGTTAACATCGCTTCATAACGTGAATGATGTTAGCCGAAACCCATTCCGCTACTCACAACGGCTTTTTCTGGTGAAAAGCGTTCCATTTTCAATTTTTAACATATTTTTTAATTTAAAAAGGACACAAAAAAGAGCAAAATCGCTTACCTCGGCCAGGAAAGTGGCTTTGCATGTCTCTTCGAAAAATTTGATAACTTACAACTTTGGTTTGTATTTTGTCAACCAGAAGAAAAATCAACACTTAAAGTTAAATGACGCTAGGGCCTACCGTATTCATCATCATACCGTATAGACCAAAAGCTTCAGTCTCTGTATTTTGGTTGTTCCGCTGAACTACGTTGGCTCCACTCACCATACATAGACTGAAGAGTTAAGGGCCTGTGGGCTACAGACAACGTATAGTGAGATGGCGTTATAGATCGCGATTTAAAACTGTTTTTTGAGCGAAATTTCTAGTTTCATTATCAGGGAAATATAAATAACTTAAGTAATTGCATACCTTGGACCGGAGTTATTGAAAAACAAGTGGAATGCCTCTGGCCGTCTCACCTGCATCACGCGGTTCAATATAGCAGCAGTGCTGACTTTGAATACTACTCTAACTCGCACAAGATGTTCAGTGATACATGGTTACTCTTATGTCCACTTTTTATGAACTAGACCAATAAACTTACAGAGATATGATGGTTATTCACCAAAAAACCCCAACATGGCCAAAGTTCATTGACCTTACATGACCTTTGACCATGATCATGTGACGTGAAACTCAAACAGGATATTCAGTGATACTTGATTACTCTTATGTACAAGTTTCATGAATCAGATCCATAAACTTTCAAAGTTATGATGGTAATTCAACAGATACACCCAATTCGGCCAAAGTTCATTGACCTTTGACCTTGGTCATGTGACCTGAAATGTGCACAGGATGTTCAGTGATACTTGATTACTCTAATGTCCAAGTTTAATGAACTAGCCCAATAAACTTCCAAAGTTATGATGGTAATTCAACAGATACCCCCGATTCGGCCAAAGTTCATTGACCCTAATGACCTTTGACCTTAATCATGAGACCTGAAACTTGCACAAAATTTTCAGTGATGCTTGATTACTATTATGTCCAAGTTTCATGAATCAGATCCATAAATTTTCAAAGTTATGATGGGAATTCAACAGATATCTCCAATTCGGCCAAAGTTCATTGACCCTAAATGACCTTTGACCTTGGTCATGTGACGTGAAACTCATGCAGGATGTTCAGTGATACTTGATTAACCTTATGTCCAAGTTTCATGAACTAGGTCCATATATTTTCTAAGTTATGATGACATTTCAAAAACTTAACCACAGGTTAAGATTTCGATGTTGATTCCTCCAACATGGTCTAAGTTCATTGACCCTAAATGACCTCTGACCTTGGTCATGTGACATGAAACTCTAATAGGATGTTCAGTAATACTTGATTAACCTTATGGCCAAGTTTCATGAACTAGGTCCATATACTTTCTAAGTTATGATGTCATTTCAAAAACTTAACCTCAGGTTAAGATTTGATGTTGACGCCGCCGCCGCCGCCGCCGTCGCCGCCGCCGTCGGAAAAGCGGCGCCTATAGTCTCACTTTGCTTCGCAGGTGAGACAAAAATGATGGATGATTGAGAAATCTGTCATCATCTAAGACATTTTCTCCTGACCTGACCGTGCTGACAGTTTTTCTTGCAAGTTGCCATCTTGAATGACGTCATTATCGTTAATGTCTCGATATATCGCGATTATAACTATTATCGTTTGTCTTCGTGTAGTGTATCGTATCGTATTATTGCCTTGTAGGTGTGCTGGTGGAATGCAATATCGATATCACATTCGTAAATTGTTGACGCCCTCTCCGTTCGTTTGTAAATATTTCATAGTTTGGCTGCCTTAATTTGGATCGATTTAGCTGTGCTTTTCCCAACTAAACATCGGTAAAGTATAATTTTCATGCATTTTCATCTATATCGTTTAAACTACTCTTATGTTAAATATTTCTATATTTTTAATTTGTAGTTTATATATCCTTAGATTGTAACCTCGATGTGTTATATAGCCCCAAACTTTGGACTCTGGTCTGACACACTCATTCAATGAACAAGGTTATAACATAACCTTGTTCTCAGTTATATCTCCATGTGTGACAAAATAAGGGTGGCAATGTTTGGCTTATTTTCTCTTTTTCTTTGGGGCAAATGCTTGATTTTTTTACACTGACAGTTTCCATTAGACCTGTTAATTCATACTGCTTGGCTCTTATTTAAATTTGATTCTTTATATCATTTATTCTTAATTAAAAATAGAGATAAAAAAATGAAAATTTTCTTGCCATATTACTTTCCACCAATAGAGGGCGTACACAAAAATATGCCCAAAATTCAAGTTTTTGAGCGCTCTGGTGAATACAAAAATTATTCCCACATTACTAATGATAAATAAATTGCAACTGTATGGAAATTAGTAATTTTGGTCACAAAAGTGATATTTTAATGATTTTTTAAAGTGTGTGCTCTATACAGCATTGGCATATCATAGTCCTACCTGTAGATTCTCCACAGGCCAGATGGTAGCAGTGAACAAGTGGTCTGACAAAAGTGCTGGTGTTATAACAAATGGGAGCCCAAACGGACACTTTACCGTCGGTGAATGGGGATTACAGTAAAATGTCAGAAATTGTTGAATCCCCAGAAACGACAGTTATTCCTGTCTACATACCGTATATTAGGAGCTGACTTCACCACTTGTTCACTGCTACCACCCTGCCTGTGGGGAATCTAGAGGTAGGACTAGTCTACTATGGTATGCCAATGTTGTACAGAGCACACACTTTAAAAAATCATTAAAATATCACTTTTGTGACCAAAATTACTAATTTCCATACAGTTGCAATTTATTTTTCATTAGTAACATGGGAATAATTTTTTCATTCACCAGAGCGCTCAAAAACTTGAATTCTGGGCATATATTTGTGTACGCCCTCTATTGGTGGAAAGTAATATGGCAAGAAAATTTTCATTTTTTGATATCTATTTTTAATTAAGAAAAAAATGATTTAAAGAATCAAATTTAAATAAGAGCCAAGTTGTATAAATAATAGGTGTAATGGAAACTGTCAGTGTAAAAAAATCAAGCATTTGCCCCAAAGAAAAAGAGAAAATAAGCCAAACATTGCCACCCTTATTTTGCCACACATGGAGATATAACTGAGAGGGGATTCAACTGAGAACAAGGTTATATTATAATTAACCTTGTTTGAATGAGTGGACTTCACATCGTTTGGTAAACTTTGTACTGTAGGACTTCATTCCGTAAATCCTCTTATCAAATTCGCGGGAATTTATTATGGCATTGTTGAATGCGCCGTGCCTTTAATTTTCCTGTACACGGCGGCAGAGATGTACCCATGACCCATGGCCATGGGTGCCCACTGCCCAGCTCCGCCGCGCCGTTCCGTGTTCGGCCAACGAGCATGAGCGGCAAGGCAATGCGATGGGGATGCGATATGCGTGAAGCGTTGCACGTTCAAGAATTAACACATTGCCCATACATATTTAGATTTCCAATACATATTTTAAATCGAATCTACAATGATGACTTGAATACAAATACATAAATTAAACTTTTATACTCACAAAACTTTGACGACAAACTCGGAAGGCCATCTCTGTGACTGTAATCGTTATAACAAATCGCCTTACCTTATCTCAAGTACGGTACGTACGTAATCTAATCAATTAACACACAAGGCATTAGCCATACGCTACAACAGGACGAGCCCCCAAATTAGTCTTTGTCCCAATTACTTCAATAGGCAACCCCCACTGAGATCAGTGGCAACCCCACGGAAATAATAAAATAAATATTTCCGTGGGCAATCCCCGGGGAGCGTTTCATTATTGGTTGGTTGTTATGTTAGGGTTACATCAGGAGGGCTAAATAAATTCGTTCGACACAGCCCATTCGATTTTTTTTTAATTTGATATTGCTGATTGACAAAAGTGTATGAATATGATTCAAAATCTAACACTGATTCTAGAAATGGTAACTACTGAACTTCCTTTATTGCCCAAATCAATGATTTGGATCTGTATTTGGACTGGCGGAAGAATTGGGGCTATTATACTGTTTCAATTGATGAATTTGATCCCATCATAATTATCTTCATAAATTGCGATTTAAAGTGGTTTACCTTCAAGAAGGTATCCCGGAAGGTATTAAGGTAAGGTATATAGTGCTCAACTAAGGAGGGGGGGGGGGGGGGGGGGGGGTGGCTGTAAAAGGCGATCTATTTTTAAAATATGCTGGCTACGATACCCTTCTCTGGTCAGATAAAGAATGTCAGATTACAAAGGTAGTAAACGTTCGACCCTCTAATTTCACATTTATTTTTTATAAATTTTTCAAAAGTGCAATTTTAACACACAAGTCTTTTACGCGCGTGACACCTATATATACAGGCGAATTCCCTATAGTGGATGGCATACCTGCCCAAACTCCTCAGTAGCAAACAATTTCTAACTGATAGTATGTTTAGTCATCGAGTGGTGCAAAAAATGGATTTAAAGGTCAAGTCCACCCCAGGAAAATGCTGGCTTGAATAAATAGAGAAAAATCAAACTAACATAGTGCTGAAAATTTCATCAAAATCGGATGTAAAATAAGAAAGTTATGACAGTTTAAAGTTTCGCTTATTTTTCACAACGAGGTGAGTCAGTCGATGATGTCCATCACTCACTATTTCTTTTGTTTTTTATTGTTTGAATTATAGTACAATATTTCATTTTTTATATGACAGTATAAGGACCAACTTGTCTGAACCATGTAGTATTAAACAATGCTGATCCTAGATGTTCAGGGAGAAATAAATCGTTGTATTATTTGACAATGAAGAGAAAATTAGAATATTTCATATTTCATATATAATAAACTACAAAAGAAATAGTGAGTGGATGACGTCATGTAGTCTCCTCATTTGCATAGTCAGCAAAGATGTGCATATAACTGTTTCGCTAAATTAAGCGAAATTTTAAAATGTCATAACTTTCTTATTTTACATCCGATTTTGATGAAATGTTTGGTGTTATGCTTGGTGAATTGGCTCTTTTTATTCAAATCAACTTTTTGTTGGGGTGGACTTGTCCTTTAATGGCTTAGCAAGGCTATATCAGGTAAAGTTAGTATGTAAGCCTATAGGATATAGACTGGTCAGTGATAGTATAGGCCTCGATGTTCTAATTCATCATTGGTTTGTGCTAGTGTATGATCACCTATACTTAAAGGACAAGTCCACCCCAACCATTGGTTGATTTGAATAAATAGAGAAAAATCCAACAAGCATAACACTGAAAATTTGAAAATTTCATCAAAATCGGATGTAAAATAAGTAAGTTATGACATTTTAAAGTTTTGCTTAATTTCACAAAACTGTACATCCTGGTTGGTGTGCAAATGAGGAGACTGATGACGTCATCCACTCACTATTTCTTCAAATTGTATTTCATTATATAAAATCTGACATATTCTAATTTTAATTCAGGGCCCTGAACATGTGGAATTAACATTGTTTTAATACTATATGGTTCAGTCAAGTTGGTCCTTATTGTCAAATCTGTAAAAAAAATCATCGACTGTCTCATTTGCGTGTCACTGAGATGTGCTGTTTTGTGAAAAATAAGTGAAACTTTAAATTTTCATAACTCTCTTATTTTGCATCTGATTCTGATGAAGTTTTAGCATTTTGCTTGTTGGATTTTTCTCTATTTATTCATGTCATCATTTTTCTGGGGTGAACTTGACCTGTTAAAACCATTCATTGGAATGGGGTAGAGAGGAGATAGAACTTTGTAAACTTTACTAAAGAGAACTAGAGTGGTACCTTCAAGAAGGCATTCAGGTAATAGTGCTCAACTAAGGAGGGGAGGGGTGGCTGTAAAAGGCGATTTATTTTTAAAATATGCTGGCTACGATACCCTTTTCTGGTCAGATAAGGAATGTCAGATATATATCCTATCCAAAGGTAGTAAACGTTCGACCCTCTAATTTCACATTTATTTTTTATGAATTTTTCAAAAGTGCCATCTTAAAACACACAAGTCTTTTACGCGCGTGACACTCCTGGTTATGACCTAAAGCCCTACCTTCAAATTAGGTAAGTGTTCTGAATCTGGATAGTTGGGTCAGCAAAATGTCGTTGGGAGTGAAGATAGATAGTGTGATTTGATAATGGTGCAATACGGAAATCTTGATTTAAAGAAAATAACATGGAAAAAATGTCATTTTTATTTTAAAAATAATAATAATTCAACGTGGAAAGAGTTAATTCTCCTTCTATAGCCCTTTCTTTATACAGCATTTCTCCTGCAGCGTTCCCCCACCGACACCCGGGCCCCCACCATCCATTCTGGATTTCTTCTCACTGCACTTTATTTCCCTCCCTGAGATTTACATAAGAGCCATGTGCTTGGAACTAAACTAATTCTCTGACGTAACGAGTGTGGTGGGTGGCCGTTTTCGTCCTCTTTTACGGTGGCCTGAAAACTCCGTTGTAAGGTGTGTTGGTACCCCTCACAAAATCGATATGAAAAATACGTATTCATAAACCATCCAACATTTATAAAGTTATAATGAAATCTAAACATTTTTCACTTACAGCTGAATGCTATATTAGATAATGAAATAGTGAGGATTTAATGTATTACTCGTTCATTTATTGCCAACTATGTGAAACCTGTCCTTGCCCCACGTACTGATATTTGTGTCAGTGGAATTGGAAGGGGTGGTATTCCTGTGAATTAACCAGGCATTTATAGCCAAAATGTAACCATACTTTGAAGGTTGTGCTGAATTTTTTTGTCAGTCTTCACTATTGTTTATTGAAAATTCGCTGCTGAATCCAAAATGATAAACGTAAATTGCGCACACCGCCACTGCCACTGGTAGGCCTAGATCTACCTGAACAATTCATGTTTGCCATTTGGATTTTTGGAATCAGCTGTGCCAGTGGCAGTGATTGAGTGAATTAAACTAGCCAGGACTCTGAAGGCTTCTAAGTTAGAGAATAAAAATCATTTATTAACATATGCTTAGGGCCTACTCTCAAGTAGCCAGGTGGCTTCTTGAGATGTTTACGCCGGCATCTTGTTCTTCGACTTCGCCATCGTTACCCGACGCACGCGTCTGTATCATTGGTGAAGAACAACAATAGGAAACAAGATGGCGGCGTAAACATCGGGCAAGTCTCTTCCGTCTTTTTACAATATTTTTCTCATTTTTTTTATGAATTCTTGTTCAAAAAATAATGAGAGCGTAGAAATGTCAGAAATGAAGTTTTATTTCATGTAGGCCTACATGATTTTAGGGCTAGATTTTTGAGAAGGAAAGTAGAAATCTCAGTGGTGAAAGTTTCAGGTTTTGCCTTCCCATTTATCTGCAAGTAGGCCTAGGGCTACCGCCCAAAATAAAAATTCCAAAATCAGAAACTTTCGCCCCCGAGATTTCTAACGTTACTTTCCTGTAAAAAGATTTAGATGACAGATCTAACTTTAGCCCTAAATGGCTAAAAAAATACAAATTCATTTCCGATAATTCTACACTATTGATTTTATTTTTCAACAAGAATTCATAAATAAAAGAATATTACAAAATATGGAAGAGACTTGCCCGATGTTTATGCGCACACCGCCATTTTGTATCCTAATTCCTATTCTTCCTGAACGTTGCGCATACTCGGTAATATTTTGTCACATTCGAGCGAGAGTGCGTTGTGGTTAAAGTGCGTCTTACTCTTAAGCTGATGCTATTCATAGGCTTATTCACAAGGCTGTAAAAAACAACTGAAAAAATGCCAATTTCTTTGTTTCTTGAACCTTCCTGTAATCCTTTAGATCCATCCAAAATTTATGCTGAGACATTGAATGCTAGACAAATTCTGAAAGTGATAGTGAGGTTGTGATGTGGGGAATGTGAATGTTTTTTCCTCTCCTATGCTATGCTGGGAAAGACACGGTAGCATAATATGATATCGTGATGTGTACTGTATCATACTTATGCAATGTACAAGAATGACAGTGCTGTGAGTGTGTAACACTGTGAGGTGAGTGTGTAAGTGGCCAATATCGGAACCTTACTTTCTTGCTATCAAGTACGGTATCATTTGTAGATGAATTGATCAAGAACAGCAAATTTCTGTATACCGGTAATCTCTCTATACTTTGAAATCTTTAACCTTTATTTTCATTTCTTGGTACCTCAAATATGCATGCAAATGTGAGGATTTAGAAAGAGATTGTGATGATTTTTTGTTGTTGTTGATTAGTCCAAAGTTGGGGGTGCGGTTAATCCACAGGTGCGCGTTATAGTCCGTTGTGGTTTAATGTAAAGCAGTAGAAACATGATTACGGTAGATATCTATTACTAGATCTAGAGTAGACTGACATTTTCCATTAGAAATGTTAGAGTTGATCAGCCTAATTTGCATATCAATGAGCCATGAATACTTTTGTCGGGTGTCCTTATTTGCCCTACCAAAATGCGGCAAATGAGGCCTGATTAAAACATTTTATGTAGTATTCAAAGTAAAAAAATTGTTAAGTTGGGTTGATACAATCACTAAATATTTACTGGTAGCAATCATATCATTAACACTTAGTTATTCACCAAAACACTCCCATTTATGGATTGATTTATCAATCCAGTCCAAATTATCCAATATTATGGAAAAAAGAAGATTCTATGATTGTGTTTTCTACTGTCACAGAACTGTTATTGTGTATGTGTGTGTTATATTTTGGCAGTGGACACAATATATGTAATCAAGTGTGGTAATGTCTAACTGCATTCTAAAGTTTTGACAGAGTTTTAACCCTAAAAAGACTGGGGGGGCTGAATCAGCCCCCCCCCGACATTTTTCGTGATAAATCCGCCATGCAAAATTTTTTTACCGCGTCGCTCTCTGACTTTTCACATTCAAGTCTCGTGCAACTTTTGAGACCAAAGTTGCGACCCCCGGGTACGCGGTTCCGAAATTACGCATCATTTTGTTAGTGCATGCAGACCCGAAAACGTGAATTTGTGTACAAATCCAATGCAATTAGAGTTTTTAGCCAAAATTCATAAATGTATCGTTATTTTTCCTTTTACTGATTGAAATCAATCAATTCCATCTTATTTATGGTCCAAATAAAGTCTCAGACAAAGTCGAAAAACAAAGAAATACATAAGAAATTTAGAAAATAATAAAAAAATACATAAAAAAGTAAATGTGATTTTGATTTTTTTTTGTACATTTGATCAGATTTATATAAAGTGTCTGTGTACCAAAAATTAGCATGTTAAGGGCATTATTTAGTTAATTAAAGCAAATTTTGATTTTACGCATAAATTAGCATAATTAATTAACAATGAGATTTTTCATAGAAAATGATCTTGTTGTTTTTGTAGATTATGCCATGGGTAACGCACGTGCCAAGTTTTGTCACGATCGAAGGCCGAGATCACAAGGGGCGGGGCTGAATCAGCCCCCCCCCCCCCATCTTAGGCATCGAAATAGCCCAGTCTATTTAGGGTTAAGTATACACTAATCTGGGTGGCTTTATTTGCCCCATCAGACATGTTGAGTTCATAGGCATCCAGTCAGAAAAAAAAGGGAAAGTTGTGAACTTTACTTCAGTTCTGGCATGCACAATAATACCTAAAACAAGTAAACTAAGATAAATTTGATACACATTGTGTGGTTACAGTACTCACCTCTCTAAAGTCTGTGGCAATGCTACTCTCAAAATTTTGATTTTGAGGTGCTGCTGGGTTTGGTGGTCCTCCTGGCCATGTGCACTGGGTTGTGAAGTTTATGGATATAGTTTATGAAATGTGGACATAGGGGTAGTCAAGTATCACTGAAAAGTCAAAGGTTGCATGATCATGGTCAAATGTCATTTAGGGTCAATGATCGTATTATTGTGTCATTGTTTGAAATGTGCTTTGTGAATAATTATTTTATAGTCAGCACTGCTGCCATATTGAATTGCATGATGTAGGTGAGACTGCCAGGTCACTCCACTTGTTATCAGTTAAACTGAAATCCAAATTTTATTAATTCGGTATTGGTAAAAAACTCTTTTATCATTTTTTTTTTCACTACAGCACCATGAAGCGCAATCCATTAGTGTCATCCTCAAGGAGGAAGAACCGTAAGCGTCACTTCAACGCTCCGTCCCATGTGAGGAGAAAGCTGATGAGCTCACCTCTCTCCAAGGATCTGAGGCAGAAGTACAATGTACGCAGCATCCCCATCCGCAAGGACGATGAAGTCCAGGTGAGTCATATATGATCTACCTCGGGAGTACACTTCAGGGAGGGCTCTAGGCAAATTCACCCCTGAAATACTCAAAAGGGCCCCTGAAATTCCCCATTCACTGCAATGCTAAAATTTATCCAATGTTGCAGATAAAGCTAGAATGCTAATTTTAGGTAAAATTATTCTTTGAAGCATTCTTAACAATCGCAATTGAAACAAACTTTGGTTTGGAAATCAATTTCTTATGTATTTTATTGTTTTATGAATTTATGTATTTCTTTCTTTTCAGTCTTGTTTTTTTTTGTTTTTTTCACCAGATTTATTGCACAACCTTTTTGAAGCATAATTATTATGCTAAAATCAATTGATTTCAGCGGTTTAAAGCAAAAATAATCATATCTTTATGAATAAGATGAGAAAACTCAATTTGCATTGACTTTGTACACAAAATCAGGTTTTGGAACAATTTTTGGTCTGACATGCACTTACGAAATGTTGCGTAATTTCAGAACCGTGTACCCAGGTGTCGCAAATTTGGTCTCAAAAGATGCGCGAGACTTGAAAGTATAAACTCTGTGAGTGGTGCGGCAAAAAAAATTCGCGCGGCGAAATGATCGCAGAAAATGTTGGGGGGTTGATTCAAACCCCGGTCAGTTTAGGGTTAAAGCTTAACCCCATAATGTCAAAGCAATTTTACAAAGCAGATAATACAAACATTTAATTGGTAATTGTATTACCTCATATAATTGTTTTCATCCAATTCAAACAGATTACTGTGTTCCCTAGAGGTACAAGTTTGGCAGAATTACATGTATTTATTTTGCTTCCTATCTGCAGGTAACTCGTGGACACTACAAGGGCCAGCAGATTGGCAAGGTTGTACAGGTTTACAGGAAGAAGTTTGTGATTTACATCGAGAGAATCCAGAGAGAGAAGGCCAACGGTGCCCAGGTCTATGTAGGAATCCACCCCAGCAAGGTAAGATCACGTTATCGCTATAGGTGGTGATTTTTAAAAAATTAATTGCTAGGAAATCATAAATGCTTGTAAGCAAACAACCAGAGGACCGTCCTGAGGCTAAAGTTCCTCTCTAATGGTCCGCGTAGTGAGGATTCCCAATGCGCCAAGTGTAGGGACAGTGCTTTTTCGTTTAAAAAAATTGCCTTTTCCGTTTCAGAAAATCGTAAATTCCGTTTCAGCATGTCAGAAAACGGAAATTCCATTTCCGCATAGACTTTGTGTACACGGAAAATAGGCAATTCCGTTTACCATTCAGTAGCAATATATCACTCGCGCTGGTCAAAATTTGTATCTGCCACTGTACCCACAACGCAGTAGAATCAGCTCTAATCGGATCTATGCGGGTACACAAAATATTTTGACAAACACATTTGACATAAATACATCCTTACCTTTCACATTATGGGCATTATTTTTTTGTTAAATTTTATTGATAGTTTGGGGGGTTTTTGGACATCGTTTCGACCAGTCAACGACTTTAGCCTATCCGCCATTTTGGATTTCAAGACCGGAATATCGTGCTGTTACATCTTCAAACGTAGAGGGCAGCAACACACAACCGTGTTGTTCGCATGTGAATGTTTTCGACACGGTGACCCCGCCGCCGACCAAGACCCGGGACACGGGCGCAAGGCCCATGCGCAGGGTACGATCAAATGTGATGGAGTCAAGAGCAGTCATAATGTGTGGATTGTCATACTTTGTAGTGAAATGAGATTGTGTTTTGTGAGGTTTTGTGGCCATTTAGTATTCTTATTTTGTTGAGATTTGGGAGTAATTACTGTTGCTGTTCTGTATATACTGAGGAAAAATATGTTTTCCGTGATTTTCCGTGTGAAAAATGCCACTTTCCCTTTCAAAAGGCAATTTCCATGAATTCCGTCCGTTTTCTGCAATCGCGGAAAATCACTGTCCCTACAAGTGGGAATCAAGGATACCCGGGTTACTAAAATCCAAAACTCAAGCTCGAGTGACTGAGCTATCATGCCTCCTGGTGGATGTTTCAATTAACAAGTGACTTTACGAACAACTGGTGATCCTTTCGCTAGGTAAATGATGTACACAAAATTTTCATTGATATTTTAGCATACAAGAAAGGATCACCAGTTGATTGTAAAGTCGCTAATAAGTTAAAAACAGCCTTATGAAACGTCCACCTGGTTATCTATCTGATGATGTTAAAGGGGAAGTTCACCCTGAAGAAAACTCTGTTGTAAAAATAGCAGAAAAAATAGTAAAAAATATTGGTGAAGGTTTAAGGAAAATCCGTTAAAGAGTAAGAAAGTTATTAGAGTTCAAAGTTTTGGATTTGTGACGTCATAAACGAGCAGCTGCCCCATGTGTTATGTTATATAAAATGCATGAATTCCAAATTTTGTATGGTTCCTGATAACTTAATTTTGTTTTCTATTCATGATCGGGTGTGAAATGATTTGTCTATTGATATACAAAAGCTACAGTGAAAAATAAGCCTGAGTCGAATCGATTTTAAAATCGGTGTTCGATCGATGTCATCGAACACCGGTGCAGATTTTGCAAAATCGGTGCATCGAAAAAAAAAAAATAAAAATACGTCGGCCGGCCGATTCGTTTGGTTTACACAATCAATCATCAAAATATCAGTAATGTCCAACTTTACTACTACTTACTTGATTTCTATTGCCCCCAAAATGAAACCGAATGAGTAATTATGATGCTATTCACCATTAATTTGAAGTTTATTTCGATCATAGTTCGAGTCTTACTCGTCTGCTCGTGCCGAGATAATTTATGCACGATGAATTCATGAATGGAAGTCATGGCCACCGATCGTGCATGCGCAGTACTGTTCTTTAATCAAACCAGAAAATGGCCGGAAATTGACGCGATCAACGTAAAATAAATCTTGCTTTCATGAACAATATTAAAATCATGACCATAGAGCATTATTTAATCGTAATATTTAACAATAATTTGCATATGATAATCATTAATATGAATTTAGAGCTTGATGTGAAACGTTTGTATTTCGTTTCAATTTTCAATGGCGGACATCTCATGACGATCGACTTGAGTCGAGCTAGTGCACTTGTCTAAAAAAAATAATCATCACGTCAGGATTGATTCTCGAACATTGTCTACATGCAAAAACTCTGTTCAAGTTCGTAATATCACCATATAATAACATTTAACATGACAAAACAGAGAAAATTGCGTTTGATATTTTTTCTATCAATTTGAAGCTAGTTTGTGCCCAACTTTGGGCTCTGATTTCATGAATGGGAAAATATGTCATACGTCATCAAACACGCATGCGCATTGTGCTTATTTTCTCGGAGCTTGGAGGAGACGTCCAGAGATGGAATAACAATAGAAATAATCCCAGTATTATGTCTTCCATATGAACATAACATACTTTGCTGACATCGTCAATATTCTTAGTATGACCATAAAATCTTGTTAAATCGTAATAATTTAGATGAATTTAGGGCTCGATTCGAAACATTCGTATTTATTTTGATCGCATGCTCAATTGCGTCTAAAAAAACTGGATTGTCATCAGGATTAATTCTCGAACATCGTCATAACTCATATTCCACAATCTTTCCTCACAATCGTTATATCAGCATTGAATAGCAATTCAAATGACCATCCAGAGAAAATCACGTATTTATTCCCATAAATTTATTTGGAGCTCATTTTGGATCCAACTACACAATCTCAGGCAAGTTACAGCGCTCTCCGTTGATTGCACTTGTTTGCTGGCGCTGACGCCAAGCACGCCTGTCGTTTCGGGAGAGTGAGTGTACGGAGCTGCGGACGGGGCTGGTGAATGGACTGCGAATGCTAGTCGACCGAAAATCATTCGGATCGACTCTGCGTGATTCATGTCTTTATTATTGTTTCATTTTGAACTTATATGTTGTCATCTGCAAATATCATTGTTGAAGATATTTTGGGAAGAATTCTGCTTTGGTCCCCGGCCTTTTTTGTGTGTTTTGTGATCATGGAAAATACAAACGAACTTTGCTCTGTCATCTGCTTGTGCAACGCTCACCCGGCCGGCCAACGCCAGCGCATACCGTCAGTGCGTATATATGCAAAGCGCATCGCATCGACACAAAAACAAGACTAAATTTTCCCCGCCTTCAATATTCGATGCATCGATGTTCGATCGAATTAGAGCTGTCGAACACCGGTTTTCAAAATAATCGATATGACTCAGGCTTAGTGAAAACCATCTTCAATTTTCTGAGAAAATGACATTTCATTGATTTTTTACCATTCGCTATGTAGGAATGCTGCTCGCATATGACGTCACAAATCGAATAATAGAAATTCTAATAACTTTTTCATTATTTGATGAATTTTTCTCAAACCTTCGGCAATATTTTTTATTATTTTTTTCTGCTATTTTTACAATAAACTTTTTGTCAGGGTGAACTTCCCCTTTAATAATGTTAAAAAAAATCAGTTATGGGGCAGATAGGGCAAACAAATATTACGTAGGTGTTTGCTTGTAATGTTAAATCAAAGTATGCTCTTGTTGAGATGTCAGGACACAATTGCTTTTACTTTTGAAATGCACTCTGTATTGACATCAGATGTGTGTTTCATCAACATTTATATTAGCTAAGAAGCCTTATTACTTTGGTAACTGTCGGATAAAACGTCCGACAAGTCCCTTCATGAAACCCTCCCCTGGGTCCCGTTTCACAAAGGCTTGTTGTACCGGTAATAACAATTTCTAAAAGTTTATTATCAGCCAATCAAATTGAATGATTTCTGTAGCTTTAAACTGTTATTGCAAATTTGCCATTATAATAAGTTTCATGAAACAGGTCCCTGACTGTGAGAAAGCCCGATTCTGAATAAAGTATTTCAATATTTGATTGTTTCAGGTTGTTATCACCAAACTGAAGATGGACAAGGACCGTAAGCTCATCCTGGACCGTAAGGCCAAGTCTCGCCAACTCGCCTCAGACAAGGCCAAGGGCAAGCATACAGAAGAATCAGTTGCCATGGCTACGGAATAGATCCAACTCTCAAATCACAGACTCTTTGATATCTTCTGGAGACACATCAATACACATCCCACAAACATTTCTTTACTGGATTGCTTCATGGATCGGTCGAGATCTTGATACACACAAACTCTTTGGTTGTTGTCTTTGTATGGTAGGCAATAAAATATGGTCATCATCAACACAACAAATTTTTTGTGACTTTTCAGTCTGATTTCTTGTTCGTAATTTTGTAGTCTATTCTTGGTTATCACCAGGAATGAAGTCGAGGCCAGAACTTCTGAGTCCCAAGGCCAATGGAAAAACCTCCTATAGACTTTGCACATGTGATTTGGCAGACAAAATCTGGCCTTGACTACATACCTGGAAATACATACTCATGTGGGCCATTCTTGGTCACGTGTGTGACAAAAATTATGACAAATCATGACTTTAATTATAAATCTATAAATATGAGAGATTTATGAATAATTATAAAGATTTTGAATGTTTAATTTCATTTTACTTTGATTAAACTTTCAAATCATGTTTCTGTATGAAGTCCCACATGTGATGCACATCCTTTGACCTCTGACCTTGAACCTGTATCTTGGAGACTGCAAAATATATTTCCGAATGATCGCTGACTAAACATGTTTAATGTAATCTATGAATTAACTTATAAAATTATTAGATTTATAACTAATATTTGTCATAATTTCGGTCACACACATGACCAAGAATGGCCCATGTACATGTAATTCTCCAATGAATGAAAACCAGAAGGCACAACAGGCTTTTACGCTTCAAGACAGTTCAATTCCACTTTGTGATAAAATTGAAAATTTGAAATGAAAATGAATTTAATTTTGGATCATTGAGTGCAACACATTTCAGAACCAAGTGTGTTTCTGTTTGTGGTAACTCCTGTAGGAACTCGGCAGGACAGCAATTATTGCTGGTAAACGCCAAGCTGGTATAGAACCAGTTACCTTGGAAACATTTTACGTCTAGGTTGATAAGTCATAGCGGCTGACATAATAGACGACAGATATCACTCTTGGGCCTTTTTATCAAAGTGGAGACAATGGCAGAATTGGGATTCGAACTCACAACCTTGTGATTATGAGTCCAATGCTCTAACCACTGGACCACACGACCCGGTCATGTGGTTTTTGGCATAGTCTAGGCCCGTTGATTTGATTCCTACCTTGCCATGTACAGCAATCACCATGATCTACATAATCCCTTCAAACAGTTTTATGAGAAGGATCAAACTTTGGGTTCACTCTTCACACTATTAACATGCTGAAAACAAGATTTTGCCAAAGCCTACCAAAAGTGGAAATGGACTGAAAGTGAACATGATTGTAATTCACTTTACTCATTCTGTAGAGCATTCCCACAAGCAGTCATATTGGAGGATAAACAATAATATGATATAGGATTTGAATAGCGCGCATATCCACCTTTCTAGGTGCTCAAGGTGCTCCTATATTACCCCGGCTAAGCTAGTCTACCGATTCTGGTGTGCACAGCTTTTTGAGGAATTACTTCCTGCTGGTACCCATTTACCTCGCCTGGGTCGAGTGCAGCAGTGTGGATAAATTTCTTGCTGGAGGAAAACACGCCATGGCTAGGATTCGAACTCACGACCCTGTTTGAAAGGCGAGTCAGAACCACTAGACCAAGACGCGCCCAATAGAACACATTGTATCACAATTGTAGTTTTATGCAAATTACTCCATCACCATTACTGCCTGCATGTAGGAATATACTGTGGCAGCCCAAAGACAAGGACACATTTCACAGAAGAGTCACATAAGCTTAATTTTCAATTTCAGTTTATTCTTTGACATAAATAATTGTTCATATCTGTGTGTGAACAGAATAGTTGAGGTTATTTTATCAAAGAGTATTGCTAGATTTAATAAGGTTATGTACCTGAACAATTGGAAACTGGCTGAATATTCTAGTAGTACACAAATTTTCCATAGACCCTTCTATAAGGCTCATTCCCCAATGGGTTAAAGTACATTAACTGCATAATGGATCTCACTTAAAATACAAGGATAACCTGAGCTTACAAAATGTAAATATGAAATAAAAATAGTGGAATGTCACTGAAAAGTACTATGAAAAAATGTATTAAATCCACAATTTGCCCTATAATATGAAGACATCAATATCCCATTAATGCAAAACCTTGTAAGAGCTCATATTTTTCAACTGGTGGGGTTGGGTACATTTATGGCGCAGTCACATTTCCCCTACGGCGGCTGTATGGAGAGTAGAAAACGGCCGTTATAACATTTGTACCAGCAACATGTAAAATAAAAGAGCTGTTTTTGACTCGCCGCAAAGGAAATGTGATTGCGCAATTAGGGATGGAGGAAAGGGGGAGTTCACACCCTAATTGCAAAGCATTTTTAAAGATGAAAATTTACAGAAGCAGGTTGGGTATAAGATGACTAAAAATTGGTCAAAGGATAAAAGTTGCAATCTCTATGTAACAATATGTATCTGGACAATTGACTACTAAAATGTCAAAATGTATGAGATGTAAATTGTACATACGATAATATGTATGCAAAATACAGTCCCAAGAGGTTTTTTAAAAAAATGTAGAACAATTGAGATAGTTGTCTATATAACCAAACACCTTTCTTTATTTTTGCTCACACACATGAATGTTTTTTTAAGAACATGAATTAATACAGGGTAAATTAACAATCAAAATTAACAATCACAAAGGTAAATTGAAAGGGGAAAAAAAAGACAACCTTTGAAATAATATTTGAGAATGCATCTAAAGCAAAAGCCGTCCTCAAGAACATTTTAATCTGCCATCCCATGATGAAAGAAAACTTGATATTTTTTTCCTTCAAAATTGACCTTTTTCTTGATTTGGGATATTTTTTAAAGAATAAAATAGATGCTTCAAAAGCAAATAAATTTATATATTTCCACATGAAACAACTGCACACGTTCCCCACATAATAGGAAAATCATTCTACAGAGTTCCTTTTGACATGAAACAGCAGTAGACCTATACTTTACAAATTACCCTAAGAAAGGTGCAAAAGGAAACCTTTTTGCAGCACACATAAGCATCATATCAATATACCTTGGCAGTAATTACAAATTGCATTACACTTCTTGCATCATCGGAAGGTTGCATGAAATCAGTTTGTACTTGATAAACTATTGAAATCTTGGCATATGATTGGCTCGGAACAAATTTGTAAGTGACAAAGATGTGCCACGACACTTCATTGCAATGTTATTTGCTAATGATATCATCTATACTGTGAAAATATTTCAAAGCTTTATCATAGTAAATGGAATTTGTCCACTGTGGTGTGATCTTGTGATCTGTTGGCAGATTACAGTCCTTTGGTGTATCCTTGACTGAGCTTACAGTAAAAATAGTGCTTCACATCTAATATTTCTGACAGCATATACTCTATCATGGTTGAGTAACACACCAAAATACACCATAAAGAGCACTCAATTCTAAGTGTATAGAGAATTATACAAAATTAATTAGAACTAGAATTTTAATTCGTCATGAGGACGAATTAGGTGATCTGTCTCTGATTTTCATGATCATGAATACAATCACCATGTTGAGATCAATACGATGCTCATATTGAAAACTAAACTTTTATTACGAAAAGAACATGTTGAATACTCTAAAAAAGAGGGAAATGAGGATATGTGAAATACATGTAGGTGTAGGCGATACACATTGTACATGTTATAGGCCTATTAAAAACGATTTTAACCTACTTTATTGTGCGATATTTGAACTAATATACCTTGTAATGGTGATTAAGGAACATTTGCGAAATGTTGAAAAGAAAAAAAAGAAAAAAAAATTTATGTTCACTTTTGGGTTCGAACCCTCTACCTTAAGGATGCAAGTCTGGTGCCTTACCCATTGAGCTACACACTTCCCATAGACTTAACACATAAGCAAAACAAGAGGATCTGAAATCCAACTTTGCAAGTGAAATACGGGCATGATCCCGGCATCTGATCGGAAAATGAAGACCACACTTGCGATAGCTTACAATCTCAGCTAGAACATACTCCAAGCTCAGAGAAAACCAACAAATAGAAATGGAGATATGGCTTGCGAAATAGAGGAATGTAAAATCCAGTTTTGAGAAAAAATCATTTACCATAGAGATTGCACACAAAATGAGCGAAAATGACATGCCTCTATAACTTGCCATTTTTCAGGATGATCCGATCCTTAAAATGTAAATATACCCATCACAATAGAAAGAGTATGTCCTCAGCTACAACGTAGAAAAAAACTGAGCAAAAATTGACCAATATTAACAGAGTTAGAGTCAAATTTGCATAATTACGATGACGTCATAAGTAGCAAAATGGGAATTTTGAGTTCCGACGCCATTTTGATGACGTCATGATAAAATTTCGGGTCAAATGTGACATGAAATCACATCTCCCATCCATACTCTTTTTGAATATGAAAAAAAAAATGGGGGTCAACGGACTACCTTAAGAGCTATAATGAATTTTATATAGGCATGTTTTTGCACATATATTGTCTATGGTTAGTGCGCGCGCGCGCGTGCTGTAAACTTTGATGGAGGCTAATTCCTTTATTACTTGTCGTAGAAGGTTGATCAAGGTATCAAATTGTTCAGAATTATATTATCGGTGCATGGGAACGCACGCGTCACTGTGTGCGCGCGCAAATTTTTGAAATGCTTAAAATTACGTGATTCGTACTCTGTTTTGGTCAAAAAGTGATTTTGAGCATTTTAAAATTTACATGACCTTTGATGACATGGGCGGTTGACCCTTGACCTGAAGTTAATGTGATGTAAATATTGTTAATTTTCAATCATTGATAATGAAGATATGATTGATAATGTGATTTTACAAAATGGCGTCTAGATGACGTCATGATGACCTTTTGACCTTGAACTTGCTTTATACACATCACATGATAAGTCCCCATATCTGATGATATTTTGAAGATTATTGACAATGTAGATTTTGAGATTTTGTGCTCACAAGAACAGGTGGGAAAATAAAAATAAATAAATAAAAAAGAAAATTCGTACGAAATAGTTGATCTGTCGATTGACAGATCACCTAAAAACATGGCATGAAATCAAAAGAATAAAAGGTAGATCACCCAGATAATCACATGAAGTATTGCATCTTGTTCACATACATTACTAGTATTTCTTTATACTGTACCAGATTGTCCAGGCAGTGATATTTCATATGAATGTACAATGTGATATAAAACAGTATCATAAAGATTCAGAACATAATTTTCATTTACAGCTACTTCTCAAAAATGTAAAAATATGGAATGAAAATATGTACTGTATTGTCCCCAAATAATTACTCATATACATTTATAACAAATTTGTTATAAAAAATGTATAAATCTGAGTTTGTATACAATCTCTATAATGAAATATAACACACAAAAATATATTTATATATCAAAAATATATGGAATGTCAGACTCTATTACATACTAAACATGAATGATTTTTGAAGCAAAAAGCTCATGCATGTCACCCATATTTGTAAAATTGACATTCTACACAAGATTCAGTCACAACTGACACATTGATTAGAAATGGATTTTAGGGTATCAACAAAATTTATAAGCTCATGATTAATTATATTTTCATAATATTCAACCCGACATTCAACTGTCTAATTTATGATATAAGGCATACTGTTCAACAAGCTAACAATACATCAGTCAGAACTAAAACTGATTGATTGCATTTCTATGGTAAAAGCTATTGCGGTTCAAATAGTTCACAACTGCATAGATACCAACTGTTTTCTTTAAGTAGTGTTACTTTTCACACACATGAGAGATCAATACTTCTGTTTCTTTTAGTCCTTGCTCCTTAAAATAGTCCACAGCTGCTCAATGATTGGCATCAGTATTCGTATAATTATTTTTAAAGAATATTCTAGCCCTTACAACAGGTTAAAAAAGGCACGATTAAATTTCAAAAGTCAAGGCCACCCCAAAAGTTGATTTGAATGAATAGTTAAAAACAAACAATATTTAATGTTCCATCAAAATCAGATTTAAAGTAAGAAATTTAACACATTTGTTTTTTCAAGTTTTGGCTTTTTTGCTCATTTTCACAAAACAGTTATATGCATATCAGTGAGATATTGATAAATCAATGGTGTCACACACAGTATTTCTTTTGTAAGTTATTGTATGATTTATACAATATTTCAAGTTTTGCAGATTAGATAATAAAAAAAACTCTATAATGGATCACAATAGGTTAAAACAATGGCAATTCGCACAAGAATTATCAAGTATGCATATTGTCCAGGATGTGCAAATAACTGTTTTGTGAAATCAATAGAAACTTACAAATTTCACATTTTACATCCAATTTCAATGAAATTTCCAATGATATGCATACTGAATTTTTACTTGTTTTATCAAAACCAACTATTTGTTGGGGTAGACTTCCCTTTTGATCTTCTTTTATACAGGGCACTGATACCAACATCGCACAATTCATGATCAATTGTAAAAAACGTCCCATCCAACCAAATTACCAACTTTTACTTTGTAAGATGAGCGAAAATCAGTCACAAAAGAGCTACTCTGAATCAATCACAAGGACCAAGATGAAATCTTAAAGCAGTTTCCATGGCAACTTCTTCAGGACATATCAGCCTTGACCACCAAAGCAGCATTCCTCCCTGGTGCACCCATTACCCCACCCCCTGGATGAGAACCACTCCCACAGAGGTACAGGCCCTTGATGGGGGTACGATAGCTACCACAGGACGGGAACGGGCGACTGAAGTACAGCTGATCCAAAGACATTGCTCCGTGGAAGATATTCTGAAAGGAACAATGAAGAATAAAATACCCAAGGAAAATAATTAATTAGAAAAAGCTTCACTAATTATTGAATAGTAGCCAAGATTAAATCTGTATTAACTGATAAGTTAATGAGTAGTTCATTACTCTTTACTGTCCTGTTGGCTACAAAAACTAAAAACTACACTAAATACAGTGACCATTATATCCCTTTGTTCAAATATACACAATGAAAAAGAATCCTAACATTTTTCAAACTATATATGAATATAAACTAGTAAAGGTGAGAAGTCAAGGACGTCATTTGACGTTACCACTACCAAATAAGATAGGGTAATGAACATACCTGGACTTGAATAATTCACAAAATTAATGGAAAGTCCAGGAATCTCCTTCAAACAGGAGTTCAGCTTCACTTGAGGTAGTGCCAATGCACCAGCGGAAGAAATAAATGAGAGAGACAGGCAATCGCCCTCATGACAACCTAAAGTTCCTAACTTGAATGCTTAGCGGTGACTCTTTTTTTCAAGAGTTACCGCTAGATCTGCCACAAACAATATTCAAGAATATATAAAAAAGGTCAATATGTATTTAAGGTATAATTGCTTGTTGTGCCAAAAAAGTAGGCCTTGAAATGAAAGAAATATTCCCCAAAATCATGCAATTACCCTAATGTGAAAATTAATAATAAAAAAAAGCCTGTAAAATGAAAATAAATTCCAATCCTGCAATACACAATTATACCTGATGCTCCATAACAAAGTATAATCCTCTTTTGGCAGCATCTTTTAGTTTGAATTTTGTTCAGTATATTTCCCCTTTCAATCTGCCCATTTCTCAATACCCCCCCCATTCAATAACAGGGATAAGTATTGGATGCAAAGTTACTACTTACCCCTCCAGTCAGCCCAAAGATTCTCTCCAGCTCAGGAGGGGGAAGGATATCCCTCCCAACAACACTCTCCTTAAATCCAGGGGCATACGCTTCTATGCAATCAAATACTGCAATAAAACAAAAGAAAACTTACCAATAAACAAGGGGGGAAAATGAGATTAAATTTAAAAAAATAAAAAAGAGAAGAAGGATTACTCTACCATACATATTTACCATTATACATGTTATTCATTTGCACAAAAAACCCACATTTTTTAGGTCAAAGTTCATTGACCTTTGACCTCAATCATAAGACGTGCAAATGGTGCAACTAATCCCAGATTATCAGTGAAACTTAATTACTCTCGTGTCCAAGTTTGAAAGAGGAGTACTTTCCAAATTATGATTTTCAAAATCGTAACATTGCTTAAGATTTCGATGTTGATGACACAACTTGAACCTTGAAGAGTAATCCCTTTCAGCAGCTTCAAAGCTATCTCAGGATGAAAACATTCTGTGTATCAGTGTGAGGTGCCATGGTGAAGTAATTTGAAATTTCACTTATATACATTAAAAGTGAATGTGCACCATGCAAGTAAAAACTGCTTCTTGGTTTACAGCATAAGAGACCCAACAGGAGGCTGCACCACGCGGATGAATGGCAGTGTGGCCTCCCTAAATACAGCTGAGTTTTTTCCTATTACAACAGGTCCTGGTAGGTGATTCCAAATTTTGATAGTACGTGGGAAGAAAGAGAACTTGTATGCATCAGTGGTTGCTTTTGGTATAGCATATTTAAGGCTGTGATCATGTCGTCCAATATATGTGGCAGGAACAATGGTAGTAGGAAAAGGTACAGCAACCAGATGATGATGAATTTTATGGAAGAGGGTATACTGAGCAAGAAGACGGCGTGTATAGAGACTACCGGTATCCCATCCGAGTGCAGACATAACGGCTGAGGAAGATGTTGAGGTCCTGTAGTCACCGTGTATAAAGCGAGCAGCTGATCTTTGCACTTTTTCAATTGAGCTAACAATTGTAGTTGAATGCGGGTTCCACCACTGCAGTAAAAAAAAAAGGCAGCGCCTATAAGTCTCACTCTGCTATGAAGGTGAGACAAAAGAAGCTCTGCACACATCCACATTTCAACAATTTTCAAATGCTGTTGCATGGACATATATGAAGGCTCTGTTATTACGGGGATATACACAACCTACCTCTATCACAGTACGTATTCTTAGTCTCCTCATCCCATTGTCTTCCTCCACTGAGTTCATATGGTGTATATTGAGTGAAGAGAGAGATGACATGACAGCCCTCGGGGGCCAGGGTTGGATCCAGGGAGGATGGGATGCACATCTCTATCATTGGTCTAGTAGAGGACAAGAGAAAAGAAATAGAGATGGCGTAATCATCTTGTTAACTGGCTTACTTCAAGAAAAAAAAAACTCATTTGTAATGAAGGGGCAATTCAATGGAGTATATGACCTTGCAAAGTAATTTGCATTTGTTTTCTTGTTTAACCCTAAATCAGAGATGCTAACTGATAGCTCAAAAAAATCCTGAAAACCCAGGCCGGGGGTCCAGGGGCCCGCCCAGGGCCCCTGGCGGGGTCAAGGGCGAAGCCCCCTGAAGCTGGAACGTTTTCTTATTCTTTAGAGGGCTGAAATCATTAATCTACAGTAGTACATAACAAATAATTAATGACATAATAAACTTCATATCATAGGCAAGAAAGGTGCTCAAAAAAAAAAAATCATGTAACCCGTACTCATTACGGTACGGGTTAACCTGCTGCGGGTTAATATGCTGCGGCCAATGGATGCGACTCGGGACGGGTGTATGTAGCAGCTGGGGTGCCCTTTTTCACTCACTGTACTCATCAACAAGACAATCCTATACTATTGAAAATCCATAAATCACAATTTCTATCAAAATGATGGATAGTTCACACATGAATTGATGAATACGCACCAGAGAACACATATTTCATGGTAGCAAATAGGTTTTCAGCTGAAATCCCGCGGCAGACAACCAATCACTCACGCAGCAGCAGGCAATTGCAGCCACACCGGGCCGTGCTTCGAGCGGTTCTACCGGGCGATCGCCCGACTGGGATAGCGCTGACACCCGTATCCCTGCAGGGTATAGGGCGGCGTTTGCAACTGCTACAATGTATTGCTCGCGCGTACCGTGCAAGTACAGTATAACAGCTAAACTTCATGCTGCGCACAACGCTAATAATTTTCCGTCTGCGCAAATTGGCCATCCAAAATTGAAATTGCGCTCTCCGTAGCGAACTCCGTGACAAGATTTGGAGGGGAAATTTTTACGGATTTCACTTTGACAATCGATTTTTTTTCCGGAATATTTTTCAGCAAAGGAAAAAATCCGGAATTCCGGAAAAATCCGGAAAATTAGCAACTCTGCCCTAAATAGACTGGGCTATTTTGATGCCTAAGAAGACTGGGGGGGGGGCTGATTTAGCCCCCCCTTATGATCTCAGCCGTTGATCGTGCGATCGCGACGAAAATTGGAATACGTGTTACCCATGGCATTATCTACAAAACTATAATATCAAATTCTGCAAAAGATCTCATTAATTATGCTAATTTATGCATAAAATCATAAGTTTGCTCTAATTAAAAAAAATAATGCCCCTGAAATGCTAATTTTTGTTTCACTTACTCTAGATAGGCATCTGATCAAATCTATTTAAAAAAAAATTTATCATCACATTTATTTTCTTATGTATTTTATTGTTTTCTAAATTTATTATGTATTTCTTTGTTTTTTGACTTTTTGTGTTTTATTGTTTTTTAAATGGAAATTGTCGGGGACTTTATTTTGACCATAACAAAGATAAAATTAATTGATTTTGAGCAGTAAAAGGAAAAATAATGATACATTAAATTTTGGCTAAAAACACTATTTGCATTGGATTTGTACACAAGTTCACGTTTTTGAGTCTGCATGCACTTATGAAATGTTGCGTAATTTCGGAACCCCGTACCCGGGGGTCACAATTTTGGTCTAAAAAGTTGTGCGAGACTTGAAAGAAAAGTCAGTGAGCGACGCAGTCAAAAAATTTTGCGCGGCGGCTTTATCACGAAAAATGTCGAGGGGGGGGGGCTGAATCAGCACCCCCAGTCTATTTAGGGTTAAATGAAAGGTTTTAATGCTCTCAATTTATCATAAGGCTATCAATTTATCCCACAATAGATCTGACAGTTGCTAGAGTAGCAGTGCATCTCGGCCAATCAAAATCAAGGTTGTCAGATCTGACAAATTGTAGGACAAAAAATCTTGGTATCAAGTGATGTTTAGAGATATTTTCATTAGAATAATTAAATGATTTCATTTTTCTGATCTCCCCCAAAGAAATTAACAGAAAGACGATTGCTTACAATTCAGGTATTTCCCCAACCATTGCACTGTTGTAAGCCTTGTTGAGGAGATCAGTCCTTTCACAGTTAAGATGGATGGTACCGAAGTGGTTTGGTCCTGGTGTGTTATCACTATTGTTTGGCAAGGCAGTGAAGTTTGGAAGTCTGTCCACAGCAACTGTTCAAGAATTAACAAAAAATCATATGATGTCATCATAACAGAGCTGCTAAGTTGTATTTTGCACTTTCAGTATTCTTATCCCCCCAAATCAGTATTTTGACAAAAAATCTGTATTTCTACCGTGTGAGATAAATATGCATGCATAATGGCAAAGTTTGATCACTTCTTACATTTGTGCCCCACACGAGACCAAAAGCTTCAGTCTTAGTATTTTGGTTGTTCCGCTAAACTCACTAATACATAGACTGAAAAGCTTGGAGGTCCGTACGTACAGAAAACGTACTAAATTAGAAGTAACGTTAGATCTAACATTCGACGGAAACATGATTTTCCGATCGTTTTTTTGTACATAAAATGTCACATTATGAAAAAGAAATTGCATCCATATTTACGGAAAAATGTATGAAATTCAGAAATATCGTACCTTAGACCGCAGTTACCGCTAATTCCTTTCAAATGATGATCGAAAACATTGTCATCTTCGATCCTTTCGTTGGTCAATATAAGTTGCCATCTTGGATGACATCATCATCCTTAAAGACGGATTTACCAGTCGCTATATATCGCGATTTTAGCCGCTGCTTTGCGCTTGTAATCTACGTGCGTGGGCTTGGAAGTTGTTGCCCGCATTGAATCGCCAGGGTATCGAAAATTCTAATCGGAAAGCCTTGATGAAAGCACAACTAATTGAACGTAGAGGGCAGCAACATACGGCTGCCATTTTTTCATCTCCACCCGAAAGCTTCCGGATGCTTAGTGGGGTGAACAATACCTTTTCTTCTCTAATATGTTTTTTCCCGTATTATATCATGAAAAAGCGTACTGCCGTATTTTAAATTGATTTCCGTATGAAATACAGGAAAATCGTACTACTTGGCAGCTCTGTCATAATTATTGTTTTATCCGGCATGGCATAGAGACAGGAAATCTGTTCACAAAAGAACTACTATTGAATGTATTAAATATCTCTGATAAATTGCAAAAGAAGACAATACTTTTTAAAAAATAATATAAATACACGATATCCAGTTAAATTTGTATTATAAAGATCATATACATTGAGAAAATGTATGGCACATTGTTATACAAATTGTATGATAATAAAAAATGTATCGGAACAGAAATATTCACAATAAAATAAAGTAGTAGTTCTATGCTAAATGAAAACCACTTAAGCTCTCTTCATCCTGTTGATATTGGGGGGGGGGAATAAGATTGTCCATATGGAAATATGATCACATCCCCCTAAACATTCTCTCATCTTACTCTAAATCTATAGACTCTGTAAAATACCTCTGGCATCTGTCTCATACACTTACCATTTATCTTTGTAACAGGTGATTTGAAATCAAATGAAGACACCTCTTGTCTCAGTTTCTCAGGTAATATGCCAGAAGGAATTAAATCCAGAAATGTGATTTTGGGAGTGGCATTAGATAAGACCATCTTGCTCTTGATCTCTGTACCATCTTTTAATACCACTCCACAGGCCCTGTCATCATCAGAGATGAGCAAGGAACTTACAGGCTGAAATGAGAAGAATAAGACATTTACTTTCAGATGTTGTATCATATTCCGCTCAAGAGGTTTAATTATGAGTAAAGAATTCATCTGTTACAATCAGATCCCTTTAGTTTTTAAACCATCAATTAGGCATTGTTCAGCTTACTAAATATGTAAAAACTTTGGCTTCTCTCATCAAATTGCTATCACAAAGCATACACCTACTGAATGAAATTCTTTTTCAGACCTAAACCTCACTACAGCAAAATTTTTGCAATATATTCCTCCTAGGATTTTGCCATTAACCCTAAGAAGACTGGGGGGGACATTTTTCGCGATAAATCGCGTCGCTCGCTGACTTTTAACTTTCAAGTCTCGCGTAACTTCCGAGACCAACATTGTGACCTCCGAGTACGCGGTTCCAAAATTATCCAACATTTCGTAAGTGCATGCAGACCCAAAATTGCTCAAAAAAGTGAATTTGTGTACAAATCCAATGTAAATAGTGTTTTTAGCCACAATTCATAAAATGCATCATTATTTTTCCTTTAACTGCGTAAAATCAATTAATTTTATCTTGTTTATGGTCAAAATAAAGTCCCCAACGATTTCCATTGAAAAAACAAAACGTCGATAAACAGAGAAATACAAAAAAAATTCTAGAAAACAATAAAATACATAAGAAAATAAATGTGATGTTGACATTTTTTTAAAGTAAACTTGATCAGATTCCTATAAAGAGTCTGTGAACCAAAAATTTGCATTTTAAGGGCATCATTTAGTTAATTAGAGCAAATTGTTGATTTTACGCATAAATTAGCATAATCAATTAGCAATAAGATTTTTCGCAGAATTTGATCTTATAGTTTTGTAGATTATGCCATTGGTAACATGTGTGCCAACTTTCGTTGCGATCGCGCGATTGATGGCCGAGATCATAAGGGGGGGCTGAATCAGCCCCCCCCCCCCCCCGTCTTCTTAGGTGTCGAAATAGCCCAGTCTATTTAGGGTTAATTGGTCAAATACAAAACTAGAATCAAATAGACTGCACTTTTTAAAGGGGAAGTTTGATTGATACTTCTCAAGAAGTAAAATATTTTATTCCATAAGCTGGGTTTCAGATGTGCAATATATACAAATTAATCACCTCTTGATTTCAATTCACTTCCTTGGTGGACTAAATATACACCCTACCTTTTCCTCGCCTTGCTTCAGGAAGGAAAGGTAGCTATATCCAGCTTGCCTCATCACCTTTACAAACAGTGATTCTTTGCTTGCTTGCTAATAACTGTCTTTCATGGCATACAATATTGAGAGTATATTACCTTTTCAGTAAGAATGGTAGCTCCATGAGATCTTGCAGCGCTAGCGATGGATGCAGAGACCGCCCCCATACCACCTTCAGCGTACCCCCAAGCTCCTTTTACTCCATCTATCTCTCCCATCACATGGTGTAATAACACATACCTGTCAGAGAAGATAATGTATTAGTATGATCTGAGATGGTCTTTGAAGGTTTGCATAGTCATAATAAGTGATTTAAATTGTAGGAATGACAGAATACAGAGCAGTTGGTGAGAAATAGAAACATAATAGACCGAGTGAAAGTTGATAGGAAAAAAGTGATGAATGAAAAGTAAAAAAAATCCTTTTTAGAAAAGGACTGTAACCAGATAAGTTATGATGGCTTGGAGCAAAAAGACGATAAGATGAGGAGCCTCAGTAGCGGAGAGGAGATGAGATGACAGGTCATGGCTGTGAGGATGGGTCAGATGAGTCTGAATGCAACCAACAGCTTGACTGCCAGTCATCAGACGTTATATGGTACCATAGGGTTTTTTGATAAGAGCTCCCACATTTAATGTTCACTTTAAAGGCAGATTCACTGAGAAGTAATCACTGTTGAAGCCTGTAGAAGGGGTAATTTTTTATAGAGACAGTGATGTTATAAAATCTATATGTATCTTACCCACTTCCTGGAGTGTCAGGGGTCAAGAATGCACCAATCACAGAGTCTGTAGCCAGAGTAGCCTTCAGTGGCTCCGATTCAAACCAACTATCAAGGATCTGAATAAAAAAGAAACAAACAGTAAATTACACCACAAAGTTGCCAGCTACAATATCATGAATATCTTTATTCAGATACCAGATTCAAATACCCCCAGTCTGGCTGTTGCTAGATAATAGTTCTTTTAATACACTATATTACTATTGGTACGCACTTCAGTTTGTATAATATACTTTCATATGACACATTTTCTCACTAATTCATGCTACAAATAAGAAATGTTATCTTTTATTAATAATAGTAAATGGACCCTTCACTATATGCAGCCAAACTTTATGCCTCTACCATTGTCAATTATGAAAGACATGAAATATATCACAATGATATACATGATTTATATGACTGAAGATAGAGAAGCACAGCCCCCCAAAATGTAATGAATAAATATATCAAATTAAATGGTACCTTATTCATAGGAGCTGTTAACAAATTGTAGAACTCAGGGATGTCTTGACCAAGTGTTTTGCCTATTGTGAATAATATAGGATGAAAAGAAAAGAGATTATATACAGTAGCCTACATGAATATGATATAATTAGTTACATTTGAAAAGAAATGTCCAACAAATCATTCATGTAAGTAGATCTGTTTTTAGAGTTATCTTCTTTTGTATGATGCGGATGCACCTGATACTGGGATCTTTTTATCCATGCAAGAAAGGCTTGTTCAGACAGGACAAATCAAAGTTTAGAATAAATAGAAACAATGCTCAACAATGTCTTGAACAACACTAATATGCTATGAGGCATCAACAAATTTGGGATATAGCACAAAAAACTTATGACATACAATATGATTCAAGAAATTACTGTGATGTAATAAAATCATTTGACCAAGACTAAGACAATTTTGCTATTTGAAGAATAAAGGGTGTGCTTTCAGCAGTAGAGGAGTGATTTGTCTAAAAATGTTTCTCCAAGCTTTAAAAAAAATTCTCTCACCAAGAGATATACCACCAGTTTGAGTTACAAGGCCGAATAGATGTCCTTTTAGAAATCACAAGATTTTAACAGTAAAATGAATTCATGATTTTTTTTTTAAATTGTTAATCATCAATATTTCAATCTTATGAATGTCATACATACCCTCAGAACAATTCGTGAGGCAAATTGTCAGTGATTTTTTCTTTAACTGACAATGGCAATAAACTACTATATAACGCTTGCATCTTATTGCTTGTATCCAAAAGTTGGTCAAAAATCACAGAAGAAGATGGAAGACTCTTCCTTGAATACTGACCTGACTGGGCGATAGACTTGACAATATCAACCATCTGCATCTTTTGTTTGAATGACGTACGGCTGCTTGGTAGTAGGTCAAGAGGAGGGTTGTCTAGGAGGGGTCCCAGGGCTCCAGCTATCTTGTTGAGATACTCATCAAATTTATGGTAAACCTGTGGATCATTTTAATGAAATATCTGGTAAGTCAGTATGATTTACATTGAATGTAGAAGGGCCGGGTGGTTGGTCGGATATGGGAATACCTTACTTACAGGTCAAGTCCACCCCAGGAAAATGATGATTTGAATAAATAGAAAAAAAAAATCAAACTAGCATATCACTGAAAATTTCATCAAAATCGGATGTAAAATAAGAAAGGTATAACATTTTAAAGCTTTGCTTATTTTTCACAAAACAGTGATATGGACAACTCAGTGACATGCAAATGAGAAAGTCGATGATGTCCTTCACTCAGTTTCTTTTGTTTTTTATTGTTTGAATTATACAATATTTCATTTTTTTTCAGATTTGACATTAAGGACCAACTTGACTGAGCCATATAATCCATGCCAATTTCACATGCTCAGGGAGGAATTAATCAATGTTCACTTGTTAATGAGGAGAAAATTTCATATTTCATATAATAAAATATAAAAGAAATAGTGAGTGGATGACGTCATCTGTTCCTCATTTGCATACGACCAGGATATGCATATAACTGTTTTGTGAAATCAAGCAAAACTTTAAAATGTCACAACTTTCTTATTTTACATCAGATTTTGATGAAATTTTCAGTGTTATGCTTGATGATTTTTCTCTGTTTATTCAAATCAAAATTTTCCTTGGGTGGACTTGACCTTTAAGTAGACAAGAAAGAAGAAATTTACAAGAGTACAATTGACATTAAAAATCACTGATCAACTGTCTCAACAATTCCTGGGGATTTACAATGTTTCAGGATAAGAAGATTTGAGTTATTGTGCTAATGAGCATATCAATTTCTTGATCACTTTATTTAATTTGTTATTTATTTATTACGTTTAATAATTTCATAAGGTAAGCCCCCATCAGTGATTGGGAAATTTTTATATGAGGGCCCTGCATAATATAGACGAATACAAATGTCTTTTTTTTGGGGGGGGGGGGTAAATTTTCCATCAAATGACAACTGTTTCTAATTAGAGGGATACTTGATTGAATTAAAAGAATATTATCCAAAATTACCTCAGCATCTTTCTTAGAGAACTGTGCAATCTGCTGCTTGGTAAATTCCTCATCTTTGCTCATAAGAAGAGATCTTGGTCTTCCATTTGGACCAGGTTCTTCTAAGAGAGGGGTAAATGCATGATCACTCCTCAGATGAACTTTCAAACCATGTTTCTACATGAATTTAAAAAGAAAAAAAAAATGTATCTGAATATCAATACGGAATGATCATACAAATATTCATGCACATCATTTTGTTCCATTCATACAACTTCAGTTTAATATTCACTATCATTCTTCTTGTTACTATTCTATTTTTATTTCTTTTTCTTGTTTTCTAATTTTCCTATTGTGTCATCACTTGAAAAATCACCGGGAAGGGTTGCTGCACCTCTGTAGCGCCAAGTCTGTTTATCCCAACTATTTCTATTCAATGGCTATCAATGTTTCTGTTGTCAATGCAATGAGGGGATTTACCTTCAACTCAAGATCTTCTACGATGATAGGTCTCAGTAAACTCAGCACATACGAACATCTGGAGAACTTGTAACCTGTTCAAGAATGATAAAAAAAGGTATAGAAAATGTCATGAATGGATCAGACACTTCATTTTAATGCAACAAAGCACTGCAGGAAGTATTATCATTTTTTTTTATTCTAGATCTACAAGGATCACCCTAGATTATTTTCACTTATTACAATGTATCTTTCCATAGTCAGCAGGTATCAGAGCTGTGTTATACATGGTATTGGTGGAATTATTTGTTGCACAGAATGTCTACCAAGCCATGATTTTCATGAAAAATTTCAATAAAACCTGGACTATGAACCAATATACAATTAACTTGTCATTTCAATAAGAACACATGAATGTTGTATTTTCTCACTTCTTTATGCTTACACTTTACAGAACCTATGTTTGATAATCGAATGCCTAACCTGTCTCTCCCCCCAAAAAAAAAAATTAAATAAATAAATTCCCTTAAAAAATCCCCGAACAAAGCACATATTACTACAAAAGAAGAGGACAGAACAAGAAAGTATAACCAGAATTTAATTCGTCATGCGGACGAATTAGGTGGTCTGTCATGATTTGTCATTCAGTGTCGGCTGATGTATGAAATAAATCATTTAGATATCATTGATAATCTTGATCGTAGACATCCTAAGAATAAGTTTTGACCATTACTCAATGTGATTATTGATGTAGTGATGACAATCGTCAGACATACATCTTCAAACAGATACATACAAGATAGATGATTATACCTCACGGATCAACACGGCAATGCCGGCATGATCTGGGGAGGTCCGGGATAGTTTTGCCCCAGATGACTGTGAACACGGCATCAACACGGCAGCTTCACACGGATCTACACGGATCATGCCGGCAGAGCACGTCGTCAACACGGACCAATACGTCAGCAACACGGACCTAAACGTCAGCTACACGGACCACCATGTCAGCAACACGGACCTACACGTCAGCAATACGGACGAACACGTCAAATGCGTTATCCATTGAGCTAGCATATTCCCCATAGAGATTACACGTAAGCAAATTTTAAAATTACAATTCCAATTTTGCAAGCGAAATACTGGCATGATCCCGGCATCTGATCAAAAAATGGAGGGCATATTTTCGAAAGCTTAGAATCTCGGCTACAACATACTCAAAGCTCAGGGAAAACTGACAAGAAACAATGGAGATATAGCTCACGAAATAGAGGAATGTCGAATCTAGTTTTGAGAAAAGGTCATGTCCCATAGAGATTACACGCAAAATACATGTGATATGAAAAAAGTAATTATAATCTGTTTTATCTTGCTAAATTTAAACTTTTATACCTTTAAATTATCATAAAGGATCATGTAAGAAGCGGCAAAAAGAAAAAAAAAGTGAAAAAATTCATCTTGTTCACCCCAGGACTCGAACCCGCGCCCTTTAGAAAGCAGTCAAAGCCACGATATTCCCCATAGAGAATACACGTAAGCAATTTTGAGAATTACAAGTCCAATTTTGCAAGCGAAATACAGGCATGATCCTGGCATCTGATCAAAAAATGGTGGGCACACTTGCGAAAGCTTAGAATCTCAGCTACAACATACTCAAAGCTCAGGGAAAACTGACAAGAAACAATGGAGATATGGCTCACGAAATAGAGGAATGTCGAATCTAGTTTTGAGAAAAGGTCATGTCCCATAGAGATTACACGCAAAATACATGTGATATGAAAAAAAGTAATTATAATCTGTTTTATCTTGCTAAATTTAAACTTTTATACCTTTAAATTATCATAAAGGATCATGTAAGAAGTGGCAAAAAGAAAAAAAAAGTGAAAAAAAAATTCATCTTGTTCACCCCAGGACTCGAACCCGCGCCCTTTAAGAAGCAGTCAAAGCCACGATATTCCCCATAGAGAATACACGTAAGCAATTTTGAGAATTACAAGTCCAATTTTGCAAGTGAAATACGGGCATGATCCCGGCATCTGATCAAAAAATAAAGGGCACACTTGCGAAAGCTTAGAATCTCAGCTACAACATACTAAAAGCTTAAAGAAAACTGACAAGAAAAAATGGAGATATGGCTCACGAAATAGAGGAATGTCGAATCTGGTTTTGAGAAAAAGTCATGTCCCATAGAGATTACACGCAAAATACATGTAATATGAAAAAAGTAATTATAATCTGTTTTATCTTGCTAAATTTAAACATTTATACCTTTTAATTATCATAAAGGATCATGTAAGAAGTGGTAAAAAGAAAAAAAAAACTGAAAAAAAAATCATCTTGTTCACCACAGGACTCGAACCCGCGCCCTTTAGAAAGCAGTCAAAGCCACGATATTCCCCATAGAGAATACACGTAAGCAATTTTGAGAATTACAAGTCCAATTTTGCAAGTGAAATACGGGCATGATCCTGGCATCTGATCAAAAAATGGTGTGCACACTTGCGAAAGCTTAGAATCTCAGCTACAACATACTCAAAGCTCAGGGAAAACTGACAAGAAACAATGGAGATATGGCTCACGAAATAGAGGAATGTCGAATCTAGTTTTGAGAAAAGGTCATGTCCCATAGAGATTACACGCAAAATACATGTGATATGAAAAAAAGTAATTATAATCTGTTTTATCTTGCTAAATTTAAACTTTTATACCTTTAAATTATCATAAAGGATCATGTAAGAAGTGGCAAAAAGAAAAAAAAGTGAAAAAAAAATTCATCTTGTTCACCCCAGGACTCGAACCCGCGCCCTTTAAGAAGCAGTCAAAGCCACGATATTCCCCATAGAGAATACAAGTAAGCAATTTTGAGAATTACAAGTCCAATTTTGCAAGTGAAATACGGGCATGATCCCGGCATCTGATCAAAAAATAAAGGGCACACTTGCGAAAGCTTAGAATCTCAGCTACAACATACTAAAAGCTTAAAGAAAACTGACAAGAAAAAATGGAGATATGGCTCACGAAATAGAGGAATGTCGAATCTGGTTTTGAGAAAAAGTCATGTCCCATAGAGATTACACGCAAAATACATGTAATATGAAAAAAGTAATTATAATCTGTTTTATCTTGCTAAATTTAAACATTTATACCTTTTAATTATCATAAAGGATCATGTAAGAAGTGGTAAAAAGAAAAAAAAAACTGAAAAAAAAAATCATCTTGTTCACCACAGGACTCGAACCCGCGCCCTTTAGAAAGCAGTCAAAGCCACGATATTCCCCATAGAGAATACACGTAAGCAATTTTGAGAATTACAAGTCCAATTTTGCAAGTGAAATACGCGCATGATCCCGGCATCTGATCAAAAAATGGTGTGCACACTTGCGAAAGCTTAGAATCTCAGCTACAACATACTCAAAGCTCAGGGAAAACTGACAAGAAACAATGGAGATATGGCTCACGAAATAGAGGAATGTCGAATCTAGTTTTGAGAAAAGGTCATGTCCCATAGAGATTACACGCAAAATACATGTGATATGAAAAAAAGTAATTATAATCTGTTTTATCTTGCTAAATTTAAACTTTTATACCTTTAAATTATCATAAAGGATCATGTAAGAAGTGGCAAAAAGAAAAAAAAAGTGAAAAAAAAATTCATCTTGTTCACCCCAGGACTCGAACCCGCGCCCTTTAAGAAGCAGTCAAAGCCACGATATTCCCCATAGAGAATACACGTAAGCAATTTTGAGAATTACAAGTCCAATTTTGCAAGTGAAATACGGGCATGATCCCGGCATCTGATCAAAAAATAAAGGGCACACTTGCGAAAGCTTAGAATCTCAGCTACAACATACTAAAAGCTTAAAGAAAACTGACAAGAAAAAATGGAGATATGGCTCACGAAATAGAGGAATGTCGAATCTGGTTTTGAGAAAAAGTCATGTCCCATAGAGATTACACGCAAAATACATGTAATATGAAAAAAGTAATTATAATCTGTTTTATCTTGCTAAATTTAAACATTTATACCTTTTAATTATCATAAAGGATCATGTAAGAAGTGGTAAAAAGAAAAAAAAAACTGAAAAAAAAATCATCTTGTTCACCACAGGACTCGAACCCGCGCCCTTTAGAAAGCAGTCAAAGCCACGATATTCCCCATAGAGAATACACGTAAGCAATTTTGAGAATTACAAGTCCAAATTTGCAAGTGAAATACGGGCATGATCCCGGCATCTGATCAAAAAATGAAGGGCACACTTGCGATAGCCCAGAATCTCAGCTACAACATACTAAAAGCTTAAAGAAAACTGACAAGAAAAAATGGAGATATGGCTCACGAAATAGAGGAATGTCGAATCTGGTTTTGAGAAAAAGTCATGTCCCATAGAGATTACACGCAAAATGAAGAAAAATGACATGCCTCTTTTCATCGCTGTTTTACGCAATGATGCGTTTCTCAAAACGAATATTTATGTTAACTAAGGAGAAAGAGTACATTCTAAACTACAACATATCGAAATCTGGGCGAAAAATGATCTATATTCGAGAAGTTACAACCAAATTTGCATAAATTTGATGACGTCATTTTTGAAAAAATGAAATTTTTAGTTTAGGCGCCATTTTGATGACGTCACGATATAATTTAGGGACAATGGTGACATGAAATCAAATCTACAACTCATACTCTATCGATATATGAAAAAAAAATTGGGGGTCAATGGACTATTTAAAGAGCTACAGTGAATTTTCAATAGGCATGTTTTTGCCCATATATGGCCTATAGTGAGAGCTCGCGCGCACACGTGCTGCAAATTTTAACGGGTGTTAATTTCGTTATTAATGGTCGTAGAAGGTTGATCAAGGTATCAAATTGTTCAGAATTTTATTATCAATGAAATGATGTAAAAAAAACGGTGTTTTTGCACTGTGTTAAGGTGTTACGCGAGGAAAACGCGCGCGCATACGTGTGCGCGCGCAAATTTTTGAAATGCTTAAAATGACCTGAAACGTACTCTCGTTTGGTAAAGAAGTGATTTTGAGCATTTTGAAATTTTGACGCGCACGTACGCGCGCGTCGTGACCTTCAGGTGACCTTTGATGACATGATTTGATGACCTTTGACCTGAAGTTAATGTGATGTAAATATTGATAATTTTTGATAATTGATGATGGAGATATGATTGATAATGTGATTTTACAAAATGGCGCCTAGATGACGTCATCATGACCTGATGACCTTGAAAAGCTTATTTTGACGTGTCCATGATAGATCCTATAAATGACATGAAATTCAATGAAATTGATAAAGTCCATTTTGAAATATCTTGGCGACAAGAAAATCCGTAAAAATAAAGAAATAAATAAAGTAAGAAAGAAATAAAAAGAAAATTCTGACGAAATTAAGAGGTGATCTGTCAAAGACAGACCACCTAATAAAACAAATATACAACACACAATAAAATACACTAAAATAATATAAAATAAAATAAAATTATATAATATAAAACAAAATAAAATTAAATAAACCAAACGAGACAAAACAAAACCAAATTTACCAGGAACAATTTCTTCTGTGACTGCAGCACCACCAATAACATGCCTTCTCTCCAGGACTAATGTGTTTAATCCAGCCTTCTGAAGATATGCAGACTGTAGGATGAAAAGTTATGTAAACCTAGGTATTATCAAAGTTGATGCCACTTCTAGGACCTTGCTAGTCCACATTGGACCTTGATGCATTGAAACTCTCTTTCTCAAAAACTAACATAGAGGGATCCTGACTCCCAATCCATTACCAAGTGCCAATCCAAGGTTGGAAGTTGAGAGGATTGACACTGTGTTAGGGATTGAGTCAGGATCCCTATATATTCTCTAGCTTTGAGAGAGAGCTTCCATACATCAAGGTCCAATGTGGACTATGAACCTACTTGATAAACCCTTACAGACCACTCCAGGTATACTGTAAAAGAATCCTCACTTTTGATTGGTGGTTGAGCAATTTTGTCATGGCACTTGTCTACTTGCCACATTTATTATACTCTCATTCCATTAAGGACAATTGCCTAAATTTGGGGGGTTAACAAAATAGATTTTGATGCATATTGCATAGCCCTAAAAAAAATACAAATCAAGTAGGCCTACCAGGCTACCACTATGAATTTAATCATAATTATCTTTCATATAATTCTTCTAGAAAAACAATAACTATTTTTTTTAGCACTTTAGTTGGCAAAACAAGTGAAACCTTGAAAATAAAATGCTCCTGATTCAAAATGATATATACTTCAAAAGTATATGAGAATGAGAAGCTTTCTTCTCAATCACTTTGAGTTTGTTTTGGTTTGATAAATTACAAACTTACAGCAACCAAGCCATTATGTCCTGCTCCTATGATAATGGCATCATACTCCTTGTTTAATGCACTACTATCATTCTGGCTTCTTATAGATGAGGCACTCAGATGTCTTGAAATATGACACAGAGGTTGTTTTACCTTCTGACTCCTTGAGATCTGATGCCCAATAATCCTGCTCAACATGACTAACGTTATAGCCTGAGAAGCAAAAAGTCCTATTTAAACAGAAAAAAGGAAATAAAGAATAACATAAGTCAGTTCAGTCAGAATAAGTCAATCTTAATTTGCCTAATTTGAATCAAATTTAAGTTGCATCAAATATTTGTTGGTCAATTGATGCCAATCATTACGAAAATCTCGCGTTTGAGAGCTGTATACCCCATTTTTCCTTATCATCAAATCTCTTCTCCCAGTAATACAAATCCTATTGCCCTCAAGCATGAAATTTAAGTATAGAAACACCTGTTTCTTGACCTCGGTCCGAAGATAATTCACCCCAGCATCTACGGTCACAGCAGGGGGCCACACACGATGGATTGCAATGTGTTCCGGCGAGCGCATGGAGTTCCATGTATACACGCGTTGATAGAAAGTTTTTCTTCCTTTCTTTCTTTCTTTCTTTCTTTCTTTCCTTCCTTCCTTCTTTCTTTCTTTCTTTCTTTCTCTCTCTCTCTTCCTTCCTTCCTTCCTTTCTTTCTTTCTTTCTCTCTCTCTCTTCCTTCCTTTCTTTCTTTCTTTCTTTCTTTCTTCCTTCCTTTCTTTCTTTCTTTCCTTCTTTCTCTCTGTCTGGCTGTCTAATTTTTTTCTTTCTAGACTTATTTTTCTTCATCCACCCCCTTTCTACACCTCTAAAGAACGTGCATTTGCCAATCATATCTGTAGTGAGGCCTATAAATGTCCTTTTCTCAAAGTTGAGGTGTAGGCCTATACATAGATAATACGTTTGCGATTAAAAAAATAGTTACAGGCATAGTTTGTATTTAAATTATGAATAAGACTTTGGGGTAAAAAAAATAATGATTTCATATTTTTGTGCATATCAGCAGCATGATTATTATACTTTGTATGTTGGTATGCCATTACTTCTATTTTTCGAACGTTAAGACTGTATCATTGCGCGAGTGAACCCATTTTCTTGCTGGACGGACAGAAACTATGCATGCATCGCGGTCCTTGCATGCTAAGCATACCGTAATTTTTATTCGCTTACTTTCCTTATTTCAAGGTCGATTTTCTTCGTTCAAAATTGAAAATGGACTAGTATTGGATGTCTGAATGTAATATGCCTTTGAAAACGTGATTAATATCGAATACAATAATTTCATTCCGAAGATCCTTCTACAGGCAGACAAGTCTTACGTAATAGCACAGCTGTTGTTTATCATTTCGTCCTTGGCTCAACGCTCATTTAGCTGGCCCATGGTGGTGAAATCGAGACAAGGGGATTAGCTGGCCAAGATGGGTTTATCGGGGTTGGAAAAGTTGTTTGAGATATTCCAAACACAAATCGGGGTATGAAACCGCAGTTTGCAGTCCGAAGTGAGGTCGAGAATCAAACGGGAAATTTTCGTAATGTACTACTAAGAGTCAAAAGATAAAATATGCTACTTAAAGATTTGATCACTTAGATCTAAATTGAATTTAATTATTTGAAAGACTGGTCTGAATGTGCTGATGTACTGTAGGCCTATAAACTTTCCAGAGTGTGTTTGTTGTGTGCTGCCCCAATAGGCTGTAGATCTATAGACACAACACAGCCTAAATGTTTGGAAGTATTATTAAAGTGGTATGTGTATGAACCATTAGCTGTAGGCAATGGCAATATCAATGACAATGGTTTATTTTAGGTTGCTGCTGAAAAAATAGACCCAAGCTCCAGTCTCTGACTGTACATTGGTTGACCTGCTAAGTTTGTTGGCTATACTCCCATGATAGTTAATTGTCAGAACCCCATATGGTTATTCCTGTCTAAAAAGTTGCGCCATGTTGGTCATGAATGACAAAAACATATATATATACATGTAACTTACTCAAAGTTCTGTCATATTGTCTGTTGATTTAATACTGTAAAATGTTGAATGAATTAAGCTTTAAAAAAACTGTTTTCAATTTTTGAGAAAATGAAATTTATTAAAATGAATATGTGAAATCTCGCATATGATCGCAATAAATAAAAACAAAAATAAAATTAGATCTGTCAAACTAACAGTAGATGTGATTGTTTGTCTTCTTTAAACCAACCGCAATATTTTTTGGGGGGCTTATTTTACAATAAACTTTTTGTCAGGGTGAACTTCAAAAGTGAACAGACAGACTTGTGGCTCCCCCCATTAACATGCTCATGAAACCTTCATGATTAATCATGACATAATCTGGCATGCCTGGTCCCAGTTTCAAAGAAATCAAGCAAATCATGCAGCCCCAACTAAATTAGTCTAGATTGTACATAGAGATGTATACTAATTATTAAGTATATATCTCTAAAATATGAGATTTTAAGATCTAGACTACCATGACTACTGACTAGATCTACATCTTTAGTTTTGAGTTTAGACACAAACAAACAAATGACAAATGCAGCAATAGTGTAAAAACTGGAATACTAGATTACCAACAGATGTCTAAAATTATCTCTCCTTTGCACTGGTCCTGCTCCTGACTAATAAAATTAGGAGGTTACTTAAGCTCAAAACGGCATGTATCCAAATCTTTGATGTATTTCTCCTTCTTGGTCCCTGGCCTTTTAATATTATGTAGCTCCTCAAGCTAAGTTTGTCAATAAAAATAAGCCTTCATCAAGCACATTTATTTTTTATCTAAAAACTAGGAAATATAGAACTCGTAGTTTGGAATATCCGATATAATTGGTTGTTTAAATTTCTATTAGTAAGTTAATATTAAATTATGAAAATTATGTAAAAATTATTTTTTATAACTTTTATAGATTATTGAATACTATCAGTGGCATAACTAACAGAATGACAGCTTTAATAAGACTAATCCTCACGACTGAAAAAAAGATCACATGATCTGATCTGATATACACGCAATATATCACTACTGATCAGTGATTAACCGGTGCTGCTGCAGCTAGTTTTATCAAGACGAATTCGAAACAGTGACTTGGTCTTGGAAAACGCAATAAATTCAATAAGAAGACGGAAGATGGCGTCTGCTTGGATTACTGTAATTGTTCTTACTGGTTTCTGGGGTGTCATAGGTATTATAGTTCCATGGTTCATTCCAAAAGGACCGAATAGAGGGTAAGATTACGGCCTTTTTATAATTCACTTTTCCCGTCTCTCACTTTTCAGGGCACTCCCAGCCGAGATCGAATGACTGAGGCGCATTGCGCCTGAACTTAGCCGCAGTGCAGTGCCGGCGGAGCCTGGTTATTGCAGCTGAACCTAGCCAGGCGGCTTCTAGAGAGAGTAAAAATCATTTACTAACGTAAGGTTACTCTCATACGAAGCCAGGGATCCTATCTCATAGACCCACACAAAGGAAGCCAAAACTTAAACTTTCACCCCGAGATTTCTACTTTCCTTCTAAAAGTAAAAGATCTAGGCCCTAGAGCATGTAGAGTAGACCTAATTATATTTATAATAATCAACACTTTGAATATCAACGGAAAGACAAGACAAGACCTAAATCATGTAGGCCCTACATGGGAATAGGGATAAAACTTCATTTCCGACATTTCTACGCTCTCGTTGTTATTTTTGAAGAATTCATCAAAAAAAATGAGAAAAATATCATTTTTTTATGAATTCTTCAAAAATAACAACGAGAGCGTAGAAATGTCGGAAATGAAGTTTTATCCCATGTAGGCCTACATGATTTAGGTCTAAGGCCTAGATCTTTTAGAAGGAAAGTAGAAATCTCGGGGGTGAAAGTTTTAAGTTTTGGCTTCCTTTGTGTGGGTCTATGAGATAGGATCCCTGGCTTCGTATGAGAGTAACCCTACGTCAGTAAATGATTTTTGTCTCACCTGCGAAGCAGAGTGAGACTATATAGGCGCCGCTTTTCCGACGGCGGCGGCGGCGGCGTCAACATCAAATCTTAACCTGAGGTTAAGTTTTTGAAATGACATCATAACTTAGAAAGTATATGGACCTAGTTCATGAAACTTGGCCATAAGGTTAATCAAGTATTACTGAACATCCTATTAAAGTTTCATGTCACATGACCAAGGTCAAAGGTCATTTAGGGTCAATGAACTTAGACCATGTTGGAGGAATCAACATTGAAATCTTAACCTGAGGTTAAGTTTTTGAAATGTCATCATAACTTAGAAAATATATGGACCTAGTTCATGAAACTTGGACATAAGGTTAATCAAGTATCACTGAACATCCTGCATGAGTTTCACATCACATGACCAAGGTCAAAGGTCATTTAGGGTCAATGAACTTTGGCCGAATTGGGGATATCTGTTGAATTCCCATCATAACTTTGAAAGTTTATGGATCTGATTCATGAAACTTGGACATAATAGTAATCAAGCATCACTGAATATTTTGTGCAAGTTTCAGGTCTCGTGATTAAGGTCAAAGGTCATTTAGGGTCAATGAACTTTGGCCGAATCGGGGGTATCTGTTGAATTACCATCATAACTTTGAAAGTTTATTAGTCTAGTTCATTAAACTTGGACATATGAGTAATCAAATATCACTGAACATCCTGTGCGCGTTTCAGGTCACATGACCAAGGTCAAAGGTCAATGAACTTTGGCCGAATTGGGTGTATCTGTAGAATTACCATCAAAACTTTGAAAGTTTATGGATCTGATTCATGAAACTTGTACATAAGAGTAATCAAGTATCACTGAACATCCTGTGCGAGTTTCAGGTCATATGATCAAGGTCAAAGGTCATGTAAGGTCAATGAACTTTGGCCATGTTGGGGTTTTTTGTTGAATAACCATCATATCTCTGTAAGTTTATTGGTCTCGTTCATAAAAAGTGGACATAAGAGTAACCATGTATCACTGAACATCTTGTGCGAGTTAGAGTAGTATTCAAAGTCAGCACTGCTGCTATATTGAACCGCATGATGCAGGTGAGACGGCCAGAGGCATTCCACTTGTTACTCTAGAAGCCGCCTGGCTAGCTGAACCCGTGACTGAGCTGCTCTGATCTACATAGTACACTGTACATGTAGATCATGGCCCGTTAAACCAACATTGTCATTGAAACTATGTAGGGGTCTACAATGTGATACCCAATTTAGGCTTAGACATTTCGATACATGAGACTGCATGCACATCATCACATGCAGGCAGCTGCAGTGACCGTGACCGCAAGTCTTGATTAGATCGACAAGATAATATAAAGGCAGCGCTTTGATGTTTCAAAATCAAAGTGCTAAGATTAATAAAGGGCATGAAGGGGGAAAAGGGAAGGAGAATTTTATACAGTACATGTACTAGACATCTCGGTAAAAGAACAACAAAGAACTGAAAGTGAAAACATCATTAGGAAAATTTGTACATACAAATTACCGTAAGTAACGGTGTATTAACCGCACCCCCAACTTCGGACTAAAAAAAAAAAAAAAAAAAAAAATCTCACATTTACATGCATATTTGAGGTACAAAGAAACAAAATCTAAGTTTTTAAGATTTCAAAGTATGAAAAGCAAACAGGAAGGAAAAAAAAAGCTGGCGCGAAACGGGACTTTGAATAGCGCCAGCTTAAGTCGCACTATAACCACATTACAACGCAATCTTCCAAGCTCACTCAACTCTCGCTCAGCGGTGACAAAATATTACCGAGTATGCATGGCGTCTCTTTTAAATTAGCCAGGGAACTTCACTACTTTGAATCGAGAATAAAGTCAAAATTAGTGTCATGAAGGTGGGTACGTTTGTTATGGACAACATCTAATTAATATTGAATATTCGCTTCTCATTACCCGCGGCTCATACCCCTCTAAACGACATTGCCTGGGCGGCTACGCCTGGCCACTCGATGTGTTGTGAACTGGCAGACATCGTACATGTATGGGAGGGGTTACGGCGGGCTGGCTCAGACCTGTCACCGTGTATAAACCGCACCCCCGACTTTTGCTTCTACCCCGCCGAGAAAAAGGTGCGGTTAATACACCGTTACTTACGGTACTTGGGTTTAATTTGATTAAATTAACAATAAGAAAACAATTTTTAATTCCACATTTTTTTTGTTTCCTTTCTGTGTGTGAGAGAGAGAGTTGATTATGAGTACAGTGAATGGGAATGATGTTTATTTGCATGAGAAGTTAGAAGTCACATGTATAGCATTACTGAATGTTGTTGCCCCTTAAAAAAAGCACCGCTGTTTAATATGAAAAGTGTGATGGATTTAAGTTTATTGAGTCTGGATTTTCCAAGAATTGGTGGGTAGGAGGGGCAATAACTAGCTAGGATGCATGTGGAGAGTAAAAATCATCTGCTATTTAAATCTAAAGCAAGGTTACAACTTACAAGGTACTTAGTATCATACAATTGCAAAAAAAAACTGCATATGCCATATTGTCATTGATCAAACATTCTAAAGGCGACCGCACGCCTTACAATTGGTCTGCTACCCTTTCAGAATAAAATGTTGTAGAATTTGATGCTAATATTGAGACTTGGAATATCGTACTGTGTAATGTTCATGTTCAAATCTGTGAATATGCCATCATCTTTCTTAGAATAAAAGCGAATTTAATATCTAGTCATAATGACGTCATAGCAGTCGTACGATGGGCTGCGATTTGAAACTAATTTGGCCTTTACTCCAAAATAAAAGCTTGCAATCTTTCAAAATGGTTATATTATATCCTCGAATAAAATGATGTGTTCCTTTCACATTTTCAGAAAATGAGCAAAATACGATTTGTTCCAAAATTGGATTGCAAGGTGTGCAGTGGCCTTAAGACATAACCAGGGGCCTGGTGCATAAAAGAAAAAATCTCGCATTTTTTTGCTCAAGTTTTTTTCAATAGTGTCAATGGCATAATTTTGTTTGACAGATTTTTTGTTTATTTCCCAGTTTTCCTATGGCAAAAGTAACGGGCCCCTTGTTTTAGAAAGAAATATTCTATTCAATGGTCATATACATGTAGACCTCTAGAAGATAATCTAGCCAAATTGCATGCACCAGTAATCAGTGCTTTCAACCTTCGCCCTTTTTATCGACCAGTTGACAGCATTCTTATAAATATATCCTGAATCATGATTTTTTTTTCAAAAATCTAATTTAGAAAATCACAATTTATTGAGAAAATTATATCTGTATTTTATAAAATATACATTAATATTGCAGGAATGTACATGTAATTTCAGGCAAAAAGGCTAAGGTCAAAGGTTATTTGGGGGTCAATGTTTGAAAATAAAGATTTGAGGTGAAATCATACAGTATTGGGTTTACACTTGCAGTATACTGTTTCTCATTCCCAGAGTTTGGCCAACCATTTTCAGGCTTATGTCGACAAATTCTTTGTTTGAAATTTCTTTCTTTTTCTCATTATGATTCTTTTTTTTTTTTTGGTAGCGACTTGTATTCGTATTTGGTAAGAAATAATTATTTAGGTTGAATCTCACCTTGAGTTAGTTATGAATTTGAATAAACTTAATTCAAATATATTTGTATAATTTTGGTATATTTTATTTGTAGACAAATCTAATTTAATGCTTGCGAGGGTTTAACAACTTAAAGAAAAAAAAGAAGGAGTAACATGATGGCTTTAAGTTTTCCAATGCTATTCTGAATTATAATTTCTAGTTTCCCCAACTAGCATTCCAGTGTTAAAGTGAAAGATTCACTGGAGAGTTCATGCATGTGCTATCATCACATGTACTATCAAAGTCTCTTTTTACCACATTGGTGTATGATTTAGAGTGATAAAAAACATTACACTGTTTTTCTCTCTTTTTTTTGTAGGATCATTCAGACTATGCTGGTAATGACTGCTGTTTGCTGTTATATGTTGTAAGTATATGGTTTTATGGTTCTAGGGTCACATTTGGCATAACCTACAGAGAAATGCTCTTGTTGCTATGTCTCGTAGCTAATTTCCAGAAATTTTCAGCAATTTCGTTACATGTAAGAACTTTGTGTAAAACTTGAGTCAAGTATAAAACTCAGTGTATTGTAGTACATAAATTTTGCATACACCGTACATGCCCATTTGATCCATAAAACAATGTCATAACTCTTAAGTGTCAAACTTTTCCTTGTGATCATTTTGTATTATTAAGTTCAGCAATTACGTGTACATGCATGACAATATAATTAATTCAAAACAGTTGTAAGGTTTTTTTTTCACTTCATACATGTAGGTTCAAGACTTCAAGGGATAAATTCTTTAAAATTATTGCTTTCTTTACATTCCATATTGTTTTTGTTCAAAATATCTTGGCTATCTAGATGATTCTTAGAGTGTGTCTCATTTGTATTCTTATCCAGATGGTTATGTACATTCCTGATGCAGTTAAATCCCCTGATTGGACCAGAGTTAGAAACGAAAGTTATAAGGGCTATCAAGTATGAATGGGAGGTAAGTCAGTTTTATTCCATACATACTCTAACAACGACCAGTGTACAGAATCATTGATTTGTTTTGAATCAGCACTGATTGGGTGAATGTGTGGTTACTTATAAATGCTAGACTTTATTTTTATGGACTGCCAGTTGCCAACTCTCTAATCAAGTGCAGATAATATCATCACATTGTCAAAGCCACCCCAAAATTGACTTGCTATGAAAAAAGAAAAAGCCAATAAAATTGATACAGGGTATGGAGTCAATTTCCCCCAAAGTTACATGTTTTCTCTTACCTAAATATTGAATAAAGAAAATGAAAGAGCTCTAGCTAATCTAGTGAGGACTTCATTATAAGAATTATTAAATAACTGGATGTCGAGTCTGTAGTCTCATGAAGGGGTGACCTTCAACACTGCAATAGACATGTCATTTCTGTTGTAAATATTCCACTGTTTGTCCATTTTTGTTATCAGCTGTCATTTAAGAGCTCTAGGTATCTCTGTTTGCATGAGATTTGATCATTCCATGGCTTCTAAAATTGTTAGTAAATCTGCCCCATGTATAAAGTGACAATGAGCCTATAAATAATGCATTTTTGGTATATCCCTGGTGTAGTCTTCAATACATGATTTACTCTGTAGAATTCCATGAATGAAAAAACAAGAACATAGAGCAAAACATTATTGCCCCCTAATGATATCAAGATTCAGTTGTAATTTTGAAGAGCCCCCAGTAAATTGCTATTGTTTTCAAGAAATACAAATGTGCAATTTTTATCAGAAGTAAAGAAAAACAAACACAGACAAATGTGGGTACTGCATTTCACCATGTCTGATGTTATACATGAACATGGATCTCCTTTTGATACAGAATTTTCTTTTCTTTTTAATTAATGTTAATTCTCTTAACATGAATAGACCATTAAACAAAGCAGAAGTTGATATTATATGGATGTATTCTGGGATTGTTATGAGTACAACCCAATGACAGTAAACCAAACTACAGAGTAGTGTAACTTCCTGCAAACAGAATCACTTCCTGTGTTGGTCTTCCTACAATGTACATGTACTAAATGATTAAGCTTACACTTTGGTGAAGTTTAAATCAGTTTGATTGAATTATTGTAGGTAATTTTACTCAATGGGAATTCTACTTAATGGATTTTATTATCATGATGAAAATTAGAATTTATCAAGTGGACTGATTTAAAGTATTGTTGAATGTTGTATGATTGTTGTTACCAGTGAAAGAATTGACTTTTATCCTTTGCAGGGACAAGACTAGGATCATCTTTTATACCACCTCAAAAATTCTGCCATCTTGGACTGGATTTAGACCATCAACCCCCTCCCCACCCTACGACTCGGCACAAAGAAATCAGGATGCCTTCATTTCATTTGGATGTATTGACTCAGTTGAATAGTGCCAAGTTTTGGTAAAACAATACAGTGCAACCTTTTAAAGTTAGAGGATGGAGGACATAACTGCCCATCTCAAACTGGAGCAAACATTTATGAAAAGAATGATACAGGTGGCAGTATCTTGTAATAACAGTTACCAGCTTTAATGTTAAAAGACAATATCACAGTTAATGTGATATTTAGCCATGCGTTTCAAGAAAGGGTAATTATCAGTTAAAACCCTTTTTGGGTTGGATATTGTTCACATTGGTCAGGTTGAGAAAGCTCTGAGTTATTTTACATTTCCAGATTGAAATAAATGTTTGCAATTAAGGAAAAGCAAGCATGTCTAGCAAGATGTGCTAGGCATTTGAATTTGAATGAATGACAGTGCATGTGATCACATTTATTGCAATGAAAAACATTGTATTAAATATTGGATTTTTCCCTCTAAAAAAAAAGAAAAGCAAAAATGTTAGAAAATTAAAATCATTGAGACTGATTAACTATTTTGAATGATGCATTGAACTTTTGTATGAAATTCAAATTCACTGTTGTTGCTTTCCCATGTTAAAGAATAATACATGTACATGAAGCCTGTATTGTTGCATTCTTAAAGTTCTCCAGTTAAATCCATTAGTACCAAATCTTCCATGAGCTAGATCAGATTCAGATATAAGTAATTTAAAGTATCAGTAATTATGTACATACATTTAGTTACAATTGGTAATTGAAGCCGTACATATACTTTAGTGAGTTAGTTAACCTTCATATTGCATGTCAAAAACATTTGTGCAATTTTTTACTTGTGACATGTAAATTATTCTTTGATTTGTCTCCCATTCGCAAAGTGGAACTGTGGTTGAAAAGTATTTTTTTCTTTTAAGTTGATCTTGTTATGTAAGTAATCTTAGCAAGGTGTGTAGTTAGAACATTAATAATATTTGGATATTGGTGCATTATCATGTGTATAATAAGTTTAGTACTATTAATGAATGTAAAATCTGTTGCAAAATGTTTGAATATTTAAATTCATTGTGATCCAATGATAGGTTAGCTTTTAAAATATTGTCCATTAATGGATGAATTGTAATAAAGAAAAGCCCTTTGTTTTCATAAATATGTCATGTACATGTAGTTTGTTTCAGTCGCTGAATGGAAATCAGAAAATCAAAAAGCATTGAATTGCATACGTGGTTGTGAATTTTCTTTTCAGACTAAGAATTTATTAGGAGCCTACATTAAGCTATTTATGAATAAACAGGTAGACCTATTCATTTCAGGGAAAAAATTAATAATTTATTTTCCAGGGCTATTTTTGAGCTTAGCCCAAATATCCTAATTTGTGTTAAAGTTTACATTGGACCCTATATGAATTTCAGGGGCTCCATTTTAGTTTTCCAGGGCTCTTTAGGGCATTTCGGGGGCAAAATTGCCCCGAGCCCCCGTGTATATTTTTCCGATTCATTTGTAAGTTTGGATTTGAATTATGAAATACTTTCACGTTGTACATTTTTCTCATGGATTAATTTAGGGAAGGAACACCATGTTTTCAGACTTTGGATAGGAATTCATATTTTTTGAAGTACATGTACCAGACTAAATCAAAACACCTATGAAAACTAGATTGAGGTGTTCCACACAAGTTTGGTTAGGACTACTTTGAAATAATCAATACATTCAGTAATGATACAGTACCGGGGTCATAGGGTTGGTTCCATTTTTATAGCATACCAGAACTAAAACTTGTGTATCATTGTACTAGGCAAATATCTTCTTATAATCACTTCAACAAAATATTGGTGTCCTCAGGTTTATCGAACATTATGGTGTATTGCAATTTCAGACTGAAATTCTATTGCCAATGGAAATGATATGTGGTGTTCATGTAATGTAAGGAAAAGTTAATTTGAACTCCAATAAATCCGGAAAAGATTTCAACATCAAACATGAAATACTAAGGTTGGAGACCTTTTTCACATTGACACATCTAAAGTTAGCCACATCTGAATTGATCTTCACTGTGAAATAGAATAGTTGATTACTACCTTACATGGACATCACAATATTTTTGGACCCAATCTGATGAAATTACCCAAATGCAAGTTACATTTTTCTAGCAATTTAAATTAACAATTTAAATTCAAAATTGTAACACATTACCAAGGTTCTAAGTTTGATGTATATCAAGTTTTATGTGTTCTTTTCATGAAATTCCATAGTTTAATTCTATATTATGTAACTCATGTATGTCTTGTACATGTATTGTTAATATATGTCAATAAATATATATATCTATATAGTACAATTTTTCTCTATTGTGAGGACTATGTGTAGATGAACTGTGTTTGCATATGTGACCAGTCACCCCCAAACCAACAATAAGTCGCCCAAAATGAATAAAAAAAAATCACTGGGCTTGAAAAAGCACATCCTGAGCCTTAAAATCCCAATGATATAACTTCAAGATTGATCAACAATAACCACCATAAGTACTTGATTGAATGCAGAAAAAAAATCCTTGAGAGCTTCCAAAATTAAAGAGGAAATTGAAGTTTGGGTTTACTCAAGCATTAGATGTGCATACTGTGCACTGAAAACAATTTTTACTTTCTGAAAATGAAATTTTTATAATTTGTGTACATAGTCTAGACTATGGGATATGAAATTTATCAAAGGGTGATTATTTTTCATTCTAATTGGTCTGCAGAATTAATTTAGTTCTTGGTCTGTAATAATTTCCATTGAAAAAAAACAATGAAAAATAAATAAATAAGGACTTTTACATACAAAGAAATACATAAGGAAACAATTGACTTTTGCAATTTTTCTCTGTGGAAACCTTTAAATTAGATCAAAAAGATGACATCTGCAAAAAAAAAAAGAGGAAAATTTGAATTGAAATAGGGTGTTAAATGTGCGAATAGTGTGTTTCATGAATAAATTGCATATTTTATTCATAATAATTAAAAAATATGAATTTTCTGATTTTTTTTGAAAAACTAGCTTGTAGTTTATGTGGTAAAGAATGTGCGTGCCAAATTTCTGCACGATTGCACGAACGGCGGCCGAGATCAGAAGGGGGGCCATTATGGCCCCCCCCCCAGTCCTCGATACGTCTCAAATAGCCCAGTCCCTAGGGTTACAACTACAGCAAATACATTTCTACTAATCTCAAACCAATTGCAACACCCATTGATTTGGGACCCAAATTTGATGTTAGCTACTTGCAATATGCCCTTAGCCACACACATATTTTCAATAATTTTAATTTATTCCTGGTGACTGCATATATAAACTGGAATATTTGAAAACGTAGCAAGAAAATTGACTCGCTGCATCAGGGGTTACACACAATGTAGTACACACTGATAAGAATTTTGAAATTACACAGAACAGTCGCATGTAATACTTTTGCATGAAATCTTTATTTCACAGGAATATACAATATTTATTTACATTGCATAATATTTAAGTTGTACATATTTTACATGTATAAACATCAAAGCATCATAGAAAAAAGCCTTGATCTGCTTCTGTGAATAATCCACGCACTTGTATTTTACCTGCAGTTGAACAAACTTCAGTTAGATAAAAAAAATTGTCCTTTCACTTGGGAGTTGTTACTTATGAACAAATTGCAAGGTGTGATTTATATTAACAGCTAACATAATGGATTCTGATTGGTCCATCAACTGTCCATAGATTCTTGATATTCGTTTCAGTTGTCGGTCAGTCACTGCTTTGTCCTTGATCGAATGATACATTCAAAGTTGTATATAAATTCACAGGCACTTTAATAATTGACCATATTCTAGAATTTGGCTTGTAGGCAAATTGCCGCGTTAAGGTTGTGAAAAAGAGTCTGTTGTGAGGATTGTTCTAGCATGGTAGAACATACTTCATTACATGCGTGTCGCTGAGAGAAAACATGCAAATTGTTCCTTCAAATAAGGAACCAATGGAATGTTTATATTCCAGGAAGTGGCATCTACTTTTGATGTAAACTTCATGATTTTAGGATTATTATCGAGGTAAAGACCTGTGTTTGAACTAGTCCGAATCTCGATTTTGAAAGCAACCCATAGAGTTGGATAAAGCGTAAGCAACCCGGTATACAAATCTGCGTTTTCTCATCAGATTGATAAAGTATCTTTCTTAACTGAGATCTTCTTATGACAAAATCTCCAAGGTACACGATTCTTTCTTGGAAAAGAATGTGATCTTAAAAAAAGCCTGCCTTATCCATGAAACACTAATTTTCTTTAGGATGGGAAGAGTACATACTGAGAGAAAGTATGTCCTTTGAAGACCATACTCATTTCTAAGAAAGAATTACAGTGAAGTGTCTACTACAATTTGAATGATTGTGAGGAAAAGAGACAGACATTGGTAAACTGTTAAACAACCATTAGGATGAATGTAACTAAAAAAATTGGGAAAATAAATCAAGACACTTGAAAGGCAATTTATAATCTTCAATGGTCACTGTGATTTCATTATAGTCATACTTATTAATTGATAAATAATTGTGCATGTTATGATAAATACGTTATCTTATGTTCTCAATTTTAACTAATTTTACATAACTATGTTTGACAACAGAGTGAAAACAGAATAAATTTCACAATATGGAATACCTCTCATGAATACAACAACCAGATTCATAAATGACAGATCCACTGCCATTTAATCAAATTTGATTGAATTGAAGGATAATTTCATCATTTCTGACAATTTATGTTTCATCATCAGCACATGAAAAGGAATATAATCTTAGGCTAAGCTAACTTTCGACCCTATTTTCATGATGATACAGCCCCTGTAGCCATCTGTCTTGAACGCCCAAATGAATTCAATCGTTGACCAGCAACATCTGTAGGTATACCCTGGGACTGAAGAGAGGCTTGCTTCTCTCGGCGGCGCTCTAGCTCCTTCCATCTGCTGTCCTCGTTCTTTTTCTGAAAATTCAAGAAAAGTACAAAGGCCATTCTGTAAGGTTAATCTAGCACGGACAGTAACTGTCTATTACAACACAGAATACCAGAACTGGGAGCCCAATTTCATAAGAGATACAACTATGGTAATGTTACCTAACATGGTTAAAGGGCTCGGCAGCCACTAATAATGGTTTTCATGGTAGTTACAATAATGGAAAACTTACAATGGTTGTTAAACAGGCCCAAATAGACCCCATGTAAGATAGACACACATTATCAGTTTAAAAAAGTAAAAAGGAGGATGAACAAGATAGGTGGTTATCATACATTACTCCTGCCCACTTTATAAAAGTGTGCAAAATACCATGAGTACTGCTTCCAAAATGAGTAAGAAATTTGATCGGTGATAATCCCCTGTCACAGTTTGGCATTACCATGGAATACATTAAAATCTTCATCAGAAGACTAAGACACAAGTAAAGGCCAGCAATCAGTAATACCTTCCAAAAAAACAATATGAAAGAGCACCCTTGGGCATCAGAACCATGAAACTAACAAAAGAAATGATCAGGAAAGAGAGAGAGAAAAAAAGATTGACAAACAGTATGGAAAGAAAGAGTTTTTACTTGGACCTGGTGGGTGTTTCACAAAGCTGTTCGTAAGTTAAAAGCGACTTTAAGAACGACTGGTGATCCTTTCTTGTGATTAATGGTATATACATTGGCGATGGTTTGGCACATAAGAAAAGTTCACCAGTCACTCTTAAAGCCGTTCTTAACTTACAAGCAGCTTTATGAAACAGCTCCCTGGTGTGGTGGCTTCAACTTTCCAGAGGGATGAGATTTTGCAAGTATTGTCCCTGAATGATAGATAATCTTGTCATTTAAACAAAAAGATGATTACCGCCAAAGATATAATACAAGTCATTATCACAACCATGCTACGACCTATATCAATGAACTGTGCACAAACCAACCTTTTGTGTAATGAGTGTCTTTGTACGATTTGCAGATTTCTTGGTAGGTGAAATCTTCATCTCCTGGGTGGTCTTGAGTCTCTCTTGTTTCCTCTGGTCAAGTCTAGCTTGAAGATCCTGAAGCTTTGGATCTTTGATCTCAGCTTTCTCCACTTTGGCCTTGCGTTTACTCTCCAATCTATAAGTTAAAGATGATGATAAAAGTAGTTATTGCATCAACCATAAGCAACAGAACAAATATGGAAACACACATGGAAACTGCATTTGTTGTAGATGTGGAACATCCATATACAAGTGAATCTGCCAGAGTCAAAGCTTTTGGGACCATGGAGAATATGCATTAAAACAAAATTGTTAAGTCTCCAATGCTGGATTATTTCCACTAAGAAGCACATGTACAGTTGTGCTCAAACGTTAATGAACCCCACCACAAAATGCACTCCTTCATGCTGAGTGTTGAATGTCGACAAACACACTAATAATATTCGGCGAGCCCAGAGAGACAAACTTTTTAGAATCTAATACTTTATCACCTGATTTCACAATAAAATATATGAAACATGGCTGAACATGAATACTTTACATATGTTCATTTTCCAGCGGGGTTTACTAATTTTTGAGCACCACTTTAGCAAGGGCGGAAATCTCTCCCCAAAGGTAGGGGGGACAGGGGCTGGAAAATTTGACAAGCAAAAAAAAAAGGTTATCATCTAAATGTCAGGTCATTTTGACCAAAATAAATTTAACAGACAGCAAAAAAAAAAAAGGTTTTCACCCAAAAAGTACATGTTTTATTTCAATTTTGAATGATGTATTTCTTTCAATCATAAAAACACAAAAATAGTAGGGGGAACATTTGATATTGTGTCCCCCTACTATTTTGGGTAGGGGGGCCCTGTCCCCCCTGGGAATCCCGCCCATGCCCTGTAGTCTACTCACTTCATTGCTGCTACTTGTCCCTCAGCAGCGCGATGTTTAGAGATTTGTTGTAGTTTATCCATCAAGAATCTGTCTTTAGCTTCCTTGGCTTCTAAGATCTCATCTCTTTTGCTTTCCCTCTCTTCCTCTTGAGCTATCCTTAAAAGTGATACTCTTTCTTTCAGCTGAAATTGAAATATATTGGGTATAACATGATCAACAAATTCAATATTATCGAGCTTTCAGATTAGACTAATGGAATATATAGAATTTAAATTCATGCATAGACTCTCCTAAATATATTTTAATTTATCTACATCAATAATTCATATATTGATAATAATAACAATACTAATAATCCGCTTTTATACAGCACTTAATACATTGGAACAACATTGTAGTTTATATACAAAAGCACTTTACAGATGTAATATAAGTGAAATATAAAGTTCTTTTATCTATATTAGGTTTTTTTTGTCCATCTGCTTTATATTCATTAATGATAAAATTATTTTTATTTCACGATGTCTTCTCTAATCTATTACTAACTTAATTATGCTTGCAAAACATAATTAGAAAAAAAAAAAAAAAACTCTCAGCTAGCCATTCAGCACTTAAACTATGAAGATCGGGTTACAGCTCTATGAAACCTGAAATTGACCATTTTTCTTATTAACATGAATCAAATGTGATGAATTGATAAGATTTCCGATCTGTAAGGATGTGATTGCCATTTGAGAATTGTGGGCAGGCTACTTGACAGCAAAATTATCAGTGCCTGGGAATGTCTGAGAGGCACAATGATTAGAAAAATAGTTTCAGGAACAAGGCCCTGAACTTCTTACACTTGAAGAGCAAACAGATTAGAATAAACAAGCTCGACTCATTCTAACTGATGATAGTAATGCCATAACATACAGGATCAACCATACCTCAGCTATGGACATCTCAGAGAGAAGGGCGTGGCCTGCTGTAGCAGTCCAATCAATCAGCTTGGTCCTGTCCTTGGGCGCCGCCTCCAAAGCTCGGATCTGCTGAATCAGGTCTATCTTCCTCCTCATCTCGGCTTCTGCCTAGATTAAACATTTAAAACAAGGAGATAATAAGTTCCTAAGTAATAAAAATTAGATAATTATTAATAGTAATGTACCAATGAAAGATTAGTTAGCATTTGTAGGGAAAGGCAACTTTCAGTAATTACCCATTAACAGGTGTTATCCATCACCGAAATATAGAATCTACTTTTATAACCAGCAATCCTGCTGTAATGCTCTCTATACATTCCAATACTTACCTAAGACCGTAAGCAACTCAGTTTCACTAGCTGGCAAATGCTCAAAGTAAGTCTAAGAATGTCTAAGCTGGGACAGCTGATTTAGATGAGCTCTACAGATGGAGCTCTATTACTGCTATTTCCAGAGCTATTTACAAATTCCAGTAGAAGCATATTGATTCTCCATAATTAATACTGATGTAATTTTACCATTGATACATTCTCAAAGATAACATTCAAAATTCCACTACCAATTATTGGATTAAAAAAACATCAATGGCCAGTATGCTATGTAAGATTGCAACGGTAGACAATCTTCAAATTTTAGTAATTATTTTACACAAGTGGAATGCCTCTGGCCGTCTCACCTGCATCACGCGATTCAACATAGCAGCATTGCGGACTTTGAAAACTACTATATCTCGCACAAGATGCTCAGTGACCGTGACACTTGGTTACTCTTATTTCCACATTTTATGAACTAGACCAATACACTTTACAGAGATAGGATGGTAATTCAACAAATACCCCCAATGTGGCCAAAATTCATTGACTTCACATGACCTTTGAAGCTGATCATGTGACCTGAAACTTGCACAGGATATTCAGTGATACTTGATTACTCGTATATGTCCAAGTTTCAAAAGTCAGATCAATAAACTTGCAAAGTTATGATGGTAATTCATCAAATACCCCCATTCTGGCCAAAGTTCATTGACCTTTGACCTTGGTCATGTGACCTAAAATATGCACAGGATATTCAGTGATACTTGATTACTCTTATGTCCAAGTTTTATGAACTAGACCAACATACTTTCAAAGTTATGATGGTAATTCATCAAATACCCCCATTCGGCCAAAGTTCATTGACGCTAAATGACCTTTGACCTTGATTATGTGACCTGAAACTTGCACAGGGTGTTCAGTGATACTTGATTACTATTATGTCTAAGTTTCATGAATCAGATCCAAAAACTTTTAAAGTTTTGATTGTAATCCAACAGATAGCCCCAAATCGGCCAAAGTTCATTGACCCTAAATGACCTTTGACCTTGGTCATGTGACATGAAACTCATGCAGGATATTTGGTGATACATGATTGACCTTATGTCCAAGTTTAATGAACTAGGTCTCTATATTTTCTAAGTTATGACATTTCAAAAACTTAACCTCAGGTTAAGATTTTGATGTTGATTCCCCCAACATGGTCTAAGTTCATTGACCCTAAATGACCTTTGACCTTGGTCATGTGACATGAAACTCTAATAGGATGTTCAGTAATACTTGATTAACCTTATGGCCAAGTTTCATGAACTAGGTCCATATACTTTCTAAGTTATGATGTCATTTCAAAAACTTAACCTCAGGTTAAGATTTGATGTTGACGCTGCCGCCGTCGAAAAAGCGCCCATAGTCTCACTCTGCTATGCAGGTGAGACAAAAACTTTACACAGACTACATCATTCAGATGTCAAAAACATAATACATTGTAGGATAAAATATTCTGTCAGTTGAAAAGAGATATTCTGCATTCTGTTGGTGATGACCTATTTGAACATTATTCTCAGGCCTTGCACATATCAAATCATGAGCAAACATCTTCATGTGCTCCCACAGGACTTTGATACTTACTTCTTCCAAGGCTTGCCTCAGGAGTTCCTTGCTTTCTTCACTCACTTCCTCAACTGTGTGGAGAGAATACAAACAACAAGCAAAGTTACTGTTATGTTTCTGAAAGAGTTTCATGTACGAATGCATTCAAATCACACTTTAATTTCAAGTTGCATGCTGTATATAATAATAATGATAACATGGTCCATATACTCTACTGCGCTTCATACTTGGCAACATATTTTTACCCCGACTGTAGCTGAGCAACCATATAGGCGTTAAAGCGTTCAAGGGATAAATCCTAACAGGTACCTGTTCATCTCACTTGGGTCATGTGCAGCACAATGTGGATCAATTTCTTGTGCACAGAAGAAAATTACCTACAACCCTCTGTTTGAAGGTCTGGAGATTAATCCACTGGGCCAAAATGCTCCACTGATAAGAAATTACCACATCTATTGGCTCTCATTTAGGAGAGCCACTAGTGCGTATTCATCAATGAGATTATGAGAAAATTATCATCTATGCGTCTTAGCTAAAGCATGACTTTAAAAATTCCACAATGAATCAATGGATAAAACAAAGGAACAAAAATCCAATGCCTCAATCCAATGCCATAGGAAACTTTCATTACAACTCCCTGTAAACTTTTGATTAGTTTTTGACAACTTACCCAATTTCCTGTTATACTCCTGCATCTTAACCTTTGCTTGCTTGGCATTCTGATGTCCTGAGATGATATCTTCTACCACTCTCTTCATCACCTCTTCCTCTTTCATTCTCCTCTCTACATATTTGGCCATCATATCTTCAGCCTATGAAAAGAGAAAGGAAATATGCAAATAAAAAGTGAATTAAGCAAAATGCTGAAATTTGCTACCTTTCAATATACCCCATTCACAAATAATTGACAGAGAATGCAGTGATCATGGTATGAGGGATATTTGATTATAGTTGATTTTCTTTAAATTCAAGTCTCACTGTAAGGTTTGGTAGGACAGTATACCAATATACACTCTGTTGTATGAACACCATTCTGGTTACAGTCATTACTTATCATTTATTTATCTTGTTTTACTTCAGCTAGGTATCCCCATCAGTCATGAAATACTGTTTAACTTAGGGGAACCTGCATGACATTAATAAAAATAGAAATATAAACGTTTCCATTTAATAGCGGAAAGAGTGTTTTTCATTTTGAATCCTAGAAAACAAATTTACAAACTGCCTTCAATATACTTCCAAGGGTAGGTAAGATGGGATTGATTATGACATAATTATACCTCTTTTTTCATGATGAGAACCTTCTCTTTATTCTCTTTAATGAGTGACTGTCTGGCCAAGATGGCTTCCTCGTGGCTGAGTTTGCCTTCAAGTCGTTTCCTTTCAATCTCAGCAAGCTGTTCATCGGTGTCCTTCTGTCTCATTGATGTCTGCCATTCTAAGAACTCAGAAGCATCCTTTGCTCCGGCTTCTAGCTGCTCAAGCCTACACAAACACATTTAAAGCGGGAATGTGAAAATGTGAATTTTGTATTTAAGAGAACTATTGCAAAAGCCATGAGTTTCCATGGATGGAATGTGTACTCGTGGCAGAAAGTAATAATAATCAAAATAACAATAACAACAACAACAATGATAATAGTGGCCACTTATGTAGCGCACAGACTCATTTTGTTGACATTGCTCTTGTTGTCATTATTTTTTCATCTTTTTTAAAAATTATTATCATATACTTTCCTTATTTCAATATTTATTCATATCATCATACAATGATAATGATAATACAATTGATAATCTTCTAATGGCATACATCTTTTAATAACCTAAAAAAATATATTTCTGTTTACTTTGATGTTCTTTGTGACTAATTCCTGAATCTTAATCAATAAGATTGAAAATTCAAGAAACATACCAAATGATCTTAATGTAGTATATGTCTATGTACACTTATTCAAATGACTTATTCGTTTTTTCAATGACTATGAGCATTAATTTAACAAAATTTATCGCAATTCTCAAACAATATACCATGCATCATTAAGCAAATACTCACTTTCTCATTTCATCTTCTTCCCTTTTCTGATAGAGTTGTCCTTCCCTCAAAATGGCTGCCATATTGAGTTTGATGGGAACATTATTAGAGACTGCTTCAGGAATTTTTCTTGCCTTAACTTTGTTAAACTGAAGCTTACTATCTTCCTCTTTCAAGATGGCTGCCTTACGGACTAACGTCTTCTCCGACTTTTCAGCACTTGCACATGAAAACTGAGACTTGGCTGCATTAAGTAGATTCTCCTAAGTTTGTAGCAATACAAAAATTGTCAAAAATTACTTCCTATGTTTACTGCATGGAATTGAAACTGAAGACAAAATTTGCAGATTTTAAATCCTCAAATTTATATTTTTCAATATGAAATTATCAATTTTAATAGAGGCTAAATCCACTAAGAAAATAAACAAACCCGCTTGTCGTCAATTTGATTTTTTATTTATTCCACAACTCTTAAAAATCTCAAACAATATATCAAACTAACATGAATTACATACAAGACTACATACTAGGCATAATATAAATAACCATAATACATATTTGAAAGTTTCAAATTGTCACTTAAATCTCATCTTTTTTTCAACACTAGCATAGTTTTGTTTCTTTCTTTTTAATGGATTCATTGTTTATATTAGTCAGCCCCGTGTGCACTTTGAAATACCCATATGAAATGCCCTATAAATTTTGTTATCATTTTCTAATGTCAAAATTATGCTTGAAAAGATTTTTGGTCTTCAACTCAAGAGTAGAGTTTTTAGATGAACTGAAGTTATCCCTGACATTTATGCTAGAGTTTTTGACTGCTACTAATAATCACTAATGGGAGGATAAAAACAAATAATCTACTCAAGCAACATTGTTGATATATCAAAGTCAAACTAAATCAGTTTCCACTGTTTAATGTGGCTGAAATCGGGCAATAGACTTGATACGAATTTGTGCTTGAAATATGGGCAAAAGATTCTGGCTGAATTCTGCAAAATTCTATTCCTAAAAATTTACATCTTGGCTGGAAATAAATCCTCTATGATCACCAAAGTAGCCTACCTCTGCTCTTTTCCTGTTTCTTTCTTTTGCTTCTTCAACAAGTGTATCTTCTCTGGGGAGTTGGTATGTAGACTTTGGAACCTGTGTGTAGGCAGTAAAATAAAATCCATTTATCAAGGACGTCAAATATTAAAAGCTGTTTCAAGATAATGTTGGCAAGGCAAATCAAGATGGCAAAACAACAACAAAATAATCACTTGGCTTGTATGGATCATCTACAAATATCATAGGTAGTCAAATAATATGGTAGGATGTGTTTAATCGAACTTACCTAATGTTTGGTCAGTATGAACACACATCTAAGTCAAATCTTTCAAAGAGTTGCAATTGATCCAATCAATTGCAACTATGGAAAGCCAGCAAAGTCAACATACAAAATGCATGTTTGTTTTGCAAAAAAAAATCTAGATATGAATGTATATCCATAAATTAATTGATTTCTTGACAATTTGGTGTGTTCTCCTTTGTTTACAAAGGACATTTTGCAAATTTAATGTAGAAAAAATTATGACACTGCTGGATTTCCATAGAGTAACAATTGATTGGATCAATCGTAACTCTTTGTAAGATGGGGCCCTGCATGATGTAATTCTTTTTCATGTTTTCATGAGAGCTACACAAAAGGTCTTACTTGCAGTCTTAAAATTTCGAGTTGGCGTTCCATATAATAAATTCTGAATAAATATTTTCAAACTCACATTACCATTTTTAGCTTAGTACACAGATCTTGCCTTGTGAGTTCTATTAGGTTATAAGCTGGGTTGTAAATGGTAAAGAATCATTGGATCACTTACCGGTTTTGACTTTTTAACCTGTGGTATCTTCTCTGGGACCGGTACACTCCTGGGTCTCGGTTGAGTTATATTGAATGCTTTGATCTCTGGATGTTTAATAAGTGAATTTCAAAGTATGCATTTAATAGTCAATGTTGATTTTATTATCCCTAACCCAAAATATTTGTACATATATAAACAAGGGCCAGAGATATTTTTTTCCATGTGACCAGGGTAATATACTTGCACTCAAAGTTCAATGCCAAGTGAGAGGAGTATATTATAGCAATCCTCCTGAAAATCTATTCTGGGTGGCTAACATTCACATTCTGTAAGCATTCTTGATGTCAACAATTTGCAATGATAAGAAAAAATAATACTACATGTACTACTACTACTACTACTACTACTACTACTACTACTACTACTACTACTACTACTACTACTACTACTACTACTACTACTACTACTACTTCTACTACTACTTCTTCTACTACTACTACTACTTCTACTACTACTAGTAATTATAATTATTATAACAATAATAATTATAATTATAATGATAATAAAAATTCTACTACATGTACTACAACAGAATAGTATAGTACATTCAACATGTTAATATCTTTGTAATCACCTGTTGGTGTTTTGACTTTGCGTTGTGTAGCTGATTTGTTGGCTATCTTGTTTGCAAGCTGCTCTATCAATTCACCAAGCTCAGGTAACCATCTGCAATAGATACACAGTAATACATTATATATCATTGTAGAACATGTATTCACGTTCATGGAGGCTCAGTAAAATTCATCTACAATATCTGCAGATATCTTGAATCTCGGAGTACAATTCATATCAAAATGTTAAAAGACACCATGCATTGTGCAGAAAATGCGTTGCATTATAATGATAAGATAAAACTGCATTGCTCTGTACACTACAGAGAATTTGGCATATATCAGGTGGGGGGCTATTATGTAATGAGACGGAGAGGGGAGAAAAAGAATAAAGTTAAAAGTGACCTCAGGAAGAAACTAAAATAAGGATTCAGGAGATCAGAGGGAAAAAAAGAATGAGAGATAAAAAAAAACATAAGAATGGAAATAACATGTACCTACTTGGCGATCTCCAAGACAACTACATCGGAGGGTTTTACAATAAACCATTATTTTAATGAATTACAAACCTGAGAATGGGTGAAATGAGTTCCACCTGAACGTATGAGCTCTCATAAATCTTGGTCCATTCGTCTTTCATCCAGGTTTTCAAATGTGTCTCATCAAAGCTGAAGGACAGGTACTGAAATACAAACCATTATCAACATTATCAACATTATCATCATCACCATCCATGGCGTAATTTCCTTCAGCAAGGAATTCATCCACGGTGTGCTACACTCGACCCAGGTGAGGTCAATGGGTACCGGCAGGAAGTGATTCAAAAAGCTGTGTGCACCTGTATAGGTAGCCTAGCTTAGCTGGGTAATAATAATAGCAAGGCCCGCTGGGAGAACAGTTTTCGGAACTGAAGTGGCAACCCTGGGTAAATATACCGCTATTATTATTATCATTATTATCACCATTAATGAGGAAGGCTTGGGCTGTCCATGTAAACAATGCAAGAAGTATGTGTACTTATATCATAGGTAGCAGCAAAATTACATTATTAAACTCTAATGCATAGAATTACTCAGACAGACATCATCTGATGCATCAAAATCTACTCTCCCAATCAGGATATTTAATAACAAATATTGATCAATCATAGACGATTGCAACATACAGTACTTAAAGGGGAATCCAGCCTTGGCCATAAAATGTTGTGTTTGGAAGGAGAAAAATAAATTAAACAGAATGGTGAAAGTTTGAAAGAAATCGGACAAGCAATAAGAAAGTTATAGCTTCTGTAAAATTGAGATCACTGATACTATGTAGATTTCAAATTGGCAACTGGGTATAAGTAAATTATGACAAGGGGCAAGGACAACTTTCCCATAGGCCATGTACTTTATTATCAGGGATTTGTGGTTTTCTCCTACGTACTCATTCCCCTGGGGCAGTAATCTAATATAACCCAGGTAGTATATTGTTTTATGTCCTCATGAAAGAAAAATATAATTTTGAATAAAACTTTTAGGAAAAATGACATTTTAGCCATAATATGTATTGGAGTACATGGAAGAGTAGTCCTTGCCTTACATCACTATGACATCCCAAATTTGAAGTCTCCATAGGTAGAGTGATTACCAATATTTACAACTTTTAAAAATTCATATCTTTCTTGTTGTTTGTCCAATATTGTTCAAACTTTCACCTATCAACTTGTCTGATTTTTCCTTCATTATAAAAGCAAGCTTTTATTTGGGTTGGATTCCCCTTTAATATATGTAATTCATACTGCTCTAAAGCTCAGATTTAGAGCATTATCAATTGATACATGCAAATACTGTACTTAAATATGCTTGAACAAAAATATGAGCCTTAACGATTAGCCTGCCATGAACATTAACCCTCCTGTGCAGCCGTAATTTTAAGGTACAACCTTAAGAGGGCTTTTGCATTGACTGCATGTATGCTAATTCAACTAACAATTAAGAACGTTGACTGGTTTAGAAAGAAAATATTTGTGTGTAAACTGTTTAATGTACTTCACACATTGTGAACATGTGTAATAAATGACACTGATACACTTAATGCACTCTGTGTATATTGTGAGTGAAATGTGACTTGAGTCACTGTTGGCAGTCCATTGTATGTTACTCCAGTCGGTCAAAGAGTTAAGGGGAATGAAACCTTTGGAACAAATAGGCTTGTTTAGAAACAGAAAAATCAAAGAATAAGAATAAAGAAAGTTTGAGAAAAATCGGACAAATAGTGAGAAAGTTATGAGCATTTGAATATTGCAATCACTAATGCTATGGAGATCCTCACATTGGCAATGCGACAAGGATGTGTGATGTCACTGATGAACGACTTTCCCTTTGGTGGACTATAAAATACCCTCAAAATGTCTCTTTTTGTTTTTTCTTATGATGATACAAACTCTTTATCCATGATGTATTCTTAAAAAATATGTATTACATGCCCTCATGTAGACAGAACACATGATTTATGGATAGATGTGATAAAAGAGGCAATTCTAGTGAAATATATACTAAAGTAATGGGGAGAGTTGTTCACAAGTGACATCACACATCTTTGTCGCATTGCCAATTTGCTATCTCCATAGCATTAGTGATCGCAATATTCAAATGCTCATAACTTTCTCATTATTTGTCCGATTTTTCTCAAACTTTCGTTGATCTGTTTCTTTGAATTTTCTGTTTTCACACAAGCTATCTTGTTCCAATGGTTTCATTCTCCTTTAATGACTCATACATCAAAATTATAGAATGAAATAAACTTGCGACTTACTTTGTGCATTTTATTGACATCTTGTGATCGTATAAACTTCCTGTAGTTTGCCATTCCAAGTTCATCTAATCTATACAGGGCAAGGTAACTCAGTACTGTAACAAAACAGTGATACAGGTTAAAAAAGTGAACTTTATGAACTGCATTCATAACAGGTATATATTGCATAAACATGTAATACTAGAAATTGTGAGTGTGCATATATATTTTTTTGATTGAAAACTTGTTCAGATAAGGACTAGGTTCGGGCCATTTTACAGAGCTGAAACTTTCCTACCAATGTAATGCTGAAACAGAACAAACCACACAGATACTTTTAGTTTTTATATTTTCAAATTTTGGTTGAAAAAGTAATAGTATTGACTGTGAATTTTGATTTTTTTTTGTTCCAAAAAGCCATTCATTTCTGGGATCATGTATAATATTCCCAAAATCAGAATGGTCTATTATGATAGTTTTGTTAAAAATGGAATGGTTGGCAAGTCTGGTACAGTATAGTACATGCTTTGGCAGTATCTCTTGATTCTGAATACTAGCATTCAAACAAGATATATCATCAGAAATAAAAAAAATGCAAGTACAAACTAAATTGGAACAAGCCACAATACAGTACATGTCTTTTCTGAATACAAATGTGTTTTACAAAGCTTGATCATTACACCTGATATAGACAGTGCAATGAAAAATGTTGTCAACATAAAACATAGAGACAAACTGAAACGAAATTTGTAATCATGTATTCAAAGTCATTCCATAGACATATTTGATAAAATGTTTATTAATATTTGTCAATATGAGGGGCAGGAAGCTAATCAATAAAAACTGTAGGAAATTTATGTGCCTCTATGGGAGAAAGATATAATAGTGGGTCAGTCTTATCAAGAAAAAAAGAAAGAAAAAGAATCGTAAGTTTAAGGTAAATTATGAAAACACATAATCCAGACAATACTGAGGTACATGTACATGTAGGTAAGCATGTTTGTATACTCATTCATCTCATTATTTCACTTTCTTTTTTGTACCTGTGTAAAGATTTTTGTCAGCTCGTAAGCAATTCCTGCCATCTCTGACATAGAAAGCTTTGACAATGACCTCCATGATCCGACCATGCCGCACGCAGCCAGCAAATACCTCGGTGATGAAAGATCTCTCCACTTCATCTAAAACCTGTTGAAATTGACATGAATTTGTACATTATCAGTAACTGCTCAATAAACCTGACCACTGCATATACCAAGGGTATTGTTGCACAGAGAGCATCATGTACAAGGATTTTACTGAGCAATCATCACCACATTCCCTCTCCAATAAAAGAAAAAATGTTCCTACCTTATTTGCCTGCAATGTCCATGAACACAATAATTTCTAACAATAAATTATCCATATAGATAGGCCTACTCCTTCAGATATTAGAAATAATATATGATACATGGGTGATTTTTTTTTTGGGGGGGTGGGTTGATTTGAGACAAGGTAAAGGGATAAAAGTCTATGATTATGAAAGCTGTGTCATGACTGAAAAGAACATATTATCTGCTCTAATGTACATCATAAAATAGATTTCAATGAAAAGAGTAAAATAAAACTTATATCAAAAGTGAAGTCTTTTTATATACCTATACATTTATACATTTGTAAATCACTGAAGAAGAAAAATCAACATAATTCGCAATTTTGCTCATTGGTCAGAATATTAGCTTTCAATTTGCCATTCAAAGAAAATACAGATCTTAATTAAAATGGTGTGATAATAGGTAAGTAAATATAACTTACTTCATGAGCATTCAAGTATCTCTTAACATGTTGGTCGACACCAAAGGCAGCAGGATCAAAGCTATCCAAGATGGCCACACAGTGGCTGAGAAGTGATCCATGGTTATTCATTTTCTGTCATTATAAAGAACATACGACAATAAAGATTAAGTACACAAATTAATTCCTTTTCACATCAGATAGAACTAAGAAACAGAACTTGTTGCACTTCATCACTGTACAACAAAAAAATAAAATAAATAAAACCAAGACAGGAAGTAATATTTCCTTGCAAACATGCATGCATTCACTTGGTTACATAGGCCTAATTGTTGACTGTCAACGATGACCTAATTATTACCTTTTTATTGGACCTCTATGAAGAACAGTGATAGATCCATAGATTTTCAAGTATTTATTGTGTTAATATCGCATGTGTTTTACATAGGCCTACATGTAGTTCATGGTTTTGATTTTTATGGTAACTAAAGCAAAAATAAACCAACCCAAACCAAAGAAAATGATCACCATTTTCCCAATCATCATGACAAAACCTTAAGTAAAATATTTAAGGCACTTGTCATTATTTGGTTTAAGAATTATTACTGCTTGAGCAAATGCCTATGGGCTTATGAAGCCAGGAATCAAAAACCAAGGATGAATTATAAACTATCAGATTATGTTGCCAGATATGATAAAAAACTTGTCACCCAACACTGAACCTACAGTGTACTCGTTTGGGCTCCGCCGCAAAGATTAATAAACAACTCACATATGTTTTGGTACTTTCAAAACATCAGCAATTATAAAGCTAAAATTATTCCAGGTTCTTCCCAGCTGAATAATTTTCTGTGATACTATTTCTCAATATAATATCATTTTTTAGGCTTTTTTTCTAGTGTAAAATCAAATCATATTCTTTTTTTTACAGTAATAAAGACTGTATTCTTTTGCCAGATCATCCAAATCTGGCATCTTGATATGTCAGTACAAATATATGGCAAAACATTATAGAAATCATGGTTTCCCCATCATCTAATCATCATATATGCACATTAACAAAAATAATTGACTTTATACAACAATTTCCATGATATTCAATTCTTTTTTTAAGATTGTTCTTTGGGACTGATGTTGCCATAAAAAAGATGAAAAGTGGCCCATAACTTCCAAAGTATAATAAATAGTAGAAAATTATTAAATCAACTAATAGAAATAGACAGACTAGATATCAATCTTGTCTTTTCTCAAGGAAAAGAACTTGGGACCACATATTGATGGGGTTGGATTGCAAGATGACAGAGCAAAGAATAATATTTGTACTGATCTTGTTCATGATGGTTACCCTTGTGAGTCTTTGTTGATCAGATCCATCACCCCCTTCCCCAAACCAAAGTCAAGTTCAAATGGGAGGCTGTGAAGTCACCAAACTAAGTCTATTAAGGTCTATCTGGGATATAAATGTTTTTGACAATTAAGATCTGACTCATGTTTTATCAACAAACTATTATCTTGGAACGAACTTTAAAAATTTATAAAACTGAAATGCAATTGGGTCTACTTAAAATTGAATTTGAAATATTTGCAATATCGTGAAATGAGTTGCCAGTCCATTGATTCACTACATTTACATCATCAGTGCATGGTTGTTCCATTCCAATGATGATTGACTTTGGTCTTAGCCCACTTGCCAGCACAAAAGTCTGAAACAAGGTGGCAGATTAGATCAATATGGCCACCATCATTTTAATTTCAGAGCTAAATTTTGACAGATAATATTACTGGTAGGATAGAGGGTGGGGAGTTTGGACACTTTAAAATTTTAAAGCCTTCTTATGTGGCTTTGGGTTACACAAAAAAATATGAATTCAGTAGATAGTCTTCTACAAGTTTGTTCTCTATTACCTCAGGTTATGGTTCATTTACACTACACTACACAAACCATCAGGGCAAAAAATGGGGATCAGGCGCTAATGCAGTTTCGCAGCAGCCGAATGGGCAGATTTCCCCAGCAGTAGTTGTTTGTGAAACTAGCAAGTCACTCAATCACATTTCAAGGTCAATATGCCCACTAATTTTCTGAATATTGCGATTGGGACCCGCTGTACATATTTTGGCTTTGAACTACATTGCTTCCCTTGGCTTTGCCTAATTTGAAGTTTTGGACTGAAGACAAAGTTAGTGATCAAAATCATGCAAAACATGCAGCGAACATTGATTGATCAAACTAAACAAGTGGAATGCCTCTGGCCGTCTCACCTGCATCACGCGCAATATAGCAGCAGTGCTGACTTTGAATACCACTCTAACTTGCACAAGATGTTCAGTGATACATGGTTACTCTTATGTCCACTTTTAATGAACTGGACCAATAAACTTACAGAGATATGATGGTTATTCAACAAAAAACCCCAACATGGCCAAAGTTCATTGACCTTACATGACCTTTGACCTTAATCATGTGACCTGAAACTTGAACAGGATGTTCAGTGATACTTGATTACTCTTATGTACAAGTTTCATGAATCAGATCCATAAACTTTCAAAGTTATGATGGTAATTCAACAGATACACCCAATCCGGCCAAAGTTCATTGACCTTTGACCTTGGTCATGTGACCTGAAACGCGCACAGGATGTTCAGTGATACTTGATTACTCTAATGTCCAAGTTTAATTAACTAGACCAATAAACTTTCAAAGTTATGATGGTAATTCAACAGATACCCCCGATTCGGCCAAAGTTCATTGACCCTAAATGACCTTTGACCTTAATCATGAGACCTGAAACTTGCACAAAATTTTCAGTGATGCTTGATTACTATTATGTCTAAGTTTCATAAATCAGATCCATAAACTTTCAAAGTTATGATGGGAATTCAACAGATATCCCCAATTCGGCCAAAGTGCATTGACCCTAAATGACCTTTGACCTTGGTCATGTGACGTGAAACTCATGCAGGATGTTCAGTGATACTTGATTAACCTTACGTCTAAGTTTCATGAACTAGGTCCATATATTTTCTAAGTTATGATGACATTTCAAAAACTTAACCTCAGGTTAAGATTTCGATGTTGAATCCTCCAACATGGTCTAAGTTCATTGACCCTAAATGACCTTTGACCTTGGTCATGTGACATGAAACTCTAATAGGATGTTCAGTAATACTTGATTAACCTTATGGCCAAGTTTTATTAACTAGGTCCATATACTTTCTAAGTTATGACGTCATTTCAAAAACTTAACCTCAGGTTAAGATTTGATGTTGACGCCGCCACCGCCGTTGGAAAAGCGGCGCCTATAGTATAGTCTCACTTTGCTTCGCAGGTGAGACAAAAATCAAAGAAATTCATAAACTTCAAGTGATTTTTGTTTCAAAAGATGGATTTCCTAGGGAAATCCCTCTTTGTTTATGTCATTCTCTTATGCGACTATGGGAAGAGTGTCAAGACGTCAATGATGAAGAAGTATATTTCATTATTTTAAAATTCATCATCATTTATTGTCATTGCATCCTCACTCAAGACAAGTTTCCCGGGCCAGATCTTAATTTGGAAAAGTGGTGAGAGAGGTGGAAAAGAGAGAGAGAGGTACCGGTATATAATTGACCTTGAAATGCGAGACACTCGCCATGATATTTGCAAACAATTTCTGGTGGGGAAATTTGCTCGAAATCATCGGCCGGTGCGAAACTGCATTAGCGCCGATGCTAGGCCCCACTTTACTTGAGCTTGCAATGCCAAGGGTAAGGCGACGGAGAGCGGGGCGCACTGACCCTCGCTAGTCCCGACTGCGCTGCTGCAGAGTGCAGGGCCAGGGTTGCTTGAACATTCGCGACAGGCTGGATAGCAACGGAGACAAAACATTCAACAGAATGTGAATATTGGCAACTAAATTTCATTTTCTTAGCTGAAAATGGCCTAGAAGGAATAATCATCCATTAAGTGACATAATTCACTTTCAATTAGTATTGAAATATGTCACAATGTACTGTAGAAATGGTGAAATCTTACCGTGACTCGGAATCCGGCTTCCTTTTGTTTACCCGAGCAACTATAATTAAGGTGGTCTTGAACACGAAAATAGAAAATGAAATAATTTGAGTTAAAAAAAGAAAACCAACAGGGATTCGCTAATTCTACTATATAATTCAAAGTCGAACCGAGAAAAATGTTGATTTGAATAAATACAGAAAGTAAAACTGGCATAACGCTGAAAATTTCATCAAAATCGGATGTAATATAAGAAAGTTATGACATTTGAAAGTTTTGCTTATTCTCAGTGACATGCAAATGAGACGGTCGATGATGTCCCTTATTCTCTATTTCTTTTTTTTTTAACTAAGCAATAATTCATTTTATACAGATTTGGAAATAGGAACCAACTTGACTGAACCGTATAGTATTAAATATTGCTAATTCAACATTCAGGGAGGAAGTATGTTTCAATTGACAATGAGGAGAAAAATTGACAATTTACATATTTTAAAAAACAAAAGAAATAGTGAGTGAATGACGTCATCACTCCCCAGTCTCCTCATTTCCATAACGATCAGGATTTAACTGTTTTGTGAAATTAAGTGAAACTTCAAAATGTCATAACTTTCTTTTTTTACATCCGATTTTGATGAAATATTCAGTGTTGTGTGCTAAGTGGATTTTTATCATTTTATTCAAATCAACTTTTTGTTGGGTTGTATAGTCTACTAGTCCTTTGAATAATGGAGCGAAAAATTAATTAGCTAAACGAAACAAATCGGTAAAAAAAACAAAATAAAATAATCAATAAAATTAAAACAACTTAGCAGAATTTCATTTTTTCGTTAATTTTGGGAGCGTATCGCGTGAAAACTTAACTCAACAAAACGAGCAGCACCCCTGGAAATCTATTAGGTATTGTACATAGCATAACTTAAATAAAACTCAGCTTCATTAGCGAAAACCCCTTTTCCTTGACAAATTTTCTCGTGACCTTCATTTTGTTGTGAAAGTTTTTTTTTTTGGGGGGGGGAACTTGCTTTGTCAAATATAAACTAGCACCCCTTTTAAAAAAAAAATAATTCGCTTCCAATGCCATGGGGGGGACCAATGGAGGGGCAAAGGCATTCAGCATTTAGTTTTTATCAAATCATTAATCAGTGTGAGCGTGTGTATTAGCAGCCGAGATAATTCTCATTGCTCTCTTTTGGATAAACATAATTTGTGAGATTCGACTGTGCCCCTTCCCCCAGGCAAGCACACTATAATTTACGTAGATCTAGGGAAAAATTAAGGAAGAGTACAAAGTATAATACTGTGTATATTCTTGTGTAACCTTCAGTTTTTCAATCACTTCTACATTTGTAGAGTGTCTTATGTAAATGAGATGCATGCATGCACCTTCCTAGAAAAGTTACCATCAATATACAGAATTACATGTAGATAATACTTTTTCAATATTTACCTCAGAAATATGAACAAAGCAACTAGTAAAACAATAAGGGGAAAAATCATTTAATGCACCCAATTCATCAGTAATGGGGCCGCCATCAGTTTCAAGCTTAACCGCTCACGATTGCAGTCTCCTACGTTCATTAGTTAATGTTGTTTCTTATTATTAAAAAGTAAAGTATATGCTCACATCATTATTTTTTTTGTTCTTATTATGTATTATGATTATATTGTGTACATTATGGATTATTTTGTATATTGCAATAATGTGAATACTTTTGATAATGTATTATTGTGAAAGTAGAACTAAAATAAAACGAACAAAAAGAGAGGAACTTATAAGGAGGTTTATTTATGTAACATTAGTCCTTCGTCTGGTTAAAAGACTTTCATGAATGAAAGTATTGAAAGTCTTGAATCACTTTTTATAGAAATAAACACAGTAGGAATGTTATAATAGGGGTGATACCGTGATTTATAGCCCTCCACAATGTCCCCATGAAGATTTCTTAAGAGATATCCAAACATGCTTCTTAATGGGCGATTTTAACGCCAATCTGTTGCAGTCCAATGTTCAAAGATTTTCTCACGATTTTCTCGAAATCATTTTTTTCGGCTTCTTTTTTACCTACCAAAACTAAACCTACGAGAGTAACAAACCGATCTTCCACATTAATTGATAATATTTTTACTAATATGCAAGATATGCCTTTAGAATCAGGAATCGTTATTTTTGATATATCTGACCATTACCCTCTTTTTGTAGAACTTTTCTTTTAAACACACAAGATGATAGCCGTAATTCTAAAATAAAAACTCGAAGTTTAAATGCCAGAAATTTAGAACGCCTCAATGAAAATTTAAATACAGTTGACTGGCAACAAATTTATAATTCTGAAGATGTGAATGAGGCTTACGATAATTTCATTGGTATTTTAAAGGATAAATTTGACATTTGTATACCATTTATAGAACGAGTGAGTAACTATAAAAAATACCCTATATAGATCTCCATAAACCGAAAAATAATTTGTTTTATAAATACAAAACTATATCCAAATAATAAGACTCGTGAAAAATACACTCGATATAAAATTATTTTGACCAATTTACTACGATAAGCGAAAAAAAATTATTATACTTTGCAATTTGAGCTTAATAGAAATAATATGTGAAACACATGGAAAATAATTAACAGAACATTAAACAGAAACAGTAAAACGCAAAAAAAATATTAAAATTAAATCAGAGACTAACGATTTTATTGAAGAACCTCAAGCAATTGCTGATACTTTTAACGCGTACTTCTCTCAAATTGGAGAAAAACTTGCAGAAAATATACCGACAACTGGCAGTGAATTTGATAATTATCTGGGTAATAACAACTCATCTTCCTTGTTTTTTGTCCCTACCGACCGTGAGGAAATTATTGGTATAGTGAATAGATTAGAAGGAAAGAAAAGTTCAGGACACGACGAGATTGATAACCGTCTCCTCAAATCCATAATCTTAACAATAGCGACTCCACTGGCCCACATTTTTAACCTATCACTAACTAGTGGCAATGTACCTAATAACATTAAAATTGCGAAAGTAATCCCAATATTTAAAAAGTGGAATGCCTCTGGCCGTCTCACAGACCAGTATTGCACTGAATTAAGTACTGATTGTAATTGCGGAGTGTCAGTTGATTTACGACATTGTACTAAAGACAAATCATCAACATATTTAAAATCAACATATTTCTTTCCCTTCCTTCCATCCTTCCTGATTTTCTTCTTTGTTTCTTTAAAAGAATGAAGGAAACATTTTTCTTTCCTTCATTCTTTCTTTCCTCCTTTTTCTTACTTTTTTCTTTCTCTCCTTTATTTTTTCTTTCACACATTTGTTCATCTTCCCTTCCTTTCTTTTACTTTCTTTCTATATTCAATTCAAAGAATGACGGAAACTTTTTTCTCTCTTTTATTCTTTCTTTTATACTTCTTTTATTCTTACTTTCTTTAACTTCTTTTTTATTTTTTCCTCATTTTCCCCTTCATTTTTTCTTTCTTCTCAATTCATCTCTCTTTCGTCTTTTCTTTCTCTTCTTCATTCTTCCGTTCACCCTTCCTTCCAATTCTTAATATTTTTTTACAAGTCTAACACTGTGTAGCCTTCTTTGTTGATCTGTTTTGTCGATTGTCCCGTATTTCATTTTGTGAAATCTGGTCACCCTGGCTCTACTGCGCCTGATGCTTAGTATTATATTGTTGCATAAATAGACGATTAATAGCCCTTAACTCACCTCCGTGCACGAATAAACATTACGCACGGTGCGCCCGCAATACCCCCAAATATGTACCCCAATGACCATTTAAGAGTCAGTCAGTGTCAAGGTCAACCAGTGAGAGTTCTGTGTCTGGAGGAAGAAGGTCAAGTCAAGTACGTGTTCAGCCGCAACATACAGGACCTCTAGATTTTCGCTGGACACCACGTACTACCGAGGGATATTATACACCTTGGAGCTCAGGGGCATTTATTCAGTAAGTGCCTCAATCATACTTAAGTAATACATTAATGGCGCTGTCCGAGCAGCTCCAGCATTTTGGTGATCAAATGTTAAACACTGCTCACCATTTTGAACCCGTTTAAGGAACACGTTTTCTGCACGGGATACCGGATAGAATTAAAACTTGTGTAAGGAACTTAGGAGTTAGGTAGGGTCTAATATAAATACGGTACGTTAGTAGTAGGCCAATAATAATTAGTTTGTGTACATATTAAATAGTTATTGCTGTCACTGGCTAGGTATAGGGCGTAAATTGCTTAAACTAGCTATTCATCTAAACGCAAAACATTCCGCCCTAATATAACGTAGCTGCCGCCATTACGTGTGGCTGCCTTTGTCTTTTTGTGAATAGCCTATTGAATTCGGGCGTGACTCACATGATTCGAATTTCGCGCCAGCGGTAAAAAACGCGGCTCGAATGATAATTGTTGCCAATTTACAATTGGAGGCAAAGTAAATCTGTTAAATAAATTTTTCCCTTTCTCATATTGGCATCCTTTTAAATAAAATTTAATATTGGTCGAGTTAATTTAAATATAACTTTCCCTTACTGTTCTCTAAAAGTAAATATAAAAGGAAAACCTGTAGTTTAAATTCTTTATGCTTAGGTACTCTGCTATCACAGGCGGTCTAATTTAGCATTTAATGTACATTTAATTGTTCTCTTTTTGCAATTAAATTTTGTGACCCGATTATTGTTTCCATTTAATGATATTTGCTCTTATTTTTGGAATCAATATTGTTTCCTGATACTTCTAAATCGGAAACATTGGCAGTGGTAAAGATCAATTTATCACACTGCACCAGAAAGATTACAATAAATAAGTTGATGAATGATAGATAGGAAATTTGGATTTAATTATTGTTATTTTGTCATTCTCTACTTTAGGAAATAATTGCAGATAATTGTTAACTGGAAAATCCGCTCTATTGTTACCAATTATTTGATGTTAACTTCATAACTTGCAAATAATTGATAATTGGATGTAATTTTCTATTTGTATTTGCAATAGTTGAATGAATGCTTACAACTTCAATTTGCAAATAATTGATTAACTGTTAAATTGCAAATCATTTGAGTTTGCGATTGGTTTGCTGAATTAAGTGGATAAATTTTAAATGATTATTGCTGAATGTAATTGATGTATTTCTCCACTATTTATCCACGAATATTCATCAATTGTCTTTGAATTAATTTTATTTGCGGATTTTAATTTTAATTTCCTTCGCAATGGATAAGATCCGTATTAATTCTTGTGATAGGGATGACTTGTTACGAGTACCAGGCATTGGCTCCGCCACTGCCGATCGCATTCTTGCGTTACGCGAAGCTACCGAAAACATCACTCCCGAATTATTAGCTTCGGTCCCGCATATTCGTAACTTAAACGAAGTGATAGATGCTTTTGATTTTACACCTGCTGGTGCAGATGCACTCGCGCATATTTCACCGGTGCCTCAGGCACGGAGGAGAACTCCGCCACCGCCTATTGCCCCGTATCCTTATGATCGTTTTCCGGCACCAGGACATCCTAGGGCTGCATCCCTCCCGATAAGACTCTCTGACTCTACTGTGTCATATGGTCAGCAGGGACAATCCCTACCACTTGACATCGGTAGACCTCAAGCTACTAGGCCCATTGCGACACCACGGGCCACAGTAGCTAAACAATTACAGGGTGCTCAGCAAGGAGCCTCCACACCCCAGAGGAATAAGGTTGAACAGCCCTTAATGGGAGAGGGGGGAAGGCAAACCCAGGGCGTGCCGAGAGATCATCTTGAAACAATCCCCGATTGCGGGGTACAACCGCACATCAGTGGCGATCCCAACGAGCGCCATCGCGCTGGCTCCATGGACGAGCTACAGCATATGTATGGCGAGCCAAAGCATATGTATGGCGAGCCAAGTGGTCCCATGGACGAGCCACTGCATTCATATGGCGAGCCAATTGGTCCATCTGCCTTCCAGACTGTAAAACAGTCTCGCCTTCCAAGGGAGCACTCCATCCAGGAGGCTTCACATCTTTTGAGAGAGTTACTTTCTCTGTTTCAGATGGAAGTACCCCCAAGGCAGCTGAAAGAGGATCAATTTAATGGGTCGTTTCCCCGAAGACCAAGGGATGATCTCTATTATGATCGATGTACTCATATTCGTGATCGATATCTCCCTGACGATCGTGATTGTTATCATACTCGTCAGACTTATGATCGGACCCCAACTCATGCTCTAAGGGATGATGATTTTTATCCCAATCAGGGTGGAAACCAGAGGGGATATTCAGCATCAGTAAAGGTGTCGCCGCCACCTGTTCGCCGGCTCTCACCACTGCCTCATCCCGAACTGAATCAGCCTCCTAAGCCGGCTCCTAGGTCCAATCAATTTAAGCTGGGTTCTGGACCTACCCGACAGAAGAATGTCTCTTCCGTTACAGTTCCAAAGTTCAACCAGCCAGAGCCAAGGCCTTCACCCAAACTTCAGGGCCATAGTTCAAACCGGCCCGAGATAGTTCCCCCCACCATTTCCTCAGGAAATTCAAGAATGCCTCCCAAGCCCGCTCCCAGGACATATTTACCTAGAACAATTGTTTTTAATGGTTCAGGGAGCTGGCACGCATTTTTTGCCAAGTTTACATCATTTGCCAATGATAGTAATTGGGATGAACAACATAGGCAAAACCAACTGTGTTGGGCATTAGATGGGAAAGCCAGCGAGTACTACGCCTCACTGATTAGACGTGAACCGGCCATAAGCTACTATGATGTAGTTCTGAAGTTGGAGAAACGATTTGCTCCACAGGAACTCCCGGAAGTCGCCCAGGTGCATTTTAATTATGCAAGGCAAACTTCCGAAGAATCATGTGTAGAGTGGGCCGAGCGACTACAGGCTTTAGCATCTCAGGCATTCCCCAATCTGCCCGATAGTTACGTGCAGAAGCAGCTTGTGCTGCGCTTCTGTCAGGGATCGACTGATCGCGAAGCGGGGCAGCACACACTAAATCATCAACCCCTAAATCTTGATGATGCCTTACGAGTTTCCCGAATGTTCCAGCATGCCAGACAGGCCATGCAAGGCAAACCTCGGAAGGACATCAGACAGTTATCTACCTGTGTAGACCCCTTTGAGAAGAAAGTGCGGAAGATGGAAATACCTGTCCCATCTTCACTTACTTCTCACTGTTCCGATCTTAGCCTCGAAACTCGAGTCTCCCAACTAGAACAGAAATTTGATTCGTTTCAGAACTCTGTCAAGGGGCAGCTAGACTCAGTCGAAGCAAAGGTGGGAACACTTCACTCTATGGTGCAAGGGCTCATCACAACCCTTCAAATGAGGAGTGATCCTCCTAAACCCAGATCGTCCCCAGGAAGGACGTCCCCGGCCAGAGGAAAACTGAGGTCACCGGGCCCAGACAATCCTTGCTTCAAATGTGGCAAATCCGGCCATTTTAAACGGGACTGTCCAGAAGTTGAACAAGTGAAGACTGTTTCATTTGTTGGTGACGAACCGGGAAACGAGTTGGGATCGGAGGAACAAGCCCGACCCCGATCCACATAGCCCAGGGCACTAGTCAGAATTCTTCGCAGGTTCGTACACTAGTCCAGAAAGATGGAGTGCCCCCATTCCCTGCCTTACATAAAGTGACTGACGCAACTGTTGAATATAAGTCGGTAGTGTGCCCCACCTCTACTTCACCTACTCTTGCTTCCTCAGCAAAGGTAACTGAAGAGTCGAGGAGTAATACTGGTGCAGACTTCCGAGGACATACTCAGTTGCAGTCTACCCTGGTAGAAAGGAAGGGACAGCCTTCATCTAGTATAACCTGCCCATGGGTGCTACCTCCATGGCCCCCACCAGCTGAACCAAAATCTGATCACAGTTCATGAAACAGCAGGAGCTATTGAACTTTTTATATTTAATGCCACTGGCCGAAACCTAAGTTGGAAATAAGGCATGGTAATTGGGGAAGCCTTAGGAGCTACCGCCATTAAACCAGACTTGGATCCACAAAATCCACCAACCTAGGACATTAAGCAAGTGCGGGGTGTCTGTTTATCTTCGCCGACTCCAATCCCTGCTCACTTACAGGGTCTTTGGGAACAGTCTATCGAACTCTCAAGGAATTACTGTTAGAATTCTTTGCCAGAGATAAATTTGACCTCGGGAAATTTACCGAAATAGAACATTACATTAACACGGGAAACGTAGCGCCAATCAAACAAACAAAGAATGAGGCGCAACCTTATCACACCTTATCGGCCATCTGCTAACCGACAAGCTGGGCGGTTTGACCAAAATCTCATGCAGGCTATAAGGTGTTCCATTGGAAAGTCAATTGGAAAAGTAACTGTCTTTCAAATAGCAAGGCCTATCACATCCACCCCAAACATGTTTATGCTTGACCGAAAGACGAGCTAGCCATCGGATCTGATCTTCCGTCCGCAGCAGAATCAGGCTCAACGGAGGAGTTTGTTTCTCAGCTCAAACAGACTCTTATCCAAGCCCATGAAACTGCAAGGACTAAGCTCCGGACAACCCAGGAGCGCTTAAAAAGAGAATAAGATGTCAGAGTTTATTGTCGTGAATTCCAAAAGGGGGACCGAGTTTACTTACTCGACACGGCCACTCAAAAAGGGGAAGACAATGAAACTGTCTCCTCCCTGGAAAGGCCTATAACGACCAGGCTTATAAAACTCCCTCCCTACCTCTGTTGCAACTCATATAGGAATTCCACGTTCTTTGTTAATCATGACAGGCTAAAGAAATGCCATAAGTAAACAAGAAACGGACAATTGGATATTGATAATTAGTCCGATTGATCATAACAGGGAAAATCATGAGTAATTTACAGGTATTTCCTCCTAATTTTTATCCATCTCAGGGAAACTGAGGAAGTCATTGTTTGTAAATATTGTATATAAAAGCATTGAACTTTGTTTTTGTTTACAATTGGGGATTGTGTGAATTTGTTTTGATTTGGTTTGTTTTTATTCGATTTTATATCTAGAGATTGGCAATTTAGAATTCACAATTTCAAAATATTTGCCAATCTATAGGGCCGGGGGGTGTGTTGCATAAAGGGTCGTTAAACAATGTCGCCTGGGTTTAACCGGCCATATAGACGATTAATAGCCCTTAACTCACCTCCGTGCACGAATAAACATTACGCACGGTGCGCCCGCAATACCCCCAAATATGTACCCCAATGACCATTTAAGAGTCAGTCAGTGTCAAGGTCAACCAGTGAGAGTTCTGTGTCTGGAGGAAGAAGGTCAAGTCAAGTACGTGTTCAGCCGCAACATACAGGACCTCTAGATTTTCGCTGGACACCACGTACTACCGAGGGATATTATACACCTTGGAGCTCAGGGGCATTTATTCAGTAAGTGCCTCAATCATACTTAAGTAATACATTAATAGGATTACACAAATCCCAAATCCCCCCCCCCCCCCTAGTCTCTGGAATAGATTTCTTAAATTGGGATTCCACATACGACATTGTTGTAGCTTTCCCCATAGAGGGTGGCGGGCCTACTACGCAATAGCCCTACATGATGAACAGCCAATGGGTCACATCCATAATGGCTGTATCGAGCGTTAACTGACTTGTTGAAGAGGCAGTTGCCGTTTAAAGGGAATCCAGACTTGATCACAAATTGTTGAGTAGGAAAGGAGAAAAATGAATAATATAAAATGGAGAAAGTTTGAAAGAAATCGGACAAGCAATAAGAAAGTCATGGCTTCTCTAAATTGAAATCCAAGACTATATAATTGGCAACTGCATGGGAAAGTAAACTATGAGATGGGACAAGGACAAATTTCCATACTCCGGGCTAAAAATATATATATCTAATTAAATAGAGTAAAATTCGCGATGCCGAAAATTTCATCAAAATCTAATAACGAATAAAGAAGTTATCAAATTTTAAAATTTAGCAATATTTTAAAAATAATTTATGTGCACTTCATCATGAATATTCATGAGGTGGGCTGATGATGTCACATCCCCACTTTTCTTTTTTTTTAAATTTTATTACATGAAATCATAAACATGATAATTGTTTCATTTTTTTCATATATGTGTGAATAATGTGTCTCCTTTATGATGAAATAAGTTGCAACAATGAATATCGTATGCACTAAATCAGTTAACAATCCAGTTTTTTGTAGTTCTCGGTAGCAAAAAATTGAATAAACCAAATTTCATATGATGAAATACATTAGAACAAGTGGGGATATGACATCATCAATTTGCTCATTGAGTATTCATGAAGACTTGCCTAGAACTGTTTCACCGGCCGGAATAACATGAACTTCAATAATGCTAATCTTTAAAATGCCATAACTTTATTATTTCTTTTCCGATATTTTGATCAAATTTTCAGTATTTTTTTTGTCTCATTTTATTTATCTCTTTTAATCATGTCATTTTTCAGCCCGGAGCATCCCTTTAATTATCAGGGATTTGTGGTTTTCTCCTGAGTACCCATTCCCTTGGGGCAGCAATCTAAATATTACTCAGGTAGTATATTGTTTTGTAGAAAAGAAAAATATCATCTGAAGTTCAACTTTTGAAAAGAAATACATATTAGCCATTGTATGCATGTAAGAGTAATCCTTGCCTTACATCACGATTTCATCACATATAGGCCTATATGCGGCCAATTTGAAGTCTCCATGGGGTAGGGCCTAATAGTGATTGATTACCATTTACAACCTTGTTTAGAAGTCCATAACTTTCTTATTGTTTGTGTGATACGTTCAGACTTTCACCCTCTGATTTTTCTTTTTCCTCTCAAAACAATTTTTTATTTTGGTTGGATTCCCTTATAAAAGGTGAGGACCTTTTTGCTTAAAAACTTATAGAAGTCATCAAATTTTTGCATCAACCAACATTTTCATTATGAGTCGTTTTATCGCTTCAATATTTCTTTTAAAAATACATTTATAGCCGGTAACGTAACACCCCCCATCCCTCCACTCGTAGCTAGGTCAGAAGACCCGGGGTAGAATAACAAAATATGTAGGAAATGAGGCAGTGGAAGGAATTATTGCGAAGGAAACTCAATGGGCCAGTGGCGGATCTAGTTTTGCTATAGGGAAGGGGGGGGGTGACAAGTTGGTTAATCGATGAACTGCGTAGGCCAGCCCCCATATCCGCGCCGCGCCACCAAGCTGTAGGCCTGATCCGTTGGAGTTTGATCCCACACACCTTATTTATTCTTTTTTAGGGAGCCCAGCTAGGTGAAGGTTTAACCCTAGCTGCCCTGCCCCTTCCCAGATCCGCCATTTCCCGCCACTAAAATGTAGGTCAAAAGGGGCATAAATTTGGTCCTGCATTTTCCCCTTGACACGTTAGTCATTATTTGGTACCGCACCAATGCCCCCTAATGCACCATAGAGGTGGATAAATTAACCTCCGTTTAGTGACATTTTATTTATTAATTTATATTTTTCATTTAAAATTTGTCTCGTTATCGATCAGCTGAGCAGCTGAGACCAGCGTCGAGCTTGCTAGCGCTAGCGATCGACACCGCTCCCGCGCCGCGCCCCGGAGCGGGCGGTAACCCGATCATCATATCAGCGTCCGATGGGTCTATTTTTGAACGAGCGGCTAGATAGAGCCTGAGCCGCAAGCTGGTGCTGCTGACTTGTGCTGACCTTGGACTTTGTTGGAGCTGAACTGGATTTTCAAATTTGATAAAGTCACAATGATCCATCTCAGAAGTTCTTGTTTACGTCTTCATGTATTACTGCAGTCATCGAATGTTTTAAAACCTTGTTTTTCTCAACGCTATATTCGCACGATGACAACTGCAAATCGACTCGACTTGAGCGGTGTGATGCCACCTATCGCTACTCCTTTTGACCATGATGAGAATATTCGATACGATTTGTTGGAACAAAATCTTATTAAATGGAGTCACTTTCCATTCAGAGGTGAGTGTGGGTTAAAATTAGTCAGATGTTATGTTGATGTTGCATTGTGGGGGGGGTGTGGGCAGGGCGGGTGTCATCTGGCCCCTGTCATGCCACTGCAGAACCGGGGGGGGGGGGGGGGGGGGCTTCAGCCCCCCTCACTTTTTTCCAAAACCGTGTACAAAAACGTAAAATGACCATATGATTGTGATTTTTAGCATAGTCAGCCCCCCCCCCCACTTTGAAAACTGTTCCGCGGCCCCTGCCTGTTGCCAACTTACTATACTACATAGCCTAACTTAGTTACTTTCTTTACTAGTTTTGTGGCAAGTTCCCCAAACTTCCAGTTCCAAGTCTGTGCAGTCCCCCTTCTCTACGCACTTGCTTATCTGCACGATTCTAGAAAAAGAAGATACACAAAGAACACAGACTTTTCACATGCAATACATAGACAGAAATCGACTGATATTTGATAAAAAATTCGACTAAAAAATGGTGGAAAAATAATTAATTTTGGGCATTTTATGTGATGTGATAGCATCAAAATGCAGTCTTGAGCTGAGTTTCTCATCAAAATACTGAATCGTGTGCAAAGTGAATGGGTACGCAGACATTGTACAATTTTTTTTTCAATCTGAAAATGACTGCCCAAGGTTCTTTCCAAGAAAATCCTATATTTCTTTCAAATTTTTACGAGATATTTTGTTTTACTCATAATAATATAAGGAACATCATTATCTGAAAGATTTATTGAAATAAAAAGAAATCCATGTTAAAGCCTATCTCAGATTGTTAGGTGCGCAGACTTGGGGACCACCATCATACTTTAGGCTGCCTTAGTTTACATGTCTCAAAATATGAAATTGCAATTGATGAAAATTTGTGTAGGCCTAGATCTTGTAGTTGGGAGATCAGAATTTCAGATCAATTGTTTACAATGTGAGTTTGATGTAGCCTATAGGCCTACTATGTCTGATTGACTTTAGACGAGGGCTAGGCTTATAACCTCCGCTCTGCTATTAGTTCTGGAGCCCAGGTTAGGGCCTAACTAAGGTAGAGTGGACAGCAGGAAAGTGTTGCAATCCATGTAGACCTACATGTACATTGTAAACATATTAATTTTTTATCTGGATCTGGATGGTTGATGTACAAACGCTTGGTCTGGCTATCCCGTACATTTATTGCAACAGTGCATGAAATCGGACATGTGTACTTAATTTATTTGGATCTTTTTATGGGTAGAAACTAGAAAACTAGAATCTAATAAATAAAAGGCTATGAAAATCAGTGAATTCCGCAGAAGGCCTAAACTGAAACAAGTCCTGAACCAATATTTCTTGTTTGTTTCTTACAGGTTATGTGGTGCAGGGTTCTAATGGAGAATACATGTATCTTACCAAAGAGGAGAGAGTTGAAATGGTTCAACGAGTACGTAAAGCTGTTCCATCCAACAAACTCATTGTAGCTGGTTCAGGATGTGAATGTAAGGATCAGAGGGTTGCAAGTTTTCTGATTAAACCATGAATTCAGGTCATAGAAAACAAACAAAAAATGGCTCAGATAAGATAAATCTAAAGGTCAAGTCTACCCCAGGAAAATGACTTGAATAAATAGAGAAAAAATCAAACTAGCATAGTGCTGAAAATTTCATCAAAATTGAATGTAAAATAAGAAAGTTATGACATTTTAAAGTTTCGGTTATTTTCCACAAAACAGTAATATATGCACAACTGGGTAACTCAGTCGATGATGTCTATCACTCACTATTTCTTTTTTTTTATTGTTTGAATTATACAATATTTCATTTTTTATAGATTTGACAATAAGGACCAACTTGACTGAACCATATAGTATTAAATAATGCTAATGCCAAATGTTCAGGGAGGAATTAATCGTTGTATCACTTGACAATGAGGAGAAAATTAGAATATTTCATATTTCACATAATAAAATACAAAAGAAATAGTGAGTGGATGATGTCATAGTCTCCTCATTTGCATACCAGCCAGGATGTGCATGTAACTGTTTTGTGAAATTAAGCGAAACTTTGAAATGTCATAACTTTGATATTTTACATCCGATTTTGATGAAATTTTCAGTGTTATGCTTGTTGGATTTGTCTCTTTTTATTCAAATCAACTTTTTGTTGGGGTGGACTTGTCCTTTAAGGTTTATAACTTTTAATACAGTCAGTTTGATTGGGTTTGAAATTGAAAATCCAAAGGGATGTACTTTGATTTTGTCAGTTCAAATTCTAAAAGGAAACAGTCATATAACTAATAGAATCAGTGGCGGACCGTGACGTGACCGGAGGAGACAAAGCATTGGAGGGGCACTGTATTGTTTGTGAACAATGCTGTGCCCCTCCAATGCTTTGTCTCCTCCGGGTCATGGTCCACCACTGAATAGAATGATGAACCTGTGAATATGGTCCAAGAAATGTCTTTGACAAATTTGGATAAAATCCTCTTTTCTTTTTTTTTGGGGGGGGAGGGGGTTGAGGTAGAAATTACATGTACATGTACTTCTTGTTAATAGAAAGTTTTTGTCGCAAAATGTACATTGTATATGAAGAGCCAAGTCAATGTATTTGAAGATACCTTTGATCAGCTTTTCTTTCAATGAACAAAGCAGAAAATTACCTGTTTGTAAAATAAAAAGTGATTCTGAGTTTTTCCCATCCAAACCAAAGTTCATAACTCAAATGGGATAATCTTATTTGTGGTTTGATGTATTTCATCTTATCTTTCTTCTCCAGCAACCCGAGATACAATTGAGATGAGTCAGAGAATGTCTGATGCTGGTGCTGATGCTGTTCTCGTGGTAACGCCTTGTTTCTATAAGAGTGGAATGACTGCAGAGGCCCTTATACAACATTTCACGAAGGTAATCGTTGAATGAGTGGGATTCTTGAATAGTTAAATAAAAATTGATAAATTGTGAAAAGTTCAGCAAAGAATTAATTATTGCAACTCCATATATTTTTATCATGGATATTTATTTGTTAAACTATGATAGCACACATGGTTGTATTTTTACACCATTGTATATATCCTTCTCTTGGAGGCAAGTATACTATTCAGAGCCTCATAGAATATAACTAATTATACAAACAAGTATAAATAGATGAATAAATTAATTTTGAAAAAGAATGAAATAAGCGAATGAATGAATGAATAAATGAACGAACGAATGAATGAATGGATAAGTAAATGAATAGAAATAGATAGATAAATAGATATACAAATGAATTAATTAAGTAAGTAAATTCATAAATATTGGCCAGTGTATGGTTGTGGTATCAAGAATAGCTTCAGTATTGATGTTGTTTAAATGGGAATGGGATGGGTACATAGTTTGTTTGTTTCCAGTCTAAAGACCAGTTCATTCTGTTATTTAGGGAGGGGTGTAATCAGCGTTCTCGCCAGAAAAAAATTCACCCATGTCGGGGACTTGTGCTGCCATTCCCGGGGGGTGGGTGCGGGAGGGGGGTTCACCCCTCCCTCGCGGAGCGCGGAAGCGACGGCCTTTTCATGAAATAGAGACACCAAGGAAGCCCCATTGTGGCGTAGTTTTAAGCCCACACAAATGCACATAAATGTTAGGCCTGGGAGTAAACATCGATTGATCAAATGATTCGATTGGCATGCCGCCAATCACCAATCGATTAGCAAAATTTACACAAATCTAATGTTCGGCAGATCCCGATTATGACATTGGGAGAACTCGAATACCCAAGTAATAATAACAAAATGACAAGAAAACAATGATATGACACTTCATACAGGTTTAAAAATTATGGTACCGAGATAATTTTTCAAAAATAATCAATGATTGTATTACATTCACAGTTACACACCAACATGAAAGCGCTCCGAATTTTTTTTAATCCCACCCAACCTTGCCCTCGATACACAAAATGAGTTCATTGTCTGCATGCACAAAACAATAAGAAAACACACAACCAACCTCACTTGAGCTGATTGGACCTTCGGATAGCCAATGAAACTTTTGGGGAAACAAAGAAGAAGGCAGTGGTTCCCTTATCAGGAGAGGTCATGACTTCAGAAATAAATTGACCCCTCCCCCATCTGTGTGTGTGTGTGTGTGTGAGGGAGAGAAAGATAAGGGTGGGAGCCGGAGAATTCCTTTGTTTCAAAACAATGCAACCTTTTTTCTATCCCCCTCACACAATGAAAACTACATTCCAACATGCGCCCGTCTTCACCGGTACTTTCTCGACTAGTCTTCAAAAATAGACCCAGTTATACATGTAGGTTCAAATGATAAAAAATCGTAAATTTAAAAGGTATTTCAAATTAAATATTTTTCAAAATATTTTTTTGAAATACATGTGTAGAATCGTGGGCAGTGCCACAAGTGGGGGCGGGGACATGGTGTGGGCAAGGGATGAAATTGTTCAAGAAATGCTCCACCTGGGGTCAGTCTCAAAGAATAGTTCATGAATGAGTTGTTTACATCTTTCATGGACTTTGCACTGGCTGTTCAATCTGGGCTGATTCATTCATATGCAGGGGTGTGGCACTTGGAGGGATGCATGCATAATACCTACTTTCATTTATTCTAAACATGTGACTTTGATGGAGATTTCACCATAAAGTAGGTCAACTATTGTGACTTAAAAGACCTGATTCCCGACGAACAATCGAATCATTCGATTATTTTTTCAGGAAATAATTGAATGGTAAAAATGACAATCGTCCCAGGCCTAACATCCATGCACCATAGCGGTCACGCACAGTTCTCAAACTCCTTTGCTATTCGTTCATTGTGTGCAGAGAGGGCGGGATAAATGACAAACACAGTACAAGTACATGTTCCTTGTATGTACATACAATGCATTTATTCCAAGTTCAGTAAGCGCAGCTACCGGTAGGTCATAGAGCATAGCCGGTGTGATGTGCGGGGCAGACGGGGGAATAGGCAACGGAACGACCGTACCGTGCCGTCATATGCCCGCAATAGCAGCCGCGAGCTAGCTGGGCGCCTTGCCACTTTCCTAGCCGTAGTAGGCCTGTAAGTGGTCTTAAGTTGGTGGGACTTCGGCGCAACCCGATAAATGAAGTTGATATCACTAAGATGAGTTCATGGAGTGTATTATTTTTTTCTGAATATTTCCATTTAATTTTTCCACGCATGTCGCCACGCATGTCGCTGAAATTTTACGCATGGTTCCACTTGGTCTCCATTTCCGCACGCATGGTGTTTGCACCATGCGTGTTATACACTGGCGAGAACGCTGGATGTAATATAGTTATTTTTTTTTAGATATCCTTTTACAGCACTTATAATTGGGGGGGGGGGGGTGGGCGTGATGTGCAAATCCTGGTATTTTGCTGACTGAACGATATAGATACCGATTTGAGTATTTTTTTATTCATGATTTCTTTTTACTCTTGACAAAAAAATTGTTATTTCAAATTCAGTTGTGTATTTAAAACATGCTCCATTATGAAGTCATGACAATTGTAATACTGTATTCATTGATACAGAGATGATGATTCTTCTATTGGTAGATTAACAAACAGTTTTGAAGGGGAACATATATCATACTCTTCCTGTGGAACCACCTGTTATTAAGTGCATAATGTTGCATGTTACAACCAGCAAAAACAATATCACATGACACTACTTCAGATAATCAGATGACTGATTCTATTACAAATCTTCTGTATTACACTGCTGTTAGAGCAGCTACATGTAGCTTGTTCAGAGCTGAAATCACATGACTTTTATAGCCTATCCATGTATGTTAAACTCTACTGAGTTCTCTCAAGGGCCAAAGTAATAACAAATGACAGTCATTTCAAAAGGAAGTCCCTAGGAAAGGGCCAAAGTTTTGTTTACTTAATAAAGTGTAAATTTTGACAACAAACATCTAGGGTTAATGTTCATGTAAGTCTGCAATATATTACAAGTTTCCCTTTAGATATTTAGTATGTGTAGTATGTAAGTTGAATGTCTTTGTATGTATGTTATAGTGTGATGACAAATACAAGTTCTGATACTGAATGGATCCATGAAACCTTATGAAAATATTAGGTATATAAAGTGTCTATACTACTTCTATAGCTAGAATTATATATGCCAAAGCCAAAGCCAAATATATTTTCAACCACAAAATACAAATTACAAAAATACAAATTACAAAATACAAATTACAAAATATTATGAATGTTTGATTGTAACTGGTAACACCTTATTTGATTGTATTGAGCAGGTAGCAGATGCCAGCCCTGTACCAGTCATCCTGTATAGTGTACCTGCTAACACAGGAGTAGATCTTCCTGTTGAGGTAGTAGCTAAGATGTGCAGTCATCCCAATGTCATCGGTGTCAAGGACAGCGGAGGTGATGTAAGTTATCTCTGGAGATCTTTCGGGAAATCCCATAAAATGATCAACCTTTGTGTACCTCCGACCCCAATTTTTCTTCACTTCATGAATTGACCAAGTCATGATCATTTGAGAACGTTACAGACTGTAAAAAGAACAAGGAATTAGAGACAGAAAATTTCATGAAGGTCCCACACATAGGGGGTCGGACGTACATATTTTATGGAATTACCCTTTTGCGTTCAGGCTAATAGACATAGTGTTTTACAAATAATGCACAAATGAGAGAGTATTTTGTGGTGTTGTGTGCACTAGAGGACATTTCTCATCCATGGTACATGTAACAACAAGCATACGTGAAGGGCTTGTCAATTCTTTTTGTACAACATTGTTCAGTACCAAAGGTACCTGCATTGCCATTAACATCACAACTCAAATCTGTACATTATTTGTTTTATAAAGTGGTTCGAAAAGCTGACTATGTCACATAAAAATTGGTTCAAATGAAATAAAATCATTTATTTCCACAATGATATTAAAAAACACATAACAAATATGTACAAAATAAGATAAAACACACAATTAAAAAGGAAAATGAACCAAGTAATTCAATCATGATACTAAAAAAATGTACATTATTGTAGGGAGAGCCGAAAGAAGACCAAATAAGTCTTAGAATCAGGCAACCAACATAAAATTGACAGATAATGCAATCAAAATAGACATTTCTTAACAATATGAATAAATAAATGTGGCTTTCATTCAAAACTGTGTCAAAATAACAGTAAAGAAAATCAAAACGATAAGGATATCATATAACGTTACATATTAAAAAATCACAAAAAATAATATAAAGTTATGAAATAAACAATGCAAATAAAGTAAAGGATAATTTGATTTTAAGCTCTACTTTTATTTGTTCAATTGGTTATCAGGTACTTTTTAAAATTATGTTTGATGGACTGGAGTGATACCTAGTCTTTAATTTCCACAGTTTAGAGCCAGTGAATAAAAGAGTGGATTTAGCATGATGTTCAAACCTTTGGAAAATGAAAGTCATTGGCAGATCAAATTAAATTGAAATATATCAGAAATATGAGGAAGGGGGATGTAGATGATGTTTACATTTTTACATAAAAAAATCCAATTTGTAGATTAATGATATCATACACATTCAATAGTTTATGAAATAATAGCTTATGAAATAATTAGCAGAGTGAGAATAATAGGAAGAATTGGAAATCAGGCGAATCGCTCTTTTCTGCAATTTGAATATTCTGTCAGATAAATAAATTTGCACAACAAGCTCAAATAATGTTACAATATGAAATATTTTAGGTGGAAGAACATGACGTAAATGATACAATGCACCAACCACTCAAGATATTTTAACACAGACATCTTTGATATGATATTTCCATAACATGTGTTCATCAATACGGACACTTAGAAATTTGGAATGATTTGTGTATAGTAATTGAAATCCATTCATTTCTAGTCATTTATATCATAATTAATATTACTAAATACCATAAACTTTGTTTTCGACATATTTATAACTAATCGTACATTTTAACCAATTGCTTGAATTTCGCAGTTCATTGTTTAGGGTGTAGATTATAAAGGAGATATCATTATGATTAAAAAAAAAAAAGGCAAGTGTCATCTGCAAATTGTAGGAAGTTTTAAATTTTTGAAGAGCACTGGATATTGTTTATGTAAATCCGAAATAATAATGGACCTAATATGGATCCCTGTGGAATCTCACAAACAATATTTCATTACTGAATTAATTGAATCAACAGAGACAAATTGTTTATATTTGTTAGGTAGTTCACAATCCACTGATACGGCGTTCCCTGTATACCACAGAAGTTTTTGTTTTAAAATAAAATCTGTTACAAATCAGATCAATTTAAATCTCACAGACAAGAATTAGAAAAATGAGAGTGTAGAACCTGCCACTTCCCTGCAAAGCCAGGCTGTAAACTTCCCTTTATATGATATCATTTCTAGATGACAGATGTAGGATTGCAAACTAGAGATGACAATTTTCTTAGGTTTAAAGGGACTGCAAGTACCATGCACCCCTGCCTGGATCCGCCACTGCAACTACAGGCTTAAGGGTATCCTTAAGTGTGCGCACTTAAGAGTCATTACCTCCTACAACTTTTGAATATGAAACCACATGTATATAATTGCGAAATGGATTTTGTTGTAAGCGAAAGAGTTACGTTAAAAAGTGCATTCCAATATTCATGCACTCTGGTACATTTGACTCCAGACACTGTGATAAAGATGATAAATAGTATGTCCATTCATGTAGTTCAGTTACTATGTACATATACTTAACTGCGCTTTGATACTTGGTATCATATTATTACTCCGGCTGTAGCATTCAAGGAATAAATCCTACCATTCACCTCACCTGGTTAAGTGCAGCACAATGTAGATAAAGTTCTTGCCGAATGAATAGTTGCCATGGCTGGGATTTCAACCCATGACTCTGGAGACTAATCCACTGGGCAACAACGCTCCACATACTGATACTGAAGACAATAGTAATTAAGTTTAAATGTCTTGCCATTTGTTTCCTACTGTTACCAGTGATAGGATTGACATTTTTGTGAACAGAAAAAATACACAATGGTTGAGGCTATTCAGCCCCTAAAAATTACCCTTTAAAAATTACCAGTTGGGCTGATTGTTTTTTATGTCAATAATATTTTGAAATGAACATCAAATAGACATCAGAAAGAATAGGAAAAAAATAAAATTATAAAGAACAAAACCCAGTGTAATTCATGTGTGTTTATTATATTTTCCTCTGCTTTTGAAATAATTGTTTTTCTTTTTCTTCTTTTAAATGTGTTTATGATTTTGATATCTCACTCCTTATATTATTACTGCAATCATATATTTCATAAACATCTGTTTTTAATTTCCATACGTTGCAGGTTTCTAAAATTGGTTTGATGGTTCACAAAACAAAAGGAGAAGATTTCCAGGTTTTAGCTGGTTCAGGTGGATTTTTTATTCAAGCAATGACTGTAGGTATGTACTACCAATCCCTCTGGGTTTTATTCTAATAATTAAACCCAGGTTAAGGTTTAAATTCTTACTAAACAGAATTCTAGTTTACACTTCCGTGGAATGCTAGGTATCATCTTAATTTTTCAATATTGTGACAAAGGATAATGTACCAAATAATTCATGATTTCCTCTAATACCACTCATTCTTTCCTTCACATTTCATAATTATTTTGTGTGTGTGGTAGGGTGCACAGTATTTTGATGATTAAAATTATCTGAACATTTTGACTGAGTTAGCAACTGGCACTTAATAAAAGTAATGGTCTTTATAGTTAACCTTTATTAACTAAACCACTGCTAAGAAAATATATCACCATGTGGGTAAATCAACAGTTATTCTCAATGCGTCTGTATAGTCATGGATTACTTCTGCTATAATGCTATTTAGGCCCGGTTTGAAAGTCCATTTTTGATGCACGTGTACACGGCGTGTTTTTTGGTCGTGTACACGTTGTAAACACCGAGTGAGAGTGAGTTACAGAATGTTTCCTACATGTAGCCTACGTCACGGTTTTAAAGCTTACCTGAGAAGTTAGAAGTATCAATCCACAAAAATTGGTGCAATTAAAAAGTTTTATCAGCTTAGCAGCGCATTAAATTAATAAAGAATGCAAAAGTAAATTAGTGCAGGGCCCTAGTTAACGCCGACGTTCGTTGGATGCGCATTTTGCATACTGTACCGTACATGCATGCACAGATCGCTGCAGAATTAAGTGTAACTGAAGTTATCGATTGATTTTCATTATTTTATTGCCAATTTGAGGAGCGTGTGTTTGTAGGCTTGTAGCATATGTGTATGAGCGTATAACACGTAACTGGAGCAATGATCGCTGTCGCAATTGGTGATTCTCAAATTGGCTCTAAAAGTGACTGACGAACACTTTCGAGAGTCTCGTTACGTGTTATACGCTCATACACATGTGCTACAAGCCTACAAACACACGCTCCTCAAATTGGCAATATAATAATGAAAATCAATCGATAACTTCAGTTACACTCAATTCTGCAGCGATCTGTGCATGTATGTACGGTACAGTATGCAAAATGCGCATCCAACGAACGTCGGCGTTAACTAGGGCCCTGCACTGACCGGAGCATACCCATTTCGTGTGGTACAAAAACTTGAGTCTCCAGAATAAATGTGGATTAAATCGGCGATTTTGGAAGTAAACTCACTCTAGGTTAATTGAAATATATTGACATAATAGTGATTAAAACATGTGCAGTGTCTTAGAACTAAGAATTAATGTGAGGCTGTGAGCTTGTTCACTGACTTTACAGTCCCACGCAAGCTTTATGCAGATGCTACCGTGTACACGGTGATGGAATTTAGTACACGTGCACTGACTTGACCGTGCGTGTACACGTGTACACGTGTACCCGAAACGGGCCTAATGCTATTTCTACTAGTTTTGTATTAGAAACGGTACTTTCAGATTCTTTGAAACAAGTACACTGGTATTGGTTTTCACTTTACATTATTCTTCACATGTTACCTTAGAGGAAATTGAATGCTAGACAATGTTAATTCATTTCTTTAAACTGGATTTTAGACAAGGACTACTCTTTCTGATTCTCTGATTGTTTAGGTGCAGTAGGAGGAGTCTGTGCTGTCGCTAATGTCCTTGGTGAAGAAACATGTAATCTATACCAGCTTTTTAAAGATGGGAAGATGGAAGAAGCAGTAAAACTTCAACATCGCATCATTGCTCCAAATGCTTGTGTAAGTATGAGACAAAACAAGTATCCTAGAACCTTAATGTAAGAATATTATAGAAAGCCTGGCCCTGATTTTTCAAACATCTTTATCAATACCAAATGCGAGAAGTCGGTGACAAATTTTGTCTCTTGATGAAACCATTCAGTTTAGAGGATATCAGTATTCTCTGATAGTTTAAAGTTGAATTAAGAAGGGGGTGAGTTTCCATAAATATGGGTTCCACACACAATATATAGTATATATTAATTGTTCAAACAGATAGCATGTCACAAAAACCATCTGCCTTCTCGATATTTTGCTTAGAAAGTCTATGAAATTAGCCCCCTGTCAGAGCCCGAGAGACGAGTGTACAGAAAAATCACTCTGAGTGTGACGTCACCGGCGGGAATTTAGTGTAAGAGGTGCCTGGGTTTAATACAGAAATGCTATGCAGAGTCAAAGAAAGATATTTTTCAAAGCAACTCGAATCAAACAAATAAGAATCATATGTACAAATCTTTACTTTACCTGTATAAAGAATAGTTTGAATTATTATCATGAACTGTTAAATCATGATGTAAGATTGCAAACAGTGAGTTATTGAATGATATTGTCACTATTTCTCATTCATTTTATCACGATGTACCTTCGAGTGAGTAGCTGGAAAGTAGATCCGGCAGCTAGCTCAGCTCTGCCCGGCCGCCTACACACATTAAACACACAGCAAGCTTAGCGCGCGGCTTTCAACTTTGCTGTATTGCATTTACGTAAACAAACGGTACCGGTATAGTACTGCGGTGGCTTTACTTTTCTATTCGACATTTGTTGACGAAGTGAAAGAATGGCCGAAGATACGTTTATCGACTGGTGAGAAGACCTCGATCAAATTTCATATTATTCGCCTTGAAATTATTCCTTTAGGGTCTATGGTATCATTGTGAGGGAATTTACATATTTTGAATAATAGTACGACCATAAATATATTTTTAATCATTTCCTCTTTGCAATTTCTCCGGCTCGAAGATACAACTTCAACTGCAGTTTATGACTTGTTTCGCCATACGGACACAGTCCCGAACGAAAACAATGCATTAAATCGTCTAAAATCGCTACAAAGAAAAAGAGTTAACAATGTAGGGACATATTATTGACTATATGACTTTCAATAATTATTACTTCCTTTTAATATCGTTCACATGAAATCAATAGCGATAAAATGAAGTTTTGACACAAAAGTAAATATGCAGGCGTACGTGCATAGTACACAAAATGGCATTGCCTTGTTTACTACATACCCGCCGGTGACGTCACAGTCAGATAACCCCCGTCTCGGTAGGCATTGCAGGAGCGAACTCAGGGAAAATGGGTAGGGATTATCGTTCAAATTCACTATTTTGAAAAAAAAAATTGGGGGGTCGAATCACCTCTTAGTGTTTTGGGGGTTGTAAGGTTGCTATTAATGTAAATATCTCAATATTTGGAATCGTCTTCTTAATTCAACTTTAAAGGAAGCATTCAAGGCTCTTCCTATTCTCTTCTAGGAATAGACTGTTTTTCCTGTTTCTCTTCTTTCAGAAGGCCTGTTCAAGAAACTAAACATGTCAAACAAATTCATATATCTCATAGGTTGGAAATAGGTTTGAAACTTGAAAGTTAGTTTTTAATTTGGAGTTGTATTTAATTGCAAATATTTAGAACAGGTCCTAGATGTGCTTGATATATATCAAAGATGATATTTAAAATTAAAGATGTGATTTTTAATTTTTTTTTTTTTTTGGGGGGGGGGAATTGTCACTGATACCTGCCCTGAATATGCCAGCTTGAGGCATTAATCAATGAGTTACCATTCACTTCGTATTAGCTTTTTACTTTATCCTTTGGTGGGCAATAGTATTTATGAATTCTTGTTATCTGATTGGCAGTTTGTTTTAGAGTTGAATCTGTAGTAACCTCATTTGATTTTTGTGTTCCTCAGTAAAGATTTTATAAGTGTACATACATTTTAAATACATTGCGTATCAAAAAAAAGTTTACACTTTGAAAAAATGCTGTAAAATTATACATTTGTAATATCCTGAAGATTGTTCCACATTTGAACATTGGTACAGGTCCATTAAAGCAAATGACGATATAACTGTCGAAAAATATTTCTGCTTGAGTGAGCACCACTTACTTTTGAAAAGTTAGTGGAAAATGATTGTGCAGAAATTTTAAATAGTTATGCGAATAAAAGTAGCCCTTAATCATGAAGAACACATGGAATTTAGCTAGTAAAATTGATTTGAAGATATCTTCTACATTGTTTGACTTGTTTCCTTGCCCAAAACACTTCGAAGAGTGCATTTTGCCCCACCCCACTCCCCCACACACCGAGGCCATTGTGACGATATTTACTTTACACTGAGCTGTGATTTACATGGAATGGCTTAAGCTTGATTTTCATTTTGTTAATCATTGCTCAGCTTGGGAAAAGTGTGGAGAAACAAGTATTAAATGAAATTTAAACCAACTTTCAATGATAAAAACTTAAGTGAAAAAATGCTGGAGATGTCTGATATAAACTTTTGTTCAGATTCAGTTATGTTCTCAGATCCAGCTGGCACAAATAGGGTAAAGGTTGTGCTTATTGAGTGTTGAAATTTCAATTTGGGGGGCAAAGTTGTCACAAAATGCTTGAATGTATCCGTTTTATTCCATTTGACTAAAAGTGCAAGGGAAATGTATGATAAATCTTTTGTAGGGTCAGTTTGATTTCCTCCTTTCGACTTGACAACGAGCATTTCTGCGCAAACAGATTTCTGCGAGCTTTACAGAAATGGACAGTGCTCAGTGTAACATTCTGACAAAACTTTTACTTTCATTGGATAGATGAGACCCAAACCCAAGATTATATGTGAAAAAATTACCCACGTGTTGTGTATTTTTTAATTTCCAGGACTTTTTCAAAGTGTAAACTTTTTTTCGATACGCACTGTATTGCGTGAACAAGTAGGGTGTAAGAATACAAACACCATATTGGAATGGTATTCTGAATATGAAATTGATCTTGACCATTTCTCTCTCATTCCATGTGTATTACAGGTCACTAGGAAGTTTGGTATCCCCGGCTTAAAGACTGCCATGGATTGGTTTGGATTCTATGGGGGTCCTACACGCTCCCCTTTAGTACCCCTATCACAGGCACAGGTGGATTCTATGAGGAAAGACTTTGTGGAGAATGGATTCATTCCAAAAGAATGACCGCCTTAATAGATCTTGAGGTGATCAGATTGTGAGATCTTTTGTAATTGGACTTTTGACAATGCTCCATGGAAATGATGTTTCACCATTAAACTACAATAAACTAAAACAGCTGAGGTGATCTACATACTCATGAGCTGTCTAATGAGCCTTTTGTATCTCCTTGGTTTGGGTAAATATATGAATATTCATCGCTGTGTACCGTGGTAGAACATTACAACAATTGACCAATCAAAATGATCGGCTCTCCTCATTGGTAATATGTGTGAATTGAGATGGCTCCTGATTGGCCTCTACTATATTGTTAAGGAATAGGAAACAAGATGCAAAAGGTCACCTCACATCACATGGTAGATTTTTAGTCTGCGTTGCAAACCCTTCATTCAAGGAATTTGGTCTGAATATGCAGCCTAAGGGTCCTGCCAATGACTTGTGTACTGAAGATTCCTTAAGTTTTATTTGTGCTAGTCTTGTGTGAAGATCCGCTTGTTAATATTGTTTCAGTCGTGGTCTGTGCCTTCAGACTCGTAGATCACTGCTTAACGAGTGTAGTCTCCTGTATCAGACCCTATTACTGAAGGCTATGGCCAGAATTCACAAATGGGGTTTTGAAAACCATTGGTTGAACCCATGGTTTATGCAAATTTTATGTATAAATTACACATATTTACCACATAAACAATTGTCCAATGCTGATGTGCGCTTTTGTCAAAGTTTGCCAAATTGATGCCTGTTACCATGGTCAAGCACACTATTTTATTCATGATTCCACTGTTTTGAATTAACGAGTCCATTGTTAAAGCAGTGGACTCATGAATAAAATAGTGCATTAACCATGGCAATAGGCGTCAATTCGGTGCAATTTTATTCCGAACTATAATTTGTAATGATAGAATAGTGGCATGAATACTGAAATAAAATCAGAATATTGCGAGCCGTCATTGGAGGAATAAAAGGACATTCAATTCTATTAAATCATAACATCATAAAAATCATGCTATGATTTGAAGATATCGCCTGGACTTGACTACTAAAATGTTTTTATAAATGTATGTAATGTTTACCCGTCCTATGTTGATGATCAGTTTGTCACATTATTCAGCCAAATATTATATATCAGTATTATGTATGATTAATTGTCTTGATTATAGATTCTTATTTTGAATAATGTGACAATTGTGATCAAGTTGGGGCTCCCTTGAGGGGATGCAACCAATGAAAGAAGGTTGCATGATTTCACCCCCCCCCCCTACCCCCCCCCCTTCTGGACATCAGGAAAAATATCATGAAACGGCCATGAGACATTGACCCGTATTCTGCACTCTGGTTGAAATCAAACCCTGGTTTAAAGTTGTGGTGTAACTATGGAGAGCCAATTGGAGCGCAAATCCCTTACAGTACACATTCAGTTTATTAACTCGTATTGCAACCATAATGTACGTAATCATCTGGGATTGATAACTGAAGTATTTTTCTTTGTTATGAAAGCAAAATAAAACAAAAAATTAAAAATAAGAACTATACAATATAAACAGAATTGTTGAATTTTTGCTCCCCATAATTTTAGCACAGAGTTAGACTGTGGTCTAAGTTAAACCTGACTTCAGAATACGGGCCATTTTTGTTTGTCTAAATATTAGTATGTATTTCATCTATGTTCTTACACTGCCAGTGAGAACCAGATGGGGAGTATTTTTTCATATTGTGTACAAAATTGAATTATGAATTGTGTTTATTGTATCACTGCAGACTTCCAATGTTCAGTTTAACAGCAATAAAAAAAAATCATCCTCTTGTACATCATTTAGAAATCATGTTTGGAAATTCTATTACCCAAAGCTCTTGTATCTTGGAAGGAATGGCTGTATATCCTCATGGCTAGACTGCAATGATAATCATAATATGTAGGTTACTTTGCCAAAGTTGGTTCTTTTTGGGGGCCGCCAAAAAAAATCACTTTTATTTGGGAGAAACTTGACTGGGGAAAAGTCTATAAGACATGTTTGCATAATAAAAAAAGTTGTGGAAGGTGGACCTACACTTTACTTCATTGTTTCTTCTTTCCTTTTGTCAATGAAGTCAAGGGGTATATAATTATGTATTTTCTTGTTAAATATTCATTTTCTTGGGTGTTGGAGATGATTATGAGTTTTTTTTCATTATGTGTATATTCTGACATCTTTTCAGTTTAGGTATGTTTAATTCAGGGGAGGGATATGATAAATCAGATTAACAGCAAGGGGATGGAAAGTGACTATTTGACCCCCAGACTAATGAATTCTATTATTTCCATAATGTTTTTAACAGGGCCTATATTTTACCATTAATGATGGGTTAATAGACGAGTCTCATGGAATGTCTTCTGGAATTATCAAGGTTTTTGTGTAACATGCTTTTAAATATCTAGTTTTTAGGGCCTATCACTTGCCATACGTTTCATACAACTTCCATTTAATCAATAAATTATTCTTTCCAAGGGCACGCAGCTTTTATTACAACACCTTTAGCTACCATATCCAATGCTCATTTACTTCACCTGGGTTGAGTGCAGCACTATATATGGATAAACCATACCTGTCGAATCAGTGAAACAAGTCTGGTGACATAATAGTGGACATTAATTTGTACACAGTACATTTTCTTTGATAATTGTGTTCATACAATGGTCTTCTTTGGAGAAGTAAAATTAATGAAAATATTTACATTTGAATAAGAATATATGTATATTATATATAAATATGATATGTTTTATATGTTTGGATATAGAAAGATGATACTTTATAGTTATGTGAGGTTTCTTCCAACATTTAAAAATTACATTGTCATTTCTCAGTCAGTACAATCCTGTTGAAATGTAATATTTTGATTTTTATATAAAAATAACAAATAAGCCTTAAATTCAAAGCTTAGTCAGAGATTTCTGTTTTAGTGAAAGAGCTGTGTTATTCTTCTCCCTCCCCCTCGTCCGTCTTCCTCCTTGTCCTTTTTCTTCTTCTTACTCCTTGACCTTTTTTTCTTCTTCTTCCTCTTCACCTCTCTCTTCTTTCCTCCTCTTCCTCTTCATCTCTCTCCCCATCTTCTTCCTCTTCATATCTCTCTTCATCTCTCTCTTCTTCCTCTTCATCTCTCTCTTCTCCTCCTCCCCCCTCTCCCCCCCCCTTACACGGTCAAGCCACACGGAGTATAGTAACTAAAACCCTCAGAGTGTTCAAAACTATACTGAATAAGGAACTGGGCCCATCGGGAAAGTTTGTGGGACAATAATTTCAGTAATTTTGCCAGTAATATCTCCCAAATTGTTGAGAGGTTAAAAAAAACGAGAACCATGGACATGACTCTCTTTTGATGGCTTTCTTTCTCATGTAATTTTTTTTCTTTTTCCCCGGCCCCTCTTTATTTTTAAACTAAAGTTGAGAATCATAGGGCGACCGCCCCGCCGGTCGTCCCCGGGGCGCCCCTCCACAGAGATACGCTCACATTTTCAAGCGTTATAATGCGCGATGTTAATTTGCGCTTGTTAGGATGCGCGGGCTCTGTCATGTCATATAATTATAATAAAAGACAAAATATCAAAACATCAAACTGACTGATGCCTATTCACGATACAGAAAATTGAGTTTTCTAAATTCATCCTGATCTTGTTTTCATGTGGCAATAATGAGGATTAAACCATGTATTTTGCAACACCTCCATCTGGACAGAACCTACAGCATGTTGACAGGGAAAAATGTCCGCACACTGATGGAATATTTCGATCTGATTGACGTTCATGAAGAAGGATCTATAAATGGTAGGAATGTGGGTCCTTCATAAGACTTTACGCTCACAAAGCTAACCATGACATGCAATATTGGCAAATGAATTTTTTTTAAACAATATGTGAAATGGTGCCTACAAATTTCTTCAAATTGTTGTCTCATCTGCATGATGTGTCCGGACAGGTTGTGTGTCCGGACGATCATTTAAAAAAAAATATAGAATTTAGCTGAATGCGGGGGGGGGGTCATGGGCTCAAGCCAAGGAAGGGGTGAGCCTCAGCCCAGGAAAGGAAGTGTCATTAATGTCGGATATGCTTCATAAAAGAATCTAGAGTAACACACAGTTTTTATGAACTAAAAATTAATTGATCTAGCCTAGATCTAGATCCAAAAATTCCGAGGTGGCAAAAATGGCGTAGGCCTACATGTAAATCTTTGCGCCATTCGAAGAAATAAAATTTTGAATTTGAATGATACAAATTTTTAATTTTGGTCAGAATATTAATTTTCAACCCTTTTCCTTTCCTTGTCTCCCCCTCCCCCCTGGTCGTGAAACTATTCGGGAATCTATGCCACCCCCCCCCCCCGACTGTACGCCAGCAGCGCATTTATTGCTTTAATATTTATTCTTGTGATTACAGACATCCAGTTTTGTTTGGTTCTTGGAGCCATGACAGATTTGAAAAGGAATCAGATCTATAGTGTCTTTGATATGCTTGATATTGATGGCTCTGGAAAAATTGATTTTGACGAATTTTACCTTCTGACTTGCATTCTCATCTCTTTAAAGGTAACATAATCTTTAAAATTTTTCTGAAATCTGGAAATACATTATTGTACTTTGTAGCAGAGTAAACAAATTACAAAACTGGATAATTCATTACTTCATCGAATAATTTTGAATTGTGAGGATTTATATATACATGAAAAATTGTGAGAATATTGAATTTTAAGGAATTGTCATAAAAAAACTCGCATGTTTAGCTTCCTTAATCTGTTAATCGAAAAGTTCATGTTCACGGTGACCTATTGCAGTTTTTCAAATAAGACCAATGTCTTTCTAGTCAGACTTTCCCTCGCTATTTTGATATGTTGTATATACTTTGACTAAAAAAATTATAATTTTTTTTCTTCTTTCACTGTTTGTCAATTTTTTTTTAACAGGACAAAGATGAGAAACAGTTTATTTACCGTCATTCCCGAACCGTCTTCGAACTCCTAGACGAGGACGGATCACAAAGCATTTCAGCTCAAGAGTTCTCTGCCTTTGGGTTCCTCTTTAATTTCTATGGTGATGCCGTCAAACAGATCTTCACCGACTTTGACATATCTGGCGATCAGGTTCATATCATATTTTGACGATTTCTAGCTTTACATACTAGTAAACAATAAAACAAATCATTGCTTACCTGGGGCCCGTTGCATAAAACTTTTTACCTGAAAAAACTCAGGTTGTTTTTACCAGAGTTTTCTCAGGTAAAGATTTTTATGCAACAGACCCCAGATGATGATTCGTTTTGGGTGTTTCTGGAATGGGGGGGGGGGTGGAGGGCTGGGCTATCAGAAGGCTTTTATGGTCTTCGTGTACTTTTTAAAGTAGCCTGGGGGGTCGGGTGTCCGGACACTTTTTATTTTTGAAGCCTTCTTTTTTGTCATTGGATTACACTAAAAATATGAACTCAATAGTTGTAATCATCTTCTATTTTGTTCTCTATAATATTTCCGAACGTTTTGGACTAAAAATTGATGAAACTTTGCCTGTATATTTTTCCAAATGACTTTCTAAAATTGATCGTCCGGACACACAACAACTGGGTATATAGGTAATATCGATTTTTTTTTTCATCTGCAGTAGTAAATTCATGATGATTATTGTAGATAATAAAGGGCAATAATTACTAAATGATTTATCTCCGCTTATTAATTCTCCCCCCTTCCTCCATTTTCATTTTCATAGTACTTTTTTGTATCTGTTACTTTTTTGTTTTGGATGTTGCCGTACTTTTCTCCTTCCTTTTGTCCATTTTGTCCATTTTCATTTTCATAGTACTTTTTTTGTATCTGTTACTTTTTTTGTTTTGGATGTTGCCGTACTTTTCTCCTTCCTTTTGTCCCCATTTTGCTCTTGTAGTTATTGTAAGCATCATCTTACATTGTATGCCCCTTATAGGCTTAATACCGCTCATAAAATTTGGAAATATAGGTAGGGGCCTATGTGTCACATGAAATTATTTTGGGCGGCAATATTCCTATGAAATTCAAATTGGTAATATAATTGAAAGGCCGTTGCACTATGGAAACTTCGCCATCCAGTAGTAACTACCATGGCAACAATGCTAAACGTCCAATCATAATCCGAAAATCGACAGTTCCACGGAACTTTCAACGGTTGCCAGAACTCATAAAATGACAATATATTATGGTTTTCTTGTTTTTTTTCATCGACTGTATAGTTTTATTTGCTCATTTTTTTTACCAGGAACTCGACTACAAAGAATTTAAGATGTTTGCTATGGCTTGCATTGATCGACAGAACGAGATTGATCGTCAAAAACGGGAAGAGCAGGAACGTCAAAAAAGGAGACGAGAAGCAAAGGCTTTAAAACGTCTGGCTCTAGGGGGCGGAACCTGGGCGTATATCCGAACATCTTGTACATGTAATATCTTGTGACTCGACCAAGTTCATGAGCAAGTTATTTAAAGAAAGGAGACGCAAACATTGAATAGACCAAATGAGAGCTCCAATGTTATTACAGAGGGAAACCAAAGATTGGAAGAAGAATGTATAATGAACGGTTAAGTCCACCCCAGAAAGAAAAGTTTAAATAATCAATAATAAAGCAAATGAAAATTTTATCAAAATTGGATACAAAATAAGAAAGTTATGACATTTTAAAGTTTTGCTTGTTTTTCAATAAACAGGTATGTGCACAACTATGCAATGAGTGTCAATGACGTAACTAACTTTTGTTTTTTTCAATATACACGATATTTCAATTTTTACGGATTTGACAATAAGGACCATCTTGATTGAACCACTGATTGTTCAAACAATGGATATTTCACATGTTCTGGGGGTATAATTTTTGTTTCACATGACAATCAGGAGAAAATTAAAATGTTTCATATATTAAATAATAATCAGTAAAGAAACAGTCAGTTAATATCATTGACGATCTCACTTGCATATCACTGAGTTGTGCATTTAACAACTTTTTTTTAAAAGCAAGCGAAACTTTGCAATGTCATAATTTGTATATTTTTCATCCAATATTGATGAAATTTTCAGTGTTCAGCTTGATTGATTTTTTTCAAGTAATCATTTTTGGTTGGGGTGGACTTTCCCTTTAAAATCTTTGTATAATTTCCATGCATAAATTATGATTCAAATTAATAACAACGAAATCGGGATAGGCGTATAATCCGTCTTCCACAAAATTTAATGACAAACATGACCATGATGACCGATTGAACTCTAAATCTTCCCCTGCCCCTTCTTGTATAACTAGTATTTTGAGTATCCCGTCCCTACTCAGGTGGGCTGTAACCAGGAAAAACATTGTGGCCTAGGGGGAGGCGGTGCCCCGCTACCCTTTGGAATTTAGAATTTTGTACAGTGGTCTGTAAAGGAAATGATTCTTTTGCCCAACCATGCATGTGATAAAAAATCACAAGGAATCGTCTAGCATGAGTAGAAAGATTCTGTTTTTAATAATGAATGTGAATGAAATGCGAGAATACCTTAAGTTCTACACATTTTCGAAATGTAATTAAATTAAATTTCAATTAAGATGGGGCACTGAAGTGACAATGGCAACATACTGAGAGAAGGTTTATAATGATAGACAGAAAATGATAAACCGATCAAACTAGTGAAATTGTATAGGAACGATTGTTTCATCGGATATTTTTTATGTGGGTGGGTGCAAAAATGTAGTTTGTCATCTTTTTTATCGAACGAGGCGGCGTCATGGTACTTTTCATATCCATTATAAGCCTACAATAGATAACACAGTTTAAAATATTAATCATTGAACAAATACATTAAAACATTGCCTAGACTTCTTTAGGTGGTTGCACATGGAGACTGTTAAGGCATTTATATTGAAAAAATACAAAAATATGTCCTATTAATAAGGCCCAAGCGTAAATGATATAAACACAGTAATGATTATGGGAATGGATGAATGGATATATGGATGAATGGATGGATGATGATGATGATGATAAAGATGAAGATGATGATGAAGATGATGATGATAATGATGATGGTGGTGATGATGATGATGATGATAATGATGATGATGATGATTATGATAATGATGATGATGATGATAATGATGATGATGATGATGATGATGATGATGATGAAGATGATGATGATGACGATGATGATAATGATCGTGGTGGTGATGATGATGACGATGATGATGATAATGATGATAATGATAATGATGATAATGATGATAATGATGATGGTGGTGATGATGATGATCATGATGATAATGATGATCATGATGGTCATGATGATGATGATGGTGATAATGATCATGATAATGATGATCACTGATGATGATGATCATGATCATCATCGTGATCATGATGATGATGGTCGTGGTGATGATGATATTGATCATGATGATGATGATGATGATGGCGATGATGGTGATGATGATGGTAAAAATGGCAATGAAATTCTGCTTCTGATGGAAAAGCCAAATGAGCATGCAAATAATTATGATGGTGATGGCGGTGATAATATTTTGTTAATGATGACGATACTGATGTTCTCGAACTTATGATCTCGATAGTGATGATGACGAGAAACATAATAGAAATAAAGATTATCACGATGAGGTGACGTTGAATCGACAATTAATAGTGACAACATCAGAGTACTAGTAAAATACAAATTGGTCATGCCACTATTTTCTGCTTATTCCTAAGAAGCTTAAGAATCGAAAATTATAATCTAAGATTTATTCATTTTCCGTTCACAAAGCACAACAAAATCAAACAATACATAGTCAAATTTAAAGTACAACATCAATCGAAATAAGGTATAAACAATCAGAACTAATGCAAACTAAAGTAACTTTGACTATAATAACTATATAAAACAGAACGGAGGGGCTTGCCAAGAAAAGCGAAGCTTGTATGGGAGGCAAGACTTAGTTTCAATACGTATATTACAAAACTATAGTATAAAGGAGAGACGGAATACAGTTTAAAAGGAGGCTATACAAAATATCGAAGGTAACAACGAAAGAGTGAACCAAATTAGAATAAATTATAATAACAATAATAAACAAAATAACAACATGGTTACAATAATTGTGATTATGAGGGAGGAACAGAGAGGCAAATGTAGGGAGAGAGGGGGGTGCAGGTACAATTATTGGAGGTGCAAAGAGGAGCATGGCAGGTGCGGAAACAGGTCGGCAGGCAAGTTGTAAGCTGGGAGGTAAAAAAATATATATATATATTATTATTTTAATGATGATGATGACGACGACAATGATGATTATGATGTTGATAATGGTGACGATAATGGCGGTGATGATGCTGGCTTGGGGATGATATCATACCGAAGCTGATCTGATGATGATCGAAATGTAAAATATCGACACGCCCTCACCGGCCACCAACAGTAAACGTCAACAAACAGTGACACGATCAGTGGAAAAGTCTTGGTGAAAACACTACTTTTTATGTCCAAGTTGATCCAGTTTTCAGATTGTAGAGTTACAAGGAGAACTTCTAAGAGGTTGAATATTAATATGATCCATTTCCTATTTATCAGAGAAACCGCAGCTTTATAGGTGAAGGAGATTCGTTTCTTGTAAGGACGTTCACGTAATCCTGCGGTTTGGTAAGATCGCCTTCCCCGATAGGGCCCCGCCTTCCTTTTGCCGTCTTTACGTACGTAGAATGAACGTAAATGATGACTTGTTCGTTCGTGAGCTCACTGACGTGACACTGCACATCACTGCCACAGCCTGTGTGACACTCGTGGCATTAGATTGGAAGTAGATATGTGTGCGACATACTTGTGAGGATTGATTAGGAAAATTTGACAAGGACATTGATTTTGATTTTGTAATTATTTGAAGTAAGAAGACTAACTGAATTTCGTCAATGACAATGCCAATTTCAGCTTCTCCATTATAAAAATAAATATTGGCATTATTCGATTCAATTGTGATTTTGTGATCATCGTTGTCTTCGACTTGGCCGGACGTGGGTGTGGATGTTGGATCATTTATTAGACGTTGAGCGGCAGAATAGAGAATTCGATCAAGGATACTGAAAAAAAGAAGAAGACTGCATAGATCTACTTGGTTTGTCACAACAATTAACAGACTGATACGTATTACCGCTAATGATTTACTAAACAATATTGTTTACAAAAGGATTTAACAAAATGGCTTTTCATTTCAGGACGTTTCAATATTTTGCTATAGATCTAGTGTTTATTATTATGATTAGCAATTCTATAGTCTGTTGTCTTGGTGAAATTTCATCATTGAATGCGTTGGTTAGAGGGAATGGTGTAATCGTAGGGGAGGGAGGAGGGATTGAAATCATACAGGGTACACCTGGAACTGTGATACTCGTTGGAAGCCATTTCGATGACCATACCATGGTTTGGTTAACTAGAGAAGAAGCTGTCCGGGGAACGGTCTGTGATGAATCTTTCCAGCGAGAAGACACTGTTCCTGTTGATGAAGTGAGTGGTGGTAGCAATACTACTGGTGATACAAGCTTGTTGCATACAGGAAGCATAGATATTACATTGGATGGAGTGGATACTGTTTACTACATATGCCTTCAGCAGTCTGATGGGAAATGGTTACATCAAGGTACGGATCAGTGGTTGACGATTCTAACGACAGCTGCCCCGAAGCGATTGCTACCACTATGGCTCCAGATCATTTTCATTGTGATCCTGCTCACTTTATCTGGGTTGTTCAGTGGTCTGAACCTTGGTCTGATGGCACTTGATCCTGTGGAACTTCAGATTCTACAGAATGCTGGATCCAGAAAAGAGAAGAAGTATGCAAAGCTTATCACTCCAATCCGGAAGATGGGCAACTATCTCTTATGTTCGTTGCTTCTGGGTAATGTCCTTGTCAACACCACTCTAACTGTTCTGCTTGATGATCTTTCATCAGGGATCTGGGCAGTCCTGGGTGCAACAGCAGGCATTGTTATATTTGGTGAGATTATTCCTCAAGCGATATGTTCCCGACATGGCTTAGCTGTTGGCGCAAATACCATCTACCTAACTCGCTTCTTCATGGTATTAACTTTCATCGTTTCATATCCGATCAGTAAAATCCTAGACCTGATCTTGGGAAAGGAGATTGGTGCTGTATATGATCGAGTTCGCTTATTAGAACTGCTGCGAGTGACAGACGAATACAATGATCTTGCAAAAGAAGAGGTGAACATCATTTCCGGCGCTTTAGAGCTCAGAAAGAAATGTGTGAAGGATGTGATGACTCCACTTGATGACTGCTTTATGCTGGATGAAGAAGCCATATTGGACTTCAATACTGTGACAGCCATCATGCATAAAGGCTTCACTAGGATACCTGTCTATAGTGGAACGAGGGATAACATCATTGCCATTCTGTTTGTCAAAGACCTAGCCTTTGTAGATCCTGATGACTGCACACCTCTCAAAACTGTGATTAAGTTCTACCAGCATCCCATAAACTTTGTTTTTGAAGACACAACTCTAGATCTCATGCTCCAAGAATTTAAGAAAGGTTGGTATAGAATGATTAAGATTTTTTAGGCAACTTACCCAAGTCTTTGCTCTAAAATCTTTTAGCAGGAATCTCGCTATGAAGGCTCTAGATGCGTCATTTCAGAGCTGAAATCCCACATCCCCCATTGTTTCAATGGGAAGAATGGTAATGAGAGCATGTGGGATTCCTGTGTGAAAGAAGTGGCCCTAAGTTTTGGTAAGGTGTCTTGAAAAGGGGACCATTGTCAGATATCATCAACCATGCATGCCATGGTATTGTCAACAGTAGGAATTTGCTTGACTTGATCTGTTAGAAACAGAAATGTCAAATGATATCAAATGAGATACATGTACTGTACATTTTAACCTCATTTGCAGTTCACTTCTTGCTCAAGATGTAGCTAAATTCTTTTTTTTTGTTTGAAGACAGGGAATCCTCAGTAATCCTTTTTTATGTTCAGGGGAATAGTATTGAAACCAGAATGGTAAAAGTTTGAAAAAAATCTGAGTGACCAGGAAATGAATATTAAGATAGATACTTAATCTTTCATTTTTAGAGCTACATGTACGCTCGGCTCCTTTTAAACTCTGTTATTTTTAGGGCATTTACTCAATCAATTGTGATTATTTTATTCTTATATGCTGAAGCAGACATTTTCTATTTTGAAGAAAGATAAATGTTTTAAATGGGATCACTAGAAAATCAAATTGGCAATTTGAAGAGTGCATGTCCATATGTAGGCCTACATGTAGACTGACTAACAGATGGTCCAACAGACCAGTAGTTGACCAGTTTTACCTTTTGATAGTCCAACCTCAAATTTCATTATCAAATTAATATTATCCCATTCAAAATATTTGAAATGCAATATGATGGTTTACTGGTCATGTCTGGTTAGCAAAGTTGGCCAGACTATGAAAAATTCACTGACTGGGTAGATATTTTACTTGTCTTTGACCATCTGACCAGTGTCGATATTGAGCACTTGGTATTAAAAGACTTAATACAGACATTGGATGTTGCATTGTACATACATGTAGTTTGGAATTAGTTGTATTGGAAACTGTACTGGATCCCAAAGCAAATAGTGCTAATACAGTTATGAATCTATTAATAATTGTCATGATGTAATGCTTGATGAATTATAGAATATAATTGTAGTGATGAATGTACAAAGCAGGGAGGGTCCTGAGGGATATGATTTGTAATCTTATTTTATTTCTACTGTATGTACAATAACATACTTGTGTATGTCTTACTGTTCATTACATGTAGGCTTTTGACTTTGTGAGATCACTATGAAGTTTCCAGAGCTTTGATTTCTGAGCCAAGAAACCATAATGTTCTCTTCCTTATAAGATTAGAGTGGGAACAAAGAGATTTCAAAATGGCTGTCTGTGAAGCAAATGACATGTCACAGATGATGTGATCTTGTGTCAGTTGACGTCACTAGGCAGTTGACAAGTCAAGAAAAAGGGAAACCTGTGTAGGCCAGGGAGACATGGAACCTGGTCTAATAATAGACAGACCTCCCTGTTTGATTTTTAAAACATTTGTTTTATTGCCATGGTTTCTGATTAATTTATTGTTGCAGGCTTGACTATATTTTTATGAAATGATATTTGAAATGTACATTAAATGAACCTGAACCTCAATGTTATTGTGAGGAAAATCAATGGTTCTGAGGTTTTATTTTGATATCAAGGCTTTGATTGAATCTGACTTAAATATCTTGAATTTATCTAAAAATATAGAGAAGGTCTCAGAAAACATACATTTCTAATGTATGTACAAAAGAGTAACTGCATTTATTATTTTATTGAAAAAAAATGGGGTTTTTTTTAATTACATTTTTCAATGTTGATTATGTAGTCACAATGGATATTTGTTTGGAATTTCTCTTCTGTAGCTGTAGGCCACTAATTATTTTTTTCCTTGATCTTTGATGATTCTATCCTACCTGTAGGTCAAGCCCACATGGCGATAGTAAACCAGGTGAACAGTGAAGGAGAAGGAGACCCATTCTATGAAGTGCTGGGATTGGTTACTTTGGAAGATGTCATAGAAGAAATTATCCAATCAGAGATTGTGGATGAGACAGATATTTATTGTGAGTATTGCTTTCAATTCATTTATTTGTCCATCTTTAATATTGGCATATAAATCTAAAATGTCCTGAAGGTACTTTATGTTTCACTGTCCAGGGGCCAGAGCACCTTTTCTTGAAACTTTTCACCTATGATGTCATTGTTTACTGTTTGGTTTCCATGGCAATATAGCCTAGTGATTCTCAGCCTTTTAATGCCAATTGCTTTGAACTAAAACTGTTTGAGCTCACAGCTTTTTACATATCAGTTCAATGTGTTTTCTTCTCATAAACTAGAAATCTCTTCTCTAAGTTTGTTTTATAAACTTTTCTTCTGTTTCCATTTTCATCAAATGCATGTACATGTACATGGTGCATGTTTATCATTCAGGTTTTTATGCTTTAAGAATATAAATACTTTGTATGTAAAGCTGAAGAGAAAAAATATGTGCAACTTGATAGCTACATATTATCCTCTCCTCAGCATTCACTTGATTTGTCTTTTTTTATAGAAATCACTTTTCTGTTAATAAGTATTTGGAGCTTCATAAAAATGTTTACACTTGCAAATTACTATTTTTGCAGTTAGCTCACCTACATGTACATGTAAATACGGGTATGTGATTTTTCTTTTTAGATCACTCTATTTGCAAATCTGCACATCCATGTAAAAGGAATAGAACATACGCCCAGGATACTTCCCTTTAAAACAAGAAAATGCAGGGCAATAGAATTCAATACAGAAATGATTAAGAGAGAGAAAACAATTTTTTTTGGGGGGAAAAAAAACTATTGCATGGTATTGGCAGACTGTAATTGTGAAAATCAACCAATTACAAAATACTATTCAACATAGCGAGACCCATGTCTACTTAAATGTGTAAGTTCCGTACAGTGGAATTGACCGTGGCAATGTCCAGATCTTTGACCCCATCCTCTATGGCCCATGTCAATCAGGTTATTGAAGTGCTCAAGTGAAAGCGAAAACCAAACAAAATGCAATAAACATGAAGAGTGCACATGTACATTCCCCATCCCCCTGCCAAGTTCAAACCCCTCTCATATTGTTGGAGATGGTATGGCACATGTGAAATTGAATTAGGCCTCAAAACATTGGCATCGTCCGGGGAAAAGTGACAATTAGTATTCACTGATTTACACTGATGAATTTGACTGCCTGTTCAGAATCCATACACATTTACGTCATAGAGGTCATTATTCATACATGTATGCACATTTTTTGAAAGAAAATTAAGGCTTCAGATCTGTATGCATACATGTATGTGCAGGTACATGTTCATGTACATACAGTCACTCACAATCACATGAGATGCAGAGTCAGGCCTGCAATTTGTACCCATGGTTAGTACATGTCTGCATGTGTTTTCCAGCTAGTTTGGGTTATTTTCTATAATTTGGGGACTAATTTGTCCTCATATTTTTCACGCTGACCATTATAATGCTCATTATCAAAGGGGGAATTCACCCGGACAAAGTTGGTTTTAAGCAGAAGAATCAAAGAAAAATGTCTGTCAAGAATGATGAATTTTTCAAGTTTTGATTTTGTGTCATCACAGACAAGCAGCTTTTCTATTGTGATATATGGTCGCATTTCATAAGTTGGGTATGCAAAAAGGGTGGCGTATGAACAATTTTCCACACTGTGCCATGGATAAATTGTTGCTACATCACAGCATCTTGACCAAATTTATTGAGTAATATCTCATTTTGAAGCTAGAACTATAGGCTAAATATATTACTATGAATTAGATCAATACAATATAGCACATTAAGTTTGAAGTAACAGGGGTGGTGGAGCCGGTGGATGCGGAGCCGGTGGATGCGGTAAATGATAAAATATTAATTAAACCTAATTAACAACTTACTATAATCTGTAATATGACTGTTATCCTCATATTTCTGGGTGTTTTAAAGCAGGGAACAACTAAATGTCATAAAAATTTGACAATTTTGAAAATATGCAGCAATTGAATACATGTGTATGTCAGCTCTGATCTGCAACCTAATCAATTAGTAAACCGGAGAGATTTGGTTAATTATCTAATTTGTAATCTCAATTTTTAGCACAAATGTTGTGTATCATTGCAACAAACATTTCTACCCATGATGTTGTTGTTTTGCCAAGCATATAAATACAGTGACAGGTATTTTGGGGGCAAAAATGTGAAATTCAATACTGTTAATTAATTAGTATAATTAAAATTTTCATTTATACTGTTATAAATACTGTTAATTAATTTATACTGTAATAAATACTGTTAATTAATTAGTATAATTAAAATGTTTATTTATACTGTTATAAATACTGTTAATTAATTCATACTGTAATAAATACTGTTAATTAATTAGTATAATTAAAAGTATAAATACAATTTATTAGTATAGGCATACAATAATAGATAATTATTCAATTTTTTGTACAGATTTAATTATTGATGTTTCAAGATTATAACTGCAATTTACATGTACTAGGGTGATCCGATGTTGCATTAACTTTTGACACCATTTTATGTGCAGCAGGTCCAATTTGAGAAAAACACATTTCAAAATTCACATTTACATTGATGTCTATGTAATAATTAGCTGTTAATTAGTCATTTTAAGGAGAAATAAAGGTAGTCGAGACTTAAAACTTTTTCATTATTTAGAGAATGGTAATAGCTATAACATATAAAAAAATAAAATTTTTGACCATTTTTACCCTGTTCGCGAAATTGGACCACCTTATGACATGCGACCATATGTTTTTATACATGGAATTTCCAAATGCATAATTGAAAAATAATTAAAAATTGTTGTATTTTTTAGGTGAATAGATCAATAGGCACATCATTTCATACCCCCTTCTACTTAGAAAAGTATTTGTATTTATCATGTCTTGTTAGAAACACGCAATTTGCAGGATTTGATAAATGTACATCAATGTGACATCACGTTGAAAATTTTAAAATTCATACATGTAACTCTCTTTATTAAAAGACATGGATTTTCATCAAACTTTCACCAATATTTTTTCTAGTTTTAATTTTATTAAAACCAACTTGGTTCTTGATGAACTTCCCCTTAAAGCCTTTCAGACTTTCATATCTAATCCTAATATGACCATTACCTAATTGCCATTTTATCCTGCATGATTTTAGAATCCCGAGTTACAACATTTTTACATACCTTACTAGTAGTGTAAAAGCTCTGACACAGGGTTCATTCAGATCAGGGAAATTCTGGAAAGTCAGGGAATTGTCCATTTCTTCCGGAAGTCAAGGGATTTTTTTTTTACAAGATATTCTTTAAATTAAGAATAGTTTTTGAGTCATCCACCCTTGGTCACTACAGTCATTGGAGAGTCAAGGGATTTTTTTTTCAAGATATAATTTAAAATTTAAATTCAAACTAGCATTTGAATCATTACATGTATCTGCTCTTGGTCATTCAGTGCCTGTTGAATCACACCACATACATGTAGTAATGTTACCAGCTGATGACCCAAACAAAGATAGAGTACTTTTAGAAACGTACATCGACATAGATGACTGGTACGAGATGATGTCATTTTTTGCCCTGCCATATGCCTCAGGTCCTCACACACGTCCACTATCAGAATCGAGAACCTTGCCACATCCATTTTGCGTTTTTCTTGAATCATAGTTGACGTGCACGTGAGTGACGTCATTTTAATCGCTCAAGCTCAGCATGAAGATCAACCTTTCCGTTGTAAACGGAATGTAAGTTGTATGGTGCATTATTTTCATCATAGTTGAAATTGCTTTCTGATCTCCAAAATATATATATCGATATATACATGTATCGTAACTCGCTTAAAAAGGAATCAAAGCAAGTGAAAGGGCAAGTGTGCACAAGTTGCACCTTCGTATCACCCGACCGGGTTTTAGTGTGAGGACACAACCGTTCTTCTGGAAGCAATCTTCTCGTATTTTGACTGCGCTACTCCACACACTGTACAGTATGTGGAATGCTCACGCTGCGGTTTCAAATTTTGTGCGAAACATGTCCCCCTCTGAGAGTGTTCCCATAGTAACAAGACTGATTTATGTGAAGTGGTTTTGAAAACCACTTTCAGGTGATCAAATTGGAACACTAACAAAGTGATATTCCAAGCTGGTTTCCTGAACAGATTTCCAGTAAACTAGCTTTCATCTCAAAAAGAAAATGATTGGAGGCCTTTATCTGTTTGCCCCGTCTAATTCCAGGAAACGTTTTTATACTTTCCAACTCCTGGTCTGAACATGTACATGTAAGTAAGTAGTGTATTCAAGAAAGTGGAGGGATGGAACAGATAAATTTAGATCCACGGTTTTTATTCTCTTCAAACAATGGATTTGACCTTTTTATAGAAGAATAGTATTTTCTTGCCAAGTGTATATTGAAATTGAAGGAGACGCCGAAAGAAAAGAAAAACGAAGGAAACATGAGTTGATATTTTCCTGACCTGTGATTATGACAGTACTTATTGAAATTGTTATGTTTATACAGTATGTACACCATGGACCCCACGATACAGTGTAAATGCAATGTGGATTTTTCTTGTCAATATAAACTACATTTTTACAGTGCATGTGTAAGGATGTGCACATCCTTATTTAACACCCTTTCTCACTAATTAGGTCAATAAATATTTCATTTCCTTCAATCCTTTTTCCTGCATAGGACAGTGAATCACTTCCATACTTGTTTTGTTTCATAAAGATGGCTGCAATCTCTGGATTACCTTCAAGAGGCTCAAGGGGAGTTTTTCATGGAAAGTTTCTTCAGTGATTTTCTCTTGGCCAATCAGATACAAGGATTTATTGCTGGTAAAAATCACAGCCAGAGCTTTCATGAAATGCTCCCCTGTTTGATCTTGAATCTTTTTATGGAATGCATACAGCAATATGACGTTGATCTTTTTGGCCTTTAAAACATGGAGCAAGATACATCAATGTAAAATTCCATGTTCACACTGCACTCAATGATATTAAAAAGAAATTGGTAAATATTCAGTGGAAATTTAGCAATACTTGTTACACTTGTTGTACTTGCCTGATCTAAAATACGAACCACTTTAAAGGTATTCTTCCCTCTTGAAAGCCAACGAAAAGAAATATTATTTAATGAATATCGTTAAAATCAGACATTTGAAAGTTTTTTAAATATCATAAACCTGTGGAACACCAAGTGCAAACTATGAGAGTTCATGTTGTCCGAAAGTCTATTTGAGTTGTTACTCTTAAGTTTAAACTTGAATCATTAAAACCATGTTTACATTATACATGTACAAGAGGCGTTTAAAGCTTGTGTATAGTTTTGGTAAATCCACCAAAATGCACCTATCACTATTCCAATTCATTGCTAGCTAATATGAATGGATATGCCCTATAACAGTTATGATGTGGAGGATATGAAATGAAAATGTGTTTTACAGGATAAATTGTGCGATCTTACATGGAAATTTAACTTGATCGGGTCACCCGATCAAATTAAAATATCTGTGTGTTTTTGTCTTTCAATTAGATCCTATTCCAAATCATGGAATGGGCTGAAACTTTCAAGATATGTTCTTTGTCTGTAACTTTTGGATATCTAATCACTAAATTTATAAGATAAGTGCTTGAATGCCCATTTTTTAATTTAAAACAAGCATCGCCGAGAGAGGGCGCTATATATCCAAGATTTTAATATTTGAAATTTTCTCAGAGAAGTGCAGTTGGAAAAATATCTAACGGTCTCTACGCTTCAGTAAGACTGTCATATTAGATGATATTCGATTATCAATCACATTATTGACCCTTTACCAAAGCTATACACAGGCTTTAAGAAAAAGAAAGTACTATTTTGCCAAAAATAGTACTCTTTAACTTTATGTAGGCCTACCAGAGGGGAACAAGAAAAAATTTGTCATGAAGATAAAACGGGAATACAGTATAACGAATGTATTTAGAGCAGGATATTTGGCCCCTGTGGTGTTTTTAAGTTATGTTCGATTTTAAAAGCCTTAAAACCAATCTCACCTTTCACTGCTGTTGTGTGTAGTGATAGGTTTATTAGGAGAAATAAAGAGGGGATTGGGTTGGATTAGAGACAATGTCAATTTCAAGTTAGGATTTGTGGTTGGATTGGTGAGGGGTGTGGTTCAAGGTTATATTTTATGAGGAGATTCCCTTATGAAAATTGACTTTGAAGAACTTTATACTTCTTTATTTAGCTCATATTGAATAGTTATGTTTTATATTGTCTCCCCCCTTTTTTTATGCTTTCAAAATTTTAAGCAAAGTTTTTCTTATTGTAAGTTCACCTTCAATATTGAGTACCCAAATGTGTTGTCATACATGTATTTGACTGAAAGCAGATGTTGTAGGCATACATTGGGCTTGCAATCCCAATTACATCTAGCTTCGGCTTTGTGAATAGTCCCGGGGGGGGGGGGGCCACTTCCATTCACGAGTGGATACCATGCGCGACCATGGGGTCTCGAAAAGCACCCTAAACACGTAATTTCCATATTATGAAAATGCACCCCTTAAACAAATATTGGCGTGTGAAACCCTACCCTTAACGAGTATTGGAAACAAAACGATACTCTTGGCAAATGTTCCCTGAAATGAACCCCTAAACAAGTACAGGAATGTTTTATTATTACGAGTCCTTCGGTCGTCGGCTTTACCTTATTTGGTTTAGTACGACCCCACCTTCTACACCTCGCGCAAATCGGACTCTAAACACGAAGTGTTGAGGCAAAAAGGACATCCTTTATAAAACATTTTAATTTTGTTTTATCATCCCCGCAAATTCGACCCTAAACACGTAATTTTCCTAGCGAAATAGATACCCTTTTTCAGTATTTTTGACACCCTTATCACGTTACGTACGTAACGTGCCCTATCGTGAAAAAGACATCTTTTTTACGTGTTTTTTTGGTTGCGCATGGTATCCACTCCTCAATGTAAGTGCCCCCCCCCTCCCCCCCCCCCCCCGGTGAATAGTAGAGTTAGATTTGGGACTTGTGGTGGACTTCTGCAGATTTTATCATATTTTTACCAAAGGTGTCATTTTTCCTGTTTAAATGACCTCCCCCCTCTCTCTCTCCCTCTTTCTCTTTGGATTAAATTGTGCTATCCTTTATTTGTCAATAATCCAATAGGCCTAGTTATGGTTAAAATGTACAAAACATGAATGTATATACATGTAGTCACTGTATCACCTGCAGGCACAAACATCAATTGAAAGTGGTACCAGGCATGTATTTGATTAAAAAAAGTGAAAATCTAGAAATCTTTATGTACATGTATTCACTCATTACCATTTAATTGTATTCAGACCTTCATTTTTGAGGAGCGCGATTGCGCTGGCGCTGCTCCCTATCATACGCTTCTTTAAAAAAATGCTAAAATTTCACATTTTACATCTTTAAAACCATGAAATGGCCATCTATTTTCCATGATTCCTTGAAATTATTTTGATTTAGTTGAAAACTATCAGAAAAATGAAGAATATTCACCTCTTTCCCGACTCTGATTTGATTTTGTACTCGGTAAATATTGTAGTCCCATATGTAGATTTTCATGGTAACACCATTGAAGTCTCAAGGAATTATGGAAAATAGATTGCCCTTTCAAAATGCGAAATTTAAGCTTTTTTTTAATTTTTTAAAATTTTATTTATTTTTTTATGTTTTTAAGCAGGAGCGTGAAATTTTGTAAACGTATTGACCCAGGCCTAGTTTCACCACAGCTATTGCATATATGATGTTACGAAAAATCTACAATTTATCATACATGTATTGTAATGTACTATCATACATGTAATTGATTTGAGCTCCTCAAGGAGAGCGATTCTGAGGAGCTCAATTGAGCTCCTCAAAAAAATAAGGAGAGCGATTTATTGAGCTCCACGAAATTATAAACGTGAAGGACTATGTATTATCTAGAAAGTGCTTCATCAACATTTGTCATATCTAACAAGTTGTCAGATCTGACAACTTTCCTTGGCTTTAATTGGCTGAGAATCACAGCTGTATTCCTCTACTAATATGGTACCCAATACTATAGAATATTTCAGACAGAATACTCTGCTATGTGGTGCCAAATTACAATGTTTGTCATAAGTACATATTCCCTTTGCTTTATTACAATTATTGTTTTTTTATTTGTTATATAATATGAATATTTTCCTTTTGTGTCTTTTTCTGAATGTGCAGTGGATAACAAGACAAAGCAGATTGTTGGTCATACTAACAAACGTGACTACTCCATCTTTGCTCAGCAAGGGGAGGTTGGCCGGCCTAAGATCACTCCTCAGCTATCTCTGGCTACATTCCAGTTCCTCTCTACATGTAAGTTGTTTCATCTTTTCTCTTCAGACCTATTATTTCCCAGGTTGCTTTTCAAAGGAGACTCACGTAGTCACACCAGAGTCTCATAAAATAAAAACATGTGTTTCTTGAATTGTCTTAAAAGACAAAAATACATATGCTACAGATATTATTGCAAAAAGACTTGCAATTGATATTGGTTGCAAATTTTAATTGTTGAAGTTTCAATTGATTTGATAATGGATTTCATAAGTACAGCAATTTTGTTTATATCTTGCAATTTTCATCTAGTAAATCAAGAAAAGTAATCAATTACAAATTCAGAGTTGATTGCAGGATTAACATAAATGATGCAATTTTAGAAATTAAGATCAATTGCAAATTTGTAGTTGAGTGTATGCCTTAAAATTTCTACTGGCATCTTCAGCCATAATTGCAAATGGAACGATAGATGTTTCGAGCTCCTTGGAGTAGCATAGACATCAGTTTGTATGAAGGGAGGGGAGGGGGGGGGTAAATGCTGTCATGAGATCAGGAATGAACACATGAAAACCGCATGACCAGGGACAGCTACTTAAAGAGAAGAAGGATGTTCCAATTAATTTTCATTTAAACAACACACCGAACAGCAGAGAATCTCTCTGTATAAAACCTGTTGGTCTCCCTCAAGGATGATGGAATTAAAAATAATGATGTGTCACTACGTAGGATGAATTAGTCATTGTTATTCAGGAGATATTAAAGTGCAACTCAATAGAATTCTGGCTGAATAACAATGGAGGCTGAGTGATTATACATGGGAGAGAGTGGCGCATCGGGAATATTGTTAAACATGAAAATAAAAGCAAGCTCTCAATTTTTCCCCAGGCAAGTCTCGATCTTCATGCAAATAGCAGGGAATTGTTTAGTCTGGTTTGTACATCCAGGGAGATAGATGCATATATAGCAAATATATTACTACCTTATAGGTGCATGCATTATTTGATTTTGAGTCAGTTTATCGTTTTGCTTTGAAGTATTGTAGTACGTTTGTTCAGTCTTTTTTACGAAAGATCAATAGATTGAAGGTCGATATTATTACATTATGATAAACAATATGCATTTACAATCATGTATTTCAAAATTTGTGTACATGTAGTGTTGTATACAATTTCACATTCTAGAGTTTAGTCAGGGGTTAATGACTTATAATCAAAGGGGAGGGGGCATGTGCCCAGGATGCACCAAAGTGGTGAAAGTGTAGAAAAAAAATCTTACAAGTACTGAGAATCTGTCAAATAAACAACAATATTTAATACCGGAATTAAAAGTTGGAAGTAGAATTTCAGTGCACTTTGAATACTCTTCAAGTTGGCATACATACATGTACATGTACAGTACATTGTGTGTACACATCCTCAATATAATGGAAAGAAAAGCACATGGGGAATTTGATACTTTTAACTCTTTTGATTTATTCGATAATTTGGAATATTTTGTCAGATTCAAGATTCATGATGATTTTATTGGTCCATGTTTAATGCGGGAATCACATAGAACTTCACAAATTATGATGCTAAATGGTTTTGAAATACAAAGAAGACAAAATAAACATAAGAAAATCAGTGAACACAAGAACAATTACCTAACATTCAAACACTGGTTGGTATACATGCCGGGGGGGGGGGGGGGGCAGTCAAATATATTGCTGTACACACTTGTGACCAAGGAATTTCCAAACACCCCTTAACCAAGTTTTTCTGTGTGCAAAATAAAGTAACCCCCTAAACAAGTTTTTTGCGGTCTTTATTTTAATTTTAGCCCCTAAACAAGTTGTCGCCAATATACATGTATGACCTTGGGGAAAAAGCTTGGGAAAAAAAACATACATGTACCCTAAACACGTTTGGCTAGTCTTAAAAAAACAAGCTTTGGGGAAAAAAAGTTACCCTAAATATGTTTGACCCCGCTATTGACCATTGACCAGTCTTTCAAAACCACCCTTTTCATGAAAATCTATTTTTGATACCCTTAACGAGTCCAATCGTATCCAAAACTAAAAAAAAAAACCCTTTAAACACGTTTTTTTTTGGTAACGCGTGTGTACAGCAATATATTTGACTGCCTGTACCCCCTTTCCCCCCCCCCCCGGGTATACATGTAGGAATGGAAGTAGCATATAGATCAGTCAACCATGATTTCCTTGGGCTTTGGCCCGGGGGGGGGGCCACTTCCATTTACGAGTGAATACCATGCGCAACCGTGGGGTCTCGAAAAGCACCCTAAACACGTATTTTCCATATACTGAAAATGCACCCCTTAACAAGTATTGGCATGTAAAACCCTATCCTTAACAAGTATTTAAAACAAAACAATACTCTAGTTGGCAAGTATTCCCTGAAATGAACCCCTAAACAAGTACAACAATATTTTATATTGTTATGTCACGGGTCCTTTGGTTGTTGGTTTTACCTCAGTACACATATCATTTGGTTTAGTAAGACCCCACCTTCCACACCTCGCGCAAATCGGACTCTAAACACATAGTGTTGGGGCAAAAGGGACATCCTTTATAAGACATTTGAATTCGTTTTATCATCCCCACAAATTTAACCCTATGCACGTAACTTTCCTAGCGAAATAGATACCCTTTTTTCAATAATTGTGTTTTTGACACCCTTATCACGTTACGTACATTACGTAACGTGCCCTATCTTGAAAAAGACATCCTTTTTACGTGTTTTCTTGGTCGCGCATGGTATCCACTCGTCAGTGTAAGTGACCCCCCCCCCCCCCGGGACACAAGAACAATAACATTCAAACACTGGTATACATGTAGGAATGGCAGTTAGCATACATGTACATGTACATAGATCTGTCAGCAATGATTTCCTTGGGTTTTGGTGTAAATGTGATTTCTTTACATCTTTTGTGGTGTTGTGAAAAAATGGGGGATATGATTTGACAATCTAAATATGAAGCTCTGCAAGACAAAACATGTACAATATGTATAAAAATATGCCATGCACTGCATGATGGTGTTATACCTACATTGTACATGAACATGTATTCCAGAAATATTGAAACAATGGTCTCTGACATACATGCACAGTACATTGTGCAGCACATGTACATGTACTGTATGTTCATGTTGCTATTCCTTGTTACACTGTACATGTATGTGCATGACTTGTAATTTGGAAGTAGGATGATACGTACACAGTGTATCAAATATTAACCATACATTCAGTAATGCGGACCGTATAAAGCCAATGAAACGTGAGCAGTTTCAGTAAAAATTTAATGATGATGATCATCATCATCATTATTATCATCATCATCACATGATCATCATCGTACATGTTCTACATATGACCTTAGCCAAAAAGCAGAGAAGCAATCATCATTTTCAGCATCGTTTTCATCATCATGACTGTTGTGATTGTCTTAACCCATCAAATTTTTAGTTCAAAGGCAGATTCATTAATAATTTAAAGTTGAAAGATCTTTTCTTAATTTTCATTGGTTAATATGTAGAAGCATACAATGTAGATGTTTGAGAGACTATTCCATGTAACTGTAGAATTATTAAAAGTACCTGTCATTGGTAAAATATCTGACTAATTCTTTCATGAGAAGCTCCTCTGAATATTTACTATTTTCACCATCAGCACTTAGATCAAGAACTTTGCAGGATTGAGGTCCATTCATATTTTGATATTTTTCATATTTTGTGTGACTTAATAGATTGCGGTGCACCTGTTCATAAAGTGTGAGAATGATTAAATCAAGCACTAAGTGATCCCTGGCTAGTCATGCCTTGCTACTGCTCAGAAAGCTTTAATAGTAGCTTAAATTGCAGGAAAAAACACGATGAGTCTCATCCCAGGGTCTAATCATGTGACATCAGATAGCCTCGGAGAGAGAGAGAGGGGGAGGGAGGGAGAGAAACGAGGGGAGAGATGGGGAGAGGTATTGGCTGGGATCATTGCTTTCACACCCGCTCAAACACCAATAATACATAGAATGTACCTCAGTAAAAAAATTATAGGTATTTTGGTTCTCTGTACTTTTCGAAAATATGAGAATTTTTGCATATATCTCCAACTTTGGTTGCCCAACTGCTCTATAGGTGGAGTGGTTAATTTTCATTTTGTCCAATGCCAGTTCGTCCAATCGCCAACTCGTCTACTGTCATTTGGTCTACTACATGTATCAGTTCGTCCAATATCCACATACATGTAGTCTAATTGCCATTTCATCCACTCACCATTTTGTCTCATAACCAGTTGGTCCAAAAACCATTTAGTCCATTTGCCATATCGTCCAATTAGACTAAGTGTTAATTGGGCAAAATGAATGAAAATGGATCGAATATTAGACCAACTGGTTAAGAGTCGAAATAGTCATAAACGAATTGGTGATAAAAACAAAGTGATGATTGGACTGAATGTTTGTTAAAACGAAATGTTGAGTGGACAAATTGGCAATTTACCGGTGGATGATATAGCATGCTACATACATGTATAGCCACCTTGTCAGCTCCTCAGACCATATTGCGCATGCTTACACAATTTTAAAACTTACCCCGAAATTGTCTGGTTTTCATGTGTAGGTAGATATGAATCAAAATAAATATCAGGAATTTTGAGGTCTGAACAAGTTTTTGTAAATTACATGTATCAGGACAGGGTGGCGTCTCTTAAACGGTGCATTTTAAAACATGTTTTAAAACACCGTATATAGATTTGAATGTTGTAAATTTGCATGGATTTGATTTCAGATGAATGTATTTTTTATACTTTTATTTCTTAAGTGGTGTATTATCAACTAAAACTCTTTCTGAAAACCACTCTTTTTCTCTTCTTTCTCTCTTCCCCTTTATTCTCCCTTTCTCCATCTCTTTCCTCCTTGATCAATCCATATTCTCCTTTTAACATACATATCTGATGGAAGAAGAAGATAAAGAAAAGTTCTTTAAAAATCGTATCAGATAACCAGCTACATGGATAAAACCTCAACCCTACATGTAACACTACAAGGGGATTTCTATGATAAATCCATTCAACATAAAAGTGCCAGGCCATATCATTCAAGACTATTATTACAATGGGTATGCGACTATGCGTTTTATGATATTATGCAACAACTTTATAGCAAGTGCATGTCAGACCCTGAATTGCTCAAAAAATGTGATACTAATACCCCTTTCATACTGCCCTCTTCATTTTTCACCGGTGAACTTCGCCGGCGAAGTTCTCCGCCTCGCATTCCTCACTTCACCGGCGAAGAAAAAAATGTACCCTTTCGCACTGACATTTCTTCCCCGGCGAAAGTCAACGGGCGTTTGCAAAACAAAACGAAAGAAAATTGTAAACATTATTTCTTACCTTTTACAAAAAGGTATCAAAAAAATTAATTACAACATATTTTGGAAGTATTACGAGAAAAACAAACAATATCACCTTGCTTTTATATTTTAGCGCATTTTATACATGTAAAAAGTGCTTTGAAATAAATATTGTTAGTAAAAAAAAAATTATGTTAAAGGGTATCTACTTGGCCATAGCATTCAGCTGAGCTTGCAAATTATCGCGCGCGGAATCTCGGTACAGGGGACTTTGGGAGAGAAAAGAATTGACCTCTGACGTCATTAAACGAGGAGAAGTTCACCGGTTTGCTTTCATACTGGCCTTTTCACCGGCGAACTTCGCCGGTGAAAAGTTTCACCGGCGAACTTCTCCACCTCTAGAGGTGGAGAAGTTCACCGGCGAACTTCACCGGCGAACTTCGCCTCTAGAGGTGGTGAACTTCACCGGCGAACTTCACCGGTGAAGTTCTCCTGTGAAAAGCGCAATATGAAAGGGGTATTAGATAAATCTAATGTGAATTCTCATCAAAATTTGTATCTGTATCATTATCTGTACTTTTCGTTAATGATTGGAAAATCGTTGCCAATAATTTTCATTAGAAAACAACTAAGGGAAAAAAAGCTGTTCATAAGAAGTGTAAAAAAAACATAAAAAGCATTTTTTGCTATGCATTTGATCAGAATTCCTCAAGTGAAATTTGAAAATTTAAGTAGTTCAAAGGCTTTATTAATAGATTTAAAACCAAATTTGTATCGCATGGACTATAATTGGCGTAATTGATTCAAATGAATAAAGTATATTGATTTAATGAAATTAAGCTTTGAAACCCCATAGAATAGGTCTTTTTCTTCCACTCTAACAAAGTCCCCCCCCCCTCCATAGATTGATAAGACTGAAAAAAATAACATGGGAGGCCGGGACTGCATGTGAGGGATAAACTTTAAAATGTCAACTTTAGTGTTTCTGTGTTTTTTTAAGCATTCAATTTCCATGATTTAGGAATTTAAGGGAAATATGCCCTTTTTCTGTTGTAAATTCTGTAAACTATAATTTGTAGTCGCCACTAATATTTACTCCAAAAATTTATTTAAAACATCAAGAGCTTTAATCATATTGTATAGTTTCATTGATTTACAGAAAAATCGCATCATTCGTTGGAAAAAAAATTAATGATTTAAGAATCATTTTAAAACAATAAAAACATCTATTTTTATAAAAGAATGTTTTCTATCACAACCCTGGTTTTGAGTGACTCAGTGGGTCTGAAAGCACCTAGGGAGTCTAGAAGCTAACGAGAGAGGTTCGTCATCAACAGCAGCTAGTCTGGACTGAAGATTAAGGGAGGTCGAGTTATTGGCTCTATAAATAGCCCTCTCTTGACGATGGTAGACCATGCAATCATCTACTGTTTACTAAGAGGGGAACGGACACTAAGCAAAAGAATAGATTTCATACATATGCACTTTCTCAGTAGGCTGTGAACAGAAAGATTTATTCATACAAATAGGTTCTGCTAAATCAGTATAGAGCTGTGTATGTCCCTTTCTCCAAACTCTTTCACTACAACAATTTTTATTTTACGAATACTAAAAATAATTTTTATTGCATGATAACCCCCCCCCCTTCTTAATATGTTCAATAAACATGTTCAGAATTTTGTTGACTATTTTGATATTTGAAATTTGCAATCCCTTATTCACTGCCATACGATAGTAATCAGTGTAATAACAGACTAAATTGGTCATTTAGGTAATCAATAGTTATAGAGGGTGGGTTAAAGGGGAGGGGGGCATTTTCACAATGGGATATTTTTTAACCGTAATTTAGTTTTAGTCTTTGCATTTTTTTTTTGGTAATGTACTCGATTAAGTATTGTGTATTTACAGTGTATATTATTTTTGTTATGTATTTACGTTGCAAAGGACCCCATGGAAGAACAGCGGTATTACATGTATGTTAATACCACTGAAATGGGCAATCTTCCATATTTTATTTGACTATTTTTCTTTTTTTAATTTGATCATGTATATGTTTTGTTTTATATGGAAATAAATACAAACAAACAACCTATTCTCTCTCTCTCTTTCTCTTTCTCTACAATTTTTACACCTCAATTCTCTTTTTGCCGTTTAATCAATTGTATCAATCCCACTTTGATCATCTGTCGGATAAAGGGGCTGTGGAACCAGGAGGGGGCTGGGGCTTCAGCCCCCCCCACTTTTTTCTCTAAAACTGTGAGAAAAAAAATGTAAAATTTACCATATGTATGATTGTGATTTTTTTTTTTACATGGTCAGCCCCAGCAGTGTCATTACCCTTCTGTGGCCCCAGGGATTTAGATTGCATACAGTTCTTGTGTTTATCATATATTTTTCATTGTTTTTATTTAAACAAGTACCAAGCATACATGTATTTTATCCCTTGTTATTCCTGAAATTGACTCAGAAATACATGGATCAAACAGTACACCGTATGTAAAGAGAACATGAATGTATATTACATCAATAATCCCTTTGATATCATATATGCTTCAGTTCTGTTCCATGAGCTTTGAGGGGGGGGGCTCACAAAGATTTGAGTCTGACTCAAAGTCATGCTAAATGCCAACATGCAAATAACATTTAACTTGCAATCTCATTGAGATAGAGCACGTCCCCTGAGTATGAGATGACCTATGCGATGATACATTATATATACCACATCCATCTGGGAATTGGGAAGTCTGATATTTAGTCATATTGAAATACCTCGTCCATCCCCCATTCAGTTTTGAAAACAATCTCAACACCCCCCCCCCCATTCTTCTATCTCTCATGCTTCTCATTCTCTCTATACAGTGCGTATCATAAAAAAGTTTACACTCAGAAAAAAACATGTAAAATTGTAATATCCTGAAGATTTTTCCACATTTTAACATTGGTACAGGTCCATTTAAGCAAATGACGATAGAAATGTCAAAAAATATTTCCGCTTGAGTGAGCACCACTTACTTTTGAAAAGTTAGTGAAAAATGATTTTCGCAGAACTAGTAAAACTGATATTTGAATATATCTTTTACCTTTTTAAACTTGTTTCCTTGCCCAAAACACTTCAAAGAGTGTGTTTTGCCCCGCCCCACTTCCCACGCACCGAGGCCATCATGACGATATTTGCTTTACACTGAGCTGTGATTTACAGGAAATGGCATAAGCTTGATTTTCATTTTGTTAATCATTTTCAAGCTTGGAAAAAGTGTTGAAAAACAATTATTAAATGAAATCTGAACCCACTTTAAATGATAAAAACTTAGTAAAAATATGCCGGAGATGTCTAATATAAACTTTTGTTCAGATTTAGTTATGTCCTCATATCCAGTTGGCACAAAAAGGGTAAAGGTTGTGCTTACTAAGGGTCGAAATTTCAATTTGGGTGGCAAAAGTGTTAACAAAATGCTTGAATGTATCCGTTTTATTTCAATTGACTAAAAGTGCAAAGGGAAATGTATGAGAAATGTTTTGCAGTGTTAAGTTTGATTTCACACTTTCCCCTCGACACAGCGTGAAAACTAGCATTTCTGCGAGCTTTACAAAAATGGACAGTGCTCACTTAAGGGTAACATTCTGTCAAAACTTTTACTTTCATTGGATAGATGAGACCCAAACCCAAGATTATAAGTAAAAAAATTACCCACATGTTGTATATTTTTTAATCCCCAAGGCTTTTTCAAAGTTTTTTTTGATACGCTCTGTAGGTCTTCTTTTTATTTCTTTCTTTCTTCCTTCCTTCTGTTGAGGGAGTGAAACTCATTCCATTGAATGTGTGAAGATGAGATGTTTCATTATCAGCTAGTGTGCATACACCTGATCAAACATCCCCCCCCCCTCTCTCTCTCTCTCATTCTCTCTGATGCTTTTATCAGTGTCTTCATCCTCAGTCTGCATTTTCAGTCTCATTACATACATTTTGATTTCGTATATATTGTACATGTGCACTTCATGTATCAGTGATAATTGATTGGGTGATATGACAAATGATAACCTGAAATCAAAATAAGAGGTAAAATCACAAACATATTCATACATGAACACGTAATCAAGTAAAAGATCACTTGTAACTTGTGATCTTCGCTTTGTAGATGAACAGTGTACATTATTATGCAAATTCATAATAGATCCTTTACTAGCCTGTTCTGTAGTTATTCTCCCTTGCGTGCCATTCTCTTAATTTTCATCTTCCTCTTTTATGTCTTTCAAAACCCTCTCTCAGTGATAAGTATGCATTTACTTGTATCTTTCCCCATAAAATCAATATGACAATCAGATATGTTTATCTTCTTGTCCTCTTTGTAGCTGTGGATCCGTTCAAGGTAGAGAAGATATCCGAGACAATCCTCCACCGTCTTCTTGATCAAGATATCATCTTTGAGGCCCAGCTACCTGAGAAGAAGACTCCAGTCTTCCTCTTCCAACGTGGCAAGCAGGCGGATTATTTCATCATGATCCTTCAAGGTCGTGTAGAGGTCACCATCGGTAAAGAGAACATTCTCTTTGAGCAGGGGCCATTCTCATTCTATGGACAGCACGCCCTCATTGCCACGAATCAACAAATTGGTGAGGATTGCATTCTTTGTATACAGGGACAGATCCAGCATGTACCAGAATGCAAAGGGGGAAGAGAAATATTTTCTGACATGGACAAAACATTTGAGAAAAATGGGGTGGGCACATATGGCACGCTCATAGGGAAACAATTAAATATATATTTCACTTGAAAAAAATATGTTTCTCTTCCACTAAACCATTTCACTTTTAAAAATTGTATTCCACTTAATGAAAAAAATATATTTCACTTTTCAAAAAAAAAAATATATATTTCACTTTTCAAAAAATATATTTCACTTCTCAAAAAATATATTTCACTTTTCAAAAAAATATATTTCACTTTTCAAAAATAAACATATTTCACTTTTCAAAAAAAAATATATTTCACTTTTCAAAAAAATATTTCACTTTTCAAAAAAAAATATATTTCACTTTTCAAAAAAATATTTCACTTTTCAAAAAAATATATTTCACTTTTCAAAAAATATATTTCACTTCTCAAAAAATATATTTCACTTTTCAAAAAAATATATTTCACTTTTCAAAAAAAAATATATTTCACTTTTCAAAAAAATATTTCACTTTTCAAAAAAATATATTTCACTTTTCAAAAAATATATTTCACTTTTCAAAAAATTTATTTCACTTTTCAAAAAAATATATTTCACTTTTCAAAAAAAATATATTTCACTTTTCAAAAAAATATATTTCACTTTTCCCCCCCAAAAAAATGTTTCACTTTTCCCAAAAATTCATTTCACTTTTCAAAAAAAAAATTGTCGACGAAGAATCATTTCACTTGTTACATTTTAATTTTGAGAGAAAACAAATCCTTTCACTTTTTATCTACAAATCTATATATCTGTCTCTTTATCTATCTATCAATCAGGGGCCGTGGAACGGTTTTCAAAGTGGGGGGGGGGACGTATATACCATGCAAAAAATCACAGTCATATGGTCATACGTTTTTGTACACGGTTTTTGAAAAAAGTGGGGGGGGGGGGCGGGGGGCCACTTCCACGCACGAGTGGATACCATGCGCGACCATGGGGTCTCGAAAATGCACCCTAAACACGTAATTTCCATATTCTGAAAGTGCACCCCTTAACAAGTATTGGCGAGTGAAACCCTACCCTTAACATGTGTTGGAAACAAAACGACACTCTTGGCAAATATTCCCTGAAATGAACCCCTAAACAAGTACAGGAATGTTTTATTGTTACGGGTCCCTCGGTCGTCGGCTTTACCTTATTTGGTTTAGTACGATCCCAGCTTCTACACCTCGCGCAAATCGGACTCTAAACGCGAAGTATTGGGGAAAAAAGGACATCCTTTATAAAACATTTTAATTTTGTTTTATCACCCCCGCAAATTCGACCCTTAACACGTAATTTTCCTAGCGAAATAGATACCCTTTTTTCATTATTTTTGTGTTTTTGACACTCTTATCACGTTACGTACGTAACGTGCCCTATCGTGAAAAAGACATCCTTTTTACGTGTTTCTTTGGTCGCGCATGGTATCCACTCGTCAATGTAAGTGGCCCCCCCCCCCGGGGGGGGGGGGGTGGGCTGAAGCCCGGCCAGATCCAACTTCCGCACCCCCTGTTATATGTATCTATCTTTTATTAATCTATCCACCTATCATTTATCTCTCCAGCCATCTATCTATTTATCTATCTTTCTTATATGTATCTGTTTGAATGCGTATGTCTGTTTGTCTATTTATCTTTCATACTTATATCCACTCATTTGTTTAAATAATTATGTATGTTTATCTCTGTATCTACGACAGACCAATTAATTCGTCCGCACGACGAATTAAAATCTTATTTCATTTGGTACATTTTAAATCTGAGATCAAACAAATCCTTTCACTTTTGTTGGATAACACATACGGCTGCAGTATTAGACCAGGGAAGTGTTATGTAGAACACTTCCCTGATTAGACCGTAAGTAAATTTCGCTCTTCACGTAAATATCCATTCCTCTCGCTACGAAAAACATTTCACTCATGTTGCAAATTCATTTCACTCAATTGCAAAAAATACGTTCCTCTTTTTTCTCGGCCTGTAGGCGGCGCACACCATTGTTGGTGGGACGAGGAGGTACGATCACTGATCTCTCCCCTAAGAGAGATCAGTGGGTACGATCAATCACTAACCTTAGCACGGTCTGGCTATACGTTTTGTAGGCATGAGGCATGAATACTTCATACATACACTATCTACGGAGCTGAATGGTCAAGGTATAAGTGTTGAAATTTCCCTTTTCTCCCTTCCGTCTGTCTTTTACTTCATTGACATACGATGGTCATAATGATTGATGAAATGAAGCTTACAAAAAGCTTCATTTCACTGGTCAACTCGCTTGTACCTGCACTGCAAAACCAAATTCTCTCCATTTTGTATGAGACATGAATGGGGGGTCACCATCCTTAGAACAGACACGGGACTGAAGTTGGGTAATGACATGGACATTCTCGGCTAACACCACAGAGATGTATACTAATTGCGAATTATAAGTGTCTCTATGGCTAACACCAACCTTTTCGGGCTGAGCGATGACGTCATCATCCAACTTCAGTCCCGAATACTCACTTTTTATGTCTGTTCTAAAGATGGTGAACCCCTCCCCCTTATCATGTCTCGGACAAAATGGAGAGAATTTGGTTTTGCAGTGCAGGTACAAGTGAGTTGACCAGTGAAATGTAGCTTTTTGTAAGCTTCATTTCATCAATTATTATGACCATCGTATGTCAATGAAGTAAAAGACAGACAGAATGGAGAAAAGGGAAATTTCAACACTTATACCTTGACCATTCAGCTCCGTAGATAGTGTATGTAAAAAGCATTCATGCCTCATGCATGCCTACAAAACGTTATAGCCAGACCGGCCGTGCTAAGGTTAGCGATTGATCGTAGGGCCGAATGCAACAGCTGATTGCCCTGGCAGCTGTGTATTATCAGCGATAAATTCAAACTTTACAATTTGTGTTTATGGGCCCACCTCGTGGTGCATTGTCCTCGTCCCACCAACAATAGTGTGCGCCGCCTACAGGCCGAGAAAAAAGAGGAACGTATTTTTTGCAATTGAGTGAAATGAATTTGCAACATGAGTGAAATGTTTTTCGTAGCGAGAGGAATGGATATTTACGTGAAGAGCGAAATTTACTTACGGTCTAAGTACTGCAGCCGTATGTGTTATCCAACAAAAGTGAAAGGATTTGTTTGATCTCAGGTTTAAAATGTAACAAGTGAAATTAGATTTTAATTCGTCGTGCGGACGAATTAATTGGTCTGTCGTAGATACAGAGATAAACATACATAATTATTTAAACAAATGAGTGGATATAAGTATGAAAGATGAATAGACAAACAGACATACATATTCAAACAGATACATATATAACAAAGATAGATAAATAGATGGCTGGAGAGATAAACGATAGGTGGATAGATTAATAGAAGATAGATATAGATAGATAGATATATTAACAGGGAGCGCGAAAACTGGGGGAGGGGGGCTTCAGCCCTCCCCCCACACTTTTTTTCTGAAACCGTGTACAAAAACGTATAAATGACCATATGATTGTGATTTTTTGCATGGTCTCCCCCCCCCACTTTGAAAACCGTTCCGCGACCCCTGATTAATAGATAGATAGATACATGTAGATAGATATAGATAGATAGATAGATATAGATAGATAGATAGAAAGATAGATAGATAGATAGAGATAGACAGATAGATAGATAGATAGATAGATAGATAAAGAGACAGATATATAGATTTGTAGATAAAAAGTGAAAGGATTTGTTTTCTCTCAAAATTTTTTTTTGAAAAGTGAAATTAATTTTTTTTCAAAAGTTAAACATTTTTTTGGAAAAGTGAAATATATTTTTTTGAAAAGTGAATGTATTTTTTTGAAAAGTGAAATATATTTTTTGAAAAGTAAAATATATTTTTTTTGGAAAAGTGAAATATATTTGTTTGAAAAGTGAAATATATTTTTTGAAAAGTGAAATATACTTTTTTTGAAAAGTGAAATATATTTTTTTGAAAAGTGAAATATATTTTTTGAAAAGTGAAATATATTTTTTTTGAAAAGTGAAATATGTTTTTTTTGATAAGTGAAATATGTTTTTTTTGAAAAGTTAAATATATTTTTGAAAAGTGAAATATATTTTTTTGGAAAGTGAAATATATTTTTTTGGAAAGTGAAATATATTCTTTTGAAAAGTGAAATATATATTTTTTTAAAAGTGAAATATATTTTTTTTCATAAAGTGGAATACAATTTTTAAAAGTGAAATGGTTTAGTGGAAGAGAAACATATTTTTTTCAAGTGAAATATATATTTAATTGTTTCCCTATGAGCGTGCCATAGGCACATAACCCTTTTGCCCCCTGCCCCCCCCCCCTCTTTTATCCTAAAAGTGTATACTGCATGTATTCTGTCCATTTTGAATCCACATGCATGTACCCATGAATACATTCTCGAGTAGATTTGTGTCTTATGACAGCACTTTGTTTATGTCAAATATAAAATTGTCTTTTTATTCTGATCATATTTGCATTGAATACTTGTCTCTGTACGTTTCGTCAGTGAATGATGCACATTCACAAACACTTCCTCTACAAATGCCATGGAAGTTCTGCATATACATGGATAGCTTAAATCTTCAGAATTACAACAAAATAATGGGAGTAAAAATTGTTTAGACCCAAGAAATATTTCTTTTATTATTAGTTAACTTAATACATGAGTGAAATAGTAAGTGTACATTTACATTTATATCTTGAATTAAAAAAACAAATATATGTATATGCAAAGTACAAAATTTGATTCACAGAACTTATAGTTTTTACGTATAAGTCTACGAAAGAGAAGGGAATGTCTTTCAGTTTAGACAAGATGTAAATAAATGATTATCTTTTTTTTCTATTCAGATAATAAGAACAGTGGTAGCCGTGCTAGTGTGAGGAGTATCGGTAGCTCTAACAACCCATCTCCACCATCTGCTTACACCCCAGACTTCACAGTTCGTATCCTATCCAACGTCCAGTATATGAAGGTATGTACAGCAGTAGAGCATATCTTGGTATTCATGCTTAACAATCATAGAACTTGATTATAGTGGCAAGGTAAAAACAGGAAGACAGTTTAATAAGAAGTCACCTGTCCTTGAAAGTCTCGAAGTCTAGATTTAAGCCAGATCTCTAGCATTCTCCTTTTCTACCTTTTTTTTGGTGAAGGGTTATTTAACATCAGGGTAATTCATGTTAGGATTGTATGACACGCCAGAGAGGTTTAGCAGGCCTGGGTTTAGTTCAGCACACCTTTTAGAGGAAAGTTCACAAAAAAAGATAAAAAGTATTATCATTTTACATTTTTACTAAATCTTAGATGTATAACTCCGCAAGAACTGTAAATATTGTAAATTTTGAAATGTGACACTATCTGAGTGCCATTTTCAAAAGCTTGAATTGGCCATTATCATAATAGGCAGGTGTATATGGAGACAAATATTGATATACAATACACACCGTAACAGTCATTTATAATGCTACAGAGATGAAAATAGCTCTTTCATCAATTGACGCCTTATTGATATGTTAGCAATAAAAGTTAGTCATTATTAATCTTGGATCAGAATCCTTTGAACTGACATTTTCCTGTAAACAGTGTTCTACTTGTGTGGCTATAAAAACTAGATCTTTTGTGCTGAGCAACCCAAAAATTTATTTAGAAGTTCGTATATCGGTGCCGGTATGCTCACATAGTCAAGTGCAGTGAAGTGCATTCAGCTGCCGCCAACAGCCGGAGAATCTTTACTTTGGAAATATCAATTCTATAATAACTTGGATGTAGGCATTTAAAGTTAATAACTTCTTTACCTCTCGATGACTTCTTGTGAAGAATTCCTTACACATTTATCGGCACTGTACAGCATCTGTAATCCATGTGCAGATCATAATAATCCAAGGTTTTATTTTATTTACCTACATGTATGTATCAAAACTAGATTTATAAGAAAGATTGAATGTGTAAATTGTGGAAAAAGTATTACCAAAGCTTTTCTGATAGCAGGAATTTGTAATGATAAGAGGTTTTTATCAATGTTTCATGGAAATTGTTAGGGTTAATTGAGTCCCAAAAAATGATTAGCTTACATGTAATTTTCATTGAGCATTATTCTTTTTACAGGGGTTTTTAATAATTTGCACTTTTCATGTAATTGTTTAGGTTACTCGAGTGCAATACAATGCTGCACGGGCTGCTACCAAGATGGAGAGAGAGAGTCATGGAGAGGCGGCCGTACAGCAATCTAAAGAGGTCTTCGAGAACGAGTGGCAAAAAGCCGTTAATCAAGAGAAATTTGACCAAAGCGTTGAAGATGCCAGCAAAGACAACAATGTCAAGAGTTTTCAAGTTGGTAACAAAACAAAAGATGAGAGTTTGTGACAGGAAGAGAAATGAGGAATACCATGGTCTTTGATGTACTCAAATCTTCTATGCTCATTGGTCCCATCGTATCAAGAAATGATTCTATTCCTTCTTTGCTATGGAAAGCAAGAAAAAAAAATTATTTTTGTCTAGAATCTGCAAAGTCTATTGATCAACAGTAATACACCTCCTAGCCATCCTAAATTTGGACAAAACAAATCTGTATTCTGTCTTCTTTTAGATCTCATTTGGGTAGGAGTTTTTTTTTTTCCTTATACTTTCTCCCCCAGGTAATGCTAGATCATTCCTACCTTGTAGCAAAATCCTCCACGTTATTCAGTTATAAATGTTGGGCTACTTCCGATTGGTCAGAATGATGATGCGTGCATGAGTAATCTGACCAATTAGAAATGAGCCTTTCATGAGCGTACACCATCTCTCAAGAGCAGACATACAGGATCTAGATTGCCAACTTTGGTATTGCTACCTTTCCATAGTAAAATAAAAATTCAAAGTGATCACAGTCTTACTATCAGAAAAAGAAACAATGGAGCTCAGAGGCTCAGCAAAAATGGTTGTTATTGTATTTGTTGATCCCGTCAAGTTTTCCATCATTCTGCATAAACAATTACTTCAGTTTCCACATTTCATATATTTGTAATCATTTTCACCATGTTGTAGGCTATGAGGGTTAGAATTGAACATTGTAGATTATGATACAGACCCACATACTCAAAACCTACACCCAGTATGAAAATATATTTGTATATACATTTACACCCCCCCCCCAAAAAAAAAAGATCAGTGAAGTAAGTTTGTTTTGAGAGGAGCATAAGGAATTTAAATGATGAAGGCTATATAGTTTTACTCATTTTTAACCAAAGATTATGGGGGTGTAACTGCATGTATCTTACACTCTTTACTTAACTTCACTGGATTCCTTTGAAACAGAGAATTATGTTCAAATTACTCCTGATTGTCTACATAACACTGAAAAAAAAACAGGCTCCAGAGTATTTAAATAACTGTTTGACGCTGTTTACACCAACTAGAGCACTTAGGTCGACCCGGTGACCCCCTCTGTCTCACATATTCATTAACTTGTACATTAGCCGGTGATGGAACTTTTCCTGTGTCAGCCTCAAAAAACAGAACGATTTCCCTCTTATAATAGACAGTCTCCATCAATAGGATTTTCAAAAGGCTTTAAACACCCATCTCTTTCGTAGTTTGTATTTTCATAGTTTTAGCATTGCATAATTTATTTTAAGTATTTTCATTGCAAGTACTTTAGGCCTTATGGGAAAAGCACTGTATAAGTAAAATATTATGAATATTATTTAATTCATAAGTCATTATCCAAATTATCAACATGAAGTGAATAAATAAACAATTGTTTTGTGAAGGAATCCTCTTTATACTTTCAAATTATGACTGCTTTAGCTATCTGTGCCAAAGGCATATTGCATTGCGAGATAAGTCCAGAATGAATTCATGCACTCCTGTAACCATGCTACACTGTGCAACTAGTAGATCTGTTTCTATGTAATCATCTTTTTCCCTTTTCTTTATTGCATGAACTAGGCACAAGTATGTAAGGCATTGAGAGAAATACATGTAGATTGACTGTACAGATTGGAAGATCAAACTCTTATTTGGGAGTAAGTTTTGGAGATACACGTAGAGTGTTTCTGAAATTAGTTCCAGTCTGGAGTAAAAATGTTAGTTTGGTGATAGGCTGGTTGAGATAATCAAAATGAAGTGCCACTTGTATTGGGCAGAATGGATTAAGTATTGCTCTTTGCCCTTTACATAAAGCTCTGCATCAAATTGCTGCTGGAAACAGAAAGAAAGCTACCATTTGATGCAGGATCTGTTAAAGATCTTTTTTTTTTATTATTTATTTGGTGATTTGGGATATCAAGATAAGGCAGTATTTAAGGTACATGTATATAGAGTACAATTTAAAAAAATAATGAATACAATGCTTATTTATACCTTGCATATCCGACTAGAAATCTTGGGTAAGGAATGGGTCAAGTAAATGGTCATGGGCCTGTCTACCTGTTGATTGTCCACCCATTATGAAGGGATGATAAACAAATGCGACTTATAATGAACCATATCCACTCTGTGGAGTTCTCAAAGCGGATTTAAAGAGCTAAGAATCAAATGAAAAGGTTCTGAGAAGAATGTATAAAAGACTCAACAGAGATACAACTGTCAATGTCTCTAGGAAGGCTGTACCACAATAATAAGATATGCATGAGTATTATTAGTTATATGTAATCAAGGAGTATTGTCACATCAGGATAAAATTGATTCTTTAATTATATCCGCCCAACAGCTGATGGTATTAAAGGGAAACTAGTGCAAATATGATCAGTCATGTTCCAAAGTGAATGATTAGTGTAGATGTATTTTTTTTCTTAAAGGGGTGGTCCGGGCTGAAAGTATATATAGCTTGATAAATAGAGTAGAATTCACTGGGCAAAATGCCGAAAATTTCATCAAAATCGGATAACAAATAACAAAGTTATTGAATTTTAAAGTTTAGCAATATTTTGTGAAAACAGTCGTCATGAATATTCATTAGGTGGGCTGATGATGTCACATCTCCACTCGTTCTTTCGTATTTTATTATATGAAATTAGGTTTATTCATTTTTTTTCCTCCAAGAACTAAAAAAATTGGATTGACAACTGATTTAGTGCAATACATATTTATTGCTGCAACTTATTTCATTATAAAGAGACATATTATTCACACAAGTATGAAATAATGAAAAAAATATGATTTTTCTCAGTGAATTCTACTCTATTTGTTAAGCTATAAATACTTTCAACGCAGACCACCCCTTTAATTATGGTAAAAAAAACAACATGAAGTTTAATTTTGCATGTCAATCACTTTGGCAAGAATTCTCAAAGGTGGTTTTGAATCTGTATTCTGAAATCCTGAATTATACATATTTTAGAATTGATTATGCTTACTTTGTTGAGAAATATGGTCAGATGGTAATGGATTCTTATGTCATGAAAAACATTCATGCTTGGTTTCAGCATTAATGAGCCCACTGATAGATGCTTATTTCTTGCATTGGTGCATTTATCCACCCACTTTGTAGTTTAACTGATGGACATAAATTGTGTGCTCAATATTTCAAAACGATAGTCCCATCAATCCTGAAGCCTTAAAAATAAGAGTGAATTTAGTAAGCGTGCATTCATTACTGGATGCTTTCTTAATACATGTATATGCACCAATAATCAATGAATGAAATCTGTATACAATTGATTGAAAAAAAATTTTATGCATTTTGGCATTATTGGTGTCATGTTTACTTTGTGTACTGTCATTTGCTACCAGAGAAAATCTGCACAATACGCTAGAAATATTATTCAAGGACAAATCCACCCTAACAAAATTTTGATTTGAATAAAAAGAAAAAAAAATCTAACAAGAATAACACTGAAAATTTCATCCAAATCGGATGTAAAATAAGAAAGTTATGACATCCTAAAATTTTGCTTAAAAATTCCACAAAACAGTTATATGCACATTCCGGTCAGTATGCAAATGAGGGGATTGATGATGTCATCCATTCACTTTTTATTTTTTATTATATTATATGAAATATTTATATTTTCTCGTAATTATCCTGTAAATCAAAATTTTTCCTCCCTGAATATGGGGCATTACCATTGTTTTAACATTTGCATGTCAATGAGTTGTGTTTATTTTATTTTGTTCAAATATGCAAAACTTTGAAATGCCATAACTTTCTTATATTACATCCGACTTGGAAGAATTTTTCAGTGTTATGCTTATTTGATTATTCTCTGTTAATTCTAATCAACATTTTTTGGGGTGGACTTGACTTTTAAAAATGTCTATTGTTTGATTTTTAAAGTGAAATTTTCAATATATTGAATGTTTGATCTTACTCAATTTATTTAAACGTTTCTTATTTTTCAACCAGGGCCCGTATTACAAAGAGTTACGATTGATCCTATCAGTCGTAACTCTATGGAAATCCATCAGTGTCATAATTTTTTATTCAGGAAATTTGCAAAATGTCCTTTGTAAACAAAGGGGAACACACCAAATTGTCAAGAAATCAATGAATTTATGGATATACATTCATATCTATAAATATTTTGAACAAACATGCATTTTATATGTTGACTTTGCTGGCTTTCCATAGTTGCGATTGGTCAGATAAATCACAACTCTTTGTAAGATGGGCCCCTGAAATACCCCTATAAGACTGGAGCACTTACTTACCTTTAGAACACATAACATCCGTGCCCAGTAATATGAAGCTTAATGTGTGATCATGCTTTCCATAATGCTGATATTTGCATTTGATTACATCAATCATAATGTGCATTCAAGCATACAAAAACAAGAATACAATCAATCACTAAGCTTTATCTTACAGGATTTGTGTCTTCAGGTTCCCCAGAATGCATGCAAATCAATGATATGATACTATGATTGAGATAATACTTGGTGCTAGCTTTAATTTCGAAAAATGCATGTTATTTCTTTTTATTCTGTTGAATAAACTTTTGTTCGGAATCAGGTAAACAAGATATCTGATTCAAAGTGAAAGACTATTATGTAATTCTTACTAAATTGTATGAGGTTGTCATAGTGATACACAACATAGATTGACTGTAGATTGATTTTTTAGTTTGTATCCACAATATTTGAATTGAAAGGAAGCCCCTTAGTACATTGTAAGTTGGTTCAAATATAAGCAGAAAAGGGAGAGAAACATATAGATGAGAGGAGATAGAATGATAAAGTGATGATTTATATATTTTTTTAATTTTACCATCTCGATGTCATACGTAAGCTTCTCTTCTGCATGTTCAATTTTATGAATTACCCTTTATTAAAGATCAAGTGAAAAATTATTCAAAATTCCTGAGAAAATTCTTTAATTAACTGTTGTTAAAACATGGTGATTTAGGAAAAGCTAATATAATGTTATCAATTTATATCGCATCTTCTATAAGTTGTGATATTCAGACTAACCTTTTCATAAACATTTTCCGAGCATTGTGTTTTTTTGCCCAAAAATATGTTAAGTCACACTTTTCTAAAAATTAGGGGGGGGGACTTACCTCTATTCATATTCTATTCTATTAACTTTGCAGAAAGCTATACAACCCACCTCCTTTACCATATTATAACATCTTTAATTTTGGTATACATGTATTTGTATTGGCAATTGATTCAGCTTGACTCATTATATATGCAGTAGTAATTGTACAGTGCTTGCATTATTCTGTACATACTGAATAAGGTTTTTCCTGGATATTGTCCATAGGCTCTAGATAATGTATATATCCTGTTCATGACATCACTTCAATGGGATCAGGAACCATGGGGCTTTAAATAATGAAAAGAGAGGATAGAGGGATTCGAAGGGTAATGATTAAAGAATTCTTATGTCAAAATCGTTATTTTTTTGTTCAGCAAAAATTTAATTCCATAACAGACATATGTCTCTCTATCCCTTGTTAGCGTTGAAATTGATTTTCCTTCAGAAGTTTGGTTCCTTAAAGGGGTTGAAATCATCGGATTTTCTCATTAAATTTGGCAATACTTTTATACATTTTTTAGTTCATTGTTGTTTTGTATTAATATTACTCTAAAAAGTGTGCATGTGTTGTAAATACTCTTAATATTCAACATTAGTGAAATGGAATATAGTGTTGTTCCTTAATGTCTGTACTCAAACAAATCCTTTTAAGTTCTGATATAACAATCTTTTAAGATTCCTAAAAAATATTACTACTGCAATCATAACTCATATTGAGTGATTTGCAAACTTCAGTTGAGCATTAGCATGTTTAGAGTTCAAAATTAAATTTTTAAGGGTTATACATGATTACAAGAATGTTAGATTATAGACATTCAAATTACATTGGATGTTGTGTACAATTGTAAAGTTGATAACATGTTTCTAAATTTGATTTATGTGATCCTGGCACATTCAAAGTTCAAATGATGATAAATAAAATATATTCACATAGTTTTATATTAGAAGGACATTGATGCACACACATCACATCAACCTATTTTACTGTGCGCTTGGTAATGAAGATATTCAATAAAGCATAATGGCCTCCAATGCAATTCTTTGTTGCTTTTATTCATTTTTATTGGGTCTATATATATTCTTATCTTATATGATAAAAATGTTGAATTTTATTGAAAATATTTATGAACTTGATTTGGTTTTTGTTGGATGGATGCAAACTTTGGAACTCAAAATAATAATCCAATGGCTGAAACAACTTAAGATTGTTTCGATCCAGCAACCAGGATTAAAAGAAGATTGAAACCCTTGAAATCAGATGAATTGATATGAAAAAAAAAATCAAAGAAAAAGATCAATGAAAGTCTGAGGAACATTTTATGAAAGTTTGAGGAAGATTGAATGAAAGTGAAGCCAGGGGCACATTCCATAAGAGTTATCACCATGGCAACTACCATGGTTACAGCCAGGGCTAAGCAGCCTATCATAATCAATATTTCTATGGTAGGTACAATAATGGCAAAGTTACCTTACACTGATTTGTAATGATACGGGTCTTGTTTATCATTGGTTGTGTACAACTTAGCAACACTAGTATCTCCAATGTGGGGGATTAAACTTAGAATTCTACTCGTAGTTTTGAACAGCAACTATATTGAGTCCACCTTCAAATGACTCATCAGATGATTAAAGCAAGGTCTGGATACGTTCCAGAAAAATAAAAGATGACGGCATCCCTCTATTTAGTGCTTTAATGGATATCTAAAGATAACCTTTCTCTCTCCCTTCCTACCCCCACCGCCCTTCGCACACGTGCCTTCCTTCTCTTTTCATGATAAACTTTTTTTTTTTTGCTAAACGTCTTCACCGCTCCCGAGCCCACCCTACGTGTTTAATTTAAAGAAATACATTTGGTTCCCTGACATTTGCTCCGATTAAAAATCTGCTTGTTAAGCCAAACATAAAACCTAACCTCCAAAACTGAATAAACCATGATCCTTATCTTTATATTATTCTGAACCAAAAGTCTGTTACAACCCCACCTCTAACCCTGTGCCCTCTGAGATATTAAGACAGGAGTAAGTGTTACACTGCCAGATTTCAAGATTAAATACGGGGGGGGGGCTTTATTATGTGGTCTAAAACTGTACTGAATCCCCTGGTTTTTCCTCTATTCTCGTCTGAAATGAAGACATTGTTGCGGCAGAAAAAAAGAATGTAAAACAAAAAGGGACAATTAGAATTTTTTTTAAATTTTATGGCTCTAAAATGGGGGGGGGGGGGGAATCTGCCCCTACTTGGAACCGGGCCATGGAATCGACTCCTTTTCCACAGTTAACACTTAGTATATTGTTAGATCATCTAGGGGTGAGGGCCTGTTTTAATGAAGACGTTATCGATAACAATCATTAACATATCAAGCAAATAAAAGACAAACTAAAATTAATTTTACTGAGGGAAGTTGACCATCATGTCGCCAAAGATGGCAGCAATCTGGTTTGATAGCCTAGAAGAGATTTATTATCACGTCTCGACCACAATTATTATTCGATACAGTGTAAAATTCCAAGGATCTGAAATAAAACCATATAGGCTAGGAATCGTGACCAGGTTAGATTTATATTTAAACCTTGTTGATTTATATGCTAAGAGATTGGAGTTCAAATCTTTTTGAGATTGAAAATTCTATTCTCAAGATAAATAAATAATTCTAATATTCGATTGGTCACTGGCGGTCGATTTTTAAATCATCGGATTTTAGAGTGTAGTGTCTTTGTGGAGAATTCAATTGATGTCATCTTTATACTTTCAAGCTTGCAAGGGGTAATTTTAAGGTTTTGAAAATGGCAAAGATAAAAAAAGAGGTAGAAGAGGAATAATCGGTAAGAAAGAAGAGTATGAAGAAGAAGAAGAAGAAATGTCTGGGTCGTATGCCTGTAATTGAAGCTGTTTAAATACCTTTCACTTTCAGAGCATCTTGCCCTCCCCTCCCCTCTTTCATATCAAAATACTACTGCCGCCCGTCTCTTTCTAGATCAACTTTCCATTCAGATTAGTATTACAATGACCCTCTCCCCCTGCAAAGTACCAATCAATCAATAATAGATTATGACATGTTAACACCAAAGTGTTATGATTTCTTCAGACTATAGCCCAACCAATTAATGAAATCCACTATAGCAATAAACATGTTAAAGGGGAATGAAACCTTTGGAACAAGTAGGCTTGTGTCGAAACAGAAAAAATCAAATGATAAGAACACAGAAAGTTTCAGAAAAATCGGACAAACAATGATAAAGTTATGAGCATTTGAATATTGCAATCACTAATGCTATGGAGATCCTCCTATTGGCAATGCGACAAGGATGTGTGATGTCACATGTGAACAACTTACCCTTTGATGGACTATAAAATACCCTAAAAATGTCTCTTTCTGCTTTTTCTTATGGTGATACAAACTTTTTGTCCATGATGTATTCTTTAAAAATCTGTATTACATGCCCTCCTATAGAAATATCACATAATCTACTGATAGATGTGATAAAAAGATGCAATTCAAGTGAAATATATACTAAAGTAATGGGGATAGCTGTTCACAAGTGACATCACACCATCACACATCTTTGTCGCAATGCCAATTTGAGGATCTCCATAGCATTAGTGATCGCAATATTCAAATGCTCATAACTTTCTCATTATTTTTCTGATTTTTCTAAAACTTTCATTGATCTATTTCTTTGATTTTTCTGTTTTCACACAAGCTATCTTGTTCCTAAGGTTTCATTCTCCTTTAAATTGGAAATTTACTTGTAGTATAGGTCCATGGTCTGATCCACGGTCAGCCCAAAGGCTGTGGTTTTCTTTCCGATTCTTCTCAAAAGCTATTGGTCAGCCAATCACGCAGTATGTCATCTTTTATTAATGTGGACATCGAATCAACCTTCTTTTGAAACCATCTATCATTCTATCCTAGTTTGGCTTGACCAATCCATCATCACTCTTGCCAGGATTGATCTGCTGCCATCTTCGTCACAACTCAGAACAATAGTAATTAAATTTCATTGTTGTTCTATGGGAGGCATGTTTAGGTAACCGAAGGTCGTACAAATTAAAATATACTAGTTTTGCTTCAAATTTGGTGAATTTTTTTCAGTGACAGTGAACATAATCATCCGGTGACAGAAAATGCATTGAAGAGCAAACAAATAGTCTATAGAAACATATAGATCGATCTAGCGGATATCCCTTCTCAAATTCAGTTATACCTTTGTTTAATTTTGGTCATGAAAAAAAAATCAAATCTAAAAAAAGGAAATATGTCTGACAAAATTTTGATATGTGTTTGAGAGGTCTTACACCTCTTTGAAATAGTAAAGATGGCTAATAAGAATATGATTACTCAAATTTGAATCATGAGAATCACAAACAGATTTGACCATGGATCATGAACCTATATAATCCCGGTCCATATCGGGTGCTGATCATACATGCGAATCCAATTTTCTCAGAAATGATAAAATTAGAATATAAATCATAAAAATATATAAGAAAGTTCTTGATTCCTGGGGGACACATCCGGCCCGTCCCCCCCCCCCCCCTCCTCCTTGAGAGTTATGATAGTCATTTCAAATGTAAATATTATGTCGTTCATACAGAAGTGTGCCCCTTTTTTTTGGGGGGGAGGGAGTCACAGAAAATATGGTTAATGGGATAATGTTTTTTTTTTTATTATACACAAGATGTCCAATTAGGAATAATTCTGGATCTGCTCCCGCCGTGAACCACTTACGTTGGTTGCTTTGTTTCCTCCAATTCTTTCAAGACTTGTCCTCGGCGCCTCTGTTACACTCTGCCACTGAATATGTGAACCATCATTCTGTACAAATGAAGGGAGATCATTGGACGATATGCAAGTAATCAAAGCGGTCTGAATACGCAGCCTACAATAACTTATGCAGGGAATTCCACAACACCACGTTAACATGTAGTCTAAGTCTGAATACTCACTTGTTGATCAAAGTTTGAATCAGGGTCTGTGCGTGCAGACTAGAATCAGTCGTCTTGCAGAAAAGTACATAGGTGTGTTCGCCATCGAATTCTATTCACCTTCATTCACCTCAGTACAATGGTTGAAAGCGTTTACATAATAGAAGGGATCAGATCAGGGCACAATGACCCGAGACAAGTGGTAATGGGGGAACAGAAAGAGGCATCTTCAAACCCCAAAGGCAATGCGGAACGCGGAAAAAAAACAGCGCTCCTATAGTAAGCGACTAAAACAGAATCCACGATATTAAAAACCGATTAATGACTCTTCCTTTTTGTTGGCGAACTTCTGATAGTCTTGGTTTGAGTTATACCTCGAGGAGATACTGATCGGGACAATCTTTTCCGCACCCCGTCCCATCTTTTTTTGTTCTCGAAATGCAGATTGGCGGATCTCACACACCCACATGAATCAGGCAGGCAGTCAGCTGTGTATGTGCTTGCAAACACACCGAGGCAAAACCAACATACCTTTATTGCGAACTCAAGCAGTGTCGTATTTGTGAATTGTTAAATACGGTGATATATAACTTCGTGAAGAACAACATTATGTCGATATCACGACAAAGACCGAAGTAATATCCATGAGAGCATTGGTGGAATGGATTTTTCTTTTTGTAAAATGAAGGACCGGTTTAACTGAAGGAGTTAATTGAGTTCATGCTTCTTCCTTCGTGTGCCGGTAGATAATATTATACGATGGATGAGCCTATGGAAAGTGTCGAAAGAGGAGGTAATTAATATTATGCATTTTACATTACACTTATATTTCTGAGAAGGGTGTCAAGACTGGTGCTATTGACAATTGCCATAAACACGAATTGAATTTTGAAAGAACGATAATTATCAAACACTGCGGTGTCAATGGTGTGTTGACGGTCAATATTCAGTGTCGTGAGTAGACCACACCCTCACGTGTTAACACTATACACCCTGTAGTGTTTTTTAACACAATACCAGATTGTGTTTAAATAATGAGACTTTGTTATAATTAACACCATGATATCACATTCTACCCCAATATACATAATATTATGGTCCTTTGTATATACCAAATGGCGTTGTTTAAACACCTTAACTTTTTTACAGTGTATACTTCATGATCTTGATAATGTTCGAAGTAGAGACATAAATAAGGCCTTAAGAAATTATGCTAGCATTATCTAAAAGCTTTTGGGGGCTCATTGTATACATTAATGTAACGTTACGTTGCATGAACGTTTTCGATTCGAGATGCCCTTTTAAAGCTAATTGACATCAATTCGTTTTTCTTTTCAATTTTACATAAAAGTGTACATTTCTCACATAGGCTAAACAACTTTGCATTGACATTTACTTGTATTAATCACACGTGTTTCGTTCATCTTTTAGGTAATTAAAATATCTACATTTTCTTTAAAATGTAGAATTACATCAGTTTACTTGGTGTCTGTTTTCAATTTATATGTATTAAACCTGTCATTAAAATCAGATATTTTTAGTTACACAAATGTGTGTTATAAGTAGTATACTGACCTCGAGTTAGTGTGAGGGCATGCAGTATAGCTATATATTTTTTTTTTCATTAGCTTTTTAACTTAATAAATACATTCTGGAAATGGGGTTTACAAAATGATATTCACAATGATCATGATAACGATAATGATAATAATACCAATAATAATAATGGTTACAATACCAATGATAATGTAATGGTTGTAATAACAATAATGACAATAATACTTATAACAAGAGCAACAAAATGATAGCAATATTATAATACGATTGGGAATAAAAATAGTGACGACGATACTACTAGCTCTCTCATGTCTCCTACAGCCCTTATTCTCCATCATCATGATCATTGACTGGGCATGGTGGCCCAGTGGTAGGGCGTCCGCCTTAATTTTGTTAATCATGGGTTCAATCCTCGGCCGAGTCATACCAAAGACTTATAGAAATGGGACCTTCTGCCTTCTTGCTAGGCGCTCAGCATTTAGATTGGAGAAGGGTAATAATAACATTATTATGTTAAGCAGAGCCCGCTGGTAGAACAGTTTCCTACCTAAAGTGACTACCCTGGGTAAATAAAACGATATTGTTATTTTTTACTATTATTGTTATTATTATTATTATCATCATCATCATCATCATAATCATCATTATCATCATCATCATCATAATTGTTATTATTATTATTATGTCATTAACATGAGATATACAATATCTTTATCTTTTCTAAATGTCCTTCTATCTTTTTTATTCTTCTACAGCTGTGATCTCAATAAGCATAGCAGGAGGAATCGTCGTCTTCGTTCTCGGGGCCGTCGTCATCTATATTCTCAGAGAACTCTATTGCAATGAACATTATGCCAACATGACGTCATCGGTAAGAAGATCTCGCCCTCGTAATGAAACTCGACCTCCTAAAAAGGTGGCGACCATCGACCTCCAACCACCTTCATCGAAGGATAAAATAGTACCTGGTTTCAGGAAAATAGCTCTACCGGATTCTAATATTTAGAATCACTATCGGTGACCGCTGTTTCCAATGATGACTGGATAATAAGGTCTGCTGTGTTATATCCAGGATGACATTGTAGGAGCATGGAGCTAGGAGGCAGGCGCCAATGGCCCATCAAAATACGGAACAAGTTGACGAAAGGAGAAAATATGTTTTTATTGTGTAACTGTGAGGCTTGCAATACCACTATTTTTTTATCTCAAATGCAATCGAATTGTTATGTAAGTCTTCTCCATACCTGTCCGCCCTATTTTGTGCGAATGAAGATTTTTGAGGACACGGTGTTTGTAATATCTGGTTGCAACTGTTCTTGTGAAGAAAGCTGATTTCTTTCAGTACTTCCTTAACTTTATCGTGATGTTGTTTCTTTATTTATCACGTTTTTTAATTAAATATATCTAGGCCTATTTAATCGGAAATAAACCAATAATGGTGAAAGTGAGATGTAGATTAGGAAAGACACAACTCAGAGCTCCGAGCATCTGTCATTTTAATGATTTTAACACTTAGACGAGCATGCGATAAGTCTGATAGTAATGGAATGACATTGCAGATTTGCAAGAAATGTTTTATTTAAAGAACTTTTTTAATGTTTTATAACTTTTAATTAGCAAGCGAAACAAAACAGGAATTAAGTAAAATGAGGGTAATAAGTCTTAAATTCATCTGTTACAGGATGGATATTAGAAAGCCCAACTCAGTCTTGCATCTAGCGGGCTTATGAGTATAAGCTCGCCAGAAGACTGAGTGTGTTACATTCGAGTTGAAGCATCTAATCTTTCCAGTTTATACTGGCAGTCTGATTTTAGACCATCCATTCAGGAGGCTTGTTGATCATGTTGGTGATATAAAACCTGTTTTTAAGATCATCTTCCAGTCATATTCGAGAACATATTGAGGGGCATAAGGTGACGTATGGGGAAAATTGAGATTTTGTTAAAGTTGATAGTGGCAGGTTTTATTTCATTTCACAGACCATATTATCATATTTAAACTTTCCCCTTTCGTATTCTTTCATTTTATCACTTTTTTTTAAGTTTCCACGACCGAGAAGAAAAAGGTAATAAAAGAAAGAATGGAAAATGGAATACCCCTCCGATCCCTCTCATCCAAGGTGAAGTTAAACACCATTCCCACCATCATGACATCCATGCATGTCAACCAAGGTCGTAAAAAATATTCGAAACAAACATTATTTCATTGTAATTGAACGCTTGATGGTGCATGCTCAAGCACGTGAACATCAAAGTGATCAAATATTTTTTTTAATATTTGATGCAAGTCCGGATATATGGTGCTTTTTGATAGAATAACTAGTTGCATACACGGGTAGCAAGTAGCCCCCCCTCCCGCCGCCCGCCCCCGCCCCAGTTTGATAATATAGAGTCAGAGTAGTAGGTCAATACTTTGCTCCATTAGTTTACACCTAACCAGTTAACCCCGCCCCTCACAACACTCAAACCATCTGATTTTTCTTATCCTTTGAAAGTTTTAGCCCTGTAAATATGCTCAACTGTGGTTTCAGTGGCAAAGCGGTAAAGATTTGAGTAACTTCTATACCTCTAATCACTATTTTTAAGGCCAATTAAGAAACTGTATTTATATTTTTCAGTGGGCATTCATTTTATTTTTACTAGAGATCGATTCTCGGAGTCAACCTAATTCAAATTCGTCTTTTCTAAGCATACTCAGCCCCTGTAACTTCGCTCATACCATCGTCTTATTCATTCTTATAAATGTGTGATTTTACACGCCGTATTTTAGTGATAGATTTCTGTTCGATATCTAGACTCTCCCAAAAGATGCATCTAAATATCTTACTCGTCTTTACATTACAGACCGTATTACTGCTTCCTTTATCAGACGAAGAAGTGTAAACTCGGAAGTGTATTTTATCACTTGTGGAGGTTTATGTCATAAGTATCGGTAAACGTTCGAGGGACATGTCATCTAACCCTTAATGTTACCGTTTAAATACTACTTAAATATATTATGCACATCTCGCTAACGCAACTCCCGGTTTTGATTTATAAGTAATATGTTAACTGTGAATTATAAAGTAAACAATTCATGTTACTCCTTTTATTGTTTTTTGTCAGTAATATCGATTTTATCTTTGTTATCATTGTGACTTGATAGTGATAAATTGTAACTGCACATGCATAAAAGAATATGTATATTTATGAAACAAATTTTAAATGAAAGAGTTCTGTAGATTTAGTGTTTCCAAGTTGATTAAAATATGATAATGAAGTTGGATATCCTCAAATGTCTCTCATTTTTTTGCAATATATCATGTCATGTCATTCCATAATCATGTGTGTCCCTCAAAAGGTTTTACACGTTCAAGTTATTGCTAAAGTTTTACTGAGGAACACTTGTTTATTGTATTCGTCTTTTGTAAAAAAAATAAAAGAAAATATTTTAAAAATTTGAAAAGAAGAAAGAGCGAGCGGAGGGGAGCACGTGGTGTGATACTATTCATTCATTTTTCTCTTCTGGTATTCAGACTATTTTCCTTTACTAGTATGTTTTTTAATGATAGTTTTTTTTTCATATTCTTGGATTTTTTTCTTTGTCCCATATTTTGTGTGTTTATGTGTCTTTCATAGTATAATTGAGTTATAAGATAAGTGGCATGTGTTGCATGCTACAATATTATGACAGAATGTATGTCCAGAAATAAATTGCATAATGAAATGTATTACATCACCATGTTGTATAAACTTAAAGAGGTGTTTGAATAAGATGTAATTGAAATTAGACTTGATGTAATTTATGATTATGCATGACCACGTATGTTTCTGCGTTCACTGTCCTTAGCACAAAATGCAGATTTACAAACTATGTTATCTAGGTTTCCTCAATGATTATTTGTTTGTGATTTATATTTTGGTCAGGACAACGATTTCAGACATGCGGGAATGGTAAACCACTGGCAACCACTTAAAAAATATGAAAGCATGATTGGTTCTAGCATGGACCTTACCATGGTTCTAGGCTGACCTACATGTATCCATCACTATAGAGCGCAACAGCCCCATATTAGATTAGCAATCAATTTAAGATTAAAAACTCATCTTATTTGTTTGCAATGAAAAAAGGGAATTATATTCACAATGCGAAATTGATTAGTCCCTGATGGGCATAGATTTGACGGTCATTTTTTTATTTGTAGGTCCATGTTTTGAAATTACGATGTCCAGTATCTTCATGAATCTTTTATTACTTTTACCCCCCCCCCCACCACCCCTTTCTCTCTCCCTCTCTCTCTTTCTCTCTCAAGTAGCTGATTTTAAATACTTAATGACATTCGTTCACAATGTATTGTCTTTTATTAAAATTTTACATGTAATTATCGATATCTTATCAATAAAAAACATGCATGAAGGCTGTTTTAAATATTTTCCAATAAAAGTTGAAATGAATTATGAATCATTGTGCTTTCAATTTTGATTCAAGTTTTTTCTCGATTTAATTGAATTTAGTGTATGTATTTTTTTCATATTTCATTATGCATTTTTTTACGACTTTCGCAACAAATAAACATTTATATTTTGCCAACATTTTACACCTGATTCACGTTTGAAATGTGCTAGTCTAAGTCTGAATACCCACTTGTTGATCAAAGTTTGAATCAGGGTCTGTGCGTGCAAATCTGATGTGTCTGTGTATTGTTTTCAGTTTCAGGTTTGTGATCCCCAAGATATTTTTCTAATACTTTCAATGAGAATGAAATGTCCCCTCTATGCACACACCCTCACACACCTGCACGCACCCAGACATAGACAATGGTAAATAAAGATGAATTATTTGGAGAGTCTGTGTTTATTTGAAAAGAGCTGATATTTTCGAAGGTCTGTCTATCCAGACAGACAAGGAGAGTTCAGATTTAGAGGGGAATGTAACCTTTGGAACAAGTAGGCTTGTGTCGAAACAGAAAAATCAAAGAATAAGAACAAAGAAAGTTAGAGAAAAATCGGACAAATAATGAGAAAGTTATGAGCATTTGAATATTGCAATCACTAATGCCATGGAGATCCTCCCATTGGCAATGCGAAAAAGGATGTGTGATGTCACATGTGAACAACTTTCCTTTTGATGGACTATAAAATACCCCCAAAATGTCTCTTTTTGCTTTTTCTTATGGTGATACAAACTCTTTATCCATGATGTATTCTTTGAAAATCTGTATTACATGCCCTTCTATATAGGAAGAACACACAAAAAGTCATGATCTACTGATAGATGTGATAAAAGAGGCAGTTTAAGTGAAATATATACTAAAGTAATGGGGAGAGTTGTTCACAAGTGACATCACAGATCTTAATCGCATTGCCAATATGAGGATCTCCTTAGCATTAGTGATCGTAATATTAAAATGCTCATAACTTTCTCATTATTTGTCTGATTTTTCTCAAACTTTAGTTGATCTGTTTCTTTGAATTTCTGTTTTCACACAAGCTATCTTGTTCGAAAGGTTTCATTCTCCTTTAAGTTAAAGAGGTTGGAGAAGTGATTAAAAACAAAATCAAAACACATATCAGGTATTATGCAAGCAATATTAATTATAATTCATTCTAAAATGGCGTCTGGGGGTGACACACCTATATATTGCTAGCAGGGGCGTCGCTAGGCATTTTCCAGTAGGGGGTATGGAGGGCCTGATTACCGACGTCCGCCAACCATGAATCTTGAAAGTGTTCTACATTTTCCTTGGTCACAATTTCTTTTGTCATACCATGGACCTACTAGTAGGTCATGGTCATACCCAGGGTCAGTTTAAGCTTTTATCGATGGGGAGGAAATATTTTCATCAACATTTTCCCGTCGCGACCGGCTTATACTTTTAATTAACCTTTCTGAAAGGGACATGTTTATCAACTGTTTGCAGTGACTCATGAATATAATACATCATTTTCTCATAAATCAAATACACCAAGCGCAAAGCGCGAGCTGAAAATTTTGAGATATTTGACCTGAAAACTGGACTGATTAAACATATTTTTGATAAAGAACACAGTAACTAGCGCGAGCTGGAGTTTTCTTCAGATTCAAAACTAAAACAGAACATTCGAAGCACTGTAACCATGAAGAATGTCGACATTGAACTAAGCAACTGTTACCATGGTTGCGAGCATGAATTGATTTTTTTTTACAACCTGAAAATTTGACATTTTCAACACTTTTTTGAAATCATTAACATGATGGTTATCTAATCAAACTTAAATTTGAAATCGGACAACCATGCAGTTTTTGTAATCATGGAAAGCATTGGCGGAAAGCTGTCCCCAAAGGTAGGGGGACCAGGTACTAGAAAATTTGCCAGGCAAAAAAAAAAAAAAAAAAAGAGGTTTTCACCCATTATGTAACTAAAGGTCATTTAGTAAAAAATACGTGCATTATTTCGATTGTGAATGATGTATCAATGATAATAGTAGGGGGACATTTGATATTGTGTCCCCCTACAATTTATGGTAGGGGACTCCCCCCGTCCCCCTGGGATTTCCTCCCATAGAAGGGTATACTGGATGATGCGAGCACGAAGCACGATTTTTGAATTTTGGGATATTGAAAACTAAGCATTTTACATGTTTTTACATTAAAACAAACTCAGTTTCGGCATCTGTTATTGAACAAGCTGTGTATCTCAATAAACATTAATGCAAGCGCGAAGTGCGAGCTGAATAAAATTGGTATTTTGACTTGAAATCTTATTTTCTTAACATGTTTTACGTTAAAACAAATTCAGTTTCTTCATCTGTAATTAAATAAGCTGTATCTCAATATACATAATACAAGCGCGAAGTGCGAGCTGAAAATGTTAGAAATTTTGACTTGAAAACCTACCCTTTTTTTACATGTTTTTACTGTTAAAACAATATCAGTATATGCATCTGCAAGTAAACAAGCTGTGTACCAAACATAATGCGATTTACTTACCCGAAAGAGAAGATTTTAAGCACTGTCCTACATGAAAGAAAATGGTTCACTGTCGGTACAGAAGTACGAGCTGACAACTCTTAATTCTTTGAATTAAAAACGTAACAATTTCACACGTTTTTATGTAAAGAACAAACTTAGATTCTGCATATGTGATTTAACAAGGTTTGTATTTCAATAAACATAATGCAAGCGCAAGGCACCAGATGAAATTTTTGGTATAGTACTGACGCGAAAGTGAAATTTTAAGCATTGCCCAACATCAACATGAAGGAAAATTGTGGAGAGAATATTGATCTTACTAAATACATGTATGCGAGAGCAAAGCCCAAGCTGAAATTTTTGTTGGGACTAGACTTTAAACCGGGACATTCTTATCACTATCACTGTCGGTACAGAAGCACGGGCTGGGAATTTTTGGTGTTTTGACTTGAAAACTTAATACTTCAACAAGTTTTATATAAAGAACAAACTCAAAAAAATGAAAGCATTTTAACAATCTGTGTATCATAATGCGAGTGCGAAGCCCCCCCCCCCCCGATCGGAAATTTTTGATATTCTGAGGGAAATTTAATAACATTTTCAGCAAAAATTTTAATAAATATACGATGCGAGCGCACAGCGCGAGCTAAATTTTTTTATTTAGACCTTAAATTGGGATTTTCTAATCATTGTCGGTAAAGCCTACAGAGAGCTCCCCACTATCGCATTGCCAAAAAAAATAATAATAAATCGTAATTTAACGATAATAGTAAGCAATTTGACATTATTCTGCCGTCAAAGATAATGAAACTAAAGACCAAGTAAGAACAAGGTACATGACGCAGTTGGAACAGCCCTGCATGACCCGACAGTTTGTCATTTTCCCGACAAGCGTCAGTCCAACAGCCCTGCGCTTGCGTAATATAAACAGACAATATTCATTATTTTTTCAACATCTCAGACTCCTCATCTTTAATTACATCGACGGGTTTACCGAATCAAAACCTTGTCTACCCCATTCCTTCTCTCATTGATTGTTCTCCTTCCTTTTGTTTTCCTCTTCCTCTTTGTCCCTCTCCTTCTTTCTTTCTTTCTTTCTTTCTTCCTTTTTTTGCTTTCTCTTCTTCCCCCCTTTTCTCTCCTCTTTCTCCCTTCTGTTTTGTCCTTGTCACTCTTTTCTTTTTTTTCCAGACGGCAGCGCTCGTTTGCCGATGATATCCAAATTAGTAGGGGTTGTCGCACCCCTGCACACCCCCTTAGCGACGGCCCTGAATCCAAGGCATTATGGTCCCATGAAGCCCCCCCCCCCCACACACACACCCTCACACACCCAGTCGTGTAAACACAAAGACTTTTTTTCGTCCAGTTAGTGCTTCTTGTTCAAGTTGTTAGTTCTCTTTGTAAGATCAATACCATTTGTCTCAATGCTTCTTGGTGATTTGTTTGAAGTAAAATTTGGAGCACCCCCTAGACCAACATAGAGAGCGCTTTATGAAAAAAGAACATGCAGCAATGAGTCGTGAACAATACCTTGCCCTTTTTAAAACAGTTTCCATAGTAATACATTCATAACTATATACACTTTTTATTTTGACTGGAAGGAACACAATTGATATTGAATTGGTCGTCGTGTTGATGTAACCTAGTGTCATTCTATTACGAGCTTCCATGCAAAAAAAAATCAAAATCAGATGGTCATTTTTTTTGGCACATGGTATTAGAAAAAGTGGAGGGGCTGAAGCCCGCCCAGCCCCCCCCCTCCCGGTTCAGCGCTCCCCTATACCATCGGGTCTCGCATTTGCATTTTAACCATATTGTGGATGTAAAGTCTTCACTGTTTTGTGGAAATAAGCGAAATTCTAACAAGTATGTGAAGTAAGAATTTTATTTATCTTGCGTCATTTTTTAATGTCAATTACTGTGTTTTGCTTGATCAATTTTCTATATCAAAACAACTTTTGTTGGGATGAACTCTCATGTTCGGTGAATCATGATATCTCCCAACCATGCAGCTCAGTGCGTGACACGACATTTGCTCTTGTCTGAATATCTCAGAGGACATATAGGGTAAGGATCGTAATCAAGTTTTTGTTTCAGAATAATGTAAAAACAATATGATCCCTGACGATTAGGGTTTATTCAATTTCGGAGGTTAGGTTTTATGTTTGTCTTAACATGCAGATTTTACATCGGACCAATTGTCGGGGATTAAATGTCATGGAACCGCAGAGTGTATCCTCGGATAAAAAAAGAGAAAGAAAATGACAAAGACTTGTCAGTGACGCGACGTCGAAGGAGAAATCCTGACAAAGAATCGGCAATAATGAGTAGGCCTACAAAAGCAACGCAAGTAAGGACATTTAACAATACTATTTTCATTATCACGGGAAGATGTGTCTTCGTATGCATAGATAATGTTTACATACAGCGACTGATATTTTAAGAATGGAAACAAAAATTTCATTAAATATTATAGAGAAGAGTAATATATCGGAATTTGGTTTTGAAGATGAATAATAATGAAAACTCAATGTTTCTGTCAAATTTTGTTTCTCTTTCATTTTCACGATGTCTCACCCAATGTGCATCATATTGTTTCTATTTTTATGCATCATTGAGGATACTTAGTTCAGCATAATAAACTAATTTGAAAAGAACAAACAAACATGCCCGAGAAATTCATTTTGAACGATAGAGGTTGAGGGGGGTATAGGTTCCCCCACTAGCGTAACTATGGGGGGCATCCCCCCTGACGAGCCACAACCCATGCAAAAGACGTATCCCTGCCCCCCTGACGAACTTGAAGACCTTTTTTTTGCTTGTTACTTTTTTTCTGGTACGAAATCCTTTATTTGTGATCGAATACCTTTTTTTTTGGGGGGGGGACGTTTTTGTCCCCCCCCCTGTGGAAAATCCTAGGTTCGCCACTGGTTTCCCCTTTTTCCCATTGTCGTTCATTTCAATAGAACTGCGGTCAGTTTTCATTCGAACTTATCGTTAGCTGCAAGTTCACATTCAAATATATCACCTCGTTAATATTTCACATGGAATGACAATAATTATAAGTAAAGGCCCGAGTTCAATAAAACCTTTGAAAACGCAATGTTTATGAAACAAAATGGATTATAAAATGCTTCCGAATAATCCCAGTATATCCTCATAAGCTTAAAGTTCGATAAGATGCATATCATGTTTAATATGGACAGATTTTTGTAGGCTAATTGTAAAAGATTGCTACCTTTTGCATGTATAGAGACTACTAACACTGAGAAGAATTTACAAGGGTGTATAATATGCTATCTTTTCACCCTAAAATAATACGGTAGGCTGTTATAGCCTATAGAGGTGGACAAAGTAAGCTCATTTTTATCTACCTATTTACCATAGGTGGATAAAATGAGCTTATTTTGTCCGCCTCTAGGCTATATTCCCCTTTACTGACCTAGGGGCATTGTATCGGGGGGGGGGGGGGGCAGTCAAATATGTCGTTGTACACATGCGTGAATATGTGCGTGACCCCCCTCCCCCCAAAAAAAAAATTCTCCTGGGTCATATATGATACTTATGCTCATTTTTTTTATAATGCCATCGAATGGAGAATGCAACGTGAAATAATAATTTTCAAAGCATATCATGTGAATTGAACCATACAGACTAAGAATTTCGTTGTTGACAAACTTACTAAACTTATCAGCTTATGGTCATGATGGTAGAAGATGTCAAGGACATGAAATTACAAAACTTATTTTTAAACCAAATACATCTAAAGAATTATCATTGCATGAATATATTATTGTCACTATAATGTCTAAAGTAAATATTATCGCACAAACACGAAAAAATGACAGGGGTAGCACAAAAGAGTATTTTAAATTAATAGGATAGGTCCAAGTAGACGCCCCTCACTCCCCCCCCCCTCTCTCACTCTCTTTATCGTTTACTCTCTCATTTCTTATTCATTACTTATCTCATTGTTTTCTTTTCCCTACATCCACTGAAATCCTGTTCAGTTCCATATGAATATTAAGTGAATACCTTTAAAAGTGTTGGGCAATAACATACTGTCCACACATCATTGTTGTGTAGACATTAGTTTGCCCAACATTTTAAGGGTGTTCATTTCCATTTTCTAGTCAACTATGTCAGTATATATCCTACCAGATCAAGTCAAACTAAACTTTAGTGCCTTGGTTTGTTTTATGAAAACACAACCGAATGGAAACATGCCCAAATATTGTTTGAAGTAGGCCTATAGCTATCGGCGAATACATTTTCCAGTTTGAAACAAGCTATAGGGAAAATAATAGATAGGCCTACTTAATCACTATATGCAACTTATTGTGTTTATAGTATATATTCCATTCGAAAAATTACTCTGTTTTAGTCGAATATGGATGATTTATGTGACCAAAATATTAATTGCAACTAGCAGATCCTTTCTAAGAGTCGTTTATCTAGTTTGTTTCCTAAGTACAACCTACGTGGCAATTAATTATCTGTATCAGCATTGAATGAATTCACACCTCCGTTCAAGAATGGTTTTATCCCTGTTTTTATGAAGCTATCAAAACGTACCTAGATGACTCAGAGTTGTGAGAGAAACCGTGGCAGGTGAATAACTATTATACAAACCGTTGATCAGTTGATAATGCTTGTCTTTTAAATGTGATAAATGGTGTATTTGGCATGCACTCTTTGTCACTGTAGGCATGCAGTCAATGGGTCAGATGAATAAAAAGTAGCAATTGCCTTTTCTCGGCTTTTGCTTGGTTTTAACTTGATTCCGTATGCATAAAATGAGCGAGCAATTTTTTGCTGGTAATCGCTGACTGCTAGCATATCATTGACGATGAAGCTACATGCATTGCTAAAAAGCATATGCATAAAGCGAATTAATAATTCGCGCGTGCGTTTAAGCATTTGCTCGAGTTATTTCAAGCTCTGTCAGAGCAGCTTGAGCGTTTGCTTTATCAGGGCATTCGAGTTTTTTAATCATGTTAATGCACCTGAGAGAGAACTCCCAAGGTGTACCGTAGCTTACATGTACCAATGTCAAATATACAAAATTTATCAAAAAGTAACAAATAAGTTTGACACCACGTCAAAGGAAAATATTTTGTAGGAAATAAGCGGTAATTTGCACTACCACAAACCGCTAGCAAATGCTTTCTGAATGCAAGAAAAGGGTTCAAGCACTAGCAAAGGGTTAAAGCAATAATTGCTGAAGCATTATGTTTTACTTAGCTTGCTATTGATTGTGCTTAAAGCAATAAATTGCCTGCCAGTAATTATTGCTACCTTATATGACCCAATGCCCTTACATAGCATAAGGGCATTGTGTGTGTAGGCAAATGGCCTATCTTTTTTCTTGCTTTCTTACCTGCTTTTTTTTCAATGCAGACGTTTAATTATATTGTATCATACATATTTTGTTGTTGTATCAAAAGTGATCTTGGCTTAACAAGCGTTGCTTCTATACAGACCACCTCTTTCCCATATTTTCGATATCTTTTTAGCTCATTGTCCATAAGCTTTTATTCCTGTTGTGTTTTTTCTTTTAACCTTATTGATATCGTACATGTATGCATTGTATCTTGGTTGTGGAAAGAAATAAATGAACTTGAACTTGAACTTGAAATATGGGCAGCGTTTCACCAATATTTTTGTCCAACAAGTTGTCAGATTTGACATCTTTCCTAGATTTTGATTGGTGGAGAGGCAATGTTACTTTAGTAACTTCCGAAAAGTCCTTCATGAAACGCTCTCCTGAATTCACTAGTCTACACTGCAAAAATTCCGGTGTTAATTTAACACCAGCCCGGAATCTATATCTGTCCACACCAGAGAAGTGTTAAACAACACTATATGGTTTTGGTCTAACACCAGATATGTGTTTATACAACACCAATTAGTATTAAAACAGCATCGGTTTGATTCCAAACTGGTGTTATTTCAATACTTCTCTGGTGTGGACAGATATAGATTCCGGGCTGGTGTTAAATCAACATGGATTTTTTGCAGTGTAGAACCTATAAAAAGCTGAGCTCATCACTCCTTGGAATAAAATTTTGTGAAGATTAATGCATAAATAATGAGTTCAAAATAGTATTTATCAGCTTTTACTAACTTCTGTAATATAATAGCTGTTTTTCTCGCATGAAATTGGGCGATAAAATGATAATCATTATTGAATCTTTATACTAAAGCTTGAGGTTTAATGGCTGGGAAGGGGGGGGGTTAATGCAGCCCAAAATATTGCACTGTTTCCCATGAAAAACTACCCTAAAGACTGCCCAAAAACAAAGGGAAAGAAATATGTTTTCTCTTATATACACGTATCAAAATTTCATTATATTCCAAAAATATTGATCAATAGCAAAGGGAAATAATTATATTCCATTCTCCTTTTCACATTATCCAAGGACATAAATGCACCCCTCAATAGGATTAACTGATACTATTTAATTTTCTAATGATCGCCGATATTCTTCTTTCATATCCAGTGTTTTTGTACATAAAGTGCTATTTTATTGTTCTTTTTTTTTCTTTGAATTTATTACTGACAGATTTTGTGTTCTTGTTAATACTGTTATTAATGTTGTCTATCACTATGTTTCTCCAGCCTCACAGGTTTCTTACAACCTTTATATCTACTCATATTTCGATCTTTCTTTGTATTAGTACTGCTCTGTAGTTTGCGAAATGAAGATTGCGTTGAATTATGATATTTTCCTCTAAAATGCTATCCATGGGGGCAATCAGCGATCCATGCAGTGGACCCCCAGGAGTGGGCCTATGTCAGTTGACGTACTATCATGCTCCAGCATCTGGTTGCACTGTTGATTTTGGTAATGTGCTTTTGAGACAAGGGTGTTGATATCCAAACTATCAACATGTTAAAGTTTGAATACTCCTATATATTCAAACTCTTTCATCCACAATAATCACAGATTGAATAGGCGGATTACAAAAGAACACGGACATGGTGGATGCAGATAGGTATGAACTGTAAACATTAACACAAGAAAAAAATCATCCAATGGAAAAAAATGATTTCATAACTATTGTCAGATCTTGGGACTGAAATTCCCAGTCTGGTAATAGATTTGGTTCTGTTTGAAACGAAAGTAGTTACCACTTGCAATAATCACACAATCATTCAATATCTATATGTAACATAAATTTAATTCAGAGCGACCAGCTCTATAAATGTACATATAGTTAAAGAAATTGAACAATCAGAATTAAATCATGAATCACATGCATATCAACATAACATAAAACTGTATTTAGCAGTTAGCATCAGCATGAATTAACCTACATTGCAATATGCATCTAATGAGAGTGATTTATTTATATTTAATCAAGGCCTAATAATTTGGCATCCAAACGTGACAATATTTTTGGTTATTAATTCCACCAATTAAGTTTCATCAAAAGAGGGTTTATACTTGGATGAATACCTACACTGGACCGTAGTATATCTAATCTGGTTATAATTTATATAGTTCAGAATAAGGACCCCTTCGACATCGTCAATGACTATCGTTGGTCCGATGAACATAGTCGTCTAAGAGCGAGCTGCGGTGGCTTCGACGACGCGAAGTAAAGCGAGCGAACTCTCGACGAAAAGCCAGTCCAGATTCGCGGACGAAATGATGAGGGCTGAGAGCCACAAGATTGCTACGATGAATCACAAGTCACGAACTCTGAGTTCGAGGATGAAGTACGAGCCCAGCTCGTCCAGTTCTTTGGAACAGTCGTGCCTGGTGAGATGAGGGCAGATGTGGTGGCTTTACCTGGCCTGTGCTGCCTGGATCCAGCCTGCCAACGATGGGGATTAAGACTCAGCTGTGCCTGCACTACACAGCCTGCAACATTCACCCAAAGTAATGGCCTACGAGAACCACACCCTCACACTCCGAGTTAAGACCAAATGTGGAAGGGTCTTCCTCTCCCGAGAATCAAACGATTTCTGATTTGCTTTTACTCAAACACCACTCCATCTTGACTCTCACAAAGACAAAGTCATTAACATTCTCAATATTCCTCTGCTTTACTCTTCCACGCTGAACGTATCCAATTAAAACTACTTAACTATTCAAGCTTTAATTTCACCTATTCAAAACTCCCATCTCAAACATTCTCAACAGTCTTTTCCTCTCATACATAAAAACAAACATCTATAGAATTTTAGAGCCCCATTGAACTTAACTATATATAAAGTTAAATGACCCAATGCTCATGACCTAAGATTGTCAAGAAGTCAAAGTAAAATTCTAATCCTTACACCCCAGCGGGTTTGATCACTTACTTAAAGATACAGTTGATTGACTCTGGGACTATGACAAGAGTCAACCACCCAGATTCCTTTTATTATATACAAGCTGAATGGTTACTAGGGGTTAACACTAAATAGACTTACAGTCGCATTGTGACAACTATAAATTTCTAAACTAAAGTTCTCTGTCGACCGCCACACAATAAGGGTTCGAACGTTCATGTCTCCCTTACATTCCTGTGTCTTTTGAGAACCTCACGCTCTACTGCACATGCCATTACCACCTAAACCCTTTGTTCGCTAAAAAGCGTTCCTTTTGATCGAGTTTACCCCCGTAAGGGTCACATTACGTGGAGCCACCCATGTTAAAAGAAACGGTGTCGCCTTCATGAAGAAAGCACCGTAATGTAGATAGATCACAAGCGGTGTCTGAAGAGTAAATTCTTCTTCCATAATGGCGGCTACAATCTGGTCTTGTTTAAATGCAGAATAAGAATTGTGGAATCGTTCAAGTGACGGCCGTTGGAGGCGAGGAGCGAAGATGGCGTCGAATACCAATACTTCACCAGGTGAGTGTTATATAGGCATATATACATACATTGTAATTACTAGTATGATAAATGAAGAGGAGACACTTTCACCCAGGCATATCGACTTGTTACCTAATGATCTACTTTCAAAATGTCAAATAATAAGTTATGACGCGTATACACATTTTGCTACATTAATTCAGAGACAAACGGGTTTACGTTGAATGTTGTTTGATATATGTTATTTTGAACTGTTTAATTTCATCTGCCCTGCGGAAGAACAGTCTGCTGGCTAAAGTAGGCCCCATGCTTGAATAAAATGAAATTAAATTAAATGTTGTCTCTATATAATGCATTTTGTTACCTTTCAGTGGGTCAATGGTTATCACCCAGTAGATTGCAATAAAACACTACCCTGTATTACATTTATACACGTATGTTAATGAAAAAAAAACGGGCGCAATGGTATGACCCGAAAATATTGAGGGGCCATTCTGATACAATCACAATTTCTTTTATACAAAATTCGAGAATGAAATCTCACATTTTTTAGATTCAGGTGTTGATTTGAAATATATAGACCTAAGATTTATCACAAACAAAATCATTGTGTCACACTTCTCTATGTTATAATCACAAGAATATTATGCTTATGAAAGTCGTTTAAATTACAACCATACATGATCGTCGAAACGTTTCCTGTATTAATTTCTACTTTTGTTATACATAATACATCTTGTTTAAAAATCATTCATTTTAAGCATTATATTCACATCTTTTTAAACGATTCTCGCGCATTACATATTGTATTTTTGAAAAAAAAAAACCCGTGTAGCCTGTTCTTCCAAGCATGGATCCATGGTTCAAGTGTTGTTCAAATGGTAGGGCACTTTCATGACTGTAAGAACCAAGTCCACCCCCAGAAAAATGTAGATTTGAATAAATGAAGAAAAATCAAACAAGCATAACGCCGAAAATTTCATCAAAATGGGACATAAAATAAGAAAGTTAGGACATTTTAAAGTTTCGCTTATTTTTCACAAAACATTGATATGCACAACTCAGTGACATGCAAATGAGACAGTCGATGGTGTCCCTCACTATTTCTTTTGTTTTTTTATTGTCTTAATTATACAATATTTCATTTTTTTTATAGATTTGACATCAGTCTCCTCATTTGCAAACCGACCAGGATGTGCATATAACTGTTTTGTGAAATTAAGCAAAACTTTAAATGTCATAACTTTCTTATTTTACATCCGATTTCGATGAAATTTTCAGTGTTGTGCTTGTTGGATTTTTCTCTTTTTATTCAAATATACTCTATGTTGGGGTGGACTTGTCCTTTAAAAAATAAACGGTCTTAATGTCAGAATTGCTAAAATCAGACAACTCAATTACTGTCACCTTCCTTACAAGGACTGTACATATACCCCCATCCCCTTACACAAAGTATATCCATTTCAGCATTTTCAAGCAATTGAGTATTCTGTTACTGAGTTTCCTTATAACTATCTACTTTGTTTGACCTTTGACCTTGTTTGACATTGGTCTAGACATCCAGGCTATCGTGTTGTTGAATTCGTTCTAAATCAATAAAAACGATTGGGACACAGAATCACCACGCCTAATCAATATTGACATTTCCTTGTAAGGCCGTTTGTTTATTTGTTTGTGTTTGTTTGTTTGAGGGAAGTGGGTGAATTTTGACAAAAAGTTCACTGTTATTGTTTGTTGTTATTGTTGGTTTACCTGTTCATTATTATGTTTCATTAGTCATGTAAACCGACATTATTGCCTACCACACTGTCCCATATTTAGAACCGTCGAGAAAAGGGGCTACCAAAAGGTTCTTTGTGTACGCAGAACCTTCAATATTTTGTAAAGAACCAAGACAGGTTCCAAAGTGGCTATTTAAGGTTATCTAAAACATTTTAGGGAACCCGAACCTCAATCCAATTCGGGACAAGCATAGAACCCTCTTAAGATTTTTTTTTTTCTAAGAGTGAATGACCAGTTAGTATAACCTCATTTAAACTTTAGTTGGTCGAGCTGACTTCTTTTTAGTCTGTGATACCTTTTTTTCTTCCTCAAGATTTTTTCCCTCCAATTTCATGCACTACTAAATAACTAGCAATTTTACAGAGAAAAATCGTCAATTTACAGGATGTTTACCTTTTAAAAACAGACGACACAATGATTTAACAAACCAAACGTATTTATGCAGTGATATCTAACGTAGAATTACAAGGTAAATGTAAAACAAAGTAAAATAAATAATCTGTGTAAGAATACCAACGAACTATCGTGTTTTTACGTTGATTGCAGTGTATTCATTGTATGGAAAGGTTCGTATTTGTCAATTAACGGCGATTTTCATGTTTATGTTAAATAGTGCTTTTTTAACAGTTTATCTATTTTTGTTGTTGCATTTTTACAGCCCATCGTAATTAAAAAGTTCATACTGTTTGTGAGCCCCAGCTGCCAGTAATAAATACTATTTTTTACATTTTTATTTTTGACAGTATGGAAGCTATTTATTAAAGAGGAATACATATCATAGGCCTATATTGTTTCTTCCAGAGGTGCATCGACCTACCTTTCAATCTCTCCATTTTGTTCCAGTTTGTGCATTGAATTACCAAAAAAAAGTTTGCTTTGCTATAATTTGTTTGGTTTCCCGTGTTTTGTTTTTGGGGTTTTTTTTGTCTGTGTTCGACGTTTTTTTTTTTTTTTTCATCGTCGTTGTTTTTATTTATTTATTTTTATTTATATTCTGAGTATCATGGTGCTATTTCAAGCCCTTGTGTAATATTTTCGCACTTGAATGAGCTACCTAAGCTGCGTTCAAGCGTGGAAATGGTTCGATCGATGGTTGTTACAAGCGACTAAATCCGATTGCACACCACTTTTCTATGGTCTAAGGCGCCTGTGGGCTGTGGCTTTACATGAAAAAGTCCGGGGTTCGATCCCCGGCCGTTGCAGCTATGCCCGTGAGCAAGGTATATAATCTACAATGCTCTTTAATCTTGCTTTCAAATAAATGGTAACTAGATGTGAACTTGAAAAAAATAATTAACGATAATCAACGTTACCCATCCATTAACCCTTCTGATCACATATATGATAATTGCAATCCGTCTAATTCGTCTATTATAACCATTTGGTCTAAATATCACTCAGTCGATCTTATTTTTTTTCTGATTTCCAGTAAGGCTAAAGACCATTTCGAGTAATATCCATTTTGTTATAAATTCAAAATTAATTTTGAATTTATCGGCATTTTAAAATTAAAATGACAAGACAAACTTTTTTTTTACTTAAATCAAGAATTCATTTAGGTTATCTTTTTTTTTTATCTCAGGTGACACTCAGATTGAGCACTATAATAAGGAATAAATAACTAATTGTAGGAAAAAAATAGAATAAGAATGAAATTTCTCACGCTAATTTTAGTTTTTAAAACAATCATTTGATACTAGAATAATTTATCTCCGTTTTGACGAAATTAAGTATCATACAGGCGACGCTTTTGTTGGCCTGTACAAAAAGAATCCCACCAAAATGTATGGATTATCATTGGGGCTCATTGATGTTATTTATTATGCTCGTTGACGTGTAATCATATTGAGCAAAGAAAATCCCAAATCATCCATTTCAATTCCAATTATTTGGTGTTACGTAACAATAGTTTGCCAACAAATCACCGTGAACGACTTAGCACTTGTACACTTTTTAACGTTCGTAGGAGATCTGTATCTATAAGGATGAGACATGTGGATAAAACAGGATAAAATCCAGGATAGATTTAGGATAACACACCCTATTATACTCCATGCCAAGCCTATTCAGAAAATACCAGTCGGCTTTCCATAATACCACTCTGTGCCTGGAGCTATATATGAAAATCTTCCAATTTCATTCATTAAAATAGTGGGCCCTATAAAATTCTATAGCGACTCCTCACAATGTACATTACAAATATATAATCTCATGAAGGTAGGAGGTCGTGACAGTACTTGGTTTTATCTGCACAATAAGTAGACTTCAGTATTTGAGAATATGAAAGCGTTGTTAGGATTAGAAATTGAGATAAATCTGAACAATATAAGAGTCAGAAATAGGGCGGCGCTGTGTATTTTTGTTGCAGGAACAAGCAGGTCTCCGGATATATAAGATGGCGTAAAGTTGACATTTTTTTCTTTATTGAGTAACGGGGGTAACATCGCGTTACCCAGGATTGAAAATTATCTCCTTTTGTATACTTTTGGTCTTTCTTTTTAATCCACTTCTTCCTCTTTTCTTTTTAAGGGTGGTTGCCCCCAGCTCCCGCCCGTGTATAGCGACGCACCTGTTTGAGAATGTTAAAATTATTAATGCAAATTTATCACCCGGGCTTCATTTATTTGCTAGATATTAAATTATCTATCTTCAAATAAGTGAGGCTCCTACAGTATATTTGATATGTCCAATCATTTCAACTTCGCAATGTGAAATAAAAAAAAATACTGAGTTTCACACAAAATGAAATTGAATATTCATATTCTGTTACACTTTTGCCTTCCATGGAATAAACGTAACTCAAATCATTTTTAATGGCCATCAGACTCTATTTTCTTGTTTTATCTTTCTTAATACAGCAGGAGCAACGCCTCTATCGACAGAGGGTGATGGACAGGAGAGTGAACAAACCGTTATGACGGGTAAGATAACAATCTAGGAGCCAGCTAGGGCTCTGGTTCAGGGCATGGAAGATTGGGACGAGAAAATAATAAGAAACAGTGACTGGACATAGTAGTATATTCAACATGTTCAATGATATTAGTTGCGCCCATTTATATGAAACACGCCTGCTTTTACATTCATTCACATATAACCGTAATTTATATTTCCCTGATTTTAACTTGTTATACCAATTCAACGTTGTGCTGTTTGCTTGTTTCCGGGACTGAATCGCCCCTCCCTCAAAGACATAAAGACGCACTGCTACATTTAAAATTACGAGCTCATCAAAACGTTGACCCTTTTTAATATTCTGTCAGATTTGACGTTCAAAAAGCCAACTAAAATTATTCAATGAAACAATGTTTATATTTAAAGTTAGTTTTGAAAAAAAATGTTTGCTTTAATTTTTTTGGGGGTCTCCATCTCCCCCACCCATCCCCTTGTATCAACACGCAAGTGTCCTTCCTAATCATTTTAAATGGGAAATAAAAATTCGCAATTTTCCTTTTTTACTGACGAATAAAGGATGTAAATAAGGGAGATAATAATTTTCTTTATGACATCACGTTCAGACGATGACGGATCACCCAAGTTTACTTTTCTCGAAGACGGTAAATAAAGAACTCCATAATGAATATGTCCGATTGGTCTGGCCAATAGGCCTAACCTTGAGACGTCACAAATAACTTTCATGAGCCGGTCGACCCATGCACGTCCCTGTACCAGTTCAATGAATAATGCCTCTATATGTATTTTTGTATTTGTTATCTAATTTGCAGTTGTTGTTTTGGTACAAATGCCGTTTGACCTCTGTTTGAGATCCGAATTCACATGCATATACATCATGTACATGTGCTCACTTTAATCATTTTTTTATACCTTCAAATGGAACTACATGTACTAGGCCTAAATGTTCTTTAGGCCAATAAAACGAAATTAACTACATTTGCTTGACGATACATCGTAAAAATTATTTCTCTTTTTTTCCAATCTGATATGATTATATAGATTTAATATTTCCCGATGTAGGCCCATGTTGTTTACTCTTTCTCCGATATTATAGTTTCATCACATATATTAACCAATTATATACATTCAATCATTACATGTAATACGTTTATTTAAGATAATTTTGGAAGGTTTTCATGGTGGCATGAACATGATGAATAATCGCAAAAGTGGTTTACAGTACATCATGTGTGAATTTACTGTTAACTTTGGTCATGAATTGTATAAAAGCATAAAGTGGCTAAACACACCAAACAAAGGCATATCGATGCTAATAATTATTGTGACCCTTCCTTTAGCTGAGAGACTGAAAATAAATCACGTTATATATGTTTAGAATAATAACAATCACTGCTTTTTATGTTTATTATTTAATTTCTAATGAATATAATAATGGAGGAAACTAAAGAAATATATACATATAGCACGGGTAAAGTAAAACAATTAAAACTACCAGTTTTGTTATTTGAGTAGGAGGGGGTATGGGCTGGGTCAAAACTATATTTTACCCCACCATAATTATCTACACTGATATCTACATGTATGCAGGAAATAGGGCGTGACTGTATTTCAAATGTGTGGACGTATTCATTCTATTGTTGTTTTTCATGGTCATGCTTTATATTAAAGTCATTCAATTTGAATGTTTCCTGAATGGCATTTAGCACACCATCTACAGGCCTAAAGTAGATGTGTTCATTCGTGATCATTAAAAATATGTCCTTTATGTTTCATAGATTATCATGATAATGATTCTAACCTTGATCAATCTCCAATTATTCTATATCAATTCAATGATATCTATTTACATGAAATATATCACGATTATATAAATCAGAACTTCGTCGAAACTCACATACAATACGTATCTATGAGAATGGGGTTATCATCGTTATCAGCAGTAGAACTATGGAAGTAGTTGCCGACCCCCCTCCCTTCCCGAAATTATGAAAACAATTTTTACCTAAAATTTGTCACAAAATTCCAATTTTTTACATAAAATTTCCACAAAATTCGCCCAAAGTGGGCACGAAGTCCTCTAATTTCACTGTAGAAAATACTAAACCACTCCCATGACACGCTCGATCTCTTCGCGTCCAACTTTCGAGTTTCTTCCAGATTTTCGTGCACCTTCCCCCCCCCCCCACACCTGAAAACAAATCTTTGTACGGTCATGACCTAAGACCACTCGGCGAAATCATCTCCACCAAAATTATTGTTGATACTTATGGTATCATACCTCAAGTTTTCTTGCCTTACCATGGTTACCGGTATAGCGTATATGTACGGGGGAAAGGAATACTAAGAGTAATGTTAACCCCTTTCAGCAACATGGCGCCGCGCCTGGGCTTGCTTTGAAATCACCCTACTAACTTTTGACGCATGTTTAGCTTGGTATAATTTTTTGCCCCCCCCCTCATCTTTATCTCTCTTACGATTTATCGTAACTTTTTTTTTCAACAACGAGTTTTGCAATTTGTGCCTCTTAAAAAGTGCTATGGTGCATTGGTGTATTAAAGTAATGTGGTAAAGTGTACTCTTATGGACACCTGACTAAAACGTCAGGGATTCGAACTTATGTCCCTGACTTGAGAAAGTTATTTTCTACATTGTTTTGTCACGTCCTTCGGATGGTGATATTCAGGACTGTCGATCTCGACGTTAGCCTAGGCAAACGCACATCGGGGCTATTAAACGAAGTAATTCAACTTTAAAATTAACCGACATGGGAACTATTATTAAGCTTAATGTACATGGATATTTTAAAAAAATGTGGTGTTGTGTAAGCTGAAATAAGTCAATCCGTTTCCTTTTATTTGAAAAGTGTTAGTTTAGTCTACGACTGACGTCACCATCCGTATAAGACTTTTCCACTCAACATATTTATTGGTTAGTCTATGACATAAGGTCCGGATATATAGGCACTGAGAGCATGCACGGACCGGATTTGAATAAGACTTTGTCCCGTTTATATTTGCTTGAGAGATTTACATTGTCTGAATTGGGTTTTATGATCTGAGAAATATACACATACTTGTGAGGAGGATGGGGAAATATGCACGTATGAGAATCCATTGCTTTTTAAGGTTTAGGCGTTGTCTGGTCAGGAAACACTTTTATGTATTTTAACTTCTTTTAGTCGTTGATAATTTTATTGTGCTAATTTGACATCGTCACCAAATAAAGTTCTAAGCATTCGTTTAATGTTGGGCTGCAACCCCCTCTCCCCAACATTTTTTCCGTTATTACTCTTTATCACAGTCGTTATTTCTGTTTAATCATTTCGTTTTCTCCCCAAAGTCTATATCAATTCATGCGCAAGATTTTCAGTGCAATTTTGAATTTTGTTTTCCCGATATGGCAATCTGTATGAAAGAAGTCTATTGCCTTTTTGTTGATTTTTATGAACTTCATATTTTCGGTTTCTTCTTTGTACAAATTTGGGTTGTATCCAATTAAATGAAATTCAAGTGGCGTCCCTCAGGGTGACTCAAATTTTTAAATCAATACCAAATCGGTCTAATGATCAATGTAATTTGACATGTTTTGTTGAGGGTGACCTGTGAATGTTTTTAAACTTATTAATCTTCATCCGCCCCCTCTCTCTCTCTCCCACTATATATTTCATTACATTTGCACTTTACGTGTATATGTTTTGTTTCATCGTTAAAGGACAAGTCTACCCCAACAAAAACTTGATTTGAATAAAAAGAGAAAAATTCAACAAGCATAACACTGAAAAATTCATCAAAATCGGATGTAAAATAAGAAAGTTATGGCATTTTAAATTTTCGCTTCATTTCACAAAAAAATTATATGCACATCTCGGTCGGTATGCAAATGAGGAACTGATGACATCACTCACTCACTATTTCTTTTGTATTCTATTATATGAAATATGAAATATTTTTATTTTCTCGTCATATGTGAAATGAAGTTTCATTCCTCCCTGAACACGTGGAATTCCATTATTTTAACATTTTGTGCTTCAGGCAAGGAGGTCCTAATCGTCAAATTCGTATAATAATTGAAATGTTGTATAATTCAAACAATAAAAAACAAGAGTGAGTGACATCATCGACTCTCTCATTTGGATGAAACTGGCTCGTTCATATAACTATTTTGTTAAAAATAAGCGAAATTTTGAAATGTCATAACTTTCATATTTTTCATTCGATTTTAATAAAATTTTCAGCATTGTGCTTGTCTGATTGTTCTCTATTGATTCAAATCGACATTTTTCAGAGGTGGACTGGACCTTTAATAGGAATGTCATTGTGTAATGCACCTTACATCTCTCTAGAAAATATGCCATAGAAATGTGATTTACTTTTTCATGCATTATTACTCTCTCTTTAACTCATGACAGAGTTCGTCATCGCTATCACAGCATTCTGTAGTCTGATATTCATCTTCTGTGTGGCGTTCGTCTTCGTTTTCGCTTATTGTAAACATATCCACCGAGAGGAAGAGGAAGACGAGGGAGAGTACATCGGTGATGAGGAGAGCTTACCTGGTTCAAGCCAACAAAGTTATAACAATTACCCACGAAAACACATACGAGGGCATCTTCAAGGTCATCCACAAGGTCATCATCTAGGTCACCCTCAAAATCAACTTCAAGGTCATCACCTAGGTCATGCCCAAGGTCATCATGAAGGGCATAGGAATCACGTGCTAAGCGTATGGGACACTTATCCATTGTACTACGTGAGGGAGAAGTCGCTGGCGGAAAAGTTTTGGGAGTCGGAGGCGGTTCGGAATCCGAGGCATATAGGACCGACAGTTATATATTAACTAATCACAATTTACAGGGATGCTCCAAACTGAAGATATTTATATCTAAATAATTAAAGTAAAATTCACAAAGCAAAATTATGAAAATTTTATCAAAATCGGATAACAAATAACAAAGTTATTGAATTTTAGAGAGTTGTATTATTCCTGTGACACAGCTCTCGGCATGTCTTCATGAATATTCATTAGGTGGGCTGATGAATCATCAGCCCACCAAATGAACATTCATTAAGACATGATGATGTCATATCCCCACATGCTCTTTTGTATTTTATTATATGAAATTAATTTTATTCAAACAAATTTCTACCAAGAACTAGACAATTGGCTTGTCAACTAATTAAGTGCATGTTTTTTTTTTCTTGTTGCAACTTTATTTTCCTAATAATTGAGACAAATCGTTAAAACATTTATGAAAAAATGAAACTTATTATTTTGATGAAATTTTCAGCATTTTGCTCTGTGAATTTTATTCTATTTATTTAGATATAAATATTTTCTGTCCGGAGCATCCCTTTTAAGTGTAGAATTTCGTCAACGGTATTTGCTTCTGAGAAGCTTGTGTATGATGTAATAGTCGGGTATACCCGGATATACTGGCAGGTTTCAGTATGATGGTTCAAAATTTATTGCTTTGAACAGAGGGCTTGGGCAGTCTGCAGGCACAGACCCTTCACACTTTATTTAAAAAGTGGGTTTCGAAATCTAAAAACAAAGACAAAAACAATTTCCATTATGGAATGAAATATGAGATACACTATAATACCATTTAACCCTTTGTAGACGTAAATTCAGCCGTCGGTTTGGTTCGATAGACCAAAAGACCTATAAGTAACAAAATCATACAACGCTGTTTACTATAATTATGAACCTTACAGTAATTGTTTAAACAGTTTAAACAAGACAAGTGTTTAAATCTTTAGCAACAAAGTTTAATTTTCAATATCTAATCTTCAAGCAATCAAACATGATTGTTTAAACGGTTAAACAAATACTGTAAGGTTCATATAGTAAACAACGTTGTATAAAATCTTAAACAGCGTTTTTACTGTGAAGGTAGGCTTATATGCATGCATTGGTAGTACTCAATGTCATATGTGAATATTTAGTAAAAAAAAGTACAAATTTCCTTGCAAAAAAATAATAGTCAGCATCGAGCAGGGGTGCAAGGAAGGGACTTTGACAGAATCTTCGAGGTTAATCGGTATGCATTAAGAGGGTGCACCGGTCATTATACAGTATCAAAATATCCGAAGTTGGTCCAGCACACATTGATTTTATTACAACATATTTGATTGTTAATGAAATGCTGGTAGTGATTTTTTTACCTGATTTCTAAGAAAGCATGAATGCTTGTAAGCAAGCTACCAGACGACCCACGGCTTAAGGTCCTCTCTGAGGGACCTGGTAATAAGTAATGTATTACCAAAGGGCGTTCACGCACCAAGTGGGAATCGAACCCGGGTCACCGGAATCCGAAACCCCCGCTCTACCAACTTAGCTATATGACTCAACTGACTAACATTCTCTTTGGCGTAATGTGCTACCTCTTATTTTGACACCATAGGTTTTAGTCCTCAATATAGGACACTACCTTGTATCAGTTTGAACACCCCTGATCCTAGTTTTTACAGTTTGGGAACGGATTTCTTAGCCAGATCTTGATGCTTCCAGATAATATTCCGTTTACATCATTTTTACTTGTATAGCCATGGAGAAGGAACGAATTAAACCGTGAAATTGTGTTTCACAAATGCCTTCTAATTTCTATGACAAATGAAGTTCATTGTTATTCACGGAAATATTGTATTTATGATCGGGTATTATTGAGTGTATGTAAAACTACATAAGTACATGGCCATGGTTTGCGAGGGTCCTGGCCCGGGTGATGAAGCACCCCCAAGATTTTCCTGGATGTGCCGCGTGTATTATTTTCCATATATAGGTAGCATCCCTGAAATGCTGGAAGGTGTGAAAAATGTAACCAAAATGACCTTCATTTTGTAGTAAAACCTTTTTCATTTTTTCTTGGAACTAAATCCACGATTTCGCAATGATATTTATTTTCTTTTCAAATTTACATCAGCACCCCCAGTTAAAAAAAAATATTCCAATGGTCCTGTGTATAGATTTATGTGCATCGATATACTTAATTCAATATTTAAAATATAGCAAGTTTAATTTGCATAAACTGCGGCTGAATAATGAAGGGTGGAAATGTGTGCACAGTAAAAACCGGGGTAAAAACGCAGTTAAAAGTTCTTATACAACGCTGTTGGTTTAAACAAGTGAACAAAATTTTAAACAACAAAGTTTAGATTATAACACTCATAATTCTAAATAAATTAAGCAAGGTTAATTAAACTTCTAACTACTGTAAGGTTCATGTGACAAAGAGCGTTGTACAAAATTTCTAAGAGCGTTTTTGCTGTATGGGTTCTTTAAGTGAAGTAATGCAGCTTAAATAGTTCTGCTTTGCAATATGTATTATTATATCTTATATGGTGTAAGATGGGATTATTAATGTTTGGGGATAGTGAGTACGCCCATGATTTATATTAGTTTCATTAGTTTCACTGTTAGGGGCGTAATGGAAAATCGATTAAATAGAAATTGATAAAGTAATTGCTATAATGCATTAAGCAAACACCTGATTTACCTCTCTTCATCCAATGTAAGGCACATTAGTTCATACAATGGTAAGATGCGTTCATTCGAGATTCATATAGCGTCATTTATATGGAACTGGCATGCCCATGCATTTTAGAAGTTTTAAGAAGTAATTATAAGTGATTTCATATACATCATCATCATCACCATCATCTTCATCATCATCATCACCATAATCGTCATTGTCACCATCATCATCACAACTGGTGTAAATGATGCGAAAGTTATATTATTTGGTGTATCATCACTGCTATCAGTTTATTCTTAATATTTTTAGTATATCAATCATCATCATTACTATTACTATTAGTAGTTTTTTTTATATACATTATTGTTAATACTTCTTTTATTGATTTTTATTGTTATTGATATCAATGTTAATAATAATAATAATAACAATATTTATAAAGCGCAAATACCATTACAATTACCAAGAGTATCATGATCATCATTTTAATAGGAAGGGATTTCTAAACTTATGCTCACAGTGCAGAATATATCACAGAGTTCTCTACTTTGTATCGTGCAATAAATACATGATGATCATTCTTCTAACTATGCAGTTTTTTCGATTTCTGATGATAGTACTCCAATGTATGAAATAAACCAATAATTTCATCTAAATTTATTATGTGTATCAATTATTTTCGATGATTTTACGTCGTTTTTTAGTTTTAAAGTAGTGTTATAGACAGTGAGCAGTGAGATATCAATAATCTGAGAAGAAAACGCTGTCATGACGGCTGTAGTAAAATTGTAACGCTGTTTACATTACAGTAGTTGTTTAACAGTTTTAACACCCGTGCTTATTTTAACGATAATCAACTATCAAAGTTAAACTTTCTTGTTTAACATTAATCTTTTTAACTCTTTTATAATCTGTTTGAATAATTACTGTACGGTTCATGTTGTAAACAGCGTTATAAAAATGAAAAGAAAAGAAAAAGCAATGTTTTTACTGTGTGGACCATAGAGGACGCATCGGGGGACATGCTCTTTCTTTGATAAAACACCTGGGGGCGTTTCATGAAAGGACTTGTCGGACGTTTTATCCGACAAGTCCCATTTTATCCGACAGTTACCATAGGAACAGTGCCTCTCAGCCAATCAAAATCATGGAAAGATGTCAGATCTGACAACTTGTCGGATGAAAATATTGATGAAACGCTCCTCTGGATTAAAAATAGCATTTCTTCACAAACTTGGACTGATTTTTTTTTAATATGGGAGGAAGATGAATTAGACTATCGGATACTACAAACTACACATCATGATAATAAACCATGTATCCGGTATTTTGGATGAAACACTGACTAAAATTCACTGAACTCGAAGACAGTTGTGAGACTTTGTTCATGGCATTATGAGTTTGACCGCTTACCTAAAGAAAGTAAAATGAAAATTAGTTATGAAATAAACCATCATTGGCTTTGATTGCTTAACTTGCAAGTTGGTCAGGATGTTAGACATTGTGTCTCTTCTTATCACTTTTACCCACTATTTTTAGAGTGTTTCCTCCTTATATTGAAACAATTTGAATTCGTATCAGTTATTCATGGGAATGTGTGGTAGGGATTCAATAATATTTTAAGGAGACGCACATGAAATATGCGCAAAAATTTATAAAAAGTAGCCGGCCAGAGAGCGAAAATTTGGCATTTCCAAAATGAAAATCTAATTTTGTGATAATTTTTTACATAAGGCAATTTACACTTTCCCATTCCCTTGCTTTCACTTCCCTTTCTCCTTCTCTTCTCTTTGTTTTTTTTTGCGTATATGTTTGTTGAACTTTGGAGGGTCGTCTCCGGTAACAAAATTGCTCTAATGGAAATCTACTTTTTAGGCCAAACATAAAAGCTACCCTTCAAAACTGAATAAACTCTAATACTCAAAGTTACCTTATTCTGGACAAAAAAACCTCTATTACAATCCAACTTTAATTCTCTACCCGCTGAGAAATTAAAATTATAGCAAATGAGACATCCATCTCTATATCACTGCCGTTGGAGATATAACATAATAATTCCTTTCGTGATATCGGGCCTTGGGATATGTTGTTTTCCAGATAGATGGCGCTATTACATCCAATCTCTGATCCAAGTCATCCAGGGGACGTTTCGTGAAAGGACTTGTCGGCCAATCAGTATCAAGGAAAGATTTCAGATCTGAAAACATGTCGGATGAAAATATGGTAACCAGCTTTCATGTTCAAACGATTTCTCTTGCAAAATGTCTTTTCGGTTAATCTCTGAAGCAAATCACAAAGTCTTCAAAGTGGCGCCATACAAGATGATGGGGAAAAAATGGAAAACTAACAAGGAAACGAAAGAAAATAAATTAGAAAGAAACTAAATTATATATATTTGTAGAAAAGTATATAGAAACTTGTGTCATCTATATAAAATAAGCTCTGAAATATTACTGTACTTCAAATGAGAAATAAAATGACGTCACAATGCACCGAAACAACTCTTATACCGGGGATTAAGCCCCTCTACAAAACGAAAATGGCTCTATCAGAAACATTTTTCTCAATTATATGAAAAGAGGGGATTGCTGGGGTGTGCCTACTTGACTGCCCCGAGGGTATTTTGTTTGATATTGACGATAGAGATGAATATGTACATCCGGTTCTTTGATAGTTAAATAAAAAGTCTCATGAAGGGATGGTCAAGGCTGGAACTATTTATATCTAAATAGAATAGATATAGTAAAATTCACAGAGAAAATGATGAAAATTGGGCATATCAAAATCGGATAACAAAATTGATAAACGTTAAAATTCAATAATTTCGTTATTTGAAATAACGAGATTATTTGTGAAAAAGGTTATGCACATCGTCATGAATATTCAGTAGGTGGGCTCGTCACATCACCACCTCACCTTTTCTTATATTATTACGTGAAATGATAAATGCTTTCTTTTTCATACATGTGTAAATGATGTGTCTCCATTATGATGAAATAAGTTGCGGTAATGAATGACTAATGTACTTAATTAGTAGTCAATCCAATTGGTTTAGTTATTGGTAGAAAGGGTTTCAGTAAACTTAATTTCATATAATAAAATACAAAAAAAAACAAGTGGGGATATGACATTGAATCGACATCATCAGCCCACCTAATGAATATTCATAAGACATGCTTAGAATTGCATGTTATACTGGAATAATGCCAATCTTTAAAATTCAATAATTTCGTTATTTGTTATCCGATTTTTTATAAATTTTTCAGCATTTCGCTTTGTGAATTCTACTCTATTTATTGAGATATAAATATCTCCAGCCTGGATCATCCCTCCAAAAAGTGACAGGGACAGAACATCTTACCCTCCCACCACTTCCGTGCGTTCCGCGTCTGCAAAGACTGTAATCAAATTCCTTTATCAACAGGTTATCAATATTATCAGCGTCGATCAATAAAATGGACAATGCACGTCCGGGATCTGTTGTCCACCTCTGGTGGGGATTTCTAGATCAAGTACGAGGCAGCTCTTAGAATCCACTTGGCAACTATATCATGACAGCTCAACAAAGGACGTTTAGTTTGAAACTGTCTCATTTTTGGAGGCTTCAACGGAACAGGTATTAAGAAAATCGGTATGTGCATGCTTACCATTTTTTTTTATATTTGTGATGGTGGTTGTCGACAGTACTGTACATGTTTATATCAACGTTGTTCTCTTTCTCGATGATAAGATAATTGTGGGGGACGGACTAACGGCACGGTGGTTGATTGCAGGGGCCGCGGAAAAGGGGTCTGGAGGCTTCAGCCCCCCTTCTTTATTAAGTTGTTAGGTGTTTTCCCCCTTTGGTATAATAGATAACTCCAGAATTGGTAAAGAGATGATTGCTATGACTTCCAGATTCGAAAGATTCTTATTTTATTCAACCTGTTTAATTCAAAACTTCAATGCTTGATTAATTTTAGGTTTTCACAACTGTCAAATATGGTTCTGAAATAAAGGTTAAAGGAATTAAGGAAAGAGTCAACAATCAACTCTGAGTTAGAAGGTGTCGTGCACTCTTTAATCGTAGCTGGTGTAAAAATAAAACATTTCTTAAGGTTTTTGAACCGGAACAAATAACTGTAAATATGAGAAGAAAAGAAGATTAAAGCTTCAGTGACACCAGCCTTGAAGCAATATCTCTCTTGAATAAAACTTATTTGATAAAAAACGGAAATCGCAGATAGTCATTCATTCTGACCTAGATCTAGTTATTGATGTCCGCTACATATACGATCTGACTAGGGTAATTCATTGTTATAATGAACGCAGTATATAAATAAAAATCCATGGGCAGGAACAGTCTAGTGAGAAGGGGCGGAAGGAAGATGCATCCCCCAACTTTATCATGTTTATGGTTTGGGATGCTCGGTAGTCATCATCAGGTTAAAAAAAATTAATGATATTCCTTTATCTTCCTCTTTATCATTATTATTGTATTATATTATCATTGTTATTATTATTATTTTTATAATTATCATCATTATTGTTATTATTATAATAATTATTATTATCAAGATTGTTATTATTACTATTATCATTATCTACATCATTATAGATGGCCATTATAAGTCGGAAAAGCTTAAATGTTTTTAGCTCACTTCGCTCGGTCTCAGTAGATTTGAAAGAAAGTTATATTCAGTGGAATCATTGTGAATAATATCATTAAAATAATTCTAGTCCGATATCAACCTGAAAATACAAATCTCCTGTGCTATGGGCCTCACCTGAGGCGGAGTGATTTTAAACTTTTATTACGTCATCGGTAGTATGTATAGATTTATACCGTGAATTTGCAATTGTTTTCTATCTACAAAGTAATATAATCAGATACAAATATTGACGGATTGACATTTTAAAGAAAAGCAGTATAAAAATAGAACATATGGAAATGAGGGGGTCCAATAAAATCATTGCTTATCATGTTTGGATTAATCTTTTTTTTTTGGGGGGGGGGCGGTAGACATTCAATTAGTTTTGGAATTATGGTCGGTCCATCACGAACTATTAATTCTTATACCTCGGTCACATTTGCTCTATGGCGGCCGTACGGCGAGTCGAAAACTGCTGTTTTATTCGTTTTTATTTAAACCATTGTAGCTGGTACAAAAAAATGTTAAAACGGCTGTTTCGACTCGCCGTACGGCCGCCGTAGAGCAAATGTGACCGAGGTATTACTCGGGGAAAATATTGGCGCAGGATTAAGCTATAGAGAAGAATGGCGCTGGCCTCCGGAACTGACCTTAGATGCTTCTTCAGTCGTGTCCTTTATAGAAATGGCGAAATGAGTTTAAATAGTTTGAGGGCCGGGGCAAAACGCGACGTGCATGGAGAAAGATTTAACAGTTACAAGAGAGCGAACGATCGAACAAAATAATGGTGTTTTTTTCCTTTTCCTTTTCTTCTTCTTGATTTTTTTTCCGTAGTGTAATTATGGAGGCCTCAACCCCCTATTTATACACCATGTTTTCCTTTTTTATATAGATTTTTATTTGGGCCTGGTGTTGTCATCATAAAATGATGAAAAGTGGCCCATGACTGCTAAGTAATAAATAATAATAATAATATGTCTGTTTGTATAGTGCAGTTACATCACCCCGGCGGTAGCTGAGCCGCCTTATTATAAAGCGTTCAAAGAATAAATCCTACCGGGTACCCATTCATGTCACCTGGACCGAGTGCAGCACAATGTGGATAAATTTCTTGTCGAAGGATATTACGTAATGGCTGGGATTCGAACCAACGACCCTCTGTTTCATAGTCCGGAGACTAATGATTCACTCTGGACCACAACGCTCCACAAACTTTTTTTTGTTGCATTTTTTGCATGAAACAAAAAATCCACAGGAACCGTTCAAACCGGGCCTTCAAATGGGTACTCAAGCATGCAAACAGGCACTATAGAAGCTATTTCAAAGACATTCATGTGAAAGGCTAATCATTTCCACAGACTGCACACATCATCAAAATTAAGTCGATTTTATGTCTTTGCCAATGTGATGATGTGCTCTATCTTGAGGTATTGTAAATACATAAATTGATGAGTCGCCATTCCAACACTAAACCGGTAGACAATCAAGATCGTTTCTTCAGATGTCATTATGTTTTTTTTTCTCGTAGAATCCCCTGAGTACTGAGCATCGGATATATGAACACGTGAACCTCCATCCTCCGTCATGGCAGAAACCATTATGACAGGTCAGCATTTTTGTCGAATGAATTACAGTAGTAGTAGTAGTAGTAGTAGAAGTAGTAGTATGGAAATAGTAGTAGTAGAAAATAGTAGTAGTAGTAGTAGTAGTAGTAGTAGTAGTAGTAGTAGTAGTAGTAGTAGAAGAAGCAGTATTAATGATGATGATGATGATGATGATAATAATAATATAATAATGGTAATGATAATATTATTAATAATAATAATGATAAAGAAAATGATATTAATAATAAAATAATGATAACAATAGTAATAATAATAATAATGATAACAATAATAATTAAGAGAATTGATTAGTCTATGTTTACGATGCTCTCATCGTTTTTTTTTTATCGTCATTTCCCCATGACAGAATTCGTTATTGCTCTGACGGTTCTATGCAGTGTGATCTTAGCATTTGTTATCATCATCGTCACCTTATTAGTGTGTATGAAGATAAGAAACTATCGATACAGTGACGAGGACAATGACGACGAGGACGATATCAAACACGAACATGAGAGTTCAAAACATCAATCTACCAATCATAGGACAAGGCGAGATGCATGGGTGTCTGGGGAGCAGTTTACTCTGGCGCCTGAGAAAACTCTCATTAAAATTGTTCTTCATCCTCAGAAAGATTCTTTTTCTCATCAGCCATACATAGATGACGGTTTACCCACGATTGTGGCATGAATGTAGACGTTTTACTTACGGTCGCATAGCGGATTATGACGAATTAGATACGGTCGTGCAACGAATCATGATGGATTATCCACGATCGTGTCACAAATCTGCGAAGAAAACACTTTCAGGAGACCGAGCATGGCAGTAACTGATCAATTAAGAAAACTTTCTTCATGGAGAACGAGTCGATTTACCTACGATCGCGTCATGAATCATGACAGTTTACCAATGGTCGTTGGACGAACCATGATGGTTTACATGAAGTTTTTTTTACAAGAATCTGGGAAAAAACATTTACATGAGATTAGACCTTATAAATGTCATGATGATCTATATAGTTTGAATATTATCACAGCGTTATGTATTGGTATTATGCATCTTAATCATGAAGTTACATTTCGAAAATATTACCCATATTACTTTGCCATATCAGGTAGGCTTCAATTTATCAAAATTAGGCATAGTTATAATTGGAATACAAGCAATTTATTGTTGAAAAGAAAGAGACACAATATCAAATTCAAATAGTCCATAATTATATCACCACATACCCTTAGCTATGTGCATGCTATAATTGGATAATATTCTTGTGTTTAAAATTACATTTTGAATGTAAATTTGGCAGAATAATGTGCTCTGAGTATAGTTTTATGAATACATTTATATTTGATATCTTATTTTTGAGCACCAGGGCACCACTTGATTCTCGCAGGCATGTGTGCTGGCTGAATATATCATATGTGACTAAATTATTCAGAAGTAGGTATTTATTCAGAATAATGCACCAAAGAATTCATTTATGATATATTCAAGATGTATTTTAAAAATGAGGAAGGGAAGAGTAAATATAGCAAACTTGAAAAAAGGTAAATATAACAAAAGGCTTGGAAAAAAAAGAGACAAATAAAATGACGTTATTTTCACAAAGGGAACTAGTTTAAGCACATTCCGCAAGAAAGGACTTAAGGGGTAATTTTCACTATTCATTTTTTATTTCAAATATTGAAAAAGAACATTAATTGTAGGCTATTCAATGATGCAAATATTACTTTAGAATCTCAAGTAAAGCTAAAAATACCAGCAAATTAAAATGGGCATACTAGAAAATTAATCAAAAAAATTATCACTGAAGCCCCTTCTTGCGGAAATCCGACAGATTATCACTTACATAAAAAATTATTAACATTTTTACTCCCCGTCTTCATTAATTTTTCACTTCCTGTAAGCTCTGATTTCATTTTTTTTTATTCTTTCAAAAAATATTTCAACTTCTCAATATTATATGCTAACGTCTCGCTTTCAACCTTTTCACTTAATTTCTAATGCGTATTAGAAATTGGGATATAGGTATATACATGTATAGCATCGATATTGGAACTCTGTAATCTGTAACTTCGTATGGTATTTTTTGTACCTCTGTCATGTGTCTATGGTAATGTTTGTTCCTTCCTGTGAAGTTGAACAAACGAATAAACTTATAGGCGGCGGAAGCGGGGGGGGGGTCCTGTCCCCCTTAATTTGAGGTGGGGGACGGAACGTCCTCCTAAAATTTCTGTCGATAACTTTTTTATGCTTGTCAATTTCATTTCCTGCGCCCCCTCCCCTAAATTCAGGTGGACCCCCTAAATTTATTTTGGTCCCCCTCCTAAAATTGTGGTTGATGACCTTTCTTTTTTTTTTGCTTGCTTGTCCAATTTTTAACGTGTGTCCATCTCTAAATTTCAGGTCGACCCCCCCTAAATCTTTTGGCTTCCGTCGCCAATTAATAAACTAGATAGGAATGTTATGTTAACATACGTACACCAAAATAAACAATTAACTTGAAAATAAATCACAATTATGGACCGTATATTCGCTGAATGTCTGTAAACTTCTTCATTTGAAGACCACCGCGGTGGTCTTCAAATGAATGGTGCACCCTTGCTCTGATTGTATTGCTGTCGGTTTGATAATACACTTTCAATTTAGAAAAAAAATTAGTAGTCTTCTTCTCATTAAGTGTTGGTTTGTTTCATTCAAACTTAAAGAATCGTGTAGAGCTAGGTGTGATGTTTGTCAAAAATTACTTTCGAGAATGGAGCCCTTTCAGGGGCGGCGATCCAGGGGGCCGGGGGCACAGTGCCCCACATTTTCAAGCACTGAAAAGTGTCATTTTTACGCAAGAAAAATTCCCCCTCCTCACAAACATGTACTGTGTCCCATTGATCGGAAGAGGATCCATTTTAGGTGTTACCAAGAGCCCTTTCTCGTATGAGTTTCAAGTTTCAAAATTTATTAATCAAATCCACACATATTGGATCATTCTCAATTTTACAAACACTTTGATAATTACAGTGAGACACAAAGTTACAAATCAAATATATAAATAAATATGAATACGAAACACAGAAAAATTTTGTTTTTTTCATGTTGAGCTCTAAAACATATTCGATACATACTCAAATAAAAAAAAAATTGACATGCATGTATTATAGCGGAGGTATAATTGTGTTTTTTTTGTGTTTTTTGTACGGTTTCTTTGCACAATTTTTATATGTGTAAATTATACTAGGCTCAAATAACATTAAATATAATTAAATAAAGCAGCTTTCCCTAAAAAAATGAAATAAAGGTTGCAAAGGACAAATATTTTCAAATTTTAAGACTCAGAAATGAACACAAATATCGCAGTTAAATCGTTTATAAAACTGGTTTCATTTCATTTCATTTATTTCCACAAAATTAAAATATGTACAAAGCAGTATACAAATACAGTTTAAAATGGTGGTGGACCAAATGAAAGCTCATCAGGTGGGTGTTTCATAAAGCTGTTCGTAAAGTTACGCACAACTTTACGCACGACTGGAACATGTTCTTAGGTCATAAATCAATTATATAGGGATATCACATAGTCATACTCATAGCACAAGAAAGGATCACCAGTCGTGCGTAAAGTCATTCTTATCTTACGAACAGCTTTATGAAACACCAACCTGGCTTGTTTGGATGGCCCAATATAACATTCACAAGTGCACATAGTACGTAATACATAATACATAAAACATAATACATACATAATCATAAAAATACATCCATATAGCATAAGACAGGACAGGAAAGAAGGAGGAAAGAAACAGAGGGAGAGGCTATGATTATTTGTCAAGAGCAAGGGGTTGCTCAGTGTAAAGTAAGTGTCGTTTGTAATTAAAGTTGAAAAGTTTACATGTCTTTGCTGTCTGAAGTTTAATAGGTAGATTGTTCCACAGTATAGGGCCCTGATAAAAAATGGTTGATTTGGCTAGCTCGGTTCGACACAGAGGAGGATGAAATTTGCATCTATTTCGTGTATTATGGGAATGAATGGATCGATTCAATATAAAATAATTTAAAAGTGATGGTGGTATACTACCATGATAACAGTTATTCATGAAAGAACCAGTTTGTAAAGAAATAATACTATGGATTGAAAGAATATTCATTTTGGAAAATAGAGGGGAAGAAGGATGTAAATGATGAGAATGAGTTATAACTCTTAGTGCCCTTTTCTGTAGACGAAATATACGATTAAGATTATATTTTGATGAGAAGCCCCACACTGTGGAACAATAACTTAAATGAGAAGATATTAAAGAATGATACAATAATTTGAGAATATTTCTGGGCAAAAATGACAATTTTCTAAGAATTCCGATATTTCTAGATATGGTACCACATAGATGACTTATATGATTATTCCAAGACAACCTATCATCAATAATAACACCTAAGAACTTAGTACTTGACACTCTATTAATAATACGATGATTATAATAAATATTTGGGATGTTATTACTAATTTTACGTGTACCAAATATTACATAGTTAGTTTTATCTACATTTAAAATCAGCTTATTGGCACACATCCATTGATGTAATTTTATTAATTGGGTGTTCATGGTATTGATAAGTTGAGTTGGATCAGGATTGGAAAGAAAAATACTGGTGTCGTCTGCAAATAATATGTAATTTAATAAGGTTGAACATTTTGGCAAGTCGTTTATATAAATCAAAAACAGAAGGGGACCAAGTATAGAGCCCTGGGGCACTCCACATCTTACTGTATTATATTTTGATTCCATACCATCTATAACTGTATACTGTTGTCGTTCATTCAAATAACTTCGAAACCAGTTTAAAACAATACCTCTGATCCCATAGTAATGCAATTTATGAAATAAAATTGAGTGATCTATAATGTCAAAAGCTTTTGACAAATCAATAAAAACTGTTAATGTATATTCTTTCCTTTCTATTGCTTGCGTAATTTTATGAATCAATTCCAATATTGCAGAAGATGTAGAGTGCCCACATCTAAAACCAAACTGAGTACAGAAAAGAACTTGGAGTTTATCAAAAAAAGAAACAACTCTATTATACATACATCTTTCTAGTATTTTAGCAAATATTGAGAGTACAGAGATTGGTCTATAATTATTTAGTTCACTCGTATCACCTTTTTTGTAAATTGGTGTTACTCTGGCTATTTTCATAAAGTCAGGATATTTGCCAGTAGATATACTACAGTTAAAAATATGACTAAGATTTTCACAAATGACTGGTAAACGAATTATTTTCTTGACAACTTTGATACCTATAGAATCATGACCAGAACTTGTATTGCTTTTCATTTTTAAAACTATATCAATTATTTCACTTGGTTTTATTGGTTTGAGATATAACGATTCCAAATTTGGGTCATCTAGATAAGAAACAAAATTAGTATTAGAATTGTTAATGTGTTGATAAGACAATTTAGTACCAATTGTAGCAAAAAAATCATTAAAAGCATTTGCAATTATTTTTTATTAGTTACAATTTCACCATTCAGTTTTACAGAATTAATACTTGAAGATGAGCTTTTGTTTTTTCCCAAAATTGTATTAATACATTGCCAAGTCTTTCTTGTGTTGTCTTTGAAATCATTGAATTTCTTGAAATAAAAGTTACTCTTAGCTTGTCTAAGCTTTAAGGTTACATAATTTCTGAATCTTTTATATGCTTTCTCACGATACTGTGTAGGATATTGTAAAAACTTTTTATAAAGTTCTGATTTTTTCTGGCAGAGCTTTTTAAATCGTGCGTCATCCATACTTTTTTATTACATATCTTTTTCTGTTGATGTTCTTTTTTCATAAAGCATTTATTATATAAATTAGTAAAATTTGTGAGAAATGAATTGTACGAACTATTTACATCATCAGTTAAACTAAATGACAGATTTTGAACTTCACTATAAAACATATTAATTGTGTCATCATTGATACAGCGTACAGTATAAATAGATTCATGTGGCACACTTAATAGCGAACCAGTAATTGCAAAAACAGGTAAATGGTCGCTTATATCAGATATGAGAATACCAGCATTGATAGATAAATCTGAGTTAACAAAAATATTGTCCAACAAAGTGGCAGATGAAGCTGTAACACGAGTTGGTGCACCAATAAGCGGCTGAAAAGAATAACTAAGCATCAAATCGAAAAAAGCATCGATTTTAATATTTTGTGAAACTTTTAACATATCTAAATTGAAATCACCCATAATGTAGCATTCATAATTATTCATAATATTGTTTTGAAAAACATTTGTGAAATCTTCTAAAAAAACCATCAACAGATTTGTCAGGAGGACGATAAATGACACCAATCAATTTGTTTTTACCCTTTTGTGGAATTTCAATGAATAACGATTCAAAAATACTGTATTGTGTAGCTAAATCATTAAGTTTGTAATGCACAGACTTATTGATATACATTCAATTCCACCACCTTTTTTGCTAACTCGGTGTTTATGTTCAAATAAATAATCTTCTAATTGAAGCATTGATAAAGGAGATGAATCATTTAGCCAAGTCTCTGATATTCCTATATCAAAGTGATGTTCAATTTCATTTAAAAATATGTCTAAATTTTCAAAATTTTTATTAAGACTTCTGCAATTGAGATGTATGATAGAAAATGTTTTACCCAATGATCTGTTATTTTCATTAATTTTTTTTACAGTAAAATACTGGTCTGACAAATTAATAGGATCAAAAGGCTCATCATTATTCAAGGATAACTTTGGTGTGTCATTATTAATCATGTCATGTAGGAATGAATCTGAAAACGTATTTCCACGGTCATTAAAAGACATATGGCAAGTATCATAGAATTGTTCATCATTAATATTATTAAAAGGAAAAATTTTACTTAAGCATTTATTACATAAAAAGTTATTGTTTGTTACATCATGTATGAAGCTAAGCAAATCCTGTTTCAAATTATAAATGTTTTCTATAATGCTACAAATTGAACATTTTACCCAATGATTATCAAGATTCACTGGAGAGGAATCACAGTTAATTACTGACAGAGACATGTACGAGTAAAGTTTTGAAACAAGCGAAGTATTAGGAGAGAGGAAAGACAGAAAAGAAGAACTTGAGAAAAGAGAGGAAATGAAGAAAGATACAACATTATAAAAAGCATATCACAACAAATAAAATCCATCTTTGTAATAACAGAGCAATCTCGTGAAAAATGCATGGAAGTGTGAAAAAAGTTCAGAATCAGTTCAATAGCAGTCGACATATAGGAGTTCACCAGGGTACATACAAATAATGCATTTCCCATGTGTATGATTCAGTTGGAAGTATATGATTCATGCATGTATTTCCTTTTCATTTGTTTACATTCAGTTTGATATGTTTATAGTTTATTCAAGTCTTCTTCGCAGGTAATCAGTTGACACTCTAATGGTATAATAATTCAAAATAACTAAATGATGAATATATAAAGAAGTACAATAATGACATAGTATAATTTCATCATGTGACACTTAAAGAAATAGTGATACCGTAGGAAGCTTAGAGAGAAAAGTAACAGTAATAACAACAATAATGACGACAATAATACTAAGCCTTTAGCATGTTTAACGGACTAACAGCAAAATCTAAAGGTTTAGTTTTTATCTCTTATCCCTATTCAGGTGGAAAACAAGGTTGGGTAAGAGTGATTATGAAGTCATTACTTATTATTTTCTAAAAGCTCCAGACGTTTGTCAAACATTACACTATAAAATTTTCTTAAATATATGATTACGTTTATCTATTTCGAAGTTTGACATCATTATTTTAAAAGTGTCATTATTTGACATCGTTAGTTTAAAAGTGCCATTTCCCCAAAACATGCCCCTCACGGACGTTTTATGTGCCCTTTTCACCTGAGGAGGACCCGTTTTATGTGTTAGCAAGTGCCCTTATGCCATCTAGTAGGTGCACTTCCTCGTATCAGTGCCCCTATTTTTACCCAAGAAAAGTGCCCATCACGAATCTGTGCCCCTTTCACCGAGAAGAACCCGTTTTATATCTAAGCAAGTGCTCCCTTGCCTTCTTATTGCAGTGCATGCCTCTTTTTACCCAAGAAAAGTGCCCGTCACGAATATGCCCTGTGCCCTTTCACCTGAGAAGGACATGTTTCATGTTAACGAGTGCCCCTTTTCCTTCTATCCTTCGATCAGATTAGTTAATCTGGAAAAAAAATCTTTGTGCCCAATGAGCGCCCGGTTTCTTGAGAGCGCCTTTCTGCTTCCTTCTGCAAGTGCATAATGAATGAAAAAAACTTGTAAAAATAATCCTACGCGACTTATAAGTTTCATGATTCATGTTAGTGGGGTAGATAGGCCTAAGTAATTTCTAGTGTTTTTAAGATCACGGCCGTACGTACGCAGCGGGGTGGGGGCAGTTGCTCCCCCTGAAATTGTGAAAACTCACATTTTTTACAGCAGATTTTCAAAAAATATCAAAAGTGTGCACAAAATCCATCAATTAACAAAATGAAAAAGCGCCTCAAAGATAAGCTCAGTCGCTCTGCTCTCTCTCCATTTTTTTTCTAAAAAGTTAACGCGTACGTGCTAACCGCGCCCTGTTTAAGATAGTGCCCTTTTCTAAAGAACAGGTGCCCTTTTTTCCATGTGCCCGCCCCTTTCAACTTCACTCCGCCCTTTTGACTTTTGTGTATATTTGTGTTTAATAGCTAAAAAGTAGAAAAAATATCTCGTTCCGATGAGATGCTATTTTTACACAAGAGAAATCCGCCAACAGTTACGGTACTGGCCAATACAGAGTCGTCAACCTCACCGGTACCGTATGCAGTCTCCCTAAAATAAAATAAAAAGACGCATAGCGTCAAAAAAGGCCGATTATGGTACATATACGCACCATATATGGTATCCCACATTGAGCAAAAGGGGCAAAAGGCCGGCCGTTGAATCAACGTTTTCCGAGACGTCAAATTGAGATCTTCTTCTGTAGCTAGTTAACACCCTAACTTCCCAACTAATTTACTCGATATCTATTTGTCTATCATTAATGACACCGTACAACGTGATAAAGAAATTCCAGTGATGTTATATAAATGTGCAAACTTCTACTCTCCCGCCTAGACTCAGCAGTTGACTCCGTCTCCGTTGACTGTGGACGCTGTCGCTGATCTGAATTGAACCGCCTAGCTCCCGGGGTGGCAAGGCTGTGAGTACCGTAGATGTCTCCATTACTATAGCTATATAGTGTAGTAATACTAGTATACCGCACGCACACAAGCATGCGAGGTTAGCTTCTTGAGGACTCCATGATGATGTATTTTTGGCAAAATCGTGATATAGGCCCCGCTCGAGAAACACTTGTAATACTACCTCAGTATCTAGGTTGCTAACTTCAGCTCACTATATATACTCGTCAGGCGCGTACGCAGGATTTTTGAAAGGGGGGGTTTTCGAGCTGATTTTTTTTTTTAAATCTCCCGCCCAGTCTCTAAAAAGTGATGAGCGGAGGGGAGGTGATGATTTTTTTTTTCAGCGCTGCAAATAAGACAATAACATTTAAGTGGGGATGGGTATGTAACAGTGCGGTCATGACCCGCGAGCGAGCAGAAATGTTCTCGTTTTTGCGTTGAAAACATAACCTTTTTGTCAATAGTTTGTTGGTATCATAGTCGATGCTACATGTCCTTCGGATCGTAGCACTCATGATATGGCCAACCGCGTAGCCAGGATTTCATTTTGGAGGGGGCGGTAAATGCACGCGAGGCGTGCCAACACTTACAGAGCGCGCGAAGCGCGCTCCCTAGGGGGTGGGTGCAGGGAGGGGGAGTTTCCCCCTCCCGCGCGAAGCGCGAAGCTTTTAGTGTTTCATAAATTAAAATGAAAAGGAGCCGTTTCTTTTGTCTCTAGTACCTCCAATTCGGTTGACTATATTGCGATTTTGAACCTAGTTTTCAAAAGTGATTGTAAACGCACAAAAGAGGTATACAATGGAGGAAATTAAAATGATAATAACTCCGCGCGAAGCGCGGAAGCTAAAGTGATTTATCAATGTTTCTTGTCATAAAAAGGGTCTCGAGAAAAGGGTATTCTCAAAGATATATTGAAACTTTCTTTGGAAAGATCAGATTTGATTACAAACAATTTAGCATCAGTGCATATTTTTAACTCGCAAAACAGAGGAGAAGAATTGTAGAGGAAGATATTCCTCCCCGCGATGAGCAATGAAACTCTGAAATTTCAAAGGGCGGACGTTTCATCAAATGTAGATATCTCTAATACCCAATCGTCTCTAATTCAATTGATTTTCTAAGATTATTGAACTTCATTACAAGGAAAATAATGCGCATAAAGTTGAAACTTCTGTGATTTATTGAAATTATCTATCTATATAATAAAGGATGATTAATTTTTTTGACTTATCCTGAAGCGCTTCATTTTGAATATAAAGAAACTTAAGTGTCATTCAAAATTTCAAACTGAGGGCGCAAAACAGGACAGGAGATGAATGTATACAGGGAAATGACATGAAGTTTAATACAATTTGATAAAAAAAATATTGTACTTTTTTATTTAATACGACACGAATTCCATACCTTCCTCTTTTTAAATAAGGAACCCGTTTGCCCCCAAATTATGGTTGTTTATAGTAATGAGCTGAAAAGCGGGAGAAGCTAACTTTATGGAGGTGACGGCAGAAACTGATATAAAGATTTTACCCGCTCGGAGCCGACCAGACCAGAAGTTGCGCGATCAATTGAAAAAAAAAGATAACTTCATACATTTACTTCGGCCTAACCTTACTCAAATTCATGCCCTAATGTGTACAATTTTAACTTTAACTGGCAAGAAGCACATAGCTGAGGTGGAAAAACAGGGTTAGAGAAAAGGTGGGGGAACAATGGAGAACTTCAATATTGTCATTTAACCGCGCGCAGCGCGGAAGCAAAATTCATATATGAATTTAAAGCAAGAAGAGTGAAGGAGTTTCTCTTTTGAGAAAAAAATAAAGAATAAATAGAAAAAACACAAAGCTACCTTTCTTCCCTTTCCTTCCTTCCCTTTTCCTTTTCTCCTCTCCTTTTTTCCCTTCTTTTTTTTCTTTTTGGGGACGTTTTTTTTTGGGGGGCGACCGCCCCCCCCTGGCTACGCGCCTGGATATGGCCTTGATCAGAACACTAGAAACTTGAGAAATGTCATGAATAATTACGAGCGAGCGGAGCAAGCGAGCCGAAATGTTTGCGTTTTTCCGTCAAAACATACAATTCTTCTCAATAGCTTGTTGGTAATGATTACATATTAGTTGATGATACATGTCCTTCTGCTCGTAAGTCTCATGATATGGCCTTGATCAAGAGACTAGAAACTTAAGAAATTTCATAAATGATTACGAGCGAGCGGAGTGAGCGAGCCGAAATTTTCGCGTTTTCCCGTCAAAACGTACATTTCTTGTCAATAGTTTGTTAGTAAATCAAGTATTAGTCGATGCTACATGTCCTTCTATTCGTAACACTCATAATACGGCCTTGAACAGGAGACTAGATACTTATGGAATTTCATAAATTATTACGAGCGAGCGTAGCGAGCTAACCGACATTTTAGCGTTTTCCGTCATTTTGGTTTTCATATTGGTAAAACATATTTTGTAAGAAAACGTATGTCTTTGTCTTGGTTCACTTGTATTCATAAGTATACATCATGATAATCATGTATGGCCTTGTTAATGGCGATACCGTGATCATGTCGGCGACATGCGGAAATAAAAGATATAATAAAATGGAGCGAGCGAAGCGAGCGGAAATTTTTTCTGTGTTTTTCGTCGGAAACATGAGATTCTGTTCATCATTGCTGTCATATACATTATTGGGTAGGGGAACTGTCCGACCTCTGGGGAGACAAGCAAAAAAAAAAAAAAAAAAAAAAAAAAAAAAAAAAACGAAAAGGGGGGGGTTTGAACCCCCGAAACCCCCCCCTTGCGTACGCGCCTGATACTCGTTATATAGGCCCCGCTGCTGTGTTGAACGGCTTGGAATGTCCGTGCGCGGGGCCTGTTTCACGAGTATAGTACTATAACCGTTATATGCATGGGCCCCGCGCTACGGCACTGCAGACACTCCAACACAGTAGCGGGGCCTATATCACGAGTATATATTAAGCTTGCATCCTAAGATAGTCGCGAAACAGGCCCCGTCCAATGTGCTTATCCCAGCATTCGCACGTGCGTGGGGCTCGGATGACGGCTATATTAGTATACTCGTTATCGAGGCCCCTTACACTGCTATATAGTGGTATTTAATGTGGTCGTGGGGCTTGTTTCCCCGCGCGGTGGTCGATGAGAATTATGACGGGCGGGGCCCCATCCCCGGGGGGGGGGCTCTAATTTGTTTTCCACATGAAATGCCCTAACTTCATTATTTTTCCACCATTTTGAGTCGGATTTTTTAAAGAATACCTGTTTATGCATTGCATGTGTAAAGTTCGTGCTCGTTGCGTGTCTTGTTTTACTAGCATTGCGCAGATACGCTGGTGCGCAGACATGGGGGAACTGACCATATGGTCAGGGGTTCCCCCATGTCTGCGCGGTCTCCCAAGTCTGCGCACCCGCGTATCTGCGCGATTCTAGTAAAAGAAGATACGCAATGAGCACGAACTTTACACATGCAATACAGACAGGTATTCATTAATTAAAAATCTGACTCAAAATGGTGGAAAAATAATGAATTCAGGGCATTAAATGCGACAGCCTCAAAATGCAGCCTTTGTCATCAAAATCCCTGAATCGTGTGCAAAGTGACTGAGTGCGCAGACATGGGGTACCATTTTTTTTTCAATCTGAAAATGACATCCCGAGGTTTTTTCCAAGAAAATCATATATTTCTTTCAAATTTTTATGAGATATTTGGCACACTAACTCATTATGATGTAAGGAACATTATCAACTGAAAGATTTTGTGAAATAAAAAGAAATTCACTTTAAATCTTAACTCAAATCGTTAGGTGCGCAGACTTGGGGCCCACCATCATACTTGAAATTGAATTTCATGATTTTAAATAATGCCTTGTATTAAAGTTGTAAATACGGTGATAAAGAAGAAGAAACGGCTTCGTCATGTCTGCATGTGTTTGATTTGAAGAAAAATTGTAATGAAGGTGAAACCTTTTATCATCTAAAACATCCTATAAAATAATTACTATCACCTGACAATAGTTGTTTTATACTTTATCATTTATGGCCTTATTGTGAAATTTGTCACCTCTCTTCTTCAATCCTGTCAATTCTTGTGTATGTGCGCTTGTTGTGTACAAAGTCAATGGGAGTGGAAATAATGAAATAAATGGACTGGTGACATAAACAACGTTTAAAGGCCTACTTTATTTTTTGTTTGAGCCAAATGACTTTTAGATCATGATAAAGCTGAATATGCCTTAAAATGCTTTAAAATTGATATTATAGGGTCTAAGTTTCAAAATAAGAATTTGTTTAATTGGGTCAAGATCACAGTTTTCATTGGCCAAGTTTATTAAGCAGATCTCTGGAAAAAAAATGAACTCTGCACTCTGCTTTGAGTGGTCAAAGAGACCATTCAAATTCCAACGATTTCTATGCTGGGGCCCCTCCAAGGTCACACTCCCCATGTGGTAATATCTTCAAATTACCTGCGTCTGTTGTTTTGCGAACCTTTTTCAAGCAATCAGAACTCTGGATTCCATGCTAATCCAAAATTTGAGAAATCTTGTCTTGTACCTTGGCGAGAAAAGTGTGATCTTGACCTGATTAAAAGGTGCCACATGTCAAGCTTGACATTGCTAGAAAGTGCATAATTTCAGCTTTATGTTGATAACCGTGATATAGATTCCTTGAAGGGCTTTTAAGACTCAAAATGTTTTGCACGATTTGCTAAAGAAACAGAGGAAGAATATTAAGGTTTGAGGCACATTTTCAGGCCTGAATTTTATCAAATTTACCGGTAGTCAATTCAAAATAAATGACGAATATGAAATAGAAACATTTAATCTGTCCAATGGTGCAATGATATTTAAAATTTGACTTGAGGATGAAGTTACTTTTTAGTAGGTAAATTCTTGGAGAAATAAATCTCATGCTTCATAATATTTTGCAGGGAAGAGGATTAAGCAACAAGAGGATTTGGATGGATTTTTTTCATTTTCGTTTTCATTCATTTTTCACAAATTACAATAACATTGCATTGATTACTTTCTTCCAGTTTCTAGAGCAGAGGTCTTGGAATATCATTGCAAATGGCAAAGAGCAAGTTTGAGTATGTTCGCCAATTTGAGACAGTTGACAAGCTTCTACCAAACTCATGGATTGTGGTCAGAATAGATGGAAAGAATTTTCACAAGTAAGAATTAGTGGTTTATCTCAAATTAAATCAAGTGAATTGTCAGGATGAGTATAAAATTGTGACTTGAATGTCACATTTTGTTCAAATCAAGGTATTATTCCACATTCTATGAAAGATTATTACATAGGAAAGCCAGTAATATTGACAAAATGTTGTAGAAAACAATGGAAGAATGTGTGCATTTTATTTGTTTGAAATTTGTGAGCCTAATAATAAGATTAACAAGGTTAAATCTAGGCATTTATAGCTTATCATCTAGAAATCTATTCTGAGGCAAACTATTACCCCAGCTGCACCTCAAGCCTCCAGCGCTCAGCACATTAACAGAATTAGTCCAGATGGGTTCCGATTCACTTCACCTGGGTTGAGTGCAGCACAATGTCGGTGATTTCTTGCTGAAGGAAAGTTGTCATTGCTTGGATTTTAACTCTGATTAAAAGACCATCGTCATATTCACAAGACCACAGCTGAGATGAATGTTGAGACTACATGTAGATCAATGTAACAAGGATTTTTAGTAACTAAGGTAAATTATATTAGCCAGTTGTTTTCATTTTATTGTCTATATTCAATGATCAAAAAGTCATACATCAAATAGAATATATACAAACACAATTTTTTTGGGGGGAACTTATTTTTTAATCATATGACACATTATTGTATTAGGTTTTCAGATATTCATGGCTTTGAGAAACCCAATGACCTACGAGGGCTTTCATTGATGTCAGAAGCTGCTGCTAGTGTAATGACAGAATTTAAAGATATCATCTTGGCATACGGTCAGAGTGATGAATATAGCTTTGTCATGAAGAAGGACACAACACAGTATGGCCGAAGAGCAAGGTAACCATAGACTTAAAGGAGATTTTATTTTAACAGCTACCATTTAATGATAGATCAATGTTTGAAGAGAAGAAATAAGATTCACAATGATGGTATTAATTTTTGATGTTGTATTAGTCCCTTAGAAATTGTGTTAGTAGGAGTTGTAATTGTATAATCATTTATTTATTGTGATTATTATTATTATGAATTCTTTGGGCCATAATTGCCATTTTCCCTTGGATTATTCTTAAATTTCGCAGGGCAAAAAAGTCAATTCATTAGGGTAAATTCACATTTAATGTCACTTGAGTGTCATTTTAAAATTCAGAATAGTTTAGTGCCTCTTCCATGTAACCATTTGAATAATAAATTTGGGATGCATTTGCAGGTCTATAGTCTATCATATGGCTACATGTAATTTAGGTGATGGAAAGTGTAACACCTTTAAGTTTTTTCCATTACCACAGTTGAGGATCATATTTTTTGTCTACTTTGTTTTGTACCTCTAGCAAGCTATCTACCACCGTAACATCACTGTTTTCATCATCATTTGTCTTCCTTTGGCCCAAGTTCTTCTCTGATAAGCCTCTTCAATATCCCCCAGCATTTGATGGACGGTGTGTCCTATACCCATCAAACAAAAACCTTAGAGACTATCTCAGCTGGAGACAAGCTGATTGTAAGTAGATAGGGCACATAGGCTTGCATTCTGAAGTTGGGATAGCCAGTAGTGGCATAAATCTCTAACAGTAACAGTATAATTTCAATGTTTCAACTCATTTTTCTCTCCAATCATTATTAACTGTTTTGGAAGGATAAATAAGATAGCTTTCCCTACCATTCACGATCTAGGAAAAAGCACAGTAAACATAAGAAACATAGAATATAAGGATTTTTTTTGTTAACATTATTGGCTTTCCTTAGATAGACTATGGTCTAAATTAAACCTGACTTCAGAATACGGGCCAGAGGGTTTATTCACATTACTAGTTCCATTACTTTTGCATGGGTGCTAATTGCACCCAAGGAAATCTGCACATTTATGGAGAATTCCACCCTGAATCAAGTTGAATAAAATTAGGGGAAAATTGCACGGAGGCTGATGTGATTAAGCCCCGAAATGCTCAAAAGAATTCTGGAAATACCCATTCATTTCAATGTTAATCTTATCTAATGTTGCAGATTTAGACAGTGAGTTGTGAAAAATAGCTCTGAAAATGAAAATGACCTTTTTCCTGATTTGAATCAAAGCAAAAATTGGGAAAGTTGTGTTAATGATTGCTTAGTGTAAAATAGTGAAACTCCATGAAGAATAAAAGAGTTCTGGACTTTACATTTCAATTTTATTATGACAGGGCAAGTATCTTTCTCATTACTTTCCTTAATTCATCATTCTTTTAGATTTTTAATTATTACAGTAACATGCAATGAAGTGAAGCGACTCTATACATGTACATATAGGCCAACTAATTTTCAATTTTCTGAGAAAATGTCATTTTACAGAACTCTAATTTATTAGGGAGGAGGAGGTCAAATCCATGTATGTTATTTTATATGTCTTTTCACAAAGCCATCATTAAAGGCGACCGCACACCTTACGACTGGTCTTCGACCCGATTTTGGAATAAATCACATTTTGCTCATTTTCTGAAGATGTGAATGGAACATGTCATTTTATTTGAGGTTAAAATTAATTGTAATGATAATATTATAACCATTTTGAAAGATTGCAAGCCTGTATATTGGAGTAAAGTCAAAATTAGTTTCAAATCGTAGCCAGTCGTACGACTGCTATGACGTCATTATGACTAGATATTAATTTTGCTTTTATTCTAAGAAGGATGATAGCATAGTCACAAATTTTATCATAGGTATTCGTATGATGATTTAGAACATTACACAGTAAGATATTCTAAGTCTCAATATTAGCATCAAATCCTGCTACATTTTATTCTAAAATCGGGTCGCAGACCAGTCGTAAGGTGTGCGGTCGCCTTAATATCTTCTGCTTTTTACTACATGCTGGACCTCCTTTACCATGGGGGTTTCTATTGGTACAACTGGTAGTTTTCTTGAAAATAATGAGTGAGTCTGAGTGCTCAGACAAATTTAATGTGCTTGAATATGATACCACCTCACAGGTCAACTACAGGTACTTATTCATCGTCATAATCATACAATAATTGATATGTTATTGTTTCCTGTAGGTCATATCAATAATTTGTATAATACCTGTTTCTGGACTCTAATCAAGCAAGGAAATTGTTCACCAAAAGAAGCTGAAGAGAGACTGAAGGTAAGTTTTCTTTATTTCTAGTGTTATATAGCACTTCACATTACCTTAAAGGGGAAGTTCACCCTGACAAAAAGTTTAATGGAAAAATAGAAGAAAACATGATTAAACATATTGGCGAGAATTTGAGGTAAACCCATTTAAGAATAAAAAAAATATTAGAATTGTGACGTCATATGGGAGCAGATTTCCTACATATCATTTGGTAACATAATACGCCCGTCTGTAACATGGAAAATTGGAGTTATTGGTCAAGCAAGAAAAGTGGAAGGTGGCGACCTCACCTTTGACCTTCTGACCTCAAAATCAATTGGCTTCCTGGGATCCATGCTAGTATCTTACACACCAAATTATATGAGCCTAGGTAAGTTAAACTAAAGTTATCGCATTTACGAAGACTTCAGAAGGGTAAGATGATAACATGTCAGTGTGACCTTCCCCTTTGACCCTTTGACCTCACAATCATTAAGCTTCCTGGGAGCAGGCTAGTGTCATACACACCAATTTATATGAGCCTAGGTTAAAAAGCAGTGGCTATAACAAGGAGCATATGATTTATAGATATATGTAAAATTTCATTCTGCATCTGCCCATATGATTTTGAAGCATATCCCTATGAAATTGAATATCTTTTATGAAGTGTACACCTTTTCTTTTTTTCAAATTCATAGAGTAGACTCTGCATACAGTAAATAGGCCTTCCATAGAAAGTCATATACTCAGTTTTGTCCAGAATATGCTAAGCTTGTTTTAATAACATCTTTAATTAATTTCACAAAAGTTGAACAGATGTATGACGTCCCAGGATATCTGACGTAGGCATAGTCGCTAGTGTTGACAAATTTGTTACAGTATATGATGTGCATTATACATATGTCTCAGAGTTGAAGTAAAGTTTTTATCCTATCACATCTTTTAATCATTCCATACCTCTTTGTTTTTTTCCTGTCAAAGTCAAACCACATTAGTGCAATCAGTAGTAATGAAAATTTAAGTCCAAACATATTTTTTATTCTATTTAGGTGGTCTGTCTATGACAGATCACCTATTGATTTCGTCAGAATTTTCTTTATTTCTTTATTCTTGGCACCTATGTTTGTCGCCAACTTTTCTCGAAATTGGCTGAATCAATTTTGCTGATTTTTTCGTCATATATAGAATCTATCATAGAGACGGCAAAATAAGCTTTTCAAGGTCATATGGTCATGATGACGTCATCTACGCGCCATTTTGTAAAATTCTTCATCTGATCATATCTTCATTATCATTTATCAAAAATTAACAATATTTACATGACATTAACTTCATGTCAAGGGTCAACTGTCAATGCCATCAAAGGTCATGTAGAGGTCATGACGCGCGCGTCAAAGGTAAAAAAATCGTCCAAATGACCTATAAAATTTTTTGGGTACGTTTTAGGTCATTTTAAGCATTTCAAAAATTTGCGCGCGTGCACATATGCGCGCACGTTTCCGCGCGTTACACCTTAACGCAACGCAGGAAAACCGTTTCTTTTAATATCATTGCATTGCTAATAAAATTCTGAGCAATTTGATACCTTGATCAACCTTCTACAACCATTAATATAGAAATTAACACCCATTAAAGTTTGCAGCACGTGTGCGCGCGAGCTCTCACTATAGGCCATATATGGGCAAAAACATGCCTATTGTAAATTCACTGTAGCTCTTTAAAAAGTCCGTTGACCCCCAACTTTTTTTTCATATATCGATAGAGTATGAGTTGTAGATTTGATTTCATGTCACCATCGTCCCTAAATTATATCGTGACGTCATCAAAATGGCGCCCAAACTAAAAATTTCATTTTTTCAAAAGTGACGTCATCAAATTTATGCAAATTTGGCTGTAACTTCTCGAATATAGATCATTTTTCACCCAGATTTCAATATGTTGTAGTTTATAATGTACTCTTTCTCCTCAGTTAACATGAATCTTCGTTTTGAGAAACGCATCATTGCGTAAAACAGCGATGAAAAGAGGCCTGTCATTTTTCCTCATTTTGCGTGTAATCTCTATGGGACATGATTTTTTCTCAAAACTAGATTCGACATTCCTCTATTTCGTGAGCCATATCTCCATTTTTTCTGGTCAGTTTTCTTAAAGCTTTTAGTATGTTGTAGCTGAGATTCTGAGCTTTCGCAAGTGTGCCCTTCATTTTTTTTATCAGATGCCGGGATCATGCCCGTATTTCACTTGCAAATTTGGACTTGTAATTCTCAAAATTGCTTACGTGTATTCTCTATGGGGAATATCGTGGCTCAATGGATAACGCATTTGACTTGCTTTCTCGAGGGCGGAGGTTCGAGTCCTGGGGTGAACAAGATGATTTTTTTTTCAATTTTTTTTTCTTTTTGCCACCTCTTACATGATCCTTTATGATAATTAAAAGGCATAAAAGTTTAAATTTAGCAAGATAAAACAGATTATAATTGCTTTTTTCATATCACATGTATTTTGCGTGTAATCTCTATGGGACATGACTTTTTCTCAAAACTAGATTCGACATTCCTCTATTTCGTGAGCCATATCTCCATTTCTTCTTGTCAGTTTTGCCGGAGCTTTTAATATGTTATAGCTGAGATTCTGGGCTTTCGGTAATGTGCCCTCCACTTTTTGATCAGATGCCGGGATCATGCCCGTTTTTCACTTGCAATATTGGAATTGTAATTCTCAAAATTGCTTACGTGTAAAGTCTATGGAAAATATTCTAGCTCAATCGGTTAGGCGTCAGACTTGCATCTCATTCAATCATGCGGGCAGGGGTTTGAGTCCGCGGGTGAACATGATTTTTTTTTATATCTTGCAAAAAACAGATTATAATTGCTTTTTTCATATCACATGTATTTTGCGTGTAATCTCTATGGGACATGACTTTTTCTCAAAACTAGATTCGACATTCCTCTATTTCGTGAGCCATATCTCCATTTCTTCTTGTCAGTTTTGCCGGAGCTTTTAAAGGGGAATCCAACCCAAATAAAAACTTGTTTTTATAAGGAAAAGAAAAATCAGACAAGTTGATAGGTGAAAGTTTGAACAATATTGGACAAACAAAACGAAAGATATGAATTTTTAAAAGTTGTAAATATTGGTAATCACTATACCCATGGAGATTTCAAATTGGCCGCATATGGGATGTCATAGTGATGTAAGGCAAGGACTACTCTTCCATGTACTCCAATACATATTATGGCTAAAATGTCATTTTTCCCAAAAGTTTTATTTCAAATTATATTTTTCTTTCATGAGGACATAAAACAATATACTACATGGGTTATATTTAGATTACTGCCCCTGGGGTATGGGTACTTAGGAGAAAACCACAAATCCCTGATAATAAAGTACATGGCCTATGAGAAAGTTGTCCTTGCCCCTTGTCATAATTTACTTACCCAGTTGCCAATTTGAAATCTACATAGTATTAGTGATCTCAATTTTAAAGCAGCTATAACTTTCCTATTGCTTGTCCAATTTCTTTCAAACTTTCACCATTCTGTTTAATTTATTTTTCACCTTCCCAACACAACATTTTATGGCCAAGGCTGGATTCCCCTTTAATATTTTATAGCTGAGATTCTGGGCTTTCGGTAATGTGCCCTCCACTTTTTGATCAGATGCCGGGATCATGCCCGTTTTTCACTTGCAAAATTGGAATTGTAATTCTCAAAATGGCTTACGTGTAAAGTCTATGGGAAATATTCTAGCTCAATCGGTTAGGCGTCAGACTTGCAACTCATTCAATCATGCGGGCAGGGGTTTGAGTCCGCGGGTGAACATGATTTTTTTTTAATGTCTTGCGCACGATCAATTTTAACAATTCTAATAAATAATAGCTAAAATATTGCAAAATAAAACAGATTATAATCACTTTTTTTCATATCACATGTATTGTCATACATCAGAGAGACCCTTTTCACAGTGCTTTATCATCTCCAGGTTTCACAAGTATTCCATCCATAATGAACATTCCGTCGTCATCATGAAGATCATATTGATCTGCATGAACATGGTAATAGTGATCATGATGGCGAGTATAAAGACAGACCACCTAATTCGTCCGCATGACGAATTAAATTCTAGTTTATTTTCTGTTCTTTGTTTTCCCTTTTACATTATCAACTGTGAAAATGCTCTTACTATTGTAGAATTCTCTGTTTGTTTTCCCAGGGGACAGTATCAGGTGATAAGAACGAGCTCCTCTTCTCAGAGTTTAACATCAATTACAACAATGAGCCTGAAATATTCCGCAAGGGAACTACACTCCTATGGAACATGGTATGTATGACCAGTAGCTTTTGCATGATTTTTTAAAGGGGGGGGGGTTAAGCTGAATGAAATGTTGACAACTCCCCCCCCCCCCAAAAAAAAAAAAATGGTTTTCACCACAAATTTGATGGTTCTGTACCTAAAAAAAAATTGACAAGCAAAATAGATAAAGAAATAAGTCTTTAAAAAAATTTAGGGAGGGAGGGGGGGGGTTGGGTATCAAAAAAAATTAAGGGATGGAGGGTTGAACCCCTGTAAGTTTGAAAAACTTAAAGTTTCTGTATATTGTGACATTGACTTTTTTTATATCATGTTTATCTTTATTTTTCTTCAGGTAGAAGAAGAAGTCACGAGTGGAAAAGGAACAGAGTTTGAAAAGACAGTGAAAAAAACAAGAAGGACTGTTCGGAAAATTCATAAGGACATTATTGGGAATAATTTTTGGACCGAACACCCAGAACTGTTAGGAACAGAAGTTAGATGACCACTATAATGATGTGGGTTCCTAGTCTTTGTGAGAAGATAATATTTCAAGTATCATGGATTATCACCCTATCCACTACCAACGGAAGCAGAGAAATTCTACAAGAATTCTTTTTCAAGAAATTTGATTGACTGATGTCAAACTTTTCAAAGATGATAGGCTAGAACTGATGGAGAAATTCATTTTGATGACTCAGTGCTTGCTCAACAATGATTGACATACGAGGCTCTATGTTTATATATGAAGAACACCATTGCAAGAACAAGTGTCTTCCCAATCGTTACCAATAGATGCCAACAAAATCTGCCATATTTTAAAAGAAATCAACATGAATGTAATTTGTGCATTTCATAATAGATGTACAAACCAACATTCATTAACAGACAAGGCTTGTGAGTCGACCCCTTCTTCCTCATTCATGCAACTTAGAATGGTCTGTGAGTTAGAAATGAAAGATTAAAGACAAATTTTAACTGAGCCATGAATTTCAAGCAAAGAGAAGAATAAGGATGGATCTCAGCCGATTTAAAAAATTCTCAAATCAAGATGAAACATGTGTAAAAGTGCGTGTATTAGAACCATTAAACCCTGAAAACAACCATTATTGAGAATGAAAAGCTATAACTACAAGGCAAACACCGATTTTGTAAATAGGCGTCTTATAGACGCCTAAATAGTACACATAAGTGTATGGGATGAAATTAAGATGGTGTTTCCGGTCACTTTATATTTCAATTTTTTAAGAACTAAATAATTAATTTCGAACGCAATTTTTTCTGGGCTTCATTTTTGTAACATATCACAGACACAGGTGACAAGTGTGGCCTTCTAGCTCAGATTTTTAAAAAGTCAAACCAATGTTAACCAATCACTTTAAGGCAAACAAGTGATGTCACAATAGGGTAGAAGTTGCACACATGTATTATGAAACGCACAAATTACCATAGACCCTGAATGCGATGGATTCGCAATGTGGTATGCCATCTATTGGTTGCAGCAAACATGCCAAATTTCTAATTTTGGAGTAGACACTGCGCACAGGCTTAGGCAGCGCACAGAGTTAGTACTTCAAAAAAGGAAAACCATATGGCAAGAATTCACCAAAAACAGACTTCACAAAGGAATATACGGCAAATTTTTCTCCTACCTCCTGGACCCAAGTAAATAATAATAATAATACATATAATTTATATAGCGTCTTTTCGCTCAAGGCGCTTAAGAGAGTAAGACAAAAGTAAAGAGAACTAAGAGAAGTACAAAAAAAGGGCAAATTTAAAAATGAGGAAAAACAGCATATCCGGTTGGGCGGCGTTGGCAAGCGCTGAATAATCACATGCATGCATTCACTCTAGTGCAGATGTTGACTTTTTCCCATGATGCATTGCGAATTTCGACCTGTCCGCTACAACCAATAGATGGCGCACTGTATTGTGAATTCACCGAATTTGATGGGAGTAGAGATTTAATGGGAAATCCTGTTTTTGAAGAATGAATGATAAACAGGAACCTTTGTCCATAGTATATATCATTCCAAGAATCATGTGCAATTTTTTATATTGACCTTGTGGAATATGACCAATTACAGAATCCACTGTCGAATCTTTCAAAACACTCCTCGGATCTTAATTCATTAAGCAGTCCTCTTTAATTCCATTTCCTGTTCTCTCTCACTGTATTTTGCTACTTTTTTTCTCTCTTTCCAATGCGCTTAGAAACTGTTGTATTGAGTGCTATATAAATGTTAATTATTATTATTACAGAGTATTATCTTTTTTTTTATTAATGTTATCCATCCCAGCGGTTCCCACATTGAATATAAAGCAAAGGTGGCCTTATAAAAAGTATAAATGACTCATTCAGATAAAGCTCGACAATGTTTTTTGTGTGCAAATTGAATAGGATATATATATATATACACCATGTGAGTAAAAAAAACTTGACACCTCACAAATTCCCAATTTAAGGAAAAAAATATGCCACGAATACATGATTATTGCATATGGCCTGAAAGAGTTTATTCTCCAAAATAATTTGATGCCATATTCATATGGTATGTGTTTATGCTTGGAAGACCAGGAGGTATAGTTTGCAGTGATGTAAATTTTGATTTGAGCCAAATTAAATTGGGTCATGACTGCAATAATGAATCCAGATGTCAATAATATCATAATCCTATAAGAGTTGCATTAAAAGAAACTCTAAAACACCTTTTCAGTAATTTACATTATAATTGTTTAATAAGCGCATTTTAGTATCAATATGAAAGTTAATTTCATTGTAAATGGGTTAGGAAATATGTTTACTAAAACTCATGTAGAGTTATGGCATTATAGGTATCTGGATTCATTCATTGCGGTCATGCCTTACTTTTGGCCAATCAAAAGTTTTTTGGGGAAAATTGGCTCAAATTAAGACTAATTACTTGAACAAATTGTCGGCATGACATGTCTGTTTCAGTGGCAGATCAAGGGAGGGGGCGGGGGGGGGGCTTTTTTTGCTTTGCTTGTTGGTCAAATTTTCCTTGGGGAAAATATGCCCCCCCCCCCCTCTAAAGGAAAATCCTTGATCTGCCCCTGGTATGTTTTCATGTTCTCACAGTGATGATGATGTTGATGATGATGATGATGGAAAGCACTTGTTTAGCACAATTTATATGTTTTAGAAAAGCACATTCAAAGGTGCTAGATCACAGTGCACACCATGGCAAAATACCCAGAGGGTATGTAATGGATTCTTTTTCAGTTTGAACAAAGATTTATCATGTAGTTGATGTTAAAGCTAAAGTAAGCTAGTTGCAGTGGGTAATAGTTTTGAGAGAAAGCTATAAAATCATGTGTAATTTTATAGCCATGCTATTATTAATCTAGTAATTTCTGACAAGTTTTGAATTTTCTGGAATTTAGAAGAGTAGACTATGAACGTCCATGATCCATAATTGGTTTCAAGATTGGATTGATATGTAATTTCCAGTTGTGTGCTGGGGGCTTGAGTTTGAGATGGCAGACATAGGGGAAAGGCAACCACAGAAGATATTGAAGAAGCAAGTAGGAGAGTGGGTTAGGGAGAAGGATACACAGAATAAAATGGATGGAGGGTGAGAGGGTGGTCTCTGCGAGCCTTGTGAAGTGAATCTGGCCCACTCCTGTACTCAGAGACTAAACTGGGTTTAAAACCTACATGACTGACAAAATATTTTGATACATTTTGAAACTTATGATCAAAGAATTTTAGGAGTCTGGTGACTCTTTGTGCCAGCTATTCCAATGATTTGATATAAAAAAAAATCTATCTAACTCTACATGTATCAAATATGGGGGCATCAAGGTCTACTGGTTACAAATATCCTCTTCAGTCTGGGAGATGTGGGTTCAATTCCCAACCATGGCATGTTTTCCTTCTGCAAAAAATTTACCTACATTGTGCTGTACTCAACCCAGGTGAGGTGAATGTGTACCCAGTAGGAAGAAATTTCTTGAATGCTTGAGCGCCTGTATGGGCAACTTGGCTATAGCCGTGGTAATGATGATTATGATACCAATTGTTAAACGCAGTAGTGTATTAAATAGCTGCGCTATATAAATGTTCCATGACAATAGTACTGAAGTACAGTCTGTTGTTATCATCTGGAGGTTTTGTCTTTGTAATTTGTCTTTCTTTGACATTAATATTAATATGGCCCTGCTTTATCAGCTTAGCAAAATAAATGACTATAACAATGCTTTACAACTCTTTTTTTTTCTTTTTCTTATTAGCATCAAAAATTGATATGAAATATTGGCATCATTTAGTATGGGAGCCATCTGTAACAGGTTTGAAAGTGTGGAAGCCCTCTGGTCTCACAGCCCGATGCACTCGCCAAAAATGAATTTTGTTTCCAAGAAAAGTTGATACAAGGGAAATAGAGATAAGTTTTGATGAACATGAACGGGGGAAAAAATTGATAGAAGTAGTAGAGTGCCAACTCAAAAATTGGATTTTTATTAGACCATCAGAAAATTTCTGTTTGATTTCTTCTAGATCGTCAAGAAATTTCTGTTGGATTTTTATTGGACCATCAAAAAAGTTATGTTGGATTTATATATATCAGAAAATTTTGTACGGATCATAATTTCTGATGATTTCTATATTGGTCAAATATTGCATTTTCTCTATTGAAAATTTGAAACCAAACGAGACCAATTAATGGTTTCTGACGCCAGGTTCTGATGATCCAATAGCTTATTAGAATTTCCAATTTGGGATTGACGGAAGGAAGGAAGAAATGGACAAATGGATGGATAAATTAATGATTAAACGAATGAATGAATATGTATATGAATGAATTATTAAATGAATAAATAAATAGAAGAACAATAAATATTTCATCCTTGTCTAGATCAAGATGATGCAATATCAACACTTTTTTAGATAGCGGATGACATAGCTATTGCATGCATGCCCTCTAGTGTTAATTATTATAAATGTGTTGGCTTCTGTTCTGTTATTGAAGCTTGCCAGCCGAGAATTCGGCCAACTTTATTTTTTGGAGACGATTACCGAAAGTTTATGATCTTCTGTTGACCTGCCTCCAAGTTGCAAGGTATTTACTTTTTTTCTCGCGAAAATCAGTTGAATGTCGTTAGAATCGTGATTTTGATCGTAGAATTTCGTTGAGTAAGTACCCGGCCCACGCGCGGGCGAAAGAAAGTCGAAGGGTGACGTTGGTAACCCACGGCCGCGGCCCGTGGCCATGGCCGTGGGAGTCCCAGTCCCATGCGTATGCGCTCAGCCTCAGTCATAGGATGGGGGGTCGGGTGTCCGGACACTATATTTTTGAAGCCTTCTTTTTTGTCTTTAGATTACACTAAAAATATGAATTTAATAGTTGTAATCATCTTCTAATTTTGTTCTGTATAATATTTTCTAACATTTTTGTACTAAAAATTGATGAAACTTTGCTTTTTTTTTTTCCAAATGACTTTCTAAAATTGATCGTCCGGACACACAACCTGTCCGGACACAACAACTGGGTATAATACTACACAGCTGGCAGCCGTCTGTTTCGAGGAGTTTTTTAACATTTTTTTTTTATTTCTCCTCGTACACAGACGATTCGCTATCGTGCAGCCACCATCAGTAGAGGCGCTGGTCCAAAAATTGTGATTGTCCCAGAAAACAAGGATTTCCAGGTCCAAGACAAATCATGACATGTCATGTCTTGATAAATTGAGACTGTCCTTGTTTATGGGGACGTTTTTTTTTCACTTCCCCCACGGGACAAAGACGGCAATTACGGAAATTGAGAGTGCTAAAAATAGATTCAGTGACCTCGTCCTCAATTCCCCCCAGTTCACCGTCTATTTTTCATGACTTACCGTCATCCAATAATCTTGATATGAAACCTGATATGTTTATGATGGGGTGTCCAAACTTCGCGCACTTTTCAAAAATATTCATCAGGCTTGATTTTGTCCACAAATTATTCATAATTTATACAAAACCAATTCAAGAAATAGTTACCACATTGACGGCAAGATCGTAAACTATAAAATCATGGACGAAAATGTAAAGTAGGTCACAGGGTTTCGCCGGTATCGCGATCTCAAAATTCTATTCCGATCGGCGAATGCGGGCTGTGCTGGAAAACCGTTCAGAAAAAGTGTGACCTAACTTCGCGCACCAAAGCTTTTGTGGAGATTTAAACAAAAACTCAAGCTCAAAATGTGAAATATTTATATCAGATTGATGGCAAAATGCTATGGAATCGGTTAGTACCACATTTACCGTAAGTAACAGTGTATTAACCGCACCCGTGTATTAACCGCACCCCCAACTTTGGACTAAAAAAAAAAAAAAAAAAAAAAAAATCTTACATTTACATGCATATTTGAGGTACGAAGAAACAAAATCTAAGATTTTAAGATTTCAAAGTATCCAAAGAGATTACCGGTATGCGGAAATCTGCTGTTCTTTATCAATTCATCTACAAATGTTAGAAAGAACAATCCCGACAATATTGGCAACTTACACACCTCACAGTCACAGTGTACACGCACACACACAGCACTGCTATTACATTGCAAACTACGATACAGTACCAGTCATGCCAGTACATCAAATTATGATGTGTCTTTCCCAGCGTAGGAGGAAGAAACATTCACATTTCTTGCATCACAACCTCACTACCATTTTCAGAAATTTAATGTCTTAGCATGAATTTTGGATATGGGAATACAGGAAGGTTCAAGAAACAAAGAAATTGACATTTTTTCCAGTTGTTTTTTACGGCTTCATGCCGTCTCCCTCGTGCGTGGTTTACATGGTATCTTATGAAAAGCAAACAGGAAGGAAAAAAAAAGCTGGCGCGAAACGGGACTTTGAATAGCGCCATCTTAAGTCGCACTATAACCACATTACAACGCAATCGCTAAGCTCACTCAACTCTTGCTCATCGGTGACAAAATATTAGTAATTACCGAGTATGCTTGGCGTCTCTTTTAGATTAGCCAGGGAACTTCACTACTTTGAATCGAGAATAAAGTCAAAATTAGTGTCATGAAGGTGGGTGCGTTTGTTATGGACAACATTTAATTAAGATCGTAATACCGGTAATCGCTTCCCATTACCCGCGGCTCATACCCCTCTAAACGACATTGCCTGGGCGGCTACGCCCGGCCACTCGATGTGTTGTGAACTGGCATACATCGTACATGTACGGGAAGGGTTACGGCGGGCCGGCTCAGACCCGTCACCGTGTATAAACTGCACCCCCGACTTTTGCTTCTATCCCGCCGAGAAAAAGGTGCGGTTAATACACCGTTACTTACGGTACCTCACATTTTTTTATGATTTCTGCTTGTAAAATGGTGATATCGTGATGCTTGTTGCTTTCTTCAAAACGGGCGCTAACGGTGACAAATTTGCCGATCTTTTGCCAATATTATCATGAATACTGGACTTATCCTAAAGAAACTTTCAGCGAAGGGTAATTTTAGGTCGTTTTTCACATTGATGATATCAGATTTTAAGGATATTGGCTAGTTTTGGAGATAATGACCGTCCGCGAAGTTTGGACACGCGCGAAGTTTGGACTCACTGCCATACATTGACTAGCACACTTGTCACAACGAACAATTGTGTACAACGGATAGCGGAGCGTGAACGTAGCGGTCGTGTACATTTTTGCTTATTACATGACGTCATCCAGCCCCTGCCGAGAACCAATTTATGAATGAAAATATAGTAAGCATGCGCAGTGCAAGCCTTTTATTTCCCCACACAGAATTCCACCAAAACAAGTGTGCAATTCTCTATCACCTCGTACCAAAATCGACCTAGAATTTCACTTTCCCGTATTTTATATGAATTATGAAAGGTATTCTCGGAGGATCTATTTTCTCACCGATACTGCACAGGTAAGCAAATTTCGATTACTTCTTGCTTTTCCGTCAAAATCTTACGAATTAGCGTCTATATGCCATCGTGTTCGTTGGAATTTGTAGAGTCTATCGCAACGTGCACAAAGTCAATTGGCTTCCGGGTTTCGGAGCGTCGCTTGAATATGCATGAAATTGCAGAGTTTCGATAATTTTCGATCGATACCGGAGCGATCCGATCACGAACCAAAACTATTTACGGCGTACACAACGCGACCGGATATCGTTATCGCTATCGATACTTCCGCACGCAGTCCGAAGGAATTATTTTTGGGACCACGTGGTCATGACGTGATCTGCGCGATTGACCAATCAGCGGTCTTCGAATCGCTGTGCGGAGACGATCTATCCGTTGTACACAGTCTATGGACAATTGTTCGTTGTGCTTGTATGGTCAGTTCCCCCATGTCTGCCCGGTCTCCCAAGTCTGCGCACCCGCGTATCTGCGCGATTCTAGTAAAAGAAGAAACGCAACGAGCACGAACTTTACACATTCAATGCATAGGCAGGTATTCATAAAATATCCGACTCAAAATGGTGGAAAAATAATGAATTCAGGGCATTTCATGTGACGGTCTCAAAATGCAGCCTTTTGTCATCAAAATCCCGAATCGTGTGCAAAGTGAATGAGTGCGCAGACATGGGGTACCATTTTTTTTTTCAATCTGAAAATGACTGCCCGATGTTTTTTCCAAGAAAATCATATATTTCAAATTTTTATGAGATATTTGGCCCACTGACTCATTATGATGTAAGGAACATTATCAACTGAAATATTTTGTTAAATAAGAAGAAATTCATGTTAAATCTTAACTCAAATTGTTAGGTGCGCAGACTTGGGGCCCACCATCATACCGTGTTTACACAGTGACATGGCTCGGGGGTTCGACACGCGAGCCGTGCTCAACACGGCAATTTTATGCTGTGTAAACGTGATCAGTGTGATCCGCGAGCCGTGTCGAACACGGCTTTTTTGATCCGCCAAAATCGTACTATGTTTCAACCCGCGAGCCGAGTCAGACTCGGCAATTTTTTCGTGTGTAAACAGAAAGCCGTGTCGAACTCTCTTGACCAGGTCACTGCGCACGCTTTCACTTTTGGCATTGTTGTTGTTCGCACGGACAAGATTCGATTCCGGCGGTGAATTTCCCGCGTTTAATTTGCGACGTCATAATTCTTCTTCCGTTCGAGATCCGCGAGCCGTGTTGAACTCGCCTTTTTATATGTACGTATAAACGCGATCTCTGATCCCTTCTTCGCAGTGTTCAACCCGGCTCGCGGATTCAACACCCGAGCCGAGTCAATGTGTAAACACGGTCTTCATTGGTGTCGGCACTTGACAGGTAAATGAACTTTCCTAGATTTCTTGTGTGAAGAAATCCTTATAAACTGAGACAGTCCCTGTAAACTGGGACGATCCCAATTTTCTGACCAGCGCCTCTACTGACCATTAGGGAACTTGCAATGCAAAATCCCCCTTTTAGGGCTCTTCAATTTTTTTTTAATGAATAAAATTTTGAAAATTAACATGACCGAAATGCAAATTAATATGGCCATTGATGATTGAGTCCCCTGTACAGATCGCGCTAGAACTTCGGTCTCTGTATTTGGTGAGTGAAGCCAACGGAGTTCAGCTGAACAACCAACATAACAGAGACCGAAGCTTTTGGTCTAGATCTGACACAGTCACTACACCATCGGACACATTGGACCAAAACAAAAATACAATCATTGACTCAAATAAAAATCGGCAAGACTTCCATATGTCCCCTCCACTAAAATTGAAAAAAAATATGGAGAAGGTTTATGGCATTATCGTGATATTGTGGGCATTAACGGAAAGACAAGACAAGATGAAGACTTCATACATCAGCGCTTTACTTCAGTCACACGCATGGTTCCCTATTTCCACCTCTATTCACTTTGTACACAAGTGCGCTTAAATACAAATCGACGAGTGGTTCCCGAAACCATGATTTCGCCAGGTTTATCAAGAATTATCTAACATATATCTAGTAAGAGATCTAAGAAGGAAAAGTTGGATACATACCAAATTCCAAAATATGGCTTTAATTGAGTGTGTGTAATTCCCAATGGCATTGGTTTACACTACTCAAAAAAAGTTAAGGACCACTTTTTAAAACGTATATAATTTTTTTATACAAGGTGTTTTATTTCTGGAAATACCTCAGTACAACTGTCCTGAATGTCCTTAGACACGCTGTAATCAATTTCACGCATGGGTGGTTTCAGTTGTTGCACACTGTCGCTCTCATCACTGCACATCCTGAAAAGTGGGTTCACAGGGGTATCAACTATCGACATGAAGAGGAAAAAATGAATGTCTGAGTGTCTTTCAGGCAGCCTAGTATCGCGTATGACCTCCTCCTGCAGCAATAACGGCTTCACAGCGCTGTCTCATGGAGCTAATGAGGTGATTAATGTCTCTGACGACCAGTGCATCCCATGCAGCCTCCAGAGCCACACCCAGCTGCTGCAGTCCAAGTGGATGGTCTTCGAGCTGCTGGATACTTCTCCCCATCATCTCCATCATGTCCCAGACGTGCTCTGTCGGGTTCAAGTCCGGGAACCTCGCTGGCCATTCCATACGCTCAATTCCATGGCCCTCAAGGAACTCGGTCACCACCCTAGCTCGGTGGGGACGGGCATTGGTTTCAGTTGTTGCATGATGTCTCTCACATCATTGCATATCCTGAAAAGCGGGCCCATTGTGAAGTGGTACAAAAGTGGATTCAAAAGCATTTTCTGTCTTTAGTCTTTACAATCAACAAATTGCTGACAACAGTAATGCCAGGATACAGGTGTCCTGAATATCCTCAAACACAATGAAATCAATTTCAAACATGCAGTTCTTTCACGATGTTTCTCACATCATTGCAGTGGGTCCGTATAAAAGTGGCTTCCAAAGCAATTACTGTCTTTAGAATCAACAAATTGCCTACAACAGCAATGCCAAGACACCACCTAAGTGAAACAGATGTAGCCAGAGCCCTAGGGATGCTCGAAGCTGGCCTCAGTCAGCGAAGAGTAGCCAGAGTGATGGGCGTGTCACGCAGTGTCATTAGCAGAGCAAGTGAAAGACACCGAGAGACAGGGCTATACTCTGAGAGACCCCGTAGTGGCCGACCAGTTTCAACAACCCCTAGAGATGATCGCTACTTGACGAATCTCAGTCTCCGCAACCGCTTTCACAGTGCACGCCGCCTCAATAATGACTTCACTGCAGCAACTGGAGTGATTGTTTACACTCAAACAATCCGTAACCGACTTCACAGAGCAAATTGGAATGCCAGACGGCCAGCTCAGTGTGTCCTACTCACCCCTGCTCACAGAAGAATTCATCTCAACTGGGCTCGGCAGCATGTCAGATCCATGGACCAGACAGCAATGGCGTAGAGTTCTGTTCACAGATGAGAGCAGATTTTCCCTTGACCACAACAATGGACGTTTGAGAGTCTGGAGGAGACCAGGAGAGAGATTTGCTGACCCCTGTATTGCAGAACATGACCGTTATGGGGGAGGCATCACCTATGACAACCGTACTCGTCTCTACGTGGACCCAGGGAGAGCAATGAGGTACAGGGATGAAGTTCTCGAACCTATTGTGGTGCCATTTGCTGAAAATGTGGGTGAAAACTTCATTTTGATGGATGACAATGCCCGTCCCCACCGAGCTAGGGTGGTGACCGAGTTCCTTGAGGGCCATGGAATTGAGCGTATGGAATGGCCAGCGAGGTTCCGGACTTGAACCCGACAGAGCACGTCTGGGACATGATGGGGATGATGGGGAGAAGTATCCAGCAGCTCGAATCCCATCCACTTGGACTGCAGCAGCTGGGTGTGACTCTGGAGGCTGCATGGGATGCACTGGTCGTCAGAGACATTAATCACCTCATTAGCTCCATGAGACAGCCGTTATTGCTGCAGGAGGAGGTCATACGCGATACTAGGCTGCCTGAAAGACACTCAGACATTCGTTTTTTCCTCTTCATGTCGATAGTTGATACCCCTGTGAACCCACTTTTCAGGATGTGCAGTGATGAGAGCGACAGTGTGCAACAACTGAAACCACCCATGCGTGAAATTGATTACAGTGTGTTTAAAGACATTCAGGACAGTTGTACTGAGGTATTTCCAGAAATAAAACACCTTGTATAAAAAAATATGTACGTTTTAAAAAGTGGTCCTTAACTTTTTTTGAGTAGTGTATATAGTCAGAAAAATAAATACCCAATACTCTTGGAGAGTAGACTACATTGTAGTTGTAATATAGTTTTAATTTGTGAGACACACCTACTCGACTTTAAATCCTAGTATCCTAAAAAAAAAAAAGAAAATTTAAAAAATAAAAAAAAGCATAGAAAAGAAAAAGAAAAAAGAAAGGAAAAAGAAATATTTGAATTTTACTTTTTTCCATTTTAAGAAAACAAACGTTAATAATATGATATATACTATGGCGAAAATAGTCAAATTGACTGGTTGCCAGATAAAAATAAGAACCCCCCCCTATCGGTTGATAACTGGGCGTTGTGGCGTGCGCCTGTAATCCAAGCTGTGGGGAAGTTACAAATTGATGCAGAGGTTCGAGGTTCGAGCCCTGGTCACGTCTTTCGGATGGTGACGTAAAAGGTCGGTCCCAGACGTAAATAATCATATCTGATTGATACACGTGTCTGACAAAACTCAAATACACACACACACGATAACTTGGCGTTGTGGCATGCGCCTGGAATCCAAGCTGTGGGGAAGTTACAAATTGATGCAGAGGTTCGAGCCCTGGTCACGTTAAAGGTCGGTCCCAGACGTAAATTGATACACGTCTGACAAAACACAAATACACACACACACGATAACTGTTATGAAACCATTGCTTTCACCAATTCCTGCTAGCTCAGGCGACAGACTGGAGATGTTTCGTTCTGCAGCGAGAGCTTCGAATCCTAGTTCCCACTGGCCAAATAAGAAAAACAAGAAAGAAAGTAGGGGGTTTCGGAGAAGTATTTTTTAAAATTAGTGGAGGGGACATGAGGAAGTCTTTCTTAAAAATCATGTGTATTTCCGTAGTACAAATGTTTAATATTTAGCATGCCGAATATTTTAATGACATAAAAAATAGAATTGATGAAAAAAATATATTGACGAGAGAACAAGGCTAATTCTAAGTTAGAAAATTTGGCTTAAACTTAAAGCCTTATTTTCAATGAATTTTAAGTTTCACAGTCCATCTAACAGTTACCTCAAGCGATGTTCGTGCAGGCTCCACTCCACTTCACTACCGTTACTCTACGCTCCACCTACCCGAACATCGAGCCTCAAACAGTAGAGGTGCACGGCCAATATTGGAGACTGTTTCCCATGAGAGAGATTATCTGTGATATCGGTTACTTTTATAAAGAATTTGGGTATCCAATTTCAGAGACAGTCTCCAGTTTGGGAGACCAATTTTCTTTGTTTACATTTGCTTCAAAAGGATTAACTTGGGGGCAAATAAAAAATATGATAAGCAGATTCCTCATGAAAAATTACTCCTTTTTACCATCTACTTTGAAAATTCAGTCTACTTTTGTTTTTGTAAGGATTTTTGTTGTCATCCACACACAAAACAAATGGGCTTCTGACCTCGGTGGGACAAAAGTTTGGGTGGAAAAAAACATGCTTTTGTTGTTTCTTTTGTTCTTTTGCAAAGCAAGTCTCCAATATGGGAGATTGTCTCCCTTATTGGAGAGAGTCTCCCATATTGGCTTTGCGCCTCTACTGCCAAAACTCGCTCTGAATACTCCGAGTGGCAAAGGTGGGAAAAAATGCATATTTATTGTAAAAATCCTACATCTAAACTAGCTTAACAAGAATTAGAAGCTTAATTTCTTAATTTACACCCCAATTTCACTCCATATCCATCCTCCGGTTAGCCTAAAAATTGGTGATTTAGAGCTAACATGGAGTTCCTCACATGTAAAAAAAATTCGCTGCAAAAAAAACATTGCCTGCACATACACGAGGGTCTGAGCTCGGACCCTCGCACATAAAAGTAAAGAAAGAAAAGAAAGGAGAAAAAGGGAAAGGGAGAAAGAAAGAAAAAGAGGTGAAAGAAACGAAAGGAAAAAGGTAGAAAGAAAGAAAGAAAGAGAAGGAAAAAAAAGTAAAATGAAAGTATAAAAAAAGAAAGAATGGATGGAGAAGGGATAAAAGGAAGGGGGAAATAAATAAGAATGAAGGACATGAACAGGAAGATAAAAGTGAATGGGAAAACTAAGTGGCAAAAAACAAGCAATTATCGACAAGACTACCGATAAAGCGGTTATCGATAACAGCCCTAGTGAGCATAATTGAATCCTATAATTGATTCTGGATCAGATCTTGGTTTCCTCAGTTCGCTATACAGTACGTCCCAAAAAAAAACGAAATTGAGATAATTTATCATTACTTAATCACAAATACAATAGACAAATGACCTACCATTGTAAAGATTAGAATCGCCTCTTTCATCCGAAATTACTTAGATTATTCCTCATTCACGCTTGAGTGAGCAAAAACAATTTGAAGAAAGGATACCAAAACTTATTTGGCACTTGGCAGGGGGGTATCTGAATTTCAAAAAGAAAATCACATGCCTAAAAACTTCAATATCTGCCCTTTTATTTGATACCTTAATCACAAAAAATTGTCAAGAAGTAAAAAAGTTATGTTCCCTCGAAACAATGCTTGTATTTCCATAATTTCATTATTAAACTGAAATTTTTTTTTTTCACCGTTTTCCCACAGAAGCTACATATCCCCTATCTCACGGTTAACAAAAGACTTAATGCATGGCTGATCATCAACAAAATGCAGTGTCAAGTGAGTCTTGACACTAGCCTGTAAAGCCTCTTCATTTTATGAACTTATTTAAATTCAAGCCTTATTTCAAACAACCAGAACTTTGTTATTTCTTGACCATTTTCTGTAATTGAGGTATCAAATTAAAGAGCAAATATTGAACTTTTTAGAAAAAGTAGTTTTCTTTTAGAAACCCAGATACAGCCCGCCAAGTGACTTTTTGGTATCCCCTCTTCAAATTGTCTTTGCTCACTCATGCGTGGATGAGAAATAATCTAAGTAATTTCAGATGAAGAGGAGATTCTAAGCTTTACAATGGTAGGTCATTTGTCTATTGTATTTGTGATTATTAAAGTTATGATAAATCTCGGTTTCATTTTTTGTGGGACACACTGTACAGTATACATACATGTATATTCATTAATCATCATTTTTGTCTTTCATGGCATCCATCCGGATCCTTGTGAGACTAACAATTACTCCTCTACTTGCCCCCCCCCCCTTTACAATTGCCACAAGCACATGTAGTTCCAAGTAATCCCTTACAGATTAGAAGAATTAAACTCATTGAAGTCAATATGTGTATGAAGATCATTTTGAAAAGTGCAGCATTGACGTTTTGAAGGTCACTTTGAGCCTGTTGCTCAACCTGAAAGTGACCTTGTTGCAACCAAACTGAATGAGTAGAAAGTTGGTTGTCAAAGCATGGACCTACTACAAGTAGGTACATGGTCAAAGACACTGTCTACATGTGTGTGTATTATGGGATCATTATTAGTTGGGGGCATGCATGTTAAACACATGTATCAGTGGCTGAAGGACACTGTAGATAATGAAAAACGTTTATTTTTATGGACCTGTTTTACAAAAATTGTGATAACAAATTTGCAATATTAAATGGAACAAGCTACTGAAATCCTGTCTGATTGGCTGACAGCAGATTGTTATAAAGATCATGCATTTGTACGTATGAAAGGAACCCAGGGCTTCGGACAAGAAAAAATGTGCCCAACATTTCTGCCAACTACATGTATGACTTTCAAGCTCTGTCTTATCTGTGACTAAATGATATAACCAGTTAAGCAACAAGGTCATCGACTTCTGACTTGGCGAAATCATGGGCGAAATGAAGCCCCTGCAAGAATTTCATAAAGATCCTCATACCCCGTCCTGATTGTTATCACTGCTTGGATCATCATTTTTTTTATCAAGTTTCAATCTCTGAGACTTCGGGCGTCTTCACCCTGCTTTTATTTTCTGCTTCTGGTTCGACGTAGGCATCATTACTTCAGTTGCTTGCAAGATACGATCACAGCCATTCATTTAGAAAGCTCCAACTGAATCTATTGAATCAATTTTTAATTCACAACTTCTTACTTATTTGAAAGTGACAAAATAGGCAGTGCAAGATGGTTCAAATATTTAGCAGTTCAGAGAATGAATCATGTGATGTTCATTACAATAATAATGTGAGTGTATTTTTTTTTCATCATTTTAATAGGGTCACATTCTCGCGTTATACATGTATCAGGCCTGTGAAATCTCCGCTATTTAGCGGAAATTCGTTATTTTCATTTTTAAGACCGATTTCAATTTCCGCTTTTTTATCCAAAACGGATGGAAAACAAGTCTAGGTAAATGGATGCGAGCAGAATGTGTGTGTTGTGAATATGCACATTACCGCGCCTTGTATTTTGCCTTCGCGAAGTTGTAACTCTATGAAACTGCTGCGGATCACACCGTGCACCGTTGCCGTTGTCGGCATACAAGCGCAAAGCAGCGGCTCAAATCGCGATATTTTGCGACTGGTAAATACGTCTGTAAGGATGATGACGTCATCCAAGATGGCAACTTACGTTGACCAACGAAAGGATGGAAAATGACGATGTTTCGATCATTATTTCAAAGGAATTAGCGGTAACTGTGGTCTAAGGTACGATATTTCTGAATTTTAAACATTTTTTCATAAATATGGATGTGATTTCTTTTTCACAATGTGACATTTTATGTACAAAAAAAGATCGGAAAATCGGGTTTCCACTGTTAGATCTAACGTTATTGCTAAAATACGTTGTCTGTACGTACGGGCCTCCAAGCTCTTCAGTCTATGTATTGATGAGTGAGCCAACGCAGTTCAGCTGAACAACCAAAATACAGAGACTGAAGCTTTTGGTCTAGAATACACTGTGAATCGTGATGGGCGCAAATGCAGCGGCTTGGCGATCAAATTTTCAGATTTTTCCGCTATTTTTTTGAAACACCACTCACAGGCCTGATGTATACTGTATTATGTTTAAACCTTCATGTTCTTCACTTCAAATTATTTTAAAGATATTTTGTGAATTTTGTGAAATTAAATACCCCTTTTGTCAATGTAGAAATTAAGGAAATGTACAGGTGTAATAATCATCTCCTTTTGATAATTGGTTCCCAGAAGCTGGTGGTTGGTAGAATGGATATGCAGAGAATAGAAGAAGTTTACAAATCTTGGGAGAAGAAGATGCCGTCCAACTTGCCTCCTCCTCCTCCTGCTAGGAAACCAAGAGAAAGAGACAACAGTGAATGTCAGCCACAGAGGAGGAAACGAAGGGGACGGTCCGCTACCTTGCCCGCATTGGTAAATCTATCTTTTCTTCAAAGTTGAGGTATTTTGCCCACAGATTTGAATGTAACTATTAAGGGGAGGATAGATATCAGTTGGTATTCTTTCATATGTTAATACTCTTCATAGTGAGCTCCTCTACTCGACAATGCTGAAGTTCACTTCTTCTATGAGCATGGGTTCCTTCACCGGCAAAGAAAAAGTGTACCCTGTGCGGGTGCTTCGTCTAGTGGTTCTGACTCTTGTCTTTCAAACAGAGGGTCGTGGGTTAGAATCCTAACCGTGGCATGTTTTCCTTTAGCAATAAATTTATCTGCACTGTGCTGCACTCGACCCAGGTGAGGTGAATTGCTACGTGGCAGGATTAATTCCTTGCATGCACTGGGTGCCGATGATGGTAGTAGTTTTGATTTGAAGTTGTTGTGGTTTCCTCACTAAAGCTATTTCAAAGTTTTGGGGCTAAACAAGTAATAATGCTTGATCACAGGGTGCCATTTTCATTTTGAAAGATGGGACCAATATCTGTGCAACAGCCTTCCATCATAGTTTGACGAAAGGCAGAAGCTAAACCACCAATACTTTTTACTTTTTTTCACATGCATTGGTCAACCATATCTGCAAGAATCTTTCATCTTGAAGGAGGCATACATGTACTAAAAACCCCGAAAAATAAGAATTTGTGACCATGTTGCCTTTATGTTTTTTCTGACTTAACAATTCTGTGGTGTATCGTAGGAACTACTCCTTATAAGCATCATATCTGCAAAAAATGTTTTTTATCAATTCAGTTTTACCTACATGTAGTTTTGTCTTATTTGTGCAGAAAATTGACTACATGTAGATCAGATTCCCATGTTTAGATTGACGACTCCGATTCTGCATGCGTATCGGAAAACAAAGCACAATTTCACATTTGCTTATTTGCTTCCTTCTTTTGAAACTGACCACCCACTGAGTTTACGGCCAATTCTTATCTCAATGGCAAAATATTTTGACTTCTATTTTGTATGATGTCAACATTCAAAATGATCGTCTCACTACTTCCACTGCGAGCTCCGGCACATGATTCGACGATTGACGATGGATATTTGTTCTAAAGCCATTTCCTATCGGATTTCTTGGTATGAACAACTGTTTTGCAGCTGGGTTTGGGTCTGGTCAATACAATTTTGATAAATTCTACAAATTTTTTATCTTTTCATCACTCTTTTTCTCTTGTAAAATTGATTCTTATTGTTCCTATGGACACTGCGTCTACTCTCCTGTGCGTATCGTTTGTAATACGATTACGCAATAATCTGGACGCAAGATGGTTGGTTTCAAAAGAGGTGGTCAAATATACAGATAGCCAGGAGCTTGACCAAGAAGTTCATTAGGGTTCTTTTAATGTTCTCTGGTAACCAATGTAGGTTCCTTTATTGCCGTGAAGGATGTGTTTGTACATTTGTAAAAGATAACACCACATTTTTCAAATTTTGTTAGCCTTGCACCTTTGCTTTGAAGCCTATTTTTTTTTCAATATTTGATAGTCAGGGATCCTATACAGTAGACTATTCCTATTGATTGATGAAAAATTGATCAAACTGCAGCTGTGGTTTGCCTTTGAAAACATTGTTATAGTGTAAAATAAAAAAAAAGTGGCAGTGAAATGAAGCCTGCATTAATTTATTAAATGAGATGTAGACGGCCAAAACTTTGTCCTTTTATTTTGGAGGGGGGGGGGCATATTACAACAGTTTGAATCCTTGTGCTAATACTCTTAGAATCCAGTCAGAGTTCCCTTTTAGAATTGATAATGCATCCTGCATACACATGTCTTGTCAGCAACTGTTTATCAATGATGCCAAGACTGGTTCTGATAATTGAATACCCTTGAATTTGTGAATTTGTTTGTTTATGTTGTGTAAATTACCTTTATCATGGACTATTTGACTGAGATAATGCGTGTCTGCAGAAGAATGAGACTTCAGCATTTTTAGAATCCTGATTGGTTTAGAATGACTTCTCAAAGTGAAATCTACCCTTATTGTATTCTACCCCTCATAGTCCTCATAGGGGCATCGTGGTCTAGTCTTTCAATCTGAAGGGCGTGTGTTCGATGTCAAGCCATTGCTTGTTTTCCTACAGCAAGAAATTTACTCACATTGTGCTGCACTCGATCCGGGTGAAGTATTAATGGGTACCAGCAGGAAGTAATTCCTCAAAAAGCTGAGTACGCTGGAATCAGTAGACTAGCTTAGCTGGGGTAATATAGTGTAGGAGTGCCTTGAGCACCTAGCAAAGTGATGCACCATAGAAATCCTATGTTTAATATTGAATCTGCTTTCATACAGCTAGCCATGCAGGTTAGGAAATTGAAGCTATTTTTCTATTCCACATTGGGGGGATTGCAGAAGTTTGGGAGCTATTTCTTATTTTCTTTCATTTGAAGTGCTATTTTTTAGGGCAAAAAGTAAGTGTGCAGTACAAGCAAGTATTATTCTTCCACCACAGTTTAATGATTGTCTGGAACAGATCGTGAGGCAACACTAGAAATCATGTTGGCCCCAAAGCATGCATTTGGGGGGGGGAATTTTATGGTCGATTTTGGCTTTCATGAGGGCAAAATCGCCCATCACCCTCATGTATTACTTGACAATATATACTCTTCTTTTTTTTCTCATTGATTTTTAATAGCAAAAAATTATGAACTGAATGTTATTTCCAATGGTTTAAAGAGAAAAGCCAGTAGTTGCAGTAAACACTGATTTCATGAGAAAGTCTGGAAAACCAGGCTTAATTGTCAGAATATCATCGAGGATCTAGATCTGGTACAATTACATATAGGCCTACTGAACTTTGTGAAATCTTGAAATTTACGCTGAAAAACGTTCACACTGAAGATCACCAACACAGATAGGCACGCGTGGGACAGTATATTATTATTGCTGGAATAAAGACCCGACGGGAGTGACCGAATCCACGCTTATTTTGCTTATTTCTCAGCAATTACACAATTTCTTCCAGAATCCTTTGGCACATATTTTTTATTCATACAAACAGACACTTGGGTGGTCATTATATTGGATTCTGTAAAAAGTCATTTTTAGATCGTTACCAAAACTGGAATTTATCTTTAAAGCTTTACTTTTGGTAATCCCCCAAATTTTAGAATTTCATACATGTACAATTTTATTATCATGCAGCAATAATGTGCATACATATTGTGAACCGTTTGATGAATCAACTTCAAACTTGTCCAAGGAGTGGCAATGATCTGAATCTTATGTTTTATGGTCAAAGGTCACAGTGGATATACATACTTGTATTTCATTCACATGAAAACTGAATAATCATTTAATGGGTCAACTTTTTTACTTATTTCATGAATACACATTGGATGGACATTGACGCTCATGGACATTGACCTTGTTTAGATGTGTAGCCACCTAATTCTTCATTTGGTAGTGGTTGAGGTATAAAATTATTCTAGTTAAGTAGTAGATTATTTTTGTGAATTGATTAACATCTTTTGTTGGGATCAAGATCCAAAACAAAAGTAAAATAACAACACCTTTTTTCCGTTGTTGGTATTTAAAACAGTAACATGGAGTGGGCCGATTCAGTTTTCAGGATGAGGCCTTCATGTACATGGACAAAGAAACACAGAATCTTTTGAGTTTTGGTGATATATTGTCACTAAATCAAATTTTATAAACTAACTGAATGCCTTATTAAGAAACAAAAAAAAAATAAAGATGCCGCTAAGAGAGGGTGCTAAATATCCTCGATATGAATTTAAAAGATTCTTGATCAATGAATGAAAAAAGTTAGGTCACCACACTTTTGCAGGATAAGAATGTACATGTAATTTGCATAATGTAACCTTCACCAAAGATTTAAAGCCAGGTTTTGATCAATAATTCTTTTGCTCTCAGAGCATGATGCTCACATGACCAGATGGTGCAACATGGTCCAGGGCTCTATTAAAGTTGAATCCTTAACAACCTCACAATGTTGTGTTTATTTATTATTTATTTCTGTTTTCTTTAAACAAGGTGGTCCTTCAGTACTTAAGTCAAAAGCTGCTTTTCGAGAGAGCCCTGTACACAATCATGATACAATGGTGAACAATTACAGAATTAATTAAAAAGAAAAACTACATGCAATATATAAGACATAAAATTCAAAAGCATGCATATCAAATTAAAAATACACAATAGATACATAATGTAGAGTGATAGAATGATCGAAATTTAATATGTTAATTCAATAATTTAGATATTTCCAGCTAGTCTAGAGAGTAGAATATGCATCGTAAATATTCTATTCATTACAGAGATAATCCATTTGTAGGTTATTCAGACAGCCACATGTAACTCAGGTTTCCTTTATTTCATTCAGAAAGTTTTTTTTTCCAGATATTGTGTGTTTTGTCTTTAGAGCCAATGGGGCTCATTTCTTCTTTAAAAACAAAAAACAAGAGGTGCAGAAAAGTAATGAAGAATGGATGGGGCAAACACCCCTGGTAATAGACTAAAGAGTGAACTGACATGGTCACATGAACTATCCATCATCTACAATATCTTTTCAAATACCCTTTTTATAAAGAGAAAAAAATTAAAGTGAGGTTGCTACGTATAAGTTATTTAAAAAAGTTATTAATAAAATCAATTGATGAATACATCACAGCACTTCAAGTGGTACATGTACTTAAAGGACAAGTCCACCCCAACGAAAAGTTGATTAGAATAAAAAAAAAAAAATCCAACAAGCATAACACTGAAAATTTCATCGAAATCGGATGTAAAAGAAGAAAGTTACATGTATGACATTTAAAGGTAAATTGTGTCATTGGTTTATTTCAAAACTTTCTTTTTAATTTAACTCTTGCCTTTCCACAATATTCATAAACAAGTTCTGAGTCCATACAATGTATTGTATTGGTCAAAAAGAACTGTTTTTATTCTTTAAAACATATATTAAGATGAGAAGTTTTGCAGAGTGTGCTTTCTTTGGATGTATTTTTTAGAACTGACATAAAATTGAAGAGCGCCACCTTGAGACCAAATGACATCAATATTTGCTCATGAATATTCATGTCTCTCGCCTCTGCGAGAGTGCCGATCTCAAGTGCCAATGCACGGTACGAGCGCATACCGCGGAGTCGAGTGGGTTTCTTTCCGGGTTTCTCCTGCGACTTTTTCTTGCATTTCCACAGTAGACAGCGTGTACATTCGTGCAGTCCCTCGTGGATATATACATGCAAATAGAAATAAGTCGTTTGAAGCTCCTTGGAAACAACCAAGGAGCTATTTGAAATGACTATCGTAATAATTGTGATGTAATGCATGTTATTTTACATCTGGATATCTGGGCAGAGAATCAGGTGCCGAGATGGAGAGAGAAAGAAAGGGGGGGGGGGGGGGTGATCTCCGATGAAAACAATGTCTGACGGTTTTTACCTTGCTTTCATCTGTATTCTTTTATTTGTTTCCGATTCACTGAATTGTTATCATTTTCTTCAGGTTCTTTATTTTTATTTGTTCATTATTGTTTAAATAATAGGTCTATGCTACATTTTTTAAAGGAAAAAATAGAAATCAATTTTTATTGAACTAGTTTGGCCGCCAAATTCGTTATTTTGCTTCGTGTGACCTATATGCCTATTACATGTATACGATCTTTCTCCACCACTGCCTCAACGTACATGTATTTGTCAATTAAATTGGACAAATACCGCCTGGCCTAGTGTGTGTGTTTTTTTTAATACCCAGGGGCGGATCCAGGTTTCAATGATATGGAGGGAGGCCGCGGAGGGGGGGGGGGGACTGAAAAAATTTGCTCGGTCAATCGACAGCTCAAAGTTATTTAAAAAAAAAAATCTATTTATAGTCGTAACAGTTGCTCATAAGCCCTCGAAAAAAAAACGAGTGCGAGGTAAAATTTTCGGAAATTGTGTATTGAGTCCTGAAAATTGACCTGACCAATTATTATCGTTAACAAGGTGAGCACTGACGGAACCAACACGGGCCGGCTGTGCCCCACCCCCTTCCAGAGATACAATCAATCTACCGTTAAAATTATTTTTTTTGCTTGTCAAATTTTCCTTGGGAAAATGTGCCCCCCCCCCATTGGAAAATCCTAGATCTGCCTCTGAAGATAATTATAATAAAACAAACTAATCACAACGATACGTAGGGCCTATGGTGCACTGGGTAGCCACTTCAGTTCAGTAAACTGTTTTCCCAGCGGGCCATGCTATATAGTTTTTTCCCGTCCAATTTCATCAAAATTTCAACCGATATAATGATGTAATAGTTCAATTTGAAACTAATTTGAATGACCTATGAGATCATCATTTAAATAGCCAAATACTTCATTCAATTTAATTCACTTGGCACGCGATCTCACGGTTATCTCATTTAAACAAGTATAAAGAACGATTAAATTAAATTGCTGAAGAAGTTTTTTCAAATTCGCCCCGACACCCTCCTTACGAACGTTTAGGAATTCAAAATCATTTATAGGATACGGACAGTGTTTTCGTCGCTTTCTTGTTTACTTCTTTTGAATGATTATGGAAATGGATTTTACTTCTAAAGTGGATGTTTACAATTTTTCTAAAATGTTCCATCCATCGGATAAACCATCATCGGAACAATTCGGTTTTGTTCCACTTTCATAACTATCATGACTAAATAGACTGTGGTCAATACCATGTTTCCCATCCCTTCCAAACCGATACAAAAAAAAAAAAAAACAAGATGATGAATAAAAAAAAATACCTACCATTGGTATAGGTCATCCACCCACTCACTGGCGGATCCATGGGGGGGGACAGCCGGCCCGTGCCCCCCCCCCTTTGAGAGCCACGATTTTGTTTGCTCGTCAAATTCCTGGGGAAAATGTGCCTTTCCCTTTCGGGAAATCCTGGGTCCGCCCCTGCACCCACTCATTAATCACTAAAAGAATAACCGTTTACAATCATATCCTATAAATGTTACATGAATTACGTCTTTATCAAACATAATGGAATAAAATAATTCTAACTGAAACGGTCAGAAAAAGATAATGTAAGGTTTAAAATAAAATGTATAACTTACAAAAATAAACACAGGAACATTGGACGCTTAGAGTGCAAATATGTGTGGCGATAAATGAAATTGAAAATGGTATTTTTGGCGAAATTAAACGATCAGTTTGTCGTCGTGAAATTAAATGACAACTTTGGCCATTAATTTGAACGAATTTTCCTCTAAATTGGATTCATACCAAACTTCAAAGGAATGATATAGAACAGAATTGAATGATGGATACATGAAAAAGAACCATGTGTGCAGAGGGTTGAGAAAATATTTCGAATTTGAACGTCCTTTCATTAATTCAAATGAAACTTTTATCAAATTGGACGGGAAATCCTATATTGCTCAAGCATTTGAATTAGTACAGACCTATATTCAATTCCCTTGTTCGTGTTACTAAAGCCTGTTTTTTTTTACATTGATCAGCTGATATTTCTTTAATTTGATATGAATTATACCTTGTTATTGTAATTGCTATTTAATTATGTTTTATTGTACAAGGACTATAAGATTAAAAAACAGTAATTACAAATCTGATCTTGTCAACCTGTTTAAATATGATTGAATGAATAAAGAAATTAATAATAAACATTCCATCGAACAGGCAATACGAACATGAAGCTCGGGATAAATTGTTTTATATAATAACATATGGTCCCCCAGTCTGATTTCCCCTCACCTTATTTTATTCATTGTTCCTCCTCTTATATTTTTGTCTTCTCTCCTACCCTCTGCTTTCCATTCTATTACATGTTTCCCTTCCCTTTCTTTCCTCCTATTATGCGCCACCAATAGGGGGGGGGGGGGGGGCGTCCCGTTAGCCTCCTGGGTCCGCATATGATACCGGCACGTCAGGCCTGTATGTTTTAAGCAGTTGATGTTTATGTAACATCAATTCCCCCCCCCCCGAAAGTTCTGCTTTGTATTTTTCTTTTCAACTTGTTATGGTAGTACATGCATGGGCGGAAATCCCAGGGGGACAGGGGGGACGTGTCCCCCCTACTAAAAATAGTAGGGGGACATAATATCAAATGTCCCCCTACTATTTTGGGTCTTTCGTGATGCTAAAATGTGAATAAAACGGGCGTTATCGGACGAGATGACCTTTATTTTTTTTTTGCTTGTCAAATATATTTTTGTCGAAATGACCTTAAATTTTAGGTATGTAATAGCATTTGTTTTTTGCTTGTCAAATTTTCCAGACCCTTGTCCCCCTACCTTTTGGGAGAGATTTCCGCCCCTGAGTACATGTACATACTAAACAGTTATCACGTTTGACTTTGTCCAACTTTGTGACCAAAATTTTATTACGGTTTTCTCAGAGAAATTGATAATGACGTCTCCTGGGTGCCCCCCCCCCCTTCACCCCACTCCTCCTTGGTCCTCTGGGCTTGGAGAATAAAATTACGTACGTATCATCGAGAGAGATATATATATTCGAGGAATTATTGGGGGGAGGGGTCTTCTATTTCTTTGTTATTCCGAAGTTCCGATGATGGTGCAGCGAATGTGCTCTATGCAAAATCACATTTTGGCACGACTTCTCTGCGCTTGGCATGTCAACGGACAAAAACAAAATAAACGCAAACGTGTCATGGATCGAAATGGTAAAAAATATATATTTAAAAAAATACATTGTTATCAAATGCAGTCAAACCAACATTCATTTTTAGTGCATGCATTGTGCAAAATTTCAGCTCGCGATTCGCGCTCACATTTTGCAAGAATGTTCGTTTGACAATAATTTGCGCGGAAAACCATTCGCTTGCTACGCTCGCTCCCGGAAAAATAAATAAACTAAAAAAGCCTGATTACATATTTTATAAATCAGAAAAGACTTCAAAAAGGCTTTAATGCTGAACTTAATTACTGTAAACGTGTAACTACTATAACGCAAATGATAATCACATGGTGGAAATTTCACTTTGCATAAAAAATACATATAAGTGCCCTTTTTTGTCCCCCCCCCCAAGAAAATACGTTCCACTGCCCATGACTAGCACCCAGCGCACTCGCTTGTATTTTTATTTATCGTCATTCCCCCTTAAAAAAAAAACCTAACCTTTTGCCCTTTATTTAGCCTGCAATGGAAATAGCAGGAAATTTTATTCAAAACGCGAGCATATCAAACAGGATGCAAATGGAGGTCACTATTTATACGCTTTGGATTCTTGTTTGCCTAGAAAATGTAAAATATTTCAAGACTTCTTATATTTTCATTAAATCTTTGTCTTTATTTCTCTATATCTTTAGCTTTGCCACGCGCACATTCGGGGTCCTCAGGGCCTGCCCCCCCCAGTAGGCGAAAAAGGGGCGCTAAAAATAGGAAGAAAAGAAGGAAAAGGGGGAAAGAAAAAGAGGAGGAAAACAAAAGAAGGAAAGGGGAGCGCCGAATTGATGTTCGCCCTAGGGAGGGGGCGCCGGATTGATTATCGACCTATAGGGGCATCGACTTTATGTCCGACCTAGGGAGGGGCGAAATTGATGTTTTGCTTAGGGTCGTCGAATTGATGTTCGACCTAGGTGGTGCCAAATTGATGTTCAACCTAGGTGGGGAGGGGGTGAATTGATTTTTTACCTCGGGGCGCCGTATAGATGTTCGACATTGCTCGCATCAAATATACATTCTGTTCATGATTGCCAAAAGTGCATAGAAAGTCCTAATTTTAGATCAGAAAACCAAAAAAAATCATCCCACTCTTCGCGCTCGCATTGAAGTTTAGTAAGGTGACTATCCTGCTCGCATTAAATGATTTGTTAGATACCCATCCTGTTCATGATTACCCAATAGTGCTCATAGATATTTCCACATTTTAGGTCAGAATATCAAATGTTTTCAGCTCACGTTTCGCGCTCACATCAATAATAATTGTTAAGATAATATTTATACCCATCACGTTCACGGTTGCAAAAAAGGCTCAGAATATTCGATCGGAAAAGAGATGAAATATCCCCTCCCCATAATTTTAGTATGGTCTACCACTCTAATGAGAAGTTGAACTAAATTGAAACCCCAAAATGCTTAAAATTCTATGCTTTCTGGTCACATTTTTTTTTCAAAAGGTGGTTACAACATATTCATGGATTTTTTTTCATAAACACATTAAACAAGTGGTCTTCAATGCCCTTTTCACGTGATTATGAAATACGATAATTCAAACTGCATTTTTACGGCACCTATGATTCCCTGGCTGGGCGGGTCGGGCTCAATCCATACGCGCATGTCCGTTGGGCATCGTTTCCAACATTGTATCTCCTTATATGCCGGCGGCGCGTTTCCGTTTTACACCCTTGCGAAGGCATTTTCCGGAAAAGTATACCGGCGTGATAATAGGCGCTAAGTCCATGGATCGGATCGGTTTACTTCTATTTCGTCTGATGCCAAATTGTCCAATTGCCAACTCGCCTATCATTTGGTCTACCATCAGTTCGTTCACTATCCACTTGGCCTATGTACGTACATGCCATTCCTTCTGCAGTTGATCCAGTTGAATATATATCGTTTCAGCCTTTCTCATTATTTTACTGCATAGCGAATTACAAAATGTCCTATCCCCATTTTTGCTAACTGCACAAGATATTATTTAATAAATATAATTTTATTATTATCATGCAATGAAATTTATATTGTTTTACACGCTGAGTCGGCTGACCACTTGACTACCTTGTAAATATTTTTCCAATGATATTCAGATGAAATCAGTGGCGTTCAAAATAAAGCTTATAGGGCTGTATGGATTCCCAAATTTGTCACGTCCCCCAAAAAAAAAGTAAAGAGAGAAGGAAAACTATAACTGAATACCGGGTCTGAATATCATGTCAAAATCTTTCATAGATTACAAAAAAAATCAAGATTTGTGCCCTATATGACCTTCATATTTTTTTAAGTTCATTATTTACGCCACTGGTTGAAATTAAATACAACTGAAAAAAGTCCCCTTTTAATATCATTGCATTATACATCATGAATAGTGAAAGCATGTTCGTAACATCTTTTCGTATTTTTCGCTGTTTATACAATTCCTAAACTTAGGTTTTGTGTATTCCTTATGTTCGCATGCTCAATTTTGTTTCTCTTTAGTTCAATATTATTCTCTCCAATATGCCTATTCAAGAAAGTATTACTTGTTTGCTTTCCCCGTGACCGCTTTACCTTTACTTTTGCAGATCGGCTTGTCGCTCAGTGAGTATTCTGAAATATATCTGTATTCTCCTTGATCCCCTAGTCTACAATATTGTAGACCCACATCTGCAGTGTGTGTACCTCAGTTGATTCAACGAGTCTGCACAGCACACTAGGTCTACTGAGGCTGCAGAAGTGGCTAGGTCTACTGAGGCTGCAGAAATGGCTCGCTTCGCTCGCCCTTTCAGGCTGTTTTGCTTCGCAAACCAGCAGATCCCACCTCACGAGCCATTCAGAGTCTGCATAGCAGACTATTGATCCCCCTGGAGTTCAGTGTAAAACACCCATAAAGGCAAAATATTATATTTTTTATCGGCAACATATTTGCATCACATACATCAGAATAAGCGGATAATTACCATTGAACCTTGCCAGAAGGGGCTTGCCCCCCCCCCCAAAAAAAGGTTTTTTTTTGCGAAAGTCATCCCCACCGTAGGCGACTTTCCCGCCCCAAAATATTCTTATTCCTACAATAGTGCAATCCGTCACGAACACCATGCACGATTGGCCTTTCGTACCAACTGATCAATTTAGCCAAAATAGTTGAACCATATTTCAACACTTTCTACGATCGCCTTGACTGATATGATTTGATTGATACTTTCTGATACGAAAACGATTGTATGCCCCTTGGAAGCAGGGTGCTGGTGTTGCGGCGTGTATTATTTTCCACAGGCATGCAGCACCCCCTGGAATTATGGTAGGTGTCAAATTGGAGAAATGTATGGAATCATGACCAACATTTCGTGTTAGAACCTTATGTTTTTCTTTTGCTTTGTTCAGCACGTAACCCTAGCAAAAATAAATCGTGAGTGTGAACTGAGCACATTTCTTTTCTCAATCATCAAAAATAATTATATTATTTTCCCAATGAGTTGTGAAATGTCGACACGCCGGAATCTCCATGGTCCCAATCTCAATATGAAAAATACACTTCCTCTGCTATAAAACAACAGTTATCATTCCCTTTTTCCTTTAAATATAACAGGGAAATGGGGGAAATGAGAGTTCCACTTTCATTGCTAAATAAGTGATGTTTTTGTCTTGATCGTGTCGCCACGCATCACAGTCATTCACATTTTTTTCAACAGTTGAACTGCTCGTGCACACACTGTATGCGTAGGCCTATATCCCGGAGGCATATCTGCCTCTCATTTCTTGCAATAAAAGTTCATCTTTCCATCTGTATTTTTTTTTTGTTTATCGTTTATTTAATAAGGGGTAGCTAATTAAAAGCTCCCATGGGGCACCCTTATCTATTACTTTGTCATTGGTATCCATTCTTGGGCCATCGGTTCTATTCATCCATCTTTTCATTCTTTCAGTCATCCATCCACCCACCGATGGAGTGATTATAGACTACCCCACCCTCCCACACTGGAGAAATGCTCAGCGACCAATTCTGTGGAAATCCTATTGATACACGTTTCAAAGCCGACGTAAATTACTAGTACATGTGCCCTCGGACGTTGCTTCTTCAAGTTTGCTTAGTCTTCTTTCACGTACTTCGTTGCCCTGTTTCCCACTGCGTGACTTGTAAAGTTCTGTTGTAAAACATGCTGGTCGCCCCCGTGGTCAGCTCTGCACTGAAATTCACCCCTCTGCATACAAAGAGCGGCTCTACCGTAGATCATAGCGCCGTGCAATATGAATATACTCAACTTCTCCTTATTCCATATCTAGGTATAATGGGTGGCTGCAAGAATAAGAGTTTTCCGAGAAATCTTGCCCATTGCGTCTGCACCCCCCCCCCGGTTTATTTTTTGCTTTTGCTCATGACGCCTGTAAAGATTGACCAAATAACACTTCATTCGAAATTTGCAACTTGATGCATTGGTCGCACACACACACACTACCAAGGTCTACATGATGTAGACTACGCTACGTACATACTTTGCATCAACTGCTCACCTTTTGACCTCGCCAGTTCAGCCTAAACAAACGTATAATAATCAAGATGCGTTGCATTGCAAGCAGCTTCACACCTACTTTCATGTCAATAATGTCTGTCTTCATGGTCCTACTAACTTGATTTATCTTCCTTTTATGTTTTACTATTATGTTTCCCGCCCTGAAAATTGTTTTTCTCTTCGCCCTTCCCTTTCTTCATACTCGGCCCTAAACAGAATGGGGTGGCCGTCTATATATTTAGAGTTTTAAACCATTTTTGTTTTAAATTTTTTTTTAAAAATATGCTGAAACTGACTGAAACGCTTTACAATGATATCATGATTTCAGGAAAGATAAAGATGGAGGGAATTGAAAGGGTGCATAAAGAGCTGACATGAAACGAAAAATCAAACTCGGCCCTTCCCCTTCTCTGGGATTCCTCGTATCTCTGTAGTCTTGGAGTATTCAGATTCATGACATACGATTCCTACAGCTCCATGCCTACAGTAAGCCGTATTGCGTAGTCATTCACGTCCGCTAATCAACGTGTTTGAAGTTTCATGTAGCGCATGTATGTCTTTGGTATACATATACAGTGTGTATGTACTGCAGGACGATTTTTATTGATTGGGGAACCAAAGGGGCAAACCCTATCCGACCCCGCCAACACACACAACCAATACACACGCGCCCTCCACTGATTCACTTACCCCCAGTGATTCACCTAACACAGTGATTCACTTTCCCCGGCTATTCAGGAGTGTGTGCATGTTATGCATGTGTTTGGTAGTCTTATCGTACAACAGTCCAGGGGGTGGACTTCAGTATCAGCAGCCACTGGCCGCCTAACCATCGGCGCATTGTGCATGCAGCGTCCGATGCATGACTTCTACCCTGCTCTCACTGTGCGTGTAGCATTCGTCGATAATGCGCATGCGCCATGACGTATTCATGAATATCCACGATGTTATAATGAATATGCATGAATCAAACGGCGTTCTAATATCAATTTATTTCCTAACTCGAGAGGGCGGATCAACAATTGTATCGGTTAAACGAGCTCCTGTAATATATATTTCACCCCTCGATATCACCAAAACAGAAGAGTTATACCAATTTCTGTTGAGTGCTTAAGTAGAGCACTGATATAGATACTTAATGAAAATAATATCTTTACAATTGATTCACTGACCTTGTCTGAGATGAACCAATCATACACTATACCTTTAAAGTTTCGCTTAATTTCACAGAACAGTTCTATGCACATCCTGGCGGGTATGCAAATGAGGAGACTATGCCATCATCCACTCACTATTTCTTTAAAATTCTTTTTTGTTTTATTAATTATATCAAATATAAAATATTTCTGATTTCCTCCTCATTGTCAATTGATAGGATGATTAATTCCTCCTTCAACATGTGGAATTAGCATTGTTTAATACTATATGGTCCATTTAAGTTGATCCTTATTGTCAAATCTATAAAAAATGAAATATTGGATAATTCAAACAATAAAAAAGAAGAAATAGTGAGTGATGGACATCATCGACTGTCTTACCTATATAGTTGTGCATATCACTGTTTTGTTAAAAATGAGCGAAACTTTAAAATGTCATAACTTGCTTACATGTATTTCTAATCTGATTTTGATGAAATTTTCAATACTATCCTAGTTTGATTTTTCTCTATTTATTCAAGTCAGCATTTTCCTGGGATGGATTTTACCTTTAAAGATGATACCTTACAGCATGGAGCTAAACACAGATAGATCCATGCTTTATATAGTAAAATAGTACTTTGAAGTTTGAACCAAAGCATAAGATTGGCATTAAATCAATTATTTTGCTCTGTGATAATGATATAACCATGTGGTTGACATGGCCATTTCTCAGTTGCATGTGTACTGTTCCACTTTCACCAGTAATCAATACTTTTGGAGCGTGGAATATATAAGTTGACCTAGTAGGTGTACAACTTCTGATGTTGTTTTGTACATGTATATTGGTACTGTATTAATAGCCCCTATTACAATATTGTTAAGGTGCAACAGATTGAATTGGGTGTAACATTTGATGGTCAGACCTAAAATAGAGAGATTTACCACTTCCTTCATTACTCATTGTCATCTTCATCCATGACCAGTTTATCAATGTGGAAACTCTTAAAATTTGTTTAGCAGAAACTACTGTACAACGAGAGTATTCTGTTTTAGTTTGGTATTAAATCAAAGTTATGAGAATTACATAGTGAATAATGAGGTGGTTGAAATATTTTGGATATGATGAGAGACAATATGGTACATGTACATATGTAGTTTACCATTGAATGGCAAAGATACCATAATAGGAACTTTGATCAAGGAGCTTCAAACAGATGTAACAGGGGGGGGGGGGGGGGGGCTAGGCTGGATATTGATCTACTTTAAAAAGAGAGACAGACGAAGCGTTACACAATGGGGGTGTGACCCTGACTTACTTTTCAACATTTGAAAGTACATTGATTTAGATTTATTCATGAGACGCGCTAGGCTGCTAGCTGTACTATTCAAAGTGATGTAACATTATTTGGGATAGCTACTTTATAATGTGATTTGTCAATCGCTGGCCAGGATTGTTACATGCTAGGATATATGTTAATCTGTGCGGATGTGAGAGGCGGTTTTTAGTAAACCATTCACCTTCAAGTCAATTCTAGAGCACCAGCGAGACAAGTCAGAGTGAGTTTTGATTCGGATTTATGACACCAGAGTTTTCACTTTGTGAATGGCTGGCTGTTATCATCACCTGAGATTCTCCTAATATTGCAAGTATGTTATTTATGTGAAGATGTTAATTTTACCTCATGTCTCAATCTAAATTTACTCTAATTTATACTTGAATGGACCATTTTAAGAAAAAAAAACATGTTTGTAAATTGCTATTTGAGGACGGGAAGTTTAAAGAGAGCCAGATTGGAATTAGATAGAACCTCATTGCTTTTAGATATCAATCGGTTGAGATTTTTCACTCGACATGTATCGAGGCCCTCTAAACATTTTTGTCTCACCTGCGAAGCAGAGTGAGACTATAGGCGCCGCTTTTCCGACGGCGGCGGCGTCAACATCAAATCTTAACCTGAGGTTAAGTTTTTGAAATGACGTCATAACTTAGAATGTATATGGACCTAGTTAATAAAACTTGGCCATAAGGTTATTCAAGTATTACTGAACATCCTAATAGAGTTTCATGTCACATGACCAAGGTCAAAGGTCATTTAGGGTCAATGAACTTAGACCATGTTGGAGGGATCAACATCGAAATCTTAACCTGAGGTTAAGTTTTTGAAATGTCATCATAACTTAGAAAATATATGGACCTAGTTCATGAAACTTGGACATAAGGTTAATCAAGTATCGCTGAACATCCTGCATGAGTTTCACGTCACATGTCCAAGGTCAAAGGTCATTTAGGGTCAATGAACTTTGGCCGAATTGCGGATATCTGTTGAATTCCCATCATAACTTTGAAAGTTTATGGATCTGATTCATGAAACTTGGACATAATAGTAATCAAGCATCACTGAACATTTTGTGCAAGTTTCAGGTCTCATGATTAAGGTCAAAGGTCATTTAGGGTCAATGAACTTTGGCCGAATTGGGGTATCTGTTGAATTACCATCATAACTTTGAAAGTTTATTGGTCTAGTTCATTAAACTTGGATATTATAGTAATCAAGTATCTCTGAACATCCTGTGCGCATTTCAGGTGATCAGGTCACATGACCAAGGTCAAAGGTCAATGAACTTTGGCCGAACTGGGTGTATCTGTTGAATTACCATCATAACTTTGAAAGTTTATGGATCTGATTCATGAAACTTGTACATAAGAGTAATCAAGTATCACTGAACATCCTGTGCGAGTTTCAGGTCACATGATCAAGGTCACAGGTCATGTAAGGTCAATGAACTTTGGCCATGTTGGGGTTTTTTGTTGAATAACCATATCTCTGTAAGTTTATTGGTCTAGTTCATAAAAAGTGGACATAAGAGTAACCATGAATCACTGAACATCTTGTGCGAGTTAGAGTAGTATTCAAAGTCAGCACTGCTGCTATATTGAACCGCGTGGTGCAGGTGAGACGGCCAGAGGCATTCCACTTGTATATTTAAACTCCTGCACGACTCTTAAAAACATTTTTTGGAATCAGAAATTCAAGCATTTATTTTTAAAAATCTGAAAATGTATACATTGCTTTACAATGATGACTGTCCATCAATGAAGTAATTCAGGAAGTTTGACAGGAGAATACTGTAGATAAACACAGGTAGTTGGGTTATCATTCAACAATCAACGGATATTGTGACCAACCACGTGTAGGTTTGACAATGAAAAGTAGGACTCCTGTTTATGAAAGTTCAGATTTCAGTAGATCATTTTAGTATTTTACCTTTACATGTAAATTCAGTTGATTAGATGACTTCAATAAAGAGTTCTCATTTGTACAGTACATGGGTCCCATTCACAGTAGATGCTATTAAAGGGATCAAAATCAGATAAAATATAAAAAGGTATTGAAGTTTAAAGTTTGGCAATATTTTGTGAAAAAGTCGTCATGAATATTCATTAGGTTAGCTGATGAAGTCACATCTCCACTTGTTCTTTTGTATTTTATTATATGAAATAAGGTTTATTCAATTTTTTTTCCTCCAAGAACTAGAAAAATTGGATTGACAACTGATTTAATGCATTAGTTATTTATTGCTGCAACTTATTTCATTATTAGGGAGACATAGTATTCACACAAGTATAAACGAAATTAAATAAACCTTTTAATATTTCATATAATAAAATTCAAAAGAACAAGTGGGGATGTGACATCATCAGCCCACCTAGCAAATATTCATTTCGGCTGTTTTCACAAAATATTGCTAAAATTTAAACTTCAATGCCTTTTTATATTTTATCTGATTTTGATGAAATTTTCAGCATTTTGCTCAGTGAATTCTACTCTGTATTAAGATTTGAATATTTTCAGCCCGGACCATCCCTTTAAGTATTTTTGTATTTTATTTATCCAGATGCATTTTTGTAACATGTACATGCATGAATTTAAAGGACAAGTCCACCCTAACAAAAACTTGATTTGAATAAAAAGATAAAAATTCAACAAGCATAACACTGATAATTTCATCAAAATTGGATGTAAAATAAGAAAGTTAAGGCATTTAAAAGTTTTGCATCATTTCACAAAACATACACATCTCAGTCGGTGTGCAAATGAGGAACTGATGACATCACTCACTATTTCTTTTGTATTTTATTATGTGAAATATGAGATATTTTTATTTTCTCATCATTGTCATGTGAAGTGAAGTTTCATTCCCCCTGAACACATGCAATTCCATTTTTTTAACATCTTGTGGTTCAGGCAAGGAGGTCCTAATCGTCAAATTTGTAAAAATTGAAATATTGTATAGGGTTCTAATTCAAACAATAAAAAAAAAGAAATAGTGAGTGACTTCATCGACTCTCTCATTTGGATGTAATACCCTTTTTAGACAGGCTAAAATTTCCTTAACCCCGTACTATTGGTGGGGCTAAATGGCAATTTAGCCCCACCTATAGTACGGGGTTAAGCTTAGCCCACTTTCGTTTTACACAGCGTTTTTGCAAAGTGGGCTAACCCCACCTATAGTACGGGATTATTTGGCCCTGCAAAAAAGCAGGGTTATCCCACCAATTGCGGTGCTAAGAGTAATAGTACGGGGTTAAGATCGCATGTGTAAAACGAAAGTGGGCTAAGCTTAACCCCGTACTATAGGTGGGGCTAAATGGCAATTTGGCCCCACCTATAGTACGGGGTTAAGGAAATTGTAGCGTGTGTAAAAAGTGTACGAGTGAAGCAATTGTACTACGAATGATCGACAAAACCACTAGTCCGGGGTTAGCGAGTTTCGTGTGTAAAAAGCAAGCATTCCTTATCCGGGGTTAGCAATAACAATTTGGCATGTGTGAAAAGGAAAAAAAATAGTACGGGGTTAAGGATAGTACGGGGTTAGCGATAGTCCGGGGTTAAGAAAATCCTGTGTAAAGAGGGCATAACTGGCTCGTTCATGTAACTATAACTATTTTGTTGAAAATAAGCGAAACTTTGAAATGTTATAACTTTTTAATTTTACATCCGATTTTGATGAAATTTTCAGCATTGTGCTTGTCTGATTTTTCTCTGTTGATTCAAATCAACATTTTTCTGAGGTGGACTTGACCTTGAATTTAAAGTATGAGAGGATCACATCCCACTGGTTTCAAGATTTCGTCTGACTTACTTTAATATGAGATCGATTGATGTCTGACGATGTGATCCTCAAATACTGGATCGTATAATCCAGTACATTTTCATTGTGTGAATTTATATCTTGTATATTTGTTTAGTCTTTTTTGTCATTGAAATCTTATTCATAAATTTTTGAAATGTCATCATAACTTAGAAAGTATTCTACCTGCACCTTGTTCATGCAACTTTGACATGTAAAGGGTAGGCTATCACTGATCTTTTTGCCCCGGGGGGGGGGGGGGCCACTTCCATTCACAAGTGGATACCATGCGCGACCATGTGGTCTCGAAAAGCACCCTAAACACGTAATTTCCATATTCTGAAAATGTACCCCTTAACAAGTATTGGCGTGTGAAACCCTACCCTTAACAAGTATTGGAAACAAAACGACGTTCTTGGCAAATATTCCCTGAAATGAACCCCTAAACAAGTACAGGAATGTTTTATTGTTACGGGTCCTTCGGCCGTCGGCTTTACCTTATTTGGTTTAGTACAATCCCACCTTCTACACCTCGCGCAAATGGGACTCTAAACACGAAGTGTTGGGACAAAAAGGACATCCTTTATAAAACATTTTAATTTTGTTTCATCATCCCCGCAAATTCGACCCTAAACACGTAATTTTCCTAGCGAAATAGATACCCTTTTTCATTATTTTTCTGTTTTTGACACCCTTATCACGTTACGTACGTAACATGCCTTATCGTTAAAAAGACATCCTTTTTACGTGTTTTTTTGGTCGCGCATGGTATCCACTCGTCAATGTAAGTGACCCCCCGGGCTTTTTGCACTGGTCAGGCAAAACAAAAATCTTTAGTTTTTTAGGCTTACCATTCATATCTTACTACCAATAATCAGCAACATCAAATAAGCATTAACATTGCAACAAATGTGTATTTTCCAGGGGACCCTTTTGAACATGTAGTTTCCAGTGCTCTTTTGTGCATTTCAGGGGTGAAATCACCCAGAGACCGGTTCCCCCCCCCCCCCCCCTGTTTTGCGTGATTTCCAGAATGCATGATCAAGGTTTCATTTAGGGTCAATGAATTGAGTGGTGTTTTTTTTGTTGTGATAAATAGTCATCTTTTGTTTTCAAAACCAGCACTGCTGCAACACACTTTACATGTATATTGAACTGCATATTATTAACTGCAGGTGAAACTGCCAGAGGTGTAGTTTTATGGTATACAGTATAGCAAATTTGATAGTTGCTGTAGGACAGAGATTTATTCCATGATTTAGTAGTGATATTTTTTTTCTTTCTATTCAATTTTGTGAGTTTCATCATAATATTATGTATTTTACCTGCTGTCTTTGATTATTTTTGTTTTTCTGGCTTTCAGAAATAAATACAGCAAGTGCATGCATGTTTGTAAAAGCACTTTGTGAGTGCTCTGCAGACAAACTTTGTATGGAGACAGGGTTTACTCAGCTTTTTTCAATTGCAAGTTGAGAAGGATTATTTGCTTTTGAAGTCTTTAACAATGCAAACAATGCATAAAAGCAACGTCCATTCCTGGAAGTGTTGTGACCTAAGTTCTTTTCTTGAAAATGTTTTTCTTGTGATTGGTATTGTATGTAACCTTAACAGGTAGATCCTTGTTTTTTAGTACAGAATACTTGTACATTTACCTGTAAAGATTCACAGAAGTTTGTTAACATGTTGTGTTGCTTAACCTGAATAAGGGTTATTTTTTCACTTCAATATACATGAAATAGGCCTGAATCAAAACTCCAAACAAAGATAATGTAGTACGGGGTTATAATTTCACATTTCTAATACTCTTCAGAGAGACAGCCCAGCAGACATGTTTTCAGATTGAGAACTTAGTGGCCAACTCCCAGTTTTTAATTACTCAGAGCCTTGTTGCATTCTAACCAACATTCCATTAAAATAAGTCTAGGAACATCAATATTCATATAAATACAAATTAATAGAACAAAGTATAACTGAATATTAGAATATACAAACAAAAGATATTCAAACTATATGCAAATTATCCTAAAAGCTTGAGTGCATCAACTTAACATTATAACCAATCAGAAGGAGATAGGTGGAAGGAGAGGGAGAGTGAGAGAGAGAGGAGTGAAGAAAGCTGTATGAAGGATGGTGGAGTGAATAAATACAAAAGAACCTTGTGTGAGGAATGTACAAGAGAGTGCTGTACATAAAAAATAGAAAGATAGGATGAAAAGGGTGAATATAAATGAGGGGTGTTCTATTAGAAAAAAGGGGATGATTCATGAATAAGAGTGGAAAGAAATATAAGTACAAAATTAATCCCTTCAATAATTTGACAACCATGAAAGCATAGCTGTTATTGTTGTGGTAATTGTATCGGAGGCTTCTGAGCTCCCAAAAACTCTGGAAAAGCTTACCCCTTGAAGTCAGGAAAGCACTATCAGTAAACAACTTAATCTCAAAACTAAAAACACATTTAAATCAATAACAAGCAGATCTAGGGGCCTTATCATAAAAGCTGATATACAGTCATGATAACAAATTTGCATGACAGTTATTAACAACGAAAATCATTATTTGAATGAATTATAGTAAACTCGGTATTGACATTGTGCATTTGCTATTAATAGCACTTATAGCGCTTTTTCCTTCAGAATTTTCCTCAAGCGACAACATTTTCGACAGCATTCAAAGATTAATCCTGCCAGGTACTCATTCACCTGGGTTGAGTGCAGCACAGTGGGAATAAATCGCTTCCTGAAGGAAAACATGCCAAGGCTGGGACTTAAACCAATGACCCTCCGTTTGAACTTAGAGTCAGAACCTCTAGACCACGATGCATCCAGTCTTTGTGAAATGGGATCCAGGATTCCCATATGACTAGTGTCTATGTTATAGTGTATATATTAAAATCTGTAATCAGTATTATTATTTTTTTAATCCTGATGATGGTGATACAGGGCCTGAGTCATTGGCATTTTTCTGACCAGTAACCTTCCACTTTGTAATACAGGGGTGCTCTAGGCTGAAGGTATTTATATTTTCAATAAGTAGAGCAAAATTCACAGAGCAAAAATTCTGAAAATTTGTTCAAAATCTGATAACAAATAGAGTTATTGAATTCTAAAGATTTTGGTGAAACAATTCTAGGCATGTCTTCATGAATATTCATTAGGTGGGCTGATGATGCCACATCCCCACGTATTCTTTTGTACTTTATTATTAGATTGATTCAAAAAAATTCTACCAAGAATTAAACAAATGGATTAACAGCTGATAATAAAGTGCATCAGTAATTCATTGCTGCAAGTTTATTTCATCATAATGGAGACACATCATTTACACATGTATGAAAAAATGAAACAATTATGATTTCATTTAAGAAAAGAGATTGTGGTGATGTGATATCATCAGTCTGCCTTATGAATATTCTTGACGACATCCATATAACTGTTATCACAAAATATTGCTTAACTAGAATTTTATAATTTTGTTATTTCTTATCCAATTTGATGAAATTTTCAGCATTTTGCTCCGTGAATTTTACTCTATTGATTTAGATATGAATATTCTCAGCCCGTAGCATCCCTTTCAACTCAGTCCAAGTATTACCGGTCTCCTGTTATCACCTTCATTTCATCTTTTCTCTGTGCCTCTCTCCCTCATCATTAATAGGACCTGGTGCCAGAGCTTGCTAACTTCAAGATGTCTCCTCCGTCGTCGCAGACAGTGAATGGTTCATCTGAGATGAAGCGTCCCTTCATTGGTCGATGCTGTAATCAGTGTGCACAACTCAGCAGGGTAAGAACATCTTCTATACATTTAATAATGTCTATGTTGCACGAGTGTTAGAGTTCAGTTTTTTTTATTTCAGCTATTTTTGCTTCGGATTTTCAGCTGAAATTTAACTTATTTTTTACTTTCCTCTGTCCCAAAGTATGGGAGCTCTTTCAATTTCACCTTTTTTTCAACACTCTTCAGCTTTTTTTTTCAGCCATAAATGTAGGCCTAGGATTCTACACACTAGATCCCTCAGTCACATTTGCTCTATTTTGGCCGCATGTTGAGTCGAAACAGCCGTTTTAACATTTGTAATAGCTACATGTACATATAGGTAGACTAAATAAAAATGAATGAAACTGCTGTTTTCGACTCACCTTGTGGCCGCCGTAGAACAAATGTGACTGAGGAATAAAGCATCTGTGTTTCAATGTCATTTACACTGTACATGTAAGCCTACAGATGCTATAGTAGGGGAAGGCGGGGTAAGTTGTGACAGTTTTTGCTTTTTGCATGTTAGAATTGATATGATTAATAATCTTGTCGAAATAAGTACCTTGCCTTGAAATTTAATTCTTCTGAAATATTTTCCACCTATATATAACTTTCTATCCCCACACTGAAAGTCGTCTTGACCTTCGAAAAAATCGATGTCAAATGGCTCAACTTGCCCCATATATGGGGTAAGTTTGAGCCACCTTCTGGGGTAAGTTGAGCCACAAAAACTATGTACAAAATGTATGGGGGGAGAACCAGCATGTCAATTTTTTGTTTAAAGTCTTTTCACTTGCTAATTCTCTATAAATACTAACATCCTGTAAAAGGAAAAGAGCAGTCATGTAAATTTGCTCCTTTCAGCCTGCATTTCAATCGATTTTTATGGTTTGTTTGTTTTTTAAGATACATTACCATAGGAATTACCATGGCTCAACTTGCCCCATGCTGTTTGGCTCAACTTACCCCAGTCCGAACTTAGTGCGATAATTTTGTATCCACACATTTATTATGCATCCATCATATAAAAGACTATGACAAGAATGAAGATCCATACCTGGACTAATAATGTTGTTATCATGTCTTTATTATATTTAAAGACGTGTGTGTTTATAAAGCACTTATCTATTTCACACTCTTTTTTTACTTTTTTGGCTGAAATTCATATTTTTCCCTCTAAAAAACTAGTTTTTGTTTCAAAGTTGGAAACAATGTGGTGGGGTTAGGGGTTATGCTATGGGTCATCAATACATGACACCACCACAATGTCTGACTCATTCATTATTGGCCTGGGGCTGGTGGCTCAACTTGCCCCTATGCTCAACTTACCCCGCCTTCCCCTACATATGAATCTCCAGTGTTGATAAGGGAGTATTATCAAATATGATACAAGCAGTAGGTCCATGATACAAGTGATGATTGATTAGCTCAGCTACTTGACCCTAGTTTACATGCACAGACCCCTGTATTCACTTACTGCATTATACTGCAGAGTCTGAAGTAGTTAGACTAAGATTCACTGTGTACTGTGGATGGCTCAGAGTCAGACCATAGTAGGGTCATGCTCAGACAGTCTCTATGGAGTCTAGTCTTCTCTCTAGACCTGTTATTGGTTGAAGTGTCAAATATGAGTCTGTACTTGCAGACTAACTTGACCCACTTACCCCAGTCTAAAGAGGGTCAAGTGATGAAAACAACACTACTGGACTAGATCACTGCATTTTGTTCATGTACAAGTAAGATCAGCTAAACTTGTAAATGAGAATGACACTGAGTATTATGGCATTGACCTGCATAATTTCCTTTTCCTTGGTAGGAAATTATTCACTTTGTACTACTTTTATCTGTACTTCAATTGTACATGTTATCATATACCGAACTATTTGCTTGTTTCTAAGCAATTTTTAATCGGTACACTGTATTTAAAAAGTTTTACAGAGAGCTGCTCTGTATACTTTCAACTTGCGCACATGTTGCAAGCCTGCAAAAGTGAGAATGTATATCCCTATTCCATTCCCTAAATGGCCAGTTCAAAATCCCCATTGGTAAAAAGAATTGATTTAGATTAAGAATTGATTTTAATTGTTTTTTTTTTTTGGATGTTCAAGAAATTCCATTAATTTCTGAATGCTTGTCCAGGTATGTATATATACACTTGGTGAATGCTATCCTTGTAATTAAGAGTGCTCGATGTCTGTGATGAGGCAGAGCATGAAATGAAATAAATAAAGTTACACAGAAAACATGTGGTTCATCAGTACTTTATTGAATTGCTACTCGGAGTTTCACGCAGATGCGATCTTCCGGCAACAATAAAGGCTAGTGGCAATACCATTTGAACATTAACAATTCACTGAAAAAGCGCGCAGAGCGCGCAACCCCATTTCACGCATATGGAACATTAACAATTCACTGAAAGAGCGCGCTTGTGCTCCATATGCGTGAAATGGGGTTGCGCGCTCTGCGCGCTTTTTCAGTGAATTGTTAATGTTCAAATGGTATTGCCACTAGCCTTTATTGTAGCTTGCGGTCCATATTCGTGAAATGGGGTTGCGTGCTTTTTCAGTGAATTGTTAATGTTCAAATGGTATTGCCACTAGCCTTTATTGTAGCTTGCGGTCCATATGCATGAAATGGGGTTGCACGCTTTTTCAGTGAATTGTTAATGTTCAAATGGTATTGCCTATAGCCTTTATTGTAGCTTGCGGTCCATATTCGTGAAATGGGGTTGCGTGCTTTTTCAGTGAATTGTTAATGTTCAAATGGTATTGCCACTAGCCTTTATTGTAGCTTGCGGTCCATATGCATGAAATGGGGTTGCACGCTTTTTCAGTGAATTGTTAATGTTCAAATGGTATTGCCACTAGCCTTTATTGTTGCCTGAAGATCGCATCTGCGTGGAACTCCGAGTAGCAAATCAATAAAGTACTGATGAACCACACGTTATCTGTGTAACTTTATTTATTTTATATATATATATATATATAGTTTTTTTTATTTGAAATATTTTTATGTTTTACATTGCCCATTCAAATGTAATTCAGCCAAGTTATTACCGGTATACATGATACACTGTGCATGTTAATTAAATTAGCTTTGGCTTCTTTAGAAGTGTAATTATCACAACATATACCCTTACATGTTGAAACATGCAAGGTCAATACAAGGTTTAATTGCCGAAATTACACAAGTGCATAAAAACAAACATTACTGATAGTGCTGATTTTGCCTGTAACCATGGGATAATCTACACCTCATTGCCATTGATAAAATATACAAATTAAAGTTACAAAGTCACCTAAACAAGAGAGAGGGAGAATGGGGTGTATAGGGTTTTGTGACGTTTGCTCCATCGACAATTGCTCCAATGGAAAATCTGCACATTAAGCCCAATTTTAAAACCTAACCTCCAAAAATAAATGAACCCTAATAATTCAATTTATTATTCTGAACCATGCCACATTACATTTTCATTGAACAAAATGATAATGTTAAGTATCTCTTTTGTGGATTTCAAAAGAGTGAATTTCCCTTTTAATAGCCCTCAGATCATGGGCCGCGGAAACAGGGGCTGGGGGGCTTCAGCCCCCCACTTTTTTCCGAAACCGTGTACAAAACGTGAAAATTACCATATGATTGTTATTTTTTACATGGTCAGCCCCCCACTTTGAAAACCGTTCTGCGGCCCCTGCATATGTACATGTTTGGTGTGGTGCCCAAGGTCTGCTCAATATCCCTTCTGTGTTGATGCGTATCTGTGCAAATTTAGTAAAAGAAGATATGCAAATGACTGCAAACTTTATATCTGCAAATCTATATTGCAGTCTCCAAAACAAGAGTCTTCTTTAATTGAATGAAAATGGTAAAGATTATTTACTTTTGGTCATTTCATGCAAATATGAACAGGAAGTTCCCTACATAGGAACCTCCAAAGTGTGTGTAACAAGATGAATGTATGCGCCAACTTCGGACACCATTGCTGTTAGTTTTTTCTGTAAAAAATATAAAGACTGTGATTTTCATAATTTTCCTCTAAATTTTTTGAGATTTTCAGTACTTGTAGATGTACTCTCCACAATCTATCATTTAAGGTACGCAGACTTAGCCCCCCCCCCCCCCTCCCCAACTATGTATTGATACTTCCTTGTCCATTTCATCTCAAAGTTCTAACCAAGAATTTAAGACTTCAATTGAGAAGCAACTTTTTTTCACTCTGGATATTAACCTTTACATTTAATTCATAATTCTAGACCGAATAGCCCGGCAAAATTTTCATTATTCAATATTGAGCAGAAAATTCATAAAAAGTACAATTGAAGTACTAAAATTTTATGCAGGAAATATTTTTAATCTTTTTTGTGGTAAAAATACTCCTTTTTCTTGTCTTTTGTATTATTTCTTTAGGAGATGTTCTACTCAGATGACTTGCCTAGTATGGGTCTAAAGAACATCTTGAAAATGACAGCTCCTCCAAGGTAAGATGATGTCAATATATTCCTATTACATGAGGCATGTTTTTTTTTCCTTCTAGTAGCTAAACAACAATATTCTAAAGTCACTTCTGATTTAATCTTTGGCCTTAACTCTTTCTAGGCCGGGGTATTTTAGGAGTTCATATGGCCGTTTTTTAGCAATTTTTGATCTGGCATGCACTTACATAATGTTGCATAATTTTGGAACTGCGTAACCGGGTGATGCAAAACTGGTCTCAAAAGTTGCGCAAGACTTGAAATTAAAAATTCAGCGAGCGACGCTGTCAAAAAAAAAATCGCACGGCAAAAATATTGAGTGAATCGTTGAGGCCCCCCCCGACTTGGATAAGGTGAACTATCAACATGTAACTATGAAACGCCAATTTTGACACAATTCTCTTACAGTGCTATAAATTCAATTATCGTTTCATTTTCCACTGTATGAATGATAACCTGTTCTTGGTCTCTCTTACAATTCAGAGCTGGTTTGCTGTTCAGATACTTTCCACATGTAGACCATGCTTTGTTCAGAGCAGTCAACCATTCATATCCCTCTGTACCTGATGTTTCTCAAAGAGTGTTGGAGAATCAAAGGTAAGTATCATCAGAAATACAATGAGGTTTATATAGGAAATGTGTATTAAATCAACAAATTTATCTGGAGTCATAGGGTTTCTTAAAGAGGTTGAGTTTTGGACACCATACCTGATATGTTTAATCCCAGGGGCTTGTTTCATAAAACTTGTTATAATAACAGTTTTGAGCTAGTGAAATTGATCAATTTGATTGGCTGATAGTATAAATTTGTTGTAGAAATTGTACATTTGACATAACAAGTCTTTGTGAAACTGGAGGCAGACCTGATGCTTCAATTTAGCCCAGATCCTGTGGTCCAGGTAAATCTGTTGCTGTTGTCATTGACGCAATCGATACAGCTATATAGGGAGGTGCTCTATATTTGTATTGAAATTCAGCATTGTGCCAGAACTTATCTAACTTAAATTAATATTATACAAATAATGCATATAAGCGCATGCATACAGGGCCAAATAATGAATGATGTGCGAGAAGAGCCAATGGATATACTGCACCGAGGTCCACAGGAGCGAGTGCGGTATATCCATTTGGCGAGTCAAGCATAGAGTTCATTATTTACGCCCTCTATGCACAAGAATGCATGCATTTGTTTGTTTTATACAACCTCCCCCCCCCCCATTTTACTGAGTTACCCTAAATACTATATTTGATCTAAATTGTAGATCTAGTCTTTCGATAATTTGCGCTGCTGAACTGATAATCACGTACGTCGTGCCACAGTGCAAACTTTGCACTATCCTGCACTCTGACATCAGAGTGCAGGATAGTACATTTGGTGTGAGATCAGAGTGCAAGTTAGTGAATTTTGCTGAATATCATGTGATCCGATTTGGACGAATCAGACTACAGAACATTCTTGGGAGTTGTGTAACACCCTCGATAACCATAGTGGGGGGGGCCTGTTCTACCTGTCTATTACTCTCAATTATATGCATATCTATATCACATCTGTGTCTGTGATCCATGCTTTGCAGTGCCTAGTAACACCAAGGTGTAGATATGCATCTTGCCAAGAGATGTTTGTATAGCAGTACAGCTGAATCCAAGCCCCTGTTAGAGGCTAAGAATGCAAAATATATTGCACAATCAATTCTAGGCTGTATTATTTTCATGATTTTAATTGTCAGATTTGTCTTAAAGGGGAATCTAACCTTGGTCATAAAATGTAGTGTTGGAAAGGAGAAAAATAGATAAAACAGAATGGTGAAAGTTGAAAGAAATCGGACCAGCAATAAGAAAGTTGTGGCTGCTTTAAAATTGAAATCCCTATGATTATGTAGATTTCAAATTGGCAACTGGGTAAGTAAATTATGACAAGAGGCAAGGACAACTTTCCCATAGGCCATGTACTTAATTAGCAGGGATTTGTGGTTTTCTCCTAACTGCCCATTCCCCTGGGACAGTAATCTAAATATAACCCTGGTAGTATATTGTTTTATGTCCTCATGAAAGAAAAAATAAAATTTGAAGTAAAACATTTGAAAAAATGACATATTAGCCATTTTATGTATTGGAGTACATGGAAGAGTAGTCCTTGCCTTACATCACTGTGACATCACATATGTGGCCAATTTGCATTCTCCATGGATCTAGGAATTACCAATATTCACAACTTAAAAAAAATCATAACTTTCTTATTATTTGTCAGATAGTGTTCAAACTTTCATTTATCAGCTTGTCTGATTTTACTTATTCCCCTAAGAACAAGTTTTTATTTGGGTTGGATTCCCCTTTGATATCAGCCACATGCACAGAAAGAGTGGTGTACTTAAACTTTTTTTTTACAAGCTATGACTTGGGAATGTAAGGTGGAAGAGAGACAAAAGTGCTGTTATTAAAGGGGAAGTTCACCCTTAAGAAAACTTTGTTGTAAAAATAGCAGAAAAAATATTGAAAAATATTGGTGAAGGTTTGAGGAAAATCCGTTAAAGAGTAAGAAAGTTATTAGAGTTCAAAGTTTTGGATTTGTGACGTCATAAACGAGCAGCTGCCCCATGTGTTATGTAATATAAAATGCATGAATTTCAAATTCTGTATGGTTCCTGATGACTTAATTTTGTTTTCTATTCATGATCGGGTGTGAAGTAATTTGTCTATTGATATACAAAAGGTACAGTGAAAACCATTTTCAATTTTCTGAGAAAATGACATTTCATTGATTTTTTACCATTCGCTATGTAGGAATGCTGCTCGCATATGACGTCACAAATCAAATAATTGAAATTCTAATTACTTTTTAATTATTTGATGAATTTTTCTCAAACCTTCGGCAATATTTTTTATTATTTTTTCTGCTATTTTTACAATAAACTTTTTGTCAGGGTGAACTTCCCCTTTAAGGCCATAATTCATAGAAGGGTGTGCATAGTGCATGGTTACATATATGTACCCATTGGCCTGTATTCTGAAGTCAGGTTTAACTCAGGTTTAAAGTTGTGGTTTAAGTATGGATAGCCAATTGTTACATAAATCACTTAACAGTAGAGATATACTATTTAAGCTCATTTTGCTCTTACATCATTCATAATTGTCTAGGAAGTATAAATATATGATATTTTTCACCATTGAGGAATCAGGAAAGAGCACAGTAAACATAAGAAACGTACAACATAATAAAAATTTTGACACCCGTGGCTTCCCATAATTTTAGCACAGAGTTAGACCATGGTCTAAGTTAAACCTGACTTCAGAATACGGGCCCTTGGGTTTAAACCTCTGCTATGAATTTTAGCAAAAATGTCCATGGAGATGATTGTTTTCACTATATTTGTTTTTATTACTGGTTTTGTTTTACTTTCAGAGTTCAGCTTGCTGTTCATAAAAGTGCAATGTCAGATAGTGAAGGTATGTGCACTTCAAATCAAAACTATTTGATTATCATTAGCACTGATAATAGAATACAATAAACCTGAATCCAATGATTATTGTGAATGAAAGAGTCAGCAATTGGTATGACCTAATATTTTTCCATGGAGACCATGGCTAGGATCACGAAAGCGGGGTAGACAAAAATTGAGATGGAGTGACGAGCTCACAAAATTCATTGGCATTAATTGGATTGAATCGGCACAAGACAAGCACCTTTGGCACCAACTTGAGGAGGCCTTTGCCTTGCAGTGGGCTGAATATGGCTGATGATGATGATGAATATTATTCATCCTCCTAGTAATGATAAAGGAAATTATTTGATATAATGAAGTACCATATCAGCACCATATTAGTCTTCCTTTAAAGTTTTTTTTCAGAGAAGGAGGCTCATCATTTTATGGGCTTTTTATTCTTTTAAATACCAATTAGTTGATAAAGGCATGGTCACACCGCCCGAGCGTTGTTGGAGTGGTCGTGGAGCGGTAGGGAAAGAGAGCCGAATTTCGCTCACAAAATTGGGGAAAAAATCGAAAACGTAAATCGAAAAAAAAAAAACCAATCAGAATCGAAAATGGTGAACGGTAGCGAGCGGTGATGATTTTTTTCTCTCTGCTCCACGACCGCTCCAACAATGCTCGGGTGGTGTGACCATGCCTTTAATGGAGTTAGCATATAAGAACATAATGAAATTGAGTATTTAACATGCATAGACCCTGCATGAGGAATATATATATTCATTCCTATATTTTCTTATTTATGCACTTTCCTATATTTTTATTTATAGAGAATTCTCATGAGCATGAACTTTATATTTCCATGTTAATAGGTCGTTTAGACACAGAGAGTGAGTACCAGAAGGCTGCTGATAAACACAGAAGGAGAGCAATGAATGTTCTCAGACACATGGCAGCAACGATATCAAATTCACTCATCAGGTAATAATAGACTTTAGTACTATATAAAAATAGTATTGTACAAATATACATACAAAGCATGCAGGAAACATAAAATAAATATTACTTTATTTATTTATTTATTAGAACATATTTAATCAGGTACAAAAGATCAGCATAAAACTGTTTTTCATCAATGACCTGATGAAAACATAAAGAACAACATAAATCATCATATCATACATGAAAATAAAGTCAAAATCTATGTCAAAGATAACAATAATTAGTAACATAAATAAACAAATATTGTTACTTAAATGATAATATGAATCAAACTAAAATATTTTAAGTTATCAAAAGGGAACAGTTACTAATTTTAAAACTACTAATTGTATAATTGATTCGCTGATAAAAACACTGAACAATGAAATAATTATGGCATTATAGAAAATCGAGTGAAACAATGACAATCAGTTATAAATGTATGTCTAAAACTATAAAATATCAAAGGATTAAGATCATTAAAAATAATAGCAACGTGACAACAATGTTAAAGAGGAATAAGAGAACTATATATTACAACAAATAATGAATGAAAATAACCACATTTTCAACATAATATTTCAAATATTTGTTATGATTATATTTACATGTAATTGCAGAAATTTCGAAATTTTCTCTATATAAAAGAATTTGTGATATGCAATAAAATTGATTGGATTGGCATGCTTTATAAAATTTGTAGAGGATGCCAAGATTTGAAATAAGAGACAGATCTAAAGTATATTTGAGTGGATTGAATTTTAGAGGGGGTCAAAGACTATGTTTGATGATCTGAGACCTATTCTATCTGATTACATGTCAGTGAATCGCATAAACATTTCATTGGATAAAATTCTGAAAAATATTTCATACATGTATAGGAGATACTAGCATTAATATAAATAAATTGTCAACATTTTGAAACCCATTGATTACCCCATATGTAGACATTTCAAGAAACTGCAGTGTTTAGATATACCCTGACAGATATTTCAGATATTCCGGCTGTTGGTATTCAAAGAACAATATATAACATATAATAAATAATTACAAAAATAATGGCATTAAATAATATACACAAAGACCTAATACTGACCCAGAAAAAAAGAACACCTAATACTGACCCAGAACAGTTGGGTTCTATAGAAGAAAATCTCTTTTGTACACACAGCCCTGGGGAGCACTTATGGTGACAAGTAAAACCATTGTTCAATGAATTGAAGCACTGTTTTCAGAAGCTTGTTTATTTACATAGTGTCCAATCATTGACCCCTTGTAGTTTAATTGGGTTAATCTAAGATGATCTAAAACTTACATAGGCTTTGATCATTTTTTTTAAATACTTCCATCAATATAAATGCAACTTTCAAGATTTGTTTTTTCCTTCTATAGAGAGGTTTTTTTAAACTTGATTTTAAGATTACTGATCAGATTCCGCTTTTCAATGCAGCCTTCATACTTTAGCATTTCAGATATTGATGCAAATTTATCAGGCTAATTGGACCCATTGTCAATATTGATAAGGTTGAATTGTGTGTTCTGCAAATAGACGGTTTCTCTCTCTCTCTCTTTCTCCCTCTCTATTTTTCTGTCTCTCATGCTCTCTGTACCTTTGTCTCTCTCTCTGTCTCTCTTCCTCTCTCTCTCCATCATACAGGCTGACAGGGTGGTTGCTACTCAAGATCTTAGGTCTATTCTTGATCGGTGTCCAGGTTCATGAGGGTCAATTAAACATGGTCAGACAAGCAGCAGAGGTGAGTTAGGAGAAAAGAAAAGAAAAAATACCAGGGGCCCTGTATCATGAAGCTTAGTGATTGATTTTAGGGCTGGTATTTACAATTGATCATACACAATAATCAGTGCAATCAGTTGTATAAGCAACATATGATCATTAGCTAAGTTTTATGTAACAGGGCCCAGATATACAGCACTAGCTCAAAACTTAAGCTATCTTATGAGAACCTAGCCTTTAAACAAGACCCATATTTATATCAAATGCCTACCGTCTGGAAAAAAGACGATTCACCAAAGACTTGGTGAATGCAAGGATTGTGAGCCCAGTCACGTGGCCTTTAAGAATCTGACGAGGATTTCTTCATGTGTTAACATTGTTTCTGACTAGTGATCGCTTCCTCTCAGGTAGTGACCAACCAGCAAGCGTACCATTCACATCAATGAACCTTGTATGACTCTGTACCAGCGAACGTTCAGGGTCCCATAACGTCATCAAGACCGACGATGCGGATTGGCGCATTGGCATACTCATGAATAATTCATTCACGTCTCCTCCAGGTTCCAAAAGGCCTTGCGACTAAAATAGCTTGATCTCGTGCTAACCTGAGTGACACCAATTCTCTTTGTCGGCCACTAGTCTCGTGTCAGCCAATTCTTGACAAGGAATATAGCCAAGTCAGGAGCCCTTGTCAAAAATCTAATGAGAACCCTGCATCCATATAAAATGCAATGTAATTATGTGTTTTTAAGATTGGTTATGAGATCAATTTATACAAAGAAAATTATGTTGGGATTTTATCAAAGACTGTGTTGTGAAGTTCACTATGATTGTATTTTGTTTGGTTTCTTTCAGAGCGGTGTTCCTGTCATCATTGTCCCTCTCCATAGAAGTCATCTAGACTATGTCCTTCTATCTTTCATCTTTCATCTCACCGGTATCAGACTTCCATTTGTAGCTGCCGGTGACAATCTAAACATACCATTCTTTGGGTAAGTTACATCATTCTCATGCCACATATCAAGAAAGGTCTGTCATGCCAGATTTTTTTTTTTAATTAAGATATTTCAAGAATTTTTGCTGAAATGCCAGAGCTGCCTATTATGGACAAATAGAATCTCCCCGTGGGCCCATTCATCCCCTTTAAAGTCTTAGTTAGGGAGGAAAATCTATCATGATCCTTTACATGGGTGGGTTGATTATAAGTTTTTTTTTCAATCAATTGTCAGAAAAGCATGAAGTTGGCTGTGCTCTCTGCTGTGTTGTATCTCCAATTAAAACTCCTTAACTTCAAGACATTAACCAAGGAATGATAAGGACATCAGCATTTGACTATCATATTTCTCTGTTAGCAGTCATGGGCCTACAGGTGGGGGAGGGGGTGGCTTTTCACCACCAGAAAAAAGAGAAAAGGGGAAAGGACAAGGGTGAAATATGATACCATTTTTCAAATATTATGTCAAAATCTGTAATAAAATGTCAAAATTTTTAAGTGATATGCCATATTGAGACCCCTCAAAATGTTTGGCTTATTTCACCACTGTTAGCATTATTACACCACTGTTAGCAGTGGTATCTCTTTTGCTTATATTTCTTCAGATGTAACCTGATGTCTCTTACTGTTTTAAACAGAAAGGCATGAAGTGCAGACCATTTAAAAGTTTAGTGAATAGATATGCTACTATCAACTCTTTTGTTATGACTAAGAAATCTTTGGCACAACATAATCAGTTATTAAGCTAAATGGAATTATCATTGAAGCAGACAAAACAAATAGCTTTATCAGCTATTATGGTGGGTTGGGGATATTTCTATTTGTATCTTGAGTATTAATTTTGTCTTTTTGTTCTTATTTCTGATCAATATTTTGAATTATGTTTTCACCAAAGAGCTGTTATGACGGTGTGTTTGTTAACTTTAATCTTCCAGATGGTGTCTTAGAAGATTAGGAGCATTTTTCATCAAGAGAAAGCTAGACAAAGAGATAGGCAAGAAAGATTGGGTGTACAGATCAACACTACATACTGTAAGTTTACATATCCATTAAAATATGATGGAATAGATAAAATGTAGACATGTACCTTACTTTTATTTTGTTTCTGTTATCTTGGTTGTAATGATCACTTGATATATACCATTATGTTCTGCTCTAATATGATCAGGGTCCATTTTCATAAAACATGTTTTGTACTATGGGTCAATGTTCTTGTAATTGTGTTACCATGGTTAAATATCAATATGTGAAGAATGTAAGAATGAAAGTGTTGGAATCAAATACATATGGGCTCTGCAACAAAGGTTTGCGATGAATTAGAAATATGGAAGAATTGTACTGATTGGTTCTCGGTCAGTATTTAAAACAGAGTGTGCATGCAACGACGATCTTGATTGGTTATTGGTATTCAGCGATTGATTGCAGATGATCAGGACAGACCAGCTTTCCTTACATCAAATGGTTAAATGGAAGAAATGTTACAAAACAGGCGCACAAACTATGAAGTTGATCATAAAAGAAATATCTTAATGTATGTGGAATTGCTAACCTCCCAAATAAGACTGAAACATATATGTCTTTGAATTCATGAAAGAATAAGTAAGTAGAACATTCATTTTCCTTATTTAGTAACAATTGCATGGTTTTAGTTGGATGCCCGTACTGTGCTGCTGTATACTTTTACCATATTAAATCAACAGTTCGGGAAAACTTTCAGAGCTTTGTAGCTTTGATTATGAGGATTTGAAGGAAAAAAAAAACACATTGCAATAATTTGTGTATTCTATTTCAGTACATGGAAGAAATACTTCGGGATAACCAAAACATGGAGTTCTTCATCGGTAAGTGTCTCTATGCAGTTACTATTAACTCTTATCAATAGTTAATAGTAATCTCTTACATAGTTTAAAGTTAACTTTGTGACTACAGTTTAATCTGTTTAGCAACTACCAATGAAAATTATCTATTTATTACAATATCAGCTGTAATGGTTGCATACATCAGTAGGCAAGAGGGAGTCTTTTGACTTCAGTTCTGCTATAACATAATATAGTTTTGAGATCCAATCAAATATGATAAATAGATGGCTGTACATGTAATAAATTGAATTGAATTTATTCAAACCAGTCAAAAAAAGTACAAAGTACAAAAGTACAACAAAAATAAATGGTTGCATTATAATAGTTCAAATCAGAAGCAATGCAGTTATTATTTTTGGCAAGGTAATTGGTAGTTGGCAAGAAATAACTTCCTGTAATGTTGTTTTGCCCTAAAACAAGCATATTGGGAAATTATGTCTAACAGATATAAAGGTTATGTATGAATCCATTATTCATAACAATCTAACTTTTATTTGAATGAACCTGCTATGTTGGGGATCAGAAACATTGATTAGAAAGTGAAAAGTAAAGCTGATAGAATTTTTTTAATTTTTGTTTTCCAGAGGGAGGAAGATCAAGAAGTGGCAAAGCACTGGCACCAAAGGGTGGACTCCTTTCCTGTGTTGTAGATGCCTACAGGGATGGTGAGTAGAGTATAAGTATTCCCTCCACCGATATATTGGAACTTCTGAAAGGGCCATCTTGTTTTCTAGGCTTTATAACATTAAATTGAATGCTCTCATATTACCATGGTTTGAATAATTCATGAAGTAAAGAAATCTGGAGAAAAATGGGGTCTGACGTATACAAATATTGATTAATTTATGGAATTGTCCTTAAAATTCTTGTAAAATGTCTTATAATTCATGAACAATGGGTTAAGTTTGATATAGAAAGATTACCTCTAATAATGATATTCATTGTTACAGATATCATCTCTGATGCCTACATTATTCCAGCCTCAATCAGCTATGAGAAAATACTTGATGGTAGCTTCAGCAATGAACAGATGGTAAGAAAAAGGGTCCAGTGTTATAATGAGTTTTATTTGAAACATATGCACACATTGGTACCAATGATGCCAATAGCATTTCTATTCATTTTAGTGTAGGCTGAAAGTGCACTGTTGATTAAATTCCTTACTTAATCCTAAAAGAGCCAGGATATTTAAACCCATCTCATAGCCGGGGCAGGGGGGGGGGAGGTGGACAGGTGATCTGAGCCTTCCACAGAGATGGGTACATGTTGTTACTGAGTATATATTTAACTTTATGAATTGTAATGTTTCATTACATTTAGTTGAAAAATAATTAATTGAAATCACAGTTAAGCTCTTCTATTTGATTCCAATGTGCCTTCTCTGTCCTATTTATTGTTTAGGGGATGCCAAAGAAGAAAGAGACATTTTTCAATGCTATTGCTGGAATTTGGAGGGTTTTATCAAGTGGCTTTGGTAATGTCAGAGTGGATTTCGCTCAGCCTTTCTCTTTAAAGGTAACCGTTACTCTCATCTTCACCGTAATTCATGAATTCATTATATCTGTGCTAAACTTCTTTTACTTTTGGTTATTAGGTATCAGAGTAGAAAATTTGAACCATACAAGTATCTGAAGTTCAATACATTCTTTTATAACGTGTTTCACATGAGACTTCTAATGAACATAACCATACATACTGTAAGTTACATGCTTGTTATTGATATTTGTGTTTTGAATACGTTAGTTTTATAGATCATTAAAGGAAAATATGGATATTGGGGGAAAAATGTCAGTGTAACTGTATAAACAGTTTAGGACTGTGAGTTCTTTTCAGAAAATAAATGTATTGAGTGAGTCATTCATTGGAATTTTTAAAGCCATTTTGTAGGCTCCTGCAAAAATTTTTAATATTTTTTCCTTTTATCCAGAAATGGTAAAGCACTCTTATGGTTATAACTATGCTTTCATTTTGGAGAAGAGATTTGTTAATGTCATTATGATTTCGTAATTTGTGGCATCATGATTTTATTATGATATCAGGATTTTTGTTGCACAACTATGGATGGTTTGAGCTAAATTTCCAAAGGAATTTGATTGGACTGCCATGCATTGCAACCAAAAACAAGTTGCTGACCTGTCTTGCACCACATCGTGATTCGGTATATTGCTTTTGAATGCCCTTGTCTTGCAGGAATATCTGGGATCCCCACCCCTTCCTACCGCTCTCAACAGCGACCTTCCAGCAATCGCACCTCGCAAACCTCGGCTGCAGAAGGCTGTTAGTGACCATTCTCTCTACGGCACTGATGTAGTGATTGAGGATCAAAGACAGCTTATCAGAGGTCTGGGAGAGCACATTGTATATGGTAAGAAGTAGAAGTAGTAGCAGTAGTAGAAGTAGTGATGGTTCCGTAGTAGTAGTAGCAGTAGTAGTAGCAAGTAGCAGTAGTAGTAGCAGTAGCGGAAGTAGCTGTAGCAGAAGTAGCAGTAGTAGTAGTAGTAGCAGTAGTAGCAGTAGTTATAGCAGCAGCAGCAGTAGTACATTATTTACTTTTGCCACTTTTCGCAAAATGCAGATCAGGAAAGTTCAAATTTGCAAAAAAAATCCAGACTTGTGATTAATTCTTTGACCCGATTTTGACTTTCAACTGGTTACAATTTTCTGGCAATGCCCCATTAATATAGGCCAGACACTAACCAGGTAGGGACCAGTGATTTACTTAAAGGGGGAGTTAACTCTTCACTGTTGATGTTCCTTACCTTATGTTATTTTTACTGTAGCAATAAGCAAGGAATCAATTTGTGTATGGAGAATAGTAAATATGAACAAACATCTAAAAAATATATATATCAAGTTGTGATTTGAGCCTGCAAATTGAGAGTTTGAGATTTACGTCTTTCAATGGTTGATATATATTGTGGTGATTTGTGTACTTTGTTCTTTTTACAGATTCTGTGAAAGTCAATACAGCAATGAGCACCAACTTAGTGGCCTTCCTTCTACTTACCAAATTCAGACAGGTAATAATAGAACATTCCCATTTTGCAAACATTGCTTTCACCTCACATAGTGGTGTTTTGTTATCTTTTGCAACATGTCTTATTAAAGTTTATATGGATATTAAATAATGCATAATCCTCTTTGGTTTCCATTTTTATCAGGGTGTGGAAATGTCACAACTGGTCATGGCGGTCGACAACCTGAGGCGCGATGTCCTGCTGCGAGGTCGGGACGTTGGCTTTACTGGAGTGACCGCTGACGTGGTCAAGCACACCTTCAACCTTCTCGGCCCGGACCTCGTCGCGAGGCATCGGACCCGGAGTCATCCAGACATCGTCCCGGCAACAGACGGGAATCGGAAGACCGAGGAGATCAGGGAGATGGTGGTTCCTAACACAGGGTTACCTCATGTCTTTGAGCTGTCTTACTATGCATCTAGTTTAGTGTCTGTCTTTCTTATGGAGTCCATCGTTGGTGAGTCAGTATGCTGTGATTCATTTATGCATGTGGATAAGGCTTTATGCCAAACGTAATTCTGGGTCATTCATGCAGGAATCCTGTAAGCGGCTCCTCATTGCTAATTATGACATTTTATCATAGGCAAAACAATGGTGATTGCAGGGAATCTGCTGGGGAAAAGACACATCGTCCCTCAGAAATATGATTTCTGCTGAAAGACACCACACAGACTTTTAATAAGGTGTCTGACTGAGCATCACTTGAAGAAATCATGGTTTACTGCAGTTTTGTTGGCTTAGATCAAATTGAATCATACATAACCATTCATATTTAGGAATGGTTTAATCTATACCGGGACAGAAATTTTATTTGTATGTAGGGCAATGTTAGCATATTACAATGATATGTCAAGTTTTTTCTACAACCAAAACACAATCGTGTTAACTGTCATCTCTGAACATTTTTATATGAGGAAACCATCATACTGAACAAGATAGGGCCTTTTCAACAAATCTCTGTTTATCCAACCTATATTTAAATGTATGATTAAAAGTTGAAGAACCATGAATATTCTATGTTATATTTTCTGCATCTTTAAGCTATAACATTGCAAAAAAAGAATAATGTGAGGGCAGAACTTTTTTTCTTTCACAACCCTGCTTTGCATTTGTTTAGAGAGAGAGAGAGACATTTTGGTTTACTTTAGTTTACCAAATTAATTAATTGCTGTAGGAGCCAGGTGGTCTACTTGTTTTGCTTATGTGTATTACCAACTGCAATATAAGAATGACCCAAATCCATGATAGTTCATTTCGAGTAAAACAAGAAGAAGGAAAATAATTTTTGGTGTATGTCCAAACAGGATTTGGGTCTGTTTCTCATTCATTTAGGGCACTTCAAGGCAAAATTCTATGATATGAATTACACACAAGATAGCCTCATGTATAAGCAACAATATCTCATGTTTAACTCAACTTTGCAAAGAGATGGACTTCAACCATTCTTATTTTCATATACTAATTTGTTAATATTTTTACTTTAACAGCGTCGTCTCTGATCGCCCTGTGCAATGAAGACATGTTTGTGATTGATAGCTCCAAAGAGAATAAGATCGTCCTCCCTCGTTCCAGATTATTGAAGAAGGCGGAGGAACTCTGTGACATGCTTCAGTTTGAATTCACCTTTGTACCGGTAAGTCTGGTAGTATGATCCGACAGATGATCTTGGTTCATTTAACAGGGTGTTTTGAGAAAATCATTGGATAGCAAATCAATTGGAAAGTTTTCTTTGCTATTACATTCCTAATTAGTTACGGTTTTACATGTTGGCTGGTTGTTTTATTATCATCAGTGTTTGTAAGATTGCAAATTACTTGAAAATGATAATTGGCATGACACAAGAAACTTTTTGGTTAACCATAAATCTTACATTGTATTCATACTGGGGACAGGTTGGATACTCATGCCTGGATGAAACAAATACTGATCTCTTGAGATTGAGATATTGTCAGTGTGATGTTTTCATATGGGCTGAATGAAATATTCAACTCTGAATGATCAGCATAACAGTAACAGGAAACCAGATTGTATGAAGGTGATTGCCTCGACATGACCCTCAAGGTACCCTGTATGGAATGTTAGTATTATTGTCAATAAATGCTTGTATACCTGTCATCTCACTATGCGATACTTCTTGTGTAACCTTCACACATACCTTGTTTGGAAAATAAATGTACATGTGAATGCTTATCATGAAGACTCTGCGTAAGTCGATCCGCCATAAGTCAAATAGTCACCTAACTCAACCAGATTATGCAAAACATATATCAATAACATTTTACGAGTTAAATTTTGCCTAATTCAAGCATATTTCTGTAAGTCCTAAGAAATGTGACTCCAGAAATTAGACTTGGGAGGAGTCACCTGTAGTTAAAACTAAGCTACATTACTTTTCTTTTTGTTCCACCGTTTCTTTTTTTAGCCTTGTGGAAATATTGCACATGCAATCTCAGAAGCAATTGATAAACTTGTTCTCCATGAAGTAGTCAAATTACAGGTGAGTACCCTTCCAATGGTTTTACCTGTTAGTGTAAGTACTAGTATCCCTGTCTTTACTGTATTTTTCTGTGTCATTGATAAGCCAGTTTGATAACCCTTATGTAGTCGGGGGGGGGGGGGTGATTGGTTTATTTACACCTCTGCTTTTTCTTAGCAATAAATCTGTGTTATATGAAAATCTCATGCCATAATGATTCATGATATTTTTTATACTTTTAATATAAGTTGCGATGCTCAGGTTTTCTTTTCAAAAGTTAAGCAACATTTTGTATTTTAAAATGTTAGATCCCAAATTGCTCAAAAATGTGATTTGATTTTAAAAATTAATGTGGTTTCTGTTTTTAGCCAATATCAGTTTATTATTATTTTTAGTAACTTTTAGTAACTGGAATTGATTTATTTCATGCTAGTTATGATAAGAAAGTTCCTCCATTGGTCAAAAGAAAAATGCTTATTGAATTAAGATGAAATAAAATCATGTTCAATTAGGTGAGTTAGTAATATGTGCTAAGGAAGTTTAAGTTATGAATTTGAATGGTTTAGACCCCCCCCCCCCATGCACTGATTCTTATGTCATCAGCTGACATGTGCCCAATGGTGAATTCGATCAAAGAAGTGTTTCATAAACATGAGGAATAATACATGTAGAGGGACTCATATCCCTTCTATGGTAATGACCAACATTTCAAGTAGATTATATATGTTTTTAGATTGGAGAAGGCTAATAATAACATATTATGTTATGCAGGACCCACTGATAGAGCAGTCAAAGTGGCTACTCATAAACATGAGGAATAATACATGTAGAGGGACTCATATCCCTTCTATGGTAATGACCAACATTTCAAGTAGATTATATATGTTTTTAGATTGGAGAAGGCTAATAATAACATATTATGTTATGCAGGACCCGCTGATAGAGCAGTCAAAGTGGCTACCCAGGATAAATAAAACATTATATTAATTTCAAATTATTATTATTATACACTTACAGCAAGGTCCAGACCCCCAGAAATGGGCCAGACACATTGGTATATCAGCTTCATGGGACAGTGAAGGCAGCGATGAAGAAAATATGCCATTTGTTGACCAAAAGATTGAGGTAAGAGTGTGGGCAATATTACTTTGAAATCCAGCATTGATTGCTAAACAGTTGTTTAAAGAAAAAAAAAATTACCACACGTCATGCAGAGAGCAGAAGATTGCTTGCTCATATTTATGTTCCTTCTAGTTATTCATGTTTTGAACAGCAATATGATTGTCTGGTATATAATGTCATTGGACAAAAGAGTAAACACTGAAGAACTGATGACCTAGTTTGATAGATAACCGTGGTTTAGTTAAACCTGTGTTAACTTGGACCACAATTTTATTGAGGCTCAGTTCTCGATTCATTTACAAATTGATATTGTTCATATCCTGCTGCAAAAAGTGGTCAAAAATTGATTAATTTGTGAATCTGGAAAAGGAAAATCTAAAATGTAAAATATTATGAATTCTAATGAATTCATTGATACTTAGTAATTGCCACAAATATGGAAGAACTATTATGAAGCCCAGCATTCCATAAAAGTGTGATTTAAAATTGTAGTTTGTACTAGGGTTAAACTTAGGTTTAATCGTCAGAGTACCATCCTATAATTATAACTTATGTGTTTTGAAACTTCACGCACAATGTTGTCTTCCTTTATTTGTTAAGATTATTCAAGATGTAAGTAAGATTAAAAGTATGAGTGCTGTCAGAATAGATATGAAAGCATGGAGGGGCTTCATCACTGAATATACAAAATATTTGGGTATTGTTTGCCTTGCACTTCCTCCTCGATGAACCATTATTCTTATTCATTTATTGAAACATTTTACAAATACTGCATTGCATTCTGTTTAGATGAACACCAACCAAGAATCCCTGTTGAGACTCTACTTCCTTCAGAGTATCCTAGCTCCACTCATTGAAGGATATTGGTTATCGGCCTGTAACCTCATCCGTCTGCTAGAGATTGATGTCCCTGAGGTAGACTTCTCCAAGGTTGTCAATGAATACTCCAAAGACCGGGTTGCCAAAGGTCTTGCCATTTATGGTAAGTCTCACGGGTGTTATTCTCAGAAGTTCATCTGGCTTAAGTCCAGACTTCACAAGATTTGAAGTCCACACTTCTAGGGATTGTTAGGTTTATCATTAATGTACACCGAAATGTGTTTTCAAGTTATTATCTTTGCTATGCCCCAGCCAACCACTGGTGAGGCATTATGTGTTTAGATCCATGTAATACAAAGATTAGCGATAAATCGCTAAATGAAATGGCCTATCAAGATCATTATTGCATGCATATTTTGTTCAGTAGACTGACTAGGAACCAATCAGAATTGTTCTTTCAAATTAGCAATCAATCACTAACCTTTTTGTTTCGGGGCCCAGGTTGTCCATCCATCTATCTGCCTCATATTATTTCTTGTTATAACTTACGAACTATTTGATGAATCAGCTTCACAATTTGGTTGTGTGTGCATATATAAGTGATGGTGATCTGATCTGTTGGGGGGAGGGTGTATAGACAAAAATTCAGAGGGCTATTAAAGAGGTTGTTGTGTATCTATGAATACCATTCAAGGAAAAGTAACTTGTAGCCTTATATAGACATGTGGTCAGTGGTGGACCTTGACCCAGAGGAGACAATAAATCGGAGGGGCACTGTATTGTTCGTAAACAATGCTGTACCCCTCCAATGCTTTGTCTCCGGGTCACGGTCCGCCACTGCATGTGGTCCTTCTATGCAGGTGTTTGGTGAAGCAGGTTTGTACTTTTTGGTATGGTTTCTTATCAATCAGACACATTGCCGTCTTTTCTTATTCCTGTAGCTGAGTGCTGTGCCATGGACACCCTGCGGAACTCTTGGCGTCTGTTCAACCACTGGAAGGTGATTGACTGTTACCTGGACTCTGACAAGAAGAGGATGGTCCATCTCAATGAACCATACAAGAGTGAAGAGAAACTTGGAGTGTTCATTGACAGGATAGAAGCCTTCAGGAGCTAGACAGTGTTGTGCTATAGATCTTGGACCTTGGGAAGCGAGTCTTTAGGAGGATGTTCCTTTTGAGGATCAAGGTCTCTGGAGCCAACTTCTTAAAGATTCATCAAAAGATCTTTAGGAGTTTGGATTGAATACCTTGAGATTCTTCAGCATTGCACAGTTTAACCAACTTGAATTTTGTGTGTGGTTGGAAGGAACATGCCTTTAAGAGTTGGTTGACTCCATCTTGAAAATCTGGAAGTATGAACCCTCATACCCTGAACCTTAGTTTTTGGAAGTGAATCAATGTCCTCTAGACTCTGAAGATTTTTATCAGGTTTACTTAAAGTCATTGGGATTCTTCAAGGTCAAAGGATCTAAGCAAGAGTTTGTTGAACCCTTTATCTGCTGTCTCTCTCCAGAACATGTGAAGCATGACCCCTCATACCTAAACTAACCAATGTGTGTTTATTTGGTAGAGAGACCCAAGGTAGTTCCTTACTCGTGGTTGGAAATAAACAGTCATATGCAATGATGCATGCAAGTTCATGAAATCTATTTGAAGTCGATGGATTGTTAGTGTGTAGGTTTCTGAGTGTTTGCATAGGTGTGAGTGTTGGAATGGTTGTGGGTGTGTTGATATGAAGCGGGTTGGGAAATAATTGGACCATTTCAGAAGCTCAAAATAGTCTTCAGCCTTTAGCAGAGTAGGCTCATTCTGGTATGTACCAAGCCTAACTTAACTAGCCTTACAAGCTTAACAAAAAAATATGGATGTGTCTTTGTTTATCATTTTAGGAGAACTCCTTGATGCAATTTATTAATCACACTTTGTCTTGTAAAATAGTATATTTGACAGAGTCTTTGTCTAAAGGCATCATAAACTTGCTGTAATGTGAACCATCCAATCCCCTGATATAGTTGCACGCTTCTTGGCAATGCTGAATTTATGATCATTTAATCATATGTGATGAAAGTGTAGAATATCAATTTAATGATGAACGCATGGCTGTATTCTTTGTTGTGTGAGCATTTTAAAAAATCTGTGGATATTCTGGTATGGCACATTTTATATATTTTACTTCAGTGAGTTAAAAGAGACAGAGAGATTGAGCATGAGTGAGAGAGAGAATAATATTATTTAAATGAAATTTATATTTTAAAAGGAGTGAAGTTGTAGAGTGTTGGGAAAAAATATTAAAGATTGTTTGCAAGGATTACATTATTCACACAATTTCATATTTTAACAGAATGCTAGTATTAATACTAGAGTTTGAAATGTGTTGAAAATCTGTGTAAAATATTCTTAATATTTCTATTGTAATATGACACATCATTCACTTAAAAGGCAAAATTTGAAAAAAGTTCACAAAAGTATATGTGAAACTATAGATTTACTGGATTAATGTAGAAAATTAGGAACATGTTTCATGCATTTACCATTGCCTACCATTCATGATTTGATTTGCTCCTTGCTTTTGTCCTGAAAGAAGTAGGTTTGTGAAATTATGTTTATTTCTGTATTGTGTCCATTATTTGATATCCAGATACTTGAATGATGTTGTATCCAATTTTCAGTTGTCCGGTCAGTTTTTCAGGTTGAGTTTAAGTCGTGTATGTGTTTAACGACAGTTTTGTAATCGATAGTGCATTCAGCAATCCGATGACACTAAGATTTACTTTTTATTTCGGAATTTGATAAGTAAAACCAATATACAAAAGGGAAAATGGAAAAAAGTTCATTAAGTTTGAAGTGTGAATAACTTTGATTAAAATGGATGTGCTTGCGTTTTACTTTTATGTTATTAAAGTAATTAAATTGAAACATTTTTTTTGCTCAAAATGTGTAATACACAGTTTTTTAATTCACTTGTATTTGAGATAACACATTTCATTTGCGATACTGTGTATTACACTTGAGTTTTCAACTTTTTCTCCCTTTATAACCTAATTGCATGTTTGTTAAAAGCACTGAAAATTTGTAAAAATAGAGATGTAAAGTTGTTTGTTTACAATACACCAAATTTGTTAAGTTTTTCCTCTAAGAATTTTACAGGGCTTTTTTAAATATTTTGTTAAGGTATTAGAAAATAGCATTTAATAAGTGCTTGTTAGCAATACTATTTCTGATAAGTGATAAAACATTGATTTTCAGCCACATGTGTGCTGGAGAAAATGAACTTATTTTCCTTCTCCTAATTCATTTACCTCATGAATACTAATGCTATTAGTTTATATTTAGCATGGAGTGGTGTGCACTACAGGAATATGTAGAAGCAACCTTGCTTTTACTGCAGAAATCAGTAGTATTAGGAGCCAAGATATTTGAGGGGGTTAGACATGACGGATGGGGCAAACATTTCTAATAACCTGCAAGGGAGCGAAGCGTGTGATCAAAAAGTGTTTCTTTTTTATACAAATATTGTGTAGCCATATACATATGGACTTACACACCACCGTTGGGAAGTGGTCTTCATTGCATACCTGTTCATCATAGCATAGCCTTTAAAATGCTACTTCTAGTACTCAAGGCCGTTAACCAGCAGTATACAGTAGTGACATGACTTATTCATCCAAAAATCATGATCCATTCATTATTATTTGTTTGGCTGGTTCATCATCGCAGTAAGAAACATGCTGATGATCATTTCTTTCACGATTGTAAAGCTAGGGAACAGGCCACCCACCTCTTTAACCCTAATAAGACTGGCCCCCACCCCTCAACATTTTTTGCAAGAAATCTGCCGACCGCTTTTTGACCGTTTCGCTCACTGACTTTTTACTTTCAAGTCTCGCATAACTTTTGAGACCAAAATTGCGACACCCGGGTACGCGGTTTCAAAATTACACATTTCGTAAGTGCATGCTGACCCAAAATTGCTCAAAAACGTGAATTTGTATACAGATCCAAAGCAGATAGTGTTTTTAACCAAAATTCATAAATGCATCATTATTTTTCCTTTTAGTGATTAAATCAATTAATATCATCATGTTTATGGTCAAAATAAAGTCATCGACTATTTCCATTGAAAAAAGGCAAAAAACAAAGAAATACATGTATAAGAAATTTAGAAAACAATAAAATATATAAGAAAATAAATGTGATGTTAAAAGTTTTAAAAGTCCAATTGATTAGATTCGTTTAAAGAGTCTGTGAACCAAAAATTAGCATTTTATGGGCATTATTTATTTAATTAGAGCAAACTTTTATTTTGTGCGTAAATTAGCAATTAGATTTTTTGCAGAATTTGATCTTGTAGATTATGCCATGTATAAGGCATGTACCAATTTTTGTCACGATCACATGATCGACGACCTAAATGATAAGTCTTCTTCAAAATAGCCCAGTCTATTTAGGGTTAAGACTGGACCTGTTCCTTTAAGGCCCATTTATTTTGTTAATGAACATTGTATGTTTTAATAGCTCCACTGGTCTCTCTTAAAATGTTATTGTATCTATTGGAGCAAATTGTGAATTGCTTTGTAACTGCAAGGAAAGTCACCTAACCAAATCAATTGGGTTGGATTGTATGAATAATATTCTGATTTTTATGGAAAAAAAAACCTTCAGTGTAAACAGATTCCTGTTCATAGTCACTTTACAATTGTTTGTTCAAAATGTCAAATTTCTTACATTAAAAACTGCAAGTATTTTTGGTGTGTTCTTGCCACAAAGATGGCCATCATCATGAAAATGGTGAGTTGTATACAATTTTTTTTTAATCATTGAAGTGCCTGGACAGGTTTTGTAGTCGCTACTGAAATGAACAAAAATTTTAAATGATTTGTAGAGAGAGAGTGTGTGTGTGTGTATTTAGAATGTAAAACAATGATGTTTTCTTAACTCAGGTGGAGTATGTATTGTACATGTTTTGCTTTTGATAACAGGGTGGTGAATGTGTCACATGAATGGCGTTGTGGTTATGTTTATTATAGCATGGTATCGATTTTGTTTTCTCTCTTTTGGGTCAGTATTTACCGCATGATATGAAACAGATCTGAAATGAAAAAAAAATAATTTGATGGAACTGTGCATTCGTAATATGTTGCAATGTTTGTAATATCATGTGTTCGCTTTTTCTCTACTATGATTTTTTTTTTTTAATATTTAATGTTTACTTGGAAGATTTTCTATTGAACTGGATAATATTGTTTTGATACTTCGAGTCTACTTAAAGTAATACATGATGTTCATAGTTTTTCAAACTTAAAATATTTTTTTCTTAATATATGCCAGGAGGATTATATAAACATTGAAATAAGATGTTATAGTATGTTTTATTGTCTTTCTAATCTTAACCACAAAAAGAATCATAACTTGGACATCCCTCAGAAAAGTTTTATTTAAATTGTCTTTTCGATTCGTAATCTATCAAAATCTACAGAAATTGCTTTTGGTTTTCAACTGATAAAAGTACCTTTATGTCATTGTAAACTGTCTTTGTGTGCTGTACATGTATGAAAATTTCGTGTGTTTATGACAACATTTATTGTTAAAGAAAACAAAAGAAATTATAGAAGAGAAAGGAGGCAATATACTTGATATTTCAATTCTATTCAGAGGTGTTACTGTCTTAATAGGAATGTAATAAAATATTCTATTGTTCAGGACAAAAGCATTTGTCTGAAAGAAAAAAGGTATAAATGCAGTTTGTATGAGTCTTGGTAAACTTATCTGACTATGGAATGGCAATGTATATTAAATGGACAAGTTTGTTTTAGTCTTGGTTACTTAAATGACTATGGAATGCCACCGATGATATCTATTATGTACCAAGGATGATTTTAACTGATGTTCCAGCAATCCCTGCATGGTATTATTACCCTTCATTCAAGTAAGTGACTAAAGGACCCATTGCTGAAAGCTTTGATTTGGGGATTGAACTCGCAACTTGTTCTAGAAGCAGGCACTCAAACTCTGAGCCACAGTAACATGAATTTATGTAGCATAACATAATTAAAACTGCATGGAAGATACATCCATTATTACATGGAAGTTTGAGGATTATTATGAAGCATTATCTAGGTATAAGTGCATAAGCAACATTTTCAAATTTTTGTGCTTGTGATGAAATTGTATGTTTTGATTTTTTTTTTATTTTGGATGTGATTCTGCTCCAAAACAATTCTATTTTTTTCTATGTTCATAAAGAGTTTCTAACTTGTATTCAAAAAATGTTCGGAAGTGTTCTGTTAATGAAGATGTTTTAGTGGTAATCTATTTTTATCTGATATCATCTTTAACGAGACGTGACAACAGAACACAAATGTGGAATAAAGTAAATTTTGATCTGAAATTCTGGTAAAAACTAAATGTTATGGTATGTGTATTTTGTACGAGTATTGATTTGGTGGATTGACTTTTTATATTTAAAGTTAAAGATCCAGACGTGCCTAAAATTGAAATTGACAATTGGGAAAGTGTATAAGCTTCATAGTACAATACTTCAGTTTTATGCATATTCACCGCTTGACAGCCAGGTATTTTACTTAAGAAAAACTACAGAATGATGTGCTATATCTATGTGATAGAAGTGAAGAAAATAAAAATGCATCATCTGAAGACAAGAAAATCGCTATTTTTCTTTGTACAAACCTATGTTATCACAGCGCTTCTAACTGGACATAAGGTTATAATCTTGAGGCTGGGTGAAAAGCACAAGAAAGCCTATTTTTGAAGATCGATAATTGAAGCTGTTCCTTATCAAAATACTCGGCTGGTAAGTGGCGAAAACACCTAAAGCTTGCATAAGCCTCAGATTGGTATATGATTTGTCAATTTCACTTTTGGGTGTGGTCTGGGTCTTTAAATCTTTCATTCTCGTATATTGTTTATTTGATGTATGGCAGATTACCATTTTTTCACGTGTTCATCTTATGTATTGGTGATTGGTTGACAGATGAGAAGAATGGGGGGGAGGTAACAAAGAAGAAAAGAGATGAGGAAGAGGAGATGATGAGGGAGGTATATGTTTACTTTGTTATAAGAAACCAAACTGGATAAAAGTAGCAGAAAATGTTCACTTTCAGTCAATTTTCAGTCAATTTATTAATCCATCTTTTTTTCCAAATGATCTGCCAGTGCATATATCTTTTACTTAATATAAAACAATAACTTAAAATAAAACATGCGATACAATAATATGTTACGGAAATTCATTTTTATATATAAATGTATACTGTAAAACAGATGGACACAATATTGGTATTTTTTTATAATTTAGGTCTTTCTTTTGGGGGGTAAAAATATAAACTTATGTAATTAAAGCATATAAAATATTCGCAATACAAGAATAATGCCATAGATATTTGAAATATAGATATGCAAACCTTTACAGCCACCCATATGCTCATTGAATTGCTTGTTCAATATTAATGCTTGTAATGATACTTTATACATTTTTTTCTACTATCTACTCTGGTATGAATATGGTACTTACTCCAAAATTTCAAATTTGACAATTATAATGGAAGTTATATTGCAAGTTTGTTGCTCATTATAGACCTGCTAGCACATGAATAAAATATTTATGAAAGTATACAATGGAAAGACTATGTACACAATGGAAAGACTATGTACACAGAGAATGATATGTATAGCAAAACCCAGAGGCCCGTATTCTGAAGTCAGGTTCAACTTAAACTCGGGTTTAAAGTTGTGGTTTAAGTATTGGAAGCCAAAGTGTCAAAATATTTATTAAGTTGCATGTCTCTTATATTTACTGTGCTCTTTCCTGATTCATTGATTGTGAAGACAATCATCTATTTATACTTCCTAGACAATTATGAATGATTTGAGAGCCAAATGAGCTGAAATATGATATCTCTACTCTTAGTGATTTATGTAATGTCTATCCATACTTAAACCACAACTTTAAACCTGAGTTTAAGTTAAACCTGCTATCAGAATATGGGCTTTAGGGTTTCAGTCTCTCTCTAGATCTCAGTGGTGCAATGCCCAGACAACATGTCTGGTTACCTCTATCAGCAGGAAGAGACAGAAACATTGATTTAACTCTTTGCACACTGAATTAATATTAGGGGAATAATAATGACAATTGTTTCCATATCTTTTTCTTTAATTCAAGATATCCATATTGCACCATTGATACTTATTATTATTATATAGATGTCATCCAAGAACTATTGCCTTTTATTAGCTTATCTAATTTGAAGGTAGGGGAGAAAATTACTTTTACGAATGTGCAAAATTGCAACATCAGCGCGCAAAGGGTTAACCTCCAAACAGATGGATATGAAATAAAAGTGTAACATAATTTCTTGAAATGATTGTGAAGCCAATGTTAGAGGGACAACATCACCTCGAGTACACTGCAAAGTGGATTTGATACATTTCATTATCATTTTATAGATATCATTCATTTCTACAGTATATTGTTTCATTTAATGATCTCCTCTTCTGGGGGCGAAGTGTAATACTGTATTTACATGTATGAACATTTGATCAAAGTGATGTGGAGGGAGGATTACAACAACTGGAATTATCAAAGGAAGTATAAATAAACATACAAGCTACAATATAATACAATATGAAAAATATTAAAGAATTGATGATTGCTTCTTTCAGCTGCATTGGTAAATCTGCTATAGGATGTTCCTTGGATCTCAATTCGAGCATCTCCTGAGAGACACTCCTGCAGTCTTGTTTTTGTCATAAATACTGATTATACATGAAGTAAGAGATCAGAAAGAGTAGAGTGTACTAAGAATATTTCATTCATTTTTATGTGGTGTGTTGTCCTATTCCTGAATAAAATACTACAAATCATTACACTCTCTAAAATGGCAACACAGTGGAAGTTTTATGAATCACTATTTAAATATGTAAATAGGCAACTTCTTAAGTACACTTTGGAATTTCAATTTTACTTGAGTTGTGTAGAAAATCATACTACCAGATTGCAGAAAATTGCTGCCAATTTGATGAGTGAAAGTTGATTTACTTAGACCTGAGGAAAGTCATTGACTTCTCAGTGATAAGGGCATCGAAACCTGGGCATTTGATTGGCTAAAAGAAAACATGTATAAACAAGAATGACAAATCTCTTCATGAAACACTCCCCAACTTTCTGAGGACAATAAAGAACATACACTAAGTGTATAGAAAATTATACAGAAAACTATTCGATTCTGTCAAACTCTCAGAGCTTTCAAGGAAAAGAATACTCATTTTGCAATTGATGGGTGTGATCAATGCTTCTTATGCCAATTGCAGAAAATGTTTCCCCTTTTTGTTTCTTGAAAGGGGTCCTTTCATGCTGGCTTGGCAACCTCTCTCTCACTAGTGTCTTTCTTTGATTCACATTCTGGTGAAGTGTTCAGAGATTGGTACTGCTGGATGAAGCTAGTTCCTTGAGGAAATCAGTTGGATGAACATGGAAGACAACATTGAAGTCATCATATAATGCTTCTTGGATCATATCGGTCACCTGAAAAGAGAATGTAGATAGGTTGAATATGATAACCATGTTTATCCTTAGTAGCAATTCAAAGAACAATAAGAAGGTGTTGGAAATATCGACTATTTATCACTCAGTCAACCAAATACCTAGATATCGTAAAAATAAGAAAATCTGAATTATGGTTATTATAGGCCTAGCTGTCTGCTCACTTACTTGTTTATTCATTTGTGTATGTTGAACATTCATTTCTCTATATATTAATTTCTTCAAATATTTTTGTGATAATTGTATGTACATCTTTCTATCTATCCCCGTAACCAATTATTTATTCATTCGTTCGTTCATTCATTCACCAATCAATCATTTCCCTAATACTTATTCACTTATCCGCTGATACGATCCTGAATTCCCCTGAATTCACATCATGATCAGTTTAAGGATGAGAGAACATAATGGATTATTTAAAGTCCCTTTCTACCTTGGTTGCATACCACTGAATTCTTTTATCAGCTAGAAGATGTGAATATAATGACAAGTATTCGAGTGTAGTATTTGCAGTGCACAAAGAACACATTCCAATGCATACATTTAAGTTAAATATGATCAATCTATTCAATGCGCATATGTACAATGCGAGGGAATTTTGACAGCGCTAGGGGTTTACCCACTTGTCATACTTATTTGCCTCTGCTTATTTATATGAAGAGACTATACTGTCATAATATCTTTATGAGTTTTTTTTGTATGACCAAATTTTTTCTTTACCCATACTTTATGGTTTGTTTATCCTTTTTATCTGCTAACCATTCTTTTCCTGTTTCATGGGGAAGAGGGGGGGGGGGCACTCTAAAAATCCGGGGATATTACCCCTGCCCCTTGAAGCTCTTATACGCCTGTAAAGTTTATCATTCAAATATTCAGTATCATTATTATTATTTGTTGAAGACTCTCAAAATGGTTATAATTTTTTCATGAAAACAAATTCTTACTTGCTGTGTGTTTGCTTGAAGCGAGACTGGGTGATCGTTGATAGCTGTTATTGATCGAGTTGATCGTTCACCTTTAAATGATACCCAAGCTGGGTCACATGATCGTCTGAATTTGCCTTGCGTAGATGTAATCTATTGACAACACAATAAACATAGAATTGTACTTTGATATTGCAAACAACTGTCTCACAATGGATTGGCAGAACTATTTTTGGGGGGCCTTCACAGTGGTGGGAAATTCCCCTAATGCTCCCCCACATTTTCCCCAAGTCGACTTATTTATTGGGTACATGTACTTTTCCCATATCACAGGGAATGACAATATTATAAAGTTATTTTTGAATAAAAATGATGGTTTTTAACATAATGATAATGATATTGATGACAGTGATAATGGTATTAGTATTATTATAATGGTAATTATGATATCAGTAATGGTAATAATGCTAACGCGATAGTAATGATAAGATCATTACGATTGAAGAGAATTAGAATGAATAAATTTTTTCACATTTGATTCACAACTTATGTGGTTAAGATGGTGATAATGGAGAAGCTGAAAGAGGAACTCAAATTAAAAAAAAAGATAAACATTAAAGGGATGGTCCGGGCTGAAAATATTTCTAGCTTAATAAATTGAGTAGAATTCAATGAGCAAAATGCCAAAAATTTCATCTAAATCGGAAAACAAATAACACAGTTATTGAATTTTAAAGTTTAGCAATATTTTGTGAAAACAGTCGTCATGAATATTCATTAGGTGGGCTGATGATGTCACATCTCCACTTGTTATTTTGTATTTTATTATATGAAATAAGGTTTATTCAATTTTTTTCCTCTAAGAACTAGAAAACTTGGATTGACAACTGATTTAGTGCATTAGATATTTATTGCTGCAACTTATTTCGTTATAAGGGAGACATATTATTCACAGAATTATGAAATAATGAGAAAATTATGATTTTATGTAAAAACATAAGAAAACGGAAAGTGGAGAAGGGACATCATCAGCCCACGTAATGAATATTCATGAAGAATGTTTTCACAAAATATTGCTAAACCTTAAACTTCAATAACTTTATTATTTGTTATCCGATTTTGATGAAATTTTTGGCATTTTGCACAGTGAACGCTACTCTATGTATTAAGATATAAATATTTTCAGCCCGGACCATCTCTTTAAGTACAAATCATTAATCACCAAGTAAAGCAAACCTGAACAAGAACATTTCATAATTACCATCATTTGACTACAATATTTCAAGCCCTGTCATGTTTGGGGGACCTAATGAAAACATAATTTTGTCTTACTCAAATAATATATAATATTAATATGATTTTTATTTTTCAAAAGTTGCATGCCGTATACTTCTATATTTACAGTGTTACTTATTTCCTTCTCCCCCCCCCCCCTCTCTCTCTCCCTCTCTTTTCAATGATTGCAAACTTAAAGGGGTGGTGTCCCCTGTTGCCCCTAGTCCTGAGATAACATGGTTAGACCATGGACCTAGTAAGTCCATGGTTAGACTTACCTCACTTCCTTTAACTACTATCCCAAGTTCATTCAAGCTCTTTACATCTGATCCAACCACACAGACATTGCCTTTGGGAAAACGTTCTAGCAGCACAGGGACCTTAGATTTAAGATATATGAAACAATAAAAAACATATCATTCAAATCGGAAATTATGTAATTAATATTTACTCGAATCAAGATAAAAATTAGCATCAAACTAGGAACCATTTACCTCCTTATTAAATTTAGTCACAACTAAGACCATTATCATCCATTAAAACAAAAAAGCATTACCCCCCCGCTCCCACGTACCCGTTCCTTAGTGTGCCCAATGGTTACAGCCTCCACGATCGTAATTCTCTTCCTTCTCGGTCATATCGCAGTTACTCCCTCATATATCATCATCATCATCGTTATCACCATCACTGTTATTACATTCATAACTTTCATCATAATCACCATTTACAATTCGTATTTGGTGATGATATCGTCATGATCACCATCGTCATAATTCCTCATATTTTTTTCAGTTTGAAGGGGGGGGGGGGGTTAAGGATGAATAATATTGACTGTATAAAGGCTTACCCGAGTTTTCTCTCCCTTTATACCTCTAATCCCATTCATAGCATCCTGTGCAGTGTTGATGTTCTTATTATCCATCTTCAATAACCTGTCACCGATGTGGATGTTGGAAGGGGCATCGTCTTCAACATGGCCCACACTATCAATAAAATTAAATGTTAACAGATCAGTGATAATGAGTACTCTGTGATACTTTTCTTTTTTTTTATTTGCTCTCATTATAGGCGGACTGATTGATGATAAGCGAGAGGCACTTATTAAAAAGAAGCAAATTGAAAATTCTGGTTAATACTTTCTGAAGTATATTGATTTATCGTATATTTATTTGTTTAATCTTTCCAATTATATTTTTCATTGGGGGATCAATCGGTTTCCCGGTTTTATCGTGCATGAAAGAAGCGCTCCGTTGGTGATGCTGCAGCGATTTGTTATCAACCGTATATATTGTTAATAAAATAATGCTATTAGCACATTTTAAGTATAATTTAGCTCTTCTACTTTATTTTATTCCACCACAGTAAAAGGTATATATAGCCCTACTGAAATTTCATTGTCAATTTACTTTTAGAACAAAAACAATAAGCAACACTATATATCGGGGAGGGGTGGGAAAAGTAGCTTAATTTTTGTATCATTATCATCAATAAAAAATGTATTTTACCTCATCCGATATTATTTAATCACATTCAAATTCCAACATAACCATCAACAAACATGATGACAAAATAGGAAGATGGGGGAACAAACCAATCCTCGTAATCATGACGAGCTCGAAAGTCACATGATAAAAAAAGATGCAGATCACTAATTGATAAAGCATCTGAAACTCTATAAATTATTAATAAGTCATATCGGAAAAAAGCTTATGCATAATATTCTTTTAAAGTAATTCAGTTAAACAAAGTGAATACACTGTAGGTACGTCATATTCTCATCAATTATCAATGAAAGTCGGAATATCATTGATAAAATAACACCAAAATATTAACAAAGAAAGTGCTTATATTCACCACCTATGAAATTTTATATGCAAATAATGATAAGTCACTAAAACATTCAAATGAACAACAGATAACCCTGGCAACCGAATTCACATCAATAAAATAAACCACAGGACAAACAAAACTGCTCTACTGAATAATTTAAAATAAATCAGACTAGTAATCATTTGCTACTATAGTAATCAACTACAAAAGTACACGATTCCCCAGATATTATGCTTTATAGTCTGTAGAGGATACCTAGGTTTTTAAGGTATTTTAATGGAATACCTGAACATTATATTTTGAATATTTTATTGTTATATCACAGTGGAAAAAAAACTTACTCATGTTATTACCATTTGAATCATAAGGACACTACATCACCAAACACCACTGCACTCTAAAGACAAATCAGTCAAAAATGACTAGTTAATAGGCTCAGCTGGGTGCAACTGCATTATTCTATTAATATTTAGGCTCAGCTGTGGGTGCAACTGCATTATTCTATTAGTATATGACCGTATTATCTAGTCGTATTTTACTAGAATATATGTCAGAAATGTGATAATCCGTAATCGCCATATCAGTTGAATACCAGCTGACTACTGGTCTAGTCAATTTGACTGATTTATTTTAGAGTGTGCCTTAGAGGGGGGGGGGGGACTCTTGCAATATATCATGCTGTTCAGTTTCACTGCGCATAGACTATATTCAGTCTACACAGCATGCATGTGTACAATAAATTATAACTGCTAATAATCCTCTACGAAGAAAAAATGAAATTATTAATTTTCAAAGCCAAGATGGGTTCTAAATATAAATTTTGGTAAAAGAATGAAAAAATTTTATGTTCTAATAATTCTATTGTAAATAAATACCTTTACATGCACTGAAATGAATATTATCTACAAGACCATTCACTCTAAAAAGGAAATGTTAAATGGACATTTCTAAGGTTGCATCAAGCTGAATCCAACAAATTAAGTATTGGGTCGAACCTTAGCGGTAAATGCAACATTGAGAATTGTCACTCCTCCAACCTTACTAAATGTTGATTTATCTTTTTTTTAGCATTGTTTACTGTTAGGCATATTAAATATGCCTAACAGTAAACAATGCTAAAAAAAAAATATATAAATAAATTTTATCACCATGAGACAAATTTAATGCAATGAGGGACATTTTGTGGAAGGCCCATGCAACTGAACAAATTTTGAATAATTTAAATTGTTCCCTACTTGCAGACACAATCTGGACCTGGTGCTTGTTTAGAGATAAAGCTTCCAGAAAAGAGTTTGGTTATGATTATTTGTATTTGGGTTATTCACATTATATTTGGTTTAATAGAAATGTCAGATCCAAATATAAACAATTTTTCTTTTATGAAAATTGGTTTAATAAGGGCATAGTTTTTATAAGTGATCTCTTTAATCCACCCCATCCAGGTTACAAGTTATTTGAAGAGTTAATTCTCGACTTTGAAATTTCAGCAAAAGATAGAAGAAAATATAATTTTTTATTACAAAATATTCCTGGTCCATGGTTAGATTGGCATAATAATCCAGATTTAGATATCCATTCCGAAATTGTAGATAAAATATTAGAAAAAAGGAGTGTTAGCAGTTATGCATACTCGATATTTTTCGATCGATGTCTCCCAGATAATTGTATTTCCTTTTGGGAAGAGTCGTGCCCTCCTAACGACAAAGTAGACTGGGAGAAAATACATATGCTGAATTTTAAGAGTACTATTGATAGCCGCCTCAGATCATTTTATTTCAAGGTGTTTCATAAGACAATTGCCCTTAATGCATTTTTATTTAAAATCAAGAGAAAAGATTACCCAAACTGTTCATTCTGCAAAAGAGACCCTGAAACAATTGTACATATATTTTGTGATTGTCCGGTGGTTAATATTTTATGGGACGATCTTTTATCTACAATAAACCAAAAACAACAGTCGTATATTATTTGTCCTTTCCCCTTTTGTAAAGATTTTTGGTATTCAAGGTGATAATTTTCTAACTTTCATTTTCCTTGCTTTCAAATACTATGTTCACTTTTGTAAATTTAATAACACAACCCCCAATATTGTGGAATTCAAAGCTCGTATCAAAGGTATTAAGGATATTGAATATGTTTTGACGAAGAAAAATGGTAAATTGCCTGTACATTTTTAAAAGTGGAGATTTGATATCTAATTTGTTTTATGTATCTGTCTTGACAAGTATATACTTACATGTACTTAAGTGCTGCTCTGTTTAATAATATAAATAGCTTGTTGATTTGTACTGTGATTTATTTTTTGATCAATAAAGATTGAAAGAAAAAAAATATTTATCACCATGATCACTGTATAAAAGTATTTGGGGGTATACAACGCACCATAACGCGTTATACGTTTTCAATATATTGCAATTTATGTTGCAATGCATAGGGATGACATCATTGATTGAATGGGGATTTCCCCGAGGAGCGCTGGATGTCATGGGTCGGCGACCACAAAAACAAACTTTAATACATTGATCAAAGAAACACACACACACAATTTATCCCATCTACCAAACAGTGACAGAGAAAAGAAAAAAATAATGCACGTCACATAGCAAACATTATATTTTGATCTCGCCCAAATAAGTGATGTTATTATCTGTGACTTGTAAAAATAACCATCGAGCCTCCAACATGCATACAAAAAATACTTGGCAAGTCAATTGCTCTGGGATGTGTGCATTGCTTTTTGCTATATTCCATGCACTTATGTTGTAAACCAGACATGATACATGATCATTGGTAAAGTTAAATTGAGTGAGTAGAGAAAACATGAGACGAATAAGAAATAAGCATTCATAACACATGCAACGGGGGTAGTGAAATTACTCTGATAACAAGTTGGGTTTCTTTTAATTAATGTCATTAGTAGTAAATGGTTTTCAAAGCAATGTAATAATAGAGGCACTGAATGAATATTTTGCTTATTATATCATGGACCTATTACATGATTATATAGACATATATTTTTTTGTAATATATAGGTAAATTAAATATCAAAGAAACACCATGCATTATCATCTTACCATATACTGTATATGCCTAGTTCATCTGAGTTTGTGTCACAATATAGACGTATATATACAGATCAATATAGCACTTACAACATAAATAAACTGAACATTTTTTATGATAAATACACTGTTAATAGTATGTAAATGTTACTGATTCAATTATATTGATTATAACAAATTATGAACCATATAAAATGTAAATAATTCTGTAAACACTCCTGATTCAATCGTATTAAAGGTCACGTCCACCTCAGAAAAATGTAGATTTGAATCAATAGAGAAAAATCAGATAAGCACAATGCTGAAAATTTCATCAAAATCGGATGTAAAATAAGAAAGTTATGACATTTCAAAGTTTCGCTTATTTTTAACAAAATAGTTATATGGACGAGCCAGTTACATCCAAATTAGAGAGTCGGTGATGTCACTCACTCACAATTTCTGTTTTTTTTTAATTATTTGAATAATACAATATTTTGAATTTGACGATTAGAACCTCCTTGCCTGAAGCACAAAATGTTAAAATAATGGAATTCCTCGTGTTCAGGAAGGAATGAAACTTCATTTCACATAACAATGACGAGAAAATAAAACTATTTCATATTTCATGTAATAAAATATAAAAGAAATAGTTAGCGTGTGATGTCATCCTCATTTGCATATCGACCGAGATGTGCATATAACTGTTTTGTGAAATGAAGCGAGACTTTAAAATGCCATATAACTTTCTTGTTTTACATCCGATTTTGATGAATTTTTCAGTGTTATGCTTGTTGAATTTTTCTCTTTTTGTTCAAAACAACTTTTTGTTGGGATGGACTTGTCCTTTAACTTTTGAACAGAAAGGGGTGCATGGGTACTCGTAAATGAAAGAATCGAGTGGTCATAAACTGATCCTTTTTAATAAAAAAAATCAAATTTTGTGAGCTTTTTTCTCGTCTTCTCATTTTTTTTTTTAGTCGTAGAAATTAATTTGGTGGAGGGAAAAAAATACACTTGTTTCCAGTATATATGCCTATGTTCGTTTAAAAAAAGTGCCCTCTATTCCATTTTAGAGATTATTTTATAAGTCAATGACAAACCGAAGAGGGATATCTGTATAAACTGTCAGTGATTATAATAAGTGACATCCTTATCAAATTGTGAAAATAATACAACTGAAAAACATGTCAAGGGGAATTCTGATTCATTAAAAGGTCATGGACTATGTTCGTTACTCCTGAAAGTATTTGGTGTCAAATTAGATAGTAATAATAGTGATGATAATAAAAATATTTGTACATTTATATTTTGCAATCAACTAAGCATTACAATAATTTATAAGGTAAAATAGTCAACAAGATAAATACACGAAAGTATGATTAAGTTATAATTACTGGAAAGGGAAGCCTACGATCTCTACAAAGTATATAAAAAGCGACTTATTTATTGATGCTCTCTTTAACAATGTACTTTTAGTTTAGTTTTGAAGATAATGCATTTCTTATTGAGGAAGGGAGACTATTCCAGGGTTTGGGTGCAGCATTAACAAAGGCACGATCACCTAATGTAATCTTTGTTTTAAAAGGTGGGTGACTTCGGAGATCACTTAATCAAGCAATGAGCTGCTAACAGGAACACTTCAATCTCAAGAACAATATACATGTAGGTCTAATGTAGTGTGAAAATATCATTCATAAAGCGAATAATTACCCATTAGATAACATTAATAATGCATTTTTTTCCAAATCAAAATATTCCTATACTTACTAGACTTGTTCGCCATAGTCAGATAAGGTCAGTCTTTGTAATTCATCAACACAAACGTCAACATCCACGAATTCCTTGTCTCTTTCCTCTTCCAACAGTCTACAGTAAAAATAAGAATAATGGAGGATGAAGAAATACATACCAATCCATGATTTCATGAATATTTATTTATAGATAGATAGATAGATAGATAGATAGATAGATAAATAAATGGTATTTATTGTGATAATTCAGTCGAAGGCTGATTAACATGAATTTGTACAGAGTAAAATTTCAGTAAACAAACAAGCAAAACAGTAAAAAAAAATGTCAAAAGCAGGAATGGAGAAAGGTTAGGAGTAGACTAAATGTATATACCTTTAACATATAATGAACATTTTAACATAAATATATAGATGTAACCAATTTTGAATGAATAACAATACGTGTAGATTAAAGAGTGGATTGTATGAAATAATACTTGCTTTTTTAGAAAACAACCAAAAGAAAACTATTAATTAGGGTCAAATTGAAGGAGGAAAACATGTATAAACATTATAAATGAAACAGTAATCTGGGTTGGAATTGTTCTTGATTGTTCTTATATTATAATATAATTATTATAAATGTAGCTACCCCAGTCCTTATTCCAGCAAACCCTCCACCCTGTGTAAACCATCCCGCCCCAAAAAATAATAATATAATAATAATAATAAAAAAAATAATAATCATAAAAATATCAATAATTATAATAACACTAATAAACCAATGAATTTTTAAAAATGAAATTAAAAATAAAAAACGAAAAATTGGTATTAGGCATCAGTCAAGCATGTGTATGAGAAGGACTATTATTTGTTTTCTATACTTAGAGTAACAACAAAATGAAACCTCCACACTGTAAAAACCGTGGTGTTAAAAATGACACCAATGATAACAATGAATAGTAAAAGGAAAATTACATAAAGCATTCTTGTATATCAGAACAAATAATGATCACAGTTAAAATGAGAATCCGCTCTCAACATGTCACGACCTCTAATGTGGAATCATATTTTTGTTGTCTATTTTGCATTTGCTGTCTGTCCTTATGTATATGTACTCGCAGCTTGTATACTATGTATATTGTGTTTCATGTGTTTGTAATGCTGGTGGAAAGCAAATTTTCATACAAATGGACTGTAATAAATGAACTTATGAAATTATGAACCAATTGGTGTTAATAGAGGACCACACCCTGAGGTGTTAAAATTACACTCTAGAGATTGAACATAACACCACAGAGTGTAAATGTAACAACCAAAGGTGTTGTAATAACACCTATAGGTGTAAAACTAACACCACCAATTTAACACCGGTGTAAAAGAACTGGTGTGGTCCTCTATGTACAACGGTTAACACCATAGTTTTTGCTGTGCGAAATCAAAAGGATAGATTATCAAATGGAATATATACGTTGCATATAGTAAATCGATGAATGAAGAAAAAAATAAAAACAAAACGAGTGCACATTCATAACAAATATAATTTACAGCAAAATGAAGACGAAAACCAATTACCAAATAGATTTAAAGAAAAATAAAATCAATTAATCTTTAGAAAAGTCGAGTTTTCAAAAAAATTGAGTAACTCATGAAAAGTCAAAATAAAAGGAAGGATGCTACAGATGTAAAAAACATTAGTCCCACATTAATATAAAGACTAACCTAAGTTGGTATTCTTTTCTGTAATGTTCATCGTCCCCCTCTGATTTCAAACTACTGTATGGTGACATCACATCTGAACCGGTCAATGATACATTGTCGACATCAGAGTCGACTCTGTCACGCGTTTCGTGTTCCTGCGATGATGATTCACCATCCGTGGTCGTGGCGTTGAATTGTGGCTCGATGTCCGTATCGTCTTGATTATTTTGTTCGCCTAGTTTTTCTGGAATCTGGAAAAATAAAAGGACGGTTTCCTTCGTTTTATATACGGCATAGGTCAGAATAGTTCGTTCTATTTAACTTTGACATAAACATCGCAACTATATAAACATAAGGATAAGAGCCATCCCCCTAAAATGATATGACTTTTAATAAAAGCATTTTATAACCAAAAACGCTAACTCTAGCTTTTCTGACAATTATTTAAAAAACACAGCTTTTTTAGCTGCTCAGCCCTCCTTGATTTTGAATTTTTTGATGCAGGTTTTCGAAAAAAATCATAAAATCTATATAACAAAACAACGAATACCAGTGTTAATTGCTATTTGCTAGCAGATGATTTTGATGTAATAATTTAATGAGTGTACATTAAACTAAACGAAATTATGTCATTCTTAGAATGGTTTAAAAAAATAGAATGGTGAATGGCGATGATTATTATTTGAATTAAACCATCAGCTAAAAGGAAATAGGCCTATCGTTTCTTCAGACATCAGATAGGTTCCTCTAAGAGTAGCACTTGTCATATTAATGATATTATCAATTATCAATAACAGCTAATAAAACACTTATCAAAAGGCAAAAGGCAGTAAATTCAAACCGAATATACGTAAATGAGTGTGAATCTTATGATCTATAGAGCAACATTATCATACATTTCAATCATTTGCGAATTCGCCTAGAATTTGGGCACCGGCCACCTGACAAACTCAGTGCAATAAAGTGGCATGAGTTTGGGTATAATATCGTAGTCTGTTTTCAGTCGTAATGCATGTATTTACCGTAGTTATGGTTGGATTGGTGGGCTGAAATGTCGAGACGGCTCTCTTGGTTTTGTTGGCTGATGGTCTCCGTCTCAAACTCTCTGATTTGGTTCTTTCACGAATCTTATTTTCTAATCCCATCAACTGATATAAAGCAATTTCCCATTCATCCATGCTTTCACTGTGAATGATTAAGTCAAAATTATCGAAGCAATTTATCAGGTTTCCGTCTCCAAGTTAATATTTACTTATTAGCATTTCGTATACTAGTTTCTTCAGGAAAAAAAAATCAATATAGAACGGTATGTAGCATGTGCGTTCGATATCACCATATAGATTGAAATTTCCGAGTTCCACCAGCAAAAGGTAGTCAAGATTATTCTTGTCATATCATAAATCTGTTTAAAAAAAAGACCCTCAAAGAATCAAGGCTCGTATTGTTCTTTTCAATATGACCAGGTTGTAACCGACACGAATTTAATTGGTAGTCCAGACATGTATATAGAATCAAATCGTTGGCTAAATCAAGCAAAGAAATTGCTGGACTGAGTTTTGGAGACTGGGTACATGTACTTTGAAAAACTCATGAGCCAAAATGTGAAAGTGTGTTTGTGTGTTTTAAGAATTATTGTCATTTCCAGCCAAAAAAAGATATTGAGCAAGTAAAAACTTTCAAACTAGTAAGAACCAACACAATATTCATGAAAACGTTCAATAAACAATTCTGTAATTTGACACACAAAATATTGATATTACGAAGGACAACCCCACCCCTGGAAAACAAAACACCTGCATGTATAGGCCAATGAAATAAGTTATAGCATGCGATCTGATGATCTATTCAAATAATCCAACCTCTTGTCAAATCTTGTCAACCAATGGTCCTGGCGAAATTATTGGGGGGGGGGGGGTTCTTAGAGTCATACAGTCATTTTAGTTTAATTACAAGGCATATATAAACAATCACATCCGATTCGCTTACTCAATGGATTAAAGAAAATCGACAAATGACTCTGTTGGTCAAAACTGAGTTTGAAATGAAAAAAAAGTACAATTTATAAAAATGATTATCATAATTTCTGTTTTATAAAAATAACTTGATATTTACCTTGAATCATTAAAATCAAGTAGCATATACATCGGACCATCATCAGGACCATATTCCACGCAAAGAAATTTCTTCTCAGGCTCGACAATCCTGGTGATTTGACGGGGTCTATATCTCATACATTCATCACCTGCTTTGGCTGAATGAAGAACAAGAGATTTCTCTCTTGATAGTGCTCTAAAATAACACCTTCTTTTCACCTAAATAAGGAGAAACAAATGTTGGAAAAGAATTGTTCATTACAATATATGGATTATTTTCTTAACAAGGAAATTCCCATGTAAGTAATTGATGAATAGCCATGATAAACATCACTGTTTTCCAAACTTATCATGCCAAATAATCACCCTTCAAAATGAAATCTTAAATCAACATTTAAAAGGCTGGAGGCCAAGTGATGGACCGAAACAATACTTAAAATATTGGATTCAACTTTATGAAAGATTGGATATAACATTTTCAAAGGATTGTCACTCCTCCAACCCTTCAAAATAATCTTAATTTAACTTTTCATTTCTTAGAGTGTTCTTTCATGGCATTAAAAAAATAGCACGTTGTTTAAGCCTGTCACTCTAACAACAGGTTGTTTAAACTTTTTTTGTAATTGTTTAAACTTTTTAAACAACTTGTTTAAAAAGTTTAAGCAGAAGTTTAAGCAGCTGATTAAAAAGTTTAAACAATAGTTGTTGTGACAGGCTTAAACAACATGCTTAAAATTGTGTAAACAGCGTTTTTACAGTGAAGGGAGACGTACCTTGTTGTTTTGTACATCTTTGATGTCCGATGTAAAGTAATTAAACTCAGCTTCTTTCGTTGGCTCGGAAGACAGCATTGTAATGACGTCATTTGTAGCCATCATCTTGATGTACAGTCCTGTTGATAAATATTGTATTTCATATGAAATGAAGAAAACATAATGCACGAGTGCAAACAATCGGGGGTTCTCAGTGAAAAAAAATGCTTTAAAATCTTGAAGATATCTCTTATACGATACAAAAATAACCAAATGTTTGCTGGTTTAAGTATTTCATACCAGCATTCTAAATTCGTTATCAAATTGCAGGGCGTAGGCCTTATATTTCCTACAGTTCTAAATTCCTAAATGTTCTTCTGAATAAAAGATCAGGAATAGTAGTAGTAGTAGTAGTAGTAGTAGTAGTAGTAGTAGTTGTTGTTGTTGTAGTATAGAATTGTAGTAGTAGTAATAGTAGCAGTATAGTAGTAGTAGTAGTAGTAGTAGTAGTAGTAGTAGTAGTAGTAGTAGTAGTAGTAGTAGACGAAGTATACAAGTAGTGTAGAATGAGTATCTTTGTTATCATTGGGTTCAAGATTCAAGATATACATATGCAAGTTTGCAGTCATTGAGGATTAATAAGTTATTAATAACCATTGAATTTGTACAATTAAAAAAAACAGTTGCAAATGAATGACACCACAAAAAAATTCAATTACATTTTACAATACATATTGGAATTTAGAATGATGATTAAATTTTAAAAAATCAAAAATTCAATTCGCATTACTTATATTTCAATGAATAATATACAATTCACAATAATACTTCCATCAATGAAACAAACATTTTAATAAGTGACAAATACACGTAGGTATAATTGTTGAGAGAGAAGAAAATTATGAGGAACCGTGTGAATATTATTCTCACTGTAACTGCTTTTCATTATGTTCAACAATAGCCAAATGAATAAAAACACATCTTATAACCTTTAAAAGGAAATTAATGTCATATATAATAAGAAAGAAAATGATAACTCACTTTGATTTCAACGACTGACGGGTTTCACTCGAATCAATTTTTTTTTGTCCGAACTAGTGTATAAACCAGGGATATGCAATATCTAACCGCAAGAAATATTGATGTCTACAGTCTGACAGTGCATGTATGTAACGGAAATCACAAAAGACGCGCCTCCATGAGCAAACAGTGTTTTACCGTTATCAGAATTAATTGAATTATTCCGAATTAATGCATTTGAAACCTGTTGATCTTTTTTTTTTCCTTGATGGTTGTCACCGTTCTGTCCAAGCCGTTACAATGCATCGATAAAGAGCATAGCTTATCTAATATCACTAACAAAGAAGCAAAATAAAGTATTGAAAGCTGGTGTGGCCTCCTGTTCCGTTCATTTGCCCACCGACATATACCCGGAGCGCCGAAACGCATACATCCGCTTGATACAGAAGCTTGATGGCTGTTGGTATACATGGTATATACGAGAGCAAAATGCACGTTGGATAGTGACGTCAGTGGCTGACGCTGATCCAAAAGAGGAATTGGCTGGAGATTCTGAATGTTCTTTTTCAAAGTAAATAAATCGTAACTGAAAATAAGTAGGGAATGTAATGAGAAAAAAGTCTAAAGTCTTGTCCCATTTCATGTCTTTCTGTCTTCACATTAAGAACAGAAAAGGGACAAATAAACATATCCAATATGGCTCCTGCGCACTCAAATTAATATGCATAAATGCATATTGTTGTACAAAAAGGGGAGGGTAGAATTTTCTAGTTGAGTCGCAACAACAAGAGTTCTGGAATTTGAAGGTATAATGATGACAAATCTATATTTCTTAATTTTGTAATATCACTTTTTTAGGGCGTCTATGTAGATTCCTTTATATCTATATTATAATGAGGAATCTTTCTTATATAGTTATAGGGTCTGTTTCACAAGAAAATTGGAACAGGCGTACGTTGATATTTATTTTGACCAATAAATATATTAAGGCGATAAGGAGTGGTTTTGAAAACCCGCTGTCCTATACATGTGCATGAGTGCACCTCCTTCCCCCCCCCCCCGTTCAATTCCTTTATGTATGGTGCATTTATCATGAATAACGTTTGCTTATAATACTCATTAATATGACAAGAATACAAAGAACTATTTGTATCATAATACATTTGCTATTATTAGGCTTGGAGTCCTCATGACAACTAGACACTAGACCTAACCAGGGAAGTGGATGGTAGGCCTATAACCAATGCAAGATCCGGTTCATGATATTTCTAATGTTTAAATACGATAAACATGGTAAGGCAAATAGAAAACATTCCAGGAAGACCAGGGTTGCGCTTGTCTGGTATGGTTTTTGAAAGTATAAATATTCCCCAAAATATTCCACATATAGCACTTATTATCAACTATGCTTGAGTTGGTGGCCGAGTGCAACGTGGTATAAATCAGGGAGAAAACATACTAGGCTGACAAGAAGAACGCCAAAAGGGGGATTCCCTCGATCTTGTACCATTGCGCAATTAATGTTCAGTGTAGAAAGAGGAATGGATGAACCACAGACCAGAGAAAAGGGTGCATAAGAAAGAGAGGGGTGGGGGGCGGGAGGGTAGAGAGAGAAAAAAGAAGAGATATTGTGAAATCAAAGTTGGGAATCTTTTATTTTGGGCTGCAGGCTCAGTATTTTATCGGTGATTATATTCCTCATAAACTGCAAAGTCATGCATGTTAGAAACCTACAATGAGGAAGACATACATTGAAATACGTACTAAATAATAATGATATTATTGCTCTCAATACATCGGAATGATGACTCTGATAATAAAATGACATCTATATACATGTTCATATGAAATCCCCACCATGTAAGCCTCCTTTTTTTAATTCGCTAGTTGTTTTTTTTATGTTTTCAATTCTAAATTTACATGTATATGTAAATATAATGTTTTCAATTTTAAATTCACGTGTATATTTTTAATTTGTTCCAATGATCAGTTTATTTTTTTCTAAAAGCCAATTGTGTCTTTGAAACTGTACCGTTTAGTGTATTAGAAATATTCAGATGAAATCCACCAACTTTTTGTCCCCCTTCATTTCTGCAACCACGGATCTGTACATGTAGTTGTTTTATCAGATTGACATCAGTGTGTAGAAACGCGTGTCTCGAATTATTTGCATGATCTAGAAAAATGCATACGTGTATCACAATCGGTCATGACTGAATTCACGTTAATTATTGTCAAGTTCAAGTTTATTTCAATTCTAAAAATGTCATCAATGAAGTGAGGTGATCTGAGGTGATCAGTTAGTTCGATATCACTAATAGCCAATCCTAATTAACATGATTATTTTTTTTTCAAATTTTGGGGGGTTTTTTGTGTCCAAACATTTTGTTAAATATCATGGACTTTCATCAAGTCCATGGTATTAACAAAATGTTATCCAAATATTTTTTGTAGCACCAACAAAATTAAGGCCTGTTCTTGAAAAAAAATGCGGTTTCGAAATCAATTTCTTCAGTATTCACGTTTCTTTAATTATTTTTTTCGCAGAAGTTTATTTGCCACATTATTCCGACCATAAAAATCTATTTGCTTGTTTCTTAAATTTCTTGGCAATATTTGATCCGACGTCTTTTAGGGTATGGTAATTTTGTAGTTTTAGAGAAATCGATGGGTGGTGCATGTAAAAGTTAACTCATGTCAGACTCGTTTGAACAGTGCATGATTTACTACTCTAGACGTTGAAACCGTTTTTTTCTGTTTAATGTTACAGTAATTGTTTGAACATTCCTTTTCACCTTTAAAGATGGAATCAAGTATTATAATACTTATGGGAGCCAGTAAAAACAGTATCCTTTAGGCGCTTAATATTTTCAGCAATTATGACCTTTATACCTTCTCAGTTGACAGACTGTAGAGTAGAACATGTATCTTTTATTCGCAATATGTGTTATCAATGTAGGGGCGGATCCAGGATTTTCCAAAGGGGGGGGGCACAGTTTCCCAAGGAAAATTTGACAAGCAAAAAAAGAATTCACTAAAAAAAAATGAAGATCGTTTGATCCACACTTGAAAAGCCCCCCCCCCCCAAAAAAAAGGACATCGGTATTGTATATGAATAATATATTCCACTTAAAAATGTTAGCTGTGACTCTCAAAGGAGGGGGGCACGGGCTGGAAATGCCCCCACCCCCGGATCCGCCACTGAATCAATGTAAATCTTATTTCACTTGAACAGGTCAACCCTCTCTCAACAAAATAAATCAACAACATAAGAGAGCATAATACTGACACGTTAACGAATGTAAAATAAGGATTTATGACATTAATAAAAATGACATCACACCTAGTTATTCATTTAGATCTTTTGCAAATGAAATTTTCTTTAATCTTGATGTTGAAATATTTGTATTTTCCTCCTTTATGAATGTAGAACTTGGTTAAGAATTATCTTAATTTGTTAAAATCAGCTTGTTGTTTGAGTGGACTTGAAATGGCTTCACTCCTTTAATCCATGGAATCTAACTCGCTATTGTGTCCCTTTCCCACATCCTCCACCCCCTCTCTCCCTCTCCCTCTCTCTCTCCCTCCCTCCCTCTTCTACAACAGCGTCGTGGCCCAGTGGATTAGTCTTCGGACTTTGAAACAGAGGGTCGTGGGTTCAAATCCCAGCCATGGCGTAATTTCTTTCAGCAAGGAATGCATCCACAGTGTGCTGCACTCGACCCAGGTGAGGTAAATGGGTACCGGCAGGAAGTTATTCCTCAAAAAGCTGTGTGCACCTGAATAGGTAGCCTAGCTTAGCCGGGTAATAATAACAGCAGGGCCTGCTGGGAGAACAGTTTTCGGAACTGAAGTGGCTACCCTGGGTAAATATACCTCTATTATTATTATTACTACACACTTACTTTATTCATGTTATTTATTTATTTTTCTATATCTTTTTTATTTCCTTCATTTACACAACCCAATTCTACCAGTAAACATGCTAAATACAAACAAGAATCTATCCCCTTTCCTCGCACAAAACTAAAAATTGTTCAGCTGACTGATCAGAATTGATTTTTTTTTTCAAGAACACTGATATTATCCAATAAAAGTTCTACACAAATTTAAGTTAGTGAGATATTTAATATTACAAAATGAACGAACATTGTCAGAACGTAACAACAAGAGTATAATATTCATTGTTATCCGTTAATTTCCAGTTTAAACAGAAAAATCTTATCTACAAATTAAACCCGAATAAACACAAATCAATGAATGGAAACAAAAGAAATTATATGTGTTTATGGTTGGGATAATAATCATTCTTATAATATCGATAATGAGTAACAACAGAAGTGCTACTTATAACATGAATAATAATAACAGTAAGCATCGTTTCATCATGATAGTTATTACGATAATAAACCAGTAACAACACCGTTAATATGGTGAAAACACTACAAAATATCCCCGTCGAAACCAGACGATTAAAATGAATACATTAAGGACGGAAATATCAACATCGGAAACCCGTGACTTCTATACTGTCTTCTGTGAATGCCATCTTGCAAATGTAACTTTGACTTTCCTACCAGCGAAAAATATTCAGTCATCTATAAATAAATAAAAAAATAATGTATGAGTAGCGGAGTAGTTACTTTGATAATCTGCTGATCCTTTTGAATCAAAATTTTCTGCTCCTCGGATTTCATGACAAGATGAAATCAAAGGGAAAACCTATACTGTATAACTTCTAATTAATTATATTCTACTTCATCAGTTATCTTTTTTTCAAGCCGTATTGAATTTCCATATATTTAAAGTAAGACAAATATTTGCATGACTAAAGAAGCACAGCTGTAGATTAAACAATATCGTAATATAAGTCAAAATAATAGTGTCAGACCAGCTGACATTTTCTATTTCCAGATTTCCTTTCGCAATATATACACATAAGGCTAATCATTTAATGTCTATGAAATATGATAATCTTTGATTTTACAATATGTTTACTGATTAAAGGCATGGACTTTTAAACTGAAGCTTGTTTGAACATGGACACAGGGTTTGTTAATTAGTTAATCAGGGTCTGTGTCTGCAGACTTGATGGAAAGCACTGAACTTGAACGAAGATACATAAATCAAAAGATAGGACAATATTGTAATTGTAGCTAGGTCATTTTGTAAATTATATCACATTGCCAGATAATTTTTATGCCGGTCCATTTCCTCATTTGGAAGAACGGGAAATCCCCTTGCCTAATATTGTTTACAAGATCATTTCACAGAGGGGCTTCGGTTTATTTCGAATTCGTGTGTGAACATTACTACTGTACATTGTACACATTTACACATAGCAAATTATTTATGAGCAACACCTTTTAAAGCTTATTTTATTCTTCATTATATAAGGAAGAAAAAAAAAGTTGGAGATGACTGGCTGACTTGGATTTAAGCTCTAATGAGCAGGATTCTAGCCAGAATTTACAAACTTTTAGTCAAAAAGACAAGTCCTGTTATTTTGACTGGAATTTTAAAGACCAAATATTACATGTATTAGATGCAAAAATAAGTTAGCCAAAATCAGGGGCGTCGATCCATTTTTCAGATAAGGGGGGGGGGCAAAATCCTGAATCAACGTTCCAAAGGCGCTCGATCGTAATTTTTTTTAGTATACTGACCTTATAAAACAGGAAAAGTGTACCTGTTTAGGATTGTTTGTAGTAATAAGAGGATACATATCTCACTAAACATAATGCGAGAGCGAGCTTTATATTCTAATCTGAAAAGCGGAAATTTTGAGCACGAATTGAAATAAAGAGGTGTGTATCTCAATCTCGCTTGCTGAACATTACAATCTTATTTTATTTTTGCACATCCGGAGTTATGGGGGGGGGGTGCGCGGGCAAAACGATATGTATGCCCCCCCCATATTTTCATTGGTGGAGCGATCGCCCCCCCCCCCCAGGATCGACGTCTCTGGAAAATTGGTTGGTTGGTTGGTTCATTTATTTCATTTATTCCTTTTTTTGTATATTTATTCATTTATCTATTCATTTATCTATTCATTTATTAATCAATTAATGTATTCATTCATTTATTTATTTATACAATTATTTTATGTATTCATTTATCGATTTATCGATCGAATGGTAAAATTTGCTTCACTACAATTTTTCTGGACAAAATCACAAAGCAAGTCAAAATGCCAAACAGCCAAATAAAATGAAAATGGTTGTTAGCAATCTGTTTCTTCTGCGTGAGAGTGTGTGGCTTCATCAGAGCTTTGAGCATTATTCTCGACGTTGATAGGCCTGGCGTTGGCATATTCAGGTCTGTTGTCACCATCGACATCGCTTTCGACCGTCATCAATGACCTCGGAATGAAATGAAGGTGAACTTCACCTGTCTTTCGCAAGGCTTCAATTATCATCTGCGTAACCTAAAAATATTCCAAATTAATTGGGGAAAAACATAAAAGCTGCTAGTGCTACATAAAACAAAATGATAGGAACTATAAATATTCAATTAAAAAAATGGGGATTTTTTTTTAAATTATGATCATATATTTTTGGGGGGACACTGCCTTGTTTACTTACTCATCCATGCTTTAAAAATGACATCTCAATGCGATTTTCACTGATATATTACACCAATCATAATGGTACACTGATTTTTTTTTCCCTCTCAAGTTCCGTTTAGTAGCTTGTATAAATAAAGATTAATGGACCGCTAATCTCTCTTGTCAATTTTTCGTCCAATCTCAATCAAAAGAAATGACATTATGATCTATATTTATCATATACAGGATGATGAAATAGATCCGAAAATATCGTTAGGTACTTGCCCGTTTAGGTATGTATAAGTTATCGGAACTAAATTCTAGGTATAAAACATGGTTAAGGTTGAATAATCATACTGCCATTCAACCACCCTTATGAAACTTAACTACACATAATTTATTATATTTACTTTTCCATTCGAGCAACATTGTCTCGAAAATGTAAAATTTCATTCCCATTGAAATGATTTGTAATACAACAATGTCAAGTATAACACTGGCAATACCTTAGATCCCCTTTTTGGAGGTTATCTTTTTGGTTTTTTAATTCACTGGCCTTTCCGGTACGAGATGCTTGTTGTTATTCATCTCTTTATGATTTTATTATTTCGTTAGTACTAGTAATATGTCAATCATAAATGCATCATATTCCATTTGATCTAAGAATGTGACATGAACTAAGGTAAAATACATATACTTCAACATCTTTTACATATTTAAACCCCACCAAAAAAGTTAATATCAAACCTGGTCACACTGTGTTCCGACTGGTACCGGCTTGTTATCGATCTCTGCGATAGTAAGATCTGTCTGATATGTATCAAATTGATTATCGGTGGAACATGCTCGCATCACAGCCTCCGCTGTATCGGGTCTCTGTAAGAGTGAATGAAAATTATATAATAACTACTCGTAGAAGAAGGAGGGTTTTCAATAAGGAGTTTCGATACCGTTTCTTCCTTAGATGAAAACATTGAAAAGCCAAAAAAGTGTACTCTTGGGTCTTTGGTCCAAAAAAAAAAAAGATTTGACAAGCAACAAAAAAGTCCGTCTGTCAAATTTGTTAGTATTTCGTCCCATACATATTGTTTTCCTTTCCCATTTTTTCTTGCTAATTTGGAAAATTATCAAAAATATTATAATAATCATAACCATAATCATCACTATATAAACATGATGAAATGTCTTTAATAGGATGATAAAATAAACAATAGAATGCTTAGAATACCTTGGAACCTTTAAAGGTAATATTCGTTTCCAATTCTCCTTCTCTTATCGTTACTTCTTCACCTCTTGTGATGGACAATGAGATCTGATAAAAGAAAGATGACGTGAAATTATTCAAAAGAAATGTTAAACTATTATACAACAAAATTCGAAAGGTAAAAATCTAAAAGATGACATATTTCTTCTGTGATAAAATTTAATACAAACCTTAACTATTGAATGAAGTGATATCTACACAACGCCACCCTAATCTGAACTTACAGAGTTATGATATCTGATTCATATGTGATACTGATAGGACAATTCAGACTGAGATAATCTGCCTTATGGTTGAGTTTATTTGAATCAAAAGAATACAATTTTTAAATAGCAAAATTTTGAAATGTCGTCAAATCGAATTTTTAAGAAAAAGAAACAGAGATTCGTCCTTGTTAACTTTTCATCATTCCCATAATATGTTAACAGAGTTGTTAACAAATGAATACAGTGATTGTGACACAGGCTCACTGTTTTAACAAGATTATAATCAGTTTCTGCTCCTAAAAATGGTTTAGGTCCTCATATTATAGGAAAACAAAATTAGTTTTGTAGATCACTACATTTTTTTTTGGCTTTTACATACGGTAGTATGAACAAAAATGAAAATTCAAGATTTCAAATAACAAATATCTAACAAAAAGTCCGGGCTTATGATAGCACCATGCAGCTCACTCATTTCAATTTCAGTTTGGTTTTTAGTTCTCATTTCTCACAACCAAAATACAAATAAAATGGACTTATAAAACACATTTTACATTAATATACAGGTACCACGAGGCGGTGACAATTTCATATTCCCCTATCAACAATTCCTAATATTACAAATTTTAAGTGAAAAAACTGTACAAACCATTCCATTTTCTTCATCAGATGTTCGTATGTATTCTCTCAATCCTTGAGCATTCATGCCGGTTGGCCCCTCAGCGCCCCTTGGAGCTACGCGATCTCCAATATGCAGTTTGCTTCCATCCACATTACGGGTTACACTGGAAAAATCGTAAAGAAAAAAATGGTTAAAAAAATAACCCTTCTTTTGATAACATGAAATCTCGAAATATTGCATGAACCAATGAGACACATAATGATGTTGAGAGTTATCGTAAAAATACAATAATCTGTAAGAAAAAAAATAATAATGATCTCCCCTATTCTTATAGAGATTATTCCAAAAATCTTTTTTTTTAATCTTAGCATCGTTTTTAACTCAACTTTTGTTTATACCTTTGCATCATGGTGCTAATTTGGTTTGTGCTTTTACCTATATACTTTGTTACATGACAATGAGAAACAAATCCATTTTTATTGAAATGATATTACTTACATGATCTGATCGTTGTAATCCGTGAACTGATGCCGAAGAAGGTGATCTTTGGTGCATTCTAAGTCCTCAGGCTTTGGGTTATAGGAACTAACATGGTATTGACAGAAAATGAGCGAATGAACTTATATTTCGTTTCCAAATTTGTGATATTATTAATCAAATACACTCACTTAAAGGTTACACAGAGAAATGTCCAAAGGCGTAATGAGATCAAACTAAAAGATGTGTTCTTTAAGATACTTTGTCTTAAACTTAAAAAAAACGGGATCGAAGTAAGTAAACACAAAATCTACATGGTTAATAATCACAATAATTGCTGAAAATAAAATAGATTTTTATCATAGGCGGCCATTGGCGGCGGAAGCCACAAATTTTAGGAGGGGACAAAAAAATTTTGACAAGCAAAAAAAAAAAAAAAAAGGTTTTCAACCCAAAAATTTTAAGGGGGACGTAGGAACATAAATTGAGAAGCCAAAAAAAAAAAAAAAAAAAAAAAAAAAAAAAAAAAAAAGAAAAGTCATCAACAAAAAATTTAGGGGGGGGGACCGTCCCCCCCCTCCTCAAATTTAGGGGGGACACGTCCCCCCTGTCCCCCCCGCTTCCGCCGCCTATGCAGGCGGCGATCCTGGGGGGCACAGTGCTTTCCCATAGGTGCCTGGTTTTTTTTAGGTTGTCCATAAAAACCACTATTTTCATACCGATTAATGGCCCGGTTTCTTTAGCGGTCTGTTTTCTTCTACAATTAAGTGTATCCTTTAATCGCATAATCCCTTTAAAAATATGATTTGCCCCTTTAGCTACTTCTTTTAGTACAAGTAGTAGCTGCTTCTAGTAGAATGTTCAGTATGTTATTGTTCTGATGGCGTCCCTTTTCCTTTGGAAAAACTGTTCCTATTACATGATTTAAAAAAAAAAACATTTTAAATTGATGAATTTCACATACAATTATTCTCGAGGAATACAAGGTTGTTGATATTCGAAACAAAACGCTGCGCAGAGGAAGAATGTATACGTGTTCAATAACAGCATCATTATTAAGAAACAAGAAATCAATATATTCTCATTTTTATATGTTACTACTTATGAGGAAAAAAAATTGCAAGAATAATCCTACGTGCCTCAGTTTCATGAGTTATTCAATTCAATTCATTTTTTATTCCATTTCCATTCAAAACATAATACAAAGTAATATAAAGTATTACAAATCAAATACAATTTCACAGACGAGTAATCTTACTTCGTAAAACAAAACAAAAACCAGTATAATATTGAGCATAAATGGAAATGAGGGAGGTCCACTAAAAGTGGGGTAGATAAGTCTTTCCCCCTTTGTTTTTAGATAGAGCCATTTTCAAATGAAAAAGTGTCCTTTTTCCCTGTGACCACCCCCCCACACATACACACACACACACACTTTCAACTTCGCTCCGCCCCGGCGCCCCCCCCCTGATTTTTGAAAGAACTTAGAGGCAAGAGACATGTTATCATCATACAACTTTTATGAAAGAATGAAATAGAGGGCCGGAGCCCCAATAACAGCAGGAGGGAATATCTCTTTGATTTTTATTTCATGTATTGATTAAATTTAATGTCAATTTAACTAAATATTTCCATGTTATTCTTGGTGAATTTAGTCTTAAAGAATGAAAAGGAAGATATTTCAGTAGCGGGCCTACCATCTGGACTTCAAGCTGCTGAAGGATGAGAGATCACTACTATCCGAGCATTCGCTGCTCGGGGAATCTTTTCCGGGAGCTCTATTATGGAATCCCGCCTGGTCAATTCGAAGAGATGGGTGGCATGTTTCCTGTTGTTGATGGTTGGAAGCTATATTTTGTTCTCCGAACACATTGTCTTGGTCATGTTGGTCGTCGAGTTCAACGACCTGTTTAGAGAAGACAGTATGATATTTTGTTTAAACGAGAGGAAAAGTAATTATTTTGCTACTTGGTAACATAATTATTGCGGTATAAATGTTTTGAATACTTGTACATGTAGTTAATTAGCATGTTATCATTCAAGTGGGTCTATATATAGACTACATGCATGCACTAGCATTCTGGGTCAGGAAACTGGCCAGGCATGAGTAGTTGAGAACTCGAGATGGTGCTATTTCATCCTCAAAAAAAGATTGCAAAAATAGCAGAAAAAATGATAAAAAAATATCGGCGAAGAGTAGAGAAAAATCCATCAAAATAAAAAAAACTATTAGATTTTTAATTATTTAATTCATTCGATTTATTTTGATTTGTGACGTCATATGCGCGTATATTTCCTACATATTGTATGGTTAATACTCAGTCAATGCCATTTTCTCAGAAAAATTGATTTCTTTTTTTTTACTGTACATTCAGTATATCAATAGACAATCAATTATCACTCAATTTTTTTACACCTGTTCCTAAAAAGAAAAAAAAAGTAAGTCATCAAGAACCATTAAAATATAGAAATTTCTGCATTTTATATTCATTACATTACATTAGGGCAGCTGCTCGTTTTTGACGGCACAAATCCAAAATTTAACATTCTAATTAAAGGTATTGTTTAACTTCGTGAGCAGCCGATTTAAAAAATTCTCAAACCAAGATGAAACATGTGTACAAGTGCATGTGTTAGAACTAATAAACCCTGAAAACAACCATTATTGAGAATGAAAAGCTAAAACTACAAGGCAAACCCCGATTTTGTAAATAGGCGTCTTATAGACGCATAAATAGTACACATAAGTGTATGGGATGAAATTAAGATGGTGTTTCCGGTCACTTTATATTTCAATTTTTGAAGCACTAAATAATTATTTTCGAACGCATTTTTTTCTGGGCTTCATTTTTGTAACATATCACAGACACAGGTGACAAGTGTGACCTTCTAGCTCAGATTTTTTAAAAGTCAAACCAATGTTAACCAATCGCTTTAACTTCTTACATAGGCCCAATATATTTTTTTGCTAGTTTTAAAACAAAATTTTCTTCAGAGTGAACTTCCCCTTTAGTTGTATTATCAGTATTACTATTTTCCGTCAAATTAGTTTTCCCAATTTCGAAGGGAAACAAAAAGGGACTGTGAAAAATCCTGATGGCTACAAAAGGCATGGGGACAACTGCCCGCCCCACCCCCTCTGCCCTCTCTCTGATTTTTCAAATGGTGAAAATGATAGGAGAAAACTAAGAAGGGAAAGTAAAAATAAAAGAAGACAGGCAGGAGGGCACCAAAATGGGAGTTATTGAGCGAGGAAAATGCGTCGTCCTCTCCCTATCACCGTCCCTGCTTATGATGATAATGATGAAATTATTTATTACAGGATTTTTTCAATCATAAGTCGATATAATACTTGCCGTTTTGTGACTTGGTAGGAATGCCGAATTATACCGTTTCTTTGGTTTTGGTTTCTTCATTGTTTGGAGATTCTCAGTATTTCGTCGTTGAGGAACTTCCACACCCATTTTCTCACAGAAAAACGCGTACCACTCTTCATAAACTTCACTGAGGAAAAAAATGTAAATGAATTAATTGCAACTGTCTGATAAAAGTTTAGGCCTAAACTTCTATCTAGGCCTATACTTCTACTTCTATACTTCTGGCACTAAGTGGAACGGTGTGTTTAAACAAATTTATCAGTTCTATATACTGTATATACCAGACAGATTGAAATAATAAGTGTATTCAATAACCATTTTGTTATGACATTATATAAACTTTCAAAGGAAATTGTAAGTGAAATTAAACTTCAACTTTATTTCAACAATTAAAAATGATTAATGTATAGATTTCAAAAGTTGAATTTGAATTGGAATTGAAGAAAATAAATCATCACTTGTGCGATGTCAATCCAGTAGAAGAAGAATCACAACAAAATGAGGAAACACCAACAGAATTTTCGTATTTTCTTTTTTTTTTACCTCTCTCCCATTTCCCCGAATTCTGTTCCGTTTTCTTTGATGAACGTGCCCACTCCATTCAAAGTGGTTCTCATCGTTTGAAATTTTTAATGCTTTTTGTGTGTGGGTCGGTGTTGGTTCAGTGTTGGTGTGGATATGTATAGATCTTAAGATATACACTAAATTTTGAAAAGGAAATGTTGAATTCTTACAATACTATAGATACGTAATTTGATTAGTTTGTGTTTGTGTTCACAAATCTATCCTATATAAACTGGATTTAATGAAATGAGAAAAAAGAGAGAACATAATTGTTAGAGCTTTGATGAAAATCCATTAAAGAATAACTCAGTTATAATTATTTTGTGATGTCACGGACAAGCATCTCCAAAATATCGTAAAATATATATTTTTTTTTGTGAAGGTGATTTAATTTGTGCGGGAGGTATATCATAAGACCAGGGGCGGATCCAGGATTTTGCAAGGGGGAGCACATGAAAAATTTGATAATCAAAAGAAAAAGACAAAAAAGGTCTTTGCTTTCAAAAGGGGGCACACTTACATTTTTAACGGCATTTTTATATTACAAATTTTAATTGTGCCTCTCAAAGGGGGGGGGGGGTTCGGGCCGGCTGTGCCCCCCCCCCCTTGGATCCGCCAGTGCATAAGACATTTGCTTTCATACCCCATTCCATACGAAATATGTTTTTATTCAATCATGTTCCATAAAATAGAATTTATGGAATTATATTTCATATTCAAGGTGAACTTGATGACGGTGATAATGATGATGAGCGTTTGTATAGCGCCATTTATCTGTAAAAGAATCAAGGCGAAGGTTCCCCAATTTGTCACACGTCTATTCACACATGCAATATAATACAATCTCGATGCAAATGATTTACCTTGTCTCCTCCGTAAAGTCTAGAAGCAACGTCTGGGGTTTCTTTCTTGGTCCACATCCTATGATGAGCCATTTCCTCTCAGGCTCCTTTAGTTTAGTAATTTCATGTGGTTTCAGGGACATAAAATCATCATTTTTGTCATAACCACCATTTTCATCATGATCATGAAAGTAGATCTTTCCACAAGATGAGCACCGGACCAGGCTATTAGTTCTCTCCTAGAAACAGAACAATGTCAAGTATTTTAGAAATTTTATCAGAATAAGTCGATTAAAGGTGTACCGTTTCAGAAAGAATCGTTAATCGTATACGTTTGTGATTGGTTGAGTCAAGTTGCACTAAGATCACTGAGAAAACATGACTTAATTCTCTTTGAAATGTAATTCTTTTGCAGGGTGATGCTTGAAAAGACTGCAAGTTTCTTTGCAATTAATCATTTAATGTGCTAAAATTAATAAAGTTCAAACCTGGTGTATAAGCACCTTGATGGGATCAATGATATTTCATTCTGGATCTACTTATCAATCATTTAGCACACTACAAAAAAATGAAGTGCTAATTTAGCACTCACGGTGCTTGCATAGTGACTGCACTTACGAGTGCTGATTTTTAGTTCAAATTTAGACTAGAAAAACAGCACTCGTAGTGCAGTCACAATACAAGCACTTTAAGTGCTTACAATTAGCACCTTATTTTTCACAGTGTATGACTATAAAATCACATCTAAAGGGAAAATTGTTATATATAAAAAAATAGATAGCTGACGTTTTATAAAAATCAACAAAACAATTTTGATCGTTTTGTTAATCAGATGTAATCCCCATTATATGACTTTTTAATTAGCAAAGAAATTGTAATGATAATCGGCAATATGACACCCACCTTTATTTTCGTGACAAGAACAATAACAACAATAGTAACAGCAAAGAATATTAATATTGACATAAAATTAAGATTAAACATATACCTGCTTATATAAATCATTGTTTGCACTCTTATCAAATGACACCCATGGCAGCACAGCTTCTTTAGTTTCCTGCTTCAACGTAGAAGGGCCTGGTTCTTCTGTAGAAGTCATCATGACTTGATATAGTCTGAATATAAAAAACATATACTCAGAAAGTGCGTGCGATAGTGCAAAATAATGCATGTCTGCATAAAATTGAATTCATTATATTGCACATTGTAAAAATGGGGTGTTAACATTTAAACCAGTAGGTTGGACCCGGGAAAGGACCAGCACACACTCCTTGTAAATATTTGTAAATAGTTGTGGCACATAATGATTTTTTCTCGTGTGTAATCGCCAGTTTTAAATTTTTAGTGTTTTCCATATTTATGTATGTATTTCATATATCCAAAGTTGTGACAACAGCTCAAGCATTTGCTTATATTGTCATACCACTGCATGTCTGAAACCTTGGTATAATCAGTTATGTAAATGATCATAATTATACATTATTATTATGTAAAATTTAATGTATGTAATTTTGTGATATTCACACTATGTACATTGTCATGACATGCAGAAACGAATAAATAAATAATAATAAAGGGGCCTCACCCTTGCGTGTTAAAACTATACCCAAGAGATTGAACATAACACTCAAGAGTGTTAAAAGTAACACTCAAAGCCCGTAGAAATAACATTTAATTTTACTAACACCACAAATTTAACACTGGAGTAAAATGACTAAGTGTTGACATCTAAAGACATGTTAACATTTTTATTTTGCGGTTTATGATAAAGTTTGTTTTGATGGCTTATTATAAAAAAAACACAGCAACATAATACAAAGTAAGCATACTGAAATGAAAGTCTAAATCATATCCATATAGAGATTCTTTTTATCATGATCAAAGAAATTGAATTACAATTTACACGGACGGCCAAAAAAAGGTGTAAAGAAATCAATCAAATAGCAAGAAATATATAATGTATATCATTTTAAAGATAGAAAATTATTTGAATACAATGAATTCAAATGTCCATCTGTATATAATCCATAATCAACATCGTAGAAATATATTCAATGAAATCAAGTAGTACCCACATTAATAAAAATAATGGCGTCTCCAAGGTTCACACAAAATATTTTGTAAGAAAATCAAATCTTTACATCTAAACACCGGATTTAAATTACGATTACCAATATAGTGATTTAAACTGCCTGCAACCACATAAGGTTACGATGAATAGAATGCATCAATGATAAAAGATACAAATAAATCAAGCAAAGATACCTGCTAATTCCAAATGATAAAATCCGAATGCTATCAAGAGCAAATGCGAAATACTATTATCCGCAAACAAGATGTATATTCAGCTGAAGAAGAAATCATGTTAAGAACTCAGCGCCGGAAATCAGAGTAACAATTTGGATCATTTGCTGCAGGGCGACCGAACTTCTGTAAAATAAATAGAGGAAGTGATTATCATGATAATATATGATCATTTTTTATCACGAGCCCCTCTTCGTCCCACGCGATAATGTGCGCAAATACTACATTCCCACCCGCTTGGCCCGTTGAGCGGACCAGTTTGTTATTTTCATGAACCACAAAAAAAAATCCTTTTGAAATTTTGATGGGTGCACTGAGCCGCAATTTTAAGGATTTGGAACTGTCAAGCAAACACCTATTCAAACCGCGTCAATATGGAATGAATAATATCATACAACCGCACAGCTATATAAAATAACAATTTTTTTATTTAAAATAACATGATATCCTTGTAATTTACCCTAACATTAAACCAGGAGCATTGCCCATCATATCTCCTTGTGAGATCTTATTTTTGTAGCAGGAGTACGCACATATACCATGTATATATATATGAAAATATCCATGACTGATGGAATGTTGCAAGAAACTTAGAATTAATTGCAAGTCAATTTTAGGTCTCCGAATCAGTCATAAGTCTTGAGATTGATTGCTGGTCTGTTTATTGTATTAACGAGTCTAGATAGATAGATAAATGGTTTTATTAATACAAAATCACATATAAAATACATACAGGCATGGTAGTTTTTAAAACTAAATTGCGCCATGAATTTACAATAAAATTGTACATTGCATATTACTTAAAGGAATATCGATTATCAAAAAGAATTATTTAAAAGAAAAAAAAATATTCACAAGGACACACTCATTAAACAGTCATACCCAGGCATGCGCTCACACTCACCCCGCATCCAGACACATACACACACACTATAAATTTACATATAATGGATAAAACAAAATCATCAGTACGGATATTAAACAGATGGGGCACGGTATTGCTGGAATAAGATTAATTGTAGGATATCATTCATTCCATATTGACGCGATTTCAATAGGTGTTTGCTTGACAGTTCCAAATCCTTGAGTATAAATTGATTTGCTTTACAGTTAAAATTGTTCTATCACTTGTAAATTTTCAGTTGATGGCAAATATTTTCTTACAACACCACAATACTTTGATTGATATTACATCTGATTCTTCTGAAATGATCGTGGGGGTGCACTATTATAGGACTAGATTTACAGTAAAATTAGTACCAGTTTATACGGCGGAGCTTCATAGCAGAAGACAATGTTTATTCCACCATGCATTTGTATGAATATTTTTTAAAATCTTACTACAGCGCAAATATTTGCAGCAAAGTGTCCGAGCGTTAGTTTGTTTCCTTTTGTCTGTATTGTGGGTTTCTGTGACCGTAAATGCAAATTGCGAAATCGAATGAAATCAGGGGATTTTAAAACGTCATCCAGGCTTCTGTTTGGAATATATCCTTTAGCATGTTAACCAAAGGGGCTATTTATCAGAAATCTATTTTACTGCGACCCTTTATTTTCGTATTTATCACTCCGTCCAGGGTATTAATCAACTAAACTATGAAGTTCTCTTTGGATCGGAAAGGGGTTCTCACAAGTGACTTGAACAATGAGTCATTGTAATGTTTGAATACATAACTGTGACAGAGATATTCAATAGAAAAAGGGTTACAATGAGAAAATAGGGAAAGGCCAAAAAATATTTTTCATTTGTATTACTTTTATTTTTCTGATGTCTGTTCCTTTTTATTTGATGAATTTATTTTCCCCCTTGTACTAGCTCATACAAAGTGGGGTTTTTTTCTCCCCCCCCCCATTTTTATACCTTTTTTGGAGGAGGGAGGGGGGTATCTGTGTGTGAGTTTGTGTTTTTAAGAGCATAACTGTGAATGTGTATCTGCCTCTGCGAATATGAGTTGACCGGGGGTGCACATCAGACGGTCATGTAAGAAAACTGTATATTATTGGCTGACGGATAAGACCTCGAGAAAAACACATTCAACAAAAATCCTACAAAACTTTGAGACCAACGTTACAAAATTAAAGCCGATAACCATCCCACAGCTTCACAACAATTGCTACAAAAAATATTAATTTACCACAGATTTTCAAATTTGTCTATATTCTCTAATTTTGTTTGTAATTTTAATCTGTAGTTTTATTTTGTTAACTAATGAAATAATTAATTGATCTACGTAACGATTAGATTTTTATTCATTTATTTTTTTATGTATTTATTTCTCTATTTATGTATTTATTTACTCATTGATTCACGTTTTATTTTTTTCATTTATTTATATCTTTATCTATTTATTCATTAATTATTTATTCATATATTGATTTATTTATTACTTTTAGCAACCATGCAGTATATCAGATACCAGTCCATGCTTCAAGGAGACCGAGAATTGCCAATTTTCAACTGAAAGACTAGTTCAATCGATTGGAAATTTGCATGCGTTGTCTCGATTCCTATGATCAATGATAGTGAGACTTGTTGAATTTTCTTTTCATTCAATAATTTCCCTTTTTTCATTTGGTTCTTTCGAATTTCGAGCTCGTTATTTGCCCATCAACTTTCAAGGTTACTTCTGGGCTCCGTCTTACAAATAGTTACCATGGTTACGATTGATCCGATCAACCTCAACAGTATGGAAAGCCTGCAACGCCAACATCTAAAATGCATGTTTTCCAAAATATTTTCTAGATATGATGTATATTCATACATTCATAGTTTTCTTGGCAATATGGTGCGTTCGCCTTTGTTTACAAAGAAAATTTTACAAATTACTAGTAAAAAAAAACTTTGTCTCCGATGGACTTCCATAGAGCTACGATTGATTGGATCGATTGTAGCTCTTTGTATAACACGGAGCCCTAATCTCATCGTTTGTTGACTTTTTTTAATGTTCTTTGTTTTCATATACTCTCTGAACCCCCCCCCCCTCTCTTACATCTTTCTTCCCTTCATCTAATTTTTCTTTTTCGTTTCTCTCTTCCATTCTTTGTCGTTAATCCCCCTCTCATATTTTCATGTATCACTCATACAACACCCATTTCTTAATACGAGTACAAAATACTTTTCAAATCAGGATCATGAATTATTTCTCCATGAACAAATTTTTATAGAAATAAATATCTTTATTATATTTCTTTGTATGTACAAGTGTTCATGTTAATACAAACATACATACTCTGTGGAAAAATAGAATTGAAATTTACAGTACAAAAGGAAATAGAAATGAGTCAAATAAAATCATTTATTTCACAAAGTAAATATAAATAAATCTTGGACTTGTATTTGACTTAGGTTAATAAGTGGATTAATATGATAATGCAATTCATAGTACTGTTCTATGTGGATGAAATCTTGAAAAGTACGTGATTTGATATCATTTTAATACGGCTTAGTGTCTTATATGAATTCAATACGTCTAGGGGGGGGGGGTCCTTGGCCCATAGGCTCCAAAATAATGTTCCAAGACCAAGTAAATGAAAGGGACAATAATGAAATATAATTTTCCAAAATAATGTCAAAGTATATCACAAATTTAGTTTTTTGAATTATACAGGCCGAAAATATTCCTCGCTCTCTTCGCTCGCTCATGACTTTATTTTTTTTTAATATTCAGTGCTTCACTTGACAACATTTTCATTATGAGTGATGTAAAGACAAGTGGATGATTATTGTTTATCTTTGCAATACATAGGGGTAATTGTTACATGAATACATGATCATACTGTTGCATTGTGGGTATGAATCTAGGAGCTATGTGAGTAGTGCAGACTTGAGCTGAGGTAGATAAATGAATGTAAAGTTAATATCAGCATGGATCGAAAAAGGTTACAAACTCAACTTAAGATAAAGGACAATACGATTGAGAGATCAATTTCTCTTTAGTCGATGTAAATATGATTGAATTTACTTCATGTAACTATTGAATAGTGAAATTGAAGTCAAGCATCCAATAGGATTGATTCTATCCAATGAAATACACTATAAACATTGTAACAAGTTTATTAAGAAAATATTGGAAGTTGATTTTAATTGCATCCTTACTGTTTTTCTATATATATTACACTTTACCGCTTAATATTGATCTAAGCGTTAATTCTCTGCGATAATACTTTAATGCTGACACATGCAGCTGCAACGCTCAGCTGCTGTTGCCAGAGGCGTCGATTATGGGGGGGGCAGGGGGGGCGATCGCCCCACCAATGAAAATATTGGGGGGGCAAACATTTCGTTTTGCCCCCCCAATAATTCCGCATGTGCTAAAAATGAAATAAGATTGTAATGTTACACAGAAATCAGCAAGCGAGATTGAGATACACAACTCGTTCTTCGTCTAAAATCGTGCTCAAAATGTCCACTTTTCAGATTGGAATACCAAAAAATTTCAGCTCGCGCTTCGCGCTCGCATCATTTCTGTAACAAAAACCTATACTCTCCATGATTAAATAGGTGAATATGGTCCCGTTTTCAGTTCTAAACCTCAAAAGAACTCCCACTTCGACTTGCAATAATCTTTTGTTGGATATATATATCTTGTTCTTTATTAAACTCAATTTTTTTTCAGATCGAAATATCAAAATTTTCAGCTCGCGCTCCGCGCTCGCATTAATCTGCTGGTGAGATGTGTATATATACATATATGTGTGTGTGTATACATATATATATATATATGTACACATATATATAGGCATATGTGTGTGTGTGAGTTTGTTTTGTGTGATCGAGCGCTTTTGGAAAATTGATTCATGATTTTGCCCCCCCAATCTGAAAAATGGATCGACGCCCCTGGCTGTTGCTTTAGGAAATCATTAATCTTACATTACAACAGCTAACAGAAAGCCACCGAAAACCACATTTGCATATATCTTAACATAATAATGATAATAAAAGATATAATATAATAGATAATATGAATGATAAGTTTGTATTTTCATAATGTGTTTAGATTTACAAAATAAAAACAAAACATATAATTTGCCAATCATCTTAGCGGACGGCCTCTAATACAGCAAAAGGCAGGCAATGCTGAATACAAGTCATGTTATGTACAGTGTATAAAATATTTCAATCATTACACAGAATACAACTTCGAAACACATAAAAGGATTTTTTTATCACACTCTCCCCTATCTATTTCACAGTTTCTTAGTCCAGGGGAGCGTTTCCTGCTCGTTAGATCAGAATTGAAATGTGGGGACAACATCGCGAGGAAACCATCTTTATGAATATTAAAACAACATTTCAAAATGAAATTCTCAAGAAAGGAGATATTTACCCAGCTTCTTGAATATTTCTGGCAGCGATTTTTGTTTTTGTAGAGTACACAAAAAAATCCTGAAGTTAAACACACATTCCTATCAATCCGCCCGGCAAAGTTTCCGTTTAGAAAATTTGATTATAATGTGAACCATTAACACATGTCTATTTCCATTTTGTGCGCTATATATTGTCATTCAACATTTTCAAAACCATATACACCAAGCCTTTTATAAAACTATCCAAATCGTTAATTACTTCAACAAAGTCATATTCAGTGCCATTTCTTTATCTCTATTGATATTTTTGTAATTTTGTGCGACTTTCGTAAAAGATGTAAGAGTTATGTCGCGTTGATAACCATTTAGAAAAGAGTCAGTGTCAAGTCAGCCAGATTGTCAATACATGTAATAACCTGCAATAAACTTAGCGCTGTACCATGCAGGCTACGTGACATACTTATCCCCCGGGACTTATCCCGAATTTGCCCGGGCAAAGACACCTATTTGTATCCTATGGATGGCAAGCATTACCCTCGAAGGAACTGCTTGCCATATTCTGATGCCGGCGCATTCGGCATTCACTTGGTAGCGAGTTGATTGTATCGCACGCCGGCGCACATACAGCTGTTAACATGGTTAAAAGAAAGATCAGTCGACCTATGTCAGTATGTAGATGGGAGAAGATCCTCAAGTTCCTGATATCTTCAGCTAGGGTAATCCCCAGAAACAGTCTGCCATATCATCAAGGTACTGAATGTTGATGAAACATCTTATTTAAACAGTGACTGCGGAACAAGACGAATCGTTACAAACTTTGATGTATCCAGGGCTTCTTTAACCCTCTCTGCCACCTGCAATTAAAACATGTGAAAATATGACACGAGAAGTTTGAAACAGGAAGACAAGCAATCATACATACAATAGACAATAATTACCAAACTTGCAAGGACTCTCAACCTCTATTTGTATCGGGAAATGATTTTTCAGACTTAAATCGAAGGGTTGATGGATCATTCATTTTAAGGCGCATGACATGCCTCACATGAGTTGTATAAAGATAACCAAAAAAATCATTCTTTCATTGCCACGTATTACTTTTGGATACTATTTCTGAAGTGCTAAATAATTTAATTAATTCAACCAATTTGTGAAATTATCTCACTGAATATCCCCCAGCACCCCCCCCCCCCCGACCAGTGAACTCTTTGTTTGGACATGCATCGGCAGTTTGATTTTTTAAGAGAAACATCCACCCCCCCCCCACACACACACACACACACTGACAAACACATGTAATTTTCCCTTTTATCGATCTTGAAATTGACAAAATCCTAAATATATCTATCTTTCTTTTGTTCAACCAGGAATGACAAACATGTTCTTTGTGGTACGATATTGTTTGCAGATTGACTTATTGCCAAAAAGGTTGAATTTCACTCGCAAAGTTCCTCGTCCATATAGTCCATTGTTATACAACTTTGATTATTCGTTATCAATGAAGGGTGAATTTAACTTGCCCAGTTCCCTTTTCGTTTTATTTCATTTCATTTCGTTTCATTTTGTTTGTCCGATAATCTTACACCATAGGGCTCCTTATTTTAAAATAATTGTAGCAAAAGGTGTTTTTCACAGATTTTTGGGGGAATTATTGATGATGCAATATAAACCTCACTTTTCAAACAACAATATCTGAATACGATCGAGGTCAAGCGTGCCACCACTAAAACAATAGGGGATCATGATGGCTCCAACGTTTCATGAAAGATGTCCATCTATATATTATCTTTTATTAGGAAAATTATAATACAATATATTTACAAAGGTAAACCGAGTCCAATTTGGTTAAATCACTCCATTCCATTTCAAATATCAAATGTAACTGTGTTGGAAACATCATGTGAGATTCAATACCTGATCACGTTGAGTAGAGGTATCCAAATGAATTCCGTTTATCTCTGTAATCAAGGTTCTAGATTCTTCACGGTTCCCACTACCATCATGAAGGACAGAACACGCCGATGTGCATGCCTGGATGATTGCATCGACTGGGTTTACTCTTACCATCTACGAGGGAATCAAAAAGGTTTAAAAATGGCATTTAAGCAATTGACTAATGCATACTGATTATGATACTTATTAATTTCTCTGTTTCAAGTTTAGTTTGAATCTGTTGCAGGGCCTCTGGGCTGAAGGGGACATGCAATCAAATTATGAGGACACCTGTTAGTAATTATTAATAGATTAATCAATCAATCAATTTTTGTTGGATGAATTGGTTCACCCTTAACATATCATTTTACAACACGATAATGATACTTTTAACAATATATGTTTTTGTTTATCATTTTAACAAAAAAAATACTTGTGAAAATCTACCTTCTTGAAGATAAGATCGTTATGTAGATTGTCATAAACAATATATATGATTAATCACTTTTAACTAATCGTCTCAAAACGTTGAGTGAAAAAAAATTGGCTGTTGGTTGAATGTCAATTAAACTTTTTAAAATGTAAATACAAAACTTTTGTAAAAGTTACTTTAGACACAGGACCAGTTCTTATCAACATAATATTCGTTTTATAGGTCCGAAAAAGTGGAACAATTTATCTACAGACATCAGAGATGCACCAACTTTGAATAACTGTAAGACAAAACTCAAGAAAAAAAACTTACGTCTGGTCCCTAAATTTTGGGATTTGCTTTATAGTTTTAGTTGTGGGGTGATTTGGTTGACGATTAATTTTCTGTTTCAAATGATATACTAGTATTTTATATAAAGTTGCCCTGCCCCCTTGTTTTGTATTGTACTCTGTTTAGATATATTTTTTAATGTAATATGTATTCATTGTTTATGTCACAGTGCACTCATCACAAGCTGTGCTTTCTGAGTTGCTACATCCATTGTTTTGTTCAAGTTCTTAAATGTATTGATGCCTTTTTCGTTGGAAATAAATGTACTTTCATTCATTCACTCATTCAATCATTCAATCATTCAATTATCCTCAAATCATCAAATACTATAATTATTGACAATATTTCTCTACAGGAAAGGAGACAATCATGAATCATGAATACAATATTAAGAGATAAAAAGAAAAAATACAATGAATAACTTGAAACATAATTATGTCAAAGCAAGTCGGGAAAAGAATAAGAAATTGAGAACAAAGTTGATTCTCTATTGGGAATAACGTGATATCCTTTCATTAATTATGCTCAATCATGCAATGGTATGGTTTATAACGAAGTGAGATTCAAAGAAATATCCACCTGAGAATCTTTGATGTTGATCACCAATTCACTTTCTTCAACGCTTGCCACGCATACAGAACCTCGTCCAATAGTAAGTACTATCTGCACATTTAAAGAGATATCCAGTAGAATAATGATAAATAACGGTAATATCAATTATTACGATACTAATGATAATAATGTCAGGAATGATAATGATTAAATGATATTGATAATTACAATAATAATGAAAATCTTGATTATGACGGTAGTAATAAAGAGGTTTTTGCTAATACGAACCTTCGACGGATCGGGCAATGTTCGAATGTACTCGGTCAATTCTCGGGCGTTCATCGGTAGACCTTGCTCATTTTTCATTACGACGATATCTCCGGTAGATAGCTTACAAGCTGGGGCTGGCCTTCGTACCCTATAAAGCGTAATGTGAAAAACATGTATTTGTATTGCAATCATTATATAAAATACTGGAACTTTGTAAAGGACTAAAACATTAATTATACGTCATTTAAGTAAAGTATTTAAATAATGCAGTAGGCAATGCTCTTGCGATCTTGTGATCAAAGCTTGAAAAGGGAGAGGAGTTTCAGTCATCAATAATTACGAGTATTGTTGTTGTGCCATTATCCTCTCAACAACAATAAAATTATTCAGAAATTTTTATCTGCTGTGGGTAATATAAGTTTGGTGCTATATTATACTTACACGGCATATCCGTTGCAGTCTTTGAGTACGAGTTGTTGCAAATCCGATACCTCGAATTCTCTTTTAACTGATTTCTCTGATAAATCTGACAGAGATGGACTGCAAATATAGAGGAAAAAGAGAGTAAAGTCAAGATGTTTGAAATAATCTTTAATAGGTCTATCTATTTTAGAACAATATCATATCAGATACGTGGAATATGCTAATAGTATCAGTCAAAATTATTTTTTCATAATGTTAATACGAGTACTCTATGTTTTCATCAGAAAGAATTGGGAAGTTCTATGCAGCATTTATTTAATATAGGATGACTATCATTCTTCAGGAAAAAAAATAACCCAAACCTGATATCTCCATCACGTGACCGCAAGCTGGAAGCATTTTGTGTTCCGTCATCGCTGTCGTCTGTCTCAACGGAACCATTACCACTGTAGCTTGGTTCTCCCAGCAACGCGTCGCTGGGAGAAGGAGGCGCTAGCATGGTTTCTGGGGGAGATGAGGAATCATCAGGGGAATCTGCTGAGGGGTCCGATGAAGGTTCTTCTTGTTCAGCATGAGTGTCATCCGGCATCTTCGGAGAGAGAAAGGGGGGAGAAGACAGTTAGCATTGGTAAAAAGAAAAACGTGATGGTAACGTATTATAATGAGCCCAAAAATTCAAGTTGAGGGGGGCACTCAACCAAAAATGTGGTGGGGGTGTGCCGCGGGCGAGACAAAAAACGGGGGCCTTGGAGCGGGCTTATTGTAAAAAGGAGGGTCCTCGGAACGGGCTTCGGAACGACAAATGTTTGTGAAAACGGGGGTCCTTGGAACGGATCGCCAGCGTGTGAGTGCGTATGCATCCCTATGGAACGGTCATGCGTGCATGATGCAGCTAGCGCGGCCTCCGCCGGGGGAGCTCTGCGGCCGCTTTTCACCAAAATTCGACTCATTCAATGCGATCGGAGCGGCGTAACGAAAAATATGCGAAGCTTTGGAGCGGATTTCCCTCTTCTTTTTTCTCGATAAGAAGAAAATGCTATGCCTTGGAGCGGCTTTCTTTGTTCATTTTCTCAACAAGGCAAAAATGCTATGCCTTGGAACGGAAATTTGAGTGTGAAAATGGGGGTCCCCTCTGCGGCACATACCCACTATGCATTATATACTGAGTGCCCCCCCCCCCCCCCGGGTTGACATGCTGTATTGGGCAACAACAAAAAAACCCAAGAAATTGTGACCAAGACTTCTAATTTTTTCTCTCTCTCTTCATATCAGCTCCCACCACCTTTCCCCTTTTTCCAAGTTAAGCAGTCGCCTCTACCCCTCCCCCATCCCCCCCCCCCCCCGCTTTGGCACTACCGCTGCTTTTTAGTTTTAGGCCATCGAAATTCTTTTAAAAACATTCTGTTTAAAGATCCAACTCTTTCCTGACCTGTTCATCATCGATGTCCGGAAAGGCTGATTTGGATCTCTTTGCTCTGTATTTTGCTCTCAGACTCAGTGCTTGTTCTAAATCAGATTGGACCCTCCTTAAGACGAGGGTTGGGTCGTACTCCTGACCAGTGAATTGGCATATTGCCTCCTGCCATTCATCTGTCAATTTCCTACAACACAAATTAAAACAGAGACTTAAAATATAACCTAAACACATCGCGGTTATGATTTTTTTTAACGTAATTAAACCACATCATAGCTAACACAAACATGTTTACATTGGCCAGTGGTGGATCCAGATGGGGACAAATCCGACCCTTTAGAGACAAAAAAAATATAAAAAAGAAATAAATAAAAAATAATAAAATACGTGGAAATGTCGTGGATATACGCAAGGCCAATAATTTCTTTCTCATTTTTTTTTCCTGAAGAAAAGCCCCCACCTCTTTTTGAAAATCCTGGATCCGCCCTTGACGGTGGCGTATCAGGGATACATCGTCAAGAAGAAATAATGTAACCATGGTAACATTACTCTAATCATAGATGATAGCTTCATACCACGGGGCGTCATAACCGAGCATAACTCTGAGTAACACTAATATTGCACTCTAAACTCATATAACAACACACAAAGGAATTCTTACCCATTTTGTTCTATCTTTCACATTTGCTATGACAGTGAAACTAGTAGACTTTTTTTTCATTCAAAATTAATGTCGAGCTCGTTTCTATTATGACATGCTACGATTTTAATCGTGGACTGATTTTGTCAACGAGAACATATTTTGAATGGAAAAAACACCCCCACATACACACAAAGACATTCTCCCCAATGCAAGGTTACTTGTAGGCCTACATTATATTCCTATATTTTCATTTCAAATCTGTGCATGATAACTACAAAGTGAAGTAATATAAAACATAGAAATAGAAATTTAAAGGGTACAATAAATGAAAATATTATAACATGCCCAAAAGTAAGAAAAATGAAGTAAAATAGTATATATATTTTATATATTTCAAATAAAGTTTCAATAAATAGGCCTAAGATATATCAGTCCCTTATGTATTATGGTTCTGTTGTTGTCCCTGTACGAGGAAATTAAAAAAAAGTAGCAGGGGAAATCACCTGTTTAGCTATAAAATTCTGTGTATGAGAGTATAAAACATATAAAGAAACTATTGTTAACTCGCTATAGTAAAGAGTGCTGACTTTAATCAATACCTAGCCTAAGAATTAAAAAAAAGTCGATTACAAAATGGCAGGGGAATCCCCTTATTTATCCACGATATACAAATGTGTGAAATTAAACTAAGCAAAATTATAGATTGTTAATCCGCTTAAGTGAATATAACAATAACAACAACACCAACATCAATAAAAAATATTATTAATGATAATAATAATGATAATAATAATATAACTGGCTTCATAAAGCGCTTTTTGTCTGGAGATACAAAGCGCTGCTATACAAAATATAATAATAATAATATTCATATAGCGAATAATTATTTCTGTATATTTTATTGCGCTGAAAAAGATACTCCTCCCGATTCTTCTATAATACTTTCTGACATAACGGACCATTTCCCGATTCTTACTCATTTTTCATTAAGACGACCAATTAGACCGATACACCCCAACAACGAAGACGTAGACATACGCACGAAAATACAGCCTGTATTTACTACATTTAGGGCAATTCATGTATAGTTATAATAATAATGCACTTCCCCATATTTTTGATGCCATGTTCCCTAAAAATCAATTTTATCATAACTACCCCACGAGACACTGTGACGAACTTCACATTCCACTTTACCATGTTTACAGAACTTTACTGGCCAAAAATACATTCCTATTCAACGGTCCTCACTAGCTAGTAATATTAAAGACAGTGTCTCCTTAAATTCGTTCAAACGTAAACTCAAACTTATCCTGCTTAATTCCTATAATTCTTCGCAACGGAACTAACACTTCATTATCTTGATTATAATCCTTACATTTTTAACTTTTAGTGTTTTATCTTTTTTTTCATCTGATATTGTCCAGTTATATCATCTTTTGTTATTTCCCCAGATCGAGTTGGTTCATGGTCAGCCCTTTCCCATTCTTATTTTTTCTCCTTTTTGAAAAATAGTTATCTTGTCTTGTACTGTCCTGTCTCTTGTTTTGTCTTGTCTTCTATGTCTTGTCATCCCCTCTCTCTGTTTTTTTTCTGTCTTGTGCAACATATCCTTTACAACGAAGACCTCTTTGTGTGAAAAGCTTTGCATCATTTCTGTAATTATGTTTGCATCAATATGATTTCTTTTGTTCTCTTTTTCTTTCCTGTATATGTACGCATATAAGAATAAGTCAACTATAATTTCTTCATTTCCAAGGGGGATCCATCACACTTTACAAGCTTTGCTTTTTTAGTGGATCCCCCTCATTTTCATTTATGCTATATATTATGCTGTTTTTTCTGTTTTACGAAGTAAGAATGCCCTATAAAATTGTACTTGATTTGTATTGCTTTATATTACTTTGTATTATGTTTTGAACGGAAATTAAATAAAAGAATTGAATTGAATACTACATGCCCTTGGTGCTATACATACTACTGGAATAAATAGGTTTTTAAATTTTATTTGGATATTGTCTAAAGTTGTTCAATTCCCAGTGTAAATAGGGAAGTTTGTTCCATTATTGTGAGGCCATTATTATAAATGACCTCCTTGAGTCAGAGGGGGGGGGGGGACTTGCAGTGTGAGCTTATCTTGTGCGCTACAAAGGTGATGGTCAATGAGATCGGGATTTTAGTTTCAAGAGAACTGAGATATAATTTGGAGCATGATCGTTCAGTCCTTTTAAGACAATCATTTAGATCTTTAAAATGATTCTTTGCCGGACAATGTAATTCTCTCAATAATGGGGTAACATGCCACATATTGAAGGGATACTCCAAACAGATAAAGAAAATCAGACAAACAAAACACTGAAAATTTGATCAAAATCAACAATGAATAAAAAAGTCATGACATATTAAAGATTTGCATTATTTCAGTGAAAAAGACAGTTCTATATTGTGTATGCCTTTTTGGATATTTGGTAAGCAGACTGATGATGTCATATCCCCACTTATTCTTTTAAATTTTATTACATGAAATAACGCTTATTCTGTTTTTTTTCTTCCGGGAACTTAAAAAGAATGGATCGACAACTGATTTAGTGCATTAGATTCTTCATTGCTGTAGCTTATTTTGCTATAAGGGAGACATATCATTGACACATGTATGAAATAATGAAATAAAAATTATTTCATGTAATGAAATAAGAAAATGAAAGTGGGGATGTGATATCATCTGCCCGGCGCCCACCAAATGAATTTTACTCTATATTAGTTATTTTCAACCTGGAGTACCCTTTAAGACTCTACATGTTATAACCGAATCACCAACACCCGTCTTAATAGCCCCCAAATTTTGAAACATGAATGGGTGTACCAATAACCAACGATGCATAATTTGTGTTGCTGTTGTCTTATCTCCCCCCCCCCTCTCTCTCTCTCTCTCTCTGTTTCATTATCTATCCCCATCTTTCTCTCATCTGCCATATTCCTCCTTCTAAATATAAAATTTGATAATCGCAATAAGAATGAAAATTCAAATTAATTTAAAAAATATAACAAACTACAACAACAACAAGAATGATTTAAATTCTTACTTTGAATCGAATTCCAAGAAGAAAACCAAACGTCCTTTTGGTCCACACCTGAGAATAAGCATCTTGGTTCCCCTCCTTCTCTCAATTTTAACAACAGTGGTTGTTGTAGAATTATCAGGATTGTCCTTGTTGAAATACTTCAGTTTACCCTTTTGAAACTCCCAGCAATATTCTTCTTTGAATTTCTAGAAATATTGATAGCATTAAAAAAATGCCGTCATTATTTGTTTGCACATTTTGCTTTTATTTTTGCGCTGAAAAGAGTACAATGCATAATATTAAATGTGTTAACATTCATAAACAATGTAGTCATAATGCAATTATAATAACTACAAAATATTAATGTGAATATAACTTCTCTTACATAAAACATATAATAAAACCAATATCGTCACGGCAAAAATAAAAAAAACATAGTTTGTTTTATTTATCCCTGAAATTAGCAACGGTCACCTCTTTTTTGTATGTTGTGAAAGAAGTAAAATTACAATCGCTTCTTAAAATATCGTTATGGAAAGTTCAATAATTCAAATCATACTGGGGTATCTTCTAATAATCATTTTGTATAAAAAGCACAAATTTTAATATATTGGATACTTGTATTTTCATTCTCTTAAACAGGATTCCTTCGGACATTACTTTTCAGCCCATTCTAGCAAAAAGAGGTTTTATGATAAAGAGAATTAATACGCAGTTATTTTAGATCCTGGCAAAAATTAATTTTCATGTAAATTCGCACAATAAATTAAATCTAGCTCAAAAAGTCATACCATCCACATCACTGTATTACATAATTCATTTAATGTATGTCAATCAACCAGAGAATTGATCAACATATTTCGGGGCAAAAAAAATGCTTTACATTTTTAGTTCGGTACATTTTTTTAAATTACACTTTATACCCTTAGTCAACACCTTCGACCATTTTAAATATAATGGATTATTTTCTTCCCATACATGGTACATGATCAGATTAATTTAAATAAGCAATAATAATGACACGCACTGTATAATGGTAATAAATCATGACAGGTGACAAATTACAAAGAATCAGAAATGCATAAAAAAAAACAAATTTACAAAGTTTTCTTCAAACTCTCATCCGGAAATTGAATAACAGTGGTTCCAAATTCATAAGCCGTTGAATTTGATTTACCAGAAACTAATTAAGTAATTCAGGTAAGTTAACAAAACGGATAAATATGAACTGTGTAATAAATATTTTTCAAAAATAAAATAACATCTTACTTCAAAATGATCTTTTGAGTAAGCCAGGCTGTCATTTTCATGTGAATGGCAACTCTTTAAAGTGGCTTTCTTCAACTCAGCTTGGTTTAATCCAACATCCGACGACATCCTATATATTTGAGATGAAAATTGACAACGAAAATGTTATTTTATTTCATTAAACACAAATATGCATGTTAAAGTTGAAAGAATTAGACTTTACTGCGTGACCAACTTCTCACAGTATGGTTTATTCTTATTATTTTTCTTATTATAACATTACTATAGGTGAATTCTTTTGAATAATTTTTGTTTGAGTTTTCCCCACAATAGCTGTGTAAATCTTGCTCTAATTTTGGTCAAGACCGTTCTACTAATAATTGTGCACATTTCGTAAAAGGTGAAATTTTGCACCCTTCCTTATTTAGGTGTCACGCGCGTAAAACATTCCCCATAGACTTGTGTGTTAAAATGGCGCTAAAGAAAAATTCATAAAAAATAAATGTGAAATTAGAGAGTCGAATGTTTACTACCTTTGGATAGGATATATATCTGAATTCTGAAATTCCATATTTGACCAGAGAAGGGTATCGTAGCCAGTTCATTTTAAAAATAAATCGCCATCTATGAAGATAACTATGATGGGATCAAATTCAACAGTAAAATAGCCCTAATTCTTCAGCCAGTCAAATCATTGATTTATCTTCCCGCCAGTTTAGGCAAAGTAAGTTTAGTAGTTACCATTTCTGGAATCAGTGTTAGATTTTGAATCATATTCATACACTTTTGTCAATCAGCGAATGGGTTGGGTCGAACGAATATCTTTATAGCCCTTCTAATGTAATTAGGCTCGTGGCAGTGCACCCATACTTCGCGAGCTTCTTTTTGGTGTAAGTTTGCACCCTATTAGATAACACACTTTCTTTATCTTGATTTATCTTGAATTGCTCACATATTTTACGTCAGAGAGAAATTATTACATGTCATCAGCAAGCTATATACCCTACATCCTGCCAAATTAGTTTTATTACACTGGACAATACTTGACATTGCACCATTATATGGACAAATATATATTTTTTCTGAATATGATATATGAAGAGTTAGGTTGCAAAAGGGGTTAGGTCCACTTTGGACCATTCCGAGAAAAACCATGGTTTTTATTCTCACTTTTTGCAATATTCTTATGAGAACTAAATTGTCATGATGTAATACCCTATCATGTGAACATAAAATTGGGTATAAAAAAAATCCACCTGTCTTCATTTTTTTTTATATATTAAAAAATATCCTTGTGGACCTAACCACATTTTCACGCAAACTGAAATGAATCCAGTCTCTTTTGATTAAAAAAAAAATGATTTTTCTTTGCAACTTTTATTCACGTTGCATTTGAATTTCAAATTTTCTTTGATATCATCACAGCGGCCAAGAATTTAGAGGTTTTGAGACAGAAAACAATGAAATTTATGAAAAATTGACCTATTCCCTTTGAAGAATTTGGTTGCAAAAGGGGTTGGGTCTACTACAAGAAAATCACTTTTGAATTCTCCCATATTGCAATATTATTATGCGAAACTAGATTTTCATGATACCCTACCATGGGAACATAAAATTGGAAATAAAACAAATCTACATGTCTTCATATTTTTCATACATTCTTTAAAAAAAATTTGTCTGTACCTAACCCCTTTTGAAAAATAGGTGATTTTTCTTTGCCATTTAGTTCAATAATTTTTAATGGGAATTTCAACTTTTCTTTGGTAATATCATTCTTATAGAGCTACTAAAAATCTATACATTGAGACAAAAAAAATCAAACCGACAATGTACGTAACCCCTTTTGCAAGTGAGCTCTTCATATATGGATATACAGTTTGTTTGGTTGTTTGTATTTTCTCTCAGGTAAAAAAAGAAATATTGCATGTAGATATAATCAAAATGAAAAGTAAAATACAAATAATTAATAAAAACACGTAGATTCAGATATACCCAGTCAAAGTCGTCACGATATCACAATGATAGTTAAATTCATAACGAGCAAAATCAAATAACACTACCATAACAGACAAACATATTCACCTGTGACTTATACAATTCCGTGGTGATAAAACTCAAATTTGCGAAATAGATATAAAGACCTTTCCAAACATCACCCACGGCATGCGGGGAGTGAATGCGAGTTTCGCTGGGAGGAGACCGCAGTCATGATCCTAGCCGGGAAGATATATAAGCCTTCATGGTTTAGTTAGGCCCAACAAAATACCGGTAGACAGACTAATTTACTAATGAATGCATTCGAATCTCGGATGAGACGACCAGTAAGTTATGAACTACAGTAGATAAATGGAGTTATGTCTACGAATCATAATTCACTTCCAAGGGAATTACTAGGCCAACTGAGAAAAGGTAATAAATATGTACAAATGTTGAAATATTAACGAGAAAATCACAAACAAAATATTCACCTGATAGTACAGTTCGTGTTAGTTCCGTGATAATTAACACCAATCTGTTGATACGAATGCTGCAGTGGGAATGGTTGTATTTCGCTTACAATCATAGGTTTACGTGCATGCAATGAGGAAGTCCAAGCGGGAAAACGGTAGCCCGATGAATGCATTTATTTCTTTTTATAAAAATCAATTTGCTGTTTCTTTTTTGGCGACAGTCTGTCCCCGCCCCGCCCCCCACTCATTGTTATTTACGGTACCCCTATGCTCGTTCCCTCCCTTAGAAAGCACCCCCTACACTGTTAGAAAATTTATCCTTAAACTAAAAGAAGTTCCTGCAGCAGAGTCTCGAGAACACCTGTAATCTTACCAGATTGCGTAATCTTACAGGAAATTGGTATTTGGTGTGTGTAATCTTACAAATTTCCTTAAATAAAACACTCTTTTCCCCTTTTTCTAACAGACCTGTTCTGTTAAATTGCAGAAAAATTCCTGTTTCATGAATTTAAAGAATGATTCTGGTATTGCTTTCTGCAAAATCTTCTTTTATTTTTCTGTAAAATCAGGGTTTTTTTAACAGTGTATCTCATGTCTGCCAAAATTTCTGAACCCCCCTTTCGCGGGCTTTTCTCGGGATTTTCCTGCCTTGGTAACCCCCCTACATCCGGAACACTGCTCACTGTACCCCCTATCTCAGGTGAGCTCTCATTCCAACCCCCTATCTCACTTAGGACAGACAACCTCCCCCCCCCCCCCCCCGCTTTCATCTCAGGTAAGCTGTCATTACAATAGAGGTTCCCTGATGTCATGATGGAGGACAAGCATTCAAAACTAGCAGGAATTTGATCCCTGATTTGATCAATTTTTCCTATGATATTCAAAATATATTGTAGACCCCTTTTTAAATTTCTCAGGAGTCCAAAAATTAAGAGAGAGAGAAAAAAAAACTTTTTAAAGAAATCTCGGGGTGAAAAGTCAAATACACCCCCTTTTTTAACAATTCGCGGGCCGGACTTGTCCCGCGAAAATGGGCCCTTTACCAGACATTTTGGGAACACGCATGCGGTCCCTCCGACCCCGGAGTGGGGGGGTGGGGGCAGGAAGATATCAAACTGATTGCATCGGTTAATAGTTGGAATTGTTTATGAATAACTTTTACCGGTTGGGTGCGCATTATAAGAAAAAAAGGAAGTTTATGAAATTTATTTTGGTTCCTGTATGGGTCCACCGAGACAAGTATTTTTAATTATGACGTCGAATGTTGACTACCATCGGTAAATCGATTGATTCACGTGGTGTGCAAAATCAAATTTACAACAGAAATTCTGATTTATGTCAAAAAAGAAAATATTACTATACGGTATAGTTAGATATAAACTTTCTCAATAATATTTCAATTTCAACTTATTTGCTCATAAAAAATCCATTCAAATCAATTTCAAGCTGTGCCTCTGGTGCACTTGCCTTTTTAAGAAAAGGAGTATAATTAAACAACAACAATCATTAAGGACCACAGATAACGAAATAGTTCAGTTAAAATTTTTTTATTATCCCTGAAATTACAGAATATAAATTCCATAGAACCTGGTCATTAATGAATTGATATGGCATAGATTACAAAATGACTATTGACTATTGTGTTTCATGAAGCTGCTCCTACTAATGGGTGACGCACGTTTGACCTTTCGTTTTGCTTATTGATCCTTGCAACTCAGGGGCGGATCCAGGATTTTCCAAAGGGGGGGATGCAATTTTTCCGGAGGATATTTTGTACCCGAAAAAAAATTATTAAAAAAAGGGTTTTCAACCACAAATTAAGAATATTTCGTACCCGAATAGGTTTGTATACATGTATACAGTCTTAGTTGATGCATGTACTTGTTCGATAATATAAACAAAGTACATATTTCAGTTGTTCGTAAAGTTGTGCATAATGAAACACCCTCATGGGGCCTGTTGCATAAATCTTTTGCAATAAAAAAATCTCTAACAAACAAAATATGCCACTGAAACTCAACACATTGAAAACCTCTGGCAAATTAAAAATACCAGAATTGTTCTTTTATGCAACATGTCCTGTTAATATAAAGCATTTTACTGTTTGCATATCATCACGAACACGAATGCGTATTGGGCAGGGGAGTATTCTCTTAAAATGCTGGGCAACATACTGTCCACACAACAATTGGTTAAAAAATATCCAACTTTTAGTTTTCACCCGAAGGACACGTTATTGGCTTAAAACTACACAGCATTGATAAATTTTTAACCAGTTGTTGAGTGGACATGTTGCCCAACATTTTATAGAGTGTAATAGGCAGACGATCTAAACTATAATTTATGGGTACTTGGAGTCTAAGTGAGATGAATACATGTATAGTTATTTTCGTAATATATAAGGGTGATAACTGATAGGGTTTATATAAAGAAACCTATATGACTTGATTATAATGCATAACTCTTAGGACATACAAATATCAATAATCACAATTATGTAAAAATAATGTAACTTCTGAAAGTTTCCATGTCGAATAAGAAGAGTGTAGTAGTATCACGATTCGTCATGTTTTCTTTCGTAGTTTCAGGACCACACAAACTCGACGTTTCGACAAATATGTTTTGGTTTAGGAGAATAATGAAAAAAAATTATGTTTTATTGAAATAAATCAACATAAAGCAGGCACCCTGACATATCTAGCCTTAATTAAAACTTTTGCTCATTCTCCTGAACTTGGACACATTTGTCGAGTTTGTGTGGTCCTTGTTTATGCCCACGAAAGAATACGTGGTGTACCATAAAACCAGTACAGTATCTGTTAAAATATTGCGTACAGAAATGTTAAATATACAAGAACAACTTTATATAAATAAAAATGCTAAGAAAGTATTAAAGAAATGACATGCGAATGAAATAGGACAAGTGAAACACAAGTAGGCAATAACAACGGGAACAATTAATGTAATTTGAATTTATGTAGTTTCCAGCTAAACACTTACAATTTACATCTCATTTTCAAATTGCAGTATTACTTGATAAATTTTAGTTTAAATATATTTCTGATATATTCATATATTGTAGTGCATGCATATTTACAAGATATATAGGCTAAATTTATGGCTTATGTATGATCCACAAAAAGGCGTTGGAAATAAGAACAAATATATATACTTTTTAATTGAAACTGAATTAAATAAATAAATGATAATTATGGCAAGATAGACAAATCCATACTAATTACAAAGACTGTTTCTCACTCAACTCTCCCAGCAAAATATAAACAGTCTATATACACTAGATATAAGTAATTGCACAGGTGTATAAATACATGAATTCGTTATGTACAACTACATGAGTAGGGATGTGCAATCTCAATCTAGACTAATACATAATCATTTATGAAAGTGACTATACATTAAACCTTTAATAAGAGACAACCTTTTAAAATGAATAAACCAGACCAATACTGTTAGAGTACACTTCGTAATCCAGTAATAAATCACTATCAAGCAAGTGGAAAAATAAGGCAATGGCGTACAGATGGGGGGGGGGCTTGGGGGCTTCTCGACCTAGAAAAACAAGAGAAAAGAAGAACAAGAGAGAAGGGTGAAATATATTATCTTTTTAATATTATGTCAAAATCTTTCACAACATTTGATTCTTGTTATAAAAATGTCTTAACATTTTTGCTCGCTGGCTTCGCACGCTCGCAACTTTTTTAATATTTTTTTTCGCAATGCGCCATATCTAGCCCCCTCAAAACTTTTGGCTTATTACGCCACTGAGATAAGGGGGGCATGTATGACCAGGGGTCTCATCATCTTTTTGTTTCTACGATTTTGTCTTGGCAAGATGGCGAGTTTCAGTGACACAGAATGATGAAGGGATGAAACAGAAGGGAATTTGACTGAATGATTTTGTGATTTTAGTAAAAAAAAAAGTAAAAACATTTAGATCAATAGGCAGGCGCGCCGGAACACTTTCAGTTTTGGGGGGGGGGCAAAATCCCGAAGGGGGCACAATATTTTTGACAACGTGAGATACCGAAGCGATCGAGGGGGAGAGGCTATGGGACCCCCCCCCCCCCACGGTAAGAATTTTGTGTAAAATGGAGTATAAAAGTTGCGTTTCTAAGTGCATTCAAAAATAAATTTCTTGAGAATTAAACAGTCTTGGAGTTCTTTTTGCTCCTTCTGTTTCCTCCGGCCGGCCGGCCCTTCTTACCCAGCCTGGTGTTTCTTCGTGACCAGGGTCGCAGTTCCAGCAAATTACGAGCCTTATTGCAAACGAAATTGTTTTAAACCAGTGTAATATAGGCCTTTTAAAGACTTTAAGATGATAAACATGACCGTACGCAGCCGGGGGCCGCCGATCGAGAGGGCAAAATTCACAAAATTCACCAAAAGTGTGCACGAAATCCTTCAATTTCATTCTAGAAAATGCAAAAGCTCCCCCATCACAAATCCCATCGCTCATACGTTTCTTAGAAAATTTAGGTCTTGCAGCCCCACCCACTCCCGGGTTGTTTTTTTTTTATTTTGCAAACGTCCATGAATAACAAAAGCTGGGATGAACCAGAGAACATAGCTGCCATCTCGACCTGACTAGTAACAGGTAATGGGAAGAAGTTTTGGAATCTAAAATACATAAGTGCTATATATGAGCTGAAATAGTATCAGACAAAACGCCTTCCAATCATGCCAATGAAAAGGAATAGAGGAAATACGGGGCTGTGAAAATATCTTAAGATTTTTTTTTTATAGTAGAGCACTACTGTAACGCTTATTTTTTCTTTTATATTATTTACATTTTTATTCATATCTCGGATAATATCTTTTGGTCAAGAAGACACTTTCACAGATGATTTTATTTTGTTCATGTCCAAACATTATCGCTAAGTTGCTTTCGAGTGGGATTCACCATTTTTACAAATTATAAATAATCCTCTACACATGATTATTCTGAGTGTAATTTTCTGATAACATGTCTATATTGAGTTGAAATGACCATGGTATTTTCTTTAGGGCACTGAATTGTTATTATTATTTGTTTGGCGTCACCTGTGCCTGGGAGGCGAAAAGCGAACTGAATCACTATGATCCACAGGTCTCTCCCGATATAACTGATTGGAGGGAGGGGGGGTGCAGGTGGACCTCGACACCGGGGTTTCCCCCTACTCTTATACGAATAGTGCAGTGGGATCTTAACGTGCAAAGGTGGTGACTCTCCTCTACACGGGGCCTCCATTTAACGTCCTATCCAAGGGACGGAGTGTTTTCCATTGTAACATAGCCTGCATCTATGAAACATGGGAGAGACGTTTACACACAACGCACTGACTTCAGTCATCCGCCCAGGGTGGACTCGAACCTACGATCTTTGGTTCGATTTCGACGGGCAGATGCGTTCTAACACCGCTTTCTTGTTATCACTGTATTAACTAAATTTAAATTTAGTTGAAAATGAAATAATTGAAACAAGTTTCTCGAGATGTTATGATTTCTGGGCTTGATAGCTATGACATAGATTATATCTTGCTCGAGTAACTAGTGTTCACGCGCGTTAGTACGGGTCCGGTCTGAGCGTTTCTGGGCGACCGTGCGTTTGTTAGACGACACAGCCAGCATCATAGAATTATAAACCTAATCATTGGTGGACCACTATCAATTTGCCATTCGCTTTTAGTCTGAAATGTATTCATTAAAAGGTTAAACGTTATCACACTGTAATAAGATGGAAAAGGGGCTTATCAAAGCTATGTTTCACAGAGGAACTGTTCGTCAAAAGACGCGAGGCTTACTATGATAATGTATTTGCCCCGTCAGGCATGTCAGGGGCAAATTTTTTTCATTTTTGACAATGGAAATGACAATTTTCAGGCAGAAAAGTGCTTTCATTTACTTTTGTCCTTAAATAATTTATAATTTTTCATCTTTCAGGGGGGCACATTGGGGGGCAAAATCTCGTTTTGCCCCCCAAAAATTTTATCTGGGGGGGGGGGGGCAAGTGCCCCCCTGCCCCCCCCCCCGCTTCCGGCGCCCTTGTCAGTAGGCTTGAACAGAATAACACACAAGAGCTCAAAAGCTTATTTCTGGGGATCCATGTATAGAATTATAATGATTAAAAGGTAAAATCTGAAAATCAGGAGTTACTATTAGAAATAAATAAGATATTAGAGATGGTATACTAAAAATAAAGAAGAAGAAGAAAGGGAGGAAGGCGCAGGAGGAGGAGGAAGAAGAAGAGGAGGAGGAGGAAGAAGGGGAGGAGAAAGGAGGATTTTAGCGTCTTCCTATTTTTATGAGATAAGATAAAAGATAAGAATGGAAATAAGAACTTTCCGAACACCACCCCAAGGTTTCTTATGAAAATGTACTTATCCCTGGTTCTATCTTGTTATGTTCATTTCTATTTCTCTATCGCTCCCCTGCCCTCAATTTTAAGTATAGGTTCATTGGCGTTTACATGTGAGATATTCCAAAAATCATTCGATTGTCTTTGTAGGGGCGTAACGGTTGTATCATCAATCTTCATCGTTAAATACCATTCCTTCTCGCCTGTGTCTGTTTTTCGATGGCGATGTGTTACCATGGTTTCGTAATGTTACTTGATCGCTACTCGGAGACTGTCCATCTGCAGGAACATCGGCGGGACTCTTTTCAGGTTGATTTGAAGCTTCGTCCCTATGATTCCTTCGACTGTCCGGTGGCATGGCTGGGGTTGCCACGGGCTTGTTGCCCGAACTAGAGCGGTCAGTGTCTGACATCACTTCGTTAAGTGATTCTTGACCTTGCTCTTCACAGATGACCGACCCATCAAGTTGAGATAATGATTGAAGGAGACAAGCTGGTTGGAGATGGATGATTGTACAAGTTTCCAGTGGCATTTCTTTATCGTCAACCTACCAGAAAGACAATGGAGAAAAGAGCATATGTCGGCATACAGATGATAATCGTGATTAACATTGCCGTGCACAACATAATTAAACAAGAGCAGAGGGCAGTTGCCACCCCCCAACGAAATTTTGAAAATTTACATTTTTTGTGCAAAAAAAAATCCTTCAATTTCATTTTAGAGAATGCTTAAGTGCCCTACACACTAAGAAAAATAGGTTCTACTTTGTACCATTAAAGGGGCAGACCAGATGTTACACTGGGCGTATCTTTAGTTTGCAACTTTACACTTTATTTGTAAACCTGCATGTTTGCACTTATCTTATAGGTGCAAATTAGGGAAAGAGTTCCATTATGTACCCCACCCCCTACAAAACACAATAGATTGTCGAGACTTCCGGTTTCTTCACTTTTTTTCCTTTTTCTTTTTTTTAATCTTATTATTTTTATTTTTCCAAAGTATGCAGATAGGCCTAAATGAGACAGATTATTACCGTATTTTGCCGAAATTCCGTCTCTTCTGTGAATTTCACGTCGTCTGTTACAGCCAGAGTTGAACTTTGATTTCCGGATATAGTGCATGGTAGGTGACGTATTACTCTCATCACATCTTCTACATCGATTTTGATCATCTATATAGGTTAAAAGGTTTAGACTTATTACCACTCTTAACCCTAAATAGACTGGGCTATTTTGACACCAAAGAAGACTGAGAAGGGGGGGGGGGCTGATTTAGCCCCCCTTATGATCTCGGCCGTCGATCGTGCGATCGCGACGAAAATGGGCAAGCACATTACCCATGGCATAATCTACAAAACTATAAGATCGAATTCTGTGTAAAATCTCATTGCTTATTATTTATGCATAAAATCAAAAGTTTGCTCTAGTTTACTAAACAATGCCCCTAAAATGCTAATTTTTGGTATACAGACTCTTTACAGGGATCTGATTAAATGTACTTTAAAAATTACAACATCACATTTATCTTTTTATGTATTTTATTGTTTTCTAAATTGTTTATGTATTTCTATGTTTTTTAACTTTTACTTTACAATACATAAAAATGTGTGAATATGGAGTGGGAAGCATTGAATAGTCATAATGATTTTGAACGGAAAGAATCAGACTCCAGTGCTATTACACAATGATTATAAAAATTTCATTTGAAAAATAAATAAAATAAATACTATTTCTCTCTTTTTTATAATAAAATTTGATCACTATCACCAACTTCTTAATATGCGATGAAGTCAGCGTGCCACGTCGGGAAATGGGCTATTTTGCAAATAAAACGCACTTCTCCGGGTGTACAGTGCGTATCCAAAAAAAAGTTACACTTAGAAAAAATCCTGTAAAATTATACATTTGTAATATCCTGATGATTTTCCACATTTTAACATTGGTACAGATCCATTTAAGCAAATGACGATAAAACTGTCGAAAAATATTTCCGCTTGAGTGAGCACCACTTACTTTTGAAAAGTTTGTGAAAAATGATTTGCGCAGAACTTTGAAATAGTTATGCAAATAAAAGTGGACTTTAATCATGAGGAAAACGTGGAATTTAGCTACTAAAATTGATTTTAAGATATTTTTTATCCTTTTAAACTTGTTTCCTTGCTCAAAACACCTCGAAAAGTGCATTGTGCCCCATCCACTCCCCCACACACCGAGGCCATCGTGACGATATTTGTTTTACACTGAGCTGTGATTTACATGAAATGGCTTAGGCTCGATTTTTATTTTGTTAATCATTGTCAAGCTTGGAAAAAGTGAGGAAAAACAAGTATTAAATGAAATGATAGAAACTTAGTGAAAAATGCTAGAGATGTCTGATATAAACTTTTGTTTAGATTTAGTTATGTCCTCAGATCCAGCTGGCACAAAAAGGGTAGAGGTTGTGCTTACTAAGTGTTGAAATTTCAATTTGAGTGGTAAAATTGTTACAAAATGCTTTAATGTATCCATTTTATTTCAATTGACTATAAGTGCAAGGGAAATGTATGAGAAATATTTCGCAGGGTATGTTTTATTTCGCCCTTTCCCCTCAACACAGCGTGAAAACGAGCATTCTGCGCAAACAGATTTCTGCAAGTTTTACAAATATGGACAGTGCCCACTTAAGTTTAGCATTCGCTCATACCAAGTACCTCACAAAAATCGAAAATCCTTCAAATAAAAATTCCCAGTTATTTAGAATAAATGGAATATGTTAGGGAATTTCATCCAGGGGCGAATATCGTGTTAATCATCTTGGCAGCAAAATACCGCAAATTACTTTCTACTTGAGTGGGCACTTCGTCTCTTCTTTGTAACTGATGATTTACCATCCTGGTAGATTTTTTTGAAATCCCCGGACTTTGAAATTACTGATTGATAAATTTGATGAGTCATGTTGGATTTTCCCAGTCACGGGTTCACTATATCAAAAGTTCGTTCACTGCGAAAAAAAACGTTGTATTTCTAAGTATGATTTTATTCTGACACACTATCATCTTGTGTTGATATCTGTGATTTGAAAAAAAGAAAGTACCATAGCGAGGAAGTGATGGAGATAGCAAATATATGTTTAGATGCTTTCATGATCAGCCCACATCCAACCATCGCATTATCCGCAAAAAGAAAGTTGTATTTTGGGGCCTGTAAACAAATTTCAAGGCAGACTCATACCTGGTAAAACACGCAGGGAGCAATTTTTTTCTAACAACCAGAAAATAATATGATCATGAATATCTTCTGTGTTGGTTAAAACATAGAAATTAAAGGGATGGTCCAGGCTGGAAATATTCATATCTCAATAAATAGAGTAAATTCACCAAAGCAAAATGTTGAAAATTTGCTCAAAATCGGATAACAAAGTTATTGAATCTTAAAGATTTGCATTATTCCGGTGATACAGTTCTAGGCATGTCTTCATGAATATTCATTAGGTGGGCTGATGATGAATATGTCATATCCCCACCTATTCTTTTGTATTTTATCATAAGAAATCAGGTTTATTCAAAAAATTTCTACCAAGAACTAAGACAATTGAATTGACATCTGATCAAGTGCATTAGTTATTCATTGCAGACACATCATTTACACAATTTCATGTATGAAAAAAATAAAACATTTATGATTTCATGTAATAACATATAAGGAAAAGGAAAGTGGGGATGTGACATCATCAGCCCACCTAATGAATATTCATGACGATGTGCATATAATTGTTTTCACAAATCTTAATAAAATTTAAAATTCAATAACTTCGTTATTTGTTATCCTATTTTGATGGATTTTCAGCATTTTGCTTTGTGAATTTTACTTTATTATTTAGATATAAGTATCCATTTAGATAGACAAAATTCACACTGGAGGGCAACCTCTCTCCCCCAAAGCCCCTCTTACTCTTTCAGGGTCAATAAGTTCGAAATTACTTATAGAAATAATTCTTACCTCATTGCTCTTGACATTAATATGAAAGCCCTGTTCATGCTTTGAGATAGCACATCGAACTCCATGATTTATACGAAGAGAAATCTAAAGGAATACAAGAATAAAAAACAGATATTTCATACAAAAATATAAGAAATAATGGAATGACATGTGAAATAGAACTACCCAAAAAATGATTTGTTTTAATCTTTGCAAAAAAAAGACATGTGAGGTACAACAGCATACATGAAAAATGAAAGGTAGTATTGAAACATATAAGGCGCTCATATTTACTCTGCATTTCGCTTGGTTCTGTAAGTTTTTAGCCCATTAACATTATGACCATAATAACCCTTTGATTTAGCCACTTATACGACGCACAACCGTTTCAAGAAATGAATATTCATATCAGGTATCCACTAGCGTACCTACGCCCCCCCCCCCCCCCCGACGAGCCACAACGCATGTAAAGGACGCATCCCTGCCCCCCCCCCCCGACGAGCTTGAAGACCTTTTTTTTGCTTGTCAATTTTTTTTGCTGGTACGAAATCCTTTATTTGTGATCGAAGATCTTTTCTTTCTTTTTTTTGCTTGTCAATTTTTTTGGAGGACGGTTTTGCCCCCCTGTGGAAAATCCTAGGTACGCCACTGCAGGTATCCATTACTTCACCAGGGTCAAGTGTAGCACAATAATGTATACATTTCTTGCAGAAGAAAATGGCAGGGATTCGAATCCAATTGAATGTCAGAACCACTTGACCATCACGCCTCCAGATTTACTACTAGAATTTACTTAATTTTATTTATTTCCTGGAACTGAAAAATGTCAAATTAGGCCTTACTTATTGTTGTTTATCATGATCATTATAGAAGGGCTGAAGGGGATCGTTTAAAAGGAATGACCTATTAAAAATCATTAATGAATTATTCATGACATTATTCAATAGACACAGGATATTGCGTCAAGAGGGTGAGAATTGTTTTGAACCACTAATCAGTTTACTTTACAAATCTATATATTTTATGGTTTTCATATTACAACCGTATTCCCACGTCAATTATCAATTGCTATAATGATTATTATATGAGATTTGTCTCATTCATTTGTATGACTTCCTATGCGTGTCAAGCAGTCAGAATTCTATTCGAATAATTAATTTGATTGTTAGTTTCGGTATCACTTTGCTTTCGCATTTCCCTGTCTAGACTTGTATGAGCTATATTTTATAACTAACCTTTTCAGAGTCGCTTCTTTGAATATATTTGGACATTTCTCGGGCAGTCATACGTTGTTTGGCATCTATTGCAAGAATTTTATCCCCATTGTGTAATCTTGATCCAGCTTTCGTTGATTTCACACTATTTGGAAGAAAATAATATATATAATAATAAAATAATTGTAAAATACTTAGAAAAAATGACAGTTTTCATGAAAATTATTGTAAACGAATGTACTGTTAAACAATGCTTCGTACTATGTTCTGTACTATAAACGTATGCGTGAGGGTAAGAATATTTCTAATCATGCCAATAAAATATGTCAAATGATTTATAAAAACGGCAATAATTAACAACAACAAAATAACAATGACAGGCCATACGGAATTCACAGATTTTTTTGACATGTTGCTTTGTCTCTCTCTTCTACCCCCCCCCCCCCCTCCCTCTCTCCCCTCTCTTTCTTTCTCTCTCACCGTCTCTGTTATGTCACACACACTGAGATTTCAGCTGAATGGAATGGGAACTATCCTTTTTTATCTTTAATGTGCCTTATTTCAAACAAAGTACAAATGAAGTTCATAAAATAATTGTGTTTTCGTTCATAAAACTTGCTATCATTTGCAATAACAGTTAAGATTCTGGGACCTTTGTTATTTTTAGTATACATTAATGATATAGTAAATTCATTTACCATTCTTTCTCTCATCGTATTCGCCGATGATACTAATATTTTGTTATCTCACAAGGACTTACCAGAATTAATAAATACAATGAATTTAGAATTAAATAAAGTTTCATCATGGTTTAAATGTAATAAGTTATCTCTTAACATAAGTAAAGCTCATGTTATGCATTTTCAATCATCTCAAAGAAATGAAAATTTTACACAAGATATTAAAATTGATAATGTGCCTTTAGATAAAAAAAAAGAATACGTAAAATTCCTTGGTATCACAATAGACAAGCATTTATCATGGACTCCACACATAAGCAACGTGTCTTCCTCTGTAGCTAAAGGAATTGGAATACTATGTAGACTAAAAAAAATCTTACCAGAGAAATCTCTTGTTATGATATATAATACATTGATTTTACCATAATATTCACTACTGTAACCTCATTTGGGGGAATAGCTGCAAGACAAGGCTTAATCATATACTTTTATTGCAAAAGAAAGCGGTTAGAATTTGTTCAAATTCTGCCTATCTTTCACACACAGATCCTCTTTTTTATCGTCTGAAAATATTTAAGATAAATGACATTAATACTTTACAAATAGCACTGTTTATGTATAGATATAATTACGACATGCTTCCTCCAGTGTTCACGGATTTATTTTCAGATAATAACAATTTACACTCATATCCAACAAGAACATGCAATAATATTCACTTAAACAATCCCAGGACACTATTTGCACATAAAACACTAAGACATCGTGGACCTGATATTTGGAATGCATTGCCAGATTCACTCAAGCTGACAAGATCATTTCATTCCTTTAAACGAACTATAAAAGAATTCCAATTAAATCAATACCTAACAAATTGGAAAAAAAAAGAAAATCATTTCCATTGTTATCATTATTTTGATTAGACATTGACTTTTATCTAGAACATGTATAAATTAAAAATTGTACATAAAACAATGATATTAAACTCGAAGTGCAAGGAAATATATTTGTTTTGAAATATAAAGTTTGGTGTATGTGGTGTGGTGGTATATGGTATATATATGATTATATTTCTCGGTAAACAGACAATGCGAGCACCAGGAACAATGAAGACATAGGCCCTGAGCAAATTATGTCTCATAAAGTTATGAAAAAAATGTTTCTTATATAATATAACATTATAATGAACAATAATGTTTTCTTTCCCACTACGTTTCTCCTCCTTTCTCTCTCTTTTTCTCCTTTACCCCGTTTTTTTTGTTTTGGTCAGCCGATTGGGGGGGGGGCACGTGCCCCCATGCCCCCCCCCCGTAGTTACGCCACTGTGACCATGCCTTTAAATTGACGAGATTTGTTTAGATTTACTATACTTACCAGACGTTCCCATTTAGATCAACAAGAACGGTACCCATGAGATCCTTTCTCATATATCTTCCTTCAGTTATATCACAATTTATTATTGGAGAAAACCTGGCAAAGTTAAAAAAAAGGATTGGATTTTATATTCATTATTTTTTTCATTTCCCTTTTAGCATGTTAAGTGCGTATCGACCCGGTATCGACTTAATGTGAAAAATACACAGAGGGTTCACCTCAAGTATGATTTCCAACAGAAAATAAAATCAGTACATACATGAAAAATTTACGTTCAAATAATGTGAACGAAAATAAACATATAAAGAAATCCACACACATGCATGTATAATATTTTTAAGACAGTTTATGATATCTCATTAAGATATAAATATGAGTGTCTGTGGAATCGAGAGACTCACTATAAAAGCATTATGTAGCATTCATATAATATTCATTTGTTTATTTTTAAAAACATGATTCACATGTTTCATATGCTTCAGCCAATCGCTAAAATGGTCAAGTCTACAATATACATGGGTTCATGAATAAAAATTACTTGGAAAAAATCCAGATTGGCAAAACCTTTAATACGTACGAAGCATGACAACACGATATAATAATGCGACCTCGTACCCCCCCCCCCCCTTCAAATGGCGCGACGTTGACCTATCTAATACGTGACTCTGTTTTATACGATGAAATATAATTTCTTCGTGATGTATTTGAGACAATATCTACAATATAATTTATTTGAATTTCTCTTTGTTTCCTTTCTTACCCCCCCCCCTTCCCCTCCTTGAGGTCGTTGGGGAGGGGTTACTTCATCACCTGTACACCAGTGCTGTTTAGTAAAGAATTAAAATAAACAAAATGTAAGATGGGAGTTTCCGAGAAAGGGTATTTTTTTACAGAAAGAGAAAGAAAGAAAGAGAGAGGACAAATCAATATTTAGACCTACCATTGTCTGCTATCAAGTAATGAACTTAGGCTGCTAGGTTGGGAAAGCAGCGAAAAATCGGTTGAATTGGACGGTGACAAAGTCGAATGCAATGACAGCGGCGGCGACGAGGGTGATGGTGGTGATGATGATGTCGACGATGACGATGATGACGATGATGATGACGACGACGACTCTGTGCGGACCAATTCCACATTCGGACTCGTCTCTCCGCTTTCTTTACTTTGTCGTGAAGTGGTATGTTTCACTCTCCCCGCCAATTCGTTATTAGTTGTTACTTCCTTTTTCTGAAAAAAAATCAATTCAAAAGCCAGTATAAATGTATTATTGCTAGAGCTACGAGAGTATTTGTTTCTAAAATGCAGCTTTTATATTTTGTTGTGACTCCCTGTTTCTAAATTAATTAATTCCTATTAAATCAGATAAAGCAGTATGATTTTTGTTGTGAGAGCTAGCGAATGAAGTTATCTGACTTGTACGTGATTTATTGATTTAGGACGGCTCCACAGGGACAGGGCCGGTGACCGCCCTTATGAGCGTCTTGCCGCCGCCCCCCCCCCCCCCCCAATTAACATACCCTGGCGCCGCCCCCTGGATGTAGTTGTTCTATTTTAGAATGAAAATCAAATAATTTCATTTTAATGGCTAAATATATAGTCATAATGATTGGTGTGACGACATTCTAATACCATCAAAGTTTGTGTGAAATAGCCTTTCAGTAAATAATTCAGCAATTGCAATTGAAATTTCCCCTTATATTTACAGTTAGAATTAATACCTGATTGTTTATTTCATTTTTTTTTCTTACAATAAATTCATATCCATATAATTATACAAATTATACATCAAACTTCAAAGATACTGGAAATAAATACTGATGCGATTCACCAATTACAGAATGAAATATTAGCAAGATGTATAGATGTATAGAGCACTCTCCCCTTAGTGCCTACTCTGCATGGAAGGGACTTGAATTCCCCATATATTCATGCTTTTTCTTCAAGAAAAAATGAGAAACATGTATGTATTTTTGTTTATTAATTGTTATCGACGTGTCGTCTTGAAAGTCAAATTATAGGCTGTGACGTTATACACGTTGGTAGGATTCTTACATACAAAAGATAGGACATACATCATGATCTTACAAGTTTTTTTACGTTTTATTTTCACTTTCTTTTTGAGAGAGAGTGTGTGGTGTTTAACTTTTTCAAATATTCGTCGACAAACAATGTCGACCAGGGACGAAGAAAGGGTCGACATTCGCATCATCCCAAATTCTGTACGCCACATGAAATATAGAACAGTCGTCCAACATTTTAGTATTATTTTGCGGCAATAAGTTCAGCGGGGGGGGGGGGCAAACCCTGAATTTGAATAATCCTAATTTCATAAACCAAATAATGGTACATAAATGTAACGAAAGCACGAAGAAGATTATTCAGAATACCATTATAAAAAATATTCCATATTTGAATTGTACAAAGCAGTAGAAGAAATCACTTTCTTCATCTTGGAGTGGATGTATATATAAAACTATAAAATTCTTACCTTTAGAAGAATGCCTGGTGGCGCAGAAGTTTGCTTGGTGAGTTTCTTTTTTTCTCTTCTTGATTCAATATCAGTTTGTACTCTCCTAATTCCAAGAGGAGGATTATATTCCTTACCAACAGCCATGCAGATTAATTCTTCCCACTCATCTGCTTGTTTCCTAAAATAAAATATTGAACAAAATAGACGATATTTGGCTGTAAATCAAACAAAATACCGGCCTTTCAAGAAAAATATAATTACTGCATAAAAACTACTATTTTGGTAACTTTGCCATCCAATGCAGGGGCGGATGCAGGATTTTTCAAAGGGGGGGGGGCACATTTTCCCGAGAAATTTTGACAAGCCAAAAAAAGTCCTCGCTTTCAAACGGGGAAGGCACACTTATGTTACAACAGCATATTTATATTACATTTGTTTATCATGCTTCTCAAGGTGGGGGGGGGGGCACGGGCCGGATGTGCGATCCAACAGCGTTCCAATGGTAAATGCCATGGTAACAATGCTCATCACCCAATAAAAATAAAGGATTCCGTGAAATTTACCACTGTGGCAAAGTTACCATAATAGTAACATTTATGCAATGGGGCCCGGCCAGGTAATGCAAAATTAAGATCTGTTCATAATTTTAAATGTAGAATGCGTGTGATTACGTGGGGTTTCTCCATTAATCAGATGAGAACACTTGCCTTTTTTCTCAATCTAATTTAATAAATATCTGGACCCCGTTACATAAAACCCTTTCCATTAAAAAAACTTTGGCAATTTTTTTGCCGGAGTTTTTTAAAGTGTAATTTTCAATGGCATAATTCTGTTTACTATGGCAAAGTTTTATGCAACAGGCCCCAGGACGGACTTTGTTTCACAATCAAGCTTTCACTGAAAAAAATCAACCTAGATTACATTAAAATAAAGATTTACAAATGATTAGCATGATCTAATGTTTAAAAGCTTGAAGGTTTAAAAACAGCAACTAACAGCAAAATACATATGCAATTATAAATTTACATGTTCTTTTTTAGCAGGGGGATTTTCATAAGAAGTTTTGTCTGTGATTTCCATTGACAAAATACTCTAAGCCAATCAGACGCCAGGGTTTGCAGTAACTTAAAAGTCATTGAAAATCAGAAACAAGATGATTCGTGAAGGACTAACTCACTTGGTGTCAAACTCGATGAATGTCAATATCGAACCTCCAGGTCCACATCCTATGATAAGGATATTAGTTCCTCGACGTTGTTCAACTGATACCACTGTATTGGTAGAACATCCATTCTCTTCAACACCCTTATAACACTTCAGCATCCACTTATTATTATCTTTGTTCAACTCATATGTAAAACGTTCTTTTGTGCTCTGTCGGTTGAAAAAAAGGTTAATGAAATGAGGATAATCATTGTAGTTCGATTACTAGTAGTTTAACAATAAACATTGTATATTTATAATATAAATGTTGTACATTATTATAGGTTTTCCCGTCCAATTTCGTCAAAATTTCAACCGATTTAATGATGTAATAATTCAATTTGCAACTAATTTGAATGACCTATGAGATCAGCATTTAAATAGCCAAATACTTAATTTAATTTAATTCTACTGGCACGCGATTTCATAGTTATTTCATTTAAACATTTATAAAGAACTTCTCAACGGTACCTTCCTTGCAAACGTTTAGGAATTCAAAATCATTAATATGCAATCACTTACAAGATATGGACAGTGTTTTTCGTTGTTGTTTTTTATACTTTTTTTGAATAATTATGGAAATGGGTTTTACCCCTAAATTGGATGTTAAAAATCTTACTGAATTTTACGTCTGACAGACCATCATCGGAACCACAACTCGTTTTTGTTCCACTTTCATAACTATGTATAGACTGTGGTCAATTCCATGATACCCATCCCTTCCCCAAAACCATTCAAATTATATACAATTATGTAAAATAAAAAGTACCTTCCTTGCAAACGTTTAGGAATTCAAAATCATTAATATGCAATCACTTACAAGATATGGACAGTGTTTTTCGTTGTTTTTTTTTCTTCTTATGAATAATTATGGAAATGGGTTTTACCCCTAAATTGGATGTTAAAAATCTTACTGAATTTTACGTCTGACAGACCATCATCGGAACCACAACTCGTTTTTGTTCCACTTTCATAACTATGTATAGACTGTGGTCAATCCCATGATACCCATCCCTTCCCCAAAACGATTTAAATTATATACAATTATGTAAAATAAAAAAGAACAAAATGATGAAGAAAAAATACCTACCATTGGCATACTAGGTCATCGACACACTCAATGGCGGATCGGAGGGCACAGCTGACTCGTCCCCCCCCCCTTTAGAGGCACAATTATTTTTTTTTCGTGGTCGAAATACCCTTATTTTTTTATTAACAACCTTCTTTTTTTTACTTGTCAAATTCTTCCGGAAAATGTGCCCCCCTTTGGGAAAATCCTGGATCCGCCCCTGCACCCACTCATCAATCACTTAAAGAATAAGCGTTTACAACCATATCCTATAAGTGTTACATGAATTACGTCTTTATCAAACATAATGGAATAAACTTCTAACTGAAAAGATCCGCAAAAAATAGAAATATAGGGTAAAGTTTGAAAAAAAAAATAATACAGAAACATCAGAATTTGGAAGTTTAAAGTGCAAATATGTGTTCTGATAAATGAAATTGAAAATGGTGTTTCAGGCGAAATTAAACGATCAGCTCGTCGTCGCGAAATTAAATGACACCTTAGTGCCATTAATTTGAACGAGTTTCTCTCTGAATTGAATTTCTACAAAATTCAAAGGAATGATATAAAATGGAATTAAATGCTAAATGAATGAAAATGAACTATGTGTGCCGAGGGTGGACGAAATATTTCGAATTTGAACGTCCTTTCATTAATTTAATAGCAACTCTGATGAAATTGGACGGGAAAACCTATATTATTAACACAAAGAAATTTACATTGACTTCCTACAGTATTGTGAATTACTCAATATATTTCCTGTTATATTGTATTGTTTGGTAGGCCTATATATGTAAGATGATCTTCACAATTGTAGGTTTCCCGCCTGCTTTGTGTTTTAATCTATAAAACATTTCCTTTGGTTGTCTTGATTTTTTTATCTAATTAAAGATCAAATCTACCCCAGGAAAATACTGACTCGAATAAATAGAAAAAAAAATCAAACTAGCATCGTGCTGAAAATTTTATCAAAATCGGATGTAAAATAAAAAAAATTATGTCTTTTAAAGTTTCGCTTATTTTTCACAAAACAGTGATATGCACAAGTAGGTAAACTGTTGATGATGTCTATCACTCACTCTTTCTTTTATCTTTTTTATTGTTTGAATTATTCAATATTCAATTTTTTTATAGATTTGACAATAAGGACCAAATTGACTTAACCATGTATTAAACAATGCTAGGGAGGAATTAATCGTTGTATCACTTGACAATGAGGAAAAAATTAGAATACTTCATATTTCATACAATAAAATACAAAAGAAATAGTGAGTGGATAACGTCATAGTCTCCCCATTTGCATACCAGCCAGGATGTGCAGAACTGTTTTATGAAATTAAGCAAAACTTTTAAATGTCAAAACTTTCTTATGTTACATCCGACTTTGATGAAATTTTCAGTGATATGCTTGTTGGATTTTTCTCTTTTTATTCAAATAAACTTTTGGTTGGGGTGGACTTGTCCTTTAACAGTTTTCATTCAATTGAATTCATAAAATTTATTCTATTTGACTTGATTAAATCAAATCTGTTCAAGGCGATTATAATTATTAAATCAAATCAATCAAATTTTTTTTTTAAATCTGAAATCAATTAAATTTTCAATATGTGACCGATAGCTTGTGTTAGTGAGAAATAAATAGGGAGCTTCCTTGTTCGTTTTCCACTGAGCGGGCAGGCAGAAGCTTGACAGATGATGACTCAGATCATGAAAAATCGAAACCCAGCATGCTCCGAAAACCACATTCCCTAAGTGATGACGTCAAAATTTCTAATTGCATTCGATCATGCTTCTCCGAAAATCGAAGTAAAAACAAAATTTCTTTTCATGACGTCATTTAGCAGTGTTTAGGTATAGTCGTACTAAGGACACATGGTATTAGTGTTCTTCCGTCTGGTTTCTACAATAGGTTTCTAATCTACTACTTTGAATTTCTCTACAACGCATCAATTCCTTCGAAAATACAATTAAAATCACAATGGGAGCTGAGAGGCTCTTGTCGAAAGTTGTGGAATGGGGTAGCAGATCATCCGAAGATTTGCCCCGGACGAACAATTGCAAATAATGTCGTTGTCCAGAGTCAGATTCAGATTTTTTTTAGATTCAGATTCAGATTAACATTTATTTGGTATAAGATAAAAATCAAATTACAATAATATAATGTATATAGACAACATAGTACATAAAATACAAGGATTGCTAAAAGCAACCCTCAACATTAGATACAAAAATATACATAAAATATATAACGATAGAAATATAACAAGAAAGTCATACGAAAACTTAAGAATTAACTTACATTAACGAAATAATAAGAATCATTCAGCATTCAGCATAATTTGAATATATCAATAGGTGGCAAGTATTGTGCTCTTTAATTTATTTTTGAATGAAATGTAATTCGAAGTACCCTTTAAATCACTGTTTAGAGAATTCCATTTTTTGATCCCTGAAATCTAATTGATCTATTTTGTAAAAAAGAATTTGTAAATTTTGGAAGATATTCCGATGCTCTTCTGACAAAAGCCTCTCAATCAGCTCTCCATTGTGATTTGACTTGCAATTTCAAAGGAATTGGTACGTTGTCGATAGTTTCTCCGGAGTATGGGATAATGTCATAAAAAAACAGCAAGGTTCTATGCATTAAAGGTCAAGTCCACCTCAGAAAAATGTTGATTTGAATCAATAGAAAAAAATCAGACAAGCACAATGCTGAAAATTTCATCAAAATCGGATGTAAAATAAGTTATTACATTTCAAAGTTTCGCTTATTTAAAAAAAAATAGTTATATGAACGAGCCAGTTTCATCCAAATGAGAGAGTCGATGATGTCACTCACTCACTATTTCTTTTGTTTTTTATTGTTTGAATTATACAATATTTCAATTTTTACGAATTTGATGATTAGGACCTCCTTGCCTGAAGCACAAAAAGTTAAAATAATGGAATTCGACGTGTTCAGGGAGGAATGAAACTTCATTTCACATGACAATGTCGAGAAAATCAAAATATTTCACATTTCATATAATAAAATACTAAAGAAATAGTGAGTGAGTGATGTCATCAGTTCCCTCATTTGCATACCGACCGAGACGTGCATATAACTGTTTTGTGAAATGAAGCGAAACTTTAAAATGTCATAACTTTCTTATTTTACATCCGATTTTGATGAAATTTTCAGTGTAATGCTTGTTGATTTTTTCTCTTTTTATTCAAATTAAGTTTTAGTTGGGGTGGACTTGTCCTGTTCCCTCATGTCAGAGTGCATATCTGTCCGCTTGGATTGTATATAGGCCTGGTAGGATGTTTTCTCTCGCAGACGTATGCAGGACTCAAGAACAGAGTCACACATTCCAGTTTACATTGTTTAATCATAAATGACAACAATACCCATATAGAGATGTATTATATTGGCAATACCTTGAAGGACAAATCCATCCCAACAAAAAGTCGATTTGAATAAAGAGAGAAAAATCCAACAAGCATAACACTGAAAAAAGGTATGACATTTTGAAATTTCGCTTCATTTCCACAAGACAGTTATATGCACATCCTGGTCGGTATGCAAATAAGGTGACTGATGACGTCATTCACACTATTTCTTTTGTATTTTATTAAACGAGATGTGAAATATTCTAATATTCTCCAGACTGCCATGTGAAAGGTATTTTATTCTTCCCTGGATATGTGGAATTACCCCGGGAATTACCCCTATTTTAACATCTTGTGGCTCAGTCAAGTTGGTCATTAATGTTAAATTTGTAAAAAAAAAACAATGGAATATTGTATAATACAGAAGACAAAAAAAAGAAATAATGAGTTTTTTTTTTTTTTTTTAAACAAGTGCACACCTAGTTACCAGTAATGCATATAGCATTTCCATTTATTTGAAATCAGGATAAAAGAGCATTGTAGATTAAATGCCTTGCTCACGGGCATAGGTGCCGCGGCCGGGGATCGAACCCCAGACTTTCCATGTATAGCCAGGCGCCTTAGACCACTCGGCCACGGCACCTCCGTGGGTACGGCATCATCGATTACTGTATCTCATTGCATGTACATGTCGCTAAGTGGTGCAATTGTGCAAACAACTATTTTGTGAAAATAAGCGAAACTTCAAAATGTCATAACTTTCTCATTTTTTATCCGATTTTGATGAAATTGTCAGCGTTATGCTTGTTGGATTTTTTTCCATTGATTCAAATCAACATCTTTTGTGATGGACTTGACCTTTAAGTGTCCTTGTTAGCCACAACATAAGTTTCTCTATATACATGGTCAAGTATCTGCAATTCGTCGGCTCTTCGTATATACTGATCGAAAATACACTCTTATTTTTTAGTTATTGTACGTTTTTTGTCTTCAAACGACAACTCTGAAGGGCAGATTTCTCGCTATTACCGGGAAGATGTGAATTTTATTCAGTTTAATTCAAGTTTAATTCAACGCAAAATCAAGACAGGAAATATATAGCCAAAGGCTGACGTTTAACATGTTTACAATGAACATAATCATATAAAGTTCATGCAAAGCCATGTAAAAATAGAACAAAAACAAGCAAAACCCACAGGTAGATGACAGAAATTATGGAGAGTTAACAGTGATTGACAATTCTGAACTTAATTACGTAATATATTCTGTTTCATCTTTTATTAAATAAAAATTGATATTAGGGAGTTTGTACTGGCTGATAATTCTGAACAGTTTTTCTTGTTGCATCTTTTTTTATATCTGGAGATATGTTTACCCCATTTCAAGTTTGATTGAATAGTCAGGTATAATTGTGTTTTTGCGAGCATAACTCTGATGACATTGCATTTATTCGGGTTTCATTTCAAATGATTTTTTTTAAGACTATATAGGAAACAGTGTAGATGGCATTGTAATATGGATGAAGTTTACCTGAATGAATTCTGAAGAATATGCTGAACTGTTCCGTGAGTTAGCCTGAAATCCTAACAACTGTGCCTTTTTCATTACAGAACTGGCGGGTTCCATAGACTTCCTGTTGACCGGGCAACCAGACAGGGGCCTGTTTGTAGATAAGTGATTACAAAAGAAATCAAACTTTAAATCGGAGTTTCTTGTTTTGTCACGAAGATTCATTTTCCCGAATAATATTAGAGCACATAAATAGGCCCTATCTAAATGTGATGAAATTAGGAAATGGTATAAGTACAATATTTGTGGACGCTAATTTTAGTCTAGGTTCAGTTCAATGGATATAATTATGTAAGAGCACTGGCGGATCCAGGGGGCAGCCCCCCCCTTGAGAGGCACAAGTTAAAAATTTGTATTGTTAATATGCCGTTCTAAGACAAGTGTGCCCCCCCCTTGAAAGCGAGGACCTAAGAGCATGAATAGTATAACACTAGCAACAGGTTAAGTAGAAACTTCAATTAACCTACCAACCCTGTTGACAACACTTGCCAAAGCGGAACGTATCCACCCCCCCCCCCCCACAAAACAATTTCATTGCAAAATATATGAATTAACACCCATTTCTTAAATGTTAATTTACAGATATTTTTTTTAATATATATTCATGCTCTAATACCATGAATACACGAAAACAATTCGGACACTCTAAAATGAGAACTCAACATTTTAAAAAGGTTGAGGGAGTGACAACCTTTTCTGACATGTTCCATTGGTTCCATTAATACTTAAAATCACCAAAAACCGCTAATTGAAGTCACTCGAAGAAGTAGAAGAAAAAGAAGAAGGAGGAGGAGGAGAAGAAGGATGAGAAGAAGAATGAGAAGGAGGAGGAGGAGGAGAAGAAGAAGGAGGAGGAGGAGAAGAAGAAGATGAAGAAGAAGAAGGAGGAGGAGGAGGAGGAGGAGAAGAAGAAAAGGAAGAAGAAGAAGAGGAAGAAGAAGAAAAAGAAAAAGAAGAAGAAAAAGAAAAAGGAGGAGGAGAAGAAGAAGAAGGAGGAGAAGAAGAAAAAGAAGAAGGAGAAGAAGAAGAAGGGGAGGGGAGGAGGAGGGGAAGAAGAAAAAAAAAGAGGAGGAGAATGGGAAGCATGAAAAAAAATAAAAAGATCACGAGGAACGATAAAAAACAAAGCAAGAACATGTTCGAGAATGAGGATACACGATATAGAGATTCGGGAACGAAAAGAAAGTTTATCATACAGATAATAGACATTCAATTTAGAGTAGAATGAATGAGAAAAAATATTGGTATTCACAGGCCTACCTATTGGAATCCATTCTAATGACGTCTGCTTCTGAACAATCATCAATATTCGTCCTCTTATGTCTAACTTTTCACTTGACAATGAATAATTGTATGCACTGATCGACCACTTATTGACAAAAGATCAACTGACATTAAAACAAGGAAGTGTTTCAACGCGAACGCAATGTCGCGAGTGCTTATAAACTTTCCCGAAGAGTGAAAAAAATCACAATTATATACGATGATTACGCAGGCAATATAGGCTAATCAAACAAATACTAGTAATGAATCGCGCATGCAGATTTAGGGGCGGGGCCCACTGTAAAAAAATATTGGGCAAAATTTTTACCACCCTGAGTATTTTACCCAATGCGGGAAGCAAAATGTTGTCCATGAAATAAGGTTAAAAAATAAGCAGCAATTACATGTACTTTAGAATGGGCAAAATTTTCATCACACTGGACAAATAAAAATGCTCAAAAGAAATGCCCAATGTTGGTTGGGCACATAATTACTTTCATGCATGGAGCACTTTCATATTTTTTAGAGTGCCCTGGGCGGGGAGGAGCGTATACGTGTGATCATATTTTGAACAAAATCTGTTGGCAAAAGATGGGCCTACATTGGTTGTGGTCATGGTAATATGGTATGCCTGCCCTTCTAGAGCCCTTTTCACACAAGCAAAGATTTAAGGTAAAGGTGTTTTTTTTTAAATTGTCCTCAAAATTTAGATTTTTCTTTGCATGTCAATTTTTATTATTCACCCCCCCCCCCCGCCCTCCTTGGAAATACAAATGTTGATTTTTTTTCATTAATATTTGTAATGAGGCGCCATTTTTTTATAGCGCTAGAATGTGCATCGGTTCGTAGGTCACCAAGGTCACATAGGGGATTCCCGGTCAAAATGTTCATAATCACGTCATTTCAAGTTAACAACGGAACTCATTTTGGTGTCGTGTATGTTGACTCATATCCACGAGTTAAATCTAGTTTACTAATTGACTTGTAACATGTAAACGCTTTTAACAGCCTGATTACTATATTTGAAGTGATCATGTGTTTGATTTTTATATTCGTTGTACTTGAACATTAATGACACAGTGTGTAGCTTTAAGACAATTATCATATCAATTTTGTTCAAAAGTCCTACTTTTAACCCTCAAAGAACGACAGTAAGTCAATAACAAGGATTTACAAACATGACTGTTTGTTTTTGTTTTATTTTGCAGTATATAGGCCTGTTTCATGAAAAAATGTATAAGTACACATGAAATTCACAAATAACAAAATTACAAAGGACTAAAAAAAAAGCACTAACTCTTTCATATAATCACGGTACATAAATTATGGTATATGGTATAATGCTGCAGTTTCGCAATGCTTAATTGCTGTCAAGAAGATTAACTCATAAAGTTTTAACCACATGTAGACTGGGCGAGGTTCAATATAAAATTTGTACATGTTTTATGTATTTTGAAAGCAAGTGAGGGGAATCCATTAAAAAAAAACGTTTTAAGAGTAAAAAGAAAAATCAAATAATCGTGTAGGTGAACGTTTGAACAATAAAAAAAATATAATTATTAAACGTTATATACTGTAGAGCGCTTAGAGACTTCTGAAAAAGTAAGTATTAAGCGCTATATAAGCAAGTATAATTATCATTATAAAAAGTTGCAATCACTATCATGACAATGCAAATAATGGGCAGTTTTTGGTGAATTTTTTTTATCCAATACACAAATTGCGGTTGAATACTAATCAACGATGAGTAAGTTAAAATATCCTCGCTCAATTGAAGGAAGTAACAACTTCATTATCAATGGGGATTCCCCTATTCACAGGCGTCGATCCGGGGGTACCAGGTAAAAATGGCAGAGGTAATAATGAAAGAGGTAAAAATGGCAAAGGTAAAAATGGCAGAGGTAAAAATGGCAGAGGTAATAATGGCAGAGATAATAATGGCAGAGGTAAAAATGGCAAAGGTAAAAATGGCAGAGATAAAAATGGCAGAGGTAAAAATGGCAGAGGTAATAATGGCAGAGGTAAAGATGATAAAGATAGGCTACATCACAATAATTATCATCCATGACCGGATCGACTCTTGTCGACGAAATAGGCTATAAAAACTGATTAAATATTATGTTGTTTTTCGTCATTTAAGATCTATACTCTGTCGTTTATATGACTAAACTCAAGCATTTTCTTGCCAAAATGATTTCAATTAGTGACTGCATGATGAAAGGATCTTAAGCTCGTAAGCAGAACAACGCTTTACATACAAACCCAACGATTTTTTTTTAATGTAAACTCCAATGTGTGCAGCCACTAACCCTCTGAAACGAACAAGTTCGGGTCTATTTCGAACTACTTTCATAATTTAACCTGGATAAAAAAATAACTGAACATTCTGTAATAAAAGTATTTTTTATTTCGACATCATGATGGATCATGATGAATAGATATTGATGTCACTGGCGGATCCATGGGGCACAGCTGACCCGTGCCCCCTTGAGAGGATTGAAATCTTAGCAAATATGCTTACTCAAGTGTGCCCCCTTTTTAAAGCGAGACCCTTTTTCTGCTTGCTAATTATTTTTATGGACAAGTTAGTAGGCGGAAAACTTTTTCGCGTGCCATTTTTCAGGAAAATGTGCCCCCCTTGGAAAATCCTGGATCTGCCCCTGATTAATGTGATATGTTAAATGTAAATGATATAATTATTGTTCAGTCTTTAGAGAAACACCTCAATGCAGCTAGTTCAAGTGGATGTCAGGTTCCCAAAGGGTTTGACGTCATATATGGGAAGCTGCCCCATGACATTTTATGCACTACAAAATGGTTCGTAATTGTTTTTTTTTATTTTTCAGGAGCGTCTAGGATTTGTCTCTTGATAACACTGAAGATAAAAAAAATGATTTTTTTTCTAGAAAATTACATTTCATTAATATTTTCTATACACCAAATATGGGAAAGCTGCTCGCAAATGACGTCATCACTAAAATATAAAAGTATAGCTTTTAATATCTTTGCTAAAACCCTCATCAATATGATTTTATTTTTTCTGCTATGTTACAATGACTTTTAACTGAGGTTGAACTTCCCCTGTAATGAATGAAATACAATTGCGATCAAGAGTGTGCTTCAAATTTGAATTTTAATACAGCGATTTGACATGAGAAGGCCGTCCATGAGAGTCCAGAAAAAATAATATATTCCAGCCAAAATATTATCATTTGGTGCAGACGATCTATCTATGATTTTAAAAATGTCACCCTTTCCATTATTTTATTTTCTTAGAACCTTTCTTAGTTAATTTATTTAGGGCTTACATGCGGGGGCTTTTTGATTTTTTTTGCATGGGGGTTTAAGACCCTTTTTACCTAAACCATTATGCCCTCTGCCATTTTTAACCTCTGCCATTTTTACCTTTGCCATTATTACTTCTGCCATTTTTACCTCTGCCATTTTTACCTCTGCCATTTTTACCTTTGCCATTTTTACCTCTGCCATTTTTACCTTTGCCATTTTTACCTCTGCCATTATTACCTCTGCCATTTTTACCTCTGTATTTTTACCTCTGCCATTATTACCTCTGCCATTTTTACACCGAGCCGATCCGGGGGGGGGCAGTGGGGCGAGCACCCCTATTAAAATATTTGGGGTGTAACCACCCCCCCCCCTCCCCATCTGTGACGTGGATCGACGCCTCTGTGTTGTCTGCATGTGCAGGATGTGCACTTAACCCAACATAGTGCGTTTTTTTAGGGAGAACAAAGTTCTTGCTCAAAGTTTGATTTGAATTTTATTAGTCATGCCTCATTTTCTCAACAAAATTAATGAAGTATACATTTCCCATCAAACTTAATGAAGTAAACATGCACATAATAGTCGATAAAAATATCACTGAAATACAAAGAAAGTGAGTAAATATTGATAGAACGAGTTAAGAAAATAAAAGTATGCCATCGATCATGGTCGTGGGCCTATATGGGGTCCGTAACAAACGACAGAATATTTGTATTATGATATTCTGGAGGAAAATTTGCTATAATGATATTATTTGACTGTCGGGATTCATAGTGTTAAATCATTTTGCAATGGATATACTAACATTTTTTCTCGTTTTTTTAATTTGTTTCTCATTTGCAATCCAAGAAATTCAATCCCATACAAATAATTTTGAAATAAGATATATGGAATAGATTGTGTCAGAAGATTTTAAACTGGGCTAAGTTACATTGTAATTCAAAATTGGGGTGAATCGTAAATTTTGTTATGTCGTTGTCTGAAAACAATACCATTCAAGGCCAATTTCATGACAACCAGTTGCCATGGTTGCGATTAAACAATAAACGATGACTAGGTTAAAATGCTCTTTAACCACTCTTGTAGGAAGTTAATACCAACAACATCAATGGGGATTCCCCTACAGAGGTTAACTGGGGCTATCCCAAAATATTGTAACCACCTCCAATAATTGAATCCTCTATTACCCGGTATGTTTTGTGTACATGTAAAGCAACAAGTGGTGTTTTAGGGAAAACAAAGATCTCAGTTTGATTTGAATATATTTTATTTTGTGCAGCATTTTCTCAACAAAATATGCATATCATAGTCGATAAAATGGTTTATTTCCAATTCGTCTAATGCCAATTCGTCTACTATCATTAATTTTGGTCGAATATCAACTCGTCCACTATCCACATGGTCTAATTGCCAATTCGTTCACTCGCCATTTTGTCTAATAACCAATTGGGATTTAGTCCATAAACCATTTGGTCTAATCGGATAAGTGTGAATTGGGCGAAAAGAAAATGGGTATGAGACCAACTGGTTATTAGACAAAATTGTGATTAGACGAAGTGATCAGTGGACCAAATGATTATTAGACCAAATAGTCGTTAGACGAAATGTTGATGGACGGAATGGCATTAGACTAAATGAGTGTAGACTAGGCGGTAAGTAAACGAGTTGGCAGTAGATGAATTGGCAATTTACCGATAAAATATATCACTGAAATACAAAGGAAGAAATATAAATTCAATTTTCGACATTAATCGGAAAGGCTTATACACTGTGACAATTTAATACATTTTTTAGTTAAATCTTGAAACATTGGTCAAATTACATTATCATGCAGTCACGGAGTTATGAGCAAATGAAAAATGTATAGGGCCTGTACGGTGAGCATCTAATTGTTTTTAACAATAGTATATACACAGATGGGGGTGGCTCTCTTACCCTTTCCCCGCAGAAAAAAAGTTCCATGATTGAGAAAAAGTAGGCCTAGAAGAAAAAATGAAGGGTTCGAAAGGGAAAAGAAGATTTAAAATTATTTCTCATTATCCGGAAAGGTGGAAACATTGCTATATTTAAATTGGTAACCATATCAGATATTGAAGTGTGGCATAGCCTGCAATTATTGTAGAGCGGAAATAGTACGTTTAGTGACGTTTCCACGCTATACGTTTAAGTCAAGATCCTGGGCCACATTGTTCTGTATTTAAGCATCAGTTGTTAAAAGGGGGGATTTAGAGCAACAGCAGCACATAATCAAATAAACCTAAATTCATGTATTTTTACTTTATTTATTTATTCATTTATTTTATCATTATCATATTTTTTTTTTGGGGGGGGGGCCTCAGAAGCGGAATTCAGTTCATTCTTTTCTTTCTTTATCTTCTTCTTCTTCGGGAAACAGTACAGGCCATCGTCTGGTGTATTGTCGTACTGGTATCAGGGTATACAAAATAATGTTGACAAGGTTAGTGTTTTGCAATAGGGTAATCCCCCATATGTTTCCCCGTTTTATTCAGCGACCCATCGAACAATTGCGAAAAATGCAATGTGTGTAAGCAGAGTGTGCGTGAGAAAAAGCAATTTTTTGTGTTTATTGTGTACTTAATACAAAATGGAAAATTTTAATAAACAATCAAGGTTACCCCCAAATATTTCCTCGCAAATACATATAGTAAACAGAATATAATATCGATAGTATAATTCACATCGACAGGGGCGCACAAGCGTGTGTGTGTGTGGGGGGCGGAGTGTCTGGGTTGCGCCCCTGCCAAAATAGTTTACTTATATAGGGCAAAATTCATATCTGACCCTCCCCATGAACAAGAAATAGGGTATAGGGAAGAAAAAAGAAGTAGAAAGGGGGGAGACAGAGACAATGCATGAGGAGAAAGAAGAAAAAATGGAAAGAAGATAATAAGAAATAATTTGCGTCACGCGCTAGTCGTTGCACCCCTTGGAAAATATTCTGCGCACAAGTGAAGCCTATAGGCACTGCCGAAATTTAATTGCACCCCCCCCCCAAATAAAGGATGCCCTCCCATCCCTCCGTCTTCAAGAATTATGCTCCTGCCAGTATATATACCATATTTATGTTAGTACTCGTGCAGACGAACTTTGGTTAGTCATGTTAATGGGAAAATAAACAAATTTAACTTAATTTACACTCAGTTAACTTTTCGCGACCAAGAAAAGGAGAAAAGGACAGGGAGAAGGGTAAAATATGAAATCATTTTCTGAATACTATGTCAAAATCTTGGATATTTTGTAATAAACATAATGAAAATGTCGAAAATTTTGCTCGCTTGCTTTTTTTTATCGATTTTGCCCTATACGCCATATTTATAGCCTCCTCAATTTTTTTTTGTTTATTGCGCCACTGAACGGAGGCCAGTGGCGTGACAGGCGGGTGGGGGGCAGGGGGGCAAGCCCTGCCCCCGCCCCCCCCTGTGGATTTCACCGGAAAAAGGAAAAATAAAAATAATGGGAAAAAGAAAAAAGAGAGAAAGGGAAAGAAAGAAAGAAAGAAAGAAAGAGAGAAAAAAAAAGAGAAAAGGGAAAAAGGGAAATAACATGTGAGGAAGTTCAAAATAACCTGAAATACTAATACGCAGCATGATTAGCAAGAGAGAGAAAGATAAAATCAAAAGATATGACTCAATGGCAGGGGCAAGAATGGCGGGAAAGTGGGAGAAAGAGGCAAAAAGAAACGGGAAATGAAGGTAGAGCCAAAAGGTAAACTGGAAAATCAGAATATGAAGAAAAGGGACAAGAAAAAAGAGAAGAACTATAAACGACCGGGCTGCCGAGGATTGAAAAAAAAAAGAACGGGAAGAAAGGTGGATTGCTAAATTTTATGCCATAATATTGTCGCAATCAGGACAAAAAATAATAACATTAGCCAAAGGTTAGCCAAGGGCTGTTATATCCCCCTATATTATATTCTAACCTACTTTGCGTTGGCTAGATTTACCGCTAGCCTCCCTAATGTTTACTTTGGCTAAATTTCCAAAGCTACTATTTTAAAAGGCCAAATTTTTCTGGCTTGCTTCACTCGCTGGCGACTTTTATTTTTCTCTCCACATTTGCTATGTTATGCTGCCTCAACATATATTTCGTTTATTATCCGCATCTGCGTTGAAGTTAATATATGTGGAGAAAGTAACCGCGATTTGATGAAAAAATGGCCATCTTCAATGTCTAAAAATATCACGAGCCTTCCGGGGGCTTCGCCCCAGACCAGTGGCGGCACCGGGGGGGAGGGGCAAAAAAATGTGTATATCGTCGGCCTTATGCCAAAAGGGCCTTAACCCGATTTTAGGGGTTCTGAATATTTTATAATAAATTTAACACATTTCATGTAAAACTTAATAACTAAACACGTTTATCGAAATTGGCTTCAAAAGCAAAAAAAAAACGACCACAAACTTTTGATTATTAGAGAGGCCAAAACCTTTAAACGCCATTATCTCGGAATGGCCAAAAGCAGTTAAGGCCCTTTTGGCATAAGGCCGACGATATGTTGTCATAAGCATCCTATTAAAGCTGTCAATTTCTCTCAAACTGCTTTTTTGTTCTTTAAATTTTTAAAGTTTTCTCATCCATTCACCGTTAGCATTTAGCTCCCAACATAAATCTTTCAGGTCATTATATAAAATTTAAAATGTCGCTCGCGCTGCGCGCTCGCAGTTACTAATAATTGAGATAAATTATCTGTTCACATGGGGCTTGAAAATTCAATGTTATCGGAGTTTTCATTATTCGTTTCAGCGAGATACACATCCTGTGTATTCATAATTTTTATAAATGAAATATTTTCAGCAAATGAGATAGCCATGCAGTTCATGATTACAAAAAGTGCTTAAGACGTCCAAGTATCATCTCGTGATATCAATTTTTTTCAGCTCACACTCGCATTATTTACTATTTTGGTGAAATATCATCTTCATGACCCAATGCAAGCAGCTAGTCCTTAACATGTCTCTTTTCAAGTCAGTAGGGACTGCATTTCGAAATAAAACTAGCTCGCGCTTCTCGCTCGATTTTGAGAAATAGCAAAATATCTGTGTGTTACCCCAGGCCCAAAAATGTTCTTTTGCCTTGGTGCCGCCATTGTAGGGACTACATTTCGAAATAAAACTAGCTCGCGCTTCTCGCTCGATTTTGAGAAATAGCAAAATATCTGTGTGTTACCCCAGGCCCAAAAATGTTCTTTTGCCTTGGTGCCGCCATTGTCCCGGACCCGATCCGCATAGCACTTGTCCCCGAGGGGCCACTTACATTGACGTGTGGATACCATGCGCGACCAAAAAAAAACACGTAAAAGGGATGTCTTTTTCAAGATAGGGCACGTTACGTACGTAACGTGATTAGGGTGTCAAAAACACTAAAATAATGAAAAGAGGGTATCTATTTCGCTATGAAAGCTACGTGTTTAGGATTAAATTGGCGGAGATTATAAAACAAAATTAAAATTGTTATAAAGGAAGTGGCCCCCGGGACTTGCCCCCCAAAGGTTCTACAACCATGTGACAACCGAGAACTTTTGAGCAGATAATTTGCCAAAAAATAGCTCGCTGAAAAGCGGAACTGAGAAATAGCATTTGGGCCGGAGTTCGGGATAGAGTGACGGCATATAAGTTTACCCGCTCTGAACAGGAGAGCAAAAATTTTGTGTCAGTGTAATTAAAAAAAATAATTCTCATACTCTTAACACCCATGTATACTATATAATCTGGCTGCAAGAACGCGATTTCCATGGTCAGGAAGGGGAAAAACAGAGTAGTAAAAAAGAGGTGCGGGAAACGAAAGGGGAAAGGTAATTTTGATATTTTCCCCCCAATGTCTCGTCATCTCGTTTGCAAGTAACACTTGGTCCCCGGGGGGGCCACTTCCATTCACGAGTGGATACCATGCGCGACCATGGGGTCTCGAAAAGCACCCTAAACACGTAATTTTCATATTCTGAAAATGCATTCCTTAACAAGTATTGGCGTGTGAAACCCTACCCTTAACAAGTCTTGGAAACAAAACGATACTCTTGGCAAATATTCCCTGAAACGAACCCCTAAACAAGTACAGGAATGTTTTATTGTTACGGGTCCTTCGGTCGTCGGCTTTACCTTATTTGGTTTAGTACGACCCCACCTTCTACACCTCGCGCAAATCGGACTCTAAACACGTAGTGTTGGGGCAGAAAAGACATCCTTTATAAAACATTTAATTTTGTTATATCTTCCCGCAAAGTCGACCCTAAACACGTAATTTTCCTAGCGAAATAGATACCCTTTTTTCATTATTTTTGTGTTTTTGACACCCGTACGTAACGTGCCCTATATATCGTGAAAAAGACATCCTTTTTACTTTTTCTTTTTGGTCGCGCATGGTATCCACTCGTCAATGTAAGTGGCCCCCCCCCCCCCCGGGACTTGGTCCAAACTTCTCTTCGTTCTTTCTGTCAAAATACTCGGATAGTTTTCTGTATAGGTTACTCTCGAGTTCCAAAGACAACGGAGTTTTTCCATGAGAATAATGAAACAGTTTGTATTTAGTTTTACAGCTAGAGTCAGAAAATAAGTCTTTTCCCCCAAAGTGATATTTTCTTTGGTTGAAAATAACGACTATAATATCACACTTTGCTATAGGGGTGTTGACGGCGGATCGGAGCAAATCGCCTGGTCGGCCATGCAACAGGGACCCAACACTCGGAACAAATCGTGGGGAAGCCGCCGATTATTTCCGCCGGTACCAACACGGCGTTCGTTCGGCCGGATCGATGAGGTGCAGATAGTGAGCTGGCATCTTGAGCGCATGCGCTAGATCGCGTAGGAAAACGAACGAAGATGATTGCCACACGAGGATTGAAAACACCGTCTTTTGGTGTTGGTGAAAGAGTGTTATGTTTTGAACCAGATCCTACAAAAGTACGAGTGCTGTATGATTCAAAGGTAAGTAAAGCATACATTTAATCCACATTCTAATCAGGGTTACGACTCTAAATAGTCTAATCCACGTTTCATTCGCTGCTTGTAGTTGTAGATCTCATAGTCATATTGTCCCACCAATTTAAATCGGTGTAGGCCTAGGGCCAGGCACTTGTTCACTGCTACCATCTGGCCTGTGGAGAATCTACAGGTAGGACTATGGTATGCCAATGCTGTATAGAGCACACACTTTAAAAAATCATTAAAATATCACTTTTGTGACCAAAATTACTAATTTCCATATAGTTTTAATTTATTTATCATTAGTAATGTGGGAATAATTTTTGTATTCACCAGAGCGCTCAAAAACTTGAATTTTGGGCATATTTTTGTGTACGCCCTCTATTGGTGGAAAGTAATATGGCAAGAAAATTTTCATTTTTTGATCTCTATTTTTAATTAAGAAAAAATGATATAAAGAATCAAATTTAAATAAGAGCCAAGTAGTATGAATTAACAGGTCTAATGGAAACTGTCAATGTAAAAAAATCAAGCATTTGCCCCAAAGAAAAAGAGAAAATAAGCCAAACATTGCCACCTTTATTTTGTCACACATGGAGATATAACTGAGAACAAGGTTATATTATAACCTTGTTCATTGAATGAGTGGGGCCAGGCCCACTCACACAACATGCGATACTAACCCGGGGGGGGGGGGGGGCACTCCTAGTACCAATGAGGTCCAAACATTACATGTATGGACCTCATAGGCGACATCAGTGGAATTGCGGGGTTAGAAATCTTTGAGTACAGGATATTTCGATATTATTTCACAAGTACGCTCTCTATTTCTTTTTTTGGCCAATATTATAATTAAAAATCGTAAATTCATTGTAAGCAACAAAAATAAAATGAAAGATATTAAGGGAAACTTACATTTTGATGACTTTTTCCTGATTTTCTTGGCAGTTGCTCTTCACTTCTGACTCGCGATCGAAGCTGTTATGCAGATCACGTGATACGCTTTCTCGTCAGGTGATCGGTTGGTTATTCTTTTCGCCAGACGTTGATAATGATATATTTCATAACGCTAGCATTCATCGCAAATTCAGGTGAAAGCGATTGGAGTTAACAGCGCAAGCTTTAAATTTTTCAAAAAATAAAGTTTAATTTATTGCATAAGTTTCGCGCCGGACATGAAGGATCATTTGGTCCCATATTGGCGTAATGCATAACAACGGGGGGGGGGGGGGGTGTCCCTACCACTTCAACGACTATAGCCAGAAATTATGATTTTTTTTTCTCTCCTAGCTTTTTTAACCAAAATACCCCCCCCCCCAAAAAAAAAGGGAACTAGTGTTAAAGAGAAAGAGAATTATGATAGAGGAACACAAAATACTTTTTTTTTTCAGCTTTTATTTATTCGACTTATAATCCCATAATCAAATATTAAATGGGGCTTCCACAGTTTTTTAAGCCCGGGGGCCACTTACATGAGTGGATACCATATGCGCGACAAAAAAAAAATCTTTTTCACTATAGGGCACGTTACGTACGTAACGTGATAAGGGTGTCAAAAACACAAAAATAATGAAAAAGGGGTATATCTATTTCGCTAGGAAAATTACGTATTTAGGGTCGAATTTGAGGGGATGATAAAACAAGATTAAAATGTTTTATAAAGGATGTCCTTGTTTTCCCCAACACTGCGTGTTTAGAGTCCAATTGGCGCAAGGTGTAGAAGCTAGGTGGGGTCGTGCTAAGCCAATTAAAGGTAAAAAAGCCGAAGACCGAAGGACCCGTAACAATAAACATTCCTGTACTTGTGCATTTCAGGGAATATTTAAAGAGTATCGTTTTGTTTCCAATTCTTGTCAAGGGTACGGTACACGTCAATACTTGTTAAGGGGTGCATTTTCAGAATCAGGAAATTACGTGTTTAGGGTGCTTTTTGAGACCCCATGATCGCGCATGGTATCCACTCGTGAATGGAAGTGGCCCCCGGCTTTTAAAGTCAATTCATAAAAATATTCCTCCTCGGGATTTGAGCTTTCTTTCATGAAATATCAATCTTTTTCGTGATTACCAAAAATACTTAAAATGTCATTTTTAAAAATCTTTGTATAAAGCTTTAGCTCATGCGTTGCGCCTGCAATATTTTAATGTTGAGATACAACTTTATGCTTTTAATGAATTCCTAAAAACACTAAATTCTCAGATCATTTGTCGCAATCGAATGATTGGAAATGAATGATTAATAAGTTTCATGAATAATGTTTAAAATGCGTCTCTCTATAAGTTTTGAATATTTAAAAAAAAATGTCAGCTCGTGCTTTTTGCTCGCAATATTTTGATTAGTAAGAAGTTCTTGTATATGCGAGTTTGATAGATAAATAAATAGAGAGAGGGGGAGGGTCCCTCAGCTACTTGTCCTCGCTTATTCCAGTTTTTTTTATTATGCTCGTACGTGTTGTGAGGTTTTCAAAGTCTTCTTTTTCTCACCCTTTTTATTGTCTCGGAGCTTCCCTCTATTTCTTTGCTACGATGTATAGCCCTTCTTACTTGTTTCAATTCTTTTATGTTCTCATTTCACTGAAAACATAATTATTAAACTGACGTAGAAGACTTTACAACAAAATTTTGATATTGTTTTTTCTTGTTTGTTTGGCTTTCTTTTTTCTTCTCCTCATTTCTTGTTTTTTTTTCTTCTTAGTTTCCTTTTCCTTATTTTCTCTTATTTCATTTCATGAGGCATCCGCCAACTTCAACAACAAACATATTTAGAGGCCGATATCCAGTGAGGGGGCGTGGTGGTATGCCCCTCGATCTAAAAATTAATTTTTTACTTTATATTCTTTTGCGAAAATGAATATGAAGGACAGCTTTTTGATAAAGAACACAGTTTTAGAGTGTTAGAGCGCGATTTATACCTACAACCGCTAAATCCTGTCACTGTCGGTATGAAGCAGTGATTCCATCAGCTTACGGTAATAATTTTTGCAACACGGGCGCCAGTCCGAGAAACAGACAGGCATTTGCCCAAACGGACAACATCTCAACCTCTGCTCATTTCTTTTTGCACGGGCGCATAAATCTCGACGTAACCCATCACATTTCTCCCTATTTTCTCCTCCCTTTTATTTTCCATTAATTTTTCTTTCGTTCACTTTTTTCTGTCTTCTTTCCCCAATTTTTTTTACCCATCACATTTCTCCCTATTTTCTCTTCCCTTTTATTTTCCATTAATTTTTCTTTCACTTTTTTCTGTCCTCTTTTCCGCTTCTATTTTTGTTCTCGTCTCACCGCTTTTCCTCATCCCCCAGCCTCCGACGCCCGTGCAGATTCGCAAACAATATCAAGAGTATGTCTACTTGCAAGGGCGGAAATCTCTCCCCAAAGGTAGGGGGACCAGGGGCTGGAAAATTTGACAAACAAACAAACAAAAAAAAGAAGGTTTATCACCCCCTAAAGAAGGTCATCTTAACCAAAAGAAATTTGACAAGCAAACAAGCAAAAAAAGGGGGGCATCCCAAAAGTAAGATCATCTCTTCCAAATGTTTTATTTCGATTTTGAATGAAATGACCAAAAATAGTAGGGGGATATTTCATAATGTGCCCCCTACTATTTTGGGTAAGGGGTACATGTCCCACGGCCCTGGGATTTGCGCCCATGTGGGTGGGGGTGTTGCGCCTCCCTATCGGGATCATATCACAGCGAGTATACACTCTTCCATATGGAAGAGTGTTTACTCTCTGTGATTTCGATCTCACACATATGAAAAAAAAATAGAACAGCTAAGCCTTGATCACAGGCCAAAATGCCTAACGATTTCTCTGCGGCATTAACAACTCTCGTAAGGGGCGCTCCATTTATAAATAGAGTTGCATGAACAGCTGTCTATGGCGACAGAATCGTAGGCAGAATTGTTGCCAGAAGCGTGGGAATTTGGAAGAAAATTCAAGAAAAGAACCGGTGAGTACCGATTTAAGAGTAATTATACATTCATTAACGTTTATTGAATCCTAAGAATAAAGATTTTTTACGGAAAGAAAGCTTAGTTCTAAGCTAGGGCTGCCCAAATGCGCGTGAGTGGAGTCCCAGTTTCTTAACACGGGTAAGTATTGCAGTGTCGCCTAGAGTGGGGGGGGCACTTACATTGACGAGTGGATACCATGCGCAACCAAAAAAACACGTAAAAAGGATGTCTTTTCACGATAGGGCACGTTACATACGTAACGTGATAAAGGTGTCAAAAACACAAAAATAATGAAAAAAGGGTATCTTTCGCTAGGAAAATTATTTACGGTACGTGTTTAGACTTTAGGGTCGAATTTGCAGGGATGATAGAACAAAATTAAAATGTTTTATAAACGATTTCCTTTTTGCCCCAACACTTCGTGTTTAGAGCCCGGGGGGCCACTTACATGACGAGTGGATACCATGCGCGACCAAAAAAACATGTAAAAAGGATGTCTTTTTCACAACAGGGCACGGGGTGTCAAAACACAAAAATAATGAAAAAAGGGTGTAACGTATAACTACGAGTGACTAGACAGTTGACAGTACTCAAACAAAAGACTCGGTGACGCAGAATTTCCAGTTATCATACGATGCATCAAGTACACCATCAAGCATGCGACCTAGCATACCATCGAGCATGTTCAATCTGTAGCATAAAAATATAAACAAACAATAATAAGCATCTGTATATATGCAATTACATTTTACAATTATGTACTTGCATGAGATAAATAAATGATCTAAGTATTGCATAAATTAATTGTGACGTTTGAATCTTGAATAAATAAATATTCTGGTTTTCTGTAACAAATTTACCTTTTATGTTTTGTCAATGTGTTCAAAGAACCTTGAATAAACTTTGCTATATGTGATTAAACAAAACCTTGACTTTGTCTCATTTGTTCTTTATATAAACTACGATACTTAAATCAATATAACCTTGCCTCTAAACCATATTCATACTCTGAGGCATTAATGACTTACAATTACCTTATTCAAACCAATAACCACGCTTTCATTTCACCTGTGTTATTTGTAATTATCAGGGCTTCCAAATGCACCAAAAAACTGGCTTTAATGCCTTATTTCCAAACTTATAAATGTACTTGATCTATTTCAACAACTTAGAACCAAATGCAGCTAACAAAGAACACTTGTTTGACATTCCATTTCGTTTACAACTCTGAACATGAATAGCCTACTATGCACTGTGTGCGAGATTACCACACAGTACCATACCGATATACTATTACGCAACACTCTTCATGTGCATGTCCAATTACCTATCAATGTACAATGTCAATATACGTTTATCACACGTGTATTCTATACATAAACTCCAAACACTTTCTCCAAACTTCTGAGCTAAATTAACAACAAATTAATTATCGTCTAGAGTTAATTTTGGTCTCATATATTCAGTTACCGTAAGTAACGGTGTATTAACCGCACCTTTTTCTCGGCGGGGCAGAAGCAAAAGTCGGGGGTGCGGTTTATACACGGTGACGGGTCTGAGCCAGCCCGCCGTAACCCCTCCCGTACATGTACGATGTCTGCCAGTTCACAACACATCGAGTGGCCGGGCGTAGCCGCCCAGGCAATGTCGTTTAGAGGGGTATGAGCCGCGGGTAATGGGAAGCGATTATTGCAATATTAATTAAATGTTGTCCATAACAAACGCACCCACCTTCATGACACTAATTTTGACTTTATTCTCGATTCAAAGTCGTGAAGTTCCCTGGCGAATTTAAAGAGACGCCAAGCATACTCGGTAATATTTTGTCACCGCTGAGCGAGAGTTGAGTGAGCTTAGAGATTGCGTTGTAATGTGGTTATAGTGCGACTTAAGCTGGCGCTATTCAAAGTCCCGTTTCGCGCCAGCTTGTTTTTTTTCCTTCCTGTTTGCTTTTCACAAGATACCATGTAAACCACGCACGAGAGAGACGGCAAGAAGCCGTAAAAAACAAATGGAAAAAATGCCAATTTCTTTGTTTCTTGAACCTTCCTATAATCCCGTATCCAAAATTCATGCTAAGACATCAAATTTCTGAAAGTGATTGTGAGATTGTGATGCAAGAAATGTGAATGTTTCTTCCTCCTACGCTGGGCCTGGGAAAGACACAGATCATAATTTGATAAGATGTACTGGCATGACTTGTACTGTATCGTAGTTTGCAATGTAATGGCAGTGCTGTGTGTGTACACTGTGACTGTGAGGTGAGCGAGTGTGTAAGTTGCCAATATTGTCGGGACCGTTCTTTCTTTCTAACATTTGTAGATGAATTGATCAAGAACAGCATATATCTGTATACCGGTAATCTCTTTGGATACTTTGAAATCTTAAAAACTTAGATTTTGTTTCTTCGTACCTCAAATATGCATGTAAATGTGAGATTTTTTTTTTTTTTTTTTAGTCCAAAGTTGGGGGTGCGGTTAATACACGGGTGCGGTTAATACACCGTTACTTACGGTATGCATTACATTAAGGAAATATTGAGGTCCTTTTACTTACAACATTGGACTACCGATGATCTTGAATTCTACTGTAAAGTCACAACAGGCTGAACTTTAAATCTTTGTCGATCTTGGCAAGGCAAATTTCCAACGCCCTCTATCGACCCAGATAAATAATGCTAGAACTCAATTAACGTCTCTGACGTCATGTTAAATATTTCAAAGAAATAATACACTTTCTAAATCTTACAAAGGGTATCTAATTCGCTAGGAAAATTACGTGTTTAGGGTCGAATTTGCGGGGATGATAAAACAAAATTAAAATGTTTTATAAAGGATGTCCTTTTTGCCCCAACACTTCGTGTTTAGAGTCCGATTTGCGCGAGGTGTAGAAGGTGGGGTCGTACTAAACCAAATAAGGTAAAGCCGACGACCGAAGGACCCGTAACAATAAAACATTCCTGTACTTGTTTAGGGGTTCATTTCAGGGAATATTTGCCAAGAGTATCGTTTTTGTTTCCAATACTTGTTAAGGGTAGGGTTTCACACGCCAATACTTGTTAAAGGGGAAGTTCACCCTGACAAAAAGTTTATTGTAAAAATAGCAGAAAAAATAATAAAAAATATTGCCGAAGGTTTGGGAAAAATTCATCAAATAATTAAAAAGTCATTAGAATTTCAATTTGATTTGTGACGTCATATGCGAGCAGCATTCCTACATAGCGAATGGTAAAAAATCAATGAAATGTCATTTTCTCAGAAAATTGAAAATGGTTTTCACTGTTACTTTTGTATATCAATAGACAAATCATTTCATACCCGATCATGAAAAGAAAACAAAATTAAGTCATCAGGAACCATACAAAATTTGAAATTCATACATTTTATATTACATAACACATGGGGCAGCTGCTCGTTTATGACGTCACAAATCCCAAATTTTGAACTCTAATAACTTTCTTACTCTTCAGTCAGTCCGCAGCCCGTCCGAAAGTGCTCTATTTTATTCAGCGGTATGCATAGCCGTCCGTGGTTATGCATACGTAATGAGCTGTGAAGACGAACTTTCCGATCGGTGTTTTTTGCTCTTAGAATCGTTTATTCCTCACAAAATTGGTCTTATTTTATAGATAAGGCTTTGAAATTTCTGATCAATTGAATAAAATGCACATTTGACGTATTTTGAAGACCGATATTTAGCTTAGAAAAAAGGATTTTTTTCAAGAAATATGTGTGAATAAACGGAGCGTATTTTTGCATAGAAATCACACTTGCGTCAAATTGATATTATAATCAATGTAAAGCGTAGACATTCTTCTTTACGACTAAAAAAAAATTATGAAATTTCATGATGTAGCAAAGTCAGGAACCACAAAAAACCACGGCAATGTCCATCGCAAAATGATTGGAATTGCAGTACAATTGCCGACGCGTTCTGATTGGTCAACAGCGGCGCACAGACTTACAACATTTTATATAGCATTAAAAACCCGGAAGTGGTACGAAAGCGATCTGTGGCGACTTGCGTAGGCACTATGTTTGACATGTGCAGGGACCCTGGTTCGAACCCGACGGAGTGGTTTTTTTTCGCGGGGGGGGGGGGAATATATTTTGGCTTTTTCTTTAAATCATATTCCTCCCCCGTCCTACCCAGCTTTATTTTACTTTCATGTGAATTTCTATTTAGGGCTGTATTATTAAATCATGGAGCTATGAATAAATCTTACTTCTTCTTAATCACTTGATTTTCAGGTTCTTGATTACACTTATTTGGGCAGAGGTGGGAAGGGAAGTGAGTTAAAGGTCAAGTGCACATCAACAAAAAATTCTTTGAATAGAGAAATTTCCCTTTTTTAACACAAAACAGTTATATACACAAAACAATGGTATGCAAATAGAGTTGATTATGTCATTCACATCACATTACTTTCTAAATTTTGGTTGCATTTTATTATATCAATTTTAGCAAATTTGTTATAAAAACTCTTCGAGTCACAATAGGTTACATTCATGGAAACTACAAATGTTAATGGAGGAATTAAAATCTCTCAAAATTTGTCAAAGAAAATGAGAAAATCAAAATAAAACATACATGTCATGAACAGGTATCAAACAAAAAAATACACAAGAAATTAGAGTGTGTGTGACATAATCAGTTCTGTAATTTGCACCTTGACCAAGATGAGCATATAATTGTTTAATGAAATTAGGCAAATTTCTAAATGTCAAAATTATAATTTTTTAAATTTTGAATCATGTTTATTAAATTTTCTGCAATACTTTATTTTTCTTTAAATTCAAATTACTTTTTTGTTGGGGTGGACCTCTCCTTTACTCTTTGCATGGAATGTAGGGAATGCACATTAATATTTATCCACGAACAAAATTGTCTTAAAGTGTGCAAATCAGTAATTGGACACATGTTCACTTTCCTTTCATCCAGGCCACTCCCTCACATCCACCAGGTTTACAGTCTTACAACAAAAATGATGAATTAATCATAATACCATCACACCATAGCTCCATGATCACACAACATTCACACAGTGCTTCGCAACAAATATTTCACTTCTGTTCACACATGCAATAATTACTGTGGAAAACAAAAACAAAGCGTAACCACATTCGAATACCGTTTAAAAGGACAAATATATTATAACTTTTGAGAAAAAATTGTGAACATACATAAACACTTAACCTTCAGCACATTGGATAACATTAACAGAGTTGCTTGAGAACAAAATATAATTATGGGGCATTGCAAGAAACTTATGTTCAATTGCAAATCAACTACATGTTTGTGTTTAAGCAAAGGACTTACCCTTGATTTTGGAATGTGTGAATGAGTAGAAAGTTTCTTGCAATGCACCATTAGTAACATTAAAACTGTTCTTTGGTTTTAAATTGTGTATTCTTATTTTTGTCAAGCTGTATTCCTGTCAAAGTCAGTATTCTTAGTCCTCTCCAAAACTGTGCTCGAATTTTCTTGTTTCCAATATCGATAAAGATCAATTTTCTGTTGTATCATTATCACTTCAAAATTTGCAAACGAAAAATGGCTTTGTCCAAATCAGTCCGACCAGTACATGATGGATCATCTCCCAGAATGAAGTAGCGAGCAGGGACCAGAGTCAGCAAGTGTGCAGATCTGTGTGTAGAAGAGACAAAAAAAAGAGATAGTCTAAATTACTAAATAATCATTCAAAGTACATGTATGATACATGTAAGAGACTAATACACGTAGTACTGTACTGTCTGCGACAGCCACATTTTTTTTATTTGAACAAAATGGTTTATAAATACTACTGAGTACGGTAGTACCAAACTTTTTAGTTGACTTTAAATTGTTTATTTTCTATAGAGTAGACTGTCTAAAATAATCATCATTTCATTCTTAACCGCAGCCTGTGGCAAAAATCATCATGGGACTCAACTTCGACTAGGCCTAATTATTAAGAAAAAGGTTAACTTTTTTTAAACATAAATCAAGAAATATCTCAATCTATAAAAACTTGATGGAATTCGGAAACCTGATAATCATTGAATAAATTTCACTTTTTAGAAGACATCTACTTATTGTAATAATAATAATAATAATAATGGTATTTTATTCAAAGACTGTTCGCAGCAAGAGCTGAATTGTACAGAACTTTTACATAAAAAAAGCATTAAACATAACAGTATCAAAATATTATTGAGCTTCGTTTACATTAAGTCTTAATTACAAATAAAACAGGTCCACCGTCCACAGTCATAAATAATGCGAGCCATCTGTCATCATTACAGAAGTTTCAACGTATGGGACCAAAGACGAAATTCTACCAACCCGCGACGAACGCAATTTTAGCATTATTTCGCGCCATCGTAGAGTGAACGCGAAGGTTACTTCCGGGTAAAACGTAAATTTCTTGATTTTTAGGGTATCATTTTCTCTAAAATAAAATTATAAGGTGAGTTTGCGTCAAATTGGTTCTGACATATTTTGAACAGTGACTTTTCTTCTTTATAAAAAACCCTGATCGAAACAATTTGGTTATGTAGCAAAGTCAGGAACCAAAAGTGAAATTCCGACTACAAAATCGTAGTTAAAATATTACTAAAATAAGCATCAATTAATCAGGTAAAAATGGTAGGTTGAAAATGTCGAAATATGAAAAATTATATATCAAAATGTAGATGAAGGCCTTGAGAATAACTTACCACAATTCGTTTCGACGTAAACTGAAGTTAGCGACCAGTACATAGCTATAACTTCAGCCCCTCCAAATCACTGGGAAAATCAAGCCAAATTGATCGCACGTTTTCCTTCGGAGACCGCTAGAGGGCCGCTGAATAAATCTTCGTGAATATGCTCATTATCGCGCGAGCTGCGGTCTGACTGTCTTTAACAGATTTTCCTCAAACCTTCACCAATATTTTTTACTATTTTTTCTGCTATTTTTACAACAAAGTTTTCTTCAGGGTGAACTTCCCCTTTAAGGGGTGTATTTTCAGAATATGGAAATTACGTGTTTAGGGTGCTTTTTGAGACCCCATGGTTTTAAAGCTTACCTGAGAAGTTTGAAGTATCAATCCACAAAAATTGGTGCAAATTAAAAGTTTACTCGGCTTAGCAGCGCATTAAATTAATAAAGAATGCAAAAGAAAATCAGTGCAGGGCCCTAGCTAGCGCCGACGCTCGTTGGATGCGCATTTTGTATACTGTACCGTACATGCATGCACAGATCGCTGCAGAATAAGTGTAACTGAAGTTATCGATTGATTTTCATTATTATGTTGCCAATTTGAAGAGCGTTTGTTTGTAGGCTTGTAGCACATGTGTGCGAGCGTATAACACGTAAGTTGTAGCGATGATCGCTATCGCAATTGGTGATTCTCAAATTGACTCTGAGTGTGATTGAGCAATGCTTTCGAGACCGGAGCAGACCCATTTCGTGGTACAAAAACGTGAGTCTCCAGAAAGAATGTGGATTAAATTGGCGATTTTGGAAGTGAACTCACTCTGGATTAATTGAAATATATTGACATATTAGTAATTAAAACATGTGCAGTGTCTGAGAACTAAGATTTAATGTGAGGCTGTGAGCTTGTTCACTGACTTTGTAGCCCCATGCAAGCTTTATGCAGATGCTACCGTGTACACGGTGATGGAATTTAGTACACGTGCACTGACTTGACCGTGCGTGTACACGTATACACGTGTACCCGAAACGGGCCTAATGGAAATTAGTAATTTTAGTCACAAAAGTGATATTTTAATGATTTTTTAAAGTATGTGCTCAATACAGCATGGCATGCCGTAGTCCTACCTGTAGATTTTCCACAGGCAGGATGGTAGCAGTGAACAAGTGCATCACACGAATGTGAGGGAATAAAACACGCCAAACCTTTCAATATTTCTCCACTATGTTAATCTTGATCTTATGATTTAAGTTCATTTTAAAAAGGAATTGGAAATTATTTATAAAAGTGTTTTTATCGCTTACCTCCAAATATCAACCAGGATACTCCTTTCGATCCGTCCTTAGTTATCCTTAATACTGCAGTGGAAATTACGCAAACAACAATCGAAATTCAATTTTTCCTATTGAACATTCTCCAATCAAGTCGTCGGCGCATAATAGGAAATTGTACCAAAAATCAACAGGTTGCATCTCATGTAGCCTGGGGCATTTTGGGGAGTGAAAGTCATATACTGTACGTATGGTCACTCCCCACTAACGCCTGGGACCCCTACCTATATTTCTCCACATACGGGTACAAAACCAGAAACTTTCGCCCCCGAGAATTCTACTTTCCCTCTAAAAGATCTAGCCCTAAAACATGTACATGGGGTCCAACTTCATTTCCAACATTTCTGCGATATTGATTTCATTTTTAAAGAAGAATTCATTCAAAAAACGAAAGATTTGTTATGAAAAGATGGGAAGAGCTTACGGCCGTGTTTATGTCGCCATCTTGATTTCTTTGTCTTCCGCTTGGCAACAGCATGCAAATCGCGTGATAGCTCTCCAGTTGAGATGCATCTTCTTACTTGCACTATATTTAAGTTTTGTTCAACTGCACCAAATGTCATGTGTTTTTGGAATAACCTTCCCTCCTCGATTGTAAATTGCCCCTCCCTGGAGTCATTTAAACTAAAACTGAAACAACTTCAATAAAAGTCATTCCACAAACGTTGCACTACTCTCTTCACTACGTTAGTGTGGATGTGTCTCCCAATGACATTTTACTGACCCAACTATTCAGATTTGTGATTGCGGCCTCAGCCAAGTACGACTATACTTTGTAAAGAGGACTGTACTCAACGGAAGAAGAAGAACAAGGTTGCTGACATAGCTCGTTTACTTCAACTCGGTCTGAAACTGGCTCGTAAATCTTATCAGAATCGGGGCTCAACCGAAAATTATTTTTCCCACCACAGTTGTGGACAACAATATGAATATTCATGACTTTCGTCTTCGGAATATCAATATAGACTACGGTCTGGGCATGTGCGCGCATGAACTTATGTGTGGTCGTTCACGTTCAATGCCATGAATGAATCAGCACCCTAAAATTTACCTCAAGCAGGCTCCACTCCACTTCACTTCTGCTACACTATCAGTAGAGGCCGCGCTCGGCCATTATAGAAAATTGTCTCCAATGAGAGAGATTATCTCCAATATCACTATCAGAGACTTTTTAAAAAATAATTTGGGTATCCAATTTCAGAGACAATCTCCAGTTTGGGAGACCAATTTCCTTTGTTTATATTTGCTGCAAAAGGATTACCTCGGAGGCAAAGGAAAATGTGATAGGCAGATTCCTCATGAAAAATAGCCCCTTTTCACCTTCTACTTTGAATATTCACCATCTTTTGTTTTGATAAGGATTTTTGTTGTCATCCACACACAAAACAAATAGGCTTCAGACCTCAGTGAGACAAAATTTTGGGTGGGAAAAATTATGTTTTTTTTATTTATTGAAAACGGTTTATTTCAACAAGGGTTTCTATAGCAGCTTAAAAGCAGAATTGCATTACCCTTTACAATCATTTACATAAAAATACAATCAATATCAAAATAAAAGACTCAATTTGCACAAATTCTACATCATACGAAATATAAAAACACATAGAAAGTTTGTTTATCATGTTGGGGGTGCATGTATTAAAAAACAACATTTATCCCCATCATGATAAACCAAAAATGAAATACATGCGGCCAAATAACATAAAAAACAAGGAATTCTGTCATACCAGAAACTATGGAAGAGATGGGAACAAAGAAAAGACAAAAAGAGGAAGAGAGAGAGAGAGAGAGAAAGAGAAAAAGCGTGTATGTGTGTGTGAGAGTGTGTAACAATAATAGATAGATTTAAATGATTCAATAAAAGGTGTACATTATTTTAGTTTGTTGGTGTTATTTCTTTTGTTCTTTTGCAAAGCAAGCCTCCAATCTCCTCTGTTGGAGAGAGTCTCCCATATTGGCTAAGCGCCTCTACTGACTATGCTCCACCTCCCCGAATGTCCAAGGCCCTTGCTACCATTTAGTACGCATGGTGCTTACGCCACTTGTAATTCAATTTTGGAGATATAGTGCCACACATAATAATTTCATTGATGAAGTGCCACGCCTAAAAAAAATAGCGCCACGCCTGATTGTACTCATGATTGAAATGCATGAAGTAAGCGCCTGGGCCTGGCTGACCGCTGCCATGCCAGCCCCATTCTGCTCATGATCACACACCAAAAGCTCTGATGCACACCATTCACCGCCCTGACCGTAGCCGTAGTTAGCGTGTACCGGTACCCGTTATTTGCCTGCAATGGCGAGCTGGTACAGCTACACATTCTTCTCTCCACTACAATGTAAGAATGTATTGCTGTAAATTCTAGTATCCTCGAAGTGCATGATCGAATATTTCAAAATTAATTTTTGATGATTGTTTCGACTGACTTGATAAAGAATTAACTCCATTATACATGTATGTTAGATTAATGTATAATTTGTTTTACCCCAATTTCCACCTTTCATCTTTGTCAAGTTTCACAACTAGACCTACAGGATGTTTGTGTTTTCTTTTTCTTTAATTAATTTAATTTTTCATTGATATGGCGCGATTCCAGCAATAAGTGGGTGGTTGTGTCCTCTAAATTAGACGACCCATTCCTCTAAAATGCTAAAAAAAAATTGCCATCATTCATGAAGGAATTTTGCCCCCCCCCCCCCCCAGAAAAATGACAAGCTGAAAAGGGTGGGGGTCATCAATTCTAAACTTTTATGGGGTATATGTATGCACACACACACCCCCCATCCCTGGATCCTGTCTATTGTAACAGACCTGATAACTTTTTTTTAATTTGTTTTTTGAATGGTGACTTAAATTGATTAAAATTTGTTATGTCGCTCTTCTTTAATTTCTCTTTTTCTGATGGTACCCATGATGGTAATAATGAATAATCTGAACACTCACAGAATAGAAAACTTATATTCATACATGCAGCTTGCTTTTAATACAGGGTAGTGCATGTATATCATTTCTTGCTATTTTTTTTAAGTTTGAACAAAGAAAGTCAATGTTTTTTTTTATTTTTATACAAAGAAAGTTTATTTTTGCAATTTATAGTATAGTGATAATTCAGTGTTGTTGGTGGTTTAATGTCATTTGAGCTGATTTATGAATGTGTAATAATTTGGTTGAGGTGAGCTTTGGGTATTTTTTTTTACCTGCACGAATAGTCAAACCAATCGTGATACTGAAAAATGTGCATTTGCTTGTATTATACTTTAAAATTGTGTTTAAAATGTATATTTCCTTTTTATGAAATTACGAATGTATTTTTTTGTATTATTATGATTATGTAATGCCTCTGTACCTTTGTAAACTCATCGCAATTCGACTTTGTTGCAATGATGTTTTTTATCAATAAACCAGTTATCCATCTATCTATCATTGAATAAATTCCAAAATACATCATCAATCATGAGTGCTATAGAAAACCTCGGTATAAAAATCAGTAGGGGAGACCGGGGTCAGTTGGAACATGGGGTAAATTGAAACATTGTAATTTTCTTTAACGTCTTTAAAAAATTTCTGTGATACTGCCCTCAAGTTATTGTCATTATCAACAGCCATCCACCATATTACAGACAACACATGTGCAACAAGCCTGGTGAAGTTAGAAAACAGTTTTTGTTTTTTGACCTTCTGAGTAATTTTTTTCTCGTTCAGAAATGTTTGATTATCTCAGAGAAGTTAATAGATCAAGTTGGCCAGTTTGGGGGTATAATAGACACTTACATGTATACCAAGCTATAAAATAAGGTTATTAATATGCCATGGTGAAGTCTGCTTTTTGTGCTGTAAGCCTATAAATGTCAAATGGGCCTCCGGGGTTAGTTGGAACAAAATTGAAGGGGCTAGTTGGAACATGTTCCAACTTACCCCAAACATAATTATGAATGAAAACATTGGATATGAGAAAAAAACAAAGTATTTCACACTCTTCTGAACATGTATTGTATACCATGCTTGTTTTGTTTATCAGTTGGGTCTGAGTGTGCATTTAAGGCCTATTGTAGCCATTGAATGCAATGTTAACCCTTATCAAATGGGGGGGGGTCAATTTGAGCCCCCCTCACGAAATATTTTTACTACACTGCTAGCTGACTTTTTACTTTCAAGTCTTGCGCATCATTTGAGACCAAATTTGTGATGCCTGTGTGCGCGGTTTCAAAATTACGCAACAAATTGTACGTGCATGTTCGGACCCAAAATTGTTCAAAAACGTGATTCCATGTACAAGGTCAATGCAATTTGTGTTTTTCAACCAAAAGTTATAAATGTATGATTATTTTTACTTTTGCTGGTTCAAATAGATTCATTTTATGCTATTTATGATCGCAAAAGACTCCTGACAAAGTCCAACGGAAAAAACAAAGTTCGAAAAAACAAAAAATACATAAGAAATTATATTTTTTGCATTTTTTGGTGGATATTTGTTATAAATGTGAAAATTGATACTCTCACCAAAAAATAGCATTCTACTAGCTTAATAATTAGAGTTAAAGGCAAAAAAATAAAAAAAACATATTTCTGGAAAATTTTATTTGCTTATTTGCATAATTAATTATGAGAAAAAATATAAATCAATTTTTGTCTTATAAATTTGATGCAGAAATGCATGAAATTGCTGATAGTACACTTAATTGCATGTTAACTCAAACACACCCAAATATGCGGAATTCTACTACACAGTCTGCTTGCGTGAGTGGCTGTATAATAGAAAACATCAAGTTCAATGAATCCACACTTTAATATTTTGCACTTGAATAAGATAAAGCAAATAGGCTAAAACCATGTAATATTACAGTTTTAAGTAGATTTAGTATAATTCCTAATTGACCATGCAGTGTTCCAACTTACGCCATACCATGTTCCGACCCTCCCCGATATGAGGGTAAGTTGGAACGTTTGCGATAGTCTTGTTCAAGGTGGATTTTTTCAGTAACCATAATAGAGTTAAAAATTTTATGGGCTTCATTTGAAGCCCTGAGATATATGCTTTAAGCTGATATATTGATTGTTTCTCGAATAAAATCTATTTGGATTTTACAGCCATTTTTGCCAAAAATGTTCCAACTAACCCCGGTCTCCCCTATTCCTTCAAAGGTCAAAAAGGCTTTGTCTCGTCTTTGCGTATTTGCTCTGACGGTATTTTCCCCCACACACCTCCCAACTCAATTATTGAAAATGACGGTAAAACCCCAGACATCAGAAGTATCAGATTTCTGATCACCATGTGCTTCTCAAGATTGTGCAATTTGTAGTTTTCTGTAAACGAAAGTTATATTGTGGGAGGAGGGTTCAAAGTCCTTGAAAGGGACTAGTGATAGTCTACATTTTCAATCGGTTCGAAAAATGTCAAACTGCCTTTCCAAATACATATTCTCCAGTAAAATATATCATTTAAAATAATGAATAGTTGGATAAGACTAACAACGATTGCATTAAATATGATTGGAAAATGTCGATAATTGAATTTGAACCACTACTGGTACTTGTATTACTAACACACCAATCATATCGTAAGTATCATTAATTTCTTGCCAATAAGGCAAGCCTCTAATTTAAGACTAGCATGCAAACTTCTTCTTTATCATTATACTTGGTCCAAAAGAATGATGAAATCTGGAATGCATTCTTTTTCTGTATGAAAGAGATAAACAAGGGGATAACTCTGAAACAAAGTATACATTATTCAAGGACATAAAATTTGTAAGAATATAGCATGCGAATTGAAAACAGATTTAAAGAAAGAAGATAAAAATGATATTTTATTCAATTTGATATATTCAATTTAATTAAATTTGGTATCTTGTTCCAAAATCTATTAAAATGAAATACAACTTGTTAGAACATAAAGGAAAATAGTAGGGGAATAAGCATGGTAGCAAAAAGAGGGAATGGAGACCAGTATGGAGAATAGCTGCATTGTTCTGATTCAAGGAAAGTCAGATGATGCAGAAAGGAGGGACATATGGAGTTGGAAAGCAGTACAATATTTTTTTTCAGGGGGGGGGGGGGCGTGTAAACATCTACCAAGTCAGCCAGATCAAGTTGACCAAACTGCTTACACAATCCACTCGCAAATTACAACACACTGACTTCGGTGTCATTGTTTACATTTCGAATGGTTGATAATCGCAACTGAGGTGTCACTGGTAAGAATGATTTAAAAAAAAAGTTTTACAACCCTCGTAACTCACTTGCCACATCGAGCCTGGGGATCCACTCGTTAAAACTTGATTGACTGTAAAATGTCACCTATGATACTCCTAGGGGACAAACTGTCCTTATCTTACCTATAAACACTGAGGCTAATCATTTGTACGACAGCCAAACAAATCAGAGAAGAAAGGGAGATCATAACGAAATATAAAACTAATTCTAAGCCATTATTATCCGAAAACAATTTTCAAACATTCCCAATTGATCATTGTTTAATCTGAGATTTTTCTATTTCTGCTATTTCATTTTCCTTTCCTTGTCTGTTTAGTAATCTGAGATACTTGATACTTCTATTCTTCTATACAGACTTCTATTCTTTTTTATTTTCCTTTCCACCGTTGTCTGAATAATACATCATTTATATTTCTTTAGGAGAACGGGATTTCATAACGAGAGGTATTAAATATTTTTTTACTTGTTAGCATCTCAAAGCAATTCTAAAATGTTCCTGAGTAATGTGAGATATTTACGGCTTCTATTCTGTTTTATATTCCTTTGGGCTGTTGTCTGAATAATGCGTCATTTATATTTCTTTTTGGAGGACAGGACTTCATAATGGAATATGTTTTCACTTAAAATTATCAATTTTGAAAAATGCGCCACACGTAATTACGTACTTTGCGAGAGACCTGAACTCATGATATAGTTCAATATTTACAATGTTTGAAAAAAAACCACCAATAAATATGTACCGTACTTATACATTTGCCTTAAAACTTTTACTTCCTTTTCTATATTTTACTACTAGATACTGAAAGTAGATTGGACAAGAGATAGTGCAGGCAAGAGAGTTCCAGAGTACCTAGTTCATTTCAATGGCTGGAATCATAGGTAAGACTGCCATGATTTAGATGAATGATGCATATTTTTTGTGATAATGTATATTTTTTGTGTAGGCACTCAGCAGTAATTTCGTTTTATATATTTTTTTAAATAAAAGAAACATAGCCTACAATCTTTTTTAAAAGACATGGTCACCCCAACTAAAGTTGATTTTAATAAAAAGAGAAAAATCCAACAAGCGTAACACTACAAATTTATCAAAATATTATTGTAAAATAAAAAAGTTTTGCTTACCGGTAATTTCACATAACAGTATATGCACATCCTGATTGGTATGCAATTGAGGAGACTGATGATGTCATCCACGTACTATTTCTTTTTTATTTTATTATATGAAATATGGAATATTCTAGACTAGATATCTCAATGTCAATTAGAACGAAGATTGATTCCTCCTTATCATGTAGAATTAACATTGTTATACGGTTCAGTCAAGTTGGTCCTTATTTTCAAATCTATAAATATATTGTATTATTCAAAGTTTTTCAAACAATAAAAAAAAAAGAAATAATAGGCGAAGTACATCATAGACTATCTCATTTGCAGGTCATTGAGTTGTGCATATAAATAAGTGAAACTTTAAAATGTCATAACTTTCATATTTTACATCCGATTTTGATGAAATTTAGGCTAGTTTTTCTCTATGTACATTTGAATTTAAAATCAACATTTTTGCTGGGGTGGACTTGACCTTTAAGGGTTCCATAATACCAATTTTATGTGCTCTAATCTGACTAATGGTTCATCTATGGCCTGCTTTCCATTATCAGGCCAAAGCTTGGAAATGCCTATTTCTCACAATTGTACCTTGTGTTTTCTGAAATGTATTGAAACTTAAAAATAGATATGAATTCTTTTAGAGGAATCGATACAGGATTGATGTTAAAATTTTTATAACCCCTCCCCCCCCAAAAAAAAAAAAATTGCTAATAATATTTGTAATAAAAAAATAATAGATCAATTAAAACAAAACAAAAATCAACATTTGACTAAGGTGATACATGTACATGAAGTCCTTTAGTACAGGCTTGATTCAGGCATTTTTACGACAAAAAACCTTTATTGAAATCCATTAACTTAAAGATTGATCCAGTACAGTCTCCTGTTCCAGACTACTGATTCACACGTCCCGCCTGAGGCAATTCCTTTCTTTTCTTCAATCCTTTATTCATCCTTTTCACCTCCCTGTCTTTGTCGTTACTGACCGTATGACTGTTTGAAAAACAGTTTTCATGGTAATACTAATTCCAACATTATGGGTATACAAAATTGAGTACCATGTTGATTTATACTGTTTGAATGGAAAGCTTACAGCTGTCATGCCATTGGTGTTCAATTAGTGTCTGTATCATTAGACTACCACTTAAGAGGTAGCCTGGTACTGTTTGCTAGTCAGCTGGTTGTCTATTGTTAGGGAGCTACGGTGAAGGTCACCAAGGTCATCAGTCGTGGTATTGGCGGGGGTTTTCAATTCATTACAATACAATGCAGAAAACAAATGATTTTATGGACGTTTCTGTTCATCAATACTGGAAAGGCTGTATAGATTTGAAGATTAACTTTATGTTCGCTTATGAGGGAACAAAACTAGGCCCAGTGGTAAGTTGAATCAAGGAGAATTGTAGCAATCATAGCATATAAATTGTCAACAATCATAGCATATAAATTGTCAACAATCGGGGTACATGTAGATCTATGTTATGCTGTGTGCATGTTTTTGCAAGCTTCTGGAAATGTTCTGATGAATGATGGGGCATAACATAGACTTGTCTTGGTGAATTATACAGGTCAAAGGTCAAATATCTGGTCAAGCAAGCTTCCACATGTTATCTGCTTGCTCGAGTTTGCACTTTTTTTTATAGATTTTATTGTCATGAAACTCGTGAGAACCCACTTAAACTACATTCCCTATCTCACTGTACATGTCGATCCATACTCCTCACAACAAATGTTTGTTCAGTTTGGAACACAGTTTTCAAATAGTGGTGTATGAATGGTGTATTGAAATCTATTGGAAACAGGCTATTTTATGGAACATTCTTGATCATGATATTTAGCTGAAACAAAACTTATTCGGCAGTCTGTTCAGATACATGAACAAAGAGTGTAGGAACTTGTCTAATTTGCCAGTAAAACCATTCAAAAGTTCCAACTTACCTACTTGATAGGGAATAACTTTTTTTGATTTCACATTGTAAAGACTGCTACACAAAAAGTCTTGTGTAATATACAATACAGACCACAAGTGCTCTTCAAATTTTGAACGCAAAACTATTCCGTGTGTATGATTCACAAAATTCATTCTGTACTATGTAATAGTGATGATTTAGACAGCCTACACTGAAATTAATAATGATCTTCCACGTATGTTTGCAGTTGTGTCAGTCAATGGAGGTGTACACCTGCTCTGATTTTTTATACTTCCCTTTTTCGTTTTTTTTTTTTAATAGACAAATTTATGTTAAATTTTTTTTTGTAATGCCCATGTACATGTATTAAAGTTTGACACTTGGTGTTACATGTAAGTTCACAGTGCACAAATAAACAATAGATGTTTTGTATCATTTATATCATTACTATTTTCATTATAGTTGGGACAGGTGGGCTCCTGAACACTTCATTCTCAAGTACACAGATGAAAGCTTGGAACATCAAGAGAAGCTCCAGAAAGAAGCAGAAGAGAAAATGTGAGTTTATTCTTTTCCCCTTATTTGTATTCCAAAAACTAATTGGGCAAATATTTCATACCAGAAAGTGCAATTTTATAACCACACTCAGATGTAATTTCTTTATACATAATCACGATAATTGAAATATTTCAGATCCAATTTTGAAAAGATGGGTGAGAAAATGTGTTTTCATGGGGTTTATTGTTTTCTTGCTATTCATAGGGCCATTACTATACTGCGAAATAGTGCTAAATTTTGGACTATCATATTTTGATTGATATGCAGTATAAAAGAAAGAAGTTGCAGCAAACAATTATTTCATGAGAAATTCTTTCAAATCAAGGTTAAATGCCACCATATTATCATAGAACTAGTTGCGGTAGGCCTACATTGAAATAAACTTGTCTTTAATAAGCGCTAGAGGGTATTCATTTGTCTAGCAATCGACTATGGTCAACAAGGAAATTTGTGATCACTCTCGCAAAAAGTGTTCACTAGCTTACAAGGTCATGAGCTATGGAATGCCTCTGTAACTCTTTATCAAGTGACGAAAATTATCTGATAATGTAGTCTATTTTTACCAATCCCCAGGACCGTACGTAGGGCTGGGACTAAAACCCGGGTACCCGGGTCCCGCCCGGAAGCGTCGGGTACCCGGGTAGAAAAATCAATACCCGATACCCGAAAATTGCTCACCAGTATAACGTACATTTGATTTGTATTGCGTAGTGTAAGACATGATTGTAAACTCATCACAAAAGTACACAAGTCTCATTTTGAATCTCACCAATTACCCTCGAAATATCCATAAATATACTAGTTTTTCAAGTGATGATGATGTGACTGAGATCGTTCAATCGTCGCCATGTTTCTTTTGCAGCGCAGTGACGTCATCCAGCCACTGCGACGCAAGCCAATTTATGAATGAAAATATAGTAAGCATGCGCATTGCAAGCCTCAGCCCCACGCAGTATTCTGTCAAAACAAGTCTGCAATACTCTGTCACCTCGTACCAAAATCGACCTAGAATTCCACTTTCCTTTATTTCATATGAATTATGAAAGGTATTCTCAGAGGATGTGTTTTCTCACCGATACCACGCAAGTAAGCAAATTTTATTACTTCTTGCTTTTCCGTCAAAATCTTACAAAGTAGCGTCGATGTTGCATCGTGTTTGTGAGTTTGTAGAATCTATCGCTACGTGAACAAAGTCAATTGATTTCCGGGTTTCGGAGCATACAAGGCGCCAGCCAATCACGTTCTTGATACCATTTTCAGTTCATCATAAACCGAAAATGGTAACACGATCGTGATTGGCTGGCGCATTTGACGCTCCGAAACCCGGAAATCAATTGACTTTGTTCATGTAGCGATAGATTGTACAAACTCACGAACAAGATGGATTTTGACGGAAAAGCAAGAAGTAATAAAAATTTGCTTACCTGTGCGGTATCGGAGAGAAAACAGATCCTCTGAGAGTACCTTTTATAATTCATATAAAATATAGAAAAGTGGAATTCTAGGTCGATTTTGGTACGAGGTGACAGAGTATTGCAGACTTGTGTCGATGGAATACTTCGTGGCGCACGGGAGGCTTGCAATGCGCATGCTTACTATATTTTCATTCATAAATTGGCTTGCATGCATTGGCTTGATGACGTCACCTATGGGATTTTTCCACCAGTCATATTTCGAGCGACATGATTTTCGGGTACCCGCCCGAAAATTACCACGGGTACCCGAAAAGAAAAAACCCGAAAGTCCCAGGCCTAACCGTACGCATGAATGCGGGAACAATAGGTGGGCACTGATCCGTTGTGTGATTGGTCAGGCATTTCACCAATCAGTGCGTCGATGTAAGGTGCAGCCGGTGATCTGTATATGCACATAAGCCGCGAGTCGGCAATATGCAAATAAAACAAAATTGGCCGGCTCACTAGTTTCCCGTGGGTGGGAGTTGACTAGCTGAGAGGTCCCTCGCTCAGGGCCGGGAACTTGTCTTTGTTTGTAAAATCATGAAATCTTTGCTGAAAACCAATTAACCTAGACTGATGATCGCGAATACAAAAGAGGCATTTGTGGGACAGTGTATTAATATTGCTTGGAGAAATACCCTACAATTTGTGGAATTCCATGCTTGTTATGCTAATTTCTCAGCAATTACATTATTATTTACACATGCAAACACTTGGGTGGTCATTTTATTGCATTCTGTTTGAACTCATAACAGGGCTCCACACTAACCCTCTTTTTCTACTGGTCCGATCATGTCGGACCAGTACATACCCAGTTTTTCCATTTTTTACTGGTCCGAACCTATAATTTACTGGTCCCAAAATATATAAAAAAGACTTGAGTTTATTTTGCTTATTGTTACCCCCCCCCCCAAAAAAAAGGTACACACTCATAACATTATTCATAAGAGCCATTTTTGTAATTTACAAAAGAGAAGAAAATATATTTTTTATCAGATGGATATAATCTTACAGGTCATGTCGGAACAGAAAATCTGGATTTTTCTGAAAAGTTACTGGCCGGACAGAAATTTTTACCGGTCTTGGACCGTCGGACCAGTGCCAGTGTCGCGCGCTGAATACATGTAGTATACCACAACTGGTATTTTTATCTTTTATTATTCAACTCTAATCAATTTCCATTTATCTATTTTTTTAATGTTTTTCATTCAAGGAGAAAGAAGAGGAGGAAGAGAACCTGGTCAGAGATTCTTCAAGAAGCTAGAGAGAAGCGAGAGAAGATGGCAAAGGGTTAGTTGGTCTGATTATTCCAAACTCATCTTTTATTTTAATTTGTTGGTATATCTACAATTCAGTATACAAATGATGCATGCACATGAGTTCATTAGGCGATCTATCCTCATGCGAGTTGAGGCTCTGTTCAATCCATTGCATGAAGCCGTGGCCCGTTAGGCTGAGTGCAATGGGGTGAACACAGCCTCAACGAGAGTGGATAGGTCGCATAATGGACGAATGAAGCCATGCATCATTTGGTTTATACAACAAATTTTCTAGATCTTGTAATTTGACAATAGATAAGAAAAAAAATCAACAAAAGCAGATGGAATTAAGACATATTTTGCCTTTGTCTGACAATTCATTTCCTCTGAAAATATTTTTGTTTTCCCGTTTTATAAAAGCAGTTAAATGTTTGTGTTCTTTTGTGACGCACCTAATTTATGAATCTCAGTGCGCACAGCCAGCCTTGTTGATGCGCTTACTTCGATGCGCGCAAACTCACACACATACAAAATGTACGTATACACACATGCTTAGTGGTGCACACTGAAGGAGAAAGCTCAACCGTGCAATGGAAACATAAAAAATGCACGGTCGCCGTGCAATGGAAAATAAAATTTACATGCAGCACAAAATGGATCAAATATTGAATGGCTTTCAACCAATCAAATTACAAGAATCTTTGTATGAGATGTATAAAATGTGATAACTAGTGATAATGATGGTAGTGGTTGTGATAGTGATGTAATGATAATGAGGAAATGGATGGGTTGGCTAATTAGTGATGTCTTCTTGTTTTATGTTTTTTTTTTCATTATCATATTTTCCAGAAAACAGTGCAAGTTCTGCAGAAGATAGTAGTGTTGGTTCAGTAAGTACTACTTTTTACATTCATTTCAGATTGAGTTAATATGAAAATCATAGTGTTTATGAAGATTGCTAAAATAATCTATACCTCTGCAAAACAAAGTTTGAAAAATTTTGTAGGAATCGTTTACAGTTGTATTGCGAATCTTGCAGATCAAATTACTCAGTTTCCATTAGTCTTGGAGTGCAGATGTGCAAGACATGTTTTGCAGTGTGTCAGGTAGTACATTGCCATGGTAACATTGTATTGTCACAGTAAATGGAAGAAAGTTCTTGAGGAGCGAAATGTTCAGTTTTTGCCAAATGCTCATGAGACTTGGGTCACAAAATATGTGAGATATATACGCCTAATGTGTTGCATAGTGTTGCCATGGTGATGAAATATTATGGCAATGTATCAGGGAACTTTATCAAGATAAATCGAGATAAATTTCTTTAAAAATTCACAGAGTGACAGTGAAGATGAAGATGACGACGAAGCAGTAGAAGTTCCAATCACATTTCCTGAAGCCTTACATGCAAAGCTAGAAGATGACTGTTACTTCATCACATCCAAAAAGCAGGTAAGTGCATAGACATGTCAATATCAGATGGAGCCTAGATTTCAGTCAAAGGCACAATTCTAGCCCTGTTGCATTTTGCTGTTTTCACTCTTACATCTGACTTTGTCAATGATTTTAATATCGATTTGCAACAAGAGGAAAGTTTGTTTAACAAATTTTCGGCATTACTCCTATTTGTTTAAGATCAGTATGCTCGATCTGTAATGAAAATCATAAGATCAGTATGATCGATCTGAAAATCATAAATCATAAGTCAGAAAAAATTGGAACCACTCTAACAACAATCTGTCAAAGTTTGGCACCGCTAGACGAAAGTTTGTGAACGCTTGGGTCCGCTAGGCCTATGCAGAAATCTTGAACGCTGGACAACTGCTGCTTTGCCAGCGTTGCTGGCCGGTGATTAAACGGTTCACAAACTTTGGTGGAGCGGTTGTAAGCGCTTTCCGAGCGGACACGGGATTGCTGGAACGGTGCATTCATCCATTCATTGTTAAAAATAGCAATGAAGGGATGTACTTTTGTCTACCAGAGTAATTGTGGCGACTACAATGAGTAGCCGCATAAATTCTACACTCTGATCATTGTGTTAAACTCCGTCGAGCCGACGCCCGCATGCGCAGAACTTTGCTCTATCAACGCTTGAGTCACCGCTAAACCAACGCTAAAGCTACGCTGGCTTCAGCGATGCACCGCTAAGGCAACTCGCATGTTTTCGATTTTTTCCCCAATTTTGTGAGCGGTGTGTCCAGGCCTTTACAATTACATTTTCTAGTGATTTTCCACTTGCTGGTCCCTTTGAATGAAATGAAATTGCTATCAACTTGAATTGTTTTCTTTTTCTTCCAAAGCTGGTGAAGCTCCCACCAGAACACACAGCTCTGTCACTGATGGAGACGTATGTTAAGGATTTTGCTTACCGGTGTCAGGCTCACAATGTCAGGGTTCACCTGAGGCAACAAGGTACCGCTGGGATGCCTGTATCTCTCACCACACCAAATAGCAACAATGGAGATTCTGTTGTGCCACCTCCGCTTCCACAGTTCAAGTAAGTAGTTCAGGTACTCCCAACCCAGTATTAAGGCCCGTTTACACAGCATCCGGTACGGCGACCGTGCACGGCATTCCGGCACGGCATACGGCTAGTCGTGCCGTTTTCCAGTTTCCACTGCCCCACGGCACGGCAAAAAAGCCGTGCTCGGATCCCGTCCGGCAGGCAAAAACCGTCCGATGTACCCATGAAAACCCAAGGCAAAGAAGCCTGCTTCAGGCGTGGCAAGAAGTAATTTTTAATGGTTTCGTGTATCTATGTATAAATAAATCTTGTATCAAATTCCACCAAGAAGCCTCAATCAATCTGACGGACTGCTCATTTGACAGACACAATATTCTTTCTGTTATTCACTCATCTATACGGGAATAGATCGTTCTATTTAAATGTAATTGAATTTTGTCATGATTAATCTTTTTATTTTACACTTTGCTTTCCATACTTCACTTCCCATTTCTATGCCATTGTCACCTGTTCATCTCATTTCTTAGTTACATCACATTTTATTGCCATTCCAACTTCACATGTTTCTATTGTCTTCTCATTTATATTCAGAACATTCTTCTTCATTCATGACCTCGTGCTCATTAGTTCACCTTTCACCCTTAGTTCTTCACTTTTCTCGACTCTTCTACTATATTCTCTCTGTTTCTATTAGTTAAATTGGTTATACCAAATAATTTCTGAACATATTTGAATACGGTATATTATTTGTTAAAGGTCAAATCTACCCAAGAAAACTGTTGATTTGAATAAATAGAAAAAAAGTCAAACTAGCATAATTCATGCAGAATCGGATGTAAAATAAGAAAGTTATGAAATTTTAAAGTTTCGCTTATTTTCACAAAAGAGTGATATGCACACCTCAGTGACATGCAAATGAGACAGTTGATGTCCCTTACTATTTCTTTGTTTTTATTTTTTGAAAAATACAATATTTCATTCATTTATTTGACAATAAGGACCAACTTGACTGAACCAATGCTAATTCTACATGTTTAGGGAGGAATTGATTGTTGTTCTCTTGACAATGAGAACAAAATTACATTTCATATTTCACATAATAAAATACAAAAGAAATAGTGAGCGAATGATGTCATCAGTCTCCTAATTTGCATACCGATCAGGATGTGTATGTACAACTGTTTTGTGAAAATTAAGCGTAACTTTAAAATGTCCTAACTCTCTTATTTTACATCCGACTTTGATATTTTCAGTGTTATGCTTGTTGAATATTTCTCTTTTATTCAAATCGACTATTTTGTTGGGGTGGACTTGTTCTTTGAAAGCAATGCCAAGTGAGGTCTGGCCCAATAAATAAGAGCAACACTGGACTTCATTTTGTCGACATCTTTAATTTTAGTTTAGTTCAGCTCCAAATATATTTTAGGTTCTTCAGCAATCTACATTATATTTGTTGTTGAAAAAAAAGTGATGCTCATTAATTTATTACAGAAAATAATCATACGAGATATATAAACAAAGAAATGCATGGGGCGTCAAAAATTTTACTTGAAGATGAATGTATTCATTTTATTTCACCATCAACTTTCTTTTGTCAGTATTTTTCATGTCCAAGGGCCCATTTCAAAAGTACTTTAACATTATGGCAACTACCATGGAAACCACAATTATAATTGGATGTTGCGCCATATTACCATTAAAGACAAAATCATGATAGTTGTACCTCTCTATGAAGCAGGCCCCAGGAGTGTCATTGCCATTCTGTTTAGAGATGAAATTTTGTTTCTAGCATTTTGTCATATTTCAAATAACCCTAGATCTCTGTTTCCAAAATAAAACATTAGTCCAGAAACGTTCCGTCCAGTACCCATCATTTTTATTTTCACAGTAACTGGTTTCATGTGTTGATATTTGATAGTAATCATGTTAATATTTGCATGAACCAAATTTCTGTGATGTGCAAACTGTTCAACTTCTCTTATCTGTGAACAAATCCTGATTTTAAATTCAAGTATAATTTAAGAAATAAATATGTTTTTAATAAATGGTGAACATGCTCAGACGATATTTTCCAGATCTACAAAAGAGGAAGATCATTATCCTTCAAAATCGTAATTTCTGCAAATTGAGACTGACTTGCAACTGTAACAATGGGAGATGTTAAAGTGAAAAATTCAAGTGGAAATTAGAATAACACATTTTATGGTGTAGTTGTTTATAATACGATATCAGTCATTAAAGTTGTAGATTTCCTGCAAATGATTTATTTCATATGGATTTATCATAAGTCATTCAGATGTAATCATATATACACTGCTTTTCATTTGTTGGTGATGCTGCATGTCTGACATTGCATCTTTTATGTTGAGACTATTGACAGGTTGTTAGCTCTGGCAAACTACAAACCACTGTCCCTTTGTTAGCTAACAATTGGATGAGTATTGAGTAATGTCAGAGGGAATAAGATATCAGCTCTCTTTTTAGCGGTGGAGCATAGCAAGTTAGAATATTTTCCGTTACCTTTTTTTTTAAATCTACGAAACATATTTGGATTCTTAAATTGTGAGATGTTTATCACATCAATAGGAATCGACTTGGATTTAGATGACACGAAACCTTTAATTCCTATAGTAGTATGTTCAATGTTCAGAAGACCGAAATTAACCTCATAGCAATGGAGCTGGCATTGAGGTAACTCTTACAGTGTGGGACAATGGGGAAAAACTGGAGAAAAATTGATCTACAGTTATGTTGTCACCATGACTATCGGTGCTTTGAAATTACTGCAACATTGTGTCCTCGATTTGAAGTGAAGTTGGGACTTGAAGACTGGACTGATGTTGCGGACGTGCCTGAGGATGATGACGAGGAAGCCTGACCCACGTTGTGGACAGATGTCACCATTCTCCTGCTCAGTTTCTTCCTGCTTGGTACAGGCTTCTCCTGGTGTGTCCACATCAAACACAGGATCCAAGATTGAACTTGTTCTGTTGACAGAGAAATAATATGTTCAAATTTATTTCATATGTTTTACTCAGAATACTGAATACTAAAAAATCGACTCTCATGTACCAAGTCGATACAGTCTTCTTTTCTTCAATTCATTAATATTCTTAACGTCTGTAGTTTTATTTTATATTACTTTTTTAAGGGGCGGGTTACTTTTCAGAAGGCAAATGGCTTTCACTTCAAGGAAATGGAACACCTAATAACCTGTACTACTTTGCACAGGTAGTCAGGTACAAATATGATCAATCATATTAAATGAAAATGTGGATGTATATAATAATTACAGGAAACGGGTTGATGTAAACATGAGAGAATGAGCCAACCATCAATGTATAATGTAAATTGATTCGTATAGTTTCTACAAGAGCTCTCATATCCACCCTGCAGAGTGCACAAAGTGCAAATTAATACCATAGCTGTTGCCTGACCGTTTCCTGGTGCAAGGAATTCCTGTCAGAACCCCAAAACTAAACCTGGGTCAAGTGCAGCATAATATCAGAATTCATATTTACAAAATACATTTCTTCGCATGAATTCAAATTGATATACATATTCTCTCATCCCTGGGACAAGAAAACAAAATAATGAATAACTTACTCTCGATTATGTATGTATAGAGAACTAGGAATTCTATTGCCTCTCTGTACTTGTATTTACGTGCTTTGTTTGAGAGAGCTCCATCACCAATCTTCCACTCTATTTTCTGTCTTTTTTTTATGTAGTTGTCCCTCACCTCGCTACGTCACCTTAAGATGATTAAAAAAAAACACAAAATCTAATTCCTGTAACCTCTGAAAATTTTTCCTACCCCTACCCAACCCGCCTCCCCCCGAAATATTTAAATGCGAAAATTAACAATGTGCTTTTGAGAGTAAAGAATTTTGCCTCCTTCATTTTTTTTTTGCTTGTAAAAGTGACGTGATATTTATATTACGTATTTGTGAGGAGGGGTTGGTATAAAGTTTCTGGTCCACATCACAAAGCAAGGTCTCTTTCTACATTTACATACCCTTGCTCTTTTATTTCTTATTTACTTTCCGTTATTTTAAAAATTTAAAACACTATAGACTATCTTACACATGTGGAAACAATTTTTAAAATGGTCATAAAGACCAAAACTTACCATTGATATTCATTGAATTATAACAACCGGAAGGTAGCTGCAGTTGTAAGATTGTGAACTTGATTTGCTTTCAAACATCCACATACAAATATAACTCTTTTCTAAAGATGTATATTCAATATATTTCTTCATATTGGTAGTGAAAAAATCGTAAAGTTTGAAAAAAAATAATATGACGTTAAACAATACCAACCTGAAATTACAAGCTGATGCCCAATGTCATGTCATACATCGCTTTTTACTTCTGTATCCTTGATCATCTCCAATCTCTTGTCATACAGGATTGGATTTTCCTACACTTCTAGGATAAGGGCTTCCTCCATGTCGGTTATCTGTCATGCAACACATTCCATATAAATCTTATTAGCAAATAATAACAAAGGTTTTAAGGAAGAATTGCAAAAGCGTTTCGGGGAAAGGCCAGTGTCCAATCAGCATTTTTAATGCACAAATAGAAATTCTCCTAAACAAAATGATTTCATTTGTTGTAGAGAAAAGTGATCGTCTAGATTTTTTTTCAAGAGGTTGAAATAATACATTTTATCATTTGAAAAGTACATGTAAAACATAGGGTCATGCTAAGAAAAAAAAGATTTTGCCCCTATATGGTCCTATATTCTAAGCCATATTCATATATCCTATCTGCAGTGCCACTCTTGCTGCTGAAAAAACGACCCAGTGCCTCTCTCAAATAGACCCTATACTATAGCCTATAGGCCCTAGTACTAGGCTAGGCTAGTACTAGTAGCGGTAGGCCTAATTCAGTAATTGAAAATTCCTTCGTTCAGAGCCTGAGGTCTAACGACGTTAACTTACTTAGGTCTAACATTAGACCTAACAACAGGTCTAACTTTAGTGGACGTTATTGGTCTAACGTTAGAATTTTAGATCTAACTAACGTTAGGATCTAGTTAAGCCTAACGTTAGACTCGACTACTCACTAGTCCCCTGCCCTAGGCCTAGTCTAATCTAAGTCTCACTTTCTTTAGTAGGCCTAGATCTAATCTAACGACGTTAGGCCAGTCACCTGGATTATCGAGTCTAAGATTAACACAAAACAGTCAGTAACATAAAGCATAACGTTAGACCTAGACTCTAGATGTGACTTAGGCTATAGGATAAATATCTAGCCTATCTAAGTTAGATGTTAAGGTAGGCCTGACTTAACATTTCTAACGTTAGACGTACCGTAGCTAGTAAACCGAGTCTATCTTTTTAGGCCTAGTATTAGGGGCCTAGGCCTAGCCTTACAATACATCTAAGTTCTAACGTTGTCGTTAGGCCTTATCCCACATTATTATTTCCGGCCTTATATTATTTGGCCTTATTTTCTTGTGCTCTACTTTCTGGGGCTCAGTTATACAGTATGCGAAATAACACTTGTTCTTAATTAGTTGCTTACCAGACCAAGAATGGCAAGATCAAGTCCTCCTTCACCTCTCTTCAGCAGGTTATACACGTAGACCTACGTGTACGTGCGATTTTGCATTTAACACGTAAACTCCCATAGACTCTCACCGCAGGCGATTTGTCGCTTGATCAGAAAATATGTGGGCAATGACGTAATTTATCTGGACGGTGATTGGCCAGAAGTGAAAAAACCGTGTGCCGTGCTCTGAAAATGGCTTGCTGATCGATCTGCAAATCCGGCAAATTACGCCGTGTTATACAACACGGCACGGCACCGTTGAAGTGGAAACAGTTTCATAGGATTTAGTGGTGATCGATTTTTTTTGCCGTGCCGGATTGCCGTGGTGCCGTGCACGGTCGCCGTACCGGATGCTATGTAAACGGGCCTTTAGTCTAATCGCACACAATTTCAACAATGGAGACTGATGTACCACAGTTCAAGTATTTCAGACATTAATCTGAATTCACCACTCCCAACCCAGGGTGAGTCTAACCACACCAAATAGCAACAATGGAGATTCTGTGTACCACCTCCTCTACCGCAGTTCAGGCATTAACATTAGTTTACCACTTCCAACCCAAGGTTGATGATTCCTGATACCTTGCCTCTCTTGTAAGTAACGGAGGAGGCTCTGCAAAGCTACCAAGAGCATTAAAGGCACAATTTCCCTTTGCTACTGTAGGATGAATAATATAGCTAGAGCTATAATCTCTATTTTTTTTCTATTTAGGTTTTCATTGAAAAAATCATCAGCGATCACAATATTTACAAATGATTTACATGATTGAAACATAAAATCATGGAACATATAGAGAGGGAAACCCAAAAAAGGCAGATAATATTAAGTAAAACATGATGAAGTTTTCAAGTGGGAATGTCTAAGACAGAAAAAAAACCTACAAGAAAAAGATAAGACAGCAGATATGAAAGGAGCATACTCAGAGTCTGAGTGAGCGAGGACAAGTAGCTCTGCTCCCAGTCCGTGGATAGGAATACATGTATGTATTCTCAATCCATATACTGAAAATTATTAAAAACGGTATATAACATATAATAACATTATTATTTTCATCTTTATTATTACTTTGCAGTGTTGACCTATGCAGAGAAGTGATGGATGGTATTCGTATACTCTTTGACTTTCTCTTGCCAACTAATCTTCTCTATGATTGTGAGAGGACTCAGTACAACAGCCGCTACGCACAGCGCCCTCTTGATACCAATGGAGTAAAGGATGACACTGCAAAGATAAAGCCGTAAGGATGATTGATTTTGCATGATTATTATTATCAGCTGTAATATCAAGAAAGGGGATTTTGGAATGGCCTTCCCCTGACAATCCGTGAATGCACATCCATTGATACTTTTAAATGTTACCTTTAGACTCGTCTATTCAATGCCTCTTACTCTTAATTGTTCCTGGATCTATTACTATTATTTTTGTACCTGTTCTCTTTCGTTCTTTCTTTCTTCTTTCACTGTGCCTTGGGCACTTTGCCGAGTGGATTTGGCGCATTACAAATCACATATATTATTATTATTTTCCTGTATCAATGCATATCAAACAATGTTTGCACACTATTGTGTTTTCAGATGATGCCTCCAATTCCTCCTCCACCCCCCCCCCATTAAAACAATTGTTTCTGTGCCGTAATCAAGTACAAAAATTAGAATCGGTCAGTCGTTCACTCCTCGATCCATTTTTTTGTGTGTGTGTGCTTGCAGCATTTACTAATTGCATGTCATATAGCATTGTAATTACATGATATGTTAATGAAGAGTGAGGGTTGGTTAGACATGAGTGTCCTCTACTCACAATGTAGGCCATGTTTTAATATGCCAGATTTTATGAATGGGTCAATCAACACATTTGGTTGGGGGTGGGGTCAAATTTGAACTAAAAATTTAAAAAGTGTGCAGGTTTCACTATTGTTAGTCTAGTTGTACAGAGTTTTTGCCCAAGGCTAAATTATAATCCTGTTGAAAAATGGGTTACTTCAGGTTGAACTTTATACTCATTTTTGTCTCTCCTGCATAGAATAGCGAGACTATAGGCGCTGCTTTTCCGATGGCAGCGTCGTTGTCAACGTCATATCTTAACTTAAGATTAAGTTTTTGAAATGACATCATGAATTAGAAAGTATATGGACCTAGTTCATGAAACTTGGACATAAGGGTAATCAAGTATGATTGAACATTCTGCCTCAGTTTCAGGTCACATAACCAAGGTCAAAGGTCATTTAGGGTCAATGAACTTAGACCATTTTGGTGGGAATCAATATCAAATCTTAACCTAAGGTTAAGTTTTTGAAATGTCATCATATCTTAGAAATTATATGGACCTTGTTCATGAAACTTGTACATAATGGTAATCAAGTATTACTGAACATCCTGTGCAAATTTAAGGTCACATGACTAAGGTCAAAGGTCATTTAGGGTCAATGAACGTTGGCCATATTGGGGATTTTCGATATAGCATTGTAACTTTGAAAGTTTATGGATCTAGGTCATGAAACTAGGCAATGAGTAATCAAGTATCACTGAACATCTTGTATGAGTTTCAGGTCACATGACCAAGGTCGAACATCATTCAAGATCGAAGAACTTTGGCCATGTTGTAGGTAATTGTTGAATTGCCATCATAACTTTGAAAGTTTATGGATATAGTTACTGAAATGTGGACATAGGGTAATCCAGTGTCATTGCTCATCTTGCACAAGTTGTAGGTCATTGATCAAGGTCAAATGTCATTAAAGGAGAATGAAACCTTTGGAACAAGATTGCTTGTGTAAAAACAGAAAAATCAAAGGAACAGATCAACGAAAGTTTGAGAAAAATCAGACAAATAATGAGAAAGTTATGAGCATTTTGAATATTGCGATCACTAATGCTATGGAGATAGCGAATTGGCAATGCGACAAAGATGTGTGATGTCACTTGTGAACAACTCTCCCCATTACTTTAGTATATATTTCACTAGAATTGCCTCTTTTATCACATCTATCTATAAATCATGTGTTCTGTCTACATGAGGGCATGTCATACATATTTTTTAAGAATACATCATGGATAAAGAGTTTGTTTCATCATAACAAAAAGCAAAAAGAGTCATTTTGAGGGTATTTTATAGTCCACCAAAGGGAAAGTTGTTCATCAGTGACATCACACATTCTTGTCGCATTGCCAATGTGAGGATCTCCATAGCATTAATGATTGCAATATTCAAATGCTCATAACTTTCTCACTATTTGTCCGATTTTTCTCAAACTATCTTTATTCTTATTCTTTGATTTTTCTGTTGCTACACAAGCCTATTTGTTCCAAAGGTTTCATTCCCCTTTAAGGGTCAATGAACGTACTTAGCATATGAATGGTGTTTTTTTTGGTGAATGATATTTTATAGTCATTTTCAAAGTCAGCACTGCTGCTATATTGAATCACGTAATGCAGGGGAGACTGCCAGAGGCACTCCACTTGTTTTTACATCAATATTTTAGCTTCGTACACTGAAGTACACTTCGGGTCATTATACTATCTAGATAACATGAAAGTCACTTGGAATTTTACAAGGTTCACTTAGAGCCAACATAGTTCACTGAAATTAATTTTAAGTCCACAAAAAATTGGCTTGGATCCACTGAAATCTTTCTAGGATTTTGTGATTATTCTCCACTATTCAGGTGTACCAATGGCAATGTAAGGGCTACAAGACGATGGAGTATGTCGCCCTCTAAAGACGTCTTACCACCAGTCTTAGAACCTCAGACAGCTGAATCTCCACCAGTCCTCAAACCTGAGGCTGTAGTAGATGGGAAGAAGGAGAAGCAGGAGCCGGCTCCTGCAAGAAGGATCACAAGAAGGTAGCTACAGACTTATCAAAATAATTTTAGTTACATTTAGGGAAATGAAGTTGGCGAGAGCAAAGTTGGCTCAGTCTGTAAAGTGTCTGCCTGGTGAACCAAAGATTGTGGGTTCGAGTCCACTCCGGGCGGATGACTGAAACCAGTGCATCGTGTGTAAATGTCTCTCCCCAGTTCCATAGATGCAGGCTATGTTAGAGTGGAAAATACTTTGTCCCTCAGATAGGATGTTAAATTGGTAACGGGGTATGTAAATTATGACAAGGGGCAAGGAAAACTTTCCCAGAGGCCATGTAATTGATTATCAGGGATTTGTGGTTTTCTCCCAAGTACCCATTCCCCTGGGCAGTAATGTAAATATATCCCAGGTAGTACATTGTTTTATTTCCTCATGAAAGAAACTAAATTTGAAGTAAAACTTTTGAAAAAAATGACATTTTAGCCATTCTATGTATTGGAGTGCACTGTGACATCTGTTATGTGGCCAATTTGAAGTCTCCATGGGTATAGTGATTACCAACTATCACAACTTTTAAAAATTCATAACTTTCTTAAAGTTTTTCTGATATTGTTCAAACTTTCACCTATCAACTTGTCTGATTTTTCCTTTTTCCTCTAAAAAAAGTTATTATTTGGGTTGGATCCCCCTTTAAAATGTCAATTGTCACAGATGTTATATTTGAAAATCTTGGAAGTTAAGTGTGCTGTATACATGTATACCCAGTTCTGACAATGGTAGAGGCATAACTTTTGACTGCATGCAGTCAAGAATCTAGTCTAGTTTTTCCTTGTAATTTTGAGCTGATTTTATCCGAGGGTAGGAATCAATATTCCATAGGACTTTTCAGGTAAAGATTACTAGAGGAGCTTGGGATTATGTAAAATTCAATGAGCACTGTATCATACCAGAACAATCAAATCCATGAAGTTTTATTGGAGTTCCTATATATTTACAACTTGATGAATCAACAACTTCTTCTTTATTGTTGTCCTTTTGAGGTCATCAAGCAGTAGCTTTAACCAGTCATCACCACCTCCACCACCGCCTCCAACCGTATCATCAACGAGGGAACTTAGATCATCAGACAGCCAAAGACGTAGGAGTGCTGACATCAAGATTTCTTCATCTTCAGCCAACTCAGTCGTGACCTTGACTCACACCAAACGAGATGAGGGTGATGCCACTACTACCACCACCACCAAAGAACTCACCAACCACCATCCTCCATCTCGTAGCCTGCGTCATTCCTCCAGGCTGGCATCCTCCTCTTCCTCCTCCATCACGCCCTCTCCCCCAGTCATCACTAACATGGACTCCATCCCTTCCTTGGAAGCCTCATCTTCTACCCCTGCACCGCAGACACCGCAGGTCCTCAGCAACGGTGAAAACAAAGACACCATGAAGTTGAGGGGTAGCAGGGGGTCCTTGTCAACGGCCGATGTTGGGAAGATTCCGCAGACGGCGGAGCTTAGCATCAAGGAGGAAGAAAATGATGATGGAGTGTTTAGTATAGAGAAGAATTGTTGGAAGCTTCTGCCCGACGGAGCCCACTATAACGGAGCAGAACCGCCATGCAGGGTCTATGGTGCTCAACATCTATTGAGACTCTTTGGTAAGTTCAAAAATGACTACAACCATTTTAAATCAATGCCTTCAAAATCTAACACTAATTGAACCCATTGGTCAATTGAGTTTCAGTCACAATAAATTCCCACTTACAGATTAAGATTGTTGGATTTTTGTTTTTGTTTTTTTTTATAAATTGGCAAGTCCTTATCATAAAGCTATAAAATCATGCCCTGCTTGGTTAGACTTCAAACTCATGTATAATAATATCGGGTGTTTTTGTTATGTCTGAAATGCCATCCAATTATACTTTATATTGTATATCTTAAAATGATATTCTCATCCATTTTTCTTTATCACTATGTTTGTTTTTATGCAGTTAAACTACCGGAAATTCTTGGACGCATGGATCTACCAGCCAAGAAACTCAAGCCTCTGGTCAAGCACGTAGAGATGTTTCTTAGGTATGTGTATGTCATGGAAGATGTGTGTGAATCAAAGAAGAAAAGTTATCAAAACTCTACAGTGAATTTTTAGAAGTAGTACCTGTCTGAAAGCTACCATAAAGGAAGTCATTAGACAGAATGCTGGGGAAAAATAGGTGTATTCTGTCACAATGGGCAGGTGATGATCAGGGTAATCAGATCTATGTTAGGAGGAATCTCAAACCTGCTTACGTTTGATGTAATGTGATCGTTATTACGATGATGATGGTGATGATGATGATGGTGATGATGATGTTGATGTTAGTGATGGTGGTGGTGATGATGGTGATGGTGATGATGATGATGATTGTGATGATGATGATGATGGTGATTGTGATGATGATGGTGATTGTGATGATGATGATGATGGTGATTGTGATGATGATGATGATGATGATGATGATAATCAGAACTTATCATATAAAACATTATTTTATATTTTTTTATTGTTATAGATGGTTATCAGCTACAGAGCAGCTTTTGGAATACTTCCCAGACAAGGCTTACGTCAGTGAAGCACACGCTCTCAGGGACAGAGGAGATATGAAGACAAAGAGAACAGTGGCTGTAAAATGAAGTTATTTTATCAAGATGTACACCTGTGGGTATTGCATAAACATGCTGTTATTGTTTTTCATGGAAATCAGCAAATTAATAATTGATTTTAGTTGGTGATTGTAGTTAGAAATGGAATATACCAAATAGAGTCAGTTGCTAATCCGGATAAATAGCTGCGAAATTAAGAATGTTGTTGAAGATTTGGGAGTTCGGATGCTGAAAATTTAAATTTTGCGTCTGTGTTGGTGCTTAGTTGGAAGCGCTGCCTTATCTAGCTCCAAAATCTACATGCAAGAAGTGGTAAAAAATTGCATTATATGCAGCTCAGCACCTCGTGATATTCATCAAGGAATCAGCTTCGTTCTGAGTTTGGTGTTATGCTGACAATAAAAATTGACCTAACACCAAAACTAATAGCTCAGCTCCAAACTTGAAATCCCCCAATGCTGTTACATGTATCGTACCTGCCAACTCTTCCTAGTAAATATTCCTTTCTGGGGGAAAAAGAAAAGTGCCATTTTAACCCGTTTTGTTTCTATTTCTGTGAATTTTTTCTGTATCATTGAATATTGAATTTAATAATTCCTGATTTTTTTTTCTATTCCTTGGTTATCAGGGTTGGCAGGTATTTATTTTTCATGATGTAAAAGAAATATTCTCTGAGCCAAGAGATTACTATCGAAGAGATTAAAGGCTACAAAGACAAATGTTGAACTTGTACTTAGTCAGGAATTATGATAATAATATTATATTGGCTACTTATGTAGCGCACAGGTCCGTCTTTGAGTGCTCATGGCGCTTCATGTACTATTCTACGAAAATCAAAATCTAAATGTTGAAAGAAAAGGCATGGAGGAATGCTTTGAGAAGAATATTCTCTGACATGCTAGATCATGGTTTACTTGTAGAGATTAAAAGTCACAAACTGAAAGGAACCAGTTTAAATGAAGATGTAGCATTCTATGGAAGTGTTAATCAATAGTAGACCCACTTAATAAATATTGATTGCAATGATACAGTAAAATCCACTATAAAAGTGAAGATGTATGTTTTGTTTGATTGATGATAACAATGTGGGGGATGGGATTATAGAGTAACTGGTTTCAATGGCAATCAAGGTTGAAACCATTCTAAGACTTAATAATTGATTACAATTTATTGTCAGAGAAAACTTTATGGCTGAAAGTTGTTGGAGAAATGACCAGTAGGTGTAGCATTTTGCTGGCTTTTGTGACAAGTGTACCTTTCATCATTACATTGTGCTTCATCTACAAGAAAGGGTATGGCCTTGATGGTATATAAACTTTCATGTCCTTATTTGATTGCTCTTGGTTTATATCACAAGATTCTGGGATAAAAAAAAGTCCCATGTAATTATATACATGTATATTACAAAAGTTAAAATCAATTTTGCATATGGAAGTCATTTACTTTTATGATGACAGTTTTTGTAGGACAATGTCTGTTGCTTGCTGACAAAGCACGTAATATGTCCTGAAAAGTCAGCAGGTCATGGCAGAGGCAGCGGATCATCAGGCTAGGACAAAGAATGTGGAGGGGCACCTTTTGTCTGCCAAACAATAGGTGCCCCTCCACCTTCATGAGCCTGATGTTCCGCTGCCTCTGGGTCATGGCCATGAAGTGGTCTCTATTGAATTATGGAAATCAAGAGAATATATACATGTACATGTATGTCAAGAAGTAGAAATAGTTCATTGTTCGATCATCATGGTTTCTTGATTTATATAAATTACACTTGCACAGTTATAGCATAAAAATATTGAAAAGAAATCATTCTCAACAAAGTATTCTGTAATAATTCATTGGTATAGATGAAACAAATATTCTGATGAGCCTGTACAGTTAGAGAAGAGTGCTTATGTGTATAGTTACATTCCTATGGTTACCTATTTTTGTTTTCGCTTTTGTCTTTGTTTTTTGTTGTAATTTGCAATCTTACTAAATTGTTTGTTTTATAGAAAAAGATGAATAACAAAAAATTTGCCTTTGTCATTGTTTGTGTTCTTTTCAATGTTTTTTGTTTGAAAATAGGATTTGAAACTTTTTTTTTTCTTAAAGGTCAAGTCCACCTCAGAAAAATGTTGATTTTAATCAATAGAGAAAAATCAGACCAGCACAATGCTGAATATTTCATCGAAATCGGATGTAAAATAAGAAAGTTATGGCATTTCAAAGTTTCGCTTATTTTCAACAAAATAGTTATATGAACGAGCCTATTACATCCAAATGAGAGAGTCGATGATGTCACTCACTCACTATTTCTTTTGTTTTTTATTGTTTGAATTATACAATATTTCCATTTTTACGAATTTGACGATTAGGACCTCCTTGCCTGAAGAACAAAGTGTTAAAATAATGGAATTCCACATGTTCAGGAAGGAATGAAACTTTATTTCACATGACAATGACGACAAAATAAAAATATTTCATATTTCATATAATAAAATACAAAAGAAATAGTGAATGAGTGATGTCATCAACTCTCTCATTTGGATGTAACTGGCTCGTTCATATAACTATTTTGTTGAAAATAAGCAAAACTTTAAAATGCCATAACTTTCTTATTTTACATCCGATTTTGATGAAATTTTCAGTGTTATGCTTGTTGAATTTTTCTCTTTTTATTCAAATCAAGTTTTTGTTGGGGTGGACTCATCCTTTAAAATTGGTCTTAATTGTGGAAGACTTAATGATTTCAAGAGGCATAGAAATAGACTAGAAATAGAAATGTTCAATTGTCTTTGATGTAGTTGCTTGACCTTCAAATACAAATAATATCAGTTTCCAGCCATTGCATATGACGTTACAAATTCAAAATTGAAAAAAAAATCTTGACTCTTGTTCTTTGATGGATTTCTTTATTATTTTCAATTGATTAATTAATTGATTTATTATATATTTTTTATTTATATATTTATTTATGCATTCATTCATTTATCTATTTATTATTCATTTATTTATGTATTTGTTCATTTATTTATTTGTATGTTTTTTTTTCATTTATTTCATTGTTTTTTGGGGGAGCTGATATCCAACCAAACATATTTGAGATATTTCTCATTCCTACCTTGATAAGTTATTGCTCCAAAATAAGATATTGGAAGAGGATGGGTTTTCAAGTAGAATAACTTAAAAAATTAAAGAGCAATTCTTTGATACAAATGTATTGCTGTACACACGCTTGGCCAAATTATTTCCAAACACCCCCTAAACTAGTTTTTCTGTGTGTGTGAAACAACCCTCTAGACAAGTTTTTTGTGGCTTTATTTCACATTTTGGCCCCTAAACAAGTTGTTGCCAGAATATGACCTCTGGGAAAAAAACATACCCTAAACATGTTTGGCTAGTCTTAAAAAAAAAGCTTTTGAAAAAAATATCCTTAATACATTTGACCCTGCGATTGACCATCATTTGTCTTTCAAAACTACCCTTTTTTCTCGAAAATCTGTGTTTTTGATACCCTTAACGAGTGCATGTGTGACCCGCATCCAAAACTAAAAAATACCCCTTTAAACGTGTATTTTTGGTCACACGTGTGTACAGCAATATATTTGACTGCTCCCCCCCCCCCCCCCCGGGCTGCTTGAATAGGATTAAATAATTGACTTACATAGGAAAAGGAGAAATAGCCATAAAAAAGAAATAAAGGATTGAGAGTGAATGGGGGAGAGAGGTATTGAATGAGAAAGAAAAAACAGATTGTGGGAAAGTTTAGAGGTAGATAAATGAGCCTAAAGCAACCAACAATGGATTAAATGATTTTTTTATATTGACTTTCTGGGTAAGAAGATTTTTTAAAGAAGAAAAAAAAAGGAGTGAACTCGTGCAAGACCTGAAAATGGAACATAATTTGAATCACTTTTTGAATTAACATAATCTCACTGACTTACGATGGGGGTGGGGGAGTCAATGAAAAATATTGAATATAAGTATCAACCAAACTCTAAAGTTAAAATATCATGTTAAAAGTTTTTGTACTTTTATTGTTAAAGAAAAGATTTTTATTTATATTTTTTTGACAGAATCGGCAACTTCTTTGGGTGCTCCATCATGTCTTTACTATTTCCTCTGTAGTTTGGACTGCCTTATTTGGCTTTGATGAGGGTATGAAATTGTAAAGGAGAAATCTTCTGCATCTGATGGAGGCCGGGCCGCGAGGGGGGGGGGCTAGAGGGGCTTCAGCCCCCATCCCACTTTTTCCCAAAACCGTGAACAAAAACGTAAAAATGACCATATGATTGTGATTTTTTTGCATCGTCAGCCCCCCCCCCCCCCCTTTGAAAACCGTTCCCCGGCCCCTGTGATGTGATGGGGGATGTGGTGAGGACATAGATTGGTAATACACGTGTGTTTCTGGTTTCATCTCTCAAAGTGGATTTTGTCTAAAAATTGTTTACGCCCTCAAAGTTCAGTCCATCCAACCAAAGATCACTTATGGTCGTCGCGGTACGGTCAGATCATATCAGAGTAAAAAATAAAGATTGCCGTGTCTCTCTCTCGGACGTGCGAAAGTACCGTAACAGACGTGTCCCGTTATCGGGACATGTGGGGGATCGGATGCGGCATTCATGAAATAGGACACTCACTGGTATATATAATAGTTCACTTCATTCGAGTTAATTGGGTAAGAAATAAAACTTTTCATTTCTTCCACATCTTTCAATTCGACTCTGAATAGCTTGAATTGAGTTGGACATCATCTCTCGGCTAATCTCTTCCAATACTCGTCCATCCATTGCACAGGTGCATTATCGCCGCATGCGATCCGTAGTATAGTGCAGTTGAATAGGAATATCACGATTCCGTGATTCAGTAACTGGTATTGCACAGTAACTAAATCGAGTGGTAAGGGTATGCGAGATTAGCCAGGATTGTGAACCATTAGCGAGACGGAGTGTCTCAACTCTCAAGACCCAACAAATCAGAAAATCTGTCATTTTATAAATTTAACTTTGATTTGTAAAGCTTATCATGCTTATGATCATTTTCAGGGTTTTTTAATGTAATTCACAGGGATTAGAAATAGTGTCCACAGATTTAGACAGCTGTCGCTGCCGCCGCGCCGGCAGCCATGTGTCAAGGCAAGGTCAAGGAGTGCATGTTATATTTAACATTTTTAATTCTTTTTAATTTTCTCCTCGTACACATGCACAGACGGCTCGCTATTGTGCAGCCACCATTAGGGAGTTAACAATGAAAATCCCCCCAATCATGCCAATGCCACGGGAAAAAGAACTGTATGATGGGGGGACCTAAAGCTACGCAGTTTGTTTTCAAACGATAAAAACTTATGGCAGTGAGTCCAAACTTCGCGCGTGTCCAAACTTTGCGGACGCTTATTATCTCAAAAACTAGCCAATATCCTTAAAATCTGACATCATCAATGTGAAAAGCGACCTACAATTACCCTTCGCTGAAAGTTTCTTTAGGATTAGTCCAGTATTCATGAAAATATTGGCAAAAGATCAGCAAATTTGTCACCGTTAGCGCCCGTTTTGAAGAAAGCAACAAGCATCACGATATCACCATTTTACAAGCAGGAATCATAAAAAATTTGAGTTAAATGTGGTACTGACCGATTCCATAGCATTTTGCCATCAATCTGATATAAATATTTCACTTTTTGAGCTTGAGTCTTTGTTTAAATCGCCACAAAAGCTTTGGTGCGCGAAGTTAGGTCACACTTTTTCTGAACGGTTTTCCTGCACAGCCCACATTCGCCGATCGGAATAGAATTTTGAGATCGCGATACCAGCGAAACCCAGTGACCTACTTTACATTTTCGTCCATGATTTTATAGTTTATGATCTTGCAGTCAATGTGGTAACTATTTTTTGAAATGGTTTTGTATAAATTATGAATAATTTGTGGACAGAATTAAGCCTGATGAATATTTTTGAAAAGTGCGCGAAGTTTGGACACCCCATCATACTACTAGACTCTATGAGTCTATGCCAATTTCAATATTTGAACAAAATATCTTTCACTAATTTGTGGTAAATATTCTAAAGATCATTAACCATAGAAGAAAATATCACAGAACTCACTAATACAAAAATCCCGCTGTGTTTTCCGAACACCTGATTTCGCCGCCCGATGTAGCTAGAAGGGGTCCTAAAGCTACGCACTCGATTGATCATGCAATAAAATAGTATTTCCCGTGCCTCAATTTTTAAATTATGTTCACATTATTATATGAAATTAAAGTGAATATAACTCCGAAATTCCAAACAGCCATTGGTTTTCTCTGCATTTAGAGATTTATTGCAGCCTCTGTTACAAAAAATGAATAGGAATTGTTTGTCACTCTGCAGTCACAGTTCCACACACAGAGTGCGCATTTGCAATTGAAAACTGCATGCGCGATGAGTGGTGCGTAGCTTTTTTTAGGACCCCCTACCATACTAAAACAAAGATTATTCCATTTTGGCCTGAAATGCACCATATAAACGGAAAAAAAAGTTGAAGGGGAAAAAACAGTGTCTTACATGTACTTCGGCTGTCCCGCAGCTTCACTTGACTTCCCTGGTTTCTTTTAAATATCCGAAATTAATACATAACCATATGGCCAATGAGTACCCTAGGTACTGCTGATCGAGCTCGTAGAACTTCGGTCTCTGTATTTGGTGAGTGGAGTCAATTGGACTGGAGTTCAGTGGAACAACCAACGTAACAGACCAAAGCTTTTGCTCTACCACAGGTTATGTGATTGCATCCAGTGATTGAATAAAAGAAACTTCTCTGACTGAGCTGAGCCTGAGTGCACTCACAATGTAGTAACAGTAAGTGCGAGTAAAGTCGGCGGAAGCGGGGGGGGACGTATCCCCCTAATTTTAGGTGGGGGGGACGATCCACGCCTAAGTTTTTAGTTGATGACCTTTTTTTTTGCTTGATTGTCAAAAAATTTTGGTAGTCCCCCCCCTGAAATTTTGGTTGATAACCTTTTTTCTTTTTTTTTTGCTTGTCAATTTTGTTTCCTGCATCCTCCCTAAAATTTTTGGCTTCCGCTGCCAATGAGGGCAAGGTTACCTCAAAGAGGTGTTCGTGTAGGCTCCACTCCACTGGCCACTTCACTACCGCTACACCTACCCTAGACAGGAATAGCCGTCGTTTCTGGGGATTTATTTAACAATTTCTGACATTTTACTATAATCCCATTCACCGACGGGCAACATTAGTGTGTTAGTGCGAGCCTGCATGTGTAATCAGGTCAACAATTCGGAGGACAGGTTTTGTCCAGATTTTTATTTTATTAAACTCTAAATGACATTATCTTGAACGAAGGCCCACTATTTTTGTTAGACTCTAATCTTTCTTTTGATGCTTTATAAGTTCTAAGAAAATAAGAAAAATATACGTTACTGATGATTTATTCCTTATTTTTTTAATTTTTTGCCGGAGAGGAAAAAATGGCAGCCGTGTGTTGCGTTCAACGTGTTGTGCTTTTATCAAGGCTTTCCGATTAAATTTTCTATATCATGGTCAATCAATGCGAGCGACAAGTTCTGAATGCATGCATATCCACAAGCGCAAAGCAGCGGCAAAAATCGCGATATATAGCGACTGGTACATACGTCTGTAAGGATGATGACGTCATCCAAGATGGCAACTTACGTTGACCAACGAAAGGATCGAAGATGACTGTGTTTCGATCATCATTTGAAAGGAATTAGCGGTAACTGCGGTTTAAGGTTCGGTATTTCTGAATTTTATATTTTTTTTCATAAGTTTGAATGTACTTTCTTTTTGATAATGTGACATTTTATGTACAAAAAAAACCGATACCAAAATCGGGTTTCCACCGAATGTTAGATCTAACGTTACTGCTAATATGTTGGCTGAACGTACGGGCCAACAACTCTTCAGTCTATGTATGGGTAAGTGGAGCCAACGCAGTTCAGCGGAACAACCAAAATACAGAGACTGAAGCTTTTGGTCTACACCTACCCTAGACAGCTGGCAGCCGTCTGTTTCAAGAAGTTTTTAAACATTTGTTTTTCTCCTTGTACACAGACGGCTCGCGATCATACAGCCGCCATTAGGGGTCAACAATGCAAAAAAGCTTTCCCATGTCCTTTCAAGAAAAAAACCCCAACTTTTGATAAAAGAATTGATAAATCTAGTTAAATATGTACAAAGGTAATGGGGAGTTGTATGTGTGACATCACAAATGCTTATCTATTTCATCGGCCCAAATCATATCAAGTGATTGTTTTATAACATTCACAAGCAATGTTACTTTGTAGACAGTAATAAATAATCTAGATACTAGTACATTTCATACTTTTCAATGTAGGCAGCACCTTATGATAAAGTGTAATGCAGGGCTCTGACTAATTTATGAAATTATTTTTATTCAAATTTTATCCACAAAAATAAATATTGGATTGACAATGATAAGATATTCATCGGTGCAACTTACAAGGGGGACAAATCATGCACACATGTACTGAGAAACTCTTGGACAAATGAATATTCTTGCCTCACTCTTGCATCATTGACTTTTGCACAGGGATTGCAGTTGGTTTCATATTTCATTTCCTGTCAAATAGGCCACTAACATTTTCAGAATTTTAAAATAAAAAGATATCATCTCATCTTTGGAAAAAAGCTAAGAAATAAGTCGTGATTGCATTTGATGATCCCTAATTATTCATGGTCTGATCGCAAGTTGAAACCAAGTGAAAACAAAGGGGAACTGTAACTAAAAATGATAAGTTATGGATTGTCAGAGTTTGCATTATTGTAATTTTTTGTTCTTTATCTCTAATTTTCAGGTAGCTGCCAGTCACTTGCTTTGGGAAGCCCATTTTGTGACATCTGCCTGTAAGTGCCTGTCATTGAAGTATTTGATATTCTGAAGAGAGGTGGACACATCCTGCAATTATGAGGCTATTAAGAACTATCAAGACATTGCTTTTTGCGTGCGCAGGGATATCTGCTCTGTGGATGATGATGTCATTATTAGGTGGTAATAATGATGATAATATGGAAGAATATATAATCCAACGTGCCAAACAACCGCGGGCAAAGGAACAAGGTGATAGTGTAGGTGACGAGAACAATGACATTTATAAAAATGTGGAGGGTAACAAACTGACATTGAGGGAGACAGACAAATCTGGCCATGAGCTTAGTAACAATACCCTTAATATTCACCATGAAAGAGATCAAGAACCTATCATGGCCAGTCTTCCTTTGACACGTGAAAAGCTGAAACAGGCGATTCTAACCATCAACCACGAACAGAAGATATTAAACAAGGAGCGTTTTCCACACCGAGGGCCAGAGAGTATCGTAATCCTTGTGATGGTCCATGATAGGCTGGAGTATCTTGAGTACCTCATACAGTCATTGGAGAAGGCTGATGGTATCAGTGATGCTTTACTCATCTTCAGCCATGATTACTATTCAGAGGATATCAACAGAGTCATCAGGCAAATAACATTCTGTCAGGTAAAATCCTATTCACATTGTCATTATTTCAAGTTCTCATAGTTCTTACTGTAGAGTGGCCGAATGTTCAAAAATACACCTCACAAAACAGTCGTAAACAAGCAATCTCAAATCATATTAAATAGCCAGAAGAAACTAAAATGTAATTGTACATGTAGCTGAAATAAACTCAAAATAAAGATGTTGACAAAAGGAAGTCCAGTGATGCTCTGATTTATTGGCCTGAATTCCAGACCTCACTAGAGATTCATTACCTTTAAAAATAATATATTCAAATATATTAGTAAAAATATTGTCACCTTGTCAATTCAACCAATAGATAAAGAGAGAATGGAAGAGCCCAGAAAAGTGGAAGAACCAATGGCGAAAGGTGAATCAATGAGGATGAGATAGGATGATATGAATGCAGACCTTCATTTTTCAGGAGAGCGATCGCGCCGGCGCTCCTACCGCGCTCCTAAAAAGAAATAAGGAGAGCAAAAAATCACGCTCCTAAAAAAAAAAAAAAAATTGCTAAAATTTCACATTTCACATCTTAATATCCATGAAATGGCCTTCTATTTTCATAATTCCTTGAAATTACTTTGATGTAGTTGAAAACTATCAAAAAAATGAAGAATATTCATCTCTTTCCCGACTCTGATTTTAATTTAAACTCGGTAAATATTGCAGTCCCATATGTAGATTTTCATGGCAACACCATGGAAGTCTACATGTGGGACTGCAATATTTGCCGAGGTAAGTTCAAATCAGAGTCGGGAAAGAGGTGAATATTCTTCATTTTTCTGATAGTTTTCAACTAAATCAAAGTAATTTCAAGGAATTATGGAAAAAAGAAGACCAATTCATGGATTTAAAGATGGTCATTTTCAAACGTGAGTGACACGACAATCGGAGAGGTTTAAGGGCTCATATCTTCAAACTTAAAGGTTATGAATCAATCATGACTACTATATTATATACAATGTAGGACTGGCATGGGCCACTGCGAGTTTGATTTGAATTCAACAATTCGTTTAGTAGATATGATTAAAAAACGGTGCGTGAGTGACACGACAAATTTTGGACATGGGTTTCTGACCACTAAGACATATGGTTGGATTCGTGCCCAAGTAGTTGTCATGGAGTACTGTGAGTACCAGTAAATGTACATAAATAGTGTACCTATCTAACACATATAGTCAAAATCAATCAAACCTTCTCTATGGAAAATGGTACCCTCCTATATACCGTGAGTGACACGACATCCAAAACGTGAGTGACACGACAAGTGCAAAAATACAACATTTATCTCAACATTGAAAGTATTTTTTGCATGATCTAGAAGAGTAAAATACCATTAACCAAAAAACAAGCTTAATTACATAATAACTGCTTTCTTTAAAGTTCATAATATGTCATCCTGATTTTTTATTCTTGGTTTATGGTCATATTTGCCCATCAACTCACATTCCCTATACCATACGACATTGTCACACTAGGGCTTCTACCACTCTCCTCTTTAGAGGAGGAGGGGGCACTTGAAGGAGGTGTTATGAGGTCTTGGCATTGACATCAACTCAAACATTCTTTTTGTGGCCTGATATCATTCAAAACTTTAACTCTTTCTCCCTATCTGTATATGAAAGTTTACAGGTTCATACAATTCAGCATCCACAACGGATGGAATAATTTTTCCTTGTAAGAAAGGTATTCTCAATAGTCACTAACATCATCTGGCATGGTCTGGTAGCCAATGATGTCATGTATGACTCCTTTTTCTTGAAATATTGGATTACAATATTATCCTCCTTTAATATTTTAGGCATTGTCCAAATAGGACATGGCAGTTTCAATGTCTTTTTTGGTACCAAACCCCAATCACGTTGCTGCACACTTCAGATGGACTATCAGCAAATCCTTGAGAAACTTGGGAATTCATCTCAACAAGCATAGGTTTTCTCCTGAACACTGCTTGTATGTGGACCCTCCCAAGGCAGTACATGTAGGCACTGTACCAAAATTCAGAGCTATGCTTTTAGCTGGAATCTTGTAAGCACCTTTTCATTGCTAATTATTTGATCATATACCATACCACGGGAATCCAGGGAAAGCCACAAGGTGAAAGACGCAGTCAGTACCTGATTCTTGCAGTCTGCTACTATTACATAAAAACTACAAGTTATTAGCCTTTCCTTTTCTAAGCCCTTGGATGTCACACTAAAATCCAATTCAGCATCCCAACCAGGCTCCCTTTATACCTCAATAGCTTTTTCCCCTCGAGGTCCAGCTCTGTTCTTATCAGGGTACCCCCCCAAAAAAAAAAAAATTGATCTACTGGTACATGGCAACCCATCCAAAGTTGCTCAAATCAAAATGCAGTCTTGGTTGGGACTTGTTGGGACCTACATGAACATGCATCATTTTGTTGTAATGAATATGTGTAAATGCAAACCTGCTCTGAACACACATTGGCCCGCTTACGGTAGTTTGCTGTTCAGACCCTACATGTAGTTAATCACTAGCGGTATGAATGGTGGCCGAACAAATAATGATTTTGAACTTGGCATGTAGCTGCTTCAAGCAATATCCAAAATGTTCTATCAAATCTCAGTACATTCTCACCTGAAATGTTTATGTTTTCTTGCAAATTTGTTTATTTCATGTCCTGGAATACAAGCTTTATGGCAAATGAAAAGGTTGATTTAATCAATCAGAAGGAAAAGAAAAATATTTTCTTTTCCGAATTTGAAAAAAATGTTTGGTGTTCATGGTGATCTCTTATATCTCATGTACACTACTTTACCACTAAATTTCTGCAAATTTCAAAAAAGGATCCCTGACTTTTCTAAAGCTCTATGAGTATAACAAAGAAATAACATTGCTCAAAAGAAAGGTGAACTTTCTGCTCATTTCTGTAAATGGAGACAGAGAATGTTCGAGTAATACCTAGGTATGACTTGAAACATCACCATCACCAACCCTTTATGCATTGTAAATTTTGTGTTGATTGATTATGTTGTTATATTCTTAATCACAGTACATTCACCAAAATATGAATTAGGATCCGAGTCTTCACACCAATGGAAAATTGTCAGGATTTTTTAAACCAAGGCAACCACGGAGAGGAGAGAAAATAGATGAACTCAATGTCAAATTCAATATTTCCATAAAAAGGAGTAAAATTAGGAAGATGGAGGAAATTATTAGCCTAAAATAGGCCTAAATGATGTCAGGAACAACATTTTGACTGTATCCCTGGTAAAGCGCTTCAAAAATTACTGGATGTCCTTTTTTATACACAATATAATACCGTGAGTGACACGACATTTCGTGAGTGACACGACATTGTGAGTGACACGACACAACTTTAACAGTTAATTTTAGCTTTACCTTAACACATTGGACCAAGTTACTTTATATACAATAAGGTACAGATAAACTGTATTTGCTCCAGTACTGGGATAAATTGATTATCAGAATACACAGCTCTAGAAAACTTTATGCATTTAAAACGTGAGTGACACGACAACCAGTTTTGAAAACTTCGAAACAAAATTTTTTTCAGAAAAACACTTCACAGATTTTTTTTTTGCTATTTAGGAGTTAGATACAATACACAGCTTGCATCTTGCCAACAAATGTGCTTCTAATACAAATTTTATATTGTGATAGGCAATATGTGAATTTTAATGGAAAAATCAACATTTTGTAACATTTAATTTCCCTTGTATAAAATTCACTGTATCTCAAGACATAATTAATACTTTTATGTAAATGAAATGGAAAAATATACTTTAAGATGTCTAGTTTCAAAAAACATTGATGCCTAATGATTTCTACCAAGTTTTAATTTTCACCCCCATGTCCACTTTTGTTTGAAAATGACCTAGTGTGAAGTGGGAAATTTTAGCAATTTTTTTTTTTTATTTATTTTTTTAGCAGGAGCGCGTACGACATCTTGTAAACGTATTAATATGACCCAGACCTAGTTTCACCACAGATTAATAATAGCTCCACAGCTATTGCATATACAATGTTAAGAAAAATCTACAATTTATCATACATGTATTGTAATGAATTGATTTGAGCTCCTCACGGAGACAATTCTGAGGAGCTCAATTGAGCTCCTCAAATAAATAAGGAGAGCGATTTATTGAGCTCCAAGAAATTATAAACATGAAGGTCTGTGAATGAAGACGAATGTTCTGAATGTAAATGAGAAAAGGACAATAGAATTATGTGGAGCTGCATGGAGTTGGAATGGCAATGGAATGATGTGATGTAGAAATTAAGGAATGAGAGAAATGGGTGTGTGACAATGGTATAGAAATGGGAAGTAAAGAGGACTGTGGAAAGCAAATTGAAAAACAATATGATTAAAGGACAAGTCCACCGCTAAAAAAACTTGATTTGAATAAAAAGAGAAAAATTCAACAAGCATAACACTGAAAATTTCATCAAAATCGGATGTAAAATAAGAAAGTTATGACATTTTAAAGTTTCGCTCATTTTCAACAAAATAGTTATATGAACGAGCCAGTTACATCCAACTGAGAGAGTTGATGACATTACTCACTCACTACTTCTTTTGTATTTTATTATATGAAATATTGTTGTTTTCTCGTCATTGTCATGTGAAATGAAGTTTCATTCCTCCCTGAACACGTGGAATTCCATTATTTTAACATTTTGTGCTTCAGGCAAGGAGGTCCTAATCGTCAAATTCGTAAAAATTGAAATATTATATAATTCAAACAATAAAAAACAAAAGAAATAGTGAGTGGGTGACATCATCGACTCTCTCATTTGGATGTAACTGGCTCGTTCATAACTATTTTGTTGAAAATAAGCGAAACTTTGAAATGTCATAACTTTTTGTTTTACATCCGATTTCGATGAAATTTTCAGCATTGTGCTTGTCTGATTTTTCTCTATTGATTCAAATCAACATTTTTCTGAGGTGGACTTGACCTTTAAACATGACAAAATTCAACCCTTACATTACTTATACCTCGGTCACATTTGCTCTACGGCAGCCGTATGGTGAGTCGAAAACAGCCGTTTTAACATTTTTTGTACCAGCTACATATAGGTGATTTGAATGTAGAGCAAATGTGACCGAGGTATTAGAATTACAAGTTCGTACAATTTGTGTGCATTTCATAATGCATGCATAGAAATTGCGCTATTCTTGTTATGTCACTCCTTCACGTTAATCCTTTGAAACTTTCCTAGGTCTCCTTAATCCTGAGAGATTGGTTAACTACAGTGTTGTTAACACCATACTTAAATCATGTGCTTCTCTTTCAAAGGTTATTTAGGGTCAATGAACTTTGGGCATGTGAGGGGCATTTTCTGAATTTCCATCATAACTAATTTTTATGGAGCTAGTTCATAAAGCTTGGACGTAAGAGTAATCACGTATCACTTAACATCCTTTGCAAGTTTCAGGTCACATGACTAAGGTCAAAGGTCATTTAGGGTCAATGAACTTTGGATATGTTGAGGGTATCTGTTGAATTACCATCGTCACTTTGAATGTTTATGGACATAGTTCATAAAATTTAGACATAAGAGTAATCAAGTATCACTGAACATCCTGTGCAAGTTTCAGGTCACATGACCAAGGTCAAAGGTCATTTAGGGCCAATAAATTTTGGTCATGTTGGGGGTACATGGATGTATTTGTTGAATAGGCATCATAACTTAGAAAGTTTCAATTTGGATCTATTTCATGAAACATAATACACATATGCACTTGCATAGGTAATCAAGTATACTGTAAATTATTGTTTTGTGCACACATCTTAGATCACGTGATCATGGTAAAGTCATTTTGGGTCAATGGACATAACATTTTATTATCATATGACCGTTTTCTTTTGTGAATAATTATTCAATAGCTGTTTTCAAAGTCAGCACTGCTGTTACATGTATACCGAATCATGTAATGCAGGCGAGACTGCCAGACAGAGGCGTTCCCTTGTTTTTTATTATCACTTGCGAGATGTGCAATTTTTACACAGCTTGTGTTGACCATCAAACTGTTTTTACTCAGTTGGTAGAGCGCCTGTCTCCCACCTGGAAGGTTGAGGGTTCAAACTAATGTTGTAAGTTAGAGCAATTACGGGATCGGAGTTCGGTTCGGAAGTTTTGCTCCTAAAATCGGAATCGGTTCGGATATCGGATCGGAAGATATTCAAAAACAAAAAAATACATTAAAATTTGTAAGTGGCCGGCGCGTGGACAAATGCGGCACGCTACACTGATGGCAGAATTTGTTTTGATCTCCGACAAAAGCGGAGGAAGAAGATGATGAGTTGTTTTGATCTCCGACATAATCGGAGGAAGGAAAATAAGATAATGACGTTCCAGCGCGCGACACTACCGCCGATCAACGATAGGCCTCTACTCTACAACATCGTGGTGATGGCGGAGTCCGTCGTGAACTTTTAGAGGCCGCATTACTTACCGAAAAAGACGCACTATTATCCAAAGTTGTTTAAGATGATATTCACCTTTTCTACAATATCGTAGTGATGGCGGAGGTAATCGTAAACTCTTAGAGGTCGCATGACCTCCCGAAAAAGACGCATTATTATCCAAAGTTGCTTACCATGATATTCACCTTCTCTACAACATCGTAGTGATGGCGGAGGTAATCGTAATCTCATAAAGGTCGCATGACCTCCCGAAAAAGACGCATTATTATCAAGAGTTGTTTACCGTGATATTCACCTTCTCTACAACATCGTAGTGATGGCGGAGGTAATCGTAATCTCATAAAGGTCGCATGACCTCCCGAAAAAGACGCATTATTATCAAGAGTTGTTTACCGTGATATTCACCTTCTCTACAACATCGTAGTGATGGCGGAGGTAATCGTAAACTCTTAAAGGTCGCATGACCTCCCGAAAAAGACGCATTATTATCAAGAGTTGTTTACCATGATATTCACCTTCTCTACAACATCGTAGTGATGGCGGAGGAATTCGTAATCTCAAAAAGGTCGCATGACCTCCCGAAAAAGACGCATTATTATCAAAAGTTGTTTACCGTGATATTCACCTTCTCTACAACATCATAGTGATGGCGGAGGTAATCCTAATCTCATAAAGGTCGCATGACCTCCCGAAAAAGACGCATTATTATCAAGAGTTGTTTACCGTGATATTCACCTTCTCTACAACATCGTAGTGATGGCGGAGGTAATCGTAATCTCATAAAGGTCGCATGACCTCCCGAAAAAGACGCATTATTATCAAGAGTTGTTTACCGTGATATTCACCTTCTCTACAACATCGTAGTGATGGCGGAGGTAATCGTAATCTCATAAAGGTCGCATGACCTCCCGAAAAAGACGCATTATTATCAAGAGTTGTTCACCGTGATATTCACCTTCTCTACAACATCGTAGTGATGGCGGAGGTAATCGTAATCTCATAAAGGTCGCATGACCTCCCGAAAAAGACGCATTATTATCAAGAGTTGTTTACCGTGATATTCACCTCTCTACAACATCGTAGTGATGGCGGAGGTAATCGTAATCTCATAAAGGTTGCATGACCTCCCGAAAAAGACGCATTATTATCAAAAGTTGTTTACCGTGATATTCACCTTCTCTACAACATCGTAGTGATGGCGGAGGTAATCGTAATCTCATAAAGGTCGCATGACCTCCCGAAAAAGACGCATTATTATCAAGAGTTGTTTACCGTGATATTCACCTTCTCTACAACATCGTAGTGATGGCGGAGGTAATCGTAAACTCTTAGAGGTCGCATGACCTCCCGAAAAAGACGCATTATTATCCAGAGTTGTTTACCATGATATTCACCTTCTCTACAACATCGTAGTGAGGTAATCGTAAACTCTTAGAGGACGTATAGTCAGATAGTCGTAAATATTACCGCGCATGTCAGCGTGTTCAACTAAATCTTATTTGCCTCCGCTTAAGATCAAAACATATCGTCTTTTCGTTGTTTTTCTTCCTCCATTTTTGTCGGAGATCAAAACAAATTATCACCAATTATCATTATCATCGTTTTGTTCTTCCCCGATTATGTCGGAGATCAAAACAAATCATAATCTTCTCCACCTGCCTTTCCGCTAATATCGGAGATAAAAACAAATCATAATTTTCTTCCCCTTTATCTTCTTTTCCTTCCACCGCTTTTGTCTGAGATCAAAACAAATCACCAGCGCATTTTGACGGCAAACATGTCGCCACATGTTTTTTTTTTTTGTCTTGTTATGTTTTGGTTTTTCCGATCCGATTTTTTTACCAATGGTCAAAAATCGGAGTTCGGAAAAATGTAGAAAAAAGGGGAAAATCGGATCGGATCGGGAATTGGAATAAAAATCGGTTACAGCATTAGTTCAAACCCCGGCCATGTTAGACCAAAAGGCATAAAAAGCTGGGAGTTGCTGCTACCCTGTTTGGCGTTTAACATTCAAGGAATAGAGCCTTCGATCAATTGGGCAAATGAATTTTTTGAATATTTTTATTCTCATCTATTTCAAACATTAAAATATGGATTTTTGTTTTCATTTTCATCAGATTGGATTGTTGCGTTGGGTCGGGCAATCATGTATACCTGACCATTCATGAAAAGGAAACCCCCGCCCCCCCCCTAAATTCCTGAAACGTTGGGTCCATTTGACACGACCATTCAATAATTTTTCACAAAACATCAGGTAAACTAAGAATTGAGGGGGCCCTTTTCTCAAATGGTCGGGTTTCATTGCCCGAGCCGACGCAACAAGCCTTGTGAGTGATAATGAAAGTTGTTCAACACAGGTTATTATCATTGAAATATAAATTTCATTTTGGTGAAGATTGTTTGATTATGGATTCTGTCATCTCCTCATTTCAATACTAAAAAATGTTTCTTTTAATAAGTAGTTTTGCCTAGCTTTCTCTTGTCTTGGGCAGCAATGGTTGCAGTTCTTTTTAGTGTACAGTACATGTACTGTAGTTGGCAAGTTTTTTAATAAAAGAAAAGTCAAGAAGAGTCATTATTACTGTACATTCCTCATACTTTAAAGTACTTCCCATTTTTGTCTTTCATCTCTTTATCCATTGGCATTGAAGCTGTACAGTCTAATTGCTAGAAGTTTAGGCTATGTTTTCATCCTTTGTACATGTAAAAACTTTTTTTTTTGTATTCTGTATTTTTGGGCAATTTCACCACATTGTAAATATCATAGCACAGATTATGGAAAAATCAAAAGGATCACTGACAACTTTTATAAATTATAAGGTCACTAAATTTGCATTGAGGTCAGTCAGGAGGGCATCCAAAAGTAGGCCCTACATGTACATAGCTGTGGTCCTTTATACTGCATTGCAAATTACATGTATAGGGTATTAAAATAAAATGATGAAATTGTTGATAGCATAACAAGGTCAACACTGAGCTGTTGAAAGCAGTTGGGACAGCCAAGGGCATTCACCCTGTTCTGTATTTATTTCTACTATTTTATTAATTTTTTATTATTTGTTGCCCAGATTCTCAGTGACCCTCTTTTTATAGTACCCCAGCTAAATGAAACACACATTGGTCTGGGGGTAAAATGTGTTGGACACATTTTTGCATGTTTCTGTAGTTGTGTTGCCATGGAAAGTTGGAAACAGCTTATACCGGTAATCACAAACATTCTGTAAAAAATCTTTCAGTTCAAAGTCCAACCACTTCTTCAGTTTTCAAACAATGCTCATGAAATATGGATCACACATTGGTCTTGAGGTAAAGATGTACAAGAAAAAAAATGTTTGCATGTCGGAAATCATGTTACCATGTGAGTGGACAGCTACTTTCATAATTTCCGTCTTAATTATACTCTGAATAGGTGATTGATCCAAACATCATCATGCATGTGACCAAAGAATCATAGGGTGTGTTTATGCTTCCATTGCGAGGACAGAATCAGCGATTTCAAACGTCGATTCAAAACGCCGATCGTAAACGTGGTTCTGGGAGTGCTGTTTATGCTTAACTTTTCAGAGCAAATCATGGTCTCGCATCGTAAAGCGAGGTTGAATTGGGCGCGCCTTTTTTCGAAAGTTTTTTCCGATTGTTGTTATTACTTGGAGATAACATGGAGCAATACGACTGTATTTGCCCGCAGATTTTCATCTCATTGGAAGCATGTACCAATTGACGTCATTTAAACACGTTTACGATCGTGGTTCTGTTTGTACTTCCCCAGAAAGCCTGATTCTGGTCAAACGACGTTTACAAATGCACCTTTTTGTGAGTTTACGATCGGCGTTTTGAAACAGCGTTTAAATGAATGAAAATAAGCATGGACACAACTGTGTTTTGGACTAATCACGTTTGGAAACGCTGATTCTGGCCTGAAAAGTGGAAGCATAAACACAGCCTCTGTCACATAGTCACATAATTAGGCAAAAATGGACCTGATAATGATATCTGATGTCACTAGCCGTGCATGTATACAGTACTACCTGAGCTGTAAATAGTACTTAAGACTATTTATGGCTTGATAGGCATGACTTGATGGTACATGTAGGGGCTTAAATCAAATGCATGGACATACAACATTTACATACAGAGTTTTTTGTAAACAAATTTTCGGTGTTACTCCTATGTGTTTAAGATCGCATGCTCGTTCTGTAATGAAAATCATATGCCAGAAAAAATTGAAACCAGTGGGATTGGAGCCTGCCATCTACTGCTTGCCAGGCAGCAACTCAACCACCGGGCTATTCTGTTTCACGATGAACTGGAATACGAATACCCTCGATCCTCTTCTTTCTGACTCATTAATATGCAAATGCACTCCGCCGTGGACAATAAATAAAGAGGCTAATAATAGGGGGTAATAATGATTTGTAAACAAATTTTCGGCATTACTCCTACATGTATGTGTTTAAGATCGCATGCTCGATCTGTAATGAAAATCGTAAGTCAGAGAAATTGGAACCATTGGGATAGCCTGGTGGTTGAATCGCTGCCTGGCAAGCAGTGGATGGCAGGCTTGAATCCCACTGATTCCAATTTTTTCTGACTTATGATTTTCATTATAGATCGAGCATGCGATCTTAAACACATAGGAGTAATGCCAAAAATTTGTTTACAAAGTATTATTACCTCCTATTAAAGTCCTCTTTATTTAATACCATACAGAGTTTGTACAGTATTTGATAACAATGCAGGTACACACAATGATCAATCATCTTTATCAAATTTCATTTACATATGTATGATTTCTCACTCAATAACCAGGATTACTTCATTCAGTTGCATTTCCTATCTGTTGTATACACATGTACCGTATTTATACTGATGACGCATATACAAAATATATACTGACTTTGATTGCTGGTTTGTTGCTACTTCATGTACATGTATAATTAGTGATGCAAATAAAACCATTTTCCTGTCACGGGGAATAGTTGCTCACATTCAGGCATTGCTTCAAGAACCATATTTCCGATCGCATCTTCTGGTGGCTGCCCATATTTTTTTCACCATCACTAAATGTGAGTCTCTAAAGAGAGAATGGGGGGAGGCGGTAATGTGTGAGACAATACATATTTGGTAAATATTGAGTCAACCAATAATCCTGCCAAATTTTTATTTTATTTTACCAGGTAATGCAGATATTCTATCCATATTCATTGCAAGTCTACCAGAATGAATTCCCTGGCCCAGATGCCAATGATTGTCCTCGGGATATCACTCTTGAAAAGTAAGTTTAAGAGACCATAATGGACACAATTGAGTTTCATAAATTTTTCATGTTTGGGTGGACTTGTATATGTATTTGTAACATGATCATGTGTTCATTGTGTTGATTATTCAGGTACGTGTACCATCAAATTTATTCCTATTCACATTGTGCAATATTTATTGCTATTCAAGTTCAACCTTAATACAAAATACGACATATCACATGAAATTGAAGATGTTCTCAATGGTTTCATAATTCAAAAAGTATGTTAAAAATTCATGAATCCTGTAGCAAATTTTGTCTTTGTTCAGAGAGGTGTAACTCGGTTGTTGGAAGGTGAAAGGCAGTGAAAAATCAGATTTACACTTTTTGGGCATTTGTACCTAGACCTTTGAATGATCAAAACCATGTTTAATAAAAATAGTTTTAGTTTAATAAACCTTTTTTTTTTAAATTGGTTAATTTGAAATTTGTATAAAGCCCCAGCTGTCTATATGGAATGGCTGCTCTCTCAAACATCAGCACCGTTTGTGTTAATAGTCCATGACCGATTCAATATTGACATTTTTTTCTTTATTTGAAACATTTGTTACACTTCATCACACTTTTCATGTATTCTATCGGTTGGTTATTGATTAGATCGCACATTACATCATTGAATACATACATCTGGGCAAGTCCACATGGCAGAGGGTAAAAACAGTAAATTTCATCTGAATTTGAATGACCTTTACACTCAAAACCTTTTATTTCAAGGAACTGAAAAACTTTTTCATATACAATTATTACCTAAGGCGTTTTAGCATAGCAACTTTTATAATAAAAGTCATATTTCGAACGCTACATGTAGTTTCAATCCGAGACCAAAGTGGTAAACATTTTTGTGTTGCCTTGCGGGTTTTGCCCATAGGAATACTGTACAAATATTTGCCATATTTCTGCCAGTTCGCTTGCGCAGTTGCAGTGGATTCCGATCGCTAATTTCAGTATTTGCGAAATCTGGTTGGAACCAGTTTGTGAACCAATGTATTGCAGATAATGCTTTAGACTTGATATCTATAGGGACAGTGATTTCAACCCTATTAATGTGAAAGGTGAGGTTGTATTCATGCTAAATATTTCATGTACTCATATAGGTTTGATGAACGTGGATTTAAAGCATTGTTAGTACAGTGGCAGATCCAAATTTTGACCAGTGCAAGTATTTTGATATCGCTACTCAATGCAATGCATATTAATTTTCTAGGTAAACCGAATTGTCACTTTTTCATGTACCCAAGTCTATGGGGAATTTCAGACATGTCTTAAATGGAATTTATGATTTGCTTAAACAGAATTTAAGATTTTCTGAAACTGAAAAGGCATTTTTTAAAATGGAAAATCACTGTCCCTTGTTCTATTTCCAACTATTCTCTATTCGTAAACATGATACCTATGGGCCTCGCCTATTAAAACAAAAATATGAGGATCTGGAACTAAACTTCAAATGGTCTTAAAATGGAGGTCACAAGACTGCTCTAGGATCAATGATTGCTAAAAATGCAATGCTCTGGGATGACAGCAGGCACTGGAATAAGAAAAAAAAAACAAATTGAGTGTGTAGGGGGGAAAAAATAGTCTGCTGGGCAAACCCTTCACTCGAAATAAGGGTCTGAATGTGCAGCCTACTCATGCCTTGTGTACTGGAACAGCAAGTTTTGTAGTCTTTGCGTGGAGGCACACGTGTTGATCAAAGTTCCAAGGAGGGTCTGTGCCTGCAGACTAGGGGGAAATAGGAATTTCTTTGGCTTCCTAGTGATGTTCTGGAGCAGAAATTTAGATTGAAAATGGGGGTCTTGACCATGTAACAAGATATACATGTATGGGTACAGTAGGGGCTGCTTTGATGACGGAAGTAGTGGTGGGAGGGTCATCAACATCAACCCAATGTCATAACAAATTGGGTCATATTTCATGAAACTTGGACATAAGGGTAATCAAGTCTCACCCTTTTTACACAGGATTTTCTTAGCCCCGGACTACCGCTAGCCCCGTACTATTTTTTTTTTCCTTTTCACACATGCCAAATTGTTATTGCTAACCCCGGATAAGGAATGCTTGCTTTTCACACACGAAACTCGCTAATCCCAGACTAGTGGTAGCTTATGAATATTCACGAGCGCACTGAGGGGTCATTTGGGTCATATCCAAAATCGCACGTGCTTTAAATACATTTGTCGATCATTCGTAGTACAAGTACTTCACTCGGAATTGTTTACCGGCTACACGATAGACCTAATTATGTTATTTGCTTGATTCAGTTGATGAAAAACATGAGTGCCATTTTGCTCATTTTGATTGGACAACAGGGCCGGCTCTGTTGTGGGGCATGAATCGGAGCGCTTAGCCCACTTTTGTTTTACACTAGCGATCTTAACCACGTACTATCGCTCTGAGCCCACTTTGCAAAAATGCTGTGTAAGAAGAAAGTGGGCTAAGCTTAACCCCGTACTATAGGTGGGGCTAAATGGCAATTTAGCCCCACCTATAGTACGGGGTTAAGGAAATTTTAGCCTGTGTAAAAAGGGTAACTGATCCCTTAAAATGGGTTCAGGTCAAGGTTAGATATTTATATTATATTGGATGGCTAAGAGTGAAATACCAAATATATTCCAAGAGTTTGGACAAATATTTTGGGAATGTTTCTGATATTCCACGAAATAAAGCCATCCAATATAATTATCATCTATCCCACTCACCCCCCCCCCCTCCCCCCAAAAAAAAGAGGGAGAAATTTGATTGAACAAGTCATATCACTTATGGCATCATCTTCTAGTATCAATACTGTTGTTGACTTACATGCAGTTCATTATGACGTCATTGTGCTCTATGCTGCGCATCGCATTGCTTTCCTTGTACACGTTATATATTTCACGCATTCGTGCATACGCACTACACTATTGAATACGGTCCCATATTCAATGGCAATTTTTGTACAGGAGCCTATGGGACATTTGTCGGATTTTGGTCCTATTTAGGGATACGCTCTGAAACTTCACAGGCAATTGATGCAGACCAATATATGCGTTTTTAATGCTCTGCGAAAACACTATATATAGAAAATAATACGGTATATCAGGCCACACTACATCATCATAAAAGAACCTTTAACCAGCATGTACATGTCTATGTAATACTTAATTTTCAACGTGATTTTGAAATTCCTTTTCTGTGAAACTTGGACAGTCTGATTATCAACCCTCGTTACCCATTAGAATCACTTTTTTCCTGCTAGTGCTGTAAATATTTTGTGAAATAAGAAGATTTAGGAATAGTATGATATTGGTATACATGTACAATGAATTTTGATTGATTATTTGCTACATTATCTTGGTCATTAGTATTTAAAAGTAGAAGAATTAGTTAAAGAAAAAAAAGTCCATAGAAAGGTGGACTGAAGTTCATGTTAGGTTTCATTATCAGAATACCACCCAAAATATCAGCTTGTATTGTCATAATTATAGAAATATGAAATTGAATATACATGTATGTGTAGGCCAAGAAGATGATGAATAGAAGATTTTATTTCATGTGTGTGCTAGTCAAGGATATTATCTGGAGACAAAAATATAACAAGATGAAAAGAGTCTCATCAAGTCTTTTTTAATAGGCTGAGAAGACAAGAAGGTGAGGTCTTGGATCTTGTCGGGTCATTTTGATTAGAACAGGAAGACAAAATCCTCTACATCTTCATGTGTTGTCCTCACAAAATCAAATTGACGAGGTTAAGGGATTTTCTTCTTTCCTTTCATTCTCGCTTTACTCGCCATGCCAAGACTTGGGTTGGCGAATTCTCATTGCAATTTATTTTGTTTACCCTAGGTTATATTGAACCATGTGCGCTTAATATAAATTATGGCAAAAGAAGCTGCTGAAAACTGCTTATCTAAAAAAGAGAGCCAATGGAGTAAATTAGAGAGTCAAAAGGGGCCTAATATAAATTATAGATCATTTAAATCCTGTAGATTAAGACCTTTCAAATGATTTTTGTTGTGAAATTTGAAGAAAAGGATATGACTTTTATATAAGTATGAGTACCATATCATGAATATTGAAGAAAAAAAAATCCAACTCTAGCAATCCATAACAGGTTTAATTATTAGAATACCACCCTTGATGTCACCCTAAACTCAATTTTTTTCTTCTCATTCGGAATGTATTGATTTTACAGGCTTTTATTAATTCATTACCACTCTCTTTTTTTTTCTCAGAGCAAAGAAAATAAAGTGCAATAATTGGGAACATCCAGACAGCTATGGTCATTACAGAGAAGTTAGATACGTGATGACAAAGCATCATTGGTTCTGGAAGGTAAGACTATTCCTAAATGATTTCAAAGGGTTGACATGCAATAATGCTTTCAAATCAAATTTGTATTTGATTTCTTTTGAGGGGTCCGCATTCCAATTTGAAGCAGTTAATTTTGTCACAGAAAGGTGAAAAAAAACTTGAGGTAGTGATGTTCCCAGTACTCCATTTCCCACTACCATATTACAATTTTTTTATTTAAAAAAATTACAGGTAGTTTTATGATAACTTTGAACATTTGAGGTAGGGTTCACCATGATGATGAATCTCAAGAGTAGGGTCAAGAACACGCTTTGGTTTTCTAAGACAGTCTCAAGAAGACAAGTCTCGTTGCATTGGAAATGTTCCATAATTTGAAATAACAAGTACTGAAATCTCAAGGCTGTTTGTCTAGTTATAATAAATTTGATTACCCAGTATAAAGTCTTCTGCCAGAAATGTCATGCCCTCGTTTATAGTCCTGATCTATTTTAACAGTCATCTCAAATGTTTGCTTTTCAAGATTATTACCATAACTTAATATTATTACCGTAACTATATAATTTAATATTTCAAGATTATTTCCAGAATTATATTTTTTTGAATATTTAAAGCTTCAGCATGTGTTTTCTGGACTGGAAGCTACCAAGGACCACGACGGATTAGTTCTCTTGCTAGAGGAGGATCACTACATGGCACCAGACTTTTACCCAATGCTACAAAAAATGTACCTTCTGAAGAAAGAGTGAGTGTTTAGTCAACGTTTATAACTCTCTTTTCTTAGACTCCCCTAACCCAGGGGGCTGGTTCACAAAGCTGTAGGTAAGTTAGAAATACTTTTAGAACAAATCGTGAGCCTGTCTTGTCGTAAATGATATTCACCATTAACTCTTCATGCGTTCTGTTCGCATTATTGCACGCCTGTAGACACGTTCCGTTTGCCTTTCTGCACAACCGTGCATTTCCCTATTAACGCCCTTTGTCCCAGTAGTTTGTAGTTATGCGGGGGGGGGGGGGGGGAGGGCAGTCAAATATATTGCTGTACACACGCATGACCAAAAAACAACATGTTTAAAGGGGTGTTTATTTAGTTTTGGACGTGGGCTGCGCGTGCACTTGCTAAGGGTATCAAAAACACTTTTCAAAAAAGGGGTAGTTTTGAAAGACTGGTCAATGGTCAATCACAGGGTCAAACATATTTAGGCTATGTTTCTTTTTCAAAGCTTGTTTTTAAGACTAGCCAAACATGTTTAGGGTATGTTTTTTTCCCCCAAGTTTTTTCCCTGGGGTCATATTCTGGCAACAACTTGTTTAGGGGCCAAAATGTGTAAATTAAGCCCGCGAAAAAATTGTTTAGGGGGTTATTTTGCACACACAGAAAAACTCGTTTAGGGGGTGTTTGGAAAAAATTTGGCCACGTGTGAGTACAGCAATACATTTGACTGCCTCCACCCCCCCCCCCCCCCCCCCGAGCCGAGGTAGTTATGTATTGTTGTATATACATTCACTTTCAGAAATACGTAGTAAGAAATTATCTACCATGTAATGTAAAACAATCAATAATCCTCCAGCAGACCCAGGAAGTTCATTGAAAAAAAGGAGAGAAAAGAATCAATATCCTCACAAACAATACCATGGTCAGGTACATTGTTAGCAGTTAGGATTCATGACACCTGTATGAAAGAGGTGCTTTTTTTTCTTTATTCGCTGTAGTATGATCTATTTTTATGAGATTACCAATGATATTAGAATAATTTGTGTGATGAACTGCCCAGGTTAATACAAAAAAGAATCATGCCATTGACCCAAGAACCAAAAACAAAGGACTACTACACTCTTGTTGGAAAAGTAAGAAGAAAAGTTTTGAAAAAAAATTATTTGTAATGCTTTATTTCATTAGAAATGCAATAAATTTAGAAATGTAATAAATTCATACAGGGCAAGTAAACCACCAAACACTACAAGTTTACTCCACAACATTTCCTTTTTAAATTATCAGATAAAAAAGTTACATAGCTCTGTCTAAATAATAGTATTAGACCACATAGATGGGTTCACTGCTAAAATAATGCAACACACAGAGGGTTTAAGGGTCAACGTACAAAGGGTTAAATGTTAATTGGTGATTATTTAACTCATATTAAGTACTAGTCGTTCTTAAAGTCGCTCTTGTTAAACTTCCATGTATGAACAGTTTAATGAAAGACCCACCAGATCCCCCCTTTAAACCTTTTCTTTCACCTCCCCCTCTCTCTCCCTCTCTCTTTCTTTTTAATCGTCCTGCCCTTCACTCTCTGACTCATCTTAGGGTGTGTTTATACTTCCAACTTCCATTGCGAGAACAGAATCAGCGTTTTCAAACGTCGATTCAAAACGCTGATCGTAAACATGGTTCTGGGAGTGCTGTTTATGCTTACTTTTCAGAGGCAAAATCACGATATCCAGCTGGCCTCGCATCATAATTTTCATTGAGCAGGAAAGCGAGGTCAAATTAAGCGCGCCTTTTTTCGAAAGTTTTTTCAGAGTGTTGTTATTACGTGGAGATAACATGGAGCAATGCGACTGTGTTTGCCCCCGGATTTTCATCTCACCGGTAGCATGTACCAAATGACGTCATTTAAACACGTTTACGATCGTGGTTCTGTTTATACTTCCCCAGAAAGCCTGATTCTGGTCAAACGACGTTTACAAACGTACCTTTTTGTGAGTTTACGATCGGCGTTTTGAAAGAGCGTTTAAATGAAAGTAAGCATGGACGCAACCGTGTTTTGGACTAATCACGTTTGGAAACGCTGATTCTGGCCTGAAAAATGGAAGCATAAACACGGCCTTACTCAATCATGCTAATAATTGTTCTTCCTCTTCACCTTCTTCCCCATTTTAACCTGTTGATGACTAAATTCTGTAATTCCCATTAAGTTTGTACAGGGACCACCCGGTTCCTGTAGCCAATGGGTTAAATTGCAATCTCTAGCCCCCAATTTCTTATGCTACTTCCTCTCTCTCTCTTGCTCTCTGATGTCTCTCCCTACCACACTCTCTGCCTTTCTCTTACCCCTCCCTCTTCCTCACTTCTCTTTTTCTTTCCCTCTCTTTCTCCCAAACTGATACCAAGTATTGTACATATACATGTATATCAGTATGTTAATTGACATATTATTATTATTAATCTCCCCCTTTATTCATCCTATTCCCAGCTTCATTCATTTTCTTTGCAATTTCATTATGGTCTGATTTGAAGGAAGTTGGGCAACCGTTTGTGAGTTTTTAATGTATTTTTATGATATTTATAGTAGAAAATGTCATTGAACAAGTTTCACTTCAACAAATTTTATTTTAAATGCACACATATGGAAATGAACAAAGAATACTTCATGAGATTGCTAATGTGTGTGTCACTAGACAAAACACCCATAATTTGAATTTGAATTAACAAGGAATTTCTGAAAATAATTTGATTTTCAGGAGTTTACTGTTTTATAAATTGAAAAGAAAAAAACATGATCATAGCTGTTAAAGAGAAATGCCAGTAGTTGCAGTAAACACTGATTTCATGAGAAAGTCTGTAAAACCAGGCTTAATTGTCAGTATATCATCGAGGATCTAGATCTGGTACAGTTACATAAACTGAACTTTGTGAAATCTTGAAATCTACGCTGAAAAATATTCACACTGAAGATCACCAACACAGATAAGCGCACATGGGACAGTGTATTATTATTGCTTTGAATGTCGTGCCCGACGCGTGACCCGAATCCTGTGCTTATATGCTAATTTCTCAGCAATTACACAATTTCTTCCAGAATCCTTTGGCACATATTCTTTATTTATACAAACAGACACTTTGGTGGTCATTTCATTGGATTCTGTACAAACTCACTTTGATATCGTTACCAAAACTGGCATTTACCTTTAATAGTTTACCTTGAATATATTTTGCCAACTGAAGCAGGTTTCATATTTGTCCCATTTTGTGTCCAGAATAGTTACTCCCTTGTATTGTGTTTTTATTCCTCATTTCCGTCTGTTATCACTTTCACTCTTAATCAATATTTTTGTTCATGATATGAACATGAAGGTCATGGCAGTGTGAGTTTAGAAAGTAAAATGAAGGAAAATCAATCAAATTGAAAATGAGCTATGTGGATTCTTCCAAAGATATCATATGATATGCAACAGGTGCAAATGAACATTACTTTGCCATTCTGCCTCATACATGTCTGTAAATGGTGAATTTCCACTCTTGGCTGGATAATAGAACACTGCTGAAGCTTTATTATCATTAGTGTTGGTTTGTGTGGATGAAAAGATCCGCCACAGATGATTGTTATATAGTGCGTCCAGGAAAAAAAAGGAAACCAGGATTCTCACGTTCCCTCGAGATTGCACTTCAAATACAAATGAATTGTTATTTCATCATACTAATCAATTATTCTTCTATATTTTGAATCCGAATATTTGACAAACCCTTCAAGCATTATTAAGCAAGACGATTTTGAAAGTCTTTAATATGACAAGATTGGTTCATCATACTAATCAATTCTATATAATTTTGAAACCTAATATTAGACAAACACTTCAAGCATTATTAAGCAAGACGATTTTGGAAGTCTTTAATATGACAAGATTGGTTCATGAAACGACGACCATGCTTATTCCAGGATTGGCCCATTAGCATTTGTTATGTATTCTTTGTATTAGTTTGTTGTACTGCTCCCTGAAATGAGAGTGAATTCAGATTCACATGTGAATTTCTGCACAAATTGTATCTGATATGCCTCAATATTTGTTGCTTGCAATCTGCCATGGGTGAATGATTTACTAAGCTGTTGGTCTCAAATTAAAGATGAGATTCCACTCTCAATACTATGTAAAAATCAAATTTATAGTAAAACCATATTTAATTATTGTAAAATCTATCTCTGAAAACAGGTTTCCTTTTTTGTGGGATGCAATGTATAGTTTCATAATTAGTCACTGAATATTGGTTAGTCTGACTCTGGATAAGATATATGCACAGGTGATTTTATACATGCAGTGTATTTGCGAGTTCATATAGTTTCATAGTTGGGTACTTTTAAAGCATGTGCCATTTCTGACATTAGCTCAAAATAAAAGTTAGCCCACCATTCACCATTATTCATCAGTGACCGTGAACTTTCCCTTTAGAGTATCGTCCAATGTTTTATTTTGATTTATGTCACCCTTTTTATTTATTTTTTTTCCATTTATTTTTTTATTTCATCTTTGTTTTGTGATTTTACTGCTTTTGAACTGTTTCAAATCATTCCAATTACCTGTAAATATTGTGATTATATGTGATTTTGAATACCAATAAAACACATAATTAAAAAAAAAAAAATATATACCGTGTTTACACATTGACTCGGCTCGGGTGTTGAATCCGCGAGCCGGGTTGAACACTGCGAAGAAGGGATCAGAGATCGCGTTTATACGTACATATAAAAAGGCGAGTTCAACACGGCTCGCGGATCTCGAACGGAAGAATTATGACGTCGCAAATTAAACGCGGGAAATTCATCGCCGGAATCGAATCTTGTCCGTGCGAACAACAACAATGCCAAAAGTGAAAGCGCGCGCAGTGACCTGGTCAAGAGAGTTTGACACGGCTTTCTGTTTACACACGAAAAAATTGCCGAGTCTGACTCGGCTCGCGGGTTGAAACCTACGATTTTGGCGGATCAAAAAAGCCGTGTTCGACACGGCTCGCGGATCACACTGATCGCCTTTACACAGCATAAAATTGCCGTGTTGAGCACGGCTCGCGTGTCTAACCCCCGAGCCGTGTCACTGTGTAAACACGGTATCAGATGAGCTAAACCGGTTAAATCTCTTTTGAAAGGCAATGATAGGCCTACACTCATCAAGTACAGATTAGTCAAAGCAGCATACCATAAATATGCCTGCAAAGTATTCTGGGAAGAGCATGATGCATCGTGTGTAAAAGGATTGACCTGATTAACTGGGTAAAGCTTGGGGATAAGATATTTTGAAAATAAATTCTCATGAACAAACAAACATTTTATATAGCCTACATTGTAATATACATGTAAATGTAGTCATTTTTGCACAGTATTTTTATATTTTTCATTGGATTATTAAAGAACTCAGAAATGGTCATTCTTTCAACACTAGTCATAGGCAGTGCTTTTTCCCTGCACACTACTTGTCTCATTATTGATTCATGAAAATTAATCTGAACATCAGACGATCTATGCAAGCTTGCAAGGTCCTATCTTTGCATTTAATACACAGTTGTCATTGATGCAATGTCATTAACATAAAGATGAATTCATGGCAACTTTGTATTGGACAATTAGCTCAATGATGTATCAGGCGGTGGGGGGGGGGGGAGGTGGCAGGAACACACACACAATTGTACAGCAGAGATGGCATTAGATCTTTGATGAAAGACCATAATTTTAGCTCTTGACCTGAATGCTTTATGTTGATATCCTACTGTGATAGCTATCTCATTATCCCAGAGCTCCACCTGCCAAGGCACTATACATATTCTTTTTTATTCATTAAAGGAGCTATACGAAATAACAAAGTTCTGGTCATTTGAAATAAGGCTTGAATTTCAATAATTTCATAAAATGAAGAGGTTCTCCAGGCTGGCTTTCAAACTCTCTCGACACTCTGTTTTGTTGACGATCAGCCATGCATTAAATCTTTTGTTCACCATGTGAAAGCTTCTGTGGGAAACCGGTGAAAACACGTTTATCTCATGAAATTATGGAAATACAAGCCTTATTTCAAATGACCAGAACTTTTTTATTTCTTGACCATTTTTTGTAATTTTGGTACCAAATTAAAGAGCAGATATTGAACTTTTCAGAAATGTGGTTTTCTTTTTGAAACCCAGATACCCCCCGCCAAATGAGTTTTTGGTATCCTTTCTTCAAATTGTTTTTGCTCACTCATGCGTGGATAAGAAATCTGATAAGTAATATCAGATGAAAGAGGAGATTCTAAGCTTTAAATTGGTAGGTCATTTGTCTATTCTATTTATGATTAAGTTATGATAAATGATCGCTAAATCTCGGTTTCGTTTATTCTGGGACGCACTGTATTTCCCTTCATTTGATACCCACTGGAATAGCTATCTCATTATACAAGAGCTTCAAGTCATACTGATAAAGGGAAAGTCAAGGGGGTGAAAATGAAAAGCATTGAAATCTAAAAGAAGCATTTTGCTGGAAATTTCATCAAATTCAGATGTAAAGAAAGAAATTTTCAGTGACATTCAAACTTTTTAAGCATATTTTTCATATTACATTTTGCTTATTTCAGAATAAAACAAATGATAGAATGATGCATTTATGCAAATGAGGGAGCTGATGATGTCACAATTTTACTATTTCTTTATCATTTTGTATGGAATATAGGATAATTCCCTTTTTTCCGCCCACTATAATGCGAAATAGAAGTTTGAGTCCTCCTTGACCATGGTTACGTGTAATTCTTTAAAAAAGGGGGCCTCATATGAAAAAAAATGAATGTGTATATACCAGGGGGTGCAAAGATTTAAGTATGACTTAGAGTCACACTTAAATGCCTGTATGAAAGGCCTGACCACATTGGTTAGATCATGCCAAGAGGATACGCACTACTGTGTATTGACCAATAAGATTGCGTGTTGTATACATGTATCATGATCTAGATCCACAATTGTATGGTGACAATTAACTTTGATTGGTGCAATCTTTAAAATGTTATTGATTTATCTTTTTATCTCTCTCTTTGAAAGGAGCTGTCCGGAGTGTGATATACTAACCCTAGGAGGCTATGATAAAACATTCATTTATAAAGACAGAAATGACAAGGTGAGATCATCTTCTCTTTAATAGTTTACAATTTAATTTCATCAAATTTAATTTGGCTATGCTTAGTGTTCACAGGGATGAAGAGAGGGAATCATAGGAATCCAAATATATTGGGTGATTTCAAGTTCAGTGTTGACCTTTTGGTGTTGGTGTTGGGTCAATTTTTACACGATTATAACACCAAATATAAAATGAGGATGGTCCCAAAAAGTCACTCACTCGTTGTTGAGATGTCAATAATGTGATCTGAATCAGTTTTACAAACTCTGAATAAGTTTTGGAGCTAGGGGAAGCAATCAAAATTTCAACACTAACACCGACACCAAGGCCAACACCAAACTTGAAATAACCCATTGTACTAACTTGAATTTGAATAAGTCATTACTTATCATGCCAGAATTTGATACTTTACAATACAAGAAGTATATTTTAATCCATAATAATATGGTAAACATGATTTACTTCAAAAGTAAATAGGTTGTTAGTGAAATCAGGAGTTCTATTTCGATCTAGCATTTCAGTGTTGGTTTGTGCTGTCTTCACAAATAGGTCATGAAAATTTGAAAAAAATGTAATTTCGTGAAATAAATATCATTCATCAAAAATGAAGAGATATAAATAGGGAGGTAAATGAGGAGGAGGTACAATAAATGTGATCAAAGAAAAACATAAAAAAATTTAAAGAATATGATGGAATAGAAAAGAAGTGATTATTAGACAGAAATACAAATGGAAAGGAGAGCTGAGAAAGATAGAGGGGTTTTCTTGCAGGGGTAGAGAGTAGCTGGTAGATGAGAAATAGAGTCCTTCTATAGATGTTTATACTCCATGCTGTCAATTGCTTAATATTATATCTCTATTGTTGACATCTCTAAGCATGTAATATCCATCATGTGCATTGAAACTCCATCCTGTTGTATCCTTCAACATCAATTGTTTTGAATGACCTTGACCTTATATAGGTGGACTCTTTAGTTTGGCACTCTGCCAAGCACAACATGGGTATGTCATTGGATAGGAAGACATGGGAAACACTACAGCCATGCGTGCAGGTAACTAAGTTAACCCATTGAATACTGAAGTATCTATTGCAAAATAGTGGATTGTGATTATATGTACCTGCTTCCCATAGCAGAGCTACCAAGTCTCACGCATTATGCCTGAGACTCAAGCATTTTGGACTCTTGTTCATCCCCTCAAATCTCTGTCTCACGCAATTATCACAGCCTATCCCCATAGACATTGTACACAATGTCTGTGATCTCATTCAGATTCACAGAAAATCTCACGCATAGCTGGTCTTTGAACTTGGCATCTCTGCCATAGCCAGCAGTGACTGACATATGTTGATGTTTTTGTTTTGTTTAATTTGTTGGTATCTACAAAAGATATGTCTTGGAATATTCTCCTCTAACTCTCTCTTCCTTTTTTGCTTTGTATTATTGTCTTTCTCCCTGTCTTTCTTTCACTTTCCTCTTTTAATCCTCCTCTTCTTTTTTTTTGGGGGGGGGGGGGGTGGGAGTGGGGGGAGGTCTATTTATCTCTCTTTTCCCTTTTCTTTCTCTTAACATGCCACATTGATTTGTATAAAAAAAAGTAGATTTTCTTTTTCACCTATTAAAGTTGAGATAATACAAAAAAGCCTTGCTAGGTGTAAATGACTGGAAATTAATCTAGAGACACAATGCAAGTACGATTGCAGGATTGCAAAGCCTGTACTGCCAGCATTAAAAGAGAAAATAGATTATTATGATTGTTTAGATAACAAGTTCAATTGCACAAAAATTTGTATCAAATATTGTGTCTTATGGTCAGTCAATTTTCATTTTTGTCTCACCTGCGAAGCAAAGTGAGACTATAGGCGCCGCTTCAACATCAAATCTTAACCTGAGGTTAAGTTTTTGAAATGACGTCATAACTTAGAAAGTATATGGACCTAGTTAATAAAACTTGGCCATAAGGTTAATCAAGTATTACTGAACATCCTATTAGAGTTTCATGTCACATGACCAAGGTCAAGGGTCATTTAGGGTCAATGAACTTAGACCATGTTGGAGGAATCAACATCGAAATCTTAACCTGAGGTTAAGTTTTTGAAATGTCATCATAACTTAGAAAATATATGGACCTAGTTCATGAAACTTGGACATTAGGTTAATCAAGTATCACTGAACATCCTACATGAGTTTCACGTCACATGACCAAGGTCAAAGGTCATTTAGGGTCAATGAACTTTGGCCGAATTGGGGATATCTGTTGAATTCCCATCATAACTTTGAAAGTTTATGGATCTGATTCATGAAACTTGGACACAATAGTAATCAAGCATCACTGAAAATTTTGTGCAAGTTTCAGGTCTCATGATTAAGGTCAAAGGTCATTTAGGGTCAATGAACTTTTGCCGAATCGGGGGTATCTGTTGAATTACCATCATAACTTTGAAAGTTTATTGGTCTAGTTCATTAAACTTGGACGTTAGAGTAATCAAGTATCACTGAACATCCTGTGCGCGTTTCAGGTCACATGACCAAGGTCAAAGGTCAATGAACTTTGGCCGAATTGGGTGTATCTGTTGAATTACCATCATAACTTTGAAAGTTTATGGATCTGATTCATGAAACTTGTACATAAGAGTAATCAAGTATCACTGAACATCCTGTTCGAGTTTCAGGTCACATGATCAAGGTCAAAGGTCATGTAAGGTCAATGAACTTTGGCCATGTTGGGGTTTTTTGTTGAATAACCATCATATCTCTGTAAGTTTATTGGTCTAGTTCATAAAAAGTGGACATAGAGTAACCATGTATCACTGAACATCTTGTGTGAGTTAGAGTAGTATTCAAAGTCAGCACTGCTGCTGTATTGAACCGCGTGATGCAGGTGAGACGGCCAGAGGCATTCCACTTGTTGATTATTAGTATGGTAGCATTATTTTTTGTGTCATTTTCCCCTGCCACATTTTTTTTCTTCTTTTAATCCCAAGTACAAACCATAAACAGAACACAGTGTGCTTAGAAACACAAGTAGTAAGTGCCTTATAAATGTTATGTATTATTATTCTGGTAGGATATACCTTGCTACCTGTACTTCCCTACTTTTAACAAAAGTAAACGTAGTAGGTCAACATACTTCACAAGACAACAAATAAATTTTATTAATTTTCACTATTGTTATGACTGGTTGCAGTATATTCAGTCGTTTACCAGGGGAGCGTTTCATCAAGTATTTTGTCCGATAAGTTTTCAGATCTGATTGGTTAAGAGGTACTGTTACTATGGTAACTGTCAGATAAAGCAGGATTTGTCAAATAAAACCTCTGACAAGTCCTGTCATGAAATGCTTCTCAGTTAAAGCTCTGTATTATGTTTACAAGTGATTTCTCACAATTCTTGATTTTCTATCTTTTACAGCAATTTTGTACATACGATGATTATAACTGGGATTGGACAATGAATTACGTAAGCCATAAGTGTCTGTCTTCACCGTTCCAAGTGATGGTCTTCAAATCTCCTCGGGTCTTTCATATTGGAGAATGGTATGTCCAATGGGTGATTTCAAGTCTGGTGTTGGCCTTGGTGTTGGTGTTAGTGTTGAAATTTGGATTGCTTCCCCTAGCTCCAAAACTTATTCAGAGTTTGTAAAACTGATCCAGATCACATTATTTACATCTCAACAACTAGTGAGTGACTTTTCAGGACCATCTTCATTTCACGTTTGGTGTTATAATCGTGTAAAAATCGACCAACACCAAAAGGTCAACACCGTACTTGAAATCACCCAATCTCGTTTATAGGATATCATGCGGTAGATTCCATGACATTTGCTCTGGCGACAATTGCTCTGCTATAAATTCTACACATTAATGGAATAACCAACTTCACCCCTGGATTTAACACTATACCCTATCCTAAACCTAACATAAAACCCTTTTCTAACCCTATATCTTAATAGACAAAATAAAGCCTGGAGCAAATGCTGTGTCACTTCGTGGAATGCTAATGAAGGAGCTGATAATACACACCTGCTATTCCTTTATTATTTCTCTTGGCCTTTATTCTGATGTCCACTTTAAATTAAGCTTTGGTTTAACTTTCTAGGCTAAAATTTTGGGAAGATGAAAATGTCACAAAATTGTTCACATTGTATTTCTAATGTCTACTGTTCTTTTTATGTTATGCTTTAATGATAAAGAAAACTGCTTTTTAGTCATTATTTTCTGATAGTTATTAATTTTATTTGAGTGCCAAAATGAACAGATGAATTGAAGATGTATTGTTAAATAGTTGTATCACAATTGGCTATCTATAGTTCAAGCACAAATTTATAGTTAAAGCACAGAGTCTGAATTAAGCCTGACTTCGGAATATGGGCCTTTGTATTTTACATAATGTCATGTATGAAATATGAAAAAAAATTGCCTTGTTGATGTCAAAGACTATTGTATCTGCATGATAAGTTGATAATCCTTGTCATCAAAACAGATTTTGATTCGAGTAGTAATAATTAAGGGAACAAGAACTATTTCAACGCAATGAAAGAGCTTCTATCACATTTATTTTCTTATGTATTTCTCTGTTTGTTTGACTCTTTGTTTTTTACTGTTTTCTTTTTCAATTGAAATTGTCAAGGACCTCTTTTTTAATTGTAAACAAGATGAAATTAATTGATGTTAATCATTAAAAGGAAAAATAGTAATACATTTATTAATTTTGGCAAATACTGGATTTGTACACAAATTCGCATTTTTTAGCAATTTTGGGTCTGCATGCACTTACAAGATGTTGCATAATTTTGGAACCGCGTACCTTGGAGTCACAATTTTAGTCTTAAAAGTTGCGTAAGACTTGAAAGTTAAAAGTCAGCGAGCAATGTGGTGAAAAGATTTTTTGGCAGTGGATCAATTGCAATAAGATGTTGAGGGAGAGCTGAATCAGCTCCCCCCCCCTCCCCGTCTTTTTAGGGTAAGTAATTTGGAGGAGGTGTTATGATACCGATGACTGTCTTATTCATGCAAATCACTTTCATTACTCATTAAAACATACTATCTTGATTTTCATACAGTGGCATTCACCATACTGGGAAAGGCAAGTGCAGTGCTGATGAGTTGGTTAAGAGAATAGACTCCACATTGGAAGCAAACAAGGACAGTCTCTTCCCTAAGAGTCTCATTTTAACCCCCAAGACACGACCTCTAAAGTCTCGACTACCAAAGCCCAACGGTGGCTGGGGTGATATTAGGGACCACACGCTCTGCACGACATATGGCAAAGGTTCTTCTAAGACAGTATGATAAAGGCTGAAAGCTTATACCAGTAGGTGTTCACACTAAGAAATGAGTGCGCTTTGAAACATGATTCTATTTTATTTGTCCTTATTTTTATTGGAGGGGAAATGTGATTAGCTGCAGTCATTTGATGGTCACTGAAGAGCCATGTACGTGTATATGGCTATGTAGCAAAGGGCCAATATAGCAAGATTTGTAGCCAGAGGTACGTTTATGACCGTAGGCTTGAATGCAACGTGTCGTACCATACAAAGAAATAGACTTTTATATTGCAGACCTGCCACCCAGTACGTTTTTTTGGCGTATTTAGTACGTTTTTGCAACCAAAATACGGCAGTACATTTTTTCTTTAAAAAATATGTTTTTGTAATTTTTTTTTTAAACAAAATCGTTATTTATGGAAGAAAATCATCTCTGTATGTCTCTATTTCAGAAAACTTACAAAAACATGGTTATTAGATCAATGTCATTTCAGGTAACTTTTTTATTTTCAATCATTTTGTTTAAACCAAGATGAGATATGCACAAGTTTCAATGTTGGTTTTTTTTTGAGCCACCAGGTTCACAATTGCAAAAATAAGACATTATAATAGGATGCATTTTCTAATCTCTTTTATTTCTCTGTGTGTGAATCCTACTCTTACTTTTTAGGTGTACTGTATAAAGAAAGAATTGTAATCTCCATTGTGCCAAATGTGAGTATAGAGATGAGAAATCCAAGTGATGTTGTCCTATTGGTTATTAAATGATCATGACCCTTCATTTGCATGATCATTTTCAATTCAAAGCTTTATTGGACTTTTTAAGCAAATGGATTTTGAAGTGGAAAATTGAGTATGTTCAAAGACTCCAACTCCACGCAATACTGAGATGAAAATCATCCATCTGGAACTTCATGTAACTAGGGCTGAAATCAGATTGTACATTGATGTGCATAATCACATAACGTTCCAAAGCTGGTAACTTAGATAATTGTATATTGTGTTCTTACATAGTGCCCATGTCTGTTCAATATGTTTCTTCAGGTGCTCTGCAATTATTAGCCCAACATTAGCATTGCTTTCCATGAGGCCTTTTGGCATGTCATGGTATAAATTCATGTTGGGTCCCTCTTAACCTCACCTTGGTCGACACTGGCAAATGTAGTTTAGTGTCTTGCCTAAGATGCATCTTTGACAGACATGATATGATATACACTGTTATTATCATTATGATTATTGATAAATGGTATTAATACTTAAGTAGAATTTGTTATTTTGGGCCTTTTTTATACTCTGTCAGGAACAGAGTGTAAATAAGAAAGAGATATCATGTGGCATGACACGTCTGACTGAGTCAGTCAGTCAGGCAGGCACAAGAAATCCAACTATTGCGTTTGTATTCTGGTTGTTTTTCATCTATTCTGTTTTTGTTGTTGACATAACTATCAGAGATACAAATTTGGGGTATTTTGTTTAATCATTTTATCTTACTTACAAACATAGAAATATGTTTGTGAAACAATCTTCATATTTGTCTTGACTTCAGGGCAGAAGCAGGACATAGGCACCACTTTTCAGATAGAAAGAGAATTTCAATTCGTTGGAAACATGGAAATGAAATATTTCTTGATGTATTTTAATGTTTTCAAGTTGCCATGTTCCCCAACATTTATTTATCAGAATATTATATTCTTATTGGTAATACTCTAATTGGAAAGCGGGGGGTTCAACTTTCTCCCAACTCGATTCAAGCCGTATATTTCAAAAGGAACGCTTATCATGCGGTAATGAAAATTGTTGTCTGTATAGAGTGTTTTATTGATGCATGAATAACACATATATTTGACTTCATCAATTGCCTGTTCAATGCATGAGTGTATCAGGAAAAGGACCGAAATCAGACGAATATCCTATAGGCTCCTGTACAAAACTTGCTGTTCAATATAAGACCGTGTTCAACAGTCTAGCGCGCATGTGCAAACGTGTGAAATATACAACACGTAAAATAATGAAAGCAATGTGATATGCAGCATTCATGAACTACATTTAAATTGCATATCAACAATGATCTTTTTTTCTTTTTCTTTTTTTTCTTTTTATCTTTTTTCAACAATGATCTTATAAAGTGAGGCCATATTAACTGATTGTCATAAGTGACATGACTTGCTTAGTCAAATTTTTCCTTTTATTTTTTTTTGGGGGGGGGGGGAGGAATAGATGATAATAATTATATTGGATGGCTTTGATTTCATGGGATACCAGAAATTGTAAATATTCCACTCATGTGCGATACATGGAATATTTGCCCTATTGAACTCCTTAGAATACTTCTAGTATTCCGTTCTGAGCCATCCAATATATAAGTACTGTAATGTGTGTGCTATCCTGTACTGACTATATATATTTAATAATGTGTGAATTATTCATTGATTTCCTCTTATATTATGAGACATTCCCATCATAGAATATATACTCTAATATTACCATCAAAGATTGGTTGAAGTTGACCAAGTCCTGTTGCAGATTATTTTTTTATGCCATTTCTTACTGATTTAATTCCGTTCCATTAGTTCTCGATACAACAGTGCATTGTTCATTTTAGGGAGCCAAATATGGACATAATACAACATATATTATTGGAGAATTTTCAGGCTTGAATATATTTACATGTTTGCCCTATGATTGTATGTAATGCCAAACCAAAATGAAATGATAAAGTGTTTGTTATGAACACTGCAGATATCATATCTGTTATTTACAAATCACTAAGTATTATTTATATTCCAAATATGATATACAGGTGACTATGAATAAGTCAAATCTCTTACACAATCTTCAACTTAGAAAATGTAAATGAGACATCTTTAGACATATTTCAGACATTTTCTGGTCTGAAATAAGGCTTCAAGTTTTGGAAATTATTTGACTTAAGGATGGTCTACTGTGATTGCTAATTAAATATGCTTGACGATTTATTGAACTTTTTCATTGATATTTTTGTATGAAGAGTACCTAGTACCTATATGTGCCTTGTGTTGATCACCAACGATAATTCTTTAGATTAAGTAAGCATTCTTGTCGTGGCAGATATAGATATAGGTGAGATAAGTAAGCCTCCATTTCTGTGTCTTACAAAATATTTTTTTTAAATTTTGTATTTACCATGATTTTATTCTGCATTAAGCCCTGTGCCTACTGATATTGGTGGAAATTCAATTACATAAAATCCTAATGATAAGAGTACTAAAAAGTGCTGTAAATGTTCAACAAAATTTTAGTCTGTTGTCAGCCTCAATTGATTCCAAATCGAAGTGACATCACAGCAATCTACAATCTGAAGCTGATTTGGACTTTACTTCAACCACATAGTAAAGCAGAATTGAGATTTTACTATTCCTAGCATTACCCTAAGCTTCAAATAAGATTAATTTACTTGTGTGGACTTTGATAGGCAAAATGTGATTTCTTAAAAAGTTTGGTCACATTGGACATGATGTTTTTTTTTTTGTTGTTGTCGCAGACATTCATATGAATTAGATGTTATCTTCATCTGGCTACTATCCACCTGAAATCATTTCTACATTTTGGTTGTTTTTGTCTAGAGAAGCCTTGGTGCTGAGATGATTGGCCTAGGTGATTGAAGGAATAATCTCATGCTTGGTTGAATGATTATAGGCATTTTAATATTTGATTTGTAATTTTGTAATACAGATTTTAACGTTATTGCTTTAGCATTACACATTTCAGCAATTTCTTCTTTTTTTTTTTACTGTATTGCAGATAAATGGAGGCTTTAGATTAGTCATGTATTTACACGTAGTTATATATTATGTAATGTACTAACAGCTGGTCTGAAAATGTGTATTAACTATCTTTAATGCAATGCTTTGCTTTGTGATTTTATTTCTTTATAGCGCAATTGTGATTTTGTTATTCTACCAGAGTATATGAAACATTTTAAAATGTTATTCACCACATGAATATAATTTTGGACAATTATAATTCCAAAGTGAAAATCGCATGTATATTAGAGATCAATGTCATTGCAAAATTCTTCTCTTTCTACGGTTATTTCATAAGTTTCAGACTGTAAAGTCCTCTTGATATAGTGGAATTATTTTAATGCTTATAGTCAGTGGGGTATCTGTTTTCCTAGGGAAATTTCACACCATTGGGATAAATATTACACATGGTCGATAAGATTTACTAGCAGCTATTATGTAATGCGACCTAAGTCATTATATCACTTTCCCTTGCCGGACTGCTGCCCAAGGCTAGTTAGGCATGGTTACAAGTACATCAAGTTTGCTTTCCACCAGTTACAGGCAATCCAATGCTTTTCCGCAAAGTGTGAGGTCAGCAAATTATAATCCATGAATATGAAGACCTGTGATTATGTCTGTCCTAAATATCTAAGGCCCAAGTTACACATACGTCAAAAGGTGGAACGAGGTCGGTCCGAAGATGGTTCTACGTATGTGTATATGCTCACTATTTTTTATTTCCAATCCGGACTAAGTACACCTACATGTAAAAGGCAGATTAACCACTGTACTAGAAATAGATTAATAGCCAACAGTAGTTATTGCTTAAGAACAATAGAAAATGTTGGCTTGAAAAGACAGACGATAACAAACCTCTGACTGGTTTCAGTCTACTTCTGATATGTGTACACGCACCAAATTGCAGGCTTAAGGCCGGCATCAGCTCTAGGCAGCTTCAAACCCGACGCATGTGTATCTTTGGCCTAAGAGATGTATCAAGCGTGTAAATGTGGTATATTTTTGTTTCTTAATAAATTACTAGTAGAATGAGGTATGTTATTGACTGCTTGCATTTACAGTGGTGCGTGAAAATTCATGAACCCCACCAGAAAATGAACATATTTGAATTGCCTCATTTTGCCATGCTATAGATATATAATTGTGAGGTCTGGTGATAGAATAATTACATTCAATAAAGTTTGTTTCTCTGGGCTCGCCGAACATTGTAGTGTTGTTAACATTCAACATTCAGCATGAAGGAGGGCATTTTGTTATGGGGTTCACAAACTTACAGCACAAGTAAATATCTATGGATATCGCTTTCTAATGAAAGGAACAGAGGCATTCCTGATTGCATTGAGATCTAATGTATATGTGAAAAAAAGACACCAGGGGCCCTTTTCATAAAGGACTTACAACTGTTGTAACTTTGCCATTCTGACAACTACCATGGTAACAGAGCTCAGTAGCCAATCACAATCAAGGTTTCCATGGTAGTTACCATAATGACAAAGTTACTTTATGAAATGAGCCCCAGGAGTGTAAGTTACAAACGATTGGTGATCCTATCTTGTAAATTATGTTCACCATTGGTGATGATAAAGCTCTTTAAGAAACACCAACCAAGACCCTTGTTTAAAATAGAAATGTAACTGAATCGAATCAAGATTGGGTGTACACAGGAATAGTTTTGTTTACCAAATCTGCTACATCATTGTGTAGCGATTTTAGATCTTAGTAACACAGCATGTGCTGATAGAGTGGCATCACCTCATCGGGGCTGACCCTAATAGTCATATATACATTTAAGTCAAGAGTTCAAATTTTATCATTTACTGCTATTGATCTTTATTAGGTCATTTTAACCTCATGTGCAATGGATTTTAATATGGTTGTAGGGAAATGGTAATAAAACCATGGAGTGACATGTATTGTTTCATTTTCTGTGCTTCAATGTGATTTGTCAAACTACATGTATGAATAAAGATGGGATGTATATTGAAACACATCTATGGCTTTACGAGACCATTCACTCATCCATCTCACCGACATTCATGAGCCGTACAATACTTGCACATTTGTTTCAAAATTTATTGTCTACATCTATAATTCTTTAGACAAATATCTGAATTCATTCACACTAGACACAATCTTGCAAGATTGAAGGTTTAAACTGCTTTTCGTAGTCTTGAGAGAAAGTCTGATTTATACCTCCGTCACATTTCACCTACAGCGAGTCGAAAACGGCCATTTTATTCAAACCACCTATATGTAGCTGGTACAAAAAAATTGTTAAAACAACTTGTTTACGACTCGCCATAGGCTGAATGTGACCGAGGTATTAGTCTTGCAATGGTATGACAAAATGCTCTCAGCCATGACTGCCCCCCCCATCTTACAGTTTCAAGGGCAATTCCACGTTTTGTGTGCAAGACATGGTACCATTTTTTTTCTTCTCATTTTCAATTGTAAAAGATAATCAAGATAGAATATGTTATCAAATACTTGCCCCTGGGAGATATGATAAAGTCTGAATATAAGTTATATTCATGATTTAATGACATCAAGAATATGAAAAACAAAATACATCCGGAAAAAGGAGTTTAAGTGTAATAGCTGTGCAAAGTAGAGGGAATCGAATTTCAAGTGCGGCATTTCCAGAAGTTACGATTAGACCGTATATGGTTAATGACCGAAAATATTCTACTCGTACACGTAGAAACGTGATATATTGAATGCATAAATAAAATATACTTGTGGGAATTCTTTTACATGGCTTATGAGCTACTTAATGAAAAAATCAATCTAAGTAAAATAATTACAATTTTTACCAAAAATTAAAATTTTACTCTTTGAAGCATATGGCCTCCTGGAGTTTGGTTTACCATTCAAACTACTATCTTATCTTCAAAATGCCAAGTCCGTGAATCAGTTCATAAACCCTACTCAAAACCTACCTGTTTAATAGATGATTCACAGTTGTGGGTCGGTTAATTGGAGGTGCACACCAATTTTTATTTTGGATTATTAGTATACATGTAGTTGCATTAGCTGTGTCATTTTCCCCTGCCACATTTTTTTTCTGTTAATCCCAAGTACAAACCATAAACAGAACACAGTGCACTTAGAAACAACAGTAATAAGCGCTTTATAAATGTTATGTATTATTATTATTATAAACAGCTATTCAAATACCTGGGCCCGACTTAGAATGAGTTACGATTGATCTGAACATCTTAAACTATATGACAAACAATATATTTTTCCCCTTGGAAATTTGCATATCCCTTATAAAGAAAGAGAAGCACACCGAATTTTTAATAAAACAATGAATGTACGATTATACATCACATCTATAAAATATTTTTTACCAAACATGACTTTTATATGTTGATGTTGCTGGTTTCCCATGGTTGTAGTTGATTGGATCAATCGAAACTTTGTAAGACGGGCCCCAGGTCTACGGATCACTTTGAATAACTGGTATGCCTCCATATTCCATGAGCTAGGTATCAAACATTGTAAAAGTAGCATAGTATAAAGGTCAAACCAGAATAAACAAATGTACTGCCTACCCCAAACATTTTAGAACATTCATATATAAAAAAAAAAGAAAATGCCACGATTATTCCGACAGCATAAGTGCAACATCAATCACTGCTCTACATTAATATGCATACACAATGTTATATACTTGAACAAAACCAATAAAAACAAACATGAATTAATTCACACTCAATAACCTCATAATACATATCCAAATTACTGTTCTTTTTTCTACATATTCTTCAGCAATGTCATAATCTAATTATTTTTCATATAATCTCTGGCAATTTCCTAATAGCAAAGGTGGGTGGTATAATTTGGAAGAGCATGGAAATTATCTGAATCATCTCATTGTAAAGGATGTTAAATTCATTGGTATAACTGCAGTATTTGTAATTCTATACAACTCCTTGAAGAAGAAAAGAAAAATCATAAAATAATGAACTAAAACAATACCAATGATAAAAGCTTTCAATAACAAAACTATCCTTATATAGGACATGAGAATGATAAGCAGTGGAATTTACCTAAAATTGAATAATATAAATTCCAGCAATTTTTAATAATACATAAAAAGTTCTGAACCAAATGTCTATGTGATTTCAATCAATCATGGAGAATGAGCTATCTTTATTTAGAAAACAACATTTTTATGCCAAACCCTGAACCAATTTTGTTTCTTATTTAGACCTTTTTTCTCCCTTTCTCCTTGAAATTTTAGCAAACTCTCCATTTAACAGCAATAAATTTTTACATAGATCCGCACACTTGATAACTTGCAATTTCAGTTATTCCGTAAAGGACATGAAATAAAATAAATGCAGATAAGACAACTGTGAGAAAAAAATACTAAAGAAATCAAAAGAGCACAAAGGAATATAAAGGTGATTTAAATTCTGACGGGATGAGGCGTATCCTCATACAACACTATCATAAATATACAAATATCTAAGAACAAAGTAATTAACATGTAAATATTACATGACATGTTAAAAAATTGCACAAACAAGAAATATATCTACAGAGTATCTTCTATAAGATAATCACATTTCAAATGATTGAAAGTCAGACAGGCAATCAAATTAAAGACCTAAATTCACAACCCTGCTCTGTAAAAACATGCCATTGGAGAATTTAGGCCAGTAAGGGAAAACAAAGCCTTTTCAAAGCTTGCAAATGTTTCTAAAAAAATACTTGCATGACACCGATATTGAGGCATTCCAACATCATAAACAATTAAGTTGTTCTCGCTTCAGTCTTTCAGGTACATGTATGAGATCTTCAAGCTTTGACATTAGAAATGTCGGCAAATCAAATAAATCAACAAAAAATACAAATTAGCTTGCTTGTGTTCATGGATAGGAGAAAATGATCACGGCATGAATATACCGTGTCTGAATTTTCACCTGTGCCTGGAAGGCAAAAAGCAAACTGAATCACCATGACCCACAGGTCTTTCCTCAACTGATTAGGGGAGTGTAGGTGAGCCACTGCACCGGGGTTTCCCCCTACTCTTATACGAATAGTGCGGATGGTCCTTAACATGAAAAGGTGGCGACTATCCTCTACACAGAGTCTCCATTTAAAATCTTATCCGAGGGAAGGAGAATTTCCAATATATAGGGATTTGGGTGGGGGAGTCAAGGGTAGTACTGACTCTTTACATTCAAACTATTTTGGCAGGGGAGGGAGAGACGAATGGGTGAAAATACCCCCAGGATATCAAATAGGTACAACCCTAATGAATTAAGGAAACTTTACCAGCTTGCATACTTTAAAGTCTTGCTGCCTTACAGGTCAAGTGGAACCTCCTTGCTTAAATGATTGGTTCTAATAAAGAATGCAATGATCTGTTAATTAGTTAGTAATCATCACACTTCCCATTCATGAAATTTGTTTACTAAAAGATAAACAAGGATAATTTATGGCCGACTGGATTTCATTAGGGGAACTTGATACCACTGCTAAATTTATCACCTAAAGCAGTGTGAGAATACTTGTTAAAGGTATTGTTTAACTTTGTGAGCAGCTGATTTAAAAATTTCTCAAACCAAGATGAAACATGTGTAAAAGTGCATGTATTAGAACTAATAAACCCTGAAAACTATTATTGAGAATGAAAAGCTAAAACTACAAGGCAAATCCCGATTTTGTAAATAGGCATCTTATAGACACCTAAATAGTACACATAAGTGTATGGGATGAAATTAAGATGGTGTTTCCGGTCACTTTATATTTCAATTTTTGAAGCACTAAATAAATATTTTTGAACGCAATTTTTTCTGGGCTTCATTTTTGTAACATCACAGACACAGGTGACAAGTGTGACCTTCTAGCTCAGATTTTTTTAAAGTCAAACCAATGTTAACCAATCACTTTAAGTGTCACGTTGGATCCAAGTCAATTCAGTATCCAACACAATAGATAATTGACAACAGACCCTTATTAGAAAACTTCAAAAATGTATGATTCCTCATTAGAATTATCACTGCATTATTCTCAGTTATCCATGTAGGAAACACGTAAGATCCATTCAGATTTTGTAAATCTTAATACTGCATATTACACGGAGCTGCATTTTAATACAGTCTTACATTGCAGCAATCTGTTTTACTATCGCTACACATGGTAATAAAACAAACATCATTAATACATAAATACAGCAATAAATTAATCATGTGCAAATATCTGAAGGTAGTGTATATTTGTGAAACCTAAAGACAAGACTACATGAAAGAATGAAAAGCAAGAAAGCTGTAAAAAGGCAGTTTGCTTTGCATAGGATTCAAAATAAAATCCCCTTCCATTTCAGTTACTGTTGCAATCATATTACAATAGACCTTATAATGCATAATTATGCTGCCATCTCAGAGATCAGCACCATTGCCTTGAGGTGATCTGCAGCTGCTGCATCTCTGACAACTCCATGTACATGTATTTCTATATCCTCTGAGGGAGGGCGCTATGAGATTATGATGTCACATTCTTTAGGTCAATTGAAAACTTTTTTGTCAGACAGGAATCACTCAAGCTTCACAAATTATGCATATATCACAATATTTATGATAGAAACTCCTGGCTCGATAGAGTACCACCGAGCCATTAAGAATTCTGAAATTGTCACACAATGCTGCCTCAGCAGCTTCATATATGCCCCTGGACACTCACACTGGCACAGGAAAGGACACACCTTGATTATTTGATGCTTTATTTTAGATAGTTAATGACATTTTGTCTTTAAATTTCAGGTATTGTTGATAATTAATTAGGAAAAGATTATGTACACCACTCATTTCATAAGATGCAAATTTTTCTACTTAAACAATATTATTTCATCACTTTAACCCATTGGTAATTGCTTGTATGTTCATGCAATTAAGCAGTCTTGTCTCTAGATCACAACAAAGCCATACATTTGACAGCAATAATATGTAATTCAGCAACATTTACCTCATAAATTGTAAAACAGCATGCAGGGATGTACTCAACATGCAGCATGCAAATGCCTCTCAATGCAAAATAGTTTTAATAAGTCACATCATTCTCCCTTACTTAAATAATTACAACACACTACTTCACATTACTTCTGAGAAAATCTGTTGAATATCAAAATATGTTCACCTGTATATAAATAGTCTTTGTATAAATAAGATCAATGGTTAATGAAACAGTCCAGAAAATTTCCATATAAAGTGGTAGAGGGGTCTACATGGTAACTGTTCAAATGAAAAATTCCCTAATATAGACATCCCTTCATATATCAGATTATGAAATCAATTCTAATTCACAGCAGTTTCATCGCTGGCTTCCTACTCTTCAAACATACTAATTGTACAAAATATATTCAGCATAGATCTGTACTTTTTCTATTTCTTCCTAGGAATTATTGTTGACATATGTTTGCTCTTAAGACCTTTTAACTCTGAATCAATTTACATCCAAAGAGGAAATGGGTAGTCAATTAAGAACATCCATAACAAGTAAGAACTACAGTAGAAAAATAAGACTCCGGTCCTCCTCACATAATCTCTAAAACATATTTTCCAAATTTCTTGAACAATCAAAATAAAAATAATCAATTTTTTCCCTAAATTCTAATGTCATTCAAACCAACATAACAAGTGTCAATTTCATTGGTAAAAAGAGTTGTTGTTTTTTTACAATTTTTCCATATCTGATCATAAATTATAATTCAAGGCCATTGGCTTGATCAATCACCACTGTCGATACCTTCACTTTTCCTAAGAACAACCTACTCCCAGATACATGTACATGCACCTTCCATCCTAGCTAGATCAAACACCATTTTGAGACAATGGAAACAGCACTGCAAAGCTTTGCTAATCATCAAACTTGAGACAATCATTTTTCCTTTATGAATGGGACTGGGCAAACCACAAGAAAAATGTTGTGATCCATCATCCCGCAACATACCAGCAAACCAATTCCAAAAATAGGATGTCATTATATAATCTACCCAGTCTATTTTCTGAAAATAAATTTTCTAGATACAGTCCACAGGTCTGCTTCTATTTAGCGAGAACTTTCTTTCTAGAATACATAGTATTTCAATTGGAACCCTCACCAAGATCTGGAAGTTCAATCTTGTACCTGATGAATGACTACAGTCGAGTACCTGTAAAACGGATGAGAATACCATAAATCCCGTCTAGCAATGTAGCTTGTGAAAATGCCTCATCACTCTTTTGTCAAGGTTGATATTACTAACAGGTTTGTGGAAACAGCCTCACACTATTCTTCTAGGCAGTGAAGAGCTTCTTCTACTTCTGATAGAGACGAGTTCTATCATATTTGTTGTGCGATCCTGCGGTAGCGTTGAAGCCATTCCTCTATCATCTGGCCAATGATGACAGGGCGGTGCCGAGGGTGAACCTGTTGTGCCACAAAGGTACCACCAGCTGTGTAGCAGCAATCCAGCCATTCATTCAACAGGCGCTCCTCGGTTCCAACCTACGGTAACAGGTTCAAAATGGGTGAGAAAGAAGGCAGAAAGAGAATAGAATGTGACATGAAGAATATATAAATTAGATGGATTCTTGACTGCACTGTCAAAATATACGTCTCTGCAAATGCCAAATCAAGGACATACTACACACCTTACTTCTCATGACCTTGCGACACCAAATTCGTATCACATCATTGTCACTCATGTATAAATGAACCAAAAACGGTTCAACTTCAAAGGATATCGAGGGAAATCATTTCAATGTATGTAATGACCTCTTTGGTTCCAATATGTATACTTGGACCAGGATTGAAATTGATCCATCAAAAAGTTCCTCATGTATCATTGCCAAAATTTCATCATGGCAAAAATGATGACAAAGGCATACAAGTCATGTAATTTTTAAGTTTTCTTTATCTCAACCAAGCAGATCTATGCACATCCTAGCATGTACAGTATGGGAATGAGGGAGCACATCCTTTCTTTTTCTTTTGCATATTGTTAATATTTTCTGGTGATAAAGAAGCTCTTCATCTATACATAAGAGTGATAACACTGACCTATAAACATGTTCTATGAAGAATTCAACAAAATGTTACATTAGGAGAAAATCAAATATTTCAAAAAATAAAATATGGAGTGTGTGTAATCATCAACTCCTTCATTAGTCAATTATAGGCATATCTCTGTTATCACAGGAAATTGAAAATATAATATTCAGTGAACATTATGCTTGTTTGATTTTCAAGAGTTCATCAGAGAGGACCTACCTCCAGAGGAGTAATGAAATGAATGGGCAGAAGCTTGCCATCACTGTCAGTGAGGGGGAGGTAAATAGTCTGGCTATCATCACTGCTGTCCAGATTGGCGCCAGCACCACGGTTATCATCTGATCCAGACTCCTGGGCTACGAGGGCTGAGAAATGACCCCTGGTATAAGCTAGGGCAATGGGTGACTTACAACAGAAACTAGGCTCCCATAACAATGGCAAGTACACACCTGGGGGCGGAGGGAGGCGGGGAGAAGGAAAAGAAAAATTCATCAGAGAACAAGATAATAATGGTCATCACAACATGGACCATAACAAATAAACAAAAATTGAACTTACAAAGACACAACCTTCAAACATCTGAAACTTTTCTGTTCTCAAGGGCTTAAATCTACAGTACAAGTGCATATGACACATTTTCTGTCAGTTATTCATGCTATTTACTAACTGATAAATTAACTTTGCACAAATAAGCAAATCTACAACAAAAATTTCTTTGTCATGACAAATATGAATGAAGGGTATACCTTGGAAGCGTGCAAAGCCAAGATTCTCTCCACGGAAGCTCTTAATAAACTTGACTCCATAGACAATGATTGGTCGACGTAGAACATGGGCCAGAGCAAAGATATGGGTCTGTTCCAAGGCAGCTCCTGGTTGACCGGCAAGACTAAGCATAAGTGACCAATCATTCAACCACTGGTCATCATCTAAGCTGAAATGCATGCTCTCAACATGCATGGCTTCATACGCCTTCCAACGACTGTAGAACCTGCAAACAGCATTACAACATTTGTTTCAATGATGTGATGATTTCATTAATTCATATCACAGCACATGTACAAAATAACACTTCCTAAAAGGCCTTTCATTCTTGACTTGTGGTAGAATATTTTGTGGTTAACAATTATTTTTTTTTTTAAGTTTCTTGTTTGCTTATTCATTTTTCTTTGTATTAGCTTATCTAACGGCACCATTTTTCTATAACATCAATTGAAAAGTCCCATATTCATCCACAGAAATAAACTATCAATTTACTTTTTTTACAACCTTTGATTTCAGCCGGTAAATAACTGTAGATTAACTGGATTGGTGAACTGTTTTTGCTTGCAACTCTATCTGCAATGAGCACCAGGCGAGCGTTTCATGAAAAGACTTGTCAATTAATCTGAAAAGACCAGATTTATCCAACAGTTGCCCTACCAACAGCGCTTCTCAGCGAATCAAAATCAAGGAAAGTTGTAAGATCTGATAACTTGTCAGATGAAATATTGATGTAAAGCTCCGGGGGGGGGGGGGGGGTGTTTCACAAGTTAAGTGTGACTTAAGTCATGCTTAATGCTGATGCGCACATGATATATAAAGAGCAATCTTATTGATTAGTACACAATAACGCGCATTCCTCTTACATGTTCCATGATTTGAGAAATGTGGTGATGCCTTATATATGACATGCAATTAGACTATGTAAGTCCTATTCTAAGTCATACTTAACACTTTGTGAAATATCGCCTGGTATCTAACTGAATTTCACAGAATCAATTCTTGTCAGTTTTGACAAAGATTATATGCAAGAGCAATGGGTCATGTAACACAATGTTAAAGGATTGATCATACAGTTTATCTGTGTGCACGATTGCAGATAAATGATAAAGTGTAATCAAGCGTATAATCATTCCTATGATCAAAAGCTAAGCTAAGTGCTACAGGGCCCCAATCACTTAGGAACTTCCAGATTGAATGTTGCGCTAAAAGGCTAAATGCCTCCGCACACCTCACGAGTAGTCCATGATCTGATTGTGGAACAAGTTGCATTTTACTTATTTAAATAAGATGTAAATGAAAATTATCTTTTTATTTGAGGTCCAAATTAACTGCAAGAATAACTATTTTGGATAAATGAATTCCTTTAGTAGGGGCCAAATTGGTTTCAAATCGTAGCCAACTGTATGATCGCTATGATGTCATTACAACTAGAAATTCAATACACATGTACCTTCTAATAAAGAAAGTACATGTAATAGAGTCACAGATTTGGATTCGCATGATGATTTAGAACCTTATACAGTAAGATATTCTATTACTCAATATTCATATCAAATTTTACTATTTTATTCCAAAATTGGGTGGAGATCAATCGTAAGGTGTGCACTGACGTTAATATGTCCATACCTATGTGCTCCCTCATTTAGACTATCCCCCAATGCCCTTCTAAGCACAGAGTCTGTATCAAAGACACCCCAGGTAGCTTGGAGTACTGAGTCCAGTAGGCAGTCACCAGCAGTCCTATTCCATAGTGCATAAAGACGGCTTCCCATGGAGTCTGCAACTTCCATACTCCAATTGATAATGGGAGATTCCTGTTCTAGCTCTATCAGATCAAAAGAGATGAAAAACTTATTCATTCATTTTTATCAATTTTTATGTACGGGGTAGCATATATATCACAAAAATTAGCGATCTTCCACAAGGCCCTCCCTCCTTGGTATAGATAAAACAAGTAATATAGTAAAAATAAACAAGATATTAGCATATTATAGGCCTATAGGTAATGACAAAAAAAAATAATTGGTATCCTCAAACATTCTATGATGCTACTTTCAAAGGGATTAGAATCTCTAAGTTTGAGTTGCCTTTTAAGAAACCAATTCTAATATATTCATTTCTTGCTTGAACCCATAAATGAGTTCATGTCAATTCAAGAAACATATTGTGTTCACATGCTGCAATGGTCTATTTTGATAGATGTAAAGGGACCTGTTACAAAAAAGGGTTGCAAATGAATGAAACTAAAAAAAAAATCAAAGCACAAATCCCTTAAACACACATTTCATTGCTTGAAAATCAAATTTGCATTTATTCACAACTCTTTCAGCGGTGGGCCCCTTTTCCCTTATGTATATTTTGTAACGGCTGAAACATGTATGAAAATTGGAAAGATGTACTTCAAGAAGATTGTACACTTTCAGCAATGACCTTTCAATGATAAACCTACATGCATGTCTTCATCTATAAATACAAGAAGAAAATGCACAGCTGGGAATCAATACTTCTTAGAAATTCATAGGTGCTTTGAAAAGACAGAAATTATATCTCAAGTTGTATTTCTTAAAGAATGTGTTTGTCATATTACCTTTCTGTGCATCTTGATCAAGCAGTTCATCCATTAGTTGATTGCGCACCATTAGTGGGAGGTAGTTGATTTCTAGGTTTCAAAGGAAGAAAATGGGATAGGACAATCAAAATCTAGTGCCAAGAAATATCAAAGCCAAAAATTCACAGCATTTTGTAATACAAAATTATGATGGAGAATTCCCAATGCAAAAAAAAAATCCATTAACAATATTTCAATGAATGAATTTTTCCTTTGGACACATAATACAGATGTGACTTTTAATATTCCAATGTTATTTGACTTTAGAAATAAAATAATATAATGCAAACAACGTATAGAACCAAATAAATATACTCCTCATGTAACTTAATGAGACACAGTTGAAAACAAAAGAAAGTTTGTTTAGCTCTTGGAAGAATAAAGTTATTTCTGTAAAAAAAAATTAAATAACAAAAAAAATTGCATTTTCTCTGGTAAAAACTTATAAAAATTAAACCTGTAGTGTAACACAAAAAAAATGATCTACAGGTGAAAAAGAATATATTTGTTTACCTCCAGGTAGAATAAAAGTTATAATATCTGTAACAAAATAGCAAGGAAAGTCTCCTTTTCTCTGTCGTATCGACTTTGCAACCTCTCTCCGGATGTCAGCGGCAAGTTCAGGGCAAACTTGAGATGGTGGTCGCTTGACAGCATGGGCACTACTAATATCTGTAGAAAGCAGAACAGCCAGCAGATCTTCTCTCCTGAAACGCAGAGCAAGATGGGCAAGGGTAAGACCAACATCAAAGACACCAGATCGGTTGAGTAAAAGAACCTCATCAGCAGTAAGTGTTCTGGTTGGATTTCCACCTGATGTTAAATATGTTTCTACTGCTTGATGGTCATCATCCACTACACCATTACAAGCATTTAGGAACAGCCAATCAGACTTTCTCAATCTCCTACGGATAAGCTTGATGCGTTTCTCTTGATCAACATTGATGGTACCATGACCGGGTGTTGAGGTGGCCCCAATGACAGGCACTTTGACATTAGAGATAGTTGGACCTGGACTACGAGGTGGTGAACTGGTGGGAGATGTACGACTTGATGCACCAGCATTCCTCAGATTCTCCTCAATCAAAGTGCTTCCCGCTCCAACACTTGAGTCAGGGCTCTGCTTTTGGCGTGCACAGCTACATAAAACACAGTGCTTTGCTTTGGGCCAGTTCTCATAAGTACACGTAGAGCATATCCACTTTTTTGTACTATTGCATATAGTTCGATTGCGGTCATTGTTGACGTTCTGCTGACCCACCGTGGGGCGAACAGTCTTGAGACGTGGCTGACCACGACTTTTGCTGTTATCTCCAGGTGGTCCAGTCCCCTTTGCAGTGTGACAAAGAGCACATTTGGCTGCCTGCGGCCAATTCAAATAAGTACATGCCTTGCATGGCCACTTAGGGGAACTATTATCAGATTCTGGCAGGATAAGGCGTCTAGGGCTACTATCACTCTGCTCCTCGACAAGGGATGTGGAGGAACTATCCTGTGTCGGTGATGTGATGAGTTGTACAGGTTTTGGTGCATGACACAAGGTGCATTTGATAGAGCTGTACCAGTTGTGATAAGTGCAGTAATCACATGTCCATTTTGGGTGACTCTCAGTCATCCTGCACCTTTTGTCAACTGTCTTGAATCAGGAATCTCCTGGCAATGGAAGATAGAAATACACAAATCAATTCATTAATTATTGATTGGTATTGTCACAGGCAATATCAAACCACTGATTAGAATGATGAAGATGATACATTGTAATTGCAAACCTTTTTTAACTCAGTGTTTGCATAATTTTGACAGTAATAATTAACAAAATAAATAATAATGATAATAATCATCATCTTTAATCCTTTAAGACAAATTTTTTAGACATATCTCACTGGCAATTACCATCCCCATCATGAAGATCTTAACCCTAAGTTCAATCTCTCATGATTTTTCGGCATGATGTTGCCGCCCTTAAAAGTACATGTATAATGCCTCTTGTAGCTACTAAGAAAGGGGACAAGACGGCGACAAAAACATCAGTAAGATCCCATCTTCTCATAATAAATTTCTGGGATATTTTTAATTTACGTGTTAAAATATGAAATAATTTATAAATGTCACAAATGAAGTTCTAGCCAATTTACATGCTATTGGGCATGCGCAACAGTCCGAGCTCAGACCCACACGCATGCGATGTTTTGAAATCTGCAGCGAATTATTCATACATGTGAGGAACTCAATGTTGGCTCTAAATCACCAATTTTGAGGCTAACCGAAGGATGGATATGGAGTGAAATTAAGGTGTAAAGTAAGAAATTAAGCTTTTATTCTTTTTTTATGCCGTTTCAACGTATAATTTTTACAATAAATATGCATATTTTCCTATCTTTGCCACTCAGAGTATCTGAGTGAGTTGTGAGTCTCGATGTTCGGGTAGGTGGAGCGTAGTGTAGCGGTAGTGAAGTGGAGCCTGCACGAACATCGCTCAAGGTAAAAAAAGCCTAGATTTTGAGTGACACTACACAAAACATATGGCATTTTATGGCTTCCCGAAAGACAATTCTGCTTTTGCTCCCTTTTCATTCCCGTGATCCTTTGCAGCACAGCGACAAATTGTGTACAACGGATAGCGGAGCGTGAACGTAGCGGTCGTGTACATTTTTGCTTACAAGACGTCATCCAGCCACTGCCGAGAACCAATTTATGAATGAAAATATAGTAAGCATGCGCAGTGCAAGCCTTTTATTTCCCCACAAAGAATTCCACCAAAACAAGTGTACAATTCTCTATCACCTCGCACCAAAATCGACCTAGAATTTCACTTTCGCGTATTTTATATGAATTATGAAAGGTATTCTCGGAGGATCTATTTTCTCACCGATACCGCACAGGTAAGAGAATTTCGATTACTTTTTGCTTTTCCGTCAAAATCTTACAAATTAGCGTCTATATGTCATCGTGTTCGTTGGAATTTGTAGAGTCTATCGCAACGTGCACAAAGTCAATTGGCTTCCGGGTTTCGGAGCGTCGCGTGAATATGCATGAAATTGCAGAGTTTCGATAATTTTTGATCGATACCGGAGCGATCCAATCACGAACCAAGACCATTTACCGCGTACACATCGTGACCGGATATCGTTATCGCTATCGATACTTCCGCACGCAGTCCGAAGGAATTATTTTTCGGACCACGTGATCATGACGTGATCTGCGCGATTGACCAATCAGCGGTCTTAGAATCGCTGTGCGGAGACGATCTATCCGTTGTACACAGTCTATGGACAATTTGCCGTTGTGTGCAGTGACATACGGGAAAGACTTCCATATGTCCCCTCACTAATTTAAAAAAATACTTCCCCAAAACCCCCTTCTGTCTTTCTCTTTCTTCTTCTTTTTTTTCTTCTTACTTCCGGTGGGAACTTGGATTCGAACCTCTCGCTGCAGAACGAAGCATCTTCAGTCTGTCGCCTTACTCACTGAGCTAGCAGGAATTGTTGAAAACCATGGGTTTCATAACAATTATCAACCGATATTACGACTAGTCTACTCTCCAAGAGTATTGGGTATTTATTTTTATGACTAAATAAACCGATGCCATTGGGAATTACACACACTTGAATTTTTGACGGAATAAAGCCATATTTTGGTATGTATCCGACTTTTCTTCTTAAATCTCTTAGATATGTTAGATAATTCTTGATAAACCTCCATATTTTTTTTTTCAATTTTAGTGGAGGGGACATATGGAAGTCTTGCCAACATACGCCCTCAAAAAAAAAGTATGAAGAATTGATCATTGACTGATATTATTTATTGACGTAAACTTCATTTAATAGAATCTACTAGTTTTTCTTGTTTGACATGTTTGATATTTTCCCAACTCTTCAACGGTTACCCCCCCCCCCCCCCCCCCCCCTCCTCAATTCTTGACCCTATCCAGATCCAAGACCTTTCTTATGCCTGTTGTTAGGGCTAGGCTCTTGTCCTGCACAACACAGCAGCAGCATAAAAACAGACATTGATATAAGTAGGCAAAGCGAGCGCGAGAAAAGGACAAGCCACGGCCAGCCACATCAGTATCACATTCACACAATATCTGTTGACTGGTCTGTTGTGCGGCTGCAGCAGTGCAGTGGCCAGTGCCAGTGGGGCAGTGCAGTGCGAAATATTACATTTACAGGCACAAAAAGCAGGCCCATCAACCATTCACTCTCCCACCAAATTATCATTTTTACAAATTAGAAATAACTTCAACATATTTTTTTCAACACACATTAAGTATTTACCTGTATATGAGCCCAAAATCCCGAAATTCATTAAATCTTCTGTTGCTCATTCTGTGTTGTTTTTCTTTCCTTTTAAATGTTGCCGATTTATGTAACCCAAATATTGCCCCTAAAATCAGAGATTTTGTTTATTCATAGTGATGTAAAAAATTAAAAACCTTAGTGGAAAAATCAAAGTTTTCCTTCAAAAAAATTATGTGTTTTGAGAGCAAAAATCCTATTTAAACTTGACTTGCAGGAATTTTGTTATTGTCTCAACACAGCGTAGCTAGCTCAGCACGTCGGGCAGGTACCACTGAACTAAAAATACATCGGTAGAATGCCACTCAAGCAAAGCAAAACACAGTGCTCAGCGCAGCCAATAGTATTTCTATTATTGCGCGAGCATGATCACGAAACATTCATTAGAGGGGTAAGGCTGAAAATATGAAAACTTTGCCATAATAATCAACACTTTGATTGTGGGCATCAACGGAAATACAAGACAAATATATCTAAATAAATAGGGTAAAATTCATATAGCGAAATGCTAAAACTTTCATATAAATCAGATAACAAAAAGCGAAGTTTTTTTTTATTTTAAAGTTGAGCCTTGGGAGTTGAGCTCCACGTACCCCCAACAAAAAAGTTAATTTAAATATAAAATAAAAAATAAAAAACACAACACTGAAAATTTCATCAAAATCGGAAGTAAAATAAGAAAGTTTTGACATTTTTAATTGCTTAATTTCACAAAACAGTAAGCACATCCTGGTCATAATGAAAATGAAAGAATGTTCTAATTTTCTTTTTATTGTCCTCAGTGAAACCAAGTTTTATTTCACCCTGAACATGTGGAATTACCATTGTTATATGGTTCAGTCAAGCCTTTGGTCCTCATCATCAAATCTGTCAAAATTGAAATATTGTATAATTCAAACAATAAAAAACAAAAGAAATAGTGAGTGACGGACATCAAGTTGATTCTCTCATTTGCATGTGACTAAATCGTGCATAGTACAGTATACCTATTGTAACTTTTTTTATTTTACATCTGATTTTGATGAAATTTTCAAAAATATGCTTGTTTGATTTTTCTCTATTGACTCAAATCAACATTTTTCTGAGGTGGACTTGATCTTTAAGCAATATTTTGTGAAATTGATTATGAGTCATATGCAGATACGCACGTCATGGCGGCCGGGGGGGGGGGCAAGAGCCAAAAAGTTTCCCGGTCATATCATTGTACCCGAGCAAAAAAGGAGAAGCTTCAATGCGTGATATGGGCATAGCACGGCGCGCGCGGCAAAAAGTCCTGAGCGAGCGAAGCGAGCAAGAAAAATTCACATTTTCCTGAGAATCTAACTCAGGCTGAGATTGAATTTTACAAAAGGTATTCAGAAAATAACATCATGTCTTACTTTTTTTTTCTCGGTTTTAGAACTTTATTTGGGGGCCAATTAGGCTATGAGTGAATTGAGTCAAGCTAGGGCAGTGGCGGCGCCAGGATTTTTAACTCTTTTTTAACCTAGGGAGAGGCAAAAGAACATTGAGGGGCGGGGGGGGGGGGGCAAATCGAGCGAAAATCGATGCACCCTGCATACTTAAAGGTAGATCAAGTCCACCTCAGAAAAATGTTGAATCAATAGAGAAAATCAGACAATGCTGAAAATTTCATCAAAATCGGATGTAAAATAAGAAAGTTACGACATTTTAAAGTTTTGCTTATTTTTCAGAAAATATTTATGTACGATTTAGTCACATGCAAATGAAAGAATCAATGATGTCCGTCATTCACTAGGCCTATTTCTTTTGTTTTTATTGTTTGAATTAGACAATATTTCAATTTTTGCAGATTTGACAATAAAGGGATGGTCCGGGCTGAAAGTATTTATAACTCAATAAATAGAGTAGAATTCACTAAGCAAAATGCCAAAAATTTCAACAAAATCGGATGACAAATAACAAAGTTATTGAATTTTAAAGTTTAGCAACATTTTGTGAAAACAGGTGGGCTGATGACGTCACATCCCCACTTGTTCTTTTATATTTTATTACAGGAAATTAGGTTTATTCAATATTTTCCCCCAAGAACTAGAAAAATTGGATTGACAACTGATTTAGTGCATTAAATATTCATTGCTGCAACTTGTTTCATATAAGGGAGACATATTATTCACACAAGTATGAAACAATGAAAAAGTTATGATTTTATGTAATAACATAAGAAAACGGAAAGTGGGGATGTGACATCATCAGCAGGGGCCGCGAAACGGGGGGCTGGGGGGGGGGCTTCAGCCCCCACTTTTTTCCAAAACCGTGTACAAAAACGTAAAATTGACAATATGATTGTGATTTTTAGCATGGTCAGCCCCCCCCCCCCACTCTGAAAACTGTTCCGCGGCCCCTGTCATCAGCCCACCTAATGAATATTCACGACGACTGTTTTTACAAAATATTGCTAAACTTGAAACTTCAATAACTTTATTATTTGTTTTCCGATTTTGATGAAATTTTCGGCATTTTGCTCAGTGAATTCTACTCTGTTTTAATAATATTTAAACCTGACTGAACCATAAAATGTTAAACAATGGTAATTCCACATGTTCAGGGCGAAATAAAACTTGGTTTCACTTTACAATGAGGAGAAAATTCGACTATTTCATGTTTCATATGCATTTAATGAAATACAATAGAAATAGTGAGTGATATGAGTTCCCTCATTTGCATAATGACCGGGATGTCATATAACTATTCTGTGAAATTAAGCAAAACTTGAAAGTGTCATAACTTTTTATTTTACACCCGATTTTGATGAAATTTTCAGTGTTGTGCTTGCTTTATTTTTCTCTTTTTATTCAAATCCATTTTTTGTTGGGGTGGACTTGTCCTTTAAAAAAGGTTGAGATTGAGGTCTAAACCTTTGAAAGCTATTTAAGAATGGTATATGCCAGGAGGAAGATCCTCCCTGCGCAGAGCATTGAAACTCTCGTCTCTAATTCGATTGATTTTCTAAGATTATTGAACTTCATTACTATGAAAAATCATCGGAGCGCAAAAAGTTGAAACTTCTGTGATCTATTGAAATTACATACATAATGATCAGTGTATAATTTCCTCGACTCATCCTGAAGCGCTTCAAATTAAGTGTCACAGTTTTATACTGCAGGGCGCAAACACCGGAGATGAGTGTGCAGGGATATGACACAAAGTTAAATATGACACAAAGTTTTTCATTGAATTTGATAGAAATGTAGGATGGTTATTTTGTCATTTTGCTATTTTGTTTATTTCCTTTATTCTTCAGCCGTTGTACATTTCTGTTCTGTCTAGACTTTAGTTCATTTGCATTTCTTTTCAGTACTGCCCTTGCAGTCTGAACTTAGGTTATTTGAGTTTAATGATATTCAGATGTTGTTTGAAGGTTTGCATGGTGGCATGTACAATTGCTGATGTAGTTTACGGTACACCATGTGGAGTGTTATAGAAGCAGTGGATAGAAGAAGAGAAGGAAGTGGATAGGCGAGAAAGTGGAGGTTTGAGAATAGAGTATTCTTTCTTGAGAATAGTCCTGAAAAGGACTGTAAACCAGAAGGAATGTTGAGTGAGAACAGCTTGAGTAGTAGAGCTGATGAGGAGATGCTGGCTTGCGTCGGCGAGTAGAGATGATGAGTAGTAGAGAGACTCGACGTTTCGGACAGGTTGACTGTCCGTCTTCAGGAGTGAGTGTTCGCTCGGCGTGCGGCGGTACTTATGGCGTGCGTGCGGACGTGGGGGAAAGCTCTGGGCCGGCGGTCACGGCGGGCTGACGTCGTAGGTGGCGCTCTGTGTGTGGGTCGGCGGTTTACATTGGGGAAACCGGCCGAGACTTCGACACCAGACTCAAGGAACACAAGACCCACCACCGACGCAGCGACTGGGACCGATCCGCCATCGTCAAGCACGCACAACAAGAGAATCACCGCATAGAATGGGAAAGGAGCCACCTAATCACCAACATCCGGCACTGGAATACCAGAAGGGTCAGGGAAGCCATTGAGATACATCAACACAACACTGTGCCTCAAGACCCTGGCCTCCACATCAACAGCATCTGGCACCCAATCCTACGTCACCATCAAACTTCTAACCAATCCACAAACAACCAGCCGTCCACCGTCACTCCACCGAGCCCTCCTACCCAACACAGCAGTCTGATTGCATCACCAACTCAACCACGAACTCCGCCGACACACACACCACCGCCGCCGACACCTCGCTACAACCTCCGCCGACGACCCAACACCTCATCCGTACACCAGGCCACCCACTCACTCCCGCCGAAGCTCACCCGACGAGTCCGCCGGCCAACACGCACAGAACGCCACCATTGATGTACACACCGCCGACTCACACACACGCCGCCGTAACTCACGCCGCCCTCTACTCACCACGTCCGCATACGACGCCCACTCGTTTCCCGCCAAAACCGCCGACCCACACACAGAGCGCCACCTACGACGTCAACCCGCCGTGACCGCCGGCCCAGAGCTTTCCCCCACGTCCGCACGAACGCCATAAGTACCGCCGCACGCCAAGCGAACACTCACTCCTGAAGACGGACAGTCAACCTGTCCGAAACGTCGAGTCTCTCTACTACTCATCATCTCTACTCGCCGACGCAAGCCAGCATCTCCTCATCAGCTCTACTACTCAAGCTGTTCTCACTCAACATTCCTTCTGGTTTACAGTCCTTTTCAGGACTATTCTCAAGAAAGAATACTCTATTCTCAAATCTCCACTTTCTCGCCTATCCACTTCCTTCTCTTCTTCTATCCACTGCTTCTATAACACTCCACATGGTGTACCGTAAACTACATCAGCAATAATGATATTCAGTTGTCATTCATTCATTCTTTGAATGCCTTTCCTCCAATTCTCTTTTGTCATCTTCATTCCTTCTCTATTCTCTCTTCAGGTGTTCCACTCATTTTTTCCCTCACCTGACTCCTTAGTTCTACTTCCATTATTACATAATCACCAGACATCTTTGTCATCTCATCTCATTCCTTATTGGTTTATCTTATGAATTGGGTTCTTACATTTTAGTTCGATCCTTCCATTTTCTTTACTTTGATTGGTTGTTATTTCTGATTTAAATATTTATGTAAATTATAGAATGATTTGATTTTAGCTGAGGCAAAGCAGCCCAGATATTAAACAGTGCACTACCAGACTTCTTCGGTTACAGTTCTATTTATTTGCGTCTTAGTTTCACTATTTCCCCTTCAGTTTGATAATTGAGTTTGCTGACTTAGAACTTTATTTTCAACTCCAAATTTATAATTTTCTCAACCTTACAACTGGTGGCAGCGGTGGGATTCGAACCCACGCCATCGAAATGACTGGTGTCATTTTGCTATTTTGTTTATTTCCTTTATTCTTCAGCCGTTGTACATTTCTGTTCTGTCTAGACTTTAGTTCATTTGCATTTCTTTTCAGTACTGCCCTTGCAGTCTGAACTTAGGTTATTTGAGTTTAATGATATTCAGTTGTTTGCTGACTTAGAACTTTATTTTCTACCTCCATACTTATAATTTTTTCAACCTTACAACTGGTGGCAGCGTTGGTTCGACATCTTCACACCATTTTTCAACTTTCCTCGGTTCCACAATTCAGTTTTGTCTGCATACTCATCTTTATCATCTGCTTTGGGAATAAACTTTTGCGTACCTCGTCTGTCTTTTTGGTCTACCCGGTGCTATCCAACAGCCAATCGTCTTTCTGCTCAACTTACCTGGTGAGTGACGACTCCTGTTTAGTCCTGAGTATATAAACCTACAGTACCTGGTCGAAGTGAAACCGCAATCATCTCTGAACTATATCCCGAATACCTATATTTGTCTGCTACTGCCTCTTTCTTCAGCCTGAAGACTCTCTTCACACCTTTAAGAGACTCTTCCCTCCTTTCCGACTGAACTTTTATTTTGCCACCCTATCCATTTGCTGTGATTCTATCATGTCACGCAACTATTCTTTGGACACTAATGCCTTGCTATCACGTATCGATAGTTTGGAACGAGCCCTTCAACATCTTCAAGGCAATGTTACCCAACTTCAGGCAATGTTGTCCACATCTGCCCGATCATCTCCAAATAATGTTGCCGCAACGATGTGCAACAAGACGACACAGACGGAGCCTTCTCACGTGTCTGCGCCAATGGACCTTGATACTCTCAACCACCAAGTAAGTGAATTTCAGAATGAGGACAGAAATATTTCAATGCTGAAATACTTCCTAGAACATGACATTAAACCTAAAACCAAGGAGATTGCTGATTTTGAGCCCCAAATGCGTCGACTCCTCTGGCAATACCAACGTTTCTTCCTGAAGGACGGCAAACTCTTCCGCAAACGAATGGCCTCTGATCGCACTACTGAACAGCACCAACTCGTCGTTCCAGCAAACATGGTTCCTGATGTCCTGATCGCTTTCCATCCGCTTGATAATCACACAACGTTAGAATGCTCAATTTCCACCATCTCTGAGCACTTCTTCTGGCCTAGCATGAAGCAAGACGCCACTCAATTTGCCACAACATGCAGCGCTTGTCAACTCGCACAAAGCCACGAATCATCAGCCAAACTGGACCAGATGCCAGCATCAGCCATCCACACTGCAGTTTGCGCCATAACTGAACTAACGAAAGATTTCATCAGACGCACAGATCCACCTAGAAGTTTGAGACGGAAACAACATCGAAAGAATCGGCACAACTTTCGCAAACCACCAGCAGATCTCCAGCCACCATGTTCACCTCCGAGAGTTCACCATCCGCCATCACCAGAGAACCCCTGGAAAGATTTCTCTCGCATGCGCTCTTATTTCGCTCATCAAGATCACAGTACATCCTCATCGCCAAGAGACTACCGTTCGCGATCACCTCATACAAGGGACCATCACCACTATCATTCGCCACCAAGATACCGAGATTACTCACCTTCAAGAGAACTGTATCCTGAGAACCATGCCATCAACTCACCTGATAGAACTAGAGACTCATCTTCCATGCAGGTATACCTATCGTCATTCCTTTCATGAACATTCCCCAGTTTGAACAATTACTCTTGAAATGAGAAACTCTTTGAACTCGGTGCTCTTATGCCATTTGCAAACTTTTTAAAAGTCTTAATGATCTTTGGTATGATTTCGGAACTATATATGTGCAATTTCAAAAGAAAACCTATTGCTTAAGAACCTTTTCAGAAGGTGCCAAGCATTTCATGTGCGTTTATGTGTGTTTTACTCTGAACGCAAATATACATGTATCTTGAGTGTATTTTTTTAATGTTCTCAAAATGCTTCAATAAAACCTTTTACAAGGGCATCATTTAAAAAAAAAAAAACTTTAACAGAGAATTTCAACTTTGTGATACAGTACAGTCATTACAAAGTTTTGAATTTGTCCCCCCCAAAAAAGGGACATAAAAAAAATTGTTTTATTGTCAAAATTACTATCGTCTATTTTTACCTTCATTACAGCTCATTAAACAAGTTTATTGAAGCATTCACTTTTGAAAAGTTTAGAAAACATTTGTGCTTATACATGTATCTCAAAGTTACAAAATTCTCAATTGTCTTTTAAAAGTAAAATTGGTAAAGTAAACATAATTACATATTTGCCACACCCACTCTGTTATCTATATGAATTTTTATTCTGCAGTAATTTTAGTTTATTTGATCAACTTCAATGTCAAATTTCAGTATTTTATCTTGTACTTTTTGATATTCATTGTTCATTTGAGCTGTCACAATTATTTCATTTGTCTTGTGCTCTCATATATTTTTTTTCCCATTTTTTTCATAAGTCCAGGAGACATGATTTTTTTTTCAAGTTGGCAAGACATGCATAATTTTATTTAACCAAAGAGGAAATTTTAGATTAAATTTGAAATATATATATTCATTGATTATAACAAATTTATCTTTTCTGAAATAAAACAAAATGTTATTTTTTTCCTTAAAACAGTATTTCATTTCATTGCATGCAAGTAAAGATACATTGAAATTATTTGCATGTTCATTTATTTTTTTTACTGAAGCATGTAGTAATTTTTTTAATGAAGTTAAGCATATCATGCCAAAAATGAAAAGGTCAAAATTTTACTAGATTATTTTTTTCTTCAAATTCTCTCATTCTCTCCTGGTTTTGTATTTATGTATTGTAAATATTGAATTTTATTGTGTGATTTTTGTTTCAATATTATGTAAATAATGTTAAATGTTAAAGTTGTTATTCTGGTCTTGCCGAAACTGATAATTATTTTACTTTTGATTTTTAAAAATTGAGGACAATTTTTTGTAAGGAGAAAGTTTATGTAGGATGGTTATTTTGTCATTTTGCTATTTTGTTTATTTCCTTTATTCTTCAGCTGTTGTACATTTCTGTTCTGTCTAGACTTTAGTTCATTTGCATTTCTTTTCAGTACTGCCCTTGCAGTCTGAACTTAGGTTATTTGAGTTTAATGATATTCAGTTGTCATTCATTCATTCTTTGAATGCCTTTCCTCCAATTCTCTTTTGTCATCTTCATTCCTTCTCTATTCTCTCTTCAGGTGTTCCACTCATTCCATCCCTCACCTGACTCCTTAGTTCTACTTCCATTATTACATAATCACCAGACATCTTTGTCATCTCATCTCATTCCTTATTGGTTTATCTTATGAATTGGGTTATATACATTTTAGTTCGATCCTTCCATTTTCTTTACTTTGATTGGTTGTTATTTCTGATTTAAATATTTATGTAAATTATAGAATGATTTGATTTTAGCTGAGGCAAAGCAGCCCAGATATTAAACAGTGCACTACCAGACTTCTTCGGTTACAGTTCTATTTATTTGCGTCTTAGTTTCACTATTTCCCCTTCAGTTTGATAATTGAGTTTGCTGACTTAGAACTTTATTTTCAACTCCAAATTTATAATTTTCTCAACCTTACAGAAATATTGTACTTTTTTATTAAATACGACACGAATTTTGAACCTTCCTCTTTTTAAATGAGGAACCTGTTTGCTCATGGTTGTCTATAGCCCGGTTGTTTATAGTATGAGCTGAAAAACGGAAGAAGTTGCCTATATAGGCCTATATGACAGCAGAAATTAGTATATAGATTTTACCCGCCCGGTAGGTAATATTGTAACTCCTTTTATTACAATGATTTAAAACATTGGAATTCTCTTCCCAATGATATAAAGGAAATACGAAAATTTTTGCATTTTAAGAGGAAATTGAAAGAATATCTTTCACTTGAGAATCAATTAGAGAAGATGGAACTGAAATGTTATATGGTTGATTTAGCCTGAATACTGACCACGATCTTTTCTCTTTTCTACCAGGTATTATTATTTATTTTACGTAGTTTGATTGAAGTTTTTCTATCGATATGTCCTTTCTTCTATTCTTTCTATTTCTTTGCTCTCTTCCTTCTATTCTCCTCTTCGTGTTGTTATCATTTTCGCTGTTTGCTATATTGTATCCTTATTCTTTTTCTTCCTCATCCTTTTTCTTTCGTAATTCTCCTTCTCTCCCCCGGGGGGGGGGAGGCAGTCAAATATATTGCTGTATACACACGCGTGACCAAGGAATTTCCAAACACCCCCTAAACGAGATTTTCTCTGTTTTTCGCGGTCTTTATTCGCACATTTTGGCCCCTAGCTAAACAAGTTGTCGCCAAAATATGACCTCGGGGAAAAGCTTGGCAGAAAAAAAACATACCCTAAACACATTTGGCTATATAGTCTTAGAAAAAAAAGCTTTGGGGGAAAAACCATACCCTACGTTTGACCCCGCGATTGACCATTGACCAGTCTATCAAAGCCACCCTTTTTCTTGAAAATTTGTGTATTTTATATAACGAGTCCACGCGCGGACCGCGTCCAAAACTGAAAAACATCCATTTTAACGCGTCTTTTGGTCATGCATGTGTACAGCAATGGTTGGGCCTTTCACCTGAGAAGGATCCGTTTATGCTGTTAGCAATTAGTGCCTGTTAGCAATTAGTACCCCCCCCCCCCCCGCTTCTGCGGCCCCTGTATATTATCTCTATATCTTATTTATTGGTAAAAGTAAATTCTGAATTTTTTCTTCGTTTTTTAATATGTAAATAGTATAATTTTACCATTTTATTATCTTAATTCTATAGGCCTATGTCGAGGACCCCTCTAGAAATAAGCTTCCGAGCTTTCGTGGATCATCATATGCAAGCCTGCTGTTTTTAATGCTACTGTATAGGTTATGATGACTTACCAAATAAAAATCAATCAATGAAATCGTGCTGACCCACGTACGGAAATAAAAGGAAGTGCGGAAATCATTGTTGCGTGATCAATTTGAAGAAAAAAAAGAAGAGAGATGACTTATATACTCTACATACATTAGGGCATGGAATGATTCCATGCTCTAATATACATTAACTTTAACTGGCAAGAAATATTAGTCCTATCAGCCGAGATAAAGCTATCTTTTTTCCCTTTCCTCCCTTCGCTCATTCCCTTTCTCCTCTCATCTTTTTTTTTCTTTTTGGGGATGTTTGGAGGAGCCGGGCGACCGCCCCCATGGCGGCCCCCTGGCTACGCGCCTGTGCCCCCACACAATTCGGACTACGTTTTGGGTTATGAAGTTTGCATGATTTGGTAGTATTATTCCAAAGAATGTTTGTAAAATATTCATTAAAATTATTTGTAAGACAAACTTGGTCAAATCTTAATCTGCAGGCTGGTTTTATTTCTACTATAGCTGTAATCTACCCGTTCGTGGCTTGACTCTCAGAATTTAATATTTCTACCACTGCCTGCGATTACTAAAACTTTTTTATTCACTGGTGCTAAACATTTAACCTAGCTGAAAATCTGTGATGGGTCACAGGCTTGATGTAGAACTGTTAGAAGCTTGAAAACAAATTTGAAGAGAAGGAAATTCCCGAGAGATTAAGCAAGCTTCATTTTCTTGCTTCATTTCATGAAGCAAGCATCATGAAGCAAGCTTCATTTCCCGATTCTTTTTTAAATTGAAATTGAGGATACCATGCACGAAGCTCGTATTATAATGGAGGAAGTGGGACTCTGCGACGATTTCGCATCTCTATGTCTAACTAACTAAGACCAGAGATTGATCAGGACGAGATGCCTAATTAGCTAAAAGATCTTCCCGTAAGCTCAAATACTCCAGTGTCTTTTTTTTAGGACTAGGTGTTCTTTTGATTTAGCAGAAATATAACGATTCTAACTTCTAAGCTCTTGCGTTAGCTCTGCGAGTGCGACTGCGAGGCTAGCCCGTGATGACACCGCGCTGTCCACGTCCAATTTGTATAGCATGCAACTTGGGGAGATTGTGTTGCAACACTTGCTCGATCACTCGCAGGTATTACGCAATCAGCTCATCCTCGTAATCAAGCAATAAATAGCCAGCAGTTTATATATAGTAGGAATAGTAGATGGAAATCATGAACTAGCACTAGCAGGCAACTGAAGGCATTATCGTGATATTGGGAACCACCATTCACTTCATACAGCAGCGCTTTATTCAGTCACACGCACGGTTCCCTATTTCCACCTCCATTCACTTTGTACACAAGTGCGTGTACACAAATCTACGAGTGGTTCCCAAAACCACGATTTGGCCCAACTGAACTGGTAAGCAATCCCCAGGCCGGCAGTAAAGGTAGCAGATTGTTGAATTACAATTTTACATTTGCAGATCTGTTATGGGTTTTAATTAAGGCGCGTAGATCTACTGGTACCATAGTCAAGTAATAGATGTTTTACTTTAGTCAGATAGTCTATATCTAACGTTAGATATGAATATTTATGCCTACATGATCTAGCTAAGTTAGACTGGGCTATAGAGTCATGAGAGTATTTTTATTTACATAAAAATCAAATGAATAGGCCTAGACCTCGGTATAGATCTAAATCATTTACCAATACCATGTTTTGCAATGATTTAGGTTAGAACTTTTGATTGGTTTTCAGACTTCTCTACGTGTTGCTCTATTTTTGCAGTTAGATGTTACCAAAATTGAAGCAAGAAAAAACAACTAGGCCTATGGTTTCATCCACGTCCACCCTGAACTCAACAATATAGAACAAAAAGCAACAATGATGAGTGATCCAAAAGGTAGTAGAACTAAAGGTAGCAGAGTATCCGATTCTTCAGGTAAAGCCTGGGTTCCAAGAGCACCAAAGGATGAGAAGCCAAGGTTTGAAGTTTGGCTGGAGCCAATGGAAGACCTTTGGGAGGAGCAGAAGAAGCCTCAAGTATGCAGGATGTTCCATGAAGCACTATCATCAATGGAACAGAGGGTACACCATTCGTTTGTCTTAGACCTGATAGATCACAGTCGGGATTTACGCAAGAGAAAGCCGGATACACTTGCACTTTTCATCTTGAAGGAGTTTGATGCCATGCTCAATATCAAGAAAATGGCTAAAGAGGTGACTATTGAAGCTGCTAGTTTTTGTAAGCGGATATTTTTTTAAGCATAATGGTACACCCCTTTAAATCTGTGGAGCTGCACCAATCCTCCAGATTTTGAACCTTGATCTTCTTAATGTTGTTTTGAAAACTAACTATTCTTAGCTTGTGTGCACTGATTCAGACTGTTTGCAATTTGAGGGAGTTTCTCAGGCTATGAATTCTCATTTTACAGGTAGTAAGTGCCTGTTTTTTTTCTATAAAATTGTGTTTTTAATCATTTTGATTTATATTTGCTTTTAAAGTTGAAATAAACATGAAATCCCTGTAGATCAAATTCTCGTTCAGAAGCATTTCAAGACAGATTTGGTATAACTTTGAATTGGGTTCACATATTGAGGAGATTTAATGATTTTGAAAGCAATTTATTAGAAAAACGGAAAGTTTTAGCACACGCACATACCAATTTGTAACTGCACTATAATATGTCATGCATAATTAATTTAACAGGATTATCATTTGCATAGATATTTCATTACAATAGTTTTAGTACAAGTAGCAGCAGCACATATTTGTTGTTGCTAGATATTTTGTTTTACAGATACATGTAAATTATCAAATTAATAATTTTATATTTTTTCAAACATCAATTTAAAAAATAATTTAAAAAAAAGATATATTTTAAGTGTTTAATGTAATTATTATTATTATTAGTTATTTATTGTAAAGCGCTTTGATCATATTTTTGGTAAAGCGCTATATAAGTACCTGTTATGTATGTATGTAAATTACTTTTAAATTACATTGTGAAATTCTGTATTTCAAATCAGGTAAACATTGCTAACAAACAGAACACATAGACCTTGGAAGTCATGATTGATTTTCTGACCTGTTATTTCTAAAGGAATTGACAAGAATCCTGACACCGGAGCTGAGGATGCATGCCTTTCACCTGGCAGCCAGTTCTCATTCTAATGTCTTTGATATCCTGTCTAGACTCTACAATCTGCAAGGACCTGATAACTCTTTCTTGGTTTCTAGAGTAAGGGTCATGCTTGCAAGGCAACAGTTCAAAGAAGTAAGTGTAACTTCAGCAGTATTCTGTTTTACTACAGGCAGTATACTGCACAACTAATTTGAATAGCATTTGCTTGAATCCTGAACTATGCAATCTGGGCCCTGTCTTACAAAGAGTTACGATTGATCCTATCAATCAACTATGGACAGCCAGCAACATCAACATCTAAAACACATGTTTGTTTGAAATATTTTTCAGATATGATTTTCATACATTCATAGTTTTCTTGAAAATTCATTGTTCTCTCTTTGTTGACCAAGGACATTGTGCAAATTTCCTGAAGAAAAAAATTGATGGATTTCCATATACTTGAGATTGATTGGATCAATCGTAACTCTTTTGTAAGATGGGCCCCAGTTCTTGATTCCTTTTTAATACCAGAATGTTTAATTTCATGATGTTGTCATATACAGTGGTGCTCAAAAATTAGTGAGCCCACTAGAAAATGAAGCTATTTAAAGTGTTCAATTGCTGCCATGTTGTAGCTATTTGATTGTGACGTCAGGTGATATAATATTACATTCAATAAATTTTGTTTCTCTGCGCTCACTGAACATTGTAGTGTTGTCTACATTCAACACTCAGCATGAAGGAGTGCATTTTTGTTGGGGTTCACTCACTTTTGAGCGCAACTGTAGTATATATATATATTCCCACAACAGTAGAATGATAAAAAAAAAAAACTAATGACATAAATATGTTGGCAATGAACAAGGAGATTGGAATTCTGTTTAAAACAACCATATTTTCTGAAATACATTATAATTTATTAATAGTTCATATTTTACATTACATTTTTTTGTTTTGTTTTATAAAGTGGTCAATATCAAGGTAAATATTCCTACAGGTACAGGTCTTGAGATTTATAGTCTCAGCGTTCTGATTTTACAAATTTTGATAACTGTCTTTTTATTGTTCTATTGCTTTTAACCAGAACTTCTCCTAAGACACAAATCCATATTCTCACCTAAGTTTGATTCCTCTATACATACTAGAAGGTGTTAATACTTGGACAGGTTCTAGAAATAAAGCAAGGAGTAGGAGGAAGGGAGGGAAAGAAATGATAAGTGCCCCATTTATTTCCTCTCCTAGATAAGTTGTAGGTTCTTTGTTAATAGCAATTAATCTGATATTTTACCTATTTCTCTTTCTCTTTTACAGGCTGCAACGTGTGTGACAAAAGTGAATCTTCATGACTGCTTTTCTTTGGAAGATGTAAGTTTGTTTGTTACAAGGGAAAATATTTTGTAACAGTCTTTTGAAGGACATGTCTTTGGGGACTTTGGGGTAGAAGTCTTTGCCATTAAAAATTGCCACTATGTTTTCATTTTGTGATCTCTAGCCTTTGAGGCTGCCTAATTTTTGAATGAATTTCTCTACCAGTTTGTCTCAGCTCAGCTAACTACATCAAAAAATACTTCTTGATCAGATTCATTGCATTCATTTTTTCTGTAGTTTATGAAGAGGTATTGTTTGTGGAAGGACCACTTTGGATTTTTTTTACTGTGAAATATGAAAAATATAAAAATGTCAGCTTTGAGCCACTTGTGCAATGCTTTATAGCATTCGGGTGGCTTGTTATATACTGAGCCATCCCAGGGGTTGTTACACTTAAGTTTGTATTTTTATTTCAAATCTTTCTTGCTCTCCATTTTCTCAGTTCTGCTTGTCTTTCTATTTTTTGTTTCTTTTTCTTCATCCCCCTTTTCCTTCTCTTTTTTTTTTGGGGGGGGGTGAAGTTGTTTATTGTTTTATTGTGGTATATCTTCAATTTATTCTTCAATGCTTCATATTTTATTGATCCACATTCCTATTCCTCTATCTCTTTTATTTTCTTTCTTTTTATCTTCAGATCTGCCTGCCTCTTATTTTCCAAGACAAAGCCAACATGGTAGAGAAGTACATTCAAGGTCATCCTGAATTGCAAGAGGCTCTTATACGAAAACTGGATGTTTTCTGTGAGCAAGGGTACGACATTAATGCATATCTCAGGTTAGTATTTGTACAGACTTCAAGTAAGCAAATCTCCTACAATGCATTTATCTAATCAGCACTAGGTCACAGAAAACTATGATGTAATGAAAAATCTGCTTGCTCAAGTCAAACTTCTATGCAACTCAAGATGTTATACAGAAATATGCTCTTTTTCTGTTAAAATCATGTAATTGAAGAATCATGTATTGGCACACTTTAAAATTCTCATTTGTAGAAGACTGATACTTTCTATAGGGCACATTTGTGTATTATAATGCAAACTGAAAATGAGTTTAAAAGGGCACTGTTAATTCCAAGTTCAAGGAAATGGACATTGAGACCAATCAAATTGGAATACAACGTTATGACCTTGAATCAAATTGAACCTTGGAAGCTAGTTTTGATTTTTGCGGTCCCAAATTATGGAATAGTTTACCAATTCACCTTCGATCATGTACCGGTATTTCTGTTGAATCGTTTAAAAGACATTTGAAAACATATTTATTTTTACTAAATAGGTTCATTATTGCAGATTGAAATAATCGCTAGAGGGTATTCATTTGTCTCGCAATCTACTATGGTCAACAAGGAAATTCGTGATCACTCTCGCAAAAAGTGTTCACTGGCTTTCTAGGAAATTCGTGATCACTCTCGCAAAAAGTGTTCACTAGCTTACAAGTTCACGAGCTTTCGAGTGCCGCTGCAACTCTTTATCAAGTGACACGGATTATCCGATATCGTACTGTATTTATACTAACCTCCAAGACCCTACGCACAACACATTTTTGTTGTAGTGTAACTGTAATATTGGAGAGCAATTTGTACAAAGCGCATAGAGCAATTTCAATTGATTATGCGCTATGTAAGTACCAATGTATTATTATTATCAAATTGCACAATTTTTGTATGATCACAGTCGCTCTTTTCACTGTTAATAATAAGTAACATTTATGAGGCGCCGATTACCTAGCTGCCTATTTAGTGATGTACTAAATTTCCGTGGCTTTATGGGTACCCTGCTGGGTACCCATTCACCTCACCTGGGTTCAGTGCAGCACAAAGTAGATAAATTTCTTGCTGAAGGAAAACCCACCGTGGTTGTGATTCAAACCAACGTTTCTCTGATTGAAAGATGACAGTCATTACCACTAGATAATGATGCCCTCTTCAAATAGTTATTTTTCATATTCCCATAAGATCACTTACAACAGACATCTACCGTATATTTTGTTAAACTAATGAATAGTTGTATGTATTATTTGCAGATAATCAGATTGAAAATGTTTATTTGTAAACTTCTACATGCATTATTGAACCTTGTAGTGAGATGGATGTTCCTGTGCCAGGGGTTAGGGTTGAGAAACTGAGAAGACGTCACTTGTCCAAACTGATCCTTCGACTGGTCAAGATGTTCAAACTAGACATGTCCATCTGTCCCAACACTTCAAAGTCCAAAGATATCGGTGCAATCAAGTACCTCATCCATAAGAGGTATATCGAGGTAACTTTGACCAAGTATTTTGTGATGTACAGTACACTTTAAAGAAATAGGCATGATTAGTTTCATTTGCTGGATATATGCCTTAAAAAGAGATTTTCATTTGGCATTTTTGTACTGGAATTGTGGAAAATTCACATGGGGGCTCGGGGCGAATTTTCCCCAGAAAATCCAGTTTCACTGCAGTGTTATAGCTTATCTAGTGTTGCAGATTTTAGTGGGTTGTGAAAGTAGCCCCCCCCCACAAAAAAATAATGATAAAAATAAATAAATAAATAAATAAATAAATAAATGAATGAATGAATGAATGAATGAATAAATAAATAAAGATTTCACGAAAATTGATAAAAAATAACAATTATGCCTGTTGTTGACCTTTTGGTGTTCGTGTTAGGAAGATGTGTTAATCAGCACAGCACCAAACTTTCATAGAATGAAGCTAGTTCTTGATGAATCTCTAGGATGAATCAGTAGGTGTTGAGATATAAGAATGTGATCTGATTACCTGCATGAAGGTAAAGGAAGGCAATCTGAATTGTGCTTCCTACATCAACACCATCGCCAATACTGAACTTGAAATCAATCATTGTTATACATAAGGGATTGTAAAGAAGCAGAGTATTCCTTGTCTCACCTGCATAGCAGAGTGAGACTATAAGCGCCGCTTTTCCGACGGTGGCGGCGTCAACACCAAATCTTAACCGAAGGTTAGGTTTTTGTCTCACCTGCGAAGCAACATCAAATCTTAACCTGAGGTTAAGTTTTTGAAATGACGTCATAACTTAGAAAGTATATGGACCTAGTTAATAAAACTTGGCCATAAGGTTAATCAAGTATTACTGAACATCCTATTAGAGTTTCATGTCACATGACCAAGGTCAAAGGTCATTTAGGGTCAATGAACTTAGACCATGTTGGAGGAATCAACATTGAAATCTTAACCTGATGTTAAGTTTTTGAAATGTCATCATAACTTAGAAAATATATGAACCTAGTTCATGAAACTTGGACATAAGGTTAATCAAGTATCACTGAACATCCTGCATGAGTTTCACGTCACATGACCAAGGTCAAAGGTCATTTAGGGTCAATGAACTTTGGCCGAATTGGGGATATCTGTTGAATTCCCATCATAACTTTGAAAGTTTATGGATCTGATTCATGAAACTTGGACATAATAGTAATCAAGCATCACTGAAAATTTTGTGCAAGTTTCAGGTCTCATGATTAAGGTCAAAGGTCATTTAGGGTCAATGAACTTTGTATAACTTTGAAAGTTTATTGGTCTAGTTCATTAAACTTGGACATTAGAGTAATCAAGTATCACTGAACATCCTGTGCGCATTTCAGGTCACATGACCAAGGTCAAAGGTCAATGAACTTTGGCCGAATTGGGTGTATCTGTTGAATTACCATCATAACTTTGAAAGTTTATGGATCTGATTCATGAAATTTGTACATAAGAGTAATCAAGTATCACTGAACATCCTGTTCGAGTTTCAGGTCACATGATCAAGGTCAAAGGTCATGTAAGGTCAATGAACTTTGGCAATGTTGGGGTTTTTTGTTAAATAACCATCATATCTCTGTAAGTTTGTTGGTCTAGTTCATAAAAAGTGGACATAAGAGTAACCATGTATCACTGAACATCTTGTGCGAGTTAGAGTAGTATTCAAAGTCAGCACTGCTGCTATATTGAACCGCGTGATGCAGGTGAGACGGCCAGAGGCATTCCACTTGTTTAATAAAAGCATAACTTAAAAAGTACATGGACCTAGTTCATGAAACTTGGCCATAAGGTTAATCAAGTATTACTGAACATCTTGCTTGAGTTTCATGTCACATGACCAAGGTCAAAGGTCATTTAGGGTCAATGAACTTAGACCATATTGGGGGAATCAACACCAAAATCTTAACCTAAGGTTAAGTTTTTGAAATGTCATCATAACTTAGAAAATGTATGGACCTAGTTCATGAAACTTGGACATAAGGTTAATCAAGTATCACTGAATATCCTACATGAGTTTCATGTCACATGACCAAGGTCAAAGGTCATGTGAGGTCAATGAACTTTGGCCACGTTGGGGGGTATTTGTTGAATTACCATCATATCTCTGTAAGTGTATTGGTCCGGTTCATAAAATGTGGAAATAGAGTAACCAAGTATCACTGCACAACTTGTGCGAGTTTTAGTAGTTTTCAAAGTCAGCACTGCTGCTATATTGAATTGCGTGATGCAGGTGAGACCGCCAGAGGCATTCCACTTGTTTCATCATTCATTCTTCTTTACCTTTTTTGAAAAAAAACTTTAAATCTCTAGGAGTCAATGCCACAAGACACTTGGGAAGATCTGATAGTCTCAACCATAGGAGACAACAAGTCCGTCCAATCTGATTTCATTGACCAGCTTGTATGGTACAATGATATCCCTGCAGCCGCCCGATGGGCAGTGCATTATGGGATTGATATCAATGAACTGCCTGATGCAGTTGTCCAAGAACTGCAGAACTCTGAAACCAGGTATATATTGTTGCAGCCTTGATGTCACTTTGATGATGGTGAAGATGATAGTGGTGGTGGTGATGATGATGATGATGGTGATATTAATGATGGTGATGATGATGATGGTGATATTAATGATGGTGATGATAATGATGATTATTATTAGTAATATGGTGGTGGTGGTGGTGGTGATGATGGTGGTGGTGGTTATGATGATGATGGTGGTGGTGGTGGGATGATGATGGAGATGATGATGATGATGATGATGATGGTGGTGATGATGATGGTGGTGGTGGTGGTGGTGATGGTGATGATGATGATGATGGTGGTGGTGGTGATGATGATGGTGATGATGATGATGATGGAGATGATGATGATGGTGATGGTGATTATGATGGTGGTGATGGTGGTGCTGCTGATATTACTGGAGGAGGAGGTTAAACCCTGGAAGATGGAATAAGTAGAATTTATATATTTGTGATAATTTATTGAAACAGATTTGAAATTATTATAAATTATGGCTTTGTCATGTATTTAGCATTATTCCTATTTTTACTGAAGCAATGCAGCTATCGGAATACAAGATGGAGCAGAAGAGAACTGGGATGATGAGGTAGATGATACTCCTACTGTTGATTACTACCCCCTTAATCTTCCTGATGATAGGATACTGATCGTCTCTACGTCTACTGATTTACAACATTGCCTTGCTGACCTTACTAGTAAGGTAAATAATTCAATCATTGACTCGATAATGACTGGATTCTTTGATTCTATTCTAGAAGTGTTACCGTTGTAGGAAAGATGGAATTAATCATAGTCAGCTATCAAATTCTTCCCATTATGTGGTCTACAATTATGTATGATAATAATAATAATAATACATGAGATTTGTATAGCGCAGCTTCCATCTTGATTAGATGCTCAAGGCGCTTAAGAGCATAACAACAAAAACTATTTACATATAATACATGTCTGAGCAATAAGTCAATGTCTATCAAAAAACACTCTTATACAGGTATGTATTCAGGTTGCCCTTGAAGGTGGTCACTGAAGTCTGGGTTTTCAAATGCTGTGGAAGAGAATTCCACAGGCTAGGCCCTGCATGAGCAAAGGCCTGTTCCCTGCATGATTTCTTAGCAACTTATGATGACACATGCTTAAGTTTGAATGTTATAATAGATTTATTTGAGGGTTGCTCTTGGATAGGTACATGTAAGTGTCAGGAATGTCTTGTCATTTCTTACGTCATGTTTTTTTTTTATTTCTTCCTCTCTCGACAGCCTAATAGAATAGTAGGAATAGACATGGAATGGAGACCATCATTCACCCCAACACAGAAATCAAAGTAAGCATAAAGAGACAGGATTCATGTCTTCATACATTGTCATGCCTCCACCCACTGTGGTTGCAAAAAGACATTTGGGTGGTTTTCCATCCAACTTTTCTTCCCATTATGGTTTTCGCAATAACGAAAGAATCATTTTTAACTCGGTAAAGCTGTACATACATAAAAGAGTGATAATTCTATTTCTAATAAGAAATTTGGATCATGTTGTCAAATTTTAAAAGGCAAAGAGGTCATTTTATACCCAGAAATATCTCATTATTGTGATAACTAAAGAACAGCTTGAGGGATCATCTTCAACTTGGCTCATGTACATGTATGTTTATGTGAATGAAAGTGATCTGGGGAGTGTTTCATCAACATTTTCATCCGACAAGTTGTCAGATCTGACATCTTTCTCTGATGTTGATTGGCTGAGAGGTACAGTTACTATGGTAACTGTCGGATGAAATGGGACTTGTCGGATAAAACGTCCGATAAGTACTTTCATGAAACGCCCCCCAGATCAGATGTTACGGTTAAAGGTCACAGAGTTCATTATTTGACATCGTTACAAGGAGGTGTACAATATAGCTCTTGACCTAGCGATGATGGAGGTATACATACTGCAGTTCAGAATCCTTGTTTAAATTTAAAATGATAGATCAGTATGTTGTCTCTACTGCCAATTTTTGTTGATATTGAAATATGTGAATCAACTTTGTTATTTCAAACCTTTCTCTTTTTTTTTAGGGTAGCCTTATGTCAGATAGCAACCGAAGATACAGCGTACCTACTGGACATGCCAGCCCTGTGGGTAGAAGAAAGCAAAGATATCGTCAAGCATTTCTTTCAACAGTTATTACAGTCTGAAGACATCCTTAAACTTGGTAAGGAAACTCAAAGATATCTGTTCCAGTATTAAGTTATTTCTCTCCAAGATTTTAAGGTTAATGTTGCTCTCTTAAATCTGATAGAGCTTAAGATACACCAAGCATTGTTTATGCTTTCTTTCATAGAGCCAGGGTAATGTATAGTACACTATCGAATAGGCAACTAAGTAATCGGCTCTTAATTCTTTTGAGCCAGTTGAAGCACTGTTAAAATGACTTTGCTGACATAGTTATGCAAGCCCGCATGACACAAGCAAATTACTGTAAAAACAACATTCTTGATAGTCCTATGCAAAGCCGATTCTTTCAAAAGCTTTTTACCACAGCATCATAAAGACAGATTTTTTTTAGAATTAAAGAGTTAAGATTATAGACTTCTGTAGTATCTGACTATAGAAAGAAAGGCAAGGTACATACTAGGTACTTTAACATTAAAGATGTTAGAGACAGAATATACTGGTGCCGTGTTAGTGCCTATCGATATGATAATTCTATTTCTGTTGTTATTTTTGTAGGTTTTGAGATATCTGGTGATTACAGGATGTTGGGTCAGTCCTACCCAGAACTCCAGGAAACACTGAAGGGAGAGAAAAGAACAGTAGATCTCAATGGATTAGGCAAACAGGTATGCTACATATCTTACTGAGGTTCTCATCATTTATCAGTCAATCAAAACTACATCATGAGGCAGTTATGCATAACATTGTGTCATGGATATGACTTGCTATTGATTTCTTCATGAGTAATCAATAGTTGTATACTCTTGGTTATTACTTGTTTCACATAGCCTGAATGGGTAGGTGAGCTTATGGCTTGACATCGGTTGTCCGGAGCGGAAATGCTTCTACTTCACCACCACGTCTTGTCCAATATCATTACTGTTGCACTGTTTGCATTGTATAATAGCATTTGGTAGGGGCTTTTGAAATTGTACACAAGTATTCTTAACACTCAAATATTCAAAGTTATGTATTGTTATTTTAAAAATACACAAATGCTGCTCCTCCTTTCCATTTCAATCAAGTTTGATTGCAGCTATTGTAGGGATTCATTATTTTAAGAAATCTTTATTGTCAATGGCTAAATCTTTGCTGTTTTTTCATATTTCTCATTGTAGATCCTGAAGGAAATTCCAAACCATGGGATCAGACTCAGCTCTCTTGGATTGACTGACTTGGTTCACTTCTGTTTCAACAAGTACCTTGATAAGAAAGATAGAATATCTGACTGGGCACGTCGTCCTCTACGGCCGGCTCAAATCACATATGCTGGTAAGTCTAATGGTTCTGAAAGAGAGCAGGTATGATTAACCCCTCCAAGAATTAGCATCGGGTCTGAATATATCTCTTCAGTGAAAGTGACTGTCATTTAAGATAATGGTATCATCGTGAAGCACTTCTTGTCCCCTTAATAATTTTAGTCAATTGTTTGTCATTTTATTCAATAATGGATCTGTACTTATGCAGTGTAACTGGTCTGAATATATGCCCAAGTGAATTTTAATGCAGAACATATTCCTAGTCATTTCAAACATATTATACCTCCAGACTAATAAGGAAGTGTAAGTTTATACCCTAAAATATTTCACTTTTACTCAAAGCTATAGCAGAGCTTAAGCACAGATCTGTCCTTAATCCACTTTTTTCAGCAATAGATATATTCTCTAATTTTTAAAGAAATTTTGTTTTATATTATCATAAATATACTTCATTTTATTTCATCCCCCCCAGCCTTAGATGCTTTCTGTTTGCTAGAGGTTTATGCCCATCTTAAAGAGATTGTATCATACCACGGTCTACAGATGAACATGGAACCATGGTACTCCAGTAAAACAAACAAGAAATCAAAATCAAAGTCTAAACCAAAACCAAACAAAACACCCAAAGAGAAGCCTTCATTTGAAGAAGCACTCAATCAGGTTTGTTTTGTATCTATATATTTGATCTATTCAATCACTGTTTAATGTCTGTCTTGCACTACAATATGATATGAATGAGTGCCGATGAAGTCTCCTGTTATGGGTTTAACTGTTTTGTGAAAATAAGTGAAAATTTAAAACGACATCCCTATTTTACATCCAATTTTGATGACATTGTCAGCATTACTCTCTTCTTCTTCTCTCTCCCTCTTCCCCTTTGCTTATTTTACTCTTTCTCAAACTTCTATATTATCTTTTAATTGGATATAGGTCTTGACGTAGAATACTGTAATTACGTCTTTATTCATTTGCTTTGTTATATTTGTATATTGTACATCATGAATTTTTGTAAATTGGCCCTTTCAGCTTGTGCTGCTGGTCAATTTTTAAGTGCATATATACCAATAAATAAATAGATTATGCTTGTTTTTTCTGTTTATGCAAATCGTTTTTTTTTGGGGGGGATGAATTTCCCTTTTCAGTAAATTTTTGGGCTGCCCTTGACATATTTTAAAGAATTCATCAGCCTTGGGTTCCATAATGCACAGGGAGAATTATTCAATACTTTTCTGTATCATTTGTAGCCCCCTAGAGGTCCACCTATATCACCGGGTCAACTCGCCGTTATATGCGACAACATGCTGCAAGGATTAGGGCGCCATCTAAGGTCATGTGGAGTAGATGTTAAGATCCTTGATAACGATGATGAACATGAGGAGGCCGTGCAGATTGCGCTCAAAGAAGGACGTGCGATTCTGACAGCTGGATCACCATATATCATGTTAAAGTCTCGAGTGGACGATGGTCAAATCATGTGTGTTGAAACTAACAGGAAAGCCAAGCATCAGGTTCAAGATGTTCTAGACTTCTTCAACGTGACGGTCACTCCCTCAGATATCTTCAGTCGATGTCAGGTGAGATGAAAATAGATATCTATGTGTAGGGGTACTTAAAGTAAATACACTTGCAACATACCTTTGTTCTGACAGCACTATTATTTGATAAAGAAATTCACACTTATTATGCAAAAGGGAAAAATTGTCATGATATAATAATTTCTCATTTGTCAGGTATCGTGATTATGTTCCCAAGGGGGCTGTTTCATAAAGCCGTTTGTAAGTTAAGAGCGACTTTAAGAACGACTTGTGATCCTTTCTTATGTGCTAAACCATAGCCATTGAATCTACCATTTACAACATGAAAGGATCACCAGTCAGTCTTAACCCTAAAAAGACTGGGGGGGGCTGATTCAGCCCCCCCCTCGACATTTTTCGCGATAAATCCGCCGCACAAAATTTTTTGACCGCGTCGCTCACTGACTTTTTACTTTCAAGTCTCGCGCAACTTTTGAGACCAAAATTGTGACCCCCGGGTACGCGGTTCGGAAATTACGCAACATTTCGTAAGTGCATGCAAACCCAAAATTACTCAAAAACGTGAATTTGTGTACAAATCCAATGCAAATAGTGTTTTTAACCAAAATTCATAAATGTATCATTATTTTTCCTTTTACTGCTTAAAATCAATTAATTTTATCTTTTTTATGGTCCAAATAAAATCCCCGACAATTACCATTGAAAAAACAATAAAAAACAAAAAGTCGAAAAACAAAGAAATACATAAGAAATTTAGAAAACAATAGAATACATAAGAAAATAAATGTGATGTTGAAATTTTTTTAAAATAAATTTGATCAGATGCCTATCTAGAGTATGTGAAACAAAAATTAGCATTTCAGGGGCATCATTTTATTAATTACAGCAAACTTATGATTTTACGCATAAATTAGCATAATTAATGAAACATGAGATTTTTGCAGAATTTGATGTTACAGTTTTGTAGATAATGCCATGGGTAACGCGTGTGCCAATTTTCGTCGCGATCGCGCGATCGACAGCCGAGATCATAAGGGGGGCTGAATCAGCCCCTCCCCAGTATTTTTAGGCGTCGCAATAGCCCAGTCTATTTAGGGTTAAAGTCGGTCTTAACTTACGAACAGCTTTATGAAATGGCCCCCTGGTAGTGTAGAAAGTGCATAAACCGGGAATAAACTGTGTTGGCATGATAGAATCCCTTGACTGGGATATCAGTAAAAGTGCTTACATACCTTATTGCAATATACTAAACAATGAAAGTGGATTTTTTTAAATATAATTTATGATAATTATGTGTAATCCCTAGCTGGTGTGTTTAGTGTACAAATGATTGATAGTTTTTATGTTATTACTCTTGTAATGATCATCGCATCTGGAGAGACTGTGTCTACATTTAAATGTAGTCTGAATCAGATGACTTGTTTTAGACATCTGCAAAGTGTTTAAGATCATATTATTTTATATTTAATCCATCCTGTCTTTGTTTGTGTAGGTATGCAATGGCAATGTGTATGCCAAAGTAACCAACCCTGATATGAGAAGGCTGTGGCTCCACAAGCAAACCCTCCTGGGCAAGTCGCGCTACAACGACGACGATGATGACGTCTGTGGAAACTATGATGATGAAATGATAAGTGGGTATGACGATTACGAAGATGAGGAAGATGAACTGCGTTTGATGCGCCCTGTAAAGCAATCTTCAAACTCTGGACAGGCAGCGACAAAGGATCCGGTGCAGGATGGTGCAAGCCAGCTCTGCGTGGTAGGAAATCCATACGGATACCTGACATCACATGCCAGCAACAAAGACAGATCCACAACCTCGGTAGATTCTCCCTCAGACTTTGATCCTGCATCTGTATGCTCTGCTTCGGAGGCATCCCTTGGAGCTTCAGGATACATGAACAACTCACCGGTGGTCTACCTGGAAGATGCTTTGGACTTCAGCAATGTCAAGATAGGAAAGTCTGTTGACCTCCAAGTGGACTTGGTTCCGGAAGGGATCTTGAATCAGATAGATCATTTCTTTTGTTGTGCAATGTGTGGTAAGGTTTACTGGGAAGGCAAGCACTTTGTGAAGGTCTGTAACCAGTTTTCTCATGTCTTGGATCGGGGAGAGGATAGGCAAGGCAGGTTACATGATGGAAATACACAAGTTTAAATGTGTTTGTCATGATTTTAAATATTACACTTCAACAGATTTGTCCTGAGTTTCAGACATGGGGTTATGCTTTGATCATTTGCACAATAAATTTGTCTCAAAACACAAGTCCTTTTCAGGAATGATAAGAGATAAAAGGGAACAGGTTAGCATTCTGTAATGGCAGATCCCCTGCAGACTGAGAGGCAGATTCTTCACTAACATCCTACTCACTTTGGTTATTATGTATCATCCAATTAACGTATGAGGTGGGTGTTTCATAAAGCTGTACGTAAGATACGAATGACTTTACACATGACTGGTGATCCTTTCTTGTGCTAAGTGATATTTCTATTTCATTGAGCTATGAACATGTTCCAGTCATGTGCAAAGTCGTTTGTAACTTCACGAACAGCTTTATGAAACACCCAGCAGACTTGGTATCAATTCACATTGATATAACATAGAAATATTACAAGAACCTTTTTTTTTTTTTGGTAGGGCACACTATAGAGTTAACCTAATTGAACTAGCAATCCAAATTACAGCCCACAGATGCAGAGTAGACATTAAACCGAAGAGAGTAATTTTACTGCAATCTTTTTCCTGCTGGCTATATATTTTAAGTTTGTTTTCTGCAACTTTATTAAAGAGAATTCAACAGAATTAGATGCTTATTCTTTGCAGTATGACAAATTATGTTTTACCATATTTTGTCATCATTAAGAAATATAATATTTTTCACAAGAAATGAGACCCAATATATCGCTCTTTTTTTAAGTTTAATTTTGTGTAATCTTCTATTTTTTATATCACCTTTATACCAATAGAAAACACTCATGTGTAATCTATTAAAGTGCTTATTTCTGTATCTCTTTTAAGGCCAGTCTATTATGCACTGTATGAATGCTTGTTCAGCAAGGTACAACAAGCAAATGAAAGAAGCTCAGCAACATTGTAGTATCAGGACATAGTTTGATTAAATCATGTGACCTATAGGCCTTGTCACGTATTTAAATTAACAAGCATCAAAGGGGTACTCTGGGCTAAATAGAAACTGGTTTGAAATAAGTAAATGATGAAAAAATGCAAATCACTGAAAATTTCATTAAAATTGGATATAGAGTTGAGAAATTTGTAAAAAAAAAATTGTGTCCACATGAATGTGTAATGAGTGAGCTGAATTCCCCCCCCCCCCCCCCTTTGTACTTATGCATATTTTCATACTGTGTAAACTTGAAAAAAAATAAAGCTTCAAGGAAAGATTGACCGTTGAATCAATTTTGTAAGACTGTCATCGCTGTAACCTTTTTTCTTTGATTGCAAATGGTTGCAAGGGAGATTATGTTTTAAACATGTACAAAAAAATAAAGGAATACAAATTTGTAAGATTTCATATTACACTAAAAAAAATGGAAAGGGAAGTGTGTACATGACATCAATAGTTCATTCATTGCATATTCTTAATGACATATATAGAACTGTTTCAATAGAATGATTTTCAAAATGATAAAAATCCTTATTTTTTTTTAATCTGACTATGATGAATTTTCAATGATAATGATATGCTAGTTTGAGAATACTTTTTTTTAATTGAGTTATATTAGTGTTGAAATTCAAAATCCCTTTGATGTTTAACTCAGGTATGTCTTTCTAAACTAAACAGCGAGTAATCAGGACACATTTTATACTAACTTTCATGAAAAGTAAATTGTCTAGCTTGTTTTCAGCAAGGCAGCACAAAAATGTCTCCTATCTCTGCAATAATCTTTATTGCCCGATATCCAATTGACACTTGTATTTAAACCAGTTTTTATTAAGCTTTTTTTCATAATGTGTTCTACCATAACTGAACAAGCCATAGGTATTGAATTGAATTCATTTATTTTTCATAAAAAACATGCAAAATCAAGAATATACAAACATTACAAAGTATGAAAATAAGACATTATACAAATAATGTATCATACTTTAAAAATCAATGCAAAACTAGAGATGCAAATAATTTGTTTATATATATATACATATTAGGAAAATTAGATGCCCATGAAAGCAGTATGCTTATAGGGTTGGGTCACCCTGAATATATGTGAATCGGTATGATTGATACATTCCATTTGCATATTTTCTTTACCTAGAAAGTATTTCAAAGTTTCACTGCCTGACTGAGGCTGAACTGTAAGTTAGTATGATGAAATTTTCCTGCCACTTTAACATGTAATTTTGTATTGAACTTTTCCCTTTGATATGAAGTGTGTTTATTTGTTTGTATATTGTGTATCACTACCCTATTCAATGTTTATGCAATTGAGGATTGAAAAAATAATCATACTCATTTTACTTCCTCAATCATGTAGGCATTTTTATTATTGTTATTCAGGGCATTAGTCAATATGATCATCAAATTATGTCATTTTAAGAAAAAGTCTTTTTTTTTTAACTGTACAAGTTGTCAAAATGGGGCCAAGCTACTTGTCAAATTTACAAAACAATGACAGTCATTGCGATTAGTAGGAGAAAGATCTATATTTAAAATCATCGACCTCAGAATTATAGTGCAAGCAAAAAAACATCATTGAGCTATGAGTAGCTATGTGAAGCTTTAATTGATTTATAAGTACATCTTGTACATTATACATTTTCACAAGTTTTCTGTTGGTCTCTATATATGAATCATAAAAGTTATATGCCTATTATCTAATGTAATATTTTTTATATGTTTTTACAATACATATAAAATGAAAATACATGTGCTTTTTTAATTTAGTCATTAAAACTTATTGTATTTGGAACGCATATAATCTTCTGAACTCATTCAGCGAACAAGAAGTGATTAACTGAAAATGTATGCAACATCATTATTGTCCAGTTATGAAACTTTAGGTGTTTGAATAATGGAAGTATATTAATTTAGATTTGATGTCTCAACTTGTTAATGCAGTTTTCTCTTGATTAGAAAAAAAAATGTATAAATCATACACAATATATCTGCAAATCCTATGCCATCATATTACATTATATTAACCCTTTGAACCCGATAGGCCAAAATACCGGCCTGAAGCCATGTGACTTAAAAACATCCATTTCTAAATGACAGGTGATCTTTTAAAAATGATGTCATCTTTATAGTATGTGTAGGAATATTTGGTTGATAATGCTTTTGATTTCATAGGTTTAGAATCCAACATGGCCAAAATATGGAAACATGCAGTAATACACGTACACGGTGTAATACGCAGCGAGTCACCTGTTGACTATAGGGGAAGCTATTGATAAATCTGACTTTAGTAGTGATTTGAAGCCTAAAGCAGACACTAAAGAAAATAAGTCTGTTGATAGACTAGGTCTACAAAACTCTACAAGAAGCTTCACCACAACTTCAGCTGAGTTGGGCTGGTGTAGGGGTGAATGTGGAGCGTTGTGGCCCAGTGGATAAGTCTTCTGACTTTGAAACAGAGGGTCGTGGGTTCGAATCCCAGCCATGGCGTAATTTCCTTCAGCAAGAAATTTATCCACATTGTGTTGCACTAGACCCAGGTGAGGTGAATGGGTACTCGGTAGGAATTCCTTGAATGCATGAGCGCTGAGAGGCAGCTCGAGCTAAAGCCGGGGTAATAATAATAACAATGCGCCTTGGAATAGAATATTTCTAGATAGATGGCGCTATATAAATGCCTATTATTATTATTAATGTGGTTCCACCGGTGGATACTGTACCCGCTGTCAGATATTTTTCATAACGGCAGGTATCATTCATACTTGGAACCATATCCACCAGGTTTGAAACAGTTTGATGTTTGCAGATTCGATTCCTTGGCGGATTAGGTTCAGATTGACTACGTGTATTCATTATGACTCGGCAGCGCATGCGCGGCTCTGGCAATATTGGGGAGAGGGGAGCCTAGCGAGTTCGTGCGCCGCGGTCACGTACCACATGACGTATACGTACATACTGTACATGCATGAACGATAGCAAGAACGATATCTGCTGAAGAGAAATTGCGGGAGAAATTGATACTGAATCTGCCGGACGTGGAACACTATCCGCCAGTAGATTGTGTTGACGAATACCGTATCTGCCAGTCTCCAGATTTGCCGCTACACCGGGTACCAGCGGGGGGAAGATGCTGCTGGAGCTAGAAACATTCGAATGTGTAAATATGTGCAAGTAATTCACGGTGTGGGTCACGGCCACCCCTAATAATTTAGGGTGCAAAGGGTTAATAGAGATGAAAGTCCTGGTCATTGTGCCTTTAAAATATGTGTGTGTGAAGTATGCTATTTTCTGCTTCTGTATAACTGGACTGGTTTGAAGTGATGTTTACTGTGACATTTAACCAGCTAGTCATAAGCATGCATTTCATTTTGAATATGTGTATTTTTGCTTCCATTGTCTATCTAGCACCCCAATGTAATCATTAAGAAAGTATTTATTGCAACATATTGCTGCCATCTATGTGGCCATCTTCAATTCATTTTTCTCCAAAAATTGAATTTCTCATTGCAGTATTGGTTTTATTTATTATTATACAACTGAAAGTCATATCTTTTCTGCTCTTGCCAATATTTTTGCATAAATATGAAATAATAATTTTGCTATCTTGTTATGATCTTCCCGAATCCTCGTACTTTAATACTTTTTCATTGTTTAAAGGGTACTTGTTAAAAACGTAATTTGTGATATACCAGCTTGGCGTTGGTACAGCAGAAAGCTGCTTGGAGTTCCTACAGTAGTTATTTCAAAAGAATCACACATTCTGAAATTAACAATAGCATGCAGCAAGGCTTTTAAGCAATGGACATTCACAATACTCATTTCTGCGATCTAGTCAGGGGGGGCAGTTATAAATTTGGGGGTAAATCAAAATATGCACATTCACACATGGCAAAGCACTTTTCAGCAGAAACATGTATTATAAATGTGTCTCTCACTGTAGATTATTTCAGACCAAAATTTGTTTCTCATATGAATGGCATGTATCTGAATGAGAATTATTCATAATGGAAAGTTCTCATTTCAAAGACTGTTATTTTTCATTGATTACTATTGTGTCTGTAATATCAGCTGTACAGGTTCATTTTGTATGAAACTCATTCTCGTATATTTTTAAAAGAGCCAAATGTCATTTAATATTTCTACACTATAATTTTGGGCATAGGATTTTATTTTCTCACAACGTGAAGTTGCAAATAAAAAATAATAATACATGAATGATGTACTGTGTGAGGAGCTTTTGTTTTCAAATATCTTGTAGAGTAGTAATTCTGTTTATGCATGTGTTGTAAAGAAAGTATTAAATTATAGATATATATTTATGAACTTATGGAAAATATGCAATAGGTAGGCCTGTGCAATTTCATGTTTTAATTTAACCAATTTATTCATGCTGGAAGGGCTGAAAAAATAACTGTGTGACAATATTGATTACTGTTTTATAATATTGAGATTTACTTGTAACCTTTGACAAGACCTCAAATATTCACACGCTTTTCAAATATTGCAATATTCTATTGTATGTTGTATGTGATAATCAGATTTGTCGTGACTGTTTCTTCAGAATGTATAAGCTTACACCTAACGAGAATAACTTCAATTGAATCAAGTGTTCAATTGGCAATTATTTAGAAAATTTTACATATAACACCATCACCATCATGGCAACATCACCATCATCATCATCACCATCATGGCATCATCACCATCAATATCATCATCACCATCATGGCATCATCACCATCAATATCATCATCACCATCATGGCATCACCATCATCATCCATATCATCATCATCACCATCATCAATATCATCATCACCATCATGGCATCATCACCATCATCATCATCAATATCATCACCATCATGGCATCATCACCATCATGGCATCATCACCATCATGGCATCATCATCACCATCATGGCATCATCATCACCATTACCATCATCATCATCACCATCATGGCATCATCATCACCATCATGGCATCATCATCACCATCATCATCAATATCATCGCCATCATGGCATCATCATCACCATCATGGCATCATCATCACCATCAATATCACCATCATGGCATCATCATCAATATCACCATCATGGCATCATCATCACCATCATCATCAATATCACCATCATGGCATCACCATCATGGCACTATCACCAATATTATCTAGTTACAACACAATATAAACAAATGAATTTGCAGGGTATTATTTAGGCCCCAACTTGCAATACAATTTATTTCCAAATAAAAAACATATGCAACTGTAAAACATAGTTTTACAAACTTTCTTACATCAGTGTTTACTGCAACTACATTCACTGATCTCGAAGAGTTAAATTTTTTATCTGAATGCAGCACTTAAAATTACAAATTTGCTTCAGGACCATCAGATGTAGTAAAGCTTAATTTCTGGTTTTACCAATCTAATACCAGGGAAGTGGAAGAGAAATTTATAAAATCTATACGTTTTTTTTTTTTCAATAGATTAATAATATGAAATTACCAAAGGAATGAGGGAATGAAACTTAACCCTAATGAGACGGGGGGGGGGGGGCTTATTCATCCATCCCCTGCAACATTTTTCCTTATTTTTAAAAGTACATTTTATCAGAATCCTATTACGAGTCGGTTAACAAAAAAAAATGCATTTTAGGGGCAGTAATTAGAAATAAGATTTTTCAATGAATTCGATCATACATATTTGTACATTATGCCATGATGCATGTGCCAAATTTTCTCGCGATCACATGATCGATTGCTGGGATCATAAGGAGAGCTGAATCAGCCCCCCCCCCCCAATCTTTTTAGGGTCAAATATTAAACATTGTTTATTTATATTTCTACATTAAATTCAGCACCTAAATCTGATCTGAACATTGAAATGAAAAACTACATATAATAATCCAGAATGTTCATTCTGATATTCTTTGCAATGACAACCAAGAAAGTAACTTTAAAACTTTTTCTTTCTCCTCTTCAATGCTTTCGCAGCTTTCCTCTTGTTGGCCTTTCGAAGCTGAAATAAAGGAACAGAAAAGTTTTTAAAGCATGATTTAGAAATGAGGATTAGTGTAGGGCAAATTAAATAAGAAACTATTTGTCTTTCTTTCTCTACATACATGTATGTTACAAAGGTGTTTTAAACATTCAGGCAATACAGGTCTTCAGTATAATCATGAAATATTGTGACAATTAGAAAAAAAAGAATCACAGAAAAATCAAATATTGGAAGAAATACAAAGAGAACCCCAGAAAAGCTTAGGGTCCCCTTTGCATCATACAAAAATTCATACAAACCTATTTTTTAATTTCCAATACCAAGCGGAACAGTAATTCCTAGTTTTAACCAGTATTATTACTTGATTCAATGAGAAATCATTTCAGGAGGAAACTTCAAGGAGAAAATAAGGCTTAGAATTTGAAGTTCGCTCAAATTATAAGGCATGCTTGATAAACAAAACCCAGTGAAACTCTGTCGTCTGTGGTTTAAAGGGGAAGTTCACCCTGACAAAAAGTTTATTGTAAAAAAAGCAGAAAAAAAAAATATATTGCTGAAGGTTTGGGAAAAATTCATCAAATAATTAAAAAGTTATTAGAATTTCAATTATTTGATTTGTGACGTCATATGCGAGCAGCATTCCTACATAGCGAATGGTAAAAAATCAATGAAATGTCATTTTCTCAGAAAATTGAAAATGGTTTTCACTGTAACTTTTGTATATCAATAGACAAATCATTTCACACCCGATCATGAAAAGAAAAAAAATTAAGTCATCAGGAACCATACAAAATTTGAAATTCATACATTTTATATTACATAACACATGGGGCAGCTGCTCGTTTATGACGTCACAAATCCCAAATTTTGAACTTTAATAACTTTCTTACTCTTTAACAGATTTTCCTCAAACCTTCACCAATATTTTTTACTATTTTTTCTGCTATTTTTACAACAAAGTTTTCTTCAGGGTGAACTTCCCCTTTAACAGGAATGTTTTATCATCGTTTTGCTTATAAGTTACCACTTCATATTTTACTACTGTTGATTGATATCCCTGCCTCATACAGTGTAGCAATTTTCTCTTATACTGATAACACTCTTCCATGGTGTGCTGTCTACACAAACATTCCTACAAAAACTTCACAAGCAAAATTTATGACTGAAGTGTCTCATCAAATAATAACCATGCAGACTATTGAAGTACAATCAATGTCCAAATAAAATAGATATCTTACCTTGCTTGACAACTTTCCCCTGAAAAAGAAAAGATGGAATGATAAAGAGAATACATGATACCTGTCAGTAAAAGCATTGGAATTTTCTTTGCTATACAGATAAGAAGTGTGTAAACCAGTCATAGTTTACAACAGCAATGACATGTGTTAGGAAATAAAAAAATATTACTATTTCTGCTGTCCTAATCTACCGTAGCATTCAATAATTCATATCTGCTATTATTTAATTATTCAGTTTTACTTGGCACCATATGTACAAGACTACACTACAGGAGGTACAGCACATTTTCTCATTTCACAACAAACAACTGTGTTACTATCAACAACTTTAAAATCACATGCAACTTGTTTTATGGTAACAAGAAAAGATCAATGTAAATTACAATAGGTTTCAAGTGTTTTCATTGCCTTTGAAAATGTAAATTCAATTTTCATTTTTGATCTTTCACATACATCAGCTAACTTGCTCAATATCTATATACATGTAGCATTCACGTATTGTATTAAAAAGATCCAAAATTTTGCTTGTTTCACTCGCTCGCAGCTTTCCAGACATTTTGCCCCATACGCCACTGTGTAGGGGTTATAATATTTCCTTCATAGTTCATTAACATTTTCATAATTATGATATAAGATATTTGTCTTACTTCTTTCTTGGTGGTCCATCCATGTCTCCCTCTATGTCTCTATCCAACACACTGATGTTATCAAACCTTGTCAAAGCATCTAGACTCGCCATGGTCGTCATATTACGCTCTCTTTGCTGTGGAAAAAATGTGTATATGAGAGTTTATAACAAGGGTGACACTAGGATATTTTGATAAGGGAAAGGGGGAGGGGGCAAGATGACCAAAAAGTGACACCATTTCCCCCCCCTTTTATTTGAATGACAGCGGTCATCATATACATTAAGACTAACACCTTTTTTAAAACCATTTTTCTTCCCCATTATCTCCATTCTTTTCTCACTATAAAAAGTAATAAATACAGGGGCATGGCAGTGGCCCCTCCCTGCCTTTTTTTTAAATTGACAGGTAAGTATTACAAATAATGACAGTGATAATAAGAAGCATACATACCTTGTCTTTCTTGGTTACAGGAAGTCTCATGAAATTCTCTTCCTCAAACCTAAAATGTAAAATGGCAATGGGAAAGATGGTGATCATTATTTACAGCATAGTTTGGCAGTATTCATCAATTAAAATTCAGTCATAATGCATGTTTTATCATCTCTTTTCTGGGTTAGAACAAGGTGAGATGTCAGGTCCTTTTTATATTAAGCAGAGTGTTTTGATCCATGGTTCAAAAAGCCTGTTTGAATGCTTGTTTTCTAACTTGTGATGAGGTGATGAATTCAAAAAATGTTGTGTAAACTTTTTTGTAAATGCATCTGATAAAGGGCAGAGAACATGTTTGTAAGTGGTGAAAGTTGATTTACAAGCCATAAGTGCAGGCAAAACTGAAAAAAAAGGTTGAGAAACATTAGTGAAGTTTGGAGGTGATCCAGAAGAAATGTAGGGATAAAGGTTGGTGATGATTAATCTCTCTCAACTTCCATCAGGACTACTTGACAAGAATAAGCTCAAAATGTATAAAGAATATAAAGCTTTTTCTCAATCTAATCAAGTGACAATGTATTAAGAAATTTTTGTATAGACCTATCCCAGAGAACACAAACAAGATATCTGTGCCTTGCTATCAACTTACTCATTTTTCTCTCTTGCTTCTTTATCTTCCTTGAGCCTGTGCAAGCTCCTAGATTCCTGGAGATAGCAAATATGAATGACATCAAGAGATACAACATCTATCAGTCAGAAGACAACTCCTTGAAAGCTGTCAGTCAACACTGACACAGACAACTGCGCTCCTCAGCCAATCAAAGCAAAGGAAAGACGTCAGATCTGACAACCATTCAGACAATAAATGTTGATGAAATGCCTCCCAAATTTCCATTATCATCAAAGGTATCAATACTGTCATAAATTTAAATCATAGCATTCAAATGGTCTGCAAACTTGAAGTTTTACGACTTCCCTCCCCTGATTTTCTTTTTGGCCTAATAAAACTGAAAGTCTAATCTTAAAAATATTTATTTGATGGAATGGGATGGAATTTCTTTATGGCAATGCTCAATAATTATTTCAATCATCACAATCTGCTAGATTTGTCATGTGACATACATTCATTCAGCATTCATTTCACCAGACCTGAAATTTGCATGACTCTGGTACACGATCAAAAAGTTCATTTAGTCTCTAATTCTTATAATTGAAGATATGCATCATTGTAATCATAACGAAAGAATGAGATCAGTTGTAAAATGTGACAATTGATTCCTTCCAAGTCAATAACAGTTGATGTCCCTACTGTATACACAAATTATAAATAGATAATCAACATACCCGAACTTCTTCAGGGCCATCATAGTACTCGGCTGCGAGGAAAGGAAAAAAATGTTTTAATTATTCTATATAAGTGAATATCATTTAGCATAATGCAATTAAATGAAGTTAAAAATACTCCAACAGATAGAGACAATTTCATAACCTTACAATCAGTCTTCATTTATTTTTTATAAGGGAATTATGTACTCATAGTGTTTGGGTAACATTGTTGTGTTAAAGGTCTGCTTGTAAATCTTAAGAAATACTAAACAAATTAGCAAAACAATCTCTCAATTACATCCTATGAATATTCAAGAACTTTGATAAATCTACACCCACACCTAGTACATGAAAAGCAATCATCCCCAAATGTTTTTCAGTTGCCTCTGCAACTATACTTCTTCATGCCCTATGCTTCATTTACATACAGCTGAGCCTTGGTGGACATCATGTCCGTACAACCATCATACTAACCTCTAAGTTCTCTAATCATCTCACTACTGAGGGCTCTCTTCTTAGCTTTCTCAAGTTGACGTTCCCTTCTCTCCTTCTGTGTCTCATCACCGTCTGTGATCAAAGTTAGATAATATTCAAGATAAATGGCATCATTCTTAGATTAACGGTAGGTACTGGGGCATCAATGAATTTTGATACCATGGTATGTTTGTTATCATCTAGATATCTTTCATATTTAAATACTGTTGACTTTTGTTAAATTGTTATGTAGTCATTGTTTATATATATTACAGAGTATATATAGTAGGCTCAAGATAGTTCATTCTTAAAAGCATGTTTCTATCTAGACTAGTAGGGGCCATACTTGACTAGCATTCATGCTATTTTCTGGTTCCTATTATCCTTGCTTTTCTATGTATTCATAACTTGTAAATTGGATAATAAATTCATTCATTCATTCCCATTACATATAAATCATAACAGTGAATGTTCAAGAATCAACTTTTGGTTGCTACCATAGATAAATCCCATCAAGTATCACATTCCACTTTAGCATTTTGGAGCTGCAAGAGGAATTATCGCATCAAGTATCAAGTATATATAAATGTAATAGCCTGTGTCAGTACACGATAGTCCCCTGCCTAATCTTAATTGTGGAACATTGTGGCCCAGTGGATTGGGAGAGTCATGGGTTTGAATCAAAGCAATGGGATAATTTCCTCAGCAATATATTGATCCACATTGTGTTGCACTCAACACAGGTGAGGTACATGGGTACCTGGCAAGGATTTAGAAAAGGCGTGATAGCAGTCTGTAGAGCGGTGGTTTCAGATACCAATGACCCGGCTTCGATTCCCACTTGGTGCCCTTTAGGTCCCTTGGAAATGACCTCAAGCTGTCAGTCTCCTGGTTGCACGCTTACAAGCATTCATGCTTTCTTAGCAATCAGATTTTAAAACTATCACCACCATTTATTCTTTGAAACACTGAGCGCCCAATACATGTAGTAGCTCTGCTCAAACCAGGGTACTTATGCCGCATGTATGCTACAGCACATTTACAGGCTTATGATAAAGAGCTAATAGGCAAGATATAAGCAAGTATGATTATCATTAAGTTAAATAGTACTATTACGATACCAGTTAATTAGACCTACCGTAGTACATAGCAGCAACTTTGGGAGGAACATATTTCTTGGGTTTCTCAATCTTTTCCTCTTCATCTTCATCACTATCTTCCTCTCCTTCCTCATCTTGTAACTATAGATGGAAAATAAAAGACTCCAATTTTCATACTTGGAATAACTACCACTCATCATATGTGATTGGTAGTGCATGGATATCGATATGACTTGCTCACAGAATTGATTTAAAAAATATTCTTTCTATCAACATGAATAGAAATATGTGAATATGTTGCATCGTATTTCAATATTACTCTTTAGCCAACTTCTCGTTACTTATAATATTGTGACATTTGTGTATTCCTTGTGCCCCAAGTGGGGTCAACGGAAAGTCCCAAATCAAAGTTCAAAGCTCTGAAAATTCAAAGAAACATGAAAGTTGACTTACCTTACTAATGAGTCCATCAGGGTTGGGTTTGAATCGTAATGGATCATTAGCTGCTGGGACACCTGTGGATGCAGTCTTGATCAGTTTGTCTATCTGATACGTAAGCTTCTGATCTATAGGTCTCATCTTCTCCAGGACGGTACGATTCTCAGCTAGACGCAAGACGGCAGGGTCGCCATTGATGGACTGACCTTTGACCTTCTGCAGCATGATGTAGGTCAGGTCCATTATGTAGCTGTTTGGTGAAAGTTGAAAATATAAAATTAAATCTGAGAATACTTCATGAAGATTATTATTCATTTTCTACAAGTTTAAATTATATAACAGAGTTACAAATCACATTAAACATCAGATCAGAACTTTGATTCAAATAGCATTAACTGTTTTGTCTAATTTAAAGTTAGGCTGTACTGTCTATCCACTTTATCTAATATCCACCTGGTCTAACACCACTCAGTATATCATTAGATGTAGTTCAAGTATGAAACAAATTTTTATTTCACAAAGTTAAAAATAATAACCAAACAAAGTACAAAATAGACCATCCGGGTATACTACTTATACCATGGTCACATTTGTTCTACGGCGGCCGTACGGCGAGTTGAAAACAGCCGTTTTAACAATTTTTTGTCCAACTACATATAGGTGGTTTGAATCAAAATTAATAAAACGGCTGTTTCCGACTCGCCATACGGCCGCCGTAGAGCAAATCTGACCAAGGTATTAATGACAGACCAAATGATAGACCATTTGTGTTTGGCCCATGAAGTAAACCAAGTAAATATAAATTGTCATCACTCGCGTATCCAGCCTCAACCATGACAAAGAACTGTATGGGCCCATGTACAAGCATGATAGAGTCACTATTGTCCTCAGACAATTGGGCCTATGTAATGCTTTGTAGGATCTGATGCTGGATACGCGCTTGGTTGCAATGTAGCAGCTTTTGCTCATGAGAACAACTCGATTAAACAAACCTTAATAACAAGTGATGTTTGACCTCTAAAAAGCTGACCCCTTTAGCCGTACATGTAACTCCATCTTCAACTTTCTTCTGGATCCCTTTCACTGATTTAGTTACTCCAGATACCTGTCAATTGTGAAATAATATGAAACTAATACTATAACAACAAAACCAGAGTGCCCATATTTTGCATACATTCCTGTAGCTCAAAAAGAAATTACCATGTTATGTCATTTTCTATAAGACTATGAAAAATATTTGAAAAACCTTTATCAATTTTGTTGTCTGTGCTGCATTCATTCAAAAACTGAACTTTTACATCAAGCAATTAGTATAAAATTGATGATTTGCAAGCAGATTTCAACAAAAAAAAAAAACATTTGAAAAATACCAACCAAACCTATAGTAGTTTGACTTTCATAAGATATTATCCTCCTACTATGATTGCTGACATTAATTCTTGCAAAATTCTCATCTATGAAATATGTTTAATAAGTTTATTGATGCCATTGGTCAATTAGTTACCCTGACCCATCAGTGGTTGAAATATGGAAATCAATTAAAAATAGTTTTAAAGAATTCAAGGAATTTCACAATGTATAAAATGGATTCTAACAAAACATGTCTGACAAATAACTAAAATGAACAAGAATGACAATAAAATGATCAATAAAAAATTGAACACTGAAAATTAAATGGCTTAACCTTTTATTATTTTCTACATCAGATAGAATAGTAATTTCAGATTTGATACCTGCCACCAAAAAACACCACAAGGGCCCATGGTTATTAAGAAGGTCTGGAAGTCTTCTTATACTTACTTGTTCAAGAAGACCTTTAAGAAGTGTCTTGAACTGAAGCAATTCAGCTTCTGGTACCTGCAAGTAAAGATGGAGTAAAATTCAATCACAGAAATTTGATGTAGTCTTTCTTTCAATTATTGTCAGCTTTGGAATCATCAAAATGTTGAGATTCTAAATCCAGTGAAATCTGTGTAGAAGCTTGGAAAAAAAGTAGCAACCCTTACATAACATGGTAAGGTCCCCCACGTCTGCACAGTCCCCCTTGTCTGCGCACACACGTGTTTACATAGACCAAAAAGCTTCATTCTATGTTATATTGGTTGTTCCACTGAACTCTGTTGGCTCCACTCACCAATAACAGAGACGGAAGTTCTAACTCGATCTGTACAGGGACTTAATGGCCATACGTTTATGTACTAAGTTCGGATAAACCAGGGAAGTGAAGTTGCGTGACAGCCAAAGTATGTCACTGTTTTTTGTCCTTTTAACTTTTTTTTCCTGTTTTGGTGCATTTCAGGCCAAAATGGAATAATAACTTAATATTATTCTGAATGATCTATATTTTGGTCCAGTTCCTTTTAGGCCAAGTAAAAAAAGGAAGTAGTTGATCGTCCGGGTTTTTTGAGAGGGAGGTCCTTACTATTTGCTATCTTACTATATTTTTTAAGAACAAGGAGGCATTTTCTCGGCCCGTTTTTTGACATCAGTGATGAGGAAGGTCTTTACTATTTTTTTTTGCTATTTTTTATTCAAATGGTTGTCAGGCCATGTCAAGCTTGAATTATGTGATCGGTGCATGCTCAATATTAACAATAAATGAGTAGAAATGTATATATATATATATAATCTAAGGAAAATGTATTATGCGATAAAAATCTATTGATGTATTTATACTGATGTATACCGGTACTGTATTGTTGTAAAACAAAATGTTCATGTCAAGTGAATTATTTAAACATTATTCTATATCAATATATTTATGTAAAGGTAAAAAATGCAGGGGGGTGGGGTCATTTTTATTATCATGGAGCCATGTTTATTTTTCCAGAGCCAATCTCTTTCTTAGCTCTGGACACGGTTTCACATCACAGTTTTCCAGCTGCTTGTATATTCATTTACATGTTGTTTAATACTGTTCAATTTTTATTCATTTTTTAATTGATATGAAATGTTAAATGATGATTGAATTAATTGTTAATTGTTCACACAATGTTTATTATTTCATGTTTGTAACTGTTAGATCAATTTACTAACTAATTTTTACAATTTTCCATCAAATTGAATTGCTCAAGGAAGAATTTTGAACAGAATTGGCACTTCTTGGAATCCCATTAATGATTTTCAATCTTGATAATGAATAACCCACTTGAAATTAATTTTTTGAATATTCAATGCACTGCCTGCTGACGTTAGAAAACTCGCTAGAAAATTCAATTCATTTAACAAATTCACATGTTGCGCCAGCACAGTCAATAACATCATCCCAGCGCTGCATTAACCCAACACAGTCACAAACACAGTCAATCACCGTAACACGCATTCGAAGTACAGTTGCTATCACTCACCAAAAAACCCGCCGAAATACAAATTTACGTCATTAAAATTTATTTTTCTGGTCCAAAGCACGCGATGAATTAGTTCAGATTCAGGAAGCGGATCCCCAAAATGCACTAAAAATGAAGAAATCTGTGATCTTTCCCGAGTTTGCAAACTTTATTTTCTCGCTAATTTATGATGGTATCTTCAAAATTCCAATGGAAAACCAAATCAGAATTTTCTTTCTTGCAGTTACGGCGATATCGGACTTTGCAATTGTTTTTTTAAGTTGCAAGAGAGATCCCAAAGCACATGAGAGCAAATCGCTCGCCAATTTTGTGATTTCTTGCGCTATCAGCAGCCATGAAAATAGTAAATATCAAGAAAATTGATGATGCATGCTGCAATGAAAAAGGGAACATCACAATTTTTTTTTTTTCCTTAGCCAATTTTTAAAAGTAGTAAATAGCAAAAATGTTCATGCGGCAGCCAAAATAGAGCGCGAGAGGACGATCAACTTTCTTTTTTTACTTGGCCTTATAGACAAAAATCGATGAGCCCCATCCAAGTTAACCCCCCAATCTGCACAATTTCGAGCCGTCTGTGTACGACTACGACTACAAGGTCAAGGAGACATTTTTTTTATGTTTTAAAAACTCAAAGCAGATGGCATGGCTGCCAAAAAAAATGCCAGCTGTCGACAATCACACAAAAACAGTGCCAAAAAAAGTCTAGCATTTGCATTTGTCCCAAAGAAAAAGAGAAAATAAGCCAAACATTGCCAAACTTATTTTGCCACACATGGAGGACTAGTAAGAACAAGGTTATATTCATAGAGATATATATCAAATTATCATAACCTTGTTCATTTGAATGAGTACGAGTGAGCGCTCCACGTCCACGGCCATGTTCACCCCTCATAACTGAATGAGTGGGACTAAATTCAAATTTCTTACGACTAGAAATTGACATAAGGAGTTAAATGCAAGTTAAAGAAGGATATACTCAAAATCCAGAATCTGATATTCGGACTTACATTCAATGAACCTCCATCGTCGGAATTCATCACTTAGATCTTCGCTTCTCAGGAATTACGTAACAAGAAAATTAGACAGTCGGATCGCGGAGAGTAAAACGTGTTGCTTCCACCTTAACTCAACACTAAATTTATGGGAAGCCAAAATTGTCAAAATTTTTACTTACATCGCATGATTATTGTACTCTTTTCTAACTCATCATGGTAGAGAAAGTTATCTTAGTTATCCTTCCAAACCAGTTAAGAATGATTTGAGAGAAAATGAGCTGATACATTGAAATCATACTGTTATAGATTTATGACACTATTGGCTATCCATACTACTAGCTCAAACCACAATTTTAAAGGACAAGTCGACCATTAAAAAAAATGTTACGCCACTGCACACCACTGATCTTGAGAGATCAGGGGCCTGTTGCATGACGAGATGAGCGATACGTAGGAACGTCCTAGGACCATTCTTCCGAGATAGGAAGATTGGCGACAAATCAGCGCTTTCCGTTTCACGAAGGCAATTTTGTCTTCCAAGTCCGCGACATCGTTTGACATCGATATTATCGGAAAAATATTTAGTCTTCATCGTCACCTGAACCTTTTATTTCGGAATGACGACTTTTCATAAAATCATTTATTTCAATAAAAGGAGATCAAATGATGTTTTATTTATTACTGATTGTAGAATTGATGTATGGAGCTTACTTTATGAGGTAAAAAGAGAAAAAACCTCAAAGATTCACAAACATAACTGAATAAAATCGAATTTTTCATTATTTCCCTTATTTAGAACACGATGTCCTTTTAGAGACACCTTTCATTGATATTTCAACGAAAGAGACCCTTGTCCGGTATAAAATTGATTTGACGAAGTAATTTCAACATTTTATGAGTTCAATATTTTGTATTTTTATAGAATACTTACATTTAATTGTAATTTTGCAAATTATGCGTTAATATGTTATTTGTTGAGGTAAATATAGGGCTTGAATGGAGTAAACAATATCAACAGTGTCTGATTGTACGAGACTAAAAGGGAAAATATGAGAGGCTGCGTGTGAAAAATCTAATTTATTTATTTGATTTGTCAGATATAACGCAAGAAATACGAGTGTTTATAGAGTACCTCAGATGCATGAAGAGTAACCGAAGACAAGGAAAATATGAAAATTGCTGCAAACATGGCCAAGTAAATAAAGTAGTGCTTTGCAATAATAACTAAAACATAGAAAAAGTTGTGCAATCCACAATGGAGAAAATAGTATTAACAGGAACAATGCTAAAAATTACAACGATCATATTAACGTTGGTCATATCTAAAGTTGATCACTTAATTTTTTTGAAGTTTATATAAGGTTTAAGAATATACAAAATATATATGTACAATATTTCAAAGTTAAGTAAGGGAGGAGTAGAGACTACCGTGATCCTTTTAACATGACATAGGAGCCGAAAGGGGCCACCCTACGATTTAAAATGTGCTTCTTTGTATGGATTTTCCATAATATTTTATTTGATGAACTTATCTTCATTAATTTTTGTAGCGATTGTGATGGATTCGTGAGCTAAGCCTAATCTGTATCTTAGAATGAGCTATTTTGATACTGCAGATTTTTGTTTTGTGTCACTGTTTCACATCTCAAGTTATCCCAAATCCAAGAATTAATTTTCATTGATTAAAATTAATCTCATCAAAAAATAATGTTTAACATCTTAGTTTTGTATCGTTTTTTTTTCTTTGTTTTTTGCTTAGCGCTATAAACATGCCCTTTTTCCTTATATTATTTCTTTTAAGGAAGTTTGTTTTCATGTTGTTGAATTATTTATGAGAAAGCATGAGGGGTCAGAGAGATAGTGTCGCCCATTTCGATAGTTCAAGTTTATTTTTTTTATGGAAAAGGGGTGGGGATATAGGACAGAGGGAGAATAAAAGAAAACATATTTAAAAAATATTTGGGCCTACATTACCCCGGAGAAGTTAAAATGACATCCGTTTTTGGTCGTCTAGTCGACGTGAAATTGACGACAACTAGCCCCCATATAAAAGATAACTTGGCGCCATCCCAGATAAAATCCATCATCAACCCCCTAAAAATATGTTTAAAGGTGATATGTCAGAGTGGCTTGCCGTAAACGCGTTTTCTCTCAATGCCGACGGTGGCGGGCGGTGTGCAAAGAAGATCATGCCTACGTAGGACATGTCTGGAGGTGTCTTTCCAAGGACCATTCTTCGTATCGCTCAAATCGGCTTTGTGAAACAGTTGAGCGATATCTCGTTCTTACGTAGAATGGTTCCACGAAAGACCATTTCATGCAACAGGCCCCAGTGCTGCACACACGTCAAGCCAAGGGGTATCGGGATCATGTCGGGGATCATGTCTTGTTAGGCGATAGATCCCCCAGAATCTAGTCTGCTGTGCAAATTAACTCTTAGATAGATAGATAGATTTTATTTTCACATGGTTAAAAACCCCAACAGATACAGAGTCTGATTTACATTGGGGCCGTGCCATGAATAAAATGTACAAAGTAAAAGGAACCCAATCTTAGTATACATGAATAAATACATAAAACATGATAATCGTAATTATATTACCAGGTGATAATACAAAAAGTTAAGTTTATAAAAAATAATAACGAATTGTAATCAAATGATAAGTTGGAAATATACACAATATCTTCAATATGAATGCATAATACAGAAAAAATAACATTATTATAGGGTGAAATATTACTGAGATACATAATTATAAATGGATTAATTTGAATTATTGAGAAAAAAAACTCTGTCTAACAACACTGCACACTCACCCTTACATACAAACAGATACACACCCAGGGGCAGATCCAGCTTTCGCCAATAGGGGGGGCGAAAAATATTTTCATCAACATTTTTCTTGATTGGCCGCTATAATCTGATTTTTGTTGTTGGTTTTTCAGGGGTTAGTCCTAACTAAAGACTGAAGTTCAGTTTTTATTTTTTATAAACAAGATAAGGTATCTCATGTGGTCTTAATATGTTTATTTCATTTTATTTTATTTTATTTATTTCTGCATTCAAGATAATATATGCAACATAACATCAAGGTGATACATTTAAGTTTTACAAAGCAATAAAGCAATAGTCATAATAAAGCAATGAAAAATAAATATCAACAAGAAGCAATATTCAATCAAAAGAAAATAACAGTTTAAATGAATGCAGGAGACCGCCATCGTGAGCGGTTAAGCTTGAAAATGATGGCGGCCTCGAATATAATATGCGAGTGCGAAGCGCGAGCTCAAATTCTTTGATATTTTATGTCCTTAGACCTGAAGATTCTGAGCAGTTTTTATAATCATGAACAAAGATAAGTATCCAACTAAACAAATCGAGCGCGAAACGCGAGCCGAAATTTTAATATAGTAACGTAAAAAGAGACTCAGTTAGGACTGTTTTTAGTGATTAATGAAGAGGATACAAATATCACCAATTAAATAATGAGAGTGCGAAGCGCGAGCTCAAAATTGTTGATATTCCGACCTGAAAACTGGACAGTCTAAGCGCGTTTTTATCTAAATAAAGAGCAAGCTGTGTGTCTCAAACAATTAAATGCGAGCGCGAAGCACGAGCTTAAACTTTTACTGACATGATAAAGGGGCATTTCAAGAAACTTTGGTGAGAATTTCCAAAGAAGATAGGTATCTCACAAAATCAAATAATGCAAGCGCGCAGCGCGAGCTGAAAATTTTTATGTAGATTAACAATTTGTGTAAATCAAACAAAATAATGAAGCTTGATGTGCGAGCTAAAATAATATTGTGTGCAAATTGATTTCAGAACTGGATAGAGTAAGTGCAATTAAATCCTCTTGAATGAGATTCTTTACACTGGCAATGCGAGCGCGAAGCGCGAGCGAAAATTTCAATATTTTCCAATTCTTCCCCTCACCCTTTTCTTGTTTCCTATCGGGTCGGGTCGGCCGTTACGAGGCTGTAAATTACACATCAACCTCTTTCTTACTTTTCTTTCTGTTTTTTTCATAGTTTCTATCAAGTTAAAGAGTGCACTTTATTTCTGCAGGTTGTCAAATAGGGGGGCCGGGGCCGGCTCGGCCCCCTCCTGGATCCGCGCCTGCCACCTACAACCTTCCAAACACCCGTCATCATTAAGCGGCATCCCTATGACATAACGCATACAGGCAAAGTGGGTAAAAATCGTGTAAAACATTAAAAAGGGCGACATACCCCCCCCCCAACCTATCCCTTTGTGATTCATTTCCTTAAATTAGCTAAAGCCCTTTTGAAACTGGTAGTGGTATTAGATTGTTGCATTTGAATTGGTAGTGAGTTCCAGCATTGAGCCCCCCTGAACGTAAAAGTTTTCTTACCAGATTCGGATTTTGCTTGGGGGATATTTAAAGTTATTGGACCTGACCGTGTATTATAATGTATGCCTATAAAATGAATTAAATATGTCGGTGCCTGTCCTGTCATATGTTGAAAATATCAAAAAGTACTGGTTTAGATTTGATACCTGCAAGATTTTTAAAAGATGGGGCAAGAAATTTGTACAAACCTTTGAATTATGTTATTAATTTATCTCTTATGTCTTCTACCTTTCCTGATGATATGAAATTCGCAAAAGTTACCCCGCTTCATAAAAAGAAAGATAAAACTGACGTTAGTAATTATAGGCCTATAAGTGTATTAAGTGTAGTGTCGAAAACTTTGGAAAAATCTGTTCATGCTCAAGTGGAGAAATACTTCCAAGAAACCAAGCTAAAATATGAATTTCAGTCCGGCTTTCGTAACGGATATTCCACTGAAACTTGTTTACTACATTTAACAGATTTTATCAGGAATGAAATTTCACATGGGCGCATATGGTTGGAATGGTTCTCCTAGACTTACAAAAAGCCTTTGATACTGTAAATCATAACATACTTTTGAAGAAATTAGAAGTGATGGGTTTAGACTCTGCATGTGTGACATGGTTTAGATCATATTTATCTAACCGTCATCAGGTATAGTTACAATGCAGACGGTTCTTTCTGATTCACTGCCTATTAAATGCGGAGTCCTTCAAGGAAGCATTTTAAGCCCCATTCTTTTTATGTCTTACATCAATGATATGTGTACTTGTATTAACGAATCTAAATTAATTTATATATTGATGAAAGTGTCTTGCTATATTCAGATACAAATCCCAAGATAATTGATAAAAAAAAACTTAGTGCAGATTTGGCAAATTGCATCGAATGGATGTCTGACAACAATCTAACCTTACACGTTGGGAAAACGGAAAGCATTTTATTTTGTTCGAAACGAACAGAATACACACGATTTCAAGGTTTCATATAATAATCAGGTAATTGAAAAAAAGAATTCAGTAAAATATTTGGGGATTAATATAACAAGTAACCTATCATGGACGAGTTTGGTAGACTCAATCGCAAAAAAGGCAAATTCACGCTTGAAAGTTTTGTATAGATATCAAACCTGTTTGAATATGAAGTCTAGACGTATTTTATGATTTGCTTTAATACAATGTTTATTCGACTACTATAGTGACTGCACTTCGGAGTGCTGATTTGTCTAGTTCAAATTTGAACGAGAAAAATCAGCACTCCGAAGTGCAGTCACTATACACGCTCTTTAAGAGCTGAATTAGCACTTCATTTTTAGAGTGTATGCTAATGCGGCTAATTGGTACAGTAGTCTGGGTGTTACGGATAAGAAAAGGCTAAGAATAATCCAAAATGAAACTGTGAGATACATAAATGTTTTAGGACCAAGAGCACATGTCGGATGTAATGAACTTGAAAAGGCAGGATTGTTTTATGTAGATCACAGGTCACAACAATTAGTATTACACCACGTGCATAAAATATTCTATTCGGATAAATTAGATCATTATAATTTTTTAGCAAATAATTTCACCCGTGTATCAAATATCCATAGGTACGATACTCGAAATAGTAATTTTAATTTCGTATTACCAAAACGTGAAGGACATATTGGAAACACATTTTATTTTAATGGCATCCAATCTTGGAATGCTCTTCCTGATAAAATAAAAGCCGTTAATTTTTTGTCAATTTAAGAGTGCATTAAAGAATCACCTAAAACTGGAAGCTGCTCGAGAACAGCATTACCAGTAAAAAATAACACATTTTGCACAGTTGGTTTCTAGTATTGTAGATAATGTATACATTAGGGTATGTTAAAGTATATGTTTGCTTCAGATGTTTGCAAATTATTTGACTGATGGATATGTTTGTATGTATTTTATTTTATTTCTTTTCTATTTTTTCCCATATTCCAGTACTTGTCGTAGTTTATACTTTTTGTTACAATATGTAAACGTTTTATAGTAACTATAGGACCCCATTGGAAATAAGCCTTTCGGCTTTCATGGGCTATCCTGTCAAGGTATTCTTCAATTTCATTGTAATCTCCTGTGATATTCTTGACGAATAAAATCAATCAATCAATATCTTAAACATCATTATAGCAATGTTGTCTCTTCTGTTTTCTTGTAGCGTTACCTATTTTAATTTATTTAAATTTTCTTTGGAAGATTGGAGATCGATTTATTATTCGGGCAGCCCTATTTTGTAGCTTTTGAAGAACTTTCTGATTAATCTACCCGCAGTTACCCCATACAGCATCACAATAGTTAAAATGTGACATTATCAGGGAATTATAAACAATAAACAGATCATTTTCGTCGACGAAGTTCTTCAAAGACTTTAACATGAATAAACCACCATTTACTTTCTTCTGAATATGATTAATATGGTTTTGCCATGTTAAATTAGAATCAAGAATAACACCTAAATATTTACATTCATCTACCTTACGTAATGGAGTACTATCAATAGTATATAAAACATAGCATTTTCAATTTTACAGAGCCTTTGTTTGGTACCTAGTACAATGTACTCGGTTTTATCGATGTTTAAATGTAGTTTATTTTTTAATCAGCCATTTTCTTATGTTTTCTAGGTCTTCATTAATCTTACAACATATTTCAGTTGGGCTTTTGTCTGAGCAATAAATCATCGTATCATCTGCATACAAGCTAACTTTACAATGTTTTAAAATAGATAGTAGATCATTAACAAATATAATGAATATGATATGATCGAGTTAAGGGTCTGAATTAATGTGCAGCCATACCTCGTGTATGTACTGAACATTGATCTCTCCACTAACTCTCTCAGCAAGTTTTGCATGTGATATAGTGTTTGCCGCGGGTCTTTGCGTGGAGACACACTTGTTAATCAAAGTTTCAATCGGTTTCAATCAGGGTCTGTGCCTGCAGACTACCCAGAATCCGCCTCTTATTTATTTATTTATTCATTTATTTATTTATTAATCTATTTATTTATTTATTTATTAATCTATTTATCTATTTATTTATTTTACATTATTAATGGCAAATCTTTATCCAGAGTAGCTGCTCAGTGTTATACAAAAAAAATATGTGAAATTACACAATACATGTATATACAATTAAAACGTTCATTAAAAATCACGTGTCTTCCACATGCAGGGTTTTGCATTATTATCTACTTATCTGCCTATTATCAAGAAACCCCTAAAATAGTAATGTAGGTGGTATTGAAAATGGTGCAGTATAATTATAGCTACGTTAGTTTTAATATTTGCTATGGGGGTCAGTCGATCGCTACCTCCCCCATCCCCCATTTATTCTGTGACCAAGATCGTTGGGCAACCAAGAATTTGATCATTATTCCATGGTGGGTTATTTCTTCCAGTTTGCACGAAAACAGTCGAGTCGAGGCACCATCATCGATATTATGATATTATTTAGGGCCGGGGAACAACCTTTTTTTACTCAGATACAGTCTAGTTCCTCCCCTTTCCCTCTTTATCTTTTTCCCCCTCGATCCCCCACTCGCCGCGATGCTGCTCCTAAATACAGGCGCAGTTTTAGGGGGAAGGGGAGGGGGAGGGGGGCTTTAGGGACTGAAGTCCCCCCCAAAAAAAAAAAAATGCTCAAGCCCCCCAAAAAATTTCGAACACAAAGAAAAAAAGATATACAGTTTATCCCACCAAAAACGAAAACCGAGATGGTTTATCATAACTTAATCACAAATAAAATAGACAAAATGATCACAGACTGTAAGCTTCTAGTTTCCTCTTTCATCTGAAATAACTTACATTATACCTCATTCATGCACGAGTGAGCTAAAATAATTTGAAGGAAGGATACCAAAAAGTCATTTGGCGAGCGGTATCTTAATTTCATAAAGAAAATCACATCATTTTGAAAAGTTTGATATCAGCTGTTTAATTTGATATCTCAATCACAGAGAATGGTCAAGAAATTGCATATTTCTGTTTATTTGAAATAAGGCTTGAATTTCAATAATTTCATAAAATTACGAGGTTTTACAAGCTAGCTTTCAGATTTGCTTGACACCTCTCGACACTCCATTTTGTTGACGATCAAACATTTTTGCATGGAGTCTTTTGTTAACCATGCGATAGCTTCGGTTGGAAACCGTTGAAAACTCGTTAAATTATGGAAATGCAAGCATTGTTTTGAAGGAGCAGAACTTTGTTATTTCTTGACCATTTTCTGTGTTTGAGGTATCAAAATAATGCAAGAGCAGATATTGAAGTTTTAAAAATGCCTTTGTTTTAAAACTTAGATACCGCCCGCCAAGTGACTTTTGGGTATCCTTTCTTCGAATTGTTTTTGCTCACTCATGCGTGAATGAGGAATCTCTTATGTTGTAACAGATGAAAAGGGAGACTCTAAGCTTTACAATGATAGGTCGATTTTATTTGTAATTAAGCTATGATAAATCATCGCTAAATCTCGGTTTCGTTTTTTGTGGGACGCACTGTATATATAGGTCCTATATGCATGTATTGATTAATGCAGTATTCCATTCAGTCCTGATTCCATTCATGTTGTCAAGTGCTCTAAAATCAAAGTTTTTACCACTCATATTCGAGAATTTTCTCGCTAAACGCTCCCTCGCAAGATAGCATCTAAATGCAGAATACACTAGGATATCCTGCAATATTGTAGACTGCCTTGTATTTTTTTTTCAGATTAACCTCCCTATTTACCCACCACGAATATAACAATACTACCGCCATAAAATTAAAGTTCTAACTCTGAATTCTTATTGTTGGAAATTGCTCTGCCGCTATATACTCCACGATTGAGGCTAAACTAATAAAAAATATATAGTTTAGAGTCTGGAATCTCCCTTCATGTTTTGTGTGGCGGGAGGGGGTAAAGACAATACCACAAACTTTTGGCGCGCTCTGCGCGCAAAGTTATTTTGCACGTGACGCACACACATACATACAAAAAAAATACAATTTGATAGCTTTAATGCTATTTTTATGTCAAGTTTGATGGTTTTATATCGCTTCATCAGATGTTTTTCAAATTTTAAGTTCATAAAGTGCTCCTCATGCAAGGTTTCACTTCAAACATGTTCTCACGGGTAATATTTTTAAAAGGTGTCATTGGCATTAAAACCCCATCTCTTGCCATGTTCTATTATACCTTTTTACGTTCAAAGTCTCTAAATTTTGAGAATAAACGCCTGGAGAGAGTAGCAACACAAACCCATTTCCTGATAACCAGTCCAACCTCATACATAAACCCATCAGACCCCGAAGCATGTTAGATGAAAAATTTCTCAAGAATTTTACACTCGGTCGCTACGCTCCCTCGCATGATATTAGAAATATGTTTATACTGGGAGGGCCGGGCTAGCTGCTTGGTCAGAATAAGGCTACCCACAATAGACCATTTTGATTGTATTAAAATAAACCAACGTCGAAAAATTTTCCAGCCACCAGAAACCGCGCCTGCCTAATATAGTAAAATTAACCGCCTCGAAAAAAAATGACATGCATGCAATTGAAGTAGGCTGACACCTGTCTAGCAGTTTATATCTATTGCATGTTCATGAATATAATTATGTCCCTTTTAATAGGTGAAATACTGATGGAGCGATCCCAGGAGCAATCATGGTCACATTTTGAAGAAGCATATCGACCCCCCCCCCTCCATATCATCAAGGGATCCACCACTGATCAATGTATTATAAAGCAAAGAGACCTTGAAATTTCAGAATGATAAAATGGTCATTAATTACAGGCGAATAAGAGGGCCATTATTCCACTCGAATTATGTACATAAAAATAAAAGCGCGCAGCGGCACATACAAGTAAACAAATGAATTGCATATCGAATGGTTACCACGCAAAGTTAACAACCACTTAAGGCATGATAGGGGTCGAAAATTACTGCGCATTTAAGGAACATATATACTATTGCAATCCTTCATCTTAAGGATTCACTGGGGAGCAATAATGGAAGATCTACAAAGGAAGGGGATGAGCCCCCCCAAAAAAGAAAAAAAAAGAAAAAAGGGCAAACAATTAAACAGCGCGACGTAACTATTATGTCTCCTTTACCCATGCTAGTTATTATAATGGCAACTTGTTACCAAAAACACTTAATTACATCAGCGAGGATCCTGATGAGATGATAAACAAAATAAAGTGTTGCATGTCAAAATCGGTTACAGAGATGTGGCATTTATATTAACATATAAGTTTAATTTCAAAATGCACCTTAACGCTAATAAGTGATATAAACGGAAACGACTCCAGACCGATCAAAGCTATTACTTTTTATTTTGTAGTAATCTTTATTATTCATTCAAATAAAATTCATATACATACGTCATACATGATGGAAAAAAAATATTACGTTATTTCGTTTTGGAATCTGCTTCTTTTTTTGTGGGTGTGACTGTAATGGGACTTTGACAGTTACTGTATACATGTATACTCATTTGATGAGACTGATGTATACGTGTGATTTGTATCGAGGGTGATAATGTGCAATTCATTTGTGAGATAGGTGTTATATTTGTTCCCCGCGTGTCGGTAGCATGATGTCGACAGAAATAGAATAAATACGAATTCACACACATGCGAAAATTCAATTAGAAACCTACAAACCTATATTTATCCCATGCATGTTTGTTGAATCGCGCTATCATTGTGGCAATGGCAGCATGCTTGGAAGATTTTTTTTTTTACCTTTTTAACTTGTTTCCTTACTTACCTAGGATTTGGGTGGCAAAGTTGTTTAAGAGTGTTAAAATTAATGCATCCGTACCGTGTTAAAAAAATGGGAATGGGAAATTTATGAGAAATGTTTCGCAGGGTCAGTATTATTTCGCCTTCCCCCTTGACACAGAGTAAACACAAGCATTTCTGTTCAAACAAATTTCTGTGAGCATTCCAAAAATGGACATTGCTCACTCAAGTGTACATTCTCTTTTATTTCAATTGGCTAAAGATGCAAAATAAATGTTAGAGAAAAATCGGCATTTCCGCGCAAACCAATTTCAGTGCGGTTTACAAAAAAAGGACAGTGTAATATTCTATCAAAATTTTACTTTCATTTGATAGATGAGACCTAAACCCAAGAATAAAAGAAATATCCACATGTTGTATATTTTTCAATTCCCAGGACTCTTTAAAAGTGTAAACTTTTTATTGATATGCACGTACTGTATAGTATATGTTTTTTGTTTTGTTTTACATTTGTCGAGGAGCAAGGTGACCTAAAATGGCGTTAATTTTTTCTCAAATTGAATCATGGGGGTAAAATACTTCAAAGATCAAAACCTCTGTTTTAATATCTTCTTTTCATTTTCATAATTTTCCCTTCTCTATTTATGTTGCACTAATAGAAAGTGGGGGCGGCTGACCATGCAAGCAATCACAAGCAGATGGTATTTTTTTCGTTTTTATATGGTTTGGGAAAAACGGAGGGCTGAAGCCTCCAGCCCCTAAATAGGAGGTTCAACCCCTGCGATCCTACATAGCGCAAACCCTGAATGTCAGCAGACCGATAATATTTTGGCCGCTTGCTGTCATTACGGAGCTCAAACAAACAATGAAAAATATATCGTTTGTTAGCCCCTGCCACCCTCCCGTTTTCCCTACCCCTTCCCCGGTATTGTCATAATATTGTGGCTATAAAGATATTTTAGAATGAGATTTGCTGGAATTAAGGTGATAAATCTGTGCATATTTCCCGTGCAGCTGCAAACATCCAACGAATAATCAACGATAGACTTTCATACTCTAGGTATACACCTATCTTGTCATTCGTAATTTTTTTCCCGTGGAATCATCTCTTATAACATTCTGATACCAACATTCCAACAATCATTATTTTTTCTTTAAAACAAAATGGGTTTTGCTGATGAGAAACAAATTCATTTACAGTACCTATTGGAAACGTTTATTGAATAGGATAAGTTTATATAGAGCTCGAGTATGCCTGTCTTATTCGGTAAGAAAGTGAGACATCAATTATGGTATTATTCATTTTTTGATAGATTTTTAGACATTTCATTTGATTTGCTATTCCCGTAACTGGAGTTTGATGCAATTAAACATAATCTGCTCTGATTCAAGTGAGTGCGGCATGTATAATTCAATTCTCATTCATCTGGAAAAAAAATCACAGTATTGCATAATAATTTATGTATCGTTTTTCTTACCAACTGAGTACATTTCAAGGAATAATTTCAAAAGCCAATAACAAAGTTGAAAATGTTCTTCAGGCATGTCCTCTGAAATCAACCTCCAATAATCAACGATGTCGATCCATTTTCTTTGGATAGGGAGGGAAGGAAACATTTCCAAAAGTTTCGACAAGCTCCAGAGCAAAATGATATAGGTTAAGTTTGGAGAGAATGAAAAGAAGGACTATGATCATAATCATGATTTCCAGCGCTGATCATGCTGGTCAGCGTTGGAAATCAAGAAAATAGAATGTATTTTGTTGTTGAGATTTGAGCATGATTAATTGGTATCAGAAGATGCCGCATCCCACCTCCCCGTCGTTTAGGTGCCGAAAAGAACATGGGGGAATCATGTTTCAATATACAGTGCGTATAAAAAAGGACAGATTTGAAGTCTATAAATTTTTTGTTTCAAATTATGAGCTCTATATGTTGGTGTCAATAGGTGCTTTGAGGTCTTATCCTTCAAATGCCATCAAAATAATTTAGTTTCGTTCATGCTTGAGCGAACACGGAATGTTTTTGTCTGGGGATAAAAAGGAGACTTGCGCCAAAATGGCATAAAATCATAAATATGATGGTCTTGCTAATCAGCAGACTTCCTCTTAACCTTTTCATTATCTTTGCCATAATTTTCGAATTATGAGGTCAAAATTTGTTTCCAAATCTACTTAATTACTTGAATAGTTCTGTTGTTGTTCGTTTTTAATCTGTTGACTTTCAGGTTTGAATAATCCTTCTCTGAGCAAAAACAATTTTTTTTCAGCCGAAGTATGGGAGAGCGTCATTTTTCCCCCAAATCCTTTCATTGTGTGCTACAAAGGTTATGGTGCCTTTGTACAGTGGCATACTGAGTGGGGGATCGGGGTGCCCACCCCCCCAAGCAAAGTTCTGTTGTTGTTCGTTTTAAAAAAATCATGCATGTCCAAGAAAAAAAGTGAAAAGGAAAATAACAGAAAACATAGAACAGGTAGAAAGTGAAATATGATATCATTTTTTGAATATTATGTCAAAATCACAAAATTGGATATTTTAATTAAAAAAGTGGAAATGTTTTGCTTGCTTCGCAAATTTTTATTACATTTTACCCGATCTGCCTTATCTTGCTCCTTCAAAGTCGACTCAATAGGCTACACCAATGCCATTGAAAGACATGAATCCTTTCCTGTCCGTCCTGCCAAGCACATAATTAAACTTGAAGGATTCAATAACCCCTTGAAAATAGGATTCATGTCTTTTATAGGTACCATAACATAATTTGTTTCACATAATAAAATGATTTGAATAATTAAAAATTCTCCCAATTAATAATGCAAATATTCTTACTTGGGTTGACAAAAAGTCTTCTTTTCTTACTTATGAAGGAAAATTCAAAGGTAAAAGAAGTTTAGATGAAAAACAAAATAATTCAGGTAAATAGATAATTTTGTAAATGAAATTTTAACAGCATAATTTGATAATTATGGCAAAGATAATGAAAAGATTAATAGGAAGTCTGCTGATTGGCCAAAAGTCTAATCATCAAGTTTCTCATTTTTGCCATTTTGGCGCAAGCCTCCTTTTGAACCCCCAACAAAAACTTCCAATGTTCGCTCAAGCATGAACAAAATACATTTTTTAAAATTGCATTTCAAAGATGAGATATCAGAGCATCTATTAATATCAAAATATAGATAAAATAACCTGAAACAAATTTTTTATAGACTTTTCAAAACTGTCCCGGTTTTTTTATACGCACTGTATAGTTGTTAAAACGTCACCATACAAGTTTTTATTTCCCTACCAGATGACATGACGATGAAAACATGACCGAAATATCGCATCGATTGACAACAAGATAGTGAAAGACTGCGTCATCAAGACCGTATATAATCACTAATACGTACGAGCAATTAATGACGATTACAGATTCGATTAATGAAAAAATATCAATACGATTCCTTGCTATCGCGAGATTAAAAGCGTTCACTACAGCATATCGATTGTATGCAGTAATTTCAACTCCGTAATTATGAGTTGTATTATTATCTTGTATCATAACCAATATTTTTTTTAATCATCGTAAAACGAAGGCGCCGAAATTTTGTACGCATGGCTCAATTTAGATAATTTTTTCCTCATCACCGTTCAGCATCTTTTGTAAGAGATAATAGACCGACTCGTTTCATTTTATACCAAGCGTGAATTATTTCGGTGATATATTAAATTTCTGTGTTTTGATGCTTGGAGGATATCATACTGGCTTAGCAACACTGACGTAGTATGGATATTATGTTGGTCCATGCAAAACTGAACCCATAGTGATTTCTTACATGACATTCTATCTGTCATTTGATCATATTAAATGTTATCAGTGATTTGAATGTTTTATCATTTTGCCTCTAACTCGAATATTCTTGGTATAATTTTTTTTATATAATTCCAATTGAATGTAGGCCTATACTCAATGAAATGACGCCATAAGCTTATAAACCTGACAGAATGACATGTGCACTTACTTTTGGTTTAATTTGAAGGTTACAAAATTGTAATTTCCTTTTATTTATGTGTCATTATTTCGCATTAATTGATTATCAAATCTGTTTTGGTATATGTATCTACATGACGAAACGTGTGGTGTACTAATAAGCATCAGTTTAACGATTTTTAGAGATTCTGTTACTGACGAACGAGAGAAATATCTTATATGGTTTCAGCTTCACAAAACATACAAAACGGGGAATAATACTACCTTTCCTTCACACGTAACAGCAAATAGAACAAAGTGCTTTAGCGTTACCCGTAGCTTAGCAATACGAGAATACAAAAGTTATATTTACATTTTAACCTTATAGGTCTCACAGGTCAGCTTCGCGGGGAAACAAAGTTGAATTTCACAACGTAGTTTCGTAATACATAGAGCATAGCCGATGATAATGCCGAAACGGGAACTCATCACTATATATACTCTAATGGCGGGTAATATTTATCTGTTTACTCGGATGGCCTTTTATCTGTAGGGGAAGGCCGTGCATGATTAATAAATGATACTGATGTCGTTATTACATTAGGATCATCAAAAAGCGGGGATACGATTGTTGGATGAATGACAAGTCGGGTTTGCTCAGTGTTTGCTGCAGTCCAAATCGGAGTTCATTAACGTCGTGCTAATCAAGAGGATATGTCGCCCATAAGAGCTTGTTCATTATAATGGCATCTTCATTATGATTTTGTAAGTACATAGAGGCCGTATAGGCGGCATATCGTAGATTATAATTAATAATGATTTTATGGTTGATATGAAAATTTCTGTAGTTAAAATGAATGGAAATTTCAAACTAGTTTTCTTTTTTATAAAAAAAAACATATTGACTCTGCATGATAATCATGTATTAACTGTTTCATGGACATGATGGAAATGTCTTTGTATTAATTTTCAGAAACTAAAATGCATGCTCTAAGTTATAGATTTGGTTGATTGCTTTTATTTGCGATTGGTTTATATATCACGACAACAACGAACTAAGTCCTAAATGGGAAAATTATATTAATATCATTATTGCAATATTGACCTGTATGGAAGTATAGGCCTAAGTCAATTGTTTATATCATTTATTGCAAATATGTTTTGATATTGATTTGTGTAAGATTTTTATATTTTATCATTGATTTCTTCTGCATTCATATCATTCGTATGATACAATTTTCTTAACTTAAAACCATGGTATGTTTATTACCGCTTTTGGCTTGAAAAATCTGAAAATAATATTCGTCATAACCGTTGGATATATAGGTCTACGGACAATTAATGCATGCTCTTGGTGCCTTTAGTCCCAGTAAACAATATACACTAAGTGACTATATTGAAATAACAAAACGGTGGGCAAATTAGAATATTGTGACGTAACAATGATTGTTTTAATTCTTTTATACTCTTACTGAGGTTCATTATATTTTGTATATAGGTATTATAACACCGATAGAGGCCGGCATGAGTTCGCAAAAATTAGAAGACACGAGCGCTAAGTCTTAATTACTCATCACCATTTCGTGTCTTCCGAGCATATATACCTGTAATCACGGTCGTTTTGCTAAATATTTTTATCATATATATATATATATGTATGTATGTATGTATAATCCAGAAATATATTTCATTTCATTTTACTCACTGGTTTTTGCAACATTTTTAAATATTTTTTATTATTCTTAGTAAGGAATTTTGGGTGTTTTTTTAAGGGTTGATTGAATTACAGTCATTTTTCTTTTGCGTTTACGTAACGCAAATGCCACTCATTATATAAAACTATTATTGATATTTATCTGACGAGCAAGAATAATAAAATCGTACGGGGTGGGGGTGTCTCCTGCATGGCTAAGATGTTAATCCTGGAGATGTCTCCAAAAATGAATGTCATACCTTTATACACTGTATATAGGACGAGCCAGTCGTCAGACAGGTGATCGTTCTGTACCTGAGAAGACCATATCCTTTATACAGTTTGACGGAAATGTACGGAAACTTTTATTTGAAATAATCAGTATGTGTAAACATAATAAACACCCCCACCCCTCCAAAAAAAAGAGAAAATGTGAAATTGCTTTTTCAACTAATTATAAAGATCATCTCGGCTTTTATCCGTATGTCGTTTTGAAAACAAATTTTACGATGCGATGAAGTGCTAATGGCATTCCTGACGTCGTTTTTTTTTCATCAATAGAACAATAGGTGTGTGATATACTCCTTTTCCTCGGGGCATTTCTTTCATCCTGTTTTATTTTTGCTTCTTTTTACACATTTTTACCAGTTTTGACATTTGAACAATCATAGGGGATTGTCGCTCCCTGCCCCCCCCCTTGGATCTGCATTATAAATTTAATCATAATTCTGTCACTATACAGTAAATCTGCATGCAGGATGTCAAATGACGGGTATCTGATTGAATTAACATCTATTTGAATGTATCATCATGCAGTTCAGGCACGTGAGACGACACGCTTCGTTACGTAACATCGCCTCTTCGCTTGATTGAACATCTGACAACATCAACCGAGTAATCAATACTCTATACATCAACGAACATTGCGAAAGAAAAACATATTATAGATACGAATTGCATCCGTCAATCCAACACAGCCATTTAGCATAAGTATTTTATTTTATCTATTCTGGGTCTAAGGCCATATACATCATTCTTGAACCCATCTGTTGAGCGATCTCCGACCTTAACGGAGGAAGGATACAAGAGAAAGAGATGTCGTATATGCCTTATGGATTTGTGCAACTTCAAGATGTTATTTTATGAACATTATATCGCCTATTTAGAAGGACATGACTGGATGATATAACTTTTCAGTATCGGTTAATGATAGGAAACTTTTGACTTGAATACCTGGGACATTTACTGGATTTATTTCTTCTGGACTAAAGCATCATGGAGCCCCTGGATGACCAGACAAATAAAGAGAAAATAAGGGTAAGATTTCATTTTCTATGAAAAGCATTTTAATAAATCTTTATCTCACTTTCTACATGTTACTTTGTATGAGAGACATTTCGAAATAAAAACTTGGGTTTAATTTTATTGGTATCAAAGCACTGATATGCATGGGGACGAAAAACATGGATACAGAATAAGTTTATTGGTCCATGGATGCTTTATAGGCATGTATTTAGATTCCAATTGCTATCGACATATTCAAATAGATAAGAAGGTGGATATAGATAAAAGGTCGAAAATAGGTGAGAGCACTGTAATATATAATTTTGCAGAAACAAATTACTTTCTATCCTTCAAATCATTATTCATTGGAATTGTATTTTCAAGTCTGTGATAAAACTTTAATCAACAGTTATCGGGGATAAATATGTATCGGAGTTATATTCATTCTTTTAGTAACCATGATACGATGACAAATCGTCTGTATGGTGCATATTATCAATGAACCGAGACATAAATCGATACATACACGACGTCCCGACAAAGAAGATACACCTGTCTGTAAACAATACCAACAAAACACGATAGATTCACTCAAAAGGATCAATGAGATTTTAACAACGTGGGGGCTCTAGTCAACGACGCTCATTGGTACAATAAAACCACCACTTGAATTGAGATACGGCTACATTGTTTAAGAATGGGAAGCCCTCTTTACCCCTTAATTTTTCTGCACTCAGAGGCATTAATCCCGGGGCTGGGGGACACGTGCCCCCACCCCCCCAAAAAAAAAAATCGAGGATGTGGGACACAATCAGGCGTGCCTCTTTCAACAATGTTTTGAAGTCTTCTATAGTACAATGGGTTTATTTACTCAAGAGTTATTTCACATTTGTAATTTAATTGATTTGGGATTTAGTTTCATATTTAGTTTTCCTGTTAATGTCAGTTCCGGATGATGATCGGAAATAAAAGGTCGAAAATTTAAAACTCACGAATTATGGCTCTACTCGGAGTTTCCTTTTTGTCATTTTATTTGATAATATGTGGCAAAAATGGATTGAGAATGGGTTCGAATTTACATTCTGCTCGTTTTTAATTTGTTTCTCACTCCATGTGATCGCTTGTAAATAATACTTTAGGATAATTTCAGGATTGTTCCAGCAGCTGGATACCGATTATTATATTTTGAAAAAAATGGTGGCTAAGTTTCTGATGATTAAAATGATTGCACAACGATTTATTTTTGTTTTAAAATTTAAACAAGTAGTTTTAAGTTTTACACAAGTTGTTTTAAAGTTTAAACAAGTTGTTCAATTTTTACACAAGCTGTTTTAAAGTATATATATATATATATAAACAACTTGCTGTTAAAGTGATAGGCTTAGTCAACATGCTTGAAATTTTAAACACCATCTTTAGCAGATTAACATGTTTATTATCTAACCATCTTTCATTGACAATAAGCTATACTTTTTAAAACAATTTTTATTTGTTTGATTGTTTTACAATGGCTTTATTAAAGTTCAAGACATAGATAATATAAGACAAATATAATCATTTACATAAAAAGACCAGGTCCATCGCTTCATGTCAAACGAATGACAGGTCAAAGCATTAACATGGGTTACAAAACAAAACATTTATTGAAACTGAGGTATACCAATACATAATTATCTGGAGAATTATAAATGCAGGAAATTAAAATTAGAATGGGGTATATGTGTAGAATAAATTTGCCATTGCATATAAACTAAAAATGTTCAGCGAATATATAATGGGATAAGACGATGGTGGTCATCCATTTCCTTCTACGGTACCATCTTAATTATTATTTTAATTTGAATTTATTTATAATATACAGACACAATATAGTTTGTGAGTTCAGATAAACCTGGTTAGGTTCTGACATTGCAAAGTCGTGAAAGTGATAAATAATAAGGTACATTTGGCTTAAACTAAAAAGTATGATTTAGTTAATTAACATGGGGATTTTTACGAGTCTTAGTGTGGTAATATATCTAAGGCTAATTGATTGCAATCCTAATCAATTTACAGCATCTATGTGCGGCAGTACAAGCTGGTCAGCTATCGGAGATTGAGGCATTACTCCAAGAAGGGATGTATATAAACGTAGACGAGGTAAGAAAATACGCTTATTTGAAAGTGGTACCAGTTCCCTCCAAAATAATTGATTCGCTAATTAATTCGCTTAGGCTGCTGAAACTCCAAGATATCAACAAACTTCAACATTGTATGTTTATGTAGATCTATAAACTCCCAACTTCCATCCAAATATAGTGATAATTTGTGTACCAATTTTAAATGTAAATTTGTTGATACTCGCTCTAGAAATAATTTGTATATTCCGAAATACAAACTAAAAAAAGCATGATATCTACAAATGAATTTTAATGTTTTCAATAGTACATGTAAAACTGGTTGTATATTATACACAATTGTTGTTGCTTCTTTGTAATTGTATCAAGAATGCGTGCTGTATTTTAATCATGTGTCATGCCAAGTTCTTACTTGCTTGTTCGCCTCTCAATGCTCTTTTCTTCTCCCCTTTTTAGCCCTTTCTTTTTTAAGTGACACAAGCACCTGCTTTCTGGGGTTTTTACACCTTCTTCCATGTACATAATTTACACTGAAAGAAAACCCGGTGTTGATTTAACACCAGCCGGAATCTATATATGTCAACACCAGAGAAGTGTTAAACAATACCAGTTTGGTTTTGGTCTAAACCAGATATGAGTTTATACAACACCAGTTAGTATAAAAACAGTTTGATTCCAAACTGATGTTATTTCAACACTTCTCTGGTGTGGACATGTATAGATCCCGGGCTGGTGTTAAATCAACACCAGAGTTTTTGCAGTGTACATATTGTATTTTACGTTATTGTTTTTGTACTATATTGGTTTGTATATTCTACATGAAAAATACTTGAAATGTCAATCGGAAGAAAATTAATGTTTAATTGAATTGAATTGAATTTTATTTTTAATTCAGACTTTTGAGTATTTGTGACATATTTCAATTGCATTTCGACACTTTTACAAGACTATCTCTTAACTTTATCAGTTTACCACTCTCTGAATGCGTATATAGTGTTAAATAAATAAAGAACAAGCTGCTCAATTTATAGAAAAAAGAGTGTTACATCAGACGTGCATCTTCTTTTTCTTTTCCTTCTTCTTCTACATCTTGTTATTTTTTTCTTCTTCTTCGTGGGAGCAGCAGCAACAGCAGCAGCAGCAGCAGCAGCAGCAGCAGTAGTAGTAGTAGTAGTAGTAGTAGTAGTAGTAGTAGTAGTAGTAGTGGTAGTAGTAGTATAGTAGAGGTAGTAGTATAGTAGAGGGTTATCACAATATAATTGAGCTTCATCTTTTTTTTCATTCTAGGGTGGGAACATGTTGGCCAAGTCCTTATATCGTAATCTTCTGATGTTAGCTATTGATTCAGTCCAAGTCGAGGCGGCTAAACTGCTAATTGAGAAGGGCATTGATGTCAACCATAAAACATGGGTAAAAACTACGCTCTAACATCATTAAATCCAAATGAAGATAATCAGATGCACATAAAACGAGCTAACGAACCATTCCTGTCCTAAATTACTCTTTTACGTCACACATTTTACAGCAAAAGAATGTTGAAGCTCCTATTTAATATAAAATCATTATTGTCTACTTAAAAAGCAAATTGTATATTCCAACTATTTTCTTGCCTTGTACATGATTTGGTATTTAACTTGAATCATGAGGATGGACATAACAATCACGATGTTGATTTATAATTCTTTATGAAATAAAGAATTGAATTAAAATTAGTAACACTAATTTCAGATCCGCGGACGTGATTTTTTTCTATAAAGCATTAATTTTTGGCAAAACATTACATTATGCATGTTATGGTGTGCTTAAAACTATGCATCTTGTGCACTGACTTTCTGAAATCATATGATATTTTTATGTTTGTCAACTAAAAAGATACTAAGTGTTAAGAATCCTTTGTTAAGTATTTCAAACAACACATTTATCATATGTTATCGGTTTCTCCATTTCTACAGGGTGTAAATGGCAAACAGGGAGCCAGAGACATGGCACAAGAGTCTGGGCTTCTTGAGATTGTTGATAAGATTGACTGCAGGTTACCAGTGTCAAAGGTGATAAACTTTGATCGGTTTGTAGTTCTTATCGTGTCCAAATCAGTATACTCGAATATGATTATTTAATGCCATTTCTTTCAATAAAAATGTTTTTTTTTAAATATATATATATAGCCCGTATTCTGATTTAACTTACAGCATATGGTGCCATTCGGTATTCACTCTTGGTGTGTATGTGTGTGGGGGGGGGGGGTCAGTGGCGAGGAATGATACCAGAATTTTGAAGAGGCCATGACATGGCAAATGGGTAGAACTCTCGAGCGAGCGAAGCGAGACGTTTTGATACAAAAATCTATGATTTTCATGTTTGCCATGTATACGCCTTCCCCCAATAAATACAATTATCAGAGAATAACATACCTAATTTATTTTCATGATTTCTTTTATTTACAGCGTTTATTTCATGCAGTGGTTGATGGTCAGCAAGATAAAGTAAATAATCTTTTACGGCACATCGACGCTGATATGAACATGAAAGTGGTAAGATTGTATGAGCACTTACTTTTCAGGTATAAAGATTAATTCAGTGATGACCCCCTGGCCCGTTTCGTTCGGGAACTTTCATTACCTGTCATATTTAATTTCCCGGGGAGCGATTTATATATATATATATATATATATATATATATATATATATATATATATATATATATATATTTACAATTCATGATTAAAACCAACCACTTGTTTGTCCGAATCCCGCCTTTCTTTCTTGTATGAAATCCTGGATCCGCCTAAGTTGATTTACATGCTTAAATTTGGGCTAGAAATAATATCTCAGTCTAAAAATTGTTTATCTTAACGTTTTGGTGGAAAAAAATCTCATCAGTTTATACGTTAAAATTGAATTTCAGAAATTTATCATATAAATGATATAAAATAGTAATTTGTTGTCGATAACTTGAATGTCTAGCTGATCTATGGCATGAAATTATTCTCCCTTCTTGTGTCATACAGGATTTACACGGTGACAAAGCAGCTGGATGTAGCGCGTATACTCTTCTCATGATCGCACTGAAGAACGGCCATGTTGAGATCGCCAACGAGCTCATTGATCACGGCATCGATCTAGACTTCGAACATCAGGTAATGAACTAGTAGCAAAAACAAGAAAGCACTTCGAATGAAGAATCCTGATGCATTTCATCCCTATGATATGAGTTCTTTTTAACATATTAAACTAGAGAAGACTTTTGAAAATCATTAAAACTGAATTATGAATAGGCCCCTTTGAGTTTTGCAATGTTTCATGGCTGGGCTCTTAATTCATCAATCTTATTCGACAATATTATAATAAGCTCACTTTTTCTTTTTCAAGATAAGTATCATCTAATATTTCTTTTTGTTCAATCATCATGTTTAAATCAGATAATCGCATAGGCATACTGTATATAGCTAAAATAAAAATCAAGCTACTTGAAGATTGAGTCAAGTTGAAGAAGAATATTTAGAGCATTTGAAGTGCTCATGAAATAACAAACGACTTTACAATACATCAAACGTTAATCCCTGCTGGAAACATTTTTAAGCAAATAATTCATAAACCTACTATGAATTCCATCTATTCTTAGGAATGGGATCGCCCAGATGATACCAGTGATGAAATCATGGTTGAGTCTTATGACGCAAGAAAACTTGCTATGGATACGGGTATGGTAGGCGTGGCTAAAGCTATTGATAAACGAAAAGGAGCAGTAGCCAATGGTCATGAACCAGTGTCACCGTCAAATGGAATCAATCATAAGGAGGTAGGCATGAAGAAAAGAATCGTTTTCATTTTATGTTATTTTATACAGATTTGAATTAGTCAAATTTGCATACTGACACCTCTAATGTACGGTTAACAATACTAAACACAATCATGATAATACTCGTTCAATATTCGATATCCCTCTCTCGGGCCCTCTCTCCATGTCTCTTCCTCCCTCCCTTTCTTCCTTTCTTACTCCCTCCGTTTGCCTCTCCCTTTATTCTTTTCATACATTAGTTATCTTTGTTTTGCACTATTTATTGATTTAACCAATTGGCACCTAACATTATATTTTTCAATTGATATATAATATTTTTAATTCTACAAATCTGTTTTGCTATCATCACGATAACAATCCCAGGCTACCGCATGACGTTACGTTCGTTTCGATTCATTGCGTTCAGGAGCACGGGCTACACCATAAAATTGTTTAAAATTAAAGCACGTTGTCTAAGCCCGTCGCTCTATGCTCTATTGTTCAAACTTTTATATATTAGTTGTTTGAATTTTTTTAAAGAACTTATGTAAAAGTTTAAACAACTTGTTGAACATTTGGTCAATAATTGTTAGCGTGGTGGACTTAAAACTTTTTAAACGGCATTTTACTGCAGTAAGGTCAAATCACCTGGTGGGTGTTTCATAAAGCTGTTCGTAAAGTTACGAACGACTTTACGCACGACTGGAACATGTTCTTATGTCATAACTCAATTACATATAGAGATATCACATAGCATAAGGATCACCAGTCGTGCGTAAAGTCATTCGTAACTTACGAACAGCTTCATGAAACGGGCCCCAGGTGGGCCCTACCTTTAATATAGGAAACCGAGTTCAAGAAATATTTTCTGTTGTATATAAATTATGGCAAATTACAATCTGTCGTATATATGGCAAAGTGATGATATCAACTTCTTCACATACTTTCATTTAGCAATCTGATGTGGAGGTGAATTCTAACCATGCTAACACTAATACAACTCAATCACAGATGCCTACTAACACCCAGAAAACAACTGTAAGCATTCCCATAAAAAAACATCCAAAAGTCTGTCCATGTTTGAGCATTTAGATGTACTAATTTTTGTCTTACTATCATCTTAATATGTTTCCTTAAAATGCACAAATTTTCTAATCAATTATTTTATTCCAGATAGTGGATAAGAATAAAAGTAAAGCTTCGGACAAACATGAAATGTTTCACATATTCCATCATTGGCAATAAACCATTCTACCTAATCACAGTCATGGGGCCCGTTGCAAAAAAGTTGCAATCAATCGCAACTCTAAAAATCTTGCGCAACTTGATTTTCAACCAATCAACAGCGCGCATTTGGGACTTGCGATTGATTTTTTGACTTGCGTTTAAACGCAACACTTTCTGCAACGGGCCCCTGATGACGTATGTTTTAGTAAATGAATAAACAAACAAAATCTTGAGGTCAATTCTGCATAAATTACTTGTTGCAAAAGGGCAAGAATTAACAAACTTTCATGTCATTTTTAACATCCTGTCTGAAAATAACCGAATGTGCCGTTGTAGAAAGAGTTGCGTTTAAACGCAAGTCAAAAAATCAATCGCAAGTCCGAAATGCGCGCTGTTGATTGGTTGAAAATCAAGTTGTGCATGATTTTTGAGTTGCGATTGGTTGTAACTCTTTCTGCAACGGGCCCCAGGTCCCATGATCTTTGTTTGAATAATGAGTTGTATTATAAATAGATAAATTTCTTGCCATGATTTCGTCTTCATATTATCGCTTTTGTTTCATTACACTTCTAACAAAATGTTGACCATAATAACTCTGAAAGAGCCAACGTGTGCTCATATTAAAGGAGTAATATAGAATTCATTGTCATCAGTATGTAGGCCGGAATATAATGGGTTTTTTTTTAACTAGTTTAATGCCGTTTCAGCTTTTCCCCATATTTTTGTTTAGATACTGGAATAGATTATTTTGTGCTATAGGCTTAACGTAATAAATATGGCCAATTTTTTCTCTTTCCAGGCACCAACTCAAGTTAAAGCCTCCGGATGTGCATGTGTCATTTCTTGATGATGGCATCATTCAGCGAGGAAAACTCTTTTAAAAAGAGGGGCATCGAAATGATTATATGAACACTTTCATTCATTGTTCATCTCTTTCAAGAACATGGAACCCGTGTTCAATCGTATATTCAAACACGATGACATTCTCCGACGGATAAGAAAAAAATAAATAGTTTAAATTTCCATCTGGGGGAAAAAGTCATAGACGTTTGATGAACTATATTAAAAAAAATCATCGGTTTACATCTTCCACAGAAGTGATACAACTCTGTTAATGGCACAACTCTATAGTTCGAGACAATATTGTTTGCTCGTGTGTTTTATTTTGCATTTTCAACCGCAGTTATCCAAGTAAAGTATGCGATCTGTCAATCAATCTTTCTATATTTCCATTCATTCGTAAATCCATCTATATATCAATTAATCAATCGAGAATAAAATAAACCAGATAATTGCCTTTTTATTATTCAAACGATTATTGCCCATTGATCATTTTTTAATGGTCACTTCTAAAGAACGGATGCAAATACTGTATTAGCTAATACAATACAATATGAATGAAATGTTAATGAAAATTATTTCTGGGAAATTCATGGAAATAATATAGAGTGTAATTTGGACAAGAATTTCAGCAACTTGCTCCATCACGATAAAGTCACGTGATGGTGCTGATGATAGTGCAATATGAGATGTAATCTCCATTGGCAAAATTCTATGATCGGTTAATCATCTCATTTTTATTATGTAAATCAGTATTTTAATGATTACATTACTAATTTATTCAATATGCGAACACTACAGAGGTTTGTGTGATTATATACTAGTGAGTGTTGATCGTATGAAAATGATTTGTCTAAAATTGTGTTCAATTTGTGTCCTTTTTCAATTACTCTTCCTTCCTTTTCACCCTTTATTTAAATCTTCATCTACTATTCCCTTAACTTCTCCTCATTCTCCTCTTTTTCTACTTCTCTCCTCCTCCCCATTCAAAAATCCTTTCTAACCATCCTTCTTCTTTTACTCCTCCTCTTAACTATTCAAATACTTCTGCTTCTCCCCTTCTTTTTATTCATCTAATAACCATGCACCCCCCCCCCTCCTTTCCTTCTTCTTCTACTCGGTTGACAGTTAATTGTCCTTTGAATTTTCGATAGTGCAACCATATCGTGTTCAGGCCTATGACTTTGTATAAATAATGATGTATATAACTGATACTTGTACAGAATTATGATCCTGTGTATTTATATATATATTGATCAGATCACCAAAGAAAATAAATATAGATTACACGAAAAGTTAAGGTGCTTGAAAATTTGTTTCGTAAGAAGATTGGATTGAAGAAGGGTTGGAATGAACGAGAGTGTATGGGTCAACACGTCAATTGATAATAACGATACTATGATTGAAGTGATTGTAATGATCATGCCAATACTGCTGCTAGTGATGATGATGGTGGTGGTGGTGATGATGATGGTGATGATGATGAAGAAGATGATGGTGTTGATGAAGATGGTGGTGGTGGAAGTGGTGTTGATGATGGTGATGAAAGAGATGATGTTGATGATGGTGATGATGATGATAGTGATGATGATGATGATGATAGTCATGATGTGGTTGATGATGATGAAAGAGATGTTGATGTTGATGATTGATGGTGATGATGATGATGATGAAAGAGATGATGATGTTGATGATGGTGGTGATAATGATGATAGCGATGATGAGGTTGATGATGATGATGATGGTGATGATGATGATGATAGTGATGAGGTTGATGATGATAATGATGTTGATGATGATGGTGGAGGTGGTGGTAGTGGTGTTGATTTTTGATGAAATATTTTTTTACATATAAGTGAATTTCATGCCTGAAAAGATGCCTTAAACGGAATTTCCTTCCTCTATTTTTTCTTGCATATTGTGCAAAACTTAATGTTTTCGGCACAAATACTAATTATGTCAAGGAGCTACAGCTCAAACTTTCTTAAAATGTCACCCTTGATACATGGCCTCTTTTAGATGGCTCACTATTTTTCCATCACGATACAAGACGAGATTTCTGAAATTTCTAAGTAGCATAAAATCAAGAGTTCTGATTGGCCGCGCTGTTTTCAAAACAACAGGCGCGGGTAATTTGAAGAGATAACCACATGGTGTGAGTGACCTTGTATATATAGTGACCTAGTGTGGAAACTGTTGGAATTTGGGTGGGTGTGTGGTCTCTATGACCAATCAGAGCGCAGTATTCTTGTTTTTAAGCTGCTTAATGTACTTGGCCTATGAAAAGCTGGATGCTGACCCATCTAAAATACATCTTCTTATAAAAAATTATATCCTATTAAAGCTTAGTTCTTTTTTGAGCCCAACCAAAAATTAAGTGTAAAAAAAAAACTTATGTCGCATGAAAATAATCATTTTGTATCATGATTTAGATCAAAAGTTTCACCGATAATACAAAATCTTTTTAAAAATCCAGACATATGATCTGAAAGAATGATTTTTCTTCTTTATAACAATACCAAGAACATGAAATTTGGTAAATATTCAGAGCAGCAATGGCCAAATAAAGAGGCGTTTTCGTCCGTACCAAGCTCATTACATATACATAAGCCTTCTTGTCATGCATATCACTTGGATCATGGACCTATTAGGTCCATGCTTGGATACAAGAAGCTACTTTACCTGTCAACTGACTGTAACCCCTGTTGATTACAAAACCTACTTACTATTCCATTTATTATTTTAAAGCAGGTCAATGCACACTATGGCCTGTATTCTGAACTTGGGTTTAAGTTAAACTCAAGTTTGAAGTTGTGGTTTAAGTATGGGAAGCCAAAAGTATTAATTTGTTATTAAGTTGTATGTTTCTTATGTTTATTGTGCTCTTTCCTGATTCATCGATGGTGAAGCCAATAATCTTTTTATACTTCCTAGACAATTATGAATGATTTGAGAGCCAAATGAGCTGAAGCATGATATCTCTACTGTGAGTGCTTTATGCAACAATTGGCTCGCCATACTTGAACCACAACTTTAAACCTGAGTTTAAGTTAAACCGGACTTCAGAATACGGGCCTGTATCTCTAAACTACAAGGAATCACATCTCAGACAGAATTGCTAGAGATTCAACTCAAGAGGGCCAGGTGGCATTTCATGAACTGTTGTAAGTGATGCATAGCTGGAACCTACTACTTACGGGTATAATTGCACAAGAACATATAACCAATAGTGCGTAAAATTAACTTACAAACATATTTTTTTAAACGACCACTGGGACAGATGGTATTGGTTACACTATAAAGTGGTTATAAGATGGCCCCTTTTCTTACAAACAAATTCTGCATGACTACAATGTTCATAACACAATGGAGAAGATTCAAAACAAATTTACATATTAATTGAAATTTTATTTCATCCTTGTATCCAATATGTACATAAACATTCATTATATGATGAGTGCTACATTATCACAATCTTATTCAGAATACAAAATAAACCATAAAAATCAATTTGAGCCTGAAATGGCAATTGCTTATCCACATTGTACAGAATCAAACTTCATATGTATGTCTTTACAAACCACTGGGTTCAAAAGTGTACCAAAATTTTATATACAAAATATACAAATGGGACTTGAAGGGGAAGTTCACCCAAGTCAAGTTGATTTTGATAAGAGATGAAAAAGAGAGAGAAAAGTTCTAAGACAAAGAATTTACAAAATCCATTAAATAACAGAGCCTTTGTAATTTTTCATTTCATGATGTCACGTACAAGCAGCTGCCACAATGACATGTTATATCAATTCAGAGTCCGAGTCATTCGTGATGACTGAAAATATATTTCTTGCAGAATCATCCCTGAAATAATGTGTGTAATGACACTGAATGTACATGTAAGATCAATGAATATAGAGGGCAGCAACACCAGCAATGTTCCTGAAAAGTGTTGAAGCCCTCTACGTTCGTTGTGTAAAGTGGTAAACTTTTTTCTGAAGCTGGAATATTATAGTGTCAAATAACATATTGGGGAACTGGTTGAATGTGACCTTACATAACAATGAGCATATAGGCCCGAATTAAAAAAGGTGGTTTTGAAAATCCACGGTTGAATCCATGGTATATGCAGATTTCCTGTATAAATTACGCTTAATTTAGCGCGTGTATAAAAAATGTCCAATGCTGATGCATGCTTGATGCCTGTTACCATGGTTAAGTACGCTATTTCATTCATGAGTCCACTGTTTGAAGAGTGGACTCATGAGTAAAATAGCATGGAAAACCACGGCAACAGGCGTTAAATTTGCGCACTGTGACAAAAGCGCTCATCAGCATTGGACATTTTTTTAATATACGCGGTAAAATAAGCGTAATCCATAACGGAAAGCTGAATAAGCCATGGACTCAACCGTGGGTTTTCAAAACCACCTTTGTGAATTCGGGCCATAAAGATAAACTCATTATTCTTTGATGGATTCTTATCAAACCTTCATTTTTCTCTTCTTTTTCAACTTTTAGAAAAACCAGCATTAATTTAGGGTGAAGTTCTCCTTCGAACAAACATCTGGAAGAATTTCATTATCATTTACAAATTATCATAATGGTGTATTATACGTTTATAACACATATTGCTGTAATAACATTTTGTACTTGTCAATTGGCTGTTTTCATAACATCACCATATTCAATACTCATCTTTCTGCAATGTCTGGATATGTCTTTGTAATTCAAGAAAGAATTTCATCTTGATAAAAATTATTAAAAAGCAACAGTTTACAACTCAGTAGGAGCAACAACCTGGATTTTCTATCAAAACCATGAGAACATAGAATTCCTGTCCTTTCTGATGAACTACAATCAATCATGATGAAAGAAATATGATTACTTGCATCCACACACTTCACAAAGACTGAACACAACCATGACATTCGGAAACTACTACAATACATGTAAATGGCTTTTTTTCTTATTCTGGGATCAACATCAGGGGCCCATTTCATATAACTTATAATATGACAAATTTGAAATAACAGTTAAAAAGCTACTGAAATCCACCAATTTTAATTGGCTGATTGCAAATTTGTTGTAGAAATAATGCATTTGTTATTATAACAAGTCTTTAGGAAACAGAACCCAGTGCAATGGGTAGCTGTAGGCACAAGACAGAGTAATTGGTTTGCAAGTGATGTTTCAATAACGATCCATAATAGAGCCTAGGTCAGAATCACACAAGTAATACCATTAGTTTGGTGCTATCTCAATAGATGATCCCAACAATGGACTCCCACTGTGGAAATGCCCATACATATGACTACTTGTATGATAATAATAATAAAGTCTAGTTTTTGTGTGTTTGTTTTGGTGCACTTGCCATGGTTTGAAAATATGAAGGAAGGGAATCAAGAGCTAGCTACCAGACTTCAAGAAAATAACTCACACACTTGGCAAGATAGTACTTGAAAAATAATTTCTAAAAGTTGTTCTCAACAAAAACTTTGAAAGATGTCTTACAAACATCTACAGAAAAGCTCCATGCTCTCCCGTATTATGTTAATGATGTATGCAGTGCATGTTCTGATATGTAGCAGTCACAAGAAGTATTGGCATTGTGGAACATAACATAGTTTGCTATGCAATTTTTTTTTTAAATAAACCATCAAATACGTAAAGTAATCTCTCAATAGGACAATTTTGAAAGCCTTTGGGCTACTTAAGTAATTTACAAAACTGGATTCAACATAAAGTCAGTAATGGTTTTCCCAATTTTCTGATGTTGTATAGAAGAATAATGTCACCCATTCTACCTAGGCAAGTAATCTCAGAACATGAGGGATAGATCGATGAATAAAAAAAAAAAATTTTAGATTGATGAAAATCAAATGAAATTGAGGAAAACTCAATGACCTTAAACCCTGTTAAACACTATTAAAATTAAAATGTGTCAATATATAAAACATAGTATACAAAACAACAACAAATATAGATACATGAATGTATAAAATAAAACTAAGAGTTAAAACTCTGTATATGTACTGCTGAAACTCAAACATAAATTTAAATAATTTAGCGTATCATTCATATACATCATAATGATGGTACATATCATTTAATGATTAATAAATATTTATGCTTTCATTATAAACATTTCTTGAAACTTCAGAGCTGAAAGAATATAAACATTCACCTAGATTCCCATCATAATGACAGATCACTAGAAAAATGAATATGCTTTGAAATATGGCATGCAGTGCATTGTTGTAGTAAAGTGTGCAAAACTAGGCCTTAGAAGGTAATAATTAGGTCCCTCAAAGAACATTCTAAAATGCATCAATATATTTGTGCAAATTTGAAAGAAGAAATCAAAATCATTTTGAATTATGACGATGAAACAAAAAAGCATTAACTATGCATAAAAATACTGTCATTGACACCTATATGGAGAATTCACTTAGAAATTTTGGATGTACCTTTTGCGAAAGGACTTATAGAAATAAACAATGCATCTCCTCAAATGTTGAAGATCAGCTGTCAATAAGTAGCTGGGCTTAACTTCTATTAATATATTATATACTATATTTAGTTACTTTTATTTCCAAGAATACAATGACACTCATAGAACCATTCAACAGAATGAAAGGCTTATGTTTTTATACAATAATCGTTAATAAAGATTGTCACAAGACATGACACCTAAAAGGAAGGGGGTGGGGATAACAAGGCAGTACAACGGACTTAGTCCAATATGTCATGAATCCACAATCGGTCCATTAGCTCAATCTTAAATACAATCATAAATACATGTAATAGACAGGAAGTGATTGGAGTAGGGCCTGAACACCAGAAGTCTACATTACACAAACTGGCAGTTTTGTCATGATTTGAGCAAGTGACTACATTTATAGTCTATTTCAAATTCAGACTATTTCAAAGATTTCGGATGAAAGATACAATGTACACTCCAAAACACCATATGGACTCAATCATCATGGACTCTGTTACTTTAGTCAGTAAGTACAACTTCAAAGCAAAATCTTAATTCTTAACATCACTGAATGGATGGTGATGTTCACATATAGCAGCATTTAGAGTAAGAAATAAAAAATGAGCATGCAAGCCAATCGCTGACAGTGTCAGTGTCTTTGTGTCTGATAATTCCTTCCATCATGAATGATGATTCAGTGGAAATATTGCTTCAAAAATATACTTACATGTTGGAATGTCCAGGTCATTCTTTATGAATAAGCTACAGGATACTATATTATATAGAGACTGAATGATTTCTGAGCAATGCACAAAGAATTAGTTTGCAAGATGAATTTAACCTACTTCCTACTTTCACCACAGAAAATAAATTAAATTGCAATTTGCACAAATATTTATGAATAGAATACTTGAAAAAAGGGTTTCTGTCATTACAACATTTAGTTTTATACTGTTGTACAAATGTAAGGAACAGAACATTGACTGCACAATGGATTACAACTAAATTTTACAAAAAAGATCACAATTGTTTTTTTTTTTTTTTACTTTGGATGGAAGAGGAAGAATTTCTTCTGAAGCCCATAAATCTTTGGTCAAGATACAATGTTATCATCACTCAAGTATCAACTTTCTGATCTTACAAAAGCAAAGTGGCTGTTAATTTTTTTTTTCATCCTGGTATCTAACATTAAGGCAATCTGTTGGTAAAAATTCTTCTTTTTCTTATTTTACATTTATATCCTCCACATCCTAACTGTTTTATTAAAGTAAAAAAATATTCAAAGAATCTGGTAATTAATTCTATTTCTGTTTCTGGTAACTCCTGTAGGAACTCGGCAGGACAGCTTTTTGCTGGTAATTAAATGCCAAGCTGGTATATAACCAATTACATACATGTGGGAAACATTTTAGGTGTAAGTTAATCAGATATATTGGCTGACCTTATGGACGACAGATATTACTTTCGGGTCTTGTTATCAAAGTGGAGACAATGGCAGAGTGGGAATTCGAACTCACAACCTTGCGATTATGCTCTAACCACTAGACCACACAACCTTGTCCACATGACAAGACAATAACTACAGCTCAAGGACAAGCTGATAAAATCATTTTGATAATTCTTAAAATTGGGAATTTGTAAACCTAACACTCCACTCTGCTCTGAAGTACAATGATAATGGTTCATCAAATGACATTCAATGATACCATCATCATTAAAGATGAAATACAAATAATTTTACTCACTAAAATTGAATTTACAATAACCACCTTACTGTGAGTTGATAATTATTTCAATATTAATCTTTAATTCATCTTATTTTTAAGTCATTGACTACATCTTTTTAAAAATTCATTTTTCGTTAAATAATATTATTTACAATTTAGCTTGGCTAATGATGCAGAAACACAGAACTGTATTATTACAACATGCAATCATTGAATTCATATCAATTAAATAATGTGTGTGAAATTTGTTACATTTTCTTTTTTTATATTCATTTGCCCAAGATTGTTTGAAATTGACATGAAAATAATACTAACTTGCTATGAACGAGTTGCGACTGTGTTATATTGCTCTCATTAGATTCATGTCACCCTCGGCAGCATCTCAGTCAATATGATAAAATTTGGGCAATATTTTATATGCTGTACCTCTATTGAGGCCAGTACACAAACTATGAAATTTCCCTTTTGAATAATATCTTTCACATTCACTTGCCAACTATTCTCATATTTCCATCCTTCACATGACTATATCTCCACCCAATCTACCTGAAGTATCTCAAGACCAGTTACCATGGAAACACCACACCCAAATCTTCCATTTATCCATCCTGAAATCAAATCATAAATCAGCTTCACTGAACACTACTGGCACCTTGCGAACATGGACAAAAACATCAGCTCAGGCGCTAAATATCCCTGATTTCATACTGGAATTACACGAAGGTCACTGATCTCAGGTCACAGGGTCAAAGGTCAAAGAGAGACGTCCTCTGCTGTGCTTGCTTCTATATGGTTCTCTGCACTGCCATTGGCTAGCTGCTCCTTGCTGGTTGACTCTGAGATAACAGGGGTCTTGGTCTGTTTGCGTTCCATGTCAGGACTAGGACTCCTATCGTCCGTGTAGCCAACATTCTCTAAGAAAGCACCAACAGCACCAAAATAGCCCTGGAATATGGAAGGTAGACTAGAATTAAGACATGAAACTATCCAGGAATCTCAATCACAAGTGTGATAAAGGTGATGTCTTAATTGAGTGCACACATCGTCCGAAGACGCTCGAGACACTAGCCCATCAACAGTTCCTTTGAATTTATATAGAAAAACTACATATATATGTTAACGAAGTCAACAAACAGATACTACAAATACAAGAGAACATAATTTACAAAAAAAGTAGTTAACCTTTATATCAAATTTTTCTGCTGGTGAATATTTGTTCTTTTTAAAAAGTGTATTAACAAGCATTATCCACACACAACATGCCTCCTCAGCAACTACAAAAAATGAAAAAATTAAAACAGAAGCATTCAGAATCAATAAATTTCTGGTCTGCTGTTTTACCTCGTGTTGCAAGAAAAGAGCCTTCTTTGTTCCTTTGGTCCAATACTCCATAGCATAGGCTAACATTTTCTGTGCAATTGAGTTGGTCCGAAGGAAGTTTCCAGCAAACACTATTCGTTCTATACCCTATGTATAATGAAAAGATATCAATCAATTACGATCCAGTACATTAATCCATTAATCACAAAGTGCAATGTACATTTGAATTATTTAACCAATTAAGTGTTTTGTTGGAAGCAACAAAATTAGTCTAACATTGAAACAAAGTGATATGCTTCTGCAGATCACCATTGTAGCAACTGAAAGAAAAAATGTGAACTTGATTCCAGAAAACTCAATTCAATTCAAAGTGGTTTATTTATATTAAAAAACTTAAAGGTAAATGCTAGTTTTGGTAACGATATCAAAATGAGTTCGTACAGAATCCAATGAAATGACCACTAAAGTGTCTGTTTGTATAAATAAAACGCATGTGCCGAAGGATTCTGGAAGAAATTGTGTAATTGCTGAGAAATCAGCAAATAAGCACGGGATTCGGGTAGGGCGTCGGGCCCGACGCCCTAAGCAATAATTATACATTGTCCCACGTGCGCTTATCTGTGTTGGGGATTTTCGGTGTGAACATTTTTCAGCGTAGATTTCAAGATTTCACAAAGTCCAGTTAATGTAACTGTACCAGATCTAGATCCTCGATGATATACTGGCAATTAAGCTTTGTTTTACAGACTTTCTCATGAAATCAGTGTTAACTGCAACTACTGGAATTTCTCTTTAAATCACGAATACAAAAGTTTTGACAATACACTGATATTGATAGGACATATCATAGTGTACAATATAACACAGCTTTCATAATATGCCAAGCTATCTGAGTAATGAAATTGAAAAATTTATACACCAAAATATTTACTTACAAATACAGTATTTATCTTGTCCTTTTAGCTAATCATACTAACAATGATCACACCTGCAGTGTGTTGCATAAAACATTTTAACCAGAGAAAACTCTGGTAAAAACTGAAAACTAAGGTTAGTTTGATTTCTGCCATTGACTTTAACACAGGGCAAAAACTCATGTAAAAAATACCTGAATTTTCTCAGGTAAAAAGTTTTATGCAACACTCAACTGCTCTGAGTCTGTAATCACCCAAATCTAATGAAATGAATTATCAGCATATACAATGCGTTATCATGAGATATGTAATCTGCATTGTTGATTAAGTCTCTAGGCCCAAATTCACAATGCAAAAATTTTGTGTGCAATTGCACTTAGCACCATTTGCAAAAAGTGCACATATATTATTGGACACTGCTGAGTGTACAAATTAACTCTTAACATGCCACGCACACTACTAAGCCAATGCCACAGTGCTAATCCGATGCTAATCCCCTGTGCCAGCCACAAAACCCCCCTGTGCCACATTGATTTTGGGATCGCGAGTCGTATTCACTCCTTCCATTAGTCATGATTACAATTGCTTCTAACTCTCTAACGATTAGTTTATCCACAAAATATTGTGTAGTAAAGTTGTAGGAAATTTCATACCCCTTATAATGATGTCCTCAATATGTGGATTGGTTATTATCTTTACCGCTAAAATATGAGTTGTATCAAGTAGTTCCATTTTGTGGAGTGTTTTGTATGGATCAAAAACCTAGGTCTCTTCTCTCTCAGAGGCGGAGCCATATCTTGTAAAAAATGTAGAAATACTCGAAAAAGTCTAATGTAAACCGCATGAGTAAGTTTATCTGTCAGAAAGCAGAGTTCACACTGCACACAATAGTGCTAATTACGGCGTGCATGCGATGCGCAATACAATGCAAAACGGCGTAACAATGATTGTTATTCCGAATGTGCGCAGTCATGCACGAAGCAGGCGAGGGTAGGAAACAATGCAAGCACAAAGCAATCAATAGTAGGCGTGCGAGCACGAGTGTGGCATGTTATAGTAGGATGCGTAGCGTGCACGAAGCACTCAATGAGTTAAGTGCATTTACAGTAAGTACCAAAAACCTGCAGATATCGTAGATTTTAACTTCAAATATTGTAATTATAAATTGGCTTATTGAGCTAGTGGGTGTTTCACCAAGCTATTTGTAAGTTACTAGTGAATCTACCACAGCTGGTGATCCCTTCTTAGGAGCTTGATCCAAACCTATAAAAATTTGGTGCGCATAATTTACTTACAAGAATGGATCACCTTTTGTTCCTAAAGTCTCTTGTAAATTACAAACAGCTTTTAAAAAAGACCTACCGGGGGGGGGGGGGGAGGGGGGGTGTTTCACAAATATTTTAACATGACTACGAGTCGCGCTTTATATGCCCCGGCACTGCTGCGTATTGATCAATAAGTACAGGTTGCATGTAATGTACGCGTCTGAATATAAGTGTGACTCTAAGTCATACTTAAATCTTTATGAAACAACCCCCAGGTGTGTTTTCCATTAAAAATCATACCAAAAAAAATGTTAAAGAGTCTTACCTCTCTCATAGCAGCCATCATTGCTATAGACCCAATATTATTAGTAATAGTTACTAGAGTTGCTCTTGCTAAGTCACACTTGCATGCATCCTCCCTCTTCTCTTTGATATGCATATTACCAAAACTGAAATAAAAAGAAAGATAAATATGAGGATTTACTCCCTTCCTTTATGTGTTTAAATTATCATATTCATTCAATCATCCATGATTCATTCGCTCATTTATTTATTCGGTTTTTTGTTTGTTTTTGTGTTTTAAAAATGTTTCCAAGATAGAACTTTGCCAATTTGCATAGAAATACAGAGATTTAGACACAAAAATCATGTTGCCAATTTAAGAACTTTAATGATAATAATATTTTCAAAAACTTTTTTTTAATCAAACAAAAATGCAATACAAATGGGAACATTTTTCATCTCATGCCCTTTGTAGATTTTAAGTGCTCTTCATCAAAATTTATTTGGCTTTGAATTTATCACTCAATCCGACTTGAACAGAGACAAGAAATATTTACCTGCTGGCGATTGTGGATCCAGGAAGACCAAATCTTTCATAATCACCTCCATAGATGTCTCTAACTAGTTTGTCTGCTTTAGTGTTATCTCCTTTAGCAGCCATATCAAGAGCCTCTTCAAATGATTCACAACCAGTTAGTAAGCAACATAGACCTAGGAAAGTACCTCCACCAAGACTGATGGTGGTAGACAAAGACACAGATAATTAATTTTAAGTTCCAATGGGTATTTCAAAAATATCTTTATAAAAGTCATGCTTAAGAACCTACCCACACATGAAATTTAATGTATAATCTCATTGACTTGATACCTTCACGTGCAGAGCCAACCACAAAGTATTGAAATGGACCCATACATAGGCCTTATTAAGGTTGTTCAACTGGGGAATTATTATCATTATTGTTCTTGTTGTTATTGTTATCATTGTTATTATTAGTGTTTATTATCACTATTATTATTATCATCATCATCATCATCATTATTATTATTATCATTATTATACAGACTTAGATTCATTTGCAGATAGACTTTACTGTTCAAATACAGATTGCATGGTATCTAATTTTAAATCTGTTGTACTCTCAATTAGATCCAAGATTGAATGAATTTATAATTGTCTAGATATCTAATCTGGTAATTTTTTCTTGAGAAAACAAGTCCAGCTTTGATGATATTTCATTTAGACCCTAGTAATGAAAATCAGAAGAATCTTTTGTCCAATTGCAGATGAAATAAAGCTGGCAAAGTAAATTCCTCTTGGATGTTATTTTAATTAGACCCTAGGAACGGACTAATCAAACTATCATTTAAATGTGGGTCATGGTAGAACTCATAATCACTAATACTGATGTATTAATCAACCTCGTCTCCTGAAGGACTATCTATTATTCAGCCTTCATAAAACCAAAATGACAGGATGTACCTTGGAAAACTGAAGGTTAATCTCCTACCACTTTTTCTACAGCCTAATATGTTGTCTCATTCTGAATGGTCTAATCCCAATGTCTATCAGGAGTCTCATGAGTAATGAGTCTATCTTTTAATCTTTATTTATACATTTATTTCATTAATTTATTTATTCATTTATTTCATTTCCAGGCAAGAAAGCATGACAGAAATAGAAACATTACAAAAGAAATGTAAAATTTAGCACCAGCCGATGCATGGGGATCACCTAAAAGAATTGAAAATTCTGTCGAGAGGTTCTCCACAATGGCTAGTGCCTACATGGAATAACACAAAATAGCAATAAATTCAAACATGTAATTACAATACTTCTGTATAAATTAACCTTCATTGTAATATGAAGAGAGAAACAAAAAACAAGGTTATCGAATTAATACTTTAAGAAAAAATGTAGATTGGGTCAAATCAGGAATTAGTCATTTATCACACTAGAGACAGAGATGGTAGGTCAATTTTAATTGTCACTTCGTTTATGCTGGGCAGTGTAGTGTAGAACACACTGATAGTAGACCAAGTGGATTGAGCCTATGAATTAGGGTGACAAGAAAATCACTCCGGGCTTTAGTTCGTCGAAGATATAGGGTTAGGGTCGCAATATGGTTTTGTTGTACATAAATTTAGGGTAAGGTTTAGGATAGGGTACAGTGTTACATCCAGGGTTGAAGTTGGTCAATCCATTAGTGTGTGGAATTTACAGCGGAGCAATTGTCATGGAACCGGAAGTAGACTATCTGAGAAGCATCAAAACCAATTGAATGTAAACCCTACCTTGTTCCTGTGACTCTTTCAAAGTCATTATGCGAACGGACGGCCAGCATGCTGACCCCTGACCCAACATTGACCACCAGATATGGGTACGGGTTCTTAAAATCATAAGGGACCTTCTCACTGGCCTCATTGTCTAAGGGATCGGGATGGTTCCAGTAGTAGCATTCATTGGGAAGTAATCGGTCAATGAAGTGGATCCCTCGTATTAGGCAATTGAATTCATCAGCTTTCATTAGTTGCATATTGACAGTCTGGAGAAGAAAGTGAAAAAAAAGTCTCAGAGATTAGATCTTGAATATATTTAAATAGAATTGAGTTTATATAAAATTCTGTTATTACTAAAATCTGGTTGTTATTACTAAAATCTGGCATTTATTCGCCAAACAAGCAATAAAGTTACATGTTTTAGTGAGTTTTTGACAAAGATAGAGGCTATCCTCCTATTTGTAAGACAGATACTGACAAAGGAAGTTATATACATGTAGCTTGGATGATTTTCTAAATTGTCATCACTTGAACTGTCATGAGCTTACTCACTCTTATTGAATAGTAAATCATGGTTTAAAGATGAAAATAAAAATAAATTCCACCCAATGTAAAAAAGTTAAATGATGTGTCTTCTTACCTCTAAGATATCTCTTTCAAATTTATAAGCCCCGCCCCCTGTTGCATGGAGAGTATTTGACACACTAGAAAGATTCTTGTCTTTAACAAGGTCCAAAAACTGAGACATGTTGTACGTTGGGAAACGTATAAAATGTATTGTCCCATGATGGCCTAGCACTGGTACATTCTCAATCTGCAAGTGGGCATCCCGTACACCGGTCTCTCCGTAAGCCACCGTCGACGTCAGGTAGCGCTGGATTTTATCTAGGGTTCCTGGCTCTACGCTTGCATCAGTCGGAGTGTTTGAGTTCTCTATGTCGGTCGGTTCAAAGTAAACAAGTTTCACCAAGGTACCACCGATGTCCACTCCGCACCATGGCATAGCTGAAAGACAAAAGAAAAAGGAAAATTAATCGAAGGATACTTAATATCAATCAAATACCAATGGGAAATTAAAGTATTAAAAATAAGCTCAAAAAATTTGTTTTCTAAAAAAAGATATCCCCTTATTATTTTCTTGGACAGAAGAATTTCCTTTTTTTGGTCATATCATTGTAAGTGCTTTGTGCATGTTCAATGGAAAAGCGGCAAAGCGCAATATAAATATTTAATGTACATATGCACAAGACACCGTTCTCACTACGTTCCTAAAACTAGTTCAGTGGAAACCAGTTTAGTGGAAACTAGTTTAGCCCGTAGTGAGAATGGTCAAAGCGATCTTCCAAACCAGTTTGGGAAACCACCTCGTGATGTAGTTTTCAAGAGCGCTTCGCCTCTGGTTTTAGACTTTTAGCGCAATTGAGGACACAACCGTTCTTCGCACATTTTGAGCACACTACTCCACACAACAGGTGTAGAATTTCGCACGAAACGTGTCCCCCCACTGAGAGCGTTTCCAAGAGCAACAAGATCACTTTACGTGAAGTGATTTTGAAAACCACTTTTGGGAATGCTAGCAAAGCGATCTTACAAACTGGTTTCCAGTATTAGTTTTAGAAAGAGAGAACGGTGTCCAATGCATGTTAAGGTTTAAGTCAAAGTTCCTGTATTAGCAATTGCCGTTATTAGGCATAACAAATCTACAAGTAGAAGTACATGTATGTACATGTAGGGCCCGGGGGGGGGGGGGGGCCACTTCCATTCACGAGTGGATACCATGCGCGACCATGGGGTCTTGAAAAGCACCCTAAACACGTAATTTCCATATTCTGAAAATGCACCCCTTAACAAGCATTGGCGTGTGAAACCCTACCCTTAATAAGTATAAGAAGTTACAAAACGATACTCTTTATGGCAAATATTCCCTGAAATGAACCCCTAAACAAGTGCAGGAATTTTTTTATTGTTACGGGTCCTTCGGTCGTCGGCTTTACCTTATTTGGTTTAGTACGACCCCACCTTCTAAACCTCGCACAAATCGGACTCTAAACACATAGTGTTGGGGCAAAAAGGACATCCTTTATATATCAGTTTAATTTTGTTTTTTCATTTCCGCAAAATCGACCCTAAACATGTAATTTTCCTATCAAAATAGATACCCTTTTTTCATTATTTTTTGTGTTTTTGACACCCTTATCACATTACATACGTAACGTGCCCTATCGTGAAAAAGACATCCTTTTTACGTGTTTTTTTGGTCGCGCATGGTATCCACTCGTCAATGTAAGTGGCCCCCCCGGGATGTAGGGTTGTTTAATTTCATAAATTCTTCAATCTAGAATGGAATTATTTTCTCAAATTTGATTAGGCAACAGCATTTCTGGTTGTAATGTTAGTGTAAAGTTTTCACCTAGGTTGTGTACAGTCTAGAGTTGGAAAGGCAATCTTGTGTAGCACTTAAAGTATTATGAAGCAATGTGCAATGCGGTACCAGGAAAAATCATTTCCTGTCTAGAATTAAATATAACTTTAATGCTTTAATACTAGACAAGTTTTGGATTAAGGAAATGTGTAAATTAATTATGACCAATTACCGGTATTACTTTTTTTTTTACAATAGATGTACAATGTACATATCTGACCATGCTAGATGTGTATTTATTAGTTACATATAAATCATTTCCAAGAAGCTTTTTTACAATGTACATACACATGTATCAACCAGGAAATTTGTTTAACTCTCCAAATTGCAAATCCCACACTAAGAACAATATTTCTAGGAAATTTCTAAATGAAAATACTGATTATAAAAACAAACAAAAACACTGCTACATTTACTATAGTCATACCCCAAATGGTTCATTCACATTTAAGATCCCATGTACATGGCCAGGGGGTGTTTCACAAAGATTTAATATTAAGACTTAGAGTCGCACTTAAATGCCGATGCATATATGATATGCAACACGCAATCTAATTGATTAATACGCAGAAATACTCATCCTCTTGGCATGATCTGTCCAATGCAATTATGCCTTTAATAACACACGCAACTAAATTATAATTAAGCCTTAAGTGCGGCTCTAAGTCACACTTTAATAAATCTTTGTGAAAGTGGTGAAACATCCCAGGAAAAAAAAAGAAGCATGTGCCATATAGTTTCTACAGTGTACCAGCACAAAATTCAAATGCTATAAATTTTACATGTAGATTGAATATTAAATTCAGTGAGTTGAAAATGCAGAATTTGTATTGGAGTTGTCTGGAAAGCCAATCATAGAAGTGTGTATGGCTAATGAAACAAGTTCTACATGTACATGTACATTGTATTAAACTCCATTTCTTCAGAAATTAATTAAACACTGAAATGTAGGCTGTGTCTTGTATCAATCCTTCAATACACAGATCTACAGTACAGTATTCAAATATTCAATCTTATGTGTAAATGCAAAAAATATGAATAATGGAGAACAACTGTGGCCTCAAAAAACAAATTCAATACTACTATCAAATGGAAATGCAGTATTATGGGGTCTACAACTTCAACCATGTTGGATGCCCGGCAGTTAAAGGAAAAATGATTGACACTTATCCCTGACATCATCATAGATTAGATGTGCTCTATTCGCACCATTAATTTTTTTTTGGGTGTGAGGTAAGCTCATTCTGAATTCACATCTCACTGCTGAGTACATGTTCTGATCAAACACTAATACGGTATTCTATTTACAAATCAAATACGGTACATTAACAAGCACAATAGATTCACGTCATATACCAGGTGAACAAACAAATGATTTCTAACCATGAACATCACGGGTAAATCATACGTCATGTACTGTACATGTTCATGTTGAAGTAGATGTCTTCCCACATCACCATTAAAAAAAGAAAAGAAAATACAAATCGATTACATGTACTCATTTTATCCAGAATCAAATCCCCATCACACACAAACAGTAGGCTTTGTTGCTCTTTATGTACAATTTTTTGACAGTTCTTTCTTTATTATTTTAGTATGATTTTTCCTCACAATTCACCTTTTTTTCTTGAAAAGTTGCAGTGGGAAATGTGGAAGAGCTGCTATATGTAGAAAGTTAGTGTGAAAAATGCTGTGTAGGATTGCTGGTAAAAGTCAGACTTTTAGTAGTTTAAAAATCTTGTCAAGCTTCGAATAACGATGGCCATGAGGAATGATGGTACAAGTACTTTGAATGTTTGCTTAAAATCAAACGAATTGGAGAGCACTTCATGAAACAAAAATAATGTTGTTATATTAGTTAATAGAATCCATTCCTTGCATCTGATTGGCTCAGAGCTACTTCGTCAGCCATCATCACTATTTGCTTAAATACGAAAACATTTCCCTGAACTGAAGTGAACTCCACTGATCATGGCTATTATGATAAAGTTGCATGCCCTCCTCGTGAGCAGAGTCTTTATTCAGCCTTTTCACATGAGTGTGATTTAATGTGTTCACATTCTATACAGCTGTACAAGTGTGCACACTTGATCTACATGTAAACTAATCCACAAATTGTCAAACTCTGGCTAAACTCAACAGCCTGAAATCATATGCCATGGTTTGAATCTGTAGTCCAAAACCGTGGTTTATGTATGCATATATTCTAAAAGCAGTAATTCTGCACTAGTGCCTATTCTACACACATATTGAGGAAGACTCAAAGAATTGAAAATACCATTCAGATATATTTTTTTTCCCTTTGTCCATGGGGAAAATGTACATACATTGCCCGTAGTATATTACATTGGGTCTGTGAGAAATTGAGTTGTGGTTTGGACAGGCACTGGCCACTGCAGTGACAACACTGTTGACTACATTGTACTTTGCTTCTCTTACAAGTTTCCTTTAAACAATTTTCAAAGATTTGTCTTCACGGCTCTTGTAAATCAAAAGCCACAGGTAATTTGAATTTCAATTGTTGGGAATCACGCTCATGTGAAAGCACTTTATTAGCTCAGGAATTGGTGAAATTGAGGGTACCGGTATTTTAAAGAACTTCCTGTGCAGTTTTAACAGCTGCTGGTATGGCCTGGTATTCTACATGTACATGTAGCCTTATACTTATCCTCAATTCCTCATCCATATCTCAGAGTGCTAATCAATGATCACCAAACAAAAAAGATACATGTATATTTCTTTGATTGTTAACATTACAAGTACATATTTACATATGTTATTCCAGTAAAATTGTAGGCTACAATCTAGCACTCATGGTATCAAGGCACCTTAAAAGTCAGAGGTGCACTTGCAGGAATCCTGCGAATCTGCAAGCATCTTTTTTTATCACTTCTCTTCACATTCTGTAGACAAAACAATAAGGATTGCAGAGAAAGACACTTTTTAAAAAGACAAAACATTTGAGGTGCTATGCACTATGCATCTTTTTTGGCAACTTTTCAGCAAATGTTTCACAATATTTTGACTATCATGAATGTGAGAATTAGTGATAAAAAGACACTTGATTCTTGCATGATACACAGCTTTCACTTATTATGCTGGGTGCATATGGGAATTCTCTTGAAATTTAGTCAGCCCAGAATTAGTGGAATATTGTCCCCAGACTCCCCACCCCCTCCCTGAGTTGCTTGTTAGATTTTACGAAGGTAATTTATCCTTTTTAAGAGAAAATTACCTTGGGGGAGGGGCTGTCATTGAATTTACAAGGAGTCAGTAAACTTTCTCTGCAACCTAATAAAGTTTTATGTTATCCTAGATCTGTTCCTACATAGCCTTTAGTATTCAGAAATAGCAGCTGATGTGAAATATAATTATAAATATCACATTTTGAGACTGAATATTACTGTCCCAACCAAACAATTTTGCAGATAATAATGTTTTCTTATCTCAGTTTTGATAGAGAAAATGTACAAAAATAATCTTGTTGAGTACAGGTACATAATATCAACAATCAACACTTGATTAAAGTTTAAAATTGAGAACCCACTTGAACACTTAAGCACTGGATAATCACGATTTGCTCTATAAATAATACTTATCTGATAATAAAATAAAAACAATTCTACGTTTATATTCTAAGTTAAGCCTGAGTCATATCGATTATTTTGAAAACCGGTGTTCGACAGCTTTAATTCGATCGAACATCGAATCATCGATGCATCGAATATTGATGGCGGGGAATGTTGCTCCGGCCGCGTCGCGTCGATGCGCTATGCATGCACTGACGGTGTGTGCGCTGGCCGGGTGAGCGTTGCACTAGCAGATGACAGAGCAAAGTTCGTTTGTATTTTCCATGATCACAAAACACAAAAAAAGGCCGGGGACCAATGCAGAATTCTTCCCAAAATATCTTCAACAATGATATTTGCAGATGACATCATATAAGTTTAAAACGAAACATTAATAAAGACATGAATCACGCAGAGTCGATCCGAATGATTTTCGGTCAACTAGCATTCGCAGTCCAGACTCGCATTCACCAGCCCCGTCCGCAGCCCTGCACACTCACTCTCCCGAAACGACATTTGCTCTAATTTTACTATAAACGCTGTGAGACTTGTATTGGTGCAACTCTTATCATACAGCAACAGTAAACTAAAAATATTTATGTACTTGTTTTACAATACATGTTCACGTGCATGTACATGTAGTACCTACAAGTAATAAAATACATAACATTGTATTGCATTAACTAGCATTCATTGGCACAGACTCTAAATCTAAAATCTAATCATTATTGTGTCAGTATAAGAATGGATCATTTTATGGCAATCAATGATAACTTTCCTTGATTTTGTTATAAATTTCATAAAAATTACTATATTTATCATTTTCTTAACAGAATTGGCATTAATGAAGAATAAATTATTTTATCTAGGCCTACTTGTTTGAGACTTTGAGTTTGAAAGAATCTTCACGGTACAGAGCTTCAATTCTATTTGTACAATAGAATTAGGAGCAAATATTTTCACAATAACTACATGTTTGACTTGAAGGGAGGTCAGCCATCATTCCAAAATTATGGTTTTACTGACTGTGACGAAAAATAGGCCTCAACATGACACAATATTCAGATTTCAGTCTTTATTGAAACACTGCATTCATGACGTAGCGCTGCATAATCTATAAGTGTTTTATGGAAGCTAGACAATCCAGACTAAAATTGTGATACACATGATAAACTTTACTGAATAAGTTTTCATGCATGATAAATGTGCCATTCAGGCAGATTTCAAAAGTAAAGATTTGTTCTTATAATACATGTATGCCAAGGTCAATCTTTATTCCTTAGTTTGAAAACACCCTCCTATTCAGACCCATTACTATCAGCTTAAATGAGAAAAGAAATAGAAACAGATCATTCACAAGCCTAAGCCAAACTCTGCATCAATCAGTAATCATGCAAGTCAATGAACCAGTACTGGGGCCGTTTCATAAAGAGTTACAACTGTTGTAACTTTGCCATTATGGCAACTACCATGGCAACCTTGATTTTGATTGGCTGCTGAGCCCTGTTACCATGGTACATGTAGTTGCCATAATGGCAAAGTTACAACAGTTACAAGTCCTTTATGAAACGGGTCCCAGTACATGCATATCCAACCATGAACGTTTTTGCGTACACCCCTCTATATTGCACATACTCCACTCGACATCCACCAATTAGAACTTGTGTTAAAGCATTCTCTAAAATTTGTTAAGTCCACAGCAAACACATCCTACCATGTAAAGATGGATATGATTTCTCACACAAGTTAGCAAAGTCTCATTTTCAATATAACACCATCCAGGGAAAACACTACTTGTGGACTCACGGCAAGGTCACCCAAAGAAAGATGCAAAGCTTTGGAAATCAAAAGAGAGACCCCATGAAATTTCAATAGGATCCAATATAAACAGTAATATGATGTAGCAAACTGGGGCTGGTGAGCTAAAAAGTAGCCCCCTGAAAATAACAATAATTTTCCCTGGCCCCATCAGCCACCATGCAAAGGAAAACTGATCAAAGATGAAAGAACGATTCACTTACGGGGTACTTTTGCCTCTTTCTGGCCCAACTCGGCCTCTGCCTGCTGTTCCAATGCTTCTGCCATTCTCTCAATCAGACAGGCAGTATCCTTCTTCTCCTCCTCTACACCAGACATACTCTGATCCCTAGCTCAAATCTTTGCTGATACCGGGCTTGATATCTGCGTGCAGGTTGCTTGTAGGCGGAGACCGGGCCAACCAGCAGTGTTTGCGCACACAGGGCACAGTTCAATCTACGATAGCAAAGGCATGATACAAAATTAGAAAATAAGAGCTGAAATGCATGTCAATACAGATATGATGTTTGCAAATTTATCAGTGTGTTGAGAAAACAATGTAGAATTTAAAGATCATGCTGTAATATGTTGATACAGGAGATTTGTGCATATACACACACAGGTACAATGTAGTATTCTAAAGAAAAGGATATGACCAAAAAATGTGTATCCTATAAAGTCCCTTGATGTCTTGGAAACTGATTGTGTTTAGGTGAGCTGATTTTGATAAGTCACAATATCCCTGGATATACATTGCTATATTAAAAAGTTAAAACCCCATTTTTGTCTACTTTCAGAACACTGAAGTAATAGAACAGCCAACTATCAACAAAAATTGAATTAAGTTGCTACATGTAAATGTACAATGTAGGTAACCGGGTGGTTGTTTCAAAAAGCTGTTCGTAAGTTACGAATGACTTCACTAATGACTGGTGACTCTTTCTGGTGCTAGGCAGCTACAAAATACATCCCTTTTGTAGATGACTTAACACATATTGTTCACATTGTCTGTAAAGTTGTGTGTACACATGTAGCTCTACGAATGTCAGCTTTATGAAACACCTACCAGTTGTTCTGAAGGATAATATTAACTGGCACAATTATAAAGTGGTTAAAACCTTGAAACCAAATGAATCATAGAGGTTGAGCGAATCATCAAGGAATTTATGAAACCTTTTCATGAATCACTAATCGAACAACACCTCCAGGCTCATGCCCATGTGTATATGTATTACAATAATCCAGCTTACCCTATTACCCAGTAGTTTCAAATTATTATTATTTTTTTTTTTTGGGGGGGGGGGTAATTATGACATTTACAATTTGGCATACATGAATGTAACACAACACTCTCAATCCATTCCCGGAGGGCTCAGCAGGATTCTTTTATGAAGTATCCTAATTGTAAGAAGGGAATATTATATATAACTTTGATTTTCACCTTTTCAAAAAATAGATTCGGGACAGTTTCTAGCCACACCAGTCATAATCTGCGTTTGCAAATGCTAAAGAAGAGGATAAATATTAAATAATATCAAGTCACAAAGTTCTCCAATTCTTATGTGGTTTTCTCTGATTTCTCTAAATATTTCACTTATTTGCTTCATTTTGCACGATATAAGTTAGGATCAAACCCTTTTATCAAATTATACGTATATGACTTGTACAGTGAATGACTGCATTAATTACCTGCCAGCACTATATTACTGTGTACAATTGTAAATGCAACATTTTAGCATATGATTGGAATTCATGTATAATTTCAAAAGGAAGACAGCAAAAAGAAACATGTACATTTTTGCACCTTTATCAAGTCTATGTTTTCTCCAAATAAAAGAAAATTAAAATAGCTTATCTGAGATTATTGTTGGGCCAAATAGTGCTGTTATCGATAACCAATCTAGAGCTAGTCTTGTTGGTAAATCACTTGTTTTTTTGCCACTAAGTGATATTGATAACCCTTCTCTCATTGTCCATAATACCCGCTATTATGTAGGGACATGACAGTGATTTTCAGGCTTTCAGCGATTTCACCGAATTCATGGAAACAGCCTTTGAAAGTGGCTTTTCAAATGGAAAATCACAGAAAAACATATTTTTCCTCAAAATGCACAGAACAGCAACAGAAATTACTCCAAAATCTCAACAAAATATGACTAGCCATAAAACATGATCTCATCCCCACTTTGCTATAATCATGACAATCCAAACATCACGACTGCACTCAATTCGATTTGATCAAATCGAAAACGCGTATGAACAGATATATTGTTACCACCATACATTTTATACTGTTTACTACTATCAGCACAAAACTTCATTACCAGTATTTGGCAAAGTTCAATCAAAATTTTAAAAAGTAAAAACAATTTGGACTTCATTCCACACATACAATGTATCATCATGATGCACATCTCTGATTACTTTAAATAAAGTAGAAATAGTAATAAACATCATTTATATAGTATCACATATAAACCCTTAATTTGTATTTCTAATTCTATTTCTAAGTTTAATATTCTAATCCACTATACATAGCTAGCCACTAAAAAAAATCATACCTCAGTCATATAGTGACGTATTGTATTACCGGACACTATCATATTTCCGGACGCGCATATAACTGCGTAGGAAATCAATTTCGTACCGTAAGACTTCCGCAGTTCAATATCACAGATCAATTCAAAGAACGAGATTGCAAAAACAAGGCGAAAATATAACTTTTACCTTATTTTTCTCTAAAAATGACAGAAAATGCTTGAAATAACATATAACACAGTTTTGGCATTAACAATTGATCCCAATTGATCTATTTTCTGATTGAAATACGGACCTGATTTGCCGAATTTCAATCTCGTACGCTCCATCGATTAAATCGTCGACGGCTAGTTCTCAATGTTCCCGGTACCCCGGCCGTGCGCGAGGTTTACCGTGTTGGAGAGCCGTCAATGATCGACAGCGCATCGATAGAACTTAACTTGATGACTGAGTCTTACGATATGAACGAGCATCATTAATTGGAAGTGCAATATCGAACGCGCAATTAAAAAAAAAAAAGGAATAGCAAACGCAAATTTATAACAAAGATCTGATCAGAATCGTTATAAGAAAGCAAACAAAAACTTAGAATTTACTCATGAGATGATTAATCTCGAAAAAATCACACCAATTCTTTCTTACATCATTATAATCAAGAATATTTTTACCCGTCCGGCGCGCGTCCGGAATTACAATATAATTTGTCACGCACGAAAATAATTGTTTTTCGCGGAGGGGTATGCGGCAAGTGCGGTGCAAAGAAAATGGTTGGAAAATATAAAATAATTTCATCCTATTCATGATTTTCAGAATATTTGGAATAGCAAGTGATAATTTTTCGTGATTGTATTTCCTCTAGTTGTCATTTTTAAAGCACTGAAATGAAAGTGTCCGGCAATAGGATACACTGCCATACTACAACTGTTACCGCCCACTACACACAATGCATGCAGGTTTAAACAAACACACACACACACACCCTCGCCTAGCCTGCCTTTGCATTGCACACACCGATCAGACCATTTATCAGCCGATTGACGACTCATGCGTGACACCCATGCCATGCGGCAGCTACACACACAGCTCAAGAACACAGCGGCCTAGTACTAGACAGTGCATGCATGCAACAGAGCTATAGCGCTACGCCTTGAGTTACCGTACACGTGATTATTGCGATACCGGTACACAATCGCCAACAAGTAAGACAAATGTTTAAGTTTGAATTTAGACGGGATTTAAATGAAAAATAAAACTGAAATTTTTCAGTATTGACAAGAACTGACCGTAAAATAGATCTGTAGAATTCCCTGAAAACAAAGATTTTCCTTCACTGTCGACCAAAGCAATAATCGGAGATTCTCGTGACTCCTTCGCTCACGATCACTTTGCAGCCAAACAAATTGTTTACGATAATTATTCTGACGTCACAAACTCGGAAGCGACGTCACGATCGACGCAGTGAACAAGGGGTGGGGCTAGCTTTCTTTAGCTTTCTTGATATGATACCCACCCCCTCCCCCCAAAAAAATGCTTAGTTTGAGCCCCTTATGTGTTGCAATTTATAATTTCCGAGACCTTGCACACAGCCGCCCAAACCTTTTTCAGTAAACAAACTTAATACAAAAGGGTAGAGATTACCATCGAATTATTAATATAGCATCGGGACATTACCTTGCAGCTAGCCACCTGCATACCATTCCCCGTTCACCATGCAGGCCTGCCTCTCACCCCCTCCCCCTTTCAAAATCGTTCCACGAACATATAGGACCATACCCTGTATATGATTTGAGATTTTTCAAACCAAACAATTTTTTTAATTAAAAAAAAAGATGCCTATATGAATGTACAATATTAGTGTATCGCCGTGCACACACTCAATAATTTAGATTTCTCTGTTGATACATATCCATTTGCCCTGGCCCCCAATAATATAATTTCAAAATCTTTAAAATTTCTATGCAATGTTGGAAATCTAGAAAGGACTGGGAAGCGCTATATAACCATTAAACCTAATTGGCATAAAAGTATGAAACGTAATTTTTCGGACCGAGTGCAAAATGAGTGTCTTTTCGAGAGCTTGTTGACAATTTTTTCCCCCACCGTTGTCCCCAGGCAATCCCCAATCAGATATGGACCAACGCCCCTGCCCCTGTCCTGTGCATATATTATCTACAATACCATATTGTGTAGGCAGTGCAGGGCAATAATCACGATTCTTTGCTAATTCAGACTTGAAAAAGGTTATAGGCATACCGCCTAGAAAAATCGTTTAAAAAAAATCCCCATTTGTTTTTTTGATGATTAGTTCTTAGTCTTTAAATCGAAAATTTGTTTTATTCACAACTTTAAATTGAAAATTATATATAGATACCAAATCAAGCATATATAAAGCCCCGAATACAATGAACACACGTTCAAAAATGGCTACAAGGCCGGCTATATTGTATATAAAGCCTCCGTTTGATTATATTGTTATATTATAAGTATAATCAATATAGACAAATCGGTATAAATCAGCTGAGGGAAAGGTTGGATAAAGCTAATTGGTCAGATTTGTAAAATTTTAATTGCATGCGTAAAAATAAAAGCTTTGATGACTTCAGACTTTCGATACAAGTTTGGAAAAAGCTGAGTTGACTAACCCTTGAAATTTAGAACAAATGCATCTAGTATATGAATAACTTGAAAATTTACCTTTTCGACTTATTCTTCGCTATATAGGGCCTATTGAACTCCTGATAGGCAGCTGATGATAGTGATAGTTTTGAAATATGCCCCCGGAGGGGCCACTTACATTGACGAGTGGATACCATGCGCGACCAAAAAAACACGTAAAAAGGATGTCTTTTTCACGATAGGACACGTTACGTACGTAACGTGATAAGGGTGTCAAAAACACAAAAATAATGAAAAAAAAGGGTATCTATTTCGCTCGGAAAATTACGTGTTTAGGGTCGAATTTGCGGGGATGATAAAACAAAATTAAAATGTTTTATAAAGGATGTCCTTTTTGCCCCAACACTTCGTGTTTAGAGTCCGATTTGCGCGAGGTGTAGAAGATGGGGTCGTACTAAACCAAATAAGGTAAAGCCGACGACCGAAGGACCCGTAACAATAAAACATTCCTGTACTTGTTTAGGGGTTCATTTCAGGGAATATTTGCCAAGAGTATCGTTTTGTTTCCAATACTTGTTAAGGGTAGGGTTTCACACGCCAATACTTGTTAAGGGGTGCATTTTCAGAATATGGAAATTACGTGTTTAGGGTGCTTTTCGAGACCCCATGGTCGCGCATGGTATCCACTTGTGAATGGAAGTGGCCCCCCCGGGAATATGCCTATAATCAAAATTCGTAAAAAATATTTAAACGAGTAATAAGGCCAGAGGAATTCCTATGGTATGTTTAGCAAAATAGCAATAATTCTCAAGATGCCATATTATAAACAACGTGAATATGCACTTTAAAAAAAAAATCAAAAATAATCCTATTTGACTGTTGCCAAACTACAAAAATCCCCCTTTCTTTGAAATTTGATTTGCGAACCAAGGACGCCGTACATGAATGATTGTGTAATTCAGAATGTTGTGAAGTTCGAGAGAAGACGACAAAAAGTGTACTTTGAAATTTCTATTTTAAAATTAATGTTTTTTAAAAAGAAATTGTGGAATGCAAAGGATCATAATGACTGCTGAAAATAGTGTGGCCAAGGCACTGAGATCTGTAGGTGAAAGGATTCAAGCAGCCTCCGTGCAAAGAACCTCGGTAAGTTCGCCAGCACGACCGGTACCCTGTGCTATGCCATGCCACCGGCCTCCGCCTCCGCGGAACTGACGCCTTGTCTGATCCCTGGCCGTGGCCGGTTGCCGCTCTCAAGCTGTAGTGTATGCTCTAAATTAGTGAGTTCACTTCAAGTTCAAGTTTGGGAACCCATGATAAACAGTGTTTACACTGGCGTAAAGATGGAGGGGGGGGGGCTCTTGCCACCCAATATTTTTTCACGACCAAGAAAAAGAGAGAGAGAGAGAGAAGGAAAGAAAAAGAAAGACAAAGAGAGAAGCACATGATGAAATGAATCCAGTAATACTATGAAGGGGGGTTGATATCAATTACTGAATATTATTATGGATTATGATCTGTCCTATCACAAAATTTGATTTTTATAATAAAAAGGTCAGAATCTTTGCTCGCTCACTCGCAACTTTTTATCAGTTTTACGTGATATACCATATGTAGCTCTAGCCCCCGCAAAATTATTTCACCACTGCCCATAAAAATTAAGTATAGTTTGTGAAAGAGCCCCTGGCTTTGCGGCGCTAATTCAGTTTTGCACCGGCCAACTTCGCGCAAATTTCCCCACCATAAATTGTTCGCAAAGACATTTACGAACAATGTCTGGTGCACCACTAGCACTAAGGATGTTTTTTTGTTTTCCCCTCTTCATTATTGTCTCACCTGCATAGCAGAGTGAGACTATAGGCGCCGCTTTTCCGACGGCGACGGCGGCGTCAACATCAAATCTTAACCTGAGGTTAAGTTTTTTAAATGACATCATAACTTAGAAAGTATATGGACCTAGCTCATGAAACTTGGCCATAAGGTTAATCAAGTATTACTGAACATCCTATTAGAGTTTCATGTCACATGACCAAGGTCAAAGGTCATTTAGGGTCAATGAACTTAGACCATGTTGGGGGAATCAACATCAAAATCTTAACCTGAGGTTAAGTTTTTGAAATGTCATCATAACTTAGAAAATATATGGACCTAGTTCATTAAACTTGGACATAAGGTTAATCAAGTATCACCAAACATCCTGCATGAGTTTCATTTAGGGTCAATGAACTTTGGCCGATTTGGGGGTATCTGTTGAATTACAATCAAAACTTTAAAAGTTTTTGGATCTGATTCATGAAACTTGGACATAATAGTAATCAAGTATCACTGAACATCCTGTGCAAGTTTCAGGTCACATGATCAAGGTCAAAGGTCATTTAGGGTGAATAAACTTTGGCCGAATGGGGGTATTTGTTGAATTACCATCATAACTTTGAAAGTATGTTGGTCTAGTTCATAAAACTTGGACATAAGAGTAATCAAGTATCACTGAACATCCTGTGCGCATTTTAGGTCACATGACCAAGGTCAAAGGTCAATGAACTTTGGCCATAATGGGGTATCTGTTGAATTACCATTATAACTTCGCAAGTTTATTGATCTGACTTTTGAAACTTGGACATAAGAGTAATAAAGTATCACTGAATATCCTGTGCAAGTTTCAGGTCACATGATCAAGGTCAAAGGTCATGTGAGGTCAATGAACTTTGGCCACATTGGGGGTATTTGTTGAATTACCATCCTATCTCTGTAAAGTGTATTGGTCTAGTTCATAAAATGTGGAAATAAGAGTAACCAAGTATCACTGAACATCTTGTGCGAGTTATAGTAGTTTTCAAAGTCAGCACTGCTGCTATGTTGAATCGCGTGATGCAGGTGAGACGGCCAGAGGCATTCCACTTGTTATATAAGGTAATCACATTTTAAAGACAATATCAGGGCCCCCATTGCATATACTGTAAGTTACCATTAGAGTAAATTTGCCATCCAATGGTAACTGATGTGGTCACAATGCTCGTCAGCCAATCAGAAACAAGGATTTCAGCGAAGTTTCTGTTGGATAGCAAAGTTATGATATAATAGAAACTTTTATGCAACAAGGCCCAGTAATGGTGCAACAAGGTCCAGATCTTGTTTTGTAAATGTCTATTTTTCTTGCTGATTACATATCATTTGTCTTCTATATGATGAAAAAGATTTGCAAGATGGTGCATATTAGTGCTGCAAGTCAGGCGGCATGTTCGGGTTCGGTTCGGTTCGGCAGGGTTCGGCAATTTTTTTCCGAACTTTGGTTCGGTTCGGGGTTCGGCAATAAATGCCAAATTATATTTAACATATAAAAAAATAAAGATCGCCGACCCACAAACAAGTGATCTCCAGCATGATCTGACATATTTATAATAAATTTTGTTTCTAAAAAGAATAGTTATGAAAATTGTTGAACTTTCTTTTGTTTCAATCTTTAAACAAAAAATAAGTCATTTCTACTTTCTTTTTTAAAATGAAAATTAAAAAAAAAGAAAAATATTCATAATGAGAGAATCAGGACAGAAACAGAATTACAAAGATCAGAATATTTTTTTCATGATTATTTCAAGTAGCTATGATCATGATCGATTACGATTAGGCCTGGGAGTAAACATCGATTGATCGAATGGTTCGATTGGCATGCCGCCAATCACCAATCGAAAACAAAAATTAAAAAAATTTACACTAATCGAAAGTTCGGTAGATCCTGATTATGACATTGGGATAACTCGAATACCCAAGTAATAATAACAAAAACAAGAAAACAACGATGACAACGGTTTTTGAATACTTCATACAGGTTTAAAAATTATGTTACCGAGGTAATTTTTCAAAAATTATCAATGATTGTATCACATTCACAGTTACACACCAACATGAAAGCGCTCCGAAAATTTTAATCCCACCCGACCTTGCCGTCGATACACAAAATAAGTCATTGTCTGCGTGCACAAAACAATAAGTAAACACACAACCAGCTCACTTGAGCTGATTGGACCTTCGGATAGCCAATGAAACTTTGGGAAACAAAGAAGAAGGCACGTGGTTCCCTTATCAGGAAAGGTCATGACTTCAGAAATGAATTGACCCCTCCCCCATCTGTGTGTGTGTGTGTGTGTGAGGGACAGAGAGAGAGAAAGATAGGGTGGGAGCCGGACAATTCCTTTCATGTTTCAAAACAATGCAACCTTTTTATATCCCCCTCACACAATGAAAACGACATTCCAACATGCGCCCGTCTTCCCCAGTACTTTCTCGACTAGTCTCCAAAAATAGACCCAGTTATACATGTAGGTTCAAATGATAAAAAATCGTAATTTTGAAGGTATTTCAAATGAAATATTTTGCAAAATATATTTTTTTTAAATACATGTGTAGCATCGTGGACAGTGCCACAAGTGGGGGCGGAGACATGGTGTGGGCAAGGGATGAAATTTTTCAAGTGAAATGCTCGACCTGGGGTCAATCTCAAAGAATAATGAATGAGTTGTTTACGTCTTTGGGCTGATCTGGGCTGATTCATTCATATGAAGGGGTGTGGCACTTGGAGGGATGTATGCATGATGCCAGAGTAACAGCATTGATTTAGGAAAGATTATCATTGGAACAATATACTGAAAGATTTAATCTCATTTCATGTAGTTTCTTTTGATATAAAAATCATGGAAAAGGGGGAAAAGGGCCTACTTTCATTTATGCTAAACATGTGACTTTGATGGAGATTTCTTCATGGGGGGGGGGTCACCATAAATTAGGTCACCTATTGTGACTTAAAAGACGTGATTCCCCAACGAACAATCGAATCATTCGATTATTTTTTCAGGAAATAATCGAATGGTGAAAATGACAATCGTCCCAGGCCTAATTACGATGTCATTGCCAACGCAGCTTCTCAAATTGGAAAGTGTTGATCGGGAATGTCGAAACAGTAGACATACAACCTCCACTCAACTGTTATTATACCGGTAAAATTCACATTCCAAAGAATATGAGTGTTTTAGAAAGTCCCTATTTTCAAAAGTGGTGAAATCTGGTCAATGAATTACTTTAAAAAGATAAAATATCAGTCCATTCTTTGTCCAGAAAGATCGACGCTACGTGACTTCAAACATATTTCCAACACGAAAATGAGTACATGGGACTACACTGTATTTTAGTGTTGTGAAATCACCCGGCGTTGATCGTCAGAACTAAGACGGAACTGATAATTTATCATTTCATTTTCAGTAATTGACCAGATTAAACCACTTTTAAGAAAATATTGACAATGGAAAAACGTTTCAAGTTCGGAATACGAATTTTACCTGTATAATAGCAACCGAGAGCAGGTTGTTTGGACTTCCTGTTTCAACTTTCCTTACCAACCATTTCCGGAACATCGATCAGGGAACATGCGTTGATTTGGTTTGAATTTTTATATTTTCTGTTTTTTCACCCTCATTCCTTCATCTCTTATTTATTTACCTTTTATATTAATATGGAAATTTCAGAAGGTGGAATATATACTTTACCATTACTTTGTCAGTCACAAGGAATTAATTTGTCTTGTCTTTTTCTTTTTTTTAAATACAAAACAATTAAATGTACGTCCGATTACAGCAATACGTAATTCAACTACACTTTTTAACTGAGTTAAGCTTAAAATGTCCCCACATTTTATAAGGAAAAAAAATATATTCATGTTTATAAAAAAAATTGAAAATGATAAAAATTTAATCAAACACGAGACCGAAACTGTCATACTTTGTCATTTACGAGGAATGAATTTATGTCTGGTTCTTTTTCTGTATTAAATACAAAATGATTAGGTCCGATTACGATCACGATCGATTATGGCAATACGTAATTACACCACACTTTTATACCGAGTTAAGCTTCAAAATGTCCCCTCATTTTATCAAGAAAAATATTTATGTTAATAAAATATTCTTAAGTTGATAACAGTTCAATCAAAGACGTGATGGGAGCTATCATAGTGGATTTAAAAAATATATTGAGTGGAATTCTCTTTGTGCACAATCACTAACCAATATTTTTTTGTTTAATTTTATAGTTAAATCTAGTATGTAGTCATCGCACTTACGCATTGCATGTTAACATTTTTTTTTACCGAACTTCCGAACCAGGCCTTTGTGTTCGGTTCGGTCCGGTTCGGAAGTGCCAAGTTCGGCGAACTTCCGTTCGGTTCGGCGGTTCGGTTGCAGCACTAGTGCATATGCACAAACATCAGATGAAATGGAAGTCTGATCATAACTGATAATGTGTTTTGTTTTGTTTCTACCCAAATCATTTTGGAGAACTTGGAACAGGCAATATGCTCCGTTTATTTGGAAAAATTTAGTTTAAAAATAACTCGTGTCATAAACAAGAGGTTGGTAAACAAGTCACTTGTGAGTAGCTCTCCATGCTTGTATGTCTTGTAGAATAATTTCCATAAATCAAAATTTCTCACAAATATGCGGTGATCTACCTGTTAATAATTATGGCTTCATTACTTCTTGATCACTGGATGTTTTCTTACGAAAACCAACACTGAGCAATTCAAACAATCATGTAAATTTCCCATTTCTCAGACATTGATTGTCAAATGTGGCTGTAATAACTGTCCCCTTTCTAAAAAAACTTTCTACATTTATGATTTTTCTTTTCTCCTTCCAGACCATACCCAGTGTGGAACCAAGACTAGTAGCAGTGAGTAAAACCAAACCAGTATCTATGATCCTTGAGGCTTATCAGACAGGACAGCGCAACTTTGGTGAAAACTATGTAAGGACTAACTTCCTTTGAAAAATACAAATAATCAAATAATTAGAATTTACTTTCTTGTCATTTTGGAAAATGTTGAAGACTAGTAAGTGAAAAAAGTACACAAAGATTGAGAGCTATTTAGCCCCTTTTGAATTACTATTTGTTTAAACAATATTGGTTCAGTTGATGTAAGATGTCATTTTGAATAAATAGTGGCAGGAATAATGGCCCCAATACAGATGTAACAGGTAGCTGTTTCAGCCTTTTTTGTAGATGAATTTTATTTTATTTTCTTTGCATTCAGGTACAAGAGCTAGTTGACAAATCTCATGATGCCACAATAAGAGAACAGTGTACAGATATCAGGTGGCATTATATTGGTCATCTTCAGAGTAATAAGGTCAAGAAACTTCTCAGTGAGTATCAGATTTTCTATTGAATGAGGATGAATTCTTTTGGATCAAGTTAGTTTAGTTTGTATGAAAACAGAAAAATTAATTATATTGAAAAGTTATTAGGGGGTTCTACAACTGTGAAATAACACATGTTAGTCACATTGCCAATGAGAGGATGCCCACATTATTAGTGATCTCAACATCCAAATTCCCATAACTTGCTTATTATTTGTAAAAAAAAATTCCCCAAACTGTCACTGAATTGTTTGATTTTTCTGTTTTCACTCGAGCTAACTTGTACCAAGAGTTTCATTCTCCTTTAAGATCCCAATGCATATAAACCTACTATTTAAATTTTAACTTCAATTGATTGAAACATAACTGATATGACATGCTACCTTGCTAGGTTGTTTTTTCTTCTTATTTTGGTACAATGCTTTTAAAACCACAATTCAATTGTTTATCTATTTTCTTATGTAGGCTCTCCTAATCTGTACATGGTGGAGACTGTTGATTCCAGGAAGTTAGCATCAGAGCTTGAGAAACATTGGAGCAAAGAGACAGACAGAGGAACTCTCAGGGTCTTTGTGCAAGTCAACACAAGTGGAGAAGCAAGTAGGAAATTTATATTAGTTTATTTTTTTCTTTTCTTCATGATTATTCAATTAATGGCACGTAATGCCTGAGCGATAGACTGTAAATTCCTGGAAATATTTATGTAAATGTATGTACATTTGGACATGCTGAAAACTCCAAACTCGGTTGTTTATGATCAGTCTTATGACTGATAAGTGAAATAAAAGGCAAAATATGTTTTTATGACTCTAAAGTCATTAAAAGAACTTGGTTGTACCTGTTTAATTCTGGCTCACCGCCTGTATTCTCGAAAGAGGTTTCAATTGTACCATGGTATAAAACCATGGACTATGCAGATTTGTGTACACATTCACGCTTATTTCATTGTTTACACTTGGGAAAATCCAATGATAAATGCATGCTTTTGGCAAAGGAGGCCTAATTAAAGTGTGATAATACCAGATACTTGCATGTAGTCTTTGGTTTTGTACCATTGTACAATCGAAATACTGTGCATTGTATCTGTATCAACTGTATAGTGTTCAGTTCTATATTGGTATCATGTGTTATTATCATGAAACATTTGAAAGAATTGAAATTTACTATTTCCATTTCCAGATAAGAGTGGTGTGTCACCTGAAGAGTGTAGTGGAGTAGTAAGACATCTCTTTGATAACTGTCCTAGCTTAGAGTTTGCTGGTCTCATGACAATCGGATCATTTGATCACAGCCTTGACGATGGTCCTAATCCTGATTTTCAGGTATGTACAATTACTCAAAAATACATTTTCAATCAGTAGTTTACCTTGCCCCATCAAGTCCACTGATAGAAATGTTTGATTATGACCAGGAAAAGACATTATGGGATTTCAAGTTTGGTGTTGGTGTTAAAAGCACAATTTAGATTGCTTTCTTTAGCTAACATTGAATATGAGTTTACAAAATGATCCAAATAATTTTGATGCCCTGCTCATGTAATAATTTAGTCAAAACCAAACTAAACCATTTATTAATTTTAATTGACATACATCTATGTAACAAATATATCTCACAGATGCATTAGTTGCTGTTGCATTCTGTCTGTCTTTCCATATTTCTTGTAATTGTTCTCAGGATAGCTTTAAAGCATTTGATGGATCAACTTCAAACTTGGCACATGTAGTTTTATTGGGGTGACAATGGCCTGATCATATTTGAGGGTCACAGAGTCAAATGTCATTTCTGTCCATCACTAATATGGTTCCTTCATTTAATAACTTTTCAAAATAAAATTTTTAACTATGCATTTGCAGATCAGATTTTAAAAGTATTTGATGGTTTAGAAATTTAATATGTAAAATATTATAGCTCTGTCTATAGTGGAGGCATAAATGTTGACTTACTACATTGAGTAAAAGATGCATCTATCTTTACACTTTGTATTTTGTATTGTTTTATGACAGTGTCTAATCAGATGTAGAGAAGATGTATGTAAGGAATGCAGTCTGGATATTGACAAGGTAGAGCTTAGTATGGGCATGTCACATGACTTTGAACATGCAGTGAGTATTCCTCTTTCAGTGATAAAAAGTTATCATTGTATAGCAATTTGATGTGGTGATAATCATAATAATCTGCAATTTTCTTGACATGCAATTTTCAGTAATAGTTGGCACATATGCTGCTTAAGCAGGTCTTCAGGCCCAAAGTGCTTATAAATTGTTCATGGGTTCAATTCAAAATGTAATTTGGCATGAATAAAACTAAGAAAAAAAGAAAACTAAAGAAAGTCTTTAAATCCTAATACTCCTTTTTTGAACTGTCTTTATTTCAAACTTAAAATGTTTTAGAATAAAAAAAAATTGTCTCGATTCGAAATATTGAAAAAAAGTTATTTTGGGTCCCCCTTTTTTCTGTTGAGAACTGAAGAATATACATTTTCTAATTCCTGGCTACAAACTATTTAAATGTAGACATTTATTTGTATGTATGGTTTAGCTCCTTCAGGAACTCGACTGCATGGTAATTACACAGGATTTTGAGAATTCATGTTGTGTAGGTGTGCTTCACAGATGTATCCAGATGTAAGCATGAATATCAAATTATGAAAGTGAGCAGCAAGTATAATGACCCAGTTCTAATGAATTTAAAAAATAATTAATATGACGTTTACTCTCCATTTGTGTTACAGATATCTGTAGGGAGTACAAACGTCAGGGTTGGAAGTACTATATTTGGAGCTAGAGAGAAAGCTAAAAGTAAAAGTGAACCACCTGTGAAGAACAAGGAGGAACCAGCGTAAAGCTCTGTTTGAATCAGTGAACTGAATTTAATAGTACTCCACCATGAATATATCAGTTGGACTAACTTAGACTGATATAACTCGGTCTTCTATGAAGTCTATGTTAACTGCTTTATTATATTTGCAATATGAATGTAACAATGAATAACAATCATGACAATAGGATGATATGAAACATGTACTGCTTGTTCAATAATAAGTTGATTTGTGACATTAAAGGGAATACTCACAAAGGTTGAGGTACATTGCTTTTGGAAAATTCTTGAATTATGTAAACTTTAATAAAATGTATTCATTGTAAGGTTTCTGAGCAGTATTTCTAATCTTAAATGAAGATGGTTGATAAATTTCACAGAGGTTTGAACACTCAATAACCAGCAAATATAAGAGTGAGGATGTCCCAGGCAACAATATTACATGTAGGTAGTCTTGGGTTTAGGCTGTACAAGATTTTCATTTTGTCTACCTGTATTTGGACAGCCATCTTGAAATTGCCCGAGACATCTTGTAGCATATGTTGTGGAGATAAATTACACATTATATTTGTCTGCCTGTCAACTTAAGTGTGCTGAACCCAGGGGTCTTGGTGAAATAAAAAGATACATTTTAATCCATATTTGTTCCAATTTATCCCCACATTTTTTATTTCAATTGTAAATGTGAGAAGATTCTGTTAATGGGGGGGTGGGGGATTACATTAGATTTGTGTTGACCATGTACTTGCCAGCATATTCGAAGAGAATAGAATATAAGTGCTCATGTAATTCAGGCAAATCCGTAAAGTAATCAACCTTTTGTCGGTCCAACTCCAGGGTTCCCAGCCAATCAGGGGAAATTATTTTACTTTTACCAGTTAGGGATAAATCAGGGAATTTAATTTTAAAAAAATACCTCAAATCAGAGAAAAACAGACTCTTATATTTTGTTGCTTATCGAAACAACATCTATTGAATGACTGGTTATGGTGGTACTAGTTAATTATACATTGTTGTTTTTATGTTGAAAATACATGTAATTAACTGCAACAACCTAGAAAACATGCGAAAATGGGAATGGGTTTAAATGATTTTCAGGGAATTTTTAAACTTTATCGGGGGAAAATCAGGGAATTTTGTGTCCGTAAAAACTGGGAAACCTGAAGTCCCAGTTTCTGCTAACCCTACTTCACTTCATTCATGAACTACTCAAGCTATGATAATTTCAGAGCAGTATTGAATATCTCATAAGAACTAGAAAACAGACATATTATTTCAGGAGGGTCTTACATATACAGGGTTGCATGTCATTAACCTTTCACAATTTGTAGATTTGAGTTGGTCAACATGGTACATGTGTTACCACTCAATTACATTGCTGTGACCTTAAATTTTGTTTTTTTCAATAATTTGTTATCAAGATATTTAAATTCAAAAGTACTTAACTTAACCTACTCACAGTGCTATCATCTTTCAGATATTATTTTTTAATTGGGGACACTTTTTTTTTTTTAATTTTCAAACTGTTGATGAATATATTTATAATTAGGGTTGTTCTGTTGCATGATCATTCTATCTTTTTTCTTTTTGACCCCCACCCCCTTTCAGATCTCGGCCGCAAAATGTCTGATCAACGTTAAATATTCCTCAGATGTTAAGACACCTGTTAAGGGTGCCACTGTTAATTTTTTTTTTTTGCAGATGAAATCGTTTTTGTATTTCATAATAGTGGATTATGGAAAAAAGATTGGTGTTATACCAAATATTTTGCAAAAAATTGGTGAAAAGCACCGTGTACAAAAAAATGTTCAAACATATTCTTTTATTACTAATTGTTGTGTTAATTCCATATGTATTCAATTGTTTTAATGATTGTGTTCCAGAATCTAATTTTGATTCATTTGAAATTAGGAAGTATGGTTCAAATGGCTTAGAATGTGAAATTAATAGTGTTCTGTGCAATTTATGAAATCAGTATTTCCAATTCATTTGTACAGAAGTTCCTGAAAAGTGCATTTTTTTAGCTTACAAGCAATTACAGAATCACTAGTGACCCTGTAATCTGGGAAACGAGAGATACAAACGTTTTTATTAATTATTAAAGTAGGTCCCAACTTGTTTAGAATAATGTATAGCATTCATGAGGTGCTGTTGCCTATTCAATGGCGCAATACATGTATATATTTCCTCAGCTATAAGCTCCAGTTGCTAAAAACGCTTGGTGCATGATAATATTAATGAAAGTTTTTGTAAAGCGCATAACACATTATGAGTAACGTCTCTATGCGCTTTCAAAGGATTTGGATATTATTACCCCGGCTGTAGCTCAAGCAGCTTTCATGTGCTCGGCATTTCAAGGAATGAAATCCTGCCAGGTACCCATTCACCTCACATGGGTGAGTGCAGCACAATGTAGGTAAATTTCTTGCTAAAGGAAAACATGCCATGGCTGGGATTTGAACCCATGTCCCTGTGATTAAAAGACAGAGTAGTAACCACTAGACCATGCACCCCACCGATACACTGTAATTCTAATGGAATACACTAGTCCAGAGCGAGTTCAACATTTGATCCCAAGTGGAGTTTATAGGAACATTAATGACAAAAGAAATCTATATTAAAATCACTCATTTAGGCCACATGTCTGTATGCTTGTGAGCAAATTGGCAAGATTTATCCGGATCATCCTCCCCACAAAATCTCATGAATTGCGAGATTTTCTTTTGCAAGAAATTTAACCTCTGGCAAAATGCAATCTTATTGTACCATTGGAAAGAGTAAATTTCACACCTTTATGCCTGAAAAGATGCTTCAATATAATTTTCTGTTTTCTATTTATGATTGTGCAAAAAAGTAGAAATTGAAAGCCCTAATAATGTTTACATCATCACAAGTTTGAAAGTCTACTTACTATGCCATACTTGATAATGCATTTACTTTTAATCTGGTGAAGATCAGTCTCTCACTGCCAAGGTACAGAACAAGATTTCTTAAATTGTTTGAAGAGCAACCTATCATCTCTATATGTTATAGAGAATACTAGCATTTCATAAATTATCAAACAAGAAGGGCTTGAATGGGGTCATAACACTTATAATTAATTTTTCAAATTGCATTCTCAAACATCCTATATGGAAATGATTAGACATGCAACCTCAAGTATGAGAAAAATAGGCTTGCCAGGCTTGGTATTGGGCATGACTCATTTGGGCTACCTTTAACTTTAATCTTGCTTATCCATGCATACAGATGGTATGTACATGTATTTTTTTAGCACTGGACATATGGTTGTGTTTAGGCAACTTTTGTATATATTTTGCAAATTTAAATGTGGATGCAGCTGTATAGGTGCAGTTGACTTGGGACAGTTTTGTGTGTGAAATCATTTGATTTATTTCCTATAGTACAGGCATAATTATGCTTTTAGCCCTTACTGTTTTGAGGATCTATCTGACTAAACTTGTTGAAGAGGCCTCAGAACCCTCGCTGCCTGGAGCTAAGCCAGACACAAACTACATGATCTGTTGCAATCATATTTTGAAGAAATCGTAATATCATTCGATATGAACATTCCAACAAGAGAATCTTCATGATCAGTGTTCCAAATTCTGTAACAAACACTAAAATCAAAATTCCAGTCTACTTCTAGCTTCTTGGAGGAATAAAAGCAAATTCCAAATCGTAATGACATCATCAACTGAGAACTGAAGCCGATTTAGACTTTACTCTAACCACAGGGCTTGCAAGGCAGAATTCTGATTTTAATATTTCTAGCATTATGCTGAAGTTCAAATCAATTTACTTCTTGGAAACTTCATATTTAAATGCAAAATGTGATTTTTAAAAATTAGGTCGTAGTTGGATCATGTAGTGTACAGCGGGCTTTAGAGAGGCTAAAAAGCCTAGGCTTTCTTGATACACAAGAATGTTAATTAGTTCCATAGACATTTCACTAGTCTATATCAACGTGTGTATATTTATGAATGGATTGTCCGATAATAAATTACCAATATTTTCTTATTAAATGTAACTTTATGCACAATGTTTTGATTTTTTTAAAATGTCAGTTCAGATATCAAGTGGATGAGAGATTAAGAGAGTGGGTAGAGAAAGGCTACCAAACTATTTTGTTTGTGTCAATTCTGAGAAGAAAAGGAACAGTTTCATTTCATTGCCCTTTCGCCCCAAAAGAGGAACTTCTTGACGAATTGCTAAATCTTTCACTCTTTCAAACTAAAATCAGCACCGTATGCAACATTTATTGACATTTGAAAATACTCGTCAGCAAAGTCACCAAACATGCATTCATGAGCACTATTTTCGAGGAATGTAAGATCGAAAATTTTAGAAATTCCTGCTTCTCCATAGGCAAACAGATGTGGGTTGGACTTGTATCAGGAAAAATTATGAATACGAAACAAATGCCTACATTCTATAAGTGTCAGTAATTTGTAATTGTACATTAGTTTCTGTATTCAAATATATAGAGGCTCATTCAAACAATGTGCAAGAAATCACTTCAACAAAGCCAAGGAAACCTTACTAATACATGGTGCAACTAATCTGCTGATATAAATGTAATATGAACTTGTATGTCAGTCACCTGCTCAAAGGAAAGTCTTTTGTCAAATACTGCACTTTGCACTCAAACCTATGATTTGGTCATTTTTTTTTCGAGGGATGAATAAAAATTAAAAAACTTCAGTACTCCCCTTTTTGTAATCTCATACCCGATTGGCTTTGTACAGAGCTTTGTTACCAAGGTTTCTGCACAATGATTGAACAAGCCTTTTATATGGGCAGTTTCATAAAATGGTCTTTGCAACATTATACTGGACATTGTTATGAGGCACCTGTATCTCCACTCCATGCCACAAGAGTGTGCTGGTTTCAAGGTATACCATGTGTTTTTTCATGGGCATATGTTAGTCCTGAAAAGGACCAGCCAAACTCAACATTCCATACCACAAAATTATCTCATATTAATAATTTGTATGAATGAAAAATTGTGGAAGACTTCTAATAAACATGCTTTACCAAAGATGGTCTAATGAAAAGATCCTTTCATGAAACTGCACCCACACCATGAGATTTATCCTCTTGTCTTTTCACACTTAAAACTGGCTTCCTTTTTTTTGGTTGCATTTGATAACAAAGTTTTACGTATCAGCTGTAGAATTCCACAAAATGGTAATCTAAGCACCGAGGCAATTATTCCTTCAATCATTTACTAAGCTGGGAAAGGGATATTCTCAACACAAATAACTATACAATTTGTAGTAATTACATTTATTTACCACAGCAATGGAAGTACCAAATTACAATGAAATAATGATCTTTCATTATTGATTTGTACATGTTTAATTTCATATTAAATTTTAAGGATGGGCAACCATTATACAGCCATGTATATAGTAAATTATAAATCAAAATACTTCTGAGACATATTAACCTGTGGACTACTGAATCTTCTCATTGCAATAGACTTTGTACAGGGATCACCTGCTTTCTGTAGCTAACAGGTTAAGCAAAGCCTTTGCAAGAAGTGACTAAAAATTGATTAAAGTGAATACATAATGATCTAAGATAATTATCTCATAGAAGTACATACAAAAAAGGAGCTTCTTGGACTTTGTCTGTATGAGGACCCCTGTAACACAGATTAGTGATTGATCATATGACTGATTTGTAAGATGGATCACATTTATCATTATGTGCAATGAAGCATACATATAACTGTACAATCAATTACTGAACATAGTGTTACAGGCCCCTGGATATAAAATCAATAGGATTGTCCTGGATGGGATTAATCTAGTTGATCAATTAGAATTCAGTCTTTATTAATACCATACTATCACATATAAATTACTGTCTGAATTCATAATATCACTATGAATTGAAATATAAGGATCTGCTTTCTATTCATGTTTGCCAATGTATAATAATTTCCTGTCTCGATCTTGAGACAAATAAAGTTATGACACTTACAGAGTAAATATATCAGATAAGGTGAAGAAAGAGCAAAACGATACTAATCGTCCGTTGATAAGAAGCAAAGACGTGAAAGGTCAATGGGAGAAATATTCATGTAGCAGCCTTACCTTTAGAAGAGTTATACTCATACCATCAAATTCATATAATCAATAAAGTACTTGCTGACAACATAAATGTAATTTTAATTTTCTTCAGAAGCAGCATGTTGTCAGTGATAAAGACGATCCATAAGAAATGCTCATTTCAAACTGTACACAAAGGTGTTGTCTTGTACTTTTTTCTAATACTGGTCCATATGACACGATCTTCATTTCAAGTCAATTTCAATTGATAAGCACTGCACTGTGTATGTAAATCATTTACAGATTTGTAGGCAATCTAAGTCATACTTAATTGTAAACAAATATCAAGATTCAGACACATTCTTCTCTCAGAATATCATCTCAATTACAAGGGCAATGTCTTCTTAAAAAAAATTCAATACATTTACTTGAGTGGGTATACAATACACAAAGACGAGTAGACGCACCTATTATTATTTATATATCTTAGAATCTGTACAAGGTTTAGTCCTTCTAGTTTTCTTTCTTTTCTTGGTCTTGACTCCCTGAATCCGAGGTTGAATCTGAGCTTGAGTCAGAGCTTGATGATCCTCCAGATGATTCACGCTCTGATGCCATCTATAAATAAATATATAAAGAGGGGGAATAAATCAATTTAGGGGTCTACTCTGTGTTTTTATTCATGTTAGGTCTACCTTAGTTGAATTTCTATAACTATAATAATTAGATTTATGGAAGTAATTTTAATTTTAACAAGACATGCAAGCATGTATTATTTCTATATCTCTCATTTCAAAATAACAATCAAGTCCAACATTGCCATCATCACTAACACCATTATAGTCCTCACAACCATCAACACCATTATAGCCCTCATCATCCCTACCATCACCCTGCCCACCACCACCATCAACATCACCTAAACTTACTGGTTCGGGTTCAAGCCGGGTTTTCTTCCTGGGTCCCAAGGTTATCACCATTACATCATCAAGATCACTACCACCACCATCATCCCTACCAATCATCACCACTACCACCATTGCCACCATCATCATCATCACCACCACTATCACCATCCCACCACAACCAACATTACTACAAACATCACTACCTCCACAAACACCACCATCTTCCACTCACCTTCTTATAAGCCATCTCGAAGAGCTTAAGTGATGCCTGTTGTAAAGCAGATGAAGCTTCCCTGATGTCTTTGGGACTCTTGTTGTCCTTGTCGGCTAAGACTTCCTTGACATTGGCAATCTGTTCTTTGAGTTTACTACATTCCTCTTCCGGTAACTGATCCTTGAACTCCTCCATCTTGGTCTCAGTGTCATGGATGATGTTTTCAGCTGAGTTCACAATCTCAACACGCTCCTAAGATATTCCAACAACAGCAGAATTAACAAAGTTCAAGCTCATGTTTTGAAGTCTATCATTCTTTGACAATTATCCATAACTATTTTGTCTTACTATGAAAACTACTCTTTTGTTACAAATTCAATAAGGGTCACAAAGTTTCAAGCCTCGAAGAAACCAAGAAATAATGAAGCAAAAATTTCACTGCACCCACATGTATCATCAGAGGTATTCACAGTGACTTGTAGAAACTATCACAGATGCAAATATGAATACAACCATTGACGTTCAAAACAAACATTCAGACACTTTACAAATAACTTTGCAAAATCAATGAATAATATTCTGTTTAAAATTGAGGTGATCCTCGTTTCATTTTTCTTTGCTTCCTAGCTCTCATCTTTTCTCATCATGCTCAGAATATGATTCTCCACATACCTCAATCAGGTTGTGCGGTTGACGAAAAATTAGTTTTTGTACCATCATTGCATGACAATATAATCTTAATTACAATATACGTACAAGTAAATATTCACGCTCTCTACAATTCATTTCCTTTAAACTTGGAATTAATTAGCCAAATGGATACAGAAGAGTGTGTTGGCTACAAGAGATTATCATATAGTATACTGGCATTCATGAGCGACAAAGCGACAATCTTTTAACAAACCTTCTTGATTTTGTCCTCGGCAGCAAATTTCTCTGCAGCTCTAACCATGTTCTCGATCTCATCATTGCTAAGACCCCCAGATGACTGGATTACAACTGAATGAGAAAAACAGGAACACAACCTTATTAAAAACTGAATCAGAGATATAAAATCTAGGGTCATATAAGTTCATATCCCATCAGAAAGTATTTTGCAATTGAAAATGATAAGGCGAATTAAGTGAAATGTACACCCCCCCACAGCAATCATCCTATATCCCTTTCTCTACGTTGCCTGATTCTTTGCACCTTCCATCCTCAAACAAACCCTAAATTGAATATTCGTACCACTGATTATATAGCCATGGAATATCAATACCAAGTACATTTTGAAAATACATGCCTAAGGCCCATATTCTGAAGTCCATTTAACTTTGACCATGGTCTAACTCTGTGCTAAAATTATTGAAGGAAGACAATGTTGAATTCCTTTAACATTGTATATGTCTTAAGTTTATTCCTAAGGCTTCATGGTTATAAACAAAAGATTATTCCCAGACTGGTTTAAAAGATATTAGTCTCAATGAGGTGATATATTGATCCAGCACTGTTAAAGGTTTGTGTTACAGACCAAATTTCTAATTAAACCAGGATATGTATATATTGTACTGTATTCTGTAATACCATCTTTACACCGTTTGTATTGCTCTTTTTATTAAGTGTGGAAATAAATGAATCAATCAATGAATTGTTAATTGATTTTAATTGAAATAGTTTATTAAGAAAACTTCATTGCAGCCGAAGGCTGAATTGCAAAATTCTGCACAAGGTAAAATACAAAATATATACAATAACAATGACTATAACAAAATGACATGTAAAAGTAATAAAATAAATGTTATATGTTGAAATTTAAGAAAGGAGAAGAGTAAAATAATTGTATACATGGGATAACAGTAATCTTGGATAATTGTAACCACAGTATTATTCTGTGAAATAAAGTCAGTAAGTAATATGCTTGCATGAATAAAATAACAGAAATTATAAATAAATGGTACACATGGTACATGTATTTCTTTAAAGAATTGAAGATGAAATATAACTGTGCCGGAATAGGGGAGAAAATGAAAAGGATGTCGATAAGGTTGGTAAAACTCCTCAAAGGGATTTTGTCAATAGGCGGTGCTGCACCATCCCGAGTTTGCTCAATCTCGAGATTTTAGCCCGATCAGCCCTCTTTGCGATTAATCTCGAGATTCAAGAAACCCCGTCTCCACCATCGCACGAAGAGCGATTCTTGCTCGAGCGAGGCAACAAGCCCGATATTCCGAGCATGCGCACTTTCGATCTTGGAGTTTCAACGGCCCGCGCTTTTGAATAACTTCCCGCGATATGCAATCAAGTCCATGTACTCTTTCGCCGAATTCGACCGTTGTTATGCAACAATCCTCTCAGCTCAGCCGCGCTATAATTATAAGCGAGTGAAGTATTCTTCGTTTAATATGATGGCGGACTCCGAGGCAACGACAGAGGGGGAGAGGGAGAGAGGGGAGGAAAGACATGAAAGAAATGCTATTTGCTCACATTTTGCGAAGGAATAAGACGACAATGCTGTCAGTATTGTTATTGACTATGACCATCGTCGATAATGAGCGCCTCCCCCATCGGTCTGGTCTCTCCCAAAATCCATTCACGGGGGGCTTGACACCATCGTTGCTGATTGGGGAATTGATGAACGCTATGATAAAGTTGACTTTCGCATGCGTTCGGTATAATCGCTGTTTATGTTTTACCAAGGCGGAAATGGAACGCGAATTGCATTATGGACTGAAGGTCATGAATAAATTAACCCGAGTCCAAACCCGAGTGCGTCTGCACCTACGAATTAGCGCGATAATTCGTAAATAGCGCGCTATTTTGCAAATAAACCCGAGTTGACTTGGGATTGCAATCTCGAGATTAATCCTACGAACTAGCGCGATAATTGCGTCTGCATTACAAACAATCTCGAGATTTTTCAGATCGGGATAATTTGCCGGATCAGAAATAGCGCGCTAATTTGAAAACTCGGGATGGTGCAGACGGCCCTAATAAGTGTATTTTTTACCTGGCTTGCATGGAAATAAAGAGATATCATAAATCTAATGATTGATTAAATATTTTCTGGTTGTACATGTATGAACATGGAATTGTATATTAAACAATTATACGAAGATGGGATAAATAATCAATATGGGCCTTCATTCATTGGCCCATATTCTGAAGTCTGGTTTAACTTAAACTCAGGTTTAAAGTTTTGGTTAAGTATGGGAAGCCAAAAGTATCAAAATTTTTTATGTTGTATGTTTCTTATGTTTACTGTGCTATTTCCTGAGTCATCGATGGTGAAGACAATCATCTATTTATACTTCCTAGACAAATATGAATGATTTGAGAGTTAAATGAGTTCAAAAATGATAACTCTACTGTCAGTGATTTATGTAACAATCGGCTGTCCATAATTAACCACAACTTAAAACTTGAGTTTAAGTTAAACCCGACTTTGGAATACAGGCCTTTCAATCTAAGATGTAACTTACTCTGTTGTTCCTTTCCAGTTCCCTTATCCCTTGCAGATACATTCACAATACCATTAGCATCAATATCAAAGGTCACTTCAATCTGGGGTACTCCACGAGGGGCAGGAGGGATACCAACCTGTACAAAGCAAAGAATATCATTTTCTTGGTTTAATCAAAGGTTTCTACTGCTTACGGATAACTTTAATTTTTTTTTCAATTTTGAGATACAAGGTTTCATCTGGCCCAGCCAAAGTATGCATCAAATAATCAGATGGATACTGCTTTTTCCATATAATGGATGTAAAGACCACCGCACACCTTACGACTGTTCGCGATCTGATTTTGGAACAAATTGCATTTTGCTCATTTTCTGAAGATGTGAATGGATTATATAACTTTACGTGAGGTTAAAATTAATTGAAATAATAATATCATAACCATTTTGAAAGATTGCAAGCCCTTATTTTGGAGTAAAGTCCAATAAGTTTCAATTCCTAGCCAATCTTACAACTGCTATGACGTCATTACGCCTAGATATTAAATTCGCTTTTATTCGAGGAGGGATGATACCATAGTCACAAATTTGATCATAGGTATTTGTACAATGATTTAGAAAATTACACTGTAAGATATTCCAAGTCTCCATATTAGCATCAAATTCTACTATATTCTATTCTGAAATCGGGTAGCAGACCAGTCGTAAGGTGTGCCATCGCCTTAAGACTATTAAAAAATCATATCTCTGGCACTATGATAGTGACACTGGCAACCATGCCTTTTCTTTATATGTTTGTCAAACACAAGTGTCTCATGAAATTCTCAGAGCCATATTCCTGACCACTTCATGAAATCCCAGGACATGTTTGCTTCAGTCAATCAAAATTCTGTAGCTTTTGAAGAGTAGCTTTTAATTCATATTAAAGGGTACTTACGATTCTCATCTCTTTATTATCATAAAATTTGACCTCTGAGGTTGAAAGCAATTCTGCTTACCAATTGAAACTGTCCAAGAGTCTTATTATCTAGTGCCATCTCTCTTTCTCCCTGACATACTTTGATCTCTACCTGAGTCTGGCCATCAGCAGCTGTTGAGAATACCTACAACAGAAAAGAGAATACATCTCATAATAATAATAATAAATGGCATTTGGATAGCACACATATCCATCTTATTAAATGTTCAAGGCACTCACATATTACCCAGCTAAGCTGGTTTACCAATACCAGTGCTCACAGCTTTTAGCTTTTTGAGAAATTACTTCCTTCCAGAAATCCATTTACCTCACCTGTTGGTGGGTTGTTTGTAGCTGGTGCCCTAAGCCTGAAAAATATTTGATATGATTGCTATATGCATCATGCTCAGATAAGTATTTCTCCACATACCCTTTGGGGGTAATGCGGTTGACGAAAAATTTGTACATGTACCATCATTGCATGATTGCTGAATGAGAAAGATCTTCAAAGAGGGATTGATCTCATGACACTGGTCTAACTTAAATTGGATCACCCCCTCCATCCCCCATTTGCTTGAACTTACATATAGTACGCCATTGAACAAGAAAATAGATAATTGGCGCCTCATAAATGCTAAATATTTTATTAACTTGACCTCACTTACACTAGGCTGATTTTAATCAATCAATCATGATTTCCTGCAAAAGGGCAACATCAAACAGGGTTAAGTTAATGACAAAATAGTGTGAAAAAAGGCAGGTCCATATAATAACCAACTTGTCTATGTCCACCCCTTCTCCATTCCTACTTCGCATCAATAACTGCTCAAGCCATGACAGCATTACAATTTTTCATTGAACTAGAAAGCAAAGAAAAGTCATTTCAGAATGGTCTCACATGTCGGGGGTCAGGTTTACATCCTTTTCATTTATCTTCACTTTTTGTAAGTCAATATTGGAAAACTCATGTTGCCTTTATCCAGAGAGAGTTTCAAGAAATATGGAACATTTCCAGCTTCAAAGTCAACACATTCTCAAATGATCCTGCTATCCATACCTGAGCTTTCTTGGTTGGGATGGTTGTATTCCTGTTGATGAGTTTGGTGAAGACTCCACCCAATGTCTCGATACCAAGGGATAGTGGAGTGACATCCAAGAGAAGAACATCAGTGACATCACCAGCAAGGACACCACCTTGGATAGCAGCACCTACTGCAACCGCTTCATCAGGATTCACCGACTTACTAGGTTGACGACCAAACAAATCCTGCACTAGCTGTTGAACCTGTTGTATAAAAATACAAAAGAGAGAGGATTTACCTACAAGAGCAACAATAATAGCATCCATGATATTTGGGTATCTAAATATGTCAACTATAAAAATGTGACAAGGTGATGCATCATCCAAAATGAACAATTTCTTCCAGAATCATTGGCATATATTTTTTATTTGTACAGACACTTCAGTGGTCATATTACTACATTTTGTACAAACTCATTTTGAAATCATTACCGAAACTGGCATTTATCTATGACCATCTGCTTTACTCTTACCAACAATGAGAAATGAGGGGCTTCATGACAGCAATGTACAATAATATGTATTAGTAGTAGTCGTTGTAGGCATGATCTACATGTACCTCGCTTATGAATTATAATCATCATTGTACATTTATACTGCGCAATTTCAATATGTATACACTCAAATGCGCATAACATTCTACCTACCAGGATTGCAGAACTGATTATACACTCGATGCAATTGATTATTATGGGCAATCAAATACATGTACAAGTTTATGATCAATCAACATGCGTTAGATTACATAGCCAGGATTTATACATACCTTGGGCATCCTTGACATTCCACCAACCAGAAGAACCTCCTTGATATCTGATTTGTTGATCTCAGCATCCTGAATGGCTTTCTTACATGGTTCTACAGTCCTCTTGATCAAATGCTCTGTCAGAGATTCAAACTTTGCTCTGGAGAGTTTCAGGTTCATGTGTTTAGGCCCCGACTGATCCATTGTCAGGTATGGTAAGTTGATATCAGTCTAAAAACATGAAATAGGATTTTCTTAGATACAGCTCAACATTTTTCCCGCATCATCGTCATCAAATTTAAAAAATAATGCCCATATCAACCAAAATGTTACAAGACATTCAATTTCAGTTTATCTTTAAAGACATGCTTTTGAAAATATAATATGGAGGGATACTGAATAAATTATATTTTACAGATTTTTCTAATAATTCTCTTGTTTTTTACTTATTTTTTTCCCCCTATGAAGTGTCTGAAGATTTTCAGAAATCAAATTAGTGCCAGAAACTGGTACTGCTGCATTGAAACAAACAAAATATGAACATTTTGAATACACCTATCATCTCTTCAAGTTGTGTTAGATTATTGCATTTCATATAGGTTTATCCACCCTTTTCTCTTTGTCCACTATCTACTAATAACTACACAATAGAATTTCTTTTTTTTTAAATTACCTGGAGAGAGCTGGAGAGTTCAATCTTGGCCTTCTCAGCTGCTTCTCTGACTCTCTGTAATGCCATGTTGTCTTTGGTCACATCAATGCCAGACTAGATAGAAAACATAAAGGAGATGATTATTTATACATGCTGAAATAAAATTCAGAAAATGAAAATCATTTGTTCAACTTCATTTTTTTAATTGAACACAATTTCAGTAGCACAACTGATTGAACTGTCTTCAGACGATTTTATATATATATATTCACAATGAATGCTTTTATCAGTCAACGAAAATGCATCATTCCAATTTCATTTAGGCAAGAAACTGAGTATAATTACATAAGTGGACTATGCTTTTAAAATAGTGTAATGTGTCAACATTCAGCAACGGTCTTGAATGCTACAACAAATGTAAATCATCAACTTTGGGGGGGGGATGTCTACATCTATGGGACAAGATGAGAATATCTAAATTACTACAAATTCTTGCATTTTTACATTTACTTTACATTATACTCACATCTTTCTTGAATTCTTTCACAAGGAAGTTAACAAGCGCATTGTCAAAGTCCTCTCCACCCAGGAATGTATCTCCATTGGTTGATTTCACTTCAAATACTCCCTTTTGGATCTCAAGCACAGACACATCAAAAGTTCCACCACCAAGATCGTATACAACAATGCTGTAATAGAGAGATTAAAGGTATTGTTTAACTTTGTGAGCAGCCGATTTAAAAAATTCTCAAACCAAGATGAAACATGTGTACAAGTGCAAGTATTAGAACTAATAAACCCTGAAAAAAAAAACATTATTGAGAATGAAAAGCTAAAACTACAAGGCAAACCCCGATTTTGTAAATACCGGTAGGCGTCTTACAGACACCCAAATAGTACACCTAAGTGTATGGGATGAAATTTTTTGAAGCACTAAATAATTATTTTCGAACGCAATTTTTTCTGGGCTTCATTTTTGTAACATATCACAGACACAGGTGACAAGTGTGACTTTCTAGCTCATATTTTTTAAAAGTCAAACCAATGTTAACAAATCACTTTAAGTTCACAGTTACATCGTACAGATTCCCTGAACATATTACCATTGCATATACATGGTTAATCAAGACAGTTAAAATCCTGCCAGCAAAATTATTCACTGAATAAAAAGTACTTTTCTGTTGTGCACAGCTTACAGCATAGAGATAATACAAAATGGCTTCCATAATGGCATCTGATTCTTGTCACTTGCAGCTACATACAAAACATTAAAAATTAAATATTCGATTTTAGTTTAAATTACTTTGGGGCAAAATAGGAATCATTCTATTTACAACATGGAAACAGAGAGACTTTGAAATCCTCTATGCCACACATACTAGTGCCAGTAATACACCCTGCCTCTTAATAATTTAATTACTTAGCAGCTCTAGAAGGCTGCAAGTAAATTTCTCTTGCCAAAGTGGTACACAGAAAATCAGCCTAGAATGTGTTTTTCAAATATAATGCATGTACAAATAAGTTTCTCAGATGGTATTAAAAGCTGGCTTGTGACAGGGTATTTCTAGTTGAAAAACCAATGGTCTTTAGGAATTGATGGATGTCTAATGCAGGCCTCGAAATAATCGACGGCCATCGACGGCCATGGCCGTCGATGCCCCCATTACTGGCCGTCATGCCCTTCTTCTTTTTGCTAAAAGTTACGGCCACTAAAAATGTGCCCTTTTTTATATGGCCGTGGTGCCCTTTTTCTCATAAATGTGCCCTTTTTCTGATATATAATGTGCCCCTTTTGAAAGTCTGCACCTTTTTTTCTGAGCGAGGAAAACTTTTCTCCGATCTCAAAAAGTATCCAATACCTTAGCTTTACCAGCAACGTCCAGTGCATGTATGCAGTCTAGTCCGAAGCCGCGCCGAACGATATGAGCTAGCTATACACCGCTAGCGGCCGGCCGGCCAGCCGCTAGCGCGCTTTACATATGCTATGTAAGCTGCAGCATAAGAATGGACGAGCCCTCGATACACAAAATGAGTTCATTGTCTGCGTGCACAAAACAATAAGAAAACACACAACCAAGCTCACTTGAGCTGATTGGACCTTCGGATAGCCAATGAAACTTTTGGGGAAACAAAGAAGAAGGCACGTGGTTCCCTTATCAGGAGAGGTCATGACTTCAGAAATAAATTGACCCCTCCCCATCTGTGTGTGTGTGTGTGTGTGTGAGGGAGAGAGAAAGATAAGGGTGGGAGCCAGAGAATTCCTTTCATGTTTCAAAACAATAATGCAACCTTTTTTCTATCCCCCTCACACAATGAAAACTACATTCCAACATGCGCCCGTCTTCACTGGTACTTTCTCGACTAGTCTCCAAAAATAGACCCAGTTATACATGTAGGTTCAAATGATAAAAAAATCGTAATTTTAAAAGGTATTTCAAATTAAATATTTTGCAAAACATTTTTTTGAAATACATGTGTAGAATCGTGGGCAGTGCCACAAGTGGGGGCGGGGACATGGTGTGGGCAAGGGATGTAATTGTTCAAGAAATGCTCCACCTGGGGTCAGTCTCAAAGAATAGTTCATGAATGAGTTGTTTACATCTTTGGGCTTTGGACTTTGAACTCTGATCTGGGCTGATTCATTCATATGCAGGGGTGTGGCACTTGGAGGGATGCATGCATAATACCAGAGTACCAGCATGGATTTAGGAAGGATTTTCATTGGAACAATAAACTGAAAGTTTTAATCTCATTTCATGTAGTTTCTTTTGATATAAATATCATGGAGAAGGGGAAAAGGTCCTACTTTCATTTATTCTAAACATGTGACTTTGATGGAGATTTCTTCATGGGGTGGGGGTAACCATAAAGTAGGTCAACTATTGTGACCTAAAAGACCTGATTCCCGACGAACAATCGAATCATTCGATTATTTTTTTCAGGAAATTATTGAATGGTAAAAATGACAATCGTCCCAGGCCTTATCCATGCACCATAGCGGTCACGCACAGTTCTCAAGTCCTTTGCTATTCGTTCATTGTGTGCAGAGAGGGCGGGATAAAATGACAAACACAGTACAACTCCTTTGCTATTCGTTCATTGTGTGTATAGAGGGCGGGATAAATGACAAACACAGTACAAGTACATGTTCCTTGTATACAATGCATTTATTCCAAGTTCCACTCCCATCATATCAGCCCATATCAATAAGCGCAGCTACCGGTAGGTCATGGAAGTAGGTCAATTTTTGAGTGCGTGATTTCTGATATTCCAGGAATCTCGATTAATCGAACTAATCGATTGTTTCCTCTGGCGAACAATCAAATGGCAAAAAAGGTATTCGTCCCAGGCCTACTTGGCATGCCATGAGGTAATTTGGATAAAGAATTAGATGAAATTAATTTACTTCTACCAGAGGTACTTTTACTTGATTTGTTAATATGTACATGTTACATGTTGGATGTCAAATTCAAGACTCAAAGCAATGCAATGATGTGTTATCCTGTCCTGAAGTGATTCTGAAGAATAATGAAACTTTCTTTTAAAACCTTATACAGTGAGTGTTGTCAGACTATTAAAGTTCATTTTTTCTTAAGTAAATAATGTGGTTTGGTAATGAATCTGATGTATAACATCGACTATGGAAAGCCCCCCCCCCCACGCCGCGAAACTGTAACACCTACAAATAATTTATTACATGCCCCTTAAAAAGTGGCCTTGGTGCCCCTCTGTATGGCCTTGGTGCCCTCTGCTGCCTGGCCTCAGTGAAAAAGTGCCCCTCAAAAAAGTGGCCTTGCCCCCCAAAAATCCTATTTCGAGGCCTGCTAATGCACTACTTACATGCTATCTCCTGATTTATCCATACCATAGGCAAGAGCTGCAGCAGTAGGTTCATTAATAACTCTCAAAACATTCAATCCAGCAATCTGACCTGCATCTTTAGTCGCCTAAAATGATAAAGTTAACATACATGTAAGAACATGTGAACTTCTTCAAAATCACTAATCACTCTGTACACGGCGCACAAAAATGCTGGAGCACTAACAGACCACTAATAGTAAGCCAAGTCAAATCTTTTGGATTGTGGCATGAAACGTTAATCCAAGATGTACATAATACATTGTGTCAATAGACATCACTGCAACATTATCGGTGTGGCCGGTACTAATCAATTATGGTCACCCAGTAGAGGGAAAACATTCAAAAGAATAACTGAGAAAGATCTCTCATGGCTTTAAGAATAACCTCCAGTCAAGATATACCAAACATTATTGGAATAAACAATGCAGTGACTATACATAGTTGCTTTAGCAGTGTTTCAGGAAGCCATTAAAAAGTAATGAATGACTTGTGAACTCTGATTCTCCTAAATTTCTGAAAAAAAACTGATATTTGTTTTCCCATTGCTAAAACCCATTTGAGTGGAAAATATCACTTTTAGAAGACTGCCTCAAGAATTGGGATATGTAATGTATCTACCATTTAGCACAAGAAAAGGTCACCAGTTGTGGGTATATAGTTGTGTGTAAGTTATCCTATCAAACAGCTTCATGAAACCCAGCCCCTGTGCTTACCTGTCTTTGTGAATCATTGAAATAAGTTATCCTATCAAACAGCTTCATGAAACCCAGCCCCTGTGCTTACCTGTCTTTGTGAATCATTGAAATAAGTTATCCTATCAAACAGCTTCATGAAACCCAGCCCCTGTGCTTACCTGTCTTTGTGAATCATTGAAATAAGTTATCCTATCAAACAGCTTCATGAAACCCAGCCCCTGTGCTTACCTGTCTTTGTGAATCATTGAAATAAGTTATCCTATCAAACAGCTTCATGAAACCCAGCCCCTGTGCTTACCTGTCTTTGTGAATCATTGAAATAAGTTATCCTATCAAACAGCTTCATGAAACCCAGCCCCTGTGCTTACCTGTCTTTGTGAATCATTGAAATAAGTTATCCTATCAAACAGCTTCATGAAACCCAGCCCCTGTGCTTACCTGTCTTTGTGAATCATTGAAATAAGCTGGAACTGTGACAACTGCATTCTTGGCTGGAGTTCCCAGGTAGTTCTCTGCAGTTTCCTTCATCTTAGTAAGAACAAATGCACCGACTTGACTAGGAGAGTAGACCTTGTCATTGGCTTTCACCCAGGCATCTCCATTGGAAGCTTTGACTATTTCATATGATACGGTTCCACTGCATGGAGAGAGAGAGATGAAGAGAAACAGATAGAGAGATAGGAAAGAAAGAGGATGCTTATTTTTTTAATTACAAGCACAATACCATCAAACCCTTTTCCAAAGTCAGTTTTTTTATGTCAATTATTATACCCCATTGTCTAAACCTTGAATTGAATAAAACTTCATTAACTTGATGTGAAAATTTTAATGTAACATGTTGTAAAAGAATTACAATCCTCATCTCCAATCCAAAAGATAAAGAACCACACATATCGTTCTCCAACAAAGTTGATCACTTCTCCAGGACATGTAATGTCATGCTGATAACTATTTGTTACATAAGAACATACAAAAAAGGAGACATACGAGAGTAAGAGACTTCTTATGACTTTCTTCGATTCAGCCAGTATGTATGTGTCAGGATTTCCAACAGCTAATAATCAGCTTCTTACATTTTTTCATCTCATTGAAAATCAAAGATACAAGTCCTGGTGCCCCCCCCAAAAAAAAAATGAGCTGAATAAAGAACATAAAAAAAATCATAACACTGGAATTTCATCAATTACATACATCATGAACTTTTCAGTGCTATACTTGTCAGATTTTTATCTAGGGCGTATTTGTTTTAATCATCTCGCAGTAAAAATGTATTCGGCCTTCTTTTTTTTCTTCAATTTTTACATCACCTGGGGCCTGTTGCATAAAACTTTATACCTGAGAAAACTCTGGTAAAAACTGAAAACTAAGGTTAGTCCGATTTCTGACATTGACTTTATCACAAGGCAAAAACTCCGGTAAAAACAACCTGAGTTTTCTCAGGTAAAAAGTTTTATGCAACGGGCTCCTGGAAGTGGCAATCATTCTCTTTTCCTTCAGCAGTCGCGCATGCCCCAGGCTGTGGTACATTTTACCACATAGCATCAAAGACTAGTTCAACTTGCAACTGCCTTTTCTCTCAACTTACATGTCCTTCTGTGTTTCAGGATCATCAAATCTTCTTCCAATCAGACGTTTTGTGGCATATAGAGTGTTCTGTGCATTTGTGACAGCCTGTCTCTTGGCTGGCATACCAACAAGTCTCTCATCATCCTTTGTGAAAGCCACCACTGAGGGCGTCGTTCTTGCTCCTTCTGCATTCTCCAGTACCTTTGGAGTTTTTCCTTCCATGATTGCAACGCAGGAGTTTGTCGTTCCAAGATCTATACCGATGACGGCTCCTCTGACAGTTTCTGAAGCGTAACATCTTGAAGGATGTCTCTGATGATGCCTGGCATCTGAGTTTAATACGCTGCATGAGCTCTGAAAAGATACAATTGATAAATCATAATACAAGTTTTGGAGTTTATAATTAACGCACGCATCCGTAATGTTGGGGAAGAACAATAGATAGGAAACAAGATGGCGGCGATGGCGACATCATAATATGTAAAAAATCATTTACTACGTATGCTTTTGTTGAGCAACAAAAGCATACATAGTAAATTATTTTTACTGCTATGCGCACGTTCGCGGAAGTCCTGACCACACGGACGGGGTGAATGGCGGAATTTCCAGTCGAATCAATGGTAAGATTTTGCATATTATTAATCATTAGGCCTATTTTAATTTTAAGTTCAGGACTCCAGCCGGAGCAGAATTCAATGATGGCAACATGTTGCCAATATTTACTAATAGTTGGCATGTATTCACCATTAAATATTTTACAATATTATACCTAGGATACCTAGGGAAGTTTCTGAATGTAGGCATGTTATGCCTCTGTATTCAGTTCTAGGTTTTTCCTCCTCAAGATGGCTGGCTCACTTCCAAGAACAGGGCTTTCGTAGTCATATTTTATTGGCTCATTTTTCCAGCATCTATCCAGGGCAGCTTCAAAACTGTGCACACCTGCACTTGGGGCAGTGACAACCATGACATCATTATTATGATGTCCAACTACCGTCATGACCGTGGTTGCATTTGCTGCCCCCACAGAAATGAAAAACTAGAGACATTTTCCTTGCCCATCCCATACGGATACCCATGATACTATTACTAGTACTAGGCCTACTACTAGTAGTAGTAGGTGGGTCTATTTTATTTCCCCTTCACCATGTTCACGATCACAGTCTGCAAACTTTTCAGTCACACATTTTACACACCACAGGCACAGCTACACTCTGCAACTTGTACGTAACTAGCTAGAGACAGATTCTAAATCTAAGTTGATAAATAAGAAAATAAACTGAACATAAATCTAGTCTAACTCTAAGTCACATATTTTCAATGTCATTTTCGATTGGATTTTCATTTGACTTGACGTTGAGCTGACTTACCGATCTTAAAATGCTGGAAAAATGTCTCTGTTGTGATATCTGCTTCACACAACCTGATGTGCCTCGAAGACAATTAGTTGCTATTCTCGCTGCCGTCAACATATTTGAATTTGTGACCTTTTTCAGGTTAGAAAGGGGAGATATTTTAGCACAGAAATTATCCGTGCGGTGTCCAACCAATTCAACGCTACCGAACGTCTACACGCAATGTTAATGCACGTGTTTCGCAATGCATTCAATTCAATGGGCATTTAACCGGAGCGTCACACATGCACACCGCATGCATGATGTAATGGAGGCCAAAAGTTACTAACACGCATGCGCAATTGATTTGTCTACCACCGCTGCATACAGGACCAAGGAACATTCTGGGGCCCCGCATTGAGCTCAACGCTCAACGATTGATCGCGGGACCGATTTCTGATATTGTCTTGTCTTGTCTTTCCGTTGTTGCCCACAATCAAAGTGTTCATTATTATGGCAAAGGATATGGCACATTTTACACGGGATCATATAATCTAAGCCCGGGGGGCCACTTACATTGACGAGTGGATACCATGCGCGACCCCCCAAAAAACACGTAAAAAGGATGTCTTTTTCACGTTACATGTTTTTTCTCGATAAGAAGAAAATGCTATATGCCTTGGAGCGGCCCGGAGCGGCTTTCTTTGTTCTTTTTCTCAACAAGGCAAAAATGCTATGCCTTGGAACGGAAATTTGAGTGTGAAAATGGGGGTCCCCTCCGCGGCACATACCCATTATGCATTATATACTGAGTGCCCCCCCCCCCGGGGCCAAGGGTATCTATTTCACTAGGAAAGCTACGTATTTAGGGTCAATTTTCGGGGATGATAAAACAAAATTAAAATGTTTGATAAAGGATGTCCTTTTTGCCCCAACACTACGTATTTAGAGTCCGATTTGCGCGAGTTGTGGAATGTGGGGCCGGGGGCCGTACGAAACCAAATCATGGTGTGTAAAGGTAAAACCGACGACCGACGGACCCGTACGTGACATTATATCGCTGTACTTGTTTAGGGGTTCATTTCAGGGATTACTTGCCAAGAGTATCATTTTGTTTTCAATACTTGTTAAGGGTATAGGGTTTGAGACGCCAATACTTGTTAAGGGGTGCATTTTCAGAATATGGAAATTACGTGTTTAGGGTGCTTTTCGAGACACCATGGTCGCGCATGGTATCCACTCGTCAATGGAAGTGCCCCCCCCCCCGGGGAATCTAAGCAATAAATCGTTTAAAGGTCAAGTCCACCTCAGAAAAATGTTGATATGAATCAATAGAAAAAAAATCAGACAAGCACAATGCTGAAAATTTCATCAAAATCGGATGTAAAATAAGAAAGTTATGACATTTCAAAGTTTCGCTTATTTTTAACAAGATAGTTATATGAACGAGCCAGTTACATCCAAATGAGAGAGTCGATGATGTCACTCACTCACTATTTCTTTTGTTTTTTTTTGTTTGAATTATACAATATTTCAATTTTTACGAATTTGATGATTAGGACCTCCTTGCCTGAAGCACAAAATGTTAAAATAATGGAATTCCACGTGTTCAGGGAGGAATGAAACTTCATTTCATATGACAATGACGAGAAAATAAAAATATTTCATATTTCATATAATAAAATACAAAAGAAATAGTGAGTGAGTGATGTCATCAGTTCCTATTTGCATACCGATCGAGATGTGCATATAACTGTTTTGTGAAATGAAGCGAAACTTTGAAATGTCATAATTAACTTTCTTATTTTACATCCGATTTTGATGAAATTTTCGGTGTTATGTTTGTTGGGTTTTTCTCTTTTTATTCAAATCAACTTTTTGCTGGGGTGGACTTGTCCTTTAAGTACCCTACGAGCGAAGGCTTGTGTTAGCAGCCCTGGGCTGTTTCCATTAATCAAGATTTGCACCCAAATTGAATGTAAAAGTCCTGAAGGGGGGTAATATCATTAAAACGTATTATAGTCAGTTTTGAATATGTCTCTATGCACTTCAAAAAAATACCATCATATAATGATAATAACATGCATTTAGGCCTATCAAATCTTCAAGTTAACCCAAATATTTTGGGTTCAGTAAATTAAATCTTCAAATTAATTAACTCAAATATTTTGGGTTAATTCAAAGATTCAATAGGCCTATAGAATTTTCACTAAATATCATGTGTTAAATCTTGAGCATTTAATACTACGATCACTGCCAATATAGGAGATTTCCAATCAGGAAATAAAGGGCATAATAGGGTCTCTTGTAAGATTTTTTATGATAGGATCGATGTGGTAATGAGCCTCAAATTTAGAGGGGGCAAAACATAATGTAGGCTTAGAGAGCAAAATTTTTATGAACAAAAAGTGAACAAAATTTTGACCCTTTTAATTTGGCAATGTATAGAGAATATTGTATTCTTTTATATATTGCTTTGCTCTAGCGTTTTAGTCATTCATGCGGCGATTTTACTCCGATGAGTGCATGCATGTCAAAAAGCTTCAGCATGTCCAGTTTTAAGGCTATATTACGAATATTACATTCCTCCCTTTCTTTTCCTTCACATTTTTATTTTTCTCATATTTTTAGCAGACCATGGTCCCAAACCCAACCTTATCTTTATGACAGTGGACAGGATAAATAGTTATGAAGATTTGGCAGAGTCTGCAATGTATGGGTTGTTTGGAATATAAAGTACATGTACATGTAGGTAGATGTCAAATATTGAATCCAACCTACTGTATATCAATTTCACCACGTTCAAGTAAATAAATATACATTCAGCAACACATAAAATTGAAGAAAAAAATGACCAAAATGTAATACATTTATGATATCCAATATATAATTTTGAAAGTTTATTGAGCATAAAGTAACATAATAGAGAGGAAAGATTTGATAATTTATCCTGTTAAAGACCTAAAGCAGATGATACTGTGACAAAAGAAAATAACAATCATATATGTAACTACATTGATATTTTGAAAAATAAAGTAAATAATGTTATTTAAAAGAAAATTAATTGCACATATACATTATAAAATTATTTTGTAAGAGATCTTAGAGTAATTCAAAGTTGATAGAGAAATATATTCTTTACCAAGATGCTCACTATTGGCAACTTTAATGAGCAGATATCTATACACTTCATGAACAATAGCATATAAAAACAAAACATGTTATCATTGAATTAAACAAATGCATGTTCAACAAAAATCTTTCTCTCTCTCTCAATAATCATTCCATCATACATATGCAAGCATGAAATAATTGATTGAGAGGATTATGCAAGCATATCAAACATCAAAGACATAAGAGTAATGCCATTCCAAATGTCATTACAAAATTTGACACACCTTACAACCTCTCTTCAGATGCTCAGAGCTCAAGCTAAATACTGGAAATCCACTTAACCTCCTAATTACACTTATAGGAAATGTCAATTCAAATAGTTCTAAGGCATTTGCTCTTGCGACAATTGCTCCTACTAAAAATGCACTCAGTTTTAAGCCAAACATAAACCTGGGTTCCGTTGCATCAAAGTTACCATGGTAACCACCATGGTAACAATGGTAAGCAGCCAATCAAAAGCAAGGATTCCATGAAAGATACTTTTAAACAACAAATTAACATAATAGTAACTGTTATGCAACAGGGTCCAGCTTCAAACCTTACCTCAACATCAATCCTAATCCTAACATGATTCTGAACAAAAAAACCTAGCACAACCCTTAATCTCATGTTCAGAGGAACTAGCGGAGTAGCAATTGTCGTAAGAGCAAAGTTCGTGTTATCCTTCAAACAATGTACTTCATCATCAGCAGCACTTAAGATGAACAAATTTCATGAATAAAGTGCACAGAGCAAGAAGGAAATATGGTTACACATGTTAGAGTATTTTGGTGATGTGAATATATTATAAAACAGTGGAAAGCCTCTGGCAGTCTCATCTGCATTTTGCAATCCTATGTAGCTGCAGTGCCGATTTTAAAAGCAACTTTGATGAAAAAAAATTATTATATGACACTCTGTTTGTTGACCTCATTTGAATTTTGGCACATAATGTGACCTAAAACTCATGCAAAATGATCAGTGAACCTTGATTAACCATATGTTCAATTTTCATGGAATAAATCCATTTACTTTCAAAGATACAACATTTCAAAAACTTTACCTTGGTTAAGATTTTATTAAGAATAGACATTATGGCATCATTATGAACCTCTTTGTTCTTAACAGCTATAATTTTTAAAAATCAAAATCGTATTGAACCTCACTGAATCACTGAGTATTTACTTAAAACATAAAGAGATTTACAATCAGGATGCATATATAATTCATATATACACAAGTTCATTCCAAATGATCAATAATATGAATTTTCAAAATTGAACAATTATTTAATTTATTATAGGAGTAAGACATCAATTGCCAATCTAAATCCACTAGACCCCTGCCACCTGAAAGCTATTTCCTTGAATCCAAAGCATAATAATTTCTATTCACGATAATATTATTACCAGTGTATGTAATTTAAATGGAAGCATCAATTAAGAAGGAAAGAAAATCAATCTTAATTATAAAGAAAAGTAAAAAGCATGACATAGACATATTTTTTAGTATGGCATGTACCCAATGCAATGGACTGTTTCCTCTCCTTTCTTCCTTTCCAAATATCAATGGTCATCTTTTTCTACTTCCTATTTCTTATCCTCTTTCTCTGCATCTTCCTATACAGTGTGGCAGCAAAATATTCAGAGAACCTTGGGAATGCACAATTGTGCAAAACAAATTTTTTTGAGGATTTCCGTTTCTGATTTCTGTTTCGAACAGCAAAATATGGATTTTTCGGATACAGCTGTTTGATAGTTTAGCATGTTCTTGCGCTAAATGATATACCCCAAAATTTCCCCTGGTGTTTACTGAAAGAGAGTGAATTTCCAATAACCATATTCAAATTTTAAAAATTTTAAACTCTGCGCTTATTTGCTTGGTATCATTGAGATTATAATCTGCAAAGATCGTCATTCAATAGTAGCAAATGGGAATCATAATGACTGATAACCTGATTTAGCACTTAAAACATACTCAAGTTGATTGTAAAGTCATGCATAATTTACAAACAGCTTTATGAAACAGCCCTATGGTGACCCCCCCCCCTCCATCCCATGACATGTATACTAAAATTTCAGGCATATACAAAACATGTGATATGAACACCGCATTTAATACCACTGGTACAAAAAGATAGCAACTCTTCATTGATTTTCTTTTCAAATTCGATTGAAAACATTTAAAACAATTGGAACATAGACAGGAAGACTGAAGAAATGAAGAAAACATAATTCATTTCAATTACATTTTTTATGACTCAATATACTGCTGCTACTACTACAATAAACAATTTAACAGTACATATTTCAATTGAATATGTGGTTCCACGATCGGAAGGGGGTGGTGAGAGTAGGAATGTGTGTTACTGTCCTCCACAACACTCCCTTCAATTATTTTCACAATTTAAATAGCAGGAAAGATGAAAGAAGAATCAAAGAGTGTATAAAGAGATGGCCTGGGACTAGTAAAACAAATATTAGTAATAAATCAAAAATATGAAAGAATGATTCTGATTGGTTCATGATAAGGGTTTCATCTGCAACGATCATCTTGATTGGCCATTAACGATCTATTACCAACCTATGTGATACAGATCCATGGTCATATACAATACAACATTCAAACACAACTGATCAATCAATATATTTTCCCTTTTCAACCACTTTTTTTTTTCAAGAGCTAGAATAACATCACTTTTTGTAGAATGGCAAGGTTATTGATACATTTCTGGAATAGAATATAAATGATTTACTAATCCACATATTGTTAATGAAATTCATTTTTTTTCATTCTAATTACCAAAAATGTAGTGTTGGATGCAAATTAAACAAGAGTGTCACTAAGGCGAGCACATAATACGCCCGCCTGTAACGCCGAAAATGGAGTTATTGGTCAAGCAAGAAAAGTGGAAGGTGGCGACTTCACCTTTGACTTTCTGACCTCAATATCAATAGAATTGCTGGGATCTATGCTAGCATCATACACATCAAATTACATGAGCCTAGGTTAAGTTAAACTGAAGTTATCGCACAAGGACTGCAAAAGGGTAAGATGAAAACATGTCACTGTGACCTTGACCTTTGGACCTCAAAATCAATAGGCTTCCTGGGATCCATGCTAGTATCATATACACCAAATTATATGAGCATCGGATAAGTCAAACTGAAGTTATCGCGTTTACAAGGAAAAATTAATGGACAGACAGACGGACGGACACCGAGCATACCATAAAACGTCCCGCCTAGGACGGGCGTATAAAAATGGATCACAGACTTTACTTTGTTGAACCAACAGCTGAATAATTCTAATTCAAGAAACAGATTAATTGGCATGTAATTATGTTTGCATATTTCTAAACATACCAAACCCAGATATCTTATGAAATGAATCTTCATGTGGGTTTCTTTCAAGGCCCAAGAAACTTCATGTCATGAATCATTAGCTTCAAGCATTTCATGACATGTGCAAACATTCCATCTGCACAAAGACCAATGACTATTATTGTACAAATTTCCTTTCTTTCTTTGATAAAAACAAGCAAACACATATTGTCTTTCTTTCAAATGAAAATACAGAGGGGAAATGGTCTGTAGTGGTAGGGCTGATTTACTATTTACTAGAAGCAAGTTAACTACGAACAAAACTTTCTTGCTTCAGTTTAATACCTCCCGTCTTTTGGCAGCTTGGCATTTATCTTACATTTGCCACTCTCCACCCAGGTGTAGTAAATGGTGCCCGGTAGAAAGAAATTTCTCGAATAATTGAGGACCCGATCAAGTTAGCTGTCCTAAAGACAGGATAATAATGACATCATAAAACAGGGTCTGCTGGGAGAACAGTAAATTAAAGTGGCTACCCTGGGTAAAATATGACAATATTATTATTGTTGTTATTATAATCAATGGAGATTAAATCAAAATTAAGTAGAGCACATATGAGGGTAACATTTATCTAGACTCTGACTAAAGAATGCAGATGACACTTGCATACATGTGCACTGAAGCAGCAACTAATCTTGATATTGATCATTTGGTCCATGAAGCTTGCTACAAGAGAACATTCTCAACCGTCGTGGGTTAGCCACAAAATCAACATGGGGTCTGAAATCCTAAACTAAGCATTTCCAAGACGATGATCAATCAGAATATGACATGGGTATATGGCATCAAATCCACGACATTGCTTTTCAACTAATGAATAATCTGAGTTTGCATGTCTGCAGACTACTTTTTCATATGCAGTTCCGGTAGCTTCTCCTGGCAACTTGGCACGAATTGTGACTTCATCAAACATCAAAATAGAACTGTTTTCGCAGACTAAATACTGTTAAATTCAAGTGGTAGTTATAAGTCATTTCACTTTTATACTTTAGTCCGACAAAATCATGTTGAATTGAAATCAAGATGATCCAATTTGTCACATGATTAAATGTCCAAATGAATGAATCAAGATTGCAGAAAGGCCTTGGATTCTCATGGTGTCAACATGGGCATGATTTCTTCTGACTGTTTTCTGCTAGCTTCAGTGTATTAGGCGATTCCTCTCCTATAAAATATTAGAAAAATAATGTAAAGATATAAACCAGAGGATGCTACATGTAAATATCAATATTGTGAGGGAGTGTTAACGGGAATGGCTGTGCCCCAACCAGATATTCCCATACAATGACAATGAAATATTTTTTAGCACGTCTGGTGAAACAAAATTTCAATAGCATAATGGATTACAGACATACACTGAAAGAGTAATTTGCGCATTATACTTCCCCTTTCTCCTTTGTCATATGCTGCTTCCATTCACTTACAAAGAACGGGTAAATAACCAATCATGGTAAAACTACCAGATCATTTTCATCTTTATAAGTACAACTTTTGGTTATTCATGACCATAAAAACTGCAGCATAACATAATGTCCCTTCCTATCCAATCTCAAAGTTTTGGAAAAAAAATATGCCTCAACTGGAAGCTGAAAGTCACTTTCCCTGTCACAGACGGATCCAGGGGGAGGCCCATTGGTGGAGCAAAACAAAACAAAACAAAAAAAACAAGAAGGGAAATGAGAGGAGAAAAAAAAGAATAAACATATCAGTAGACGAAGGAATAAAACAAAATGAAAGGAAGACATCTTAAAAAATCTTTCCTGTCACTACGAGCGGCTGATCAGGGAATAGGTGGCTGAAAAAATTCTGGGGCCCCCCCTCCCCCTATTGGCGAAGGCTAAATCCGCCCCTGCTTGTGCTAGACCCATCTCTTAATCAAAGAGCCAAATATGGTCTGTATTTAAAATATAGGACTGGCAAAAGGATGAGGTGGTTATATTAAAAATATTGTCTACATATTTCATTTTCATTATATTATCATTATCATCACTATTATCATCATTATTTCATTGGGGGGAGGGGTATGGGAGAAACTAGAAATCAAATATCATTTGTGTTGCAAACAATGGCCTGTATTCTGAAGTCGGGTTTAACTTAAACTCAGATTTTAAGTTGTGGTTTAAGTATGGGAAGCCAAAAGTATCATAATTTTCACTAAGTTGTATGTTTCTTATGTTTACTGTGCTCTTTCCTGATTCATCGATGGTGAAGACAATCATCTATTTATACTTCCTAGACAAATATGAATGATTTAAGAGCCAAATAAGCTTAAATATGATGTCTGTACTGTTAGTGATTTATGTTAGAGATTTATTGGCTATCCATACTTAAACCACAAATTTAAGCCTGAGTTTAATTTAAACCTGACTTCAGAATACAGGCCACTGAGTCTAATGATGACTTACCATTTTCATTATTTTTCGGATCATCCACAAAATCTTTGGCTATCTTGAAGAAAAGTTCCTCTGACAAAAATATAAGACGTAAAAACAAATGACCACATTAATATGTATAAAATATTGCATTATAAATTATAATCATTAATATGTAGTATGAATTGATAGATTGATCACTCATATTGAAGTAATCACTTATCTTCAATTACTTCACGATTTCTACTTTTTAAAATCAATTTCAACAACCATGAAACCTTTGTACTTCGGCAAATTATTAAAATTAATGAAAAAAATGAGAATGAGACACCATGAGATCCCTAATTTATTTGATTCTAAAATGACCAATAAAATATGTGAATAATGACATAACAATATCAATAATTATTCCACTTCCTGTGTATAAACAAAATATTTTTTTCTCTTTTATACTGAGTTCTGTTCTACCTCTGTGCAAAAGTCGCAAAGGCATACATGTTGTATCTTTTGGAACCACAAAAAATCTTCAACTTGTAGAAGATATTTAACACATATAATCTGGTCTAAATACTGCTTCAACTTTAGGAATGTCTACTTTAATATGCAGAGTTAAAGGGATGGTTCAGGCTGGAAATATTTATGTCTCAATAAATAGAGTAAAATTCACAGAGCATAACGCTAAAAATTTGATCCAAATTGGGTAACAAATAAAGAAGTTATTGAACTTTAAATATTTGCATTTTTCCCGTGAAACAGTTGTTTTTATGAATATTCATTAGGCCGATGATGTCATATCCCCACTTGTTCTCTTTATTTTATTGTATGAAATTAGGTTTATTCAAAATTTTTCTATCAAGAACTAAAACAATTGGATTGACAACTGATTAAGTGCATTAGTTATTTATTGCTGCAAAAATATATGAAAACAATGAAACATTTATAATTTCATGTAATAACATAATAAAAAGGAAAGTAGTGATGTGACATCAGCCCACCTAATGAATATTCATAACCATGTGCATGTAACTGTTCACAAAATATTGATAAACTTTAAAATTCAATAACTTAATTATTTGTTATCCGATTTTGGTGAAATTTTCATCATTTTGCTATGTGAATTTTACTCTGTTTATTTAGATATAAATATTTTCAGCCTGGAGCATCCCTTTGAATATACATTTTTAAGGGTTTGTCACAGCAAGAAGTTTATACATTGTATGCTGACATACATAATGCAAGCAATCTTATTGTTTAATCCTCCTTTTTTATATCTAGGCCTTTTAAGAATACCCATTACAGTAAAATGCATGGTGCTTATTATTCAACATTTCTACCACACAAAATAATATCTGAAACTTACTTATATTATATCCTGTTTTACTTGATGTTTCAAAGACCTGGGCACGTATTTCTGTGGATCAATAGAAAAATCATAAAATATTACAAATAGAATATACAAACATTTAAATGAAATATGAAAACATGTTATTGAGCCTCAGGATTTGATCCATCAATCAATAAATGATAAATTGCGAATAAAAATTGAAATTTTGTTACTAAAAAATAAACTAAAGGCTTTATCAGTCGAATAGAACTCAGAAACAGACTGTGTATTTTACAAATTTTTCAAAAATACCTGACTTTCTTTCCATAACATTCCAAACTACAAAAATGTTGAAAATTACACAATTTATTGATCACAGGTACATACATGTATCATGCACAAGGATTCACTTGTAAATGTGTCAAGAAATCTGCAGCTCAATAGGATTTATGTGTGTTATTTGGTGTGGATTGGCAACTCCAGCATGCAAAGAGTTAACCAGTGCAATGAACAAAAGTAAAAACTGAAATTTATTCTCAGGAGGTTGGTTAAAGTTAAAGGACAAGTCCACCCCAACAAAAACTTGATTTGAATAAAAAGAGAAAAATTCAACAAGCATAACAATGAAAATTTCATCAAAATTGGATGTAAAATAAGAAAGTTATGGCATTTTAAAGTTTCGCTTATTTTCAACAAAATAATTACATGAACGAGCCAGTTACATCAAAATGAGAGAGTTGATGACATCACTCAATATTTCTTTTGTAATTTATTATATGAAATATTTTTATTTTCTCGTCATTGTCATGTGATATGAAGTTTCATTCCTCACTGAACACATGTAATTCCATTATTTTAACATTTTGTGCTTCAGGCAAGGAGGTCCTAATCGTCAAATTCGTAAAAATTGAAATATTGTATAATTCAAACAATAAAAAACAAAAGAAATAGTGAGTAACTTTCTTATTTTCAGCATTGTGCTTGTCTGATTTTTCTCCATTGATTCAAATCCACATTTCTCTGAGGTGGACTTGACCTTTAAACATAAGGGCCCGAATTCACAAAGGTGGTTTTGAAACCCCTGGTTGAATCCATGGTTTATGCAGATTTCCTGTTTTACGCTTAATTTAGAGCGTATTGGGCGCGTGTATCAAAAATGTCCAATGCTGATGCACGTTTTTGTCATAGTACGCCAAACTGACGCCTGCTACCATGGTAAGATACTCTATTTTATTCATGAGTCCACTGTTTGAAAAGTGGACTCATGAATAAAAACAGTGGACTCATGAATAAAAACAGTGGACTCATGAATAAAATAGCGTGGATAACCACGGCAACAGGCGTCAATTTGGCGCACTTTGACAAAAGCACTCATCAGTATTGGACATGTTTTATACACGCGCCCGATACGCGCTAAATTAAGCGTAATTTATACAGGAAATCTGCATAAACCATGGACTCAACCGTGGTTTTCAAAACCACATTTGTGAATTCCGGCCAAGGTGTTCATGGCAATTATGTAATTAATTTCAAATAAGAAATTTTTCAAAACGACTTTACCCAAAACCCCAGTTTTTTTTTCTACTCACGCTTCTAATTTTATTTATCATATTCTTGGTCTATCTAAAATGTCCTTACATGAACATGATCTACAGAGGGAATCAGAATCAGTTACATTCAAAGATAAATACTAGTTGTGGTAACAATCTCAAAATGAGTTCGAACAGAAACCAATCAAATTGTGTAAAGAAAAAATATGTGCTAAATAGCTCTGGAAGAAAATACGTCATTCCTGAGAAATTAGCAAAATTTCATCAAATGTCAGATATATTTCGAAACAATATTAATACATTGTCAAACTTATGCTTTTCTGTGTTAGTGATCACCACAATAATTGATTTTGAGCTAAGATTTCACGATTTTACAAAGATAAGTTTACATTTATGTACTAGATCAAGATGAATGATAATATTTTTCACAATCAACCTTCATCTAAAATACTTTCTCATGAAATAATTGTTTGCTGCAACTACTTTCTTTTTCCTCAATAAGAAGTGATTGTTGATTGAATTTGGAGTCACATCAGAAATTTTTTAACAGATTGAAGATTATAGTCGTACATACCATCAGCATAATCTGTTGTTGCATGATAATCGACTTTTCTACTCTTCTTGTCATCCTGTACAAGATCGATTTTGGTCCCACATAAATAGATTTTGCAGTGCTGAAACAACAGAAGAATAATAAACAAGTAAAACTCTAGGCCCGATTGCTCAGTCAGAAGAGCAGGGGATGTGTATATACATATGGGGGGAAATGAGAGGAGTTTGGGAGAGAGCACATGGGAGCACTGTTGATGTAATTCCAACTTTTCTTTCCCAGAAACCTCAAAGATATATTCATTTCTAATTTAAAAAAAGAAATTCGAAGAAAAAAAATCTCAAAGTGTCAAAATTTTAATTTAAATTCCTATGTTAATACTTTATATTGCTTTTTGTATTGTAATTGTTTTAATCTGTAATTCATGTTCATTTCAGTTTTTACTGCGAGACATGTTTTTAATAAAATCCATTTATCTATCTATCTATCTATCTATCTATAGTCTCTATTCCTTAACCCCTCTACCATTACCCTCAAATGTTTTGTACACAATCCAAAATGGTGATATGCGACTGTCTACATACTCAACGATGTAGGGCACTCTTCCCGAGCGTTTCATTACACATTCCATTAACTGTGTCCAGTCTTCTCCTTGTAGTGTCTTTGATGCATATGTTAATTGAAACTGCATGAAAAACAGGTACTTGTCTTAAGACAAATAAGCTTTGTGTGTTTGGAGTTTCTTATCATTTAAAAAAATGAGTATGAATGAAGCACAACTCACAGAATGGTTAAGAATGAATATCCTTTCTACTGAATTTCATTAGGTGTATGCAAGTGATTGTCTCCAGTTTATAATTACCTCTTCATTCTTTAACAATTCATCTACCCAAAATCTTGCTTTTGAAAAGCTTTGATCATCTGTTAAATCTGCAGAAAGAAAAAAACAAAAACAAACAAATGAATTTGAGATTTAGGCACTTATTAGGAGATCTTACCAAAAACCCAATAAGTTGGTGATTTTGATTAGTTTTGATCAATATAATACATTTATGAACTTAGAGGCCAAGTCCATCCATAAAATTGGTTAGAAAAAAAAGGAAAAAAATCATAACATAGAAAATTCATCAATTCAGATGTGAAATATTATATTTAAAGGTTTACATATTTCAACAAAAAGGAGGGAGTTGATGGTTTCACAAACTATTTCTTTATTCTTGTACTGACTGACTCATAATAAACTGAATGACAGTATATCAAATGAAAAATCAATTCAAGATTTACATTATTGAAGGTACATGTAGATATTAAAATTTGTTATACCTGGAATGATATAAAGACAAGTGTTTGCGACATCTCGTTTGCATACTGCAAATGATTTCCATAAAAGTTTTGTGAAAATGAGGGAAAATCTAAAATATTATAAGTTTCATATTCTGCTTGTTTAATTTTTCTCTTTTTATTCATCTCAACTATTGGAGGAATGGACTTGACCTTTAAAAAACTCATGACAAAACAAATATAGTTTATATACTACAATCCTACATATCCTAATTATCATATCCATTTTACAATTATTATTAATCTGAATCCTCATCTATATACATGTAGTTGAGCATCATTATTTGTTCCATATATACAACAAAAATGTCATTCTTCAGATGCAATAGGGGAAAATATTAAATCCATTCTCACACACAATGCGCTTAGTTCTTTTTTGTGTTCTGTTACATAAAGAAACAAACAAACTTAATCTTTGTACTTTTGACCTGAACCACAAGCATAGTCTAATGAGCATGTGATGCAGTTCTTTTCCATGTGCACGCCTACATATAATAGTTCTATGAACCCATTCAATACAATACATTATAATGTACCTCTTGTATTTGGCCTTTTAGGTATTTTATCACACAAAGTGACAAATTCAGAAAAATGTTCATATCCTCAATGTACGCATTGCTGCCTGTATGTATAAAATAGGCACTCTCTGCTTGAACGATTTCTCACTTCTGGCACTGGTTTCATTTGGACTTGTAATTATTAAATGGATGTAATCATATAAATGTTCTTACCATAACAAACAATTGCAGCTTTGGCCCCTCTATAATATATCCTGCTCATGGCTTCATATCTCTCTGATCCAGCAGTGTCCTAATTGGGTGAAATTAAATCATTAGTATTATACAATGCACCTCTCTCAAAATATCAGTCATTCACTGTTTTACATAAATTGACATACAGCACTCTTTTAGTGTTGTTAAAAGGGTACTCCAATATCAGATCAAGTAGACTTGGGTATCAGTATTTAAAAATTGAATAAAAAGTTAATCACAGAGGATCCCTGTAAAACTCATATTCTGAAAGCAATGTTGAGAAATACATACATGTAATTTAAAAATTATTTTATGAAACACTAACACAAACTTCATAAATTTCTTTCTTTTATACATTTCATTCCATAAAATTCAATATTTTTTTCTTCATATGCTGTATATAGAAATTACGAAGTGTTTATGAACCAAATTTCCATTTGCCAAGTGAAAAAAAGTATGTTTAAAAAAAATAGTCAAAGTGTAAATTAGAAAAAAATGGGCATTAGAATAAATGACAGACCAAGTGATGGGTGGATCAAATAGAAATTTACAAGTACAATAAACTGGTAAGTAGACCAATAACCATATCAATAGATTATCTGATCATTAGAGTCCATCTGCTAGTATACCGAGATACAAATCAAACCATACCTGAATGCTAGTTGGATATTTGCCCCTAAAAGAGCGGAAACAATAATTTTACACAACCCCTTACACAAAGATTTACATGTACCATTATACATTTGACCTCAACAACCGTATTATATAAAAGACCATGGGCCAGTTGTATAAAAGTTACTATTATGGTATCTTTGCCATGAAATAGTAACTTTCTAGAAACCTCTGATTCTGATTGGATGTTGACTATATGAATGTTGATGAGTGCAATGGACAGAATATTTCATGGGTTGAAAGATGAAATGGTCCAACAAGGAGTAGCCAAGTTGAATGGATCATTTCATCTTTCACCCTATGAAATTATGAAGTAATCTGTTCATAGCACAAATGAATAAAAAATATAGTTTTGTATGACACCTTAAAATAGATCCTTGTCATTTGACATGCAAGTGCATGCAGCTGAGCGAGCACTGTCTTGCACATACATACGTGTAACAGTAATGGATGCAGCAAACACAAATATTTTTACTTGCAGTACCGGTGGTCTCGGGCTATCAAAAAAAATAAGATGTCCAAAATTGTATATTCTTTCTTTTATCCTGTTCTTCTTCTAGGTCAGACCACTTATAAATCTTTTCATATTGTGAGCCATTGTAGTTTACTCCTTTAGAAATAATTTTTATGCATTGTATATATTTTGTGTGTGTTGTCAGGACCATGATGTAAAACAGCCTCGGCTGATCATGTTTTACCTTTATCCTGATTAAATATGTTACAATATATAAAATAAAATAAATAAATAAATTAATGATGACTTCTTTGTAAAATAGGCTGAATGATATCAAAACAACCAATCAAACATAAAGATCTATCTAGGTGTCATAAAACAACTTTTATGCAACAGGCCCAATGAGATGATCATGGATGTGTTAGAACTGAACACACGAGTTTGCTTCTATGGATAAAATACTCAGACAAGATTTAGTTTATAATATTTAATAAAGTGGAATCAAATATTCTACTGAACTGAGCCCACAGAACCACTATCCATAGAGGTACATATGAGGGACAATTGTCTTACCCATACGCCCATTGTGACTGTCCGATCATACACATCAACCTTCTTGGCACCGAATGCAGCTCCTATAGTCTGAAATATAAAATGAAGAAGACATTTTGTAAATCAATGTTACCAATTAACACCTGGTATGTTGTGTTTCTAGAATGAAGACAGGCAACTATTCTTTCTTCGTGGACATCGTAGAGGGAAAATCTATCATAACAATGTTGCTTGATGCAAATAGAAAATAAAAACAGTTCACTTTGAATTGTAGAACAGTTGGACAGTGAAATGATTGTTTTTTCAAATACATTTTAAACGGAATATCTATACATACAGGAATATTCATTTTACAGACTATTTCATTCAATCAATCAATTGCTAATACTTTCAAATTGAATCACATTATCCTTTCAAAAGTGATGAATTTGCTTTCAAAAAGTTTTTACCTGTTTTAAAATTTAATGTCAGTCGCAATCTCAAAATTGCCTACAATTGTTTATAACTTCAGGATTGACATCAAATGAAATTTAGATTGTTTACTCACTCCCCTGCATAGGCTACAAAATGCATAACTGTACAGTGCATGCATTTTATGTATAAGTACTTGTAGATGTTTCTACACAGTTTCATTCAGATTCAACAAGATGTTTTTCCTTTCATCACAAGTACATCTATACCGTATATCAAATTTCACACTATATTAAAGGCAAACAAGCAAGGAAAGGAAACAAAGTCCGGGAAATAACTTTCAAACCTTGGGTATCAGGATTACTTCCTGTAGATCATAATTCAGGATGAATTGTGGAGATTTCCTGAGCAGGAATCACTAGGGCCGTCTGCACCATCCCGAGTTTTCAAATTAGCGCGCTTTTTCTGATCCAGCAAATTATCTGGATCTGAACAATATCGAGATTATTTGCAATGGAGACGCAATTATCGTGCTAGTTTGTACGATTAATCTCAATATTGCAATCCCACGTCAACTTGGGATTATTTGCAAAATAGCGCGCTATTTTACGAATAATCGCGCTAATTCGTAGGTGCAGACGCACTCGGGATTATTTATTCACGGCATCAGACCATAATGCATCGATGCCTCGCTCGAGCTCGAGCAGGAATCGCTCCTCTTGCGATGGTGGAGACGGGGTTTCTTGAATCTCGAGATTAATCGCGAAGAGGGCCGATCGGGCTAAAATCTCGAGATTGAGCAAACTCAGGATGGTGCAGCACCGTCTTCAGCGATAAATCGCTATCAATAACCATGATTCACACATACATGTATGCAGCCTATACATCCTATATAAAGCATTAAACAATCAATACAGTGATGTTTATGGGCTGAAAAAAAGTAGGGGAGACCGGGGTTAGTTGGAACATGGGGTAATATAAGTTGCAACATTGTAATTTTCTTTAAAGCCTGTAAAATAAATTTATGCAATACTGCCCTCAAATATATTGCTATTAATAATACAAGTGTTGAATTATTATTGCAATAAATTGAGGGCAGTATTGCAACTTACCCCAGGCCATGTTCCACCTAACCCCGGTCTCCCCTATCTATAGAAAAAAAACAATGAAGCAAAGAAATGAATTGACTAGAAAAAAGGAAATAAATTCAGATGATACATAATGGACATAATGGAAGTTTTAGGATCAATAGGTTGCTTATGTCTTGCTGATAACAGTTATAAATTGCATGTCATCATGAATAAGCAATGAGCAAGCTATGATGTCCTTACTTGCCTTCACGTACCTCATAATTCATATAATGAAATAAGAAAACAGAAAGTGGGAAATGACATCATCTGCTTGCACATTGCATATTTTCATAACTTGCATGCAACTGTAACTGTTTCACTGAAAATAAATTGGGGGGGGGGGAGGTCACCGCCATTGAAGAGTACGAGGGTGATTTTGTCAGGGAAGGCCGCAAGAACATTCTTAACACAAATTCTGTGCAGCTGTCCCCGCAAGATTCCCAGATTCGGACAGATACTTGTGCCGATATCCCAGATGTGCAAATTGACCAAATTACATACTCTTCTATTTATCATGATTTAGGGCTCCTTTTCTCTGTTTTTTTTCCCGTTTTTGACACTCGATTTGTAATTCGCACCTATCAGCCCCCCGTCTTTCTCATGGATGCTGATCATGCTGTCCACTCTCCAATGGCACTGATTCTAGAAATAAATGCAAAACTGTGTTTTGTCTCCCATTGGCTGCATGTTATAAATCGGTAGTCTTGAAATATATTTTCAGATAACCATTAGTAATATAGAAGAATAAATTTGCTAATATTTGTGGGAAAAACTAAAATGCATCGAGAGAAAAGATACCTGTTTTACAACCTGGTAACATAATTATTGAGATACTGTATGAATGTTTTGAGTAGTGAGACTATATTACAAGACTACATTTATTCAGAATGTTGCATTATGGTAATAAACCTAGCCAGATATGAGAAGTTTAGAACGTGAGGTGGGGCTCTAAGGCACTTGGTTTTAGTGATTGGTTAACATTGGTTTGACTTTTAAAAAATCTGAGCTAGAAGGTCACACTTGTCACCTGTGTCTGAGATATGTTACAAAAATGAAGCCCAGAAAAAATTGTGTTCGAAAGTAATAAGTTAGTGCTTCAAAAATTGAAATATAAAGTGACCGGAAACACCATCTTAATTTCATCCCATACACTTACATGTATGTGTACTATTTAGGTGTCTATAAGACGCCTATTTACAAAATCGGGGTTTGCCCTATATAGTTTTAGCTTTTCATTCTCAATAATGGTTGTTTTCAGGGATTATTAGTTCTAATACATGCACTTGTACACATGTTTCATCTTGGTTTGATAATTTTTTAAATCAGCTGCTCACAAAGTTAAACAATACCTTTAATATTCAATATCTTTAAATATATATTCTTTTCCTGATTTGACAAACTTGTTGCTTGTTAAACTTCATTCTTAGAATAATATTATTATTAAACAGCACTAAAGAAAATCTTTCATAATCTAGCCTCGTTCACATTTGCACAATAGTGAAGGGTCAGCTCAAGACATAGTCAGCGCCCTTTTCACTTAATTTTCAAAATAAACAAATCTATGATGTAGATGTAGGTTAATTTAAGAATGGTGCACATTCTCAACTTTGAAGGAACTACGTAATCTTCTTAGAAATTAGAAAATTATCGTTTTTTGATGTCTTGTCTATTCTTTTTACAGTGAAAATATATTAGCTTTGATAAATAAAAAAAAATCATTATTCAATTTTCTGAGCATGTTCAATACAGTAAAATCATGTTCCTTTTCATTCATTCATTCTTAGAGAAATGGACATGTTCATCTAAAGATGAGTGCTATACATGTATTAGATTTGAAATGTCTATATTATAATATATATATATATATATATATAAAATTATTGAATTTTCTGAGCATGCTTAATACATTACAGTAAAATCATGTTCCTTTTCATTCATTCTTAGAAAATGGACATGCTTATCGAAAGAACACTTTTTTCCCTTTTATCATAACACACCAATGAAAACATCTGTATTTTAGAGAGTTTTCAAATTGTAGAAAAAAACAGGTCTATTTGATGATAACCAAGTCATAATGTCATCCCTGAATTTTTAAACATCCCAATATTTGTGATGTGATTACGACTTGAGAAAACTTTAACAGTTCAAGTGTGTTTGATCAATTTTAAATGATTCTCTCATTTCAAAAAATAGAGAAAGTATTGGCCATTGAATTAATATGAAAATGGATTACTGGCTTTTCAAACTATATATTCAAACATACTACAGCCTGCACCAGTCGGTGGACTGTACTTTATCATCAGAAGATGGTATGCCAATGCAGTACACAGCACACACTTAAAAAGTTAATTAAAAATCACTTTTGTACCAAAAATACTCATTTCCACACAGTTGCATTTTTTTTTTCAATTTGTAACCTTGGGATCATTTTTTTTTATTCCAGAGCGCTCAAAAACTTGGATTTTTTTAAAACATTTTTTTGTATGTCTCTATTGGTGGAAAGTAAAATTGCAAGAAAATTGTCTTCTTTCAATCTCTATATTTGATTAAGAAAAATAATTTTTGAAATTAAATTTACTGAAGAGCTACCGTAAGTTATAAGATGAATAGCTGTAATGGAATCTGACAGTGTCAAAAAATCAAGCATTTGTCCCCAAGAACAAGAGAAAATATGGTTAGCCAAACAATGCCAACCTATTTCCTCACACAGGGAGTAGTAAACAGAGAACAAGGTTACTACATATAACCTTGTTCATTGAATGAGTGATGATAAGATTGAAAACCAACTTCGTCACAAATTAATGCAATTCTTAAAATTAGCCAAAGTACATGAAAAACTTATTTAAGATCTACTCACACTCACATTTTGGTATGGAACATCACCATGAAACCTGTCATGGAGATAACGTTCCACAAGACTAGTCTTTCCACCATACTCCTTGCCAAGGAGCACAACTTTGAGATCCACTCTACTTCCACTCATTGTGTTATTAATTTGATCCGTTTCCTTCAAGTCTGTGCATGTCCCTTAACAATTGTCTTCTTTGTTCTCGAGACTCGACGACTTAAACTACCGGTAGTCTATTCATCAAAACGCATTTTACTCCTCAGAACTTGCACCACATTTCTTGTAGTATCACTGCACTTATTGATTTGTTTCTCTCTGAGTCTCTTCTAGGGGTTTCTGCACCAAAAAGTGGAGTAATTAGTGGAGCAAAAGTCAATATTGTGAATACGTTTTTCTCTCTCAACAGGTATTTTGCCAATGATGTTTAGGGTTTTGAAATAAATCAATGATGAAAATTCACTGCCATTAAATCAGAACTTTCAAACTTTATCATAAATGTTGATTAAGAAAAGTCAATACAATCATCAGCATCTACTAAGATTTAGTAACACAAGCAGTCATGATTGACAGTTTATCATTAGATCTACTTTAAATTTTTGACAGCAAATAAATTGTTCCCACGTTTCTTCTGTCCCTTGCTGTCTGCAATACAGCAGGAGTGCATGCAACATGTATCTCAAACTTTATAAAAGTGCTTGCTAATCAAATTAAACTTCATTAAAAAGGAATAGCACTATTTTGGTAACGGTGTACCCTCACTCATAATTTGTAAAGTTGAATTCTGTCTAATAATATCCCGCTGTGGATGAACTTGCAGTGTCTCATTTTGCTGAAAAATGACACTCCTCTAGATCTTGGTCATCAATGATCTTGATTCTTGGCTCTGCACACAATCACAGCCTGCAGTCGGCTCAATGACACGTATGGAACGGTAATACGAGTTATCAACCTCGGCGCAGCCTCTATCTCCCCGGCTGCAGCCCTTTCAATGTGGCTTCTGTCCCTGGCGGCGCTGGTATTGCCCAGCATGCACGGCAAATCGTTGTCTGGTGGCCGTTCACTGTTCCAGGACTTCCAAAAAGTTATCCAGAAAACACGTTCATATTAAGCGTTTCGTTATGATTAGTAGAATCCCTAAGCTATTTTCTTTCAGGCTACATGGGGCTATATAGACTGTTGATTGCCTTTCACACAATTGTTGATGCGGAAACTCCCTCTCGCTCGTTGATCACATCGCGATCGCGCTCACAGCATAGCGCTAGCTACCGTACATGCATGCACTGCACTGAGCTCGTGATGAGTCCATTTCCAAGTTGAAAGGTCACAAGCACATCAGCAGAGTGTTTCCACAGCTCCAATTCATAGATATTTCCTGGAATTTTCAAGTTTGATTTTAAACGAAAATCGGTCAATAATATAGCGAGTCTAAATTCGGCCTAGGTGGCAAAAATCAAGGAATTTGTATGTTTTTTTTGTGAAAATGCGAGCGCGGAGCGCGAGCGGAAGATTTTGAGCTACGAATAGATATAAAACATTATCAAAATGTAACGTAACTTGAATATTGATAGTTTCTACGTTTAATTGTTGTTTGTCATTTTCGGATTTCCCGAAATTTCCTGGAATTTTTTCATTTCCCAAACCTTTCCTGGAAAAAGTCAAAATTTCCTAAAATTTCCCGAATTTCGGGAAGAGTGGAAACACTGCGATCAGCATCATTATGCATACCGAATATCACAGGCGTGACAGGCCGTCTGAATTTTCGCTTCAATTTTATTTTACTATACTGGGGGGGGGGCATAGGTAGATTGCGTCCAGAAGACTGTAGCCCCCACACCACCAGGATATAATCAGTCGCGCCCCCACCCCTCCCCCATTTCGGAGGATCGAAGTGACCAGGGGCGGCTGATCGAGGGGCATCTTTTCTTTCGAAAAGGGCACCACCTTAAATATATGGCCATATGCAGAAATTTTGGGGGGCAGTTTTACAAGCATTTGGAACAGAATCAAAAGTGAGGCCGGGAGCGAAGCGACCAAGCTTATCATTGAGGCGCTTTTGCATTTTGAAGTGAAATTGATTGATTGACTGATACGGCACCATAAGAAGGCAGAGGCACATGCTAACAGCATAAAACAGATCCTTCTCGGGTGAAAGGGGCACGTACGTACACGTTCATGGGGGGGCACTTTTTATAGGTAAAACTGGGGGCACATGCTAACAGCATAAAACGGATCTTTCTCAAGTGAAAGGCCCAGCCATTGCTGTACACATGCGCGACCAACGCGGGCCGTGTGTGGACTCATTGATTTTTTTTTTTTTAGTGGTTTTGAAAGACTGGTCAATGGTCAATATAGCGAGGTCAAACGTATTGAGGGTATTTTTCCCCCAAAGCTAGGGTCATATTTGGTCATGCACGTGTACAGCAATACATTTTTTCTGCCCCCGGGTGAAAGGGCAAAAGACATGTTCGTGAAGGGCACTTTTCTTGGGAGAAAAATGGGCACTGATACGAGAAAGCGCACCTAAAAGATGACAAATCTTAAAGGGCACTTGCTTATGGCATAAAACGGATCCCTCCGAGGTGAAAGGGGCACAGGACTTGTTTGTGAGGGGCACTTTTCTTGGGTAAAAAGGTGTACTGATTCAAGAAAGATCACTTAAAAGAAGGCAAGGTGGCACTCGTTAACATATAAAACGGGTCCTTCTCAGCTAAAGGGGCACAGGACTGCCGTGTAGGGCACTTTACTTATATAGGCGGTAAAAGGGGGCGCTGATTCGAGAAAGGGCATTTAAAGGCAAAAGGGCACTTGCTAATGGCATAAAACGGATTCTTCTGCATGAGGTATACAAAGGGGAACAAGACCTTTCATGGGGGCACTTTTCTCGGGAAAAGGGGGGCACTAATTCGAGAAAGGGCACTTACAATAAGGCAAGGGAGCAATTGCAGGTGAAAGGGGCACAGAACACGTTCGTGAGCTAGGGGATTTTGGGGGTAAAATTTGGCACTTGCTAACACATAAAAGAGGTCCTTCTCAGGTGAAAAAGGCACAGAGCACGTCCGTTAGGGGCAATTTTTGAGAAAAAATGTACTTATACGAAAACGGACAATTGGTATACTAAATCGGTCCTCTTCCGATGAAAGGGACACAGTACACATTCGTGAGGGGCATTTTTCTTGCGTAAAAAGGGCACTTTTCAATAAGTCAGGGAACTTTGCCCCCAGGATCGCTGCCCTTAGAAGTGACAATATCTATTAAATATAAAAGATGAAAATAAAAAACAAAAAGGGGAAAAGGTCAAAGGTCTACCAGGGAAAGACAGGAAAAATGAAAAAGGTTATACAGATAGATAGATAGATAGAGATATTAGATGGATAGCTATCAAGCTATTTTCACTGCCTGCATAATCATCATTACGTTTCTTTCGTTAAACTTTAGACATTTTATTACCAATGATAATGACATTGATGATGATTATGATGATGATCATCATCATGATACAGTCTGGACCAGCAATAGATGGCGGCATAACACATATCGCATTGTGAGATATTGCTGTCCTCATTGTTTATGCTCATGAATAATAATTTGCCTTTGCAGAATCTTGAAAGCTGCATGAACTATAACTATAATTTCGGGGGTTCTTGAAATAATCTGCTTTTTCAATGTTTTCACTTTCATTTACTTCATTTGAAATCAATCGCAAGAAAAAAAAAACATTTTTTAAGGTTTTCTTTCTTATTTTTCGTTGTTAAAAAGGTACTCAGTGACGAAAAAGAAATAAATCTTCCTTTGCAAAGTGATATTGTTGTTTGTGATGCATAATATCATAGTGGTCGTTGATTCTTTATTGTTTGTGATCAGGCGCTGATCCTTGTGCTTTTCAAAAGGGATTCATTTGTCCAATATAGGGGGGGGGGGTCGTCATAAAAAATGAATGGTCTTTGGTCTCCATGATTAATGACGATAAAAAAGGCGGACTACTCCCAATGAAGGCATCTTATTTTTTGGGTTCTTCTCTCTCTCTCTCTTTGTTGCAATTTTGCATTGCGTCCGCAAATCTGTATGGTAATAAATCCCCCTCCCCAATGTCATATCATAGGAGGGCAAAACGATTCATGACCAAGAAAAAGGGAGATAGGGAAAAGGAAAATGGTGAAATGTATATTTTTTCAAAGTTCTCAAAATTTATATGCCAAATATCATATATTAACATGCATAAATTATCCATTTTAAAATCAGAATATAAAAATTTTCTGCTCGCGCTTCGGGCTGGCATTGTTTAGTTATTTTACCTATCCTGTTCATGATTAGATAAAAATGCTTAGAATGTCAATTTCTTTAGGTCGGAATTAAAAAAAAATCAGCTCGCACTTCACGCTTGCATTATTTGATTGTTGAAATATGTAGGGCCGATCCTCTTCATATTTAAAATTTTTGCTAGCGCTTCACGCTCACAGTAATCATTTAGTTACATATGCATCTTGTTCAAGGTCACAAACATTGCCCAGAATAAATTTTCATGACAAAATACATGAAATTTCCCAAAATTTTAGCTCGCACTTCGCGCTCGGAGTATTTAAAAAGGGCTTAGCAGATTAGCTAAAATTATAGGACTAAGCCTTAAAAGAAACAAACAAAAGTCAACATTAAGCGGCCAATCGGGGAAAATATGGGTGAAAAATTCCCCCCCCCCCCGGCCCCCATTGGCAAAAGCTGGATCCGCCTCGGGTAACCACTATAGCTAGACCAAGACGTCTTCAGGTGACAAGAAAACACTTGTCGAAATTTCGAGCTTGGGTGGTCCTTTTCAGGACAATATTTGCCCAAGAATGATACATGGACAGTGCACCGTATGTGAACCAAAACGGGAAACAATTACATATTAGCCCAGGTGATAGACAAACATCATACAGTGCAACCTAAAATGCAGGGGCGGATCCAGCCCTCGCCAATAGGGGGGGGGCGGAATTTTTTTTCAGCCATATTTTCCCCGATCGGCCACTCGAATATGATATTTGCCGGGATTTTTGGTTTCTTTAAAGGGGTAGTCCTTTTAGTCACTTCTTTGCTTTATTCTTATGAATTAACATAGATATATAATACCATAATCCTTATTTATGTAATGCGAGCGCGAAGCGCAAGCTATTTTTTGGGGGGAATTTTATGTACTTTTTCTAAAAGTTTTGAACATTCTGGCCAATCCTGAAAAAAAATATGTGTATGCAAGTGAATAATCATTACAAACGTGAAGCGCGAGCAGAAATGAACTGATGGAAAAAGTACTGTTAAGGACTTGCTTGCAGTTAGCCATGAAGACGTTACATATTTTTTAAAAAAATCAAATAATGCGAGCGCGAAGCGCGAGCTGAAATTTTTTTGACATTTTTACCTAAGGAATGGAAATTCTAAGCACTTTTTGTAACTTAACAGAATAGGTATTTATAACTAAACGATTGGTGCGAGCGCGAAGCGTGAGCAAAAAAATTCGAGATTTAGACCTATAATGAACGAGACACTCTATTCAAGTTTTGTAAATCATGAAAAGGATGAGGAAGTGGGGATCTTCCTTACATTAATATTGCGAGCGCAAAGCGCGAGCGGAATATTTTTATATATGTTTTGAGCTGATCGAAAATGTATCTGTTATGGACTGCTTGAACTTGGCCATGAAGACGTTATATATTTCAACATTCAAATATAGCGAGCGCGAAGCGCGAGCTGATTTTTTTTGAAATTTTAAGCACTTTTTGTAATCGTGGAAAGGATAAGACAAAAACTGAACATTATTGATGCGAGCGCGAAGCGCGAGCTGAAAAATTCTGGACACTCTATTCATGTTTTGTAAATCATGAAAAGGTTAAGCTATTGGAAATTTTCATACATTAATAATGCGAGCACAAAGCGCGAGCAGACAATTTTTTTATATTGTTTTCTGAAACTGGATAATTATTTAAATGGAGAACAAGCTGTGTATCTGAATAAACGTGTGTTTCAGATATCGACCTAGAATTTGGGTATTCTAAATACCTTTTTTACCATGAAAATCAATAATTTCGAGCGCAAAGCGCGAGCTAAAAAAATATATGATATTCAGATCTGAAAAGGGGTCACTTTAAGCTCTGTATTGCAAGCACTTTGTGGAAAAATTGTGAGGTGAAAAAGGATCACAGTTAAAACAGAGCTGATATTTTTCATTATTGTTACTTTGACATAGGACCGGGATATTCTATAAGGACATTATGTCATCATAAGAAAATGATGACTATCTTCCTATTTCTCTTCCTAAGTATGAGAGCGCGAAATCTATTAATATTATGGCCTGAAAACTGGACATTTAAAGCACTTTTGTAATTATGCATAAGATGCATGAATTCAATATCTATCAATGCGAGCGCAAATCGCGAGCAGAAATTTATGATTAATTGTCATCAAAATTTTAAGTAGTTTGTTTTAGAATTGATATTGAGATATACACAACTCACTAATCAAAATGCGAGCGTGCAGCGCTAGCTGATACGTTTTGACAATCTGACCCAAATAGGGGTATTTTGAGAACTTCATGGAATACAGGAAAATAATAGGTACCTGACAAATCAAAATTTGCGAGCGCGCAGCGCAAGCAGAAATTGTTAATATTCAGACCATAAAACAGAAAATTTGTAAATAAAACAAAATAATGAAAGTTCAATTTCCCAGCTGAAATATGTTTTGTATATTGAATTCAGAATTTGATATTTTAAGGTCCATATTGAGCAAGATATCACCTAAAAGGCAATGCGAGCGCAAAGCGCGAGTGATATTTTATATCCCGACATGAAAGATTAAAAAAATATATTTTCCAAGTCTTCCCCTTATCTTATTTTATTCACTCATCTTCCTCCTCTTATATGCTTGCCTTCCTTCTTTTCTCCTCTCTTTTCCTTTTTTCTTTTTTTCCTTTCTTTTCCCCTTTTTCCCCCTTTTTTTTGGCTCCGCTAATAGGGGGGGCCCGGGCCCCTCGGCCCCCCTGGATCCGCCTATGAAATGAATGTTATGTACATAAACAAGAGATAATATGCACATGGATTATAACGAGTAAATTAATTCGATTCTAAATTATTATTATTATTATTGTCATTATTATTATCATTATTATCAATATTATTAATTTTATCATCATCATCATCATCATCATCATCATTATCGCCATCATCATCACCATCATCATCATCATCATCATCAGTAGTAGTAGTAGTAGTATCATCATTATTACTACAACTACTACTATTATTATTGCTGATGTTGTTGTTATTGTTGCCGGAGTAAGAAATCCTATAAGAAATGATGTATATACTATACGTATGAACCAAATTAGCTATTTAATAACAATGAAATTACCCAAAAGGGTGTCGGCCTGTTGCTCTGGCAACATAGGCAATGAGCTCACTTTATCCGGCGAGGCCGCGCCCCTCATGCATTTCGGATTGTTTTTGTGATCATGTCAGGTCAAAGTTCAATCTCTTTGTCCGTACGTACGTCCGTAGGAGCTTTTTGCGCGCGCACACAACACAAATATATGCCTTCCGCGCGCGCACACGCACGGTTGATCTTCGTTCGTGAAATTTTTACTGGAAAAAATTGTGAATTGGGACCTTTTGGAAGCAAAATTAACACAAAGGAATGCATCCTTACACAGAGGAAATGACTTTGACGAATTAGAAATGGAACGTGCCGTCAATTCGCAATGAAATCGAATGAATTAGTATCCATTCTATGCTTTTCATTTCGATATTCTTGTAGATAGTTCAATCATTTCTGATCTTCGCCGTAGGCCGCAGGCATTTGTCCACAAACATGTCGGCTGCGCCTTCAGCTGCGGGCATGCATGGGCATGGAAGTCAAGGTGGAACTCGGAGTGGAGAGTTCATTGTTGGCAGCGACAAATACAAATATCGCTTGGTGAGAAAGATAGGCAGTGGATCTTTTGGAGATATATATCTTGGAATTCACGTTCTAAATGGAGAGGCAAGTATTGTAATCAGAGGCCAGCCCAGATTTATTGTTTTTTTCAGATATTTTTAGACTGAAATTTAGAATAGACAAAAAAAAGAGAGAATTTTTTTTGGTCTTTGTCAAACTTTTTTCATTGGATTTGGAAAGTCGCTCATGTAAAAACTAAAATTCAGTTGAAGTATTGAGCAAAGTCGAAAAAAAAAAAATCAAAAGATGAATTTGACAAATTGACAATAAGATTGATCGGAATCAGATCTCGCTTAACTCTCATAGTCATAGGCCTAGGCCTACTCGATTTCTTCGACACTGGGGTCTAGATTTTTTTAGATTATCATACTAGGCAGGCCTATTTTATGTTATGTAATGGACGCTAGTCTAGCATGTCGAGAGGATCTATAAATAAACATGATAAATGTTTCAAAGTCATACGTCATTTGATTTTGAATATTTTTTGTCATACTTAATGGTAGATCTAGCTCAGAAACGTACAACGTAGTCCAAAAAATCAGACTATTTCAGTCAGGATTAGACAGCTGGTAACCCAGGGAACTCCCGCCCGCATAGCGGGCGGGAGCCCAGGACCTTACGTGTAAGGCATATTCACCTGACAAGCGTGAACGTACCGTGAAGTATGGTCAAAATAATTCTCCGAATAAATAGTTAAAACAGAAATCAAGCACTTACCACGATTATATGGATGAAGGTCTAACGAGTGGCAGTTTCCTGACATCTGGGCACCAACTGGAACCTCAAAAAAACGAGAAGTTTTCTCCTTCTACCCCCGTCTCGATCGGCCATTTTTGTTATCAATCGTAACAAAATGGCCGAGCGAGATTGGGGTAGGAGACAACTTTTCTTTTTTTTTTTTAGGTTCCAGTTTGTGCCCAGATGTCAGGAAACTGCCACTCGTTAGACCTTCATCCATATAATCGTGGTAAGTGCTTGATTTCTGTTTTAACTATTTATTCGGAGAATTATTTTGACCATACTTCACGCTTGTCAGGTGAGTATGCCAAATTACATGTAAGGTCCTGGGCTCCCGCCCGCGTAGTGGGCGGGAGTTCCCTTGGTTAGACAGCTGTAATTAGACAGCTGGCAGCTGTGTGTTTTAACATTTTTATGTTTTTTAAATTACTCCTCATCATACACACTGACAGACGGCTCGTGATCGTGTAGCCACCATTATGCCAATTGAGGGGGTTAACGATAGTGCCGTACTATTTACCGTGCTAGCCTACTTTGCTAAAACGTAGTGTGAAAACGAAGCTTAACCCCGGGAAATTGGTGGGGCTAAGACCCCCCCCTTATCCCCACCAATTTAGGACAAAAAATACAGTGTGAAAAGCATATTATGGGCCCCATCTTACAAAGCATTGCAATTGATTCAATATGATGTATATTTGCTTCTCTTTGTTTACAAAGGACCATGTGGAAAAATTATGACAATGTTGGATTTTTATTTCATAAAGTTGAGAATTGAGATCAATTGGCTCAACAATCATAGCTCTTTGTAAGATGGGGCTCAGGTCTGTAAGAACTAAGAAGGGCAATAAAGCAGTTTTGAAGCATGCCAAATTGCCAATTTTAGTTAGAATTTCTAACTAAAATTGGCAATTTGGCATGCCTCAAAACTGCTTTATTGCACACTTACAATGTACATGTAGAATAGTCTCAAGCAAAATACTCAGCTGACAAGCAGTGAAAATGCATAAATATTGTTTTGTTTGTAGCTGATACCTTGGTCACATTTACTCTACAGCGGCCGTACGGCAAGTCGAAAACAGTTGTTTTAACATGTTTTTGTACCAGCTACATGTATATAGGTGGTTTGAATAAAAATGAATAAAACGGCTGTTTTTGACTCGCCGTACAGCCGGCGTAGATCAAATGTGACCGTGGTATTATGAGCTTTCAGTTGGTATGGTATGATTTGTCAATTCGATTTTTCGCTCCAGTTGGGCCTTCAATACAGGAATGACATCTTTCATGTAATTTGTACAGAACCCTCCCTCATCCACCCTCAAAATTTATTCTCATACAATGTCATTAGATCAGTAAATCATTAGATTTTTTTACAGACCTGAAATACTTGCTTCTTTATTTGATAATTTTATTTGAATACCGGTAATACATGTACAATTCTACTTTGCCAAATTTTAAATGATATTCTATAATTTTAGAGATTACACTTTTGCAAACTTGACGTGAGGGTTTGATAGTAATTTTAAGCAGCTAATATTATAGGGTATTTATATTGCGCACATATCCACCTTGTTAGGTGCTCAAGGCACTCCTATATTACCTATAATGATAGCATTAGATTATTTTGTAATGTGCTAGTATTTATCAGAAGATGCTCATGTTGCAGTATTAAGAAAATGGAGAAATGGGGAAAAATATTTAAGAGGGGAAGAGTACATACATGTGTACGCCTGTAAGCTTGTATGAATAAAACTGGGGCAGTATTTTCTATTTTCTATCTTTATTTCTTTTCAGCTTTAAAATGAAATTGGTACACATGTATCTCTCTAATGAAGTATGAAATTGTATCTGAGATGGATTTTTATATAGTGTACATGTATGTACACTATATGTAGGGGAGACCTGGGTTAGTTGGAACATTGGGTAAGTTAAAACATTGTAATTTTCTTTAAAGCCTGTAAAATAAATTTATGCAATACTACCCTCAGTTTATTGCTATTAATAATACAACAGTGTTGAATCATTATTGCAATAAATTGAGGGCAGTATTGCATAAATTTATTTTACAGGCATTAAAGAAAAGTACAATGTTTCAACTTACCCCATGTTCCAACTAACCCCGGTCTCCCCTACTATATACTATGTACACTGGTGTGTTGGCTCAGTTGGTAGAGCGTCCGTCTCACAACCGGGAGGTCGGGGGTTCAAACCCCAGCCGCGTCAGACCAAAAGACCAAAAAGGGAGTTGCTGCTACCCTGTTTGGCGTTCAACAATTTAAATGGGATAGAGCCTCGTTGATCTGGCGCTGCACGGTGGCTGCCGGGCCCACGATCAATTGGGCAAAGCAAATTTTTGGAGCATTTCATGTCTATTTTGAACAATAAATTATGGATTTTCATGTAACAGAGTAATGCTGGTATAGACATACTGTACAGTCTGTATTCAAAATCTAACAATGCAGATGATGTGCTTGTGTCTGTGCCTTTGAAGAAAATATAAAATAAAAATAGAGTAGGCAAAGGGCAATTTTATCTCTGCATTATCAATTTCAGCAATATTTCTCAGTAATCTTCTTAAAAAATTTAAATGAAAATGAGGGAAATGGCATAATCATTGACAATAATACACTCACATTATTTTAGATTGATAAAATATTTCTAAATACTTTTGTCAGGCCTGCTTTTGTCGACATGTATTGTCTTTGAAATCATCATGCATGAAATTTTCCCCCAATGTTGCTATGCATGAGAATATGTATTGCATATCCTCTTAAAAATGATACAGAGTACAGACTTCAGGTACATGTACAATGTACTTTATGAAGTCTGTCTAGGCCCTGTGGACAGCGAGAAATATTTTAATGATGAGTGTGATAATGTACACAATTAACAACATTGTACATATTGCACTTCACAATATGATAATTCAATTATCTATTCATGTTGTCTGTGTCCTCTTTCTGTAGGAGGTAGCTGTCAAATTAGAGTCGGAGAAAGCGAAGCATCCACAGCTTTTGTATGAGAGCAAGCTGTATAAGATTCTACATGGAGGACCAGGGATTCCACAAATGAAGTAAGTGAAATCAAGAATTATTCATCTCATCTGCCAAGTCTATGTGGGTGTGTGTGTGTATCATTCAGATATAATTATTTACATAGACCTTTAATGTCGGTACAGTTTTGTCACCATCTGGAAGACTTGACCCAGGGCCCAAAGCTCCTTATAAATTGGGTTTTTCATCCATGTAGCTTTAATTACAGACACAAGCTGCAATGCTCAGACCATCCTAAATGTAATCTCAAGTTGATATGAATATAAACTAGATTAATATTTTACAACAGCAAAGTTTTGAAAATTTTGAATCAGATACATGTATGCATGTCTTTACCTACATGTAATAGAGTGTATCGTTCTTGAAACTTCACTTTCCCCTCCCAAAGTGCATGTACATGAAGGTGTAATAGGTCCATAGTAAAACTATATGTAGAAAAATACTGGTAACATTGCTTATAGTACATGTACATGTAGGAACAGTGAATGTCATCAGCTCTTGCCATTTTGTATCTGAAATCACATGCTCAGGATACTAGGTACATTTTGAATGTACCGGTACTACATGTAGGTCATTGCTCAAAATGGCTTTCCCCATTTAAAACAAAAACCCCATACTTATTTAGGGGTTCTTATTTTAGCTTGTTGAATGATAATAATCAAGTGTTGAGAGCTGTCAGACTAGAGCTATGTGTAATTGACCAAGGCAGTGCAAATCCGGCATTGCCGATGGTTTTTTATCCACTACCACAACTCAGATGAGTCATCATGACTATCGAAATAAAGACTCATTACTCGTCATGCCAAGGTATAGGTATGCAATGTATGCGAATGCAATGAATTTTAAATACTTTTTTTTCTGTAGAGTCCCAGCAGAATATACATGTAGATGACTCAAAGCTTTCATCTTGACAACAAATCAGCTGATTTTGTTGACACTTAATTGATCACTTTGAAAAGAATTGAATATACATGTAATTATTTCAAAATCAGTATATATGTACTATGATCTGAATCATGTGATAGAATGCATATTGCCTGGACATGGAGATGTCAGTGTAAAGCTCTTTGGTATAGTACATGCATGTACAAATTATGTTTACAGACTCAGTACATGTACAAGTATTCAGTATATGGTATCATAATCAGTAGATGAGTCTCGTCTACTGAATAGATCCAGGACATTTGATGATGTGAATGTACATGTATGTGTAGGGGAAGGCGGGGTAAGTTGTGACACTTGACTTTTTACATTTTGCATGTTAGAATTGATATGACTAATAATATTGTAGAAATAAGAACATTGGCTTTAAATTTGATTCTTGGGAAATATTTTTCACCTATGTAAAACTTTCTACCCCCACACTGAAATTCATTGTGACCTTTGAAAAAAAAAAACGATGTCTAATGGCTCAACTTGTCCCAAATGTGGGGTAAGTTGTGCCACCTTCTGGGGTAAGTTGAGCCACAAAAACTATGTACAAAATGTATGCGGGAAGAAGCAGCATGTCATTTTTTTTATTTCTAGTATTTTCACTTGCTAATTCTCTATAAATGCTAACATCCTCTAATTAAGTAAAAGAACTGTCATGTGAATTTACACCTTTCTGCCTGCATATCAATGGCTTTTCATTCTTATTACCATAAGAATTTATGGCTCAACTTGCCCCATGTTGGCTGGCTCAAAGTACCCCAGTCCGAATTTAATGCGATATATTCACATCCACACATTTCTTATGCATCCATCATTTAAAAGACTATGACAAGAATGAAGATCCATACCTGGACTAACAATATTGTTCTTATTTCTTTATTATATTTAAAGACATGTGTGGGTAAAAAGCACTCCTCCATTTTACATCCTTTTTTACTTTTTTGGGCTGAAATTTGTATTTTCCGTCTAAAAAGTACTTTTTGTTTCAAAGTCGAAAACAATATGGTTGGGTAAAGGGTTATGTAATGGGTCATCAATACATGACACCACCACAATGTCTGACTCATTCATTATTGGCCTGGGGGTGGTGGCTCAACTTGCCCCTATGCTCAACTTACCCCCCCCCCTCCCCTACCCGTACATGTAGACCATATTACCTGTTTATGTGCATGTACCTGTAGCTTGTACTATTGTGGGGTGCAGACCATGTTACATGTACTTTGCAATGTGTGGTGTGTATGTTTGTGGTTAGCTGATGCATCAAGCTCCATGAAACATGTTCATTATTTTTTTTTTATGTACAGTGTTCATTTAATATAAGCATAAATGTTTATTTGAAAGAAGAGAAATTATTCGGTGCACGTAGATGCATTTCTACCTATACAATATATCTCAAGGACTAAATAAAAACTCATTTTCTTTCTTTGTCTCTCCCTCTTCCTGTCCTTGTTTTCATTTTCATTCATTTTCTCCCTCCTTGTCTTCCAATCTACCTGTACCTTCACATGTTATCCACCTCCCTCCTCCATTCCCCTCTTTCTTCACCCCTCTCTACTTCCTTCACTCTTTCCCCTCATCTGTCTGCCCCTCTTCCTCCACCCTTCCTATACTCCCTCCTTTCTTTACCCTTCCTCTTCCATTCCTCCTTTTGACCCTCCACCTCTCCCTTCACCTCCCCATCCTTCATCACCATCCCTCCTTTCTTCACTGTCTCTCTTTCCTTCACTGTCTCTCCTTCAACCCCCTTCCTTCATTCTTCTTTCACCCGTCCGTCTCTTCACCCTCCCTCCTTCATTCACCCTTCCCCTCTCGACCGTCACCCTTCTCTTTCTGCACCCTCTTCCTTCATCCCTCTCTGTCTTCACCACTCCCTCCTCTCATCACTCCTTCCTCCCCTCACCACTCCTTCCTCCCTTCTTGGTTCCTCCTCTTCATACCCTGTTCCTTGCCTTCCATTCATATTTTAGGTGGTTTGGGCAAGGTCATGATTACAACATCATGGTAATGGAGCTCCTTGGGCCCAGTCTTGAAGATCTCTTCAACTTTTGTTCAAGGAAGTTCACCATGAAGACAGTTCTTATGCTGGCTGATCAGGTTTGTTCTCCACATTTTATTTATGATAGTGCAGCAGAAAGAAAAATCTTGGGCGCTGATTTATTTTCTGATTATAATAAACATCTAGGCCTACATGTACAGGTAGGCCAAATATTCAGGACTTGAAATGTGATAATAGCTGTCAAATAATTTCAATTAAAAAAAGAAGAAATTATTAGTGAACATTTAAGCTGAGCAAATACACCCAGTACAGAAGTACAATACATGTAGACATGATTTTTCCCTGTTATTATTACATGTGTGTTGTAATTTGTGAGCATTTACATTTACATGTATTGGTGCATATAATCAGCATTATCTTTTACCAAATTTTTATAAAGCAGTAAATAATTTGACTTTGGTTCATATTTTACATGTAACTAGCAGGGGTTTTTTTATCAAAGGGGAAAATGCTTTGTCAGTGTTCTGTACAGTCTTACATAATACCAGTTAAGATAAATACCAGTTGTGGTGACAATCTTAAAATGAGTTCAAACAGAATCCAATAAAATGACTGCCCAAGTGTAAATAAAAAATATGTGCCAAAAAACTGCCAAATGACTCTGGAAAAACATTGTACATTTGTACTCGCTGAAAAATTATCAAAATAAGTACAGGTATTTTTTCATATTAATTCATTGTCCCATATATGCCTTTTGTGTTAGTGATCATATTTTTTTGGATTTTCAGCCAAGATTTCATGATTTCACAAATATATTTTTATTTCAGTGTACCATAATTAGATATTTGATAATATGGTGGCATTTAACCTTGATTTTAAAGACTTTCTCATGACTTGATTATTTGTTGCAACTATTTTCTTTTAGGCTTTAAGAAATAAACTTGCTATATTGTGTGGCATTAATTACTTACGAGGGATAATACGTTGGTTAATACTGAAAATCAGTTGTGGTTCTGTGATTGCCCGTTGCTTGCATGTTCACAGTATGACAAGTTCTATGTTTCCTGGAAGGCAAATACAGCAAAGAAAGTGTTCTTTGGATATGAGTCATTTTAACCATTGGCCTCCTTCATGTTTACTCAGCTTTAAAGAGTTCCTTTGTTTGTATAATCCCTACAATGTTGGAATCACCACCACAGCCAACAATGCCCCTTATCCAACCAATGGCATGGACATGTGCTTCCCCCTCCCCAACCTTTGGAATATATAGGGTATATCAGCATGATACCGGTAACTTCTTTTTGGTCTGTCACCAGTTGTACGATAATACTTGAAAAATATATAAGGGCGATTCCAAGCAAAAGCGGACATTTACCGAAAATGTATATTGGCTTTATTTGAAATCTGGATCAAAATTTTCTATCAAAACTCATATATGGAAATTCATAAATACAAAGGTTGATCATATACTTGTAATAGCCCTAAAAAAATCTTATGCATCACCTTATAGGAGAATCCAAATCATACAAATAATTATATACATGGGACTACATATATATTTTTTTACTTTATTTCAGTTTAAAAGAAAACTATTGTCTGTTGTAAAATTTTTAAATGGATAATCTGAAGATCATCGTTTTACATCATATTAAAAGAAAATTTTCGAATATAAGTTGTGAGAAAGGTTAAAAATGTAAAATTTGTGGTTCCTTACAAAGTGACTGACTGTAATGCAACTGACTGGAGTTTTTGTATCCACAAAAGAAACTTGAAGTTGTTTCCCAAATTTAAGAAATTCAGACGCAAGGTCTGATGAATTTTCAGTGTTATGCTTTTTGAATTTTTTCTCTTTTTATTCAAATCAACTTTTTGTTGAGGTGGACTTGTCCTTTAAAGGGGAATCCAACCCAAATAAAAACTTGTTTTTATAAGAAAAAGAAAAATCAGACAAGTTGATAGGTGAAAGTTTGAACAATATTGGACAAACAACAAGAAAGTTATGAATTTTTAAAAGTTGTAAATATTGGTAATCACTATACCCATGGAGACTTCAAATTGGCCGCATATGGGATGTCATAGTGATGTAAGGCAAGGACTACTCTTCCATGTACTCCAATACATATTATGGCTAAACTGTCATTTTTCCCAAAAGTTTTATTTCAAATTATATTTTTCTTTCATGAGGACATACTACAATATACTACCTGGGCTATATTTAGATTACTGCCCCAGGGGAATGGGTACTTAGGAGAAAACCACAAATCCCTGATAATAAAGTACACGGCCTATGGGAAAGTTGTCCTTGCCCCTTGTCATAATTTACTTACACAGTTGCCAATTTGAAATCTACATAGTATTAGTGATCTCAATTTTAAAGCAGCTATAACTTTCTCATTGCTTGTCCGATTTCTTTCAAACTTTCACCATTCTGTTTAATTTATTTTTCTCCTTCCCAACATAACATTTTATGGCCAAGGCTGGATTCCCCTTTAAAGTAAAATACAGTGTTGGAATATTGTGTCAAAGAATGGTTATATTTGTGATAGACTATTACATGTATAATAGGAGATTATTATCTTTAAATTAGCCATTTTTATGGGAAGTTCAGGCAGATAAATGTTGCTTTGTTATACAATCTAATAATATTTCATTCTCCATGTCCATTTTTTTTTACACATTATAATTATACATGTACATGTATGTGTATACAGTACGGTATGTACATGTATGCTATATATATTGGGGAATGGGGGTTAACTTTACAATAAGAATCAATTCCTCTGCATACATATAGACCATGGCTGCAATGTGGAAAATAATGATGCGTCCCTTTACATGTAAATGTACATGTACATCACAACACAAATATTTTGTAAATATTAAACAACATTGTGAAGGAAGCAAGAGTCTTTGTGAATTTTCATACAAAGAAGTGTTGTACTCTGTGGTGAAATCATACAATTTCCTGTAAAACTGTCATGTGGGTTACTATAGTCATACTCTTGTGAGTACAGGAAGCGAAATCAGGAACAGTTATCCACACATTGATGAACAGAAGCTCACCTTTAAATGATCCCATTTATAGTCTTTCCTTTCAAACGAATGCAGGGTCTTAAGTCTACAAAGGCATTGAACCGTTCATTTTCCCATCAGTATGCTCCAGATTTGTATAAAGAATGGTAGTTTGATGTAATTGAATATTAGTACAGTATCAATGTATTAGGGCGGGGGAGCAATTGGAGGAAGATGCTTAAAAGGAAATGAAACCTTTGGCTTGTGTCGAAACAGAAAAATCAAAGAGTAAGACTAAGAACTAAGAAAGTTTGAGAAAAATCGGACAAACAATAAGAAAGTTATGAGCATTTGAATATTGCAATCACTAATGCTATGGAGATCCTCCCATTGGCAATGCGACAAGGATGTGTGATGTCACATGTGAACAAGTTTCCCTTTGATGGACATACCGGTACCCTCAAAATGTCTCTTTTGCTTTTTCTTATGGTGATACAAACTCTTTATCCATGATGTATTCTTTAAAAATCTGTATTACATACCTTTCTATAGAAAGAACACATAATTTACTGATAGATGTGATAAAAGAGACAATTTAAGGGAAATGTATATACTAAATTAATGGGGAGAGTTGTTCACAAGTGACATCACACATCTTTGTAGCATTGCCAATTTGAGGATCTCCATAGCATTAGTGATCACAATATTCAAATGCTCATAACTTTCTCATTATTGGTCCGATTTTTCTCAAACTTTCGTTGATCTATTTCTTTGATTTTTTTCTGTTTTCACACAAGCTATCTTGTTCCAAAGGTTTCATTCTCCTTTAAGTTAATAGATGATTTTTTAATTTCTCTTTATATAAGATACAGAAATAGCTAAGCCCAATAATTTAATTGTTCTCTTACCTATTTTCCAGTATATGATTGTGTGTCTTTGTGGTATGTATAAGTACATGTATTTATTTATTGTCCATAATTGGAAATTCTTCTTGTTTACATGCACATGTAAAATGACACTAAGTTACCACTCATAAACTTTTGTTTTATTCATTCAGTTTTCTCCGAGTATCAAAATCTTGTACTACATGCATGTACATGTATGAGTCATTTCATGCTATGAGTTCCATAAAAAGATTTTTCTTTTCTTGTTTGCTTTTTGCACTCCACTGTAGATGATAGCGAGGATTGAATACGTCCATCTAAAGAACTTCATCCACAGAGACATCAAACCAGACAATTTCCTTATGGGTATAGGAAGACACTGCAATCAAGTATGTTAATGATTATTTCAAACTTGTTCTTTATTATTGCATTGTTTGAATGTGCTGAGGGATTTGATTTACCCTCTTTCAGAAGAGGCTGTGACCAAGACACATGGGGGGGGGGGGGAGAAGTGAATAATAAGAAATTATGTTTGATCTTTTTTGTTTACCAATATTGCCTTATTAATTTTCGTTTTCATTTTTTATATTGCCTTATCTGTTGAATTAAAAATCTACACCTACATAAAATATAGTCACATTCATGTCAGTACACTTTCATTGTAATTTTTTTTCTCTTTGAATATCATTTAGCTTTTCCTGATAGACTTTGGTCTAGCAAAGAAATTCAAGGATTCAAGAAGCAAGCAACATATACAGTACAGAGAAGACAAGAACCTTACTGGTACAGCAAGATACGCCAGTATCAATGCACATCTTGGTATTGAGCAGAGGTGAGTAAACCTCTTTTGTACAGCTCCAGGGTGTGTTCAATGTCAATTTTCAAATTTAAACAGCAGCATGAATCATGATTCAAAAAGAAATTACAAAAACACAGATATCAAGAGAAAACAAAGGGTGTGCTCAGTAGGTGGTTTCAAACCGCCTCGATCACAAGAATCCCTGTTAAATTACGAGAACTTTTTTAGGCTGAAAAATACCCGTTAATTATTCCTGCATTCACACCGCCCCGAAACACATCCTTCGGGATAAGTTCCCGAAGTTACGAGCATGCGCAGTGTGGTCTGATAAGCAGGCAAGGCGGGAGATTCAAAATCACTAGCCCAGCAGCCACCCACGCCGCCGCGCCCAACGACACGCTGGGATAAAAGTTCCCGTAATTTGCTTTCACATCGCCAAAATACCTGCGACCTTGGAAAATCCCCACGAAAGTTCTCGTAATTTCGCCAAGTACCTACTATTTAGCGGATATTTTCTGTCGGGGAAACTACGCGTAGTTTGCTTTCACATTACCAAAGTACCTGGGGCGGTATTCTGAAAACGTTCTTATCTTAATTTTGTTCTTATCTACGTCACTTTCTTAAATTGGTATTCTGAAAACGTTCTTATCTTTTTCTTATCTTTTGTTCTTATCTTTGTTCTTATCTTGCTTTCCATCCAATGCTGAGCGCGTAAATTTACAACTCGCGCATATAATACCAAAGCGCGCTAAAAGATAAGAACAAAATTAGGATAAGTGGTATTCTGAAAACGTTCTTATCTTTTTTCTTTCTTATCTTTCACGATATTTAAGATAATATTTAAGATAGCTTGAAGGTTATCACATCTCACGATGTCCGCGTTTTTTCTTGCTCAAAATCGATGGCCTCTAGTAGTAACAAATACCCACAAGTATTCCTCCCACCATTTCTTTAATTCACCCTTTATTTTGCCCGTCTCTTTTTTCTACCCCTTCTTTCTTTTCCTTTTTTTTCTTCCTTCCTTCCTTTCTATCTGTCTGTCTTTCTTCCTTTCTATCGGTCTGTCTTTCTTCTATTCTTTCATTCTTCATTTATATATTTTCTTTTGTTCTGTTTGAATCTTTTAATTTCTTTTTTTTTCTTTTGCTTTGTTTCATTTATACTTCATCTTTCTTCCTTTTTTATTTTCCCTTTTCGTTTTATCCCTTTCTTTTTTTTCTATAATGAGTATTTTGTCTATACTTTTCCCCCGTTTCTCTTCCTTTTCTTTCTTTCTTCCTTCACTTGTTTGTAATCTTTTTATTTTTTTTCCCTTATTTTTCTTCCATTCTTTCGTTTTTATACATGCTTTTCCTTTTTTAATCATTCATTTTATTTTTCCCCCTTTTTCTTTCTTCCCTTTAATAATTTTTAACTTTTTCTTTCTCATTTTTTTTTATTTATGCTTTCTGACACTTTTGTGTCTTTTTTTTACTTACTTTCTTTTTTTCCTTATTTTGCTCATTTTTTTTCGTTCGTTCTTTACTCTTTTTCTTTACTTTCTTTCTTCTCTCTGTCTTTCTTCTATTAACTATTTTCTTTATTCTTTCCATTGATTTTTTTTTCGTTTTCTTTTCCCAACTTAATATTTTCCCTTTTCGTTTTCTTTTTCTTTCTTTCTTTCTTTCTTTCTTTGAATTTACCTTTCTTTCCTTTATCTTTTTGTAGTCTTCATATTTGCCTTAATTTTCCTTTCATTATTTTTCTCTCATCTTTATTTCTTTGTTTAATTTTCTTTTTTTTTCTCTTCCTTCACTTTTTACATTTTTATTCCCTTTTTTCTCTTTTTTTTCTTTCTAACTTTCTTTAATTCGTTCTTTTTTTAGACTTTTTTTTCTTTTTCGGTTCCTTGTTACTTTATTTTATCTTATTAATTTGACCTTTTTCTATTTTTGTGTGTATTCATTTTAGTTAATCCTTTTTTTCCTTCATTTTTGTTCCTTCACTTTATCATTGATAATTGTTCTATTTCTCTCTTCCGTTTCCTTCTTTTATTCATTCTATTTTCTTTCTTTTTTAATTTTTAAGTTCTTTTTGCTTGCTTTCTTTCGTTTTCTCTTTATTTTTTCATTATTTCTGCTTTGTCCCTTTCATCTTTTTTTTCTGCCTCATTCTGACCCTTTTCTGTCTTCTTACTTTCATACCTACTTACTTTCTTTCTTCATATTTGTTATTTATTCGTACCTGCTTCATTTCCTTTTCTTTCTTTTTTTGTGCACGTGGACGTCTCGAAATGATAAAATGAGTCATTGCGTATAAAATGCCTATTTCGCGCAATGCGCCAGAAAGAGTGAACGCGCAGCGCCCATGATATTCTCTTCACATAAGGAACGCTTCTATTGGTTAAACTGCCAATATAAAGCGCATTTTGATTGGTAAAATCTTAAAAATGGGCGTGTTGGAGATAAGAAGGGGGCAGTCCTTACAGAGATAAGAACGCGTTAAGAAGATTTTCAGAATACCGATTTACAATGATTTTAGCGTCTTCTTATCTCAGTGAGATAAGATAAAAGATAAGAACAAAGATAAGAACGTTTTCAGAATACCACCCCAGGTATTTTCTGATCGGGGTAAATTTCCCGAACAGAGAATACTTGGAACTGACGAACTTTGAGGTGGTCTGAAACCACCTAATGTCCCCCATTCCTGGGGAGTATTTCATCAACATTTTCGTCCGACAAGCTGTCAGATCTGACAATTTTCCTTGATAATGATTGGCTGAAAGTCACTGTTACCATAGTAAAAGAGGACTCGTCGGATAAAACGTCCGACAAGTCCTTTCATGAAACACTCCCCTGGTTGTAAAATGTCTTTCAGATCTTGACTTTTTTTTTTTTTGGGGGGGGGGGGGAATTTAAATGCCCCAAAAGATGTGTTTTGAAAGACGATCAGCATCACAAATGCAACAAAATGCATCGGACACTATAAACACAATTGAGTTTGTTGTGATTGATAATTGTAATGAAAATACTATTTGTATGTAGGTGAAAGTTTGATATATCCTTGCATTTTTTTTCCTTATGCTCTGCTTGTTTACTTTTTGCTATTTATCAAAATCAACTCTTTATAGATGGACTTGACCTTTGAAAAAAATCCCAAATAATGTTGGTCACTATTCAATATTATTTGTGTTAGGTACTAAAACTTTTAGTGGTATGAAACAAAAATGTGTTTTCATGGATGTCCTTTACAATTTTAAGGATACTTCATTTTCAATAGGCTGGCTCAATCCTGGGGGCCGTTTCATAAAGCTGTTCGTAAGTTAAGAGCGACTTTAAGAACGACTGGTGAATCTTTCTTAGGCGCTAAAAAAATCACCAATTTATTTTACCATTTATCACAAGAAAGGATCACCAGTCGTTCTTTAAGTCGCTCATCGTACGAACAGCTTTATGAAACACCCACCTGGCCAAAATAAAAATTACCATGCACAATTGTTGTTTTTTTGGTATAGAACCATATCTCATTCATGGAATGAGTTTATGCTGAAGTGAAAATTGCATGATTTAATCCTTGTAGCATGGATAAATACATGTAAGGGTGCTAACAATCACAGGACTTTTGTAAGATTGGGATGTTACATGATATATTGAAGAAAAAAACCCATCACATTACATGTAACCTTTGCCAAAGCTTTCGTCAGGCTCAAGTTCAATTTTACAGTTGTAGCTAAAAGTTTCTTGGAGAAGAGGATATGCTAATTCGCTTTCTAATTTTCATTTTACAATTTGTAACCATTATTAAAACAAAGAATTACTGCAGGTAAATGTATATTAAAGCAAATCTTGATCAGGGGAGTGTTTCATGAAAAGGACTTGTGTGACACTTTTATCTGACAGTTACCATAGTAACAGTGCTTCTCAGCCAGTCAAAATCGAGGAATGTTGTTAGATCAACAACTTGTCTGACATGAATGTTGATGAAGCACTGTACTAGAGGTAGAATATCCCTTTAAATTTTTTTTCAATGTAAAAAACAATTTATGTGAGTGACTGGTCACTGGTACTAATGAAACAATTGATACTGAATGGTTTACATCAATGCAAAAATTGAGTGATGAATGTTGGTGTCAAAGACAGGTCTGTAAACAAAGTTCTTTCTGTATGAATAAGACGTGTGGGTAGTTAACAGATGCCATATTGATTACACATTGAAGACATGAAGCAGACAATGATAGTGCATTCTTTGCATGCCAAGAAATCCATTGCTAGCCCTCACACAAGGTCATTTATGTAACCCCTTCTCCAGTGGTACCAATGAACTTGAAAGGTCAAAGGTGAAGTTCTACAGTGCATCGGGTGCTGGTGTTAGTGTTAGGCAGTGTCAGCCCAGCTTCTGAACTAAGTTCTATCACTGATTAATGATCAGTCCTAACACCAACCTCACTTCAAATTAGGTTTTGGGGGTTTTAGTGCTGTCTTGAACAAAAACACCAGCTTACGACACCAAACTTGTTATCACCCACTGATTCCAGAGTTACAATGGGACTTTGGATGTCACAACAAAGGAACTTCATATAGACCTTCAGTATATATTGTGGTTCATTGTACTTGTATTTTGTTGATATTGATTGTCTCTGGACATATGCTACACCTACACCCTATCAATCATCTTGAGATCATCTTCTGAATGGTATATAGGCCTACATAAACTGTTGATGATGGTCCAGTCAATACTTCATGCTGTGCTTTCAATATGCTTCTTTTGCCACTTCAATAATGCAGATCTATGTCAACATTATACTTTAGTTTTTTAACCACATGACTTGGTCATAAATGAATACAGAACTGGAGCAGAACAATTGAGTTTGTTTGCTAGAGCCGCTACAGCCATCCAACTACTGTACATTTGACCAAACTTCCAAATTTATGGACACAATTGAAAAAATAAAAAAGTGATGAGGAATAGAGATTACTGCAGTGTGTCTAGCTTTTTCTTTAATTTTAAAGGTAAATACTAGTTTTGGTAATGATATCAAAATAAGTTTGTACAGAATCCAATGAAATGACCACCAAAGTGTCTGTTTGTATAAATAAAGAATATGTGCCAAAGGATTCTTGAAGAAATTGTGTAATTGCTGAGAAATTAGCAATAAGCTTAGGATTCGGGTCAAGCGTCATGCACGACAATCAAAGCAATAATAATACACTGTCCCACGTGCGCTTATCTGTGTTGGTGATCTTCAGTGAGAAAACTTTTCAGCGTAGATTTCAAGATTTCACAAAGTTCAGTTTATGTGACGGTACCAGATCTTGATCCTCTATGATATTCTGACAATTAAGCCTGGTTTTACAGATTGTCTCATGAAATCATTGTTTACTGCAACTACTGGCATTTCTCTTCAAAGAAGATACAATGAAAATCAAGAATATTAAGTCTGTAATCCCGGAAAAATGTAAAAATATATAGACTTTCTTTCTGGAATTAATTGTTTAAAAAAATGAACAAAACAACAATTCCCAGGATCATCTACATGTAGGCCTATATGGCTATGAAGAAGATTTTTAAAAAACATCGGTTTGATAACGTGACTAGACATTAAAATATGAATTGTAATGATAAACAACATGATTTTCAAAGTTTTGGTATGAAATTCAACAGCAAACGGGACATTGATCTTCCACTCAAAATGCATTGTAATATTTGTAGGGATATTGAACAGTAATGAGACAACATTAGTATGTACAGTACAATGTATGTTAAAGGACAAGTCTATCCCAACCAAAAGTTGATAAGAATGAAATTAAAAAATTCCAACAACAAAATATCCCAGCAAGCATAAAACTGAAAATTTCATCAAAATCGGATAAGTTGTGTCATTTTAAATTTTCGCTAAATTTCTAAAAACAGTTTTGTACCGGTATGCACATTTACATGCAAATTAGGATACCGATGATGTCATCCACTCACTATTTCTGTTTTATTTCATTAAATGAAATATAGAATATTCTCATTTTTTCCTTTTTCTTTAGTTATTATGTTTTGTTTGGTTACGTATGCAACATGCCCTATCTAGAAAAAGGGATCCTTTTTACATGTTTTGGGGGGTCACGCATGGCATCCACTTGTCAATGGAAGTCCCCCCCCCACCGGACCGGGTTGAACCTTTTTGAGGGAATTGAAATGTAAAGTTTTATGGCTTAGCTTTATCAAGATATAGGGACCTCATTGATGTCACAGAATGGTATGGATTTATCCATGATCTTGATGTTCTACTTCTTTCACGTTTCACCATGGAAATTTTAGCAATGCCCTGAATACAATAAATAGTTGTATGAATTTGTGCTGGTACGCAGCAATACTTACCATACAGTACTGTATGTAGGTTTGGGCCTACAGATACCTGTGCACACAGAATATCATTTCTTATATAAAGCAGAACAGTGCACAATATACTTGACATTGTACATATACTGCACCTCCGCCTCCCCCTTTCTATAGATTTATTGAATAATTTTTTCATTTTGCACAATCACAAAGATTATAGTGATATGATGGATGATTATTTTATACAGAAAATATTACATATGAAAACACTTCATTCATAATAAATAACGTGCATGGTCTTGCACCATGAGCTGATGCTTGATTTTTTCAAAGCCCTTTTTTGTACTTTAATATGAAGTACATTCTACATGTGAGTGAAACAAAAGCATCCAACTTTTATGTTGATATGTACTCTAGTTTTTAACCTACATATTTTTCAAGTACTGGTACACTTAACTTTTGTATGGTCAATAGTATACTGTATGATGCACCGGCCATCACGAGTTTTATGAATGATGTACAATAGTCACTAGTGATCAAATAAAAACAGGAATAGGAAAGTAGCTAAGTTCTGTACTGCTTGTAGTTTCTCTCTCGGCTAATAAATGGGATGATGATCAAACTTCTCTAAATCTCTCCTGCTGATAATTCATGGAACACTTGGCCTGATTTCAAACCAGTGTCGTCCATGTTGGTAGCTTCAACCTAGTCTGCAGGCACAGACCCTGATTGAAACTTTGATCAACATTTGTGTCTCCATGCAAAGACTAGCCCATACAAAACTTGCTGTTCCAATTCCTGAGCGAAAGGGTCTTCAGTAGGCAAGGCATGAGTAGGCTACACATTCAGACCCTCAACTTGAATGAAGGGTTTGCACAGCAGACTAACTTCAACCATCCCTGCTGGTACATTCCGCCAGTCTTCCCATCATGCACTAGTAGTCTAGTAGTCCATTTAATCACGTGTCAATATCGGCCAAGCCAAGTTTTTTTTACAGGCAACTCATGCAATAGCAATCAGCTGATATGATTATTTACATTTGGAAACTGTAATCATTTGTTCCTAAAAACCATACATGTAGTAGATGATCAAAACAAGAATTTCATGTACATGTATTTGTTTGCTTCAAGCTTATCCTTACAGTATATAGGGGGGGGGGGGGCCCTTCACACAATATTTTTGCAATAAAAGAAGCCACCTATCTCTCACATTTTTTGAGACCAAATTTACTATTTACTGGCAGGCAGTGAAATAAATTTATGCATCATTTTCTATTTGACTTGCATGCATGTTGGATCATGTTTGAAATAAAAAATGCTTGAAAAAATAGTTTTGCAAATAAATTTCATCGAAAATATTCAGATAAAGTAAGAAAATAAAGAGAGAAATACATGTACATTAGGAATATAAAACAATTTATATCGAATCTCATACTTGCATACACTTTACATCATAGTGGGGCATTGTGGGAAGCTACATCATCATCAGGGCTGCGTACAACTGGATTCCAATGTACAGTGTACAATACATGTTGGCCTACAGGATATTGGTAATGACTTCCATGCCCCTCGGTTTTTTTTTTACTGCACACAGAATTTACTGAAAGGTGAAGTTGTATGCCAACAATACCAACAAACTTTTTTTTTTTTTATTTATTCATTTTTTGTAATGCCTTTTTTTCCCCTCATTTCCAGCTCCTTGATCAGTAACAAAAAGTGTCAGTAGAAGTTACACACGTCTGACCTACATTCTAGATATTGTACTAGATACTACATGTACATGTAGATAGTGAAATTCAATGTACATGTACACTGTACAGTGGGGCATGGACATATATTTTGGTACATTGTAGAAAAGTTGCATGTTCAGATTTATTACGGTATGTCAAATGTGTTTTTAGGCAACCCTGAACTATATTTCATTCCATTGGCCATAATCTGTCATTGACCAGTTTGCATAGAAACAGCAGATCATCATAGGTCCTACCTTCTTAAAAATTACCCACATTATATCATGACCATTGCTTCTTTGATAGTGATATTTTCAAACCCTACAACAAATACAGACCTACATGTACATATTAACTTTGCGTGTATTCCCTTGGGCTAGACCCTTGTCTCTCTGTTTTTTGTTGTTGTTTTTTTACTTCATGGATCTACATTCTACATATTGTAGACTTGTCAGTGTCAGTTTTCTTTTGATTTGTTCTTTGCCCAAGTTACTATGTATCTGAAATCAATTGAATGGTACCCACAGGAAAACGGCTTATTTCGAAAGGGTGGGTGCTGTCGCGTTAGGGTGCGTCAACGCGAACGCGAAGATTCGTCCAAAGCCCCCCCCGGTTTGGCCGAAAGGGTGCGTTGGGAGCGCCACGTCGCGTCGCGTTCACTGGAACGCGCCCTTTCGTCGAAAGCCCCCCCGGTTTGGACGAAAGGGTGTGTTTAATAATAATGAATAAATAAATACAAATATTTATAAGAAAGCTGAATATAAGGTATTTTGTCAAACATTGTCAATTTGCACGTAAAATAGTGGATTTTCAATCATTTAAAGCATTGACAATTTGAGGAAAAGAAAGAAAAGTTCAACTAAGAATAATAATGATAATAATAATAATAATAATGATAATAATGATAATAATAATGATAATAATAATAATAAAATCAGATACCCACCCTTGCAATAAGCCACTTGGCGCCAATTTTTCACTCCAAATTCATTTCCATAAATTCACTCTTTGGGGTGAAAATTATTATTATTATCATTATTATAAGTATTATTATTATTATTGTTATTATTTTTATTATCATAAGTATTATTATTATTATTATTATTATACAAACAACACGCACATATTATTATTATTATACACACAACACGCACACATACACAACAGATACATCTCACAAAATATATAGCGGCAGGGTCTCAAGTGTAAAATATAGTAACGTAGGGTCTGAAGAGTTAAACGTTGTGAATGCTGACCCGACATCAATTTTGGCCTTGCCCTTCCAGGACACATCTGCCGTAAGTTTTATAATTTGGGGGACACCAAATATCTCCAGGTATACGAATGTTTTCCTTTGTAATAAATACACACCTGCAAAGTATAAAATTGAAGGTAAGTTACTTTTTTTTATTTGAAAGAACCTTGAAATCAGTCATAATTTTTACATGTATCAATATTACACCATAAAACATTTCCACCGAAAAATCCTCAAGCAGCATGCCGTGTTTGTTTTTTTTTACCTTAAAAAGAATGTTTGTGCCATATGATGATTTATGTTCCTATGCAAATTTCACATATCACTCGTCTTTTTTGTTTGTTCAGCTTTCTTATAAATATTTGTATTTATTTATTCATTATTATTAAACACACCCTTTCGTCCAAACCGGGGGGGCTTTGGACGAAAGGGCGCGTTCCAGTGAACGCGACGCGACGTGGCGCTCCCAACGCACCCTTTCGGCCAAACCGGGGGGGCTTTGGACGAATCTTCGCGTTCGCGTTGACGCACCCTAACGCGACAGCACCCACCCTTCCGAAATAAGCCCAGGAAAACAAATGTCAGAGTCAGACTTGAAAATTGATTTCTGTAATATGATCAGAATCTCTTATTTTTTATTTGTGTGAGGATAAAAATACATACATACATGTATATCTCCACCAAAAGAGTACAATGAGATTTAGATCACATTTCATGTGCATTGTAAGGCCTACACATGTACATGCAATACAATTTATTTGCTTGAAGTTTTATGTGATGAAAACTTGTCTGTGTAGCTGTAGGTCTACTTTGTGTACATGTATGTATATATATCCCAGAAAAGTGGTGGGAAATATTGAACTTGTAATTGTTATAGTAGTCACTTTGTCATATTGGTAATAAAAACACTCAAGATGATGACTTTGGAAAATATTTTAAATATTTGTTGGGTTTTTTTTTGAAAGCTTAATACAAAATAAAGATTCACACATTTGTATTCCAGTTCACCTCATAATTTATGTACATGTACTGTACATGCAGGCTTATAGGACACCTTACAAGTTACAATGTGCATTGCATATTCAGCTGATTAAATTCTCTGGGTGTGGGTGTGGCTATTTTATCAACGACAAATTCTACCTAGAATGGTTCTGTTGATGATTTTCTTGTCAGATACAATAAGCCCAATGGCAAAATTGAGCTGTATGTTTGTCAATTGGACTTGCTGTGATATCTTGCAAATAAATGAGGCTAATGGAATAGGTTTTATCACTGATGTATTAAATCAAGCAGTCCATTCAGTTTACATAAAGAGTTAGTGAGACCATGGACCTGGTAGGTCCGTGGTGAGACTACTCTTTGTAGATGTACATCAACAGCATTTTGTGTTGTAAGAACAATCGAGATACATTGTAAATACTTTTTCAACATGCTGTTATTCATCATATCACTCTTATCTTGCAGTTAACCATCCAAATAAACTGTAAAACGAATCAGTTTTGGTACCTACAGTAATATACATGTATATAAAAAGCTTGAAACAATAAATCTGGAATGAAAAGGACCATCAAATCTTGATTTTCTGAAGTCAACCTTTGAAACCTAGCCTATATGTGCACTGTACATGTACATCACAGTCAGATAACACCTATCCAAATTAGGAAAAATACCCATTAAAAACTTGCAAGAATTGATTTGAACAGCTTTAAAATAAACCCACCCCCATCCCCTTAACACCTATTTATCAAAATGAAGTTTCCCTTTTTGTATACCAAGCTATTCTCAGTAACTTTTAGATAGAAATTTGCTTTGTAGAAGTATCTTGGGGTTTAAATTATATATTGGATTTTATTGCAATAAAGACTATCAAAATACAATCACAAGCAGTCAAAGACTGAAATGTGTGTACAAATAGAAATATAACAAAATATAAAGTAATCATTATAAATAAATATTTAATTACAATTCATTCATGTAGGCCTACAAATGATTTTCCTTTTTCATATTGACAGTATTCCCCCGGGGCCATAGAGAAATTGCTGCAAAGATATTTATTATTTTGCAAAGTGCCTTCATACAATGAATTTGCAGGATGTGTAGAAGTAATCTGCATTCACATACCAAGTGTCTATCCTGTTGAAGAAGGTGTGAATGTTCCTTGTTTAAAGGTGCAGTCTGCGCCCGGGGGGGCCACTTACATTGACGAGTGGATACCATGCGCGACCAAAAAAACACGTAAAAAGGATGTCCTTTTCACGATAGGGCACGTTACGTACGTAACGTGATAAGGGTGTCAAAAACACAAAAATAATGAAAAAAGGGTATCTATTTCGCTCGGAAAATTATGTGTTTAGGGTCGAATTTGCGGGGATGATAAAACAAAATTAGAATGTTTTATAAAGGATGTCCTTTTTGCCCCAACACTACGTGTTTAGAGTCCTATTTGCGCGAGGTGTAGAAGGTGGGGTCGCACTAAACCAAATAAGGTAAAGCCGACGACCGAAGGACACGTAACAATAAAACATTCCTGTACTTGTTTAGGGGTTCATTTCAGGGAATATTTGCCAAGAGTATCGTTTTGTTTCCAATACTTGTTAAGGGTAGGGTTTCACACGCCAATACTTGTTAAGGGGTGCATTTTTAGAATATGGAAATTACGTGTTTAGGGTGCTTTTCGAGACCCCATGGTCGCGCATGGTATCCACTCGTGAATGGAAGTGGCCCCCCCGGGAGTCTGCGTTTGACATGTCATGTGATTGTACCATGTTTATCATGTTTATACCGGTCAGAGGGGATGGGAAAATGCGGAAAACATATTGAAGGGGAGAATAAGGGGTAATGGGATTTAGAGAAGGAAAAATCAAAAGGTGAATTTGATATACATGTACAATTGTACATGTAGGCCTACATGTATGAGGGAGAAAAGGTAACAATGATGGAACTATGTCTTTAAAGAGAAATGAATGTCAGGTTTGGGGGATGTTATAAGGAAGGCCTTAATTACTGCCTGGGTGGAAAATAGAAGAGAGAAGAAAGTGCAGAAATAAATTCAAAGTGACATGTATGTACTGTGAATATACTGTACATGTATGCCAATGCACATGTACATTCTTGAAGAGGGAGAGAAGGGATGGTAAGAAAGAGAGGAAGAGGTAGACAAAGGATGAAAGAAAGATAGAACCCCGTTTAATCACCTCTCTTGAACTACATCATCCCTTGCTGACTCACGGACCATACCCCCACTCGCTCTGACAACAAAGCAAGCTTCAATCTATCGCTAATGTATCAGACACTACACAGGGGCTTTGTAATAGCACTTGGTGCAAATTGTGTATACACCCTAAGTACACACGCCGGTTTCTCAATTATGTACAAGAAATACAATCTTCAGCTGACTAGGCATGTTTATGCAGTATAGAGAAGTCATGTTTGTGAAATAGAATATTCATGATTTGATTCCATTTATATATCAAGCTGATGTCTGAACGTGTCAATGCTAAAATGTAGGAATTGTCATAAATGCCTACATGCATGCACATGTTCATGTAGGCCGATAGAGACATTGAAAAAAACACACACTGCATTTATGATGTACATTACAATGTAAAAGTTGTTTTTTTTTTACTTTTCAATATTAGATATCTGCATCGGTGTTTTATATGTTTTATATTAACTGATGGCTATCTTGTCTTAATACATGTAGAAAAACATAATTTAATGTACATGTACATAGTTTTTTTCAATGTGTGTATGGATTGTTTCCTGCCCCCTATGTTGTAAACTTTTTTAAATATAAATCAATCATTCTAATTTATGTGTAAATCATACTTTTTGCTCTAATTCACAAAAAACCCTCTTAGAATGCTAATTTTTGGTGTAAATGTTTGTTGTACATTGCTTACAATTAAAAATAAAAAAAACTCATTTGTGGTTTAATGTTTTTTATAGTAATTAGAGTGGTGAATGTATATTTGAACTTCATTTGGGTGTAACTTCCCTGTTATGAAGTTGAGTTTAGTCTCACACTCCCCGAAGTCACAATGGTTGCCTGTACAGTTTGATGCCCTCACTGACCATATACACTTTACCTGTAGGCCTAGTCAATTTGCTGGGATTGTACATAATACATATAAGTAGGCTCCATGTACATGTATGTATGTAGTTTTTGCAATTACATGTAAAAGATGTGTTTTACCACAGTTAAATCTGCATACCGGTACATACAATATACATAATGCAGTAATGTGATTGGTCAATGAGACACCATGGTCCGTATTCTGAAGTCGGGTTTAACTTGGACCACGGTCTAACTCTGTGCTAAAATTATGGGGAGCCAAAAATTCAAAAAATCTGTTTATATTTCTTATGTTTACTGTTTTGTTTCATTTCATTTTCATAACGAAGAAAAATACTTCAGTTATCATTCCCAGACAATGACGAACAATTTGGGTGTCATATGAGCTAATAAATTGACTGTTTACTGTTAGGGATTTGTGCCCCAGTTGGCTGTCCATAGGTTAACCACAACTTTAAACCAGGGTTTGATTTAAACCCGAGTTTAGAATACGGGCCCATGTACCCAGTGCATATGCATTGCGATGCGATTGCACTAGGATCCGATTGCAATAAAGTTGCCAATCACATCTCATGGCAATCGCATCACATGCCAGGGCGCACACATTGCAACAGTCCTACAGCGCGCTGCTTTATAATCATGGCACCTCTTATTTTGCGTACTTGTCTTTGTGGCAGCAGCGCAGCAAATTTGCCATGACGTCATCGTCTAAGAAGACAAGGATAATACAAATTTTCATACAAATAATTGATATCAAGGCTTGATCCTTGTGTTATTCTCACATACATGTACCTGAGCAGTGTGATATGATCATGCCAATGATAAACCATACAATATTGAAGTGGTCAGTTGATGAACCAGGGAAGTGGGAGTAGCTTATAGGCCTACATGTTGTCTGCTTCATATAACAGCTGTACACAAGTGCAGGCTTGTAAACAGTCATGTCAAGTTGCTCTTTGAACAAAGAGGGTGTGTACAATGGTGGATGACTTCTTGGTATTACTATGGTGTACATACAGTAAATGGTATTTTATTTCAGTGCATACATGTACGATGCACATGCAACACTGTGGATAAAACTTTGATGAAACTATCTTCTCTTATTACTCAGCCGTTAAAGCCAACAATCAAACTGCATAAAATCCATTGTTCTTTTTCTTTATAAATACAAGTATTTTACCATAATTCTAGGAAATGTTAGGACATACATGTATGTGTGCATGTACATTGTACTAGTGGAATAGTGAACAACAGTGATATTTACCAAAACTACACTACACTGTATTTTATTCATATCACACAGTACTTTCGTTGTACATGTAATACTTTGTTCATCATATACTTCACTTTATGAAATGGCCAGGGAAAACAAATGACAGATAATTAAGCATATATGCTATGTTTGTTTGTTTTTTCTTTTCAGTCGGAGGGATGACTTGGAATCACTTGGGTACGTGTTGATGTACTTTAACAGAACAAGTTTGCCATGGCAAGGAATGAAGGCAATGACAAAGAAACAGAAATATGAAAAGATCAGTGAGAAAAAGATGTCAACACCGGTTGAAGTACTCTGCAAGGTAAGAGCATCAGCCCCTCCCCCCCCAAAAAAAAAGAAACACTTAAATTGCAATAATCCGATTGACTCTGGTAAATGTGATGTCTTTAATTCAAATTACCCCCCCCCCCAAAAAAAAGAAAATAAAAAACTTGTCCTATGTAACATGACAGACATTGAAACCTGCCAACTTTTCTTTACATTAAAATGGAAATTTAAGTGTCATTTTCATCGTACTCAACTCTTCTTGAAACTCCCCTTTGAATAGGGTGAGTAATTTGATTCACATGTTTTAAAAGTGGACTATTTCAAGTTTACCTTTATGTAAAATCTAATTAGCTCAGTGAAATTTCATGTATTTTCTTCATCTTTTCTTAACAGGGATTCCCAGCAGAATTTGCCATGTACCTCAACTTCGCCCGCGGCCTGCGCTTCGACGAGAACCCCGACTACGTGTACCTGAGGCAACTGTTCCGCATCCTGTTCCGTACCCTCAATCACCAGTACGACTTTACCTTTGACTGGACGCTACTCAAACAGAAGGTCTCCCAGCAATCGGCGCAGACCAGCGTCTCTAACGGTGTCAATCCAGGCACGGCCAAACACTCTGAGAGCAGGAGTAAAAGCAAGCGCTGAGCAATACACCTATCTTGCAACTCTGTCTAATTGAAACTTGAGCGTATCCCCTGCCCCGCAGAATTGGACATGGCTACTTCTGTATCAACAGTGACCTCTCTCATCGTAAGGAAGCATGGACAAGCAGCAGTCTTGATGAATAGTAATTGTGAAAGAAACAATGATGCTAATAACCAAAGCCCATTGCTATCTACTGAACAAAGATCAATGAGCTTTAGGACAATGAGGAATTGCCATGCTATAAGCACATCAAGACAAAGAACAGTAACATTTTAGAGCAATCTCTGCTATATGAATGAATGTATGATATATTACAGAAGAATGTGATTGAACTTATGTGGGGAAATCACAGCAGGGGACGATGCTATTATTATTGATATTTACATGAAAGGTAAAGAGCAAGTTAAAGAAATTTGTTGTATGCAGTCATATTTGTCTGCAGTTATGTTTTTGCATCCTACACGTACCTTTCTCTTAATCACACTTATATTGTTCAATCTCAATGTTTCAATTTTGTGTAGCTGTCGATATGTTATTTGTTCAATCATTTATTTTAAGACACCATGATTGTGAAGTTTATGATGATAATTTTGTGTACATGATATTGATCTAGGTTGCAGAGAGTTTGGAAATTCTTGTGGAGGACTTCAAAACGGTCCCTGCCCATTATTAAGTTTTAGAAGAATTTCATTTCATAACCAGGGACAGTTTTGCAGTATCCCCCCAAGAAACCCAAACGTTTCATGTTTTCAAGAATTTCACAATATATATCATTTTATGCAGAATCATCTAGTATAAACAGATTCATAGCTCAGTCATTTGTATAAATATAAACCGAGATTCTATTTGTAAATTTACAAAACAATGACATCCTTTCATTTGGTGACCAAATTCGGCTTTGGCCAGAAATAATTCACATGAAAGTGGTTGCCAACGGTATGTTTATAAACGTATGCAGATCCAATCTTTTTGTCAGGATATGTGTGGAAAGACATTTGTATTGTAAATAGAAGTGGAGTTTATGTCTTAACTATCCTGACGAGAAGGAGAAGTAATTTTTTTTCTTTTATTTTTTTTAAAATCCTATCCCACTATTCAATGTATTGCATGTCAATGTTGTCTTTTGTGATATCCTAATTGTACATACTGTAATTGTAGATTATATGTGGACAAAGTAAAGAAAATACACATCCAAAATATATGCACTGACATGCAATACATAGTTATATCAACTTGTTGTATGTGAACGTACATGAATTCAATGTTTACTTTTGCACTTTGTATGGAACCGAAACTAAAGGTTTGTACATGTTTGACTAAGTGAGTTGAAATGAGATAGTTTGGTTGGGCAATTACACCTGTGATGTATAGTGAGACAGAATGATCATAATAGATACAAACCAAGAGTAGTTGAGCCTTTTTTAATTATTGTCCTGCCCTGCCTCCTTTTAATAGATAGTTACTAGATTCTTCTTGCCGAACAAGGTTTACACAAGGAACCCATTTCATTACAAGTTTCATACAAACTCCAGATTCAAAGAGAATTGATCAGTCGCATTTTTAATTTGAAAACCTGGATAATCAAAGTAATGCTAGACTGATATTTGTAACATGAATTAACATTTAAACCTTGCCCCTTTTCATACAACTTCTGATCAAAGAGAAATGGTAGAATTCGAGTCTGAATTTGCCATCCACTAGTCATATGGCTCTTATTTTTGTACTTCATATTACATTATAAAGATAACTTTGATTTGTTATTGATGACAAGTTTGGTGTAATGGATCCCGGGTGGACCAGAGTTTGTTTGTGTGGAGTTATATCATAGAGATTGAAACCAAGATATTGATAGCACATATTCAAATTAAATTAAGATTAGTTGAAGAACCAAGAGGTTCTGTGAATCTTTGTTTAGTTTGGTTTGCTTGATGAATCGCTCCTGAATTTGCCAAATCTTGTTTTTTCTTTTTTTTAATGCATACTCTTTGTCACATGAAACTTTGAATCGTTCATCATATCTGAACAGGGGATTGTGTAATGTTGGGTTCATAAGTCACTAAAACTATCACAAGATATTGTCTTGCCTAGACTTATTGCGTACGTTTTGGTCTAGGTGAGAGAAGATATCAAATATCCATTCATTTAATCCCTGTTGCCTTGTATGTAGTATATTACCTGTATACAAACAACTCTTGGGCAGGTGGAAAAAAAAGGGTTGTATGAAGCTACTACTCTCATGGAGACAATTCACGCGGTTTAATATGAGATCAAAAGGAGATTTTCATTTAAAACATAGTTGATAAACTAGACATTTTAGACCTTTTATTTCAAAACTTAAGTTCTATTGTTTGCATCATTTTTATCTTCATCAATAGTTATGTTCTCCTACACATATTTGACTCATAATGCCTTCCTATGTATATGTGCTTAAATTTGTCAATTTTACACAGATATTTTTGTTTCATTTGTTATATTTCTTATCGTATTGTACAAGTCATTTTTATTTGGGTAGATCATAGAAGCCGTCACAGTTCCTCTGCCCATCTTTATCAATGTATGGTAGGATATAGAGACATCCACGGATGACATGTTATCCTATTAATTCTATTTCTCAAGCATGTAATTTAAATATTTATTTGTACTCTTTTGTGTATATTTTTCAATCTAATTCCTGATGGGATATGAGCCTTCTTAATTGCAGAGTAAACTTGGCTTAATCTCTGTTGGAACTGATGTGTAACTCAAATTTGATACTGTCATTGTCCATGTGTCATTTATATTATTATTATTATGTACATCTGCGGTTCTCTCTTATACTCCTTGTACAGAGTAAAAAATGAAATGAAGTTTGGTATTGATTTCCCAGTCTTTTTTGTAGGCTTGGTTTATTACCCCCAAGTCAACTGTAATGTATGTAATCGTTGAGAGGAGGGAAATGTGCACTATCATGGTGCGTCTATTGTACAGCATACTGTGACTGTTATTGGTACAGTAAATAAAGAGAATTAGGCATTAACTGCTGTGATGTACATAAAAAACACTTGAATTCAATTGTCTTCTTTTATGTCTTCCTTACAATCTCACTGCATGTGTTTTAATCATTCAGGTCAAGGGAGTATACCAGAGTCCCATTAGACTTGATATAATACCAAATGTACAGCTTCTATTACAAGTTTACTTATCAACCAATCAATTTGAATGTTTTCAATAGCTTTAAAATGTTGCTGCAACTTTGTTATTTTAACAAGTTTTATGAAACGGGACTCTGGATTGTCAGGGTCATGTCATCATCATTGTCATTACCATCATCGTCACCATCATTGTCATCACCATCATGACCATCACCATCATCTCCATCGTCATCATCATCTCCATCACCATCATTGTCATCACCACCATCATCGTCACCATTATTGTCATCACCAACATCATCATCGTCACCATCATTATCATCATCGTCGCCGTCATTGTCACCATCATAGTCGCCATCATTGTCATCACCATCACCTCCATTGTCATCACCACCATCATTGTCATCATCAACATCGTCACCATCATTGTCATCACCATCATCGTTGCCGTCATTGTCACCATCATCACCATCATCATTGTCACCATCATAATCATCATCGTCACCATCATCACTATCATCACTTTCATTGTCACCATTATCACCGTCATCACTATCATTGTCGTCACCATCATCACCATCATGTTCATTACCATCAGTTTATCATCTATTCAGCAATAATAAATCAGGATTCATGGCATAAAATTCCTGAAGAATAGTAGAAATAAGTTGAAATGAAAATGAGAAGTGTAAAAAAATTGCACAAGCCAGGGCTCACAAAGACGGCAAAGACAATAACACTATAACTTCAACTATGTTCCCATTTTTCTTAGGGTTCAGAAATCAGAACAGAGAAGTATACTTTTGCTTTAGTGTACATGGTTACATAAACTTGTTAACAAATTGTCCTGGCAGTATATCTTGAGTATAATGTAACAGCTGAAGGATCCTCACACCAAGGAGACTTACTATAGTTTCCTAATCATTTTATCTTCCCAAAGGACATGTCAAGAGGTAAAATAATACAGCAATGAGACCAGGAAATGGGTCAATATCTGATATATTACAGCTGAATACATGTAGTTTTGGCAAACAATGATATCATGAGAAAATCTTAAAGGTCAAGTCCACCCCAGAAAAATGTCGATTTAAATGAAACTAGCACAAGTTTCAAAGTTTCATCAAAATTGGATGTGAAGTAAGAAAGTAATGGCATTTTAAAGTTTCGCTTATTTTGCACAAAAGTGATATGCACTACTCAGTGACATGCAAATGAGACAGACGATGTCCCTCACTATATCTTTTTTTATTGGTTGAATTATACAATATTTCATTTTTGACAGATTCTGCAATAAGGACCAACTTAACTGAACCATATAGTCGTAAACAATGCTAATTCCACATGTTCAGGGAGGATTAATCATTAATTCACTTGGCAATGAGGAGAAATTTGAATATTTCATATTTCATATGATGAAATACAAATAGTGAGTGGATGACGTCATCAGTCTCCTCATTTGCAGACCGACCAGGATGTGCATATAACTGTTTTGTGAAATTAAGCGTCATAACTTTCTTATTTTACATCCGATTTTAATGAAATTTTCACTGTTATGCTTTTTTGATTTGTCTCTTTTTATTAAAATTAACTTTTTGTTTGGGTAGACTTGTCCTTTAAATAAAGGTTAATAATAACAATAACGGCATATTTACCCAGAGTAGCCACTTCAGTCCGAAAACTGTTATCCCAGGGGCCCTGCTATTATGTCACCATGTCACCATATCATAGATCAGGATCATGTTTCATAAACCTTGTGACAATGACAAATTTACAATAACAGTTAAAAGCTACTGAAATCCTTTAATCTGATTGGCTGATGATGACTTTGTTACGAGAACAAGTCTTTATGAAACGGGTCTCAGGTGGGTGTTTCATAAAGCTGTTCATAAGTTACAAGCGACTTAATGAAAGAATGGTGATCCTTTCTTGTGCTAAACAAATGCAAACCAAGTTTCCATTGATGTTGATTAAAGGTATTGTTTAACTTTGTGAGCAGCTGATTTAAAAAAATTCTCAAACCAAGATGAAACATGCGTACAAGTGCATGTATTAGAACTAATAAACCCTGAAAACCATTATTGAGAATGAAAAGCTAAAACTACAAGGCAAACCCCGATTTTGTAAATAGGCGTCTTATAGACACCTAAATAGTACACATAAGTGTATTAGATGAAATTAAGATGGTGTTTCCGGTCACTTTATATTTCAATTTTTGAAGCACTAAATATTTCCGAACGCAATTTTTTCTGGGCTTCATTTTTGTAACATATCACAGACACAGGTGACAAGTGTGACCTTCCAGCTCAGATTTCTTAAAAGTCAAACCAATAACCAATCACTTTAAGGTCCTAAAAAAGGGTCACCACTGGTTGGTAAAGTTGCTCATAAATTACAATCAGCTTTATGAAACACCCACCTTAATTTACTATGCAATCATGAACCTTCCTCATCAAAACCATAAAGTGTGGGTAATAAAATGAATGGATGCAAAGACATGGGGTACCATTGTTTTCCCTCTAAAAATAATAAGTGTTATTTTTTGTCTAAGATTTATTTAAGATTTCCAGTGTTTTGCTTGTATGATATTTTCCTATTCACCCAAATTAACTTATTGCATTGGACCTGGCCTCTGTTTTGATTTCTCCTGTTTTCCTCATAGAAGATTATAAACACCTGTTTGTTCTCATTTTCTGCCCTCTTTATGACATTTTCGAAGTCTGTCATATTACTGCTACTAAATATAAACCCGGATATAAACTTGTAAAAATAGAACACAATGTCACGATGCTCAGTAAAGAGAGGTTCTGAGAGGATCTAATTATAATGATGGTGTATCCTTTTATTTTCCATTTTCAATTAAATGATGACGGTGCTTTCAGTTAGGTGAATAAATAAACAAACAGATCATAAAGCAATTGACAAAGACCTAAATCAATACCATAAGAAATTGAAATGTTGAAAGTGAAACATATTTCTAAATCTGATCATTCTCGTTATTCAAAACTTGATTACATTTAGAAAATTTTCAGAGGGAGACGGAGAGGCTCAATCATGCACTCCTAGCGTGTGAATATAAATGTCTTCTCGGGGCCTGTAACTCACACTTTAGCGATTGATCATACAGTTGATTTGTAGGCTTGATTGCAAGTGATGATCAATGTAATCAAACAGAAAAATTGGCCCTTCAATCATGTGCTATTAGTTTTGTGTTACTTGGCACTGAACAATTTATATTCCATGGCCCGTCTTCTGAACTCTGGTTCAGCTTAGACTGTGGTCGAATTCTGAGCTAAAATTATGGGAAGCCAAACATGTCAGAATTTGTTCACATGGTATGTTTCTTATGATCATTGTGCTCTTTCCTAATTCTTTAATGGTGAAGACAATTATCTTATTTATCCTTCCCAGACAATTCGGAATGATTTGAGAGTCAAATGAGCCAATAACCTCTACTGTTAAAAATTTATGTCACAATTGGCTATCCATAGTTAAACTACGACTGAAATCAGAATACAAGCCCACGTATCAGAAAAAAGACACTCAACTTTTAATCGTTTTCCCCATATGAAATCAATTACAATTAAGTTCTTTCCTGAAAGCACATCTTATTAATGATATGCAAATATTCCAGGTTTTAAGTAAGTATAGCGGGAATTATTTGACCGAGGTTGGACTGGCGTTACAAGGTTTCATGACCATGCATTACTGGACACCATCTTTCTGAAAGTATGCAAAATGGTAAGTTTCTCGCTTGCATGCTTAAGACATCACACAAAATAAGCAGAAGAAAGCAAAATAAACAAAACTCAGCAGTCGTTCCAATTTCATAATCTGTTATTGTTATTAACCTTCTGCTCAAAACTAAGGTTAGTCTGATTTCTGCCATTGACTTTAACACAGGGCAAAAACTCTGGGCAAAAACAACCCGAGTTTTCTCAGGTAAAAAGTTTTATGCAACAGGCCCAGGGGAGCGTTTTATCCGACAAGTCAGATCTGACATCTTTCCTTGATGTTAATTGGCTGGGAGGCACTGTTACTATGGTTACTGTCAGATAACACATGACTTGTCGGATAAAACATCCAACAAGTCCTTTCATGAAACGTTCCCCAGAACAATTCAAACACATAAAAACACTGCTTTCTTGAAGCAATGTTGATACCAAAATGTTATAATTGCATTATTCAATGCAAAAACAAAACAAAAAGAAAACTGACAATGATGAACTACCTGCAACTGTGCACTGTTTAAAAAAAGTAGTGTTCAACAATGCATGGCCCTAGAAACATGACCAAGGTGTTCCAAATTCAATAAATCTCCTTAGAATAGTAATAGATTCTGAATATCATTTTATTTTTATACAGCCAGTAGTTAGACATTCAAAGAATGACACATAACACACACAGGGTCTAGAATTGCATAATATAATTAATATCTTCTTTGAAATGAATAGTAAAATATCTCATTTCAATAGACTGACATGATTTACAATCATTTTCCTTTTCAAACAGTGTAATCATTTGAATCACTAAATATGAGTATGAAATATTTTTTCATGTGAAATACATACTGCAATGATGGCGTGGTAGTCAACACAATGCACAACAGACATAATCCCTGCTTTCAAACAGTGAATACATGTATAATCAATTTCAATTATTACTCTTTTCCTTTTTTATTTCTGGGGCCCATTTCATAGAGAGTTAAAACTGTTGTAACTTTACCATTCTGACAACTACCATGGTAACAGAGCTCAGCAGCCAATCATAATCAAGGTTTCCATGGTAGTTACCATAATGACAAAGTTACAATAGGCCCCCAGGTCATATTTTTTTGTCTTAAAGAATTCAATTCCAATATGCGGGGGGGGGGGTACTTCAGCAACAAATTTGAGTAGCTAGTACTTCATGGTCTCACCTTCAAAATAATTTCCTCGTACTTACATCTTCCATCCCCCTGAATCATGAATATATCTAAGCAATTGTTTTGACAGATCCATGAATGAAATTCCTCAATGTGTTGACAATGATTCACTAGACTTGTGATCGTGAGTTATAATCCATTGTATAAACTTGGATAAAAATTGAACAGAGAGCAATATCTGTCTATAAGGTCAGCCACAATGCCTGATTATAGGTTATGTACCAGCTTGGTATTATACCAGTAGAAAGATGTTCAGCAGAGCTCCTACAGGAGTTACCATAACAGAAACAGAGCAGAAATATCATCCATAGTGAGTATAAAAATATAGGCAATCCAAATCTGGAGAATTTTTTATAAAAACTTTGATTTATCAATTTGAATAACCTGGATAGAAAAAACAATTAAGTTTTCTTCTGATGCATTAATTATACCCCTGACACATCACATGACTGAAAATATCATTCTTAAGACAACAGATTCAGATTGATTTTTTTTTGAAAAATTGGTAGTAGAGTAAATGTAACTGATGTCTCACAGTAATTCAGGAAGGAAAACCAACTTCTTCAGGCTTGCAATCACTAATGTAGCCTATCAAATGGCCATTAAGTTCCAAGGTTCTATTCATAAAATATGTCAACTCAGGCATCAGTGATAGTTTGAATCTAAGTCTTATTTGTCAAAACTTGGAAAATTGAAAATTGGTACCCGTTGCCTTGAAAATTGATTTAATGAGTCATGCATTATGTCAGAGATACATGTAAGGTATCATTGAAAAGTTGTGGAGCGTTGTGGCCCAGTGGATTAGTCTTCGGACTTTGAAACAGAGGGTCGTGGGTTCGAATCCCAGACATGGCGTAATTTCCTTCAGCAAGAAACTGATCCACGATGTGCTGCACTCGACCCAGGTGAAGTAAATGGGTACCGGTAGGAAGTAACTCCTTAAGAAGCTGTGTGCGCTATGAACGCCTAGCTTAGCCGGGTAATATAGGAGCGCCTTGAGCACCTAACAAGGTGGAAATGTGCGCAATATAAATACCCTATATCATTATTCTATTTTATACTCAAAAGGACGAATTATTAGATTAATTACCTTTTTGATAGCACCCCTCTAAATATGGGTTACCTTGCAATAAAATGTAATTCTCAAGTGAAAATGTTTAAGTGCTTCAGATTGTCAATCATATTTTAATGAACAATAGAAAAGGTTAGAATAAGGCTTCAAGGATGCAAATTGCTCTTAAATACACCAGGTGGACACCAACTGTTATGATTCTATCTCACCTAAAGATTTTATCATAAATTACGAGAATTAATATAACCCCAAATTCTATAAAGTGACATTACATAAATTCAAATGAGCAGCGCATTGATACTCTGTTAAGTCCAAGAGAAAAGAATGGCATTACATCAGAATTCATCATTTCTTCCGTTTAGTCTGTTTCCTCCTTGACCTACCACTAGACCTTCCAGGGCTTTCACTCCCGCTGCCATCATCAAAATCCTCCCTATCAAAGTCCAATCTTGTCTTGCGGCTCGCTTCCTTCCATTCCGCTTGTAGCTTCTCCAGCATGTCCTCGGACAGTAAACCTTGTTTGACCAGCTCCTGGCTCAATCGTCCAGACAGTCCACCAAGCTTCTGAGACAGGTCATCTCTCGACTGACCTTCCCCGTCCATGGTATGGGGTCTTTGACGAGGCTTGGTGTGGCTACCTTTGTAGGAATCTCTTGATTTCCTGTGACCAGTGACACTGTCTGCTCCTCCTTCAGAATGGTCTTTTGATGCAGCCACTTCTAGAGGTAAAAGAATGAAGAAATTCAAATAAGCGTCCATCACTAATACAGCAGTGCAGTTGAAACATGAAGGGCAATTTCAGTAAATATTACAAAGTAACCACCTTGTAGTCTCACCCCAACTTTCCTCATTCATACCTCACTATACAAACTTGTCAAGCCATATAAATTCGAATTTACCAACAGCTCTATGCAGAGGTTCCACATAAAAATTGATACATGAGTCTGAAAGTCATCTGTAAATGAGGCATTTTGTATGCAATAAATGTCTTTAAACTTGGGTCTGAAATCAGACATCCCTGTTTGTGAAACCCACCCAGGTAACCAGTCAGGTGTACAGTCCTATAACTTACACCATCCAAATGTCTCTTCATAAAGAGTTACAACTATGGTTACTTTGACAATATTTTGGCAACTAACACGGAAACCTTTTTAATTGATTGTTGAGCCATGTTACCATGGTATTTACTATAATGTCAAAGTTATCATAATTGAAACTCTTCATAAAAAACCACCTAGTTTTGAGAGTTTTGGTAACACTCATCACAACCTATCTTTCCAAGGCCTGGAAATGTATTGTTTGGGCTAGAAGTCATGCCTTGAGGCCACCGCACACCTTACAACCCGACTGGTCGCCAACTGGCTTGCGACTGAGTGTGGGGAGATGTGACGTCACAGCTCTTGTCAGCTTCAGAGTCGCGAACCAGTCAGAGACAAGTCACAAGAAAAATTGGAAGGATTTGACATGTCGAATCCTTATGACTGGATCGCAAGCTCAATCCAACTTCCAGCCAATCGGACGGCAGAGTTGCATGACACGTATATGATAAAGCGCATACGAAGTAGTAAGTGCACTTTCTCAGTTGCTATGCCAAAAAGCGCATGCGTGAGTCGCAGATCGGATCGCAAGGTGTGCGATGTCGAAGCTTATGACTACCTTGCGATTCATCTCCCCTCTCTCAGTCGCAAGCCAGTCGCCGACCAGTCAGGTCGTAAGGTGTGCGGTGGCCTTTAGACTGAAAACTGGGATCCCTTTCTAACAAAACGCCACCCAGGTTTGAGAGTACTAAGAAACACTGACCACCGATCTTTCCATGGGTCTTTTTCTGTTCTATATCAGGATCTGGTAATGACGTCATCCCGTTAGACCTGGTCTCACTGGCTCTGATTAACTTGGTGATATTAATCACACCCATCTGAATGATATCATCTAGCTCGGCTTGGACGTCCTGTATGAGGGCGGTGTCTGGGAACATGTCCATGAATCGATAGCTGAAAGGGTAAGAGAGTAATCAAAGACTGAGATATTGAGCAACCTATGTGACAGTTTGGTTGTAATTTTACATAAATTTTGTTTTCTTCACAGAACCACATTCATCCACTAAAAACCTAACCCTTCATAGACCTGTGAAGAATTTGTAATGTACATGTCACATTGATCGCCTGATTAAATAAATGATATTAATAAGAAATAGGGCTGCACAGCTTGACAATAACATCAAAATATTGTGACATTGAAACTTAAATGAATAGTTGATTTTGGGTCTATGATATACCGCAAATCAGAGTTTTGTAAATAATAGAGTTTCAAAGGTGCATTAGACTAAATTTTTGTAATTCCTCCCATCCAACACACCAGAAGGGCCGTTTCATAAAGCTGTTTGTAAATTAAGAGCCACTTTAAGAACGACTGGTGATCTTTTCTTACGCACTAAATGAATCGCCAATAAATATACCATTTACCACAAGAAAGGATCACCAGTCGTTCTTAAAGTCGCTCTTAACTTACGAACAGCTTTACGAAACACCCACCAGGACCTTTAACCACTAGTTTATTCCCAATCTCCATTCTGTTAGCCTTTACTAGCTGAAAGTATGTGAGAATGACTTGACAATAATGTTTGAAGATTTGCATGGTGGTATGAATAATCGCGGAAGTGGTTTATGGTACACCATGTGAAGACTCCTGAAGACAGACACTCATCCTGCCTGAAATGTTAAGTCTTCTCTCACACTCCTACTCTACACTCATCAAATCAAGTCAGCCCGTTTTACCCACTCAAGCCTCTTTTACCTCTTCAACTCAACCAGTCTTCTATTCATGCCTCTCATCCTGTCTACTACTCTAGGGCTTCACTCAATTCCAAAAGATAGTCTACTTCCCAACCTCCACTTTCTCACCTTTCCATTTTACTTCTACCTCTATCCATTTTTATCTCAGTCCTTCCCAGGACTTTACACATGGTGTACCGTAAAACCATTTATGCGATGACTTGACATATTCATTCATTGAGGATGATATATTGCCATATCATGGTTTATACAAATGAAGATTGTATACCCTAATATGGAATATCATGCTGCCCTAATAATAATCTGGTGGGTGTTTCATAAACCTGTTGATAAGTTAAGAGCGACTTTAAGAACGACCGGTGATCCTTTCAAACATGCTAAATAATCACCAATGAAAATTTAATGTTGAATATCATTTACCACAAGAAAGGATCACCATGCTGCCCTAATAATAATCTGGGGCCGGTAACACAAAGCTGAGCAATGATCGTTGAACATTTTTCAACGATTGCTTCCATTGGCTACAATGTACAATCAATCGTGAAAATCAAGCGTACAATCAATCGCTAACCTTTGTGTAACAGGACCTAGGGCTCTGTAACACAAATATTAGCGATCAATCGCTAAATGAAGTGACCAATCAATATCAATGTTACACACGCATTAGGTTTAAAATACTGACCAGGGACCAATCAGTGCGGTACTTTCATATTTGCAATTTATCGCAAACCTTTGTGTTACGGAGCCCAGGTCTCCTCTCAGGAGTGTTGCAGAGCTGCCAACCTGAACAAGAACATTTCAGTATTTTCAAGGCTGAAAATCAGTATTTTGGTGAGGAAATTAGTATTTTCACAGGAATACCATAGGACAACACACAAACTGAAACTTTAGAAATCAGTATTTTGCATGAAACCATCAGTATTCTTCTCTATTTTCAGTACTAAATACAGAAAATCAGTACTTCTTGGAAGCTCTGTGTTTGCAGCATTACCTTAACCATAGATATAGATCCATGACATCATGAACTGCTTCTAGATGCATCAGATCACGGATGTTCTTAGGGACTGCTAGAGGCCATCCAACGGATCGACAGAACCAGTCAAAGGTGATAGGTTGGTTTCTACTATACTGTCTTGCAAACTAATATCATGAAAACAAGGGTATATCATGAGTATAGCATAGTGATATATTGTATTATTCTTTTATACTGTATCTTGGTGTATGAATCTACTGTATGTTGTAATGCATGAAACTAGCCTGAACCCTATCACAAAAAGTTAACAAATTGATAAAGAGGATTTTTTTTTAATTGATTGCATTCACCATATCATAAAAATAAACCATATAACAATTTTTATGATTGCAATGTCCACAATATACAATCTATCATAAAAATTAATCATAGATTTTTTTTTAGATTCAATGACATTGACCACAATATTTTCAATAAATCATGAACAAATCAATCATTCAATCTTGCACAAAGCTTTGTATTAAAGGACCCTGACTATTCATCTTTGGCACTACTAATTTACTCTGACTTTGAATGTGTTTATGCTTCCATTGCAAGGACAGAATCAGCGTTTTCAACGCCATATCAGAAAGCCGATCGTAAACGTGGTTCTGGGAGCGCTGTTTATGCTAACATGCCCTTTGAAGCATATCACTCTATTTCAGTTAAAATTCGGTGTTCATTCAAACTTCAATCTGAACGTTCCAGTGCCAGTGGGTCAGATGGTTTATTCTTTATAAAGTTGCTTAAAAATGAAGAAAAAAACATTGATATTGTTATTTCAAATTTCAAAAGTGTGAAATTGAGGGTGTACCTTGAGGAACATTGTACAGATGAAAGGTAGTTTCCTGTTGATAGGGGCACAGCAGAAGACGTATCTGGCTCGTAGATGAAGAGGAACATGTTGAATCATATCAGCTAAAAACTTGAAGTCATCTACATTGCATACAAAGTAATTCTTCTCTACTTGAGATAGAGTGATGAAGATATCCTGATACACGAGGAAAAGAAGAAAGAAAGGTGTATACAATCATTGGATCTACATACATAAATATGTGAGGTGAAGTGAATGGATACCCAGTAGGAAGAAATTCCTTGAATGCTTTGAGCACCTAGGCAGCCCAGCTAAAGCTGGGGTAATAATAATAGCAGGGCCCACTGGGAGAACAGTTTTCAGAACTGAAGTGACTTCCCTGGGTAAATATACCTATATTATTATTATTATAATGCATACAAAAGTGGTACCTCCAGGCTTGAGCCAAAGCATGGGTAATAATACTTGTGCTTTGTATCCTCAGGCAAATAATACCATATCAATTCAGCTATAACTATTTTTATCATTATTACATATCAAACCAAATAAAGACAATTCAAAATATCACAGTGAAAAATGAACAGTGCATCCATGGAAGGGAATGTTTACAATGTAGAAGTACTATCCTGGAAGTTCTGTGGTCAAGTGTTTCTGAGTCTCTCCTTTCAATCAGAGAGTTGTGGATTCAAATCCTACTTCTGGCATTTCCTTCAGCAAGAAATCCATCCAGATTGTGCTACTATCAACTCAGGTGAGGTGAACGGGGGACCCAGTATTGACTAATTCATTAAAGGGGAATGAAACCTTTGGAACAAGATACTTTGTGTGAAAACAGAAAAATCAAAGAAACAGATCAACGAAAGTTTGAGAAAAATCAGACAAATAATGAGAAAGTTATGAGCATTTGAATATAGGGATCACTAATGCTATGGAGATCCTCAAATTGGCCATGTGACAAAGAAGTATGATGTCGCTTGTGAACAACTCTCCCCATTATTTTAGTATATATTTCACTTGAATTGCCTCTTTTATCACATCTATCAGTAGATCATTTCTTTCTATAGGAGGGCATGTAATACAGATTTTTAAAGAATACATCATGGATAAAGTGTTTGTATCACCATTATAAAAAGCAAAAAGAGACATTTTGAGGGTATTTTATAGTCCATCAAAGGGAAAGTTGTTCATATATGACATCACACATCCTTGTCGCATTGCCAATGGGAGGATCTCCATAGCATAAGTGATTGCAATATTCAAATGCTCATAACTTTCTCATTATTTGTCCAATTTTTCTCAAACTTTCTTTTTTATTATTCTTTGATTTTTCTGTTTTGACACAAGCCTACTTGTCTCAAAGTTTCCATTCCCATTTAAATACTTGTGCAACAAAGTACAGGTAAGTCAACCTTTCATTATTCAAATATTCGCCCAAATCGAATTAATTTGTTTGAGACCAGATTATGAAAAATCTATCTTTAAACATATCTCTTCACATTCAAATTTCTCTTCAGACTAACAGATTTCTGAGATCCCAAAAGATTCAACTAACGCAAAATTACCTGCATTTGCATGTAGTAACTCAGAACTGTGCTATTATGATTGGACTAATTATAATTTCCAGGTCTAGATATCAAACCCACTAGATAAACTGAATTAAAATAATTTGAAATGGACACTGAAATTATGAATACAGGTACGTATATATCATGGATCCTGTTTCATAAAAAGTTGATATAATAGCAACCCATGCTGGAATATCACCAATCATGGCAACTAAGAAAATTTTGCATAATGATTGGCTTTTCCAATGAAGGTTGATATTCAAGCAAGCATTACTAACATAGCATTTTATAAAAGAAATAGGCCCCTGATAAACTTATCCATCAAATTATTCATAAAAGGAAAGTGATAATGTCCAACTTACAATGAGATTTGATAGAGTTGCATCAGGTAGATGATAGGCGAAGAGTTCAATCTGTTCAGCTGTAGGGTGTAGACCACCTGCTTCTATCTTCTCGACAGGACAAGCTAGAATCTCTTTGAGGAGGGGTAAATCATCAGCATGGAAGGTGGTAGCTTCCCCTTCCTCAAACTGAGTACCATATCTCCCTGCTCTACCAGCTATCTGAAGCGCCTGGGAAGAGAAAACCAGTTTTAAGTTGGTTAAACGAATGGTTTGGGCTAAAAGTATTTATAGCTTAATAAATAGAGATAAATTCATTGAGCAAAATGCAGTCATCATGAATATTTATTAGGTGGCCTGATGATGTCACATCCTCACTTGTTCTTTTGTATTTTATTAGGGTATATTAAATTAGGTTTATTCAATTTTTTTCCTCCATGAACTAGAAAAATTGAATTGGCAACTGTTTTAGTGCATTAGATATTTATTGCTATTGTTATTTTATTATATGGGAGACACATTATTCACACAAGTATGAAATAATGAAAAATCATGATTTTATGAAATAACATAGGAAAACGGAAAGTGGAGATGTGACACCATCAGCCCACCTAATGAATATTCATGATGACTTTTTTCACAAAATATTGCTAAACATTCAACTTCAATAACTTTATTATTTGTTATCCGATATGGATTGAAATTTTCAATATTTTGCTCAGTGAATTCTACTCTATGTATGAAGATATAAATATTTTCAGCCCAGACCCATCCCTTTAAATCTCAAAATCTAAACATTATTAGGATAGTTCAAAACACCTTCATTTTAGATATCATTGCAATGGTGGCAACTTCATAATGTCTGATAACAATATTCTAATTCCTGTGGAGAAGTTGCAGAAAGTGTAGGTAAAAGAAGGTTGATACTTATATAACATAACAATGGAATGGAACTTTATTAAGGCTATCCTAAAATGTTTAAGTTGTGAGGAATAAAGTTTTTACGGCCCACCAACGATAAGCATTTTGTAGGTTTGATTTGAACAATCATAACAATCATAAGGTATTGTAATATCATTTGACTTGGATATGACAATAGTAGTGATGAACAGCTTTTGTAAAGCATCATTTATCTGCAAAATAATCTATACAATATCTTTCTAAAGATTTGAATCACTGGATTGTGGTATTTGGATACTGAATAATTGTGAATTTCAATGATCATTTTTCTCTGTTGTTGGATGTAATTTGTTTCTCTCTAAGCCCCAGTATGATCTCTCACCTGTGATGTAGTCAGTCTATCCATCTCTTTCTCTCCTTTCTCATTAATGTATGGCCTGATTAGACTGTTAAAGATAACTCTCTTAATACTCCTGACAGGTTCAAAATATAACAAAAGAAAAGTACAAAATAGAACCATTTCAAAGACATCAAGTTTGTTGTTAATAACTTAAATATATAAAAAAAAGTTTGTTGTTAAATATGAATTTGTATAATCACAAACATAAAGACATGTGTAGAGTATCATGGTCATGGTAACATTACCTCTTTTAGTAGAAATGATAATTTTATCAATCAATCACACAGATCCACTAACAGGTTCTCTCTTGCATTTCCCGTCCTTCATCAGATTGAAAATTTCTAGCTTTTCATTGAGACCAGTGTTCATTCGTAGTGATACATCCTATGTCCCCCTGGGTCTCCCCCTTATGTGCTTTTCCATGGAAATGCTCCCACAAGTTTTTTTTTGCTCATTACATGTGACGAAAATCAATTAGGTAGATAACTTGAAAATTAAACTACTACCTTTGCTCACTGAACAAAGAAGACTGGATAACCCCGCCCCCTTAACTTGCCATAAACACATATCTGTGCATCCACTGGAGTGCCATGAACACATTTTTGTGCAATGGTCATACAGCTATTGTTATGCCTATTGCATTTTGAGGAGTGCATTGCATGCACCAGTGATTCCATTATTCAGTTCAGCTTATGGTCAAGAGGTTTAACATTATTGTCTCAGGAGTGATTCCCTTTTTTATGAATAAAACAATTAAATATAGACTCTGAAAAAAATGGCTCTCGCTGATTACATTGAATGGTACAGTTTAAAACCCCACAAAACACAGACCATTGTAAGCAAGTAAGGAAAATCCCTTTGACTTTGCTACACTGCAGGACCTTCCAATTTTGTAATTTTCAAACTGTGGTGCAGATTTTCACTAATTTTCCACCAAATGGTCATAGCTGTTAAGCGTCCACTCATTAAGTGGATAGACTGGGCCACACATTGAATAAACAAATCATACTATTTACTTCCTATACTTGTTTTCCTAAGAATCCAACAAAAATAAGAAAACACATTGAAGAAAGAAATATACTATAATACAACTTCCACTCACAGATTGAGCCCCATTCCAATAGCATCGGTGGCAACCAGTATCTTACAGGGGTCATCAGGGTCATTGAACTTTGCTGCTTGACTCAGTTTGGCACCTGTAACACAAATTAAGTGTTCATATTTCAAGATTCTAACAAAAAATATGAAAAAGTAATAAAACAGGGTATCATATTAGCATTATGGTTCATTTCACTCATTATTCAATATAGTTTTTTCAAACCTTTAGGAATCTTTATAAAATGGCATACTGCTTAAGACAAAAAACACATTTGAGGTACAAGGTTATGACATAATGCCAATTTGGCCTTATTCTAAACGAAACACTTGTAATTATTGCAAATTTATATATTAACATTCTCATAATTACTTCAAACTCAAATATGATAATCTTATTTGTTTATATTTTTAGAACAATATAGACAATGTGATTTGTTTCAAAATCAGATTGTAGACAAGTAAGACAACAGCATTTCAGCTTTAGGGCATTGGAGTAGAGGGGGGGGGGGAATCCCCAGAGCCCCCTTCACACCATGTCAAAAAACCTCACCTGGTGGTAATGATCCATAGATAACAGCACACTCCTTTCCCATAGCTTCTAACTGTCTACTGATTGAATATAAATCATTCTTACTGAATGCAACAATACAATCACCTGGTTTCACATTCTCAAGGTTTCCTGTAATGAGAGAACATTGAAATTTATTTCATTTCATGAATTCTATACATGTATGTTACTTTCAACCATACATATTCAAATCTATCATTGTTGGCATCATTTCATATTATATACACTTGAAAACAATACTTGGTAGTGTATCTTAGATAATAACATTAATACTTCAGATTACATCTCATATTTTCATTTGCTCAATCGCAAATATTAAAATGTCAAGATCTCCATTTTAGCCCTCAATGAACAAATGAACACTCAAGCATTAAAGAAGCCCAGCTTTAATAGCATATAAACTATTGATAAACTATGTGCATATATATTTAATTCTGGTTACAAACATTACATTGACAATTTAAAACATCATTCTTTCATTTGTACAAGTTTTTGCAAGTTTCATTGAAGCAAGGATTTTTACTGACATGTGAACACTCAAGGCAGCATGTATTTATCTTACTGACCCCTATTCTATTCCAGCAGGAGTTAACTAGAACCCTTGCATTATTTTAGTTGTTGGTGCTTTAATCAAAAGCTGCTTACTAAGCCTTATTTGTTTACCTTGACAGTCAATCAGAGCTCACCATTTAGCAACCAATGTTTTTTTCTATGTATATTGCTTTACTGTAGTATTCTGTTCATGAAATTTTACTCTGATGAGTACATGTCATAAAAAGCTTCAATATTTCTGTTTTTAATTCTGTTTTCGGTCTTTCATTTGAGTAAAATATTACGTTTCAACTGCAGTTGAAAGAACGTTTGTGTGAAAAGATAATTCCAATGGATGCATTCCAGTGACATATTTTGTTACAGTTCGATAAAAATATAATTATCTCTCCAGAAAACCTAATATCTGTTTCCGCAAACGCATCCATTATTCCTAAAATTTCACAAACTATCTTTCCAAGAAAATAATATTTGCCTGCAAAGACTCTAGTAGATCCCTCCCTTTTCCTCAAGCAAAAGAGGCATAGTATTTTCAAGCATTGCCTACCTAATGGTTGATCCAAGATTTGTAGCGATGTCAGCCTTTTGTAATGTCGTATCTCAAGCTCATCACCCGTTGATAGAGTGAGTTCTTTGACAAGATCAATAGCGGCTGGCTCTCCGCATAGATGAATCTCCTTGGCATTAACTCCTGGGTTTTATTTATTAATCAAAAAGGAACAAACTCTTCATAAGAAAAAAATAACAATAGCATTATCATTGAAGGGGATTGACGAACCCGTCCATCAATTCAAGGAGGCAATTGGCAATGAAGATATTGGCCCGTATTCTGATAGCAGGTTTAACTTAAATTCAGGTTTAAAGTTGTGGTTTAAGTATGGATAGCCAATTGTTACATAAATCACTAACAGTAGAGATATCATACTTCAGCTCATTCGGCTCTCAAATCATTCATAATTGTCTAGGAAGTATAAATAGATGATTGTCTTCACCATTGATGAATCAGGAAAGAGCACAGTAAACATAACAAACATACATCTTAATAAAAATTTTGATACTTTTTGCTTCCCATACTTAAACTGAAACTTTAAATCTGAGTTTAAGTAAAACCTGCTATCAGAATACAGGCCTATGGGTTCAATACCGACTTCGGAGATTACTGGTCACTGGTCACTGGATAGATTACGTGACAAGTTTTCTGTTTTTCAGTGGTTTATCTTCAACCTGGTGCACTATTTCTGTTATAATCTGCTGATTAACACTTCATAGTAAAGACTGGTCACGAAATATCTGCAGAAAAGTAAGCTAAAATTGTGATTTTCAATGAGATTTATGAAGTGAATTTGTGTTATCTGTACTACGATATACGTAAGCCCATATGCAACACGTTGTACGGTACGTTGCATTCACGGCTTAGTACAGTTCATGCCCGTTATAGCAACATGGGTGCATTTGCATATGAATGGTAAACATTTCGAACAAGTATGATGATGGTGTCTTGGAAGCGTCCATGGCCGTGGAGCTTACATATTGCATGTTTCATGCTCTACATTGGCTTGTCAATAACTATTTGCAATAATTCAGATGGATTTCTTGCTCCAAAACCTAAAGCTCGATACTCCAATCTCTACATCCAGAAAGGATACTTGAAATCTCGTATCCCATATTATAGTAACGCTATCGCTAGTCTCAACATTAGGATCATCTGCTGTGGTGACGTGAATCCTAATCCAGGCCCATGTGTTAGATCACGTCTCTCTGATAAAACTCAAATTCGATCAACTAGTAAGCAATTGAGTTGCATTCTGCTAAATGCCAGAAGTCTACGTCAGAAAGTACCCGAGTTCGAATCATATATTTGCACTTCCCGACCAGACATCATATGTATTAATGAAACATGGTTGAATGATGATGTTTACGATGCCTCCTTGGGTATTCCACAAGATTACCTTATATTTCGTCGTGATCGCCCTGATAATCGGCGTGGAGGTGGCGTCTTGCTTGCTATAAAGCAGTACCTGATACCGGAACGGAAGGTAAACAACAGCTGTCTTGAAATCATCTGGGCCTCCTTCAAGAATGGTTCTGACTCATGGCTGATTGGTGTATTATATAGACCTCCTAATAGCAACACATCTTATTGGGATAGGTTGCAAGCTGAATTAGATTTGATCAAACCTGATGATTATGATGGATGTCTCCTTCTAGGTGACTTCAATGTTGATATGTCGCCAAATGTTAATTCTTCAAATCGGATTCACTTGTCATCAATGATGAATGAGCTTGATCTGATTCAGATGGTATCCTCTCCAACTAGATTGTCGAATGGATCTTCCACTGAGGGATCAATCATCGATCTTGTCTTTACCAACCGTCAATACGCTCTTCTGGATGTTAATACCATGGCTAATCCTGTGGAGTCTGACCACCTAGCAGTAAGTGTTCGCCTGCGATCACCGAAGCCTGCTCCGACGCCCTCAGTTCTCCGATCGTTTCTTCATTTGAAACAGGCAGACTTTGGTCATCTTCGGCATACTCTACACCTATTACCATGGAATTCTCTATTGGATCCGGCTGACATTGAGGAAAGCTACGAACTATTTCTTGACCTGTTTCATGCTGCCGTCAATGATGCTATCCCACGTACCTTGAAGAAGAAGTCTAAATGTTCACCTTGGATCTCAACAGAACTAAAGAAACTTGTCTTGCTGAAACATTCTTTGTTTAGAAACGCTAGACGGTCTAAAAGACCTGACGATTGGACTGCTTACAAAGCTCTTAGAAATAAGGTAAAGAACGAAACTAGGAAATCTTACTGGACTTATGTGAACTCTCTCTTTACTTGTAAAGATAACAGGCGTAAATTCTGGTCATTTATACGTAATAAAAAGCATGCTGTACCACCTCCTAAATTCAAGTTAAATGATATTAACATGTGTAAACCTTGCGACATTGCTAATGCTTTCAGCACTTATTTTTCTTCCGTTTTTGGTCCTTCTTTACCTCTTCCCAAGGCTCCTTCTTTATGTACTTTGCCTATCCCTTCTCTCTCTGACCTGTCCGTCTCCACCTCTGATATTCATTCTGCTCTTCTTCGCCTATCCAAGAACAAACCACCGGGACCTGACGGCTTGTTACCCAGTGTACTCAGTAACATTGCCCTTGAAATTTCACATCCTCTATCTATTTTGTTTAATGCTTCTCTCCACAGTGGAACTGTGCCTTCTTCTTGGAAACGAGCCCATATTACCCCTGTTTTTAAGAAAGGTGAAACATCCGACATTACTAATTACCGGCCTGTTGCCCTAACATCTGTGTTGTGCAGAGTGCTTGAGAAGATGATCGTGAAGGCTATTGATAACCATGTCGAATCGTTTGGTCTCCTTAATAGAAACCAGCATGGTTTTACGAGAGGGAAGAGTTGTGTTACTCAGCTGGTGAATGTGCTCCATAGATGGGCGACTGTCTTGGATAAGAGATCCCCACCACGAATCGACGCAGTTTTTCTAGACATGTCGAAAGCTTTCGACAAAATGCCTCACAATGCTCTTCTTGCCAAGCTATCCTCTCAATTCAACATTCAGGGTAACCTGTGGAGATGGATTTGTTCTTTCCTTTCTAACCGCTATCAGTCTGTTCTCTTTCAGGGTTCAACCTCTCCTTTGATTCATGTTCCTTCCGGAATTCCGCAGGGAGTGTTCTGGGACCCAAGCTATTCAATCTCTTCATTAACGACATCTCCATCTCCCTTTCTTCTGAAGCTGTTCTCTTTGCAGATGATCTTCTCTTATTCCGTGTTATTTCTTCTGATGCTGACGAAACCATAGTCCAAAATGACTTAGATAGCTTGATAGAGTGGACTGCCAGCAATGGTATGTCCTTTAATGCACACAAGACTAAAGTTATGCATGTGAACCAGGAAGAAAAGAATCCAAACTCCTCATTACTATTTAGGAAACGTAGGAAATGCATATCATCCGTATCTTCATTCTTGTACTTGGGTATTACAATTAGTTCAGACCTATCATGGAACCCACACATTGATTCAATTGTCTCTAGGTCGAACCGTCTGCTTGGTTTTATCCGAGTTGTTGCACGTGGTGCCTCTACCAATGCCATATTTGCATTATATAAAGCTCTCATCTTGCCAATCCTCGAATATGGCATTCCTGCCTGGCACCCGACGACCTTAACTCAATCTAGGAAAATTGAAAAGATTCAGCGAGCAGCAACCCGCTTAGCTCTCAAGCAGAGGCGAGGCGAAATGCCGTATGATGAAAGACTTCTGGCACTTAACTGGTCATCACTCACATCTCGTAGGGACTACTTGTTATGCTCATTTGCATACAAGTGCCTGTCGGGTTTATGTGACTGTAAATCTCTTCTTGAAAACATACTCATTAACCCCCGTCATATGGAAGTTCTTTCCTTTCGACATCTTTCTTCTAGGACACAATCCCTCTTCTGCACCCCCTCCAGAAGACTACCTCGACTGTGGGACACACTACCCAACGACATCAAGGATGTTGCTGTTCTTTCTCCTTCTACTTTCCTCAGTTCTGTAAAGCAAGCAATTCTATTTCCTGATTAAGACTTTTATGCTTTTCTACTTTTCCTGCTTAATACAATGATTCTGGTTCTGCCTTGGAGACATTTTCTTTTCATTATCTCTGCCTCTCTCTCTCTCTCTTTTCTCCTTTTTACTTTGTATAAATTATATCTTTCTCTCCTATCAAAATTATGCAATTATACATTATGCACTTAATGCATGCTTTTCTCTAGATTTTATCTTGTATTTTATCTTGTAAATTACCTTAATTATTTTAAGGCTAGTACAGTGATATTCTTATCCTTTCTCTTTATCTTCTCGATTCGTTAATCCAATGCTTTCTTATCCCAATTTCCTATCCTGATGAGTTTTATCATGTTATCATGTTTTTTCACTGTACATGTATCGTTATGATAAATCAAGTGATTATATCCTGAAAAAGTTTTCGATATTAATTACATTTTACTTTGGACTTTTACCCCCCTTATTTTTTCAGATCTCCAGTTACACCAGATCTGATAATCATACATATTTGAATTTCCAATTGCAAGTTTATTTTAAAAATACCCCTTTCATTACTGTTCAGCACCGAGGTGTTATTTTCTACTATGTTATATTTTTCCAATTTTGCAGTGGTATTTTTTTATGCATCTCAATATTATTTTGGCACCCTTTTCAGTATTCCCTTTTTAAACGTGCAATATTTTGTGTAATAGTATTTATATATTTTTATTTATGTCTTGGGAGCGGCATGTGTGGGGGCTCATGCCTTCGGGCAACAGTGATGAATTTCGCTTTTGTGCCCCCTGACCCACATGCCGTTCCCGCATTCTTTGCATGTTAATGTACTGTAAATTTTCTAAAGTAATGTGTATGTACTTTTTTATATTGGTCAAATAAATAATAATAATAATAATAATATTTTACCATTTTTGGTATCACACTTTCCATTCTATAAGGTTATTTTTTGGAAATATCTAGATTTTCAAACCAAATCAATCGATAAACCATTCAAACAGGCAACTGCATTAACTATATATTCAAAATGATTCTACTGATAGACCTTTATTACTGTCAATCTTCTCCAGTAGGCACTAATCACACAGATATTAAAATACCATATTTTGCCATCAAGCTCTTATTATGAAGCTTCACAACAGTAGCACAAAATTTTCTTTAAAAATCCTTCATGACTTTAATTTATTACTGTTTTATGTTGTTGTCATTTGTTTCTTCTCATAAATATTTTCCCTTCCAGAGATGTAGAGAACCACAGATTTGCCCCTGAACTTTTTATCTTATTCTATAACATTATTTTCCACAAAGGCTCTGATTTTTTTTAATAAAAACCAAAACCCAAAAGATCACAAATTTGATACTAGTAATTATCTTGTTTCTCTTGGGTGATCTGTAATGATGTACAGATAGTGTGACTCACCAAGTAAAGCTCTTGTCCATGCCCAACCTCTGGAAGGGTCTCTTAACATCTGGATTTCATCAATGACTGCTATCTCATCTAGGAAAAAATAAAGAGAGGATGATTTTCACGTACATATAAAACTGATGATCATTTTTCACAAACAAAAAAAGATGAAACTTATGAACTTTTAATGTACCAGATTGTGTGCAGCTTCTTATGGAATAATAATGTTTAATCTGGAATCAATCATTAGCTTCTTTAAAGGACAAGTCCACCCCAACAAAAACTTGATTTGAATAAAAAGAGAAAAAATCAACAAGCATAACACTGAAAATTTCATCAAAATCAGATGTAAAATAAGAAAGTTATGGCCTTTTAAAGTTTCGCTTCATTTCACAAAACAGTTATATGCACATCTCGGTTGGTATGCAAATGAGGAACTGATGACATCACTCACTCACTATTTCTTTTGTATTTTATTATATGAAATATTTTCATTTTCTCATCATTGTCATGTGAAGTGAAGTTTCATTCCTCCTTGAACACGTGGAACACGTGGAATTCCATTATTTTAACATTTTGTGCTTCAGGCAAGGAGGTCCTAATTGTCAAATTTGTAAAAATTGAAATAATGTATAATTCAAACAATAAAAAACAAAACAAATAGAGAGTGAGTGACATCCTCGACTCTCTCATTTGGATGTAACTGGCTCATTCATATAACTATTTTGTTAAAAATAAGCGAAACTTTGAAATGTCATTACTTTCTTATTTTACATCCAATTTTGATGAAATTTTCAGCATTGTGCTTGTCTGATTTTTCTCTATTGATTCAAATCAACATTTTTCTGAAGTGGACTTGACCTTTAAGATGATGCATGGAGAACTCCACCTAGATCTACTAAAATATGCCTCAAAGAAGGAAACACAACTCATGATGATCAATTCAAGGTCAAGTCAGCCTTCATATCAACAACACAATTAAACTCCTTCTTCCCCGAAACAATCACCCATTGGAACAATCTTACTACAGAAATTATCACCTCAAAAGCTCTGAAATCTTCCAAAACAAACTCCGAAGGCCCTCCCAAAACCCAAACCCCTCAAATTTTATTACCACTCTCGTCAGCCTCCTGGAGGAGGACTTCGGGGAAAACGACTGTAGGACTTGAATTTTGACATTTGGTTTCTTTGATAGTTATTTATAGTTCAAGCTTTGGTATTTAGTTCAGCTTTGTTTACATTCTTGATGCTTTTGTTGTCATCCATTTACATTTGACTTTCAACCTACTTCTCCAGTCATTCCTTTCCTATTCAGATGTGTTCTTTCATTACATTCTCACATCTGATTCTTTTGTTCAACATTCTTAATATGTAATCATCCCAATATCTTATTCATCTCCATCCTCTCTCTCTTATTGGTTATTTTTATGAATTAGACTTTTACACTTTCAGTTGGCTCCTTCATTCTCTTTATTTTCATTGGTTGATATGCTAATTTTGTAATGCAATTATGAGTTTTACTGAGGCAAGGAATCCCAGCAAATAAAGCAGTGCACAACCAGACTTCATCGAGTTAAGTTCAATTTTGTTTCTGTGACTTCAGAGTTAAGTTCCATCTTCTCCTCTCCGTTTGCTTCTGTTTGATGTGTATGCTTGAGCTTCTGTCCCATCTTCAGTTGAACATTTTATTTTTCCCTTAAGACTTGTATTATTTTCAACCCCACACGACTACAAGGTACAAGGGTGCATACTTACATGGTTGGGAAACACTGGTCATCTCTACTGTACATGCCACATGAGGTGAAGGAATCGAGTCTGGGTGAGCATACTTCCTCTCCTCTCCTGTTACCAAGTCACACATGATACCCTGAAACAAGAGATGGAATAATGAAATTATACCGAATTCATATGATAATAGGTATACTCATGACATTACAGTCCAAAGATATACCATTAAAATTCTATGAAACATACATCTTAAAGCTTTGCATTGCCAAAAATTGAATGAACGATAGTAATGAAAGCAAGTACGAAGTGGCTTTCTATAATGAACTAGAGACAACATAAAATAAATAATGCACACATCTCTTACCATATTTTATACTTATCATCCAATGCTTTCTATGCTCCCATTTCCTCTTTTCTTTTCACTTCTTCATATTTTATATTGAACTTATAAAATTTGAAGTAGGAAGGTGGAGTTTTGGAGATGGGTTTCAACTTAACAATAGAATTTTGAACAGTTTTAGAACTTTTAATACTTCAAAATAACCCTTTTCCTTACAATATTAGGACTGATCCTGTTCATACCGATTATCAATACCACTATAGAACACTTCATCAAAATTTTTGTCAGACAAGTTGTCAGATCTGACAACTTTCCTTGATTTTGATTGACTGAGAAGCACAGTTCTTATGGTAATTGTCAAACAATATATATTTTGTCAGATTTATCTGACAGCTAAAATAGTAACAGTCAAATTTCTTTGCTTCTGAGCAAATCAAATCACGGGCAGTTGTCAGATAAGGTCATTTGTCAGAGTATTCCATCAACTCTAATGGTTAATGAAATACTCTCCTGGTACCTTATATCATTTGGAAATTTATTCCCCGGCCCAGAGCTGATCTTAAATCTATTATCTTACCCTATCATTAGTCTTCTTGTGTACTTCACTGGCCAGCAGCTTCAGTGGACCACAGTAGACTCCAGACTTTGCGTTGCTGAATCTCTCTAAGGCATGGTATGTCTTACCACTGTTAGTAGGTCCTGCATGGAATACAACCTTCCTTTCAATAGCTCTAGCCTCAGGGTACCTTGGTATGGAAGCAATTAATGTAACAGGGAGATAAAAATGGTAAACACCATGTGCTTAAGCACAGCAAACATGGTAGTTTCTATACATGTAGATTGTAACAGGCTGTGAGATGGGCTCTAATGACTATCTAATCTGGAACATATAAGCAAGAACAGCTTATAGCACAATGTTACGAAGAAAATGAGTGAAAAACATCCTGTCGATTATTAGCTAAGAATCATCATCGTTAATATTCTCTATGTTTCTTCAGCTATTCCAAACTACATTCTATGTAGGTATAGTTACAAAATCTCTCTCTCTTTTCCATTTTATTCCTGAAATTTTGACTCCTAAACTTTGTAAACATGCAAAATTGACATTGTTTCATGCTGATCTCAAATGATTTAGTTTTAAATAGCAGCTTTTTCATAAATTCTTAAAGATTTTTTTGAATACTAGTAGTTGATAAGTTTAGTGAACTCTCCACTCCAGCATTACAGATCTTTTATAGATCTTTGATTGTTTTTCTGGATTATTGCCCACAGGATGCTGTGCAAAATAGTGGAAACACAGATCAACACTCACCATTGGGCTGGGTCTGTGAGGTCACTGATCTTTTTTAGATCGTCCATGCAGTCCAGGGCAGGGAAGATCTGGCGGGCATGGCGTATGAAGTAAGGAAAGATGTCATCTATATGCCCCGCCCCTACCAGAATGTCACTAAGAATAATATGCAGATCAGGCTCCAGAGACTCCACCTCTGTGATGTATTTCCTGAAGCTCATGAAACTTTGATGAAAGAGGTTATCTGAGAAAGGATACCAAAACATGAGATAAGCAGGACATCAAGCTCTTCATTCTTTCTTTCTCTTTTGTGTTTCTTTATCAAAGGCAGCATTTTCCATATCCCTCATCATCAGGGGGTGTGTCATGAAGTATTCAGAACTAACTAAATTATCAGCAGTGATAATTTTAGTGAAATCCATGTTTGGAGTGACTAAAAAGCATTGATCTGATTGTTACTATAGTAACTATCAGAGACTGACAAGTTGTCAGTGCTGACAAGCTTAATGAAATGGTGACCAGAATGAAACTTATCCAGAATGAATGCACATTTGCAATTCACTTGGGAGTAGATTATGAGCACCATGGTATCTCAAACACTTAGGCCTATGTTCTGAAGTCAGGTTTAATTTAGATCATGGTCTAACTCTGTGCTAAAATTAATGAAAGCAAAGAATGTCACCATTTAAGTTACATTGTTTGTTTCTTAAGTTTACTGTGCTCTTACCTAACTCATGAATGATGAAATAAACTTTCTTATTTATCCTTTTAAAATTATTAAAAATGATTTGAGAGAACAATGAGCTGATGCATTGAAATTACACTGTTAGAGATTAATTGCACTTTTGGTCATTCATAGTTTATTCATAACTTTAAACCAGAGTTTACTTTAGATTAAACCCAACATGAGAATACAGGCCTAAACTATGCTGATTTGTGCTGGGTAAGCAAAAGGGGGGTAAAATGTAGATTAACGTCTTCCCAGAGGACTATTAACTAAAAGACTGAAAATAATTGACAATGATCCAGACAGGAGTCCACTTAGTAACACCATGATACCATCCATGGTAGTTTTTATTATTATTATTTTTTTTTTTTGGGGGGGTACATGATGAAACAATGATGAAACAAATTCATATAAGTAGCATGTCCAAGCATTCTTGTTACTAATACATTCTATTTCCTCTCATCTTAACAAAAAAAGGACAGTTGTGCCTCTTTGAGTGCCACTATCCTAATACATGGTGCTGCATATGTGCCTATGACCAATCATAAGAGATCATCTTACCATCTAATCCTTCTTCTTCAGCAAGCCTCTGGATAGTTGGCCTTTTTGAAAACTTTGTGAGAATCTTCATCAATTCATCTGTAAAGAAAATGAAAAAAACAAATACAAAATTAATATGCATGGATATAAAATCACTGATTTAGATCGTACCCGATCTTCGGATCAGCAGCTGATAATGATCTAAACAAGGCTGATCCGCTGTTTCACGCCGTTCATACATGTATCGGTATGATCGGTGGCAATCTGAAATACCTCTTGCCGCAATATTTTAACAGTTTCAAAGTCAAAGTAATTTCAAAACACTTCCTGAGAGATCGTGCAATCAATTTGATAATCGTCATGACATCTATTAATGTTTATTTTCCTTTCTGACAAAAATGTTAGGAAAATGCATGCGTCCTTTATATTTCTTTTTGCAGAACGGGAGATCATAACGAAATGTATAATACATAAATCTAAGCCGTTAGTACCAAAAACAATTTTAAAACATTCCCAATCGATCGTTCATTAACGAATCTGAGATGTTTGTAACTACTGTTCTATTTCATTTTCCTCACAAAGAATGAATATAGGCTATAGCTACCACATTGCATTACATCATAATTTACAAAAAGGCCTATACTACAGACCCCTAAAGTAGAAAAAGTAAATAACAAGCATACGCAGGCCTGTTATTTAAGATGGTTAAGTTAATTTAAACATGATTTTCATACCTTTCTTATTCTTCAAATTTGCACCAAGCTCTTCGCCGATGTTAATGTCATCTGGATTATTAGCAGGTTTAACAGGAACAGGAATAAACAATGCTCTAACATTCTTGTCATCCTTGTCTGAAAAACTCCGACATATCCCAGGCGAAGGTGTAAACGCCGGTCGCCGGCTCTCCAGACAAGCTCCTCCCGAATTCGCCGCGAATAAAAATGATCGACGACGGACGGAGTGGATCCCTGACCCCGGAGTTGCGGCATGGTGAGAGTCCAACGTTCCGTTCAAAATCGTTCGTGGTACTGCTGGAAGTGTTCGTTGAGCACAAGACAAACAACGAAATGTCCTGACAATGGAATATGGCCGACCATATTTACTAGACATTATAAAACAAATATATACTACTTGACATCAAGGAAAAAATGAAATACCTGCTCCAATTGCTATTTCAATTGAGTTCCTCCGAACTTAATTTCCACACGGGAATATTAAAGTTACACATGTTGTTAACAAGTTTGTAACGTAGAGGGCCATATTAATCACCACAACTTTTTTGTGAGAGGGGTGTGGCGTTTCTGACCTTCTAGAGCAGTTATTTCATTCATTTAAAGCTTTATTCACATACACATGAAACATATTTTTGTTTTTCCTTGTTTGCACTTTGCTAGCACTTGTAATATATCAAACATAATGTTTTATTTCAAAATGAAATGCACGGTGAATAAATTGAATGGGGAGTCCCAATTCCACTCCGACATCAAGTTGCGGAAAATATGAGAAACACACTTCACGAAAGTTTGACAGAAATCCATCAAAAAATAACTTTGGAGATATGAATTTTTGTGACACCATCTGCGAGTAGCTGTATAGTCTCCATTCATATTTTTTTATATATTGAAATGATTGAAAATATTTTATTGCAAGGATCTGTGTCTGATAGCAAGAAACAACAGGTAAAATTAATTTTCATTTTTTTTAGAATTTTGCTCTTTAAGGAACTTATATCTCACAACAATCAGAGAGCTGCCAGCATGTGGCATCACGAAATAAACTTAGATTATTTCTCAATGTGTTCTTTGATGCATTTTCATGAAATGACATGAAATTTTGCTTTAGGCTGTAGTGAACCCCCCCCCCCTCCTTCAGAGGCAACAAGACTTTCTCTTTGCTTTTATTAACATCTCTCTCTTTCCCTTGTTTGTTCTTAAGCTCTGTCTCTCCTCCCCCTCTCCTTCTCTCTCTCCCACCCCCCCCCCCCTCATACACTCACCTGAAATGTGAAGTTTGTGTGTAACTCCTTGGTTGCAAGAAGTTGCCATTATGGGTTAAGTGGCATGAGTGCATACTACACACAATTAAACTCACTCAATTATTGTGTTCTTTTCTTTTGTTTATGCAGTGGTTATCATTTAGTCACTCGTATGAATATTTCCACTGTGTCCCTTCCACTGATGGTTTTCTCACCATTTCAACCTCTTTTCAGGTACTTTCAAGCAATAAAAAAGAATGCTAAAAACTTTAAATGATGTACAGTATTCTTCATTTCTTTTTCAAGCTATCATCTAATTCACATCATCATTTGTTCTCAGAACAGAACAAATAAATAAATAAGCTTCATTACTGCTCACTTAAAACCATACATTATTATCTACAAATTTAAGAGGGAAATTTTGTAACACAAGCATATGTTTACTGCACCTGAAATCTCAAACTCCATTCCACTGAATTGATTTCAAGATGATATAAATGAGAGTTGATGATGTCACACATTCAATATTTTGTTTTTAAGTTATTAAATGATATACAGACCAGTTCAGGTTTTGTAGATTTGATCACAATTTTTGGGGGGAATGATTTGTAGAAGTTATAGATAGATCCAGAATTTACCAGGGGTGGGGCAATTCCCCCCCCCTTTGTTTTGAGGAAGAAAAAAAAACATGATCGTCACTCTGCACAGTGGGCATTTTTCAATACAATGTAAACATATGATTTGGGGGAGGCCAGCTTGCCCCCCCCCCCCCCCATTATTTTAGTCTAGGTCATTTAACATGTACAAGCCATAGAGTCAAAGTCATATCATGGTTTACAAATATGAGAAGGAAACACATGAAAAATAAAAATTTTCATTAAAAGAAATTAAATGCAGTTAACGCAAGACAGCAACTGTGCTTCGAATTTGTATTTCACCCCTGATATATATATTGTAAAATCAAGCAAAACTTTTGACTGATTTTGATGAAATTGCAAGCATCATGCCTGTTTGATTTTCACTATCTATTTACAATGTAAATCAACTTGATGTTGTTTTCAATGCCTCCTAACTTACATAATGACACTGACAAGTTTAACTTAACAGTATACATTTTTTAGAACAAAATCAAGAACTGAAAATGCTTTAAAAAACAAATAAATAGGATAAGCAAAATAATACTATATCTGAAAATCAATATTGACTGAATATTTCTGACGACCATGGCAGGCTAATATGAAGTACTCTACAGAAAGAAATTAAAATAAGACCTTCTTCTATTTTTTGAATTTATCTCCTTGTTGTATAATTGCAATCCTGAAATTACAGCATGAACATGAGACAACAAAAAATGAATGTGGTTTACAAATCTAAAGGGGAAAAATGAAACAGCTCTACTTTACTTTTTTTTCTATGCATTATAGTTAGTTTCATTGAAGATACCCAAGGTAAAACTACACTCAAAACTGAAAATGTTTCACTGACAAATGCATAGGACAACGAAATAAAATGTCATATTGACATTCAAACTTCAGGACAGGTTTTAAAAAGAATGGCAAATAACTGCATAAAGTAAAGAACATAGGCATCTTTAAGTCATTATATCTGTTTTAAATCAATAATCTACTACTGGGTGTATCAGAACAAAGGAAGGATTCTTGAAAAAATATCAAAGATCATAAACCTTATCATAGTTTGAATGGTACGGTACCTAGACGATTCAATGACCACACATTATTGAACACCGCTGTTTTGAAATATTGCACAGCAACTGGACAAAAGAAACAATCACTTAGAAAACAATTGTACTTCTTCCCATCTCATAATTTAGGTTTACTTTGCTACATGTGGGGGTGATATGCTTCCTAGCAACAGCTATTTCATATGCTTTTATCATCCCTGACCAGCATGTAGCACTACTCCATTTTGTATTGTTTGTTTTACCATGTATAATATCATCTATGTTTGTATCATGATTTGGTCAAATAAATAATTATAAGAACCTTCTGCTGCATACAGATTCAACATGCCTTGGAAGTGAATCACCCGCTGTTTGCATTCTTGCAATGCATTGTCATATAAACATAATTCCCTACTTATCTAGCCCATTTGTAGTTGTTACATGTCTACAACTGTATTTGTTTCTTTGCTGTATTGTATCTGTGTTTTTTAGAATTGGTCAAGTAAATAACATTTTTGATTGAGTTTTACTTGCTAATGATGGATATGCACTGATATCAGAAGTTGAATGTTTCAATGACCGCAGCCTCATAATTGTTTCAACTCATACAGTGATGTGATTAGACCATGAAACATGGTAATTTACAAAATGAGTTAAAAATGACAATGCATTTTTCCAGAAAAAGTATCATTGCAGTGGAACAATTTTCATGGGGGCGGGGCACTCTCCATCCCCCTCCCATGTTCCATGACACCTGCTAAGGCAATGTCCATTGATCTCAGAATCCACTCATTTCTTGAGACTGCTGTAACCTTTCTGCTATCTCCTGCTCCTGGACCTTGTCCTGTGCATCTTTCTGCATCTTCTCCATCTTCTCTAGTGTCACTGACTTCAGTGGAAGAAGTTTTGGTTTGCAAAGGACCAAGGTTGGTTGCTCCTCCTGATAGACAAGTCCTTGCTTCGGGAGCACCTCCTTGAATTGGTTCTTGTTGTCCGGCATATCTGATGAGGATTTGGAACACCGAGGATCACAGTGAGTAGGCTACAGCCGCTGTCAGGATAGGGAGACAAAGTCTGATGTAGAGATTTGATGAGGGGTTGATGGGCGTGTCCACGTCAATCTGGTTTCATTCCATGTAAATGCTGTTCCTGAATGCACAAAAAATAATAAAAGACAACTGTGAACCAAAATCGACCTAGAATTTCACTTTCCTATATTTTATATGAATTATAAAAAGGCATTCTCGGAGGATCTATTTTCTGACCGATAGCACCCAGGTAAGTGAATTTCGATTACTTCTTGCTTTTCAGTCAAAATCTTACGAATTAACGTCGATATGGCATCGTGTTCGTTGGAGTTTGTATAGTCTATCGCAATGTGTACAAAGTCAATTTATTCCCGGGTTTCGGAGCGTAACGTGGATATGCATGAAATTGCCAAGACTCGATAATTTTTGATCGATACTGGAGCAATCTGATCACGAACCATGACCATTTCCCGCATAGACAATGTGACCGGATATCGTTATCGCTATCCATACTTTCGCACACAATCCGAATGAATAATTTTGGTGACACGTACATGTAGTCATGATGTGATCTGCGCGATTCACTGAGCCGAGACGGTCTATCCGTTGTACACAGTCTATGGACAAATTACCACTGCTGTGCGAAGATCGAAGGTGCACTGCATGCAGTGGTATACCGTATGCACGTAGTAAGTGTGTAAATAAACCTTTGCTGCCCTGCGATGATTTGGAACTCGTAATTTCGTAAAGTAATGATTTTCTTTTTAAATAATGAAATTTTCATGCTGGCAGTGGACGCAAATCTAAAACTTTCATTCTCTTGGCCTTACTATGTTATCGATAGCAAATAGAGTATCTGGCTGGCATGAATAATACTGACACTATTGGATCATTCATAAAGGAAAATAACCCCAAAAAAATATTTTCAAAATAAAAGTGAAATTAGATTTTGAAGACGAAAAGTCTGGGATTTTTTTAGAAAAAAAAATTAAAAAATAAAACTGATCCATTTATACCATTGTTAATTTGTCAAGAGGTCTGGCTTGATTATGACAGCAACACTCAGTGCAAGGCGGTTGTGTTATTCATTGATCGTCCTTAGTGAACTTGCCATAATAATCAATTTATACGATTGTGTTCACGAATGAGAAGACAAGACAATGAATGCAAGGTTATTGGGTCGGCTTTCGACGTCGTAAACATTAACAACCAGCACAAATGTAAGTAGGTGGGACAACGCTTTACAACGAAGATCAATTGCTGCTGCATGCTGTGATATTTGGTAATTAAAACGTTGTCATGTGAGCTGGGGTTATCGACATCAAAATAAATATCAAAATAATTAATTCTTACCTCTACTTCCCTCCTGAAAATGCAAGATACCGTATATGATATCTTCAAACGAACGTCAAGCAGAACAAAAAATATTCCAGGGACGTCGTGTCGTTGTCAAGAAAAACAAAATATGTACCGGTACTGTTATGAAGAGCCAAATGTGTGTTTGCAGACTTTCCACAGTTCCAAAACAAATTTCCCGAAACTGAATCCCACATTTCCCGAAATTCATAGGCATTTCCTGGCATTTTCAAGTTTAATTTTTAACTAAAATCAGACGATAATACAGCGAGCCTAAATTTGGTCCAAGTGTCCAAAATCAATAAATTTAACATTTTTTTTTTCACGCCCTCTTCAAAAATAGGAACAAAAAAAGGAATTACGAAATTCGAGCGCGGACCACGGCGCGAGCGGAAAATTTTGAGCTATACACTACGTATCACTTTAATTGTAATTTTCAGATTTCCCGAAATTTCCTTAACCTCTCCCAGAAAAAGTCAAAAGTTTCCCGGATTTCGTGAAGAGTGGAATGTACATTTAAATGACAAATTCATCCAAACAAAAAGTTGATTTGAATAAAAAGAAAAAACAAAACAAAGAAGCTAAAATCGGATATGAAATTTAAAAGAAAATTATGATATTTTAAATTTTCGTTTAATTTCATAAAACAGTTAGATTTTGTTTTATAACATGTTTTCATTGTCTTCTCTCAAATCAAATATTCATAAGCAAATTATACAATCACTATTAGTATCACAGAATTATAGGCCTAAAATTGTACAACGGTCATTGAGAATGAAAAAGAATATGATAATGATAACCTAGAGCATTGCAACTTGTCTCTAATACAGATTTGAAATTCATAAAAATCTAAATTAAAAGAGAGAAAAACAAAGATAAAAATACAAATGATATCCCCGAACCCTGAGCATCCCCTATAAATCAAAATCTTGCTTCCTTTTTTTTCCTTCTGTTTTCTTTTGCTTTTTGAAAAACTAAATTATAACTTCTTCATAAAAAAACAGATAGGGCCTATATTAATTTAAATGACATAGCATACAATTAGTTCGTAAATCATTTATTTTTATTCTACTAGATATAGGGTGAAAGTGAAATATAGCTGACAAAAACTAAACGAATCATTTTTTTTTACTCTTATTCATAATCTAAATGAAAGTATATAATCCATAATATTGACGGTGTAATTTTAATAATTGTATCTAAAACAAAGCTTAAAAATAAAACATCTCTACAATACACTTTCTATTCAAACTGTTGAATACCGATGTATATATTTTTTAAGGAGTTTGAAAAAAAGGAAAGCAGCAAGCATTAAAAAAACAGACAGAAGCAAAGCAAAATAAAAAAACAAAACACAAAACTCCTCCCAACCCCACGGTATGTTTGTGCCCCCCTTCCCTTCTTTTTCGATTGGCAAATGAGGTCGATATGCAAATGATAATGAGAGATGATATGATATGTGGAATATACTGTTTTTCCTATAATAATAATAATAATAATACCAATCTTAATAATGACGATGATGATGATGATGATAATAATAATGATAATATAATAATAATAATAACAATATAATAATAATGATGATAATAATAATAATAATATTAATAATGATAATAGTAATAATAATGATAATAATAATAGCAATAATAATAGACCCTTAATATCCCCCATGCACTCTTTTTCCCGCTTTTCGTTTTTATCATCATTTTCCCCTTCTCCCTTAATATTCTGTCGTATTCTTTCTTTGTGGTCCCCCACCTCATTCATCTTGTTCAGTCACTTGATTTTTTTTATCATCATTACCATAATCCATTTAACATCACTGAAATCAAATTTCTGCTTACACTCCCCAAAATCTCCCTTTGATCATTTTCGCTTTTCGTTCTGTTTGAAAGATCAGTGCCACAAGCCTCGCTTCTCAGCTGGTCTCCCTTTTTTCACTTCTTTTCTTTCTTTTTAGCATACATAGACAACCATTTATATACTTTACTAACTTTTTAGAAGGTTTTGATGGTTTTGATTTATCAGTGATATTTGTTAATCACATATCGTTTGTATGGAAGTGTATAAGCTTGATTGATTTGTATATGGATTTATGTAATTTTTCTTGTATTTATATTTAGATTTTTTTATATGTATGTTTAGTGAAAATTGTGAAATAAAATAAATAAGTTCAATTCAATATTAAAATAGCAAGTTTGATATGGTCTAGTCTTGGCGTGGAGACCCACTTGTTGATCAAAGTTTCAATCAGGGTCTTTGCCTGCAGACTAGGGGTTAGTCTAGGGTATTTTTTACGGTGGTAATATAGAGTCATGTTATATTACTTAGACCTATCTTTTAGACTGTTATTGGCCTTTCATCCATTCCTCCCTACGTCCCGAAACTACTACTACATGGGGCCATACCCCGCCCCAGTGAAAATATAACATTAAAAATAAATATACATAAAATGGATAAATAATTAATTAAATATAATTAAAAAGTTACACAAAAATCACAACCAAGGAAAAAAAAAGAAAAGTAAAATAAAATTAAAAGGGAAAGGGGTGAAATATCATATTATTTTCTGAATATTATTACATTTTGTATCAAAATGTAATTTGCCCCATATGCCATGTCTGACCCCCTTAAAAATTTTCACTCATGACTCTACTGATGGCCGGCAAGGCGATGCCAAATGATAAATTGGCCGGTTAAAAAGTTACCGCAACCTTCGGGGGAAAAAAATTATGGCTACGCCATCGTCTATCACTCAACAATTTTCGACAGCCTGTATATAAATAAAGATTGGTTTCGAATTCATGATCCCATGTAACATACAAATCTGAAGTCAATTTTAGCTTTCCACAATTTCCGCCTTTTTATTTTCAGATTCCAGTCGACACAGATCAACACTTGACTGCATTTCGTATTCGATTACGATCAGACAGGACCTTTATTTACTTTTCCTGTATTGTTCATATTATTTTCAATACAGCTTTAGAAATCCCCCGAATCTGGACTTTGAGTTCAGTCTGGTTGACAGAAGAAGATGCTTGGAGTATCTGGTCCGATAGCCTACGGTATTGTCGCTGAGAATATGCCGCAGAAAGATATGAAAGTATGCTTCCTTGGGGTAAGTATTATTTTAATCACATGGTTATGTTTCTCGAGTGAATATATATACCAACATATCCACATCCTAAAATTACTTCATTTTATCGATGATATTACGTATCATCAAGTAACATTCTTTACTTGTTACAATGACTAGATAAGCAAATGCATGGGTGCTAATGTCTACTTGACTAGAAACTGTAATAAGGTCAAATAATGACTTAAAACTACAATTGTACTCGCGGTTGACCAACTTTTTCATCTATAGACATAGTTTGTTTTCAGAGTGCATAATTTAATTGTCTAAACAAAAAAATGAATAAAAAAGGGAAAACAAAACATCAGTACTCACGAATTAGTAAATTTCATCTATTCGTTTGTTAATGATTTGGTATATTGATCTCATAATTTGTGATATTGTATTTCCTTCCTATGACAGCTATCAAAATAGTAAAGGCCACCGCACAACTTACGACTGGTCCACGGACCCAATTGTGGAACAAATCATATTTTGCTCAACTTCTGAAAACGTGAATGGAAAAATATTTTAATTTCAGGTTCAAATTAACCGAATATAACCACTTTGGATGATTGCAAGCATTTTTATTGGAGTAAAACCCAAATTAATTTAACATCGTAGCCAACCGTACGATTCGGTCGTTGATATTTATAAATTCGCTTTTATTGTGATAAGGAGAGCACAGTAACAGATTTAAACATTAGTATGATCATTTAGAAAATTACACAGTTTGATATTCCATGTTTCATTTTTTTCACGTTATTCCAAAATTTCTTGTTATTATGTGCATCAATCATGTACAGCCCAATTACACTGCATACACATGCTGGTGGGGGGAGGTATTATCATAAATGGCAACATGTAGTAGCCTAGTAGGCCTAACTCTGCGTTAATGGTAACCTCATCATTCATTGACTCAGTTGAGATAACAATCCAGTTATTGTTGCCGTTTGCACAAAGCATATTTACAATGGGGAACTAACTTAGCTGGGGAATTCCCTATATATTCCGGGTGGTGTATGTTTTTTTTTTTCAGTATACGTATTGTAGAGTATAATCTTTCAGCTGAAAATTTTAATCCTATATAATTATTACCCTAGCTCTTGATATCAAGCAAAATTCTTGATTTTAATTTACTCACCCCTAATATATCACGAAAAGAGGGTACGACCGGAGCTTAGCAATTATAAAATAGGCATAGGCCTATAGATAAAGATCGAAGTCCAATTGCGTTGACGAAATCGATGTAAATTATAAGAATGCAACACAAAGAGCCCAAAATAGAACCATGTATAACAGTTAAGTGGTAACTAAGTGCGTATGTCAAGTAGACGCATCATACTCTTTAATTTCATTTGACTTGGTTGGTTTGGTCTTAATTTCACTTTCACATCAATGAGGTAATGCCATACAGGTTTTGGTATTGATATTGGTATCTATTATATTCTTCATAAAAAAATGTATTACACAACACATACAAGTGTAAAAAAAAAAATTACGACAAAGTATAAGATAACAAGAATTTTTTTTCAAATGATTGGGTCACTGAAAAACAACGTTGAATTCCCAAATATGGTACAACGCCGAGTTGAATGCTTATAATCTGTAGATATATATTTATGAAAAGGTAATTGGGTGCGAAAAGGGAGGGGGGTGGAAATGATCCAGATCGATCAGGCCCTATAGTTTATAATGGTTATGCCAAAAATGTCATAAAGATATTCAAACAAAATTAGACCTAAACCCCTTTTCTGATTATGCGGTACTTCGCATTTTTGTCCTCTCCTGGTGAGATATCACGGTTATCTGGAATATAAGAGCCACTATCTCCTTTCACTTTATTTTATATTTCACAGCCGTACTCTGTTGGAAAAACAGGTAGGATGGGGGGTCGGGTGTCCGGACACTTTATCTTTTTGAAGCCTTCTTTTTTGTCTGTGGATTACACTAACAATATGAATTCATTACTTGTAATCATTTTCTATTTTGTTCTTAATAATATTTCCTAACATTTTGTACTAAAAATTGATGAAACTTCGCTGGTAAATTTTTCCAAATGACATTCTAAAATTGATCGTCCGGACACACAACCCGTCCGGGTACACAACAACTGGGTATATAAACTTTAATTTTATTATTTTGTTTTATTTCATAGTCGTATTGTGTTGGCAAAACCAGTATAACCCAAAGATTCGTTAAAGGAAGATTTGATGAGGAATATATCAGTACGATCGGGTAAGCAGCTATAATATTCATCTTCTTCTAAAGCCAAATATACCCCCGAAATATATAGGGGGTATACCCTACACTGTAAAAACTGCGGTGCTAAAACAGACACCAATTGGTGTTAATAGAGGACCACACCCTGAGGTGTTAAAATTACACCCTATAGAGATTAAACGTAACACCAAAGAGTGTAAATGCAACAACAAAAGGTGTTGTAATAACATCTTTATAGGTGTAAAACTAACACCACCAATCTAACACCGGTGTAAAATAAGTGGTGCTTTCCTCTATGTGCACCGATTAACACCACAGTTTTTGCTGTGTATCCCTTTCATTCTCTACTGACTCCAGCCCCCCCCCCACTTCGCCCTCTCCCGACATAGGCTCTCCCTCCTAATTAATTAATTTTTTATTTGATATGCCATGAATCTCTTTGTCCAGAGTCGTTTTTACGTCAAAAATTGAATAAATCATATTTTATTCGGTTTTTAATTGTAATGTTTTTCCCGATAAAAACATTTAAAATATGGCAAAACTTACGATCAAACTAAAAGATATTCCTTACAATCACAAAATGGATATATTGACCATTGTCAGTTCGTTATAAAGTCCTTTGGAAATGCTGTATTGAAACATTCGTAGTCGAAAATATCCCTTATAATATGTCATGATGGTTGTGGTCTCTGAAATTCAAGAAAATTGCGATGTGTTTATGTTATACTGCTGACAAAACATATAATAATAGTATTTTTAAAGATAATATTAACATCTCAAAAGTTTGCAATGCCCTGTTTCCCGATCATTGAATTGCAATGAATACAATCATATTAATATTATTTCTATATTATAACTAAAATAGATGTGATTATATAGTAATCAAGTTTGAAACTGAAACATGATTGGATTGGGTCATCATTTTTTTTAGTTTAGCCTTTTCTATCATCTATTTCATGATTTGACTCCAAATACACCACCCCCTCTCTCTTTCTTTATTTCTCTCCCTCTCGTCTTGCAGAGCTGCATTCTTGTCAAAATCACTCTTCTTTCAAAACATCGAATATCGCTTTGCATTATGGGATACAGCGGGGCAAGAAAGGGTAGGTATTTTTTCCCCCATTTTGGTTTCTATGTTTTATTCAATCTGCATTGTAGTTTCAATTTTGAAATTGGAAGCACTGTATTTGTACATATTTACGTAATTGGATTCAAATGGGTCTCCACAAAATATCTCAATGAGGGAAAATAATGAATTTACTGTTGCCCCTTTTCATGACAGCTTTGCAGATATTACTTTGTTGTGCAAGTAGTATTTTCAACTCTTCACGAAAGCATCGGACTGAATCCCCATAAAAATGATACCAAATAATTTGAGATAAAATAAAGATACACTTTCTTGAATGTTTAATGATTATCGATCGTTGAGGTGTCAATAATTTCTTTGCTTTCTCGGATTTGTAGTCAGCGCGTATATTACAAGCAGATCATTAGTTTTATATACATGTACGTGTTTCATACATATCTCAGATTCGTCTTCTAGCTCAGCTTTGTGATACACAAACACTAATAGCAGGAAGCGATGCAAGAATTTTATTGTTGGCAAATTGCCACTTTACAACAAATAAATTATACATTTTTATGATGTACAGGCTCATAACTAGAGGGGTCGGGGTTCGATGGGGGTTGGATGGGGTTGACTCAGGGCATTTAAAACAAAAAGTGTTGCACGGAGACCCCTCGTTTACCCGCAGCAACCCCCGAAAAAAAGAGGGGGGGGGGAAATGGAGAAGAAAAAGAAAACAAGATAAAGAGGATGACTAAGAAAAAGAGGGAGAAGAAAAGGAGAGGAAGAAAAGAGGAAAAAAAATGAAGGAGAAGATCGAGGAAGACAACTTAAAAGAAAACATTCTTTAAGGAAAAAGGGGAAGGGGGCTTAGAACACTTATGTCATCATTAATTCCTTCAAATGGTCCTTCAAAAAATATGTCCCCCTTTCCAGTCACTATATTGAAAATATAGTGACGATATACCCTAGTCCTTCCCCATTAGTCATGTTCCCAGCCAGCAACACTGCATGCAGATATGAAGATTCTAAAATGGCGTCTGTACACGATTCTTTTAAAATTAAATGGTATAAAGTTTTTGAAAACAAAAAAGTGTTCGGTTTTCTCAGTGAAAAGTGTGATTTGGGGGTATAGCCTATAATACCATATTAAGGAAAGATGTATGTTTGCAGTAATATCAGTGATTCAAGTATTATGTGATATGTGTTCTGTTTAATCGCGTTAACATTACCAATGCCTTTAACTGTATACGCTTTTCAAAATTATGCATCCATGTGCATATAAGTATTTGTGACTGCGACCCATAAATACCATACCATACCCGTACCATACTTATCTTTGTTTTTAGCAGAGTGTATGAATTTACAACCTAACTTTAATCAACTTGTTCCCTTTATGCACCCTTTTTAGTTCCGTTCACTAGCCCCTCTGACGTACAGATCTGCAGCCGCCGCATTAATAGTTTATGACATCACTAAACAGGTATGGTTACACTTCGTAATTCCGAAGGTTCGTAATTCCGAAACACGATTGCCTATACCTCGATGTTCGTTAATCCGAAAACGGAATAAGGTTCGTTAGTCCGAAAACGAAATGAGGTTCGTTAATCATTATGTTTTCGGACTAACGAACCTTCGGAATTACGAACCTCATTTCGTTTTCGGATTAACGAACCTTCGGAAATACGAACCTCCGTAATAACGAACCTTCGGAATTACGAATGCATGCGATATTTATATCTATACACAACAAAAAAAGTAAGTCCCCCTAAACAAACATCAATAATTTCCAAACCAATGCGAGTTTTTGATATATTTTTACATGAGCGTGTAGGTAATTTTATAAGCTACCCTCTGAGTAAATGTTGTGGACGTATCTTACGTCATGCTTCAGTGAGCACCGTCAGAAGGCAAAAATGTCACTTTTCAAGAGTCACAAGCAAAATATCATGACTTTGATTCCATTTTATGGGAACTAATTCCACATTCTCATCATGAAAAATAGTCAGAAGGCTTTTAAAAGGTACTTTCTAAAAGACGATACAACTTTTTTAGCTAAATTTCACGGTTGAATAAACTCAAGCCCAAATTTGCTATAATTGGATTTTTACACATTTCTATCAATAAAAATGCTAGAATATGATGACAGTTATGTTGGGGAAGACTATCTTCAACAATATTCATCGTTTCACGGTTCAATGAACATTTATTGGAAACAAAAATGCGATTTTCAAATATCGTAGGCAAGTATTGCTTCATTTTGGTAGCTGAAAATGATCTTTTCTCAACTTTTTCGTTATGTTCATGACCAATTAACATGCTTCTATGATTCAAAGGTGTTAAATTAAAAATTCACGCTTGAATGAACATGTGGAATGTGATAAGCTTTTTTTTACGTTATTTGAAAAAATGCAATTTGTAACTATGGACATCTGTGACAAAACTCCTTCCACAGTTCATTTGATTTGATTTTTATGAAAATCCCGATGTTGAATGCATCAGTGAGCACACAATATTCTAAAATTATGCAAATGAGAAGAAAGTTCAAGGCCTTGGCCCCACTCAGTACCGTATCGAATGGTTATGTTGGTGTGCGCACCTTTTGGATAGTAATACTTTGAAGCCATTTGCGAAGTTTCATGAAATAACTGTTGGCAGAAGTAACAAAAACCGTCCATGAAACAATCCCTCATTTCATATTTGTTAAAATTTTGACTTCCTCTCTCATATAGACTTGTGTACATTATGGGTGCATATGTTTAAGCATACGTAACCTCTAATTCAATAATATGTGGAACCTTTTTTTCAAGGCTGTCTTTAGCAATGTCGTTTGGCAGTAATGTTTATCAACCTATATGGGCAGAATTCTGTGCAAAAATGAAATCGATTTGTTTATTCATGGATGAGTGAGCACGCATCAAAGTGGGAAAATGGGTATTTTCAATGTCACAGACTCATTTAAAGGGTAATAAAGTGAATATTGGGGGCAAATTTGGTTTCAAATGTGTCTTTAATTGCTGTTGTTTTTATCATCCATCATTTCTATCACCAAACACTTTCCGAACTTTAACCATTTTCATGGTTGAGCGAGCACATTCGAAAACTTAGGAATGAATACTCTTTATACTGCATAAATGTATTTTTTCTAACAATTTCTCAGGATCAGTTGAATATATGGACAGATCAGTGGTGGATCCAGAATTTTAAATGGGGGAGGGGCCTATAATCAGGGGAGCCATCAACATTTTAACCCTATGATGATACGTCACAATACAGGGGCCGCAGAGCAGTTTTCAAAGTGGGGGAGGGGGGCTGACCATGCCAAAAATCACAATCGTATTACATTTTTGTACTTGCTTATGAAAAAAGTGGGGGGCTGCCTCCCCCCCCCCCCGCTTCAGCGGCCCCTACAATACATCGTGCTCACTCAACCATGAACATATACGATATCAAAATTTGGTCTGAAGTGGTTAAATACGTATTGAAACTAAGTTACGGGGGCTTGCCTCCCATACAAGCTTCGCTTTTCTTGGCAAGCCCCTCCGTTCTGTTTTATATAGTTATAATAGTCAAAGTTACTTTAGTTTGCATTAATTCTCATTGTTTATACCTTATTTCGATTGATGTACTTTGAATTTGACTATGTATTGTTTGATTTTGTTGTGCTTTGTGAACGGAAAATGAATAAAATCTAAATCTAAATGGGTTACACTTCGTAATTCCGAAGCTTCGTAATTCCGAAGGTTCTTTATTCCGAAGGTTCGTAATTCCGAAACACGTAAATTGCCTATACCTCGATGTTCGTTAATCCGAAAACGAAAAAGGGTTCGTTAATCCGAACATTTGTGGCGTAATTCCGACGGTTCGTTATTCCGAAGGTTCGATAATCCGAAAACGTAATAAGGTTCGTTGTTCCGAAGGTTCGTTAATCCGAAAACGAAATAAGGTTCGTTGTTCCGAAGGTTCGTTAATCCGAAAACGAAATAAGGTTCGTTTTTCCGAAGGTTCGTTAATCCGAAAACGAAATAAGGTTCGTTAATCCGAAAACAAAATAAGGTTCGTTAATCCGAAGGTTCGTTAATCCGAAAACGAAATAAGGTTCGTTAATCCGAAAACAAAATAAGGTTCGTTAATCCGAAAACGAAATAAGGTTCGTTAATCCGAAAACAAAATAAGGTTCGTTAATCCGAAAAATGAAAACCGGGAAAGCAGAGGCAGAGGCAAGGAGGAGGGGGCGGGGGACACTGTTGCCGTTCAATTGTTATGAGGATGGGAAGGCAAGGGCGGCCGAACGAATTTTCGTTTGGGGGGTAAAGCCAAAAAAATGAAACTCATACGTCAAAATTGACATTTTCACCTTAAGATTATCATCTGCTTGAAGTCATTGTGTGTTTGATAGTGATTAAGTAGAGAAAAACCTTTTTTTGAAGTGATTTCTTATTAAGGCAAAACGTATATTTAGGCTTTATTTTTCGGGAGAGAGTATAATGAGCGAGCGGCTTGGTAAAACAAATTCAAAGGTGAAGTTGTAAAACTTTTTTTGGGTCAATTATTCTTAAAATGGCATTATTGTGAGGTGTTGCGAGCGTGAATCACAAGCTAAAACTTTAGGGTTTTCAATAAAAAATGAAAATAAGTTTTTAAAAATCCGAGCAGATTTCTGCTGTCATTAAACAGATGTGTATCTAACTAAAAAATTAACACGAGCGCAAAACGCGAGCTTAAACATACTGACCAGAAAAGGAACCTGTTAAAGAAAACATTTAGTGAAAATTTGCAATATTCCAGCCTGAAAACTTAACTTGTATACTTTAAAAAGAGTATTTTATTTCGAAAAACACGAAAAACGGCATATTTATTTTTGAAAAAGGAACTTTCCCATTTTGGAAAATATTAATTTCCCTGTTTTTTTTTTTTCATTTGGGGGGAAGTGCCCCCTGCCTCCCTCCCGGCGGATCCAACTATCGTCAAATAGGGGGGGGGCAATTTTTTTCCAGCCATACTTTCCTCGATCGGCAGCTTAAAGTTGATTTTTGTTTGTTTCTTTGAAAGGGTATAGTCCTCACAGTCAATAATTAGCTTTATACTTATAAAATAAAGTAAATATGTAATAACATGATAAACCCTTTTTAAATAATGCGAGCGCGAGCTATATATTTTTTTTCATATGATGGGCAATATGTTTGTGATCTTCAAAACGAGATGCCTATGTAACTAAATTTAGATAATAACTGCGAGCAAGAAGCGCAAACAGACATTTTGAATATATAAGCTCTGACCTGATCTAAAGGGGACATTTTAAGAAATTTTTGCAGTTAGCCATGAAGACGATGCGTGTTTCAACCAGTGGCGGCGGAACATATTTTCCTGGGGGGGGGGGAGCAAAGCCCCCCAAAAGGGGCCAATAGGGGCAATTTGGGGCAAACGTATATTTTCACCATGAGATTATCATCTGTGTAAAGAGGTTGTGTGTTTTATAGTAATTGCATTGAGCAAAATATTTTAAGTGATAACTGATTGATAAATTATATATCTATGTGTCATTTTTGCGAGCGTAGCGAGCAAGTGGTTTGGGGGAAAGAAATCAAATCTGAAGATGTATAATTCGCCTTTTTGGTCAATTACTGTTAAAAGGGCATCCTTGTGAGATGTTGCGAGCGAATCACGTGCTCAAACTTTTGGAAATTTCATGTAGGCCTAGAATGATAATAATGATAATTATGATATAGATATCATTTACCCTGGGAAGCCACTTCAGTTCTGAAAACTGTTCTCCCAGCTATTACTTTTTTACAAGAATGCTTAGAATGTCCAGTTTTCAGGTTGGAAAATCGGAAAATTTTGGCTCACGTTTCTCGCTCGTATCAAATATTGTTTATTGAGGAACTCATTCTATTCCTGGTTACAAAAAAGTATAAAAATGTCCAGTTTTCAGGTGGAATATCACAAATTTTAAGCTTGCGGTTCGCGCTCTCATTATTTAGTTCGTGAGATATATACTCTATTCATGAGTCACTAAATGCAGTCCTTAAAAGATTACTTAGAAGCCTGTTGCATAAAACATTTTACCTGAGAAAACTCTGGTAAAAACTGAAAACTAAGGTTAGTCTGATTTCCGCCATTATGCCTTTAGCACAGAGCAAAAACTCCGGTAAAAACAACCTGAGTTTTCTCAGGTAAAAAGTTTTATGCAACGGGCCCCAGGCCAGGTCAGTATATAAACAAATTACAGCTCGCCCTCGAGTTAATTTTTTAGAAAGATACACATTTTTCTCACGATTACAAAAAATGCTCAGAATGTTTAAGTTCACGTCTTGTTACATGAAATGTCTACTAGTTTGAGCTTGCGATTCGCGCTTTCAACATCTCACAAGGATCATTATTAGTATTATTTTTATTTTTATTACCAGCAGAAGCTGTTATCAAAAATGACATCCCCTCCAATACAAATTCTATTATCTATGGTTACTCGCACGCGACCAACACACTTGATCCCTGCATCTTTAAACCATTTGCTTAGGCAGCAATTGCTCAGATAAAATCGAAATTAGCCTATGCTTGATCAGGGCGCCTATTCTTAATGAAATACATGCTTTTGGCCACAACACACGCATGTATCATCGATCGTTATTACTATCATTGCAGAATATCGTGTAATCTTGTAATGACAACACCGTTTTTGTTACCAAACTGAATAATTTTCATTTTCGGAAATACGAACCTTATTTAATTTTCGGATTAACGAACCTTATTTCGTTTTCGGATTAACGAACCTTCGGAATTACGAACCTTATTTCGTTTTCGGATTAACGAACCTTCGGAATTACGAACCTTATTTCGTTTTCGGATTAACGAACCTTCGGAATTACGAACCTTATTTCGTTTTCGGATTAACGAACCTTATTTCGTTTTCGGATTGACGAACCTTCGGAATTACGAACCTCATTTTGTTTTCGGATTAACGAACCTTCGGAATTACGAACCTTATTTCGTTTTCGGATTGACGAACCTTCGGAATTACGAACCTTATTTCGTTTTCGGATTGACGAACCTTCGGAATTACGAACCTTCGGAAATACGAACCTTCGGAATAACGGAACCTTCGGAATTACGAAGCTTCGGAATTACGAATGTATGCGGTTAAATGATGGATAGTAAAACAGCATAACACCATAAAATTCACCTAAAAACAATTTTTGCCCAACTTTGTATTTGCACAATCTGAAAAACGACTCTTGTGACTTTCAAAAATGGTCATTTTTAATTCAATCTTTAATTACTCATGCATGACTCAACCGATCAATCTCAATTTTCCCCATGCAGGAGTTGCTTAATGAGTATAGAAAACACCCATGAAATATCATATCTCAAAATAATTCGGTTAAAAAATTACAGCAATTTGATTTAGGGGGGACTTTTTGTTGTGTATACATTATTTCTTATATGTACTTTAGTCAAGTTTGTAACTGATCTTAAAGTGAAGATTGCTAATGAAGTTATACCGCATTTATTCGTGCATGGTTACTACGTGTAACCGAATTTTAAAAGAAAAGTTAAATTCTTCGATTTCGTTTTTAAACAGGATTCTTTCGATGAGGTTGATTTCTGGTTATCCGAGCTGAGACGGGAAGGTCCTGAAGGAATCTTGATTTATGTGATTGGGAATAAAGTAGATCTTGAAGCATTCCGTGTGGTAGATCAGGACGTAGCAGAGAAATTCGCCCAAACTAAAGGAGCATTTCATTTTCATACCAGCGCCAAAACGGGCCAGGGTGTCGAGGAAATGTTCTTTAATCTTTGTGAGTATGTCGAGGATTCCTTTTTTTCACTGTTTAAAAACAGGAATATTTATTACTGTAAGTCTGAATTTATCCTGATTGGACATTGCCAATTAAGGGTCGCATGATTTTTTACAACTCTTGTTGAATGCCCGGCATTCTAAATGCGTGTGAATTTTCAGATTTTTTTTTTCTTTTTTACTCATTGTTAAAATGAGTACCCGAATAATGCCTATGTTTATTTTTATATATAAGTTGCTTTGTTATGTTTTGTTTTGATTTTGTTTTGTTTGACAAAAAATACTATTTTGTCTTTGTTTATCTGTTTATGTATATATTTTCTTGTTTTGAACAAAATGTTGGCAATTGCCGGTGACGTTCTGTAATAAATTCAATTCATATTATAAAGGAGCAAATTCTACCTGTGTGACAAGTAATTATGACCAAATAGAAAACGACCTAAAATGATCATGGGTGGTTTTTAATATCATAGAGTCTATATTAAAGGCCCTGATATTGCTGACATTGCACTTGGCATATTTCTTTTCATGCCGTTTCTTTGAACGATTACACATGATTTCTATCAATCTGTTTCACAGACTTATATAGTCATGATAGCTGGATAAAAAATTGCTATTTGTTATTTCTTGAAAACATAAGTATTATTATCAATATATATATATATATATATATATATATATATATATATATATATATATATATATATATATATATATATATATATATATATATATATATATATATATATATATATATATATATATATATATATATATATATATATATATATATATGTGTGTATATATATATCGGTTCTTCAGTCTTGTTGTATATATGCTTGATTCTCCCAAACAGGTCAAATGGATTTCACTAAGACGTCTTTAAAAGAAAATGGATGCATGCATCACCAAAACACCGTCGATGTATCAAACTCATCTAATTCAGATGCAAACAATGGCGGTCATCGAGATCGATGTCGATGTCGGAACACATGATGACGCCAATCCAAAGGACTAGAGAATTTAGCAAGCAATCTTACTTGCCCTTTGAACTATGTATCAATGCCAACCAAGATCATTAATTGTCAACGACAAAATATTTGGTGTGGTCAGATATTGCTCCGATTCCTGTGAAACATTGAACAATAATGATAATTATTATTATCATAATAATGTTTTTGAATAGTAATAATATAGCAGCTGGGATTGAGTTCCTGAGTTAAACATGTCTAGAACATTTTCCTACTCTAAAAAATATTGGGTAAAAGTGCTTCATTTGGGTAATTATGTGTCCGACCAACATTTCTTTTGGGCATATTTATTTATCCAGTGTGTGAAAATTCTGCCCGTTCTAAAGTAATTATTGCTGCTTATTTTTTAAGTTTAGGGACTTGCCTTTTATACAAGCATTGCTTTTCTTGGCAAGTCCCTCCGGTCAGTTAATTTATCTTCTATATATTTTTTATAAAATGTAATTGAACTGTCTATTTTGTTTTGAATAATGTACTATTACTTCTATTATATTTGTTGATTTTGTTGAACGGAAATAAATAAAATCTAAATCTAAACCTTAATGGACATGCTTCCCCCATCGGGTAAAATATTGCTCAAAATTAGTTGGACACAAGTCATAATTGCCATCCCGGTGGTTAAAATTTTACCCAATATTTTTATTTTTTTACAAAAGACGGGTTTAAATAAGGAGAGTGCTTCATGAAAGCAGGACTTGTCCGACGTTTTATCTGACTAGTCCAGTTTTATCCGACAATTACCCATAGGCGGCGTAGCAGAGGATTATCTTTTGTGTTTGGGGGGGGGGACGCAACAAAAGCCGCCCCCCAAACACAAAAGATATCCTCTTATCTGCTCCGCCGCCAATGCAATTACCATAGCAACAGTGTTTCTCAGCCAATCAAAATCAACTTTATGCCGGCCAAATTATATTTAATTACAGAATTTCGCATTGTATTTCAAGCTAATTATAATGGTTTTATAGAGCTTTCAAATGCTTTTTAAAAATATATTTGCATTGCATATTACATTTTTTCCCTTCAAATTGTCAAAATTATTGGGGGAGGGGAGGGCCGGGGCAAATTGATATATAATTCATTTGCCCCCTCCCCGTGGACGCCTCTTCCGGTCAGTATAAACAAGTATAAAACACTCTCCAAGCTTAATTACACCCTGCAGTGAGTGGATGTAACATAAAAAATCTTCTTTTCCTCTCAATTAATTTGAATGTAATCTTTTAATATGATTTTAATCATGTTTTATTTCTGAAGTTTGATGTTAATTGGTATGAATTCCTTCGCATGTATTATTCTATATACCATGGAGCTTCAAGCTTCTTGAATGTACACAGTGCGCATCCAGTCATCACTCAGCAAAATGAAACAATTGAACCAATAAATAAAAACAAAACAAATATAAAGCATGAATTGAATAAACAACAATTGAACCATATAATGATAATTATTATTGAAAAGTTTCCCATCTCCTTGAAAATCAAATACATCGAGAAATAGAGATATATAGGCCCATAGAATTGCTTTTGATTACGAAACACATAGGCGGCAGAAGCGGGGGGGGGGGGACAGGCCCCCTAAATTTGAGGAGGGGGGACGGTCCCCTCCCCCCTAAATTTTTAGTTAATGATCTTTTTTGTTTTGTGTGTGTGCTTGTCAAATTTCTTTACATGTGTCCATCACAAAATTTCAGGTGGACCCCCCTTAAATTTTTAGCTCCCGCCGCCAATGACGAAACATGTTGTGAGATTCTCGAAATTGGGAAATTTATATTACAAACTGAAATGAGCGGACGCAGTTCCATCGCATACCATAATCGTTGAGACTTTAACTAATGCATATGACTTCGGAAGTTGTATACCCGTCGTTGTATACTTTAAGTCTAAGTTTCATGATGGGAAAATATTATGTTCTATACTGCTTTTTATCATATTGTAAAAATAATGTTGACTTATGTCTGTGCTAGTGATATAAGCGTATGTATAAACTAAAGTGAAGCAAGCAATAAATACTACTAAAATATCTATTGAACTTACGGGTTTCTTGCTAAGTCGCTTTCCCTCTCACCACCACTTGATTTTTTTGTTGGTACACTGTAAAAAATGAAGTGCTAATTTAGCACTTTGTCTTACAGTGCTTGTATAGGGACTGCATTACTAGTGCTGATGATTTTCTAGTTCAAATTTAAATTAGAAATTAACACTAGTAGTGCAGTCACTATACAAGCACTGAAAGTGCTAAATTAACACTTCATTTTTTTACAGTGTATAATAAGGTGATCGTATATACGCCGAAGTGTAATTAAAAGTGTTTCACACATGCAATTTGTCCTGGGTTTTAGGAGATTCCGGGATTTATTTAGATCATTTTTTTTAAATTCCCAAGGATGTACCTATTTGGGATCATGATAAAAAAAAATATATTTTTCTAGTCCATAGACTTTTTTTTTTACTAGTTTGAATAATTTCGATACTGCATTTTTTCCCCTGAAATTTTCGGAATACTAGTATTCTGCGTTTTCAGCAAGGAAAATCAATTTTGATGATAGGCCCTAATGGGCCCTAATGCCCTTTGGTTAGAGTTAGTTATTTTTGATTTTTTGTTTTTTTTAAATTATTTTTATATTCAATTATTTATCAATTTGTTTATTCATTCATTAATTTTAATTGATTAATCTGTTTATTTAATATAATAATAATAATAATAATACATTGTATTTATATAGTGCTTAATACGTGATGTTTCTAAGCGCTTTACAAAACAATTTAGTAACATACATCAATAACATTGGACAGTTAACATACAAGAAAGGAAATGTACAGTGTAAAGTATAAAGTTATCTATGATCTATCTATCTATTTATTCATTTATTTATTTTTGTTGTTGCTTTATTTATTTCCTCCTTTTGGGGTCTCCATTAGGCAAGAATCCACCGGTCATGATTACCGCCTGATCAACATTTTGTTTTCATTGAAATGGGAGGGGAGTACCTTACCGCATAAAATTGTATCCGATTTATCTCACTTTGTTTGATCGTACATGTATTTTTTGGATCCGATCCGACAAACTGGAATGTTTTGTGTACGTTGGATACGTACAGATGTGGCTGAACTTCGAACTCGATAGAAATTTGACATTTTATAGAAGACAAGTATAAAATTGGTATCTAGGTTGTTAAAAATTGGAAGCATATAACTATTGGACCATGTCTGATTCAGAAGATGAAGCGAGGGACAGGGGGAAACAACTGAAAATCGTTATTGTTGGTGATGGGGCATCTGGAAAGGTAAGCACAGCACACAATCGCAATTGAAAAAATTCAGTCCATGCAATATACCGTGTAGGGTGACGTGAGGGAGCTCCGGCCCGCTCCGCTAGCGGGCCGGAGCCCGGCCCAGTGCAGTGGGTACCGGTACTCTCCATAATGGCTTGAATGGGGTAACAATGCACCACAAATAAAAGGGGAAAAATAAATTATGCACTTCCCTCGTCTCGATTATAATTTATATATGGATGAAGGTTCATCATGTTCATCGTGACACAGAATTGAATCCTGACATCGAGGCACAAACTAACTTGAGCTTGACAATGACAGTTGACCTTCAAAAAAGAGAGGAAAAGTTCTGTCTCTACATTTGTTCTCTTTCTTTCAAAATTGAAAAGAAAATGGCCGATTGACATGATCGATACCGAGAACGAATTTGACATTCATGAAGCCAGGTCTAACTTTTCCTTTTTTTGAAATTTGAGGGTCCAGTTTGTGCCTCGATGTCAGGATTTTGTGTCACAATAATGAATAGACCTTCATTCATAATCGAGGTACCGGTACGGTAAGTGCATAATTTATTTTTTCCCCTTTTATTTGGAGCGCTATTGCGACCCCATTCTACCCCATTTTGGAGAATACCCAGTAACCCATGTCTGCCTAAAAGTATTACACAGACTAGACCAAAAGCTTCAGTCTCTGTATTTTGGTTGTTCCGCTGAACTGCGTTGGCTCCACTCACCATACATAGACTGAAGTGGTTGGGGGTCCGTGGCTACAGACAACGTATAGTGAACTAGCGTTTTATAGATCGCGATTTAAAACTGTTTTTTGAGCGAAATTTAATGATATAAATTCAGGGAAATACAAATAATTTAAGTAATTGCATACCTTGGACCGGATTTATTGATAAAAAAATCCACTGGATGATTGAGAAATCTGTCATCTAAGCCATTTTCTCCTGACCTGACGGTTTATCTTGCAAGTTGCCATCTTGAATGACGTCATTATCGTTAATGTCTCGATATATCGCGATTATAACTATTATCGTTTGTCTTCGTGAGTGTATCGTATCGTATTATTGCCTTGTAGGTGTGCTGGTGGAATGCAATATCGATATCACATTCGTACATTGTTGACGCCCTCTCTCCGTTCGTTTGTAAATATTTCATAGTTTGGCTGCCATTTTGACCTGTTTTCCTGTGTCGTACCCAACTAAACATCGGTAAAGTATAATTTTCATGCATTTTCATCTATATCGTTTAAAGAATGTTAAAATAGAATAATTAACTATTTTGAATTTGTATTTTTTATATCCTTAGATTGTAACCTCGATGTGTTTTAGAACCTCAAACTTTGGACTCTGGTCGGACAAAGGTGCTGGTGTTATAACAAATGGGAGCCCACACGGACACTTTACCGTCGGTGAATGGGGATTACAGTAAAATGTCAGAAATTGTTGAATAAATCCCCAGAAACGACGGTTATTCCTGTCTATACACAGACGAGTCCTGGGCTCCGGCCCGCGAAGCGCGTTATGTATACCCAGTTGTTGTGTGTCCGGATGATCAGTTTTAGAAAGTCATGTGGAAAAAATTACAAGCGAAGTTTAATCAATTTTTAGTACAAAATGTTAGGAAATATTATAAAGAACAAAATAGAAGATGATTACAAGTATTGAATTCATATTTTTAGTGTAATCCAAAGACAAAAAAAGAAGGCTCCAAAAAGATAAACTGTCTGGACATGCGACCCCATTCTACTGTGTGTATGTATGTGGGTAATGTACCAGACCGTATAGTATACAAAAAAATGCATGCAGCCGAGTGCGTTAGTGGAAATGCAGAGCACGCGAGGTTTCTTTAGATAGATGCCGCACTGTGCACGAGCCGCTGGTGGCAAGTGCCTAGTGTGCATCATCTGAAGAAACCAAGCTTTATGGCAGTGTATCCTACTGCCGGAAACATTTGTTTTAGTGCTTTAAAAATGACAATTAGAGGAAATACAATAAAGAAAAATTCGCACTTGCTATTCAAAATATTATGAAAATTATGCATGGATAGAGTCTATGTTAAATTATTTTATATTTACCAACTTTTTTCTTTGCATCGCACTTGCCACATACCCCTCCACGAAAAACAATTCTTTTCATGTGTGACAAATTACTTCATGATTCCGGACGCGCGCCGGATGGGTGAAGATATTCTTGATTAATAATGATGTAAATCTAATCAAGAACTGGGGTGATTTTTTCTTCATATTGAAGAAATTTATGTTTGCTAACTAACTTATTTTTTCTTTTTAGCTGCATGTTCCATGGCTCTTTATTTATGCTCATTCGGATCAAGTTCTATCAATGCGTTGTTGATCGTTGACGGCTCTACTTACGGTAAACCTCGCACACGTTATACCTTGAATTAGCCGTCAATGCCCACCCACAATACACCACACCTTAACATTTGATCAAGGAGTGGACGGAATTAACATTCGCCAAATATCAGGCCCATATTTCTGTCAGAAAATATATCAAGAATTGGGGTGATTTTCTTCATATCGCGCCGGATGGGTGAAGATATTCTTGACTAATAATAATGTAGATCTAATCAAGAATTGGGGTGATTTTTCTTCATATTGAAGAAATTTGTTTTTGCTAACTAATCTTATTTTTTCTTTTTAGCTGCATGTTCCATGGCTCTTTATTTATGCTCATATCAATCCTTAATTTAAAACTACAGGTATGTTGTACTGTATGATATTTTAACCATTTTCTGTCATTTTTTAGATAAATAAGGTAAAAGTTCAATTTTTTCGCTTTGTTTTTACAATCTTGATCTACGTATAGCTGTTTGAAATTGAACTGCGGAAGTAGTATGCGCGTCTGGAATCATGATAGTGTCCGGTACTACAATACTTGACTACATTGTATTCTACAATTGCTTCAACGTTAGGCCTCCTTAGTTATCGTATTACCGATCACCTTTTATGAATTCAATCATATCAAACACAATATTCTCATAAAATTCACTAAACTGTCACCATAAACATGATAAATACAAATGGAGACTCAAGGCCTACCTACAAAATATAAAACATGAACAAATTTTGCTGAAAAATTCAAATTAACAATTGAATATTGACCATAAGAAATGCTCTATTTGTTGGCCTGAAAATGAAATTAGATTTCCCCAACCAGAAAAAAAAACCTTTTAATGTAAAAAAAACCCTTTCTTCAATCCAGTATGGATATGGGGGACAGGAAGTCAGAGGATAACATTCTGGCAAAGCCAAATCCAAAAAGTATTGTAATTCTTGTTCATGAATTAAACAAGAGTCTACAGTCTATGCCAGCAATAATCCAAGAATAAGATCATTTTGATTTTATACTGTTGAAGTCTGTTTGTCCACATGATAAAAAAGAGATAAAATCTGATTCCAAGTCAGAGGGCAAGTCAATGAACTCCATCTTGCATCTGATTCTGTTAATGCAACGCTTAATCTACGATAAAATTGTTCTGATCATTAATCAACAACCATCTATATTAAAAAGTTTTTTAAATCGTATATGAAACTCGTCCTGTCATTCGTCATATATTATTGGAAACTCCTCTTGTAAAGAGGCAGCCACAATAACATTCAAATATGGCTTTCTGTTTCTTTCTGTATACTGGACACAGCCTTTTTCATTGTACCTCATGCAAAACAATGACAATTATTAATAAAATGCGCGCAACTATTATGATTATTATTATTATGCGCAAATATACATGGCAACCATGACGTAGCAATCAAGATTAAAATGACACTAATTACGTAACAATTAATGCACTCAATGGCAGTCAGTGGCCACTAGGAAGAGTAACAGAAGCCTACAAATGTGATGACGGCCGAGTTCGTAAAGGGAAACTGATCATGGCTGATCGCGATCTCCAAAAAGACAGTAAACGTAAGCATGAGCCTAGATTTTTGGAAAGACCCATACATAAGCTCATTTTGATCCTAGCAGATGATTAGATTTGTTCTTAATGTGATACTGACACTATTGACATCAACGTACAGAAAGAGACTGCTTGTTACATGGGCTAGTATAATCCACACGAAAGACATTTAGAGATTCCCCGCAAGGAGCCAAACACAAGAACAATTAGACTGTTATTTTATTATCGTTTATTTTTATATTAATAGGCAATGAGCAGATTGATATGCAAAGTTATTGATAGCTAGGAAAATTATTTCTGTGCTATTTGAATATGTGATCTTTCATTTTGTTTTGTTCAACCAAATGAGCGAAACATTGCTTATATTGCAGTATGCATTTTTGGCATGATATATTTATAATATATAGTTAATATATTATATTCATGATCGATGTTTCAAGGATCAAATTGGATCAAAAGAAATGCATTTAAAAAGAAAAAAAAGGCTTGATATATTTTTCAGATATCGTTCAAAATATTGTATTATGCAATCTTTTATCTATCATTTTGTGATTTAATTGTATAGTTTCGACCTGAATTTACTTTTGAACGCTTGAAACTTTGATTATATATTAGAATCATTCATTTATCAAACTTTGATGAGAGCATGCAAGCATGATACTAAAGCATGAATATTTTATTGTTTATTGATATTTTTAGTGGTTTATAGCATTATTCCTTTTATGCAAGCACTATAGATATTTCTAATTGAAGTTTATAACTATATATGTATAAGTAACTGTTTTGGATAATCAGTTAAAGGAGCCATGTTACTGCAACGCTTAATCTACAAAATAATTCTTCTGATCATTAATCGACAATCATCTATATTAAAGAATTTTTTAAATCGTATATGAAACTCGTCCTGTCATTCGTCGTATATTATTGGAAACTCCTCTTGTAAAGAGGCAGCCACAGATTCCATACAATGAAAGCTTGTTCAAGATTAAACTTCTAAACTCCTTTTGCTTGTTTAAAACCTTTAACTTTTTTTGTTTTTGCCAATTTGAAATTGATACATGTACACATATTATATTACACTTTATTGTGATGGTACAGATCAAACATTAAACATTGTCACAAAGTCCAGTGAGCTTTGTTCTCTGTGCGAGAACTTAACTATACTGAACCCATAGCATTGAAACTGAATATGAGATATTTTTACCTATAATTTACTGATTTATTGGCAAAGTGTCATCCTGGAAAAGAAATTGCATCCATCTTGACTCCAGAATGAGATTCTCTTTCTTTTTTTCTTTCTCTAGACATCTCTTGCAACGCGTTACTCTCAGGAGCAATTTGGTAAACAGTATCAACAAACCGTGGGTCTGGACTTCTTTCTCAAGAGAGTATGCATTGGAGGTAAGTAGTAGTAGGGTTTCATGCTGCAGGGAGGGTAGGAGCATTTTTTAGTAAGCTACTGAAATCCTTGCATCTCAATGACTGAGAGGTATTATTATCACTGACAATGCTTCATTAAAACACACCCTGGCCTGGTGGCTGTTATAAGTTACACACAAGTTTACACACAACTTGATGCATGTGTGGTGACCACTGATCTCTCCCCTACCTGGATGGGAACAATAACGCTGATTGGCCTATTCCGTGTTGAAGCACCGGAAGTTGGTACCTCCGCACGCCGAGTTCCCCCAAAAAAGCCAAAATCGGAGTAGAGTCTGGTACACGGCAATAGTGTCAAGTCTTAATTATACTTACCAAATCAACTCTTATAACAGCACTTTTCAATGTGAATTTATACCTGATACAAAGTTTAAGATGTCGGCCTGTGCCACGTATAATTGCACTTATTGTGACGACCGTGGAAACAGAGAAAATGGGATTACTTTTCACAGATAAGACAAGCTGGTGAACTGCATAGTTGTAGACTTTATGTAGTCCCATGTGCTCAAATACATGTGTGGTAATTCTAAATTACCAGAGCAAGTTTCCAAAACTTTAAAACTCCGGGGGGGGGGTTATCGATTGTTGTGATTTCTCTGGAAGCGTGATGAATTCAAACCATGATTCAAATGAATATTCAATTTATTAATATTCACAAATGTCACCAAGTTTTATGAGTTTATCAATCATGTTTGGACAGAAGAATATCGATCACGACTGAGACACGAAAATACTGACCGTGTATAGCATGTATTGTGAAACTTAAGACTGAAAATCTGCCTTTTCGGAGGAGTTAAAAAAAAATTTTTTTGCAAGCATAGATCCTGACCGAAATAGACTGATTTTTGGGACAAGGTATTCTGAAAATTATTTATCTTTTATTTGTGAAAGGACAATAAAATTTACAAGCTATAGGCCCATGTACGGTACAGGACTAGGACATTAGGGGGCTTATGTAACTTGTGGCATGTGAATTTGTGATATTTCTCTGTCAACAATAGATCGAATTATTTTTTCCAAGAACTCTTTTTTTAAGTACGTAAAAAAGACATTAAGCTACAGAGACGGATTTACAGACTTTACAGACAAATTTCACAGAACTTATTTTGAGATGCCGAATGTCTTCAAAGAAAAAATGTCTCGGTGCATGGAGCAAAAAAGGGGGGGTTATCAACCAGAAATTTAGGGGGTGACGCAATAAAAATAATCTGACAAGCAAAAAAAGGTTATCAACCCAAAATTTAGGAAGGGATGCAAATCAAAAGAAATAATCTGACAAGCATAAAAAAAGGGTTATCAACCAGAATTTCAGGGCGGACCACAACGATTTTAGGGGGGTCCACCTGAATTTAGGGGGGATGCAGGAAAAAAATTGACAAGCAAAAAGAACAAAAAAAAAGTTGTCAACATAAATTTTTGGGGGTCTGTCCCCCACCTAAAATTTAGGGGTACAGGACCCCCCCCCCCCCGCTTCCGCTGCCTACAGTGTATATGAACAAACTGGGTAGAGGATAATTGAAGAGGGTCGATCGATGTGACAGAAGGAAAGAGAGAGAGAGAGAGAGAAGGTCAAGTCCACCTCAGAAAAATGTTGATTTGAATCAATAGAGAAAAATCAGACAAGCACAATGCTGAAAATTTCATTAAAATCTGATGTAAAATAAAAAGTTATGACATTTCAAAGTTTCGCTTATTAAAAAAGAATAGTAATATGAACGAGCCAGTTACATCCAAATGAGAGAGTCAATGATTTTACTCACTATTTCTCTTGTGTTTTATAGTTTGAATTATACAATATTTCAATTTTTACGAATTTGACGTTTAGGACCTCCTTGCCGGAAGCACAAAATGTTAAAATAATGGAATACCAACCGAGATGTGCATATAACTGTTTTGTGAAATTAAGCGAAACTTTAAGCCAAAACTTTCATATTACATCCGATTTTGATGAAATTTTCAGGGTTATGCTTGTTGAATTTTTTTCTTTTTATTCAAATCAAGTTTTTGTTGGGTGGACTTATTCTTTAAAGGGCGAGTCCACCTCATGAAAATGATTATTTGAATAGAGAGAAAAATACACAATAATGCTCAAAATTTAATCAAAATCAGAAATAAAATATGAAAGTTATATTTTCAACGTTTGAAAACGATGAATTTTTCGGTGTTACACTTGTTTGATTTTTTTTTTGGGGGGGGGTGGGGTAGACTTAAATTAAAGGGGGGTTCAAGCCCAGTGTTATAAGCCTTCATAACCTAGAAAGTCCTCGCCATATCGATCCTCCAAAATACCCTTAGACAATTAAGTCAAGGATTTCATCCATTCTTCCCGTAGGTGAGAAAAACACCAACCCCTTCAAAATTATGTTTCAGAATTGTATACTGGGAAAGTACCATGGTTTCAAGAAAACTGCGAATTCTGGCACCTTAAATATATGAAGTTTTGTATAAAAAGCAATAGTGCTTCAGTGTGCAGACAGCTAGCGTATCGCTCACAATGCACATGCTAATGGAGCGATCGCGTTCCTTTTGGGGGAACTGGTATGGCGGACAATAGAACTCGCGGGCTTCAAACAAAGGACCCTCCCCGCATATCCAGGTAGGGGAGAGATCAGTGGTGGTGACCAGTCCTTGTACTGCAGTGTTAATGAAATACCCTAAATTTGTCCTGTTTTACTGGTACCAGTCGTGAATTACTTAGTAATAATAATAATTGTACATAACTGCATGATTCCTACATAACCCCAGTAAACTCTCTGAAAAATACTAGGTTATGTTATTAACTCCGGTCGTCATCTGTGTATTAAGTTGTGCATACCACCACGGGATAACAATTTTTTTAGCAATTAGGTGTTTATTCTATTGTCAATACAAAGATTTTGAAGGAATAGTCTAATCCAACCATCACCTTTTTTTTCAGTGTATTAAGTCGATTGGGTGTAATGTCAGCACCATTGTGTAAATTACTATATTTTTAAACATGCAGTGATTTTTCTATTTCCTTTCAATTCAGAGAACTCTCACGTTTCATTGCAAGTCTGGGATATCGGAGGACAGACGCTAGGAGGGAAGATGCTTGAAAACTATTTGTACGGAGCTCATGTAAGTACTTGCTAACAATTATGTAGATTCATTGACATCCTGTTGAAGATACATAATTTGTTATTATCTCCATTGATTTTTAGGTTGATGAATTTATTTATGATTCATCATGTAGATTGTAATATAGATTATTTATAGAACAACAGGTTACGCAGTTCTATAAACCAAGATATTAATCAGAACAAATTGATTAAAAGAAAAAAAACCTTCATACACGACATGTAAATTATGCAAATTATAATATATCATTTCTAATTCTGCAGGTAATACTGCATGAAAAGAAGTTGAGAATGTTGTATTTTGAATCCAATACACTTTGAGCTAATAATTGTTTTTTTATCATTTAGGGAGTATTAATGGTATATGACATCACAAACTACAGCAGCTTTGAGAACATAGAAGATTGGTATCAGAAGCTTAAAGATGTTCTCAAGGATGCAGACAAGTTCCCACATGTTGCTCTCGTGGGGAATAAAGGTAAGTTGATATTAAGTTGTGTATCAACTCAGTCTACTAGCAGTCGCATCTAACGTCATCATAGCTAAACACATTTGGTTTAATATCAGTTTGGTCCAATTGTCATTTGGTCTAAATACATTCTTGGGTTACCTGCCCTAATCTAATGCCCACATGGTCTAATATTTTCCCTATGTCTAATCATATTTTCATATAATTTATCAGTTATATGACATTTGCTCCAGTGACAATTGCTCTGATGAAAAATCTGCATGTTACAGCAAACATAAAACCTCATCCCCAATACTAAATAACTCCTTATCATCATCTTTACATTATGCTGAACAAAAAACTCTGTTACAGTCCTAAAAAATCTAAAAGATTTTATTTTATTTTTGCACAAATAAACCATCAAGTGAAATGTGCATTATTTAAAAATCATTAACATTGGATATTTTAATATACTTCTACATATTTCCATTTACGCTATGTGAATAAAACATTAGTGTAGTAGGTTTCACGGTACACCATGTATCTTTCTTGGGCAAGTGTTGGTCCTGAAAAGGACTACCCAATCTCGATGTTTCTTGTCGTCCTCAGGAGAAACATCGAGATTGGGTGGTCCTTTTCAGGACCAACACTTGCCAAAGAAAGATACATGGTGTACTGTGAAACCTACTACACTTTTTCTTCGCCATGGAAACCGTCAGAAGTTACAAGAATAAAATATTTATACTTTGCAGTCTACAAAGCCATGCTTAATTCTTTGACAGCTTTACAAAATTCACTCAGTCTCAGTTCTTATATTGTAATTTTGTTCTGTATCGTACTAGCTGATTTGGAGCATATGAGGACAGTGAAGGCTGAGAAACATCAAAAGTTATGTCAAGAACACAATCTATCTAGCCATTTTGTCTCTGCAAAGACGGGTGATTCGGTAAGTTCATTTGCCAGCGTTTCCTGTGCCTCTCATCTTAAACACTTCATCACATTTTGTATCTTATCTTACTATTTTTTCATTGTACTATCTGCATACCCATTTTTCACACCCCTGGTTTTTTTTTTTTAATAGTCAATTTTAGATTATGATATAAGTTATAAACATGTTTGTATATGGTATATGTGTTTATACATATTCACAGTAGCTTTATATTTTACATGAGTATGTTTGTGCAACAGATATGATCACTTGTGATTATATCAAGTTCTATCTTGACTTTTTGTCTCGCCCACCGGAGGTGAAGGCGAGACTTAGGGATCCAAATGTCGTCCGTCCATCACAAATCTAATGACACATAACTCCACAACTGTAAGATGCTTTTCAACCAAACTTGGATGGTAGGTGGACTTAGGGGACCTGCATCTTATGCTGCAGTCGGAGGTCACATGGTAACATCAAAGGTCATCTTCGGGTCAACATTAAAGTTTCCGTGCAAGGCTTATATGACAAGTGTTATTCCATCCCAGTCATTTCACAATGAAGTTTCGATACAATTCTGTTGCGTGCCCTCGCAAATCACAAAATTTCTGGTTATTTTCATAAGTGGGCGAGACACAAGATCGCTTTTGCCTTGTTTATAATTTACATCAGAAATTTAATCCAGATTTTTACAGTACATAAGCTGTTTTTAATGATATACATACTTCTGTTTCTGTTTATTTGCATGCACTCTTGCTGTTATCAATAGGGATTGTAATTTTCTTCCAAGTCAGTGACTTTTATTAAGATTTCCTCGCTGTAGTTAATCAGATGCATTTAACAAATTAGTGTAGTTTGCATTGAAATTGTTTTTATTGTCCCTTTTCCTGTTTCCTATTCAGTGATATATGAATTCTTCTGTATGAACATGTACAAATGGAGGAACTGTTATTTAGATCATTACTCTGAGTCTCACAAGGAAATAAAAAGTGTCTTTTCCAAAGTGGTATTTTACTCCGTAATGAATGTATTTGTATTTGAGAAAGATGTTAGTACTTGTAAATGATCTAATGACCGATGTAATTGAAGCCTTCATTGAGATGGCAATCAAACTCAAGGTAGTTTAGAGCTGTCATAGCCAATTTGTTTTCAGACATTTAGCTGGAATTCTTAGCTTTGTAGTTTTAGTCGATGCTAAAGCACTTATGCCTCTTAATCAGAATGTTCATTATAATTTAGTTTTTATTGTACATATGCATCAAATAGATGGTTATTGGGATAAATACTGCTTGAAACATCAATGTACAGTATTGCTCTAAGTTAACATTTTGCAATCAAAATGACTATACAGTGCGTATAAAAAAAAGGGACAGATTTGGAAAGTCTATAAAATTTTGGTTTCAAATTATGATCTCTATATTTTCGAGTCAATAGGTGCCCAGGGGCCTGTTGCATAAAAATTTTTACCTGAGAAAACTCAGGTTGTTTTTACCGGAGTTTTTGCCCTGTGTTAAAGTCAATGGCAGAAATCAGACTAACCTTAATTTCCAGATTTTTTACCAGAGTTTTCTCAGGTAAAAAAATTTATGCAACGGGTCCCTGAAGTCTTATCCTTCAAATGCCAATAAAATAATTTAGTTTCATTCATGCTTGAGCGACCACGGAATGTTTTTGTGTGGGGTTAAAAAGGAGGCTTGCGCCAAAATGGCATAAAATGATAAATATGATGGTCGGACATCTTGCTAATCAGCAGACTTCCTCTTAACCTTTTCATTATTTCTGCCATAATTTTCGAATTATCCACTCAAAATTAATTTCCAAATCTACTTATTTGCTTGAATATTTCTGCTGTTGTTCCATTTTAATGTTCTCTTTTAGCTTTGAATGATCCTTTAGGCAAGAACAATTTTTTTCGTAAACCGAAGTTTCGGAGAGCGTGTTTTTTTTCAAATGCTTTCATTGTGTGCTACAAAGGTGATGGTGCCTTTGAACAGTGGCATACTGATGGATGGGTACTCAGGGTGCCCCCCACCAAAAAAAAAAATCATGACCAAAAAAAATTGGAAAGAAAAATAACAAAATACATAGAGCGTGAAATATATCATTTACTGCATATTATGTCAAAATCACTAAATATTGGATATTTTGATTGAAAAAGTGGAAATTTTTGCTTGCTCGCTTCACAACTTTTTAATACATTTTACCCGATCTGACATATCTTTATTTTGTTATGATTAGCCAAAAGTCCAATCATCAAATTTCTCATTTCTGCCATTTTGGCACAAGCCTCTTTTTGAACCCTCTACAAAAACGTCCCGTGTTCACTCAAGCATGAACAAAATTTATTTTTTTAAATGGCATTTGAAAGATAAGATCTTAGAGCATCTAATAATATCAAAATATAGATATCATAATTTGAAACAAATCTTTTATAGACTTTTCAAAGTTGTCCCGTTTTTGTCTCACCTGCATAGTAGAGTGAGACTATAGGCGCCGCTTTTCCGGCGGCGGCGTCAACATCAAATCTTAACCTGAGATTAAGTTCTTGAAATGACATCATAACTTAGAAAGTATATGGACCTAGTTCATGAAACTTGGCCATAAGGTTAATCAAGTATTACTGAACATCCTATTAGAGTTTCATGTCACATGACCAAGGTCAAAGGTCATTTAGGGTCAATGAACTTAGACCATGTTGGAGGAATCAACATCAAAATCTTAACCTGAGTTTAAGGGTTTAAAATGTCACCATAACTTAGAAAATATATGGACCCAGTTCATTAAACTTGGATATAAGATTAATCAAGTATCACTGAACATCCTGCATGAGTTTCACATCACATGACCAAGGTCAAAGGTCATTTAGGGTCAATGAACTTTGGCCAAATTGGGGGTTTCTGTTGAATTCCCATCATAACTTTGAAAGTTTATGAATCTGATTCATGAAACTTAGACATAATAGTAATCAAGCATCACTGAACATTTTGTGCAAGTTTCAGGTCTCATGATTAAGGTCAAAGGTCATTTAGGGTCAATGAACTTTGGCCAAATCGGCCAAAGTAGAGTACTGGGTAATCAAGTATCACTGAACATCCTGTGCGCATTTCAGGTCACATGACCAAGGTCAAAGGTCAATGAACTTTGGCCGAATTGGGTGTATCTGTTGAATTACCATCATAACTTTGAAAGTTTATTGATCTGATATATGAAACTTGTACATAAGAGTAAACAAGTATCACTGAACATCCTGTGCGAGTTTCAGGTCACATGATCAAGGTCAAAGGTCATGTAAGGTCAATGAACTTTGGCCATGTTGGGTTTTTGTTGAATAACCATCATATCTCTGTAAGTTTATTGGTCTAGTTCATAAAAAGTGGACATAAGAGTAACCATGTATCACTGAACATCTTGTGCGAGTTAGAGTAGTTTTCAAATTCAGCACGGCTGCTATATTGAACCGCGTGATGCAGGTGAGACGGCCAGAGGCATTCCACTTGTTTTCTTATACGCACTGTAGTTATGCCTGTACTGTAGTAAAGACCCTTTTTTTTTCAATATTCATGATAGATGGGTTGGTATATATATCCCATCTCCTCATTCAATTGTAGCTGATATTAATAACCTTATGAAAATGTTTTCTATCTTGAAATGCAGGTGAATTTATGTTTCCAGAAAATAGCTGCTGATATACTAGGGATCAAACTCACTAAAGCTGAAATCCAAAACAACACTGTATCCTTATGCTTTTAATCCATTGAGATGTGTATTTATGAGATAATTTGTATTACTTTATTCAAATGTTCTTGTACCTGCTATGGAGATTTTAATTGTTCTATTTGTTTATAATTATGATGGAGATAAGTTGATGTTGGTTGCACACATTTAGTTCAATATTAGAATAGTTTATAACCATAAAATATTTATTGAATATTGATATTTACTCAAAGCGTACCTACATGTATTAGAGCAAAATGATTTATGCAGAATGGACCCTCAGTCCTGAAGTCCATTTGAGGGATTGAAAAAAGTAATAAAGATGAAAATTATTGTGACAATGATGATGATAGTGATAATGAAGACCAAAAATGTTAATGATGATTCTAATAATGATGATCATTTTACAGCCTTCTACTGATAATGATGGTAATACGAATAATGATGACAACGATAAGGATGTATTGAGGATGATGATATTAATGTTGATGATAATTTACAGGAAACAAATGGTAATAGATTTGGCTACTTATACAGCACAGTGGTGCATCTTCCATTGAGTTGCTTTGTATTGATGGGCATTTTCATGGTAACTGATGTTACACAGCACAATTTTACACACAAAATTGTGCTGTGTAACATCAGTTACCGTGAAAATGCCCTTATGATGAATGTGATCATTTCCTTGACTCTAATCTTCTCAACACAGCGAGTTGTCAAAGCTGAAGTACTCAAATCAAGAGAGGAGCCTGTACCAAGACCGATGTCATCACACACGCGGAGTTCAATGTGTTCTGTCATGTGACATTGTCATGTGACACTGTATTTAATAAACTCTCGAGCTAAGAGAATACATGCATTTTGAGAGCAATGAAGGTCTTTGATCGTTCTTTTATGAAGAATGATCGGCAATGGCTTACTGCTGTCTTGCATCCGACCATTACATAAGGGGCGCCCTCTTGTGAGATGATGGAAAGATGTTGGCTTGTCGTTACCATGTTCTCAAGATCGACAAGGATCTCATCTTCATCGTTTATTTATTATTTTCTACCCATGATTTGATCAGCGTTTCAATCACTGCCTTACATGAAGGTCTTAATTATCTCAGTCATGAGGTCCATCTCATTTTCATCGTCAGTGAAGTGATGTCATACTTGAAGACAAGCTTGTCCATTGAGCAACTTCAATTTCAGTGAACAGTACATCAGCCTGTTGACTACTGAATCATGGAATTCCTATTGGATTTGGACGGGGATCGCCCACTTCCATTAGACAATAGGTTAACTAGTTTAATACGTGAAATGGATGATGTTTTTGTTCTCATGTTGAACCTTATTTCAGTCAATTGCAGACCTTTAGGAGTCTTGGCTCAGATATCTCTATGAAATGAGAAGCTCAAAGCGACTTTGTATATTGATATCAGTATCATCTTGGAATCGTTACAGCTAGCTCACAAATAAGCACTTTGTCAGTGACATATTGGCTCCAATTCACAAAGGTGGTTCTAAAACCCATGGTTGAGTCCATGGTTTATGCAGATTTCCTGTAAAAAGTACGCTTAATTTAGCGCGTATCGGGTGCGTGTATAAAAAATTCCAGTGCTGATGCGCACTTTTGTCACAGTGCGCCAAATTGACGCCTGTTACCATGGTAAGATACGCCATTTTATTCATGAGTCCACAGTTTGAAGATTGGACTCATGACTAAAAACAGTGGACTCATGAATAAAATAGCGTGGATGACTACAGCAACAGACATCAATTTGGAGCACTATGACAAAAGCGCGCATCAGCATTGGACATTTTTTAAACATGCGCCCGATACGCACTAAATTAAGCGTAACTTATACCAGAAATTTGCATAAACCATGAATTCAACCGTGGATTTTTGAAACCACCTTTGTGTATTCAGGCCATTGTGAAAAACACATTAAAAGATTTTCTCCCCCAGTTGAAGGGGACGGGGGGGGGGGGGGGGGGTGATAAATCAGGTAAATTACTATTTTTGTTTTTTCATTGTTTATATTTGATCATTGATTGTAGGGAAAAAAAATGCATTCCTGTTTTAATGTGCCATATAAATACATTTATCACTTTGTTTTTAATTTGTCTTTGTCTAACTTAGAAAGTATATGGATCTAGTTCTTGAAACTTGGACACAAAAGTAATCAAGCATCAGTGAATATCCTGCATGAATATCAGGTCACATGACCAAGTTCAAAGGTCATTTAGGGTTGAAGAACTTGGTGCCATGTTGGGATATTTGTTGATTTGCCATCATAAGTTTAAATGTTTATGGATCTAGTTCATGAAATGTGGACATAAAGGTACTGGTAATCAAGTATCACTGATCGTCTTGCACAAGTCTTCGGTCACACGATCAAGGTCAAATCTCCTTTTGGGTAAATGAATGTAGTTTTTTATCATCATATTAATGGTGTTTTTTTTGTGAATGATTATTCTACAGTTGGATGATCTTTGAAATTGTCCATGGTGGAGAGAATAATGGAGGTTTTTACGGACTACACATATGGTGTTTATGGTAAAAAACCTCCATAATTCTAGAGTCATTTTCAAAGGAAGCACTGCTGCGATATTGAAATGCGTAATGCAGGCGAGACTGACAGGCGCTCCACTTGTTGTTTTATTGAAGTATTCTTTTTTCTATATTTCTTGATGTCCACATTTTCCTATGTTAATTGCAAAATTGTTTCAAGGGAGAAGCTGTAGTTCCATGTGTTATAGCCTATAGAATATCTAAAATTATGGGTGATATGATTATTGAAATTTATAGTAATGGTTAGATATGTCATTCACTCTTTTCTGTCTGACAAGTATTCAATGCTCATTAATTCAATTCATCTTGTTTTTAATACTCTTTCTATTCAATTTAAAACCAAAGCCAAATGCAAGTACTCCTTTTTCTGGCTCCAATATGTTTTAATGTTGTCAGCATTCATTCATTTTTAAAATTATTTTTAGGAGCATATTGTTATAGTTTCAGCTGTGTGCAATCTTATTCTCTTTGCTTCTTTGATTGTGAAATTATGTTTATTTGAGTACTTAAACCAACTGCATACCTTGAAGTACTAGTAAGGACAGAATAGGATTCATATTCTGCTTATAAATCTATTTTAGTACTATTCAATTCATCTGTGTGTGTCTTAAAAGCTGATAAGCAGAAAATTCTAATATCGCTAATGGACCAATATTCAAGAATTTGTCATTTGAATAAACGGAAAGAATTAGATTGACTGTTGCCTTGTTAAATTGCAACTATTTATCACATGGTTTGCTATTGCATTAACTTGTTATTTGTATGTCAAAGGCCCAAGAAAGTAAAAGACCTTTTTCTATTCATCGTACCATTATACAACAAAAGTATGATCGGTCAACTTTCCTGTCATAAATGGGTATATTTTGATTATTTTATCGTTATATTTTTCATAACTTTAGTATGCATGGAACTTGTTTATAGATTATTATCTTTCTAAATATCCATCTGAAAGCAATTTTGTAAGCTCAAACCAGTTTATTGAGATCACAGACATCTATTGTGAACACATCTTATGTTTTTTGTTAATTGCTTTTGTTCAATGCATATGAATTATGTACACTTAAAGGGGAATCCAGCCTTGGCCATAAAATGTTGTGTTGGGAAGGAGAAAAATAAATTAAACAGAATGGTGAAAGTTTGAAAGAAATTGGACAAGCAATAAGAAAGTTATAGCTGCTTTAAAATTGAGATCACTAATACTATGTAGATTTCAAATTGGCAACTGGGTAAGTAAATTATGACAAGGGGCAAGGACAACTTTCCCATAGGCCATGTACTTTATTATCAGGGATTTGTGGTTTTCTCCTAAGTACCCATTCCCCTGGGGCAGTAATCTAAATATAACCCATGTAGTATATTGTTTTATGTCCTCATGAAAGAAAAATATAATTTGAAATAAAACTTTTGGGGAAAATGACATTTTAGCCATGATATGTATTGGAGTACATGGAAGAGTAGTCCTTGCCTTACATCACTATGACATCCCATATGCGGCCAATTTGAAATCTCCATGGGTATAGTGATTACCAATATTTACAACTTTTAAAAATTCATATCTCTCTTTTTGTCCAATATTGTTCAAACTTTCACCTATCAACTTGTCTGATTTTTCTTTTCCTTATAAAAACAAGTTTTTATTTGGGTTGGATTCCCCTTTAAGGAGATTAATTACATTACATGTGTGTGTTAATCTTTTGGTGCTTTTTTGTTCAAAAATTCCAAATATACCATAGCTTCATTGTTGAAAATTATTTTACAAAATAGCTGTCACATTGCATGAAAATTCATCATTTTTATCCTAATATCAACAGGGCAATATGCATTTGAGTGTGATGAACTGGGAACATGGGAAACGTTTCATCATCTGACAACTTTCCTTGAATATGATTGGCTGATTGTCACTGTTACTATGGTAACTTTTGGATAAAACATCCTACAAGTCCTTTCATGAAATGCTCAGCCTGTGAAGTCATTTCTCAAACACATTTGATCGTATTTTCTTATTAAAAGCCTGGGTGTATGTAAAAAATCACTTTTTAGACAACTTTTTCAATGCAAGATTAAAGTAATTTGTAATTGGTGAATCAGTTTGCAAATGGCACTCAAAAGAAGTGTGGTCTGAGTAAACATATGGTTAAGTTGATGCGATGAGAATGTGGATTTTGTTTTATATATATATATTAATTATACACTAAACCAGGCTTGTATTTTGAAGTCTGGTTTAACTTAGGCAATGGTATTACTGTGTTAAATTTGTGGGAAGCCAGAAATTTCCAAATTGCATTTGCACTTCATGTTTCCTATATATCTTTACATGGCTTTTTCATCACAATTTGATGATGAAGAGAAAGCATATTTCAGTTATTATTCAGAGTCAGTTATGAGTGATCTGAGAGTGAAATGAGCCGACAATGTGAACTTGTACTGTTAAAGTTACCTGTCACAATTGGCTTTCCATAGTTAAATCACAAATTTAGACCAGAGTTTAAATCAAACCTGAGTTCAGGATACAAGCCTTAGTGCTTCTGTAAACAAACAACACTGAATAGAGTGATACAAACTGTGGAAGAGAATCTCAAATTTTAATGAAATGTGAAACAAAGATTGTTCTTTTGAATCTCAAAATCTATTATCAGCGATTTGCACGTCAAGTGCAAAAATAATCTCAAATGACTAATTTGGAGTGGTGTTAACTGTAATTTCTATACTTAGTTCATGCTCAGAATTTTACTAGAAGTGATAAGAATTAATTTCAGAAGTATGGAAATATTAATGCCAAAGGTCTTGGTTGTGCATGTAGTTCTGATTTTGGCTTCTGCATTTCTGTAACGTATCATTGCAAATTATTTTTTCCCTGTATTCTTGTTGTGTAGGTGAAGAAAAGAAGAAAAATAGCAAGTTCTGACTAGTACACACAAAATACTCATGTAAATAAATGTATATGAAAATATGCTATTATTATTTGTACATAATAGAAACCTTTATGAATTCTAACAATGATGTATAGAATTATGAGAATGTAATTTTACTGATTTGATCATTCTTGTATATGGGTTTATATACTTCACATGTTTTTGTGTTTCGATCTATGTACCATAACCATTTTATATGTTTGAACACATTCTCACTTTTGTGTAGTTTTGTTTTAGCAAGTGTATTCATTAGACAAAGTTCCTTTCACCGTGATAGTGTATTTATAATTTTCAGGGATTCTCATATATTTTCAACAGTCTGTTTTACTGTTCTCTGCATTTTTTTCATCAGAATAAAGTCTCATGATAGCAAGAAAGAACATTAGGTTTTTTAACAGTTTGAATATAACAGATATATGGCCAACTTCGCTTTAAGGGCAGAAAAATGCTGACTTGAATGAATAGGGAAAAATCATATTGCTGAAAATTTCATCAAAATCAGATGTAAAATAAGAAAGTTATGACATTTAAAGTTCCGCTTATTTTTCACAAAACAGTTATATGCACAACTCAGTGACATGCAAATGAGAGTCGATGATGTCCCTCACTATTTTTTAAAATATTGCTTGAATTGTACAATATTTCATTTTTACAGATTTGACAACAAGGGCCAAATAACCATATAGTATTATAATAATGCTAATTTCTCATGTTCAGGGAGAAATTTATCTGTTTCACCTGACAATGAGGAGGAAATTAGAATATTTCATATATAGAAATACAAAAGAAATAGCGAGTGGATGACGTCATCATTCCCTTAATTTGCATACCGACCAGGATGTGCATATAACTGTTATGGGAAATTAAGCGAAACTTTAAGATGTCATAACTTCTTTATTTTACATCCAATTTTGATGAAATTTTCAGTGTTATGCTTGTTGAATTTTCTCTTTTTATTCAAATAAACTATTTGTTGGGGAAAACTTGTCCTTTAAGTTTGATGAAGCAGTTTATTTTTTTTTACCAGGGCTGGTGTTCAATTTGATACTTAAAGCCAGAATTTGAAGTATTTTACTCATTATTCGGCTAAGTAATTCTTAGCCCATCTTTGCTATTTAATTGTCTTTTTTTTACTAAGTATTTTGCTTGAATCTATGTTAGACCCCATACATGGCTCAAGTCTGGCTTATGTGCAATTTACACATACATACGTGCAGTTGTGCATGCTGCACACAAATGGATGTGTACATTTTGCATTATTTGGTTCAGACATCACAAATTATTTTACTTAAATTTGGCTAGATAAATTAAAATACTTAGAAGTGATGAGTACAGGCAATTTCCTTAGCCAAGTAAAATGCAAAGTGATTACTTAGTTTATCAGTACTTTCCATTGAATATGCACTGGGGGCCATTTCATTAAGCTGTTTGTAAGTTAAGAGTGACTTTAGGAATGATGGGTTAGCCTCCATAAGAAAGGATCACTAGTCTTTAAAGTCACTCTTACAAACAGCTTTATGAAATGCCCACTAGGGCCAATTTCAAAGATCTGTAATTTTGCCATTCAAATTAAAAAAACTGAATGGGTTGGATATTTAAAGAGCAATGTAATTTCTGATATAGAGAAAATTATTTTTATACATCATAGAAAATTGATAAATTACATTGTGAAGAGTTTGTTACGATGATGATCATCTGATTTTGAAAAAAAAACACTTTTGTTTAGTCTGGGTTTAAACTATTTTGATGTTCTATGATTATTCCACTATCACTTGTGCATTTGTAATAAAACAAACGGAAATCAGCATCTACAGAGTTGTCGAGTCATTCATTTGATATCATTAAATGGGTATTCAGCCCTGGTCATAATATGTTGTGTTGAAAGGAGAAAAATAAATAAAACAGAAAGGTGAAAGTTTGAAAGAAATCAGAGAAGTTATAAGAAAGTCATTGCTGTTTTAAAATTGTGATCTCTAAGACTATGTAGATTTCAAATTGGCAACTGGGTAAGTAAATTATGGCAAGAGGCAAAGACAACTATATTATCAGTGATTTATGGTTTTCTCCCAAGTACCTATTCCCCTGGGGCTGTCATTTAAATATAACCTTGGTAGTATATTATTTATGCCCTCATGAAAGAAAAATATAATATGAAGTAAAACATGAAAAAAAAAGTAAATTTAGTCATTTTATGTATTGGAGTACATGGAAGAGTAGTCCTTGCCTTACATTACTTTGACATTATATTTGTTGCCAATTTGAAATCTCCACAGGTATAATGATTTACCAATATTCACAACTTTTAAAAATTCATAACTTTCTTATTGTTTGTCCAATATTGTTTAAACTTTCACCTATCAACTTGTTTGATTTTCCCTTTTTCTCTAAAAGCAACTTTTTATTTGGGTTGGATTCCCCTTTAATTTATTATAAAGTTTCCTGTAAAGATGTATTGTTTCTCTCACATACAGGAATGATTGATGTAGGAATGGTTATGTTAATTTTGATTTTTATCATCATAATCACCATCTATAGTATTCAGTGAACATGCCTGCATGGATTCTATCCTGAAACAAATTACACACACACAAAAAACAATTCTTTATCTAATGTTTAATATCTCATAATCTTTCAATGACAAACATATTAAGTGCTAGATATATACAAGTAATAAATCTCTAAAGTTTTATGCGATATTTCAAGATTTTTTTATTTTCAATGTCATGAAATCACTTTGAATCATAATAATTTGGAATGATATGAAATCAGTTTGAAACCCTGAGTATTTCCAGATAGCTCTCAATCTGCTTAATATTTTTGAGGAATATATGCTACTCAAGAAGGATTCCCTAAAATTCCAACATTTTGCATAAAATTTCAATGTCTTGTTTCCATCATTTTAATACTGTTTCATAGTTTCATAGTCCTTTAAATTTAACATTCAAGTATTAGTCAAAAAGGAATTCAACATGAAACCTTTGAAAAATGTTTTGGAATGTTGTACTCCATAATTTCTTGAATAAAAAAATATTTATGCAATTATATGCATAAGAATATTCTAGAATAAAAACCTTCATGGCCAGAATTTACAAAGGTGGGTTTGAAAACCCACGGTTGAGTCCATGGTTTATGCAGATTTTTGTATAAATTACGCTTAATTTAGCGCGTATCGGGCGCGTGTTTAAAAAAAGTTCAATGCTGATGCGCGCTTTTGTCAGTGCGCCAAATTGATGCCTGTTACCATGGTTAGATACGCTACTTTATTCACGAGTCCATCGTTTGAAGAGTGGACTCATGAATAAAATAGCGTGGATAACCACGGCAACAGGCATCAATTTGGCGCACTGTGACAAAAGCGCGCATCAGCATTGGACAAATAATATACGCGGTAAAATAAGCACATTTTATACAGGAAATCTGCATAAACTATGGACTCAACCGTGGGTTTTCAAAACCACCTTTGTGAATTCGGGCCCATCTGTCTTCCTTTACCACTTATACTATGAGGCTTCATTCATCCTTCATCTACATCTACTGATTTCAAAGGTCTAGTATATATAACAGAATCTTAACATGTAATGGCAAAAAATATTGTCCATGATAAATTCTTTGGGATTTCCCAAATAAATATTCCTCTTATAAACATGATGGTTACTAATATCCTGATCTCCTACAAAACTTATAAAGCAGGATACAAATATTTATACAAAAACTTATGGTAATCATTAACTCTTTGTGCACTGGTTCATGAACCCCTCTGTGTTAGATCATTTTCAGGTAAGGAAACAATGCATTGATTGTCTGAGAGTGAGATGCGAAGTTCACACGTCACCGAGTGTGCATGATGCGAAGTACGTGTGATAAGGGTTAAATCAGTGTTGGCTGTTTACATCATTAACATCATAACAATTAAAAAAACATTTTTTTTTGGGTGGAATGATTTTTAACAAGATATGAAATATCATTACTTATAAAATATGGAATACTATAAGACAGAAATTGCATGGCTTTAAGTATGCTGCTTGTCCCTTGCATAAAACAGATAAAATTTCTTATATTTAATTTGACCTCAGCTATTTATTGTTAAACTAATTATACAAATTGGCAAGATTTAAGCTACAATTATCTTCAACTATGGAGATACATGTAATGAGTGACTCTGTGATAGATCAATCAAGAAGAAAAAAACTGGTGCTACTACAACCCCATCTATGATCTTTAACTATATCTTTCAACCTTCATATGTTCTAAATTTCATTCTCAAACAATTTATCAAATCATAGTTCAGGACACCTCTTGTATCTAGAATTAAAAACCCAACTGGGTAATACCACAGAAGTAGTTTAATTCATTACCGATAATGTTCAAGAGAGAAGGCCCGTCCTGTCTGTGCATATAACATGTACTGCATACTGACATCACAATGACTTCATAGCCATCACCTGTACACATATGTATCAGCTGTTTAAAAGCCAGCAAACAGAAAAAAAATGTATGGATATGGACCTCCTTTTCTAATGTTTTTTTTTTTCATTTTGGTAAACATACGTACTTCTCTCTGCTATTCTAGTGAGTGTGATGAATATGACAGAGTGATATGCATTCATATCACTTATATGCATTTATATTCACTGAAGATGAATGAGACATTGAATGCAAACAGGTGTGATGTGTCTGCTGGTGTTGTGAGTGTGTAATGGTGTGAATGCGAGTGTGCAATGGTATGTTTGCTGCCTGGGAGGGGGGGTCTTCTGTGTGTGTGAGGGCGTGTGTGTTTTTTTGGGGTGGTATATTGTGTGGTAGGGAGTGTGGGGTGCGTGGGTGAGTGAAACATATATATGTAATCTTCCTCTTGAAGGCTTGTAGAGTTTCTTATTTGATTTGACATAATTTTGATATTAACATGATATTGAGGTAATTTTTTTTTCTCTTACAAAAAAAAGTTTCATATTGTTATAGAAGAGAAATTTGGCGGTTTGATTTCATTTGTAATCATTTTTAAAATATTTGTATTCTAATTGATATTGATATATTTATTTGTTTGATAATTGATTGTATACATGCAAAGAATCTTTATTTTATATGAATTGTGATTGTCAACTTATTGTTTTGAAAGAGGAAGAAAATAAAATATTATTCAAAAAAAAAAATTCATACATTATCTAGATTCCAAGCACAAGGCACAATATGTGCCAATAGTTTGAGTACCTTCCTCTGCTTTACTTAGTCAATAATCCAATGCATTTAACAAAGTCTGATGAGAGTAACTTTGATATTTGATTATTTTTGGTACATCTTTTTCATTTTAAACATGTTTACATTCACAAAGTAAGAATTTATTCATAATTCCTCCAATATCAACAAAACATATGGCAAACATTCATTTGCTCATGCAGCCCCTGTTTTATATAACAAACTCCTAAATTCACGGAAAACAATTGATTCAGTTATCAAATTCAAAACAGCCCTTAAACCATACATTTAAATTGTACCTAACCTCAACAAAGTGAACTCACCATCACATATCTTCCTATTCTCTTCCTCTCTTTTATTTTCTGAAGCGCATAAAGACGTATTTGTTTTGTGTTATGCACTACCCAAAAACTGACCATTATTATTAATGTTTTCATGAAGTTATAAAATGTTTGCTAGCTTAAAAAGGAATACAAAGTGTCCATGTATAGATATTTTCTTAATCTTTGGTAAACATTTCTCTACTTTAATAGATAATTTGGTTAAATTGCAGAGGTTTTCACAAAATAAAGGGAATGGAGTCTCAATGTTGTAATCCCTTCAGGTGTAACAGAGGTCTAAATCTATATATTTCATCATTCTAACTGGCTTTCAAATTGCTAATTGGTTAAATACATTGGATTATTGACTGAGTAAAGTAGTCACTTGGACTCTTCCATCCATTGATCCACTCAAGCATACTCCGGTGTTAAGTGTTGTACACCAGTCAACACTTACAACAGGTGTTCGGTGTCCAAGGATGGTCAAAGTCCGTAACATGCCTTTCTCTTTGTTCAGCTGAGAGAGAGAGTGAGAGAAAAATATTGATGGTTAGAATCTACAACCCCAAACAGCTAATCGGGTGATAATCACTGCTACATGCATTCTCTGACCAAGTTTAAAGTTGATCCGTTAACAATTTTATAGTTAACAAGGACAGAAATGGGATAGACAGACGACCCGATAACATAATCCCTCAAGCAACCTTCAATGGGTGGAGGCATTAAAAAACACCTGAATCTCAGAACAAGCATCTCCTCTCAGTCCCACTCACTACCAGCATTTATATGTCTACTCTGCCCCAGACACTCCCTGATGATGATCTGACTAGTGAACCATCTTCTTCACACTCATAAGATTTGGTAATATGAGAAATTATGACTGCCCTACCATTAACAATACTTCCATTACCATCAAAACCATTTTCATCACCACTATCATCTACTACTAATACTACTACCATCATCATCTTCCTACTGCCATCACCACTATCATCACCATCGACACAACTACCACCACCACAACTGCTATCATTCTCATCCTACCACCACCACTACCTAGTCACCTACTACATTACCATCAGAGCCCTTCCACTGTATACTCTTGCTTGGTCCACAATCGCATGGCCCATAAGCACTGGGTCGAATTGACAGTTAGTCAAACCTCAATTGGTGCAACTTCATTTGTTTTGTTTTTAATTTCCACTTGATCTCATAGACAGTTCATTCAATATCCAACTTGGCTCACCATATTTTGTATTTAGTCATATTTTGATAACTTTCAATTCTGCTAAAACTGAAAACTTGGCCATATAGTAATAAGAACAAATGACAAGAAACCTAAATATTCATTAGACTAGCAATCAGACTAAAATACCAGTTAGACATAATGTAAGATGAACCAAAAATATTTAGCCTGAATAAAGATAACCCATCTTAAAACTAGAGTACACAAACCTCAATCACTACCATCATCTCCATGACCACAACTATCACAACCATCCGTACAATCACCACCAGCATCACCATCCCCATAATCACCACCGCCACTACCACCATCACCACACTACCGCCACCGCCACTACCACCATCACCAACCCCACCATCACCACCACCATTACTACCACCACCACCACCATCACCACTCCCATTACTACCACCACCATCACCAACCCCACCATCACCACCATCACTACCACCACCACCACAACCATCACTACCACCACCATCACCAACCCCACCACCATCACCAACATTACCACCATCACCACTACCACCATCACCACCATCACCAACCCCACCATCACCACCACTACCACCACCATTACCACCACCATCACCACCACTACCACCACCACCAACATCACCACAATCACTACCACCACCATCACTACCACCACCACCACCATCAACACCATCACCACCATCACCACTGCAGCCACCCCCACCATTTTCATCATCATCAATACCCATCGCAACCTACCATCTACTACTATACTCTTTCCTTTCATTACTTACCTTGTATATAACCCCACCATGGGGAGCGCAGGTCAGTACATAGTTCCCGCTGCTGTCAAAAGCAAAGAGTTTTCCCCTTGGGTTTTGCTGCTGCCGGTACCCACCGAATCCTGATACCACAAACGGACCAGTAGCTCCATCATGAATAGGCATATCAAGAAGCTTCTGACCTACCTTGTGTATACTCCATTCAGTAAACTATAGGCATGAAAATCAAATAAATACAGATTAGTTTTTTTTTTAATCATCACAAGGGGGACTTTGTTTCTTTATAAAAAAGAAATTATGTACAATAATATTGTACATAATTTCTTTTTTATAAAGAAACAAAGTCCCCCTTGTGATGATAAAAAAATATACTAAACAAAAAACAACAAAAACATGCAATCATGTCCTATAGCCAAATACTTATTGGTATTATTTGGTAATAACCTCCATACCTATACTGATACAGAGCTGCCAAGTAATACTGATTTTCGGTATATTGATGGTTTCATATGAAGGACTGATTTCTAAAATGTTCAGTATTATGTGTTTGTTCTATGGTTATTCCTTTAAAAAATACTGATTCCCTCACCAAAATACTAATTTTCACCTTTTGAAATGCTGAAATTTTCTTGTTTAGGGTGGCAGCTCTGCTGAAAATATAACAAATACAATGTCCACAATGCAAAATCAAAATGACTGATACAGCTGCTAATTCAACTGCAATCCTTTAGTTCAGAGAGCAATGACCAGCTTTATAAGCCAATCAATCAGGAGCGCAATTTCATCAACATTTTCATCTGACAAGTTGTCGGATCTCACAACATTCCTTGATTTTGATTGGCCGAGAAGCATGGTTACTATGGTGACTGTCGGACAAAACAGGACATGCAGGATAAAACGTCTTGACAATTCCTTTCATGAAACGCTCCCCAGGTATTTCATCAAGATATCTACAATGTTGTGATAATGACACAACTGTACCGCTACAAACTCTTCTGGTAGGTAAGGTCTTCTTGTGTTGGGCTGAGCCACTCATGTGGTCTGACTGCTAGGTGCTCTTGGGCACAGTGTATGGTGAACCTTAAATATTTAATACCACTTTAGATAATCTACTCTAAAAATTCCACACACACACACATATATCATAAAGTTTCACGTATTGGCTTCTCTAAGGGTAACAAAATATGCTGAAGATAAATGGTAATGCTTTCAATGCCAATATGGTTTTTATTTATTTCCTTATATATATATATATATATATATATATATATATATATATATATATAAGGAAATAAATAAAAACCAGTTGTATATATATATATATATATATATAAATGTGTAAAGTTATACATGTACAACAGCTTTTGGCAACTCTTTTTTATTTAAATATTGTAAGAAATGGATGAAGAGAACAATGGTAGGCGTAGCTTAAATCAAGGTTCCCCAGAGCTATCTACCCTTTGGAAAAATTGGTGATGCCGAAAAAATGTCTCTGCCGGGAATCGAACCCGGGCCCCCAGCTTTGAACGCCGGTGCCTTAACCACTAGACCACAGAGACGGTTAGTAGCTAGGGCGAGCCCGATCCGATTGACCGTCAGATAGACAGATTTTCGACACTATACCAATTATATATTCCTTTGTCGGGTGAGCTGGGGGCCCGGGTTCGATTCCCGGCAGAGACATTTTTTCGGCATCACCAATTTTTCCAAAGGGTAGATAGCTCTGGGGAACCTTGATTTAAGCTACGCCTACCATTGTTCTCTTCATCCATTTCTTACAATATTTAAATAAAAAAGAGTTGCCAAAAGCTGTTGTACATGTATAACTTTACACATTTGTATTTCTTCTCCCATATGTGTACTGTATCGAAGCAATAGCTTTGATCCAGCTGAGGCATGGCGGCTTGTCATTGTTCAAAACTCACCTTCACCCGACAAAGGAATATATAATTGGTATAGTGTCGAAAATCTGTCTATCTGACGGTCAATCGGATCGGGCTCGCCCTAGCTACTAACCGTCTCTGTGGTCTAGTGGTTAAGGCACCGGCGTTCAAAGCTGGGGGCCCGGGTTCGATTCCCGGCAGAGACATTTTTTCGGCATCACCAATTTTTCCAAAGGGTAGATAGCTCTGGGGAACCTTGATTTAAGCTACGCCTACCATTGTTCTCTTCATCCATTTCTTACAATATATATATATATATATATATATATATATACAACTTTCATTTCATCCAAAAGAAATTTTTTTATTTTCGAAAATGTTCATTCATCCATTTAGAGGACAAGTCCACCCAGACAAAAAGTTGATAACAAGTGGAATGCCTCTGGCCGTCTCACCTGCATCACGCGGTTCAATATAGCAGCAGTGCTGACTTTGCATACTACTCTAACTCGCACAAGATGTTCAGTGATACATGGTTACTCTTACGTCCTCTTTTTATGAACTAGACCAATAAACTTACAGAGATATGATGGTTATTCAACAAAAAACCCCAACATGGCCAAAGTTCATTGACCTTACATGACCTTTGACCTTGATCATGTGACCTGAAACTGGAACAGGATGTTCAGTGATACTTGATTACTCTTATGTACAAGTTTCATGAATCAGATCCATAAACTTTCAAAGTTATGATGGTAATTCAACAGATACACCCAATTCGGCTAAAGTTCATTGACCTTTGACCTTGGACAAGTGACCTGAAACACGCACAGGATGTTCAGTGATACTTGATTACTCTAATGTCCAAGTTTAACGAACTAGACCAATAAACTTTCAAAGTTATGATGGTAATTCAACAGATACCCCCGATTCGGCCAAAGTTCATTGACCCTAAATGACCTTTGACCTTAATCATGAGACCTGAAACTTGCACAAAATGTTCAGTGATGCTTAATTACTATTATGTCCAAGTTTAATGAATCAGATCCATAAACTTTCAAAGTTATGATGGGAATTCAACAGATATCCCCAAATCGGCCAAAGTTCATTGACCCTAAATGACCTTTGACCTTGATCATGTGACCTGAAACTTGCACAAAATGTTCAGTGATGCTTGATTACTATTATGTCCAAGTTTCATGAATCAGATCCATAAACTTTCAAAGTTATGACGGGAATTCAACAGATATCCCTAATTCGTCCAAAGTTCATTGACCCTAAATGACCTTTGACCTTGGTCATGTGATGTGAAACTCATGCAGGATGTTCATTGATACTTGATTAACCTCATGTCCAAGTTTCATGAACTAGGTCCATATATTTTCTAAGTTATGATGACATTTCAAAAACTTAACCTCAGGTTAAGATTTCGATGTTGATTCCTCCAACATGGTCTAAGTTCATTGACCCTAAATGACCTTTGACCTTGGTCATGTGACATGAAACTCTAATAGGATGTTCAGTAATACTTGATTAACCTTATGGCCAAGTTTTATTAACTAGGTCCATATACTTTCTAAGTTATGATGTCATTTCAAAAACTTAACCTCAGGTTAAGATTTGATGTTGACGCCGCCGCCGCCGCCGTCGGAAAAGCGGCGCCTATAGTCTCACTTTGCTTCGCAGGTGAGACAAAAATTGGACGTAAAATAAGTTGGTTATGACATTTTGAAGCTTCCCTTCATTTCACAAAAGTTATACAGCGCGTCCCCAAAAAATGTCCCTCTGACATAGAACTAAATTAATTCTAAAATGTGGTAGGATTCTTAAATAAATGTTCATGAGTAGAAAGCTCATTTCATGTTCTAACTTTTATGAAAATTTCATTGGTTGCACTTCAGTGATTTTGAATACACACTCTGTTACGTAACAGTGGTGCATTTTAGCTCATTCCAAGTTTGCAGCATTGATGCATTTCTTCATTGTCTATGGCATGTTAACCCCCATTCTTACATCCATGATCTGAGCAGGGATAATTCCCTAATCATATCTAGGCTCATCAAATCATAAACTTGAGCATGTTCAGAAGGACAAGAAACATAAACAATTAAGTTTGTTTGATGATTGATAAGGGGAATCAGTGCACCAACTTGAAAGAAAATGTGAATGATGGATGAGTAAAATAAGCTGAAAAGGGGGAATCAACAAGTTAATCACCTTTTGCAAAAAGGAACTATACCAAAGAAAATTTTGACTTTTTTCTTTTAAGAAGTTACAGTTGCTAATGAACTAAAAAAAAGTAATGAAAGCAAAAATGCAGTATTGTTGGAATTATGCATGAAACAGACATGACCCATTGTCTCAATCATTGTGCATCTCCCGTTTATCAAACATGAAATGAACTGTCAAATACTGTTTTTGCCCTTCTGAACATGCTCAAGGTTGTGATTTGATGAGCCTGGTTAGATCATGGAGATTTCCCTGGTCAGATCAGGGAATTCCTTGGTCAGAACAAGGAGATAGAGGTGATATCTCCTTGGTCAGAATGGTCAAAGGGGGTTGATATGCAAGAAAGTGCAGAACAGAAAGCAGTGTTGCATGCATATAAACTTGGAATGGGTTGAAAAGCACCACTGTTACATAATAGGCTGTGTATTCAAAACCACTGAAGCGAGACCAATGAAATTTTTATAGAATCTAGAACATGAGATGGGCTTCCTATATCTATACATTTCATTGAGAATAATTTTTATTTGTGGAAGTTATTAAACAGCATATCAGAGGGACATTTTTGGGGGGATGAGCTGTATGCACATCCTGGTCGGTATGATGGGACTGATGACATTACCCACTCACTATTCCTTCTGTATTTTATTGAAATATTTCAATTTTCTCCTTATTATCCTGAACATGTGGAATCACCATTGTTTGACCATTTTGTGGTTCAACTAAAAGTGACCTAATTGTCAAATCTGTGAAAATTGAAATATTTTTTAATTCTAACAATAAAACAAAAGAAATAGTGAGTGACATCATCAACTCTCTCAATTGCATATCACTGAGTTGTGCATATAATTGTTTTGTAAAAAATAAGTGAAACTTTAAAATATCATAACTTTCTTATTTTACATCCAATTGTGATGAAATTTTTAGCATTATTCTTGTTTAATATATCTCTATTGATTCAAATCAACTTTCTTTCTGGGGTGAAGTTGTCCTTTATTACAAAGGGTGGAACAGACGTTACCTTTCCATCTGATCCCATACTATATACAGATGTTTCAGCAGGACTGAACTGAGCTGCATAAACCTGACCTTGATGTGCTCTCCAACTCAACAAACACTCATGACGCTGAATGTCTAAAAATACAATGAAATTATAATTGTTATAATAATGATAACAATAATATTATGACCATACATTCTGCTATGTGTAATGTACTATAATAGATCGAAATTATTATCATTATAAATAAATCATCAACATCTACACACGTCCCTTAGATATTTGGCACACCATATTGCAGAATTTCTTAATTTGCTCCATCAAACAATACTAAAAAATTATACTTTCAAGATATTCAGCTCATAATTGAAATTGAACCACAAGATTATCAGTCATTCCTATAAGGGCAATTATCAACATTTTTTTCCAGGGCTACTTTTAGCTTACAAGCCTAGGTAGGTTACATTTCAATTTGTATTGGACCCTCTGGAAAGTTCAGGGGCTCTATTTTTTTATTATTTTCAGGGCATTTAGCAGCATTTCAGGGGTACATTTTCCATAGCACTTCGTATGCCTCATAATGATATTGACTACATATTTCATTGCTGCCAGAATTAAACAATGACACTGTTTCATCCATCCATAGCAGCTAATAACAAAATCAGTAACAAATTTTTTTGAGTTGCCAAATTGAGGAAGAATCCGTGATTAACTCACCAAACAATCGTACCATTCCATCGCTAGCTCCAGTAACAAACAGATTGCCATTGTGATTGAAAGATGTGCAGTTTATACAACCAGCACTCCTTGCTAGAGGGAGTTCCTTCTGCAAAGAACAAAGACAATGATGTTTATCATTCTTTCTCTCATAAATTACAAATTTACAAAAAATCGGTGCCCTTTTCTTTTGCTTTATGTGATACCCCAAATTTCTGATTTAGCGTACCGGTAATGGAATGAAAGTGCATTTCTCATGACACCAATCAAGTCTTTTAAATGAATTTTCTTTTAAGTTGCTAGTTTAGTGATGAGAATTTAAATCTAAAAAGATTGAATTTCAAATTTATCGGATTAAGATCAAATTGATTAAGAATATATGAGTTAGCGCCCAAGAAAGGGTCCCACATAAACATTCTTATCAACTTGCCAACTTTGCCTACTTCATTCCTTTTGTACCTCTGTCGAAACTTTCAAAAACCTTCTAAAAACTTGTTTATTTAACTCTTTTATGCGCCTTGATCACTCTACAGAGTTGATTTGGCGCTTTATAAGTCACATTATTGTTATTATTATTATTATTATTATTATTTCATCATTATTCTGACAACAGCCATTTTCTTACCTGTATTTTGAGTGTCTTGAGGTCAAAGGCCGTAAGCTTACATGTACCATGAAGAGGGGATCCTGGCTTACTGAGATCAGAACCCCACTCTCCTACCGGGCTTGCCGCAGAACAGACAAACGTTGTACCACCAGGGTTGCATGCAACAGATACAACCCTATTAGAAAGAGGCACAAGGAAAGATAAAGTGAGGAAAGATGTTAAAGAGGAATACGAACCTTGGAAATAAAATCATTTGGGTAAACATTTGGAAGAAATTGGACAAGAAAAGAGAAAGTTATGGATGTTTCAAATGTGGATCACTAGGACTATGTCAATCACAAATTTGTATTATCTTCACATAGGCTGCATATATTTAGACTTTGCGATCCGGTTGAATTTCAAACAATAGTGGAAAACCGTTGATAATCTGGGGACATTTCATGAAGGTTGTCAGCACTGGCTACATTGTCAACTCTGGTTTTGATTGGCTAAGAAGCATTTGCCTCTGACTGTTACTATAGTAACTGTCAAGGAATGACAACTTGTCAGTGCTGATTAGATTTATGAAATGGTACATAGGTCTATGCAGTACAAAGGTTTGTGATCATACTAAACAGCAATAGCCAATCAAGAGCTTTGTTTCAAGTGCATTTTGTTGAAAACACTGACCAGAACCAAACAGTGTTTTTCTTTCATATTTGCTATACATTGCAAACCGTTGTTACATGACCCATAGAGTTATCACAGATATAGAGTATATCATCGGCCTTATGCCAAAAGGGCCTTAACCCGATTTTAGGGGTTCTGAATATTTTATAATAAATTTAACACATTTCATGTAAAACTTAATAACTTAACACGTTTATCGAAATTGGCTTCAAAAGCAAAAAAACGACCACAAACTTTTGATTATTAGAGAGGCCAAAACCTTTATAAACGCCATTATCTCGGAATGGCCAAAAGCAGTTAAGGCCCTTTTGGCATAAGGCCGACGATATTAAAGGGGAATGAAACCTTTGGAACAAATAGGCTTGTGTTGAAACAGAAAAATCAAAGAATAAGAATAAAGAAAGTTTGAGAAAAATCAGACAAATAGTGAGAAAGTTATGAGCATTTGAATATTGCGATCACTAATGGTATGGAGATCCTCACATTGGCAATGCGACAAGGATGTGTGATGTCACTGATGAGAGAGTTGTTCACAAGTGACATCACACATCTTTGTTGCATTGCCAATTTGCTATCTCCATAGCATTAGTGATCGTAATATTCAAATGGTCATAAATTTCTCATTATTTGTCTGATTTTTCTCAAACTTTCGTTGATCTGTTTCTTTGATTTTTCTGTTTTCACACAAGCTATCATGTTCCAATGGTTTCATTCTCCTTTAAAGATATTGGACAATGAACGGAGACCATTGAAAGACCACTGAAGGACTTAAAATTGGTGAGGTCTTACAGTGGTTTTCAAGATCACTGAAATTTTTCATCTCTGTGTGATGGCTCAGAAAGACCCTTCAAAGAGCTCTGAAAGACTGATGGATATTTCTTGTCTTACTGGTCTTAGACTAGTCTTATAGAGCTCTTTCAATGGTCTTTCAGAGATCTTTTATGCAACAAGTGATCTTTCAAAATTCTTTCCATGGACTTTGCCTGGTCTTTCAATGATCTTTCAATGATCTCTCATGAGTCATACAGTGATCTCCGCAAAAATCTTGAGAGACTGCGGAAAGATCATTGAAAGACTATTAAGACCTTTGAAAGTTCATCGAAAGACCACTGAAAGACTGCAGAAAGACCACTGAAAGATTGGTCAGGACTCGTGTAAGACCTCAAAGACAATTGTAGGTTAATTGAGAGACCTCTGAAAGATCAACCAGAATTCACGGTCTTTCAAAGGTCTTTCAGCTGTCTTGTTCTCTGTGGAATGGAGATTTAAAGAATGCCTCACCTAGGGAATGCAGGATCCATGTCTGCTTCTTTGATAGGTTTCTTCCCTTCACAGTCATACAGCTTTACAGATCCAACTGAACTACCAAGGAGTAGCTACAAATAAATAATATCAGAATATGAAATAGAAATGAACTCAATAAAAGTACTTCTATTAGTACATTTTTTGGGGTTTTATGAACTACTTGTTTTAATTATTGCTACGTATGACCTCATACAGAGGTTACAACCTAATGGTTTAATGATTGATAGGAGAATAAGATGCAGTCGGTCCAGCCCCCCAATACCATTGCTGCTAGTGAAAAATGATTTAAGTGCCAGCAGTAACCTTACAAAGGGAAAGCATGCAACATCTGAATATTAACAAACTGTACCTTTTACTTGTGGTCATGGAGTGCATATGTGGAACCATTTTAACCTTGAAACTTACCAGAGTTTTACAATCATCCCTTTCAAATGGCCTAGACAAACATGTCACACACTTTTATTCTAATGAGAATTCATCTAGTGGGTGTTAATTTTTTATTTTTTTTTTTATTTTTATTTATTTATTTTTAAACCGCACATAGAATAGATCTTCCACAGCACTGTACATACTCCTGCACAATTCTACAAGTACGATGATACACCAACCTGGTGGACTGTACTTTAATGGATGATGATGATGATGATGAATTAAACATCAAATTGAATGGAATGGCAAACACATGAGATCAACTTACCATTCTATCTGATTTAGGCACCCATTCCAGAGAAAGCAAGGGTGATTTAAACATTATCGTTGCAATAGTGGTGGGGTTGGGGGTCGTCTTCCATACCCTAATAAAAAATGATATAATTTCACAGCACATGTATCAAATATCAAGTCATTTATATCCATTGGTACATACTAACTTTATGAGATGATTTCTAAGAACATTTATATTAAACATCATCTGTACGACACAGGCATCTAGAACAATAATACTAAAGAGCCTATCACAATATAAACTGTACCTCTGAATAGAAGAGGGTTTCATATTTGACTCCTACAATTTCACGATATTGTCAATTTTCACTGTTAAAGCAAGATCCTAAAAATTGGCAATACTTACTAGCAGGGAACAAAATCACAAAGGGGCTGGGAGCGATTTAACTTCTAAAAAGAGCGCTGGAAACTAAAAAAAAGGAGTCCTGGAAATTCTCATTCATCTCAATGTTATACCTTATCAAATGTTGCAGAGTTAGGCAGTATGTAGCACCCGAAAATAAAAAAAATATTAGTTTGCCTGCTTACTTGACTACTCCATCGATATCCATGCTTGCTACTGATGTTGACGAGGGTGAGAATCTACTGTATGTTATAGAGGAATGATGTTCAGTGTATTCATCTTGACTCAGGATTAGGAATGTTCCATGACTTTCTTCTTCCCCTAATTCAAAGGAAAAAGAAAATTGCTCCTTCAATAAAGAAACTTAAAGGAGAGTCAAACCTTTGGAACAAGATAGCTTGTGTGAAAACAGAAAGATCAAAGAAACAGATCAACGAAAGTTTGAGAAAAATCAGACAAATAATGAGAAAGTTATGAGCATTTGAATATTGCGATCACTAGTGCTATGGAGATCCTCCCATTGGCAATGTGATAAAGATGTGTGATGTCACTTGTGAACAACTTTCCCCATTACTTTAGTATATATTTCAGTTAAAATGCTTCTTTTATCACACCTATTGAGTAGATCATGTGTTCTTTCTATAGGATGGCATGTAATACAGATTTTCAAAGAATACATTATGGATAATGAGTTTGTATCACCGTAAGAAAAAGCAAAAAGAGACATTTTGGGGGTATTTTATAGTCCATCAAAGGGAAAGTTGTTCACATATGACATCACACATCTTTATCATATATTGCCAATGGAAGGATCTCCATAGCACTAGTGATCGCAATATTCAAATGCTCATAACTTCTCATTATTTGTCTGATTTTTCTCTAACTTTCTTTGTTCTTATTCTTTAATTTTTCTGGTTCGACATAAGCCTATTTGTTCCAAAGGTTTCATTCCCCTTTAATAGCAAACATAGCACAGTGTTGGATCTCGCAAGGTTGAACACATTACCATTCAGGGGCCGTAATAGCCCAAATTCCCAAAGGTGGTTTTGAAAACCCATGGTTGAGTCCATGGTTTATGCAGATTTCCTGTATAAATTACGCTTAATTTAGCGCTTATATTAAAAAATTCCAATGCTGATGCGTGCTTTTGTCACAGTGCGCCAAATTGACGCCTGTTGCCGTGGTTATCCACGCTATATTATTCATGAGTCTACTCGTCAAACAGTGGACTCATTAATACAATAGCGTATCTAACCATGGTAACAGGCGTCAATTTTGCGCACTGTGACAAAAGCGCGCATCAGCATTGGACATTTTGTATACATGCGCCCGATACGCGCTAAATTAAGCGTAATTTATACAGGAAATCTGCATAAACCATGGTTTCAACCGTGGGTTTTCAAAACCACCTTTGTGAATTTGGGCCATTGTGTTTGCACAATGGTCATTACAGTTATTTGTAAAGTCATGCATATCTGACCAACAACTTTATGAAACACCCAATTGCATTAAACTTATTCCCTTTAAAGATAAATACCAGTTGTGATTACGATCTCAAACTGAGTTCAAACAGAATCCAATAAAATTACCACCATAGTGTTTGTTCGTATGAATAACAAATATGTGCCAAATGACACTGGAAGAAAACATGCAATTGGCGAGAAATCAGCAAAATAAACATGTAATTCCATCAAATGTCAGTCATTTTTCCAAGCAATTATAAAACACTATCCAACATATGCTTTTCTGTGTCTATAATCTTCAGATTTATCTGATTTCAGCTAAGATTTCATGATTTCACAAAGACAAACACTGGTATACATTAATATAATATGGTGACAATTAAGCTTGATTTAAAAGACTTTCTCATGAAATAATTGTTTTCTGCAACTATTTTCTTTTACCTTTAAAACCTCTGGTGAAAATAGAAAAGCATGGGATAGCACATTTTACCAATGAATTTCACACAAATTAAAACTCTCTCTCTCAAAAAAAAACACTTTACCTGGGTAGAATGTAGAACTTGGGGATGGTTTTTGAGTGAGAGGAGGGGGTTGAGATCTATGTGATGGTGAACTTTGACTTGCATCAGGTTTAAATGAAAGGATGCTTGATAATTCAACATCTTTTATACCACTGTAAGATAAAAAAAAAAACATTTATCACATTTTTCATTTAACCTGTGTCCTGGCCCATTAATTGATACAACCATCTATACAATTTAGCTTAACTATGAAAATGTCATGGCTGTGTGGTCTAAATCACATGGTAGACATACAAAAGTCCATTGTTCGATTCTCATCCTTGTCAAAGGTATTTATATGCATCGTTTCTTTTCATCATGCATTAAATAAATTAAAAATACTTGAATTAAAATACAAATGCATCCACATGTTTAAAAAAAAGAACACAAAACTGAGTTTATGACTCACCATGTACAAACAATGAAATAAATTGAAAGTACGAATTGCATCACTTGATGTAAAAGGGTTCTGTAGTGTAGACCATACTACTGACTCAATATAGAAGATTTATTTATAACAATCACACAGTATACAAATAGCAAGAAGGCATGAGTGTGATCGAACAAGAATTCATATGAGGTGAAAGAAAGATGTTCTATTCATTGAGGCATTGAATAGAGTTGAATAGAGTATCTCTTTCTTTTTAATACCAAATGCACAAGGTCGTGCTGTTGAACAAATAATATTCCCCATGTGTGTTGCACAATGCCTCAGAAGTTTTTGAAAATACAAATAATAATCAAGTTTTTCCGAATTTTATCTTGGAAAATGAGAAAGATGATTGAGAGCAAAAGGCAAATCCATCAAACATGCATCTTAACTGCAGCAGCAATGGGCATTAAGTAAGCCCTACGCACATTGCACTTGCATTTATTACAATGCACAATGAATCGAATCCTATCCTGACGTCAAGACCACACAACGGCTCGAATAATTAACATTCAGCCTCCCACTTGCTGGCGCAAAAGCTATTAGGTGTTGTACAACAATCAAATAGTAAACAATCATAAATCCAGCTTTTTATTATCAATGAATATGAAAATTGTACATGCTGGACAAGTCAGCAACTTTATATATCACTCTGCTGCTAGCCACCACAGCAGCACAACAAGGCCTGGTTTTCCTCCATCAAGGCCTCTCTCTCTCTCTCTTCATGGGTATTGAGTATGTAATTTTGCCTGGGATGAATTTTAATTTGGTTAAAAGCAAAATATAGAAACAGACCACATCCTACCTTGCTGATGACAGTGTTTTCTCTGCAGTCTTTGGCTGAGCTTGACTCTGTTGTGACTTTGAGAACAGCTCCTGTCTCTGTTTATCAAGGGTTTGCTGCTGCTGGAGTCGAATCTGAATGTTACAAAATATATGTCAGGAAAGAATATCGTCGGCTTCCCACAAAAATTGACATTTTCTTTAAAAAAATCTTTCTTTTCTTATTGCTGAAATGGAAAAAGCATATCATGAACTTTCTTCTGGTACCATCCTCAAACCTAAATGTGACGTCATTATGACGTAATAAGCAAAAACATTCCAATGTGCTTTACGCACATAGATGCATCCTTCTTCTGGGAACTAGATAGCGCATTTCGTTTCCAGAAAAGGGACAGTTCTTCATTCATTGTGTTTACGCGTGTAGACCAATTCGTGCAAGCTGCCTTTTTCCTGAAACTGGATTGCGCATTCATGTTAGCGACTTTTTTTCGGGAACTTGATCAGTGAAGTGCACATTTTTTCTTCCTGGAAAAAGGGCGTACGTTATTCATTCTTAAGTTTAGAAAGTGTTTAGAGTGTTATAGATAAAATCACAAAATATCAAGAAAATCTTGCTTTGTCAAAAAGTTTGAGAATAAGGACAAAAAAAATACACTACATGTAGCTGCTAAAGGCAAAAATTAAGGTCAAAACATAATTTGTGTTTTCTCGAAAATGTACATTTTGCGTAGGTGCGCGCTCCCCTCTTGCGGGAAGCCGACGATATTAATCCTTAACTCGACAAATCAAAGACATCTTGATCTTTAACCAATCAAAAGTGCACATTTAGGACTTGCACTTCATCTTAGTCATTACCACGCAGTAGCACACATTGTCTGAGCATGAATTTACTAATGATGTAATGCATTTTCGTCCAGTGTGACTTTTAGTCACACATACAATCTTTGGGAAATACCACTTGGTGTATTAAGGTTGCAAATAACACGAAAATTTGATACCTGATTCTGTGAGTTGGTCTCAGTAGGTTTGTGAGTAGGAGAGCTCGAAGCAAAGTCTACCTTCTTCATACCACTACCAGCCACACCACCACCACCTGTTACACTGCTACCACTTGCCCCTATCCCTTCCTTGGTCTTAGCCACCTGTTGGGACTGGTCCTGGTTCTTCTTTGGCCCAAGGAGGGAGGAGAGAGCACCCCTTACACCCTGTGGTACAGACTTTGATCCCGTAGTTGAAGGGGTTGAGGAGGAGGAGGATAGAAGCCTTCGTCCAATGTTAGGGGATGGTGACTTCTTGGAAGTGCTCTTTAGAGAACTCCTGAGCTGACTTCCTTGCGATTCACTAAATAATCAGAGGAAATTATGACATATAATCATCTGAAAACATTCAGCGTAACTGAACTAATGGATTTTAGGATGACTATGTATAGTATGCCGCATTTCCCTAATTAAAATCATTTAGATTTCTGTTATACCATCAGGTAAATTTGAATTGAGAACATGTTAAATCTCTAAATAGATTCTTATACTTTTTTTTGAAAGACCATGAGACCTCAAAACACACTAAACATTTCTGATGTCTATCAGTAACATTGTGCGTATGATCTAATACATCCTACAAATGAACTTTAAGAAGATCCATCTTATCGACTCACCCAAGACCAGTATTACTGGAATGATCAGAGACATCAGGTGATTCAGATTTATCACTTGAAGAAAGAAATTTCACCTGCATGGGAACAGCCAATAAAACTGGAATTCGTTATATTGCAACATCATTCTGCTTAATTTAATCTGGGTTAAAAATATTAAAAGATGGGTTCTGTGTGAGCTCTATATATTGCAATGATGGATGATACGGTGGGTTCGGGGGATACATGTGCTGGGCTGCGCGACCTGCCGAGCATCTCTAGTTTAATCTGGGTTAAAAATATTAAAAGATAGATACTCCAACCCCCAAAACATAACAGCAATATGAAATATCCAGTTTACAGAATTTATATAATCATTTTCAAGTTTGAGATTCTGCCGATACTCTGGATAGTTTTTATGAAAATGGAGGAGAGATATGTAGTTGGTAAAAAAGCAAGACCAAAAACTCAAAGCTAACCAGTCATGCAGGCACCCACTCTACTCATCAAACTGTGTATATAAGTGTGTGTGTAGAAAGTAGATATTGTGTACAAATCATTTGTAAAGGAATGTGTAGGCATACATGAAAGGTTGTGTACATGATACAGTCAAAGTAGTTTCACTTTCAAATATTGGCTCAGAATTTCCTTTTAATAATGAGACTTCAATATCACTATATTCAAAACTATACTACATTCGCATTTGTCACAATATATAATGAATGAATGACCATATTCACCCTTGCACGAGTTCATTATTTATTTAAACAGCTAATTTCGATATTCTAAGTTAAGATGAAGTGTTATCAAGTAGACCTATGTTATTTTATTCTATTATAATTGATCTTAAACCTTTTTGTTCATACTCACTCTTTTATTCGCTTCTGTTTTATGTAAGCACCCACTGGATAGGGTCAAATGGTCTTTATTGACTACAGTAATTCAGTTAACTTTATTTGACCCTGGCAGTCCAGTGGGTGCTCAATCTATACTCTGTTATGTTTATTATGTGTTGTACTACACTGTACCAATTTCTTATAATTTTCATTGCCGAAATAAATAATAATAATAATAATACAGTAGGTGTTTAGATATTAAAAATCTAACCAATCGCTATAAATGATAGTTTTCAGCAAGACCTGTTCTTGAAGCCTGCCCATCTGGTCCTCATACTTGGCAACCTGATCAGTGAGTTTAATAACCTGCTCCTGTAATTTAGCATTCTCTTCCTGAAGCTCAACAATCTTCTGGTGTTCAGCATCAAAGTTCAGTAGAATGGGTAGGGGTGCATAGTAGTCAAGGTCATAGCTCAACACCAACACATACATGGCTTTCTAACAAATGACTTTGAATAGTTCATTAATCATTGAAATAATTAATTTTGGCCTTCTTTATTTCATTCAAATTAGTATTCTAATATGTTTGTGTGTATCATGGTGGCTCAGCGGTAGAGCGTCCGCCTCATGAACGGGAGGTCGTGGGTTCGATCCTCGGCCGAGTCATACCAAAGACTTATAAAAATGGGACCTTCTGCCTTCTTGCTAGGCGCTCAGCATTTAGATTGGAGAAGGGTAATAATAACATGTTATGTTATGCAGGGCCCGCTGGTAGAGCAGTTTCCTAACTGAAGTGGCTACCCTGGGTAAATAAAACGTTATTATTATTATTATTATTATTATTATCAAAATATACACACCACTATCACATAATCATAATATGGCCCCTGAGAGAAAAAAATGTTGCTCTCAAAAAACAAGTGGAATGCCTCTGGCCGCCTCACCTGCATCACGCGATTCAACATAGCAGCAGTGCTGACTTTGAAAACTACTATAACTCGCACAAGATGTTCAGTGATACTTGGTTACTCTTATTTCCACGTTTTATGAACTAGACCAATACACTTACAGAGATAGGATGGTAATTCAACAAATACCCCCAATGTTGCCAAAATTCATTGACCTCACATGACCTTTGACCTTGATCATGTGACCTGAAACTTGCACAGGATATTCAGTGATACTTGATTACTCTTATGTCCAAGTTTCAAAAGTCAGATCAATAAACTTGCAAAGTTATGATGGTAATTCAACAGATACCCCCATTATGGCCAAAGTTCATTGACCTTTGACCTTGGTCATGTGACCTAAAATGCGCACAGGATGTTCAGTGATACTTGATTACTCTTATGTCCAAGTTTTATGGACTAGACCAACATATTTTCAAAGTTATGATGGTAATTCAACAAATACCCCCAATTCGGCCAAAGTTTATTGACCCTAAATGACCTTTGACCTTGATCATGTGACCTGAAACTTGCACAGGATGTTGAGTGATACTTGATTACTATTATGTCCAAGTTTCATGAACCAGATCCAAAAACTTTTAAAGTTTTGATTGTAATTCAATAGATACCCCAGAATCGTGCCAAAGTTCATTGACCCCAAATGACCTTTGACCTTGGTCATGTGATGTGAAACTCATGCAGGATGTTCGGTGATACTTGATTAACCTTATGGCCAAGTTTCATGAACTAGGTCCATATACTTTCTAATTATGATGTCACTTCAAAAACTTAACCTCAGGTTAAGATTTGATGTTGACGCCGCCGCCGTCGGAAAAGCGGCGCCTATAGTCTCACTCTGCTATGCAGGTGAGACAAAAAATGAAATATCAAAGGTTTTCTTTCAAGTACATGCATGAACATGGAACATGAATCTTGACAATTCCAAACTGGGCTGTATATCAGATTATAAATTGATTTTCTGTTTGAAAGGATATGCATAGATTGAAAGATGATACTGAGGAAGTTATGAAGAGATATCTTAAGTGTCTCCTCCCATTGCTTGCTGAAGTAGAGAGAAAATGATGGACTCTGCTCCGGATTCCTGAGGTATGGCAACACTACAAGATGAGAAATACAAACATCCACTGATTCATACTTTTATTTCTTGCCATTTTAACATGTCAAGCATAGTTATTTCAATTTTGAGAGAGAGAATCAGTTATAGAAAAGTAAGTGTGTAGGATATTCAAATAACCAAATTATGACCGAAACAAACCAGTTTTTCTTTTTCCTACAAAATTGCTGTGGTATTTAAAAACTATGCAGCAGCAAGGTCAAAATCACACAGATGTTCATAGAGGAAATCAAGGAGTTACTACATGTTCATATTAAACTGAGAACTTTTGGGTCAGTAGGAGTAAAATTTGAATTTGAAAACGATTGAATCAGTTGACCACATGAAATTTTACTAAGCAACCTCGTGAAACTTATGAATTTAGAACTTTATATCTGTACCACTACATAAAATCATATATGGAGTTGGGACCATTTGCAATAGCACACCAACCAAAGGCATCCTTTCTTTACTCATGTATTCTTATGTAAAATGTGAAGTTCATGTGAAAGTCTTTGGTTACCAGTAAAGAGCATACACTAGTTATCAATTGTTAAAGTCATGATTTAAGTTTCATTTGCTATTAAATCAAGATTAATAAAAACATTTAAACAAAATCAAATCATAATATTTGATCTGTCATCCTGATGAATTCATAACTTTACCCACCTCACCCTTTCCCTCATGACTCTACCCACCTCACCCTAATGAACAATTATATCAAAGAAAATGAATAACGTTTTAATGATTATTTACATAATGATACATGATATGCTAAAACTTCAACAGCAGATCATACTTTAAAGGTCTTAATTATATCATGTGAAACAGTAGAGAACTTACCAAACCATTCTTTCCACTCAGTCTGGCTCTGAATCTCAGGAATCAACTTCTCAAAGAATTCTGTCACTTTATCTGTTCGATTTGACTGGATGGCATTCACAACATAAAGCCTACAAAACATGATCATTCACAATGACAAGATTTAGTATGAAAATATACAAGATTCCAAACTTAATTCTGATATTATTTGACATTTTCACCCACATCATTCATCAGTGCAGAGAATATTTGCATGTCAATACAGTGTACATCTTCAAAAGATTGCAATAGAGAGTTGCTTTTTGTCTGAACTTCTCTTTGAATCTTATAAATATTTTGTTGTCTGTATCAAAACGAAGTTTGACTTTGGACATGGAAGAAATTAAATGATAATGCATTTAAAGATTGAATTTTTGTTTACGAACCCTTATTTTTAGAATTCCTTAATGTCTCTAACAAACCCTTACACCTAACTTTAAGTCTCCTGTGATTTGATTCAAACTCAAATTATTAAATTGAAACTCTTGTCAAAAATATATACAGGTCAGGAAAAACATTAATATTTTTTAGGCTACTTTCCACAACCTGCTGCCTAAATCTCCTACATGTACTTGAAATAAGCTTGAAGTAACATGGCAGTGAATGTGAATCTCCTACTTTAGATAAGCTTTGAATAACATGGCAGTGAATGTGAATCTCCTACTTTAGAAAAGCTTTGAATAACATGGTAGTGAATGTGAATCTCCTACTTTAGAAAAGCTTTGAATAACATGGTAGTGAATCTCCTACTTTAGATAAGCTTTGAATAACATGGTAGTGAATGTGAATCTCCTACATGTACTTTAGATAAGCTTTTAATAACATGGTAGTGAATGTGAATCTCCTACTTTAGATAAGCTATAAATAACATAGCAGTGAATGTGAATCTCCTACTTTAGATAAGCTTTGAATAACATGGTAGTGAATGTGAATCTCCTACTTTAGAAAAGCTTTAAATAACATAGCAGTGAATGTGAATCTCCTACTTTAGATAAGCTTTGAATAACATGGTAGTGAATGTGAATCTCCTACTTTAGATAAGCTTTAAGTAACATGACAGTGAATGTGAATCTCCTACTTTAGATAAGCTTTAAATAACATAGCAGCGAATGTGAATCTCCTACTTTAGATAAGCTATAAATAACATAGCAGTGAACGTGAATCTCCTACTTTAGATAAGCTTTGAATAACATGGTAGTGAATGTGAATCTCCTACTTTAGATAAGCTTTGAATAACATGGTAGTGAATGTGAATCTCCTACTTTAGAAAAGCTTTGAATAACATGGTAGTGAATGTGAATCTCCTACTTTAGATAAGCTTCAAATAACATGGCAGTGAATGTGAATCTCCTACTTTAGAAAAGCTTTGAATAACATGGCAGTGAATGTGAATCTCCTACTTTAGATAAGCTTTGAATAACATAGCAGTGAATGTGAATCTCCTACTTTAGATAAGCTTTGAATAACATGGTAGTGAATGTGAATCTCCTACTTTAGATAAGCTTTGAATAACATGGCAGTGAATGTGAATCTCCTACTTTAGATAAGCTTCAAATAACATGGCAGTGAATGTGAATCTCCTACTTTAGAAAAGCTTTGAATAACATGGTAGTGAATGTGAATCTCCTACTTTAGAAAAGCTTTGAATAACATGGTAGTGAATCTCCTACTTTACATTTAAGCTTTGAATAACATGGTAGTGAATGTGAATCTCCTACTTTAGATAAGCTTTTAATAACATGGTAGTGAATGTGAATCTCCTACTTTAGATAAGCTATAAATAACATAGCAGTGAATGTGAATCTCCTACTTTAGATAAGCTTTGAATAACATGGTAGTGAATGTGAATCTCCTACTTTAGAAAAGCTTTAAATAACATAGCAGTGAATGTGAATCTCCTACTTTAGATAAGCTTTGAATAACATGGTAGTGAATGTGAATCTCCTACTTTAGATAAGCTTTAAGTAACATGGCAGTGAATGTGAATCTCCTACTTTAGATAAGCTTTAAATAACATAGCAGTGAATGTGAATCTCCTACTTTAGATAAGCTATAAATAACATAGCAGTGAATGTGAATCTCCTACTTTAGATAAGCTTTGAATAACATGGTAGTGAATGTGAATCTCCTACTTTAGATAAGCTTTGAATAACATGGTAGTGAATGTGAATCTCCTACTTTAGAAAAGCTTTGAATAACATGGTAGTGAATGTGAATCTCCTACTTTAGACAAGCTTTTAATAACATGGTAGTGAATGTGAATCTCCTACTTTAGATAAGCTATAAGTAACATGACAGTGAATGTGAATCTCCTACTTTAGATAAGCTTTAAATAACATGGTAGTGAATGTGAATCTCCTACTTTAGATAAGCTATAAATAACATAGCAGTGAATGTGAATCTCCTACTTTAGATAAGCTTTGAATAACATGGTAGTGAATGTGAATCTCCTACTTTAGATAAGCTTTGAATAACATGGTAGTGAATGTGAATCTCCTACTTTAGAAAAGCTTTGAATAACATGGTAGTGAATGTGAATCTCCTACTTTAGAAAAGCTTTGAATAACATGGTAGTGAATGTGAATCTCCTACTTTAGACAAGCTTTTAATAACATGGTAGTGAATGTGAATCTCCTACTTTAGATAAGCTTTAAGTAACATGACAGTGAATGTGAATCTCCTACTTTAGATAAGCTTTAAATAACATAGCAGCGAATGTGAATCTCCTACTTTAGATAAGCTATAAATAACATAGCAGTGAACGTGAATCTCCTACTTTAGATAAGCTTTGAATAACATGGTAATGAATGTGAATCTCCTACTTTAGATAAGCTTTAAGTAACATGACAGTGAATGTGAATCTCCTACTTTAGATAAGCTTTAAGTGAATGTGAATTTCCAGGGCTTTTTGCTTTACATTTCCAGGGCTCTCTTGAGCATTTCAGGGGCGACATCTCCCAAAGCCCCCCTTCAATTTTTACTTGATTCGCATGAAATGGTACTCTTACCTAAGGATGCTGATACGTAGTTTGTTGACATTGTGAGCATGGGTATACTCCAGATGAGAAAAGATCCTCCTTTCCAAATGCTCCCAGTAATTCTTCAAACCCAACAGGTCAAAGGTTGAAATAAAACCTAAAAGCTGCTCAAGGATCTTATCAGCCTGAAATTTCATACAGAAATAAAATGATTTCACAACCATTACCAAATATCTCTGAAAATATATTCAAAATGTCACAACTTTGATTGTTTGAAATGAATTAATTACAGCAGATAAAAGATTTCTGCTGCGCATAATTATTTTTTACTCTGTAAACTGCATGTAGCTAGATATGTCATTCTTGTTGAGTTGATACAAGGGACCTGTCGCATAAATCTTTTGTCATAAAAAATGACTTTGGCAAAATAAACAATTAACCTCTGGCAAAACCAAATTATGCCATTGACAGTTAACATATTGAAAACTATATTTGCCAGAGGTTTTATTTATGCAACAGTCCTAAGATGACATGGTGAGCATGAGAATCACTTGCACAAATTTTCAACCCATCCCACCGATGCACTTCAATGACTGGTTTTAAAAATAGCACGAGAATGAATCAAATGTAAATTATAAACAATGACAAGGCAAGAAACATGCAGGCTTTAAAATATAGAAATACTCAATATAAAACAGGCCTAATTACAAATAAAAAAATCCATATAACATATCAATTTTTATTACGTATGTAGCCAGGTCTTTGATTCATTCAAATTTACTTATCATTGGAGTGAAATTAACTTCTAGAAGAACTTACAAGGATCTTATCAGCCTATATGGAATTGCCTACAGAAATATGGCTTTACAAATTGCTGTTTTTTACTGATAATGATATTAAAACTGTCAGTACAGAGCTTTGACTATTAAGAAATCTACCATACATTAAGACTTTATTTCTCACTAAACAAAGAGAGTGGTCTGTTTTTTTTTGTTTTTTGTGGTCCCAGCAACAAATAAAAGATTAATAATTCACCCTGTAAATATGAATTTCCTAGGGAAATCCATCCGGGTATGTAGGCGTCACTCCCGGGGGGGGGGGCACTCGACCAAAAAGGTGGTAGGGGTGTGCCGCGGGCGAGACAAAAAACGGGGGCCTTGGAGCGGGCTTTTCGTAAAAAGGAGGGTCCTCGGAACAGGCTTCGGAACTACAATTTTGTGAAAACGGGGGTCCTTGGAACGGATCGCCAGCGTGTGAGTACGTGCGTATGGACCCCTATGGAACGGGCATGCGTGCATGATGCAGCCAGCGCAGCCTCCGCCGGGTGCGCTCGAGCAGAGACGATGGTTAGACAGCGCTCGGCGGCCGCTTTTCACCAAAATTGCAGCAAATCAATGCGACCGGAACGGCGTAACGAAAAATATGCGAAGCTTTGGAGCGGATCTCTTTCTTCCTTTTTCTCGATAAGAACAAAATGCTATGCCTTGGAGCGGCTTTCTTTGGTTTTTTTTCTCAATAAGACAAAAATGCTATGCCTTGGAACGGAAATTTTGGTGTAAAAATGGGGGTCCCCTCCGCGGCACATACCCACTATGCATTATATACTGAGTGCCCCCCCCCCCCCCGGGCGTCGTTATGGCTGTATGGACAGGGTTTCAAGGCTCCATGATGAAGAAGTATATGTTAAAGTATAAAAAAAATCCAAAATGTCATCATGATCATGGAGTCCTCAAGGCTAGGAGGGTTCAGTTAATTAAGAGAGCGAGAGAGAGCTGGTCGGGGGAGCTTATGCCTGGCTTAGTCGCAGCAAGGAGCTTCTTGGTGGCAGCCGGCAGGCGGGCGCGGCGGCGCGCCAGCTGAGCTTTTTTACTCACTCGAAAACCCTTGTCTTTGTCATTCTTCAATTCGGCGTCAAAACTTTTCAGTGAATTAGTCAGACCACGATAAAGGAGATAATCTCGGATGAGTTCGTCCATTCGTTGTACAGATTCCGACATGTTCAACTCAGCTAAGTTCAACAATGTTAAACCAAGAAAAAATAGGTTATTCCCGGATCGATCCCGACGATCATTATTTTTGTGGTCATCACATCCCTCCTCTGCATCTAGCCTTGATCAGATTTTTCTCACAGTCGACATTCTATTGTTCGATAATACATAACAACGATATTAATCATCATTAAAAAAATTAAAATATAATTCATCTAATATTATTTGTAAAATGACATCAATAAGTGCTTGAATATTCATTTTAATACGACACATTTGACTTAATCTGAACGAGGTCATAACCTGCAGGAGGGGAGTAGACGGGGGTAAAAATCGGAAAATCTTTTTTTGCTTTTATAGGACCATCTTAATTGCTGTTATGTTCCACAATGGAGTCAAACATTGGAAATTCACCGACACTTAACGATGATGAAGATGAAGTTTGGAGACATAGACCTTTGAAGAGAGTAAAAAAATCTGCTGAGCTATTCAAATTCTCGACATCTCAACGAAAAAGTTTAGCACACTTACCCTCGCGCTCCGGCTCCAGCTCGAGCTCCAGTCAATTGTCAATGTGTAACTCGGGGATTCCCCAATCCTCCCAACGCGTCCTTACATGTACTCCGTCTAAAAATGCTTCTCCTAATCAACAATCAAGTCAACTGCAAACCAATCATCAAAGCGGTCGAAAGAGTTTTGAATCGTCAAAAAAGTCGAGAAAACGGACTTGTTCAAGTCTTTCTACTAATTCTAGCAGTATATTAACAGTTAAATCAATGAAGATGCAGCATCCAGGTTTAACAAATAAGAGTGAGAAGATCGAGACAGAAGAAGGAACTGGAGGCTTTTGTCCCATTTGTCAAGCACCATTTCATTCCATTCTTATCTGCTCTCCCGGGGCTCATATACAAGATTGTCTACAGTTCAAAAAAACAGACAAAGGTAGCTATTCAAAATAGTTGTCATATTTTTATGTTTTATTGGATTAAACTTAAATCGTAGGGGTGTGCTGCGGGCGAGGCAAAAAACGGGGGCCTTGGAGCAGGCTTACTGTAAAAAGGAGGGTCCTCGGAACGGGCTTCGGAACTACTAATGTTTGTGAAAACGGGGGTCCTTGGAACGGATCTCCAGCGTGAGAGTGCGTATATGCATCCGGAACGGGCAATAATGACGCACCTAGTGCAGCCTCCGCCGGGTGCGCTCGCGCTGAGGCGATGGTCAAAAAGCGCTCTACGGCCGCTTTTCACCAAAATTGCAGCTCATATACTATAGCAGATCAATGCGATCGGAATGGCGTAACGAAAAATGCGAAGCTTTGGAGCGGATTTCTTTCTTGTTTTTTTCTCGATAAGAAGAAAATGCCATGCCTTGGAGCGGCTTTCTTTGTTCTTTTTCTCAATAAGACAAAAATGCTATGCCTTGGAACGGAAATTTGAGTGTGAAAATGGGGGTCCCTTCCGCGGCACATACCCACTATGCATTATATACTGAGTGCCCCCCCCCCCCGGGCTTAAATCAGTATTATAATTTGTATTATGTAACTCAATTTTGAATATCAGAAATGATTTGATATTCCATTGTGCTTCAGAAATCTTGAAATGATAAAGGGATGTGCTACTCTGCAAGTTTAAAGGCCCTGTCAATTTGTCATATCATTCTGTGCAAGCCATTGCTGATTACAGAGTAGTGAATGACTGGAATAGCCTCCCTCAAGAAGTTAACTGACTCAGGCTCCATCGGTGTATTTAAACTAAGACTCGATAAGTCTTGGTGGTCTGAGCGTTTCAATCTTCAATGATCAAAACCGTCTCTATCCTCCATGTGTGCAAGTTTTTTCTCTTGTATAACACATCGTATGGAGATGGAGGACTGTAATTTAAGATGAAGAGATCGAGGTCAACAGGATTACCTCACCTCGTAACATGATGATGATGAGTTGTGGGCAATCACCCGCAACTTGCCTGCAACAAGTTTTGAGCATGTTCAAAACTTTCTGCATGCAAATCAGAGTACCTGAGCTGTGTACGCTCCAAGTTCAGGGCCACAGGCAACTGCATGCTAGATATTGTCAATGTGGATGACCTGCACGCAGGTAAAAAATCGTCACCTGCAAGTCACTCTCAAGGCTTGCAAGGAATGATGTGATGGGCCTTTAGGGTTACTTGTTGACTTTTTGTGCCAACTGACAACCTATTCATTCACTTTCAATCTTTACACAAGAGCTGAAAAATTATGTTGTATATTGTATTATAATATTCAATTGAATTTGATACTAAAACTTGAATGAATATTTAACAAAACAGGTTTTTTTCCTCTTAAAAAACATTTTAGTCTCTCTATGATAAATTAATATGCCGATTAGTTCTATTTTACTTAACTTGAAAGGTATAGACTAGCTGTATTTTTGACTACCAGTACCCCTTAAATTTTTTTTCAAAAATTGCTCTGCAGAATTTCCCACTTTCATGCCCTCTTTATTCAAATTTCTTTGTTTTACAGAATGTCCAGAAGGTCTCTCCTGCAACAGCACCATCTTGTCTCACTATCAAAAGTTTAACCATGACCTGTTAGCTCTTGTTAGGTCACAGACAATACCTGGCACCTCATCCAGCATCCTGGATAAAGAAGAGAGCAAATCTTTGTTGACATCTGAGGTCATGACCTCAGACAGTGATTTTGAAACACCGTCTTGTTCAAGAACAGCAGCAGCAACATCATCATGTTCCAAACCTTATGGAAAGGAATATGAGTATGAAATCAAAGGGGACAAGGTCATTTGCACCCCAAAGTCTCGTACCTCTTCCCAGATTGCGGTATCTCAATCAAGTTCTAAATCTAAATACACTGCTCGGAAATCGGCAAAAGGTGCAATCAACAGGAACCATGATAGGATGCAGACTGTTAAAGGAGAAGTGACGACACCAAAGTTGGGAAGAAACAGTCAAAGAGAAACCTATGCAGGGACCAAGATTAATAATAAAAACAAATATGACAAGCTGGAACAAGACACTCCTCGGTCTAGCCACAATTTAGTTGCCAAAATTGAATCTGCTGCGAAGTCTGGAAATTCCTCAAGAAAACGCACTAGAAGTAAGTTGCCAACTAGAGATGAAACTCCAATGTGTGGGACGTTATTTGATTATTTTCCTCCAAGTCAGAAGTCCCCTACTGAGCAGAAAACTTCTGTTGGCCAATCCATTGGAGATTCACATTCCTCTACCCTGTCCTCCTTGGAAACAAAAGTGACCTATGGCCCGTCTTCAATTTCTGAAGACTCTGTACCATTTGTGGAAAGTGATACAGATATTTTTGCAAGTGATGATAGCGAACCGGATAGTAGGGACCCAAAGACTTTGAAAAAGACCAAAGCAGTAACTCCAATGAAATTGGATGATGAATATGAGTTTCTTCGGGTTAAACCAAAGCCAGATGTGACAGTTATTCAACACTCTCAATCAGATGTGGAAAGTGATGCAGATATTTTTGCAAGTGACAATAGTGAGCAAGATTCTATGGACCAGATGAATTTGAAAAAGACAAAACCAGTTGCTGTCACAAAATCGGACGATGATGATGAGTCTTCAAACGGAATGGATGGGTTTGTTAAGCTTAAACCAAAGCAAGATGTAACAAGTATCCATGGAGATGGTGTTGATAGAACAACAGATGAACCTATTTTTGACATCCTAGCAGGGATGGATGAATCATCTGATGAAGGAAGCGAGTCTCTCTTTCCTGCACAGATTTCCAACTTTCATGATGATGATAGAAAGTCACTACACCAGCACAAGAACTTCAACCCAGTTCCCCCAGCTCCTAATCAAAGTGATGATGATGCCGACGATGATCTTCCAAAATTTGATTTGACAGAAGGGACTCTGGAAGGATTTTGCGATATTGATTGGGATGAATCTTCCAACATAGAAGGTCAGGGGTCAAAAGGTGACAGTGTGGTCAAAGGTCAAGAGCATGAAAGCCATGAGGAAGGAAACAAGTGTGCGGTCAACATTCTGAGCAAGAATCAAGGTTTTGGATCTCCTGTTGACCAGCATGAAGGAACTACGAACCAGACTGGGATACTAGATACAGAAGATGAAGACAGTCAGAGTCTCTTCAGTATTCCAAGTAAAAAGAATGAAGCACAGTCTCCTCCTCCTCAAAGTAATCTACATGATGAGGTAGTTTGTTCAGAATATGAGGAGGAAGAGATGGAAGTGGATGACATTGACGAGGACGAAGAACCACCAGATAAGAAAGAGAGGTTATCACATGAATGGGTGGCAAAAAATGACACAAGTGCAATTAAAGCAACTGATGAAAATCCTTCTTTGATGTCTAATGTACATGTGCCGTCATCATCGACTGCTGCAGGAGTGGGAGCCACTCAGAAATCCAAAAAGCAGGGAACATTGGACTCCTTTTTTGGCTGCAAACCAGCACCAAAAGTAGAACCACCTGCTGAGAAATCCCAGCCAAACAGAAGATGGAAAGGAGCAGAGCCGACACAAAGGAGCAAGAAAGGTGTTGGGGAAGGGAAGAAGGAATGGATAAATAGCAGTGGAAAACAGTGCCCCTTCTACAAAAAGATGCCAGGTAGGCTTATTCTATGGTCTGTTAAGACCAATATAAACTCAAACCAGATTTACTGGCCTCCACCCAATGCAGGTGTTGGCCAGCAGAGAAAGCATTATGTTTCTGCTTTGTCTGTATATCCTGATTTCATTCTCACAATAATTTAAGACTTTGGATTTTAGGTATTGACTTTGAACTTGGGCCATGTCTGCAAACTCTGCATATATGTAAGTAGCAGGGAACCTATTGCCAGATTAAATTTAGGTCAAGAAGTTAATGTTCAAAGGTTGTGGAGATCATTATAAATCATATTAAAGCATATATGATCATAAAGGAATTAAAATAATATCAAAGAGCAGTATTAAACATGGTGATCAATTAAAAACTCCAATCCCTTAGTTATACAATGTATAAAGTACAAAGTTAGAGAGTTTAATATTTAGTTTGAGTTTATAATAAAGAAATTCTATTAGTCAGGAGATGAACAGTGTTTCATTTGTCTCTAGCTAGTATTAACATTAAAAATGTAAACGAGTAAGACATAAGTTTTTCTTGACCTTTGCCTTATTATCAGGTACATCTTTCACAGTGGATGCCTTCCGGTATAGTGTAATCCCAGGATGCAAAGCGTATTTCTTGAGCCATTTCCACTATGACCACTATGGAGGTCTCACCAAACACTTTGATCAGCAACTCTACTGCAGCAAGGTATTGAAAACATACATGTACATCATGGGGACTGTTTGAGCTGGTTAGAAAGTTACACATAACCTTACGCCTGACTGTAGTATGGCAAGCCAAATGCGTGTTACTTTCGCTTTAATAGGTGAACTTTAAATGTGCTGTAACTAATGTGGAATTATTTGAAACAGTTTTATTTTGGTTGTGATTATTTCATTAATGGAGTGGTAAAGGTTTGCTGGGGAAGCAAATTATTATGAAATGTTGGGCTCATATTTGCCTGTAACATTGCAGTCTTTTGTAAAGTCATGCCTAATAAATGAATGGCTTTATGAAAACCTTCAATGTCCTAATTATGTCCTGACAGTATTGGTATTAAAAGAACTTTCAAGAATTTTAAGCTAGTGGAATTTATCAGACTGATTATTGTAAATTTAAACTGAAAGGGAATCATTAAATGTTTGTTCCTACTTGTTGTAAATATCAAGGAATGAAAAGTGAATTTAAGTGTCGGGGAGACCGGGGTTAGTTGGAACTTACCCCGCGTTCCAACTAACCCCGGTCTCCCCTACATTGAATTGATGTCCTGAATTTTGGAAATATTTCTAAAGCTCTTTTAAAAATGTTATTTAGTTTGAAGGTGCGATATTATGTCAGCTTCTTCTCTCTTTTGTTTGCAGGTAACAGGAAACCTTGTGATATCTAGACTGAATGTATCAGCTGAATGTGTGAATAATTTACCAATGAACACACCATGTGTGGTAGATGATGTAGAGGTGACACTGCTTGATGCAAACCAGTGAGTAGAAAGAAAACATGAGGTTGTGATGAAGGAAGGGGTCTGTAGACACAATAAGCAGTTACCCATGATTTTCTAGAAAGACATCAATTAACAAGAGATGGGATGAATTATGATGGAACTTTCCTCACTGATCGATTGAACTATTATCGGTTTTACTAAATAGGTTCATTACTGCGGATTGAAATAATCGCTAGAGGGTATTCATTTGTCTCGCAATCTACTATGGTCAACAAGGAAATTCGTGATCACTCTCGCAAAAAGTGTTCACTGGCTTTCTAGGAAATTCGTGATCACTCTCGCAATCTACTACAGTGAACACATTTTGCGAGAGTGATCACGAATTTCCTAGAAAGCCAGTGAACACTTTTTGCGAGAGTGATCACGAATTTCCTTCTTGACCATATAGTCTAGGAGCCAGGGGGCTTTATTCAGAATTTTTGGTGGGGAAGGTTTGACAAGCTTATCCGGGGTAAAATTGTGCGCTGATTCCAAAAATGCCACTCTTATTGACCGTACTCACGCCAGTTTGGTCATTTTGGCCAAATTTTGGCCAAAAATGACCATTTTGACCACTCTTTGGAAAATGGTCCCTTAACAGACTGCTTTTGTAGCCACATGCAATTAAAAGGGTCTATCTTAAGTAGAAATGCACACAGATTCCAGATGAAGTGCTTTCATTTGCCAAAATCACAATAGCAGTGGTCATTTTGGCCATAATTTGGCCAAAAATGACAATTTTCATGATTTTTTGGCCGAAATGTGTTACAAATATTGATCAGAGCTTCGACTGGATGTTTTTAGAAATCCACATTTATTTTCAAAATGTGCGCTGGATCATAACCATCAACCTCATGTAATTTATTCCATCAGTTTCTACCTATGAGGGTCATTTTGGGTACTTTAGACATAACTGACCATTTGCGCAATTTGCATTATTAACCCTTCAAATAGGCAGGAAATTGGGGTCTCCAGCATGTTTTTTCTTATTCCCTTATAAAATGAGAATGCATTTAAATGTCCTTCATGTGTAAAATTTTATGCTGATTCCAAATATATCAGTCTAAATGACCCTATTTAACAGTTTAAGGTCATTTTGGCCACTTATGACCCTTAAAATGACCAATGACATCAGTTCAATTTATCCAAAAATACTTTGAATGTTACCAGAATCGTTACAAGGGCATACTGTGACACCTAACATTGGTGTATTAATCCTTGAAATTGAACATCTCAAAAGTATTTTGACCTAATGCAGTTTATTCCATCAGTTTTGACCTATGAGGGTTACTTGGCGTACTTTAGCCACAACTGACCATTCACGCAGTTTTGCATATAATAAACTGCACATAAAATGGCCAATTACATCAGTTCAATTTATCCAGAAATACTTCTAATGTTACCAGAATCTTAACAAGGGTGTGCTTAATACCCAACACTGGTGAATGAATCCTTAAAATTGAGCATCCCCAAAGTTGACTACCTTGGTCATTTTGGCCACCTTGACCCCCCGGCCAGCCCTGCTCATTGTGTATGTTAATTCAGGTGATATCGAACATGGTGAGGAGAAATTTTGGATTGCGTTAATATTAGCATCAATTATTGTTAAATGGGGAAGTTTGAAAGCTTCTTGGTGGAAATCAATGAAATTATTCCACACAGACCATAACTATTGGACCCTGTGGTCATTTTGACCACGTTTCCCTCAATATTGACCAGTGACCATGGACCCTAGGAATCTCCAATTAGTGGAGAGATCAGCTAAGAGAGAGACCTTGCATTCTTTGATGAGTCAAAAAGGGCTCAAATGCTGGTCAGTATCATTATCAGCATGAGCTACCAATAATCGGTGAAGAGTGTCATAATTGTGATAAAATCCTTTACATCGTGCATACATAAGGTTGTTTGACCATGGCACTGTGGTCATTTACATGATTTTAGCCACCATGACCACACAGTAAATGTTTATGGAAACCTCACATATATGGGGCAGTAAATTCAGGAATGAGACACTTTAGCATCATTTACATGTTATTTTAAGACACTTTTCTAGATTAATGTAGATTAATGATTCCAAATATATTAGTCTTAATGACCATTTATGAGCTAGTGGTCATTTTGGTCGCTTTTGGTCCCGACAATGACCAATCACATTTGCATGTATCAAAGAGGATTCAAATGTTGTTGTCGCTCCGTATTGTTATTAAGATGTATTTTATCAATTATTGATTTCAATATGATATGACTAATAGCACATTATCAAAATTTTGAAACCAATTTGGCCATTTTGACTATCTATCGCATGTATGACTTTTGTAAATAAACATAACAGGAGCAATTGTGGAAATGCGTTCAATCCCTTTCGATTGGAAATATTAAAAGCTCACCTTGAGTAAAAAAAATTGTGCCAAATACCTCACCATTTGGTCATTGTGTGGTCATTGAGTAGCCATAACATCATTCCCTCATTTTTTATTTAAATTATACAGATAACTATATTCTAGAGGAAGGCACTAATCCTGAACTCAAAGGTGCGTCATTACAAAGCTATTGGTCAAAGTGGATTTCACGAATAGATTTAACCATGGTGCATTTTTATTACCTTTGCCATTTTGTGTAATGTTTCACAAACCTCACATTGGCATGATTGGTAAAGTTGAAAGTGGAAAACTTGCCCTAAATTGTTAAAGAGTGACCAAAATTCGGCACAGAGAATAATTTCATATAGAGAATGTATTTTATTACCCAGTACGTCTTCAAAAGAATTAAGGGTAAGTTTGCTGCTCACCAATCATGCCAATGTGAGCTTTGTGAATCACTGTACAAGAAAAAACAAAGATTGTAAAAATGAATGATAGTTAAAACTCTTTGTGAACTTCACTGTGACCTATTTTGCTTTGTAATGATTCTCAGTACAATTTGACTTTAAAGAAGGAAAATAATTCTGGCTATTTAGGAACATACAGTGATCAAAGGGGGCACAGTAGACAGTCACATGATATTTGGCACAATTTTTACTCAAGGTGAGCCTTTAATATTTCCCATGAAAAGGGATTACGCATTTCATCATGTTCATAGACCTACAATTGCTGCTAAGTCAATTTTATTTCAAAATTCACACATTGGATAAACGGTCAAAGTGGCCAAAGTGGTCACATTTTGATTATGTACTATTAGTAATATCATATTGAATTAAATAATTTGTCATTTATTATGATTGATACAACAAATCTTACAAAAATATAGAGCAAGAACATTGGAATACTTTTAATACATGTAATTGTCATTGCTAATTATAGGGACCAAATTGACCACTAAGTAGTCATTAAGACTGATATACAGTGCGTCCCAGAAAAAACGAAACCGAGATTTAGCGATCATTTATCATTACTTAATCATAAATAAAATAGACAATTGACCTACCAATTTAAAGCTTAGAATCTCCTCTTTCATCTGATATTACTTAGATTATTTCTTATTCACGCATGAGTGAGCAAATGCAATTTGAAGAAAGGATATCAAAAACTCATTTGGCAGGGGGTATCTGGGTTTCAAATAGAAAACCACATTTTTGAAAAGTTCAATATCTCCTCTTTAATTTGATACCTAAATTACAGAAAATGGTAACGAAATAACAAAGTTCTGGTCATTTGAAATAAGGCTTGAATTTCAATAATTTCATAAAATGAAGAGGTTCTCCAGGATGGCTTTCAAACTCTCTCGACACTCTGTTTTGTTGACGATCAGCCATGCATTAAATCTTTTGTTCACCATGCGAAAGCTTCTGTGGGATACCGGTGAAAACATGTTTATCTCATGAAATTATGGAAATACAAGCCTTATTTCAAATGAACAGAACTTTTTTATTTCTAGACCATTTTTTGTAATTTTGGTACCAAATCAAAGAGCAGATATTGAACTTTTCAGAAATGTGGTTTTCTTTTTGAAACCCAGATAACCCCCGCCAAATGAGTTTTTGGTATCCTTTCTTCAAATTGTTTTTGCTCACTCATGCGTGAATAAGAAATAACCTAAGTAATATCATATGAAAGAGGAGATTCTAAGCTTTAAATTGGTAGGTCATTTGTCTATTCTATTTATGATTAAGTTATGGTAAATGATCGCTAAATCTCGGTTTCGTTTATTCTGGGACGCACTGTATTCTAAATCATTGTATTAATCTGGTGCAGAAAGTTTTTGTAATATGTCTTAACTAACATCATTCTTGCATTCGTTTCCATGAATTACAAAATGGTTAATGTGCGTAAAATCATGAAAATGACCAAAGTGCATGGTCAAACAACCTTATGTATACTTGATGTAAAGGTTTTTATCACATTCATTAAACTCTTGATTATTGGTGTAGTAGCTCAAGCTGAAAATTATATTAAGCAACATTTGAGCTCTTTTTAAATCAAATAATGTGTGGTGACGAGAAATTATTGAGGAAAGGTGATCAAAATTACCACAAAGTCCAATAGTTCGGCCAATAACACTGATTTATATGAAATCCTTGCATTGATTTTCACCCCAAAGCTTTCAAACTTTTCCAATTTAACAATAATTGATGCTAATATTAACACAATCCTGAATTGTCTCCTCACTATGTTCACTATAGGCTAATTTAGTATACACATTGGGCAGGGGACAATCTGGCCAAAATGACCAAGGTTGTCAAAAATATTTTTGGGACACTCAATTTAAATGATTAATACACCAGTGTTAGGTGTCACAGCACACCCTTGTAACGATTATAGTAACATTCAAAGTACTTTTGGATAAATTGAAGTATTGAACAGATGGTATTGGTCATTTGGGGCCAAAAAGTGGCCGAAATGACCATAATCTGTTAAATGGGGTCATTAAGACTGACATATTGGGAATCAGCTTGAAATTCTACACAAGAACGACATATATGCATCATTCCCATTTTATAAAGGAGGAAGATAAAGCACACTGAAGACCTCAAATTCCTGCCGATTTGCACAGTTATTATGCAAAATTGCACGAATGGTCAGTTACCCAAAATGGTCAAAAGTCAAAACTAATGATATAAATTACATGAGGTCAAAATACTTTTGAAATGTTCATTTTAAAGGATTAATACACCAATGTTTGATGTCACAGCACATCCTGGTAACGATTCTGGTAACATTGAGGTATTTTGGATAAATTGAACTGATGTTATTGGTCATTTTTATGGCCATAAGTGGCCAAAATGACCATTAGGTGTTCAATAGGGTCATTAAGACTGATATATTTAGAATCAGCATAATATTCTATACAAGATGGACATTTAAATGTATTCCCATTTTATAAGGGAAGAAGATAAAACACACTGAAGACCTCAAATTCCTGCCTATGTGCGAATGGTCAGTTATGTCTAAAGTACCCAAAATGACCCTCATAGGTCAAAACTGATGGAATGAGGTCAAAATAATTTTGAGATGTTCAATTTAAAGGATTAACACACCCCAATGTTAGGTGTCGCAACACACCCTTGTAACGATTCTGGTAACGTTCGAAGTATTTGGGGGTAAAATGATCTAATGTCATTGGTCATTTTTAGGGCCATAAGTGGCCAAAATAACCATAAGCTATTGAATAGGGTCAATAAGACTGATATATTTGGAATCTGCATAAAATTCTACACAAGATGGATTTTTGAACGCATTTGCATTTATATTGGGAAGAAGATAAAACACGCTATAAGACCTCAAATTCCTGCCTACATGTATATGTGCACTTTATTATGCTAAACTTCGTAAAGGGTCAGTTATGTATAAAGTACCCCAAATGACCCTCATAGGTCAAAACTGATGGAATAAATTACACAAGGTCAAAATACTATGTGACATGTTCAATTTAAAGCATTAACACACCAATGTTAGGTGTCGTAGCACACCTTGTAATGGTTCTGGTAACGTTCGAAGTATTTGGGGGTAAAATGAACTGATGTCATTGGCCATTTTAAGGGCCATAAGTGGTCAAAATTACCACAAGCTATTAAATAGTGTTATTAAGAATGATAAATTTGGAATCGGCATAAAATTTTACACTTGAAGGACATTTAAATGCAATCTCATTTTATCAGGGAAGAAGAAAAAACATGCTGAAGACCTCAATTTCCTGCCTATTTGAACAGTTAATAATGCAAATTGCGCGAATTTACTGCCCCATATACATGATATATGTGAGGTTTCCATAAACATTTACTGTGTGGTCATGGTGGCTAAAATCATGTTAATGACCACAGTGCCATGGTCAAACAACCTTATGTATGCACGATGTAAAGGATTTTATCACAATTATGACAATCTTCACCGATTATTGGTAGCTCATGCTGATAATGATACTGACCAGCATTTGAGCCCTTTTTGACTCATCAAAGCATGCAAGGTCTCTCTCTTAGCTGATCTCTCCACTAATTGGAGATTCCTAGGGTCCATGGTCACCGGTCAATATTGAGGGAAACGTGGTCAAAATGACCACAGGGTCCAATAGTTATGGTCTGTGTGGAATATTTCATTGATTTCCACCAAGAAGCTTTCAAACTTCCCCATTTAACAATAATTGATGCTAATATTAACGCAATCCAAAATTTCTCCTCACCATGTTCGATATCACCTGAATTAACATACACAATGAGCAGGTCTGGCCGGGGGGTCAAGGTGGCCAAAATGACCAAGGTAGTCAACTTTGGGGATGCTCAATTTTAAGGATTCATTCACCAGTGTTGGGTATTACAGCACACCCTTGTTAAGATTCTGGTAACATTCGAAGTATTTCTGGATAAATTGAACTGATGTTATTGGCCATTTTATGTGCAGTTTATTATATGCAAAACTGCGTGAATGGTCAGTTGTGGCTAAAGTACGCCAAGTAACCCTCATAGGTCAAAACTGATGGAATAAACTGCATTAGGTCAAAATACTTTTGAGATGTTCAATTTCAAGGATTAATACACCAATGTTAGGTGTCACAGTATGCCCTTGTAACGATTCTGGTAACATTCAAAGTATTTTTGGATAAATTGAACTGATGTCAATGGTCATTTTAAGGGTCATAAGTGGCCAAAATGACCTTAAACTGTTAAATAGGGTCATTTAGACTGATATATTTGGAATCAGCATAAAATTTTACACATGAAGGACATTTAAATGCATTCTCATTTTATGAGGGAATAAGAAAAAACATGCTGAAGACCTCAATTTCCTGCCTATTTGAAGGGTTAATAATGCAAATTGCGCGAATGGTCAGTTATGTCTAAAGTACCCAAAATGACCCTCATAGGTAAAAACTGATGGAATAAATTACATGAGGTTGATGGTTATGATCCAGCGCACATTTTGAAAATAAATATGGATTTCTAAAAACATCCAGTCGAAGCTCTGATCAATAATTGTAACACATTTCGGCCAAAAAATCATGAAAATTGTCATTTTTGGCCAAATTATGGCCAAAATGACCACTGCTATTGTGATTTTGGCAAATGAAAGCACTTTATCTGGAATCTGTGTGCATTTTTACTTAAGATAGACCCTTTTAATTGCATGTGGCTACAAAAGCAGTCTGTTAAGGGACCATTTTCCAAAGAGTGGTCAAAATGGTCATTTTTGGCCAAAATTTGGCCAAAATGACCAAAATGGCGTGAGTACGGTCAATAAGAGTGGCATTTTTGGAATCAGCGCACAATTTTACCCCGGATAAGCTTGTCAAACCTTCCCCACCAAAAATTCTGAATAAAGCCCCCTGGCTCCTAGACTAATAGTAGATTGCGAGACAAATGAATACCCTCTAGCGATTATTATCAGTTTCTCAAACAAATTGTGGGTACAGATTGAAGAAAGAAATTCATTTTAAGTTATTTATTCAAAACCAAAAACATCTCATCATAATCAAAATAGATATACATACAACGTAAATGAGTACACAAACATACATCAATTAGATTATAGCATAGACGAATTGGTTTTAGGACCCCTTAAAAAGCAAAGCTTGTGAGTAGGGCCCTGGAATACCTATGATTATTAACATAAAACATAGGATATGATAATCTACAAGATACAAAAGGAGAGAAAAAAATGTAAGGTTAAGAATTAAATCAGAATTAAAAACTATTACAAACACACATATATACACACCCACACACACTTGAATGCAAATACACCAACTTAAAATACTTATTGAAGGAAAATAATCATAATCTGTCAAGAAAGCAAGTTTTGGATAATCTTTTGAACATGAGAAGAGTTTTACTATTTTTATATCAATAGTTATTTTTCATACCTCCCCCCTAAAAAAAAAAGAAATACTGATTTAAACAACAACAACAAATGAGTGATAGAGTGTACAAGAGTCTAAAAAATTGTATTTTTCTAATAGGGTCATCTATCTATTCTTCTATGTTTTAATTTTTTTTCTGATTTCTGTTCTGCATGTTACAGCTGTCCAGGTGCCGTGATGTTCTTATTTCGACTGAAATCAGGAGCTGTCTATCTCCATACTGGTGATTTCAGGGCAGATCCCATGATGGAACAATATCCTGAATTAAGCCGTTACCATGTCAACCAAGTATACCTTGATACAACGTAAGTTAGTTTTAAATGGTAAACATCGGTAGTATTGTTGAGAAAGATGTTATACAAAATCAAATCTTCTGGACTTAACCATTCAAAGACTGGGTGACATTGACAGCTAAAAAGATTGTGACTGTTTAGTGCGCAATAGTGTTCAAAATCGGGACACATGTCACCTGTGATGTCAACTACCAATGTTTGTGGTTTACTTTTAGTATCAATAGATGCGCAAAACTAATAAAAAGACAAAATATGTCGCAAGAAGAATTTGTAATTTTAGGGTTAAAGCAGAAGACATTTCCCCGCTATTACAGTGAGTGTGTTTATATCATGTATACATTTTTTTCATGATGTTTTCTTTATTTGCTAGTTACTGTAATCCCCAGTACAAGTTTCCCTCTCAGAAGGAAGTGATAGAGTTTGCTGTAAAGACAGCTGTCCAAGCCGTAAGATGGAATAAGAAGACGTTAATCGTGTGTGGAACTTATACCATCGGTAAAGAAAAGGTTTTCAAAGGTATGAACTACAGGAATTCATGGGTGGGATGATGATAACTATTAAGATTGAGCCAACTGAAGACCAGGGGGGGTTGTTTCACAAAGATTTAAGTGTGAATTAAATTCCAAGTGGTGTGTGGTATAAAAGGTATCACCACTTTAGTCAAATCATGCAAGAGGACGCATGCAACTATGTATTATTTTATTAATTTGTGTAAATCACACATGTTTTTATTTCTTTTGCAATGCACTTAATTGTTCTTTATATCAATCACCATGATTTAATCAGACCAATCAGCCAGTTACATAAACACAAATGAAGTTGAGCAAAGATTTTTTTTTAGGGGGGATGGCATGGTAAATTTTAACTTCTATCAACAGAATGGCTCATTCTTCTGTTATGTTTTACATGAAAATAATGTGAAACATTTGTAATGTTCAAATGTAGAAATAAATGAAATTATTATGGTGGAGATGGATTTGAATTCAGCTTGTTATTAAGAAGTAAAAGTCAAAGCCAGTACACCATGCTGTTTTCAAAATGAATATGGATCATAATACACTTTTTCATCTATGTTAAAACAGCCATTGCTGAGGCCCTGAAATGTAAGGTATTTGTGGAGTCAAGGAAGTATAAAGTCTTGGAATGCCTTGAAGATAATGATCTGATGTCCCTCCTAACTCGTGATATCCAGAGCTCCCGTCTTCATGTCATTGCTATGAATATGTTTAATCATCAGGTCAGTTGTAGTTCTGATTATTTCATTGATAAATCTTTAATTGTGGTATTTAACATGGAGCGTCTATGTGGGTCGAATTGCTGAATGCATGATGTATAAAAGAGCGGTGTTGACCAGCAAAACGGTCTCCTGCTGAGTTCCTGCGGGAGTTACCAGTAACAGAAAAATCACTTGTGAGTGTGTAGGATTAGATGATTTGAAATTATTATCTTTTTTTTCTTTATTCCTGATTTAGAGTGGTGGAGGTAGGATGTTTCTTTCCTGCATTAGGGATTAAGTTACTGACCTTCTAACTGGCCCATATTGAGGATGGATGAAAACCCATCCTCAGTATGGCCCATTTATAGTCTCTGTTCCATGTCAAAACTGTTTTTCATCAGAGGTGTGTATCACTATTAATCAATTGTGAAAAAAAGATGACATTTCTAAAGAAATATCAACTTCCAAAGGCCTCTTATTTTTTCAAGATTCTCTATGTGACATTGAGATACATGACGATTTGAAAGAAATCTCTGGAAAAATATTTGTGTTTTATAAAGTTTAGGATTCTCTTGTATGAAAAATTAATCATATTGAACCACATTATATAGAAGATTTAACCCTAAATAGACTACTATTTCGACGCCTAAGACCAGTCCCCCCTCCCCCCTCCTTATGATCTCAGCCGTCAATCATGATGAAAATTGGTACGCGCAATACCCATGGCATAATCTACAAAACCATTTGATCAAATTCTGAGAAAAATCTCATTGCTAATTGATAATGCTAATTCATGCATAAAATCAAAATTGTGCTCTTATTAACTAAATGATGCCCATAAAATGCTAATTTTTTGTTCAAAGACTCTTTATGGGAATCGGATCAAATGTACTTTGAAATGTACTTTCGACTTTTGTTTTTATTGTTTATTCAATGGATATTGTTAGGGACTGGACTTTATTTTGAACATAAACAACATGAAATTCATTGATTTTAATCAGTAAGAAGAAAATAATGATACATTTAATAATTTTGGCCTAAAACACTATTTGCATTTGATTTGTACACAAATTCATATTTTTTGAGCAATTTTGGGTCTGCATGCACTTACAAAATGTTGCTTAGTCTTGGAACCACGTACCCAGGAGTTGCAATTTTGGTCTCAAAGGTCACGAAACTTAAAAGTAAAGAATCGGCGAGCGATGCGGTGAAAAAGTTTTGCATAGTGGATTTATCACAAAAAATGTTGAGGGGGGAGGCTGAATCAGCCCCCCCCCTCTTATTAGGGTTAAGCAGTATAAACATTTATCATCATTTATATAGTGTTTTAGCGATATATTAAAAAAGTATATTTTGGTCTGCATCAATTGCCCGTGCAGTATCAGAACATATCTCTAAAAAAGACCGAAATCCAACAAATATCCCATGGTCTCCTGTACAAAGAGCATATTCAACATTCTAATGCGCATGCATGAATGCATGAAATATACAATGCATACAACAATGAAAGCAATGGGATGTGCAGCATTAGAACACATTTTCAGTCAATGACGTCCTGTGAACTACATGTAAGTCGCATGTCAATGACAAGATTTGATCCTATGAAATGATGATGCCATAATGTGATAAGTGATATGACTTGTTAAATCAAATTTCTCCCGTTTTTGGACGGGGTGGGATAGATGATAATAATTATATTGGATTGCTTTATTTCAAGGAATGCCAGGAAAATTCCACTCTTTAGGGACAATATTCCAAACTCCTAAAATATTTCTGATATTCCATTCTGAGCCATCCAATATGATGTAATTATTTAATAACAAAATATTTGTACCTATGAGATTGTAGTCGGTATCATTGTGTGGTTATCCTTTCTTCTTGCAGAAACTGAAGCAGTACCTTTCTCAACACCAGCCAAGATATGATAACATTCTTGCCTTTAAGCCAACTGGTTGGACTCACAGTGATAAGATTGAATCACCTTCAGATATCAAACCCTCAAAGAGTGGAGCATCAACTATATATGGTAATAGATATTCTTATTGTCTTCAATAATATCAACTCTTTCACTACTCCAATTTCTATTGCTATAACGACTTCCTACTACAACCACTCTCACCACCAAACTCATTGCCACTATCACTTTACCTACCAATGTATTTTTTGTTCCATTTTCCTGCAATTATTGACACATAATTTTGTTGTAATCGTTGCCTTCACTGTCAAATATTCAACTTTTCCTTTGCCATTATTACCAATCTCACTACCACTACTGTGATAACATCCAAAATCATTTTCATATTCATTTTTTTTCAACTGTTAACATAACCATTACCATCAATAATACCATTACCAGTATTATAACTTTACCATTTCCAATAACCATTACCATTACCCATTACAGGTTAAACCTTTACTATCTATTTTGGGCTAATGTATGTCAAGTTTTATCATTCTTCCATTTCAGCTACATGATAATGTTTGATGTTTAATCAACTGAAGACAGGCTAGTTGTTCTTTTACAAACTTTTCACATATTTACGGGCTCTCTTTCAGGTCGAGAAAAAATATTTAAACCCGATTACCTTTCTTTGACTGTATTTTCCTTTCTACTTCAGGGATACCATACAGTGAGCACAGCAGTTACTCTGAAATGAAACGCTTTGTTCAGTTCCTACGGGCTGACAAGATTCTACCGACCGTCAACAACGGAGACCCTAAAGCACGCAACGCAATGGAGGACATCTTTAAGAGATGGATGGCAGAAGATGGACGCTCATCATCACCAACTAAGCTCAAGTCTGGTAAAATCATGAATTTTTTCAAGAGGTAGAGAAAAGGGAGAATCAAGTTAAATGATCAGGAAAGTGTTTCATGAAGAAAATTTATCACAAACTTTGACTGACAGATGTTATAAGCTAATGCAAATCCTTGCATCTGATTGGCTGAGAGGAATTATTCAGTTTAAATCACTGACCAATTTTTTTTGTGTGTGAAAGGCTACCTTAGAGACAGATTTCTTTCATCAGCAAGAAGAGACTCGTCTATTGATATATTCATGTTCATATCATGAACAGGGTATACAAATCAATACTTTACCTCAAATGTTGCAGAATTTATAAAGAGATGTATAGTAACATGACTTGAGTCTTGAGCAGGGTATCAGGTCTCATTTTTCATAGAATTTGTTTATTATCATGTGTCAAGTTAGTGTAGTTAGCTGTGGATGAGTGCACTTTGATTGGTCAAGAGTTTAATTTTTACAGAAAAATAAGAAATCATGATTGAAACAAAGCCTTGAATTTCCTAAACAATGTGAATGCTTGTGGAAGCGCTGTGGTGTAACGGTTCTGACTCTTGCCTTGTAATCAGAGGGTCGTGTGTTCGAATTCCACCATGGCCTAGCGTCCTTTGGCAAGGCGTCAATCTACACTTTGCCATTCTCACCCATGTGCTAATTGGGTACCGGTAGGAGACAACTGTCAGTGTGGTTAGTTTAGCAAGACAGCGCCTTACAGGCTGCGAAAAAAAAAACCTATAAATTCAGTGACCGCGTAATATTAATTGTGAAGTGCTTTGAGCAGTCGTAGTTTGATAAAGTGCCATATAAAAACCAATGATTATTATTAATGCTTCAGTAAGTGATGCAGGCTCCTTATTTCAGAAAACCTTGTTATCAAAATTTGCTTCTTGTTTTAAGAAAACTTTTTACAAAGAAACGCTGTTCACTATGGAATGGTGCAATTTGATTGGTCAAGAATAAATTCTCCCCAAATAAGAAATTGTTAGTTAAACAAAGCCTAAATAATTTTATTTCAACTTTTTTTTTTCTTAGAATTCCCTTAATACACGGACTGCCAGCAAGGGGTTGTATATATTTGCAAAAAAAATTGAGTACATGTTCACATATATTTTACCTTTAATTATGTGTAAATAATGATGTATCTGCCATTTTATTCCAAGGCAATTGAAACATTGCAACAAATGGGAAGGAATTTTCAATCATAGAGAAAACTAAAGAGATAGAATGATCGTTTATGACTATTGGTATGTTCTCAATATTGCAGGTATTTCCCCTGTTTCATCTCAAATGAAATTATAGCATTTCACTTGGAATGATAACCATCAACAAGCTTCTGCTTTGATAATTCAAAATGTTTGTGTATTGCAGTATTCATACTTTTATAATCCAAGCCACTTTTGTATTTGTCAAAGAATTTTATACATTATAATTAAGGATTTTGTAAAAAAAAATATAAAAAATATATATATAGCAATGGCTACACGCGAAACCATTGGTAGACCAGAGGTGAGGAAAATTCCTATAAGGCTCTGCTTTTATTGAAACATCGAGCACTTTTCATGAACTTGATACATTTACTTTGTATATATATATATTTCTGACTGGTCAAAATGTGTGTTGGTCTGAAGATTATAGTAAACCTTACATGCCTATTGGATTAAATATGCAGATAATATAATGAATTCAATGAAACTCAATTTAAATAAGATTTCTATCATTAAAGCTGTTTTAGCTGTGGAAGCGTCGTGGTGTAGCGGTTCTGACTCTCGCCTTGTAGTGAGAGGGTCGTGTGTTCGAATCCCACCATGGCCTAGCGTCCTTTGGCAAGGCGTTAATCCACACTTTGCCACTCTCCACCCAGGTGTTAAATGGGTACCCGGTAGGATGTGAAAGCCTATATGTAGTATGCCTAGCAATTGAGTCTTGGAACTCTTATTGAAATGCTCCCCAGGGAGTGGAGAAGGTGCATACATTGTATGCTGGCATGCAAGGATCCGATGACCGGGGTAATATTATGTCTGTAAAGCGCTTAGTGATGCGTTCCGATGTATTAAGCGCTATTATATTATTTCAGAAAATGATAATACTACATATCATGTTATTATCTCTCCTTGAAAATAAGAGCTGTCGATAATAATCATATTTTTTTATATTACAATGAGTGTCTGTTCCATTGTCCTTTCAACTACAGTACTATGTTTTGGTCTAGTGTTGCTACTAAGGAATGTTGTCACGCATATAAAATTACTTACATGTACATGTATCTAATTTCTACAACTCTATTTTGCTTGAAAAGGGGATGTTAATTTGTCATCCATGTCTTTCTATCTAAAGTAATTCCAAAGAATGCATTCCATGGAATGTTAATTCCTGTACAGGTATGCTATTGTAAGGGAACATTCAGTGCCTCATTCACAAATATGTCAATATATTTTTGACTGTTTGAATTGTCTTTCTGTATAACTTTGTTATGTCATGTAGTAGTATTATAGTGAATCAGATTTTATAGAATACCATCATTCTGTGGAATTTGTTGATAATAGTTTCCATGAAAGAATATATTCAAACTGAACTGCGTTTGGTAGATATCTTGTAGTCACAGATGTAAAATGTCATAATTTTGGGGGTATTCCAACATTCTTTGCTGCAGAAAAAAGTTGGAACATACTATAATTGTAAAATGCATCGTTTTATTTTTATCACTTTGTAATATTTCTGATGAATAAATGTTGATAATTTTGTTTGTCGATTTTATGGCTTTTTAGATGCAGTTTGTACTGTCAATATCAGTCTTGATCAGGTACTTTTGATAATAATGATATTGTAGTTTATCAGAATATTCCTCATATATATACAAATTCAGTAACTTTTCAAAATACTTTGATCATTGATGTTCATTGGAAAATTTAAGACAAACTAACTACTCCAGTGCATAAGTTATATTTTTAGTGTGTTTTAATCCTGGGTTTTAAAATTGTAATGATATTCATGTACAGTATTTTTATTTTTATAGATTTTGCTATTCCACCATACCATAGTTTTCAATTTTTTTCTGTACCGACTGCTTGAGAAACTAGGAATCATTTAATCCAGCGCTTCCCAACCATTTTGTACTCGAGGACCACTTTGACCCTCAGATTTTTTTTTTAGGCCCACCGACCAATAAAGAAAACATCCAGTTTGATGCAAAAATGTTTCGTGAAATTTGAATACAAAGTTCTGAAGCACATTGGAAACAAACAGTATGAGAACTAATCTGCATTCGCAAATGCCCGGTAAATCGGCAGCAATTAACTACATACACAATATGCATGTATGAGGTTCACATTAAAGGGCTGGTCCAGGCTGAAAATATTTATATCTCAATAAATAGAGTAAAACTCACAAAGCAAAATGCTGAAAATTTGATCAAAATTGGATGACAAATAAAGTTGTTGAATTTTAAAGATTTGCATTATTCTGGTGAAACTGTTCTAGGCATGTCTTTATGAATATTCATTAGGTGGGCTGATGATATATCCCTACTCTTTTTTTTGTATTTTATTATATGAAATTTGGTTTATCAAAAAAAAAATTCTACCAAGATTTAAAACAATTAGATTGACAACTGATTAAATGCATTAGTTATTTTTTGCCACAACTTGTTTCATCACAATGGATACACATCATTTACACATGTATGAAAAAATGAAACTTTTATGATTTCATGTAATGACATATGGAAAAGGAAAGTGGGGATGTGACATCATCAGCCCTCCTAATGAATATTCAATCATGATGATATGCATATAACTGTTTTCACAAAATATTGATAAACTTTATAATTCAATAACCTTGTTATTTGTTATCTGATTTTGATGAAATTTTTCTGCATTTTGCTCTGAATTTTACTCTATTTAGTTAGATCTAAGTATTTTCAGCCCGGATCATCCCTTTAAAGTTAGGTTGAAACCATCATAGTGTGCATGTGCATGCTTTGCAACATGCAAGATACCTAAGCGTGCTTTAGTTTTAATTGACCCACATAGACCAATCAGACGAACAGGTCTGTGAAATATATTAATATACTATAGTTTTTTTCTCCTTCTGGAGCTTCTCACGACGCACCCGAGAGAGCTTCGCGGCCCACCAGTTGAGAAGCGCTGATCTATTCTGAATGGAAAATGGCACCATGTAAATTTCATTTATTATAAAAAAAAAGTGGATATGCTGAATAACTTTGTAAACCTTGATATACAAGTTCGGTAGAAAAAATAAGTAAAAATTGAAAATTGAAAAAAAAAGTTTGGTAGGAAATTGTGAAATATATGAACTCATATTCTTGTAGATGTTAGTGTAGTATTATCTGTCTAGGATAGATTCTGTTTTCTTGTTATTCCATTACATTCCGTAATTGTTTGAAACCAAGGAGCAAAGATATAATCTTTAACCTTTAAAGCTATTTTTTAGCAAAAGTTAAAACCAATGGAATTCTTGAACTTGCTATTTGAAACACACAAAATTTGTTTTAAGTGGAAAACAGTACAATTTTTTCTTTCATATTTTTTAGGTTGTAGAATTTAAGCATGGTGCTTACAAGTGTATGACCTCTGAATGCAACCTTTGACTTACAATGAGGACAGGTGAGAAGTAGAGCGTCATGTTAACTACAAAGCTTAATATCTGAGAAGGTGATTTTAATGTACGGTGTTCACAAAGAGAAACAGAAGCTGAAGGAGCTATGCTTTGTTTTACTTGATTTCAATATGGTAGTATAGAATTTAAGAGCATCAACTCCAAAAATTTAAACCAAAGCATTTGTATTGCTAACATGTTGAAAATTATAAGATAAAAGTATAGGGCCTACATGAAAATAGAGTAGACATTATGCAAACTAGTATGATATGTATTCTTTTTATGTGCTATCATATAAAGATACTATAGATTTCATAATCGTCTTGCCATCAGCTTATAGAATATACGCATAATTATATTTTCATTAAATATATGCATTGAATAACTAAATAAATAAAATCATTGTTAGTCCTGATTTTCAAACAGCAATTTTTGGATGGTTAGTGAATGAACTAAGATTGATTGAGCGATGGATGCTTTCTGGGGGCCATTTTCATGAGGATTTACAATTTTGGTAATTTTGTCATCATTGGAATTACCATGGAAGCATTGATTTTAATATGCCATTGAGCCCTGCTACTATGGTATTCACCACAATGACAGAGTAAAGAAAGTCATAATTTGAAATATTTTGTGACAGAATTTCAAGCTGAAATTAAGTTGGTTTTGAGTGAAGATTGAAAATTATAGGAATCTAAGAGTGAGAATTGATTGAATTTGCATTGAAAATGAGAGCATTATGTGTGAATTTTAATATTGATTTAACACAAATAGATAACACTGCAAATCATTGTAAAAAGAATTAAGCTCTGTTCCAAATCCGATTTTAAACATTTTACTTTTTCTTATTTTATTAACGAATTACAATGTACATTTGCAGTCATATTCCAAGTGTTTGAAATTTCCATGACTAAGGATTTTTCAGTGTTTGTGCAATATTTCAGTATCTTTCTCCTGAGAAAATTGCAAATAACTTACTTTATGCATCACAGAATCGCCAATTAATTTTCAATCAGTCAAACTAAATCTTGTCAAACTTACTCTGTCATCTTATTTCACCATTTCCATTCAAATTTCTTTTGAGGCAGAATGAATTTCCTGGATTCCTTCAGACTTTGAGCAAAACTTAATGATTTAAAGTCAATTCTGGAGTAAATGATATGGACCAAAAATAGATACTAAAAAATAAGCCTAACTTTGTGACAGATTATAACATCCAGTAAATGTAGCATTGTACAATTTTCCCATTCCTTTCATTTTTTTGTCTCACCTGCGAAGCAAAGTGAGACTATAGGCGCCGCTTTTCCGACGGCGGCGGCGGCGGCGGCGTCAACATCAAATCTTAACCTGAGGTTAAGTTTTTGAAATGACATCATAACTTAGAAAGTATATGGACCTAGTAAATAAAACTTGGCCATAAGGTTAATCAAGTATTACTGAACATCCTATTAGAGTTTCATGTCACATGACCAAGGTCAAAGGTCATTTAGGGTCAATGAACTTAGACCATGTTGGAGGAATCAACATCGAAATCTTAACCTGAGGTTAAGTTTTTGAAATGTCATCATAACTTAGAAAATATATGGACCTAGTTCATGAAACTTGGACATAAGGTTAATCAAGTATCACTGAACATCCTGCATGAGTTTCACGTCACATGACCAAGGTCAAAGGTCATTTAGGGTCAATGAACTTTGGCCGAATTGGGGATATCTGTTGAATTCCCATCATAACTTTGAAAGTTTATGGATCTGATTCATGAAACTTGGACATAATAGTAATCAAGCATCACTGAACATTTTGTGCAAGTTTCAGGTCTCATGATTAAGGTCAAAGGTCATTTAGGGTCAATGAACTTTGGCCGAATCGGGGGTATCTGTTGAATTACCATCATAACTTTGAAAGTTTATTGGTCTAGTTCATTAAACTTAGACATTAGAGTAATCAAGTATCACTGAACATCCTGTGCGTGTTTCAGGTCACATGTCCAAGGTCAAAGGTCAATGAACTTTAGCCGAATTGGGTGTATCTGTTGAATTACCATCATAACTTTGAAAGTTTATGGATCTGATTAATGAAACTTGTACATAAGAGTAATCAAGTATCACTGAACATCCTGTTCCAGTTTCAGGTCACATGATCAAGGTCAAAGGTCATGTAAGGTCAATGAACTTTGGCCATGTTGGGGTTTTTTGTTGAATAACCATCATATCTCTGTAAGTTTATTGGTCTAGTTCATAAAAAGAGGACATAAGAGTAACCATGTATCACTGAACATCTTGTGCGAGTTAGAGTAGTATGCAAAGTCAGCACTGCTGCTATATTGAACCGCGTGATGCAGGTGAGACGGCCAGAGGCATTCCACTTGTTTTTTTTTTGGGGGGGGCTTACTCCCTGGGGCTGCCCCCAAGCCCACCCCACCATCAAAATGCTAGTGTCTTTCAGGGCCCAGCATTTATGGTATAGCATGGGGGCGGCATTTCATACAGTGTCACTACCCTTGTTTGTAATAGGTACTCTCTGAATTCCATAGATTGGAAATGAAACTACAGTACATTCATTTTAGGTTGTGGATGGTAAATAGTATTTTCTATACAAGATTTTAATTGAAAAAAGTGGGAGGCTGGACCCCACTCTCCAAACCCTGGGACAGACGAATCCATGGGGGGGCGATGTGCCCGCCCCCTCCCCGCCTATTGGCGGAGCAAAAAAGGAACAACAAAAAGGGGGGAAAAGTTTTCAGAGAAAAAGAAGGGAAAAGAGAGGAGAAAAAAAGAAGGGGAAACATAAGAGGAGTATTAAAGACGAGTGAATAAAATAAGATGAGGTGAAGACTTGGAAAATAATTTTGAAAAATCTTTCATGTCACTATATAAATTTTTACACGCGCTTCGCGCTCGCATTGCCTTTTAGGTTATTTACATATATGGAGCTTGAAATATCAAATTTTGGAGTTAATATACAAAACATATTTCAGCTCGGAAATCGACCTTTCATTATTTTGTTGGATTTACAAATTTATTTGTTTAAAAGTGCTCTGTAAAATTTCATGGTCTGAATATTGACATTTTCTGCTCACGCTACGCGCTCGCAAATATTGATTTGTCAGGTGTATAATATTTTCCTGAAATCCATTAAGTTCTCCAAATATCCCTATTCAGGTCAGATTGTCAACAAGTATCAGCTTACGCTGTAGCTCGCATTTTGATTGGTGAGTTATGTAAATATCTATAACAAACTACTTAAGATCCGCATTTCATGACAGATTATCAAAAATTTCGGCTCTCGATTTGCGATTGCATTGATTGTTGAAAATATATTAACTCATGCATCTTATTCATAGTTACAAAAGTGCTTTAAATGTCCAGTTTTCAGGCCATAATATTAACAGATTTCGCACTCTCATTAGGCTTATTAGATTAATAAATAAGATATTAATGCAATAATCAAATCATCCCTTTTTTCAGAATGGAATATCGACAAATTTCATCTCGCGCTAAGGAAGAGAAATAGGAAGATAGCATGTTTATGTGATGACATAATGTTCTTAGAATGTCCCGGTCCTATGTTAAAACTCGGAGTAATAGTAATGAAACAGATCCATATCCACATCACAATTTTCCTACGAAGTGCTTGAAATACAGAGCTTAAATTCACCATTTTTCAGATCGGAATGTCAGATATTTTATGATCGCGCTCGCTTTATTGATTTTCATGATAAAATGGGGTATTTAGAATGCCCAGACTCTAGATCGAAATCTGATCCAGACGCACACATGTTTATTCAGATACGAATCTTATTCTCTATTTAGATCATTATCCAGTTTCAAATCACAATATAAAAAAATTCGTCTTGCGCTTTGCGCTTACATCATTAATGTAGGAAGATTTCTAATTACTCATCCTTTTGATGATTTACAAAACATGTGTATAGAATGTCACATCCTTTAGGAAATCTTGATTTTTTACGCTCACGCTTCGCATCATTTGTTTAGTTATCTTATCCTTTTAACGATTACAAAAGTGCTTAGAATTTCCATTCTTCTGGTAGAAATTTCAAAATGTTCAGCTCGCTCTTCGCGCTCGCATTATTTGATTGTGGACACTGTCATATGTTACATATTTATGGCAAACTGCAATCAGCTGTTAACAGATCCCTTTTTGATCAGATCAAAACGCAAATAAATGATTCTGCTCGAGCTGCGGCGCTCGCTAGTTGGATACACATCTCGTTTAAGATCACAAAGTACATGAAATTATGAAAAAATAGCTCGCGCTTCGCGCACACACTATTTAGATAAGGCTTATGAGATTATTATATATTCATGTTGATTTATAAGAATAAAGCTTAGAAGTGACTATTAGGACTACCCCTTCAAAAAAAGTCAACTTCGAGCGGCTGATCGGGGAAAATGTATAATTTAGGCGGAGACTGCAGTTATTGTCTTTGCCGGCTGTTATGCTGACGTATGACCTGGCGAAGATTATGCATTGTGGCTGCGTTAAAAGACAAGTCTACCCCAGAATTTTTTTTTTTAATAAATAGAAAAAAAATCATGCAAGCATTATGCTGAAAATTTCATCAAAATCGGATGTAAAAGAAGGAAAGTTATGACATTTTAGAGTTTTCGCTTATTTTTCACAAAACTGATATGCACAACTGACATTCAAATGAGACAGTCGATGGTGCCCCTCACTCACTATTTCCTTTGTTTTTTATTGTTTTAATTATTCAATATTTCATTTTTACAGATTTGATAATATGGACCAACTTTACTTAACAATTAACTGTTGAAATAATGACTCCACATGTTCAGGGAGGAGTAAAAATTTTTATTTCACGTGAAAATGAGGAGAAAATTTGAATATTTCATATAACAAAATACAAATAGTGAGTGAGTGATGTCATCAGTCTTCTCATTTGCATATCGACAAGGATACTGTTACTTTAAAATGTCATAACTTTCTTATTTTACATCCGATTTTGATGAAAATTTCAGTGTTATGCTTGTTGGATTTTTCTCTTTTTATTCAAATCAACTTTTTGTTGGGGTGGACTTGTCCTTTAATGTGGCTGAAAAAAAAATTGCCCCCCCCCCTCCGCATTGGCGAAGGCTGGATCCGACCTTGGTGTATGCCTGATTTTCATCACAAATTTATATTATAGAAGTACAATTTTTTGTTGATTTTATTATTATTATTTTTTTTTGGTAAGATATGCTGCATATCTTATGCATTGTTATAATAATTAGGTCAAGTACTGGTAAACTCGGTCATTCTGTAAAACTCCAATCTCCCTTCTTCTGCCATCTTGATCTGCTGCCCCCACACGGATTGGCTCCCTGCCAACAATCGATTTCCCTTTGGATTTTTCCACGGATCGCATTGACGTCACCCCATGTGACTTTGATGATGCAAGCAGTCTGGTTCTAGCTGGTTCAACTCTCATGAAAAGAATATTCACAATAACATTATATTTATCTCCTTTGTTTAAATTATTGTAATATCATTTTGTTAATTGATTGAAGAAAATAACATCGAAACTATTTTTGAAGATATATGTAGAATTGATAGGCTAGAAATCGTTAATATGGAAATACCATGGAATTTTGAGTTTTGTTTTGATGCAAATTCTCCCAACTGATCAGAGAATTAACATTCAATAAGAAGGCGGTCCTTAAAGGGCGAGCCCCCAGAAAGGCGTGTTTTGATTGGTCACTCTCGTCTGCTGCTGTTTCCTGGTACATCCTTGAGAAGAAGCTGACAGATCCAAAACAATATCTCTATCAGAAGAGAAGTCAGGGAGAAATCTGAAGAAGAAATGTGATTTTTATCGATGTTTTTCAAACATTTCGACGTGGAATAACGCTTAGGTCAAAAGAGTATTTACTGTTTCATTGTTTAATATAGTTTTCCACTGTCAAATATCTGCGAGGAGAGTGGAATATTGCTAAAAACACGGAAAGAATTGAAACCCAGCTGCTGAGCTGGCTTTGTTGAAGGGAAAGTTAGAGCGGAGGAGATCTGCTGTACTGAGCTCAGTTCAGCAGTGTCAAGCTAAGCCTAATTGCTCGTGCCTGGAGAATGACAATCTACCTGCTATTGAAACCTGCTTGAAATATTGAGAGGTAATGCTTTACGTGTTATATTTAACAAATTTAGTATTTTGGCTATGCTGATTTATTCAATCATGATTTGGAGAGATGACATTGAGTATATGGAGCCTGATAATAAATTTTTAAGAAAAAATTAATGTATTTTAGGCCTGATAATAATATTAATGCGTGGAATGATGAATACAATTAAAGGTTATGTACGTTATGTTTGTAAAATAAAATTGCAGTCATTTTATATAATGTTTCATTCTGGTTGGTGTCGCAAAAGGAACTCTAGCAATTATGCTCTCAACACAGTCCAAGAGCGCGAGTGATTAATAAATGTTCAAAGAGAAAAACTTGATGATGACCAGAAGAGGTTTCTGTATTCTGGAACTAATTATGGATGGTGCACCATAAAGCTTCGAATTCTATTTCCTATAATATTTACTTAAAACATGTCATTTTCTTTTATGTTTGGCCCCCTTCATATCATCTTTTAGATGTTGTAGAGTTACTTAGAGATCTGTAAATTTATGTTAAAATATTCATACACAAGTTCAGGTTCAGGTCATTGACTCTGAATTTCATTGAGCACATGAACCTGCAAAAGATATCACATGACATGTAATAAATCAATATCCATGAATTAGATGCAAGTTTGATTGTGAAATGCACATGTAGCCTACAAAACATGTCATGAAGTGAAATGATATTAGAACACAAACAAACTTTGTGGTTTCAGTTGCAAAAATAAAAGAAAACAGAAGATGAGTATGATGAGGAATTGAGGCAAAAGGTGATGGCAAGATGAGAGAGAATCAGAGAGAGAAAGGAAGGAGAGAGAGGAAGTTAATAGTTGGAGAATTTCTGGTGAACTGCCAAGATCAATATTCTGTACCTGTAGTACAAAGTCATGGTTAATTGAGGTCAAACTGCAGTGACCCGCTTCTTTGTTTTTGTTGAAAACATTCCAAGTAGACAAGCAAATGTGAACTCCCTTGATGAACGTCATACACTGCCAAATCAAAAATCTTTATATATGATTTCTAACCACAAAATTATGAAATTACAGACTGATGCATTTTATCTTTTTTATTTAGGCCTACACGCAGGTTCATGTAATTGTGATATCAATCTCATACAGTAGGCCTAATCATAATATACCAAGATTTGTATTTGTATACATCATCACATATGAAAATAATTTTTTTTAGACAATCAGAACATTTAGTCGACATAACTTGGAAAGCTTGTAGTGCTTCTAACTTGATCAGACTCTGTCTGAAATTATCTGTTATTGCTTGAAAAAAAAATGTTTCTGTCATCATACTATTAAAATTGAGCAGTATCACACTGACTACGTGTAGGTTCAGTTGGTAAATTGGCAACTGTTTTGACCCATATTGAATTTACTTTTACACTGTATGAATAATGGGATGCATTTGAAATAAAAATGATTGTTGAAATCAGATTGTTTGACCATGGAATAATAGGTCCATGGTCTGACCACAGCCTCGGGTAGGAATGGATCCAGAGACTGGACAAGAAAAGCAGGTTCAGACATGAATTTTAGGTCCTGGGTATCAACTGACTTGCTTGTGCACTACTCATCAACTCTTTTGATTGTCCGTATCAATAAACATGACATACATGTAATTGTAGGTTTAAGCAGAGGTTAGGCTAATGTAAGTTCATAGGGCTTGTAATGTTCACTATTTAATTTGTTTTCGAGTGTGCTTTTGACAGTTATGAGCTCATAACCTACATGTACATTAGCATGTTGAGTACATGTTCATTGAGTACATTTTTGCTTCCTTGGATGAGCTAAATCTATTTGTTTTGTATTTCAAAGTATATAATTGACATGTTCTGCTTGTACATGTACATAGAAGATGCATCTACCCTAGACTTCTCTGAGTTTGAAATTGATACATTGAAATCATTTTTTTTCTTCTGGCCAATGATTGGCAGGTGGCACTGAGCCAATAACACAATGTGACCTTCACAATCAAGTCTCAGATGTTGACATTGAAAGCATTGTCCTATTTATTTTCTTTTTTCATGGGTGCCTGGACTACAATATATTGGGATGAAGTCATCATCTCATTAAAAGTTAGACCCCCTTCCTCCCTTTTAATTTTTTCAATAATCATTTTACTTTTTGCATCTTTTTGTTTGATGAAATTATACATCTACATAGTATGCATTTTAATCACTCTCTAGCAAATTCAATTTTGTTATGCTTATCAATTTTAATATTGAGCATAACAATGCAATGTTTTTTTTTTCTTCATATCATGTAGGCTAAATACCATACCCATGGGATCTATCTGTGACATGCAGGTACGGTACCTGGATGTACATGTACCATTAGCATTAATTTGTAGTAAACATTACTTAGCTTTTGGTGTTCATTACATAGGCCTAATTAAATACAGTTCTATCCCTGTATTTCTGGCACATTAAGAACATTACATGTAATCATTATTTCCTCAAAGGCCTTTTATACCATGTTCATATCGATTACAGTAGACCTACATGTACAATGTATGTGTGCACTGTATCTTTTGAGTGTTGGGGATTACAGAAAGGATACTGGCTACATGTAAACAATTTATACAGGCCTAATATATACATGTACGTAGGGTAATATTGATTGACTTTGGTTTATATACCACTTACATGTAGGCCTACATTATTATATCATGCAATCATGGATGTGTATGACATGTATGTTTATAGACCATTTATAATTATTCTGGAAAGACATTAGTAACGGTAAATGGTTCATGCATTAGGAGGGCTGCATTCTACATGTACGGTATGCAATAGGCTATAAGGCTAGCTGTTTTAGTGACCCACAATGAGTATCCATGTATTTTGGTTTTTAATCATGGTTTCATCATAATAATTTATCATTACTACATTTAAGCTAGATTAATTTGCAGGATATGTCCCCTTAGATTGATATTGTGCATTAGCTTTACTCCGGCCTTACTGTAAATACATGTATTGTATCCTGTAATTTTTCTTTTGTTGGAAAATCACATGAAAAAAACCCTCTATTTATTGATGAACATGTGAACCTCTGTTATCAGTGCAATCAATACCAAATGTTTACACTGTACATTTTGTATGCATTATGACTTGTAGAGTTGTAGGCACATATATGAAGTTCAGCTTTCATACATATACAGCAAATGTAATCCATGAAGACCTACATGTACATGTATCCTAGTACAATTTACATGTAGGCTACTGGCCGATCTGTCACTCTCACTGCAGGGATTTCCCTCCTGTGCCGTGCAATGAGCACCCCATATTTCTCGCTGTTTATGATCCCTTGTCCAGGAAACTCAAGTCTTGTTTATGATATGATGACTCAGCTATCATTTGGTCACATATGATTCCTGCCAGCCAGGCTCACAGTCTTTGCTAAGAGAAAGCATGTTCAGCAGGGCTTGAGGCGATGCCACTCCCGAAATTCTCAAAAGAGCCATGGAAAATGAGAAGTGAGCCATGGCCCCATTCACTGCTTTAATTGTTGCAGATTTAGGCAGTAGGTTGTCAAAGGGCAATTTTATTATTTTGTTGAAAAGCTTTATGAAAAAAGCATGTAAATGAGTTCATTCCTGCAATACATGGTCATTCACATTGGAGATTTTAAGTTCTGTAAGGCAGATACAAGATATTTTTTATATGATTGGGTATGTCTGAAAGAACCCTCTGATTCATTAAATGCCCAGGGCTCTATTGCTTGACACAAGGGAACATAATGACCTTTACTTATTCTATTCAAGTGGAAGAAAATTATTCCATATAGCATATAGGGAATAGGCCTACTGTCCTACTTTCTGATATGAGTTTGACTGCCCTGGCAATTAGATATTTTAGCTTTGTACATATACATGCATGAGTTCACATCTAATATCTAGTCTGTACATCTAAATGTACATGAGTATGGTTAGTAGGTTCTGCATTAAAACCAGACAGTCAGATACCAGATGCTTATATGATTGGGTACAGTACTGTAGTACCCTTTTTACACAGGATTTTCTTAGCCCCGGACTATCGCTAACCCCGTACTATCCTTAACCCCGTACTATTTTTTTTCCTTTTCACACATGCCAAATTGTTATTGCTAACCCCGGACTAGTGGTTTTTGTCGATCATTCGTAGTACAAGTACTTCACTCGTACACTTTTTACACACGCTAAAATTTCCTTAACCCCGTACTATAGGTGGGGCTAAATTGCCATTTAGCCCCACCTATAGTACGGGGTTAAGCTTAGCCCACTTTCGTTTTACACTAGCGATCTTAACCCCGTACTATCGCTCTTAGCACCGCAATTGCTGGGATAACCCTGCTTTTTGCAGGGCCAAATAATCCCGTACTATAGGTGGGGTTAGCCCACTTTGCAAAAATGCTGTGTAAAAAGAAAGTGGGCTAAGCTTAACCCCTACTATAGGTGGGGCTAAATGGCAATTTAGCCCCACCTATAGTACGGGGTTAAGGAAATTTTAGCCTGTGTAAAAAGGGTATAGGTCTAAAAGCACCTGATGATTCATAAATGCCCAGGGGCTAAAATATACCACTGTCACATCAAGGGAGCATAATGACCTTTACCAATTTCAAGTGAAGAAATAGGGCATACAGGGGAATACTGCAGTGTGCATGTGCCTTATCTAATTGTTCATCATAAATTGAACTAGCTTTACGTCTGATCATTGCCTTTTGGTTAAGAACTATATATATATCTCCTTGGTTTGTCTGATCTCTTTTTTTCCCCTGCTGCACTGGTTCTACAGAGTGTATGCAGGTATAATGGTCCTATCGTACTATACTGCTTGTAGCCATTTAAGATTCATTTTCCCCTCTTTTAAAATGTAATACCATTGGACTTGTAGGCTGATGATGATCATGGCAGTTCTCTTATTGTGACTGAGCAATACACTTCCGTATATGCCCCAGCAACATTAGGCCCCCAGCTCATAATAGATGACTAGTAGGTTATGTTTAGCCTAAGTTGTTTTATATATTTATAGTTTGAATGGTGCTCTTACATTGTACCTTGATTTTAGCTGTGATACCTACAGGTCAGGCCTGTGTGCATATTTATCATGAAAGGAACTTTAAATAATTGCTATAAAAGGGGGTGAGGGGAGGGGGTGTAGGATTCTTTTTAAAGATGATTTGAGGAGAAATTATTTAAAATCATTTGATCCTTTCCATGAATTTTGCAGTTTAAGTAGTTCAAAAATCTATAGGAAAGGTGCAGTATCATATTGGGTCTCCTTTAAAAAAAAAGTAGTTTGTTGTACATGTTGAGACCTAAGCTACTTTCATACCCACCTTTTGCATATCTCCTGTTACTACAGTACAGTACAAGTACACATCTCCTTATTAATTGATTAAGACTTTTTATCGTAAAGGTCATTTGCAGCAATGATTATAAATAATTATTTCGGTTAGATCGAGACAAACAGATCACTTGAGAGCAGTACCAGCAAAAACAAATGAGAGCTTATGAAAAAGCTGGTACTAGTGTTACATAATTCATGATTATTCATTTTGCATATAAAATACACATATGTAGACCCTACAGTCCCAGTTGACCTACCAGTGCAGGCATATTAGTTCAGAGTCTTTTTTTTTTAACTGCGAGATTGTGTCCTTCACATGTCATTGAGGTAAAATTATATTTCTTTAGTGTGTTATATTTGAATTCACCCAGGCATAACAATCTAAACTAGAATTGCATTTTATGCAAGAAATGAAGAATGCCAATGTGTGAAAGACCTACAGGTAGGCCTACTAGTTTATACTGTAGTTTTTTGTAACTTCATATAGTTCATGTACTATAATGTACGTAATGTAGAGTGCAACATGTAATGTTTTATTTAAGTACTGTTACATGTAGATGTAATGTTTGAGAAGATTTTTATTCATTTGGGTCCCATAATTATATTTTCAGAAAGAAAGTTACAGAAATATGTTTTTTTAGAATTTAGTTTAGTTTTGTTTTGTTTGTTTGCTTTTTGTTTATTTTATTTATTTTTTTTTTTTTTGGGGGGGTCCTTTATATTGCTACCCCTTCTCCAGTTTGTTAATAGGTGTATGTATCATATTTGCCTGCAACAGGTAGGCCTACGTGTTTTCAGAGTTGTGCCTGGTATGTGTCCTTGTCGATTAAAAGAACTGGTGATTGTTTCTTGACAGGATTAGGGGATACCTGGTTCGTGGCATGGCCCACCTCTTCAGGTGTTTCCCAGTAACGGAGATCTGTGTACCCCAAATACAGTAGACTTTCAATGCCACAGGATAGGGAACAACAATAGAATGAATAGCTCAGCTGGGTGGAGTATACTAAAGATCACCCCCACTGGTTTGCTTTCTATTGTGTTTGGCTGTCAAACTAGAGCAGCTGATCGACATCAGGCTGTGGGAATGGAGGGCGATATCACCTCACTGTCATGATATAGCACTTTTTATCTACCTCACTATTCTATCCACAGAACTACAGGATATTTCCAGCTCTACAGCTTTTTTCTCCTCATAGTTACCTCCTACCAAGGAGCTTTGCAAGCTCCTTGCTCCTTCAATGTGATATTCTTTTTCTGATTTTTTTTTTACTAATGAGCAGGAACAAATTAGTAGTATGTTATTTCTTTTCTTGTTATGTACCACACTCCATTGCATGTTTACTGTGATTCCACCTACACTGTACCTGATTGAACAGATTTATGTAATGTCTAGAAGGGAATGAATGGAGATGGTATTTCTTAAGTCCATACTTTTGTGAATTAGTAATTCAAATTCGGGTTTATTGCACAGGCCTGGGGCGGTATTCTGAACATTGTCTTTTCTCCATATTTTATCATTTCTCAGAGATATGACAAAATCGGTATTCTGGTGGATGTCCTTTTGTCACAAAAATTGTCATAAATTTTGTCTCTTCTCTGTAGTGTGCACCAAAAATATGCGTAATCGCGTAATCCTTTTATACAAGCAAAAGATATGACAAAAGTTATGACTGGAGGTAGCAGTCATAAATTTTGTCATACATGTATCTTTCAGTACCAAATATCCCGATACCCTGCCGACTGAATGTCAAGCATATAATGATATTAGTTAGATTAGATTGTGGCATTAGTTTCACTCATCATCCATTACAATTTTCAAAATGTTGTTTTCATGCTACAATTAGTTAGGCCCTTCATATTAATACCTCCCTTTTTTCTCTGTTTTCCTTCTTTTTCTACTTCTCCTCTAAAATCCTTCACAGCTCCCTGTCTCTCTTTGTAATTAAGCGCACCAATATTCGCGTAGTTACGCGATGCCAGCAACTGTATTGGGGATACGCCCTTCCTGTCACAGGGCATTCCTATTGGCTAGAAGGGCTCCCAATGGGAACTAACAATGATTTTGATTGGTTTGCTTCCGAAAAGATGGGCGGGAACTGAGAGATATGACGGAAAAGACAATGTTGAGAATACCGATAAATTTGTGACAATCACAATGGTGTCACATCTCGGAGAGAAATGACAAAATGTATGACAAAAGTTATGACAGTGTTCCAGAATACCACCACAGATTAAAAGTCAGATAAAAACAATATGAATTCAAATTTCAATCATAGAGCAGCAGAAAAATAAGATTATTCGTATTTTTGTGAAATACATGATTTGAAAATACACAGAGATCCACAACACCTAACTTTTTTTGAATTTCTGCCAATCGCTAATAGCTTCCACCTGGGGAGCATTTTGTGAAAGGACTAATCTAATATTTTATGAGACAGGTCTATTTATTATATTAGACAGTTGTCATAGTAACAGTCACACACCTGTGCTTCTCAGCCAATCAAAACCAAGGATGTTGTCAGTTGTCTGATCTGACAACTAGTCAGATAATGAGTATATGGATGATGGCTGAATTGTTCATAGTGGCCATCAACAAGTCTTTTGCTCTCAATTTCAGTGCTTTAGGATATTATACATGTATATGATAGGCCTAGCCATTAAACAAGTTAAGATTATTTGATGGTATTCAGATAGCCGCGGTTTAGTTAAACCTGCATGGACTAACTTTATTAGATCTCACCTTTTATAGAGTGCCAGTTGTCAACCTATGTTCACTGATCAAAAATTATTATCCTGCGGTTGCAGAGTTAAATGATAAAAAATGAGTCGTGAAAAGGAAATACAAAAAAATATAGAAATATGAAGAACTTTGATGAATTAATGGTACAGTGTACATTGTGAGTGCCATAAATAATGAAGTTAGCATTCCATAGTATAGTGGTTTAATTGTCAGAATATCACCCATTGTGTTTAAAATTTACTCCAATTTTCTATGGAAGTGTCATTGACTCATGAATCATCTGAAATAAGATGAAGAAATCTGCATTAGAATTGGAAGATGGAGGTTATATAATTTGAGATTTTTTTTTTCTTAAGCAGTATCTGAATTTGATGACATTTAAATGTTTTATTTTTTTATTTTTTTTTTTTGGGGGGGTGGACATTCCCTTTGATACAGATCAAATTTTGAATATTTCTCATGTCGATCAAGCTACTAGCAAAGAGTAGGCCTACTGTAGTTACAACAGGAAAGAATGTGTTGGTTCTTAGGGTTGGTTCTCGGAACAATGATCCCAGTTTATAGCTTTAGAAGGGTTGGTTCAAGGAGTAAGGGGGGGGGGGGGGGTTAAGAATGAGGAATAATGTGCCTATTGTATGCAAATTTTGGGTGGTGATTAGTAGGGGTGCTCAGTGTATGTATACATTCAGAAAAAAACCCTAAGGTTTCACAGTCATGATTTTTAATTTGTGATGTGATGCTTACATTTTTTCTTCTCTCTTTTCTCTTGGACAAATATCTTCGACTGTTACATGTAGCAAATCTACAATGTATTGCATCTGTACATGGTTTTTTTTGTAGGGCTGCATCTCTATGAAAGAAAACATACTAGTAGGCCTATAGGTCTACTCTTTACACAAAATCAGATAATGTACATGTACCTGCATTTACACACTGAATGACTGATTCCATTTCCAAGTTTTCATTTTTATTATGAAAAAGGGAAAATAAGATAGTGAACATGTGTCTACTGTTAACTTTTCCTCAACAAAAATGCAGGAGTGTAGGAATGAGTAATAGATTAATGAGATAATGTTTCCATCTTTCTTGGAAGAAGTCTCTCTTTCCAATTTGGCCAGGGAGGAGATTTTCCAGAACAGTTTGTAAACAGGTTGCACAATGGTGAATCCCCCTCATTTGCATAGGAATGAAGTTCACTGGGTCAGCTGGAAGGAGTGCATGCTTCTGATTGGCTGGCTGGTTGCTGCCTGCTGTCAAGGCAGCTTTGCATGTGAATACAATGCAAGGGAATGGCATGGTGCATATATGGACTGTGTGTGTGTGTGTGTGTGGCACTTGGGTGTTGTGTGTAGGGTTTGTTTATATACATAAAGTTTGTTGACCTCCCTGGGAAAAAGGCAGCATGCAGTGTTTATGTTTTGGGTGTAATTTGCATAGAGAAAGGTTTTTCTGAGGCTCTGCCTGCAGGGATACTGGTCTATTATGGAGATAAGTACAGAATGCAATCTAGTCATATCATCTTTTCTCAATATATTCTGCATGGCATGGTGTACTTAAAACATAAACTGTGATATTATCATGTATAGTTGATTGATTAGTTCAATTGAAAATGTCACCTCGATTGATTGGTTTATTATCCACACAGCTGTACCACATACATGTAGGCCTATATTTACATGTATGTACAGGTGTAAAACCACAGCACTGTCCTGAGATAGTACGAGATCTACATGGTTTTGTACATGTGATTGTAAACTAAAACTGCAATACTTTTTTGGATGATGGGTATTTAGACCTATTCACTCAAACTAAAGAAACAAAGAAAAATAATTATTTGAGGGGTTTTTTTTAAAGATGAAAGTAGTATTTATGCAAGATTCTAAATCTTATCCTCAACAAATGTTGAAAGTCACTGAATAGACTGGACTGAAATGGATTTACATGTACACCTGTATATGTATAGACTTTTGATTATTTTCTTTTTATATTTATTCATCCTTTGCATACCAGTAGGCCTACATTATTAGGCCTATGGGCTATGACCAAAAAGTCATACATTTATCTTCATGTAATCTTGTCTATGTTTTCTGTAATCCTTTCTCTCTCCTTATAAATACATTGCATTTTTATATTTTACATATCCACTTTATCCTATCTATCTCTACCCCTCTACCCTTCTCTTTCCTCTTATTTCCACACGGTTCAGAATCTACTTGTATATTTCCCTCTCTCTTGATCTCCCCGGTTTCCAACCCCTTCCTCTTTTTCTTTCTCTCTACATGTAGTCTCTTCCCATTCACAGCTTGGTATTAAATTTGATATATGATAAGCTCAAGCGAAGCATCCTGGAAAATGTTCAACTCTTGTTAAGGATTGAGCTAAGTAGCTAGTGTACTCAGGAAAATCTAGGACAGTGGGTCAGTACCTGGATTGCCATCTATAATTCAAGGCTGTGCGTACCCTTTTCTTTATTAAAAAAAAAGAAGAAGTAAACTCGCAATTCATCATATTCTACAAGTCTGTTTATTGACTTGCATTTCAAAGCTTCCATAAATAATTAATGTTTACTGTGCATATCCTTTGTTCTGCAGCCAGTGTACCAAGAAATGTGAGGGTGTGTTACGAACTGTAAACTAGGCCGATGATATAACATTTTCAAAGGTGCCAGGTACATTGTATATTGTTAGGGATATTCTAGTTTTAATAGTAAAGGAAATACAGTAATACATGTAGTCATGTACCTGGAATAAAAAAAATCTAACTTTTCCAACCCATATCAGAAGTGAAATTTTATTTAGGGTCCTACTTGTACAATGTATGTATTTCAGCCTATCAGTCCATCATTTTAATACCTATTAGTTAATATATCAATTAATTAAAAAAATAATGAATTATTCAGAGCCCTGTTCTATTTACAATTGTTCTTGATCATAAAGTCATGTCTGGCAGGTTTGTTATGAGGCCTAAATCTCATCAGAGAAAGTAGGTCTTCTGTTGAACCTTGTTTTGTGTAGTCACGGACAGTCCAGTGTACAAAAAAACAGTTTATGCTATGCTATTGGTCTATGCTATATGTATACATGTACAGTTGCAGATCTCAGTCTACCCTTTATGTCAAAGTTGTCTACTTGGTGGCTGTGTATTGAATGTACATAACATGTCCTTGACCAAGTTGACCTGCTGCTTGTTGACACAACCACTCAGAACTTGGGATAGTCTTCACTCCAAACTCCTCCTCTCCTGGTAATATATCAAGGGGCCTGTCTGAATTCAGACTACTACTACATCATGTTATTCAAAATTTATGCAGACTTTGCACCTTTCTTCCTATTTTCACCTGTTTTGTTGTGAGTATATTGCTGACTGTGTGATTTGGTATAAACATGTTTGTGGTGGGACGATTGTGATTTTGGGCGGAAATGGGTTTGTGTTTATAACATGCCCTGAAAAGGAGTAGGCAAGTTTTACAGCAAAGTTGGAATGTGCAGTAACTATTTTTCGAGAGAGAGAGAGGAGAGTGAGAAAAGGAGAAAATGTAAGCATTTGACCCAAGTGCAAAAACGGAAGTGGAATATAAGAAAATAAGAAAACAGATCATCAACAAAACTAAAATTTTGGCGTCATGAGGACGAATTAGGTGATCTGTCTCTGATTCTCTTGATCATGAATATGATCACCATGTTAATTCAGATCAATATGATAATCATGATGAAAACCAAAATATGTTGATAGCTCTTGCAATTCGGGAAATGAGGTGAAGCGGGGGTTGGTTATAATTATGATGAAATGGTAATAAGCCAATCTCCACTTACCGACAGACAATCATCCAATATATCAAAAGTGTTTCCATTATTGTATGATCCCAATATTTGACACAATATACGCAAAATCGCACAGATATTTATTACAAACCTAATTTTGCTAGCACAAACGGTATCTTGGATTTTTCTCGAGGTGAAATGACAGAGAAAAGGGATAGTACGGACTTGAATATGAGATGACGTAGAAGACACAATGTATGAAGTTTGCTTCAGGTGAGATGATACCAGCCCACAGAAGCATTTTATATTACATAACACATGGGGCAGCTGCTCGTTTATGACGTCACAAATCCAAAACTTTGAACTCTAATAACTTTCTTACTCTTTAACAGATTTTCCTCAAACCTTCACCAATATTTTTTACTATTTTTTCTGCTATTCTTACAACAAAGTTTTCTTCAGGGTGAACTTCCCCTTTAAGAGGATATAATGAAGCACTGTACACCATGCAGAGGCAAAGAAACATTGAGCTTTGCCATACCATATATGAACAAGACAACTAAAAAAGGCATAAAAACAGTATTTTGTACTTTGTAATGATTAATTAAAAAGTATTTGGCTTTCAGCCAACCAAATATTCACTTTATTATTACCAGGTATTTCCTGAGCTTTGTTTGAGTGGTATCTTCACTGTGTTGCCATGCCGACATCCTAGAGAAACCCTAGTTTTATTCTCTTTTATAACATGAGATCCGTACAGTAGATGGTAACTGACATCATTCACCCCCCCTCCCTCCCCCACATATATGTGACTTGTAGAATCATGACTCATTAGATGTATACATACTTTAGGAGAACGTACTGTGATGTGAGACAAAAATTGATATAATTACAATTCTGTTTTCCATTCTATTTCATTTCACCATTGCAGATAAGGACATTGCTGGGCCTAATTGCTGGTTCTGATTCAAGAAAAATAAGGCCAGAAGGTGAGAAGGGGGAGAAAGATTGATTCTCCAATTGACTGTTTTACTGGGAGTATTTTTGCTGAATGAGTTTCAATGTGAGGGCTGGAACATACAAGTCAGAGGACGCAGAGAATAGGTAAGCCCCTAAATCTTGATTGTTTTTTTTTGTTTTTAATGATTAATCACAGTTCATTATAATGCTAGTTGAGGTGTAGTTATGTATGCATTGGTTAATAGTCATCCAAATTCATCCAAAAGTTGTCATGAAATATAGAAGTAGCCAGGTGCAGGTTTACATGGCATTGGGTGATTTCAAGTTCAGTGTTGACCTTTTGGTGTTGGTGTTAGGTCAATTTTTACACGATTATAACACTAAACATAAAATGAAGATGGTCTCGAAAAGTCACTCACTAGTTGTTGAGATGTCAATAATGTGATCTGGATCAGTTTTACAAACTCTGAATAAGTTTTGGAGCTAGGGGAAGCAATCCAAATTTCAACACTAACACCAACACCAAGGCCAACACCGTACTTGAAATCACCCAATGTCTATTAATACTATTTGTTCAGTAACTTTCAGTTCATAGACCATACACTAATACCCCTTTCACAGTGCGCTTTTCACCGGCGAAGTTCGCCAGCGAAGGGGAAAGTGTCCAGTATGAAAGGTACACAGGAGAACTTCACCGGTGAAGTTCGCCGGCGAACTTCTCCACCTCTAGAGGTGGAGAACTTCGCCGGTGAAACAGGCAGTATGAAAGCAAACCGGAGAACTTCTCCTCTTTAATGACGTCAGAGGTCAAATTTTTTCTCTCCCGAAGTCCCCTGCGCCGAGATTCCGCGCAACTACTTGCAAGCTCAGCTGAATGCTGTGGCCAAGTAGATACCCTCGAATCGCCCATTGAACTTTCGCCGGTGAAAAAATGTCAGTGCGAAAGGGTACATTTTTTTTTTCGCCGGTGAAGTGAGGAATGCGAGGCGGAGAAGTTCGCCGGTGAAGTTCGCCGGTAAAAAATGAAGAGGGCAGCGTGAAAGAGGTACACTAAGGCAAGTACAGAAAATATAGAAATTATGATATCAGATACACCTGTTAGGGATGTATATATTAAAGAGTTGGTCTTTTATCCTTTAATCTTTTTCATAAGTTTTCAGATGCGTGTGTTGTCAGTCTAATGAGTATAAATATCAGCTGTTGGATCAGCAAATAACTCATTTATTTTCTCTTTCCATACAGTGTAACCATGGAGATGTATGATGACTATGGCCAGTCAGACATTTTCAGCAACCTGACAAATCCTGAGCATGCTCTTCAATCACCCAACGCCCTCCTGCTCTCGACCTCACAGAATATCTACATGTATGAGCAGGATTGCAATCCATCCAGTACTAAACAGGAGTCTGTGCCAGGAAAAGCTAGTTGCGTAGGTCTCAGTGATAATGTCTTTGAGTTTCCGAACCCGGAGGAGATGGCACAGCTGGGATGTAGTCCGGTGGTCGATAACTGTTGGCCTGACACCCCCCTCCTAGCTGGGTCCCTTGATGGCTCCCTCAATGAGAGTGGAGTGTGCTTCAGCTGGGACCTGAGTGACGATGACCAGGAAGGATTGTTCCCTGTTGATGCCAGTCCATTCTGTTCTGCACCAACATTGGCAGAATTGAACCTTGAGGATACACAGTCTGTTGACAATGGTGTGATTGGGAAGAGGAAGGCAGAGGATCAGTCCTTGACATCGATGATGCCATTAGGCCAGCAAGAGATGTCTTTGTCACCGCAGAGCTGGAAACGAGTCAAGACAGAGGCTGTAGAGTTGGCTAGTGTAGACAAGAGGACAAAGACATCAGATGTACCTAAGCTGAGCAGTTCAAGACCAGGATTGTCTAGGAAATCCTCCAAAACAAAGTCATCAAAACCTCTCACGCCAAAGAACGGCAGGACACACGAGAGCTCTAAAACGTCTGCAGATGCGAAAAAGTCTGCTTTATCATTCAGGAAAGTGCATCCATCCAAGATAGATTTCACAGAGTTATTCTGGAAGCGTTACAGGAGCAGAGAATCAATTCCGTCCCCAACCAAAGAGATGTCTCGCAGTGAACTGATTGCCAGGACTCCAAACCCATTTGGTAATAGGAGATTCCTGGGAAGGAATGCATTGCTGAAAGTCAAAACACAGTCATCTCCTAAGGTGGCTCAGACCCCGAAAACAGTTGGAAGAACAGTCAAGCCCAAAACAAACCACAGGGCCAGAACTAAGAAACCTAGTACTGTGGCCCAGAAAAAGAAGAAAAACAAGCCTCTAGCCCTTGTGACTTCAGACGATTCAAGCCAGGATAGGCTTTGGAATGATCTGAAGGTATTCATGTATGGTGATCAGGATCGATCTTCAAAGAAAAAGACGATTGCTCCTCATAGGACTCTACTGCCTGAGCTTGATTTGAAATCAGAGTCGGTAAGTGTACACACGCATTCAACTCAGTACCAACCATAAAAGGGGTGTGTTGAGTCTAAAATGATGGAAATTTGCAACTGGTTTTTAATGTGACACGTGGAAGAACATTCATGTGGTGATGGCTTATATGAGTTTTATGCCACACACAACTGGGAAATTTAGTGAAATGTTTAGTTAGACTGAAATTTCTGTTAAACACCCCCCCCCCTGCTCCACTATGTTCAAAGATAATTATACCTCAATTATCTATTACCATGACTCCATGACATAGTTCAGTAATGAAATTTGCTTTTAAAGAATCTGCTTGTTACTAACGTGAGACATATTAAACCCTAGAAATAATCCTTATTGTCTCATCATTTTGAAAGAAATCTCCATTGCAACCCTTACACATTTGTTGTGTATTTAAAAAGAGATATCTCTGGAGCAATTGTTGCAACTGAGTCAAATTCTCAGATCAAGACATGGGAATCAGAGTATTATTATTTTTTTAATGAGGGGGGGGGTCTATTACAATCTCTTCATCTTTTTCTGTCTGTATATCATCTGTATATGAATTGTACATAAACCTTGAATGTTAACTTCAATCAATCAATCCCTATTCCAGTCATCCAGTGCCATTTCAGAACCATCATTTCAATTGGTTTATTTGTAATTATCATTCACATACTTGCTTGTTGGCATTATTGTACAGGTTGAATGGATGGAGCCTATTGAGGGTTATTGAGAAATAGAATTAATTCTCCCTTTGCCTAGAATTCAATTACATTATGCAAGCTTTTAACCTTATAGTATTCTTTCAGGTTTGCAATTTTATAGTCTGCACAGATGTCAAACAGCTGTGCAATTTTTTTTCTGTGGTTGCTTTATCAAATTAATTTCCTGTCAATTTGTGCTCTCTCTCTTACTATTATTTGCCCCCCCCCCCTCATCTTGAATGAAGTTTGGCGTATAACAAAACAGTTTTTTTAATTTGTAAAACATCATAAAAGAGAAATAATGGGATAGAACCATTGTCTCATGCATGCTAACTCATGACTTCTATGGCAATTCAATGTAATTTAACCAGCCAGTTTATATCGACATAAAAAATATATAGACAACCTGTGTGATAAAGAAATGCTAGAGTAGTTCCACAGCATCAATTAATAGTTTGGGTAATTGTATAGAGCAGGGACATGAGAGGGAAAGCAAGTTGGTATGGATTGATCAGTAGGAAATTGAAATATGTGCAATTGATTATGCTTGTGTTTCCTAATTTACAGGAAACCTAGCCCTGAATAAAAAACAATCATATGAACTGGATGGGGTTTTCCCTTCTTTTACAAATTTGTTACTGAAAGGATAGAAGTATTTCTCACATTATATTGGCAATACCTGAACTTGACATGACATTATGATTGAGGAGCATTTCAGAATACGACACCAGAGGATTAAGTCATTCGTTCTGTGGTTGAAATAAGATCAGTTAGTGATATGTTTAACATTTTGAACTATATGTTGGCATTGAAAAATATTTATTGAAGGACAGGAATATAATACTCTTTTTGGGTTGTTTTTATTGTGGAAATATTCTTGTCAACGTTAAAGGGATGATCCAGGCTGGAGATATTTATATCTCGGTATGTCCTTATGAATATTCATTAGGTGGGCTGATGATGTCATATTCCCACTTGTTCTTTTGTATTTTATTATATGAAATTAAGTTTATTCATTTTTTTTATACCAAGAACTAAAACAATTGGATTGGCAACTGATTAAGTGCATTAGTTATTTATTACCACACCTTATTTCATCATAATAGGTACACATCATTTACACATGTATGAAAATATGAAACATTTATGATTTCATGTAATAACATAAGAAAAAGGAAAGTGGGGATGTGACATCATCAGCCCACCTAATGAATATTCATGATGATGTGCATATATAACTGTTAGCACAAAACTTTAAGATTCAATAACTTCATGTTGTTATCAGATCTTTATGAAATTTTCAACATTTTACTCTGTGAATTTTACTCTATTTATTCAGATATAAATATTTTCAGCCTGGGCCATCCCTTTAATGCTTAATATGTGACCTTCAGATGTTGAAGGTCACATATCAATCATGACTAAGCCTGAAACAAAGGTCAATTAATACAACTGTGTACCCCGGGGGGGCCACTTACATTGACGAGTGGATACCATGCGCAACCAAAAAAACACGTAAAAAGGATGTCCTTTTCACGATAGGGCACGTTACGTACGTAACGTGAAAAGGGTGTCAAAAACACAAAAATAATGAAAAAAGGGTATCTATTTCGCTAGGAAAATTACGTGTTTAGGGTCAAATTTGCGGGGATGATAAAACAAAATTAAAATGTTTTATAAAGGATGTCCTTTTTGCCCCAACACTACTGCCCGAATTCACAAAGGAGGTTTAAACCCCGAGGGGGTTTACCACCAAAAACCAGGAGCTAGGTTTTTCGTGAATTCGGGCCTACGTGTTTAGAGTCCTATTTGCGCGAGGTGTAAAGGTGGGGTCGTACTAAACCAAAATTAATAAGGTAAAGCCGACAACCAAAGGACCCGTAACTATAAAACATTCCTGTACTTGTTTAGGGGTTCATTTCAGGGAATATTTGCCAAGAGTATCGATTTGTTTCCAATACTTGTTAAGGGTAGGGTTTCACACGCCAATACTTGTTAAGGGGTGCATTTTCAGAATATGGAAATTACGTGTTTAGGGTGCTTTTCGAGACCCCATGGTCGCGCATGGTATCCACTCGTGAATGGAAGTGGCCCCCCGGGCTGTGTACTGCTAGTAAATACATGTATCAGGTGTTTTCACATCGACCCATAAAAATCACACAAAAAAAATTGTAAAGTTTTCTCATTAGGAATCAACAGAACAGAAAATACCCACAATTACATGTAAAGAAGGTCATTTTAGAAATTACTAGAATTACCTTAATTGCAGGGTTTTTTTTATTGGGATGTTTGTTTGATTGTCAATTCAACCAAATTAAGAGTGCTGTGATGTGAGGCAAGGAGAATGCACACTCATCGCTACAAGGGTTTAGCCTGCAGGCACAGACTTTTATATTTGACACTTCAACCAATAACAGGTCTAGAGTAAAGACTAGACTCCAAAGACTCTTGTCTGTGAGCCAGCCACAGTACACAGTGAATCTAGTCTCAATACTTCAGACTCTATACTATGTACTGTGCGAATTGCGAAAAAAACCAAGGGTCTATGCCTGCGGAAAAACGGGTATGAGTCTTGTCACTGGCTCAGAAACTGCTCAAGAGAAATTTAATTATTCTAGGCAGGCAGGTGTGAATGCATGCACTTTATTAAATGATTGGGTACTCGGAGGCAGAATGAGCGCTTGTGGAGGAATTTCTGCAATCAGGTGGATGTGAATTAACCTTTTCTTGCAGTGTCAGAGGAAGAGAATGGCGGAAATTTGGGGGGACAATTCTAGGGGATGCAGTTGAGTAGCATCTGCATCCCCATGTTACCAGTGAAGACAGATTTCTCTGTTTATTACTGCAATCTCAATTTACCTGATCTTTGATGTGATCTGATCTAATCCAAACCAATCCTATGTAATCTAATATTATAATCTGGTTTTCATTATTTATCATTTTTTTCATTTTCAGAGTAAATCACCTCGGACTAACATGAGCAGTGACCCAGGCTTTGACTCCCATGACGAGGGTCTTGGCAGTGAGAATGAAGATCATGATGACTTCGTGAGCGATGATTCTGACGACGATGACGACGATGACATCCAGGATGATGCAAGTGATTTGTCTGATGATCCTGGTATGTAATAGAGTACAAAATATTTCTGTATTGAAAAAAGTGACTCAATAATGATTTTCTGATGATTGATTGCCTAGTCGTATGTATGACTGGGACTCTTTATTTATAAAAACAGATAAAGGAAATATCTATGATTAATTAATTGTAAGAGTTTGTACATGGCTCAATCAGTCATTCTCATTTCATTCCATTCATTTGTACACAACACTGTGTTGTAGATTGAGTCACCTGTTACTTCAATGTGTCAAAGAATTGTACCCTTCAATTGGCAAAAAGTTATTTTTGTGATATTCTTGATGGAGAGATAAGCTTGAAGGCCTATTACCTCAAGGGCCCAGGTTGCCTTGATGATCCTGAAGTTTGTGTGATTTAAGGTATAGAATCATCCCAGCAGGCAATTTCATAATCATTCATTGTTCATATGCAACAGGGCTACCATCGACAAGCACGAAGCACTCCTCGGGAAAGGATTCCGCCGGTTCTTTGGCAACCAGACGTAGAAGGGTCAAGACACGACGCAGCGAGTACGACGACTTCACCCCTAACCCTCGCAAGCTCCTGAACATTGGCCATGAACTCAACAAGCTGAACCTAACGATCAGCTCGCTTTGTCCAGGTAACGAAGCATCAAATGATGAGAAGAATCAAACTAGAAGGGAGAAAAACAAGCTAGCATCAAGGTAAATATTCCTTACTCTTACTTTATTTTTTATTGTTTTGGGTATATGAATTAATTGTTAATGAAGTTAAAGTCCAAACTTTAATCATACACTTTCTGAAAATGTGGTTATATTATGAAAAGAAGAGAAAACAAGTCAAGTGAATCACACACAAATTACTTGCATGTTGGCAAGAAGGAGGAGAAAGAAGAGGAAAGCCTTGAAGCTTTTTATTAAAGAATTGATTTTGTATTTCATATTATCATGATTTTATTATTTTTGGTGTAAAAAACATTTATCAAGCTTGTAAATTTATGTTGTGCAAATGATTTCAGCATTCTAATATGCACTCACAAACATTGTAAGATTTGTTTTTCTTTTTTTTTTAAAGAAAAACTAACTGAACACATTAATACGAGAGTGTATACTATTAAGTATCCTTGAGTAAACAATTTTCCAGAGATTCAATGGAAACAATATTTAAGAGTCACTACACCTCGGAATGCTAGATGTACTACAAAATATTTCACATTATTGAATCTTTTATTCAAAGCTTTGAAAAAGGGTACCATGAAGTCTGAGATTCAAAATTACAAAGAGGTTTATCTAAGTCCAAGTTTAATGCCTTCCAGTATGTTTAAGACTTAGCATTTACAGGTAAAGTGTGCTGGTTTGTTAAGTTCAAACCTTTCCCATGGTTATCTATAGGCCTCAAAGATAGCCATCATGCCTGTAAAACCAAATGTCATTTCATTCACTTCTATAATGCCTACATATGAATGATCATTTTGAAGGTTTTATCAGATTTGATTAGATTACCTGTGTGAAAAATTACACAGTTAGATTCCTCCTGATGTGATATTAACACAGGGCATATGTTATTATGATATTCAGTTTCATTTTTAGAAAAGTGGTGAAGTACTTTAACAATACAAACTTTTATGCACCTGTACATTAATTTTATTAATTGAAGACCTTTTCAGAATGTGTTTAATTGAATTTAGCTAAAATCATTTGAATAATTAGATTTATCAAGCTTTTTCCTCATAAGTGTGGGATTGGGTAATATTCTGTCAGATTCTCCTTACATAAAGAAGAAGCAATGTGATATGTCTGTTATAATTACCCCATTTCCACCTCTCATCATATTCCTGTCACTCTAGGGCATGCAGACTCAAGAAGAAAGCCCAGCATGAAGCTAACAAGGTCAAACATTGGGGGCTCGTTGAGGAAGCAAGTAAGATCTATTATTCTTTCCTTCTATTCTGGAAAAGACGCTATATAAATCCCATGTATCATTATTATTATTGTTATTATCATCATCATCATCATCATGATCATGATCATCATCATCATCATTATTATTATTGTTGTTGTTATTGTTATTATTATTATTATTGTTGTTATTATTCTGGTCTATTGCCACTTGGTCTAATTTCATTTGGTCTGATCCCACTAATTCAAGTTAGTCTTATTCCAATCGGTCTAGTCCCTCTTGATCTAATTCAAGTTAGTCTTATTCCAATCGGTCTAGTCCCTCTTGATCTAATTCAAGTTAGTCTTATTCCAATCGGTCTAGTCCCTCTTGATCTAATTCAAGTTAGTCTTATTCCAATCGGTCTAGTCCCTCTTGATCTAATTCAAGTTAGTCTTATTCCAATCGGTCTAGTCCCTCTTGATCTAATTCAAGTTAGTCTTATTCCAATCAGTCTAGTCCCTCTTGATCTAATTCAAGTTAGTCTTATTCCAATCGGTCTAGTCCCTCTTGATCTAATTCAAGTTAGTCTTATTCCAATCAGTCTAGTCCCTCTTGATCTAATTCCCTTTTGGGCCTAATCCTACTTCAGTTACAAACATTAAAAAAAAAATGATAACTATTTGGTCGTATTGCATGTCACGTAGACCATTTATGATTTCATAAACTTCCAGTTAGGCTCTACCCATTTTGTCTCATTTCTATAAAGCGAACTGGTCCTATGTTCTCCTTGTCCCCGTCTTACAAAGAGTTACAATTGACCTAATCAACCGCGACTATGGAAAGCCAGCAACACCAACATCTAAAATGCATATTTATTCAAAATATTTTCCAGACAAGATGTATATCATGCATTCATTGTTTTCTTGAAAATTCAGAGTGCTCCTCTTTGTTAACAAAAGGACATTGTGCAATCTTCCTGCAGAAAAAAATATGACATTGATGGATTTCCATATATTATAGCTGAGGTTGATCAGATTAATCATAACTATCTTTAAGACAGGCCCCAGATGATCATGAAAGGTAAATGCTAGTTTTGGTAACGATATCAAAATGAGTTCGTACAGAATCCAATGAAATGATCACCAAAGTGTCTGTTTGTATAAATAAAACGCATGTGCCAAAGGATTCCGGAAGAAATTGTGTAATTGCTGAGAAATCAGCAAATAAAGCACAGGATTCGGGTAGGGCGTCGGGCCCGACGCTCTAAGCAATAATTATACATTGTCCCACGTGCGCTTATCTGTGTTGGGGTTCTTCGGTGTGAACATTTTTCAGCGTAGATTTCAAGATTTCACAAAGTTCAGTTAATGTAACTGTACCAGACCTAGATCCTCGATGATATACTGACAAGCCTTGTTTTACAGACTTTTTCATGAAATCAGTGTTTACTGCAACTACTGGAATTTCTCTTTAAACAAAATGAGAAAAAATATGTTAGATTGAATTATTGGAATAATTGAATTAAATCTATAGGAACTGTCTCATGAAAGTTTTAGCACTTACGTTTTAGTGAGTATGATATTTAGGAGCATAAGTTTCCTTCATAGCATCACCCTTCAAAATTGAGAAGTGTTTATAATGTAATGCCCATGTATACATGTGTCGTTGAAGACATGGATGTGGCTACAGTGTGAAGAACCTGTAATTAATGTGATTTATTTTTTTTTCTCTCTGGTTGCAGAGCAACTAAAGCTTGTTCTTGGGAGCATGAGAAAGGAAATGATCACCCGTCTTGATAGGCCCAAAGCATCATGGGATTACAGCCTTGGGGCCAAACTTGATCATCTAATCAAGAATTCTCTTGGTACGTTCATTTCCTCTCTATTTTTACCAACTTGATGGATATGCTTGACCCTTGTATGATATAATGATTAAAATAGAAGATGTTTTGCTTCAGATTGGATATTACTTTGGACAGTACTTCATCCAAATTACTGTTTTATTTGATATAAATAAATACTATAGTGAACCTTATCTTTTATTTTTTGAGAAAAGTATATATTGTATGTTGAGCAATCACTGACAATCTTCATTATAATGTAAAATAGTTTTATCTCGCAACTTAAGCATAATGATATTCACTGAATGTATTTTATCTGTTTTTCATTTATATTTAATTATAATATAATTTATCTCGATGTCAGTCCTGGCACCTCTTTATGTTTGTTCATTCTACCATTTCAAGTGCAAAAATCCCTTTTTAATAGACTAAAAAGTAAGAAGTTAAGTACCTAACATATTTGCAAATGTTTTCTGCTTGAAATGTCTACTGTTATCTTTTCCAATCTGGAATACAATTTAAACTCAATTATTCTCGAATTTATATTGAAATATCAGGTCCATGGCAACAACAACAGAAGCAACCACAACTTAACAAAGTCACCAATGAAAACTGAAAACAATAAATTATAAATGGTTCAGACCAAAATTTACCATATTTTTTTCATATATTGTGAACACTGTAATATTGATTATTTCTACACTATGTTCTTTTATTTTTGTTTTCGATTTTTTTTGTATTCGATTTTTTTTTTTTAACATCATTCTGAATGAATGTTTGTTTCTATATAGGTCATATGGTAGCCGGTCATACGTCAGAGTTTGTCAATTCAGTCTTGGAGAAAACAGCCAAGGGAATCCCCCTCTCCCATCTCAGGCCAAAACTATCCTGAACTTTGAACTTTGACCCCCAAGCTGAAGTTTGACCCCCTTTACCCTTCCAGAGGCATTTAATGCAGGATGCTTATCAACAAGGATCTGTGTTGTGAATCAAGCAGCAGAAGCATTTCCAACACAAGCTGGAAAGTCATAGCGGATGGTGTAAACCGATTTGGAAGCATTACAGTCAAATGTAATTTTGGTTCTACGAGAAGAGGAATTATTACCATTATTATTTCAATTGGAGCAGAGAGATATTCTCAAATTTTCATGATTTCTTTTTAGTCCTTAAATATTTTCTCCCTATTACGTAAAATTTCAAAGTACATTTGTATTTATGGTACATGCAGTGGAGCTGCTGTAATATATGTTGTGTCTTGTGAGGTCAGAAATCACTAGTGAAATACATTAAATGTATGCCCCTTGAATAGCCTCCATTAATCATCCTGTTGATGCTATTGAATTGATGGATATTACCTTAGCAGTATATATCACATCGGTTTGTAAAGAATCACATCCATGCACAGATGTTGAAACAAAAACTGACCATGACTCATCTTACATAGTGAGTGAGAATTTAAGCGTGATATAATAAACAAGTACTACATAATTTTTGTTTGGATATATTTCATTGTAAATCTTATTACTAAAATTGTGTGCATTTTGTGTCTGACAGATGCCTGCCATATAAGGGGGCATGTCACATTTGAATATTAATCAGATTAAGTGTTAATTAGTTGTATGTGTCCAATTATAGTGCAGTGTTGTTTTTCCCATGTAGATACCGGTGCCTCGGTGTTGATCAATAATTATTCCTAGCTCACGTCTATGGTGAATTGGAATGTGTTGTGTGAATGGGATGGTTGGTGTTTGTATTTAATCACGGCAGAGTGCTCTTTTCAAGCCCTCTGCCTTCAGCGCATACTACAAGACTAGCATTTAGAGTACATGCCTGCAATGCATCGTGGGATAGGATCAGATAAAAGGGGGAACACAAGCCGTGTGTCTGGGGTCTCCTATCTCGTCTGAAATTAAGCTGAACTGTCAAGTGTACTATATATATATATGTGCTCTGGCGGAATGACTTTTTAAAGTCTGATCTTTTTATCCGTCTCATAGTGCTTTGCCCTTAACATGATATTAACTATTTCCTGTGTTTTTAGTTAGTAACTAACGAACCCTATATCATTGTATTCTACCCCTAATCCCTCTGCAGAAGATTTAATCATGATCAATTTGCATGTAGTGTCTTTAGTGATACGGGAGTGCCAGTTTAGAAACTCTCTAGACGGTATTTCTCTGCCTCAGTAACGTCTCTAGATTAGAAATTTGATAATCTGTTTTTTGATCGAGTCCTTATATATATCTTGCTTACTCATTCATGAGGGCCTATGGAAATTGTGCTCCTATGGAATCTTTGGTAAAAAAGCTTTAAAAACCATTTGTAGCCAGGAAATGATTCGAGTCTATATATGATTCAGGATATAATATACTAATATAATAATAAAGTTGATAATATATTCTTGTTAAAACGTAATAGTGCCTTAGAATCTAGGAGTATGTGAATATCATGTTTTTGATCTACAATATTTTTCCTACAGTTAGGGTTAATTAACCTTTTTGAGTAATGGGTAAAAATCAGCTGTGTACTAGCTTAGTATTGACAAATCTATAATTTTTGGTTAAAAGGGGTTAAATTCAGATTGAATTTTGTTGAATGATTTTTAGGTGGTAATATAGAAGTTCTGAGACTAATAGCGAGTGGGTTAAGTATCCTTCTTTTCAAGGAATGTATTTGTACAAGCTGAGTGGGATGTATAGTATTAATTAAAAAGCAATACATAAAACCAATGGGTGAATCTGGAGAGCTGTTTAACAAGCCGGGGTAGTAATGGAAACATAGAATCAGAAAATATTTTGTCAGTATATAGCCATTACTGAAAAAATTTAAGGAAATGTACATGATAGAAGAAAGAAGTCTTTTGATATTTATGTAGATTATTTGTTTTATTTGTTATGTCATGAAAATATTTCAGTATTTCCTCCATTACTGCTGGCAGTCAATGTGTATTGTAATCTTTGCCATTAAACACATATAAATTGGTGCTATCAAAATATTCTTCTTACTGGTTAATAATAATGCATAATTTAAAAAAGAATTGTAAGGATATCTTGGATGTCAAGTTACTGTAGTGAAATGTACAGATTTGGTGTGACTTGAAGTTTATTTTTTATGTATGGTGTCTTTTTGAAATTTTTCTTTTCCTCTTGTGGAATATGTTAGATAAGTGAAAGGTTGTTTCTTTTCAATTTTCCCATTTTGAAATGTCTTTTAATGGTCTCAGCTATTCTGATGCATACAAATATGCTTTGAAATTGATGTATTTGGTGAAAAATTAAGAATTGTGAACAGAATAGACTACTGCTGTTTAATGCAAATTGAGAAAAGCTCATCTGATAGAATAGCTGGTGAAGATTGTTGTCCTTCAATGAAGAATTGGATTTTGTTTATCTGTAAAGAAGTGTTCAAACCGGGAGACCTTTCTATAAGTTTGCATATCTTAAATGTGGTAATCCTACTCAATATATATAAAAAAAAACCAAATAATGAAAATCATACAGTCAAAAATGCTTTGTCAGAATATGTATTATGTATTCCAGGATTGAGTAGTTAAACATAACGTGATGTAGCATTTAGTATAACCTTGTACTCACACATCTGCACATTGTGTAGTATTATCCAAGATAAGTGAACATTGTTGTACTGGTGACAAATAGTGTTCACATTTACATGTATGGCTAATAAAGCTTATATTTCTGGTTGGAGTATATTGTATTACACAGTGAACCGGTAGTGTTCTGTCGATGGTGTCACATGTCATGATCAATCCAAATCCTCAAAAGCTGTAAAATTCATCCCCCCCCCTGGAAGTTCTGTACACAAAGTGAACTCGAAACTCAGATTACTGACTCCTTTTCCTGTTTCAATGTAGTGCGGTGTAATGTTCAGGTTTCTAGGAAAGTGTATTCAAGATTTGTTGAAGTTTTTCTCATGAAATCCAGAGAATTTGATCAAAAGTTTTACTTTGTTACATGCTCCAGTTCACTCTGAATGTGTATCATATTCATCTTCATTTGGTATATCCATATTGTTTTTTTTTTCAGTTGTTGATGTTGTGATTTTCCTCAGTGATGTGATTGTTTAGGTATGGTATTGAAGTATAGTTTCTGTTTTGTTGTTTTTGTTAGATGTAGTGAAGATTGTGTATTTGAGTTATGTTAGGAAATTCTAAAAAACTAATACACCCTTGTATAATCTAGAATGATTTACTGATTGGCAGTAGAAATACATGTTTATTGTTTGTATGAGTGCTCGATTTAAAGTTTGATATTTGGATTAGGGGTGGGAGGTTGTGTGGCAGGGGGTATTAAAATTTTGTATTATATTCATTCTAATCTAATCTTAACTGCAACAGTCATAGAATTCATTACATCTTTTGTAGTTCAAAGCTGAAATTGGTTTGCATGCGATAAGTATATGTACATGTTTCAGTATTCTGTGTTCAATTTCTGCAAGATAAATGCCATTGGTAATCCATGAACTATATGCTAAAATAGAAAGATATAGCCTCACTCTGAATGAGATAAACAACAGGTATTGTTTGCTTTTTAATGAAAAATATCTCAGCCAAAGTCTATGTACATGCAGGCATTTTCATTTATGGTCAGCTTAATAGCAAATTGTTGGTTAGTTATAATTCAAAGTAATGCCTTTGGCAAAATAAAAAATCATTATATTTGTTAAACCTGACCAGTTACTTACTGCATGCAATTCTCACTTAGACTTAAATTATGTAAATTATTCATTAGAAGTGATTGGTGCTTCTCATATCCAGGCACTCAACAAAAAAATGATCTTTTTCAATTTTGTTGTATAAAAAATGACTGTATTGTATTAGATGAAGGGATACCCTTTTCCATCATAACAATTTATTCATCCAGATACTTGATATATATTCCATGGATGGTTTTATTCATTTATTCATTAAATTATTTTGAGGTTTAACCTATGTATTGACAAGGCTTAATAGATGAAACACATTAATGCCTCAATCCCGCTGTGGAATTCATCTTGTTAGGGTGCAGGTGATAGTATTTTCAATGTGTGTGACAGATCTTTACCATGATGTAAATAGTAAAAAATATTACACTCTTCGCTATAGAGTAAGCTCAGGACCCAACAGTGTACAAAACCTACTAGGGTTGAATTAAACATATAAATATGTGATAAAGTTATATATAGATATATAAATATAAACAAAGTGTACATAATATATATTTCACTATATATTTCATGTTCAGTTCAATATTCATGATCCTAATGGCAAAAATTAAAATTCAGTTGGTTGCTGCACCAGATCTTGAAGTTCATATTGTTTTTTTGTTGTGGTTTTTTAGAAAGGTTGATGACAAATGATCGATATGCCACTTCATTACATAAGCTTATCTCTCAGATGAGCTAAGAAATAATGAATTTGGAAAGAGATGTATGATGATCGAAAGGTATTAATGATTATTATAATTTCTTACGATTTCATGGCTACCTTTCCAAATTATAGAACAGTTCACTCTTAAGAGAGACGGATTAGTGAATCAAAGAAAGGGAAAGTATATGGGTTGATTTTTATAGGGGAAGGAGAGGGAAAAGGAGATGAAGAGAGCGGGAGAGGGAGAGAGAAAGGCAGGAAGGAGGGAAGGAATAGGTAGTACAGCAAGTGAGTAGTCTGCTTGCACAGACCCGTGGTTTTTTCAATTCACATTGTGCATAATGCAGTCTGAAGTGAGACTAGATTCATTATGTCCTTTGAAACAGCTAGATTGGCCTGAATTCACAAAGGTGGTTTTGAAAACCCACAGTTGAGTCCATGGTTTTAGCAGATTTCCTGTATAAATCACGCTTAATTTAGCGCGTATCGGGCTCTTGTATAAAAAATTTCAAATGCTGTTACAATGCGCCAAAGTTACGCCTGTTGCCATGATTAGATACGCTATTTTATTCATGAGTCCACTCTTCAAACAGTGGACTCATGAATTAAATAGCGTATCTAACCATGGTAACAACTAGGCATCAATTTAGCGCATTGTGACCAAAGCGTGCATCATTGCAGCATTTGAAAATTTTATACACGGGCCCGATACGCGCTAAATTAAGCGTAATTATACAGGAAATCTGCATAAACCATGGACTCAACCGTGGGTTTTCAAAACCACCTTAGTGAATTCGGGCCATAGAGTTTGGTGTCTATTCTCCACTCTAGAAATGGTATAATTGGTTAAAGAGTCAAGTATAAGACTGTTCATGCAGACTAATGAGTAAGAGTGATAGACAACAGTGAATATAGAATAGAGTAGAAAGGAATAAACAGAAGGAAAGAGAGAGAGGGGAAGGGGAAAGTGAAGGGGAGAAGGTAAATATGGTGAGAAAAGGGACAAATCCATACATCATACACCACTGTAAATATAAGCACAATCTGTCCGATTTCACCTATATTTTGTACCCCCTCCCACAAAACAAAATAAAATTGAAGCCCTGCAAAATCGCATTGAAATGCATCATCATCATGCGTCACAAAAATTAAATATAGCAATTACAAGCATCTGATATTTTATCCCTCCGTATGGCATTGACAGACTACAGTATAAACTTTTAAGTGTCTCATTTTCCCCTGAGTTTTTCTTATCCCCCCCCCCTCCTTCGCAAAATGAAATGTCACACTTTATCATGTGTATCACATAAGTGAATATACTCCGGGAATATACATTATATCAGTGACAAGAATTATATGACCAATTCTTGCTTTAGACAACATTGTAATTGTCCCATGTTAATACCCAAATTTGTTTCCTACATCTCCCATCCAACAAATTGAAGCCCAGCAAAAAATAAACCATTAAAAACATCATCATGTGTGTCACAAAAATGAAATATCAGTAATTAAAAGTATGACTTGCTTGCTGTAGATAGTAGTGTTAGTCTAAAATATAATAGAAAAAAATAATTATTATTTCATGTTTTTGTGTTTTAACTACCGGTATTAAAGCTCTTGATCATGTTTTACTGGTGAAGAAAAATGACTGTATTTACCATTTCAAGAAAGACTGGTTGTATAAAATACAGTTTAAAGGGGGAATCAAGCCTTGGTCACAAAATATTGTGTTGGAAAGGAAAAAATGATTTAAATAGAATAGTGAAAGTTTGAAAGAAATCTGACAAGCAATAAGAAAGTTATGGCTGCTTTAAAATTGAGATCCCCAAGACTATGTGGATTTCTAATTGACGACTGGGTAAGTAAATTATGACAAGAGGCAAGGATAACTTACTCATAGGCCATGTACTTAAAGGGATGCTCCAGGCTGAAAATAATATGATCTAAACAGATAAAAGAAAAATCAAAGAATCAAAACACTGAAAATTTGATCAAAATCGGACGACGAATAACAAAGTTATGGCATTTGAAAGATTTGCATTATTCCGGTGAAACAGGTCTAGGCATGTTTTAATGAATATAGAATGAGCAAATTGATGTCATATTCCCACTTGCTCTTTTGTGTTTTATTATACGAAATTAGGTTTATTCAATTTTTTTCTACCAAGAACTTAAAAAATTGGATTGTCAACTGATTTAGTTCATTAGATATTAATTGCTGCAACTTATTTCATTATAGAGGAGACACATTATTCTCATATATATGAAAAAATGAAACAATTATGATTTCATGAAATAACATTACAAAAAGAAAAGTGGGGATGTGACATCATAAGCTCACCTAATAAATATTCATGATGACATGCATATAACTATTTTCACAAAATAATGCTGAACTTTAAAATTCAATAACTTCATTATTTGTTATCTGATTTTGATGAAATTTCAGCATTTTGCTCTGGTAATTCTACTCTACAGATGCAAATATTTCCAGCCCGGAGTACCCTTTTAATCATCAGGGATTTGTGGTTTCTCCTGAGGGCAGTAATCTAAATATAACCCAGGTAGTAGATAGCCTTATGTCCTTACGAAAGAAAAATATAATTTGAAGTAAAAGTTTTGAAAAAAATGAAATTTTTGCCATTTTATGTATGGGAGTACATTGAAGAGTAGTCCTTGCCTTACATCACTATGACATCACATATGCAGCCAATTAGAAGTCTCCGTTGGTAAAGTGATTGATAATTCACAACTTTCTTAGTATTTGTCTTATATTGTTCAAACATAGAGCTATTACATTATCTGTAACAGCTCAATGGTTCAAACTTTCACCTATTAACTTGTCTTACTTTTCTTTTTCCTCTAAAAATAAGTTTTTATTTGGGTTGGTTTCCCCTTTAAAAATCAAGACAACTTTGTTTTTCAACCAATTTAAGCATACACTGAATGCTATTGATTTATTTTACTAGTCACATCTAAACTTTTTAATGCAACTTTTTATCTTTTATTGTGAAATAGAGGCCATATGATATTTAATCTCATGTTGAAGCTATAAATAAAACTACTACTGAGATAGGTCAAACTCATCACACTCAGACAAGGACGTCTCTTTAAAAAAAATATTTTATTCATATTTATATAGGCATACATTTGATCATTCAACATTACAATGTGTATATCAATGTAACACGAAACAATGACAATTTAATTCAGAAGTAGATTTGATTTTAAAAAGATAAATATATTCATTTTCAATAAAGATATTTGATACACACTGCTTTTAATAAATGTATTTATCTTTTACCTAGCTCCATATATATTAAAATGATTGGAAATTCTAATTGGAATGGTCCATTCAGTCAATGATGTCACTTATTAAGGCTATAATCAATACACTGGTAGCATTATTTGGCAGAAGTAAACAAAATAAAACGTCCACATTTGTAACTTACAATACAAAGAAAAAACAAAGATAATAATCTCATGCAGCTGAGATGCAAGTGCTTTATCAAAATAACAAATGAACGACGATGTCTAAAAAAGTCCATACCCACACAAGCAGATTTACTGGAAAGTTTAGTATGATACATCAATTTTAGAAAATGGCAATCAACACAGACATACTGTGATTTTGACATGCATTCATCAGCACACTGACCACAGTCTGTGCAGTCAGAAGGAGTTTGTAATAATACTTGCTTTTTTTTGTGGTTGTTATTACCCTAACCACTGGGTTTCAAGCCTTGACATGCAGTGCCCACAGTTTTTCTCAGTTTTAATAAATAAATTGTAGCAATCTGTTCATTCGTGCACTTTTACTCTGAGTGCATGTTGAAAAGCTTCAGTAAGTCTGTGTTTTAATATTTTATGATTCTGAAGTACTAAAGCAGTTATTCCAACATCATTTTCTAAAAGAATAAGAGGATTTTAACTTCATGCTACCCTCTTTTTTTTAAAACCAAATTTGATCACCTTATCATTGTGGAAATGTTGCGGTGTAGCGGTTCTGACTCTTGCCTTGTAATCAGACGGTCGTGTGTTCGAATCCCACCATGGCCCAGCGTCCTTTGGCAAGGCGTTAATCCACACATTGCCACTCTCCACCCAGGTGTTAAATGGGTACCCGGTAGGATGTGAAAGCCTATATGTAGTATGCCTAGCAATTGAGTCTTGGAACTCTTGTTGGAATGCTCCCCAGGGAGTGGAGAAGGTGCATACATTGTATGCTGGCATGCAAGGATCCGATGACTGGGGTAATAATATGACTGTAAAAGCGCTTAGAGACGTCGTTTCGATGTATTAAGCGATATATTAAGCGCTATGTACAGGCAGAATAATATTATCATTATCAAAATTGGATGAGTCAGATATCAAATCCTGCAAATGCATTTTACTGTTGACCTCTTATAATGCTGGAGTTTCTTCAGCCAATAATTTTTACTATATTACCCATTAGAACCAACAGGGTTCATTTGAAAGTCTGCCCTGCATTTTCGTAATGCGACGAATAGTCATTGTTTAACAGTATTACTTTGATAAAAATGTCTAAACTCAGAGTGAGCTTTGCAAAGCTAAATGCAGTTGAATCATACAGGAAAGGAACTGCAAAAATATTGTGATGAATGTTGGCAGTATTACAGAGTTCCCTATCACAAATCATTACAATCAATCGCTAAATGGCAATGACCAATCAAGATCATTGTTACATGCACATTTGATTACAAACACTGATCAGGAACCAATCTGAATTCTTCTTTCATATTTGTTGCAAACCTTTGTTTGACAGGAGCCAGGTTGTGCAAATGATATATGAGATATTTTTTTACAACAGTGACTGATAATGATTTCCTTGACCATATGTCATTTCTCATAGTTTCTATTGTGATTACATAATACATCACCACACATCTAACCAACTTGCCACCAAAATACATTCTGGAATCTTACATTTTAATGATGTCCATCTTCACATATATTGAACTTCAATTACTAATGAAATAACACATGTACTTAAGCTTATTGACAAAATTGCACTTTATCATATTAAAATGTTCTTTCAAGCTATATTAGCAAAAAATAGATATAAAAACAGAATACTAAATGTATTTTAACACAAAAGAATATATTTCTACCACATGATCATCAAAATATGCAAGGAAAAATTGAAATACTTCAGTTTAAAAATATTCAAAATATAGTAAATAATGAAAAAAAAATCCATCATATGAGAAAAATTAATCAGAAAAAAGTGAAAAGTGATAAAACTTGATTGTCGAAATAACTGAACCCCAATTCATGAAAAACAAATTATCTCTTGGATGTTCAGTTTCCTTGCAGGAATTTTATTAATAATCAACATATTGGTTGATAATTCTATAGCATTCAATTGTGATCAACCTACATTAAATAGACCAAACTTTTATGGAGTGCTTTAAGAAAATGTGTTCACTAAGTCCAGATCAATTTACTCCTGCTATAAATTTTCTTTTTTTTTTATAAAGCCCATGTTGCATATAAAACTACAATCAAGAAAAAAATAACTTTCTTATTTTGACCACAATTTAGTTAAGCATGATTTTTTTTAATCTAGTAAAATGAACTTGGCTTTTGAATTATTCATAGCATCTTAATGATCTCAGAATAACTACTATTAGATTTCTAATCAATTATACTGACAGTCAAAAAATGATGAAATGTGCTTTAATACTTATCAACTCATACTTCTCTGTCAATCCTTTTAAAGGGGAAGTTCACCCTGAAGAAGACTTTGTTGTAAAAATAGCAGAAAAAAATAGTAAAAAATATTGGTGAAGGTTCGAGGAAAATCTGTTAAAGAGTAAGAAAGTTATTAGACTTCAAAATTTTGGATTTGTGACATCATAAACGAGCAGCTGTCCCATATGTTATGCAATATAAAACGCATGAATTTCAAAGTTTGTATGGTTCCTGATGACTTGATTTAGTTTTCTATTCATGATCGGGTGTGAAATGATTTGTCTATTGATATACAAAAAGTACAGTACAAATCATTTTCAATTTTCTGAGAAAATGAAGTTTCATTGATTTTTTTACCATTCGCTATGTAGGAATGCTGCTCGCATATGACGTCACAAATCATATAATTGAAATTCTAATAACTTTAATTATTGATGAATTTTTATCAAACCTTCAGCAATATTTTTTATTACTTTTTCTGCTATTTTTACAATAAACTTTTTGTCAGGGTGAACTTCCCCTTTAAATAAAATCCACTAAAAATTAAAATTCATCATTTAATCCACACTCTTACAACAAGAACGAACCATAATTCTACATTTCAAAGTACACACAATTTTCATATGAGTTAATTTCTGTTTTTCAACTTGAATTGTCTATGAATATTCATGATCATAATAATACTGATTTAAATATCGACATGGTTATTCATATGCCTGATAGTCAAATCCACACCAGAAATATGTTAAAGCCTGTGTATAGCTTTGGTAAAGGGTCAATAATGTGATTGATAATCGAATATCATCTAATATGACAGTCTTACTGAAGCGTAGAGACCGTTAGATATTTTTCCAACTGCACTTCTCTGAGAAAATTTCAAATATTCAAATCTTGGATATATAGCGCCCTCTCTCAGCGATGCTTGTTTTAAATTTAAAAAATGGGCATTCAAGCACTTATCTTATAAATTTAGTGATTAGATATCCAAAAGTTACAAAGAACATATCTTGAAAGTTTCAGCCCATTCCATGATTTGGAATAGGATTTAATTGAAAGACAAAAACACGCAGATATTTTAATTTGATCGGGTGACCCGATCAAGTTAAATTTCCATGTAAAATCGCAAAATTTATCCTGTAAAACACATTTTCATTTCATATCCTCCACATCATAACTGTTATAGGGCATATCCATTCATATTAGCAAGCAATGAATTGGAATAGTGATAGGTGCATTTTGGTGGATTTACCAAAACTATACACAAGCTTTAATCAAATACCTCTCTACAATGCACAAAGCAATAGAATATGCTGCTACAGCTAAGTTATATTCATGGTCCGCAAGAATTCATAATACAAAGCAAACCTTCTACATGTAGCAGGTATTTGATAAATCTGCTGTGTTACAAGTGACTTAACACATGACTGATTAGCCTTTCTTTATGCCAATCAGAGTTTCAAATAATTTCCATTCCCATCTGCTAAAATGAAAAATTTGATCTCTGAAGATTAACATTGTTGTTGTTAAATAGCATGTGAATAGTTTGATTGGGATTTGGGAAACACACTCCCATTACATTGAAACAAGACAAAATGGGGGTTTCAGCTATCATAAGAAAAGTATACTTGTCATGCTTCAAGTTGTGCATAGCTTACAAACAGCTTTATAAACCGGCCCCTTGCTATAGTTTATATAATATGCATATGGGAATGTAATACATTGAGCTATGCTCAGCTATGATACCATGGCTTCATACAAGCTCAATGTCAGCTACATCATAATAAGGTTGCAGAACACATATGAATTATTTTCATGATGCCATTAAATGCTTTCTGTAAGGAATTAAGGATTGAGTTATAAACATGCAGCACTTTGTAAAGATTGCCATCACTCACAAGCTGACATTCCTTGGCAGTTACCATAGGAACAGTGCCTCTAAGCCAATCAAAACCAAGATTAAACATTAAAGTAGACCATAAATTACACAGATAACTCACTAGCAATGAAATCGTAATGACAATGAAGTCACAAAACTCTTTTAACTCTAACTCAGGGATGTTAGATTACAGTAATCAAATCTAAAATACATGAAATACCATACATGAAATTAAGTATATTTCAGTGTAATCTTTCCCTGTTTTTTTTTAAACAACATTAACAAACAAAAATACTAAGAATTCAGTAGGAAAAAAGCAAAAGGAGAGGTCTGACTTTGGATTGTTATCAAAGATGTAAATCCAAAGAAATGTTTCCAAATATAAAGTTGATTCATGATTAGCTTAAGCCGGTCTTTCTATTCACCTCCTATTCCTTCTTTAATTACTTCCTCTCTTGAAATTAGCTGTCAAAATAAACACATCACTACAGAAATAATAAAGATCATGTGCTGCAAACTTCTATCCCAATATTGCAATGTAGGTGAAAAGGTCAATAGTGTGTGTTGTCCAGTCTCATGGATACATAAACATGTATGATGTTTTATCCATATAAAGCCTTTCAAAAAATCATTATAAACTATACTAAACACAACACACATCTAATTAATTAAATAGCAAGATGTCAGTAATATTAAGTAAAATGATCTTTACCAATGCTGAATCAAGCAAACCTATTCATTACTCTAAATATAGGTGTCTCATTCAGCTTGTAGGGATATGTAGTCAACTATCATAAAAAAATATAAGACCTTATTAATGAAGGGAGGAATAAAATACAATTCTTTTAGTGCCAGGTTATGCTCATCCAAGAGTATTTTGAGAAGGGTGATTTTCACTGACACGTTCCTACAACCAATCAGATGCAAGGATTGTTTGTTTCATGAAACACTCCCTTGATTGTCAATTCTCAACTTGGGCAAAAGCTCCCTATTTGGAGCATTTCACCATAATACTTGTGAATCAATCTACAAATATGATGTATTTACTTTACTGGAAGCACTAGAAGTTTCCATAAGGGAACTCAATAAATCACATATTAACAGTATAAATTACTTCATCATAGTTCTAATGTCATTCTACATACATTTGATTGACTAGTACACCTACTCCTAAATTTGTAACCTAGTAATCTAACAAGTGGAATGCCTCTGGCCGTCTCACCTGCATCACGCGATTCAACAAAGCAGCAGTGCTGACTTTGAAAATTACTATTACTCGCACAAGATGTTCAGTGATAATTGGTTACTCTTAATTCGATGTTTTATGAACTAGACCAATACACTTTTAAGAGATAGGCTGGTAATTCAACAAATACCCCCAATGTGGCCAAAGTTCATTGACCTCACATGACCTTTGACCTTGATCATGTGACCTGAAACTTGCACAGGATATGCAGTGATACTTGATTACTCTTATGTCCAAGTTTCAAAAGTCAGATCAATAAACTTGCGAAGTTATGATGGTAATTCAACAGATACCCCCATTATGGCCAAAGTTCATTGACCTTTGACCTTGGTCATGTGACCTAAAATGCGCACAGGATGTTCAGTGACCTCAGGTTAAGATTTTGATGTTGATTCCCCAACATGGTCTAAGTTCATTGACCCTAAATGACCTTTGACCTTGGTCATGTGACATGAAACTCTAATAGGATGTTCAGTAATACTTGATTAACCTTATGGCCAAGTTTCATGAACTAGGTCCATATACTTTCTAAGTTATGATGTCATTTCAAAAACTTAACCTCAGGTTAAGATTTGATGGTGACGCCGCCGCCGCCGTCGGAAAAGCGGCGCCTATACTAGTTTCACTCTGCTATGCAGGTGAGACAAAAATAGTCAATACCTCTCCATTCCTTATAACCCTTCACCATTTCCCATTCAGCCCATGATAAAGTAATGACATCTTCATATATTTTACAAAACCAACCTATGGCTACACTTTCTACAATAAGACTTTGGTCTGCTTACAATCATTTAATTATTGCAATCAAGTTTTTAACATTCAAAGATATTAATATAATTAAATATTATGCACTCTTCAGAAAGTATAAAAACAAAACAGTTTACTAGTATAACTATTTACATAGCACCTATCCATCATTTTATCAGAAATCTGTTTAGTGCCCCACAATAATGCAGAACAGGGCCCTGTATCACAAAGCATAACAATAGATTGTATACTTGATTGTTATGATTAATTGTACATTGCATTCAATGCAATCAATCATGAAATTTTGTTCTACGATCATTGTTAAGCTTTGTGTTACAGGCTCCAGAACTGTTTATACATGTATTGTGTTTCACAAAATTGTATCTTGCAAGGTTAACTCAAACACTACTGACACGCACTAGCCTTTGCAATACTAATCTAGACTTGAGTAGAGATCTTAATCTCATACCAATCATCATTTTAATAGAGATCACCAAAATGCTGCAGCTCGTATTGTTACTCCGTAAAAAATAAAATACATATTACTCCGATTCTGAATTCGCTGCACTGGCTCCCTATCAAGGTTTGGATAACTTTTGAGATTTTGTTGAGTGCCTTTCATTGCATTCATGGATCAGCCCCCCAAAACAATCTTCCTTCTATCAATTATTACACACCAACTAGGTATCTACGTTCTTGAACATCTCGTTTACTTGTGGTTCCAAAAGTTGCAAAAACTTTTGGGGAAAGATCCTTTGCTCATGCATGCCCCATACTATGGAACATACTTTCCTGAAGACATTAACAAGTGGAATGCCTCTGGCCGTCTCACCTGCATCACGCGTTTCAATATAGCAGCAGTGCTGACTTTGAATACTACTCTAACTCGCACAAGATGTTCAGTGATACATGGTTACTCTTATGTCCACTTTTTTATGAACTAGACCAATAAACTTACAGAGATATGATGGTTATTCAACAAAAAACCCCAACATGGCCAAAGTTCATTGACCTTGATCATGTGACCTGAAACTCGAACAGGATGTTCAGTGATACTTGATTACTCTTATGTACGAGTTTCATGAATCAGATCCATAAACTTTCAAAGTTATGATGTTAATTCAACAGATACACCCAATTCGGCCAAAGTTCATTGACCTTTGACCTTGGTCATGTGACCTGAAACGCGCACAGGATGTTCAGTGATACTTGATTACTCTAATGTCCAAGTTTAATGAACTAGACCAATAAACTTTCAAAGTTATGATGGTAATTCAACAGATACCCCCGATTCGGCAAAAGTTCATTGACCCTAAATGACCTTTGACCTTAATCATGAGACCTGAAACTTGCACAAAATTTTCAGTGATGCTTGATTACTATTGTGTCCAAGTTTCATGAATCAGATCCATAAACTTTCAAAGTTATGATGGGAATTCAACAGATATCCCCAATTCGGCCAAAGTTCATTGACCCTAAATGACCTTTGACCTTGGTCATGTGACGTGAAACTCATGTAGGATGTTCAGTGATACTTGATTAACCTAATGTCCAAGTTTCATGAACTAGGTCCATATATTTTCTAAGTTATGATGACATTTCAAAAACTTAACCTCAGGTTAAGATTTCGATGTTGATTCCTCCAACATGGTCTAAGTTCATTGACCCTAAATGACCTTTGACCTTGGTCATGTGACATGAAACTCTAATAGGATGTTCAGTAATACTTGATTAACCTTATGGCCAAGTTTTATTAACTAGGTCCATATACTTTCTAAGTTATGACGTCATTTCAAAAACTTAACCTCAGGTTAAGATTTGATGTTGACGCCGCCGCTGCAGCCGCCGCCGCCGCCGTCGGAAAAGCGGCGCCTATAGTCTCACTTTGCTTCGCAGGTGAGACAAAAATTGTATCTCTGTCGAGTCTTTAAAAAATGTTCTTAAAACCTTCCTTTTTACTTCCAAATTTTTTTTAATGTGCATTGAGCACTCTACAGAGTGGATTTGGAGCATTATAAGTCACATATTATCATTATTATTAAATCTTAATCTTTATTGAATCTTGATTGATATCTTATCTGAAAACCATGCAGACTGCAGCACACATCAGGGGCCTGTTGCATAAAACTTTTTACCTGAGAAAACTCTGGTAAAAACTGAAAACTAAGGTCAGTCTGATTGCTGCCATTGACTATAATACAGGGCAAAAACTCTGGTAAAAACAACCTGAGTTTTCTCAGGTAAAAAGTTTTATGCAACAGGCCCCTGGTCCAAGACATCAGACATTAGACAATACATACATGTAGGTGGGAATCCAGACTTAAGCACAGATCTCATTCTTAATCTTATCTTTACTTAAGCAGAGATCTTATTCTCAACTGATTTTTTTTAGTGACATCTGAAGCCAAAAATCATGTTTGCATACTGTACCAATGACCTGGGCCAATAACATATAGCTTGGCGATTGATAATGATGCTAATTTGTATGATTGATCATACACAGTAATCAATATAATCAATCATAGAAATAAGCCCTCATTCAATTGTTGAGTTTTATGTTACGGGGCCTAGAACTAGACTTTGATCAAGAATAGTGTCTGTGGTCCATACCGATTCTTAAGCTATAGTAGGTACCCTACATTTCTCCTAGACAGCCTAAACACTTTCAAAATAAAAAAAAATCTTAAAATCATAGCTAGGAGACATAATATTTTGAAATACCTCATGATACTTACATGAAGAAAAATTTGCCAACATGCTGTATAAGGCAGCGCTTGTACACATGCAAACTTGAAATTTATTGCTAGGTGGCATAACATAGGGATAAAGAGCACTGCCCTATTTTCCTAATTCAGCTCGAGCGCTGTTTAATTTGAATGAAATCAACCTGACAATACCAAGATATATGTAGCTTATCCTGGATCTTAAATCATCAAAGCCAGTGTGACCTTCAGGGGCCCGTTGCATAAAACTTTTTACCTGAGAAAACTTAAGTTGTTTTTACCAGAGTTTTTGCCCTGTGTTAAAGTCAATGGCAGATATCAGACTAACCTCAGTTTTCATTTTTTACCAGAGTTTTCTCAGGTAAAAAGTTTTATGCAACAAGACCCAGAGGTTGAATACTCTAGTTACGGAAGGATCAATGAAGATCCAATGCAACAACTATGGTACATTCTTGCAATGCATTTTGGCACATGTCAATGCCCAATTAATTGCTCTCATGAATACTGTAATCATACAATCCTCTAGCTCAGCTGCAAGGACTCTCTCAAACACTCTCCTTCAAACACATCATCCTCACCAAGACTCTCCTCGGCCAGCAATCTTCATCTCACCAGGTATTCCCAGACAGATTAATATCCTTCATCTCTCTATATCCCATGGTGTCTTGGAACTTCTTCACCTCACCAGGCATTCCAGGACAGATTCTCTTCAAGGCATAACAATGCCCTTCATCTCAAAGACCCCATCCTGGACCTTCTTCAGCTCACCAGGAATTCCCTGGACATATCCTTTTCAATGCAGATTAATATCCTTCATCTCTATATCATGGTGTCTGGACCTTCTTCACCTTACCAGCCATTCCAGGACGGATTCTCTTCAAGGCCTAACAATGCCCTTCATCTCAAAGACCCATCCTAGACCTTCTTCAGCTCACCAGGAATTCCTGGACATATCCTTTTCAATGCAGATTAATATCCTTCATCTCTAGACCCTGAAGTCTTGGACCTTCTTCAGCTCACCAGGTATTCCTGGACAGATCCTCTTTCAGCGCAGCTCAATGCCCTTCATCTCATAGACCCCATCCTGGACCTGTCCTTCTTCCGTCATGAAGTACGCCATGGTAGGAACCCTGGTCAGACCGCTCCTTGACGTCGACCTCATCCTGCCCAGCCAGCGGGAGTACATGAAGATGAAGGCGATGACGACCAGGAAGCAGACAACTAGGACGTACTGGTTTGAGAGCCAGGGAGCTGCTACCCGGATCCAAGGTGGTTTGTAAGACTTCTGGAAAGCACCTTGCTGAATCTCTCTGTAACAGATAGGTCAACACAGTAATAAAAAATAATTTTCTTTTACATGGTGTCTGGTTGAATTCCTTCAAAACATTCCTTCACAGGATTTGACTGGAGATGGTGGTGGTAGAGAGTGAACTTTAAATGACAGAGTACACTCATCACAAAAAGAACTTATTCTAAAAATAAGTTTCGCAAAAAGCTGATTTAAAAAAAAATCAAACCAAGATGAAACATGTGTATGAGGAAATATATCAGAACTAAAAAAAAACCCTGAAAACAACCATTAATGAGAATGAAAAGCTCTAAGTACAATGGAAACCATTATTTCATAATTTCGCTTCCTCAAGTTTATTTTGTGTTTATGATGAAAATAAGATGGTGTTTCTGATCACTTTATTTTTCACTTTTTTGAAGCACTAATTAATGATTTTTGGGTGCATTTTTCTCGGATTCATTTTTATTTCATATCATAGACACATGTGAGAAGTGGGACCTTGTAGCTCAGATTATTTTAAAGTCAATGTTAGCCCATATCTTTAATGAATCATTACTCACCTAAGAGGTAAAAATCTTGTTCTATATAATATTGCACCTAAAGTCCACTGGACCTCTTTGTCATGTATAAGGCTGGCAGAGCGTAAATAATGGTAATCTTTGGGGAATTTAAATCCTTTATGAAGTACTGTTGTTATCCATGCTGATTTAAAACATTGGTATCTGTCAAAATAAAAGCATATATATATATAAAGACATTTTAAATAAATATCATAGCACAATTTACTTGGTTATCAAAAATGAAAATCTGAACAGATCTAAAAAAATCAAACTAAATGAATGATAGTTCTTTATATATAATTCAATTCATAGCTGGTCACTACATCTATCATTCACATGGAAGTCAATCATATGTTAATAATGAGCTCGGTAATAAAAGAGAGAGACAAACTTGCTTTTCATTTTCAGAAGTGGAGTATCAATATGATACAAGTACATAATCTAGCTTATATTACCTTTCCTGTTGCTTTGAGTGTTTTCTCATAATTTTTATAATCAATATTAAAAAACAAGGGTCCTAATTGTGAAAAAAAAACATGTGAACTGCAAAATCTATGGCAACACCCTTTCCTACAAGTGAGTATCAAACTTTTCTTGACATGGGAGCAACAATATCAATCAGTAGCAGGATATAAAAGAAAATTCTCACTTACTTTAATCTATGCTCATCTGCTTTACTATAAAGACCTTTTTGATGATGCTCTTGTAATAATGTCCATTTTGTGGCACAAAATTTCTGCACAAGAGAAAAACAGATAGATAAAAAAAAATTAAGCATGTTCATTGATATATATCTTTCTATCTATTCATGATCGAATGAGAGAGTATCCCTTCCACTGTGAGTTGAAGTCATCCAGGAGACTACTGGGTAAAATGTTACTGAAGGAGTACATCAAGGGTAATTCCAAGGCGATTCTAAGGTGAAGATATGATCTTTCGGATCAGGAGTGATTGGAACAACTTGATAGACGATGGTGATGATATGGTTTTTTTCCTTACCTGGGGCCGTTTCATAAAGACATTCGTACCTTACAAATGACTTTACCTATGATAGGTGACCCTTTCTTGTGCTAAATGATATATCTCTGTGTAGCAGACTTGGTACCTAGAACATGTTCCAGTCTTGATTGCTAAGAAAGCATGAATGCTTGTAAGCAAGCAACCAGAGGACATAAGGCATAAGGTCCTCTTACAGTGACCTGGTTGTAAGGAAAATTCCATACCAGAGGGGACTAGCTCAACAAGTAGGAATCAAGCCCAGTTAACTAGATTGCAAAATATTGGTTCACCATCTGAGCTATCACCCCCCCCCCCCCCCCCCCCCGTCTAACGCATGCACATAGCAGTACTAATAAAGTACTATAAAGGCATATCTACAGTTGCTAAATTTATAGATGATTTCATCAACCCTCTTGATTTATCTAATGACACTGCGACATAACCCTTACAATTTTTTTTAAGATTCCTATAAAATACTACAGAAAAAAAGTAAATGTATGCTTCCTATCAATACAAACTTACTTTTGCTGCAATTTCAAACTGGTCGTACTCATAGACCCCTCCCATCCTCAGCACATCCTCCATACAGTACCAGTATTCTGAAAACCCGTAGAACTCTGAGTTGTCGAAGTTAATTTCTGCTTGATACACCCCTCCAAGGGAGCATGGTTCCTTCTGACATGGCTTGTTGGATCCTAGGACTGGGATCATGGCTTCTTTACAGGCAAGGTAATCTCCCGTTCCTTTAAAGTGATAGGTCTTGCCTCCTTTGATGATCTGATCTGTCATTGAGGTTGGTAGACAGGGATCGAGGAAGGGAGAGGTCGGACTGAGACCTGTCATGGATTTACTGAAATGAAAAAAGGTTTAATGTCAGTTGGCATTACTCTATTCATGTTCGTCAACTAATATCATCATCACTGTCAAGACCGCCCAATCTATCTCACTGGAAAATATGCATGACTTTGCTAAAAATGAGGAATTAACATGCAGTTCCCATAGGAGTGAGCAGTAAAATATTCATTCAAATCTGAAAATCATATAATATGGGTTCATAACAATAAAATATTTCAGAATGCTTGTAAAGTCTGGCTATTATCATTTTACTTTATTCTGGAATCATTGATTGATGTACTGTATCTTGTTTGTTTTAGAGACGTGAAAAAACGATTTTTTTTTCAGAGATAACGAGGTCAAAGACCAGTAATGTATAAGATTTTAGTGTTCTACCAGCGGGCTCTGCTTAACATGATGTTATCATTAGCATGGCTTTAGCACAGATACCTTGATCTGGCACTTGAGCATTTGAGGAATTTCTTCCTACTGGGTACCCATTCACCTCACCTGGGTCGAGTGCAGCACAGTGTGGATAAATTTCTTGCTGAAGGAAAACACGCCATAGCTAGGATTCGAACCCGCAACCCTCTGTTTGAAAGGCGAGAGTCAGAACCACTAGACCATGACGCACCCACATTGAAGACTATGTATTGGGATGGGCTGTATTGTGTGTTTGATAAAGAGATGAGGGTAGCACGAGACTCAGGTGACTCATGCCTAATGCAAATTTGTAAGCATTCTTTCCCGTTTAAAATCTCTACATAATCAGCCTGCCCTATGTCTAGTAAAATATACGACCATGACACATTACATGTAAGTGACAATGATACTCACCTATCATCTTTATCGCTTAGAGTTGAATTGACGAGTATAGTTTCATATCTTGACCTAGCAGCATTGCCTCCGTAGCCCAAGAAGGTTGTTACATAGACCCTATAGACATGATCTGATTCATGCTGGTCACATCCAAGATTGAATTCTGCCATCAATTCCTTGGCTGCTGCCTCCTACAATAATGACAATGACAATTTTGTTAAATAAAGAGAAACTTGGACCATTTAAGGGAGACTAGAAAATTCACTATACTACTGTAGTATACACAATTCAGTGGAAGATATTAAACTTTTTTTTTCCTCCAGTGGAATGGGGTGGGGGGCAGGTAGTTATAATTAACTGAGAAAAATACTGAATGAAATACCCTGGAAATATTTCAAGAAATATTTTCACTGATTTTCATCAACACCTGTTGAAAGATACTGTACTTGTATCTGACTAAATGAGAGCAAATGTCTTATACCCTTGCCATCACTGAGTGCAATAGTATTGTATGTGAACTCTCATGATTTTTTTTTTCTAGTTTCGCAGTTATGTCAATATGAATGTCAAGTTGGTCTGAAGATATCATACAAAGTTGAAAAGACAGATTCACTCAAAGACACAAATGAAAAAAAATATGTGTCATGAAAAATACAACTAGTATGATCAAAGATAAATAGAGAAAGGGTAAAAGACTAAGGTTCACTTTGATCAGGTATTCAAATCATTATTAATCAACCCCTTGTATCTCATATATGCTTCCCTGTGTGTTGACGTAAATGCACTATTCTCTTCAATGTATTCTGTGTAATTTCTCACAGAAGAATTGAAGCATGTAATGTTCTTCATACTTGACTCACTCAGTATAACAGAGATTAAAAACACAGTGGGTATGCATGAAAGCTCCAACGCTCAAGTTCCTTGAAAAATATTGTCGTTAAAGGATCATGAAAATAACTGTTTTTGTGAGATTGCAAGCAATTAGTGAGTTCTGAGATCATTTTCATAGTCAAGGTTATATCATGTTCTGGAACACTGATTCAAACAAATGTAATTTTGTGGTTGTGTAAAATCATTTGTGTATGAATCATATGTATTTTTAATTGCATTTTGATTAGAAAAGAACTTAGAAAATACAGCTGGTGATGTGCACTGGTGTGAAATTAATACCGCAGGGATAATGTAAAGCAAATCTTTAAACAAACATGTCGTACGAGCACAATATCTATTTAAAAAGAGAATCAATTGCCTAGTTAAGATGCAATGTATGTTCTAGATATAAAATAAAATTCTTCAACAGCAATATATTTGCAGATTCATTTCACAGGATTCTAATGTTCATTCCAAGATTTGGGGCCTGTTGCAGAAGAGTTGCGTTTAAACGCAAGTCAAAAAATCGATCGCAAGTCTAAAATGCGCGCTGTTGATTGGTTGAAAATCAAGTTGCGTGTGATTTTTAGAGTTGCGTTTGATTGCAACTCTTTCTGCAACGGGCCCCAGGACAAACTATCCATTTTATGGGATAATTTTGAAAATCTGTTAAACGAAAGACAGTTCAGACTATGGCAAACAGAATGCGAATCTATACAAATGTTCTTGAATAGACTATTGTTAAATGAATGCCTTTGCAATACGTTAGAACAAAGAATATCATCATTACCACTCAGGAATGGCCTCAGCTATCACCCCACCCCCCCTCCCCACAAAAAGGTACATAACAGAAGTTTGTTTTCCTCAAAATAAGTAATATTCTTAGAGACTATCACAAGCATAAAACCAAATATAATTTTTTTTTGCCACTTAAGGTAGTGAAAATATGGTTTCCATTTAGAGAGTGACAGTAGGCATGACATATAAAGAGTACATATCCAATCTGGCATGTCTAGGGTATTGTGAATAATTGGGTATACAAGTATATTCAAATATGGACAATGACAGGCATAAACCAAAATTAACAATACAAGCCACAATGACAAATCACAGATATTACCACAATATGGGCATACATTGCAGTACAAGATTATTCAACTACATAATTGCTTTTTTTATTTTCTTAATTTGCTCCAAACTTAAAATAAGAATGATATGCTTTTAAGGAAAAGCTTGACTCCTGGATTTTTTTTTTCTTTTTGCTATTTGAACTAAGATGGAGGATGAAGGCCTAGGATTTTGGAAGCCCCATCTCTACCATCCCTCAACATAACAAGCAAAACATTTTAATCTTGAGGAACTCTGGCAGCAACATTTTAGACATTGAAATCAGCATTGGAAATTTTTGCTTTTATATTACATTTCTCAAAGCTTTCACAATATTCACTAGGACTATTGCAGTAGACACAAACTGCAAAGGAAATCCAGCAAATTAAACAAAATATCTGACATAGATAATTAGCCAATTCCCAAGCAATTTTCAATTCTGAATTAATATTTTAGATACTACATCATTAGGATATGGTTTTTGCAAATTAAATCAAAGCTGCATACTTTTCAATAAGAATTTTTTTTCACTGAAAAACATAAATCAGAAATGAAAAAGGAGGCTAGATGAGCTGATGTGAAGACAATTTTTTTTAAGAGAGGAGGCAAGCTGTGTGATGTTTTTAGTGCAAATGATAAACACCTGTGGGTTATTGAGATTGAAGCTTACAGACTGGGGTACTTCGTAGGCAATCTGAGCTGATCCACCACCCATATCAAGTACTCCTACAGTCCTCTTCCTGGAGACAGTCTGAGGAGATGCCTCGGCTCCTGGTAGCTCCACCTTCACTACAGGCTCATCTGAAAGAGCACACATCATAAAGAAGAATTCATAGAATAAAATGGAGTAACAAACAGATAACTGACAAATTTCGCTCCACCATTTTCAAATAGACCCAACTTAAATTGATATTGCCAGAAATGTTAAGAAAGGTTTTGTTCACATTTCTACTTCTATTTCAATCTACATTTTGATTTTTTTTGCTGGAAGTGCATTTGAAGTGAGCGACAGACCTGGGGATCACTTCAGAGCCGGCCCAAGACAGACGGGAGTGGAGAGCTTTTGTTGCTGTCCTACATGCCAGGAGGCATAACGGGCAGTAAGCAAGTAAGTAAGCTTTTGAAGTGATTCACACAATTTTTCTTATCCCGCACAAGGAATAATTGAATGATTATTTGAAAGCAATGTCAGACAATGTTAGAAAGAACAACCTTCAGGATATATTTTTGCTATTTGATATGTGTATAATGAGAAAATGCAGAGTAAAAGATGTTTTATCTGCTTTTATTTCCAGGGCCACACATTGACCCCCCCCCCCATTAGTGTCCACCACCCGCTTCCCATTGCAGAAACATGAATAATTTTGTAAAAGCAAAATTATGACATAAAATGCAATAGTTTCTTACCATTATTGCTGTGATCAAATCGTCCCAATACATAGTTGATACCAATCCAAGCATAGACACCCTCTTGCTTCCCACTAATCACTTCTACATTCTTCTCAGGGAATAGGAAACCATATTCCAAAGGAATGTCTCTCTTAAGGTCATCTAAAATTGCCTGAGATTGACTGTAAATACAGAGATATAAACAGATCGAGATCACTAGATACACTATTTCAGACATATCATTTTTGATATTAGAATATACACCATGATAATGTCCCTCATTTTAACTAAGACTGTCATGTATATCGTCATAATAGTAATGTACATTTTAATACTGGAATTCTCCTACTATAGTTTTATCCACGTTTACAGTGCCAGTTTGTGGTTATTTATATTACATGTTACGTCAATTCTCATTTAGCTGCCACTACTCATCATAAACGTTGCGAAAACAAAAAGAAATCAATGAGAAAGGGCAGTATTTTACTAAAGAAGTGCATCTAAAGATTCATGCAGTGAAACATGTCTATAAAGACTACCAAAGGAAGACTAGAAAATTGGTCTTCATGAGCAGGTGAATTTTATGGACAAGTTCTTTCAAAAAATATTTCATTGGGAAATAGTATTTTGTAGTCCTAAGAGACAGGTATTGCCAAATCGGTGACACAACATTTTCTCCCGCAACATTTACTCCAGTCTTAATATCTCAGAGGACATTGGTTAAGAGTTAAGATTGTAATAGAGTTTTAGGCTTAGAATGATGTAAAGATAAGGATTAGGGTTTATTTAGTTTTGGAGGTTAGATTTTATGTTTGGCTTAACATGGGGATTTTCCATCAGAGCAATCATCACCAGAACAAATGTCACGGAACTGCCAAATCAAGTTTGACTGTACTAATTAGCTGAGACCTACCTTTCAGGTAACATACGCATACCAGCAGTGGCAAGGATGTAGAGAGGTGTCTCTGGTATCTTAGATTCTGGAATGTGATTAACTGCAAAGTCCAGTAATGGTTTCATATACGTACTTGCTTCTGATGGGGTGTTGGCAAGTCCTGCCAAACCTTTAATGGGACACAAGGGAAAAATAATGAATTGAATCATATTCAATGAAATGAAGCAATAAGTGGATTACACACCTTACTTCTAAAATAGGCAAAAAATGACATATGTGACCTTTCTGTACTAATATCAAAACATTTTCCCTTTCTCCAACAAATTTAAATATATAATGTAGATACTGTATATGTTTGTGAAGATGAATGGCATGTTGGCAAAGGAATAATAAAATCTGATTGATACCTTACTTTTTACTACCCCGTTGTAAATAGATGACTAGTTATTTTTTTATGATTTGGTTTTCTTTTTAATACCTGTTATGAATATGTTTTTCAATACTTTTTTCTCAAATGGATGACATTCTCATTGTCTGTTTCTATTAATATTTTATTCACATGATTAAATACTTGTTCTGAGTCTTCTTTTCAGCACCTATGGGATATTTGAAACAATATTTCTATTGCACAACACTTACCTGGTTTAATTTTCTTGACCACTGGCTGTCTATTGGCATCTCTCATCTGGTGGATTTGGAGCAGTTCATTATTCTTTCCAGTGTGGCTGGGCCAGAAGTAGACAAAAACCCTAGTCCCACTGGAGCCGGCATCAACCACGACCCCATAGTAGAGATTCGGATCTTCTATATTGGTGGCCTCTACGTGCTGGTACCTCTGCACATAGTTATCATAGTCCCTGTCTCCACTAGTGGATGGGCCATAGGAGCCAGTCTCATAGACATAGATACAGATGATGAGGAGAGCTGTGATTACAAGGGCACTGCAAGCCGTCTGCCTCCGTAGATGGGTCAATCGAAAACTGATGTGCCAGAAAGCAGGAAGAGGTACAAATGGACACCTGCATAAAAAGAAATAAAAAAATATTTATGTCATTATGTACCTTAATAAGATGTAGGATAAGTTGCAGAGTTTGGCACTGTAGGTTTACCCTCCCAAGAGTACCGTGAGTGTCATCAACAATGCCAAGCATCCTACAAAATCTTCTTAGACAAAATACTCATTCACTGTCACTCCTCCACTTATTCCCAAGCAGTGCTTGCTCCTCAGGAATTAAATCATTCATCCCCATTCCCCAGAGTTAATTGAATTAACTAAAGGTCAAGTGCTAGATAACAGAAGGAAAAATGTTCAAGATGAGTGTGCCCAGTGGTTACATTCTATATATTTGAGCAAATGGGGCATGAATCTTGTACGCGGCTACCCAGAGTGGTTCAACATTATGTATACTGATGACGAGGTAATACACAGCTACAAGCATCTGGAAGACATGGAGAAATAAGACTTGGAATTAATAATAAATGCCGCGTTATGCGTGCTGTCGCCAAGCGGAAGACAAAGAAATCAAGATGGCGACGTAAACACGCCGTAAGCTCTTCCCATCTTTTCAAAACAAATCTCTCGTTTTTTTTAATGAATTCTTCTTTAAAAATGAAATCAATATCGCAGAAATGTTGGAAATGAAGTTGGACCCCATGTACATGTTTTAGGGCTAGATCTTTTAGAGGGAAAGTAAAATTCTCGGGGGCGAAAGTTTCTGGTTTTGTACCCGTTCGTGGGGGAATATAGGTGGGGCTCCCAGGCGTTAGTGGGGAGTGACCATACGTACAGTATATGACTTTCACTCCCCAAAACGCCCCAGGCTAAGAGGGTGAGGAGTAATTTCCGAGCTATTGGGCCAAGATATATAAGATGCTCAGGAGATATATTATCAGGTCCTGCAGCTTTTTGTTTCTTGAGAGAGTTAATAGCTTCATCTAGATCTTTTGAAGTAGAGGGTTGAAGTGGTTGATTCAAACTGTCCTGGAACGGGCGAGTGGGGAAGGCTTCATCTATTTCAGGCGGGGAAGAGGCATTCATATAATCCGGTTTAGCAAGATCTGAGAAATATGTGTTGAAGCCATCTAAAACTGCCTCTCCTTCATACGTTGTACCCCTATAAGACAGTGTGTCGGTGGACCGAGATCCTTTGGTGCGTTTGACAAGCCTATAAAAGAGTTTGTCATTGCTACCTTTAGCATAATGTTGTAACCCGCACCCGTTGCGGTACGGGTTAACCTGCCGGTATGCCTCCGATCGCGGGTTGCGGGCCGGGCCGAGTTCATTCTCAAACCCGCAGACCGTCATGCGAAAAAAAGGGAGAATAAACGACGCATGATAAAAACATTCACAGTGAAAATTGAGTTAAGATCATGTGCTTCTTACGTGGCAGATTCTTTTAGAGACGTAGATATTTCCTTTTAAAAATGCCGTCGTATTTTTGTCTTGTGAATAGTGAACAGGATTGAGTCTGAGACAGTTCAACATGATAAATACATCGAGTTGTAAAGGCCAGCGCCAGTGCAGTGCGTGCATGCAGCGCAGTCAAAAGCAACCGCATGGGCCAATGAAACTCGATGTTGAGTTTCCCGTCCCATTTTTTCCAGCTCATAATGAGGAACCGATTTCATTATTCATTATTTTTCAGAAGATGAAAGTTTGACCTTTTGTAACCTTTTAACGCACTTTATTCTGTGGAACTTGAAGCCAGGGAAAAATTAATCATTTTTTTTTGGGGGGGGGCTCCATTTTCATTTTTTTTGCAATATTTCAGGGGCTCTTTTCAAATGCTACGTTTTTGTATTTTGAGGAATACCTGTTCACTTATTAAATTAATTATTACTTGTTGTTTAATATTGTATGATTTTTAAAGTTTTTTTCATGCCTAGAATCTTGGATGTGGGAGTGTTTTTGTGGGTGAGACTGTGAGTTGAACTTGATATAAATGAATTCAATATCTAATTTTTACTCCATCTAATTCCAGTACTTGACCATGTAATAAAGGCCCACATACCCTTACTTTTCCTGAAGTTCTTTGAAAACGCAGATCTCCACGAAAATTGTATTTCTCTATGGGGGAGTCTAAATTTGGTGAGAATGAACTCATTAATAACTTAAATATACATGACAATGAAGAAATCATCAAAATTCATTGGCAGTTTTGAAAAATATACCCGAAATATAAACTCTGTCTGAAGCAGAAAATCACCATCATTGAGGCCTTTACAGAGCGAATTGTCCCCCCAGAGCTCTGGCAGAGAGACAGAGCTCAGACTAGCTAGCACAAGCGCCAATGCGTACGTGGGTGAGTCTCCCGTCGGCCTTGTAACAGATTGAGCTTTGATGATTTTTTTGTCTGATATTTAACTCATCCCCTGGAAAAATAAAACAAATGATTTTTAAGTTATAATTAGCAAATAAGATAAGTTATTTTGGATGAGTACTAGGCCGTATGATAACTCACCAACGCGAGGTTACAAGACTTTGGGATTTATTGAGGTAGCTCAACCATACCTCGAGCGATGTTCGTGCAGGCTCCACCACTTCTACGGTTGTTGAGTGGAGCCTGCGCGAACATCCCTCAAGGTATGGTTGAGCATGCAGCGTCATTCCATTCACAAAAAAAAGAAAGAAAAGATTTGCAGGTATTTACAAGATATAAAAATAACTGTCTCACTGAAAAGCTTATATTAATGTTTTAAATCAGTTTTGAATCTAGATATCCAAATAGTTTTTTTTCAGAATTTGATTTTCAAACGCGGGCCAAATTTCATAACGCGGGCGACGGGAAACTGAACATCGAGTTTTAGCGGCCATATTATCGAATGAAATACAAAAACAGAAGGAAATAATATAGAGATAAACGAGAAGAAAAAATTGACTGTATCATTATCCAGGTATTTATTGCAATTTTGATTACTTTATAGACGAGGTCCCATAGAATTGAATATTGTAATTATGATTGTTGTGAGTCGCAGTGTCGACCGACCTGGACTGAAAAACAACATTGCCGTCTGCCGATCCTTGCTGGGCAGCCTGGGCTACATGTAGCTAGCGCGCTGAGCTGCGGCTCGCTAGCTCCGATCCGAGGCGTTAATTGCGTAATCATGCTTTCAATTTCGAGATCAGATCGGACTCATTTCGTGGTACAAAGTCACCCAAAAAACATTTTCTCTCCGGAATAAAAGGCAAATTTGCAAATTGTAAGTAAATTCACTCTAGGCTAGGTAGTAGTAGACATATATTTTCCTGATTTGAGCCTGTATAGTGTGGGGATTTTTCATTTTTCAAAGATAAATTGACTTGCGGGTTAAAACCCGACGGGTCAGCGGGTCCCGCTTGCAAATTATTGGATTATACGGGACGGTACGGTTCGGGTTTTCACTTGCGGGTTACAACATTACTTTAGCATCCTCAATTTCTGAAAGGAGATTATTGTGACACATCCTCCGTGCTTGCCTGATGCTACTTCTAAAAAGACGTTTGGTATATATATGCTTGATCCAGAGAGGGTCCTTGCCTTTTGGTTTCCCGCTGGCCCTCCAGAGACGCCAATAATGTTGAGATTGTTTATAACATGCCTCTACCTTTTTTGTCCACTCTCTTTTCCCTTTCCTTTTTCTTTTCTGACGGCCCTTCGAGTGTGGTAGAGTTAGTGATACCTTCAGCATTTCTTCGCTAAGTTGATCAAGCAACAAGTCAATTTTAGTCGGATCCAAACACATTGCAGGAAGATTATAAAAAAGTTTCTGTGATATTTGTTCCATAGGAAGAGTATAGAGACGGTGCAGCTGGTCAGCACTGCACTGATGCCAAAATATCTTAGGACGAAGTATAGACTTTCCAGATCCTGATCCAGCAATGCGATCAGGTATATCATGATCTACTTGATAGTTGGCTAAAAGTGGTAGTGAAAATGTCACTTTAACCGGTGTGTGGTCAGAGGTGTTTAGAGGATCGGCATTATCGTGATATTTTTATTATTGGGAACCACCGTTCACTTCATACAGTCAGCAGCGCAGCGCTTTATTCAGTCACACGCATAGTATACCCAGTTGTTGTGTATCCGGACGGGTTGTGTGTCCGGACGATCAATTTTAGAATGTCATTTGGAAAAATTTACAAGCGAAGTTTCATCAATTTTTAGTACAAAATGTTAGGAAATATTATAAATTACAAAATAGAAAATGATTACAAGTAATGAATTCATATTTTTAGTGTAATCCACAAACAAACAAGAAGGCTTCAAAAAGATAAAGTGTCCGGACACCCGACCCCCCATCCTACGCACGGTTCCCCATTTCCACCTCCATTCACTTTGTACACAAGTGCGCGTACACAAATCTACGAGTGGTTTCCAAAACCACGATTTGGCCAGAGGATCATCATGCTCAATAAGAAGGTCAGAGAAGCAAGGCCATGGCTAAATCAATGCGGTGGAGCTCTTGGAGCTTAGCCCGTCCCCGCACCGGTCTCCATCCGCGCAGCAGCAGCCGTACCGGTACCGTAAGGCAAAGCTTCAGCTTGCGCTCGCAGCCGATAGAATCTCACTCTCACTCTCAGACTACTCTTACTCATCTCAAGATCATTCACTTCTCTATTACTATACGTACCGAGCCATTTAAACAGTAAACTTCAACCAACATTTAAAAGATGATATGACACAAAACAACTCGATCTATCTCTGAGAAAATCCGCATATTTGTTTTCTTTCTTGCTGGCAGCTGCCTGAGCTGATCCACTGAACCGGGTATGGTATCGCCGACGTGTGAACATCATACGTGTACTTTACAAAAAATTTGGCAATCAATGCCAATATAATTTTTATTTACTGATTGTTACATATTTTAATTCCATTATAGAATATAAAAAAATATAATCATGCAAATTTTGTAAATTTTGATGCTAAATGAGTGTTATTAATTTCAAAGGGGATTTTTATTTCTTATTTCATTTTCAGATCTTACGATTTTAATGCTGCCAATTTGTATTGACAAAATTTGTTAAGATGGCTTTAGACGCTGTGAGAATTAGAACTTGTGTTCAAGAAATCGTCAAACATGACTTACAGATCAATTCATATGCTCAGGTAAGTTCACGTACTACAATTAATCGTTGATTTCTACGATTATTTGATGAGAATTATATTTTATCCCTAATTTTCTACATCGTACAATAAGTTTATAATATTGCTATGCGATTCTATTGCTAGGGCCTACTTAACCCGGCCCAGGGAGCTCCCGCCCGCACGCGCGCCCGCACAGCGGGCGGGAGCTCCCTGGGAATAGGGCCTAGGACCCTACTGTCTTTTTAAACAGTCCCACATACCTTCCTATTAAACCCAGGGAACTCCCGCCCGCGTAGCGGGCGGGAGCCCAGGTGCGGTATTCTGAAAACGTTCTTATATTAATTTTGTTCTTATCTACGTCATGATCTCAAATTGGTATTCTGAAAACGTTCTTATCTTTTTCTTATCTTTTGGTCTTATCTTTTTCTTATCTTGCTTTCCATCCTATGCTGAGCGCGTAAATTTACCACTCGCGCATATAATACAAAAGTGCGCTAAAAAGATAAGAACAAAATCAAGATAAGTGAGTATTCTGAAAACGTTCTTATCTTTTTTCTTTCTTATCTTTCACGGTATTTAAGATAATATTTAAGTTAGCTAGAGGCTTATCACATCTCACGACGTCCGCGTTCTTTCTCGCTTAAAATCGATGGCCACTAATATGTAACCACAAGTATTACTCCCACCATTTCTTTAATTATTTCATTCACCCTTTATTTTGCCCGTCTCTTTTTTTCTATCCCTTTTTTCTTTTTTTCTTCCTTTCTATCTGTCTGTCTTTCTTCCTTTCTATCTGCATGTCTTTCTTCTTTTCTTTCATTCTTCATTTATATCTTTTCTTTTGTTCTGTTTAAATCTTTTAATTTCTTTTTTTTTTCTTTTGCTTTGTTTCATTTATACTTCATTTTTCTTCCATTTTTATTTTCCCTTTTCGTTTTATCCCTTTCTTGTTTCTTTATACCTACTGAGTCTTTATTTCTGATTTTTCCCTCTTTTCTCTTCCTTTCTTTCTTCCTTCACTTTTTGTCATCTTTTTATTTTTCTTCCTTATTTTTTCGTCCATTCTTTCGTTTTTGTATATGCTTTTCCTTTTTGTTTCTTTCTTCCTTCACTTTTGTGTAATCTTTTTATTTTTCTTCCTTATTTTTTCTTCCATTCTTTCGTTTTTATATATGCTTTTCCTTTTTTAAATCATTCATTTTATTTTTCCCCCTTTTGCTTCCTTCCCTTTAATAATTCTTAATTTTTCTTTCTTAATTTATTTTATTTCTGCTTTCTTAAATTTTTGTGTCTTTTTTACTTTCTTTTTTTTTCTTTATTTCGTCGCTCATTCTTTTTTCGTTCGTTCTTTATTTACTCTTTTTCTTTACTTTGTTTCTTCTCTCTGCCTTTCTTCTCTTAACTCTTTATTTTCCCTTTTCGCTTTTTTTTCTCTTTCTTTCTTTCTTTGAATTTACCTTTCTTTCCTTTATCTTTTTGTAGTCTTCATGTTTGCGTTAATTTTCCTTTCATTTTTTTTCTCTCTATTTTACTTCTTTGTTTCATTTTCCCTTTTTTCTCTTCCTTCACTTTTTACATTTTTATTCCCTTTTTCTCCTTTTTTTTCTTTTTTTCTTTCTAACTTTCTTTTATCCGTTTTTTAGACTTTTTTCTTTTTCGGTTCCTTGTTACTTTTTTTTATCTTTTTAGTTTGACCTTTTTCTTTTTTTATGTGTGTTCCTTATAGTTTCTTTCTTTTCTTTCTTTTTTCATTTTTGTTCCTTCACTTTGTCATTGATAATTGTTGTATTTCTTTCTTCCTTTTCCTTCTTTTATTCATTCTATTTTTCTTTCTTTTTTATTTTTAAGTCCTTTTCGCTTGCTTTCTTTCGTTTACTCTTTTTTCCATTATTCTCTGCTTTGTTCCTTTCATCTTTTTTTCTGCTTCATTCTGACCCTTTTCTGTCTTCTTACTTTAATACCTACTTACTTTCTTTCTTCATATTTTATTCTTTATTCGTACCTGCTTTATTTACTTTTTTCTTTCTTTATTTTGTGCACGTGGACGTCTCAAAATAATAAAATCAGTCATTGCGTATAAAATGCCTATTTCGCGCAATGCGCCAGAAACAGTGTACGCGCAGCGCCCATGATATTCTCTTCACATAAGGAACGCTTCTATTGGTTAAACTGCCAATATAAAACGCATTTTGATTGGTAAAATCTTAAAAATGGGCGTGTTGGAGATAAGAAGGGGGCAGTCCTTACAGAGATAAGAACGCGTTAAGAAGATTTTCAGAATACCGATTTGCAATGATTTTAGCGTCTTCTTATCTCAGTGAGATAAGATAAAAGATAAGAACAAAGATAAGAACGTTTTCAGAATACCACCCCAGGACCTTACGTGTAATTGACCATACTCACCTGACTAGCGTGAAGTATGGTCAAAATAATTCTCCGAATAAATAGTTAAAACAGAAATCAAGCACTTACCACGATTATAATTTATGATATATGGATGAAGGTCTATTCGTATTAAACGAGTGGCAGTTTCCTGACATCTGGGCACAAACTGGAACCTCAAAAAAACGAAAAGTTCTCTCCTAGAGTCCTACCCCTGTCTCGATCGGCCATTTTTGTTATGAATCGTAACGAAATGGCCGATCGAGACTGGGGTAGAAGGAGAGAACTTTTCTTCGTTTTTTTTTTGAGGTTCCAGTACGTTTGTGCCCAGATAGTAGTTTTTGATAAGCTTTAATGTAGAGGTGATTGCATTGTTCTGGCCAATCATTCGATTTTGCCAAATTATTTCTGAAAGGTGAGCTTCGAAATTTCCGAGTGATTCCGAGTTATTCGTCTAAAGTGTGACTTTGCGTGTTTCCAGGCCAGGCACCCTCTATTCTATTGGTATTCACACTTATTATTTCTCCAGTGACTACATTTCTGTATTCTTTTTTGAATGAGTATTTGGGGCAAACTGTGAAGTGTTCGTATCCTATGCTGTTCAGATTTGCGTAGGCCGACCATCCGTCACTGAAAATTCTTGCCCCCTTTTCAACATGTCTCTCAATTAATGTGATCAAGGTTTTCTTGTCTCTATGATCCACAGGATATAGAACGATGTTATTGGTTGACCTTTCAACTATTCCAAATATCCATCTGGCCGAGGTTAGGGTTTCCTTTGTGATACTTGCATCGTCTTCCAAACAAACTCTCGTCAATTTCGACATCCCCTGAAAACTTGTAGCTGTTCCGGCTATTCTTATAATAGAGATCAAACATGAACTGGCAGATCTTGTATATACTTCGCCCAATTGACAGGAGTGTGGCTATAAAACATACCAGACATAATAGATGCAGTTCGCAAACTTAAAGTGCCCAAAACCAAATAAATACCAATATGTCCCGGACATCAAACCTGGTGTTCTCGAAGAATGAGAATCTTGTTGAGGTGTAGCTTCGATCATGTGAATTATCCTTACTTCCTCTGCACCTCCACACATAAAAACGGTGGCTTTCCTTGGTTATCATTTTGCAATCTTCATTGCAAACCTCGCACTTCATTGATCTTACAATAAACCCATGTTCCATCATCCATTCGGCCAAATTATCCTCTCTTTTGTCCCCAAATAATCCGAAGAAATTCCATGGATTCTGAAAATACGATGTGGTTGCAGTTTTTGGATCCTCCCATTTCCCCTGGAACGCCATGGTGGACTACCGTAGAATGATTCAAATAGTGGAACCGATCAAACAAAAATTCTGATATGTTTTTCTCTACGCAAAACGAATATATTCTATTGGCTTATAAAAGCGCATATTACTTACCTCTAATAACATATCCATGGCGCACCCCATATGAGATGTGACAAATGCGCAAACAGGTGCATCTAGATGAGCGCGCATCCTTGCCTCCTCGTCTATCCTCTTATATTACTTGTACTTGATGCCCCCAAATATTCCAGTTATTCAGCACATTTATTCAGAAGTTTACATTCCACTAACCCCATTTTCCCCCTCTTTTTCTATTTTCTAGCCGGGCAAGCCTTCATAACAGCGTCGATTCAAATTAACCTTGATAGCTAGAGAATAATCTCTCTATTATTACTTGTACTTGATGCCCCCGAAAATTTCAACAAAATTAACCTTGTAGCAAAAATTAACCTTGTTGGCAAAATTAACCTTGAGAGCTATAGCTCGTCTCTCTTATATTACTTGCACTTGATGCCCCCAATTACTTTATTTGTTGCGCGATCAACCGAATCACGCACGGATGGATATCAACTCGCCGATGATAAACAAGGTTGGGTCGAGGATTCACGAATCAAGGTAAAAAAGTTGATGTCCCCTGGGGCATCAAGTACAATTATGCCGAAAAAACAGTGTCTAACTTCGGCTGTCGCTCAAATTCACTTCCCAGTTTTATCACGTTTATCCGAACGTAATAATACCGGTACATAAACATATGGCCATTGAGTCCTTGTACAGATAGAGTTAGAACTTCGGTCTCTGTATTTGGTGAGTGGAGCCAATAGAGCATAGCGGAACAACCAACATTAACAGAGACCAAAGCTCTTGATCTATGACTAAAGTATGAGACTCCATGATGATGTGTTTTAATATTTTGACACATACTTCTTTATCATCATGATCATGGAGCCTTGAACCGTCTAAGCCTAAGTTGAGGACTCCATGATGATGTTTTTATTATATTTTTGACATATACTTCATCATGGAGCCTTCTATATATATGCATAAGCAAGACCTCCACACCCGGATGGATTTCCCTAGGAAATCCATACTTACAGGGTGAAATCGGCTTATAAGTGAATTTTATTGATATTTGAACCTTCAAACACCTAATGCGTATGAAGGTTCCAAACATTGGTTAAAAAAAGGTGAAAATTTCAAGGTTTCTTATCAGACCGATCTCGTGTAGATCCCTCGATCATATCGCAATATGCGTGCTGTAGCCTTGGCGAAATACATGCTAGCAGGTGTGAAACTGCTTTAGCGCTGAACTCTGTACAGTTCAAGTGGAATTCATACTGGGTCTATACTCTTGCCTTGAATAATTTTAAATGTTTTTGGATCATTTTCTACTCTATTCCTCAGAAACAGAATCAGACATCCTTAAAAAATCGATAGACCAAATTCAACCCTGCCGGGCTTAACCTTACCTTACACTGAACCTAACATAAATTCCTATTGCAACTCTAACCCAGACAAAATTAAGCACTGAGCAATTTTCGCAGGAGCAAATGTTGTGTCACCATTATAATTATTTTTTTTTATTTCAGGAGCTGAGGAGTAATTGCAAGACCATGGAGATTCTAGACAATATCAATGTGAGAATCAAAGCAGAGACTGCCATATGTAAACAAAGAATAGAGGTAAGATTTGAGGGCAGGTTGGTATCATGAAGGAAACAAATTTAAGAAGTTAAAGGTCAAGTCTACCTCAGAAAATTGTTGATTTAAATCAATAGAGAAAAATCAGACAAGCACAATGCTGAAAATTTCATCAAAATCGGATGTAAAATAAGAAAGTTATGACATTTCAAAGTTTCGCTTATTTTCAACAAAATAGTTATATGAACGAGCCAGTTACATCTAAATGAGAGAGTTGATGACGTCACTCACTATTTCTTTTGTTTTTTATTGTTTGAATTATACAATATTTCAATTTTTAGGAATTTGATAAATTCCACATGTTCAGGGAGGAATGAAACTTCATTTCACATGACAATGACGAGAAAATGAAAATATTTCATGTAATAAAATACAAAAGAAATAGTGAGTGAGTGATGTCATCAAGTCTCTCATTTGGATGTAACTGGCTCGTTCATACAACTATTTTGTTGAAAATAAGCGAAATTTTAAAATGCCATAACTTTCTTATTTTACATCCGATTTTGATGAAATTTTCAGTGTTATGCTTGTTGAATTTTTCTCTTTTTATTCAAATCAAGTTTTTGTTGGGGTGGACTTGTCCTTTAAATATCTAATCAATAAATATTTTTTTGTCATATAGAACTCAAGTTGGTCATAAGTTTTCACATTATCAAGATCCCACGGTGTCTTCTGTGACTTTTGTCCTTGGACATTGTGACTCCAAACTTTAATCAGATCATTATCTCTCCTATACATGCTTGACCTAAATTTTGATGTTGATCTGTGAAACAGTTTGTTAAGAATAATGACCATGAATTTAAAATAGGACAGATAAACTGACAGATAACCCTAAAACAATTCCTATGATGGGCGAAGGCATGGAAATAAAACAAGCCTAGCAATGAAAATTCAAGTCAAATTTAATTTGAAATATGAAAGTTATGGCATTTGAATTTTTTTTTCCAATTCACAACACAGCTATATGCACAACACTGCTCATATGCACACCAGACCAGAGTAGCAATCACACGCTCAATTTTTCCTTGTATTTTTACTGGAAATATTAAATTCTTAGCTCCTGTAATGGAAATTATAGTTTCACTCTACCCTGAAAATATAGGAAAATCTGCATTTATTTAATCAAGAATTTATTTCTCATCAAATCAACCAACTATTGAAATTATGATATTTCATGATAAAATAAAATAAATAGTGAGGATATGACCTCATTAGTTCTATCATTTTCAGACGGACTAGAATGTGCATATAATTGGGAAATTAAGTGGAAATTTGAATGTCAAAATTAATATATTTACATCTGATTTTTATTTTTTTTAGATTGTGTAATCCTTGCTTGATTTTCTGCGTTCGTTCAATTCATCTCACTTTAGTTGTGAAAGGAGAGTAATACTAATATATCTTTGACAGTATGTTTGAAAATTCATTGCATTTTGTTTGATTATATTTTAATATAAGGAGCTAGAGAAGATTGGCAAAGAGCAAGACAAAGAAACTGACAGAATAGGACTACTCAAGGAAGCAGATCATTACAGAAAACAACTCAGAAAGTAAGTTTTGAATATTACTGTATAGGCCTGTACATGCTCATAATGGATATAAGAATTACCTGTAATTCTGTATTTGTAAGTGTCTATGCCGAAGTCCAGTATTTTGGGACTAGAGAAATTTATCAGCATTTTCATAGAAATTTGATATAGGTTTGGTGGAGATATGGATTAATCTGGTCTAGAAAACTTATTTGAATTAGACAATCTTATATTTTGAAGGTCATCTTAAGCAAGTTTTTTGAATTTATTAATTAACTTTGGAAAGCATATGTGATTAAGCGAGCAGTCAATATATACTGTTTATTATCTGATTTCTGTTAGCACCCAGACTGCTATAAGGCAAGCCAACCTAAGCTGCAAGATGGAGATCGATAGAAACCAAAGAAATGATCTGATGAAAGGACAAGAAGATCCAGAAGTCAGGAAAAGGTACGGTTTCTTGTATGGGGTGATTCCATACGTGTCGTACGGGACATTTAGAGAACATTTGACAGTTTCTGACAAGAAAAAACAACAAATATTCCAGTAACTATAGGTGGTCATCAACTAATACCAGAGTGTAAGAAAAACCAAGACTTAACATGACTTGAATTCACATCCTGTATAATACAGATTAAAAATAGTACGGACGCAGAAAAAGTGGCTTTTTTAGAAACCTGAAGTTTGTACTCAAAAGTCTGTGAGTTGGGCAGATAAATTTCATAGAAACTGAACTCAAATTGACACTCAATTACCCAAGAACAAACACATTTATAAAAGAAAGCAAAATAAACATTCATGAATAAATAAAGCAAATTATAATATTCAAGAACATTGTGGCGTACGGGACATTCAAAATGTGTCGTACGGGACATCTCTAAATTGAAGCCAAACTTTCTTACTTTATGTCACTTTGACTTCTTCAATCACATTATTTGGTTGATGATAATGATAATCCCATCAAACTAAGATATTCATTAGGTTAGAAACCGCTATTAGGTGAATATTTCTGTCAATATATCATAAACAAAATAATGTGTCGTACGGGACAATTGTGTGTCGTACAGGACACTTCTGTGTCGTACGGGACACATGTGTGTCGTACGGGACACTTGTGTGTTGTACAGGCACTTGCGTGTTGTACTGGGCAGCCTGAATAAATAAACATGAACTTTTTATCAATCAGAAGGAGCATTACCCCTAAATTCTTGCTTATTTATGAATAATCTTTTAATAAGCAGTCATTCAGGACAATACAATTAAGTAACCTCAATATATACAATTGGGAGCAATATGTTATAATTTTTTTCATGATGGGAAATGTACAAGTGTTCACAGCATTTTTACGAGCTGAAAAACTTCAGGTTTCGTGTGAAGTTATATTTTAGGGAACTAATTGATGATTTCCAAACACTATTTAAACAATAAATGAATGAAACTTTGTATAAATTATGGGGCTAAAATGATGATGTTATGATTTTTTATATAAAATGTATATCTTCATGATATATGTCACAACTGTCACTTTTTTTGCTTTTTTTTGGTCACAATTTTTTTTCTAAAGAAATGCGATTCTACTTTTTCAAACCCATCTGCATTTCATGAAACCATATGGTTTGTCTTATTTTCCAGATTTTTTTACAACTTGAAAAAAGTAAGGAGTTTCAATACTGTATATAAAAAATAGTGATCATCAAGGGAAGTCCAAATAGATGATCATGATGATTGATATGTATTTTTTTTTACATCTTATAATAATTCCACGTTAGCATGCAAGAGGGAGTCATCTTCCCGGCTAGGTTGAAATAATTATAAAAGTTTTCTTTTCTTGCTCAATGAAAATAAATTAACCTGCTCTGATCAGTGAAAATCACCAATTTAGCTGAAGGGATTCACAAAAGTATAAGCCTACATGAAATCAATTAAAATGTTTAGAATCACCTATTTCATGTTCTGTGGAGATAAACAAAGTACTTTTTCAGTTCACTTAATGTTAAATCAATTAAATGAATTTAAATATGCCTACTATTTATGGTTTCTGAATCCAAATCCTGCAATTAAATGCATTATTATATTGTGTGTCGTACGGGACATTTTTTAATAGGACAATAATTGAAAAATGAAGGGCAGTAATTAGATCCTTATGGGATAAATCGATCACCCATGGGTCAAACAAAGAGAAACTCATTTTATGAAATTGCATCATCAAAAATAAAATTGTAGGAAAAACTTTTGCATTGTCATGTGTTGTACGGGACATTACCAAAAATAGGTTCGGAAAAATCAAGGCTGCCCCTATTATGGATCATGAAAATGTTGTAGATATTATTTGGAACCATCAATGATATATTATTCTATTGACCTGCAATATTTTCAATCTTCTCTTGCTTTGCAAATAATTGTTTCAGGTGGAATTTGTACTTGACTATTCAATGAGCAAAATTATTGAAAATTTAAAATTCCATTGTTCTCCCCCCAAAAAACTATATTTGTCTTCACTTTTCATTAAAACTCATAATTTTCATAAAATTTAGGTATCATAGTAAAATATTACACTACTTATGACTTATTGAAAGCATGTTGAAATTTATGATATTTTTGAAGTTCTAGTGTGGAATCGCCCTATGACTTTTCAAACAATTTGATTGAGGAAGAGTAAGAATGGTATATTTTACCAGGACTTAGCTATGTTTCAAAAGAAAAGCCGATGAAAGATATCATATACCTGTTTATCAAACAGCAAGTGATAGCTTGTCTCAGTCTCACCATCCGATTTTAAGAGGTGGATAACTGTAGGTTTATTGTAAGAAAACAATGTTTTTATGTCTCTATGAGAAATATTTTTGGTATAAACATCAACGCTTCCTGGAGGAAACACACGCTCAAGTCGATACTTGCTTTACTGCTAGCATGTAAATAAACTGCATGCTTGTATCTTAATCTTGCTCATTCAAGTTAATTGTGGTTACATCACATAGGAATTTCACTGTCACTGCATGTGAAAGAAACAAATGGGGGAATTTGGAACAAAAAATTTGAGGGCCAATGCACCCTTACTTTGGGTGTTCCCAAAATAATTGAGAGTGCCTCGATGAGCTGAAGTGATTAAGCAAAATACAAAAGCTCTATCACTGCAAGTGATGGCAACTACACTTCAACACTTTATCACAATCGTAACTAAGCTATTCGTAACACAATAGTTAGAATGTAGTATATAATGTACAAACAATATATGCTACTAACTGCACTTAATAGGGAGAAATTAATGTTTCTTCTGCCTAAAATAGTACAGTGCATTGCACTTTCCTTGAGTTCACAGTGCAAGGTCTCTTTCCAGCCAAGATAATGCAGTTGGGTTGCAGTTGCATTGCAGGTGCCTTTTACCTATAAAAGACAGATAATTAACTATATATACATCTTCTGCTTTTATCTATGTAGGAAAAATAAGGAAGACCTAGCTAAAACAGCAAGTAGTATTACAGAAAGTCTTCAGAGCCTTAATCGTATGATGGCAGACAATGTAGAGAGGAGTAACCTAACAAACCAAACATTAGGTCAGTATAATCATCCCTCTTGAATTTTTCAGAGATACCGTATTTAATTTTGCGCTAGACTGGTTTAATACCATGTTTAAAATTGAATGGACATTTCTTTCCAGGGGATCTACTTCTGGGGCCTGTTGCATAAAACTTTTTACCTGAGAAAACTCTGGTAAAAACTGAAAACTAAGGTTAGTCTAATTTCTGCCATTGATTTTAACACAGGGCAAAAACTCTGGTAAAAACAACCAGAGTTTTCTTAGGTAAAAAGTTATATGCAACAGGCCCCTGTTGATATTTTATTAGTATTTCATTAACCCACTTATGGCTGAATTCTGAAATTCCCATAGACTTTGTACTAGGACCACCTTATTTCAGTAGGCAATGACTTATTTCTGGATTAACTAAACAATACCCAGTCTGCATGCACATCTGGATGTTTCATTTGTAATGTTACTCTGAAAAATCTATTTTAAATTGCAAAATAAATAAAGTGGAATATTGTTGGTATCCTGGGCAAATTCCTTCAATCTCTGTGGAACCATCATTTCCTAAAGAATGTATGCCAGAAAGAAAAAAAATTCAGAGACAGATATTACAATCATTAAAAATTATTAATATCACATTTGACACTCATGTGGTGAGAATAAATTCTATTTTTTAATTTGAGACCAAGTACTCCGCAGATAATCCATGATTGGTAGATTACAAACAATAATAAACAATAGGCTCATCTAATGGTGCATCAGTTAAAAAAAAATAAGAATAGGAACAACATTCTGGAGTAAATTCATACTTATATTAAGACATCACTAGTTTACGTATCTTTTAATGCTTTAATAGGTCTCTACTTTCCTCCTTTGCCTTTTTATCAACAGTGACATCATCAAATAGAATCCAGGAAACAAATGAAGAATTCAAAGGAATGGCAGGAGTCATTCAGACCAGCCGAAATCTCCTCACCAAATACGGACGTCGCGAAATGACGGACAAGTTGCTCATATTCCTTGCCCTAGCCCTCTTTCTTGCCACAGTGATATACATTCTAAAGAAAAGGATATTCTGATTGTCAGCCAGACATTTGACAGACTCAAAAGACAATGAAACATTGTGAAAAGCTCTGAAGGTTGATTCGGATTGGAAGAAAGGAGCTGCATTTAATTTATTGACCACAAGAACTATTTCTCCCCTGTGCTGAGACTGTGAGAATAAGAATGATATCATTCAGTAATCAGTGAATTAACCCATTGCTCTATTCATTTTGCGAGAAGAAAGGGAACACATTGGCCATCAGAACCATTTCATCTCTATGTTTAGCCTGAAGGAATAAGACAATTCATTCTTCCGGGGGAGGGGGGCTTAATGAGCATTCTCTCCATGAAATTCACCACTATTTTCAGTGCCAACTTTGTATATTTTTTTTCTGATGAAAAGTGTTACATCTACATTGGATGATGTTACGAGAATGTGTTAATTATGATTATGTGAGTTTGGGGTCATAAGGTAGGAATCAAAGGGTACAAAGGTCACTATTTACCTGAAATTATTTTTATTCTTGTGAATCTTAAAGAATCGTTAAAGGGACCAACTTTTAACTGAACTCATTTACGCATATGACTGTGATCTTATTACATTTAGGGGTCACAAGGTGAAATGTCAGAGGTCTTTCCTGAAATGTCTCATTCTTGTGATAATTGAACCCATTTAAGGGATCAACTTTAGACTTGACTGAGGATGATCTCATTAAGTTGGGATTTACAATTTCCTTGGTCACAGATGTCATTACATACATCTAATTATCTTGTTCTTGCAATCTATAAAGTTGATCGTATTAAAAAATGGCTCATGTGGGCATATGGGAGTATTAAGGCGACCGCACACCTTACAATTGGTCTGTGACCCGATTTCAGAATAAAATGCAGTAGAATTTGATGCTAATATTGAGACTTGGAATATCCTGCCGCGTAATGTTCTAAATCATTGTACGAATACCTATGTTCAAATCTGTGACTATGCTATCATCCTTCTTAGAATAAAAGCACATTTAATATCTAGTCGTAATGACGTCATAGCAGTTGTACAATTGGCCAAGATTTGAAACTAATTTGGCCTTTAATCCAAAATATAGGCTTGCAATCTTTCAAAATGGTTATATTAGTATTCTTTTGATTAATTTTAACCTCAAATAAAATGATATGTTCCATTCACATTTTCAGAAAATGAGCAAAATGCTATTTGTTCCAAAATTGGATCGGGAACAGACATAAGGTGTGCGGAGGCCTTTAGTGATCTGATTAGACTTTGTTTTATACATTGTTTTGTGGCTGTTTATTGTGCTCATGCTTGAATATGCAGAAAAACTATTTCCCACTACAGATATGAATAATCTGTGGTAATTGATTTGTGTGTCAAATGAGCTGAATAGCTGATGAATTGAAATTGCACTGTTTAGAATTTGCACTACAATCAGCTATCTGTAGGTACACCAAAAATTTATACCAGGGACTTTTTTTCATAAAATTTGTTATCATAACAACATTTTTGCAAAAAAAGGTTTCAAGCTACTGAAATCATTCAATTTGGTTGGCTGATAGTGAACTTGTTATGGATATTGTGCATTTGTTATTATGTAAGTCTTTATGAAATGGGAGCCAGAGTTTAAATTGAATGCCAAGTTCAGAATACAGGCCCTTATTTGAAATCACTGTTGATGAATAAGTCAGGGCCTCGTCTTACAAAGATTTACGATTGATCCAATCAATTGTAGCTATGGAAATCCATCAGTATCATAACTTTTTCTACAGGAAATTTGCAAAATGTCCTTTGTAAACAAAGGGGAACACACCAAATTGTCAAGAAATCAATAAATGTATGGATATACATTCATATCTAAAATTTTTTAAACAAACATGCATTTTATATGTTGACTTTGCTGGCTTTCCATAGTTGCGATTGATCAGATCAATCGCAACTCCTTGTAAGACGGGCCCCTGGTATCTCAAAAGATGTAGTCACAGACAGTTATATGAACACAGTCAAAATGTAAATTGGAAAATGATGATTCAATCCTGTGAGTTGGTTATAGAGTACAGAGACAGGGTATTCAGCTGATTTGTTAAAAAGATTTCATATTAATTCTTGCGCACTTCAAAAAGATAATTCAAAGTACGGAAGAATTAACACCATCTGGAGATCAGTTCTAATGTATCAGTCGTGTGTCCCCCGCTTCTGATCAAGTGAGTGAATGTGGCATTTATTTTGTTATTTGATCAATGGATTTGTCATTCTAATGTTAGCACGACCACCAGAGGATGTGTGTGGAACTATGGTTGTCGAAGTGACGCCGGAATGGTACTATATTCCTGAGCGGTGCAGCCCGGAAAGGAAATGGTCATGTACAAAGTCAATGCAAATTGTGTTTTCAACCAAAAATCATAAATGTATGATTATTTTTAGTTTTGCTGGTCTAAATGTATGTATTTTATGCTTTTTATGATCTCAGAAGAGTCCCCAACAAATTTTATTGAAAAAAACAATGAAAAGCAAAAGGTAAACAAACCAAAGAAATACATGAGAAATTGCAAAAAAAAATATAATCCATAAGAAAATGATTGGATATCGCAATTTTGTTCATGTAAACTTGCTAAGAACACCACAAAGAGTTTGTATACCAAAAATTAGAACATTTGGAGCTTTATTTAGGGAGTTAGAGTGAAAAGTATGATTTCGCATACTAATTACGCATAAATTAGCATAATCACTTAATAGCAATTTGCATGAAATAAACTGCTGTACAATTTTGTAGATTATGTCCCAGACAACCCGTGTGCCAATTTTCGGCGCGATCACGCGGTCGACAGCCGAGATCTCAAGGGGGCCTGGGAGCCCCCCCGCTATATGAACTCCCAAAATACCCCAGCCTAGATAGGGTTAAGGGTACTAGGACACCATTTGGGAATCCAAAATCTCTGCTCTACTGACTGAGCTATTGCACCTCCATGTACATCATTAATAGGGATGCAATTTTAAGTACAACTTGTACTGGTACTTTGCTGCCCCTTATATATTGGACAAATACTGCATTTGTAATGGAATTCTAATGACTTTTTCACAGCCAATCCATTTTTATTCACATTGATCTTGTTCAAATCTGTGTTTTAAAATGTTTTTGTCTCACCTGCGAAGCAAAGTGAGACTATAGGCGCCGCTTTTCCGACGGCGGCGGCGGCGTCAACATCAAATCTTAACCTGAGGTTAAGTTTTTGAAATGACATCATAACTTAGAAAGTATATGGACCTAGTTAATAAAAATTGGCCATAAGGTTAATCAAGTATTACTGAACATCCTAATAGAGTTTCATGTCACATGACCAAGGTCAAAGGTCATTTAGGGTCAATGAACTTAGACCATGTTGGAGGAATCAACATCGAAATCTTAACCTGAGGTTAAGTTTTTGAAATGTCATCATAACTTAGAAAATATATGGACCTAGTTCATGAAACTTGGACATAAGGTTAATCAAGTATCACTGAACATCCTGCATGAGTTTCACGTCACATGACCAAGGTCAAAGGTCATTTAGGGTCAATGAACTTTGGCCGAATTGGGGATATCTGTTGAATTCCCATCATAACTTTGAAAGTTTATGGATCTGATTCATGAAACTTGGACATAATAGTAATCAAGCATCACTGAAAATTTTGTGCAAGTTTCAGGTCTCATGATTAAGGTCAAAGGTCATTTAGGGTCAATGAACTTTGGCCGAATCGGGGGTATCTGTTGAATTACCATCATAACTTTGAAAGTTTATTGGTCTAGTTCATTAAACTTGGACATTAGAGTAATCAAGTATCACTGAACATCCTGTGCGCGTTTCAGGTCACATGACCAAGGTCAAAGGTCAATGAACTTTGGCCGAATTGGGTGTATCTGTTGAATTACCATCATAACTTTGAAAGTTTATGGATCTGATTCATGAAACTTGTACATAAGAGTAATCAAGTATCACTGAACATCCTGTTCGAGTTGCAGGTCACATGATCAAGGTCAAAGGTCATGTAAGGTCAATGAACTTTGGCCATGTTGGGGTTTTTTGTTGAATAACCATCATATCTCTGTAAGTTTATTGGTCTAGTTCATAAAAAGTGGACATAAGAGTAACCATGTATCACTGAACATCTTGTGCGAGTTAGAGTAGTATTCAAAGTGAGAACTGCTGCTATATTGAACCATGTGATGCAGGTGAGACGGCCAGAGGCATTCCACTTGTTTATCAATGCATTGAATTAAGTCATGAGTTAATCATAGAGATCAGGTAATGGTGTAAACATAAATAATGAGTTGTTGCAGTTGAGAATCCATCAAGTTTCCTCCAATAATGTAAAGCTTATATAGTTTGATTTCTCAATGAACAATGGGTGCGTCGTGGTCTAGTGGTTCTGACTCTTGCCTTTGAAACAGAGGGTCGTGGGTTCGAATCATAGCCATGGCGTGTTTTCCTTCAGCAAGAAATTTATCCACACTGTGTTGCACTCGACCCAGGTGAGGTGAATGGGTACCCGGCAGGAGTAATTTCTTGCATGCACTGAGCTCCAGTGATGGTAGCTCGAGATAAAGCCAGGGTAATGATAGCAGAGCTTTGTATCCTCTGGCAAAAAGCGCTATAAATCCAGCTATTATTATTAACATGAAATTGAACAATTTTACCCTTTAAATTTTCAAAATCTGTCTGATTCATACATTGGTTTCATCTTTTGATTAGGACTTATTTGGAAGGATTTCACCTTTTCAGCAAATTTTTTACTAAATGGTTTATATCACTGTTAGATGTACACAATCCCATGCTGTTGAAATAAAGTCTTACTCTGAGCTTTATTGCCAGTATATTAATACATTCCACAGGGCATACTGTAAAACAATATATACCCATGATATTGAATAGAGAATATTTTTAGGACAAAAATAAGGAAATAAATAAGTAAAAATTCTTCATGATACCTTTTTTCTTATTTTTGTTTTCCAAATAATTTGGTTGCTATAGAAACTGGGGAATAATGAACAATTGGTCTGTATTCCAGAATAATACTCTCTTTCATTACGAGAAACCCTTTACAAATGTTTTTTTTAATTTTCTAAACCTCAGAAATCATTCACTCTTATGTACTGTTTGATGCATTGATTCATGTTAATGTCCCTGTAAAATATATGATGTAAAGTGTATATCATGCAATATAATATATTTACTATTATTCAAATTCAGTATTTTGTGTTATGTCATTCTATAGCTTGAATGTGAAGTTACCTAGCCAACCTCATTAAGTTGATTTGAAGGAAAGCTGTGAAGAAAAAACAAAGAAACATGTAAATGAAAGTTTTGACTAATTTGGCTGAATTATTAATAGAAAGTGATTATAGAACTAAGCCTGTGTTACATCTGAAAATCGCCATAAATACCTTTTTACAGCACATTCACCCCCCCCCCATTGGTCAAAGAAATGTATGTCATTCCCGAAGTCGGTTTCAAATTTGTGACAACTTTCAGTTAGTATGAAGGCACAGACCCAAATTTAAATGTTGATAAAGTTTTTTTCAAACATGAATAAACATAACTTTTGATTACCCAATTTATTCAAACTTAGAGGGTTTTTTTGTATTTCCCTGCTTTAAAGCACATTCCATGTTTTTGTGAAAGCAGGAACTGTACCATTAAAGTTTTGAATAAACCAGACTCATAGGAAACCTACAATTTTGGAAAATATCATATGAAAATCCTCAAATTTCAACAGCATTATGATTTAATTGAATTTAAGTCCTCAGAAAACTACCAAGTGATATTGATACCAAAGTATGGTGCATGAAACGAACAAAACAATTATATTTGATTTGGTACTAGAAAGAAAGGAAAAAATCTTTTTTATTTCAAGCTAGATTTGAATTTCTAACTGAAACATGCAATGATGTTTGAGATGAGCACAAACTTGTAGTATTATGTGAATAACTTTAATACATGTAACATTCTTAATGAATTCCTTCTGATGAAATGGAAGTGCTATGATTATCTGGAATAAAGATAACTTATTTATAGAGATGGAAATTCTTGGTTTCAGTTGGGTAAGTGCTTTAAAGGTCAAGTCCACCCCCCAAAAATGTTGATTTGAATAAATAGAGAAAAATCAAACTAGCATAACACTGAAAATTTCATCAAAATTGGATGTAAAATTAGAAAGTTATGGTATTTTAAAGTTTCGCTTATTTTTCACAAAACAGTGATATGCACAACTCAGTGACATCCAAATGAGTCAGTCGATGATGTCCCTCTCTCATTCTCCCTTGTTTTTTATTGTTTGAATTATACAATTTTTCATTTTTTTACAGATTTGACAAAAAGGACCAAGTTGACTGAACCATATAGTATTAAACAATGCTAATTCCTTATGTTCATGGAGGAATCGTTTCACTTGACAATAAGGAGAAAATTAGAATATTTCATATTTCTCACAATAAAATACAAAAGAAATAGTGAATGGATGATGCCATCAGTCTCCTCATTTGCATACCACCCAGGATGTGCATATAACTGTTTTGTGAATTTAAGCAAAACTTTAAAATGTCATAACTTTATTATTTTACATCCAATTTTGATGAAATTTCAGTGTTATGCTTTGTTGGATTTTTCTCTTTTTAATCAAATCAAATTTTTGTTTGGGTGGACCTGTCCTTTAAAAGGCAGATACAATGCCCGCCACACACAAAAAGAAGAAGAATAATAAGAAATACCTTTTAATTGCAAAACTTCCCCAAAAATGCTTGTAAAATGTGACCAAATCCCTCCTCTTCAACCTTCTCTCTCTCTTGTTTCCTTCCTCCGCTAAGAACAGAGATCACTGATAACAGTAAAAATTACTTCAGACGCCTCAAATATTGAACTAACTTTATAATAAATTTGACCACTTCTTTTCCTTGAATGATTTGAATTAAAAAGAAAGAAAAAATATATATGGAGTTTTTGCCCACCCCCCCCCCCTTTGAAAAATATTATGTCTACACATATCTAAAACAAATCATATGCAGTTTTTTTTCATATATTTTTTCTCTCCAAAAACTCCATATGAGCATAACTGTATCATTCACCTAAAGGCATACATCTTTCCACTGTGGAAAATGATCAAAATCATTCCATTTATTGAAACAAGTTGATAAATTTCCTTTTTCTCTATCATGATATTGATGTATTCAAGAGATAAGTTCCAAATAACATAATCACAAGATTTCATAATTCACAGCTCCCTTCTTGTCTTTTAGATCTTGTTTATTCTGCTCCTCTGACATTGTCATATTTCTTTCAGGTGTTTTGTTTGTGAATGAACGAGGTTGGATTTCTCTTTAAATGCCTATGAAATTGATCATTATGGTGATATTACTGTAATGATGATGATGATTGTGATGATGATGATTAAAAGTGATGATGATGTTGATGATGATGATGGTGATGGTGGTGATGATGATGATGATGATAATGATGGTGATGATGATGATGATGATCACAAATTATACAAGAAATAACTGATAACTGTGATAACATGATAACTGTACATATGATAATAACAGAAGATATGCCAGGATCAGGAACACGGTTAGTAAACTTATACGCTATATGCACAAACAAAATATTATAAACTTTAAATTTCAACTTTTTAAAGGAAATATGGAAAGAGTTTGAGTATGACAAATCAGTTACTTGGAAAGTCCAATAAGAATGTACTTGTATGTTACATTAAATTGTAAAGATCTACATGATGAAAATATTCTAATAATTTTAATACATTATTTTGTTTGGTCTGTAGCTAACTCCCTTCAAATTGATGACAATTATCTGAATTTTCGTCTGTAAGATGTAATAACTATATGTTTTTTAAATAAAAAAAAAGAAAATATTAGCAATTGTTAAAGGCATGAATTCATCTAGTCATTTTGGCATTGATTAAATCAGTCCTACTCTTGTGAACAAAAGAATATATGGTATTGTCAGGCTTTTACGCTTTATTTTCAATTTATCTCTCACTACTGGAATAGTTATAGAAATTGAAAATAGCCAAAGTTACACCAGTATACAAAAAAGGAGTTCATGACATATCAAACTATATCTGTTCTTCCTATTTTTCTCTAAAATATTACAAAGATTAGTCTGTAGTAGACTGGAGTTCAGGAATTTTTACTAACAAATAAAATATTAAATGAATATCAATTAGGCTTTAAAAAACTATTGAAATGGCAGTAATTAATTTACATGATTACATTATTAATTCTTTTAAAACTAAATATCATACTATTGGTGTCTTAATTCCTTGATCTCAAAGCAATTGATTCAATGGATCATTCAATTCTGTTACAAGAATTAAACTCTTATGGTATTACAAATCTACCTTATTCTTGATTTAAAAGTGATTTACAAGATTGCACTCAAGTTACTATTTCATATATTGATGTCATTTACCCTTCAATATTTCACTTATTCAGAATTCCTCAAGGATAATCCTTGGTCCAATGATTTTTCTTTTGTTTGATGATTATAGTTTTACATGGAGATGGTTAAATGAATTAAATCAAGATATCATAATGATAGTGATGTCTGTTAATATTCATTTTCGATAAAAAATGTATATACTTTTTTTTTTGGGGGGGTGTAATATATTTTTACTCGTTATATAATTGTTTAATGGTGGCATACTATTTTGAATATACAAAACACATTATTTTAGGTTTTTATGAAAAATAAAGAAATATAGAGATGTCAAATTTTAATAATATTTTTAGTAATAATTTTTTTTAAAGGTTTGAGCATGGGGGGATGAAAGAAGTGAGAGAAAGGAGAGAGAGAGAGAGAGGTAAGAGGTCCATCGAGAAAGTTGAAAGAGAGAGAGAGAGGTGCAGAGGGAGGAAATTTGGAATAGACCCTCAACTTCAAGTAGTATCATTATTTTGATTGGCCGATATATAGATTAGCATTTACAAGCTTATAGCGTGTATACCTCACACAAAAAGTAATTTGACGTCTTCCTTTTGTTTATATGATTGGCTTTAAAACTGAAATCATTAATACATTAATTAATGCCTATGTATATTTTACATCTGGTAAGTTTTCTGTACATTTCTTTCATTTGTTTGATTCATTTTCTTTTTAAGGTATTTGAGATGTTTTCAAATGCCTGTATATAGGCACTTCTTGGTGCTGAATTAATCTAAATTTTGATGCAAATCATTTTGATGTTTTTCAACTTGATCAGCCATAGGGAAAAAAAACATATTATATGCCCAGATTTATATCACTTTAATAGATTTAAACAGGGAATATTAAAGGACAAGTCCATCCCAACAAAAACTTGATTTTAATAAAAAATTCAACAAGCATAACACTGAAAATTTCAGGAAAATCGGATGTAAAATAAGAAAGATATGGCATTTTGAAGTTTTGCTTAATTTCACAAAACAGTATGCACATCTCGGTCGGTATGCAAATGAGGAACTAATGACATCACTCAGTCACTATTTCTTTTGTATTTTATTATATGAAATATGAAATATTTTTATTTTCTTGTCATTGTCATGTGAAATGAAGTTTCATTCCTCCCTGAACACATGGAATTCCATTATTTTAACATTTTGTGCTTCAGGCAAAGAGGTCCGAATCGTCAAATTCGTAAAAATTGAAATATTGTATAATTCAAACAATAAAAAACAAAAGAAATAGTGAGTGAGTGACATCAACTCTCTCATTTGGATGTAACTGGCTCGTTCATATACCTTTTTTTGTTAAAAATAAGCGAAACTTTGAAATGTCATAACTTTCTTATTTTACATCCGATTTTGATGAAATTTTCAGCATTGTGCTTGTCTGATTTTACTCTATTGATTCAAATCAATATTTTTCTGAGGTGGACTTGACCTTTAAGCATCCAACATATATGCCTCTATATATATATTTTTAAAATGCCTTATGTGCCATTGCCTTCAAGTCCTTAGGCTGTCATACTTTTGTACTTGGGGGGCAGAACATTTTATCATTTTTTTCACATATGTGAAAAAAAATGTTCTGCCCCCCCCAAAAAAAAAAAAATGTATACCGGGACTTGCAAGCAATTAATGGCACATATGTTAGGAGACCCACTACATAGCTTTTACTGAGGTCTTTTGCGCTTTTCTGCTTATTAGTCTGCTGCTCTAAAATTCACCGTAATATGAATTTCATGCTATATTGCCGCCATTTTAGTGAGAAATTAAAATGGCAATGCATGCAAGATCAACACCCAAGCTATTTTCAGGCCCATTGTCTGATATGCATATAGGTGGGCCTATAATGAAAGAAAAAGGCAATTTTATTCTCATTTTAGTTGGAAATGGTATCATTTTAATGGAATAATTTACTTATATAGTAATTTCAATGAACCTAATTGAATTGATACACACTGATGTACATCTAAAATAACAATTCAACATTTATTTGGGACATATCATTTACTATACAGATTGCAAGCAGCTGTGTTGGCCTACAGGTTGGTTTGAGCCTTCCGATCTCATGCCGAAAGGGAAAATGTATTTCCGAATGCCCTCGTAAATTCGGAATCAAATTGAACAGCCAATTGAACGCTTGGTAAATTCGCGCCGCTTCGACTCGACTATTTCCGTGTACACTCGTGAGGCTCGTTTACCTTTATTCCCTCGCTCGATCTCTCAAGCCAAACTGATTTCTCGAGGCCTAGGCAAGACTGCATGTATATTTTCTGCGCGCGTAAATTGTGTACAGGCAAGCTAGCTGTATGCGATTTACACACACGTTTTCTCATAGGCCTGACACGAAAAGCCGCTGCCCCTGTGTTTTGAATGGGGATTCTATCGGAAGGTTAGTGAAATTATAGCATTTTAGGAAGCTTCTTTTTATGAAATAAGTTATTTCTTGAATTCGAAAATTGTGGGACTATATGTTTATGAAGTTGATGTTTAGTATGACATTCTGAATATCTTAATTTTAAATTTTATATGCCTGATATTCTGACATCTCTCATTCTTGTTGAGTCTCAATCACTATTTTTTCTCCAATCAATGTGAATGTCAAGTCATGTTTATGAATATTACCGTACAGTGCCTTTTTTTATTGGAAGCCAAAAAAACATTTAAAAAGATGGGCCACTCCTATGATAACCCAATTTATGGCAAATTATTTAAGCGGAATATGTCTACAGTTTTAACGTTATTGAAGTTTATCTGATGATGTTTTGTCAGGACTGCACTTGTCTTGTGATGATGGAATTAAAAATTTATGACTGATTTGATTGTGAACTGGATTATGATGAGTGAATCATTATCGAAGACGACAGTTGTGACCTGGCAGGAGTCTGAGTTTGATGGGTGTCAAATTAGCAGAGCTACCAAGTCTCACGCATTATGCGCGAGACTCGAGCATTTTGGACTCTTTTTCACCCCCTTAAATCTCTGTCTCATGCAACTATCACAGACACAGCCTATCCCCATACATTTGTACACAATGTCTGTGATCTCACTCAGATTCACAGAAAATCTCACGCATAGCTGATATTTGAACTTGGCATCTCTGAATTAGGGTATTTGTTAACCCAGGGAACCCAGGACATTACAGTGTAATTTGGCATACTCACCTAACAAGCGTGAAGTATGGTCAAAATAATTCTCCGAATAAATAGTTAAAACAGAAATCAAGCACTTACAACGATTGTATGGATGAAGGTCTAACGAGTGGCAGTTTCCTGACATCTGGGCACAAACTGGAACCTCAAAAAACGAAAGTTCTCTCCTTCTACCCCCATCTCGATCGGCCAGTTCCCTGGGTTAGGTATTTGTATGAATTTGTGTAGTCGAGATCTATGCGCAGCATTTTTGCACTAAAATTTCTGATCCAGATCCAGTGCATAATTTTGAGTTGAGCAAAGTATGTTGTTAGGCCTATGGCTATGGCAAGTTCCCCCAAGTCTGCGCAGTCCCCCCTGTCTGTGTACATGCACAGAGATGCCAAGTTCAAAGACCAGCTATGCGTGAGATTTTTTGTGAATATGAGTGAGATCATATACATTGTGTACAATGTATATATGTTGGGATAGGCTGTGATAGTTGTGTAAGCTAACTAACATAGTCTTTACACATGCAATACTGACCGACATTCATTTAAAAATTCGACTCCAATTGGTGGAAAAATAATGAATTTGGGCATCTCATGTGATGGCCTCAAAATGCAGCCTTTCTCGTCAAAATCCCTGAATTGTTTGCAAAGTGAATGGGTGCACAGACATGGGGTACCATTTTTTTTAATCTGAAAATGACTGCTAAAGGTTTTTTCAAAGAAAATCCTATATTTCTTACAAATTTTTATAAGATATTTGGTACACTTACCGTACTAAATAACATTATTAACTGAAAGATTTTGTGAAATAAAAAGAAATTCATGTTAAATCTAAACTCAAATTGTTAAGTGCGCAGACTTGGGACCACCATCATAAAGAACACTGTTCTAACATACAAGGCAAAGCACTAACTAAAGCCTGGCTTACACCTTTGCGTTTTATGGTGTGTATCCCAGCATTAGCCCAAAAAAGCAATATGCAGCAACTGTTTGGTTGCAATTACACCTTTGCCTTATGGGCAAGACTTGCATGTTCCCTCCACTAAAATTGGGAAAAAAAATAAGGAGAGGGTTTATCAAGAATTATCTAACATATATCTAAGAGATTTAAGAAGGAAAAGTTGCTACATACCAAAATATGGCTTTATTCCGTCAAAATTTTGAGAGTCTGTAACTCCCAATGGTATCGGTTTATTTAGTCAGAAATAAATACCCAATAATAATCTTGGAGAGTAGACTAGTCGTAATATTGGTTGATAACCGTTATTAAACCCATGGCTTTCAACAACTCCTGCTAGCTCAGTGAGTAAGTTGACAGCCTTGAGATGCCTCATTCTGCAGCGAGAGGTTTGAATCCAAGTACCAATCAGAAGTAAGAAGAAGAAAAAAAGGAGAACGAAAGAAGGGGGTTTTGGAGAAGTATTTTTTAAAGTTAGTGGAGGCGGGGACATAAGGAAGTCTTTCCATCCAATGCATTGCCTAAGCACTCGTACAAAGTTGAACGAAGTGAAAAGAGGCAGGCCCTAATGCGGCCAAGGTGATTTGAGATAAATCGAGCACTAAAGCTCTGTAGCCTATACGCAAGCTGCTCTTTGTTGCTTGCCCTTGCGAGTCCTTACTTGCATTTGCTTGTTCAGCTCATGAATATATTTGCTCCTATTTTATGAAGTTTGGGTGCATTCAGTTGTGGATGTTCAAACTACCGAGCTAGAACATGAGGCCTCTGCGTTAAACTGTGTATTGACCTTGTATTAGTATTAATTGCATTGTGTTGTGGTTTTTTGCGTCAGGAGGGGGGGGGGGGGCTGGGGGTAATTTTGCCCTATCACCCTGTCATATTGAGTTTCTTATGTTCCTATAATCTTTGTGGTAGAACTTGGGGAATTTTCTTGTGATAGGTTTGGGCCTTTTTTTTTGGGGGGGGGGGGATGAGGGTGGAGGGAGTAACAGCACTGGGGAGCGAACACAGGCATATGATGGAATTGTGGAATTCAAATTTGTTTTGAATTATCTTTTGTCTCCCTTGCAGAATACATGTCGGCATTGATCAGAGAACCAAACTACTAACTACACACAAACAAGGATAGCAGTGATCAGTAGGATACAAGGCTTGGAGAGAAAAGGATGAATACCTCTGATCCTCCAAGTCAACTTCATCCACCGCCACCTCTTCACAGAGAGCCAGCTGAAGGAAGCAGCCTTCCTACCATGCAGGCGATGGGAAACTCTTCACCATCAAAGCTCCTCGGCATTGCCTCTACTGAGAAGCCCATTTCTGCTGTAGGCCACAGTCACATTCCGGTCAAGTCGATCCCAGGCCCTACCCATCATAAGATTGCACAACCTATGCGCCAATCTGAGCCAGCACAGACACTCCACCATACATTCCCAAGCGGTCCTCAATTGACGGACTTGGCTCAAAAGCCTACTCAGCAGTCCCTCTCATTATCGGTAGTAGAGCATGTTGTGCTGCAGGAACAATCGACTCTAAAGGCATCTCAGAAAGTAGTTCCAACTCCAGACCTGTCTGGTTCTCCCATCAAAATGCCAATTACCAGTGCATCACCTCTGCCTTCAGAATCTCTAGGACAGGAGTCTCCTTGTAATGCATCTCAGAAAGAAGTTTCAACTCCAGATCTGTCTGGTACTCCTGTTAAAATTCCAGTCACCAGTGCATCATTGCCACCTTCAGAATCTTTAGGACAGGCTACTCCAGAACCTTTGGGGGATATCCCAGTGAAAGGTACACCACCTGAACTGATGTGCACTCCGACCAAACAGAGTTCAATTATTCCAACACCTCCTTCTGACCCTGGACCCATTGAAACATCAGAGACAGCATCACCAGAGATAAAGATTAAAATCAAGAAGACGGTTAGCAGAGGAAAACCAAGCCTTACTTCAACGTTGCTCAGCACTGATGAATCTCCTCAGAAGACATCACCAAGCGGAAGTGACACTGAGTCAGCTACTTACACAAAGCGCAATCTGATGGCCAGTGTTGAAAGAGAGCTGCCCATTGACCCAACACCTACCAAACCTCCAACTGTAGCTCAGAGGAGAGATACAGTAAAGGCTGCCAAAGGAAGCAGCCTCCCAATTCCAAAGGGCCACTACATTAAGCAACCCCTTCCAATCAATGATGAAAAGCCATGTGAATGGCTTGTTGGAGATCTGGTTTGGTCTAAAGTTAGCGGACATCCATGGTGGCCTTGTATGGTAGCATATGACCCAAACCTGGGGATTTACACAAGAATGAAAGGTGAACATTGCCCCTATCCTTGTTGGCCATTTGCCTTCACCTTGACGTGGTGTAGAAAAATATATATGAGATGAAATAATAGCAATAAAACACAGTTCCTCTATACCGCATATCGGATTAAAGTCTCGATACATTTTCCAGTTGTTTGGATATTATTACCCTGGCTTTACCCTTGCATCCTAGAAATATAAAGACTAATATGTCCCATCTCATTAAGTATATTTTAATTTGATATTGTTTCAATTGGAAACCATAACTATGAGCGCAAATTTAATCTTTACATTAACCCTATCTAGGGGGGGGGGGGGGGCTCCGAGGCCCCCCTCAACGAGTTACGCAATATTTTTGCTGCACAATTTTTTTGACCGCGCAGCTCACTGACTTTTACTTTCAAGTCTTGCGCAACTTTTGAGACCAATTTTGCGATGCCCGGGTATGCGGTTCCGAAATTACGCAACATTTTGTAAGTGCATGTCAGACCTACAATTGCTCAAAAACGCGATTCGTGTATAGTCAATGCAAATTGTGTTTTCAACCTAAAATCATAAAATGTATGTTTATTTTTAGTTTGCTGATCTAAATGGATTTGTTTTATGCCGTTTTTTTTTTTATCTCATAAGAGTCCCTGACAAAGTTCATTGAAAACACAATGAAAAACAAAGGTAGAAAATAAAGTAATTTAAAAAACAATATAATACATAAGAAATTGATTTTATATCGCAATTTTTTTCATGCACATTTGATATTAGACTTAGCATTCGCTTATTTTTGTTCCATGATGAAAGACATTTTGGGTACGGTGTCAATCATGTATTTTCTTTTTTTTTTTCTTTACCTCTAGGATCCATTGGGAAAGCCTATAGAATGTACCATGTGCAGTTCTTTGGAGAGGTCCCAGAGAGAGGCTGGGTGAGTGGAAGCAGCATGAAAAAGTTTTCAGGACGTGACCAATATGATTCATTAGTAGAAGAGATGGTCAGCAAAGTTCGAAAAGCAGAGAGATCTCGCATGCTATCCAAACTAGCAGTGAAACCCTGTAGGAGAAATGCTTGGGATGCTGCCATTTCAGAATGCGAGAGGGCGCTTCCAATGAGTAGACATGAACGTAAACTCAATTTCACTTTCAAGTATGAGATGCCTAAGGCAGGCCCTGCTGGTGAACAGATTGATGTTGTGTCACTAGGGGATTCCCCAAAGATGAAAGCCAAGAGGGCTTACAAGAAACAGAAAGAAGATGCTCCAACCCCCGATGCCAGTGGGGATGCACTACCGCAGAGCAAACAAACCCCAGGAACAACTAAGAAAGCTAAATATGAGCCTGATACACCTAAGAGAAAAAGAGGTCGGAAGACCAGTCAGTTCTTAGAGTTCTCCAAACAGTACAAGAAAGAGATTGTGAAGGAACATCCTGGTATTGGCCAAAGGGAAATCTATGAGAAACTGCAGGATAAATGGGAAGGTTTGTCAGAAGAAGATAAGGAGAAGTTTAACACCAAGCCTGTCACCCCACCTTCCACTAAGAGAGGTATGTATCTGAAGAGTTTAGGTGATTAATCATGGCTCATCATACTATCTGCAGATATGATTGCAACACAGCTGAAGAAACAGTCATTGGTGGATGAGCTGTAGAAAAGGGTCTATGGTCCTTAATAGTCAGATGACCTGAGATTTAAACAGAAGGGAGTGGATACTGTTAATTGGCAATGTCACTGCATTTTATCTTCATTAAAGCCCTTGGTCCTTTGGTTCACACACTTAGCTTTTTTAGCCTTTGGTGAATACTACTTGGCCAAATAACCAACATATATAGCAATAATAGCATCAGTCAATACAGGCTAAAACATGAGTTTGTTCAGATAATACATTGATCCCAAGTATGAATAAATTAACTGGCCCTATAGCACAAGGCTTAGGGCTAGAACTTGTGACTTATAGCTCTGTGTTATGATCCTCAAAGTGAAAGGTGATCTTGATTTCTTGATTCTATAGAGAGGAAGCGAAAGAGTCCTCCAGAGCAGGATACCCAGACAGCCCCTGTGAAGAGGTCCAAGCGGGAATCAAAACCATCCAAGAAACTCCAAGAAGCTGATCTCTCCAGCCTTGGCTTTTCCCCAAAGGTTGTGGCTTCAATCAAGGTATTTGACCATCAGGAATCGTATTTTACAGGGGCTCAGGGTGATTTTGCCCCTGAATACTCAAAAGAGCACTGGAAAATTTCCCATTAGTAGGATGTGAAAAGTAGCCCCCCAAAATTTTCCCCAAAAAAATCCTAGTGACTTTCTCAATGGATGAGAAGGGGACATATTGTCCAGAAACACAGTTAACCTGTTTTATCTCCAGATAATTTCTTTATTTTGAAGACACACGCCTTTATGTGAAGTCCGGATTAATTGAACCATAATCTGTACTGAAGTAATGAAAAGCTGAAAATGATGTGTGGTTTGAAAAATTTGAAGAAAATTTGACACCTGCTTGTTTAAAACAAGGTCATTGTTTTTGCTACAAATCTTTTTAAATTGTGCTTTTAGTGTTGATAACAATTCATTCCATATTGTTCTATTCCCAGAAATATAGCGAAGCTTCTCAGTCAGAATCCACTAGTTCTGATGGACTTCTGTCCCCATCAAGAGAAGCAGTCCCTCCAAAGAAGGGCAGAGGACGACCATTAGGTGCCTTGCAGTCTCTTCCTAGCAAAGAGCCTTCAATCACCAAGCAGTCAAGGCCAAGGAAGAGCTTGCCAGCTCCTGAAGACACTAAACCAGCTAAGAAAAGGAGGGGAAAGCAGGAAGAAACTCCCATGGAGACCAGCTCTAAACCTGATGGGATAACATCAGATGTAAGTTATCAACTTATAGTGGAAGTCCATCCCAATTGGAATGTTGTTTTGAATATATATTTTTTTTTCAATATTAAAAAAAAACCAAGAAAAGCAGATGTGTGAAGTTTGAACAATATCTGATGAACAATAATGACATTACAAAATTTTGAATTGGCATCATTGGTAATGTCATTGTGTTATATGGTAAGAACAACTCCATTTGCCCCAAGACACAACATAAAAAATGTGAATAAAAAATAAAAGTTTTACCGAGGTCAATATTTTTTTGACGTCATCAAAAAAATTCAATCCACATATTTAAAAAGAAATAACTCATAATTTTTTTAACTTTCGTTTATGTTCTGTGTGGATGATTCTGATCGAGTGGTTGATAAAGCTATCTTTTATATCAAACAGAGTTTAAGCTTTCGTTATGTTTTCTCATTCCCCTGAATGTGTTTGATTTAGATGAGCCAAGACTTTGCTGAGATGCAAGAGGAGGATGATGAGGGCGGTCTCATAATCGATACAGACATCATTGCTGATGCTATCCAGTCTGTGACTGATCGTCAAAAAGGCAACCCTCCTAGTGGTAATCTTATTTTTCCCTAGTATTTTCTATTTTATTTAGGCTTAGTAGACAGCTGTTAATTGAAGCATTAGTGTTACTTAAGGGCTCTTACAAACTAGTGGGACAGAATGGTAGCCATAAGGAGTTTGCAATGGCTGTTACTAAGCCTAATTTCTTTTCCTACAAGCCAATCACAGCCCATTTAGCATCCATTTTTTTTCAGTTCACTATATTTGTTAAAATATTTTGCTGTGGTTTTATGGAATCCCAAGTTCACAGTCACAAAGATTTCATATGCAGGGTGTGCACCAGGGAATCTTAAGTGGTGGAAATTTCATTGACTGATGCCTTGCCACGGGGGTTCAGGGGGATGAAAATGAGCCATGCTTTCAGTCTAATCTTTGAAAATGTGTAATTTGTATTTTTGTTGTTGGAAAATTAGTGACAGTTGATGGCTTGTGATATTGCATAGAGTGTGAGTCAGAGATTTTGGGTAGTGGTGCTGGTTCTAAGCAACGCTGACTACTGTAGTGTCATGCTTTCCATTTCGAAACAAAGTTATTTGCTATGTACATAAATACATAGTTTTCTTTATTTCCCTCAAATCTTGTCCCTTTGACCAGGGATTTCTGATATTGTGGTAACTTTGTAAAATATCATATGGCAGCTAGGGAATATGGTTACAATATTTGATATTCAGTATTATCTACTGTAAACATAATTACATTTCTCCATGGATCGAAAGTCCTACGCAAGGATTTAAAACAAAATAATTACTCAAGTTGCTGAACAAGGCGCTTGGCAAGTTAAATTTATTATTTTGTTTACAGCATTAGGCTTTTGCTGCTGTGGATTTTAAAATTCATGCTGACTATTGCATCAAAGAACACCCTTTTCCTGGTCCATGCTTTTGCTTCATTCATAAAAGAGTGTATTCAATATTGTGCTTGAGAGGTCATATAGCTGGACATGAGAAACCGATTAACAGATAGAGTAAATGAACATCTTGTCTGTTTTGGAGTTTATTACCTCTTCCCTAAATATGTTAGAAGAGCAGCTGTGCATTTGACTATTTTATATAAGTATATGTTTCTATGTGTGTGACTAATTTGGGCTGTGAGAGTAGAGTGGTGGATTTTCACCCCTATCTTAAGCGATATGACTACTATGGCGCAAATTCTGCAATAGCACCTCAACCTATAATATCAAACATTTACATGAATTGATAAGGAATTAACAGGTGAATGCACCCGTTACCCTGGTATCTTGAAATGTTTTGAACAAGTGTGGATGTAGACAGAATTTTCTTCATTGATGTTATTTGACAAAGGTTGCCTCTCATGCTATTTGTGTGCAGTGCCAGATTCAGTTCACAACACAGAACGATGTTGTCCCTTGTCTACCACAAGAAAGAATGTTGATTCAGTTTCAGGTGTTTGGCATCTCTTTGTCTTTTCTTGTCTTATCAGTCCTGTTGGATTTCTCATGATTAGTGAAGATTTTAGTATGAAGACTGAAGTGTGGACATTTTGGTTTTATTATTGGTTTATTATTTGCTTGCTTCATCTGATGAATTTTGTTTCTCTGTGTTTAAGGGGATGTTTTGCGTTTTCCATGCAGAAAATGAGCTTGATATACGTTTATTGATTGAGCTGCAAGCTGAATTTTCCATTAAATAAATGCCACTTTGTAAGACTGGAGAAAATGACTCTAAGAGATGTAATATTGTTAATGTACAGTGTAATAAAAACTAGACAATATTGATCACCCTTTAATGATGACCATTGTCAGAGGAACAGCTCAGATTATTTTTTTTTAAAGATTATTAGCCTAAAAGTACATGAGAATTCTAACTTGAGATTAAAAGAAAATGAGTTGATTTATGTAGTATACATATATTGATCTTGCTATATAAAGTATATGGTTGAAAATATTCTATTTATTATTTAGGGATTAAGTGCATTAAGTACTAGGCTAACTTTTTACCAAGTAAAATCTGCTGGCAGATAGCAATATAATCTTTGATGTAGCATGCATCGCTATGGTCTATCATGTTTGGTCTAAACCTGAAACCAGGTTCTTTAAAAATTGCATTGTAATGTAATCAATTGGATTGTTCCCTGATATGACTTACTACATGTGTATTGAAACTTGGAAGCTGTAAGCCATTACATCAATATTATGAATCTTTTTTTAGCATAGTATTCATCAAAATTTGTAAAGTTATGTCATTAGTTGTCAATCAGTAATCATGTCTTTCTTATCAACATTGCATTGAAAAGATTTAGCAAAATGCGAAACTAGAAATTATTATGCAGTTTGGCAAGTGAAAATCTAGTCAGAGCCTAGGATTTCAAAATTACAAAATTTGAGATCAATGGTTCTAGTTTAAAGTTTATTATTGTACAGTAGCTGATGGTGTATAGATTGTAATTTTGATTTTTTTTTTCATTTTTGTTTCAGAAGTGTGACCATACCCGTAGACTGCTCCAGTGTCTATTGAGGTATGCACATTGAAGGCAAAGATTGATGACATCTTTTATCAGCGCTGCTACATGCATGTATTTATACCAATAAAAATGGTGCGGAATAGTTGATTAATAAGGAATATTTGAGACTTTAGGAACATGTTGCACGAAACTCACTATTATGATAATTTGATAATCCGATGGTAATTGTTATGAATCGTTGATTTTGATTGGCTGGTGAGCCAGTCTTTGCCATTGGATAACAATGTTACCATGATAGTAAGGTTTGTGCAATATGTCCCTGATCAGGAAAATGAGAATTTGCTTACATCAGATTTTATATTTTAGCTTGTTAAAGACTGCCTGTATTAGCGACAGTGTGCTATTCTCATTTATGATCCTATACATCCCTGAAAAGAAAGGTTTTTGTTACTTATTAAAGAATATGATCAACCTGAAAAAGGAAATGTATGAAATTTTGTAAAGGAATAAGGGCATGACATTTGTTACTTAATCTTATTTGGATCATGTTAGTGAATTTTGTTTTGATTAAGCAATCAATGATAGTTATCAAAGATATTTATCTCTTTGATATTACACTCTGACAGATATCTTTAATGCTTGTGGGATGGGAAAACTGTTGAACAAATTTGGGTATTGAATTATTTTGGGGGGGAATGCTATCTTATAATTCAGGTTTATATTTGTGAGATGAATGTAGGCATGATATTGTATGTGGGGACGTCATGGTCTAGTGGTTACGAATCTCGTATTTCAATGAGAGGGACGTGGGTTCGAATCTAGCCACTGGCATGTTTTCCTTCAGCAAGAAATCTATCCATATTGTGTTGCACTCAGCCCAGGTGAGGTGAATGGGAATCCGGCAGGATTGATTCCTTTAGCAGCTGGAGCTACAGCCAGGATAATATGTAGTGCGCCACTGAATAGGAAACTAGATGAATCAGCGCCTCATAAATGCTATATATTATTAATGGATATTTCAGTCCTGAAAAAAAATACATGTAGTCAAGTTTAGTTCTAAAAAAATTCTAATATATTGGATGTTTTTCCATTGAAAAAAAGGTGAAAGATGCAAATTAACTTTTAAAGGGGTATTCCATGCTGAAAAAAATCTGAGCTGAACAGATTTGCGTAAAATCAGACAAAACACTGAAAATTTCATCAAAGTCGGACATGGAATAACAAAGTTGCAATATTTTAAATTTTTGCATCATTTCGGTGAAACAATTTGATGCGTGTCTTTATGAATATGCAAGGAGCAAGCTGGTGATGTCATATCCCCACTTATAATATTGTGTTTCATTACACAAATTACATTTCATACTTTGTCCTCCAAAAATGAAACAATTTAAGATTAACTAGATAATCATTGCTGCAACTCATTTTGTTAACAAGGGAGACATACCATAAACACATATGTATGAAAATATAAAATAAGTACAATTTCATCATGTAATTGCTTAAGAAAAGGCAAAGTGGGGACATGACATTAACCCACCTGATGAATATTCATGATGGTGTACATCTGTTTTCAGAATTTAATTAAATTTTCAGCAATTTTTTTAGTTTGGAGTACCCCTTTAATTGACTATATATTGATCACATGTTTGTATTAAAAGTATTATATTTCTCTAGTAGGACTGGCACAGCATCTAAAACATATGCAAGAACTTCAAATTTTAAAACTTTTCTTCCCTTTTTATCTTCAAGGGGTGGGGGGATATATTTCAAAAGTAGTTTTTCCCCGCTGTTATGAAATGATAAATGCCAATTTATTTTTGTAGAAATATATTCTATTACATGTAGATACATACAGTGTCTTAACAGTTATAGATGAATTTTGCCCTATATTGGATTACAATTTTTAATAACTTACAAAGTTCATTTGACCTGGAAGTCCTATCAAGGATTTATTGTTGTAAATATGAAAATCCATGATTTTGTTTGAATTTTGTGCTCAAATTTTCACTTTCCATCTATCTCAATACCAGATTCCAATCAGTAAGAAGCTATCTGAATCCGGGTAGAATAATTATTTTCCAACATGATTAGGACTTCATGAAATTTTATTCACAAGCAAAATGAAAGTCAAGGTTTCATGATGTGGATCCGAGTAGCTAATTAAGTTAATAATTCGCTTTTGAGATGGGCTGATCTTCAAAGTTTTTTTTTTACACTGTTGAATCCTAATTACTTTCAGTATGGATATTCTCTTCATATATTTTCATCTAAATATGATAGAATTTTTTTAGAAAACCAAATATACCTCATTCAGTACTTAAATGTAATATAGTAAGTCTTTTAAATTGTAAGGACAGATTTATTTGTAATATATTTAATAAAGATTGCCATGGTGATTTTGTATATCAAGCAAAAACAAATCTTCCACTAAAGCTATTTGTAATTTGATGTTGATTGCTATGCCGAATAAATATTATAAGAGAAAAGATTCTTATTAAAATCTTGAATTGAATATAGTATGCTTGCGTGCGAATTGTGTTTATCTCTATGAAGCGAGGCTTGTGTTTGGTGTTTGGTGGAATCTTGGCTAGTTTCATGGCTACTATTTGCTTGTTTTCTTTTTCTGCTCTTTGCATGTTGAACTGCTGCTTCCAATAATGTCTTGGCTTGGTAGAAGTAGATAGAAGCATGATTTTGATCATACATGTATATCTTTAATAGATTTAAGATATTTCCCCCACACAATCTAAGAAGAGTGGGTTAAATTGTACTGTGATTTCATCTGTGATTGCAGTATGTTTCTTCTGAGTTGAACAGATAGCCAATACTGTGGTTGGCCAGAGATGAGATTGCTGAACTAGCAGATTAACTGTCTATTTCTCTTTTGGAGAATATTGTTGAATTCTATTGTTAAGTTTTAAACCTTCAACAATTTTAGGCAAGTCTCACTAGGTAACTACCAAATTTTCATGATTATGTATTGTATTTAAACCAATTATCCAGCAAATCTGAATAACTTCTCCAGGGATAGTGAGTTGCACGGTTTGCTACCTGTTTCATTGGCATTGAGAGATCCATCTCTGTAGTAGTTTAACTTATGATTCTTACAAGTTTGAATCTAGAGTTATTTCAGAATGCTTCATGAAAAGAATTGGAATCACTGTTTGTGAAGGATGAATAGTGGTGCATCTTGGATAGACAGGGCCACCAAGTAGTACTGATTTTCAGTATTTAGTACTGAAAAGTGAGAAGAATACTGATAGTTTCATGTAAAATACTGATTTCTAAAGTTTCAGTTGTATGTGTGGTCCTATGGTATTTTTTGAAAATACTGATTTCCTCACCGAAATACTGATTTTCAGGTTAAAAAATACTGAAATGTTCCTTTTCAGGTTGGCAGCTCTGGATAGATGCCCTTGAGGGCAAGCACTGAAACTTTGCCCCTTGTAACATTAAAGCCACCACACACCTTATGACTGTTCGTGATCCGGTTTCGGAACAAATAGCACTTTGCTCATTTTCTGAAAATGTGGATGGAACTTATCATTTTATTTGAGGTTGAAATTAATTGAAAGAATACTGATATGAAACTATTTTGAAAGATTGCAAAGCAAACCTTTATTTTGGGAGTAAAGGCCAAAATTAGTTTCAAATTGTAGCCAATCGTGCAACTGCTATGACGTCATCACGACTAGATATTAAATTTGTTTTTATTCTAAGAAGGGTGATACCATAGTCACAGATTTGAACATAGGAATTCGTACGATGATTTCGAACATGACACAGTAAGATATTTCATGTCTCAATATTGGCATCAAATTCTATAACATTTTACTCTGACCAATCGTGAGGTGTGCGGTGGCCTTTAGCCATGCAGCACAGCAATTGATGCCAGTGACTTCTTTGGTTCATTTAACGAATCTTTCCAGAATTTTTCTAAACTTGTGGATTGTTTGATGTTTCCTATGAAAGTGGAATGGGGTTCATGTGTCCCTCTTGCCTCTTCAATGCTACCAAGATCAAGATTATATTGTGGGCGTGTCGTGGTCTAGTGGTTCTGACTCTCGCCTTTCAAACAGAGGGTCGTGTGTTCAAATCCTAGCCATGGCATGTTTTCCTTCAGCAAGAAATTTATCCACACTGTGCTGCACTCGACCTAGGTGAGGTAAATGGGTACCCGGCAGGATTAATTCCTTGAATGCACTAAGCGCCTTTAGCAGCTGGAGCTACAGCCGGTGTAATATATAGTGCGCCACTGAATAGGCAACTAGATAGGCGCCTCATAAATGCTATATATTGTTATTATATTTCAATTGTGATTTGAAAGTCTGTTTTCTTCAATATTTCTGAGTTACAGTGTAATCGACTTATTGAGAATCCTGGTTGTCTATATTGGTGTGAAGATCACAATAGATTTCATATCCCAGTCACTGCTTCTCAACTTTGATGATCCCTATCAGCATTTTCAAAACCGGTCCTTTCAAAGAAATGATCTTAAGGCCCAACAAGCTGAAAGGAATCATACTGAGCCCAACCAAGAACAATTTTTGTTCTATTTGGTATTGATTTCAGCCTTTAGTAAATTACCTCCCTAGACACCTGTCACGATTAATCAGTATTTGGCACAAATTAAAATCAGTTTTAACCAGAAAAAAAGGTAAATTCTAACAATCTTTGCAAGTGTGCATGATTTATTCTCTCGTGTAGCAACTAATATCCCATACTGAAAAATAAGATATCAAAAGAGATCATTTCTTGTTAGATTTTCTTCTGAGGTTTTATATCTTCATCTGGATATTGTACATGAATATCTGCGATCATTTTGTATTGTCATGTTCGTTTCATCCATGATGGCTGTGAATGTTGCCTGTATGTGTTCTATTGTGTGTTATTGTGAACCTTCATGCTTAGTTAAAGGAAAGGAAATTGGGTTTTGTGTGAAAAGTGAATGTGATTTCATGCAATACTTAAGGACAAGTCCACCCCAACAAAAACTTGATTTGAATAAATAGAGAAAAATTCAACAAGCATAGCACTGAAAATTTCATCAAAATCGGATGCAAGATAAAGTTATGGCATTTTAAAGTTTCGCTTCATTTAAAAAAAAACAGTTATATGCACATCTCGGTTGGTATGCAAATGAGGAACTGATGACATCACTCACTATTTCTTTTGTATTTTATTATATGAAATATGAAATATTTTTATTTTCTCGTCATTTTCATGTGAAATGAAGTTTCATTCCTCCCTGAACTCGTGGAATTCCATTATTTTAACATTTTGTGCTTCAGGCAAGGAGGTCCTAATCGTCAAATTCGTAATAATTGAAATATTGTGTAATTCAAACAATAAAAAACAAAAATAGTGAGTGAGTGACATCATCGACTCTCTCATTTGGATGTAACTGGCTCGTTCATATAACTATTTTGATAAAAATTAGCGAAACTTTGAAATGTCATAACTTTTTTTTCAGCATTTTCAGCATTGTGCTTGTCTGATTTTTCTCTATTGATTCAAATCAACATTTTTCTGAGGTGGACTTGACCTTTATGAACGTTCATGCTGAAGATGGATTGAGATTGGGAGAGACACGAGAGAGGGATGGAGGCAGAATGGGGTAGAAAGATGGAGGCAGACAGAGAAGGGGGGGGGGTAGTGAGGGAGAGGCAGATCAAGAATTAAAGAAGTGTAGAGAGATAGGAATTGGGGAGGGGAAGGCAGAAAACTGTCCAATTTATGCAGGGTAAAACTGTTCTCTCTGGTGGAGAAAAAAAAAATTAGCACAAAAGTGTTGAAGTGAAATGAAAGTTTGCACTTGGACTAAGAAGAAACTGATGGAAATAATAAAGAGAAGATAATTGGAATGAATGTGTTATAGAAGAGTTGGATTGAGGATATGAGCATAGATTTGAGGTTGAAATAGAGTTTTCAAAATATGTAAAAGAAGGATGGAGAGATTTCCTAATGGACCGTGCAAACTTGTCTAAACTCCTTTAGAGGTGACGTAACAATTAGGATTGTGGTGGTGGCAATGATGATGCAGTGGTGATGTGATTTTAACAATTGTCAAAATTATGATGAAGATTGTGATGATAGCGTGGATGATGGAAATGATGATGATATTGATGATGACGATACAACGATGATGATTTTTGTATTTTTAATATCAAAATTCTTTGAATAATGTTGGAATCAGACTTTGTCAAAATTTGACACTTATGCAATATTTGGGGATTGTAATTTCTTCTCCTTTCAGAGAAAAATCCATAATTTTTAGCTTACTGGTACATGTATTTTCATAATCTGACAAATTTCAATCAAAGCAATTGTCTTGAACCCTCCTTTCTATCCCACCCATTATTCGACTAACAAAGTGCAACACCATGCTGTTTAGTGTGTGAATTGAGTGAAAGCATGTGGTCACAGGTCAATCGCTGCCAACCATGCTACAAAACTGAGTAGCAACTATGAACTAAAATTATTTCTCTTTGCTCTGTGCTAATTGGATTCTAAAATGTGCAGCATATTAGAGGTTCACATAGGGAGCATGTAATTTGAAAGGACTAGTCGGATGATTAATCAGACAGTTACCATAACAACAGTCAGACACTTCTTAATTCTTAGCCAATCAAAAGCAAGGGAAATTGTCGGATCTGACAACTTGGCAGGCAACAAATGTTGTTGATATCCTCTATGAAGATAGATCATAAAGACTGAGCATATTTTATAATCTATGTGTGTACAGTTGCCAGTTCGGAGACTTCATCTCAGCATGGAGGGAGTACTACCGGTAGCTCTAGCGGAGCTGGGAAAGAACGACCAACAGCAGGTAGTGGAGCTGCTAGGAAAGAAAATGTCTGCCAGGTAATAACTTTATTTATTTCCTTTCTGTTAGAGATTATTTTATGTGAGTTCATTTTTATATTTGATGTCAGTATTTTTTTTGCCTTATAAAATGCCCCTAGTGTAATGGCTAGATGAGAAAAGTGTGCAATTAACCAGTTACCACTGTAACTTGTTGGTCCCTCTTTAAAACCAATGGCAATTTGAATTGTTCAGTAGTCAACTGATTAACTGTAAGTGTGATTGTTTTTGTTTGTGTGCTTTGTTTATCTCCCCTCCTTTTTGTTGTATTTCTTCATTAAGTTCCACAAACACTGAAATGTGAACCTATGTGCTATGTAGGTAACCATTTACATTACATGAAATCCAAACTAAAGCCAAGTCAAGAGAGCCGATGTTGTGAAATATGATTTTATTGTACTTTAGGGGGAAGGGATAGTGGTTGTTTATTATGTATTTGTAGGAAGAATAAAATGCATTATGAAACATTGAACAGCAATATTTGAAAAGTGTATCACAATCATTCATTTTATTTCCATGGTTAGGTTTGTGAAAGAACCGGTCAGTTGCTTCTCTGTGAGGGAGGATGCTGTGGAGCCTTCCACCTGGACTGTATAGGACTTCAGGTGGCGCCCACTGGCTCATTCCGATGTGATGAATGCATATCAGGTAAGACATTACACCCAACATGCATGTATCCCAATCGTGCTGCTTGCACTTTTCATGTGGCACAGCCCTGATACGAAATCAGTGCCAGTATACTATTTTCTCCATATTAGCTCCAAAAATGTTCATGAATTTCATGCAAATGTTTCAAATAAATGACTTTTCAGTTTTAGGAAATATGGAACAAAAGATCAAACAGGTCAAAAGTATTTAAAAGTTTCTGTGAGTAATGATGATGGTGATGGTCAACATGATGATATCATTAATCCAGCAGTTTGTAAATTCATACTTGGTGAAAATTATTAATTTCTCATTGCTTTTGATGAAATGTTGACATTCTCAGAACATTTTAGTAAGTTATGAGGGAGAGAAATCCATTGACCAAAAGAATACACATTCATCTTTGTTGGGTGTGTATACTCTGTCAAAGAACATTTATGTGTTTATTTTTCAATTCTATCTTCTGATCTGTCACAAAAAACAATGGTTTATGTGTGATCAGGTTTCACAGACATGTATTTATCACATATTACATTTCGACTGACCTTTAACGTCACCATCTGGAAGACGAATAATAAATTTCTGCATCAATCCATAACTTCCCTCGAGTAGCTTTAAATACCAACAGGAATTACCTTGCACAAATGAAGGTGCTACTGTTATATATATTTTTAGTAACCTAATCATCATATGCTTTTTGTAGGTGTTCATTCTTGCTTTGTGTGCAAACAATCTGACCAGGAGGTCAAGAGATGTCATGTCCCTGTCTGTGGTAAATACTATCATGAGGATTGCATCCGTCGATTCCCACTCACCAGGTTTGATAATCGTGGCTTCACCTGTCCCCTTCATGCCTGCGTAGCATGCTTTGCTGATAATCCGAAGAGCACCAAAGCATCAAGAGGTAAGTCTCTTCTATCATTGTGGATGGAACAAAATGAAAATCCATATTTTATTGTTCGAAATAGACATGAAATACTCAGAAAATTTGCTTTGCCCAATTGATCGTGGGCCTGGCAGCCGCTGTGCAGCGCCAGATCGACGAGGCTCTATCCCTTTAATCGTTGGACGCCAAACAGGGTAGCAGCAACTCCCATCTTTTAACGTCTTTTGGTCTGACGCGGCCGGGGTTTGAACCCCCGACCTCCCGGTTGTGAGGCGGACGCTCTACCAACTGAGCCAACTCACAAGGAGGAGAGGATAGCCTAAAGAGAGATGGAAGAAGGAAGAGGAGGCGAGTAGGATGGTTTGGGTGAGGATAGATGATGCCTGCAAAGTCAAGAGAGTGGGTTAGGGCATTTGCAGCGAGAGTAAGTTGTATCTGGCCAACTCTGTTCAACGGGGACAAATTCGGATTAAAAACTGGACTTCTGATTGACTGTCAAATCGTCATGGTGAAGTGGGTACAGCTCTCATCTTATACTCAGAGGATTGTAGGTTCACATCCTACCCCAAAATTTCCTTCAGAAATTTATCCACAATGTGCTGCACTCAACCCAGATGAAATAATGAATACCTGATAGGAATTCATTCTTTCACATGCAGAGTTTATTGGGAATGTAACTTCATTACAAAAATCTAACTTGTGAGGATAATGTGTGAAAAAATAGAATATGTAGGTATACGATTTGGAGAATATTACCAGCTTGTATGGTGAAACTGATCATTAATAATTCAGATTGAATCTGTAACTCAAATGATTTTGTTAATGTTATTGTTTATCAGGTCGTTTGATGCGTTGTGTCCGCTGCCCTACAGCCTACCATCAGGGGGATATTTGCATAGCGGCTGGCAGTATCGTCTTGGCTGCAAACTCCCTCGTCTGTAGTCGTCATTTCCAAGCAATCAAATCACAAAAGCACCATACCCATGTTAGCGTGAGCTGGTGTTTCACCTGTTCATTGGGTAAGTATGGATCCAATCATAGAGTCGTCTCACAAGCTTAACAGCATAGTTTTCTATCACGAAACATTTCTTGATGGAGTGTATTTTGTTTTTCTAGAACCAGTCATGTATGGAGGTGTCTTTTTACTTTTAAAAGAGATTTGAATCCATAGCAGCAAGGTAACATCTCTGAAACAATAGGTCACAGGACACATGCTGGTTGAATCAGCATTAACAACAACAGTATATTATTGTGCTACACACTACACCAAGATTTCAATACTTCTGATTTATCATGCAATTGGATGTGTTACATATCAAAACCTTTATAGCAATGTCATTAGCTAAACTGCTATTTTAGCTGAATGGGCTGGGTTGGTCCAGGTTGGTCTTGCATCTTTGAGACATTTCTGTTTTCCATGTAAGACTATATAATGTTTTGTATGTAGGTGGTGATCTGATATGCTGTGAGAGTTGTCCTGCAGCATACCATCCTAAGTGTCTAGGTTTAGATTCTGTACCAGAAGGAAGCTGGTTTTGTAGAGACTGTGTCAACGGGAAGAGACCGCGCTATGGGGATATCATCTGGGTCAAACTAGGCAATTACAGGTATGTCCTCACTGATTACTCTTCATATCAGTTTGGAAATACTCTTTTATTTGTTGTTAAACCTTGATATAAATCATAGATTTTCTCAACCACTTCTTTTGGGAAAAATTAATTGAAAGGACTCTCTTCAATTAGTCCAATAAATTGCTTGCACCAATGAATGTACTTTATGACAGCTTACCAACTTGGGTGAGCATTTTCTTTTCTTTGGTCTGTAGTTTTAGATGTCAGAAAAGCTTCAATTGAGAAGTAATCTAGTATCCTAATTTTGACACCAAGTTGGTTCAATAGTGCTCAGAGCTGATGTATTGATCCTAATAATCAGGTTTCATAGAGACCGCCGAAGGTATTCAACCTCATAAGAACATTTATGCTGTGTTACAACTGGATAGATAACGCCAATTCTGTCCGTTTCAGGTAGCGGTCTTGTTGTTATCACAATTTCAAATCTATGCAGTGTCCAAATATGTAGAGCAAGCATTTTCCTTCTCATTGAAACCTGTCAATAGTGATCACCAAAGGAAGCATAAGTTCTTTGGACGTTTATAGACATGTGACTGCGGTAGTCACCTGATGCACCCCATGGGAACCTGCTTTAGTGGTCATCAGGCGACTGCTATAGGCAGGTAGCTGCTAACACATGTTTGACTGTAGTTTGATTTTTCCCTCTGTTTCAGATGGTGGCCTGGCCGTGTGTGCAACCCGAAGGATGTCCCTCAGAACATCCAAGACAAGACTCACATTGTAGGAGAGTTTCCTGTACAGTTCTTTGGATCCAATGATTACTTCTGGACCCATCAGGGAAGAGTCTTTGAGTACCAGGAAGGTGACAAGGGAAGCAGGGATACTGCTAACTCCAAGAGACTGGCTGCTCACTTTAGTCTAGGTATGGACACTCTTTGGAATGAAAATAATTTGCTTTAATATTGCGCTTTTAAAGATACAGAGCACTTTATATATTCATTATTACTTTGGCTATTGATCTGGCTTGCCCACATATGTTCAATCACCACTCCCTAGGGAGTATTCCAAGTAAGCCTTAAGAGACTGGCTGTTCAATTTACCCTTGGTATGGACTCTTTGCATTGTCAGGATGGGTTTTTTTCTTTGAAGATGTATGGTAATGAAGAATGAGAAGAGATATTTCGTTATATTCCTCACTTGCTTACGATAAAATGTTGACATTCTCAGGACATTTTTAGCAAGCTATGAGGGAGAGTAATCCATTGACCAAAAGAATACACATTCATCTTTGTTGGGTGTGTATACTCTGTCAAAGAACATTAAATAGTCTGTCAGTCTATATTTACTAATGTAATGTTATACCACGTTCACATTTGCTCTACGGCGGTCGTACGGAGAGTCGAAAACGGCCGTTCTATTCATTTTTACTAAAACCACCTTTATGTAGCTGGTACAATCAAATGTTAAAACGGCTGTTTTCGACTTGCCGTAAGGCCGCCATAGAACAAATGTGACCAAGGTATTAGTATGGTGCACCATTAAGATTGTGTATTCATTATATTGTTCAGTGAGTATGAAATCTTTCTCTGTGTACAAACTCCAGCAACCACCCAAACTTAAACATTAATTGATTTATATCGATGATAATGATTAAAATTATAAAAAATGATTATGATAATGATAATAGTAATAAAAATTACATTAAAAAAAGTTATGGTAAGTATTTTCTAATATATCAGTAGTACGCAGATATTAACTAACATATGTTCGTCCCCTTTAAAATTTGAAACAAGTTTTTAAGATTCTTATTAGCCAGTGTGATTTATTTTCTTAAAAATCAACATGACCATATAATAAGTATTGATGCACTGATACTCTGTATTTGACATTGTGTTAATGGTTTCTTAGTGTTATCATGTATGAATCTTCAGGGTCAATCAAAATGCCAAACCTTAAAATTTGTTTTGAAGCCCATTATCTTGCTTTATATAATACTTTTTGAACATATGATATGAAGCATGTCATACAATTTTGATGGATGATTTTGATGGATCGAAACTTTTTAATGTTTTTTTTTCTGCTAGCTTTGAAGGAAGCATCACAGAAATACAAAATCTGGAAAGAATCTAAAGAGCAGAAAATTGCTAAAGAAATAGAACACAGCAACAAGAAACCAGCACCATTCAAGTTCATCAAGGTTAGTAACTGAGTACACTTTGCTGCCCAACTATGGCAAAAGGAAGCAAGTGACACATCAGTCAAATCTGAGTGATTGTTGTTGTTTCTGAAACACCTTATGTATGTTGCACGTTCAGGCAAAGTTTGGGGAAGAAATGATCGCTTTATGGAAAGATATTGAAGAAAACATGCTGTTAAATTGCACTGACGCCTATGTAAATGACAAACACACATCGCTCATTTACAACAAAAGATACTTTCGTAACTTGCTTCCTTTTGCCAAAGTACGGCATTATGTATTCCATGGCTGTATCTTAATAGGTAGTGGAAATAGCTGAAGATATAAGTCACATCTTTATCAGAGATCTAGCATAAACATGGAACCCAGTTTTACAACTAACCGAGTTAGATAATGTGATAGGGGATGATGATGATTATGATGATGATGGTAGCATCGAAGCTGCCAATGCCGCTCCAGACAATTGCAATGTGCTCAAGACACCAGATGTAAATAATAAATTCTGCATGATACACATAGATCTGTACTATCAGACTGGCTCACAAAATGCCTATCTAATAGGGTGTTGCAAGAAACTTGCAATTGACGCAAGTCAGGTCCCAAAATCAATTGAATCATTTCATTGGAAATTTGCAATTGATTGATGTTCTGCTTCTTGGATCAACAAGTATAAATAGTTTTCATTTGGTTAAAATTGACCTATCACTTGTAGATTTGCACTTGAAATTTGAATTGATTGCAAATGTTTTCTTGCAACACCCCCTGATTCCTTACAGATTACTCATAGCCTTGTTTAACCTTATTTTACATTACATTCTTTGTTCATCCTATTGACACAGAACAATCTATTCATAATTTCTCTCTTTTTTCAGACAAATCGTCCTGTAGGTAATGTAGTAATGCCAGCGTTTGATATCACCCAATGTCAAGCTTGTGAATGTCGTCCTGATATGGAGAATCCATGTGGACCTGATTCAGATTGCCTCAATAGAATACTCCTCATTGAGTGCCACCCACAGGTAAGGTGTCTCTAAAGCCTGTTTGACTATGCACAGTTTGGATGTGGTCCCATACATGCTTATTTGTGTGTGGTGCATGCCTGGGGGGCCTCTTACTTTGACGAGTAGGTACCATGCGAGACCCCATAACACGTAAAAAGGATGTCTTTTTCAAGATAGGGCACGTTACGTACGTAACATGATAGGGTGTCAAAAACACTAAAATAATGAAAAAGTATCTGTTTTCGCTGGGAAAGCTACGTGTTTAGGGTCAAATTTGCAAGGGTGTAAAAAAATAAGACTAAATGTTTTTATAAAGGGTGTACTTTTGCTCCATGAGTCAACACTAGGTGTTTAGAGTACGATTTGGGCGAGATGTGGGAGGTGGGTCTGTTCTAAACCCAATGATGTGGGTGAATTAAGGTAGGCAGACGACCGACATCCGTGACGTTAAAAATATCGCTGTACTTGTTTAAGGGGTCAATTTAGGGAACTTGCCAAGAGTATCATTTTGTTTCCAATACTTGTTAAGGGTATGGTTTCACACGCCAATACTTGTTAAGGGGTGCATTTTCAGAAAATGGAAACTATGTGTTTAGGGTGCTTTTCGAGACCCCATGGTCGCGCTTGGTATCCACTCATCAATGAAAGTAGCCCCCCCCCGGTGCATGTGACCTTTGAATGAATTGGGCCAATCTGTTCTTACATTGATGATTGATGGTTCCATTGCAATACAGCATTATACACAGCTTTTCACTATCATTTCCATAGTTTCCTCCAGTATTCAAGTCATAAACCAGAAATAAGTTTAATCGTTGATATTTATGACTTTTATGATATTCCTCACTGCTTCCGATAAAATGTTGACATTCCAAGAACATTTTAGCAAGCTATGAGGGAGATTAATCCATTGACCAAAAGAATACACATTCATCTTTGTTGGGTGTGTATACTCTGTCAAAGAACATTTCATAGTCTGTCAGTCTTGTAATAAGTTTGTATTTTGCCTCATGAAACTTGTGTCTTCATTTTGTTTGTTCAATGTATTTCTGAAGTCAAGCATGTTTGCTTACTCGCATGACCACCTGCCATTTCCATGTGGTATTCCACATGTTTAGTCAGTATGTCATCATGATGATGATCAGAATGATAATTTTAATCGTAGTAATAATAATTTCTTTTATATCAAGCACCTTTACAGCTAGCTGTACACCACTAGGTATAACAACAAAAATGGATAGAGTAACCTAAAAAAATTGCAAAATTGTGATATTAGATATATGTTCAGAATACATCAAAACAGGTTTGTTTTTTTATTTTTTAAGAGTCCAGCATGAGAAAGTATTGACCTGCCTTGGTGCTGGTGTATGTAATAAGTAGCAGTGTTTCAAGCAATTTTTATTCATTTTTTTCTGTTTCCTTAGATCTGTCCTGCCAAAGAGAAATGCCAGAATCAAAGATTTCAGAAGAGAGCGTATCCTGATGCAGTTCAGACCAAGGTCAATCATAGAGGATGGGGTCTCTTATCTATGGTTGATATTAAAAAGGTTTGTACAAGATCAGCACACCTTATCAACAACTGTATTTTATTTCAAAACCTGCTATAAAGATTATATGCCTCTTTTCAAAGCAACTTTCCTTGCATTCCCCATTATTTTGTCTCAAAGAAATGTGAGGATTGGATTGTCTTCCATTGACCCAGGTGAGGTGAATGCTTCAGTGCCTATATGGCCACACAGCTAAGGCCAGGGTAATAATAGCAGCGCTTTGTATCCTCAGGCAAAAAATGCTCTATAAATCCAGCTATTATTATGTAAAGCCGCTTGCGAGTTCAATGCAGAAAAGATGCTGCTTTAGCTTTTAGCAAGGTACCTTCGATTGTGAAAGTATTGTAAAAGTGAAATTAAGTGTGCGATTGGTTTCATTTATTTCAATGGCACAGGTTTATAAGTTTTGACTGCACTCAGTGAAAAATCCATCTAGTTTCACAATTTATCTTTTTTTTTTCTTCTCAATGCTTCTGATGAAATGTTGACTATCTCAGAACATTTTAGCAAGCTATGAGGGAGAGTAATTCATTGACCAAAAGAATACACATTCATCTTTGTTGGGTGTGTATACTCTGTCAAAGAACAATTATATTGTATAATTAATGATAATACTAATATTGTCTCCTGCACATACATTGTTCAGCTCGATCACTTTAATTCCCATAAGCTCCAGTTGAATTCTCATTTGGTAGATAACGATTCTCATTTTTAACAGTCATCTGGATGAGAGTTCAATATTTTTCAAAATGTGATTGAGGTTATAATGAATGCACTCACGCTATGTCAGAACAGAAAATTTGAGTTCATCAGTCATATCTTTCAATGTTGTGCCTCACTTACAAACAGCTTTCTGGTCTCATTCCCCTTTCTTTTTCAAATGTTACTTCTACTGTGCATGAGAAGTTTGTGAGAAAAGTAGCCCTTGAAATAATCTACCATTGTGTTGGTATATTAATCAAGTTAAACCTCATAATGTGAGCAGAGATGTCAATCAAAACCACTTTTTTTATTACCCACAATCCTATGCAGGGCGATTTCGTCAATGAGTACGTGGGCGAGCTGGTTGATGAGGAGGAATGCAGACGTCGGATCAAGCAGGCCCATGAAGAGAACATCACAGACTTCTATTTCCTAACCCTTGATAAAGATCGTATCATTGATGCTGGTCCTAAGGGTAACCTGTCTCGATTTATGAACCATTCATGTCAACCTAACTGTGAGACCCAGAAATGGACAGTGAATGGAGACACGAGAGTCGGGCTCTTTGCAATCAGGAACATTGCTGCAGGTAAAATTTTCTTTTCTTTGGTCCCTTTGGTTTGCTGGATTAATCGCAACCTAATATTAATCTTAGGTTGAAAATGAAATCTGATATGCCTTGATGATCCATCATGTTATCACTGTAGGTTATAAGGTATTGTTATATAGCCCTCCCCCCTCCCTCCATCCCAATAGTACGATGATGGCTATGTTAATGATGATATCAGTCGTCCAGCTAGTTTCCAATTTTACGTCCTCACTGAAATTATGCCTCCTCACTGCTTCTAATAAAATGCTGACATTCTCACAACATTTTTAGCAAGCTATGAGGGAGAGTAATTCATTGACCAAAAGAATACACATTCATCTTTGTTGGGTGTGTATACTCTGTCAAAGAACATTCATGGCATAAGTTGATTTTTTGTCTCACCTGCAAAGCTGAGTGATACTATAGGCGCCGCTTTTCCGGCCGCAGCAGTGTCAACATCAAATCTTAACAAAGTTAAGAATTCTAAATGACAGCATTACTTAGAAAGCATATGGACCTTGTTCATAAAATTTGGACATAAGGTTAATCAAGTATTACTTAACATCCTGCCAGGGTTTCAGGTCACATGACCAAGATTGAAGTTCATTCAGGGTCAATGAACTTAGACCATGTAGGGGGAGTCAATATCAAAATCTTAACCTAAGGTTAAGTTTTTGATATGTCATGATAACTTAAAAAGTATATGGACCTGGTTAAAAGTATATGGACCTAGTTTGTGAAACCTGGCCATAAGGGTAATCAAATATTACTGAATACCCTGCCTGAGTGTCAGGTCACACGACCAAGGTCGAAGGTCATTTAAGGTCATTGAACTTTGGCCAAGTTGGGGGTATTTTTTGAATTACTATCATAACTTTGAAAGTTTATGGATCTGATTCACAAAACTTGGAAATGAGATTAATCAAGTATCACTGAACATCCTGTACGAGTTTCAGTTCACATGACCATGGTCAGACGTCATTAAGGTCAATGAACTTTGGCCATGTTAGAGGTAATTATTAAATTGCTGTCATAACTATCAAAGTTTATGGATATAGTTTATGAATTGTGAACATAACGGTAATTAAGTATCACTCACAAGTCTTGGGTAATGTGATCAAGGTCAAATGTCATTTAGGGTCAATGAACATAGTATTGTATCATTATTTGAATGGTGTTTTTGTGAATAATTATTTTATAGTAGTTTTCAAAGTCTGCACTGCTGCTATATTGAATGGCGTAATGCAGGTGAGACTGCCAGAGGCGCTCCACTTGTTTAGAAATTCTATGTTACAAACATCTTGTTTTCTATTAATGTTCTGTGTGATAATTGGTAAAGTAATTTTTTCTCATTTTTTTGTAGATGTATGTATGTTTTTAATTAATGATTTATTGACAAATTGAATAACTTAATTCTCAAAAGTCTAATGTCACATTTGTTCATACATGTACTTGTGTGATCTGCAGTTGAAAAATGTGTAATTAATACTCTCTTTTTTTCCTGAAGGTGAGGAGATAAGTTTCAACTATAATCTAGATTGTCTTGGGAATGAGAAGAAAAGATGTGAATGTGGTGCTTCAAACTGCAGTGGATTCATTGGGGTCAGGCCTAAGGTAAAACTATTATTCTTAAAAGTAGATTTATGCACTTTGTCAAAAACACTGTGCATCCTATAGCTGGAACCCTGCTATGAATGCACTGTGCATCTATTCATAGCAGCTTTCCCCGCATTCACCATTGTATTATCTATGGTGAAATGTGAGGATTTGTGATAGAAAGTCCTGGTGGGCTCACTGTGGGAAGGATGCTGGACTGACTTTGATAACTTGCCTAAGTATTTCTACTGCCATTCTTCACTACTGGGATTTATGAAATGGGGGGGGGGGGTAGTTCTACTCAAAGTCATAACATAACGTCTCTGGCTTTAACTCCGGTGTACAGTTCGGAGTATATTCTAGGAGTAAATTTGCTGAGTACTCATTCACTAGGTTGAGTTCAGCACAATATACAGTGCGTATCAAAAAAAAGTTTACACTTTGAAAAAATCCTGTAAAATTATACATTTGTAATATCCTGAAGATTTTTCCACATTTTAACGTTGGTACAGATCCATTCAAGCAAATGACGATATAACTATCGAAAAATATTTCCGCTTGAGTGAGCACCACTTACTTTTGAAAAGTTAGTGAAAAATGATTTGCGCAGAACGTTGAAATAGCTATGCGAATAAAAGTAAACCTTTATCATGAAGAACACGTCACTTAGCAAGTAAAATTGATTTGAAGATACTTTTGACCTCTTTCAACTTGTTTCCTTGCCCAATACACTTCGAAGAGTGCATTGCGCCCGCCCTACTCCCCCACACACCAAGGCCATCAAGATGATATTTGATTTACACTGAGCTGTGATTTACATAAAATGAATTAGGCTTGATTTTCATTCTGTTAATCATGTTGAGCTTGGGAAAAGTGTGGAGAAACAAGTATTAAATGAAATAATAAATGTCAACCCACTTTAAATAATAAAAACTTAGTGAAAAAGTGCAGGAGATGTCTGATGTAAACTTTTGTTCAGATTCAGTTATGTCCTCAGATCCAGCTGGCACAAAAAGGGTAAAAGTTGTCCTTACTAAGTGTTGAAATTTCAATTTGGGTGGCAAATTTGTTTAAAAATGCTTGAATGTATCTGTTTTATCTTAATTGACAAAAAGTGCAAGGGAAATGCAGGAAAAATGTATCGCAGGGTAAGTTTGATTTCGCCCTTTCCCCTTGACACTGCGTAAAAACAAGCATTTCTGCGAGCTTTACAAAAATGGACAGTGCTCACTCAAGTGTAACATTCTGTCAAAAGTTTTACTTTCATTGGATAGACGAGACCCAAACCCAAGATTATATGTGGAAAAATTACCCACATGTTGTATATTTTTTAATTCCCAGAGCTTTTTCAAAGTGTAAACTTTTTTTTGATACGCACTGTAGATGAATTTCTTGCTAAATGAATGCCATGGCTTGGGAATTGAACACTCTGACCATCAGACTAAAATACAGGTTTTAATCCCTTGTCTGCCATTCCCATGAAATTTGTGCAGGGATCGCTCTGTTCCAGTTAAGCAATGGTCAAACTCTGAACTTCATCCTCAGAATTTATGTCTTAGTTAAGTCAACACCACTATGATAGAATAGTAGCTCTGAACATTTACAAAGTATTGATATGTATATATTACATTTACTTCTTTTAGTGATTTGCTAAATTCACTAGAAAAAATTATATTAGCGAGGATGAGCATTGTAGCTTGATTTTTATAAATATTTTTGTCTCGTAAACAGACTGCTGCTGCAGCGGCTATGGAGGAGAGATCTAAACAAGCCAAAGACAAAAAGAAGAAACGGAAGAAGAACAAACTAGGTATCCCCAAGGTCAAGCATGAGGATTATTGTTTCAGATGTGGTGAAGGTGGGGAGCTTATCATGTGTGATGTCAAGACATGTCCTAAAGCATATCATCTAGATTGCTTAGGTCTACAGAAACAACCATATGGTAAGCATTTTGTACAGATTGATATCGATACAGATGTATATCAACTTTACCAACAAATATATATGTAAAGGCAGGGTATTGATGACCACACTGCCTTGACCACAGCATCTTGACCACTGTGCCTTGACCACAGCACCTGACCACTGTGCCTTGACCACGCAATAGAATAGATACATTCACTCTGTAAACACAGTTTATGCGAAACAAATAATAAGTTGCATTATTATTGAACAAAATTTGTATATTCTATTTTGCTTCAAACAGTATCATTATTCATTATGAAGATGAAATTATCACCCCCATTTTGAGTTTTATTCCTTCACATTGTTATGTTTGACTGAATTATGTTAATAACAGATTATCCAGTTATGTGCTTTTCAGTGCATTTTTTAAACCATGTTTTGTCTGTTGGCTTCATTTCAAAATTTGCTAAATACTGTGAGTTTTCTCCAGGAATTACTAGATTGTTTCAGACAATATGTTGTTGCAACCATTGCCGTATACAAACAAATGTTCTTTTAGTTCCTCAAAATGTTTGCATTTTTGATACAAGGTCTCAACAACAGCCCACAGATGACATGATTTTGACCTTGTTTGCATTACCATTTTTGTCTCACCTGCATAGCAGAGTGAGACTATAGGCGCCGCTTTTCCGACGGCGGCGTCAATATCAAATCTTAACCTAAGGTTAAGTTTTTGAAATGACATTATAACTTAGAAAGTATATGGACCTAGTTCATGAAACTTGGCCATAAGGTTAATCAAGTATTACTGAACATCCTATTAAGAGTTTCATGTCACATGACAAAGGTCATTTAGGGTCAATGAACTTAGACCATGTTGGGGAATCAACATCAAAATCTTAACCTGAGGTTAAGTTTTTGAAATGTCATCATAACTTAGAAAATATATGGACCTAGTTCATTAAACTTGGACATAAGGTTAATCAAGTATCACCAAACATCCTGCATGAGTTTCACGTCACATGACCAAGGTCAAAGGACATTTAGGGTCAATGAACTTTGGCCGATTTGGGGGTATCTGTTGAATTACAATCAAAACTTTAAAAGTTTTTGGATCTGATTCATGAAACTTGGACATAATAGTAATCAAGTATCACTGAACATCTTGTGCAATTTTCAGGTCACATGATCAAGGTCAAAGGTCATTTACGGTCAATGAACTTTGGCCGAATTGGGGGTATTTGTTGAATTACCATCATAACTTTAAAAGTATGTTGGTCTAGTTCATAAAACTTGGACATAAGAGTAATCAAGTATCACTGAACATCCTGTGCGCATTTTAGGACACATGACCAAGGTCAAAGGTCAATGAACTTTGGCAATAATGGGGGTATCTGTTGAATTACCATCATAACTTTGCCAGTTTATTGATCTGAATTTTGAAACTTGGACATAAGAGTAATCAAGTATCACTGAATATCCTGTGCAAGTTTCAGGTCACATGATCAAGGTCAAAGGTCATGTGAGGTCATTGAACTTTGGCCACATTGGTTGTATTTGTTGAATTACCATCCTATCTCTGTAAAGTGTATTGGTCTAGTTCATAAAACGTGGAAATAAGAGTAACCAAGTATCACTGAACATCTTCTGCGAGTTATAGTAGTTTTCAAAGTCTGCACTGCTGCTATGTTGAATCGCGTGATGCAGGTGAGATGTTTATCTCAGTAGTAAACTGAATTGAATGAACCTTCTATTCACCCCTCTGCAGGTAAATGGCAGTGTCCTTGGCACCATTGTGACGTCTGTGGCAAGGGTTCCGTCAAGCTATGTGAAGTGTGCCCGAACTCCTACTGCAAGCTCCACTCAAGCAACACCACCGTCATCATCAACGACAAGGTCTTCTGTCAAGAGCATGACCTGGAGGACATTGAGAAGATGGAGGACGAGAAGGCTCGGCTGGCCCTGCTCAAGATGGAAGAAGATCTCGCTAAGATGATGCAACAAGTCAAGGCTGAGGAGGAGAAGGCTGAGAAGAAGAAGAAGCGACACAAACATAAAAAGGAGTCCGGGGATGAGAGTGATAAAAAAAACAAAGACAATAAGAAGATGAAGAAGGAAGATAAATCTTCGGACGGAGGTGAAGTGGTTAAGAAAGAAAGAAAAAAGCATAAGAGAGACAAAGGGGATACGGATGAGAAACCGAAGGTTAATGGTATCCATAGTGATGAACCAGAGGTTAAAGTTGAGCCAGTGGAAATTCGGCCTGCAGAACCAGAAGCAAGCTCAGATCCTGTTGATGGCGTGAGCCTGATTACATTTGATGATGACGACAGCGAAGCGGAACTGGTTATCGATGAAAGTGTGGTTGAGAGAAGGACAACGGAGAAGAAAGCCAAAGTGGAGGAAGGTGTGGAGGTCTCGGGTGATGCACAGGAAGGTTCAAGTCATAAAAAGAAGAAAAAGAAAGAGAAGAAACACAAAAAGGACAAAGAAAACAAAAGAGACAAAAAAGATAAAGAAAGGGAGAAGGCCTCTAGGAGAGAGAAGAAACATGAAGTAACAAACACAGCACCTACAATGGTCAATGGTTCTCTAGAAAATAATTGATGAAATCAAATTATATATTATGTTTTCTTCTCACTCAGTTTTTTGGATTTTGATGAGGTAACCCCTAATTTTTTAATTGTCACAATCAATGCATTATTTGAACCATTTTATAGTTTGCTTGCCCTAAGACCCCTTCTTTAACCCCCTTCTCTCTTTCTCTCCATATTTTCCTTTGCCTTTTTCTTTCTCTATCTCTCTTATTCAGTTTTAGTTATTAAGACTGAAAATTTTATTTTTGCTTATTTCTTTAAATTGTATATTTTGCATTCAAAAGTCGCTTTTCTGTTTTATATTATTATTTTGGTCATGTATATTCTAATTTCTCACTTTCCCACATATTCTTAGACCACGCTTCTTGCAACCTGCACCTCGACCCCTCCCCTAACTTGATAATGTCATTGTAGTGTTAGTGATATATTTTCTGTCACCCTTTGTAATGATGCCAAATTCTGTTCGAAATTGAATGTCCATTTCAATAACAAGATATAGGATACAAAACGTGTTTATTAAATGTAAGTTTAATAATGTTTTCAAATCGGATAAAACAGGAATGGAATACAATGAAAGTCATAAATGTGTAATGGAGCATAAGTGGTGAAACTATATCCAGAATTATGTCTACATGGGCGATGATATGTTGGCCTAGGTAGGATTTCATCAAGACTTAATATTTTCAAATGATTTTTTTTTCAAATTGAGGTATCTAAGTGACACATTCTTTTAATTCGTTCCCTTTTCCATTAAAATAGAATTGAGTGAATAAATAGATTGAATTATAAACATGGGTAATACTGAATTCAGTTTATATCATTATGGTTGAACTATATACCATATATTTCATATTCTGTTAAATGGAAGTACAGTTATTCAGCAATATTCAGTTAATGATTTTGATTGTTATATATTTGAATACAATGGTTGTTAATCATATTCACAATGTGAATTATGTGAAACAGACATGAATTGATAATTATTATATTCTGAAGAACTTTCAAACAGAGAAAGAATTCAATTAATGGATTAAATCTGGTGATGATTTGCCAGAATATAAAAAAAAATTTTTTGATTGTGCTGTTTTGTTTATCAGACTTAAAATAAAAATAATACCCCCTTCCCCCCAAAAAAAGAAATTCTGATGAATTGAACATGATACTAGTAAAAATATCATTCCACTTCAATATTGTGCATATTACATCAGAATAATGTCTCGTCATGTTACTGATGACTGGTCTCATAATAAATCTTAAAACTGGTTATGGTGACCAGGGGGGGGGGGGGGGTTGTTTCCTTGTATATGAATACTGGGGCCCATTAAAAAAACTTAGCAATAACAGTTATAAGCTACTGAAATCATTCAGTTTGATTTGCTGATAATCAACTTGTATAAGAAGTGTTTGTGAAACAGGACACTGGTTTCGCATTGCAACATGTAGGAGCAATAGGTTCTAACCGACAATTGTGTACGGATGCTACGATCTTTGAGACTTTAAATTCTACTTTTCCCTCATCTTTGAGTATGGACGCATTTATTTTTGATTGAAGTTAGTTTCTTTGCTCTTATCCATGCAATCATGATTTGATACATTATGATGGGGATCATCACTGCCAGTAATTTTTTTTTGTACATCCTCAGAATCTGACATGATTGATATTTTGTATACCAGTGCCACTAAGCATGTTTTTAACATTGGTTACCATTCTACTCTTATTTTTGGTCTGTTTATATTTGTGTTGTCCATATGCTATTCCTCTATCCATTTTCTGTTCCTTGTTTCTTTCTTCTTTCCATTTCTTTTCTCCTCTTAATGGTCTCTACTCCCCTTTCTTTCGCTAGTCTTTCGTCTTTATTTTTTCTTTGCACTATCTCCCCATCTTTTATTTCTCTTCTTTCTTTACACTTTCCCTTCATCAACTTATTTCCTTCTCTTGTGCATTCCATGTTCTTTCCTATTTCATTTCACAGTCATTTCCTCTCTCTCTTTTAGATATATGTTAATAAGAGCCCATTGGTGATATATCACTGCAGGCTAGCACCCAAACATCATTCAGTTTCAGTTACTCTCAAGGTGTGTTATGTCGGACATACCTTTGTTACAAATTTATGAGAAATTTATGTTGAAGGATGCAATGTGATCATAAATGTATATTGTTTTGTGTTTCTTTGCTTGTATTTCATGAGAACAACTTTATTTTAATGATCCTCTGATGCAAACTAAATCTGATCACGTCTAAAATGATGAATTCTATGTATAAAACATTCTGGAGTTCTGGGGATGGTTTCACAAAGTGTTAGTATTGATTAGAATTCATGCTTATGTACCAACGAACACATGATGTTCATCACACAGTGTATGAACAAACCATAGCCCATGTTCTCTGACCAATGTGGTGACATGTTATAATACCACACACTAATCAGAATTTAAGAGTGATTTTTAGTCCAAGTTAAATCTTTGTGAAACACCCCCCCCCCCCCACATTTGTGTGTAATGGTGCTGAACTCTATTATTTTTCAGACTGCATGTTGTAACTGTAATATTTTCATTTTAGCGCACTGTCACTCCATTGTCCACATATGTTTATGATACTGTGAATTAAATGCATTTTGTACGAATTGATTAATTTTAAATGTTAATTAATTGACATATAATAATGAGCCATGCTGATTGTGGCATCAAAACGAGTATTAAGTGCATAACGTGGCTGCATTTCACTAAGATCAATTAAGTACAGGCGTGGATCCTACAGGATTAAACACAATAGTATTTTAGGGTCCATATTGTTTTTGCACTGTAGTCGGACTCTCAAAACTATATTTTTTTTATCTGGCTGGATCGGTGCCTGGTTAAGTCACATGCATTTCAAGTTTGCCCTATATTTTGCAATAACATGTAAAATATCTAAAGAATATTAAATTGTCTTCACTTGAAATAATGAATGAAATGATTGCAAAAATATATATGATTAGTCAGATCACTGGACGTGTTTCAAACGTGTAAAGCAAGATATCAATCAGAACAATTTTCTTTGTACCACTCCTCTGATATTACTTGACTGAGTGTAAAAGCTTAAACTCTTTAAAAATAATTCCACAGTACATGTCAATATATTTGCATGATTTTATTTTTCACTAGTGTTTTCAGTCCATCATTAGACCAAGTTTCCATCTCTACTTTAGCCATTGCTCTGCACACCAGGGTTTCAATAAAAGTCACTCTATTATGGTAACTGCTATGGTACACTTATTTTTAATTAGGGCCCTATTGCTTTTGGTAGTAACCGGAATTGTAGTCACTGTAAAGTTACCAGAATTGCACAATTACGTCATAATTACCACATTTGCAATGTAAGCCAGAATTGTCAGTGTGATATTTAGATTTGTTTCTTACCGTTGATATCCATATATTTTGCACCGAGGTCAAGTCTGAAATATTTGTCATAATCCATAAAGTATGAATGTCTGATCCCCTTTATGCGGGCCTTTCCTGAAATAATTTGTCTCTTTTCGTTCATATGAAATCCCTTTTAATCTATCATGTCTTGAGCAGTATACAAACAATGAATAACAATGAATGTTTATGAGTGCAGTGGACAGAATACTTCACGAGTTGAAAGATGAAAATATCCATTCAATGAGGCGTAGACGAGTTGAATGGATCATTCATTTCATCTTTCACCAAATGAAGTATTCTGTCCATTGCACTCATAAACATTCATTATTTGGTTTATATGACACTTCAAACTAGATTATTTTTCATAGGAAATTTATCAGTCTCGATGCAAAATATGATCATGCAGTGCGAGCTGGGTCTGTTGATTGTCACGTACAATTCCTTGCATGCAATGGACAAAATCGTATGGATCCAAAATTGCACGGTCGATGACGTCATTGTAAAATGGTCGGAATGGTCGATATCAAACAACCAATCAAATGCCAAGGATCTATCTAGGTGTCATAATTTGCAACGTTTCATTGGCCAAACAAAAAAGTTAGGTATTTTTATGGAATCGTCCACAAGGCTTATCAGTATCAAGGAAACATTTATTGTAAATTTGCTGCATATGTAGAGAAGATTCAAGTTGGATGTGCCTCATCTTTTTTTTTCATAAGTATTATTGAGAAGAGGATTTTTCTCCAATCAAAATTTTTATTTGGGGAGGGGGTCAATCCATTTACTGATATGAACACTGGCTCAATGTGGATCTGTATTAATGTACATTGCATTTTGCACTTTGGATTGAATTGGGAAACACAATATCCAATTCAAATTTCTAGGAATAAGGTATCTTTTAGAGACATGGAATGTCGATTTGATCTCATAACAGAATATAAGTACCTGGAGTTTGTATTTTCAATTTGAATTGTCAAAGTTATCAGAATGTATTTTTTAAGACATTATATATCTATGAGATCAGCAGAGTCTTATGGATATGCGTTTGTTTATCGCTGAAGTTGTAAATTTATCTGTGAAATAGCATTGGTATTTTAATTGAGCCTTTTTTTTCTTGTAATTTATTGTTAGTAGAGATTTATGATTCTGCTGCTTGCAAAGTTACCTGTTTGAATCTTTGAAGGGGATAGAGAGAAATAAATGACCAGTCAAAGAATTTGTATGGAAAAAAAATCATGTCAGGAGTTCTATTATGTTATCTTTTGTGTATTGAATGATGCTTATTTTTCTCTTTTATTTAACGTGAATTGTCTTTCTCTCCCATCCACTCTCTACATCTCATTCACTCGCCTCATCTTATTATCTCCCTCTTTTTTCTCTTGCACACACACTCTCTCTCCCATGAAGAAAGCATTCAGTCTTCTGAAAGATGTGTAGTACCACAAAATAGAGTAGATTTTTAAATTCATATTACTTGCCTTCTATTCTGATAATTTCACACAGGTTCATTTGAACCATTGTGTTTATTTGGTTACACTTCGTAATTCCAAAACACGGAAATTGCCTATACCTCGATGTTCGTTAATCCGAAAACGTAAAAGGGTTCATTAATCCGAACATTTGTGGCGTTATTCCGAAGGTTCGATAATCCGAAAACGAAATAAGGTTCGATGTTCCGAAGGTTCGTTAGTCCGAAAACGAAATAAGGTTTGTTGTTCCGAAGGTTCGTTAATCCAAAAACGAAATAAGGTTCGTTAGTCCGAAAACAAAATAAGGCTCGTTAATCATTACGTTTTCGGACTAACGAACCTTCGGAATTACGAACCTCATTTTGTTTTCGGACTTACGAACCTTTGGAGTTACGAACCTCACTTTGTTTTCAGACTTACAAACCTTCGGAATTACGAACCTTCGGAAATATGAACTTTCGGAATAACGAACCTTCTGAATATCCGAATCTTCAGAATAACGAACCTTTGGAATAACGAAGCTTCGGAATTACGAATGTATGCAATCTATTAAGGGTTTAGGGGACTTGAGCCACAAGAGTCTGAGGGGACATGCATGAGGCAATTACCCTTCTGGGTTTTCAACTAGCGGGCGGGAAGGAAAGGATGGAAAGAAATGGAAGACGAGAATAGAGATAGAGTCGTATTACTGTTTAATACTCTGAGGGGGTGTTGCAAGAAAACATTTGCAATCAATCGCAAATATTCTGTTGCAATTTTACAATTGATCACTTTTAACTGAAGCAAATCAAATTACACTCCTTGTTTCATTGAGCGGATTAGCAATCGCAAGTTTACAATTAATTGCACGGCATATGCTTGATTTCGGGAACGAAAATAGACTTACAATTGATCGCAAGTTTCTTGCAACGCCCATAAGTGATTTAGATTTTTTTTAAATGACGTCACCTTTGGGTTGTCTCCTAACCCCCCCCCCCGCCATAAAAACACTGGCGCCGCCCCTGTATCTATCTTGTCTCTCACTCGAAGACATACAGATATACAAAGAACATGTGCAATATAATTATATCATTTTATTGATAAAGCTCTTATTTTGTAAATAAAAAATACACGAATGGAGGACGGACACAAGAACAAGAAAAAAAAGTGTCTCTCGATTCACCTTTTAAAATCGTATAGAACTAAAAAAAATATAAACAAAATATATGTTTATATTATTCGGCAGTGTACAAAATATGAATATTTTAATCATGTGCAAAATACACCCGACAATGGTGGAAGAAGAAAATCTCTTTAAAATAGCGGGGTTAAAAGGTGATTTATATAGAATATTTCTGTAACATTTTCCAGTGATATAATTTTCTTAAACATTTAAAATAGCCATTAGAGTATCATTTGTTTTATTATTTTGTTTTACAATCCTCATGATACCAAATCGATGACCTTTTTTTTTCTTTTAAAAGAAAGTTTTTAATGATGACAATGATTTGTACCACCAAAGCATCCAGCAAAAAATAAAAATTAGACTTTACTTTAAAAAATGATTTTGATGAATTGTAAGTAAAAGAATTGCCGAACTAATCTCAAAAGGCAGTAAATTTAGCACATCAATTGAAAATTCCGATTATAATTTGAAAACTCTCAATAAATAACCTTCCTATGTTCAGATGTTTTACTATACAGGGACCAAAATAAATGGATATGTCTTTATTAACAATATTAACACTTTTTCATACATACTTTACATGTATATTCAAGGCACAAATATTTTTTGTTTTACGTTTTTATCAGGCAACACGAATACATACATCGTTAGGGTTTCATTCAAAGGTAAAACCTAACATTAAAGAATGAATGTCATACGATAACCAACAAATGCATATCATTTTACATCAAAATCTATCATTGTGATTATATACTGCTTCATAAATTGTACTTCGCTTAAATCTCAATGTACATTGAACAGGTTATCACACGACAAAAAACGCATATATACCAGCTATAATATAATGCGGTATACCTTTCCAATATTAACACTTTGTTGAAGATAAAAAGTCTTAAAATCGATTTCTTGTGTCTTTGATATCAATCTCATATTTAACCCTGTTCATGATGATTTGTGCAACACGACAACGTAAATAATTTTGCTGGTTGTAAGACATAATTAACATCATTGTGAATTATTCTTTACAACAAAACTGACGGTTCGAGATGAATCTATAATCATTAAAACATATCGTACACATTGGCTCAGTATACTATATTACATAGTTCATAAATTACTTTCCTGCGACATCATCAATGTTGATATTATCGTTTTGATATACATCATTATAAACAAAGAGGTAATTTCAGCACTTTTCAGTGGACTTTTGCTGTAAAATTGGTTACAAAGTATCTGATAAAACCGAATATATTGAAGTCTTTCATACAATAGATAAATTCGTATAGTTATACTGAAAATTAATGAATAGACTTTGCTGATTTTTTTTTTGTTTGAGCTGAAAGAGAGTTTTCATCAGAAAGATGTTTTCGCCATTTGATGCAGTGCCGTGTAAGGATGATTTCATTTACTTAAGTTTTAGGTTTCATAAAATGGCACAAATCAACAAATCACTGTTAAGAATACCCATACATTCCTGAAGCATTCACCAATTCTTCAGCCACATATTTTTTTAATACAAAGCAAATTTAGGAAAGAAGTGAATTCATTGTGTTTAACAAATTACCAATTTGTATTATCAGTATATTATAATCAATATCATCTAAAGCATTTACCACATTTTCAATCGTTTATTGTTACTATTATCATCATTATCATTATTATCATCATTATTATTATTGTCATTATTATTGTTGTTTTTATCATATTACCATTATCATCAGCAACTTCATGATTAATATCATCATCATTCTTATCTTCAGGATATAGATTCTGAAGACAAATATGATGATATTAATTCCTATTTTTCAACTTAACAATAATTTACAAAATTTTAATCGATTGTTAGGAAGCGCTTGTCAAAATCATTTTTAGTAATATCAATCCCAAGTTAACGTTTCTCGGTCAAAAACTATCCTTTAGTTAAAAACAGTATTTTATATAAAAATATGAACCAAATTTGACATTTTACAAATCTATCTTTATATCAAATTTGGTTTATATTCAAAAGGGTTAGATTCCCATTCATAGGAATATTATGTCGACCTCACTGGCAACTGTTCGAGCAAAAATCTGCTTTCAAAATCTACGTCGTCTCATTGTGTTGCATTTGCTTTTATATCCTATATCTGTGGAGATTTCAACAATTGTTGATGCCCATATCGAAAAGCTTATATTCAAACTTTCTATTTGGTAAATGGGTAAATTAGGTATTGAAATACAAGGTGTGTTTGGCTGATTTATGGGGAAATGATCGCTATACTTTTAGGGGATTATGAAGGCAGAATATAAGGTAGAATATAAAAGCGCATGCATGCTCGATGTCAGTGAGGTCTTTACGTACCTTTAAAAGCTTGACTAAGTTTAATAAACAAGCTTCATCTCCTTAAGTTAAAAACACAAGAAAATCAATAATTTAGAAATAAATAGCACACCTTAAGTTTTTCTTAAGTCAAAGTACAAGACTATTAATATAAAGCAGGTGGATGTCCGATATGCACCCACCCTTGTCATATATATTAGGATTAGTATGTTAAGACCTCTTTTTCGTTTAAAACATAATTCAATAGCACACTACAGTTTAAAAAAACAGTTGCAAGTCATGAAACATCATTAATAAATTAGTAGTCTCGTATTCACGCGTCCAATTTGTACATGGTTGTAAAAACGTCATTAGTAAACCTATATTCCAAAGGGCATTACGCCTGTGCGTCGTATTCCTTTTTGTACAAAACGCGCCCATGATTTTGTTTCTTTGAAACTGCAATTTAGTGTCATTTAGAGTACCATAAATCACCATGATTTTTGTTGATGCTGTTGTTTTGAAATATCAAAAGTTCCATTTGATGCTTTCTACAGAATCACGACATTCATTTCCAAATTAAATACCCAAAAAAACGGAGATGAAAAAAGCTGTGATCTAATCATTGTGTGGAGGGATTTTACAGACCTACCGATTTGAAAAAAAAAATTATTTAAACTTTGCTGCTTCGATATCTTATCATTCCTGAGTAAGTGGTAGCTTAATGATTATTACAGCTCAAGTATAGATATAATAATTTTTAATTAAACATCTTTCACCGTTGCAACAAAATTCGTTGCACAGAGGTGACGAGTAAGGCCCAAACGAATTTTGGCTATTTTTCTATTATCTACCGAATTTTTAATGACAAGTTGATATATACTTCGTTTTATTAAAAAAATATTTACATTGATATTTTTTATCAACATTTTTTTCATTTCAATTCATTTTGTTTTATTAAAAAAAATAATTGCATATTGGGGTTGTTTTAGTATATAAGTGATGATACCATATTTCATATTCAGTTTTTAAACCTGTTGTATCAGGACCATGATGTAAAAGAGCTGTGTTTGTCATGTTTATCCTGAATACATAAATTACAAAAATAATATCAAATGAATGAAACTAAATCCTTACCTAATCCTTTTTTAACAAGGTGCTTGAAGGTGTTTACCATTTTATATCTTATTATTCCATAGATTTAATGAGGCAAAAATCGGATCGAATTGAATACATCTAAAATGGTTTTGGAAATAATACAAGTGAAACTCAATACTAACAGGATTCGTAAAGCGTTTTTTTTTGCATGAGGATACAAAGCGCTGCCATTATTATCCCGGCTATAGCTGTGCCACCCATATAGCTACTGAAGCATTCGAGAAATTTCTTCCTACCCGCTACCCATTCACCTCACCTGGGTTGAGTGCAGCACAATGTATAACATGTTCACTTGTTATACGATCCTTATATCTAAACATCTATGAAAGTATTGTTTCACTTTATGGAAAAATGATAGGTATATAATTAATGAATATTGAATAATAAAATTGTACCTCTCTCAGAGGCCAGGATAATAACTAAGTTTGAGTTGAATCAAACAGATACAGATGAAATTAATCTGACGATTATGTAGCGGTGAAGTACTATTACACCTTTGGAATTAAGATTTTATGAATCATACTTGTAATTGGCAATTATTTATGTGAATATCTAAATGAACAGATAAAAATCTCATGAAAGTGATCATATATTTTCAATATAACCGTACCACACATTGTAGCGTTTTGAGACAGGAAGACAAAATATATGGAGAGAAAATAGAAATATAAATAGAAAGTAATAATTTACACGAAATATATTCCTGAGAAAATATAATGTTCAAATCTTTTTTAAGATCTTTTAAAGGGTACCTAACCAAGCAATACTTAAAAAATGAACTTGGTCAATTATTTACAGTTATGTATATGACACATTGGCTTCCTTATACGACTGATTAATACAAGTCATATTAAAAAAAATTATTCATAAAGAATGTTCATAACGGGAAAAATCAAATCCCATTGATAAACAGTTGGTGAATAATTAATACTAGACAAATAAATGACCTTAGCTCATTAAAAAAAGCCAAGTATCATTCGGTAATGACTTAAGTTTGTTTATAGAGCGATAAAATGACCGCAACCATTATGATTATAGGACACCATAGATACCTCTAAGAGGATACCCGAGATTGCAATGGTTGATGGCACTGTCCATTATGTGTTCTTAACTTCCACACTATTGGACAACCCCACAAATACTCAAACAAGCCAATCGCACACTTGCTGCCTACTTCGGAAGAATCCTTCAATCTGTTCCGATCGAGAGAACGCATCGAAACGCGTTGTAGTCAGATAGTATGCAACAGACCTAACGCATGCACACACGCATACACACCCACACACACTATACGCGCACCACATAATTTATTCCTTATACTCTACGACACGCGCGTACAACCATTCACAGAATGACAGGACACGCAATATATACGTTTCTATCATTCGACGTCACAGATGTCACGCCACCTGGTATCCCAGGAAGCGCGTTGTTTGACTCTGTTGTATATCGTTCTTGCTGAGGGGTCAAAGGTTGCATGCTCCCAGTAATAGGCACCCTTGAAGAAAAACAATTTCTTATGCTTGATTGAATAGTAAGCTGCATCGATATTGTCTTCTAATGGTGCAATGTAACTGAACTCGCCAGGGTAAGCAGTACTGATGGGCATTGGGTAATTATCCAGACAGCATCCACCTTCCTCTACGCTGTAGCCATAAACCTGTACAACGAAACATAGAGGGTAATAGTAATAAATATACAACGATAGTATTATATAATCATCTCATAACATTAATATACTTTTAGACCTGTCTTATTTCCTGCAAAAATATATCGAGGTCTGACGTCACACAAAAATCATAGTTGTAATATATTTGGTCACATGATGCTATTTGAACCAATCACTATACAAGATTCAATGTAGGTAGGATATAATAAAGCAATATTGACTGGCCTCGGGGCGATACGACATATATCGCCCAAACTAGATTTATATCGCCCGAGTCGAAGACGAGGGTGATATCAATTTAGTGAGGGCGATATATGTCCTTTCGCCCCCAGGGGCCCCCAGGCCAGTCAATATTGCTATTATTAACCAAATCAGGCATCTAGAGCAAAAATCGTTAATCTAGATATTTTTAATTTTAATAATGAGAATCTAGATTATCATGTTGAGTAGACTGGGCCTCTGAACTTTACCATTGTGACGTAATTGAAATGACGCGTCCCTGGCCTGGGGACGCAGTATCCAGCGTTGTCTTAACTTGATTACCATTATGACGTATAGCACTGCGCGGTTCAAAGACGCATGCAAAAACGCGTAGAATACCCGGATATTAGCGCTGCTTTTTATTGCCCGCTACATTTCCACGCAATTTCTCATTGACTTTCCTGAGCGGGCAATAAATTGGGCCCGTGGATAAACAAATGGAATTTTATTGACCGGCAATTTGATCCCAGTCTTCAGCAGGCAACAATGTTTCAAAGTTGCCCTGCTTAGATGTCTGATACGGTTAATAATACTAGTTATACAACGATGGTATTATCTAATCATCTCATAACATTAACATACTTTTAGACCTGTCTTATTTCCTATAAAACGGCAAAATCAATGTTTTTCAAATAATAATGTTGGAAGTACATGTAATAATTAGCCAAAAACAATGGGGCATATAAAGCCTTGGACATTGTTAGAAGGAATTGCTTCCGAAAGATATGCAATAAAGTGCATTCTTTGGGTACGGGTTAAAAATGATCTGTGGTAGTCTCCACCCCGGGTCTACACAAAGTGAAAAAAAACAAGTGCTACGATTGGTGACTGCTAACGGTAGATCAATATTCGTGTTACCAGTCAACACGAGTCTGAAATCAATTCGATTTGACAATGGCCTTGGTAAGCATATGATACGTTCTTACTGATAAGTCCCACAGAAAAGACATAAGACAGTCTTCTATTTGGTTGCTTACAAAAAATGCCTCTTAGCATTCATGAAAAATCATTCTCTTTCTTAATCAAATCCATACTGACACATTCGGGAAGTTATTTCGCCACTCTCATGCTCCAACCCGAAGCATTTAATCCGGGCGTTTCATGTCATCTGACAAGTTGTAAGATCTAAAAACTTTCCTCAGTATTCATTGGCTGAGAAGTACAAGTGTCCGACTGTCACTTCAGAGTGTGCTAGCAACTTTCACGAAACAGTTCCCAGGTGAATACGTACCATGCTTCCTTTGAAGAAGTAATAATTATTATCTCTCTTATCGTAGTAAGCAGCATCTATATTGTCAGGGATGCGGGTATCAGATCCAGGTTTTGCGGGCCAACCCTCCGATATGAGCCGACCATTTGCCGACCACTCAACTCCCTCGAAGGTAGTTGTGTAAACAGTTTTGCCTGCGTGGTTAAATCTCCAATATCGATTACCTGGAAGAAAATATAACAGAACGTAGTGTTATTGAACCCATTTATTTCTTCATTCAGGAAAATCAAGTACACCTTACCTGTTTGTTTTCTAGCACCTCAAAGCTTATTCTTCAAAGCTTTCCAGACCCAATTCGAATCACTATCTAGTAGACCAAGGTTTCTTCAAGCTGTTCTTAAGTTTCAATCTTTTACGCACATCTGGTGGCCCTTTCTTTTGCTATGATAAATTTCCATGTACCTGACTTAGAACCGAAGAACTTGTTCGTGCCGTTCGTAACCTTACGAAAGAGATTCATGATGATATATACACCCGGGAATGAAGGAGAACTTCAGATAGGTAAAAACCTATCCATATATGTTAAGTGAGAAACATCAACAGATCATTGGCTAACCTTTGAAAAAATACATCTCATCCCTTGGTTTATCAACATTTTGGACAACAGCGTCTAGGTCGTCAGGAACACCTCCGAAGCGGCTACTAATGAGCTTTGGTTCAGCATACTTGACCTCATCCCTAGAGTTGACATACACCCAGTTATATCTGTTACGAACGAAGTAGGTTGTGTAGGTCCACTGTCCTAACTGATTCATCCTTTTCCAGTCAAATACGGTGTCCAACGAGTTATTACAGGTTCCTGGTGAGTGGAAATCAAATCAAGCAAAGAGAAAAAGAGTGACGAATGATATGGAAAAGAGTGAAATGGCGGAAGAGGAAGAAAGAGAGAGAAAGATTGGAAAGGGAGGTAAAGGAAAGGTTAAGGTGGTGAGACAGGAAGCGAGGAAAAATAACGAAAAGAAAAATGATTATTTATACTCCAAGACTTTGCTACAACGTACAAAAATTGAATGCAAAATGGCAATTTAACTATATTCAAAGTTCACACCCAAACACAGGCAAATACAAAATTATTTACGCCCTTTTATTGCGTTTTGAAAATGATATATTTTAGTGCCATTGACTTTCCTCGTGCTTTCTTCTACAATATTAACCCCGAAGGGTCACATGCTACATGTACGTCGTAAATACTTTCCTTGACATGGTAGAATAATCATGGAATGCAGATTCATCCTTACCATAAATGTTCTGAACAGCAGTCTTTGTCTCGCTGTCAATTGTCACTTTTCCATCAAAAGTGCGATAGATAGGATACATGATGGACGAAGCATTTGTGCTGTGGCCCAACCCTAGGAAATGACCGATCTCATGTACAGCTACTGACTGAAGGTTGTAGTCTTGGTCAGATCGGTCAGTCCAGAGTTTATTTTCGTTGAAGAATATGTGATTAGTTGCCACGTCCGAGATAGCCAACTGACCTGATGACCATCTGTGATTCCCAAAGTCGGAAAGATCATCTAGAAATGGAAGAGAGCATCGTGAAAGTAACATTCGCTTTTGAGATGCCCTGAATGGTAACCATGACTTGACTTGCTTTAAAAAATATATATATCGAGATTTCTGCAAATACTATATCCAAGAGGAGGAGGTCAATGATGTTGGGGTATGTTAATTTTTAGTGGAATTGTAGTATGAATCTTAGATCGACTGATTCTTTATATAATATGTCACATTTCTTAAAGAACTAGAAAAAACCCACTATGTATACATCTCCGTCATCATGATTATTAGTTCTGAATTGACAATTTCTTTGGAAATGGTAGATTAAAAAGAGTCATTTTGGTGAACTTACTGGAATTAGCAAAGGCGATTTTGATATCGACGTTAAGAACATCTCCTGAATTCTGTTCCCTGAATGTGAGTGGTGTAACCTCCGCCCATCTTCTGAAAGCTGCAGTAAAGATACCCGACGTATCTGAATTAGGGGCATAGTCATCCAAAACTCGCCACGTGATGGGAAGATCCGTGGTAGAGAATCTCAAACCTGAACCAGATGACGAAGACGCCTGGCCATTTGCGTGTGAGTCACGTCGTTCTCGGTGATTCGACTCACCAATCACGTCTCTGACCAGTTTTCGAATGTCACGTTTAGGGCGTATCCCACTTTTATCATCATTTTCCTTATTGTCACTTGAAGAAAACTTGGGATACTTTAAGGTTGTCTGTGTAGTTTTAGAATCAAGTTCGCTGACTAAAGCTGAAACCACCTCGGTGACAGTATAAGTCAACACCGTGGTTTCCTTGATGTCATCTTCTGGGTTTGGCGTCGTCAGGACCTCTCCGAGATCTTCTTCATCCACTGTCTCTATATCTTCGAAATCTTCCTCAAAACTTACTTCTAGGACTGAGTACTGCCCCCAGGAAGCGCTATCATCACCAGATGTCTTGTCTTCCGGCACAGATGGCGGTCCATAAGGGTACTTGTCCATTCCGTCGCCTGATTTCGCACTTTCACTCAAAGGATCTAGCAACGATTTACCCAACTGCTTCCCGTCCGGTGTAGTGTCCGTGACCATCACAGGAGAAGTCACAAATGCTAGCTTCTCTTCTTCCATTTGCTTTGAATCATCGTTTAATCCAGAATGGTCTAGGCCTTTTCCGTCGACGGTTTGTTTGATCTGAAACTGGTAATCAGGTACACCACATCTTGGTTTAGACATAATTTCTTTCGTAGCCGAATCAATCTCCCCCGTTACCGGTATTTGGTATCTTCTCTGGAATGCCTTGATACCTTCTTTAAAGTCCACAATGTCAGGTTTTGATTGTTCCTGGTCTGTTGTTTGTGTGGATGATGGCATACTCCTTTGGTCCGACGACGTTTTGCCATCGTCATTTGTTCTGTTTTTGGCTTGTTGCATTTCGATATACCCGTAGTCTTTTAAGAATGTCTGTGGAAATATAAAGATAATTCAGAATGGTCAAAATGAGGTTCAATGTCAAGTACAAGAAAATCGCAACAAAACTTTTGAAATTGTGTTGAAATGTTATCTCAAAGTGGAAATGTATCTGAGGCAATTTTAAAACGGATCTAACGATAGAATGCGAATAGTGTAGTATATAGGGCAGTGCTGGTTCACAAGCTTTACATTCCATTGACCTTAACCAAAAGTACCAAATTGAATCGTGTATAACTTAGAAGGCTGCCAATTGTATAAAGATTCATTTCTGTTATTTCATTGGTCGAAGAAAAATGTTAAGCTGTTCAACCTCTTCGGTTGAAAGAGCTGGTATTGTTTTGTAGAAAATATTGTAACCTAGCTAGTGTGGTTCTGCGGTTTTGTCATCTCTTTTCTGCACTTTGCATTCGTACTTTCGTTTGTATCTCAAGACTTTTAAATCCCGAAACCACAGAAGTATTTACTAGTCAATGAGCGCGTTGTGATTTCAATGTACAAATGAACTGAATAGCATAGTAGTGTAAAAACATAGTACACCTGAAGAAAACACTTGTTTTACTTTTAAAAAGTATTCTTTAGAGTTATGGTGTGATCACAAAGTGCAAAATAGTTTTTTATTTCGGATTATTAACTTGAATATTTGACAGAAGACTATCCAAATACGATTTATTTTCAATATGTCTAATGCCAATTCGTCCAATTGCCGACTAGTATACTATCATTTGGTCTACCATCAGTTCGTCCACTATCCACATGGTCTTATTGCCAATTCGTCCACTCACATTGTTGTCTGATAACCAGTTATTCCAATAGCCATTTGGTCGTTTTACCATTTGGCCTAATTGGACTAAGAGTTAATTGTGCAACATGAATGAAAATAAAATTGGCATTAGACCAACTGGTTATGAGACAAAATGGCAAATACGAAATGGTGATTAGACGTAGTGATGATTGGACATAATGGTTATTGGGCCAAAATGATTGTTAGACGAAATGTTGATGGACGGAATGGTATTAGACTAAATGAAAGGAGACCATAAGGTGAGTGGACGACTTGGCAATTTACCCTAAATATGATAGGTCATGACTATACTTTTACAATGATAATAGCTTTCCTTTGCCAACGGCCAGCGACCATAAGTTTCTGATTTTTTCAGTTATTTCACGAGTGATGTAGAGTGATAGGTTGATGGCTCTTAATATAACTTTCAATTTGCTTCATAAATCTGCCCCCTGTTTTCTTTTTTTTTCTGTATTTAAATTGATTTTTTTTCAATTCATTTAATTCTACCATCCTAAAAAATGTTGGAAATATATTAAAATACAGTACAAAATAATGAATAGGCAACCCTTTAAGGTCAGTGCTTGTCTTGTGATATAGTTGAATCAAAGTGTAGTACCATGATAAGGTATTCATTAGGCGATCCTTAATACTTAATTAAGTAGGTTGGACTAAAAAGCAAATAAAAAGAGGGAAACACGAATTTGAAAAGTGAGAGGATTAAATGAAATCAAGAAGTGAAGTGATCATGATAAGTGATTCTACATGATAAAAGCTCTATCATAGGATGAATAAATGTATTTTATTTGGGTTCCTCAGCCCCCCCCCCCTCCTCCTTATTGCCTTAGATCCCATCCACTATGGTGGTCTACATCTTCTATAAGACGGTTTTCATTTATTCTTATTTCCTACAAAGGATCTCAGCAGTTGGTACACAAGATTTAAACCCCATTCTCGCGCTTCAGGTATTGATGAGTTCAGTTCTAATTCTTGACTTGTGAAAGGCGAAAGCTTTAGGGGGTCATATAGCAACTGACTTTTTACGAACGTCTTCCGAGATAGATAGAAAAGCTAAAGACACGCTTTTCTAGCTGTCTATGATATCAATATAAACAGTGAAATATACATCATATGGAAAGAAATAATAAATACATTGTCATCAAGGTTTCTCTACTCTGTTGAATTTCTTTTTGACAATTTTCCACACGTTCCTTCCTTCAGAAATCTTTGAAACGCAAAATTGATTAGAGACATTTGGACATACATTGGTCCAATAATATAGTAGGAATATAAAATGATGACTGCCTGTGATTTCAAGATAAATTCATTAACTGGATTTAACACCTTCCTTTTATATCATCTAGTGTTCCGTTCAAATATTATTTTCATCAAAAAGTTTTTGAATTTATCTATTATTACAATATAATGGATTATAATTATGTACGACAAATATAAAATTATCCCGAGTGCAGGTTTGATACGAGGCCGATAGCCGAGGTGAAATACATTGTAGACCTGCACGAAAACCCTTTTTAAAACATTATTAGTCCATTTGTTAACTTATCACATTGGCTAAGGTGATGACGAGGCTTGTCCTTGTAGTTCCATTCCCTGAAGTCCTCCACCAGGAAGGGTAACTCAGGGCTGACGAGAGTGGAAGTATTATTACTCTGTTTTGCTTTGTTGCAGGTTTTGCATGTTTAGTTTTGCTTTAAGTATGACGAGTTTGTGATAAATATTGATTTTCATCATTCTTATACAATTTTGACGAGAGCCGTAGACGCCAGTAATTGCATTTGTTTCTAGTGAGGAGAGTTTTAGAATATTTGTCGTAACAAAAAATGAGCATCCGATCCCGAAAAGGACTGTTTAGTATGGACTGAAAGGGACATCGGTAGTCGAGTGTATAAACCACTTCATCCAGGGTGACTGCCCTACGGTGGGGTTAAATGCTCCCAAGAAATTTCCTTTGATTGGGTCGGGTCCCCAAAGCGGCTCTGAAATGAACGGCAGTTGTTGTTATGTTTTCTAATTCAGTCTACCTTGTCCAAACGGCTCTGGGTGATACTTTGAAGGTGTCAACCAGTATGGAAGTTTCGTCTTTAAGGAACATTGGTATACATGCCCCAGGCCCGTGATCCTTTCCATCCCTTTGCCCCCCTCACTTTCTAGCTTCTTAGCTCGTACTTTGACGGAAGCTTATTGAGTCCTGATGAAGAAGCAGTGTCACTGTACACCGCCAGGAGAAGAGCATTTGTAAGATTTCGAAATAAAAAGTCATTCGCGAGTTGTAAACACGCCTATTTATATGCGTTCTGGTAGATGAGCGATTCGCCTGACGATTCGTTTGTCCCATACTATTGTCGGTATGGTCACGAGCGGCAGAGAAGGTGAGCTTGAAAGGATTCTGCTTTCGTCGGTTTTGTGTCGCAGCCGTGCCGACACTAATGACCGACTTGCAGTGAGGGTCGTCATAAGATGCTATAATAGATTGCCCACTTTCACTCAAATTGCCATGATTAATGCTTTCTAGGGGAAGGATGGAAAGAGAGAGAGGGGGGCAGATACAGAAAGAAAGAGATAGAACAGGAGAGAAAGGAATTAGAGAAGGATTATGCATTTCGATCAAGAACTAAGCAAAGGGAGTGAGGGGGAGAGAGGTAACCTAAGGAAAAGGAGAAAAGGGAAGAGAAGACGGAGTATAAAGAATCGAATAGAAATAATAAAGAGAAAGTGCAGAAAAGAGAGTTACGGGGAAAAAAGAAAGAGAGTGAAGATCATTATAATGGCAAAAGACATGAGCAGTTTCGGAGAGGAACGAATGGAGAGAGAGAAAGAGAGGGCTGATGGGGGGGGGGTTGGCGAATACTCGGATGTTGATTGTTTATTTCAGGATCATCATTAAGATTCGCATATTAGAATGCTCAGATGACGTTATACAGCTAAAAATACACTTTTTCAATAAAACATGAATAAGGGAGTTCATTGATCGTACTTACGATCATTAAATGTTCTCGCAGAATAAAGAAATAAGTGAAGTCGTTTTTTATGGAAGAGTAATAGCCTAGAAGTTATCTTTCCTTTGGTTTTCTTCTAGTCTCGATACGAAAACGGTGGAAGAATAAAGGAGAAGATCGCAAAGTCGAGAATGATTCGAAATATTTTGCCGCGCTTTAGCTTTCTCTTTGATTGTTAGGAGTCTTTTAAGTCCTTTACCGATTCCGTTTTTTACCATTAACATTTTTTTGGGTACTTAAATTGTCGAAGAAAACTTTGTTAATACCTTTTTCATGTGTTACATAAAGAATTAATGAAGATCAACCATTTCAGTTTATGATATTTTAATAAATAGGAGAGATGCTCAACTTATCAAAGTTTTAAAAAGTTCTAAAATGTAAAAGTATTCTGCATTCTTTTCCCATGTATTATTATCATTTTCATGCAATAAACAACAAAACACGATCAAATAAAAATGACAATTAATTTTAAAGTGTATTCATATTCCTCCAAGTTATCATACTTGTATTCCTTTACGCTCAAAATGTTTGCAAAATTTTCAAATAGAGTACGTGAATAAGTTTGGTATACTTTGTAATGAATAAGATGTTGTAATGGTTACCGAAATATGAGGAAAAACTTGACAGATGAAAGAAAATAACGAACATGTGATGAACAGGGTCCCGGTTGTTTCATAAACGTGATCGTAAGTTCCACCGTAATTTTACCAAATACTGAAACAACGTATGATGTTAAATCACATTCTTAATTTTTTCAATCCATTTTAATTTTTTTCAGTAAACGGGCATTTCAATTAGAAATACAAAATTTGTTAAAATTATGTTACCAGATTACCACTTATAAGAAATTAAGTCCAGCAAAAAGTGAATTTTCAGGGAACTCATTTGGCATCATAAAACATGGGTCAGAACTTAGTAAAGTCATTCGTCATTCTCGTTACTTATGAACGGTTTCAGTAAAGAGCCCGTGATTATCGATTAAGCCATCATTTGTGAAAATCATTACTTCATATCATTAACGACGAAATTATTAACTAAAGCTGGAAACTTAATCCACGCTTGTGATTTTCAAAGGAGGAAATCATATTAATATTTTAGATTGCTTTAAACTATACATCAATTGATTAAAGGTTATAGATTATATTAATAAGTACTGTATAAATTAAAAAAAATAATGTAATCTCATTTAAAAAAAGTAGAATATTATCCTGGATTCCAGATACATGATACTTTCGCTGAAAGTTTGAAATAATTAACTAACGTCAGAAACTTTATGCCAAGCCTTGATATGAAATGTCCGTAATAATAGTTACGTCACAGTTTTTGACTGCATTTCTTGAACACTCTTGGTTCATCTGAATTATTTCACGCAACGTTTAAAAGATGTATTTAAGTGAACTATTTTTCTATAATAAGAAATGTGTTAGCGTTTTCTATTTTGGAATTTATTTCCAATAGCCAGCTGGACCATACTAATGCGACGATATGTGTCATTGATAGGCAGATAGGTAAACCAAGAATGACACATATAAAAAAAGTTATGTGTAGAAGCATTCTACTCATTTGTAAAAAAAAAATTCTTGGTTATGAAAGTTAAAATATTTGTTGAGGATAAATCAATTGCTCAAAAATTGACTGTATGATTATATGCCATTAATCATTTCAATTGGTTAATTCCAAGACATATCATAAAATTCTAAAGAAAAGAATAATGACTGAATGATATTCACTTCAGGCTACCTCGTTTGATGATGCTGTTTTACTAATTTATGTAGAATGTGGATTGTGAATAAGTCAACGAAAGTGTTTCTGAAGCTTTTCAAGTCTTATTAGTCCCTGGTGTGCTCTTCAGTTTTGAAAAAAAAAGTTTGAATTTTAAACGGAAATTGTGGATTTCTGAGGAGGGATAATTAGCTATACATATTCAGTGAGTGAAAGCCATTTTTATAGACACTTCCATAAAGCATTACTAAAATTGAAATGATGCCTTTTGAAAATATCTATTTAATTGCGCTCTGATACTTAGATAACGTGAAATTCAATAGTTTAAAAATCGAAGCCAGATCAACATTGTGGTGTTATTTAGAAATACATTTTCTTTAATCAACTTAAATCAAATTCTTTTTACTTTTTAAATAAAAAAAACTACTTACCATCGCCTGTTCTTCTGACAGATCATCTTGCGATGGTAATGATTGAGTCTGCTTCCGATGTGTCGACGCCGATGATGATCTCGAACCGATGACACCGGGCTCGACGACGTGAGCGACGATGAGAAGGACCAACGAGATCAACACACCCGTCAGAAATTCGGCAGAACTAATTACACGCATGTTCCTTTATTTTAAAGATTTTCACAGAGTCCAAAGATGTATCCTATAGACGGATGTGGTGAAGTTCAAAGAAATGTTGCCTGTGACAGTAGCCAGGGAATCTACGCGAAGAGCTTTCTCATTATGAAGTAGGAACTGATTTCTATGTTCTCTTCGGGAATTATTCCGTTCCAAACTGATGCGTGGGGAAAATAGGATCCAGCTTGTGAAGATGTGAGCTTGAGGCGATGGGTAGACCAAAGAATAGACCCGACTTGTCATCCAGAATGGGTTATGATAGAGTGATTGTTGGTCCTGGTGTTAAGAGGACGATAAAGCCTGACTCAGCGGTATAATGGATCCTTGCCGACCTCGCTATGAATAGTAATCCTGTTGAGAGAGTACACAGGCACGTTGGTTAATGGTTTCCCAAATGGTACCATAGCCTCCCAGCCCCTAAACTTGAGGGCATTTTAACCCCAAACATAGACAAACATTACCGTATCCATGTTAGAAGCAGATAAAGAAGAAAAAAGAGAATGACTTTCAGCCAATGGCAGTTAGGCGCAATGACAACTGCCGCACAAGAATGAAAAGGCTAAGTGTAATAATGTTTCAGAAGCTGCGGAGAAAACTAGGAAGTCCTATGTATGAAAACGACAATTTTCAATACCAAGGTTCCTAATGATCATCAGTGGCAATTATAGGAATTTCGTGAATTAAAATCGGTGAGCAAAGAAGTTAGAGTAGGAAAATGCAGAGCATCAACTCTTTGAGCACCCCTGCGACGCATCTGTATTTGGCGCCATCTCAGTAGCGTCTTGAATATTCCAACATCATAGAAAGTCGTTTGGAATTTGAAGATATCGCAGAATATATTGAAGCGTTGAATGTCAAATCACAATCAAATGCATTATTATATTGAGACAAAATTGAATCTCATGTAAATTATAGCCGATTGTTGTAGATAATACTCTATAATAACAGAGATAAAACGTGTATTTATCGCTTATCTATCGCACGGGAAATAAAATTGGTGGGATTTAGGGAAAGTTAGAAAAAAGTGTGAATAAAAGTTTTGGTTTGTGTAACGGTCACCGTAGAGACAGCATGAATTCCGGTCCATAAACACTTCATCAATTCTGTAACAGAAAGGATTCCCTTTGAATTAAAGAACAGTGAAAAGCCTTCTGTTGTGTCTATCTCGATCACTCAACCAAATTGTATGCTAACCATACACAATGATGTGTTTTGATTGGCACCACTGCTAACATATAAGAAAGTTCGTTATTAAAAAAAATAAAGATTAAGCAAACGAGATAAAAACGTACATCATGGAAGGAATGATAATGTGATATGATTTATGCGTCTTTGTGGCCATGCCATCTTTAGGTAGAGGATAATAATGGCTATCAGTGCGTGTATACAGGTGCATGTGTGTGTGTGGGATATAAGAAAAATCGTGTGGGTGTGTATTGTGTGCTCTTTGGTGCTAAGGAGATGTGCTTGTGTGCATGTGGGTGTTTTTGTGTGTGGAAAGAGTGATAATTTGTGCGAGTATATGGGCGTGCGTGGGTTGTGAGGTTACTCGGGTGTGTTTGTGTGTGTGCGCACGAAAATGGGAAAACGTGCGTGTGTGTCTGTGCATGAGAGATATAATGCGGGGGAAACGTGCATGTATGTGGGATGTGAGCTTGAGAATGGGGGGGGGGTGGAAGGGAACGCAATTTTCTCTGTTATCTACAGAAGATGTGAGTGTGGGTTTGTGTGTAAGTGCGTGTGTGCGAGAGAAATTATACACTGTGTTGAAAGTGGTGGTATAGTAATAACGTCAAAGTGACAAATGTATTATTATATGTAAATATTAGATCCCAGTTGAAAATGTTATATTTTCAGAGGAAATCGAGAGAATCTCTCCCAAAAAGAACAAATTAAGCATGTTAAGCTGTAAGGAATGTAATTGTAAAGTTGAATAATAATAGATAAGAAGTAGACACTGTCCGTAAAGTTTAGAACATCGATACAGAATCTCCTCAAACCCCAGTTCAAATGTAAAATCGAAAGTTTCCCAACTCCCGTGATCCATTGAAAGAAAGATGTATTTCGCTGGGGTAAATTGAGTGGCCAAGACTATCGACAATTGATATTTCCGTGCGAAGTATGATAAGTCAAAAAGCAATCACTGACTAAGGAGGTGTATTTTAGGGCGTTAGGTTTTGCCTCAAACATACTTAACTAAACAACCCAGTAGACATGTCTAAACTCAATTGTTAACATATTTACATTGCTTTCTGTTCTTTTTAGTTCAATTTGAGGTAAACAAAAAGAAAGGGTATTGCGAAAAAGTTTTGAGTGTGCCGAAAAGGAAACTTTGTAGTAGCAGATTGGTCATTACATGCGTTAAATATTCATCCCGCCGTCTGTCTTTCTCTCTTACCCTCCCTTCTCTCTCTCCCTCTCTCCATCTCCGTCTTTTACCGTCACATACACACTTATAGTGAGTATTTACACCCTTTAGCCGTCCTCTCAATATTCCAATTTCTCTTGCCTTTCGTCTTAACCAAATAACAAGTGAATAACCTTCACAGCATCTAGCCAATATGTGCTTCTTTTTAAGTAAAAAAAAACCTAGCAGTTAATATCTAGAAGCAAGCGGAAGTCACAAACTAAAGTTATATGTGTAACTGGTCCGAACGGAAGACCGGGGAGCTGCGTTTCATAGAAGAACTTAGCTGACTCCTTATCCGAAGTATTGTTTTATCCGACAGTTGCCATAGTAAAACAGATACTAAGCCAGCCAAAATCAAGGAAAGTTGTCAAATCTGACAAACATGTTGATGAAATGCTCACCGCTTAAGCAACAAAGCATTGGAAAAAAGCGTTATGTTCTTTCCTATTTTATGTATGGTACGATCTAATTTAAGTGTTTTGTATGTACATTTCAATGCATGTGTTCATTAGTTTTATTTATTAATCACGTATCCACCTATTCGATCATCTGTTTATCTATTCAATTTATTGATTAATTTATGAAGAGGGCTACCTGCCCCCAGTGAAAGGCTAAATTACGATTTATTAAGAGACATGTACAGTTTCCGTTGGATTCAATATATCATAACTACAGCAGGGAATGGTCAATACAAGTGTCCATTAGGCAAGGTAAAATTGAATATCGTCTATTTCTGTCAATTTTAACAGTAACCATGGTAACTGTGCACATTAACAAGTTACATCAAATCATGTTACATTTTGGAATGCAAGCCAAGAACCAAAATTTGAATAATGCCAATAATTCAAATAGCCATCCAGAGATTAGGATACTTTCACTCGAGCCCTGAGGGCCTTTCTCTAAAATGATTCTAAAAACAAATCAATATCAAGAGAAGCTAGGATGGACTCCTGTCCATTTAAGTTTGGTGAAATGTGTTTCTTTATTTTACTTCGATTGTTAGTACCAATATGCAGCATCACGCCATGCATGAGTGACTCTAAAATATCGACACGAGTATTGAAAAAAATCCGCCATTTTCATTTTGGCTCTTTCTTCGTCTGAGTTTGCTCCCTCGTACAAAAATCGGAGACGCCGAAATCGATTTGGGGGTCAGGTGTAGGATCTGACAGTTCGAGTGCTCTTTGGAAGAATTATAAAGGATTAATCCACTCTCAAACTATTCAGTGCGCCACATACCAGCCCCCCACAAATCCCTTGGAATATAAATTTACAATGAGTTTGAAATATTTTCTTAAAGGGTGACCGGATGCAAGATTTCAATCTTGGTGTGATATTATAGACCGACTGCCTAGCTCTGAATGAGCATTTGTGATTCGCAATTTGCTTCATTTTGTAATTTTACCCCCTCCTGTTAATCTAAGTACATCTCTTTAAAATATTTTCTAGGTTGGACATTTCCATTGATAATGATAACCTCTCTGTGTTTACATTGCATCCATGAGAACCGCTAGTTAGTGTTGGTCAATACTGGTCATTCGTGATCACTACTCTTTGGTCAATAATACATCTGATGAAAGCCGACCATGGAGGCCTTCAAAATTTAAATCCTTTTCATGTGAAACAGCAAGATCAGGCGACTAAATGTTTTGATTGAACCGACTTTATTTTCATGTCTCTAATTCTTGCCTTTGTAACAATGAATGGTGCCTCATTAGACCTTACTGAAGTGAAGTTGTTTGGGTGCGTTTCAACTGTCAAAGAAGTTAGCATATTCAAAATGAAATATCATCGCAGTTAACGACCAGCTTTAAAGATTTTCATTTTTAAATCATAATTGCAACATAACTCTTTCGAGACAATCTATTTCTGACAAGTGTTGGATTACAATATATTTAGAGCTGAAAAGACATTGCTTTTAGCTTACAGACAATATATTAACAGGCAATAGTGCATTGTTGCTACGATGTTTTCTTCATTATGTATGAACCAGATTAGGCATCAGTAGGAGAAATAGAGATCTATTATACGCAATCCTTTTTTTTACACTTTGAAATTATTTAAACAAATTCTTATGAACGCAAGAATCGTTTCTTAAATTAGATTATCGTATCTATTACTATTACTTCGGTGCCTTTTCTTCTGAAGGCGTTTTATGGAGATAGATTTAAGTACCATCTGATTTTTAGACACTATTTTAAAAAGCGCCAGGAAGTAAAGAGAAAAATCACAATGATATCTGGAAGACATAAGGGATAAAATAGTTGGCTTATCTTCCTAAGTGATGCTCAGGCAGGTCTCTGACCTGTGAAGCCGGGAATAGTTAGTAGAGGACTCGAGATTTTAACAAGGAGCCAACCTTTTCACTTGAAATGGGGATCGCCTACAACACAAGGTACTTTAATAAGTACTTATTATTGCCCGCTTTATGGGACTTTGCATAATGTGACAGAATACTCTGAATAAACTTTTGACACCAAAGAGGAAACACGCTGGATAAGTCTCTTTTGCAATGTACACTATCTTTACGAAGAAACAGTATTTTATGAGAAACGGAAAAGCCCGGTAAGGAATTGTCATGAAAATGAATTGATTAACGGATATGGATTTACATACTGCATTGATTGAGTTAATCAATAAAATTAGATATAAACATTTTCCGAACATTTATATTTCCTACAAGATCCTTAAAACAGAAAAACATTCCTGAACACACTTTATGAAACAATGTGGTCGGACTCTTAAGACAATGTGCAAAATATAAATTCCAGAATGAATTTGCAATGAAACTCAGATTGTTTAGCTTAAATAGACCTAACTCCGATGATTTAATGAGATTTTATTAAATTAAAAGATAGCAACTCTGTCTTGAAGTTGATAAAAAATATCTCAGAAAGTTATATTTTTGTTTCCTATTACTGTAGGTTCAACACCTTCGATCTCCTGACCAGTCCCTTTAAAGAGACCGAACTTTCATTGATTTGTCGTCAGGAGGTGAGCACAGATGAGAATATTGAAGAGGTCGGTATAACATGACAATAAAATGACATTTTAATAAGGTCTGACTAGCACTGTCATCCAGTACGAAATTTTGGCCGAGCAGCAAGCCGCGATCGATCGATCCGCAGCATTATACCCTTTTCACGTTAAGCAAATAGTCTCGGATGATCAGCTAATATTGGGCAATATTTATATAACATAGCATTCTGTTCTAACATTCTATCAAATCACATCGTTGAGAACTTCGTCAACTAAAGCTCCCTTATCTTAAACGGTAGGTGCTTGTTTTTCGGTTACTCTACGTGATATAATTTTACGACGCCATGTGATGCAGATCGTGTAAGATGAAATGGCGTTTCGAAACACAATCTAACATCTTCCAATAGTTCGCCTGCCCTTTTTGACCACACAATATTACTCTGTGAATAAAGATATGACCAAACGAAAAGTGATGCCGTGCTGTAATCTCTCTGAGTTAAATTGGTAGTGGAATGTTCTTTGCACATAATCGACTTCAACGATTGACCGGTTTTTTACCCACTTAGAATTCAATAAGATAACATGGCTTCATCGAAACATCCCCAACATTATTCCAAAAACGGGCCTTTTAACAAAAATGATAAAGCATAATATTGTTCACAATAAGTGTCTTAGAATGACAACTTTTACTAAATTTTGTAAATAAAATGTATGGGAACAAAAAGTGATAAATACAATAGATTAGGTCCCATACTTCTTCAAAAACTGTGTTTATATGGTCTAAAATATGATTGTAAATCTAATGGTATTATACAGACGGGAGACTCTTGAAATCATTTTTTACTACAGAGCGAGAGCCCTTCATCACACTCTTGAAAGCTTGCGTTCATTAATGGATGAATTAACCTTGTAGTGTAGAAGATAAGAGTAAGGTAAACGCGACTTAGTAAGTAAGTAAATATTTAATTTTTAAATACTCCTCAGTCTGAGACCCGATCGTGCTTTGCGTACTAAGTAGAGACTAGCAGTGCCATTTAAAAAAAGAGTCAGGACATAAGTTATGTTTCATCTTTCTTTCTAAGCCGCGGCACACCTCTCTCAGTATCTCTCTCTCTTTCTTACACACACCCACATCCTCTCAGCACGCACACTCATACACACACACACACACACACACACCCTCACACACACCACTTTCTTCTTGCACACTGATGGAACTCTTGAAAACGTGGCATTCCAGAGTGGTTTTACATGACTTGTACGAAAGCTGGATTTAAGGTAGCACCAAGGTAAAAACTGGAAAGTAATTCACGTTTTGAGCCTATGTGTAATATCACTTTTTGAGCGATAACAACCCCCCCCCCCACAATCTCGCAATTATATCTATATTATGATCACCATGTATTATCCACATGTCATTGTACATATATGTATTTTTCATTTGAATAAAAAGGGTAACTACACATGAACAAATACTGTGTTTGGATATTGGGTATCGTATAAACCCTCTAAATGTTTATTTGATTGTAAATTTTACATTTTTATTTCATGATATCATTTGCGACTTAAAATTACCATCTAAATTTCCTTTTCAAGCGAAATACGATTGCTTTCATCAGCTTCCTAATCTAGAATCTCCCATTTTATGATCATGATTATTGCCTTATCCTTTAAGGCAATAACTCGGCTATTCCAAGGTATTAGTGGACAAATGCAAACACTTTCTGTGTGTGAATAAAGTCTACTAGGTCCTCCTTCACTTACGCCTTGTTTACGAATACTATTATTGGGCTCCCGAATTAGGGGAACTTTCGTCGACCTGTGACGATGATCATGACTGGTTATTTCAGGGGCTATGTCATCGTTATATAGTGTTGGAATTCATGTAAAGAATCGTATATTTTTGCCAGTCATCATGTCAAAATATATAATTGGTAATAATTTATTTTCGGTCATAAAACGAAAGAAAATAATAATGATAATAACGTTTTATTCACCCAAGGTAGCCACTCCAGGTAGGAAACTGCTCTACCAGCGGGCACTGCATAACACAAAAGGTCTCATTTTTATAAGCCTTTTTTTTATAACTCGGCCTAGGATCGAACCCCGTTCTTGGTGCCGACGTTCTACCTACGATAATTGAGTGCTACCTATAGTCTTTATTTTAACGTTGTCATAGCAAGTAAAGTTTCATTTCAAAGCTGAACTTAGGATCAACATTTGCTTGTTGAAAAGTTTAACTGGTTCGTGTAAGGCGGATGACATATATTAACGTTTCATATTCAAGTGTATTAATATGATAAAATAAGGATCGTGCATAAGCCTATTAATTAGGAAATATTTAAGACATTGTTTATTCAGATGATGCTTATAAATCACAAATATATATATCAACAAAATAAAATAAACTCCAAGCGTACAACAATGACTCTCTAAAATATGTTTAGCCATATATATATATATATATATATATATATATGAAGTTTCCCCACTAAACATAAAACATGACATAAAACTCCGATCATCCACACGCAGTATTGTTTTGTGATCAACACAATAGACGCTTGACTCTTTTTTGATAAAATAGCCAGGGAGGCTTCTTTGCCTTCAGTGGCGTGCTTGGCAACGTGCAAGATATGACAAAATATTATAACTCTCTTTGTAAACAATTTTACTAAAAATGAAATAGAATGGAGGCCTATAATGACTGATACAAGTCGACAGCGGAGTAAAAATAATCTGCAACTTGAGATTCATTAAGAAAAGGTTATACTGATCATAAATTGAATATGAAAACAGCTCATAAATTACAAGTATATTGACCACTCCAAAACCTGTAGAAATGCAGCTTTAAACATTTGAAAATTTGAGACATATATTCGTACCTTAGGTTGGTTGATCCTAATACAGCGCAGACGACATAGCCTTCGATTGAGAAAGGTATCGAGGCTTTACGATCAACAAGCGATCGTCCTTCCGTACTAAGGGTAAAGATTGGATGACAACAGACCATTACCTCTACTTCCCTTCGTTCCTTCACTCACGAATAATTGAAATGACGAAGCAGAAGAGAAGTATGGTCAGCAGATGGTAACGATTGGGGCTCCTCAATGGGCCTTGCACCCCCATCCTCCAAGAGATCAATACCTCGATTTCAAAGGTAAATCGATTAATCCTCTGCAAGGAGTTACTAATTGTTGTACACACACCCTCTATTTTAATGCGAAATTATTGGGAACGGAAACGGGCGAGCCCAGCATACCGTACACAGGGAAAGCAATCTCAAAACACCTTCAAGCCATAGACGACCAAATGATGAGCAAACAAGGTGAAAAAAGAAAGCAATTATCGGAACAATTGGTGGCAAATCATTACCTACTTTGAGCCATTTTTAAAGAAAGGAATGGTCTTGTTGCTTAAGTTGGTATTATGGCGTATTTACGACTTCCATGCCAATATTAGTCTTTGAGGGTGGTTGGGGGAATTGAAGGAATACATGGTTAAGCTGAGCTTAAAGTAATTGAAATTCAATGAAGTAAACATCGATATCACTGGTTCCCCGGGGATTCACGTATACTTGAATCTTACCAATGGCGTTCTTCTTTTATGCCACAAATCAAAGAATGGCATAATCTCCATCTTCTAATTCAGACATCTTGACTCCATTTCCTCGTCATACATGGTTTCAAATGGCAATGGCTACAACCGACAGCGTCATATTATTTTATCGGTTGATTGACCAAAGGACCGATGGCCAAAGACATCTACTCCGGATTGTCATTTTGGGAAGTACTTCGCTAGAAAGGAGCAATAGCATAACTTCACCATGTTGACTTACCATGGCTCATGTATGGCTTCTTTACCAATACCATCCCTTACTTTAAGACTTACTGAACTTGCTCAATAGGCTAAATCAAGGGAAGAAACTATTAAAATAGCGTATACCTCGGTAATTTTCAATGCTCAAAGTTACTGGAGCTAACATTGCACAGAAAAGTTCTTTTCTCGGCAAAAGGACAAACACACGAGTGGTCTGGTCAGGACGTCTAAAGAGTAGGGCCTGATAAGCTTGTTGCTGTTTTATATTTCTTGCTAGATTTCATAACTTAGGTTTTTGAAATGTTCAAACACATTTGAATAAAAACAAACTTTATCAAGAAGGGCCATTCGAGTGAATTTCAGTTCTTGGACATTGCTTGTATCTGCATATTACAGATGAAAAGAAAAACTTTACGGTTACCACAGGGAATTCGTTAGCCAATCAGTTTGTTTCTTCTCACTATAACACCATAGATAAGGTATTTGGAAATCCATTTCACAATGTAATTGGGAATGTACCTGGAATTATAAACCCACTTGAACAATATTGTATTGATATAGTGTATGAGATGGTTCACATTTCCAGGTCTTGAGGAGGGATGATTGACATGTGGCAGTCATCTTGCGGCTAGCCGCTGTAGTTACAAGGGATTTACGGGCGGTCATGTATCTCGAGGTACCACCTAAGGGAGACGAAACTATCACGATTACACATTGGTTACAACGACAGGCGTGTTTAAAGACCAAGTGTGCTTAATTAAGAATGTCTAATATTTAATTACGTCATTAACAACCTTGTCGGCCACCAGTTGATTTCTTTCTTTAAAAGTAAGATTGAAAAAGAAAATTTAGCATATGCGGTTTGGCACATGAATTGAAAGGATATTCTGGCAATCGCGATATCGGTGATTTTGTAATTATTCATCGACCATTAATAAGGGAAATCATACTTACACTGTCTGTATTTAGCTACCTTTTGAAGTTATAGTTATCCATATTTTGTTTCACAGTGGTGCCAATTTCGCTGACTCGCATGCCAAGTATCGAATCTACCTAAACTCCTTGATCCAACTAAGATTTGTTTCGTTGTACTAGAAAGTTATCATAAATTCAGAATACGACTTACGAAATGCTTTGAGGCGTAAAAAGCTTTGTGATACGATAGTAGGTAGTTTATGTGATATTAATGTGCCTATTTACCTTGTCGGCCACCAGTTGTTTTACTTCCTATTGGTGGATGCAGATGGATTAAAGATCAAAAGAAAACTTTAAAAATAACGATTCAAAGGATAGCTAACATGATGCAGGCCATAAGAATTATTTTACATCATTACTTTACCTTTTATAGGTCTTCTCAGATATACACACACACCATAAGAATAACAAATTGATAGTGTTTAGGTGTCGGGGCGTAGTCGAAATTAATCAATGAAAACGAAAGGGCCGTGACAAAAAGGATTTATGCTTGTAAATTCTGACATGGGCTTTAAGATAAGAGTCCTGTTAAGCAAAACAAATTACCTTCTTATCACAGATATCATTTTGTGAACATGTCGGAAGGATCAGATGGAATAAGAAGACAACTTGGAGGATGCCAAGGAGTTTCTTGGTCACATTACCTTCTCAACGGCCTTTCCATGTCATCAGGGGGTGTAGCATCGGGTATGAATATCATTCTTAATCTCTCACTCACGTGTGGCCCCTTTTTAATTTCCATGAACACGTGAGATATTAGAGGTAGAATTTCCAAGAGATCGCTGCAGTATATATTATATGATAGAGGAAACTAATTAATAGCAATGCTTGAGAACCGCAATGAAGATAAGCAATATACACTTGTCACGTCACAGAAGAGATTGACATGATTGCAGAGGAATGTATGTGTTTGGTTTAGAGGTGCATAGATCACGCAGATGGTCGGGAAATGATTAGTATGAACATGGTATAAATGACTACAAGCCGAAACTTATTTATGATATCGAATTGATGGTGTTTATCTTCAAGAAAGTTATGCACATTTTCTTAATGTTGTTCATTGCTTTTTACCGAATGCCAGCTATTGTGTTTCAGACTTCTTTTTTTATACAAACTGATCTCGTATGGCAACCAGGGTGTGACTTTACTCTGCATGTGGGTGGGGGTGATTGTACCTGTCTGTGTGCGGGTTTATGCGTATGCAAAGAAATAGATGAAAGTATGTGTGCGTAAGTGCGTTAAAGGGTCTGTGAGTTTGTGTATTTGTGAGGGTGTGCATTTTGGTGAAGAGGGAGAAGCTCAGTTCCTTTGTGACGGGGAACCCGACCAAACTAAAAATAGATATTTGAAGAATGATGAAAACAAAATGAAAAAGATTAATGAAAATATCAAAAGATGAAAAACAAAGAGATTTTGAAAGTTTAAACACCCCACATTTATCACCCGACTCTGGGAATTCAAACATTGAAAGCATGCCTATATAAGAAGTACCTTTTTTTCTTCCATAAAGTCTCTCTTCTAAAAAAAATTACCCGTTATACTACCCCAAATATAAGCGATCTCATTGTTCAAACAGTCATAACTTATTCCTTATACGATGCCTTTCACACTTTCAAAATTGTTTTTTCTTTTGTGTTTGATTAAATTTTCCTGTATTTCTTTTTCTTTTTACTCTTGTACACAAATCTTTGTATTACCAAGGCTGGGTTTCATTTAAACAGACTAGAAAAAAAACACCCTCACCCATAGATGCACGAAATATATGTTTCATGATCTTTTCGCGAAAAATGAGAAGTAAATATCAGAAACTATAACCTGTCGCCATTACTTCAATTACAAACAATGACGTGAATTCTTTGAAATAAACCAACTGAAATATGATTGAGCATCAACAGCAGAGAACGACGTCAATCTTGCTATCTGCGCAAACTTGATGTTGTGCTCTAGAAAGAAAAAAAAAAGACAGACAAAAAGGAGCAAGGACCCAACAGTCTGATCTGCCTCAAATTTGACCTTATTTCTAGGCAAGGTCCAGTCTTATCGTAGTCCTCGATCATAAACACGGACGAAGGTGGGTTGTTTATTGTAAACAACTATATGATTCTGAAAATCAACGCACGTGAGACAAAATACCAAACTTGGGTATGGCCATGGAGTATGGTCGTTGTAAATGCTAAATTCGTAAGTTACTGCGTTATGTCGGAAGGATAAAAATCCGTTTATCTTTAGGGTAAGCACGCGCTATAATCATTTCATGTTGATTATTTCATATTTCATTTTTGGTACTAATTAAATCAAATTCGTTCTACGTCAAAACTCCTGCATGTATTTGAAAATGCTTTAGAATAACTATGATTATGAGCCTTCATGTAAACAAAATATTTTTATCATTCATTGTGTTTTTCGATATGATCATGATGATGAGACCATTAGATGATGCCCGATAAATAGATGTAGATTCTTGTAACGAAATGCTAATCTATATAATTATGTCAAGGGCTGTAATAATAACTGGACTGTTCTCTATGCGCTTAAAGAGAATTATCTTTCCCATCGCTTGTGGCTCAATCATATTCAGATAAACTCTGATTCATACCACCTTTTTACATGAATATATGTAAATTAAGTAAAATCAGTTTTTACTTTAAAGTAAACGAGACAGCCTCTTATCATGCAAAACCATAAAGATTTGTAATACATGTACAAATGGAAATCAATGTATAGGAATTAAGAGGAAACCATAGCAGCTAAGTGCTTACATTAAGCAATTATAACAGAAGTTACTGTAAATATTCAGTTGCATTGATCTAACTGTAAAAGTGTTATAATTATTGGCACTTATAAACTAACCTAATAGTTTACCAGTTATTTATCTTCGACACAGTGCAATTAAAGATTCAACATTGCATGGTCTATGGTGAGTGCATTTGTCGACATTACATTTAACAGTCTTGTTTGAAGTGTAATTATCTCATTCTATCATAGCTTGAAAAGATTCATTCGGGACGTTGACCCGTGTTTCCTGCATTTGAAAGACACCTATAAAATTTTCTTATTGTCCAAGTCAATTTGAAAGCCATTGTTCTCGTTTTTAATTTAAATTAAATTCCTCGGTACTTTGCGCCATACAACACTGGAGTGGCTGTACTACACGAAAGGAAAGACCTTCATAAAATACCAAAATATCATCCAACATAAATCATTCAACTTTTACGAGTTTATTATCGTTTTCCCCACTGTGAAATGATGTTGAGTAAATCACAAAAGTAAGAAATACAATTCAATACTCTCCTGTGGTCGGAAATGTTTAAAAATGTATTAATGGTAAATAGATGCGATATAACCTCTACTCTTCACATCATCATAAAAAATGGACCACTAATTATAGTTGTAATGAAAATGGTGACAAGTATTTGCGGGTAAGAAATAGACAGTGACCTTTAAAAGAGCAATGCTCGATATCGAAATGACTATCCACAATGCTAATTGAATGTAGAAATGAATGAAAAAAATGTAACCTTCAAGTTTATCTTTTTTTTTTTGCTTTCGCATGATCATGCCGTGGATCATACACAGAGATTAAAAGATGTGCTATCAATTCAATTATCAAATTCTCTTTTCTGGGAATTGGATCCATTGACCATTTTTATTCGTGTCAACAGCTGAAAATTATGTCACAATGCAGCACTCATTTATATAAAAAAAATAATGATAATAATCCGCTTTCATATAGCACTTTATACATCGGAACGACGTGTCTAAGCGCTTTACAGATTACCCCGGTCATCGGATTCAATCAGTCATTCCCGCACACAATATGTGCACATCCTCCACTCCCTGTGGAGTATTCCAGTCAGTCGCCGGTGAGGCGCACACAGTACATGACAAGCTACAATGACTTTCACATCCTACCGGGTACCCACTTAGCACCTGGGTCGAGAGTGGCAAAGTATGGATTTACGCCTTGCCAAAGGACGCCAGACCACGGTCATGACGGTGGGATTCGAACACACAACCCCCTGTTTAAAAGGCGAGAGTCAGAACCACTACACCGCTGTTCCTCCACACCACGGATCCTCCGTGGTGTTTATATTTATTTAGAAAAATAGAATTAGTATGATCCACTTTATCAGATGTCTGAAGTGTTGCCCACACATCTAGATTAAAAACACAAGACTACAAATCCCTTTACTTACAAAGGATCTCTAACAGACCTATACGATTTTCATTAATGGTTTATAAATTTACGGAATATTGATATCAAACGTTACAATGTTTAATATAAATCTCATTCTGACAGGCTTACCTTTGGAATTCTCTCTGGAGCGGTCCGCTTGTAAAACTCCTTGCAGAGTGGAACTTTGTCAAATGATTGTGTTTTTTTTTAACTCAGAAAATTCGAAAGTATCACTTCAGATAACCAAAGAAAATCTCCACCCAACCGATGTCAATGAATCCGTCGGTTTGAGCTTCGTCAGTTCAAGCTTAAGAAAGTCCTAAAAGTTTCTCAAATGAGTTATAAGGATTTCGAGAAATGCGATGTCAGTGCGATGCTTGATGAGCGCTGAATGGTCGCTTATTTCATTCTGATTGCTTTGCCAGTAAGTCGTCCGTTTAAATGAGTCCGGATTGGTGTGTGAGGGAGAGAGAGTGAGAGATCAAAAGTGAGCGAAAAGATGATAGGAAGCAAAAGCGAGAGGGGGGAGTAGGGGTCATTTCGGAGACAGGTAAGAAAGAGACACGGGGGGTGCCGGAAATATATTAAGAGGGGAGTCCTCTGCATACAGAGGTAAAAATTAAAGAAAGAAAGAGAAACAAATAGGGAAAGAGAGAAGAAGAATAGAGAGGGGGAGATAGATGAGTAGGCAACATTTTATTTACAGCTAATTAACTCTGAGACACTGGATCTGATATAAACAAGAGTGCACGAAATGGGACCGAATGCATGATAGATAAAATAAAAATGGTTCGTATGAATAGAGAAAATGATTTAGGGGCAAGAGCCAGTAATGGGGAGAAGGGGAGAGGAAAGAGAGAGTTTGATGGTGTTAAAATAAAAGACCACAATCAAATACAACAGCGCCCCCAAACAAATATAATTCTAAGATGTCGAATCAAGTCCAACAACCCATACATAATACTACCTGCCCAGACACATTCTTGCCATATTCGGAATATCATTGACTGATTTTTCGGTGTTACTGCTAAATACAAATTCAATCAGCTAAGTTAAGCAACTGCTGACTTTGCTAAGGATCTTAATAGCCTTTAACCTTCTCTGTATAGAACTGGGCCTCTTTGAATATCGTTGTTCCCCTTAAACCATGTAAACGCTTCCCCCTTAATGAATCGGCTCAATTCAAGTCGGGCAGTCAGAAGTATAAGCTCCTTTTCGCTAAAAAAATCTCTTCTCCCTTTCTCTTGTTCGTCGTAAGCATTAGCTAAAGGCAGAGAGACGTTGTGTAAATATTTTTGACGCTCCATGCAGGAGGTTGTACAAAAAGGGGAGGTGGCACAGAGTGTGTTGATTGCCTCTTGCAGGTTTTGGACACACCTCAAGGGACAATAATACAATCAAACCTAACTTATAACTCTTTAATATTTTAGCTATGGCATAAATTCAGCTGATCTTCATGATAATGAATGGGTAATGGGTGGATTGTTGTTGGATCGTGATGAAGACATCTTTAGTTTGAGGAAATCCAATATCTATAACGATTAGCAATTCATGAAATGTGTAATTAGATAAGCAAATCATTAAACTATTGGGTATCTTGACTGTGTGGTACATCGTAATTAATGATATTGAAACCAGATGAGTCGCATAATGGGAACACATATGGTCCTAACTGATCTCTAGAATGTATATGTCTAATAAAAACTGATCGAAGTTATCTTTCATGAATTACAGGTCGGAGGAAACCCAATAAACTGTTCCCAAATTAAGACCCAAATAATTCTCAACATTCATCTTTATCAAACTGTCACTAGAAACAAAAAATCACACATGAATTAAGTAACCCTTTAGTATGAACCCTAACGGTTGTGGCTAAGATCCGTTCTTCAACGTTGTCAACAAAGTAATTGCTTTTGGGTAATAACCTTAACAGCAGACAGAACTTAGTGTTTATCAACAAATATGATTGCTTGAAAATAAGAGACAAGATGATCACTTTAGTGGCCACCATTTAAGTGATGGTGACGGATATAACACCCGTATCGTCATGCTTTGGGCGGGAGTCATCAAAATTGTGTAGTTCGATGGTGCACAATAGGTCAAAGGATGTTTGAAAAGGTTCCTTACTGCCCAAAGCAAAAAAAGGAGCATCGAAAAGTCACATCGAGTCTATTATATATATATATAGCTGGGTGGATGGAGCCATACTGCCACAAACATTCAAAACCTGATTCAAATCGATGTGAAGAACGGGAAAGTAACTATTTGTTAACTTTGATGTTTTGACATCTATTTGGTGTCGATAACACTGATCAGACTCTTCAAAAATACGAAGTAAAAGAGGGATGCAACAAGAGTTAAATTTCAATGCCCAGTGTTCAACAGTTCTTACTCTTTGCAAACATTTGCAGAAGTTTTCGTAATTTGGATAGTTATTCCATATTTGGCCATATTTTAAGGGTAATACTTCTTTCAACTGAGAAAGAAAGGCATAATTTACTGGATTTAAAGCGAATTTTGGATTATGAGCTGAGGGAAATTATTTGTATAATCTCATTACGACAAGAAACACGTTCTCTTATTTTTTTTTATTCAAATCAAATTATATCTAAACAGCAAAAACAGTAAAACAGTAAAAATGGTGAAAACCAGTAAAGATGTAGTGAAAATGAAATGAAAGATACAGTCAGATACCCATTCCTAAAGGACGAATTTAGCAAAAGTGATTTCTACCAAAGTCAATTTGGTATGAAAAGAATTTATCCACTTCAACGACCTCTCATTACTTTCTTCACGAAATGAAATTTGGAAACCTTTTTATTACAATAATTATCAAAAGTAAATATAGTTTTCTCTAAGGTTGCGTTGATGGTTCATTTAGCTTATTTCATTCATAAGTATAAAAAAAATGTCTCTCGAACATTTTTGCTAAATACCCACAATCTCTAGACATGGTGGTCAGAGATTCATCAAAGGAAACCAAACCAGAGTCATTTGGTTTAACCTTGGGATATTTTCCCCTATCTGTTTCCAAACGATTATTAATTAGAGAGTGCTGGGGATAGGTTGGCGAATTTATCAAAGTGCTGACACGTGAAATTAGCTTTGTATATTGTGTAAGCTAAGGAATAAGGCCATTGAAATTTAAAGAGCTACCGGCAAACTTCCCAGATGTATACCTACAGTAATATTTTGAATTAACTTAGATCGGTCAGTAAACAACCAATTAATCCTCTATGGTCAGTGGATCTGAAAGCCACCATCAAAATCTTCTCCTGATTACATCTTAACAAGCAATAGAGAATCGGAACGGTAAGGACCCATGCACATCGAAAATATCAAACCGACTCATTAATTAAACTTATGTAATCGTTACCAATCGAAGAGGAATTTATGTTTGATATTGCAAAGGTTTCACCGTGGAGGTATGAGCAAGCTGACTTCAGCTAATAAACAAGAAATCAATGGATCAACAACCATAAAAAATGCCGCTTTAAAAGAAAGAAGGGTTAGTTTTCTGTAAACATTGATAAGATTAGACTCTGAAATACGCATATCTATATATTTGTAGTATACACCTTTTGATGTTTAAATATGTTTTGGGGATCCGAGTGAAAATAGATATTACAGATTCCGCAATGCCAAGAAAAGAATACCATGTCAATTTAAAGACCATACTTTTTTTCACCACAGATATTACAGCAACAAAAATATTTGATTGATATTTGGGGCTTTGCTTCTTATGGACCAACTCATGGGTGATTTTATTTCATACGAAAATAATGAAAGGAAGCAAACATTTATGAGATGGTATATGAAGATACCTCGACACGAACTGCAATGATATCTTACCTAAGATAACATTCCTATTAATTTCAGGGATCCTTTCCCAAACGCCCCAAGCATCGCAGCCCTCAAACGCGGTACAACGCCATTGACGTCATTCAATTTCAGCGCATGCGCCGAGACGAACGATTATTATTTTTTGGCTTATTAATGACTTTCATTTTTTATTCGCTACATGATATGACCATCATCATTTTATTTAATTACTTTTATCCTTATTCAGGTCAAAAGTTCAATGAGATTGGAATGAAAGGAAAGAAAGCTAGATCAAACTTTGCAATATGACCGTGTCCAAGTTAGAGAGTTTGAAAATTTCATAATTGATTTTAATAATGGTCATATACATGAATTTATTTGTAAAATTGCGTGGTGTGGAATTATTGATGTTATTATAAAAGGTACGTAAGCTGTAGACATACGAGAGTTATGCGAACACTTTGATGAACCGTGATGTTGGTTTGATTCTTAACGTTCCTTTTAGAATGCAACCTGAAGCACCTTTGGTGAAAAGTGCATGGTCAGACTACAATGTTCGTACCTATCCTGGGTCCTAAGGCCCATAGAAACACAGTTGATCCGTTGGGTTCTTGCTTGCGTCATTACAGGGTTAAAGCAGGGAATTAAAACACCCAATACCCATCCACCAAAAGCACATTATTAAAAGACTCATCATCTTGGGGAATCATATTTTTAATCTCACGTCATTGGTATTGGTGGGGTTGATAAATTCTTATCAGAATGAAATTTTCAGGCATCCTTACATTTATGGTGTTGAAATATTTGCACGGTGTTAGACTTTTAAAATGGAACTGATAGTCGTTGATCATGTTAAAAGTTCGTTTTTTTTAAGAAAATGATTTTAAAAAGGTATAAGGTACATAGGAGGCGAACTAGAAAAAGGGCAGTCCAAATGGCGGATAAGCTCTTAGGATGAAATACAACACCGGTCATCCACATCGAACAAGACACCGGTAAAGTGCTGGTTATCATAAGATATCGCTGGTGGTGAGGGCTACAACTTTATTCACTTCAATATCATACCACAGTAAAAAAAAAAAGAAAGTAAAAAACAAGTACGAAATGTGGTAAAAAAAACCACCTTGTCAAGCATGGAAATACCTCAAAATTACTTGTCCCCTTGTATGTCTTCCTAAAATTCCAAGTTTTCTTAGAAATCGGATCCATGAATCATTAGCTATATATATTTGATTTTGTTATATATATTTTATTTCGTATATGAATTGAAGTTGTCAATAAAAACTACTCAATACAAAAAAATAAGCCGAAGCATTACAAATTTACACACACATTTCCTCACTTGTCAGTGCAGTATTTCCATAGTGTGTATGTACTATATACAATATGTATTATATCATACATATTCAATATCATACATGGACAATATTTCCACAGTGTGTTGACTGCACCACATAAAAATACAATTAAAACACCTATTACATATATAATATTTCCACAGTTTAATCATAGTGAAGAAAAAATGCTTGACATGGATATTTTATATATTTTACATGTATTATGAGAGCTGTGGGTTTTCGATAATATTTCTTACTTGGGTGAAAATACGCTTGATAATATGAATTATTGGGGGTCTTCAAAATGTATTTCCAAACGTGGAGAAAGTTAACGGTTCACCATGTGTAATGTGAAGAAGGGAAGGAAATACAGGCAGAAAGATTGAAATTGAAAGACAAGATAGGATGACAAGAGGAAATTAGAAGTATTCTTTTCTTGAAAGCGACTGAAGTCCTGAAAAGGACTGTAAACCAGATGAGATGAGTTGAGTATGGCTTGGGTAGCGATAGTTTGAATAGTAACAGGTTGAAGTGTGTCAAAATGCACCATAATGTATAAAACTGTGGCTATAATAATATCACATTTGCACAGTATGTGAAATTATACCACACAGTATCAAATAACATATTGAGATCGCATCCACGCTGGAAAGAACAAAGTGTCACATAGTCTATTCACAGTGTGTGAAAATGTGATCCACACTTTTCAAATCTAACAGTTTGAAGATTAGTTGATATGATGTTACACAACATTAACACACTGTGGTTCATACTGTGGGCCAGTATATTTTTTTGCAGAAGGCAGACCATGTATTATATTACCTTTCTATGGGCGTATAAAGTTTAAAAGAATAGAATGCATGAAACATTTCGGGGTTTTAGTACATAAAGCATATAGTACAATATAGAACTGTGGACAGTAGTATTATTTTTACCACAGTGTGTCACAGTCTGAGACATCGCTCATTATTGGCCTTCCTTGATATGTAATATACATTCTTTCATATGATTTATAAATCTATCACACTCGAATCAAACTATGTCAGAATACTGTGACACAGTGTTGTTTTTAAGGCAACAGTTTGTGGGGTTGTATTGACATTCGCGTTTTCTTACAATTTATCAAATCCTTGTCAAAACTCGTCTGCGTTACTTATGGTACACGTATATGAAAATGTGTCACACGGTAATGATACAGAACAAAATAATCCCACATTCAAAATCATTTGTTATATTCAAATTTAAATGACCCACAACGCCATGAATACCAAGAAACTTACATGAATATCAATACACACGTATTAACTCATAATTCTCCTCAAGTTTTAAAATTCACATACATATCTTTTTTAAATCCCACTGATGCTGATCCAAAAACGAAATTTATAATGGACTGTGATTTTCTTTTGCTAAACTGTGTGGAGCATACAGATAACCATGAAGGGGTGAGTGAAATGGAGGTAAATGTGTAGTGAGCTTGAACTTGGTGTTTGCAATATCGTCAGATATAATGAGAAACTTAATTTAGGACTTAGGTTATAAAACGCCCGAGTGAGATTTTAAGTGTTTTATGCTGAATTAGGATTGACGTTGAGCATGTCGGATATAAGATAATCCTTTTGGGCCAAGCAATATCTTTCGATGATTACGGCACACTATGTTTTATATCTATATTATAGCTACATTAAGATCTTTGACGGCCAAAAAGGTAAATAATATATGAAAATAATAATAAACGAGTAGCGAATCACTGCATTTTTTCTTCTAAAATTTAAAGGAAATTACCGAAATTTTCGTCATTCCTATCGTTTACAATGTCGGGGTAAAAAGAAAAGAAAAACTTTGGTAAACCCGTGCTCTACGTAGGTATAAACGTTTCAGTTAACTTGTTCAATTCAATTCAATTCAAATAAACATTTATTTTCCTCCATTTTACAAAATTAATTCATTTTCGTTAACAAGAATTTACTTCAAATAAATTTCCATAAAGAATATAAATATAAACAACTTATGTGTACAGAGGAAGGCGTAGGTCCCTAGAAGCACATGCTTGTGGCGGGATACGCCTGTGGACAAATCAAGTTTCTATTCACTTTGCATGTAGTCACATTCGAAATTGTTGTTGCTGAACATATTGGGCTGCGCTATTAACTTGTTTTCCATGTTATTAGATCCTGATACTTCTTCTAAGCAAAGCTATTACTTTCTAATAATGACGTAGTGTGTAAACTAATGTACTTCTCAAACAGGTCATGATTAATAGCGAGAAAATCATGCTAAAAGTAATAATCTTTCTCGGATGACTATAAAGCTAATCTTAAAATTGGAACGTTTAAAGGGGAAGCAGAATGGTAATCGTTATCTATTTTTTATAGAATGTAAACTATAGCCCCAGGAACCAACCTCCCTATTCACTTTCCTGAGAAGTAATTGACTTCAAAGGCTGGAGCCGTGTTTTGGTCCAGAATTGTAATTCTTTCTTCCACTTGTGATCAATTTCTTATCGACGAAACCATGAAATTCCTTTCCCATTTACCCCTTTCCCTTTCCATCTTTCTATTTCGATAATTTCGCCATTTACCAATTCTTCTCTCTATTTTTCCCGTCCGATTCGCATCACTGTCTCTCAGACCTCTATCTCAAATGCTCATACCGATATAAGGTTTCTTTATTCACCGTATCTTTAAAGGTGACCGCCAAGAATTTAAAAATAGACCAAATAAAACTTAAATAAATAGAGGATGATGTTGTCTTGATTCCTGGTTTGTTTTTCGTCTACTTATTGTCCTTCCATCGCCCTTTCTTTAAAATTATAAAACCTTAAATAATTATGAAATCGCAGAAATTAGTGTGTAAATAAAATTAACGTCGTTATTCAAACCCTTGCCTAGTATTTGACACTTTGTGCGGCTTGAACAGTGATATCGCAAATCATAATATGTGAAATGAATTAAGTAGATTCGATAAGATTGGTTTGTGTAAAAACAAACTAAAATAAGCAACACTTTTTCAAGAGATAAGAAATATTAGACAAATCGCTTTCCCTTCCAAACTCTGGAATAAAGTAAGGATTTCGTGGGTATTGATGTCATGGTTATGTAACCCATGGCTTTAATGTTCATAGTAGGGTTAACAAAAATCTGGACAATAAATGAGTTGGAAAGTATTTTTCTTTATTAATGCGAGGCTTTTCTCGGTCATTAAGCAATGGAACGGGTAGGAAATAACATGTATGATTTCTCTAATTGCGATCCATTTTAAGGTCTTCATTGACGTCACACCATTTTGTTCCGTTTCTTCTCACAGCCGAAGCGAAAAGAAAACTTCTTGAAAATAGAAACCCATTCAAATCTGGTGAGCTAATAATAGGCCCAGGGTCATGTAATAGTTTCCAGATTGTTTGGAATTACGCTAAACTGTTCCAAGAGTGTTGGGGGTAATTGCAGTCGATTTCAATGATAAAATTATAACTGAAATATATTAATGGAGCGTAAAATAAATTGAATTGATATAGAGAATACGTGACCCCGATAGCAATCAAAGTGAACAAAATGAATTTCTACAAACATTCCTAAAATAATGATTTCAAAACCTAAATAAATATGCTCTTCTCTAACACTGTTATCAAAGCAATCCTTCTCTGAGTTATATATTTAGATAATTTGTCCTTCCATTTTAAGATCCCTGTTATATATTGTGAAATGAAAACAGATGTGATGCTAGAATATTATATTTCAATAAAAGAATCAACCACTCGATGTCTTTTTGCATGTCCACCCCTCTAGCTAATTTTTTTTATGTAAATCATTTATTCCATTGTCTTCATCAAATACTAACATACTCTCGGGATCAGTGCAGTCTAGGTAACTTCTATCATTCTATTAATCTTTTGTGTATGATGTGAATGTAATGCAGATTTCCTTATTGCCCTTTTTCGTGTTTGAACCCAATGATATCCAATACATTACTCTCTGCTATCAAGTGGATTATAGGAGACTGATCAGTCTCCGAAAAGTAACTCCCTCTCATGCAGTACATCCATGGCTTGTGACAGTTTGACAAGGTTCTACCAATACCGCCATTTCACACCCTTACAGTTAGGGGTGGTGACGGGGTCGATATGGGGCTATGATGCTTGAAGTGCCGATAGAAAAGCCTCTTAACCAACCTCAGGAAATATACATCCGTAGAGGCACGGTTTAATTCATATGATTTTGGAACCCAACAAAATTGTTATGTATTTGGAATGTGACTTAAAAGCATTTTATGGAATGGACTAAAGGCTGAAAGACATTGATATCCAGATATAAAAAAAACAATTGGAAAACTTAGATAATGTAATTCACGGTTGAGGAATAGTCAGATCGTTAAAAAAGCAATGTAATCTTTTTATATTCTCACTCTTTGACCTCTGCTTAATAAGCGAAACACCATTTCCTATTTTTTTTTTTACCAAATATGACATTTTGTCATTTTTTATTTAGACCAAACAATCCGTCATGTCCTTGTGAAATACATGAAAATGACAAATCAAGTCATTCTGCTATTCAGAACGTGCTGTCATAGTTCCTCGTGACAATATTGCCTGTTAATTTTAGAGGACTATAATGAAGGCATGGTAAACTGTTCAAATAAAAAATTATTCCCCTATTCTTCTAAATAGCTCATTATTGAGAACCATTAATCGGCGTACGTTATGCCCCTATTTCAAAAGATAACAAGAATAATAACAATCGACAGTTCTTTTATAGCGCATATATTACATTATGAATTACAAGTTCTCTATGCGCTTCCAAAGGACATGGACACTATTAAGCCGGCTGTAGCTTGGCATCGGTAATTTTATCAGATTACAGCGTACACGCATTTCAAGGAATAATTCCTGCCAGGTAGCCATTCACCTCACCTGGGTTGAGTGCAGCCAATGTGGTTCAATTTCTTGCTGAAGGTAACTACGCCATGACTATGATTTGAACCGACGACCCTCTGTTTCAAAGTCCTGAGATTAATCCACTGGGCCACAACGCTCTATAAAGGTATTAAGCAAATTTTATCTTGAATAATCTACAATAAAACAAAATTTACGGAAGGCTATATGAAGAGATATCTAGGCAATTAATTCAAAATCTCTAGAAGAACTCATTAAATCTTAAATATGTTGCAACATTATTTTCCATTCGTTGATCATTATAGAACCGGAAACAATTTCAGAGAATTAATTGCCAATTTTGGTGTATTTTGCATTAGCGATGCGATATTAAGAACGTCAAATGATTAGTAACAAGACAATACATTACTTAATCGGAAGAATTTTTCATCTGAAAACTATTCAGAAATGACACATTTCCCCCTGTGTCCATTATATTGTTGGTCTTACAGACCGTGTGTGCTTGATAAACAACTGAGTGCTGATGGAAAGGTATTCCGATAAGACTTGACTTCACAACTTGTTCCCCTTAAAATACCATTGAGTGAAAAACAAATAGTTATCGCATTCTTATCAAAGTAGGGGATACTAATAATACTTCGTTCGAATTATTGCATTTCGTTAAAATGAAACGCACTTCGTGTGCTGCAGTTGCGCGTACGTCTCACCTCTAACGCGAATGGGCACGAGAACCGGAAACAATACGAGCTAGGGGTTTGTTCGATGACTCTTTTAGAATTTTCAGCAATTTCCATTCTTCGCACAAGTTTCGCATATTTGCAACGTTGAAATTATTTTCCGAATCATTCAATTTATGAAATATGTCAAATCTCTGTTCATCAATAGTTTTTCATCCGTCGGGGTACATTATTTATGCCCCTAATTCAAAAGGTATGAAGCAAATTTCATTTTGCATATTTTTTTTTAACAACACCAAGTTACCAATAAGAAAGCAGGATAAAAGAGCATTGTAGATTAAATGCCTTGCTCACGGGCATAGGTGTCGCGGCCGGGGATTGAACCCCGGACTTTCCATGTATAGCCAGGCGCCTTAGACCACTCGGCCACGGCACCTCCATATCAATGATTTCCGTTTGCGAATATTTTCTGAGGTAAAACATAAAAGAACTTAATAATCTAGAATGATAAGAACCTTTCGATCTTTTGTATAAAGTGACGAATTCATCTTCCACTTGAATTATTTATGTTTCTTTGCAGTAAGATGCTATTAAACCTTACGAAAATGGGACAACAGAATTATTATCGCATGTTAAATTATAAAACACTCGACTAGGATTGCTATTTCGGTGAAAAAAATAAGACGATATCAATATGATAATAGTAGTTATTATCAACATGTAAATGCGTAATTCAGAATACCATTTTTATGAATTATTGCTACGCACACACAAAAAAATGTAAGTGTACTTGTGTACGGTCAAGAAAGCAAGAAATTTTATCTCTTCAAAAATAGCGTTTGTTCTGCAAATGTCATTTTTTGTATATATCCTCACATTCTTTCTAATAATATCACAATATTTCCACATTAAAAAGTTCGAATGGACTAGAAAAAAAATCATAGCAAACTTTATCATAACAAATTTGGATTCGAAAACATTTGAGATAAGTAAACACATCATCTTGTCTGATATTTATGACAGGACTAATTAAATTCAAGTTAGATAACAAACAATTCAGGTTAGGAAAAGAGGCCATCGCGAAGCAGTGGGAGCAGCTGTAGACGGGTGTAGTTGGAGGTACGTCCGTCCCGGAGCCAACCGGGGCAGAGTTTCCATTGAATGAAGGTCCCGATGGCGCACGGTAGGCCGCCTTATTTCGGGCTAGGATTTAAGGAATGGAATTCCATTCATATCCGTGCTATTCATATTCTGTCATCTGTGTTCATGACATGTCGAATAAGATAACGTCATTGAGTAACACGAATCTAGTCTAGAACCAAGAGCCCCGATTCCTCAAATGATTCGAGAAAAGGAGTGACGCGAGTGTAGGCTTAATTCGTTGGGATACTTTGGAAAATAATATGACCAGCCTTTGTAATAACATATTTGTTTGCCAACTAATTAATAAATAATTCTTTACTACAAATACAAATATATGAAACTGGAATTTTTATCATATTGCTCTGACAGTGTTTTCTATGTTGTCAATCTTTTTCCTGAAAAATCTACTTGATTCCCTGTTTATCAATCCCACCGCTGCCACCAAAAAGTCTGGCTCATCAAATATTTATAGACAACATTTCATTATACAGCTCTCAAAGGGCCAATGCTATCTATCATGAAATAGACATAGTCATTTAATAATCAAAACGGATTCCATTACTTAACTTAAACACCTGTAAACACTTGGGGAAAAGAAGATTAGAAACAGAACCCCTTATTTTTATTTTTTTTATAATTGTTTTTCTCAGAATTGATTCTCATGAGAGGATATTCAAAATACATTAAATACTAACTTCGACAGATTCCTGAACATAAATTCTGTGTCAGGGTCTGCACTGAAGGTTAAGTGGACTTGTGTTGGTTCGGGAATTGTACTATTTTCGTATTTTCTGCTCCATATTTCCCCCCAGAGTGTCAAGGGGTTCGTAGCCCAGTATAAACCTGTCCGTTTAATGCCATCCCCTGCAAAGTACTTGGAATGACGCGTGCTTGCTTTTAAAGGCCCAACCAAGATTAATTGAGGTTCAAAACATTTAGTCGTAATCATAAGTATAATAACCAATTTGTCATTCGGGTTGTGTTTTTTTTTCTTCACGATCCATCCTAGCAAGCAACGACTCGACATCCAACTCAACATGGAATAGTTTTGGCGGAAGCTCACGCAGTTTCGACTGCATTTTTACTTCCTCAGCTTTGAAACTTAAATTGCATACCTCAACCTGATTCAGACATTTCAATTAAATCAGTCGTCCTTCACAGGTAAACGATTGTTTGTACCAATCTCTCAGGTAGAGTTTTATTTCCTTCATTTCTTCGTGACCACCCGGGCCTCAAAAAATGCACACGTTTCCTTCGCCTTTAACTCTGTGTCAAAATACGATGCATTACTCGTTCTCGTTTGATTAGACAAACAACTTAGAAACAGTCGAAAAGGGGCAAAATATGGGTGAAAATTGTGAGCTATTTCCCAGCTCAAATAGGGACATCTGTCCACACTTCTCCGGCTCAGTCACTGCGATGGTCAGGCAGGGAATGTTTTAAGAATACGAGAAAGTTCACTATTCAAACTATGTACCCCTTCGGAGATGGAAAGTGCAAAAATTACCAAAACAACAACAAAAAAGACGAAAATGAGACTTCTACTAAATAAAAAAAACATAGAAGCAAAAAGAGCAATTTTAAGAAGGGTGTGTAACATGTTATCATGGTACTAGACAGGAAAGACAGTGTCTCAAGAGATACCAAAATAGGCCTATACATGACGCCGATCACTCTTAACTTACAACGAAAATACTGACAGTCTGAAAGACAATTGATTGGTTAGTAGAAGAGGAAGCAAGTTAATCCGTTTTATGTGGCCCATTTGAGAAATTACCTCGTGGCCACTCAGATGAAAATATTGATAATGATAAAAGTTTTATTTTAAATTTTGGAGGATGAATCAAAACAGAAGTACAAAAATACTTAAAATGCTCATTCCAATTACTTATCATATAAACAATAACAATAATATTGAAATAATAATAATGATGATGATAATAATAAATGGCAATAAAAGTACTACTACTACTACTACTTCTAATGATAATAGGCCTAATAATAATTATAAAAATAATAACCATGATAATAATGACAATAATCATTACAAAAATAACATCATATAACAATAACAACGATGAAAAATATACGATGTTGATTTAGTGATAATATTGATGATATAATTACAGAAATAATTCTGAGCATGCAAATATGTTTGACAGCAATATCCATTTCGGCCTAAATGGCGCTGATGGAAAAAAGACAAAATGACAAAAGAAATTACACCTACAGCATTTCCTCTAAACGAGTAACCTGAACTGTCGTATTTTCACATGAAAATAGGCATTCCCGCACACTTGCCACCTTACCTCTTCTTTGATCTTTTTTAATACATTGTATTTTAAAAAGAAATAATGAAAATGAGAGTTTTGGATCATTATGCAGCTTAATCTGAATAACTATATATACATGTTTTCACATAAAATCCCTTTAAGTGCAAAATCTCGTTCAAAGTGAAAGGAGTTTTCATTAAATTTTCAATGTGTTTGGGAGTGGAGGGTGTGTGTGTGTGTGTGTGTGTGTGTGTGTGAGGGTGTGCGCGCGTGGGGTGTAGATAAGTGTATATGCACACACATCAGACACATCACCATATTCATACGTTTAAACGAACGAAAGAATTCAAGGGTCTGTTCAATCACAAGCACACACACCCACACACACTTTATATATTCGCTAGATATTTTCTTTTCTCGTGTAGGGCTTACTGTATACGCATCCCCGCAAAGGGTTGAGTGTATACACTTGTTACATTTCATTAAATGCTTCCATATAATCGATGAATGGAATATTGGTTTTAAAAAAAAGAAAGGAAAGAAGAAAACATGTAGGAACAGCTCACTTCTAATCAATCATTTCTTGGAACGGACAAGACATCACTCTTGACTCTGACGAGGGCTACAGACCATAACTGAACTTTCCACACCTCCTCAGGGTGTATAAATCAAGATCACACGTTACTGTCGACCCCCCTCGTTCTTGGGCTAAGTATAAATCATATCCCCAAAACCCAAATGACGGTCAAATATGTCACTCTCAATAATATTAGTTCTGCCAACTTCAACGTCTTCCTCCTGACGTAAAGCAGTGAGGAAGCCACTGCGCATGCACAGGGAAATTCCCTTTTGCGATTTGTTTTCATCGTCATGTTGAATGTTGGGCCTCAATTTGAAACGCTTCATAACCGAAGAGGAAATCATGGTATGAACAGACACCAATTATTAGACCCAAGAGAGCCAGAGTAGAGACTAATTCAAGCGATAAAAGATTTATAAAAAGAAAAGGAAGCAAATGGCTAGACAATCGATGTAACACTATAAACGTATTATGGGGGCAGTTTGAGAAAGAGAGAAGTAATAAAGAGGTAGGAAATTAAAAAGGAAGTAAAAAGAACCAAACAAAACGGACAGAAAATAATTCTTTCCTGAATATGTGTTTTTTTTTACAATTTCTGATACACGGCATTTAGGAAGCAGCTCCCAAACGTAAAATTAGGATAAATCCTAATCTATCATTGACTCATTGATTTCCTCTTCTGTTATTGAATGGAAACAAAAATATGATAAAAATGCACATTCTCGAATATAAACATTGAAAAGTAGAAAACTGCAATAAACGGAAAAAGGCCAGTCTGAAGAGTAACACCCTTGTAAAAAAAACGAAAAAGATAATTAAGCAATCTTTGAAGTTTTATGGCATGACACTGTTCGTCCGAACCAAAAATCAGAATTTGAAATTTAAAAATGCATCGTAAAAACGTTATCCAGAAGACCAACTTCCGGGAGTACATTCCTAAATAGCATGCGATAGCTGTCCGTATGTGAGGGAGGGTGTGTGGGTGTGGGTGTGTTGGCATGTGTGTTTGTGATATCTGTGTTCGCGAATGTGTTTTACAACATCTCTATACTTTACAAATAAGGGATGGCCACAATAATTTTGATGTCTCAAAAAAAGAAATCTCAGGAATATTTATAAGACCTAGAATCACAATAATCTTACCAAAAGTAAGAGAATTTCAATATAAATTACTTCATGGTGCAATATACACCAACGAACATTTGTTCAAATTTGGTTTTAAAGATACTAATATCTGTTCATTCTGTAAACATAACCCGGAATCTTATGAACATTTATTCTGGCTTTGTAATGATGTTAAAGCTTTATGGCAGAGGGTCATTGAAAAACTTAGTTTGATAAAGCTTCAAAATGCAGAGTGGAAAGATATACATGTGGGAATTAATGGATCCGATCTTGAAGTGAAATTTTGTAACACGGTAATCTTTTTAATGAAATATATCATTTTTAGATCAAGGTCAGAAGGTAGAGTTCCTACTCAAGAAGAGAGTATTCAGAGAGTCGTAGAATATCGAAATGAAGAAAAAGCAATAGCTATTAAAAGGAACAAGTTAGACAAGCATTTATTAAAATGGGAGAGAATGTACCGAAATGGCAGGACTGAGGGCGATATCCAGGTGTGATTTGGGAGAAAGTGACTGTGTAGGTGTGTGTGAGGGTGTATGTGTGTATGTGAGGGTGTGTGTATGTGTGTTTTGGGGGGAGGGATAATGAAGTTTTCCTTTGGGATGGGTGATTCTTTGGGATGTTTTTTTTTTTTTTTTATTTATTATTATTTATTTTTTTTTTACTTGTCGATTTCTTTTTTGATTTGCTTTGTCTTTGATGAGTGCAAGCCAAGTAATCTCATATAGTTTTAAATCATTGTTGAATATTTGATACGTGAAAGGAAAAGTGTTAGGCATATTATATGTATTTTTTTTAAGGGATCCTAGTGTCAGTATATCTATTTGTTAATTGGTTTGTTTTGGATTTGGGTCTACTTTGTTTTGTTCTTTCTTTGTATTCCATGTATAAATAGCCCTCCACAAATGTGCAAGGGAAGACTTTTTGATTGGGGCGGGGGGGGAGGAGTGGTGTTTCAAACATTTTTATAACTGATTTCATTGTTTCTCCTTTAAGTTATATATGATTTATGCTGGTATTAAGTTAGTGAAAAATGTCCAAATATGAAATGTAAAATATTATGTGTTTTGAAATGTTAATTTGAAATGTTATATATTTTTGTTCATGGAATCAGAATAAAACAATATGAAAAAAAAAAGTGTTTGAGTGCGTGTAGGTGGGTAAGTAAATGTGTTTTTTTTTTACAGACTTGACAACTGTTTTCGGATTACGGAGACTCGTCTCGTTTTTCAATCAGGAGTTGCAGAGTCATCTTGTAGGATTTTGTTGAGTTGAAGTTGGTCTTTGATGTTAATCATACAAAGCATATGATCCATCATGTCCATTGCAAGCTATTGTTCCTTAAATCATGGACTTAGGACAATTCTTAAATCAATATTTTAGTAGGAATCTCTAGATCGTTTGTCGAATGCCTAATTAATTTCTTCATCTTTTGGCGCAGGTATTTCATTAGCCTTCATGCCGAAGTTAGATTCATACGAATGTTTCGTTGCTGATTATCAAAACAAAAACTACACAAAAGGTTGTTGTATGCAATAATTGGTCGACCGCGGAAATAAACAAGACCATAATGCACTCGTTGAATAAGAGTAAGGTTAGACATAAAACAAATACAATGGTAAAAATCAATCACATATTTCACCTGTGGTATAATTACATTGAGAGGATCAAGACAGGAATTTGTAATTGATTCAAAAGACGTTGAAGTCGATTTTCGTGTCGCCATACCATCGATTGATCTACATGATAACAATTATTATTTATTCAGTTTCATTGTCATTGTTATGTGATTGTCTTTGCCAACTTGACAACTACAAACCTCAAACGACAATTGATCGATGACTCTATTATTTTAATAGCCATAATTATGAGGAAAGGTGCCAAGACTCAACAGTCTCAATGGGCTCTCTTCAATACAAACAAATCTCTACAAGTATGATATTGATTTCTTGAGCAGAATGCAACTTCAATTGTGACAAGCTTACCATTCACGTATCAATGGTAAGGATCAATGGGTTTAGTTAAAATGCTTAATTGGTAGTTTGTTTTGTTTTCTTCTGGAAAGTAAGCCATCATAGTTAAAATAAACGAATCAATGTTCCCTTCAGAGTTTCAAATGGTGCATATATCTTTTAGTCAAATAGTTGTTTTAATGACCAAACTACCTAGGTAAAGCAATTGCAAATTATCCAGATTATATTTTATCCAATTCAGTCTCTCGATATATTTTTTTAAAGACTTATTATGATTTTGAAAGGATGGACTTGGTGTCCAAACCAAACAAACCCATTTTTGCTCTTCTGAAACAAAATCATTTGTTAAATCATAACCTAATTTGTTGTGTTCTCTCTTAAAGTCAATGTATTAAGGGCAAACTGTCATGATAATTACCAGATATTATTGATGCATGCATATAACATTCATAATGCATATCCATACACTGTCGAACGACTCTTGGCACGTCATTCTGTGAAAATGTATTTTACCCCTGTAGAAGATCCTGAAAAGTACAATAACTCCTTATAACCTTGACATTGTCATTCGGGTCTTAATGGGTGATTAAATCAGGCGCTTTGGTCTGGTCTATCTGACCATGAAAATGGCCGGAGTGACGGATGTGTTGACTGACCACTAGTGACCAGTGACCACTGGGAGTGGACGAGCCATGGAAATAATGATCATTACAACTCATTTAACCTAGACCTCCATTATGTCAAACTAATATTTAGAATGTAGTATCAAGGATTCAGTTAAGGGGTGTGGAAACGTACCCCATATACCACAAATTCTTGGAGATATGGGTGCACTTGTGTATATCTCTCATCGGATCTTATCCGTTTAAGGTCGAATGAAGGTCCAAGATGTCTTGGTAATCACTCCTTAATATTCACTGGTTAATGTATTAGAGGTGTAGCTTGTCGAATTAAGAAGTTATTTTTTAGGAAAGGAGCTGTGATAAAAGGAAATATAAACATAGATGAATTAAGAAAGGACGATCGAATAAAACTCAGGAGAATTGGTAAAGGGAACGGAGACTGGAAGATGGAATATAGTGAAAATTGGTTGAAAGAAATAATAAAGTCTGGGGGCGTTTCATGAAATGACTTGTCGGACGTTTCTGTCATGTTTTATCCCACAAGTCTCGTTTTATCCCACAGTTGCCATAGTAACAGTGTTTCTTAGCCAATCAAAATAAAGGGAAGTTGTCACATCTGGATCTGACATGTCAGGCGACATTGTTGATGAATGACACGCTCCCCTAGTCTAATCATGAGATTGAAATTGGTGCAATGGAAAGAGGGAGAGGGATAAAGAAGGATGTAAGACAGGACCAAAGAAAAGGTAGTTAGAAGATGCTGGCCTCTGGATTCAGTATCGGAACCTTAACAAGCCTAAAGACGCATAATAAGTGAAAAGAATCTTATTTGTAGCTAAAAAGGGTAACAAAAAATAAATATACGGTCATTGATAAATCCATCGTTTTGTATCTGGCCCATGAGCAAACGAGAGCCGGCCATCTTTCACCCCATCCACAGTTAAAGCTGACAGAGATACCACTTGCAGACAGACATCTTAACAAAGCAATGTACTTTCTGCTCTCCTTGTATTTCTGAGAAAACATGCAGGAAGTCATCCCGGAGATCATGGTCAAACTTTTAATCCTAAATGCTTTATTTCAATAAATTACGAATGTTAGCCGGTGAGGAAGGTATAGAGGGGCTGTGGTTTATGAGGATGATCCACGCCTAAGTCTGGGCAAGGATGTCGAATGAAAACCCCCTTGATCCAGGTTTGTTCACGCTCATACAAAGCTAAACCCACAGATGAAAGACGAACTGATTTGTCAACAGTTCTTGGACCTGCCCAGCAAGCATGGAAAGATGAATGACAGAGTGTGCACGCAAATCTCACAACAGGAGGTTAAAATAGACGAATATCTATTGTCTTTATTGTCCTAAATCGTTTCGACTTCGAAGTTTATTTGATCTATTTGATTCCAGAAAATTGTGTAATCTGGGAGTATAATATTATCTCTGCATGGATTTCAGTCAATTGAACAGAATAAGTAACTCCATCAATTTCAATTTTAAAGTTGATATTTTTGTTCATTTATTTATTTTTACCTCAGATGAACACAGAGAGTCGTGTGGTCCAGTGGTTTGAGCATTGGACTCATAATCGCAAGGTTGTGAGTTCGAATCCCAACTCTGCCATTGTCTCCACTTTGATAAAAAGGCCCAAGAGTGATATCTGTCGTCTATTATGTCAGCCACTTTGGCTGATTAACCTAGACGTAAAATGTTTCCAAGGTAATTTTTGGTTATATACCAGCTTGGCGTTTACCAGCAAAAAATGCTGTCCTGCCGAGTTCCTACGGGAGTTACCACAACAGAAACAGAAACACAACAAATTAAAGAAAATTACATTATTTTCGCTATCACTTTTTGTGAGAAGTAGACTGATACCAGAAAAAAAGTAGAGCATAACTAAGACCGAACACCAGAGGGCCTACGTCTAAACTAAAAGTAACGAGTTTGAGACAGGCAAGAAATTTCGTTGTCAGTTTTGTAGGTCACTTAGATTAGAGTCAAAGAAAGGGGTATATATATATATAATATTTTCTTGAGGAAATCAGTTTGTCGTTGATTTTTATTTTCTTCAATCCGTTCTTTAGAAAAAAAATTCATGAGCTGTAAACGCAACAAGGTGGCAAGCGAAGTATTTAATGGAACATTTTAAGTAAAAGGTGCTTGTCTGACATTTCGGGTCGTGTAATTGGATACCGATTATATGAATATTTTGACATTGAGTTCATTATATCATGATGCTCATTATCATATTTAAGACAATCACCGGGCTCGGAAATCAAAACTGGTTTCGAAAGCAAATTATGCCAGAATAAATTTATTTTCCTCATTTCAAGGCCTCCTGAGATGTGATAAGCAACATAATAAAAATATATATCCTATGGTGAGGTGCCAGCCAAGGTGAAGTTATCTATCGAGAATATGAATCAACTAAAGCAAAACTCATTTAAAAGTTCAGGTAATTCAGTTTACATAGTCATGATAGTAGTTTATGAATCTGACATTTGAATAAGTCAAATACTTAGTTTTGGACATATCGAATTTTACATCGAAGCAAGTATTAATATTTCTTGACATGATAACTTTTCCCCACAAAATTGGCATTTTTAGGTGTAGATATTTTTTATGCCTCCTCGGTGATTGTAATCATTTTGATGTATGCGACATTGAACTGTCTCCCAACCCTATCACCTGGCAAGGGACCAGTTCCAAAGGAGGGCACGCGCGCACCCCTCTCTAAAATTATACACCCCTTATCTGGCACACCTGTTAACCGATAAGACATGATAACAATGTCTATTGATACAAATCGCTTTTACGCAAAATGAATACTCGTACTACTTTGTTTACCAAACGATTCAGTCATTGATGGTAAACGTAAAAAATATAGAAACCTTATACTAGCGAATGAAATAATGATAAACAAAACCGCAACTTTCATCCTTTTCAACTATGTCGAACTGTTTGCAAGTATTTCCTGCAATAATTTGCCATTCCATTGTTGTATGGTTCGAGCATTTAAACATACATGTACTTTCTTTGTAAATACTTTTAAATATGTGAATGATTTCTGACCAATATAAAAGTTCATATGTGTGGAAAGTTTGAAACATCTCTAAATAATCTATGTGATTACATTACACAACATCCAGTTCATTTCAATTCAATTCTTTATTTGTTTTCCTTTCAAACATAATAAAAAAGGTATAATTCATATGCAAATTCATGATATCAGTTAGATTGAAGAACACTTTTCCCCGTATTGGTAAAACATTGCCATGGGATTCACAAAATATTACATTTTGGGAATAGATGAACTGTCGCCACAATTTATTTTTAGCTATAACAATTAATCATGATTACACTTACTTTGCTTGATAACGCCTATTAATTAATTTAACAGAAGAGTGTATAGTTGTCCTATCAAATATTTTGTTTCTATATATATATATATATATATATTTTCGTCTCCTGTTTTTGTAATGTGTGCCTTTTCATTTGAATAGCGATAAAATAAAATGAAATAAAATTAGACTTTATCGATGATGACCGTAAAAACTATAAATAAACAAATTATGTTGTGATATGGAAAATTAATGCTGTATAATAACTGGGTGCTTGCATGGAGCTGATGATGGGTTGATACGATTAATCGAGTGTGCAAAGCAATCAAACCGATTTCAGATGTCACATTTCCTCTTCTTCTATGTGTCGTTTATTTTTTATTACTATTTTCGAAGGATGAGCCACCCTCAAGTATATAGAATATATACATCTTCACGTTTTGTTTATTTTGACGAACATTATCACGAAAACTCACTTTGCAGCAGTTGTTTTAAACAAGTTTAATTTAGTCATTTTGGATCATTAGCATGATTAGCATTATCTTATAGTTGTCTTCGTTCAAAATGAAACACTTCTTATGGAATACAACCATAAGTACAAATTTAACAACGGCTTAAGTGTTATTTTCTCTGTGGTCCGTTTATCTTTATTTCTTGAATGCTTCTACTTCGCCCGTTATTTTTGTGAAAATAACGTTAGTTACAATGTTAGCTCTTATATCATACGGGAATGCAAGAACTCGATGGCTGAAATATTACGATATTATATATTCTAAGAATAATCAGTGATGAAACAAGTGAATGCAAATAAATTAGGTTTTCGTTAAATACCAAGAAATGCAAATCAATAATCATGCGTTATGCCATAATCATTTCACCCAATAAAGCATCATCAAAGTGCCTAAAACATAATAATAAACTTTTTTTTACTTACTCATTCAAACATCGTCATCTATGGTAGCAATTAAAGCCTCCTGGGAGTCTGTCGATTTGTCAATATTTTTTGTTATCTAGATTCCAGCATGGACGTTCAGAAGAGCCTTTGAAAATCTACAACCGTTTGATTTGAAGCAGATATTCAAACTTTCCGCGATGCCACTAAAAGCAGACAGCAGCTTATTCATCGATGCTGACAAATGAAACAGCCATTCTGAAATATTCCATCACTCATAATGTCAAATGTTAGAAATTCTATCTTACCAAAGTGTAATAAGACAAGATAACATCCGGTCAAATCAATGTCATATCAGGGTTTAGTTTACAGCCACGTACCAGATATTGAACAGAATTCAAAGCGGGTAAGGGTGAATTTACGAACAAATTACCATTTTTTCTTCAGCGACAAGAAAAATTCATAAGAAACACAGCAGGCGCCCTCACCGGCTACTAAGGAACAGAGAATGAAGGGAAAGTCGGCCACTGAAATCCCTTGAAATCATGTTGGATTTTCGATAGAATCAGCGGGTAAAGCCTTGTCTTTTCAGAGAAAAGGCTAGACATAATAGCTGATGTTATATTGGAAGAAAATAAATAAATGAATAGTAGAACTTTACCATTAACTGTAATTTGCTCAAAAGCTCTAAATGAATGAAATAAACCTAAAATTAAAAGGTAGAAAGAAGTGCAAAAGCAATACGTTTTCCATTGGCAGTATGCAACTTATTCTTTTCTCGCTTACTAAAATAATTGCATCATTTAACTATAGATCTCAAATCGCTCCACGAAAGAACTTTTATTAATATAAGTAAAAATCTACAATCTATTTTATCTGAGGAGACCAAGGGTTACAAGCTTCTCGATGGACCTCTCCATTGCAAACTGTACAAACATAATTCACTTTTGTTTAAATTGCAAGACTGATTTATTTATACCTTCTGTGATTAAAATTATGCTTTTTTTTAATTGCATGTATAATATATACTTTTTATGTCTTTTTTTATGAGAGAAAAACTGAAACATTGCATTTTCCTAAAAAAAATATTTCTGTCGTTCATTTATATGAATATCTTTTATAAACATTTTCAACATCCTTTTCTTGACGAAAAGTCTTTTTCTTTACGAAAATAAAGGCATTTCCATCTGAAAAAGAGACTTCTTACAAAAAATTACTTCGGGGATTATATGGGTTCAAGCCCAAGCCAAATCATACATTTAAGAAGAAGAAGAAACGAAGAAGAAAATAGTATGATGACGTAATTGATAATGAAAAGTATTTTTAGTAGATCATAAGAATAAAAGAATTTATTTCATAAACTGTGCAAACATTTTTCGTTCAATTCACCTTTTGAACTCGATCTTAACCTGCTTTCGCCACATTCACCTGCTGATATAAGCTGGACGTTAGGCAGCGAAAGCGGACAGAAGAACGAGCGTATTAACTTCAATTGATGCTGTCATATCACGTCAGCTGAGCATCCAATTCCCCTCTAGGTACACCTGTGCGTTTTCAATGAAGAGATCACTACACCCCTCGATAGGTGTCCATAAATACTGAGCATTTAACTGGAAATAGGGCCAAGGTGTTATTTATTCTACCATTTTCGACGGATATTTAAAGAAAAGTTATGATTTTTTTTCTTTACTCTACCTCCTGTCTTGTTCTCATCATCTTCTCTTCTTGCATATTTTCACATTTTTAAGATTATTTTATTTTCCCATCACTTTTATTTTGCGAAGAGTATTTCTTGTCTAAATATAAACTTTGTGCTATTTTTAACGTTCAATTTCTTGGAAAATTAATCGTCTTCAATAACCAGATTACAAGATACTGAATAAAGTATGGATTTGAAAGGTGCGAGGGGTTGAGTGAAAGTGTCTTTCACGTAAACGATTGTAAAATTAACATGAAGACCTTTTTAGGGGTTCAAAGTATTTCCATATCTGTCATAAACATGATAACGGATCTTTAGCTCTAGATCTAAAATGTTTTAAAGATCTGGAATACATTTCTGGAGTTGGCATGGTGGACCGGTGGTAGAACACCCCACCCCTCGTGAATGGAAGGTCGTGGGTTCGATCCCTGGCTGAATCTAAAGACATCTGAAAAAAAAATCTTCTGCCTCCTGCCAGGCGCCCGGAAGTGTTGGAATGGAGAAGTTCTCCATTTCAATACGCCAGACAGAAGGCTGTAGAAGGGTCATATTAACGAGATAATTAGGAAGTTTGAAAACCAATATAGAGCCTAAGTAGCTTCCTTGCCGAAATAAGAGGGCTTTGCCCTTTCAAACTCTTCCATCTTTCGGTTGTTTCGCTCACTCGCCTTGGCAACGCCAGTGTGAATTTCGATTCATTAAACACACACACAAACATAAAAAACTCGTTCGTTTAGGATATGAATATTTTCCAAGCAGCATTGATAATTATATATAATGATAAAACACCATCGCAATAACGTCTCCATGCACATCTAAATTATTGCGCGATTATAAACACTGCAAACATTTCATCTTCATTCAGACTTACCTTTGCTGAGAGAGAAGCTGTGAGTCACGAATAAGTGATGTCCTATATTGAAGCCTAGTGTGCTGTAATAAACGATTCTTCCTTAGTAACGTGTCTCGTCATTCTAATCGAATAGATTCCCCTCATCAAGAGTAGGCCGTTTTTATACAGGCGCAAACAACATGCTATTATGTTACTGGGCCGGAAATTTGTTCGGAATGAAACTCGAGGGATTCAAAAATATTTACGAGTTAGTCTGAAAAGATTTCTTTAATTATCAAGACTTTTTTAAACGTTATATATGCAATTTAGAGCCGGATATATAGAGGGGGCTATAGTACATTTTTTTCCTCTCATGTATACCTGAAACACTTCCTAAGAAGAAGTATTACACCTAGACACGACCCCCCCCCCTTCTACCTCTCAACCACTGATCTGTACATAAATGCAGAGATCAGAATAACAGAAGTGTAAAAATGCAAGAAGGCGGTAGTTACTACGTATATCAGAGGGGCTGGTATACGTATTGCTGTATCTTTTTTTGTGAAACGGGGCCGGGAAACGGGGACTGGATCAAAATTTGAGCTCATGATTTTAAAGTTAATTGTGGCCATCAAATTCAAAAGCTATGATTAAATCAATTAATCACCAATACATAAAGACATAATAATGTGTATTTTATTCAATGGTCGGTGTTAACTATATCAACAATTGTAATAGCGAGTATGTGCAATATTTCAATTTTTATCTCCAACCTATAGTTCTTTGGTGTATAGCTAATGCACTTGTTTTTGGTCAGTGTTTCCTGTAACTATTTCAACTCGGCATTTTCAGATAATTTTAGAGTGCACAACTAGTATTATATTTGAAAACTGGAGTCTGATGGGGCCTCTCGATATATATGTTCCTACCTTTATTTACACAGGCCTCATGTGTTCATCATAGTGCCTTTCACGTTGTACAAAATTACTCCATGTTTGAATGTTAGTGCCGCCATTCCCATCCTCCTTTACTGTATTTACCCTTATGTATATTATACAAGCCTCATTATTTTTCACCAGAGTGCCTTTCACGTTTTGAAAAATTACTTCATGTTTATTCTTGTTTTAATGTTAATGCAATTCTTTCCCTCCTCCTTTCGTATAAAACTGCCCTGCCCAGAATCTGAAATGATTGACAGAGCTCGATCTCTCTATCTCTGAGATAAGGCTATCTACTTTTGAAAAGTCATGAGAAGTTCGAAGGGAAGCAAAGGTTAGTGTGTAGATATAGAGTTTAAACAATTTCTGAGAATTAAAAAAAAGATATATAAATCATAGAGGATGTTCAAAAGCAAATTATTGATTTCAAACAAAAGATATGTTCATGTGACGGGTCATGTGACAGAGCTATAGAGAGGGAGAGGACTCACGTGTCGGCCTCATGACCACTTCTAGAGGCAAAAAATTAGCGAAATTTTGAAAATTCAACAATGAAAGAAAATAAATAGGGTCAGGTGAGAGCACAATTCACGCTTATAGCGCGATGATAATACACTTAATTTTAATTCTTGATTGATTGACTGATTGATTGATTGATTTTATTTCCGCATTGAATGCATCAAATATAGGCTTACAAGGAAATTATGTACAAAACCTTGTAATACAAAACAAATTAATAATATTGTTGTAGATAAGCACTGGATCAAGAATTTGTTTATGTATTACTCATTAAACAAAATGCCAATTTTAAAGAATGCAGGAGACCGCCACCGTGAGCGATTAGACTTGATAATAAATGTTGGCGTGGAACGAACGAGAAAAGGCTTTTGCGTTTTCTAAGAAAGCAAAAGTTAGCTTCTGAAAGCATTAATAATGAAATCTGTCATCAATATCACTTATCTAACACAGAGAGATGCATGTACAGGGGCATCCCTCTCCCGAAAAAAAAAATTGGAGATAGGCCTACCCCCCCCCTTGTCACGACATCCTGGTCGAACATTTTTTAAAAAGCAAGAAAGACAGGAAGTTCTTATGACCTGGTATCAGTCTCTTTAGACCGCAGTTGATGATAACGGATGTGATGCTTTAGCAGACGTTACTCCGAAGATGTAAAACATATAGTCATTGTGTTATTGCTCTAATTGTTACACGGTAGTACAAAAGACGTGACAATCCCAATAAGTCTGGCTCATTTAAAGAGAAAGTGCAAATGAAATGATAACTTTTTTATTCTTGTTACAATATACTGGAGTAAAAATATATCAACTTGATAACATTTCTTGGGATGGCACTCTGATTCCATTATTGTGTGAAGTATTAAGAAAATTATTGTGTGTTATGACAAATTATCTCGTCATACACGTTTCGTCGCACTCTTATGAATTCATGTTTATGCTAGTATTATTGAGAGAAACAAACCGAAAGTTCACCGCATTCACAAGCGATCTCCCGATATAACATCATAAAGTTGTAAAATAAAAATAAAATTTGCCTAGTGTTTCAATACTTATAATATTTACTTCCGGAATTACTTCAAAGTATACTCATACAACATAAAAGGAAATCAAGTTAATTTCGTGAGAAATATTAGCAAATGTGAGATATAAATTCACCCATTGCACAACTAATATAAAGAATGCAACAACGTCTGTAAGTTTTGAAATTAGGGAGAATATGGGAGCAAACTAAAAATCAGATTTTTTTTCCTTCAATTCTTGCAGTGCAGCTTAGAAATTGATATCTTAATTACCCGGTGAGTCAACAGACTGCGGTAGACTCAGGACCTTTGGGGAAAGTCCCCGTCTGTGGAAATTCGAAAGAAAATGAGTTTCATTGAGAAACATTTATGCTCTATATACAATGTGTGTTAATGACTTGGAATGTCTGGTTTGCGTGTTACCAGTTTTACGACGCAGACATGAAACAATTGTCAGTTTCGTAATTATCACTACTAAATTGACATCTTTTCCAAAGTCAAAGTGAGTTCATTATCAATCATTCATTATTCAATCATTTGCGTATTTTAAATATTCACCTGTACATCAGCTGACTATCTTCGATCATTTGGACAATAACTTATTTCTTAATCCATTTTGGATATGCCTAAATGTCCGACTGTTCCGTATCCATTCATTTATCTATTTCATCTTTTCCATCTGTCTAAACATTACAAAGAATGCTTCTCTGTTTACGAACCTTTGTCATCAATGTTTTGGGGGGCGGGTGGGGGTGGGGGATATTTATATTGAGGAAGTTGATATTATTGTATATTTCTGTCTGATTATGCAATAACAATATATCAAGGATGTTCTGTTATAATCATACGTCATTCTAAAGCACACAATACAGTAAGGTCTCCTGTCAGCATTGTTCATCAGGATTTCGTGTTCCTTATAATAATGCTCTTAAGCAACAAGAATGGGCTCTCTGTTAAAATGGGGAAAAAGTTTACAATGAAGCGAAAGAACTCTGTCTTCCGAATGTCACAAGGGATATCTGACAAAAGTGTGATAACAGAATCTGTATTGAAGAATTCACCTTTATTTCTAATACAGCTTACAGTGATCCGAACACATAAAACAGAAGCACTGTTGCTAAGAAAGGCGAGAACCTCGTAAAGAATAGAGCTTAGGAGTGATACCCCGGGATGATACTCATTGCATTATTCTCGTATTGATAGTTTGTACGCTTTCAGATATTTCTTGTTTGTGTAGAACTAGTAAAAAAGTGTAGTATTAACAACTTACGCACTAAGAAATCCTAAATGAAACTCTTGTATCAACCTTATTGATGTAATCTTGCACCGTAAGTGATGCTTTTGATTATTATTGGTACCCAAGCATGCAAAAATGCTCTTTGCACCCTATTGGGATTTTATGGTGCATAATACTTCATATTGTAAAGGTTTAAATTTTAATCTTTATTACTTGGTTCAACTATGCACCCTATAGGTTGCTTATAAATAGCTATACTACACCCTTAACGGTGCACAACTTGCACAATATTATTGCACTCACTAGCACCTCTTAAACATGTTAAATGGGGCGCTGCTATTGTATGAATCCCTACAGTGTGTAGAGTGTAATTAGGGCTTGAACCGAAATCAGATTAAAAATCAAAATATTATAGAATGGGAAATCAATATGATTGATTTATTAAAAATTCTCAGATTGTTTGTAATCTAATGTAATCGGCTTTTTCAAGAAAAAAATATAGGGTAAAATTGCTCCATGATGGCGATTATGTGTCCAACCAACATTGTGCGCTTCTTTGGGGCATTTATATTTATATTATCCAGTGTGATAACAATTGCCCATTCTAAAGTAGTTGCTGCTTATTTTTTAACCTTACTGGACAATATGCTTCCCGTAATGGGTAAAATACTGCCCGAAATTGATTTTGCACATAATTACCCTCGAGGTGGTAACAATTTTGCCCAATATTTTTTTACAGGGGATATCATTAGTACCCCTGGTGACACTTTGAGGGACGCAAAAAAAGGATTTGCTTTTATCTCCAAAGGGAGGCTAGAAATAGACTGGAATTTCGACTTTTATAATTATACAATTATTCGGAACTTTGATAGTCAAGATTTTTTAGTTTGGAATGTTCATGTCAAAATGTTATTACAATTCAATTAGAAATTGGATCTTCTTGGATCGTAGATAGTGTGCGCCGGTTCTTCATACAAACGCGATCTGTTTTCAATGGCATAGTCGGGGAATATTAATAGGCTTTGCTGCATATTGCAATATTGGAAAATGCAAATTTAAGAATCTATTTAGGTACATTATTGAACACTATTTGAACTTTGCATGCAACTTTAAAAAGCCAGATATTTTTCTGTAACATTGTTTTGGTCCATCTTTCTACTTTACCATTATCATGGTTAGATTTACATTTTTTGTTATACTTCTTATTTTTATTATTATTCTTATCACATTCCCATGCACTCATTCACTTGCTTTTCTCTCTCTCTCTATGGACGTACTACCCATGCTCTCTCTCTCTCTCTCCTTTTTTGTTGCTTTCTTGAAGTTTCCTTACATCATACTACCTTGCAAACTTTCCCCAAAACACTCTCTTGTCGGCCCCTTCCCCTCATTTTACATCTGAAATATTTCGTCAAATTTCATAATGGCAGCGAAGTCAGTTTTGAGGGCAAACAGTACCCCTTCTTTAGTATTCTGTTAAACCGAAAAGCAGGATGAAACCTATAATCTCTATCACAATATTTACTCAGGACTTAGCATGCATATAGCAGTCATCTTCTTAGCACTTATAGGTTACCTATATAGCAATAGCACGTCACAGTTCAATAACGTATTGGAAAACTTTGACGTTTACTTTGACGAGAAAATGATAAAAGCAAAACAAAGTCTCAAAATATGCGCGAGAGAGTGGTAGAATTAATTGCATCCTTGTTCAGTAATAAGAAACAAATTTGAGTTTGGAACTGGTACTGTTAGTAGAATTTGCAGAAAAGCGGAGTGAGCTAGCTCCGTATACTAAATAATTTCCAAAATCACTTTTTATACATAAATTTGACGTGTCAAAAAATATCAGGACAAACTGATCTGGTTCCGCCGAAAACGTTGGTATTATTATTTTTACTACATTATCATTATTTTTTTTTTGGGGGGGAACAAAAAAGTTTGGTGGATTTTTAGAGAACTTATTTTTTAAATAAAAAGTGGGCTATCCACTGCCTACCACTCCAACATACGATGTTAATTTAATTTTTTTTCATGATAGAGTGGTTTTAAGTAAAGTTGACGTTTACGACAATATGGGTTCGAGCAAAATCAACCCCCCGCCAAAAAAAACCCGAACAGATTCATGAAAATGTAGGGCCTTATGAAGTTTTTCATTGTTCCCATGAAACATTGACCAGGGCCCTAAGATTGATTTTTGAATAGGGGGTGCTGGGAGTTTTGCTCAGGGAATTGTCAGAAAAAAAAGACAAGCAAAAATGGGGTTATCGCTCCAAAATCTCCGTCATTTTGGAGCGATAACATTTTTTTCCCTTCCGGGTAAATAACATACGCAACACCCCGGCTTTCCAGGACCATGACATTGACAGACCTGATGAGGCGGTTGCTTTATAACTTTGACCCCTGCCTTTTTTTAGATCTAATATTGACCAATCTTTCATGTAAATGTTAATAAAACAAAAATAATTAATATGAACGCCGTGCCTATTGAAGGCAAATGGGAAATAACAAGAAACTACCCTAAATCCGAAAATCATAAAGGGCATCTTCGGAAAGCCATCAGGGCAGTGTGAGTGTCCTTTGCAACATTCTTGAAAATTGCATATGGAAATGAGGGATCCACTAAAAGCAATGCAAATAAAGTGTGGCCGGACCCCCTTGAAAAACAGAAAAATTATTGTGAATATTATGATACATGTGAATATAACAAGAAAAAAGAGGAAGAAATTGCCCCATTTCTCTTCATTCCTTAAAACGTGCAAAATATTTTGTTTGAAATGCATGAGCTTAGTAAGAATTTGACAAATAAATAGACATTCGTTTTATTTAACGCGGTTTGGAAGTCAATAGTGAGCATTTTTATGGGTGGCTTCTGAGAAGAGTTTATCGTCCAAGGATTTATATGGTTACAGAAAAAATGATGCTAATCTGAATTGGAATTTCGAGAGAAAGAGTTTTAATAACATTTTAAATACTCAATGGAATGATCATTGATTTGTCGACAAATTGCAGGAAAATACAAGCAACAAATCACAATTCAAATAATCATTTTTATCACAGTACAAGACAATTCCGTGTTTTGAATATCGCCTGTAGGGGCCTACTTTGGTAGTGTTTTGCTCGATTATCAGGCGTATAAAAATAGGCTAAGGCGTGAAAATTTTCAGTTTTTATTACTTACATGTAATAAATTAAGATATTTCATTAATTTTATATAAAAAAAATAGTTTTGACATCTAGGTCTAGCGTCTTAGGCGTTAATCCACACTTTGCCACTCTCGACCCAGCTAAATGGGTACCCGTGAGAATGCGAAAGATATGTTTGAATTTGCCAGCGCCATAATAAGGCTGCGATAAATGCAAGGAATGCTCCCCAGGGAGTGAAAATTGTGCACTTTTCGTGCGGGATTGAAATGAATCCAATGACAAAGGTAATATGCTACGCGCTTTGAGCCATTCTGGGAAAAGCGCTATATATAAAAATTGGATATTATTATTGTTATTATTAAAGGTCAAGTCCACCTAAGTAAAATGTTGATTTGAATCTGTAGAGAAAAATCAGACAAGCACAATGCTGAAAATTTCTTCAAAATCGGATGTAAAATAAGAAAGTTATGACATTTCAAAGTTTCACTTATTTTTAACAAAATAGTTATATGAACGAGTCAGTTACATCCAAATGAGAGAATCGATGATGTCACTCACTCACTATTTCTTTTGTTTTTTATTGTTTGATTTATACAATATTTCAATTTTTACGAATTTGACGATTAGGACCTGTAATATTAGTTTTAATACATTTTGTTGTGCAAAGTATTTCTGTTTCTATTTCCTTCATACTTCATTTTTCTTTCTCTTAACCGCTTAGAGGCAATTTTCCGATTTTGCGGTATATAAAATTGTTATTATTATTATTTTCATTATCTAGGCATTGCTTCTGAATAACATGAGTGCAACCCATAAAAAATTGATGTGAATTAAATCCTAAAATATACCTAAAATTGGACCACAAAATTAAAATGTAACAATGCAAAGACATTATTTCGAAAATTAATAAATCGAAAATTATGAATAAAAATGTAAACGAATGCAAAGGACAACCATAAAACTTTACTATACTGCATACGAAAACACAATTCCATGTCATACTTCTACTGCAAAATGTTAATATGCATAATCTTGAAAAAAAAATCAGTTGTAATCGTTATGAATCATTTAATATATCATTTAATGTATTTATATATTTATTCATCTATTTTATTTTTGGGAGGGGTTGTTTATGACTTGTCATTAATTAAGGAAAATTTATAAAAGCGTGTAAATTTACATATCCTCATTTTCTAAATAATTTTTTCAACATTATTATTCTGCATAGGAAAAATTAATGAACAGCAAGCAGCTATTTTTTTTTTTTTTATTCAAATAATTTTTGAATATTTTTTGAACATGTCGTTACTAACTATGCCTATCTCACTTAGCAAAATAAATAGGTCATCGCTCACGCTTAAAATTTTGAGTTACTTATGAACAACTTTATGAAACAGTCCATGATAATTTTGTCAGATATGCCTACTCTACAAAATCAAATCTACTGGACTTACAGGCGCGCAACTGCATCATCTAAATTGTAACCTTTTTTTCACTCTAACTTTCGAACATTATTCCATTCATATGACAATTACTACAGATATTGATTACAGTAATGCAAGCATTAAAAAAATAAAAATGCCTATTGCAACCAAAATAATGGTCGACAAAGTCAGTTGTGCATTTTAGAAGCATCAAACTAAATTAGTTTTAATCAGCTAGATTTATGGTTTTATTAATCATTAACTAATCTTGGAGTAGGTTTATACTTTCATGTACCTCTAAATTGATCATGGAGAATATTTGGAAGTTTGACGACACTGGCGTACAGATGGATGGACTTGGGGACTGTGGACCCCAATTTTTTTTCAGGACGAAGAAATAAGGAAGGAAAAAGAAAAAAAGGAAGAAAATAAGGTGAAATATGATTATACTCTCTGAATATTATGTTAAAATCTGTCACAAAATTATAAAAATGTCAACATTTTGCTCTCTCGCGTCGCTCGCCGCTTTTTAGAAATTTGACCCCTCGATTTTTTAGGAGGCTCATTAGGCTACTGTTTGACAAGTTCATAATTATAGATCACCTAATTCTACAGTCAACTTTGAGTCGGGACAATGATTGAATGTGAGTTTTTTAAAAGAATTTCTTGATCTTGTGCAATTAAATCACATTTCATTTTCTTCTCATCATAAGAGAATCCTCAAGATATCGATTTTCTTTTATAAACGTGTAAAAGTAAAAGGTCAAATATTAGACTTTTTCCAAAAATATCAGAGGTTTTAATGTTGATGCCGTTGGTACATAAAGTCTTGTGATAGGGGGACAGAAAATGACATTCAATTACGAGAAAAATGTAGCACTATGTCGACATATCGTGCCTGTATATTGAAACCTGTCTCAATACACCAATCTTGGATACCTCCACAATAAGAATGTCTTCAAATTGAATTTACAGAATGAAGATAAGTGAAAAGAACATCATGTTTTGTTGATGTTACTCAATTGAATTTTAGTTGAATCAGTTGCGTAATGGGTGACAATTTTTGAGGGACCAGATAGACATGGAGTATGAGGCAAAAAAAAAGAAGCTGCAAGAAGCGATCGAGTAAAACAAATTGATCTTTCTAGGTCAAAATTTAATGTTTTGATACATTTGACATATTTTTAAAATTAATATTCTGAAAATGGTATAATATTTCACCCTTTTTCCTTTGTTTTTTTTCTTGATCGTGGCACCACCCCCCCCCCCCATGTGTACAGTACGTTGAATTACTCGACTTCGATTTCACATCATCTTTCATCGATTGTTTAAATTATAAACTTGACAAGAAAGTAGAGTGGATGTGGCAAAATGAAAAGGCGCTAGGTAGAGGTAAGATGTCTCTTCATTTAAGGAAATGGGAAAATCTTAATTAAAAGAATAAATAGGGAGAGTGAGGCAAAGGTATACATACAACGAGAGACAAAGCCACAAAAAAAAACACATAAAAAAAATAAGGAGAATTGGAGTCCCTTCCAAGTAGAGTATAGGCATAAAGGGGAGAATGCTCCTAACCTGGGGACGGAGGGGGGGGGGGGGGGTGGGAGGTGGAACAACATTTTTTTTATCTTTTTTTTCTCTCTCTTATCATGTCATATATTTTGTTAATATTTCATTTTGTAATTGCTGAAACACATTAGTATTAATTTCTATAATAATTTGTATAATTATATTTGTAATTGATTTATTGTATAATCTATAATTATGTTTCAAATAGTTTGTACAAATTGCTTATAGAATGTGATTGTGTATTTTGATTTGAGAGAATACAATAAAACATCCTTAAAAAAATAATAATGAAATCAATTATCGAATGACAAATATTCTTTACCCTTAATAGACGGATAGGATCGCTAAATGATATCCACCTCATTATACATCCGTACAGTCAATGAAAGTGTTACGGTCACACTAACGAAACTGCACCACAAAGCGACCGATGATGTCATCAGAACTATCATTATAGAATAGGTTGGGCAGTTTCGCCGGTGTGACCAATACCATATAGGCATGATCGATAGCAAAATAGCCTAAACTGTTAGACGCCATTCAACGTAAAATTCGAACAGAAATAATTAGAGCGTTATATCTAGGCCTAATAATAGCTCGTTACCATGGTAAGCGGTTGATATATTCTTGCATGTCAATAATGATAATTAATTAACGCAAAATAATAATTCACGTAAACATTATTAAAAGAAAAAATAAAACTTACCCAGCTTTCTGCTGACCAATCACAAATCGTCAAAAGTTTTTATGTCCAATCGTCCTCGAATGACTAAAAAAAAACTCACGGAATGCTCACAAACTGATGCCGAGTATCGTATATTTCATCATCTGAGATCTGTATTGACAGTAAGACCAATTTATCCAGATCAGAACCGGGTTGGCCGTTGGCCCAAAGTTAGGTCCATTCCCTCCTGGCCCAAGCAATAAATGAGGTGATTAGCACGAGCTCAACATATTCTTATCATAAAAGAGGTCCGATATTATTCAGATCACGATCACAGAAGTCCAAATGGACATTTAGATCTCCAGGTATTATTGATGCAAAGGTCTGCTGAATGCTTTCTCGTGTAGGATACAATACTTATTAGCCACCCATATTGTAGGTAGTCGGAGGATGGGGACAATACATGCATGGCACTGAATTAGCCATCCAAGGACTCCAAAAGACATCTATCATTCTTTACATGTCGTTCTTTCTTCACTGTTATTTCGTCACGCTTTCGTCTGCTCCGATCCCACTTCACCAAACCTTCTTTTGAAACCCGATTCATTGTGATGGTAGCACTTACACCCTCCACGGCTTTGCTTCAGCAGATAGAGCCCCTAGAAATGTCTTCTACCCTTTCCAGAACCCTTCACAAACTTTGAAACCTCTCTACATTTATCTATAGCCTCCTTCTGAAATCTCGAGAAGTCAGGTGACTTTCTTTACCCTATTCCAATCATCAAAAAGTAATAGTGGTGCGAAAATCCCACAAAATAAACAGCGAGAACAAACACTCGATGCGATTAAATTTGGATTTCGGTATACTTATTTAAATAATGTGGTTTGGTCTTTGGATGTTTTTTTTTCATGCAAATGACAGGATTCGTTGAAGTGTTGAGAGGAGGAGACTGTCCACTTGGGGTTGGTGGATTGCCACTGGAAGCGCGAAATATGATTCTGAAATATTTAGCTCAAAACGATGGGACTAGGACTACTATTATTTTCACAAACTATATAGACAGGACATAAACTGCATCAATCCCCAAAGGAAGCATGTATTGTCGCCGAAATGTATAGAAGATCCCCCCCCCTTCAATGGGTTAATGCCTCATTTAAAAACCAAATGTAGAACCGTTACATCTCATTGATGATTTTGTGGGGTTTTTTTTAATCGGTTTGTTTTCGATTCTTAATGATTTCTTATTTCACAGTAATCTTATACTGTATAGTCTTCCTGCAGGAGGGTAAATTGCCAATTCATCCTCTGGCAACTCGTCCATTCACCATTATGATCTTCATTTAGTCGAATGCCATTCCGTTCATCAACATTTCGTCTAACTTTTGGTCCAATCATCACTTCGTCTGGTCACCAGCTTATTCGTTTTATTTCCATTCATTTTGCCCAATCGACTCTAAGTCGAATTAGACCAAATGGTAAATGGACTAAATGGCTATTAGACCAAATGGTTATAAGACAAAATGGCGAGTGGACGAAATTGCAATTAGACCATTTGGATAGTGGACGAACTGATGGTAGACCAAATGATAGTAAACGAGTTGGCAATTGGACGAACTAGTATTGGACCAAATGAAAATAAACCCAGCAGGAGCATCATCCAAATCTTCCTTCATGTATAAATATCATTTTTTCAAAAAATGTCAACCAAAGTGTGCACCACATGCATCAATAATTATAATCTTTAAAACAGTTTACACATTTTTGACCCCTTCGCCTTCTCTCTCTCGAGGCCCCCCCCCCCCTTCTCTCAACCCTGTCTCTCACTTTTTTTCTCTCTTCATAGGTCAAGTCCACCACATAAAAAAGTTGATTTGAATAAATAGAGCAACAACAAGCAAGCACTATGCTGAAAGTTTCATCAAAATCGGATGTAAAATAAGAAAAAATGTGATAATTTCAAGTTTAGCTTATTTTTCACCAAAAATTTATATGCACCAGCTAAATGGTATTTCAAAGCGAGAGTCCATGATGGTTCTCACTCACAATTTCTCTTTTTTTTTCATTATGTGAATTAAACAATACTTGAAATTGAATTTAATTGAATACTTCAAGTTTTACAGATCTGACAATAAAATGTTAAAACAGTGGTAATTCCACATTTTCAGGGAGAAATATAACGTTGTTCCACATGACAATGAGGAGAAAATTTAAATATTTCATATTCTATAATGATGAAATACAAAATGAATAGTGAGTTGGTGATGTCATCAATTTCAGTTCCCTCATTTGCATTCCGACCAGCATGTGCATAATACTATTTTGTGAAATTTAAGCGAAACTTTAAAACGTCATATAATTTTACATCCGATTTTGACTAAATTTTCAGTGTTATGCTGATTTTGATTGTTCTCATTCTATTCAAATTAACTTTTTGTTGGGATGGACTTGTCCTTTAATGAATATACAGTATACATAAAATGATAATTTCAAAAAAGTAATGAACGACTTATTTCATGCATGCATCAACTTAAACAAAACAATAATTCACAAGTCGTAATTGGTCTGAACTATCGTGACTAAAATCAATATAGGTTATCTAAGTATAAGTCAAAGTCATAATTAAATTTTCAACGAAATCAGGAATATATTTTAAAGTTTCACTTCAGATTTACACCGTTTTGTATAATTTGACCGACTCTGCTTAAACGAAAACGGAGGCCTGTAAGGGGCTGATATACCCCAGAATAACCGTCATTGAAGAAAATCACCTATGAAAATATCTCCTGACATAGAAGCATGGCGTTAATGTTGTGACGTATGTTTCAAAGCTCTTTGACTATATTGGTGTTTAATTTCCTGTGCACATGGACGGACGTCAGCTAAAAACGTATCCCAATTCAAGGTACAAGACACGTCATAGTACCTTTAAAAACAATCTGGTATTATTTTAACACATTAATTACCTCTCACACACACGCACACCCACTCACACACACACACACACACACACACACACACACATACTCACACCCACAGTCGCGCGCGCGCTCACTCGTTTATTCTGTAACATATAACATTAATATACACCATCACTCACGGTTACACTTCGTAATTCCGAAGCTTCGTAATTCCGAAGGTTCTTTATTCCGAAGGTTCGTAATTCCGAAACACGTAAATTGCCTATACCTCGATGTTCGTTAATCCGAAAACGAAAAGGGTTCGTTAATCCGAACATTTGTGGCGTTATTCCGAAGGTTCGATAATCCGAAAACGAAATAAGGTTCGTTGTTCCGAAGGTTCGATAATCCGAAAACGAAATAAAGTTCGTTGTTCCGAAGGTTCGATAATCCGAAAACGAAATAAGGTTCGTTGTTCCGAAGGTTCGTTAATCCGAAAACGAAATAAGGTTCGTTGTTCCGAAGGTTCGTTAATCCGAAAACGAAATAAGGTTCGTTGTTCCGAAGGTTCGTTAATCCGAAAACGAAATAAGGTTCGTTGTTCCGAAGGTTCGTTAATCCGAAAACGAAATAAGGTTCGTTAATCCGAAAAAAATAAGGTTCGTTAATCCGAAAAATGAAAACCGGGAAAGCAGAGGCAGAGGCAAGGGGGGGGGGCGGGGGACACTGTTGCCGTTCAATTGTTATGAGGATGGGAATGCAAGGGCGGCCGAACGAATTTTCGTTTGGGGGGTAAAGCCAAAAATTGAAACTCATACGTCAAAATGGACACTTTGGTGATATTTTCGCCTTAAGATTATCATCTGCTTGAAGTCATTGTGTGTTTGATAGTGATTAAGTAGAGAAAAACTTTTTTGAAGTGATTTCTTATTATGGCAAAAACGTATATTTAGGCTTTATTTTTCGGGAGAGTATAATGAGCGAGCGGCTTGGTAAAACAAATTCAAAGGTGAAGTTGTAAAACGTTTTTTGGGGTCAATTATTCTTAAAATGGCATTATTGCGAGCGTGAATCACAAGCTAAAATTTTAGGGTATTTCAATAAAAAATGAAAATAAGTTTTTAAAAATCCGAGCAAAATTTCTGCTGTCATTAAAAAGATGTGCATCTAACTAAAGAATTAACACGAGCGCAAAACGCGAGCTTAAACATACTGACCAGAAAAGGAACCTGTTAAAGAAAGCATTAAGTGACCTCTTTAGGATGCATATTTCACCAATCGAATGAGAGTGCGAAGCGCAAGCTGAAAATTTGCAATATTCCAGCCTGAAAACTTAATTTAACTTGTATACTTTAAAAAGAGTATTTTATTTCGAAAAAACCCGAAAAACGGCATATTTATTTTTGAAAAAGGAACTTTCCCATTTTGGAAAATATTCATTTCCCTGTTTTTTATTTCATTTTTGGGGTGCAAGTGCCCCCTGCCTCCCTCCCGGCGGATCCAACTTTCGTCAAATAGGGGGAGGGGGGGCAATTTTTTTTCAGCCATATTTTCCTCGATCGGCAGCTTAAAGTTGATTTTTGTTTGTTTCTTTGAAAGGGTAGTCCTAACAGTCAATAATTAGCTTTATACTTATAAAATAAAGTAAATATGTAATAACATGATAAACCCTTTTTAAATAATGCGAGCGCGAGCTATATATTTTTTTATATGATGGGCAATATGTTTGTGATCTTCAAAACGAGATGCCTATGTAACTAAATTTAGATAATAACTGCGAGCAAGAAGCGCAAACAGAAATTTTAAATATATAAGCTCTGACCTGATCTAAAGGGGACATTTTAAGAACTTTTTGCAGTTAGCCATGAAGACGATGCGTGTTTCAACCAGTGGCGGCGGAACGTATTTTCCTTGGGGGGGGGGGGCAAAGCCAAAAAAGGGGCCAATAGGGGCAATTTGGTGCAAACGTATATTTTCACCATGAGATTATCATCTGTGTAAAGAGGTTGTGTGTTTTGTAGTAATTGAATTGAGCAAAAAAATTTAAGTGATCACTGATTGATAAATTATATATTTACGTTTCATTTCTGCGAGCGTAGCGAGCAAGCGGTTTGGGGGAAAAAATCAAATCTGAAGATGTAAAATTCGCCTTTTTGGTCAATTACTGTTAAAAGGGCATCCTTGTGAGATGTTGCGAGCGAATCACGTGCTCAAACTTTTGGAAATTTCATGTAGGCCTAGAATGATAATAATGATACAGATATTATTTACCCAGGGAAGCCACTTCAGTTCTGAAAACTGTTCTCCCAGCTATTATTATTTTTTTTACAAGAATGCTTAGAATGTCCAGTTTTCAGGTTGGAAAATCGGAAAATTTTGGCTCACGTTTCTCGCTCGCATCAAGTATTGTTTATTGAGGAACTCATTCTATTCCTGGTTACAAAAAAGTATAAAATGTCCAGTTTTCAGGTGGAATATCACAAATTTTAAGCTTGCGGTTCGCGCTCTCATTATTTAGTTCGTGAGATATATATTCTATTTATGAGTCACTAAATGCAGTCCTTCAAAGATTACTTAGAAGCCTGTTGCATAAAACTTTTTACCTGAGAAAACTCTGGTAAAAACTGAAAACTAAGGTTAGTCTGATTTCCGCCATTGACTTTAGCACAGGCCAAAAACTCCGGTAAAAACAACCTGAGTTTTCTCAGGTAAAAAGTTTTATGCAACGGGCCCCAGGTTAGTATATAAACAAATTACAGCTCGCCCTCGAGTTAATTCTTTAGAAAGATACACATCTTTCTCACGATAACAAAAAATGCTCAGAATGTTTAAGTTCACGTCTTGTTACATGAAATGTCTACTAGTTTGAGCTTGCGATTCGCGCTTTCAACATCTCACAAGGATCATTATAAGTATTATTTTTATTACCAGCAGAAGCTGTTATTAAAAATGACATCCCCTCCAATACAAATCCTTTTATTTGGAGGTTACTCGCACTCGACCAACATACTTAATCCCCTGCATCTTTAAACCATTTGCTTAGGCAGCAATTGCTCAGATAAAATCGAAATTAGCCTATGCTTGATCAGGACGCCTATTCTTAATGAAATACATGTTTTGGCCACAACACACGCATGTATCATCGATCGTTATTACTATCATTGCATAATATCGTGTAATCTTGTAATGACAACACCGTTTTTGTTACCAAAATGAATAATTTTCATTTTCGGAAATACGAACCTTATTTAATTTTCGGACTAACGTACCTTATTTCGTTTTCGGATTGACGAACCTTCAGAATTACGAACCTCCTTTCGTTTTCGGATTAACGAACCTTCGGAATTACGAACCTTATTTCGTTTTCGGATTGACGAACCTTCGGAATTACGAACCTCATTTTGTTTTCGGATTAACGAACCTTCGGAATTACGAACCTTATTTCGTTTTCGGATTGACGAACCTTCGGAATTACGAACCTTATTTCGTTTTCGGATTGACGAACCTTATTTCGTTTTCGGATTGACGAACCTTCGGAATTACAAACCTTCGGAAATACGAACCTTCGGAATAACCGAACCTTCGGAATTACGAAGCTTCGGAATTAAGAATGTATGCGTCACTCACATACATCTACACCATAAATACCATCTTTTAGTCCATGAGGGGTCTATTTTACTAGTCCAATATTATTATCGAGTCTGTCATGCTTGTGGAGAGGGTGGGTGGACATTGCAAGTTAACCCAGTTTATATAAGGATAAAGGGGAAAGATAAACGTTTGTGATATTTTCCTTCTCATTTCATGTTGTCTCTTCTTAAGCAGATAAAAGACCACTTATAACTACTTAAGCGATTTACAAGTATATATACATTTTTTTACTGGCACCTTGTCTTGTACGAAGTAATTTTGTACATATTACTGATGTCACAGGAAAAAAAGAAAGGATAAAAAATGTATTAAAAAAATAACAATAAAAAGGGCTGGTCCCCCAATCACAGGGACCAGGCGATCGAGCGCGTCTCATACTAAAAAAAAGTGAAAATGCGTCTTAATGATGCAGCTGATTACTCGTTAACGGTAAATGTTGAAGAGAGTATTGAACGGGGAGACATGAGCGACTGTTACCATTGAGATTATTTTCCCGCGGATTATCTCAGCACCTCTCATTGTCATCGTCTGACAAGGATGCAACACTTGCATTGAATAGAAAGTAAAACATCAACCCCCTGGAGTATTGAATCGAGGGCTCCTTATTCCCAAAGTGGAAATAAATAATTGACTCCTTGAAAAGGTTCACGCAGGACAAAAAGGACCAATCGAAACATCATATAAAGAGGCATGCGGCGGGGGGGTTCATGTTGCACAATATTTTTAAATAATAGGGATCCACCCACGCAATCGTACTAACAGAGTTTTTTTTCCTTACAGAACATCAGGACCTATCTAGGGTCTCCATCATTGCTCCTTCTGCTTTATCTTCACTGTATAAGCCGCTCTTTTTTTCGGTGTTCCTCAACCATTAATCACAAATTTGCATCATTAAACCCCCCTTGCAAAAATAATTTCAAATCATTCTTTAAAGTATAGTTTTGCTTTTTCACAATGATCAAATACACAATTTTCACCATATATATAGATTTTTATAAAAAAAAAGAAACCCAAAACGTGCACACAATATTATCAGTGACATGTCGTACAGATGGGCACTTATGTGCGAAGAAATATAAGTCAAATGAAATCTTGTGAAACTCTGTCACAAAGATAGATATTCGTAATAAAAGGGGTCATTTTGGGCTCGCCCGCTCCTCTTTCTCGCAACTCTTTGATAGAAATCATATACCCGTACGCCATATTCCACTCTCTTAAGATTGTTGAATGATTATACGCAACTGATTAGTGTTACAATGTCAAATCATTAAACCATCCTCATATCTTTCATATTTGAAAAAAATAAATTTAAAGCTTAGGTACCTGTAAAAAAAAAATCTTTCCTATCTTCCGCATTATTATTGACTGTTTGAAATCATGTGAGAAACGAAGGAGAAAGGCTTTATTATGTTTCTTTTAATGAAACTCTCAGAGTAATCTCATATCATTCCACCTTTTCAATTCAAACTTCCAGGGGGTACCATTTCTTATCGAGATTAAAAAGACGAGACATGATTAAACCCCGGGCACGGATCATTGACCCTTTCTCCCTTTTATGTGACAAGGTATATTATTGAATGAGGGGATAATCTTAGTACTCGAATCAGAATCACTGGTTTTCATTTATTATCGTTTCATATTGCCCGCTTCATGATCTCAATAGAGTTTGTTGACTTCAGTCTCGTCTCGTCTTGATTATTCCTTTCTCATTAAGGGTCCAGGATGTGGTCTTCTATAGAGGCAGATTCAGGTATTCATTAATAGGGGCACATGAAACTGTTCCATTTCGTTTGGTAACAAGCAAGCAAAAATTGGTCTTCTCATCTCCTCATTTGTTCTGTCTATTTCTCCTTCTCTTCTCCTTTTCGGGGTTGGGACCTCTAGATCCACCAGTGGTATATTTCATCTAATGTTCCATATCCTTTATGTACTATGAGGTAATAGGCAGATATCAAGCCGATGTAGACTTGAACCAAATATCATACAGATCATAATGGGAATTATATGGAATCATTTTCAACTATATCATAGGAATGTTCTGGCTGTTTTTCCACGAATGCCCGCTCCATATATCAATTTACCCAGCATTACATAACTGAGCAATAAGCTCAGTTGTTATTTCTTACTATTGTACTTATTTATTTGATTATCAGGATTTAATATGGAAACGAATATTTCGGTATTCACGAGAAATGCTTCGCACAGACTTCCCTTGCGTTAATATCTCGGCATTATGACGACCGTGTCCCCCCCCGTCCCTTCTCGCTCCCCAACTGCATTATGGTATGGAGAAAATGAGAAGCGACCAAGCATGGACATCAATTCAAATTTAATTAGCAAAATGGGATTTCTTGTGCACTTTGACCACGAAACTAAAAAAACATACGCTGATGTTGAAAGGTAGAGATGCTCAAAAGTTTTCTTAGTTTTAAAGTTTGGGAGTAGAACTATCGAAATCCTTGATAAATGTCCCCTCTTCCTTAATTCCCCCTTTTCTTCCCCTTTTATTCTGTGCCCCCTCAAATTTCCGCGTGTGAGGTTACATTTTGTGTAAAGTTAATGTTGAAACTTATGCTGTAAAATAAATAACATCAAGAAAGAAAGCGCGATGGAGCGAAGCGGCCTAGCTCCAGAGTAATGTGTTTAATCCCAGCTTATTCTATCGTGCAATTACCTAAAATTAGTGAGATTCTATCTCTCCTTTTTCTTTTTCTCCTGTCATCTTTTTTTTGCCCCCAGAAAGAACACCCTCAGCGGTTACATACTTTTCAAATAAATTGTTAGCCGTCTATATGCTTCAGACTCTGGACCCCGATCACGCTTATAAAAATGGTTGCTTCCAAAAAAATCTTTTATAAGCTTTCAATTTTTTGTTGCTTTTTAAAGCTTGTATTGACAGGTATGGTACATGATGTATTTACCTTACTTCGGGTGGGGGCTCAAAAAACCTCTAAACTTTATATTTTCTCTTTGTCAATTTTGTCTTTTGGCTTCTTTGAAGGGCACGTGTCCCCTAGACACGCCTTAGTTATTTGCACGATCGTTAAAAATGTTCCTAAAATGACAATAACTTTTTTTTCCTCATCGTCGGTCAACAGTGCAAGAGGGAGAGGGCTAGGTGGAGAAGAAATTATAGACTTGACTCCCTCTCCAAAAAAATATATAAATACTATGAACTTTGAACTTCGTTTTCTCTTGTGATGAAGAAAGCTCAAAATGTTTATTCATAACTTTTGCTGTCATTATGATGGGTCATGTACTAGACTATTCCCGACGAAGGTGGATACTTGGGCGTGAATAAGTCAGAAGTAGAATTGATTTGTTGAGAACTTCTTCACATAATCTACCAACCATCAGAAACATCACGTCTCTCGTAAGTTTCTGAGCCAACTGATCAATTACTGCTTCTCTTAAGATTTACATTGGAGAATCAATCCTATAGAACCATTGATCATTGTTCTATTATAGATCATACCCCCGCAATGTGGATGCAATGGATTTATTCACATTATCCATTTCAATGATCGCTGGAAAATGAAGAGAATAAGGTCACTTTGCCACCTGTAAAAATGATGAATTATTGACATGAGTGAACAATCGATTGTCTGACTCTTACCCCCGCGAATTACATAAATAGAAAAGAATTCCAAGATATCTATAAAGATCTTTATATAAGCGTTTTCTGCCATCTTCTTAATGATACATGCGTACTCGACTTTCTAAACATTGAAAAGACCAACAGATTTTGTTTAAAAAATCATGAGGGACTTCAAACAATATAAAGAAAGAGACGATAATTAAAGTATGATATTGTATCTTACAATTTGATATAGGTAATATATGAACCTATATTATAAGGTTTATATAACCCTGTGTGTATTGTTAAAGAAAAGAAAATAAGAAATACACAATAACACATTTCACAAATTTAATTTCATTTCAATGAAAAATTAGTCACCGCAGTTCGGTTTATTTCAAATAAATTCACTTCATTTTAATTCAATGCAGTTGACATGGTTAAAGTAAAAAACACTGAACGCAATGAAATTCAGATCGTGTGGGTCGTGTGGTCCAGTGGTTAGAGCATTGGACTCATAATCGCAAGGTTGTGAGTTCGAATCCCAACTCTGCCATTGTCTCCACTTTGATAAAAAGGCCCAAGAGTGATATCTGTCGTCTATGTCAGCCACTATGACTGATTAACCTAGACGTAAAATGTTTCCAAGGTAATTGGTTATTTACCAGCTTGGCGTTTACCAGCAAAAAATGCTGTCCTGCCGAGTTCCTACGTGAGTTACCACAAACAGAAACAGATCAATAATATTCTATTCAATTCATATCATTTTAATTACTTAATGTCTGTTCATATAGTACAAAATAAATTTCAATTCAAATGAATTAGCAATAATGGAATTCAATTCTAATCGTTTAGTTCTATTCTTTATAACACAATTCAAATCAATTAATTTTCATTCTATGCAATATACACCAAGTTCAATTTAATCATGCATTGCAAATGAAAACGGAATAAAATTGCACAATTTCAGTTTATTTCATTGGGGTTCAATCAATCTAATTCAATTCAATGCTATCTCGTTCAAATTAAATAAGTTGTATTCAATTTAATGCGATATATATTCATTGTAATTTAGGCTTAATTCAATTCATTTAAATCCATATTTATGAAATGGAATTAAATTACATTCATTTCCATTTGTTTCAATTTCATTCAATGCATTGCAATTCAATCCAGTTGAAATAAATGCAAAACAATGAAATTCCATTAAGCGTAGCAGATATATATATATTTCATTACTATATGTATTTATAGTATATCAGTGTCTTTGAACCTGAATAAAGTCATGATGAAACAACAACACATATGTATATATTCCAGACATTCCAATAAAACGATGAAGTATATAGACGGATCACTGTAATAGAATTATGTTGAATTAATGATGGATTGATATCCCATAAAAGTTTGACCTAATTAAATCGTTTCGGTAGTCCTGTGACTGCCGGCGTCGTAGGGTGCATATATAACACAGTCGCGTACGCAGGATTTTTGAAAGGGGGGGGGGGTTTCGAGCTGATTTTTTTTTTAAATCTCCCGCCCAGTCTCTAAAAAGTGATGAGCGGGGGGGGGGGGAGGTGATGATTTTTTTTTCAGCGCTGCAAATAAGACAATAACATTTAAGTGGGGATGGGGTATGTAACAGTGCGGTCATGACCCGCGAGCGAGCAGAAATGTTCTCGTTTTTGCGTTGAAAACATAACCTTTTTGTCAATAGTTTGTTGGTATCATAGTCGATGCTACATGTCCTTCGGATCGTAGCACTCATGATATGGCCTTGATCAGAACACTAGAAACTTGAGAAATGTCATGAATAATTACGAGCGAGCGGAGCGAGCGAGCCGAAATGTTTGCGTTTTTCCCGAACATTCAATTCTTCTCAATAGCTTGTTGGTAATGATTACATATTAGTTGATGATACATGTCCTTCTGCTCGTAAGTCTCATGATATGGCCTTGATCAAGAGACTAGAAACTTAAGAAATTTCATAAATGATTACGAGCGAGCGGAGTGAGCGAGCCGAAATTTTCGCGTTTTCCCGTCAAAACATACATTTCTTGTCTATAGTTTGTTAGTAAATCAAGTATTAGTCGATGCTACATGTCCTTCTATTCGTAACACTCATGATACGGCCTTGAACAGGAGACTAGATACTTATGGAATTTCATAAATTATTACGAGCGAGCGGAGCGAGCTAACCGACATTTTAGCGTTTTCCGTCATTTTGGTTTTCATATTGGTAAAACATATTTTGTAAGAAAACGTATGTCTTTGTCTTGGTTCACTTGTATTCATAAGTATACATCATGATAATCATGTATGGCCTTGTTAATGGCGATACCGTGATCATGTCGGCGACATGCGGAAATAAAAGAACTAATAAAAGATATAACAAGTGGAATGCCTCTGGCCGTCTCACCTGCATCACGCGGTTCAATATAGCAGCAGTGCTGACTTTGCATACTACACTAACTCGCACAAGATGTTCAGTGATACATGGTTACTCTTATGTCCTCTTTTTATGAACTAGACCAATAAACTTACAGAGATATGATGGTTATTCAACAAAAAACCCCAACATGGCCAAAGTTCATTGACCTTACATGACCTTTGACCTTGATCATGTGACCTGAAACTGGAACAGGATGTTCAGTGATACTTGATTACTCTTATGTACAAGTTTCATGAATCAGATCCATAAACTTTCAAAGTAATGATGGTAATTCAACAGATACACCCAATTCGGCTAAAGTTCATTGACCTTTGACCTTGGACATGTGACCTGAAACACGCACAGGATGTTCAGTGATACTTGGTTACTCTAATGTCCAAGTTTAACGAATTAGACCAATAAACTTTCAAAGTTATGATGGTAATTCAACAGATACCCCCGATTCGGCCAAAGTTCATTGACCCTAAATGACCTTTGACCTTAATCATGAGACCTGAAACTTGCACAAAATGTTCAGTGATGCTTGATTACTATTATGTCCAAGTTTCATGAATCAGATCCATAAACTTTCAAAGTTATGATGGGAATTCAACAGATATCCCCAATTCGGCCAAAGTTCATTGACCCTAAATGACCTTTGACCTTGATCATGTGACCTGAAACTTGCACAAAATGTTCAGTGATGCTTGATTACTATTATGTCCAAGTTTCATGAATCAGATCCATAAACTTTCAAAGTTATGATGGGAATTCAACAGATATCCCCAATTCGTCCAAAGTTCATTGACCCTAAATGACCTTTGACCTTGGTCATGTGACGTGAAACTCATGCAGGATGTTCATTGATACTTGATTAACCTTATGTCCAAGTTTCATGAACTAGGTCCATATATTTTCTAAGTTATGATGACATTTCAAAAACTTAACCTCAGGTTAAGATTTCGATGTTGATTCCTCCAACATGGTCTAAGTTCATTGACCCTAAATGACCTTTGACCTTGGTCATGTGACATGAAACTCTAATAGGATGTTCAGTAATACTTGATTAACCTTATGGCCAAGTTTTATTAACTAGGTCCATATACTTTCTAAGTTATGATGTCATTTCAAAAACTTAACCTCAGGTTAAGATTTGATGTTGACGCCGCCGCCGCCGCCGTCGCCGTCGCCGTCGGAAAAGCGGCGCCTATAGTCTCACTTTGCTTCGCAGGTGAGACAATAAAATGGAGCGAGCGAAGCGAGCGGAAATTTTTTCTGTGTTTTTCGTCGGAAACATGAGATTCTGTTCATTATTGCTGTCATATACATTATTGGGTAGGGGAACTGTCCGTAACCAGACCAAGGAGTTATCAGGCGCTTGCCCGATAACTCCTTGACCAGGCCGACCTCTGGGGAGACAAGCAAAAAAAAAAAAAGGGGGGGGGGTTTGAACCCCCTAACCCCCCCCCCTTGCGTACGCGCCTGTAATAACACCAAACGCAATGCTCGCATAAGTATTTGAACAAATAAAAAAAAATGTTTTGCAAAAAATTACCCCCCCCCCCCCCGTTGGGCAAGACAAGTTTCTGTACCCACATTTTAAATCTGATCTAAATAAACTAGGTTTTTACATTTCTGTCATTGTGTTTAAAATTACGAAATGTAATGAAGAGTAAGAAAAGAAACAGGGTTAGGTGTAATCTGACCACCTATTTCAATCACAATTGATATGAAGCTCTTTATGGGATAAAGTCGAGATTATCAGAAAACACTCATCGAATCATCCCCTCCTTTATTTAAAAATAGTATTTAGGTTTTCTTAACTGATGAAAGAGCCGTCTATAGCAAACCCAAACATTATTGGAATTAATAAGTATCATGTAGTGACAGAATTGAGACAGATGAGGCCTCCTAAATATTATATTAACTCAAGTAATTTTAGGTATTACATAATTCAAGTCGTCCATGATCTATTTTTAGCACTCAAAATTCTTTTCATTATCAATCATTGCACATAGATGTCATCTTTCTATACACACACGCATACACTCTTGTAAAAGGATTGATTTCTTGCTATTTTTAAAACACTTTAAATGATCAGGTGTTCCTCAGGGTGTTTCTCGATGTCATCTTGAAGGTCGGCGGTGACTTCAAAAGGCTTCTGTGTCTTCATCCATACAAAGTGATTCTTAACGGTGGATATAAATCCTTCCGGCTTGACAACATTTGGATAGGATCGTCTCACTTTCTTTAGACTGTCGACCTGGAACTGTCAGAGACCAGCATTCAACCATTTTTATCCACTTTAAAACACGTTTTGAAATCTCTTCCTTTTACATACCTGCCTCCTTAAGACTCATCTATATCCAGGTTCCACTTTCATTTTCTCCCTTTCTTTATCGTATATTTGCTTTCTTCGGGCCATCTCCCGGGGGGGGGGCCACTTCCATTCACGAGTGGATACCATGCGCGACCACGGGGTCTCGAAAAGCACCCTAAACACGTAATTTCCATATTCTGAAAATGCACCCCTTAACAAGTATTGGCGTGTGAAACCCCACCCTTAACAAGTATTGGAAACAAAACGATACTCTTGGCAAATATTCCCTGAAATGAACACCTAAACAAGTACAGGAATGTTTTATTGTTACGGGTCCTTCGGTCGTCGGCTTTACCTTATTTGGTTTAGTACGAACCCACCTTCTACACCTCGCGCAAATCGGACTCTAAACACGAAGTTTTGGGGCAAAAAGGACATCCTTTATAATACATTTTAATTTTGTTTTATCATCCCCGCAAAGTCAACCCTAAACACGTAATTTTCCTAGTGAAATAGATACCCTTTTTTCATTATTTTTGTGTTTTTGACACCCTTATCACGTTACGTACGTAACGTGCCCTATCGTGAAAAAGACATCCTTTTTACGTGTTTTTTTGGTCGCGCATGGTATCCACTCGCCAATGTAAGTGGCCCCTCCGGGGTCCATCTTCTTTCACGTCTCCCTTTCTTCTCCATTTCTATGATCGAGGCAGACAGTAAGAACTTTGCTTACGAAAAGAAAAAAGATCCAAACGGGAATTTCAGCTTTAAAACCCAGTGGATCGTAGAATTAGAATATGCTACTATTCTCGTTAAGATTCCGTGATGGTATCAGTAATTATTAATATTATTACTTATTATTTGTACTGCACTCTTCCCATTAGACCCAAAGCGCTTACAATGAATTAATTAAATGTAATAACTAATATTTTAATAACTACAAAGTACGAAAGAGATGAGTTTTAATGGCTTTTTGAAAATTGCCAATGATGGAGACTGTCTGATTATGAGTGGCAGGTCGTTCCAGGATTTTAATCTTTACCCATCTCCTTTCTTCCATTTCTTCTTGATAAATATTCCACTTATGGGATATCCTACCCATTCGTCAATACTTTCTCCTCCGCACTCTTCAATTTCTCCACCTACTTGCATAGGCAGACGTGCCCCCCCTAAATTTGAGGTGAGGGGGATGATCCCCCTAAATTTGTGGTTGATAACCCTTTTTTGCTTGTCATTTTTTTTTGCATACGTCCCCCCCTTCAATTTGTAACTGTTTTTCTTTTTTTCTGCGTCCCCCCTTAATTTTTTGGCTTCCGCCGCCCCCAATGCCTACATGTACATGTACGTCACTCACACCCTTTTCATTTCTTCTTCTCTCTGTTTTTTTTAACGGCTCCAACTTTCCTTTAATGGTTCTACCCTTTCCTCTACAATGTGTAAAATGCATTCGCTCTCATTTCACAATATATTCAAATCCTTTATTACAGTAACACATTCAAATCTATGATAATATATAAATTTCATTGTCCTTTAAAAACACTAACCTTAAAAATATGTTTAGTGTACCTATCCAATAATCTGAAGTGAATCATCAAATAAAATGTTCTCAAATCAACATGCATTTGTTTTTCCGCTTTAGTTTGTAATATTTTTTGCCTCCTCACCCCAAAAATGAAAGAAATATACATTTTAAGTACTGCATACAAATAAAACTCAATCTAACGACATCATATGATAAACAAAATATTCAATATGGAAATATATATATATATAAATATATATATATATATACATACCATATACTTGTTCACTCATTAGATTCAGTAAAAAAGTATTCAGATTTACAAAATTAAACAGGTTATTCGAAAGTGTTGCTATACTGAAGTTTCACTATCCTTTAAGGATATGTTTATTTGAATATCTCAAAATCAGTGTTACACAAAATCTATTATACCAGAGGCACATTTCAGTGACGAATTACAACGATGACAACTTTTCCATTATTGCAACTACCATGGTAACGATGCTCAGCAGCCAATCACAATCAAGGTTACCAATGTAGCTACAATAATGGCTAGTTTACACTAGTTGTATTTATGAAACAGGTCCCTGGTTTTTATATTGAATATTCTAAGAAATTTACTTTCTGAATGGTTCAAACTAAAGTGAATACTGTTGTTTGGCTTATCACTCACCAGGTGGTATTTTATGTTCAAACATTCTCTCAAATGATCTTACTAGCCTCCCTGACTAGCCTCATAGATGATATTACTAAACTGTGTTGCACAGTATACAACAGGGGTAAGTGTGTATTAACAATCCTAATGGAAATACAGAGCACACTTAAAAGGAAATGGATGGCAAACCTAGGAAAGGTAAAATACCGGTAGTCAAATCAAATCCCTGGCAAGCAAATTGTTTGAAACAGAGCATGAAAATTCACACAAAAGTTAAAACAAACTTGAACTAATGATAATTATCAAAGTTATGATAATTTTTTTCCCAGATCATGGATATTACACACACACTGGATTTTAACATACAAATTTAGCTCAATTTTTTTCTTATACATACTAGGCCTTTGACAAATGATAAATTTATATGACCGACTGAAAAAAAACCCTGAAGATTGAACTTAAAATTACTTATACAACTCTACTATTTATCACCATTGACTAACAAAATTGCCAGTTTTTAGTTTTAAAATGGTTAAGGGGTTTATTTATAAAATATCCACAATTTCATTTCACAAGGAATTAGTTATCCTGTATAACTAAATATAATTTCAGAGATAGTACTAGTTTCATTACACAATACAATAATATTCCTATATTGTGATAAAATATATACTATCAGTTATATTTCAAATTATAAGATACATATAAAATATACATATTGAATATATAAAAATTAAGAGTGAAAGAAGATTCACAAATAAAGAGAAATTTGATGATATTGCATTGGCTGACTGTGATAAAATGATAGAATACACTGACACAAAAAAGACACCGATCAGCCTCTTGCTAATATTATTCTACAGAAATGTTTCCTCAAATCAAATGAGATCGCCTCTAAAAAGATTCCATTATCCTCATGATGGCACCATTTAAAAACAAGGATATTGAGAGCATGCTCACCCAAGCCAGAGAAATATTTGTATCAAGACTAGAAAATATCACTGTATCAATACAGGTATGAAGACATAGTGGTATGGAAGTAGGAACAAAATGTTGCACAGAAATAGATCAAAGTCATCCCTGAGTGGAGAAATACAGCATGACCCATGATGACTATTAATAAAAAAATAAATCCTGTCCAAAACTTTGTTTTCAGTTTGGGATCATTTCCATTCTGGAGACTTCAGGAGACATCATTAACATTGTCTAACTGGTATGGAAATCTTGTTTATTTTATGATTGAAATTTTCAATAAATATTGCACACGTGTAGAGATTTCCTGCCAATGCAAAGAGAGAGTGCAAATACTTTCTAATTGACAATGACTTCTATTTTGGTAGAGCTACCTTTACTGGATAGTATCCACTTGGTCTACATGTAGATCATCTAAATACTATGTAATCCGACTATGTAATCCCACTATCACTTGATCTAATACTCACTCAGTCTAATACTCATTGGCCCATATATTGAAGTCAAGTTTCACTTAAACTCAGGTTTAAAGTTGTGGTTTAAGTATGGGAAGCCAAAAGTATCAATTTTTTTATCAAGTTGTACATTTCTTATGTTTACTGTGCTCTTTCCTGATTCATTGATGGTGAAGACAATCTATTCATACTTCTTAGACAATTATGAATGATTTGAGAGCCAAATGAGCTGAAATATGATATCTCTACCATTGGTGATTGATGTAAAAATTGGCTTTCCATACTTCAACCACAACTTTAAACCTGAGTTTAAGTTAAACCTGCTATCAGAATACGGGCCATTTGGTTTAACTGTCATGTAGTCTAATGCCCAGATAGCATAATTTCTCATTCATCTACTTATTTCTTTGCACTTTATCAAATGAAAAATTGGTTCATGAATACTTCATCTAATCTTATAGACTTAGTGATGTCAAACACAGTGGAAATTAGACAAAGTGGCAAATGTACTAAATGGCAATTAGACCAAACAGGTGTAACCTAACTAGAATCTAGATAAAAATGATAAATGAGCTTAATTGCAATTAGACTAAACGCACACCTGCCAACCTCTGGGAATGAAAAACTGTATGCTGTGATAAAAAAAACTGTATATTTCCCCCACAAAGTTTATTTCATAATAAAATACTTGGTGCACTTGCTCATCGCGGTACTCAAGCTGCATGCAAGCTAAAATGCGCACTGCTCTTGCAGATGAAAAAAAAAATTAAAACATGTGTATATCTTCACCCTGGTTTCAACAAAATGATTGAAAAAAAAGGTACCTGAAACTACATTGATCTAATAAACATATTTATGCACGTTTTATGAAATAGAGACATATAGAGATGATTTTTCTCAATAAATTACGATTTTGTAAAAAACAAACAAAAATTTTAATTTTTTTTTAAAGAAAAAAACATACTCCTGTGTTTTGGTTGTAAAAACGTACTAAATACGCCTAAAACATACTGGTTGGCAGGTCTGTAAACGGTTCGATAAAACTGGTTGTAGACGTAATATGATTAAACCATGTGGATTGAGACATACTGAAATGAAGACAAAATAGATATATACCAATTTGCAAGTTACCCATTCAATATGATTTAAACAGACAAAATATTTTCTGCAGTTGGACTCTCCTGTATATTAGCACAATTTGTATTGCCCCTTCTCTAAGAGGTCCATTTTAGTATGTTTTTGCGAACAAGTGGGTCCAAAAGATGAGTTTATTTTCTCCCTTATGAACCTGATCCATCGTGACATTGTTTGATTGTTTGAAGCAATGCTGTCGGGTTGGGCTTCTCCGCAACACCAGCAACCATATACCCATGCTCCTCCATGGCAGTTTGTGTAGTCCTACCAATAGCCAAGAACTAGATGAAAAAATCATGTGAATAAAATCACTCCAATAATTTAACATAAATTTCTTATTTTGTATATCAAATCAATAATAGTGATTCTTAAAAATTGATTATGTCAACAATGCAATAAATTGCATAATAAAGAATGTGTCATAAAATCACAAATTTGGATCACAATGGATCATGATATATTTACAAAAACCTCTCATATATATTTGATTTTAAAATAACTTAGTAATATAGGAAGGAGTTTTGATTTTGCATGATTATTTTTCGACATTTACACAACAAACAAACTGCTAACAAAGTGAAAAATAAAATGAAAGGGAAAGAAAATAATCTGCAATACTTTCTTTCATCAAGTGCTACCAAGAAAGAGAAAAAGCATTTTTAGAAACATGAAAGTAACTAAAGAGAGAAAAGTAGCATGGAGCAAATATGCCAATACTGAGCCTAAAAGCTGAGGGAAATCAGAAGACCATTCACAAGACAGAAAAGGCAAAAGATAAGGTGCTGAGAAAGTGAGTTTAAAAAGATTTTGAAATATCAACAAGTCTAAACTGGGAATGATGTTAGTTTGTATGAATTTGAAATATGGTACCGGTACCTCCCAAGGTCTTCGAGTGAGAAAAATAGTTTATAAAAAACTTAAAAGGGGCCTATTTAAAATATTGAGATTTATTACACATAATCAGTCATTCACAGTGGTCAAAGAAATAAATATAAAGCATAAATCAGGACAGTTATCAAATATTTAGGTCTCAATTTTAGCTTTTTCCCCTAAGAGCAAAAAAGTCATTAACCTACATATCTGTTAGAAGGTGTATGGTGAACTTTTTCTTCAAGAATTTCGGTCAGGAGAATTAGGCGTAAACAATAATTACATGAAAATCAAAAAGGTACATCCATTTGTAGATTTAAATCAATGTTATTAATAAATTCAAATTAATTTCCAATAATTTTTGTTTGATAATCCAAGCTAGTGTAGAGCACAAATGTCATTCATCTATATATCATCAGAATATTTACCACAAATGATGACATAAATTGTATACAAATCTCTACTTTAATTTTTGGGTAGAGTATCGCCGACACAATTACAGGTATAGTACGATTACTCTATAATTACCAATAAGAACAATATTGAATAATGAAATACCTCTCTAGTGGAAGATGAAACCCTTTTTAGCATTTATTAAGGAATATAACAGTTATTAACTATCCTATACACAGAGGTAATGTCTTTCTTGATCTAAGGATATGATAGATCATATATGATTGGTGACAGGATATTTGATTGATGGGAGAAGATTCTCTCCTGGACAGTGTCTAATGACAGATTTATACAGAATGCAAGGGTAAAGAGATTTAACTTGATGGAAAAGAGTAGTTAGTGACAGATAGATGGAAACAGAAAAAGAGGGAGAGAAAGAGAGAGACATAAAGAGATACAGACAGAGAGACAGAAAGAGAAAAAAAGAGAGAGAAGGGGGGAGTAGAACATAATATTTTAATAAGGACTCTGTAACGTGATATCATTTTAAAATAAAAATTCGAAAAAATATCAATCTGGTACACATGAAAATGTCCATAAATATTGGGGCATTTTGATTAGGGGGGGGGGCAAGAAGACCCCAAAGTGACATCACTTTTTCAGCCCTTTGAATAACAGCCAAGACTTCTCTTTTTCATACTTATTTTTTCTTCTTTCTCCCCTTTTCTTCCACTTTTTTAATTCTTTTCTCCTCACAACCTGATAAATCATGGGGGGGAGGCAGTGTACACTCTTCCCATCTAGTGCTGCTCTGTGTTCACATTCATGGAAACCTTTCTAAATAACTTGATGGATCCCAAACTAATGTGTCTTTGAATATTAAAAATAGAAAGTTATAATTTGCATCATGTGAATGATTTGACAATAATTTGTCAAGGCCTACAAGGTGTTTGACACATGCTCACAATTCTCAAATTTGTACAATTATCAAAACAAAGCACACTGTAAAAAATGAAGTGCTAATTTAGCACTTACAGTTCTTGTATAGTGACTACACTACAAGTGCTGATTTTTATTTAAACTAGAAAATTAGCACTCATAGCGTAGTCACTATACAAGCACTGTAAGTACTATACAATTAGCACTTCATTTTTTACAGTGCATAAGGTTCATATGTTAACAGAAATCTCCACCGTTGAATAATCCTTGTTTTTCCATACCTTTGTATTCTGTAAGTCTGCTTTTGATTTGTGAAGCACATCTTTGGAAAACTGAACTCCGGACGGACTGAAGAACACTATACAGAATGGTGAACCCTAAAAGGAAAAAAATATCTTGCTTTAAAAACTCATTCAACATTCCAAAAGCCCTTATTGGAAGAATGTGTACTATTTCTTTTTACACCAGTGGTCTAACTGGGCAGCCAATAAAAGATATATCTAAAGCTGATGATGTAATCTGTTTGAGAATGACTTGCACATTAGTTTTCTTGTTTATTAGAATAATGCCTATTGGGAATGGGTGATACAAAGCTTATGTAAATTACAGAATTCAATAGTTTGAATTAACAAAAGTTTACAATACCACTACTGGTATAACCATGACAATGAAGCTACTTTGTTTAAATTCAATTTTAATTTAGCATTGTCTCTTGTGACCCAGGGGATTAAAAAAAAACAATGATCCTATGGCTCTGAACAGAGCGATTTATTCTTATGCTCTGTATGAAGTTATTTGTAATCAGCTGGTGTGTTTAAAATATGAGTCACAATTTTCATGCAAAGTTGTTGCAAATTTCATGATAAAAAATTAGGTAAGAAATTTTAATTGACAATAATGTGTCTTCTGAATTCCCTACCTCATGGTATGAAAAATCAATATAACTCATCCAAATAATTATAACCTATGACAGTAAAAATAAAGGAAATAGCTTAACCAAAATATTGCAATTGCATAGAAGTCATATACAGTATACAGATATCTGATACAGACTTAATTTTTAGTTGAGAAAGAAATCCATTTACCTTAGCTTGCAGGTATTTTGACAGTTCTTTTTCTAGATCTGGGTTGGAAATTGTTTGATACACCACATCTTCTCTAAAGGGGATTCCTGGTAAAGAAACAATAAGAATCACCAATGATTAAAAAGAGTTCATGTCAGAAAATAAAATTGAGTGTAAGATTCCTAGAGAGGGCAGCATTTCTATGAAGCAAAGAGTGAAGATAAAGGCAGTATTAACTGATGTATGTTTTGATTCATCCAGGAAAAAAAAGTCCAGATGAACAGATTTATTTTTTGTTTTATAATTTAAAGGACAAGTCCGCCCCAACAAAAAATTGATTTGAATAAAAAGAGAAAAATCCAACAAGCATAACACTGAAAATTTTATCAAAATAGAATGTAAAATAAGAAAGTTATAAAGTTTTGCTTAATTTCATAAAACAGTTATATGCATATCCTGGTCGGTATGCAAATGAGGAGACTGATGACATCATCCACTCACTATTTCTTTTGTATTTTATTATATGAAATATTCTAATTTTCGCCTTATTGTCAAGTGAAACAAGGATTAATTCCTCCCTGAACATGTGGAATTAGCATTGTTTAATACTATATGTTTGATTCAAGTTGGTCCTTATTGTCAAATCTGTAAAAAATGAAATATTGTGTAATTCAAACAATAAAAAACAAAAGAAATAGTGAGTGATATACATCATTGACTGTCTCATTTGAATGTCACTGAGGTGTGCATATCACTCTTTTATGAAAAATAAGCAGAACTTTAAAATGTCATAATTTTCTTATTTTACATCCAATTTTGATGAAATTGTCAGCATTATGCTAGTTTGATTTTTATATATTTATTCAAATCAACATTTTCTAGGGTGGACTTGGCCTTTAAAGGCAGTAAGTAACTTTGACCTGAACTCAAAATAAAGAATCACTGGTCAGGCAACTGTTGTAATTACAATCGCAACTTTTTCTGCCTGACGGGAATATCACAGTTTAGTACACAACATATAACACAGCAGGTTGCAAGTCATTTCACAATGTTAAAGTATTATTTTGATAGATTTTCTTCAAAATTTCATTTATATAAATCTTCATTTTTGACATAAGAACCAACTTTAAAACAGGGTGTACTTCCTTTTTATCCACATAATGGCTTAGATACCCTACACAGCTTACCTTCCTTCCGTAATGTTTTTGGGATAACTTCTCTTCTCATTGTACCACAGGGATAGAGTAGTGGTTTTGATCCAGACTTGACGGCTGAAATTTAACAAAGACAAGAGAGACAATGGCCCGTGTTCTAACTTGGGTTTAACTTAAACTCAGGTTTAAAGTTGTCGTTTAACTATGGAAAGCCAATTGTTACATAAATCACTAACAGTAGAAATATAATATTTCAGGTCATTTGGCTCTCAAATCATTCATAATTGTCTAGGAAGTAGAAATAGATGATTGTCTTCACCATCGATGAATCAGGAAAGAGCACAGTAAACACAAAAAACATACAACTTATAATAAAAATGTTGACACTTTTGGCTTCCCATAATTTTAGCACAGAGTTAGACCATGGTCTAAGTTAAACCTGACTTCAGAATACGGGCCAATGCGTCATACATTGATTTCTTTTGATGGATAGACAGATTAATAAAGAAGAAAATAATAGCTACATCTTCCGTCGGTTCTCATCATAAACCAAGTTTGACACCCAGTAAATGAAGCAAGACCACACAGAACTTATAAACAAACCATGACGATACAGGCCAGAATAAGATAATACTCATAGAACACAATACCAATGATCCATCTTTCTTTTTAACATAGTGCTTGGGCATCGTTCAATGCCTCTAAAATTCAATGTTTAGTTCATTAAACAATGAATAATTCTATGAACAATAAGAAAAGGAGTCTCACATTTCCACTTTTCAGACAGTAACTATTACGGTTGGATGAATTTTAGAATGGCTGCAAATTAATACAATATCATTGACTTAATTTTAATTAGGTATCAATCTAACTCACCCGAGAGTGGTGTGATGTTGTCAGAAAAGACTTAGTAAGCAATTTTTTTAATTTTCTTCGACGAATCATGTTGACGTATGAGATTAAACAATTTTGGGAGCTCTGTGCATGCGCAAATTAATCTGTGATGAGTCCTCTCATCCACTGCTCAAATTTGTGACGCTTATTTTAGGGTTTTTACTTTCAGTCTCATAATGTTAGTACAATCACTAGTTCGTACATGATGACGTCATCCAAGCTTAAGACAAATGAATGAAGCCGCAATCAACATCTGAGTTTCAGTGATTCAGTAGGGCTGGTAGACAGTAAGTACTGCTTGTTACCTACTTTTTCATTAAATTTTGTGTTTGTTTTCATCCACTAAAATACGGTAAGTAATCAACATTCTCTTTCCAAATGATCAAGCTCTTAGCGCCACGTTTGCACACCCAGCTTCCAGAGTTTGAAAAGCCTTCTGTAGGAAGGTACCTCCGTTGGTGGTGTTCTTGTTTTTTTTTTCCTCAACAGGCAATATTTGCCTCCCCCTTTTGGTAAATCTTGGACAAATATATGCCCCTGACTTCCTAAGAGGTTAGTTTACCTTCAAGGATGATTCGACAAAGATTTTCAGCATTTCCAGAGTCTTCTCCTACAGGATGAAGGCCGAGTTTCCTCACTTCTCCTCCTGTAGATGTTCCTACACTGAAGGCAGGAAGTTTATTCCATTCATCCCTCAATCTTGCATCCCATTCTAAAACATAATGATAGTTACATTTGTAAGACATTTCACATGTGCCCAAATTTACAATATCAAACCTATGGGCCCGTATTCTGAAGTCGGGTTTAACTTGGACCATGGTCTAACTCTGTGCTAAAATTAGGGGAAGTCAAATGTTTCAAAATTTTGTTTACAGTTAATGCTTCTCATGTTAACTGTGCTCTTCACTAATTATTTAATGGTAAAGAAAATTGTCATACTTATCATTCCCAGGCAGTTAATAATGTTTTGGAAGATAAATGAACTGATACATTGAACCTCTACTGTTAGAGATTTATGTAACAACTGTCTTTCCATAGTTAAACCACAACTTAAAACCAGAGGTTCAATTAAACCTGACTTCAGGATACGGGCCATGCAGTCTGTCTATTGGTCACATGTATGTTGTCATTCTTGGGAAGGTGACTTTCATACTTTTATTTTCAAAGTAAGTTTTATGAAGATTATGAATATAATCATGCTTGATGCCATGGTCTAGTAAGGTCAAATAATGACTCTGCTTTAAATGAAGTGTCATTCATCAATGCTTTGGTGGCAGCGGTGGGATTCAAACCATGCAATGATCAAAATGACTGTTCCCTCAAACCAGTACCTGCTTGCAGTGATATTCCAGGCCTGCCATCATAGAATTGAAAAATGACACTTCATTACAAGTTATAATGGACCCCTCTCTTTGAAGGATTTCAAGAACATGGCACTGACAAGGGGAGACTTTATTAGGAAGTCCATCGCAAGGTTATATTATGTCAAAAATAATGGCAAAGAGAGCAATTGATTGGTCAATCCTTGCACAACCCCCCTCCCCCACACACCCAACAATGAATATAGTCATTCTAATCATGTTCTAAAGATAGAGCAATTACTACCTGGACGATTTTCTTCACCCCCCCCTCGACTGCAGTGAATACATACCATCATTCTCATCATGCTTCTTGAGACAGAGAGCCACTGATTGGACCGTTCTTGGACTTGAAAAGATGAGTCCCGAGTGATCTTCAGGATGTGAGATGTGAGCGTACAGGGTTTCAAGGTTGATGAACTCAAAGTCAATGGGTGACACAGAGACACAGTCTACGTCTGCTTCTCGAAATGCCTACAGAAGATTATGGGTCAAAATTACTTTTGAAAGCTCAATATAGCAACAAAAGTTTAATTTAGCATTGTATTGCTATCCAATAACAAAGAACATTGAAAGTGAATCTGAGCAGATAGCTTGTGCAGAAAGGAGACATCCAAAATGTCTTTGCTCACCACACAATGGTTACAATATGGCATCTGGCTGTGTTTCATAAAAAACATCATAAATTTCCTTTTTATTGCTAATGCTATATTGTAAATATAGTACGGTACTCAATATTTTACATTTGAAAATTTAGTGATCAATTCTGCTTTCGGCTGACATAGAATTGTCTAGTGAACCATTTTGATTCTATTCAATTCACTTAAATCAGGCAGCCTTGTTTATTCACATCATTGACCAAACTTCACCACAAGCAATATGCAGAATACAAATTCAATTAACATCATATAATACATGAAATTAAGATGAGAATACAATGGGGGCCATAAGTGAAGAAAATATGGAGGAAACAAGAATTTAAAAATGGACTGTTGTTAAGTTTCATGACTATATCCAATTCTATTGAAACTTGAGACTTGTTAATATTTTACCTTACTTTTATTTATCGTGTATTGGTTCATCAAGCTTTGATTTTAGGGGCACCTACAATCCTTAAAACTATGTAAATTTAAAATTGTTGTTCATGCAAAGTGTGTTCTTTATTGATTGGAGTTTAAATGATTGATTTATATCAACTAAACTCAATAAAAAAGATATCTACCTCCTGGTATTTGTCCTTTGTTTCATTTTCCTGGGCAGACCTCAATAGCAAAGTATTCATCTTGGCAAAGAAATCCTTTGAAACAAAACAAAAACAAGATCAAAATCATAAAAATCATGGTCAATCTTGACTTGTTGAGCAATCACTGACCAGATTATGGCCATTAGATTTTTTTGGTCCATTTAGATGTGAAGTAACAAACCTCTCCCATAGGATGTTGTACAAAATTTAAAATCTGAGGGGGGGCATATCAGCAGTATTGCAGCAGCATCACCCTAATAACTTCCACTACCACCACCATCATCATCCAACCACGGAGCCAGGATTTAATTTTGGAGGTGGCAGTAAGTGCAGGCGAAGCATGCCAACACTTACAGAGCGCGCAAAGCAGGCTGCCTGGGGGGGGGGGGCAGGGGCGGATCCAGGATTTTCCAAAGGGGGGAGGCAAACTTTTCGGAGGAATATTTTGACAAGCCCCCCCCAAAAAAAAAACGGTTTTCAACAAATTAAGGATATTTCGTAACCTAAAAAATTTGACAAGCAAAAAAAAAAGGTCCTTAATTTCAAAAGAGGGGGCACAATGTTTCAACGGTTTCAATGGCATTTTTACATTACAAATTTTAATTTTTCTACTCAAAAAGGGGGGCACGTGCCCCCCTGGATCCGCCTCTGGGGGGTGCAGGGAGGGAGGGTTTCCCCACTTCCCACGCGGAGGACAAAGTTTTTGGATATCTCATCAAATTCAAATCAAAAGAAGACGTCTCTATTACCCTTACAAACTCAAATTAATTTGACTTGACTGTGAATAAGAGCAATTGTTTCCGAAAGAAATTATGTGCGCCCCCAAAATGGGAAAAAGATTCAGGAATTTGAATTAATTACCTTTTCAACAGCGAATTGCGGAAGCTAAAACGTTTCATAAAAATTGAAAACATAAGTGATATAAAATGCCTATAACTTAATTGGTCACATCAGATGTTATTGCAAAAACCTTGCCACATTAAATTTATTTAACTCACAAAACAGAGTAGAAAACGGGAATATTCTTTCCTGCAAATGGCATTGAAACTCTGAAGTGGAAAAAAGTATTTTCCCAAACTCTTAGAATATTTCTGGTATTTTCTGAGCCATAATGTAATAAATATTTATGCTGTTTGGCCTGCGACCGATTGCATGCAATGTTTTGAAATCGGCCGAGAATAATACATGTGAGGAATTTGATACTGGCCCAAAATCACCAATTTTGAGGATAACCGGAGGATGGACACACGGAGTGTCATAAGGGTGAAGAGAAAGAAATTACGCTATTTTTCTTTCTCGTTATATTTTTTTTCTTTAATTTTAACAATAAACCACTTTTTGATCCCACCCTTGTCACTCGGAATATCCGATCGAGTTCCCCGTCCGAAGTTCGGGTAGGTGGAGCATAGTGTAGCGGTAGTGAAGTGGAGCCTGCACAAATTTCGCCCGAGGTAGTTGAACATTAGACAAACATAGAGAACACACACATAAGATAAACAGAACATGTTTCAACGTAATCTAACCCATTCTCATCTCAGCCGGAAAATTAAAAATGTAAAATGCCATGTTCTATTCATCATTTTGTCTCTGTTCAATTCAATTTATTGTGTCATGATATTGATTTAGATCTAGTTCTATAATTCAACTTTCCTTTAGACATAACACTGTACAGCTAACGTATCGATCTTTAGCCTAAAAGTTAGGCTAAAAATCTTGGCAAAATCATCAGTCGCCACTATCAAGTATCATCAGCATTATTATCAAGACATCATCGATCATCATTATCATCATCATCGATCATCATCATCATCATTATCAGTTTGTAATGTCCATTATCATCACAGATGACCACCAGACATCATTCACGAGCAGCAGAGAGTACGCTAGTGCGCTTTCGCATCCATCGTGCCGACAGAATACAAAGTACGAATTCCTCGAAGCCAGTACACCCCGGCTGAGCCCGCGAGCGAATGCTCGATCGCAACTATGGTTCCTCAGGAGGTGCGAAACCACAGTCGCACTAATTGTACTTTATATTTATACCTGGTGGAGCTGGAGGAATTTACTTCATCAGGAGAAGAACTTGGGACACTTTTGGAGCTTGATCTTGGACGTTAAAATACTCTATTATGTACCATCAGACGTTGACTACCGTACTAACCACTGACACTGTTAATAAAGTTATATTTTGTTGTATGGATCTCCTGTCAATAAATATCGTCTGCTATAAACGTTTGAGATGTGGAGCGATTAAAGGGAGTTATACATCAATATTTATTCATTTTCTTTTTATATTAATAAAAATAAAATTCATTTAATATTTATAATTATGTCAATTTATTAATTGCTGAAATATTTATAATGAATCTTAAATAAACAAAATTCATAAGCAAAATGAAATACATAATAAGAACGAGGCAGGTTATTGCACATGATGGCGACTTACCCTAAGAAAAAACGTGTAGATCTGGAGGAAAAAGAGACCGATTCCAGTGATGGTCAGGAGGAAATGGACGATGAGAATATCGGAGATGACGACGATGACTTTTTAGAATCCTCTGATGAAGAAGTAAATGAGGTAAAGATGATTTAAGTGTGATATTGTGTTCAATTTTATATATTATTCTGAGCAGACTATTTTCTTTAGTCCCACGATAGCATATTTATGTTGTTGGGCGTGAACGGTTGTTCGATTTATGATAGTGTCTGGTAATACAATACGTGCTTATAAATTGGACTTGGTTGCATGATGAAATTTAGTCATCCTCATAGAATCACAAAAAGACAGAAACTACCAAATTTAAATTATCAGAAATTTATTTGGAATAAACCCAAACTTAAGTATTGAATGTCATTATTTAGGGTGACCAGATTTCACAAAATGAAATACGGGACAATCAACAAACACGAGTCATGAAACAGACAAAGAAGGCTACACAGTGATAGATGAAAGAAAAATGTAAAGAATTGGAATGAAGGGTGAACGAAAGAATGAAGGAGAGAAAGAAAAGGGGTGAATTTAGAAGACAGAACGAAAAATGAAGGAAAAATAAAAAAAAAAGAATAAAAGAAGGATGAAAGAAAGAATAAAACTTAAAAGAGAGAAAAGGGGTTTCCGATTCTTTGAATTGAATATTGAAAGACTAATAAGGAAGATGAATAAATGTTTGAAAGACAAAAAGGAGAGAAATAAAAAAGAAAAAAGGAAGAGCTAGGAAAGAAAGAATGAAGGAAAGAAAAATGTTTCCGTCTTTCTTTGAAATAAGAAAACAAACAGAGGAAAACAGGACGGGGGAAGGAAGGAAGGGAGGGAAGGAATAAGAAGGAAAAATAAAATCAAGAATGAAAGAAAGGAGGAAAGAGAGAGAGGGAGAAAAGAATGAAGGGAGGTGAGAATGAAAAAAAAAAAGAAAATAATGGAACTGAGGAGAGAAAGAACTAAAAGAAAAGGAGAGGAAGGAAGTAAAGAAAAGTTCAGGAAAGACAGAATGAAGGAAATAAAAAAGGACATTTAGTAAAAAGCAGGTAAAAGAGAAGAGGGGAAAAATAGAAAAATAAACAGAGAGAGAGAGAGAAAGGATCAGGAAAGAGATATAGGAAATAAAGATAGATTGAACAAAAAAGGGCAAGCAGGAAGGATAGAAGGTTGCAGAAAGATAGAAAAGAAAGAAAGAAAGAATGAAAGAAAGAAAGCAAGAAAGAAAGAAAGGAAGAAAGAAAGAAAGAAAGGGAAAAATAGTTCAAACTTCAAGCAAACTAAAACAATCCAATCATCTAACAAAAATCATAATGATATTTGGTGCTTTTAAATACATTTTTAAAATTTAAAAAAATTGAATGTTTTAGAAATGAATAAAATAAATTCAAAATAAGATGAAACATCCTGCAATCATACACAAGACTCAAAAATAAAGCTGAAACAACTAGATCTTTATTTATGAAAACTCAATAACTTGTTCCTCCGATTACATCTCCAAATCAGTAATCTTAGAATCCATACTACATTTTAAAAATTTCCCGCCGATGTTGTGATTATTTTGGTGGAAAAACTGTTTATCATATCATTGTTTGCACCATTGAGAATCTGCTCTGATCCTACATTTTGTTCAATATTCTGAAATACAGGACAAATAGGCGTCCCGGAAAGGGTTTGTTGGGATACTGGGAAAAAGGAGCAAAATATGGGACGATCCTGGGAAATACGGGATGTCTGGTCACCCTGAATGTCAATGAAGTCAGGGACAGGAGGAGTTAACATGCTAACATTAATGCAATGACTGTCGATGCAAAAAATATAAATAAAAACATGTTTGAAAATGATAGGAGTCCTATTCAACTGCCTTGATGTGCGGCCGGGTGTAGCCTAGAGGACTCCATGATGATATTTTTCATATTTTTGTCTTTGGTCTTTTTATCACTGAGCCTAGACTAATATATCCGCTGTTTCGGTGGAGTTTTAAAAACATTTTCTTTTTTTTGTCCTCCTCCTCCTACACTGACGAAAGTCTGCAATTGAGCTTGTAAGGAGGTTTGACCCAAGCTTAACTGCAGTGTCTGGAGAAAACTTCAGAAAAGAGGTGCAATAAAAAAAATGATATTATAATCAGCTTACCACCCTTCTGAAACATATGCTGGAAAATATTGAATTTACATAACAAACATTCAGGTTCTTCTCGATCTTTCGCTGCCACGTATAAAATACAGCTGAGTGTACGAACGCGCCCGCTAATCATGTTATTGTTATCATTCGTGTTACTAAAAATGGTAACACGAACATGATTCGCGCATTCGTATGCTCAGCTGTATAAGAAACATGACAGCGATTGATCAAAGAAGAACATGATCCTGAATGTTTAATTTGTCATATTTTTCCCTTCTTCTAGATTGACAAACTCGTCGGTGAAGTTCCTCTTTAAAAGGGAAGTTCACCCTGACAAAAAGTTTATTGTAAAAATAGCAGAAAAAGAAAAGAAAAATATTGCCGAAGGTTTGAGAAGTCACCAAAGAATAAAAAAGTTATATTTGAATTATTTCACTTGGGATGTCATATGCAAGCAGCTTTCCTACATATCGTATGGTAAAAAACCAACGAAATGTTATTTTCTCAGAAAATTTTAAATGGTTTTTACTGTACCTTCAGTAAATCAATGGAAAAATCATGTCATTGCCGTTCTTAGAAAGAAAAAAATGTCATCACAAAGCATTAAAAATTGAAATTTATGCATTTTTATTACATTACATATGGAGCAGCTGCTCATTTATGACATCACAAATCCAAAACTTAAACTTCGAATAACTTTCTTTATCTATAATAGGTTTTCCTCAAACCTTCACCGATATTTTTTATTATTTTTTCTGCTATTTTTGGTTGTGACCCAAAAGTTGATGCTGTATGTTGATTATTTTTATTTCCAAAGAAAAAATGCCCTGTGCAGTTACAACTTTATTCTCCTACCTTTTTTTGTTTTTGTTTACAACACAGGAAGTTCAGATTGAATTTGAAGCATTTCCCCCTCAAGATAACGACTTTCATGGCATCAAGCGCCTTCTTCAGCATGTAAGATTTTATCAGTTCTTCAGCTAAATAATTTCCCTTTCTAAATTACCTAAATTGACTTCAATATTCAAAAGTTAGGGCACAGAATCTAGATCTACTCTGATAATTTCTTTAATCACTTGAATACAGCATACATTTTTTTTTTTTTTTGGGGGGGGGGTTTGTCTGTGATATTATCTTATTGTATAATTAATCAATCCATATTTTATCCTGCATTATGAGGAAAATGTGAACTTAATTGATTCCAGTCAAATAGTCTTTTAACTATTCATTGTTTTCATGGGAAGCAATCCCTCCCTTTAAATTGAAAAGTTTGCCCCCCCAAAAAAAAAAAAAAAAATTGTATGCTGTATTCAAGTGATTGTATGAACAATTTTTCTTGAGTGATGAATGTTATAAAGCCCTGCTTCTCCCTAGTGACTGCTTTTGATAGATACATAACACAAGAGGTGCATTGGTTAACCTTTGATTACTTTAGAAACTAATATAATTGCACAATTCTTCTATCAAACTGTACAGGGGCCTGTTGCAGAAAGAGTTAGTTTCAACGAAAGTCAAAATATCAAGCGCAAGTCCTGAATACGGGTGCCTCATTGGCTGGAAAGCAAGTTGCGCAAGATTTTTTGAGTTGCGTTTGATCAAAACTCTTTCTGCAACGGGCCCCTGATGCATTTCTTAATTCTGCTTGAAATGAATTGATTTTATATCAGTCTAGAATTTTTCACTTTCATCATTTCTTCACACATTTCTTTCTCTGACTCTTTATATTTTTTTTATTTGTTCAGCTTTTTTCAAGGACCAAAGTAAACACCAGTCAACTCACTGATCTCATACTATCCCAGAACCATGTTGGTTGTGTTTTAAAGGTAATATCACTCTTCAAATACCATTTTCTTCTTTCTTTCTGTTCCATGTATTAAACAAATGGTTGCATTTCCATTTCATTTAAGTATGCAATCTGACATCATTTTGTCCTTATCCATTTAATCTATATACTACAAAGTTGTGGCATAGTTTGCATGGAAAGTCTCAAAGAAAAAAGGGGTATTTAAAATTTGAACTACAATATTTTCCAGACTAAAACAATATTGCTTGTATCACAATGAATGCATTATTATAACATGAAGTGCCTTTCTTGGGAGTGCAAATAAAACATAACACTAAATTTCATTGAACAGGCTTATTAATTCATAGATGACTTCACTTTTATATCATATTGATATTACATCTGTATCTTTCTGTTACTTGGTTTAACCTTTGATATCATAATATGTTAAATATAAACATTAAAGACCAAATAATGAAACGAAATCTTTCAAATTTATCATGTTGTTCATTAGTTTGCTGATATTTTTTCTGTCATGTTTATAGAGATCTTAATGAATATCATGGAATATAATCTTTGTTTTGTTTATTTCATATTGTATTACGTTGCAGCAAAGTGATGCTCAACTTGTCGAAGAGAGTGATTCTGATGATGATAATGATGATGATGTTTTTGGATTCACCACAGTACTAAACATTATTGAGAAGAAGGTAAAGAATATTCTTGAGAATCTTGTACTTCTAATCAGAAAGGCTATACTAACTCTAGAATGGATTAATATATAAAACTTAGCGTAAAATGTGATATGATTTTCCATTTTCTGTACGTCTCTTTTAAAGGTAACTGCCATCAGCAAGTCTTTTTATGGGAAGAGAAATGTAAAACTTAAAAAACCCTTAAATTGTTTTCACTAAGTTGATTTGCAAGGGGCATGCTCCATGTGGAGGTTGAATTTCATAGCATTTTTTTTTAGAATTAGCTAGATATGATTTCAGTTTAGGTGTGTCAGAATAAAAGCTCTGTTTTGTGTCTATGATGACATTATTTTCCAGTGTGGAATATGAAGCAAATAATCACCTTTGGTTTCAGTGGATCAGACAAAAGTATCAATTCCTTAGTGATGTGTATGGGTGCACAATCTTTCCTCAGCTTCGCTTCAGAGAGGCTTCAAATAATCTTGTGCATGATGGTATATCCCCAGCACTATCACTTTCATTGACAGTAATTATTTGCTTATTATTCAGAGTTCTTCATTGCTACTTGTTTTATTGCCTGTATTAGCATGCTTATGTAGTTGGTTCAGTCTGGAATGCTAATTGTGACATCAGAAAAAGAGGTATGAGTGTCTTCTTCCATTTTTATCTGTAGAACACTGAATGCATCCAAGAAATTCACAAGCTCATTGTGGATAAATGTTCCACATGCAATTCAGAAGCGGAGGTCAATGAACTCTCCCAGATTCTTGGGGATGATTCCCGGAACGTCGGTCTTCTGCTGTGTGAACGCTTCGTCAACATCCCTCCTCAACTTGCTCCTCCTCTTCACAGTAGCCTTCAGTGAGTATTAACATGTCAAATCACAACTCGAGTGCTTTTTTCCCAAATAATGTTTCATAAAAGAGGAATGTGAAGAGTAATCTTAATCTTCAAGATTACTCCAAATAAAGAGGCTTTAATGGGAGGAATTTATAATTTGTAAACAAATTTTTGGCATTACTCCTATGTGTTTAAATCTGTAATAAAAATCAGAAGTCAGAAAAAATTGGAACCAGTGGGATTCTAACTTGCCATCTACTACTTATGATTTTCATCACAGATCGAACAGGTGTTCTTAAACACATAGGAGTAATACAGAAAATTTGTTTACAAATTATAATTTTCTCCTATTAATGCCTCTTTATTTACTAACTAATGTCCACGGCGGACTGCATTTGGATATTAATGAGTCAGAAAGAAGAGGATCGAGGGTATTAGAATTCCAGTTCATGGTGACTTAGCCATGAACCAGAATAGCCTGGTGGTTAAGTCGCTGCCCGGAAAGCAGTAGATGGCAGGTTCGGATCCCACTGATTCCAATTTTTTCTGACTTATTGTTTTCACCAGAGATCGAGCATGCGATCTAAAACACATAGGAGTAATGCAGAAAATTTGTTTACAAATTACTCCGCTCCTGCCCCCTTTTGTAAAGAAAATGGGGCAATCTCAAGATACCTAGATGCTGAATAAGAATTTGTGAAGGAAGCACCATTGATATTGAGATATATCTTTCTAGAATCTACATTAAGACTTGAGTAGGATGATGATACCCTGTATTACACAGGGGTTATTTATGTTGTATCTTTTCTCAGTTTTCCTTTCATTTTTATCATGATTTATTTATTCCACACTATTTTTTTCTCCATTCACATATTTTTTTCAAGGCCTTTATGTTGTTTATACATGGTGACCATTTTCAATTTGTTAGGATGTCTAATCATCAGAAGCTAATTTTGTATTCAACAGATTCGGAAGCTCTCCTTTTCTTTTCCTGACATTTTTGACATAATGAAATGAAAATTAGGACTATCAAAAATAATAGGAATATTTAACAAAAATACAAATTTTAGCCATTCCCATTTAACTTGAGGCTGTTTCTATCTTTCAGAAATGACATAAGAATAGCAGGAGCTAAACACCCACGGATGAAATTTGACTATTATCTCTTGATGAGCAGAGCATACCAGCAACCTCAGCTTCCATCTTCAAAGAAAAAGACTAAAGCTCCAGACAGAAATGAATGGATTTTTACCAACGCTGAAGATGGTATCTTTTTCAAAGTAAGTTGAACACATGAACTTGGGGTTTTATAGGGAGCTACTTTTCACAAATGATTGCCTAAATCTGCAATATTTGATGAGCTTAAACATTGCGGTGAATGAGGAATTTTTAGGTTCTGTTTTTTTTTTTCTTTATTTACCAGGGCTCTGTTGTGAGCATTTCAGGGGTAAAATTACCCCAAGCCCCGGTGTAATTCTTCCCAGCCTCGTACACATTTTGTATCTTGTTTGTGTTTATTGAAGAGAGATGGTTGTTAAAAGAGAATCCAACCCAAATAAAAACTTGTTTTTATAAGGGAAAGAAAAATCAGACAAGTTGATTGGTGAAATTTTTAACAATATTGGACAAACAAGAAGAGAGTTATGAATTTTTAAAGTTATATTGGTAATCACTGTACCCATGGAGACTTCAAATTGGCCGCATATGGGATTTCATAGTGATGTAAGGCAAGGACTACTCTTCCATGTACTCCAACAAAATATTATTATAATGTCATTTTTTCCAAAAGTTTTATTTCAAATTATACTTTTCTTTCATGATGACATAAAGCAATATACTACCTGGGTTATATTTAGATTACTGCCCCAGGGGAATGGGTACTTATGAGAAAGTGATAATTAAGTACATGGCCTATGGGAAAGTTCTTCTTGCCCCTTGTCATAATTTACTTACCCAGTTGCCAATTTGAAATCTACATAGTATTTGTGATCTCAATTTTAAAGCAGCTGTAACTTTCTTATTGCTTGTCCGATTTATTTCAATCTTTCACCATTCTGTTTAATTTATTTTTTCCTTCCCAAGTGAACAAGCAACATTTTATGGCCAAGGCTGGATTCCCCTTTAAACTATTGTACATCCGAATGCCAGAATTTTTCATGTCAAATATCACCAAACACAGCATGATGAAAAGATTTTAACTAAATATGAAATACCCAATAATTCCCCCAAAATCAATCCAATCTTTGTTTCTGATAAGAAAAATCAGAAATTAGGCAAGTTATATAAATAAATCTTGCTTTAATATTGTAAGTATGCTGGTCCCAAAGAACTTGTGTATTGAGCTGTACTGTATCATCACAATATTTGTTTTTAGAAAATTGACAGATAATCCACAGGTGTTCTAGTATTTATAAAAATTGTTTGCAGAGGACTTATTTTTCATAATTTTGATTTGATCCTCTAAATGTGGCAAGTTCTTGAAATATTTTTTTGTTTTTTAGAACTTCCAACGCTCTAAAAAATCAATGGAACAAAATGGGGGTAGAATGGTTGATTATTTTTCTATTTACTGAACCAAAACATGCACACAAGCAGGGGAGGTAAATATTCTTAATTAAAGAAAGTAAACTAATGAACATTTAGGAAAGGTAGATCTTACAATTATATTTAAACTTCTAATGCTGTATCCAATGTTACAATACTGATCATTCTAGGCATGGAACTAGCCAGGTTTGATAGACATTAGTTTTGGGAGGCCAGATATTGTTAAAAAAAAATGGCCCCCGAAATTATATTTCCCAAGTGAAACATTAGAACACCACCGGGGGGGGGGGGCAGTGACGAGTCACAAACCATGCAAGGGACGTACCCCCCCCCGACAAGTCACAACTGATCCCTGACGAGCCACAAGTGACCCGTTCCTTTGAACTTGAAGACCTTTTTTTTGGGGGGGGGGCTTGTCAAATATTTTTCTGGTACGGAAATCCTTTATTTGTGGACCTTTTTTTTTTTGCTTGTGAAATTTTTTGGCGGACAAATTTGCCCCCCCCCCTTTGGAAAATCCTAGGTACGCCACTGAAGTGAAATCATAATTCTCAGTAATAATCAATCTGCTATAATTCATATTTTGAAATTAGGAGTCTATTCTCACCCTACACTACCCAAGTCAAATAGACCAGGCCGGAGCTGTCGCTGGGAAATGGACGGAAGATGATACGGAGATGAAAACATTTAGAGTCGTCATGGTTGTACCTGCAAGCAAAATGAACAATATACTCGCAGAGATACAGGAGGCATTTGCCGTATGATATATCAAGGGATGATAGACTGATAATATGGACAGATTTTTACCTGCTTTGCTTTGGAAGTGCCCTCGGATGGATATTATTGTCACTCTGGTAGGAGACATTTTGGGAGAAAGATGGGATATTTCTTTTCTCTTCTCTGCTCCCTTTCTCCTTTGACACTAGTATATTTTCACAAATGTTTCAAATTTCATGCGCAACTGGGACCTGTTCTTCGGTAGTAAGCACCTGTCACTGATATGTTATCATCATAATCATATAGTAGTCATAATTATTCTATAAAATGTTTTAGATAGGTAGTCATAGCAAATTATCATGAAAAGATCCAAGATACAAGTGATAATCTTGTTCCCTCGTGTTTTCTGGTGACTTTCTAGTAAAGTATTTCATATGACAATATAGCATCCACCTCATCAATGCAACACTCCTGACATTCAATGCTCACTGATGAGCAATACTTAATATTTTTATGTAAAATTTAATTGTAAATTCCATATTGAAGATAATTCTGAAACATTTTTCAAATGAATGTCATTTACCATATGCTTGAAGGATATTAAAGTGAACCAAAACAAGAAGTAGTTTTAATAAATGGTGAAAAATCAATCAAGTATAATGCTGACAATTTCATCAAAATCCAACATTGAATAAGAAAGTTATGGCATCAATTTTGTTTATTTTCAGTAGTTCAATGCACAACACAATGAAATGCCAGAGAGAAAGTAGATGATGCAACAAACTCACCACTTTGTATTTTATTATATGAAGTGTAGAATATTTCAATTTTTACAGATTTGACAATGAGCGTATTCTTTGATTAACAACAATTTGCAATGATGGTAAACCAACATATTCAAGGAAGAAGTAATCTTTTTTTTTCCCCGCATAATTAAAAAAATATAAAGATGTTTCATATTTCATGAAAACGTGAGTGGGTGACGTCATCATTTCCCTCATTTGCATGTTGACCAGGATGTGAATATAACTGTTTTGTGAAAAATAAACAAAATTGAAAAATGTCACAACTTTCTTAAATACAATTTTAATGAAACTTTCAGTCGTATGGTATTTTTATTTTCTCTTATTTAAATCAACTTTTGTTTTTAGGTTTGACTTACCCCTTAAATTGTTAATACATGACACACTAGAAAAGAGAGCCTGTATATTTGAGTACAAGTATCCTAGTGAACCAGTCATTGGTATAATGCATTAACCTGTACTTTGATTGGAATATATAAATTTTCAATTAGGACATTGAAATTGATATGATATTGACATAACTTCTTTACACAATTGTCATGTTACATCCAGAAACGATCATGTCTGAACATTTTGTTGATTTCAAACATTTTGCGTTTTAACCTATCTTTCCCTATTTATGAGGATCACAATAAGCTTTGCTTTTACTTGCAAATATAATTTATTCTTTTAAATATTGTCTCTATGATTATGTGTAGTTACAGAAATACAGTGCATCCCCCAAAAAAGGAAACCATGATTCCTGGTTATTTTTTTCAACATAGCAAAATAATGAAAGGTCTTTCACTTTATTAATAATAAAAAAATCTTCAATTTTCTTCAATTTTGATATATATTATATGAAAAGTTTGCGCATAGATCTAGAAGATCAAGAACCAAGCTACGCAGAAAAATAGGTTGAGATTCTGGAAGGTTGCAATTATTTTGCGTCAGAAAAGGATGACTTGTTGGCATATCCTTTGTATCCTTTCATAATCTTCTTTCACTAATTTCTAAACGAGATTTACATGCGAGTTCCTGCGCAAATCGTTTCTGATATGCCTCAGTTATACTCTGCAATGGATGAACAATCCACTACTTATTTGCACACCAATCAAAGAAGAGATTTCATTCTTACTATAAATGTTAAATTTATGATCTAAACATATTCAATGATTGTGATGCCTAGCTTCAGAGATGGGTTTCCCTTTTTGCAGGACGCACTGTTTAATTCAATTACAATCTTGACATTAAAATGTCAACAAATATATTTCACTTGTAGATCTTCAAGAATTATAAACTTGTTAAAACTTCTATTTCTTCTGTTTTATATTCTGACCTCCTTTATGTCTGATGTCACTTGACCAGGGGACCGTTCCATGAAGATGTTCATAAGTTGTGAGTGCTTGTAAGCAAGACTTGTGACAAATGATATACCACAATTTATCATTGGTTTTTATTTAACTCCCAAGAAAGGGCCATTAGTCTCTCATAGTTTATGAACAGCGTATGGAACTTCCACCACCTTTTCTTTTTATTCTAAATCCTGTTTTACCTACAAGGGAATTTTATGTTAATTCATTTCATTATACTTTTACCTCATTCATGCTTTTACCTCATTCATGCAGATAGGTACCAGAGATATTCAAATTAAGTCTAAACCACCAGGGAAATAAACATAGACCGGGGGACATGTTTCCAAGGTAATTGGTTATATACCAGCTTGGCGTTTACCAGCAAAAATGCTGTTATGCCGAGTTCCTACGGGAGTTGCCACAAACAGAAACATGTCCCTCCTACTCAAAATAGTAGGGGGACACAATATCAAATGTCCTCCCTACTATTTGTGGTCTTTTATGATGGTTCAAAATTGAAACAAAACATGTATTTTAGGACGAGATGGGATGATAACTTTTTTTTAGTCAAATTTTCGTCAAAATGACCCAAAATTTTGGGTGATAACTTTTTTTTTTGCTTGTCAATTTTCCAGCCCCTTGCCCTCCCCCCCCCCTACCTTTTGGGATACATTTTCGCCTCTGACACATGTAGTATCGATATCTCATTGCACAGAGGGTAGCTGTTCCCTGTACAGAGAGTGAGGTCATACTGTAATGGAACCTACTTGTATGTAATAAGGAAAATGGGGGGGGGGGGGTTGAAATAAAAACTCAAAATAAAAGACAGATAAATTATTTCTGAGTGTTTTCCACTATTTATTACATTAAGCATTGTGATGCCTAAGAGTATTTGACAGCCATGCACTTGGCAACATAAAAATGGAAATAAACATAGAAAACATGGAGGCAAAAATAATATGCTCATAATAATGGCATAATCTATGTACACATCCAGAGACATTAATTGAACAACAATACTACCTTGTGTTACATTACATCAGTGACAATATGGGATTGATTGGGTAATGAATTATGTAAATTTGACCAGATAATTAAGCAATGTCTTGTCTCAATCCTAACTCTCCGTCTATACACAAAAGAATGAAGTCACTAGGCCAACTCACATGCAGGACAGTCCTTTCAAATAAAGAGTGGTGGCAGTACCAAACTTCACATGCTCACCAAGGGTGTGTTTCACAAATATTAAAGTTTGACTACATATTGCATCCTTAATTCCCTGTTGATCAGGGGCCCCGTCCTACAAAGAGTTGCGATTGATCCAATCAATATCTATAAATTCGTTGATTTCTTGACAATTTGGTGTGTTTTCCTTCATTTACATGTACATGTATTAGGATATTTTGCAAATTTCCTGTAGAAAAATTATGACACTGTTGGATTTCCATAGACTTAAGATTGATCACTTTCATGGGATGCCCCATAGATCAATCAGATTATGCATGAAAATCATATAGCACATTGGCACTCAAACAAGACTTATTCAGATTTTGTGAAACTCCTTTTGTGAAACACCCACCAGGTCATGTCATACCTGATACTGATAGTCCTGAGCACAACAGAAGAACCCATTAGTATTAGAAGTATTTTAGGCATTGCATTTCAAAGTTATGTCACTCATGCAGCTGTAAACTCCATGCAAAACCAGCCATACCTGGCCAATAGATCTCAAAAAGCAGGGTTTTTTCAAAAAATAACTTTACACATCTTTAAAAATGGACCTTACTGTCTCATGGAATTATTGGAACCATCATTACATATTTTATTCTTTTCACGAAATACATCGTTTTATATTACAATTCACAAATTTAATGAGACACCATTCTGGATGATGAAATACATGTGTATCTATTATATCTATATTGGTACCTAATAAAATTTACACATTTCACTTCAACACCATTCTTTAAGATAAATGAAAGTCAAGAACTTCCACTGGCCAAAATTATCATCTGACAAATGGATTTCAACAAAGGAGTGTGGTTCGGTGAGGTGACTTTTTTGAACCATATCTCTTATATTGCCGATTGAAAGTTTATAGAAGAAATAAACTACTGGGTAAATCAATAAATTTTCCTGGAAACAATATGTGTGTTGTGGTTCATGGGGGAGTATAAAAATATTCAAAATTGATCATGCATTTGCACTGACTAAAATTGTCTTCTCAACTCACCTTGTATGATGTCAAAAATTAGAATTGAAAAAGCTTCTCAACTTCTATGGTCCAATATTTTGGTCAGATTCAATCAACTATCTTCATGCGTAAAAACAATCAAATACAAAAACCCTACAATTTAAGTAGACTGTCAAAATTAAGCATTTTCCCCCAAACTTGACTGAATATTCATGTGCATAGATGCCTCACTTAGGCTCAATCAATTCATAAGGAAATAAGAGAGATACCGGTAGTTGTCACTTCAATGTGTGAAACAACAATGGATAATCAAATTTATAAGTGATTGCTAGAATGATGCGAATTCAACAGTCAACGTCACAGAGCCAAAACTTGAAACAATGTACAAGTGACTGTTTGAATGATGCAAAGTCAACCTCCCATGGCCAAAATTCATTCAAGTTGGAATTATTGAAGACATTTTTTTTTCACCAATGTACAGTCACTTAACCGTTAACGTATAGGCTTTTTCACCAATCTCAGCAGATTCTTCTTCTAATGTTGCATGATAACCTTACAGAAGATGACAGGTTACATCCACATGAGTATTAAATAGATATTGTTGCCAGCTCTCATGGTGACACAGGGGCCTGTTGCACAAAACTGTTGCCAAAACAAAAAAAAAACTTTCGGCAAATCAACAAAACTCAATTAAATTACTCATTATTCCTTTGACACTAAATACATTGAAAAACTGGCAAAAAACAAATGATTCTTCTTTTATGTAACAGGCCCCAGATTGTAAAAGAGGAATGGGAAAAACTATAATTAAGTGACGTTAGTGGAGCCAACAACTTAATTCCCATCAAAAATACATTGTCATCTTGATCTCGGGCACTTTCAGCCAGAGAAATACATACCGTATGAAGTAATATGTGGTACATACAATGCATTATATCAGGTTGCAAAATATAGGCCTAATGTTGCAAAGCTGGGTAGATAAGTACTAATAGTTCCCATGAAAGCTGACAACAATATTGCCTCACAAGATAAGGTGTTTTAATTCATGGCAATATGTTTGATACAATGCATCTACAAGACAACGGGTGTTCAGTTCACAGTGATGTGTTTTATCATAATTTGAATCCAATTTTAGAATGATAAATACATTGCATGTACAATAACAGTGCAGGTTTGTAACTATGACAATTGTTTTTGCATGCATACCATTCTAAATTTCACAATCTTTGAAATGTTTACATTCATTAGGGGAATTGATATAATTAGCAGCACTCGTTGGAGCAAACGCTACCCCCATATGTGAGCAATGTTCAAATGCTTGCATTACTTCAGGAAACAATTTTACAGACGTAGACATATAACAAAGGTACTTTGTGCTATACAACTTGCAAATTGTTTGAAAATAAGTCCTTTTGATCTTCACATAATTTACAATGAGTCCTTGGTGTGATGAAATGAGTCACATGATTGAGTCACATGATATTACTGTTTTTCCCATCCTTGTATCTTCATAGCAATCCTCTCCAGTATCCTCTTGGCTTCACATTGTGGGAAGTTGGTCATGTCGTAATACTGTGGAGCGAGTCGCATCAACCTAGCACAAGAAACAATAGTAGAGAATAGATTTCATGTGATAACACTGAATTTAGAAAAATAATGTCATAATAAAAGTGATATGGTGGTCACTAAGGTACAATACATTTATTTTTCTTGATTGTGAAAGAATTCCAGATTCTTATATGGTGGTATAACCTCCAAAAGATTGGTTATTTGTATTAAACTAATGATTTTGTTAAGCAATTCAATGATGTAAATTCATATTGTCATTTCAACACAATTTACAGCTCTATTAGTACAAAATATGATTACAAAGTGCAAACCTGATAAAAGAACAAATTCTTAGAGATAAAAAATTGACATTAATACTCCTGAAAAATTGAACTTCAAACAACTGTTTTCTTTGTTTGTGGGGGGGGGGGGTAAATAAACAAAAATTAAGTGAATATAAAAGAACTTACCAGTCTGCCTTGATGTCAGTGACCGTTCGGACATAATTCTTGGTAGTCAGTACAAATTCATTGTAAAGAACCCATTCAGGCTTGTGGTCAAGACAGGTGGATGGATGAAGTTGGACAACTTGGTTGTCTTTGACGGTCAAGTAATGACCAGTTCTTTCTAAGTGAGCAACCTGTAATGAGACATATCAAATAAGTGTGAAATATTTTGCACATTGCATTAACGTCTGCTACTTTCATGAATTTCAGTGCACAGAGAAATATATATATCTTTAGTTCTGAGTTTGAAATAAAATCGAAACACTAGGCCCTATGTTACAGTATTATTCTTTATTTCAAGGGAGCATTTCACAATTTTCATCTCCAGCCATTCTCTCTTAGAGATGTTATAAGCTACAAGAAATCCTTGCATCTGATTGGATGAGAGCAAATTAGTCTGAAAAAAATTGACAAAACTCTTCATGAAATGCTCCCCGGATGCCTTTGACTGTTTCACACCAACTGGTTGCTATTAGTCTGGTCAAATCAAACAATCAACCAGATATCTGAAGAGAAATATCTCCTTGGATATTAAATTTGTAAAGGATTATAATTGAACATAATTACCAGTGTAAAATTTAGAAACAGAAATATGAGTGAGAATCTATACAAAGAGCATGGTAACGATAAATTTTGTGAAATAACTTATTAGCTGATCAATATCCATTGAAAAACTGTATAAACTAGTAACACCAGTCAGTTTTAAGCACTAAGCCTGAAAAGAAGCCAAAACACAACTAAGCCAAATATGCTCTATCATATCAAAGCCTATAAAAGCGAAGTTTGTCAGACAAAAGCCTAAAGACTGGAATATTTGATTAACAGTTCCCCTACTAAAATTAAATATAAGATGCTCAGACCTTAAAATTACAACATTTGGGACTACATGATCCTTACCTGCATGAAGAATCCATTGACGAGAGCCTTCCGGATGTTCAGGTAGTAGTCCTTGCTGTTGAAATCTGTGCTGGTCCTCCGTAGAGCGAAGCGGTCCATGATCCTAGCCAGCTGCTGCCGTACACTGTCTGCAGACTTCAGGGAACGGAACTGTATGAAATTATCATAGCACCACTGGGGATCCTCGTGGTCTGGGTTGGTGAAAATGAGGAGATATGTTGAACAATATGAAGGCAAATATTAGTTACAAAGTAGTCATTGCATTAAGCCTCTCCACTTAATATCCCCTACCATGAAAAAAAAAATTGTGCAATCATAAAAAAAAAATTTTTCTGACTTATGAATACTAATTTTTAGAGGGAAATGCATGGAAACTAATCAACTTGTAAAACTAAATAAAAAAATAGGAGTTCTATAGATGGGGCGAGACACTTTTCAACCGATTTTCATGCACAGTGTAATCGTGTCATGTATTCATAAAAATTCTATTTAATGTAGCTTCACTCCAAAATGCATCTAGCCATTCCTTTACAGTATATTTTTGAAAGCAACAAATACGACAAGACAAATGTGACGGGGTAATACCATGAGTAAAGCGATATCTTTATGATGTATTAAACGCTATACAAAAGCGGAATATTATTAATGTTGTTGTTATTATCATAAAAATATGCTGGTAGGATTGACATGCACAATATGTTTTTACATATATAGCGCCCTGTAATCATGTCTGCACAGCTTTCCCCAAAACTTACTCTGCTTGAATGCATGGTAGACATTGAGTAGAGTCAAGTGATCACCATCGATGTGAGCAAACCTCATCTTAGCCTCGTCAGCCAGCTTCTTGGCCTCGTTGGGTCGTAGGAAGCACTGTGGGACTAAACAAAATTAAAATCGGGGGCCGCCGGCCGATTCCCCGCACTGTTTAGACCACTGCAGCAATAGCATCCCAACAGCAAGGGGGAAGGTAGGGATGGTGGGGTACACTATCTTAGATACATTGTATATGAATCCCCCCCCCCCCTCCACCACAACTCATACCCAACACATCATTGACAATGAAAAGAGGAATATTAGTACAAGAAAACAAGCTAATTATTATCATTTAACTACGCAATACAAAATATTTAATGCAATATCATTCCACAAGGACACAAAGAGCTTGAATCCATCTTCTAGATATAAAACAAATGAAACATATTTTTTGTAATAGAAAACATATAACTGGTAACATATATTCAAAAGTTCAAAAGTAGTAACCTATTCCCAACACCATTTCATTCAAATTAAAACGTCAAATTCAAAATGCTTTCTAACTGTAACACCATCATGAAAAAGTGCAATATTCCCTTTCACCTATTTGCAAAATATGTTTGACCTGTAAACCAAGTCAAAGCATTATCATTTGTAATGGCATGAATAACAGAGACAAAAATAATATTAACATGAACATTTATGTATAGCACCAGACAGACACATTCAAACCAGACACTTGATGCATTACCTGATAACATGGCTGTAACAGAAAGGATCTCATTGGAGCAGTTGTAATCTGTGCTGGCAATGACCATCTTAGCCAGCTGAGGGTCAAGGGGAAACTCAGCCATCATTGAGCCTAGACGGGTAAGGTCACCGCTATCATCCAAGGCTCCCAGGTAATTCAGCAGCTCTAGAGCTCTCATCAGAGTCTCAGGAGCTGGAATAAAAAAGAAATATGCTTTATTTTTTATCAAAGAAAGTCAAATGTCCAATAACTTGACATCTTGGGTTTGTTAACCCTATCTAGGCGGGGGGGGGGGGGGGGGGGTGGGTGCATCGGAGGCCCCCCCTCAACAAATCGGCGATATTTTCGCCGCGGAAAAATTTCTGACCGCGCCACTCGCTGACTCTTTACTTTCAAGTCTTGCGCAACTTTTGAGACCAATTTTGCGTCACCCGGGTACGTGGTTCCGAAATTACGCAACATTATGTAAGTGCATGTCAGACCAAAAATTGCTCAAAAACGTGATTTCGTGTACAAAGTCAATGCAAATTGTGTTTTCAACCAAAATTCATAAATGTATGATTATATTTAGTTTTGCTGGTCTAAATGTATTTATTTTATGCTTTTTATGATCACAGAAGAGTCCCCAACAAATTTCATTGAAAAGATGATGAAAAACAAAAGGTCAAAAAACAAAGAGATACAAAAGAAATTGCAAAAAACAATATAATACATAAGAAAATGATTTGATATCGCAATTTTTTTATGTACACTTGCTAAGAACACCACAAAAAGTTTCTATACCAAAAATTAGTACATTTGGAGCTTTATTTCGGGAGTTAGAGGAAAAAGTATGATTTTGCATATTAATTATGCATAAATAAGCATAATCACTTAATAGTGATTTGTATGAAATAAATTACTATACAATCTTGTAGATTATGTCCCAGGCAACCCGCGTGCCAATTTTCGGTGCGATCGTGCGGTCGATGGCCGAGATCTTAGGGGGGGCCTCCCAGGCCCCCCCCCCCCGGCCATATGAACTCACAAAATACCCCGGCCTAGATAGGGTTAACTTTAATTGAACAATATTTTGAAAACAAATTCATTAATTACTATGATTGTCAACAAATATTTTGTATTCTGGAATTCATTCAAAATGATATGAGCAACAATTAATAATTTCTTTATAACAGAGACATTAAAAAAACAAACACAGGGTGCCTGAAAATGTTTGCATGATTATGAAAGTGTAAATGGCGCCCTCACCTGGTGGATCCATGAAATCAAAATGAACCAAGTCATCAATACCAAGCTTTTTAAGCTGCAGAACCACAGTACCAAGGTTAGATCTCAAGATCTCAGGATACGTGTTATCCTGCATCTCCGTATCGTACGCCTTCTCAGTGTAGAGACGGAAGCATTTCCCTGGACGGGTACGACCAGCACGACCTGCCCTCTGTTGTGCGCTGGCCTTACTGATAGGTGATACCAGCAGAGATTCCACCCTGATACGAGGGTTGTACACCTGTCAAAGCAGTGGAATAGTCAAAATCGGTGGTTCATTTTTTGAGGAAATTTATCATGCTTTGTCATACAAGAGAAACAATAGGATGGTTAAGATGATAAGTGTTTTGTGTTAATAGTTGCAACCCAGGGGGGGGGCACTCGACCAAAAAAGTGGTAGGGATGTGCGGAGGCGAGACAAAAAAACGGAGGCCTTGGAGCGGGCTGATTGTAAAAAGGAGGGTCCTCGGAACAGGCTTCGGAACTACAAATGTTTGTGAAAACGGGGGTCCTTGGAACGGGTCACCTGCATGTGAGTGTGTAGGCCTATATGCATCACTTTGGAACGGGCATACGTGCATGCAGCTAGCCCAGCGGCACGGGCGCAGGGTGTGCTAGCGCAGAGGCGATAGTTGGACAGCGCTTTGCGGCCACTTTTCACCAAAATTGGCGTAACGGAAAATATGCAAAGCTTTGGAGCAGATTTCCTCCTTTTTCACGATAAGAAGAAAATGCTATGCTTTGGAGCAGCTTTCATTGTTCTTTTTCTCATTAAGACAAAAATGCTATGCCTTGGAACGGAAATTTGAGTGTAAGAATGGGGGTCCCCTCCGCGGCACATACCCACTATGCATTATATGCTGAGTCCCCCCCCCCCCCGGGGAGTTGTAACAGGGCAATTCCATAAGATAATTGACCTTTTTCACTTCTGACACCCATTTTTTTTTGCCTTTCTTCAATTCATGACCTGCCCTAGTCATGCTCATTTGAGAGCATTACACATTTTCATAATAACTGGAAAATAGAATTTCAGGAAGGTCCCACATACAGGGAGTTAAACATAAGCCTACATATTTCAGTGAACTGCCCAACAAGTTCTTGTATTTATGACTACAACAGAAAATTTACCCTTGGAACATTGCGTCAATCCTGTGGTATTGAAGATGAAATTCATGATCACCTCAATTTTTAACCTTGAACTATGTCTTTCACCTTTTTGCTTCTAAAGACTCTCTTATTTAACTATAACTCTCTATTTATTCAAAGGCTATTGTGTTTATCTTTACAAATCTCGCATTATTAAGCCATGCACTGAATCAGGAATCTGTTTTCACGATGTCATAAATCTAACCTTTTGCTTTGCAAATCCTGGATCAATCACAAACACCACACCATCGATAGTCAATGACGTCTCTGCAATGTTCGTAGATACCACCACCTTGCGCCCAATAGCTCCATTGGCCTTGTTTGGTGGAGCACTCTCGAAGATTCTCTGCTGCATAGGAGGAGGGAGGGTGGAGTACAGTGGGATGGTCTTCAGGTCCCCTACCTCAGGGCCAAGGTTGTCTATCTCTCGTTTGATTCGTTTACAGGCCTCTTCAATTTCCTGTAGATGTGACAAGAGATAAATAATTTAAGTATTGAGAGTTTGAACCACATGTAACAGAAATTCATATTGAATCTAACTATGCTGAGTATCACCGCATGTGCAAATATCTATGCAAGGACTTTAGGTGGATGATAAGTTTTTGTCCCTTGTTGCAAAACACCATTTTCAACTCAGAGATACTTTAATCATGCCCATTCCATCCAAGTATGAGTCTTGGTCATGTGAATCCAAGTATGAGTCTTGGTCATGGGATTATTAAAGATGTGAATCCTCTACAGTAGTAAAGGCTATTGTCAATGTCAACCTCATCAACTGTGCTAAACCCTGGCAAAATAAAGTGTGATATTTTTTTGGTAAGCAAGCAGATTTAATCTGTCACTACAAAAATGCAATAGCATGATTTGTTACCTAAAATATTTCTTACAGGGCTTGGAGTTCATGCATAAATCTAGCCCACAAGAGAGCATATAAGCTAATACTGCCATATTGCCCAAGCCATATTTGACAGTTCCAAGAAGAAATAAATTAAACAACTGCACCATTTGGGATATAATCAAAATAATAATTAGGCAATAACACCACTAACTGTATTTCATTCAGAAACATGGACTGATGCAGAAAACTAACTTAGGTAAGATTTTGATTTTGGCAATTATTAAATGACGATAACAAACAATACATCTATAATAACTCCATATTTATAATAAAGTCAGTATAAAGCAGAATAAATGATTTGCTCACCTCCTGACCAGTCAAGAAAAGTAAGATATCTCCCTCCACCTCCTCACACATATGTATCTGAACCACTGTACGTATAGCAGCCTCAAGGTAATCTCTCTCAGGTTCAGGGGTATAGAAGATCTCTACAGGATGGGTACGTCCAGGGACAGTCATCAGAGGAGCATCGTCAAAATAATGCTAAGAGAGAGATTCAGGATTAACCAATCATCAACTCAATAATGTAGGAGTTTATTTTGAACATTGTATTGAATGACTCTATTTCCTTTGATGTTACCTTTCCTTAGATCTCACCATTTCTACATTGACTCCTTTATTCATCTCATGCTTTACATTCTAATCTCACGCTTCACATTCCCGCTTCATTGCCATCCTTTCATCTCCTGCTTTGCATTCCTTATACAAAACCTTTGCAATATTCTTTTCTTCATGTTCATTCCATGGCTCAGTTGATTTACTCTGAATGGTTTAGCTTTTAGTAAGAGTAATGTTTATTCATAGAAGCTCATTTATATTCATTTGAAAGCCTTTATATTTATGTACTTCTTTTTGTATACAAATTATCTCATTTGAATATTTCTTGTTACAAAAATTATTAATGCAAATAAAAACCGAGGTTGAGGTTGGCACACCACAGGCAGATCAAGGAGTCAAGTTGTGTCTTGAATAACTCTGTAGGGATATACCACGCCCATAAGCTCGCAAAAGGCCAACCCTACCATAAGCTGCTTTATAACCAGGTATTCATATCAACCACGAAGGCATTGTGGAAGCATCTCTGTGTAGTAGAATCCTTCCACTGCCTATCATCTTTTGACTTTGTTTCTGTTTTGTTTCATCCTCCCTCTTTGGTTTTGTATATAGATTTTTGCTTTACTTATTTTACTTTGGTATGATTTGTTATTCTTTATATTGTTTGTATATTGCACAGCCTCTCTGAAAACCAGCCATTGGCTGATCGAGGGCTTTTCACCGTGTCTAAATAAAATCAAATCAAATCTTGCAAATCATCAAGTCACACTTTGCCACCCACAACCTTGGTGTTAAATGGATAGGATGCAAAAGCCGTTTTCTTAGTCTTAGCTGACGGTGTGAGACGATTATTTTGTCAATATTTGAAATTATCAAATACCCAATAGCGTGCAGCCCTGACTCAGCTGTATATTACAAGGTAAAAAAAACAAATATTTAAAAGGAGAAAAATCTATGAAGAAATTAAAATATGTTTAGAGAGAGCAAACATAATAAGCCTAAGGAAATATCTAATATTAAAATAATTTGACAATAAAATCAGAAAATTAACAGAAAGCATAAATTGTTTACAATTACAAAAATGTTTAAGTACCTGGAATTTTCCAGCATCAAGTGTGGCACTCATGACAACAAGCTTGAGATCTGCTCTCTGCCTCTCCACCTCTTTAAGTAAACCCATGAGGATGTCTGTAGCTAAGGTACGTTCATGAGCCTCATCAAGTAAGATCACACCATATTTCTCAAGCAAAGGATCGGTCATACCCTCCCTAAGCAACATACCATCTGTCATGTATCTGGAATATAAAGAGTAGAATTAAACTTTTTATTCTTTTTTTAAATTTATCTTTCATTTTGGTACATCCCCATAATGCAATTCACTATTGTGTTTGCCCTGTTTTTATAGTAGTGACGTGAAGGGTACAAAATAAAAACTTTGTTCAGGTAAATCACATCAATATTTAGATCTGTCTGATCAAAAGTTTTAGCATAGGCGGGAGGCGGAGTGACGTCACATCCCCTTAACGACAACAGCACTGACCTTAGTGCAATGAAAACAAAGTTTAAGAAACATAATGAAATAATGTCAGAAACATCACTGAAATTTCAGACAGATTCGTAAACTTCCAGATAACGAAATGGGTAAACACGATTATCACGACATTCAGCACAAAGTAAGAATGCAATGTTTGTGTATTATGCATTGTAGGCATGCCAAAACGCCACACTGCTGTACGAGTCGCTAGTGCATTGTTTTCATCGGTCAGTTGATAGGGCTCAAGATTGAAAATGCCTGGATGTTCGCCCCGACCGAAACAAAACCAGTTTGATTTAAACTTTTTAATAGAACAAGCAATTTCAGGATGCTATCTTTGCATCAAGTTTTCTGATACACAATAAATAGGTTCATACAATGTTCGATGCACTTTACTAAGAAAATTTATACCACTTAGCCGAGATGGCACTAGAAATTCAACAGTCAAATTAGAGTTTTTATAAGGAAATATCTAAAACAGCCTCTCTGATTTTGCAGACATATGATAGCCAAATATAATTCATGTTACTGATCCTTTGCTAAAATTTTAAGCACTACGTCCTGAGATGTGGAAATCTTTTTTGAAACTCCAAAGTCCCTGATGTATTAACATAACAGCTTTTTTGGTAAATAAGAACTCACTTGACAAGTGTCTTGTTTGAAGTGCAGTCTTCAAACCTGATGCTGTATCCAACCTCTTGACCCAAAACAACATCAATTTCATCAGCAACTCGCTGGGCTACACTCATAGCAGCTACTCTCCTGGGTTGTGTACAAGCAACACCCTTCATATTATTCACTGGAAACTTCCTCCTCACATACTCCATGCACCATTGAGGTATCTGTAAAACAAGTTATATGAACAGTTGGAATTAAATAAATTTCATTCACTGTTCAGTTTACAGCCAACAAATTACCCGATTCAGGCAATATAATAATAATAATAATATGTCCATTTATATAGCGCAGTTACTATGTGCATATACTCAACTGCGCTTTGATACTTGGTATCATATTATTACCCCGGCTGTAGCTGAGCCGCCATATCAATAGGCGCTAAAGCGTTAAAGGAATAAATCCTACCGGGTACCCATTCACCTCACCTGGGTCGAGTGCGGCACAATGTGGATAAATTTCTTGCCGAAGGAAATTACGCCATGGCTGGGATTCGAACCCACAACCCCCTGTTTCAAAGTCCGAAGACTTATCCACTGGGCCATACCACTCCACACAGTGGAGAACATGCGCATCTTCCCTATTCTCACTATTCCCTTCCTAGAACTTCTATTACATTCATGTCTAACTTTGCTGTTGCACACAAAGTACACATAGTCAAAATCTATCCCAACATCCAGGCTCTATGATAATCAATTAACACTTACATTTACCAACACTCTTCGGTACTGTACAGTTCTGAAAATTACATACACAAATACTTGTCTTGAAAGTGCAGATATTCTTGTTCATCCATGCACATTTTTGATTTGCCAGAGTCTTAGCTGAGGTGCCGTGGCCGAGTGGTCTAAGGCACCTGGCTATACATGGAAAGCCCAGGGTTCGATCCCGGCCGCGGCACCTATGCCCGTGAGCAAAGCATTTAATATGCAATTCTCTTTTATCCTGCTTTCAAATAAATGGAAATGCTATATGCATTATTGGTAACTAGGTGTGCACTTGTTTTAAAAAAAAAAAAAATCTTAGTTGAGTTATCAACTATGAGGTACACCAATGAAACCAACTCAAAACCGACCAATAGTATATCATTTAGTAATAACATAACAGCTTGTGTCAGTCTGGAATCAGTTTCTATGGTGTGACTGACCTGTATGCTCTCTATCTTACCTGTGTAGTTTTACCAGAACCAGTCTCTCCTACGAGAACAATAATCTTCTGTTCCTCCAGCATCTTCATGAACTTATCCTTGTATTCCCAGACAGGCAGTGTTTTCCTCTTGTTCAGGATTGTGAAGTATTTTTGTGAGTAAGGAGTGAGATTCAAAGGATTGATGACTACTGTAGGAGTTGGTACGGATATGGGTGCACTGGTAACCCCTGAGGATTCCCATCGTGATCTATCCCTGTCACGGTCTCTTCTATCACGGTCCCTATCACGATCTCTGTCATCGTCTCTGTCCCTCTTTTCCCTCTCTCGATCCCTGTCCCTGGTGTAAAGGAACAATGCAGAATTCATTAACTGGTTGGTCTAGTTTAATACACTCAACAAATTGCAACTAATTTGATGATGTTCATTTGTCAATTTGCAACCGATTTCAAATCTTTATAAATTCATGTTTTTTTTTAAATAGAGAACAAGGATGCCATCATACATGTAGCTCTGGGTTTTCTCACATGAAAGTTACAATACATCCAACAGTACATGTATCTATGATCATTTACCATGGTAAAAATGCTCATTAGTCACGCAAATCAAAATCAAGGATTCCATGGAGACAACCATTTAATCCCAATCAGGCCTTTAACTACATGCATAGGTAATAGGATCAACTCCTTCTTCTGGCGTTACTCGAACACATCATAGTAGCCCGAAAGATGAAAAGAGAAAACTTAAGATTAATAGAGATTCTTCTCCATTGCCACTCACCATCTATATTCATTGGTACGTTTCGATCCTGCATGTGTTACGCAGTTGATGCATCTTTTCATTGTAAAAATGATTTATTCCGAAATGTACTTTGAGGATTTGTGGAATATGAATATATCAATGAATAAATAAAATAAAATATATAAATCTATTCGCATGACACAAGTGGGTACAAACTTGAAAAAAAGGCATTATTAGGGGTCGTATCGCTACATGGATGAAAAAGTCTATCATCAGCAATGGGGTAAGAGCCCAGTTACAAGCATTCATGAATGAGGCATTTGTGATTCATGTGAAGCTCAATCCCAGTGAAGGAAGGAAAGAAGTGTCCACATGCAAATCATGTTCACATTTGTTGGAGACAAACAACAATACTGAACAGCGACACAAGGAAAAACTTGCATACATGGAAACAATGTACAGAGGAAAATTTAGTGAGCTGGAAGGACCTGATGGCTAAAAGACACACAGAGAGAAAGAAGCTATAAGAAAACAATCAGTAGCTAGAAAGGAAACCAATAAGAAATGAGTAGCCTCAAAGAATGTAATACCCGATGGAGTATCGATTTGGTGCTGAAATAAAAGCACTACATGTACACTACATGTCCATGTATGCCGAATTCAGGTTGCACATGCTCTTCATAATAAAGGAAACCTTACACTTCAGTATGGTATGATAGAACGAAAGGGAACCTTGGGCACATTGCAGAGGTGGAAGTTTCTTCTGGAAGCGAAACTTATTCAATGGGAATGAATTAGCAGCCAGCTCTAGCACCCGACTATATCCATGCAATTAATACATAGTGTGGTGGAAGTGACTGGCTAAGAGAGGGTAGCAATGCCATGACAGATAGGTGTGTTACCAACATTGCTGAGGATGCACAGCTTGAAGAGAAAATCAGGAAAGGGTTAAATAAGCTTAGATGTGGTATGCACCTTTTGGATTCGATTGCAAAGAAACCTGATGCAATGCTGACATCACTGGACAAAAAGCGGATAGTTCCAAACAATAACGCAATGCCATACCACCAGCGAGGGGAAAGTAATGCACAGGCTCTGATATGTGCTGCTGAGAAGCGCTTCAACAATGCTGCCACTGGGGATATTGCATACTTAAGACCTTGAAGGATAGAAGCTTTATCAATTCTTTACCACGTTTGGTTGGTAACCGCTTCCAATATCCTGTTTCATAGTGCAGCAAGTAAAGCGAGGTAGGAGATGGGATGACAGAATATTTTACTAAGGTGATGAAACCTTCACATGACCTGCACAGAGCATTCATGAACGCATGGACAACAGAAGCAAAGACTGATGTCCTATGCCTGGCCCTTGATATTGAATCCGATGGCCCTGATTGAATCCGATGACCAGGATAATATATCTGTGAAGCGCTTAGACACGTCGTTCCGATGTATTAAGCGCTATATAAAAGCAAATTATTATTATATTATTATTATTATATCATTCATCACATGTTGACTGGTCTATGGATTTGCCAGTACTTAGAGTAAACTTGATTTGAAGTTCTGAACAAAATGTTTCAAAATGCCCATCTTCACTAAGGAGTGTCAGAAGGACACAGAACTAAGATTCTACTCTTGAGGTAATTGCCTTCCAAGGCCAGATTCAGGATGTGAAGAACTGGATGATAACCCAAAATCCTACCCCTGGAATGCATCCACACTCTCCCACATCCTCACTGCAATGGTGTTGAGATCATAAAACAGCAATTCGCATTGACAGGCGCGTCCATAACGTGGGGAAAGAACAATAGGAAACAAGATGGCGTAAACATCTGGCGAGTCTCTCCTGTCTTTTCATAATATTTTTCTCATTTTTTTTTATGAATCTTGTTTAAAAATGTAATCGATAGTGTAGAAATGTCGGAAATCATGGAAGTGAAGTTGTATCCCATTTACAGATTTAGGTAGGGTGGCAATGGCACCAGATTTGTGCTGTAGACATGTGTCAATAAAGTCAATGGGTGGATTTACCTCAAATTTTCATTCTATATTTTGAGTGCACAATGTAGTGAAATGAAGCAACATCTTCACATTTTTTGGTAGCCAAGTTGATTATGTGACATGTTTTCATGGCAGCTCACAGAGGCTAAAACAGTCTAGGTCAGCATAAAGACTTAAAAATGCCCATTTTCAGCCACTAGCCTACATACTATAGCCTATGGGAATGGGCCGAAATGTTGTATACATTTCCAGACACATTTCATGAAGCATTTAAGCCTATTTTTCACTATTTAGGAAATTTTATGGAAGTTTTGAGCAATGTTCTTGACAATAATGCTGATAAAGAATACCGTATGTTAAGGTAATGCTTTTGAGTAGAAATTCCGTTTTGTTTTTTTCGTTGTCCTACCTAATTTAGAGCTAGATCTTTTAGAAGGAAAGTACATGTAGGTGTTTTGCCGTATGTGTAGATGAATACAATAGACTCCCTGGGTTCGTGGAGAGTAAGCATACGTTAGTATGGAGTTCTGTGACTTTTGAAATCTTGAAGAATCCAAACAAATTTGATATCATTGGAAAGCTTGTGAAAAAATAAAAAGAATGGTGCTTCAATCAACTCACTGTCTGATATATTGACAGAGATATTTCAATATACAGGAAAAAATAGGCAGATTTTTTTCTGTCAAAAAAAAATATTAAAGGCTTGAGTGGGGGAGACAGATACTTTTTGAAATATTAAAGGAATCCCAACAAATTTGATATCATTGGAAAGCTTGTGAAATAAGAAAAAGAATGGTGCATAAATCAACTCATGATGTCAAATATTGACAGAGATATTTCAGTTTAAAGGGGAAAATGTGCAGATTTTTTTACAGCAAAATTAGATTTTTCATAACTTACACAAAATGCAACGAATGGGACTGTGTAATACTCTTTTTTTTTTAAAGTGCAATGCGCTGCTATGCTGGGCAAGGCATGCCCTGAAATTATACATCATTTTATTCATAAAATTTCAAAGTTTCTCATGGTATACATGTAGGTTTCTATAGGATTTTTCCTCCTCTGGCTTTACTGGCTTCATACTTGTTTTTACATAGGTGCACAGACAGATACAAATTCTGAAAGTGGCATTTTCACCGAACTCCCTAAGTTACGTTCGTAAATGATTTTTACTCTTGACTTTAGAATTAGGAAAAGCCTCCTGATCCCACTCATTCAATGAAGAAGGTTATGATATAACCTTGTTCTCAGTTACATCTCCATGTGTGGCAAAATAAGGTTGGCAATGTTTGGCTTATTTTCTCTTTTTCTATGGGAAAAATGGTTGATTTTCTACACTGTCGGGTATCATTACAGGCTTACAGCTATTCATCATATAACTTGGCTCTCATGTAAATTTAATTCTTTTTAAAAAAAATTTTATTAAAAATAGAGATTGAAAAATGAAAATTTTCTTGCCATATTACTTTCCACCAATAGAGGGCGTACACAAAAATATGCCCAAAATTCAAGTTTTTGAGTGCTCTGGTGAATACAAATATTATTCCCCCAAGTTACTAATGAAAAATAAATTGCAACTGTATAGAAATTAGTAATTTTGGTCACAAAAGTGATATTTTAATGATTGTTTAAAGTGTGTGCTATGTACAGCATTGGCATACCATAGTACTACCTGTAGATTCCCCACAGGCAGGATGGTTGCAGTGAACAAGTGCCTGATCTTGGCACTCATTCAATGAACAAGGTTATGATGTAACCTTGTTCTCACTTATATCTCCATGTGTGGCAAAATAAGGGTGGCAATGTTTGGCTTATTTTCTCTTTTTCTTTGGGGCAAATGCTTGATTTTTTTTACACTGACAGTTTCCATTACATCTATTATTCAAACAACTTGACTCTTATTTAAATTTGATTCTTTAAATTATTTTTTTCTTAATTAAAAATAGAGATCAAAAAATTAAAATTTTCTTGCCATATTACTTTCCACCAATAGAGGGCGTACAAAAAATATGCCCAAAATTCAAGTTTTTGAGCACTTTGGTGAATACAAAAATTATTCCCAAGTTACTAATGAAAAATAAATTGCAACTGTATGGAAATTAGTAATTTGGGTCACAAAAGTGATATTTTAATGATTTTTCAAAGTGTGTGCTATGTACAGGCAGCGCGTTTCCGTTTTACACCCTGGCGAAGGCATTTTCCGGAAAAGTAGCCAAAAAGCGACTAGTGAAGAGTCTACGTCTACGTTTGTTTACATTATCAGCTGGGCGCGAGATCCAAAGTCCGCACCGAAGTTATCCGCAGAACCGTACTTGCAAGTGCAGCTGAGCTTATACTTTCCAGGTTCAATACGAATGTTTGCCTTGATCATTTGCCTTGCCGATTTGCTGATGTCTGTCTTTCTATCTGTCTATATATCTATCTCTCAAATTCTATCTCTATCTATCTATGTAACTGCAGTATCTATATATCTTCTCTGTCTCTCTCATTCTTTATCTAACATCTATCTATCTCAAATTCTCTATCTCTCTCTATCTATCCATCCATCTCTTTCTCTATTTCTCTCTCTCTACCTACCTATGTAACTACAGTATCTATCTGTTAATTTGTCGCTCTTCTCTCTCATTCTTGATCTATCTGACATCTATCTATCTCTCAAATTCTCTATCTATCTCTCTCTCTATCTCTCTATCCATCTATCTATCCATCTGTCTGTTCTCTATTTCTCTCTATCTATTTATCTATTTTTAACTATAAGATATCTATCTATCTGTTAATTTGTTAATAATCTTCTCTGTCTCTCTTTCTTTAATTATCTATTTAATATCTCTCTATCCATCTGTCTGTCTTTCTATTTATCCAGGGCGCGACAAACCCGCTTGCCCGATTGCCCGGGGCAAGTGAAAATGACGTGCGGGCAAGCACCTCTCAAAGTCAATTGCCCGATCGGGCAAGTGGTTGCTGCGTCTTTTTTTTCTGTACCGTACCTCGTTTTTCCATAAATCATCTAAAATCCACACTCAAAATCATGAATAAGCCTTAAAAAATAGGAGTAGCGCCGTTTCAAATTCCGAAATTGCGTTATTTTTTCTGTACCACGTATTTCCATACATGGTACGGTGTGGTACCAGTTATGAAAAAAATCAACGCAATGGCCGGGAAACAGTTGAATGTAGTATAGGGGTCCATTATGACTACCACCATGTGCAATTTCTAATGCACATTTTCCACCTTCCGATATCACAATTCTGTGATAAAATAATTAGAACTACACAGGAAATAAATCACAGAGTCTAGTAACTTCGCATTGGTGAGTTGTCATGTCATTCGGCTTTGCTTTTCAAAACGGCCTATTAACATCCAAAATAACTTGCCTTATTTGTTAATTATAACTTAAAATTCATTTGTTTCCCTTTTTGAGGGGATGAGGTAAATATCAGACAATAAATCATCAAACAAAGCTCCATCTATTTTACAAGGCCGGCGGGAGGCTCACACATGTGCGCATACTACCTAGCCAGTCTGAGCTCTGTCTCTCTGCCAGAGCTCTGGGGGACAATTCGCTCAGTAAAGGCCACAATGATGGTGATTTTCTGTTTCAGACAGAGTTTACATTTCGGGTATATTATTCAAAACTTCCAATAAAGTTTGATGATTTCTTCATTGTCATGTATATTTAAGTTATTAATGAATACATTCTCACCAAATTTAGACTCCCCCATAGAGAAATGCAATTTTCGTGGAAGTCTGCGTTTTCAAAGAACTTCAGGAAAAGTTAGGGTATGTGGGCCTTTATTACACGGCCGAGTACCGGTACAGGTTATTGTACTGGAATAGGCGAAGTAGAAATTAGATATTGAATTCATTTATATCAAAGTTCAACTCACAGTCACACCCACACAAACACACCCTCGCACACACACACACACACCCAAGATTCTAAGCATAGTGAAAAAAAATACTTAAAAATCATACAATATTAAATAATGTTACTAATAATTCATTAATAAGTGAACAGGTATTATTTAAAAAATTGGGCAAGCAGTTTTTTTCTATCGGGCAAGCAAATTTTTTCATCACTTGCCCAACAGGGCAAGTGACGAAAATTTTTTTTGTAGAGGCCTGTTATCTATCTATTTTTTTAACTTATCTATATGTTAATTTGTTAATATTCTTTGTCTCTCTCCCTCTTTATCTATCTAACATCTATCTATCTCTCATCTATCTATCTCTATCTATCCATCTGTCTGTTTTTCTCTTTTTCTCTCTCTCTATCTATATATCTATCTATCTGTATCTATCTATCTGTTAATTTGTCTATCTTCTCTGTCTCTCTCATTCTTTATCTTTCTATCTAACATCTATCTATCTGTCTCTCAAATTCTCTATCTCTCTCCTTCTCTAGCATCCGTCTGTCTTTTTTCTCTCTTTCTCTTTGTCCGTCCATATTTCTATTTATAACATCTCTCTCTCTCTCCCCCTATCTATCTATCCTCCCTCTTTCTCTCTCTCCCCCTCTCCCTCTATATCGACCTCTCTGTCTCTCCCCCTCTCTCTATTTATCTATCTACATGTATCCATCCATCTCTCCCTCTTTCTCTCTCTTTCTATCTATCTATCCACCTCTCTCTCTATCTCTCTCTCATTCTCTCTATTTCTATCTATCTATCTATCTGTCTATATCTATTTATCAGTCTTCTATATCTATCTTTCGGCAGCTTCTAAGTGTATCAATCCATCAAACTTCAATTTGTCTTTCCATTATAAGTATCTGTTTATTTTGATTTTGTCTGTCATTCTATTCATTTAGTTAATAATTTATTTTTAGAAAAAAAAAAACTATCATAAACAACGCGACTGCAAAAGCATGTTCGGATTTCACTCCTGACTGCCGCTCTCTCTGTACATGAAGTGCCGAGGAACTCTGTGCTCTGATCAGTAACTGTGCAAATTGCATGCGGTGGTGGACTCGCCTGTGTCGCACGCTGCATGCAACCAGCGACGTGTGTAGACTCTTCACTAGTCGCTTTTTGGCTACTTTTCCGGAAAATGCCTTCGCCAGGCACTCATTCAATGAACAAGGTTATGATATAACCTTGTTCTCAGTTATATCTCCATGTGTGGCCAAATAAGGGTGGCAATGTTTGGCTTATTTTCTCTTTTTCTTTGGGGCAAATGCTTGATTTTTTTACACTGACAGTTTTCATTAGACCTGTTATTCATACAGCTTGGCTCTTATTTAAATGTGATTCTTTATATAATTTTTTCTTAATTAAAAATAGAGATCAAAAAATGAAAATTTTCTTGCCATATTACTTTCCACCAATAGAGGGTGTACACAAAAATATGCCCATAATTCAAGTTTTTGAGCGCTCTGGTGAATACAAAAATTATTCCCAAGTTACTAATAATAAATGAATTAAAACTGTATGGAAATCAGTTATTTTGATCACAAAAGTGATATTTTAATGATTTTTTAAAGTGTGTGCTCAATACAGCATTGGCATACCATAGTCCTACCTGTAGATTCTCCACAGGCCAGATGGTAGCAGTGAACAAGTGTCGCCAGGGTGTAAAACGGAAACGCGCGTACAGGCATTGGCATACCATAGTCCTACCTGTAGATTCCCCACAGGCAGGATAGTTGCAGTGAACAAGTGGATCTTGGCTATTAAACCCCGACCGCAAGGAACTTCGCCATTCGCGTTTGCAACGTTCTCGCCAGTGTAGAACACACGCGTCGCATGCGACACACGCAAATTCCACAAGCTCCTGGTGCGTCACGCGCAAAAAGTGAGCGACACGGGCAAAAAAAAAATTATAAAAAGTGAGGGAAAATTATAAAAAGTGAGGGAAAATCATCGAAAATAATTGTTGCATCATTCATCATCAATCCTCAAAAATATAGAATGTTTCAGAATCATTTCGGCAACAGACAAACTACGATCTTATCACTTGACCGGATAATATCCATGCATAGACACTGGCGCATTTCCACTTCCAGCCGGCTAGCCAGCCACCCAGCCACGCTAGCTTTGCCAGCCCGCTGGCGCGGGTAGCTAGCTGAGCCAGAGCCGGACCTGCACGCAATGTTTGGAACTGAATTGTCCGCGATGCGACGTAACTTTTCATTTTTACATGATACCGTATTCTGATAACTTTCAAGAAATTTTGATTTTAAAATTAATTGTTCCATATAATTTTCCTGCTAATTACTTGCTAAGTATATTCTTAACGCTCATTCTCAATTTCTGCTGTCATGTAACAACGAAATAATTGTTGAAATTCTTGAATGTATGAACTGTAATAGGCTTGGAATTGGCTGCCGCGACATGCGTATGGCAAGCTATTTTAACATTTTCTGATATCAAAAATTATTAGATTTCTTGATATCAAGAATTAATTTTTTGAATTCATTTCTTGATATCAAGAATTAATTTTTTGAATTCATTTCTTGATATCAAGAACTCATTTTTTGATATCATAAAACGATTTCTTGATATCAAGAAATTAATTCTTGATACCAAAAAACATTTATTTTTATATCAAAAATTAATTTCTAACTTGATATCAAGAAACCAGTACTGATTAATCATCAGAATGATTTTTTTTCAATAAATTGACGATCGAATTCAGAAATGAATTCTTGATATCAAAGATTCATTTCTTGTGATATCAAGAATTCATTTCTTTAAAAAAAATCAGATTGATTTTTTGCAATACATTGACGCTCGAAATCAGAAATGAAAATTAATTCTTGATAATAAGAATTGATTCCTGAATAAATATCAGAATGATTTTCTTGATATCAAGAATTCATTTCTTGATATCAAGAATTAATTTCTGAATAAAAATCAGAATTATTTCTTGCAATATATTGATGCACGAAATCAGAAATGAAAATGAAGACCTTGATATCAAGAATTAATTTCCTGATATCAATAATTCATTTGTGAATAAAAATCAGAATGATTTCTTGCAATATATTGATGCATGCACAAAATCAGAAATGAAAATGAAGATCTTGATATCAAGAATTAATTTCTTGATATCAAGAATTTATGATTGAAAATCAGAATGATTTATTGCAATACATTGACCCTCGAAATCAGAAATGAATTCTTAATATCAAGAAATAAATACTTGACATCAAGAAATTAATTCCTGATATTAGAAAATGTTAATGAATGTTAAAACGGTTTGCGATATAAATGTGGATGATTTTGTGAAAGAAAAAAAGCGAGATCCCGGGAGCGAGATGTTAATGTTATTTGTATGACAGCTAATTGCTGGATTCACCATTTATTTTTCATTCTTTCATCTAAAACAGACTATAATTTCTTGTATTGTTTTTCACATGTGTGTACAGTTCTATTGATTGATGTTCTGGGGGGGGGGTGGCGTGAGATCGATGTTTAGGTATTTTTAATCGATATGTCGTGCCAACTCCCCCGCCCCTAGATCCTGCATCGTACAGATTCTTTCATCTAAAACAGACTATAATTTCTTGTATTGTTTTTCACATGTGTGTACAGTTCTATTGATTGATGTTCTAGGGGGGGGGGGGGGGGTGGCGTGAGATCGATGTTTAGGTATTTTTAATCGATATAACTCCCCCGCCCCTAGATCCTGCATCGTACAGATCAGAAATATGCCTAAGACTTTGCAACATCTCTCTAACGGGAATTTGAATTGCAAAATGATGAAAATGGTCAACAAATTTTCGAAGTCTCAACCTGAAAAAAAATAAAGCATGGTAAAAATGAATAAGTGATTTTGTATATTTCCAATATTTCCCAACTGAAAATTAACTTAGTGAAAACACACGTTCGTGATACGTAGGTGTCATTTTCAAGTGACCAAACATTAAAGTGGGAGTTCACCCTGACAAAAAGTTTATTGTAAACATAGCAGAACTTAAACATAATGATAAGCATTGATGAAAGTTTTACGAAAATCCATCAAAGACTTTAAAAGTTATTAGAATTTGTATATTTTTTTTTTTATTTGTATAGTCGCTGATTGAAAAAAAAAATCAATGAAATGTCCGTCACCACCCAAAGCAATCGCTCTCATGGCTCATGTTTTAAAATGACCTCAGTGGCTGCCCAAATGATACCCAAGAGAAACGATTTTCATCTCATGTTTACCTGATTTAATGGTTCAGCAAATCTTGGCAGATTATCTAAATTTGTTGTCGAGTGTCCTGATGACAGATCTATCCCAGCTGCTTCACCCAAGGTATTACGCAATGTACCTTATATGACGTAGGAGGTATCACTTGCTTTGGCTGTAGCTTCATTTTTTTATTTCTTAAAGAGTTCATAGCAAAAGCCTAAAGGTATATAAAATATATTTTAACTCGTTAGGACCTCAAAATTTTTTAAAACATTCCTAATGGATCGTTCATTAATCTGACATTTTTGTGACTTCTATTTCGTTTTATTTTCTTTCCCGCGGTTGTCAGAAAAATGCGTGATTTATATTTATTTTTGGAGAACGGGAGTCCGTACCGAAAGGTATATTAAATATATTTTAATTCATCAACACATCAAAACAATGTTAAAACATGTCCTGATAGATCGTTCATTAATCTAAAATGTTTGTGACTTTTGTTCTTTTATTTTCATTTCCGCTGTTGTCAGAAAATTGCGTGCTTTATATTTCTTCTCGGAGAACGGGAGTCTGTAACGAAATGTATATCAAATATATTTTAAATCATTAACACCTTAAAATAATGTTAAAACATGTCCTGAGATAGATCGTTCATTAATCTTAGATGTTTGTGACTTCTGTTCTTTTATTTTCATTTCCGCTGTTGTCAGAATAAATGTGTGAATTTTATTTCTGAGAGAGTTCAAAGCGAAAGGTATATAAAATATATTTAAACTCGTTAGGACCTCAAAACAATTAAAAAAAACATACCTTATCGATCGTTCATTAATCTGAGATTTTAGTGACTTCTATTTTGTTTTATTTTCCTTCCCGCGGTTGTCAGAAAAATGCGTGATTTATATTTATTTTTGGAAAACGGGAGTACATAACAAAAGGCATATCAAATATATTTCAACTCAAACACCTCAAAACAATGTTAAAACATGTCCTGATAGATGCGTGATTTATATTTCCTTTCGGGGAACGGGAGTCCGTACTGAAAGATATAATAAATATATTTTGATTCATCAACACCTCAAAACAATGTTAAAACATGTCCTGAGATAGATCGTTCATTAATCTTAGATGTTTGTGACTTCTGTTCTTTTATTTTCATTTCCGCTGTTGTCAGAATAAATGTGTGAATTTTATTTCTGAGAGAGTTCAAAGCGAAAGGTATATAAAATATATTTAAACTCGTTAGGACCTCAAAACAATTTTAAAACATACCTAATCGATCGTTGAGATGTTTGTGACTTCTATCTTGTCTTATTTTCTTTCCCGCGGTTGTCAGAAAATTGCGTGTTTTATATTTCTTCTCGGAGAACGGGAGTCCATACCGTAAGTAATATCAGATATATTTTAAATCATTAACACCTTAAAACAATGTTAAAACATGTCCTGAGATAGATCGTTCATTAATCTTAGATGTTTGTGACTTCTGTTCTTTTATTTTCATTTCCGCTGTTGTCAGAATAAATGTGTGAATTTTATTTCTGAGAGAGTTCAAAGCGAAAGGTATATATATTTGAACTCGTTAGGACCTCAAAACAATTTAAAAAAAACATACCTTATCGAGCGTTCATTAATCTGAGATTTTAGTGACTTCTATTTTGTTTTATTTTCCTTCCCGCGGTTGTCAGAAAAATGCGTGATTTATATTTATTTTTGGAAAACGGGAGTACATAACAAAAGGCATATCAAATATATTTCAACTCAAACACCTCAAAACAATGTTAAACATGTCCTGATAGATGCGTGATTTATATTTCCTTTCGGGGAACGGGAGTCCGTACTGAAAGATATAATAAATATATTTTGATTCATCAACACCTCAAAACAATGTTAAAACATGTCCTGAGATAGATCGTTCATTAATCTTAGATGTTTGTGACTTCTGTTCTTTTATTTTCATTTCCGCTGTTGTCAGAATAAATGTATGAATTTATTTCTGAGAGAGTTCAAAGCGAAAGGTATATAAAATATATTTAAACTCGTTAGGACCTCAAAACAATTTAAAAACATACCTAATTGATCGTTGAGATGTTTGTGACTTCTATCTTGTCTTATTTTCTTTCCCGCTGTTGTCAGAAAATTGCGTGTAAGTTCTTCTCGGAGAACGGGAGTCATATCAGATATATTTTAGTTCATCAACACCTTAAAACATGTCCTGAGATAGATCGTACATTCATCTTAGATGTTTGTGACTTCTGTTCTTTTTTTTAATTCCGCTGTTGTCATATACATGTGTGATTTTTATTTCTTAGAGAGTTCAAAACGAAAGGTATATAACATGTATCTTACATGCAACTCGTGAGGACATCAAAACAATTTTAAAACATACCTAATCGATCGTTCATTAATCTGACATTTTTGTGACTTCTATTTTGTTTTATTTTCTTTCCCGCGGTTGTCAGAAAAATGCGTGATTTATATTTATTTTTGGAGAACGGGAGTCCATATATAACGAAAGGCATCTCAAACACCTCAAAACAATGTTAAAACATGTTCTGATACTGATAGATGCGTGATTTATATCTCCTCTCGGAGAACGGGAGTTCGTACTGAAAGATATATCAAATATATTTTAATTCATTAACACCTCAAAACAATGTCAGAACATGTCCCGATAGATCGTTTATTAAACTTAGATGTTTGTGACTTCTGTTCTTTTATTTTCATTTCCGCTGTTGTCAGAATAAATGTGTGATTTTTATTCTTAGAGAGTTCATAGCAAAAGGTATATAAAATATATTTTAACTCGTTAGGACCTCAAAACAATTTTAAAACATTCCTAATAGATTGTTCATTAATCTGAGATATTTGTGTCTTTTATTTTCTTTTATTTTTCTTTCCCGCGGTTGTCAGAAAAATGCGTGATTTATATTTACTCTTGGAGAACGGGAGTCCGTAACGAAAGGCATATCAAATATATTTCAACTCAAGCACCTCAAAACAATGTTAAAACATGTCCTGATAGATGCGTGATTTATATTTCTTCTCGGAGAACGGGAGTCCATAACGAAAGGTATTTCAAATATGTTTTAAGTCAATACAGCTCAAAACACTTTAAAACATTTCCAGACAAAAAGACCCATACATTTTTAGATAAACAGCAACTTAACATTTCAACATTTTGCCGATATCAACTCTAAGTTAGGTATTGGTGTGCGCCGCCGATTAGAACAATATTACAGTGAACCTCGCGGATTGGCAATGAAACTTGACTTTACTGGGATCAAATCATCAAAGCACATGTGAAAATCAAAACATCACGTGTAAAATCGGCCACCACCGAATCGGCAGGTTTGCGACACGCGTAAGAAAAATCCTGGCGAGAACGCGGCGTTTGTGATGTGCACTGCCTTCGCGCAAATCAAGTTGAAGTCTCCAGTTTGCTTGGGGATCCCGGCGGGAGAATCTCCAGATCAGAAGTTACCTGAGGTTGGAGTCTCTGCATAGCATCGCACACCTAACACATTTTTAATACTGAATAGTCAAAAACCATGCAGCCCCACGCTGCATCCTCATGACATCACTCAATACAAGTAACGACACCCGTATGAACCGTACGGTACCGGTATCCACAATGCACATGTCACGATATTATCTCTGTCACTCGCTCAGCTCAGGCATTATTTTCTGCAACACTTGAAGACAATAAAAAACAATTTTTCACGTATTAAAAGATTGGAAAACATAACGAATCAATAACAAGTCATCTTCATTACCTATAATCAGATTCTCCCTTTCGTTTACTGTATGAATCGTCGATATCTAAACGTCTTTTCGACATTCTCGTCGGATTTCTCGCAGCAGACCCAGCGCAAAAACAATTAATCAATGTGACGGTATTTACCGTAGAGGGCAGCAAAACAGGCCTTGAGAGAGAGTTGAGAATTTTAGAGCACCCGACTACCACCATGAAGTCCGCGGTTCGAGTTTCCGGCACGGGCACGGCCATTGTCCAATGCATTGCTCTTTCATCTTACATCAAATAAATGAATTTATGCATTATACGAACGTGTGCATGTGTTAAAAAAATAAGAAGAAGCTTACACTCAAGAAGGAAGAATTATGAAGGAAGAAGAAGAAGAAATTAGAAGAAGAATTATTTTCTTTTTTTCAACACTCATCATAAAAAGCATTACAGAATTCATACAAGTACATAAGATGAGATAAATATAAGAATTAAAATGAAGGCATATTGATCAGGGTTGACGAGCAGAATTAAAGGAGGTATAACATGGACCCCGTGGACCTATATACATTTTTAATAATTTGGCGCACGTTGAATTTAATGCATGTAATACTCCTCATTCTTTTGTGAAGAAGATGAAGAAGAAGAGGAAGAAGGAGTTATATATTTACTTACTTTTGTGGCCTGTGCGATTTTTTCGGGGGGGCGGGGGGCTTTTCTTTTAATGATCTTTTATTCTCTTCTCTCATCATACAAATTTGAACATAGTAAAACATGACATTCATGCTCATAAATTTAAAAAGCGACATCATATTCGACCATATAATTACAAATAGCTTGGTTTAAACGTACAATTGTGATCAACACATCCATTCTTAACGAAAATGAAGTAAAACAATATATAGTGAATAAATTCTAAATCAATTCAATTTGTTCTCGAAATATCTGATATACATTTTATTCTAACAAGATTGATTAAATAGTTATTTATTTCCAAGGAATGTATATTCTTTTCTCTTACATTTATACGCATACATGATATACTTCATATTTAATTTAAAAACAGTATTCAACCTAAAATCAAACAAATTATTTACCATTTCTTGATGGTTGTATCACACACACACAACAAAAAAATCTTCTTAAATCCTGTAAATTATTAAAATACAACTAATATTATTTATGAGAGATGATTTAATATTCGTAATCCTCGGACCTCTCCCACACACTCAGATCCCACCCCCACTTTCAACACAGCACCGTCCACCGCCCCTGCACACACACCCTCACATCCACCTGATCAAATGCATTTCATCTGTCCACAAGTGTCATGGCAGTCATGAAAATAAGAGCATGTCATAAGTTAAAGGTCAAGTCCACCTCATAAAAATGTTGATTTAAATCAATAGAGAAAAATCAGACAAGCACAGTGCTGAAAATTGCATCAAAATCGGATGTAAAATAAGAAAGTTATGACATTTCAAAGTTTCACTTATTTTTCACAAAATAGTTATATGAACGAGTCAGTTACATCCAAATGAGAGAGTCGATGATGTCACTCACTCATTATTTCTTTTGTTTTTTATTGTTTGAATTATACAATATTCATAGAGATGTCTTATTAGTATATATCTCTATGACAATATTTCAATTTTTACGAATTTGACAATTAGGACCTCCTCGCCTGAACCACAAAATGTTAAAATAATGGAATTCCACGTTACTGTTCAGGGAGGAATGAAACTTCATTTCACATGACAATGGCGAGAAAATCAAAATATTTCATATAATAATATACAAAAGAAATAGTGAGTGAGTGATGTCATCAGTTCCCTCATTTGCATACCGACCGAGATGTGCATATAACTGTTTTGTGAAATGAAGTGGAACTTTAATTTATTTTACATTAGATTTTGATGAAATTTTCAGCGTTATGCTTGTTGGATTTTTCTCTTTTTATTCAAATCAAGTTTTTGTTGGGGTGGACTTGTCCTTTAAGTCAAGAAATAAATGAATTCGGAATCAATGCCTCGTCGTCATGAAGTGTAAATAAACGCCTCAAAAAAAGTTTGGAACTCTGTGTTTGGCCATTAATTTCTCCCATTTCCCAATATTACACAATTCATGTTCTACATCATTCAAAAGATCATTTAATTCTCTTTAAAATGATACCATGTTTGTTATGATCATGTCATCAGGAAAAGAGCAGGATCCAAAAGTGTTGGATGATGTCTAAATTGAAAAGCTGCAAAACGAGCAAAAAAGGTTTGGAAATCTCCAGGGAAATCTGAGTTTGACCATTGATTTCTCCTAACTATCATGTACATTTGATATTAAAAAGATCATTCAATATTCTTTACAATGATACCATGCTTGTTATGATCATGCCATTACAAAAAGAGCAGGATTCAAAAGTGTTCGATGATGTCTGAATTGAAAAGCTGCAAAACGAGCAGAAATAGTCATGATGGGTCAATGCAGAACATGATTCTTTTGTCTATGTCAAAAGAGATGAAAATCCATTCAAATCAAGGCAAGCCCCTGCTCCTGTAGTGATGGTACTGTGAGTCGTGGTTTTAAATACCCATGCATGTTTGTTTGTTTATTTTTTATGTTTTTGCTTGTGCAGAGGTGTGTTTGATTCCATGTTAATGGTGATGTTAAGTTGCATGAAAACATTTAACAGAATCCGCTGAAAAACTCACTCATCACCACTGAAAAAAAGAACAGTAACTTTCAATATTGTGTAATTTTGCAGCTTTTGAATTTTGACCTTGCCCCTATTTCAAGGCACTGCACCTCCATGTAAACCATAATCATATCATGTAGGGTATCATTTTAAAGAGAATTAATCTAATCAGTGCTATCACTTACACATTTATTTGTACTAAAACGAAGGAGGGATTATCGATCCAAGTCAGATTTCCAAACTTTTTTTGAGGAGTTTATGTTCCCACTTCCTCAGGTGTCCCGATAATTTTCCACGTGCCTCTGCTATGCTTATTCCCTCCTTTTCATTTTACTATGATCAAAGATCATAAATATAACTAGAAAAATAATATGATTTAATAATTGCCCGGGGGGCCACTTCCATTCACGAGTGGATACCATGCGCGACCATGGGGTCTCGTAAAGCACCCTAAACACGTAATTTCCATTTTCTGAAAATGCACCCCTTAACAAGTATCGGCGTGTGAAAACCTACCCTTAACAAGTATTGGAAACAAAACGATACTCTTGGCAAATATTCCCTGAAAAGAACCCCTAAACAAGTAAAGGAATGTTTTATTGTTACGGGTCCTTCGATCTGTCGCCGGCTTTACCTTATTTGGTTTAGTACGACCCCACCTTCTACACCTCGCGCAAATCGGACTCTAAACACGAAGTGTTGGGGCAAAAAGGACATCCTTTATAAAACATTTTAATTTTGTTTTCTCATCCCCGCAAATTTGACCCTAAACACGTAATTTTCCTAGCGAAATAGATACCCTTTTTCATTATTTTTGTGTTTTTGACACCCTTATCACATTACGTACGTAACGTGACCTACCGTGAAAAAGACATCCTTTTTACGGACCCCCCTTTGGTTGTGTTGTTTTTGTCGCGCATTGTATCCACTCGTCAATGTAAGTGGCCCCCGGGAGTAATTGCTCATTCCCTATATCAAAAACCTTGACTCCAATATGAATATTCTTCCAATTAACATTTTCAATTTGACGTATAACCACTGTGACAGTCTCTCCACAAAGCTTTTATGTATTCACGTGCAGGGGAAGATTATGTGCTCATTATATTAAAATTATGTCTCTTCACATTAAGCACAGAACGAAAATGGATATTGTGTTGATAATCTAAATCTAAACAAATAGTTTTTACAAGTTCATATAACAATTTAAATTGGAAATCCCTTAACTTGCTATTTAAAGGGGAATGAAACCTTTGGAACAAATAGACTTGTGTAGAAACAGAAAAATCATAAGAATAAAGAAAGTTTGAGTAAAATCGGACAAATAATGAGAAAGTTATGATCATTTGAATATCGCAATCACTAATGCTATGGAGATCCTCCCATTGGCAATGCGACAAGGATGTGTGATGTCGCTGATGAACAACTTTCCCTTTGGTGGACTATAAAATACCCTCAAAATGTCTCTTTTTGCTTTTTCTAATGATGATACAAACTCTTTATCCATGATGCATTCTTAAAAAATATGTTATACATGCCCTCATGTAGAAAGAACACATGATCTATGGATAGATGTGATAAAAGAGGCAATTCAAGTGAAATATATACTAAAGTAATGGGGAGAGTTGTTCACAAGTGACATCAAACATCTTTGTCGCATTGCCAATTTGCTATCTCCATAGCATTAGTGATCGCAATATTCAAATGCTCATAATTTTCTCATTATTTGTTCGATTTTTCTCTAACTTTTGTTGATCTGTTTCTTTGATTTTTCTGTTTTCACACAAGCTATCTTGTTCCAATGGTTTCATTTTCCTTTAAAGGTAGCTATCCTATCTTTTTCAGAAAAGTCATATCTTCTTTCAATGTTTTTATGTGTAACAATTATCGATTTTCTTAAAAGTAATATTAGCTAGTTTGTTCACATTTCCATGAAACATAAATCTAATTAATTCAAAGCTGTGTCCGTGCACGTTGCTGGAATATTTTCATATTGTGTGGAGACAACCAATCTCATCTTCTTTTACTCCCCATCCTGAGGAAGGCTCTAGATGATTTAAAATTACCCCTGTCATGATGTAATTTAAAAATATTCCTTAGAACGCTTTGAAAAAACACATGTCCGTCAAAACGTCGTTTAAACTTATTATTGAAGAATATCTCGCTTCTTTTTTACGTTTCCTTTTTTAAGCAATGTTTCTTTCGTAGCACCCCTGCCATATTTCCAACATGTTTATGTAAAGGCTTGGTAGGAACAGTCTGCACAAATTTAAAGATAACTAAAAAGTACAAATAAACCTTCACAGTCACGTGTCCTACTTATAAAAAATCGTCTCCATCCTAGTTTCGAATCTCCTATAGTATGAGTCTCTTTAACCACATTTGTGCAAATACAAATAAGTGAAAATCTACCATTTTAAGCCCTCCTTTTTCGTAATCCACGCACATAACGTTACTTTTTATTTTTTTCTCTCCCATTCCATAAAAATTCAAACACGTTTCAACATCATGAAAACCCCACGGTCAGTTCTGGGGTGACGATACAAAAATTATTATCTAGAGTGCAAATGTTTTCAACAGTCGTATTTTCCCATTAGAGTGCATATCTCTGTTTCCACCAATTCAACAAACTTGTAATTTTGCTAGATCTCTTTATAATTTATCCTGTCCTGTATCTCCACATCCAATGAAAAAAGTTCTACCAAATATTATGATGACCTCTACTATTTTACCAAAAGGCATTCTAACTTTTCTTCTGAGAGGGGGCCTAACAGCAAAATAAAGTTTTGTCTTTATTCATTCTCAAACCTGATATTTTTTCAAACTTTTCAAAGGTTTTTTTCCATGTTTTCTATTGATAGAAGATCTTTTACAAAAAAGGTCATATCGTCTGCATAAAGTATTTGTTTAACCTCAAAATCACCAAAGTTAATTCCACGTATATCGGAATTTTTACGAATCGAATGAGCTATAGACATAATACAAGACCTCGATAAATAACATAAATAAATAGGGAGGGGTCCTCCTGTCTCACACCTTTTTTTAAAGCAAAAATATCCTATAGATATGCCTTCCCCTGAAAAAACACAGCTTGAGGCATTATCATAATAATGTTTTACTCCACCTACACCAAGATACTCCAAAATCGAAATGAAGTTGTAAAAATGAAAGGGACACAGAGTCGAGTGCCTTTTCAGTCTATTGCCATTAAATAGCCCGGAATGTCATTTTGTTTCGTTTGAAAAATCATGTCGTCTATTTACCTTACTGCCTCTCCAATATTTCTGTCTTTTATATCGAACCTGATCAATGTAATTAATTTCATGCAAAACCTTGTTAATTTTTATATTGAGAGAGCTTTTGCTAAAATCTTATAGTCGACATTTTTAGTTAGCCTGTAATTTTTAGTAAACAACGGGTCTTTTCCGTCTTTCGCAAACATAATAAGAAAACATGCCTGTTGTAAATGTGCCGAAAGTTCCCCCCTTAGAAAAAGATTAATTCAAAGCGTCCACTATCAAATCTCCTATTATTGACTAAAATACTAAATAAAATTCAACATAAGCCCATCGTTTCCCAGTGTTTTATTGAGCATCATTTGTTTTAAAGCTCCAAACATTCACCATGAGTATACCTTTCTTTCACAGATACCCCTTGAAACCGATTCTAACCGTTCGGGATATCTTGAAAAAACTATTTTCAATAATAGCGTATTTTTCGCCTTCCTGCAGGCTGCGAGCATAATTTGTAAAGTCTATGTATCACTTGTATTATTCAAGTTCAAGTTCAAGTTCATTTATTTCTTTCCACAACCAAAATACAATGCATACATGTACGATATCAATAAGTTTAAAGAAAAAACACAACAGGAATAAAAGCTTATGGACAATGAGCTAAAAAGATATCGAAAATATGGGAAAGAGGTGGTCTGTATAGAAGCAACGCTTGTTAAGCACAGATCACCTTTGATACAACAACAAAATATGTATGATACAATATAATTATCTAAGGGACTTGAGCATTTAATCAAAATGGAAAAGACGCTATACAAATCATATACATTATTATCATTATATTATTTCATTTTGATTAAAACCAACTTTTCCTTCTACCATTAATTTACGTATTACTGTTTTTCTTTTATCAGATTTCATCAGTTGGGTAAAATACTTTGTATCTTTTTCATCACTTTCATAATAATCTAGATCTAACCTTCACTCCTTGCTTTTTATTCATTTTGTTTACCTTCTAAAAATTCTATTTTTGCCTGGCTACATTCCTAAAGATAGTTTTCTAAAGCCAATTTATCTTTCTCCAAAATCCTTATTTTTTCCTTCAATAACTTAGCATTTTCTTTAGAACATTTTTCTGGTAAAAGTGCTAATTTTCTTTTATGATTTTTTTTTTTTTAAAACAAGTGCACACCTAGTTACCAATAATGCATATAGCATTTCCATTTATTTGAAAGCAGGATAAAAGAGCATTGTAGATTAAATGCCTTGCTCACGGGCATAGGTGCCGCGGCCGGGGATCGAACTCCGGACTTTCCATGTATAGCCAGGCGCCTTAGACCACTCGGCCATGTGGCACCTCCACTGATTGATATGCATAAACGATTTTCCATTAGAATTGTTCTATTATTCCATAAAAAAAATGTTTAAAAAAAGCTACGAGCGAGTGAAGTGAGTAATTAAAGATCAAGTCCACCCCAGCAAAATGTTGATTTGAACAAATAGAGAAAAACCAAACAAGCATACCACTGAAAATTTCATCAAAACCGGATGTAAAATAAGAAAGTTATGGCATTTTAAAGTTTTGCTTATTTTCACAAAACAGTGATTTTTATGCACGACTCAGTGACATGCAAATGAGTCAGTCGATGATGTCCATCACTCACTATTTCTTTGTTTATTATTGTTTGAATTATTATTTCATACTTTACAGATTTGACCATCGACTGACTTTGACTGAATCATATAGTATTAAACAATGCTTATTCCACATGTCCAGGGAGGAAAAAATCACTGTTTTACTTGACCATGAGGAGAAAGTTAGAACATATCATATTTCATATAATAAAATACAAAAGAAATGGTGAGTGGATGATGTCATCAGTCTCCTCGTTTGCATTCCAACCAGGATGTACATGTAGCTGTTTTGTGAAATTAAGCATAAGTTTAAAATGTCATAACTTTCTTATATTACATCCGATTTTGATGAAATTTTCAGTGTCATGCTTGTTGGATTTTTCTCTTTTTATTCAAATCAAGTGGACTTGTCATTTAAAGAACTGCCTTTTTATTTTTAAAAAATCTTATTTTTGATAGATTTTTGTATTAATTCCGAATTATTTCACCCCTTTCATATCATATCCTCCTTTTTTTTGGGGGGGGGGCTCGGGATCCCAATCACCCCAAGCCAGCGCGTGCCTGTATGTAGGCCTATAATTATACACGGGTCTGTGTTTTCTCTGTTTGATTTCTTCATTGCCCCCAGACCCCGCCCCAGACCAGAGCCAATAAAGCCATTTAGAGCTTCGTCTTCTTCTGAGCTAGCTGCGACCAATTTTTTTTTTTCATTTCACTTTTGTCATTATCATGTTCATGAAATTTACTTTATTTCTTTCACTCATATGAAAAAAATAATCAAGATTATTTCCATAACATAAATCATGTATTGTATGCAGAGAATAAGAAAAACTATGATATTTGCTTTTTTCGCTGACCATTTAAAAATACCATAGAATCGATTGTAATTTGAAATATTGTGGAAAAACGAAGGTAAATTTGGAGCCCCAACGCCGAGAGTATAAAGGTAAATTCGTCGGTTTTTCAGAGAAAATATTGACTTTCATTGATTCGGTCTCTGAGAAAAATCTATTTGAATTGGTTTTTGAAGTTTAAATATTTTTATATCATCTTATAATTGAAAATTTATTATTTTTCTTCTTCGACTTCGTTACCTGTCCTCGAGTCGCACTTTGCTCCGGCACTTTGCATTTCTTGCACTGTCAAGCCGAGCGGCGCGAGTTTCCCTGCACACCCGCCATGCCGGCGCGTAGCGGGGAGCACCGGCGTGAGCGCGGCTGAGTGAACCCCGATGTCCGAACACATTGGCCCTTGGGTGATTTCAAGTACGGTGTTGAAATCTGGTGTTGGTGTTGGGACAACACCAGCTACAATACCGTACTTGAAATCACGCTGGTGTTGGGATTGACCATGTTGACCTCGGAAAATATGACGTATTTCCGCCATTCCGGCAGTTTGTGTTGAGCTCTGGTGTGAATGAATGTCATCTGCTGAACCGAGCTGAGCATTACAGCTGGTGTTGACGATCTACGTGCAATTTCCTTATTCACCAACACCAACCCCCAGGGCCGGGATTGGGAAAATCGTGATTTTAAGTTCGGTGTTGGTGTTGAGGAACTTTAGTTCACGAACAGGAGGCGAACACGATGAAACACCCCCGTAAAATTATCTATTACACTACTACAGTTTAAGATGAGCGCAAATCATTAGAGTTTTACACATTTTAATGAAAATGATATTTATGCTTTCTGATTATTGCAGTGATTTTAACCTGTGCATTCTGTACGATAAGATTTTACTGCAATTTCTTCCCGATTTCACTTTCGTCGTCGAGAATTTCTTGCGTAAAGTTGAGATGATCAGCAGCGCAGAGGCGTGACGTCATAGGATATCGATAACACGATCGGTATCGCTCCTCTGAACTCAGCTCGGTGTTGGGGCTCGGTTCAGCAGCCGTTTCACGCTCTCAACACCAACACCGAACACTGTACTTGAAATCACCCAGTGTACATGCTGCTTGCTTGCTAGACAGCTGGCAGCGGCTGTATCGAGATTTAAAAAAAAATTTTGTTTTTGAAATTTCTCCTCGTAAAGAGACGGCTCGCTATCGTGCACCCACCATATTACTTTTTAGCCGTTTAACAATGCATAATAGTCCCCCTGACATGACGCCACGTGGCTCATCGATTTTTGTCTTTACTTTATTTCATAAAAATATGAAAAGAACTGTACGAAAATAAATTCTGTTTTTGCCTGAAATGCACCAAAATGGGGAAAAATGAAGGCAGCCAAAATGAACTTAAAGTTAAAAGGGAAAAAACAGTGAACAGTAGTCGAGTAGAGGCGCACGGCCAATACATACGGGAGACTCTCTCCAATATGGGAGACAATCTCCCATTAATATCAGTAGGGATGCCACCCCAAAAATTGAAATGGTGTAAATCTAGTTTTGAATAGTTTAACTGGAATTACCTCGGGCGAAGTTCGTGCAGGCTCGTTCCACTTCACTACCGCTACACTTGTTGTTGTTATTCGTTGTGCCTGTGGGTCGTTTCGACACCCAAATGATCTCAGTATTCTCTCAGTGTGTTTGTAACAAGGTTGATGAGCTGCTAGGTACTATTTTCTTAGGTACTGGTGCTAGAAGTTGGCATTGGTGCTTTTGATGAAGCGAGCCAAAGAAGATGCTATTGTTGATTGCACTTGGGATGACAATTTGGGGTTAGTCCCAAGGAGGGAAAAGAGGGATATATCTCGAAGATATGAAGGGGTGCTTGTCCTTTGATATCCAACGTCAATGGATTGCATCATCTCCTCTCTATGCGACTTGTGGAGTGGGCAGTGAAGAAGGACATGTTCAAGTGTCTGCCTGTCATGTTCACAGTCGCAGGTGGGTGTAGGGCATACACGAGGGAGTACTCTGTGCAGATGGTCTCTGAGCTTAGTCTGTCCAGTTATCATCCTCATGATCTTGACCTCTGTGGACCTATCATATTTACTATAGGCTTTCTTTCTTGTGACATTTGGCTGAAGCTGATATGTCCATCTGCCTTTGGTGGTTATACAATGTATTCCATCGCCTTTGCTAGAGTCTTACAGTGTTCTTCTTGATGTTCTTGGTGACACTTGCATATGAAGTGGATGAAGAGGGAGGTGGAGTATTGCATGCATGGTACGCAGCTTCCTTTGCCAGTTTGTCTGCAATTACATTTCCCTGAATTTCAGCATGACCTGCAATCCGCTACATTACGCTCCACCTATCCGAACTTCGGGACAGTGAACTCGATCGGATATTCCAAGTGACAAAGTTGGGATCAAAAAGTGGATTATTGTAAAAATTAAAGAAAAAAAGCTTACTTTCTTACTCTTCACCTGTATTTCACTCCGTGTCCATCCTCCGATATCTTCAAAATTGGTGATTTTGGGCCAGTATCTTTTTCCTCACACATATTAATCACGGCCGATTTCAAAACATCGCATGCGAGCGATCGCAGGTCAAACAGCATATATGAAGGGTCTATATATAGAAGAGGCGCCGGTCCAAAAATTTGGATTGTCCCAGAAAACAGATCTCTGACAAAAGTTCATAAACCAAGTTAGTGACCAAAAGATCTGCCTGGGTCTGCGCCTCTGCAACTCACCTGTTTGTTCGCCGATTTTGCATGATTTTGGTCACTAACTTCACTCCATACAAAAATTATGGCGAATCTATTAAACGAAGCTATGTCTGACTGAGAATTTTTGAACGATGACGACTCAAAGCCGAAATAGGCCTAGGGACCTACACAGCCATTCCTGATCGCAATTATTGAGAAAGCGGTCGGCTATATTGACCTTGAAATAAGATTGAGAAAGAGACTTGCTATGACATTTGTGAACAATTACTGGTGGGGAAATTCTCTTGAAGTCGGCTTAGTGCCAGAAATGTGGTGCTGTTTTGTTACTATATTAGTTGCCAGTTAGATAAGGTCTAGATATATTCTTAATTGGGGACATCACATAAAAATGTAATGTTAGACTGTAAACCGAAAAATAAATTTATTTTAGTCAAGATACAGTCATCAAATTGAAGGGGTAGATTGAGCTCATTTTTTGGCCCATTCTCAAGCAATTTTAGAGGGAATGTGTTGCCGGGCTGCAAAATGTTGTTTTTTTTTTTTTTTTACCACAAGTGCAAGGTGCAAATTCAGAGCACCTGCCAGGCATCTCTGAGCATAACACTGATCTGTGAGTCGTGACCTCTACATGTATTATGAAATTCTTTCTCTCCTTTCCCTGGCAGTGTGTTTCTTAACAAAACATGGGTGAATCAGTGAATGAATTTAAGCTTGAACAGCCTCCAGAAGATGGGATCTCAGCTGTCAAGTTTGGACCCAAGTCCTCTCAATTCTTACTGGTGTCCTCCTGGGATGAGACAGTGAGGCTCTATGATGTCCAAGCCAACCAACTCAGGGCAAAGTACAAGCATGACAGGCCTGTACTCGATTGCTGCTTTTGTGTAAGTACCCATGGTAGAATTTTTAGGTCAGAGAGGATTTTCCTTAGCTTTACAGACTAAGCGCCAGCTGTCATTCATACCCGGAGGGGCCACTTCCATTGACGAGTAGATACCATACCCGACCATGGGGTCTCCAAAAGCACCCTAAAGAAGTATTTTCCATATTCTAAAAATGCACCCCTTAACAAGTATTAGCATGTGAAACCCTATTCCCTTAACAAGTATTGGAACCAAAACGATACTCCAGGCAAATATTCCCTGAATTGAACCCCTAAACAAGTACAGCGATATTTTAATTATGCCATGGTCGTCGGTTTTACCTTTATTTGTTTACTGCGGCCCCACCTCCAACACCCCGCACAGATTGGACTCGTAAGTCTAAATACGTAGTGTTGACTTTTGGGGCAAAAAGTACATTTATATAAACATTCTAGTCTTTTTCATACCCTTGCAAATTTGACCCTAAACATGAAGCTTTCCTAGCGAAATAGATACCCTTTTTTCATTATTTCAGTGTTTTTGACACCCTTATTACGTTACGTACGTAACGTGCCCAATCTTGAAAAAGACATCCTGTTTACGTGTTTTTTTGGTCGCGCATGGCATTCACTCATCAATGTAAGTGGCCCCCCCCCCCTGGGCATTCATTTCAAGTTTTATACAATAGAGAATTATGAAGGTCATGTTGCAATGTAACAAGTTTACCACCTTGCCATTCAGATTTCTTCTGGTATGCATAGTATCTGATAAAACTTGAATGGGTATAAGAAACTTCTGTTTCTTGTCCAGTTTATTCAACTTTGCACCATTCTTTGTTTCCTATTTTTTCCTTTCATGCAAATCATTTTATTAACGATAGTTTTATTTCCCTTTAAAGGGATCCATACTAAGAAAAAAATTAGGTCTATGCAAAATACTTGTATGATGTGATGATATCTGTTCGTAATTTCTATACGTAATGATTAAATTCTTGTTGAGTAGACAAATGGAGTTGCTGTATCATTGAAGAAATAATGATGGACATGTTTTGTTAATTCAGCTGTGTGTCACTTGTTATTGCTAACCGTTTAATGAATTCATGTAATTTTCCCATTAACTTTTTTTTTTTAATATGTCAAAATAAAACCACATTAATTTCATTCTTGTCAGACATTGAACCCTGATATTAGCATTAGATGTTTGTTTTGTTTTCTTCAGGATCAAACACATGTATACAGTGGTGGATTAGACAATATGCTAAAGCTGTATGATATCAACACAAGCACAGGTAAGGTATTTGATTTCTTCATCATTTCTTCTCAAATACTATGGTGTAAATCCTTCGGACTTGCCTTTTTTAAAATGACCATCTTCGCAGTTGTGTGCTTATATTCAGTAAATGTATAAAGACTGTAAACATCATTATTCATTTCACAGTGTACGTAGGAAGGTTGGGTTGAGGATGGAGGATGCACCATTAGAGTAAAATGGAAGGACAAGGGGGGGGGGGATCTCTGTGGGTATGAGGTCTTCTTCTTCTCGGGTCACCACACAAGACCTGGCTGGTGGAGGGTACAAGATCTGGCTTTGAGGTTAAAGGGGAATGAAACCTTTGGAACAAGTAGGCTTGTGTCGAAACAGAAAAATCAAAGAATAAGAACAAAGAAAGTTTGAAAAAAATCGGACAAATAATGAGAAAGTTATGAGCATTTGAATATTGCAATTTCTAATGCTATGGAGATCCTCCTATTGGCAACACGGCAAGGATGTGTGATGTCACACATGAACAACTTTCCCTTTGATGAACTATGAAATACCCTGAAAATGTGTCTTTTTGCTTTTTCGTATGGTGATACAAACTCTTTATCCATGATGTATTCTTTAAAAATCTGTATTACATGCCCTCCTATAGAAAGAATACATGTTCTACTGATAGATGTAATAAAAGAGGCAATTGGGGAGAGTTGTTCAAGAGTGACATCACACATCTTTGTCGCATTGACAATGTGAGGATCTCAATAGCATTAGTGATCGCAATATTCAAAAGCTCATAACTTTCTCATTATTTGTCCGATTTTTCTCAAACTTTCGTTGATCTGTTTCTTTGATTTTTCTGTTTTCACACAAGCAAAGGTTTCATTCTCCTTTAAGGACTCCAGATCATTGGCAGTGCATGGTTATGGTAGGAGGGGGCAGACCAGAAGGTGATGCATTGTCTGATCCTCCCCACACTCGCAAGCAGTGTTCCCATCTATGTTGTAACCCTATTTCTTCCTAAGGACTTTGCACCGTCCTGTTTCAAGGCGATTAAGACATATCCAGGTTGGCCATTCCTCACTTGAGCCCGGGGGGGGGGGGTGACTCGCTAGGTCCATAGGAAAGGAAGATGAGCAGTATGAGGTGAATCCGGCCACCCCCATAGTTGAGGACAAAACTAGATTTAAAACCTTGATGACTGACATCCCAACCCTCTCTTTTCAACTTCCCAGAGAATGTACTTGGAAACCATGAGGATGCTGTGAAGTGTGTTGAGTTCTGTACAGATGTCAATGTGGTTGTAACAGGTAGCTGGGATCAGACTGTCAAGCTATGGGATCCTAGGATAGGCAGATCAACGGGATCATTCTCACAACCAGACAAGGTAGGTGGAACATCAAGAATTAGAGCTGATTGTAACTTTCTGTACATACAGTTACTCTTGATTGCATCTTTATTTTAAATGGTCAAGGTCAGATGGGACTGTAGTCCCAAGAGTCTCCATTGCCTCCTACATATTTTTTATCTTCTTTGAGTGTAGTATTAACTTGGTTTTGCCTAAGTCAAAAAAATTGTGTGGCTTGTGTAAAATCACATGTATGTATGCATTTGAACTCTCATCCCAACAAAGCATAACCCCCTCCCACACTGAGCATGCTATCTCATTGCAACAACTTTAGCAAGCTTTCTCTGATTATTATTATGGATCAGAATATAAGTTTGTTGCTCCATTCATCTCATTGTTCAAGAGGGGGGCATCCCCTCCCCTATGCCAAAAGCATGGACCAGTAATATTACCTTGCTGTATGTCAGAAGAGTGCCACCTCAGATCATCCGAACCTGTGGTATCATGTCGGGGCTATAAGGTTTTCTTATTTTGATGTTTTCCTTTAAGGTCTACACAATGGCTGTAACGGGCGACCGGCTAGTAGTGGGTACCGCAGGCCGCAAGGTTCTCGTCTGGGATCTCCGCAACATGGGCTATGTCCAGCAGAGGAGAGAGTCTAGTCTCAAGTACCAGACCCGATGCATACGAGCCTTCCCTAATGGTCAAGGCTATGTATTGAGCAGCATTGAGGGTAGGGTCGCTGTGGAGTACCTTGACCCAAGTCCAGATGTCCAGAAGAAGAAATATGCTTTCAAGTGTCATAGATTAAAGGTGAGTTTCGTGTGGAAAATCTCCCCATAAGTACTGATTAAAGTTTTATTGCATCCATTTCTGACTGAATATTTTTGTGATTTGATTTTGAAGAAGTATTCAAAACGATCTAATATCCACCGCAGTATTACAGTAATACTGGACCTCTAGGAAGAACAGAGCCATTATATCAATGGCTCTGAATAGAGTGATCCATCCGTATATTTTTATGTGCATGTTTATATATTTATATTTAATATCATATCTTGTGCAATGTATTTTATTGTGATTTTTATACGGTAAATAAAACCAAACCAAACCTCAATGGTTTATGGTAATTTTGCTATTTTAAAAATGATTTTCTCCTTTGGACTTTATGGCCACATGATTCTATGAATCTGTTATTTAATATAACCTGAAACCAACAGCTCTGTATCCACCATTTCTTAATTTGTCAGTTTACACTCCTTCATTTGATAATCATGCGCAAAATTGAAAATTGCTCAAATATAAATTAAATTGAAATCAAATTGAAATAATAGTTGTGAAATAGTTGATTAGTCTTTGATTCTGCATTGGAAACTACTTGTTATTACATGTATTAGCATGTGTCTTGTCCTGATCAGTCACTTTTGCAGCAATTTTGCTCCATAACAAAAAGAGTTGCTTTTGCCTAACTTCATTATATTTTAATGTCTTTTTCTCATTCCCCCACCTGCATCTATGTTCCATCTGATACCTTAGGTGGATGGGGTGGAGCAGATCTACCCAGTCAATGCAATCGCTTTCCACAACCGACACAACACATTTGCAACAGGAGGCTGTGATGGTTTTGTTAACATCTGGGATGGTTTCAACAAGAAACGTCTGTGTCAGTTCCATTGTTATCCTACAAGTATCAGCTCTCTGGCATTCAGGTTCGTTTGATAAGTCCACTCTGAGCATTTAATCTCAAGGCCACCGCACACCTTATGACTGTTCATGATCTGATTTTGGAACAAATTGCACTTGGCTCATTTTCTGAAAATGTGATTGGAACATATCATTTTATTTGAGGTTAAAATTAATTGAAAGAATACTGATATAACCATTTTGAAAGATTTCAAACCTTTATTTTGGAGTAAAGGCCGAACAAGTTTCAAATCGTAGCAAATATCGTACGACTGCTATGATGTCATTATGACTAGATATTAAATTTGCTTTTATTCTAAGAAGGATGATAGCATAGTCACAGCTTTGAACATAGGTATTCGTACAATGATTTAGAACATTACACAGTAAGATATCCCAAGTCTCATTATTAGCATCAAATTCTACAAAATTTTATTCTGACATTGGGTCACAGACCAATCGTAAGGTGTGCGGTTGCCACAAGTCATCTTTTAAAAAAAATTGAGTTGGTACGTGTGAATTTAACTTTTTGATAACCCATGTAGCTCGCTCAACCCATGGGGTGAAATTACAATTCTCTTTACCTTTTAGTAGTGAATCAGTAATATATATATATTATTTTTTTTTACAGTATTGATTGCTCAGTGCCTGCTATAGCATCGTCTTACATCATGTAGAGACTAGTATTGATTAGTCATGTCTGTTCTACTTGTCCCTCTCTCATGTACATCTTGTCTGTCTGTCTGTCTTTCTCTCTCTTCCTCCTTCTGTTCTGTTCTTAGTATCAGGTGCACTATTATTATTCTATTGCTATATAAGTAGTAATATTGTGTACTTTTTCCTTTTTCAAACTGTATACGTATTTCCTATTGATTTATTTCCTGTTTAAGGATAACTTATGATTATTACATACTGTTGTTTTAGGGAACTTGCCTTGTAACAAGCTTTGCTTTTTTGCATGTTCCCCCATATCCAAATTTGTTCATTATTATTATATGCTTTATCGTTCAGTAACATAAATTGTGTAATTTGTATGTCTGAGTTATATTATATACTTTGTGATATCATGGATATGGAAATAAAATGAAATGAAATGAAATGAAAAATTGATCCTAACAAAGTGAAACCTCTATTATGAAGACCACATACGTGAGGAAAAAACAGTCTTCATGAGCAGGTGGTCGTTATAGACAGGTTCATGTAAAGAAACCAAAACCCAAGAAGAGAAGTAATCTTATGGGAAAGACTAAAACAAGAGGAATAATTTAAAACACGTTTCATCAAAATCGGTTATGAAATAAGCAAGTTAAAGACATTTAAAAAGTCTTGTACTTTCTATGGGTATCCTCAAATTGGCAAACATGCTTCAAAATGGCTGATTTTGTGGACAGCCCTCTATTTGTTTTGTACACATATTTTCAGGTTTTCTCCTTTATTTTACATATTTCACATCATTTCCACCTGACCTTGACATATGTGGTGTGAATTATATTTTCCCATGACATATATTATGCTCAGAATGAGGCAATATGCAATTTGAAAGATAATGGGGAAAATCTGAAAAAAAATGTGTACAAAACAAATGGAGAGTTGTCCACAAAATCAGCCATTTTGAAGCATGTTTGCCTATTTGAAGATTCCCATAGAAAGTAAAACATGACCTTTTAAACATCCATAACTTGCTTATTTCACAACCTGAACCAATTTTGATGAAACTTTTTTTTAATTGTTCCTCTCATTTATCTCTTTCCAATAAAATTACTTATCATCTTGAGTTTTGGTTTCCTTTAAAACGTGTATCAATAGAGGGAAATTGCTGAAGGGAAATAAAAATTGTTATATTTACTGTACCACCGATTACCAGAATAAAGAAGCTGCTTGAGCTAGAGCAAGAAAAATTATGCATGTAGATACACATTTTATCATCTAAAAAGCACTATAAATCTAGCTATAATTGTTATTTAAAGCAGGTTTGACTGTATATTCATTTTATCTTACCAAGAATTAAGAATGTAAGTCCTTGTTTCTTTGATATTTCTGTTGCAGTAATGATGGTTCAGTGCTTGCTATAGCATCATCGTATACATATGAGGAAGGGGATATCGATCATCCTGAAGATTCGGTCTTCATCAGGAAAGTATCTGACCAAGAAACTAAACCAAAGAGTTGAAAGGGCACATCTGCCTTAGATTGTAACAGATCACTGTATTATTTGGTGGAATGACCATCCTTGTAAGTCACACCGCTTCTTTCTAATGTTAAACCATTACCTATTGAAACAAGCTGATCCAGGTTCGAAGCCATTGGGAATCTCAGAATTCAGTATTCAGTGGGTTAAATTAGAATATGTGTATTGTCTGCTTTACATCGGTCAAATCAAATATGGAGTTCTTAATAGTCTGTGAGTTTCACAAAGAAAGGTATTAGAGACTACCAAAATTGTTGCATCAGATTGACTAATAGCTTATTTGTCACTGAAAATTAATGAGATGAATCATAAAAAAACATTCCCCCAAAATTTGTGAAATGACCTTTAACTTTTATTTTATTTGGCAAATTTGGCGAAATTTGATTTTGACAAACATATTTTACAGTGAAAATATATGAATCAACACAATTTTGACTACTTTATGTCATAGAAAAAATGTTGCATATAATTATATGTTTTCCTTATAACTCGCCCTATCCATCAAAGATATAATTCAATTCATGGCTAAACAGCACAGCATAGAGTTAGAGATATGTATAGTTGATTTAGTTTTTCACATATATTCCTCATACAAACTGACTTTATGAGCATTGGGGTATGGATGTGGGGTTTTCAACTATAGGCCTTCTTGATTGCATAAAATAAGTTGTATTTTAACTTTTCGAAAACAGAATCTTGTGTTAATTCACTTTGAAGTACATTTTTCTACAAAGTGCATTTGGGGGCCAAAAATATAGATATTTTCAATAGTCATACTTATATTATATCAGGTTAAATTTTAAGTACCTAAAGCTCACACTGAAATACTGCATATTCCATGTTTGCAAAGTCATGCATATAACTTCAAGAATGATTTTATGAACACAATCTGGGATTTGTTGCAGAGAGAGTTGCAATTAAAATCAAATACAATTTAAAATCTATTAACTTCAGATTTTTTTTTTTAGCTTGCACAAGTTCCAGTTATAGCTCAAAATTTTTTCTTTGCAAGAGGCCAAAAGATCAGGTAATTTTAGCATCATCCACCAGTAATGTGTGTCTCCCCCATGTACCTTGTTTATAGTCTAATTATGATCCCTTTATTACAACTTGAATTGTTTGTAAATAAGTATGGTTCTATTAACTGTTGGTATATTTTGATTTATTCTCTGTGCTTCATCTGGATCCAAACATTAAAAGGGATGTGATGAAGGTAGTTTTCAAAATATTTTGATTCAAATAATATGAATTAATTTTGTCAAAATTTTAGATGCCATTCTCCATAATAATTATGTTTTAAATCAATGATGCATAGCTCATTTCTGCGCTATGAAAGAAATTCAAATAAGTAAGCGGTAGTCATGTTTAGATGATTCTTCCTTTGCCAACTATACGATATGGAAATGGAAGTTTATACTAACTTTGCAACCACACACAAAACAGAGGAAGTACATTCTTCGTAATCCTGCTGTTAAGTACAATACTTCTTGAAGAATTACAGCTGTTGCTGAAGAAATTTCCACCCGTCATAGAAAATGAAATCTTGGCCTCCAAACAATTGCTCAACAGACTTTACTTTGTATAAATCATAATCCGTCTTTTTTTCCATTTCTTCATTGTACCGTTTAGTCTGTATCCTTAATTGTAACACGGTACAAAATCATGGAATATGCAGATTTTGTGTACATAATCTTATTTTCATCGCAAGCAGCAAGTATACAGTAGTCCAATAATGAATGCGGGCACTTAGCAAAGGGTGCTAAATTTATGCCTGAAATACGAGAAATCTGCAAAGTTTGTGATTTTGTACTGTGGTAAAATTGAAATCTATTTTGAGAATACTAGCCTTTTTGTTTTGCTTCACATACGCTGTAAATTTCATGTGTTGTATACTTCAGTATATCATTGAATATGTTTTGATGCACTAGATTCATTGATGTAAAATTTGTATAAATGTAAATAAAGTTTCTAGTACATTGTATAACTATCTGAAGAGTTGAATGTTTATTTCCTACAAATTTGATGCTTTATTTTGATTCACTATTTGTAAAAGATTCAACAAAAATGAGAAATGAAAATCAAAACATGTAGACTGAGATTCATAATACATGTACATAAATTTATTTTCACATTTGTTTGTAAATTCATAGAATCATATAATTGGCTTCATCATTATTACAATATTATTGACTGGGCATACCTTCGTCACTTTATACACACATACATGTTCACATAAACCACCATGTGCAAAGTATATCCAATAGAACAATTAAGACATGCCTGTAAAAATCTCATAACATCTGTTTCATTCAATTCCTGTATATATTAAATTGTGAGTGCTCGGGAGTAGAGTGTGAAATAGTCTTCCTAAACAAGACCCTAATACCTCAGTCACATTTGATCTATGGCGAGTCAAAAACAGCCGTTATAATATTCTTTGTACCAGCTACATATAGGGGGTTTGAATAAAAATGAATATGCATACGGCTGCCATAGAACAAATGTGACAGGGCTATAAATGACAATGATGTGTCTATTGAGACAAGTCTACTATTGTATCCATTTTAACTATACATTTTCCATAAACTAATCCCAGTCAGTTTCTTTAGTCTGCAAAGTTAGACTACTTTTTGAAGGGGAAAAATACATAAAGTTTTGATTTTTAATGAAAAAAAAATTATAGATACATTTCTTCAAAAGGGTTCCTTATAGCTAACCAAGACACACACAAAAAAAATTCATAAAATGCAGTCCAAAGTTGCAAATTTAGTAGAAATAACAGTATAACCCCTTGAGCATTAGTTATGCTGGACACCTAAAATTTGGAAAGTGTGCTTCATGCAAAATTAAAAGTAGAGGAAAAAAATTGAAGGCCACTAGAAATAAAATGTTTGTTTTTGGAAGAGAGTTGATAAGCACCAGAAAAGAACGAAAATAGATGGGTAGGAGGAAGGTGTTCCATAAAGCTGTTCATTAGTTTGACTTGATGCAGGACTGAATGGTGTTCTCTTCTTGAGATAATACATTGCCCAGTGTTTCAACAAAATGGGCCTGAATTTCTTTCACTCTCATCTCTGGCCCGTATTCTGAACTCGGGTTTAACTTAAACTCAGGTTTAAAGTATGGATAGCCAATTGTTACATAAATCACTTACAGAAAAGATATCATATTTCATCTCATTTGTCTCTCAATTGTCTTCACCATTGATGAAACAGGAAAGAGCATAGTAAACATACAACTTAAAAATCTTGAAAATTTTACACTTTTGGCTTCCCATAATTTTAGCACAGAGTAAGACCATGGTCTAAGTTAAACCCGATTTCAGAATACAGGCCATTGAATTTTAGCAACAAGAACTTTAATGATGTGATGGGAATCAAAATGGGAATATGAAATTAATAAATCTGATTCCGCACCCGAGAACTTGCCTAAGTCCAGCGTAAATGACGAAAGCTTTATGAAACAATCACAAAGCTTATTGATAGTTAACAAGACAGTTAAGAACACATTAGTTAAACGTCAAATTAAAAAAATTAACAAACCAGTTGCCCTATACCAAGTCCTATTTCTCTCGAGATGAACAGATTTCTGTGATCCCAGCACATCGAATACAACAGATACTGTACATGTAGATACATCTGCATCGTTCTGATCTATCATACACGAATGGCTTCTATCATTACATTGTTTTGAATATTCAAAAATCAATATTCAAATTATCAAAGATTAACCGGTCATCTTCATAAAAATATACTTTAATTTTATGGTTCCATGACATATTCTCCGGCGACAATTGCTCCAATGGAAAATCTGCACATTAAGCCAACATAAAACCGTACCTCCGAAGCTAAATAAACCCTTATCCTAATCTTTACATTATTCTAAACCAAAATCTCTATTACAATCCTCACTCTAATCCTATGCCTGGCTTCTGAGATATTAACACCAGAGCAATTGTCGCAGGAGCAAATGTCGTGTCACCTAATTGTAAACCTCCATATCACAAATATATCACAAAGTAGGGTTCAATATTATTTAATTTTGTTATTTTAACAAAAAAGGTAAGGGGGGAAAATATGTGGAGAGTGTAAATCTGTTGCTTTTTTTCACAAAAAAAATGGTATCTGTTCAATTTATGTATTTGGTCACTAAATTCTTGACATTGAACTCAGCAACTATGAGACAAAATTGTGATTCATACCATTGTGATCCGTAAAATGTACTGAAATCAAATACAATCCGATCAACAGGCTATGACAATTAGCATTACTATTGAATCACTGCACAAATTTACTGTACGGCAAGTCTACATGGAATGGACAGAGTCCTAGAGAGTTTTGATTACATGGTTTCCTTACAAGATGAGCTAAATCAGAGAATAGTAATCAAAAATAATTTTTTACTCTCCAAAATTGAAATCTCTCTTTGTTTTTTTTTGTTGTTGATCTATTTCAACAGGAAACCACAACACAGAAGGTGAAGAAAACATACAAAAATACATCAAATATGTAATGAAAATATACCACTGAAGCAAATAAAATATACATACTGCATATTTTAACAACTGTCATACTCTTTATAAATATATTATCTTCTTAAAACATTGCTTACAATATTTTTTTTTGTCACAATGTTTTACTTTGTCTACTTTCTATACTTTAATACTCTAAAGAAAAATGACCAATGTTCCTTTATCATACACGTATTCCAATTAATGAATGACAGTAGTATATACCAAATCACAAGGGAAAAGTCTTATTCTTGTTTGATAGAAGCCGTAAATATCACTCTTTTTACTTTGTATCAATTCATCAAGTCTCTGGCTGAAACTCTAACAAAAAATTATCAAATGACAGCTTCTGGCAACAACAGTACTTGTTTTGGATTATTCTTTACTTCAACTTCCTGTTTATTTCTCGTCATTTCTGAGTAATAAATATATATATATTCAGCAAACTTTGACAGCAAAAATAACTTTGTTTTAAAAAAAGAGTAAGAACCATAGCAAAGTACAATTTCCTTTGAGTGAAATATTTCGTACAAAAATAAAAGCAGCAAAACAAAATTTGTGTTCAAGTCATTAAAACATGATGAAATGTTAAACTATATTCATACTGTATAAATGTGAAATTTCTTGGTAGCTGCTGCTGCTGATAGCTGTAATATATAAACCACTGGTCAAGCACACAAGACAATTGCAATGTGCTTGTAGTGTGGTGATCATTTCAAGAGAAACAGGCTTGCATGTTGAAAATAAAGGTCCTTTTTCACAATGGTTGCTACCAATGACAAGTTACCGGTCAAATAGCATTTACCATAGTAACAGACCTCAGTCAAACAAAGTTAGTCTTTCCCTGTCATTGTCATGGACTCAAGAATTATGATCAACAAAATATTTCACAGAAAGGGCTTTTAAGTGAAACATGTGCTACAGATACGACCCGACGTTTCTGCTCCACGAATCCAAATTATCAGTCTTGAGAGAAACAAAACTTTGAGAGGTACATGTATGCCATCATAGCATAATTTTCTTTTTAATATACATTCAAATAGAAATGAGCTTCTATTTTGCTATATACCACTGATAACATTTTTTATAAATTATGGGGGTTATTATTTCAACGCAATGGATTCAAATTTGTAACAGCTGTCCCACAATAATTCAGGAATATTTATAGGAAAATAAAGCTGGAAAGAGGTGCTCACAATTTAATTTTCAGTCATCATTGCTCATATTACCTTGGAATAAAATACATGGGACCAAAAACTAGATGAGGTTATAAAATATAGTCTTTCTTTCTTATGTTAGAGAAATTTGGGAGCATATTATGACAAGTTCATATTCAAGTCATATGTGATTAATAAGTTTACAAACAGCTTTATAAAAATAGAGCACTGAATTAATGAGTTAAGGATCCAATCATCAAGGTCCAATGCATTGTCATTGCAAAATGTCTTCCCATGAATTCATAATTGCATAACGACATGTGTATCCACTACATTGATACATTCTATTCAATCCCATACATTTACTTTGCAACATTAGTGATGAATATTACTTTATTTTACACTCAAAGGCATTAGAAAAATATTTCATGTTCCATGGGGAAATACAATTTTAATAAGAATAAATATAGATCTGTGGCTGAAGACAGTCTCCAATCACAGTGTAATTGGTCTTGTGCATCAAATTATGTGTTTTCCCATCATATAAGAGGTTACCAGCAAGTTTACATGTAGCTTTGAACCTGTGACATTAATTTTCTATCCTGCGAATACATTATTATGTATTCAGGGGGTGTTACACAAAGAATTAAAGTACTAGTATGACTTAGTGTCGCACTTACATGCTGAGGCGTACTTGATGTGCAACTCGCAGTCTTTTTGATCAATACGCTGTAGTGCGCGACCTCTTGGCATGATCTGACCAATGTGGTCATGCCTTTTATACTGCGCGCAACTAGGCATTCAAGTTTGACTCTAAGTCATACTTAAATCTTTGTGAAACACCCCCCAGGACTGCAACTGGTCAGGCATAGACTCTCAATGGCAGCCAAATAGTGAAGCCTAGGTTTGAAAAGTCTCCAGAAAAAATGCCATTGCACGGCATATTTAAAGCTATAAAAAAATTACAGAATGAATGGCTGAAGGTCTTAAATCTGTATAGATTATCAAATTTCCATGACATCAGTGGTGCCGGTACATTCTGAGCAGACAACGGGAAGGGGGTCAAACTATAAGTTTACATCTCTATAACTTCTTCCGACCAGAATCTTCTGGAACCACAGCATACAATACTGTAATTTATACATAGGTCCAACAGCAAATTTGGCATTACGATGCTGTGTTATCATGGCAGAACCCTAAAATCTATAATAGATTTTTGATGACTGACGGACATCCTGTCACGAGCATGTACAAAAGGATCAACCAAAAACATGCTTTTACGTCACCAACTTCATTGTCACCTTAAATAAACAAAAGCTCCATATTACTATTCAATTACACCAGCACTAGAGGCAATATGATTGGTGACTAGGACATTGCAATACAAGGACGGTGGTCATCTGTCATCTCATATGATGTTTGTTTTACTAGTCCCTCAGATAGGAATGAATCTTAACAGCTGTAAGTCTCTTGGCAAGCACAAGCTTGCTTTTTCAAAGTCCAGTACATAAATGCAGTGTCATTACCATCATCCGATTCTCTCATTATACATTCATCCAGAGATCATCATCATCAACAGTTTACAAAGATCATTGGCATGTTCTTTTTATATATAGAGAGATACAAGTCATGCCTTTTTACCACATGTGCATTGCTGAATAAGTCCAACATCTATTATGACGAGTGCTTACATTAGGAGTAGCTGATCGCACAAATGTTCTTTACTGTATAACACAGCAGGAGTTTGTTTTTCGTGCCTGTGGAAGAGAAAGCATGAAATATATTTTTTACCTTTATGAGATGTGATTGTGAACATTATTGTCATTTGGATCCATTTCTTCTTTTTTTTTGAGGGGGGAGGGGGGGGTCTTTCAGAATACAAAAATAACACCTCCCATTAAATCACAAGCACTATAATAATAATAATAGGCATTTATATAGCGCCATCTATTGAGAAATATTCTATTCCGAGGCGCGTTGTTATTAATATTATTACCCCGGCTTTAGCTCGAGCTGCCTCTCAGCGCTCATGCATTCAAGGAATTAATCCTGCCGGGTAGCCATTCACCTCACCTGGGTCGAGTGCAGCACAATGTGGATAAATTTCTTGCTGAAGGAAATTACGCCATGGCTGGGATTCGAACCAACGACCCTCTGTTTCAAAGTCAGAAGACTTATCCACTGGGCCACAACGCTCCACTATCTTATTCATATTTCGATATTGGTGAAAGAAAGTTACTTCAAAAGGTGAGCCTTACATATCCTTCAATCAACTTCAAAACATATTAACCATGCACATTTTAGTTTCAAGCAATACATTTATTTTGTGCTTCAAATCCAATTGACTAATGACCAATAAATTTTCTTTGTTACTTACTGTTTTGTAGAATGTCTTTGATTGAGCACTCAAGTCATCTGATTTCGCTACCAGATCATCTAGCTTCTCTCCTCGGGTCAGCATCGATTCTATCGTATCGTGCTGGCAAAGTGATAAAAAGTTGAAATAGAACAATAATCCAGGAATGACATTATTCTTGAGGAGCATCTGAGAATAATAATGGCATATTTCGATACCTACATGTACAATTAACATATAAAGTGATTAAGATACAAGCCACTACTTGTCAATAGGGAAATATTGTTCCTTGGACATTTACACAAACACCCCTAAATTTTTTACTTACTTTTGGTAAAATTTCAAAATAAAATATCATATTCTAGATAATATAGTGTGTACAATTTAGGTCAAATGTGTTTCTGTACAGCTCACACCATAATGTTTGTCTCATTATCAGAATTATCGTAATTTGCTTTTGAAGGAAACAACAATTAAAACAAATACATGTGTCATAATGGTTCTGTAAAGATCCTCAAAATGACAATTGCATTACAATTTCAGGAATTTAATATGCCAATTGCTATACTGCTGAAGTAAAGGTGTTTTTGTGGAGAAAACTGAAGTCTTAAAGATAAATGCCAGTTGTGGTAACGATTTCAAAATGAGTTCGTACAGAATCCAATGAAATGACCACCAAAGTGTCTGTTTTTGTGTAATTGCTGAGAAATTAGCAAATAAGGGCAGGATTCGGGTCGACATTCAAAGCAATAATAATACACAGTCTCACGTGTGCTTATCTGTGTTGGTGATCTTCAGTGTGAACCTTTTTCAGCTTAGTTTTCAAGATTTCACAAAGTTCAGATTATGTAAACTGTACCAGATCTAGATCCTCGAGATGATATAATGACAATTAAGCCTGGTTTTACATACTTTCTCGTGAAATCAGTGTTTACTGCAACTACTTTCATTCATCTTTAAATGTACACAGCATCATTGCCATATAATCAAATGTGAGAGATGGCCCTTGGAAGCAGGGGTGCTAGGGGTGCACCCCAATGATAACTTTTTGGGGTATGCTGCGTATGTATGTTATACACCATTGGCAGCACCACCTGTAAATCAGGTTGGTATGCTACAACATCAAAATTTGACCCATATCTCCTTCATTTGGGTGAAAATCATTTTATTTTGTTCTTAATTTGATTATTTGTTTTTGTTTTCGTGCTTGTCAAATGTTTCCTGACCAAAAATCATCTTCATTTTGGAGTGAAAACCTTTTTTTATTGGCTTGTCAATTTTCTTCCAAACCAGCACCCCCTCTGTGCATTTAATCAAATGCACATTTCAAGCTCCCAAATTTCTCTCCCATTAATTTTATAATAAAAATGGAAGCAAATCACTGTATACCAGGTATTCCTTCATTCCTACATTGTTTGGGTACATTCAATTCAATTCAATTTCAATTCAATTCAATCTTTATTTTGCAAAATAGGATAAAAATACAAAGAAACATCAAATAATGTGATTAGATAATAAAATACATTGCGTGGCTTTCCATGAAGGTTATCAGAAACCTGTAAGGCTGGATCGCCAAAACATAGTAAAAAGACAACAATATTAATAAAAAAGAAAAACCAGAATATCATATCATTGTAGTAAATACAATGAAGGAAAAGGGACAGAGAAAAAAAACAAAGAATACAAAAAGACACGAATCAAAGGGGGGGGGGGACAGATAGGGTACAAGTAATGCATTGATATCAACTGCGAAAATTAATAATCATTCACTAGAAAATTTTTGTACTGTTTTCTAAAGGAAGATATAAATTGTGAATTAGATATTATTTGGGGAATCTCATTCCATTGTTTGGGACCTACATAACTTAATAATTTAGCTTCATGACAAGACTTGATAGACAATAGATGAAATTTATTGGAAGAATGGGTATTATGGTTATGAATTTGATTATTATATTGAAAAAGATCTGAAAAATTAAAAACATTAATTTGAGAGAATGCAAAACTTACCATTATAACTTTGGTTTCATCAAGGTCTTTCTGGATTTTCATCATTGGATCTGCTTCTGATGGATTCTATGAAAATTCAAAGAAAAAAAAGAAGAAAATGAGATGTAAGTGAAGAAACATCCCCATCAAACCAAACAATCTCTTGTACAGACTTCTGGTAACATCAAATAGAAATATGTAAGTCACAGGCTTACATATGCATCTCAGCAATTTCATTTTGAATGGCAATAAATCCAAGGGCATATCAAACTATCAGAAAACAAAGACATCAATATTGTACTAAGAATTTGCATCTGATTGAATTTGCGAAAACAGCACTCCAATACTAACCATTTTTTAAAGTATCATCCTCTTGTAAAATTTGCGCTGTAAATCTTACAAATTCATCCTCTACTATGGAAAATAATTAAAGATAGGCATACTGTACATTTCCTAACACTTTAATTTACATTGAAACCCAAGCACTACACTCACCCTCATATTAAACTACACAAAATTAATCAATTGGGCCACATGTGGAATACCCTCAAAGCTTCTCAATAAAACTTTAAGGAAAATTTATGACAAACATTCACCCTGAGAGGACCTTGATCAGCGATTCAGCCCCCTAAATGTTTGAGGCAATATTCTCTGCTATACACAAAGCAAGCACATCATGTTACAACCAGTCTAGCTCAACTTTTTCCACCTATCCGGGCATCCTGCTCTGACCCATTCCCCTTCCACAAATGGGCCTCAATCTTGCAGCTTCTTACAGTTGTTTAATATGCATAAAATGTACATCAAGGTCATTGTAGCAATACTCAAATACCTGATACTTGGAAAGATATGATTCAAGTCCTTGATAATTTGCACTATTTTCTTTGACTGTTCCCCATGTTGATGGTGACACAGCACTTGCAAACTCATCTAGTATCTGAAGAAAAGACAAAATTACAATAATTAAGGTCATGGTCATTTTCTTTTCTTTCAAATTACATGTAAACTCAAGAATGGGTATAAATCATTGGGGCTAGCAACTTTGCATTCTTCTTGCAAGAACAAAATATGAATGGTTTTAAAGACATCTTTTTTGTCCAGAATCAAATTTATTGTATCAAAGTTTGAAGGAACTTTCAGTGTTATGCCCGTTTTCAAAATTCATCATTATCACATATACTATTATGTAAATGACAGAAATTCAACATGACTCAACTCAAAGTTCTATTTCTGTCAGGCCTAGTGTTATTAGTATCATTTTAACTTGCTGTTGGGATGGAGTTAAACTTAATGAATATGTAACATTAAACTTTAAAAACTTTATTTTTATTTTATTTGTCATCTTTACCCAGGGTAGCCTGTTCAGTGGTTTAGACACTGTTGTCAACCAGGGCCCTGCACAATACATATAACAATCAAAAGAACACATTTCATAAAACACATAATAAAGTCAATATTGCTACACTGCAGTAAGAGAGACAAATGATTGGAGTTCTTGAAAAAGGAAGCAGTATTGGAAATTGACAGGAAAACAAGAAAAAATTGATAGGTTTGTATTTTCATTATTATAGGTTACTACGTTTTTATAAAAATAAACTTATCAATTCAGTGAAAATGCAAGGGTGAATTTAGAAATCGATCTATCATACAAAAAAACCTCATTGAAAGAACTATGTGTATATACCGGATACACAAATTACTTATAGTTTAAAAAAATATACAAATTACACTTATACTACAGAGCGGTTATTACTTATCAATATTCATTCGACTAAATCATATCATTCTAGTTAAATAACAATTGTTTACATTTATTTCACACAGCATATAAAATATTACATATGAGTATTGAAGATTCAATAGTGAGTGTATGTTACATAATAATATAAAATTAGACTCACCTTATTTAAGAGCGTAAATGAAACGCGTGGGGGGTAATCCCCATCTGAGATGATAACTCCTGAAAGATTACTTTCTTTACACATGACATGGAAAATGTAATCTGTAATGATTAATTTGAAGAAAAAAAATCACTCAATAAGGTTTTCAAGAATACCAAATACTCTTCAAAGTAAGCAATAATAACGCAAAACAAAAATATAATTTAACAAAATAAATAAACCTAATTCCTGTCAGATTTTCCATACAGAACTCTACTATGAATTCATCTACAAAAATGTCATCATTCTCTTTTTTTTGATAAGGTACAGGACCCCATTTCGAAAAAAGTTGATGATAGCGACTCTTGCTGGAATGTCAACTGCTATAAAAGTGAAAATGATGCTTCCTGATTGGCTCTTCAAATGAAAGTTGACATTTCAGCAAGCATTCCTATCAAATAAACTCTTTCTGAAAAAGAGTCCAGGTAAGATAACATTATATACATTATGGCCCGTATTCTGATAGCAGGTTTAACTTAAACTCAGGTTTAAAGTTGTGGTTTAAGTATGGATAGCCAATTGTTACATAAATCACTAACAGTAGAGATATCATACTTCAGCTCATTTGGCTCTCAAATAATTCATAATTGTCTAGGAAGTATAAATAGATGATTGTCTTCACCATCAATGAATCAGGAAAGAGCACAATAAACATAAGAAACATACAACTTAATATAAATTTTGATACTTTTGGCTTTCCATACTTAATCCACAACTTTAAACCTGAGTTTAAGTAAAAACCTGCTATCAGAATATGGGCCTTAGACTTTAGTTTTGATCTCCTGAACATAGGAAAAGGATGTGTCACAAGCATCTGTAACTGTTTCTCTTTATGGTTTAATTATAATAACGTCATACATTAAACATACCTTGCTCTTTCACCGATGAGCGCATCTTCTGCTGTGTTCTTTCTACAACAATTTTGCTTGTGAAGTTCATGAACTCTTGAACACTGTATCAAAAGAATGGGGATAGGAGAGTGAGTATAGAAAAGCATGGATCACCAGATGTATCAAGGTCTACTAAGATTGATCACAAGTAATAGAATTTTCAACTTGTAAATTCAAGTGAATTTGCTATGTAAATTCACAGAACATAAATAATCACATACCTGCAACACACAAAATGCTTAAGTGTATCAAATGTCTAAGAAAAACAAAACGTGAGCCTATATTATATGGTCAGTAATACCAGTGTGATCCATTACTTTTAAAACTTAATTAGTCTTGAATAATCAATTAACTACTCCAAAATGTGAGTTATTAAAAAAATAACCCGCCAACATATTTCATTTACCTTGTCCCAAATATGTCGGATCTCTATGTGCAAAGGGTATACCGGTAGTATGTTAAATGGAATATTACTCACTATATTAAACTAAAGAGTATAATACATTGATATACATACTTAAAACAAAATCAGGTGGTGTTTAAATACATATACATTGTTTAATAATAAAAACATAAATACCTTGACTTCTGAAAGTAGCCAAAAGAAGACAAGTCACTTGCTGACTTCAAAATTGTCACTTTGGTGGGACCTTTGTAAAGGACAACGATACTGAATAATTTCATGATGCTGCTGGAAGTTGGGACTGCGAGATGAAAACCTCTGGAGGTGGAATGAAGATTATGTCTCTCTGATGGAGAGTGATGATTATAATCTCATGTGAAAAGAAACTGCCCTCTTTTGCTTCAGAGTCTTGGGTGTCTGTAGTTATCTAAATCTGTCAAGAGAAGAAAAGAAAATTAACTATATATACATGTACATGTAGGAATAAATACACATAGATTTCAGAAAGATATTGCTCTGAATTAAAACTCATAATTGGATTTTGATTAATCAATAATACATTCATGATCAATATACAAATAAGGTGTACAAATTGAATCACTTTAGAAACAAAAATTATCATAAAATGATGACCTATACCTTTGGAATGTTAGTTAAGCTTGATGAAGTATAATTAATTTATCAAGGCTAAACCTAAGCATTGTGCAAATGCAGTTTTGCACCGGCCGACTTCAAGCAATTTTCCCACAGTAATTCTTTGCAAATATCATAGCAAGTCTCTCATCACATCAGGAACGGACATGAAGGACTACTCCTGTAGATTTTCTATTCTTTACGTCAGGTATTTTACAATCTATACAGCTTGAACTTATAAATCTTTACATGCATTGAAAAATGGAGGTTTTGAATCCCCCCCACAAGAACTTGTCCAACAGATCTTTACATTCTTTCCACTGATTTAGCTTCCACTATTTCTGCAGGCAGTTTGTTCCAATCAGAAATTATTCTTTGGCTAGAAAATTTACTTCTAGATCATTATGAAAAGCTTGAACTTGTAACCTCTTTTTGCTGAGTAAATTGCTGGTGTGAAGAATGTGTCACTAGAGATCCCTAACTTTTCATTTGACAGTTTATAAACAGTGATCATATCTCCCCTTCATCTTCTATAAAACAGTGAGTGAAGATTGAGTGAACTGGGCGTTGTGGCATGCGCCTGTAATCCAAGCTGTGGGGAAGTTACAAATTGATGCAGAGGGTCGAGGTTCGAGCCCTGGTCACGTCTTTCGGATGGTGACGTTAAAGGTCGGTCCCAGACGTAAATAATCATATCTGATTGATACACGTCTGAAAAAACTCAAATACACACACGAGTCTGTACATAGGCGTAGCTAAAAGGTAAACTCTGGAGACCAGGAATCATGCAAGTAGACCTCCTTTGCACCTTCTCTACTTTGTCTGCATCCATTTTGAATCTCACATGCCATAAAAAGTTCCCACATTCCAAATGAGGTCGAACCAGAGTTACAAACAAGATTGGTAATATTTCAGAGGTTATTTGAGAAAAAGTCCTGTGTATTATTCCAAGTTTTTGGTTATCTTTCAAAACAGCTGCTGAGACATGACGGTTGAGCTCTTCATCCATAATGACACTGAGATCTTTCTCATGTTTACATGCTTCTAATTCATCTCCATTTACAGTGTAAACACTTCTCGCATTGTTCTTTCCAATATGTACATGCAAAACCTTGCATTTCCTAGTATTAAACTTGAGTTGCTAGGTTACACCAATGATTTTGGTATCATCGGCAAATTTACACATTCATCTTAAATATTAGGTAAATTATTTATAAAGATGACAAAGAAAATGGGTCCTTACACGCTCCCTTGCAAAATTCCACTGCTTACATGTACTTGACTCCAATCAGAATTTTCACCATTGATAATCACTCTCTCTTCCCTTCTGGCTCTTATCCAAGCATGTAACTTCCCATCTATACCATGACATAAATTTCTTCGAGCCTCTCATAAGGAACAAAGCCAAATGCTTTCAGAAATCTAAGTAAATGTCAATGACATCAATAGGAATTCCAGCATCAAGTTTGCGTGTTATCTCTTCCATTGCACATAAAAGTTGTGTCATACAGGACCGATTGGGAGTAAATCCATGTTGACAGTTTGAAAGGAAACAACGATCCATCAGATGTTGCATCACAACATCACAAATTAAACTTTCCATCAACTTTCTGGCCACTTTTTGGTCTATAGTTTTCAATGTTCTTCTTCATTGCCTTTTTGTGTAGCACCGTAAAGCATGCCTTCATCAAGTGACTTCTCAAAAATGAGTTGTAGTGAAACTGAAATAGATTGTGCAGTTTCATTCAACAGTCTTGGATGCATTTTGTCTGGACCTGGAGATATGCTTCCATTCAGTTTAAGAACCTTCTTTGTACCTTTTCTGAAATTACGTCTAATAGTGATGGACCAGAGTACTGCCAATTTATGTCCCGCATAAAATTAAAATTCTCAATGACTAAAACACTTGAAACAAATCATTACATATGTACAATGTTTTGTCTGAACTAATTATTTGACCATAAACACGTAGCTTTCCTTGCAAAATATATAGATCTACCCTTTTTTCATTATTTTAGTGTTTTTGACACCTTTATTACATTACCTACGTAACGTGCCCAATCTTGATAAAGAGACCCTTTTCACACGTTTCTATGGACGCGCATACCAGTATGGCAGTGTATCCTATTGCCGGACACTTTCATTTCAGTGCTTTAAAAATGACAACTAGAGGAAATACAATCAAGAAAAATTATCACTTGCTATTCCAAATATTCCGAAAATTATGAATATGATGAAATTATTTTATATTTTCCAACAGTTTTCTTTGCACCGCACTTGCCGCATACCCCTCCGCGAAAAACAATTATTTTCGTGCGTGACAAATTATATTGTAATTCCGGACGCGCGCCGGACGGGTAAAAAATATTCTTGATTATAATGATGTAAGAAAGAATTGGTGTGATTTTTTCGGGATTAATCATCTCATGAGTATATTCTAAGTTTTTGTTTGCTTTCTTATAACGATTCTGAGCAGATCTTTGTTATAAATTTGCGTTTGCTAACTAATTTCCCTTTTTTTAATTGCGCGTTCGATATTGCACTTCCAAGTGTTAATGCTCGTTCATATCGTAAGACTCGGTCATCAAGTTCTATCGATGCGCTGTCATGTCGATCATGACGGCTCTCCATCACGGTAAACCTCGCGCACGGCCGGGGTATACCCGGTACATTGAGAACTAGCCGTCGACGATTTAATCGATGGAGCGTACGAGATTGAAATTCGGCAAATCAGGTCCGTATTTCCATCAGAAAATAGATCAATTGGGATCAATTGTTAATGCCAAAACTGTGTTATATGTTATTTCAAGCATTTTCTGTCATTTTTAGAGAAAAATAAGGTAAAAATTATATTTTCGCCTTGTTTTTGCATTCTCGTTCTTTGAATTGATCTGTGATATTGAACTGCGGAAGTCTTACGGTACGAAATTGATTTCCTACGCAGTTATATGCGCGTCCGGAAATATGATAGTGTCCGGTAATACAATACGTCACTATATATGATATCCACTCGTCAATAGTGTCCCCCCCCCCGGTCCTGGCCAATTGAAATGTGACTGAGATTTACATTGGTTTAAGAACAATTCCTACATGTACTATGTAGTAGGGAAATTTGCTTGAAAAAAAAATTGAAGTCGGCCGGTGGCGGTGCGAAACTCAGTTTTTTTTTTCGCCACCTTCTCCCCCCTCCAATCTCCATGCCCTATGCCCTATCTCTCCCGGCTTTAACTTACCTGACCTATTTTCTCCGTTCAGTTTTTTTCTGAGCTGACTCGTGACTGCTTCCAATCCAGTTCACGTTCCACTGCTCCACTCTCAGTCTCACTCACTGACTCAGATCAGAGCCTCAGTATTCAAGTTGTTAATGTCAATTCTCAATCTCAATTCTCAATCATGTCACTGCACTTGAGTCTTGACTATTTTGCTATCCTAATCCTATCTCTTTCTCTTCTGACTAATCAGTGGGCACGTCACGTCGCATAGCTTTCACTGTCACTTCTCTTGTTTGGAATCAGATGGGTGGTCTCGCAGCGCACCAGATAACGAATCGCGACAGACTCTTGATTGTTTAATTTGTAGCTTCTGGTTTTCTGAACTGAAATTAGGAGCGATTACTCATGCATATTGCGCCGTACTGTGCGGTTTTTTCTAGCGACGATTAGCGCATAATCATGAAAATAGCAGACCTAAAAAATCGATATATTACATTATAGTGTCTACAAAAGAGCAAAAAAAATAATAGAAAGTGCGTTGGCAAACGGACTGGAATGTCAGTATTTTCTGGGGATTTATATAAAATAATTCTGATATTTGACTAAACCCCTTCTAAACTAGGAAAGTGTAGCTAATGAAGTTCAGCAGAGCAGTCGATGGTACACAGACTCAAGTTTATGGTCTAGTTGACGGTAAAGTCCACTTTAGAAAAATGTTGATTTGAATCAATATAGAAAAATCAAACAAGCGTAACAGTGAAAATTTCATCGAAATCGGATGTAAAATAAGAAAGTTATGACATTTTAAAGTTTCGCTTATTTTTCCTAATTATCCACAACTCAGTTATTCTAATTGGAAAATCTGTGACGTCCATCACTCACTATTTCTTATGTTTTTTTTTTTAAAGATATGACAAAAAGGACCACACTCTAAAAACAAACCAGTCAAAAATGACTAGTTGATAGGGTCAGCTGCAGCAGGTGCGGGAGCAGGTGCAACTGTTATTCTAGTCATATGAGTATTTTCTAGTAGTATTTTACTAGAACAGAGTTATTTCTGACTATAGAATGATACTATTGTCAGAAATGTGATATTCACTGATTTTCATATCAGTTGCACGTACCCAGCCGCTAGAGTGCATGGTTTAGTGAATTTGACTGATTTGATTTAAGAGTGTAACTTGACTGAACCATAAAATGGTAAAACAATGGCAAGTTTATGAAGCAATTTGATTCACAGAACAATATGAGACGAAATGTTTCATATTTCATATAATAAAATGAGTGACGTCATCAGTTCCCTCATTTGCATACAGACCAGAATGCGCATATAACTATTATGTGAAATTCAGAGAAATTCATAAAATGTCGTAACTTTCTTATCCGATTTTGATGAAATTTTAAGTGTTGTGCTTGATGGTATTTTCCTTTTTATGCCCTATTAACTTTTTATTGGGATGGACTCGTCCTGAGATAGAGAAATTTGACTAGAATATTAATATGGTTAGAATATTGGAATAATTCTTGTTTTGTACTCATGATATATTATGACGATTTTAACTTTGTGTTTTTCTTGAAACTTGAAGCATTTTAATTATGATTTGCATGAATGCTCTAGTTAAGGTCTGTTTCTTGCGCACTTGTTCACATTTGCATCATGTTTGTATTAATGAAACTGACAACGTTTTAAGTTGCTCTGCAAAACAGATAAATAATGAAAATAAACTATAAGATCCCGAAAATTTTGATTTCGAGCCATCAAGCTTGCAAATTGCATTTAAAATCTAATTTTTGAAATAATCTATACCGAAACATGTTAAATTTAATCATTCACTAGCGTAAATCCCGGGGGGTAGGGGATATATCCCCCCACTTTTCGAGGAGGGGGGGATGGCCTGTACAAACACCCCCACACACACAAACACACACACTTTTTACGAAAGAAATGAAGAAAAAAATCACAAGAGATAATTGTTTTATTGGTAAAAATTCCTCCTGAAATACCGCTTAACAAATAAAACAATATTATTGAATCATAAAATGCCAATAAAGTGCCAGTTCACCATTTCCAAACGAAATTCTTATGTCATTATTATAACATTGAAGAGAAACCCCCGTTTCTTCCAATTCATCAATGTTGGGGTCTTTGGGAGGGGATTAAGATAGAATGTCCATATCCGTTTTATGGCATTGTCCTTAAAATGTCTCTATTATAGGTCAGAATATCTAGCAACTGAGCGTGCTTACTCAGTGATTCAAACATTTTGCTTGGTGCCCCCCGCCCCCCCCCCCCCCCCCATGCCGTGACCTACGGTACGCCACTGTGGACATATCATTGACAATTCCTTGCATATCTAAAAACATGACTGCAAAAAATGCCAAAATATTTCAGTCTTCCCCCCACACATCAACACGGATTTACGCCAGTGTATTCATTAGTCCTGTTCAAAAAGGAACATGAATGATAGTGCCCCAATTTGCATATCACATGCAATCATACTCTGTTTTATGGAAGATTCGGGAAGGATGTAAAGGCCTGGTCACACTGCCCGAGTGTTGTTGGAGCGGTCGTGGAGCTGAGGAGAAAGAGAGTCGAATTTCGCTCACAAAATTGGAGGAAAAAAAACGAAAAAACAACAACAAAACAATCGAATTCGAAAATGGTGAACGGTGGTGAGCGGTGATGATTTTTTCTCTCCGCTCCGCGACCGCAGCAACAACGCTCGGGCGGTGTGACCAGGCCTTTAACTCAAGTATATGTCCTCAAGCACTGATGTGCCTATACCTGAATATACTTTTGATTATAAATACGGGTAATAACGCCCTTTATGCATGGAATGATAAAGTGGTAGTCACTTTATAGGGGAAATTTGACTCCCGTGTAAATCTTCAAAAACAAACGACACACCCCATAAATTTCTTTCATATGCGAGTGATGGCATTTTTTGTTATTATGATTGCCAAGTTTTTTCTGGAGGAAAACCCCTTTATTTTTGTCTGCTTCCCCTTTTTTCTTGTCCGTTTTTTTTTTTACACAAAAGCACAGCTCCTCGGGTATATAGGGTGACAGGGTAATCCTCATAATGATAGGCCTAGCTCCCATTTTACATTTTTATTTTTTGCAATTAAAATTTATAAATCATGAACATTGTGAGTGAAGCAATAGAAAATAAATCAAATCTGACAGCATCTCATCTTCAAAAACAGTATATGTTATCAAGGACCAGTTATTTGGAACTCAATCCCTTCTGACATTGAATAAAGCCCTTCGGTATCTGTTTTTAAAAGGAAATACAAAACATTTTATTGTCTAAATCTTAGATTTATTTTTGGTTCCCCCCCATTCGGTTAAGGTTTAGCTAGGTGTTTGTTTGCTTGTTTGTTATGTTTTTTTTTCCTCATTGAATTTGTGATTATATGATGTTTTTAATATTTCTTTAAGTACAATTTTTGTTATGGGTTGGCCTGACACAAGGTTTCTTCCTTTTTGGCCATTACCTTCCTCACTTTCTTTAATTTTGATATACATTGTATTTACATTGTTTATTTTTTCTATGTATTTTTATCTTGATCTCTTGAGGAGAAATAAATGAAACTTGAAACTTTAGAAAAGAGGACATTTCCCCTGTCTTTTGCACCCTTTTGAAGACACACTACACGCTCTTTCATATTTCTTGTGAAGATCGGGCGCTAATTGGTCGCTTGCGTGGGCGCAGCGCTAGCGGTCGACACGTCATTCTGAATGACTCATAATATTTTAAACGTCTAAAGTCGAATTTGTGTACTTGAGGGTAGTTGCCAATCTAAAAATTATATTCTCTTGTCAATATAATGTGGCCTGAATTACTCGTGCTAGCTTATAATCATGTGAAAATATAATATATAGATCTTAATATTTGAAATAATATCAAGCAAAAATAAAATTGTCATATAAGTATTATAATAGATCTAAGTTTAAAAATAAATATCTATGATAGAGATTTACTTCCGGGATGATAACATTCATGTTATTGTTATTGCTCGCGCCACGCAAGGCTACCGCCTATTGCTGGCGGACCCACCGGACTGTACCTGATGACAGCGCCGGGCAAGCCCCGTGCTCCAGAAGGCCTCTATCCGCTGCTTCATCCCTGCTGCATCTTCGTCGTGCGTGTCTTTTTGGCAAGCAAGTGAATAGGTGAATATCGTAATGGCAAATTTCCTTTTATCAAATGAAACTATGAAGCGGTCATTCGGCAGGCAGGCCATTGGCGTTGCTCTAGCCGGCTAGACCATGTAAGTTAGACAGCTGGCAGCCGTAAAAATTTCTCGTAGTCGTCGTAGGATGGGGGGGGGGGGGGGCAGGCCTCTACAAAAATTTTTTTCGTCACTTGCCCTGTTGGGCAAGTGATGAAAAAATTTGCTTGCCCGATAGAAAAAACTGCTTGCCCAATTTTTAAAATAATTTTTTCATTATGACGGCACTACTCTTATTTTTATTAAGGTATACAAAATAACAATTGAGAATCATGTCCAGTATAAAAGAACACACATTGAAAAGGATATTTTCAGCAACGTAGGCCTAAGTCTTTACGTTTATTTTGGAGAAAAAAATCAATATTTTATGGTTATTTAAGGTTTTAAAAAACCCTTCAACAAAGTTGCTAAAATTTCATATTTTGCATCTTTAAATCCATGAAATGGCTTCCTGCGTACCATATTTCCTTAGAATTGCTTTCATTTACCGTAGTTGGAAAAGTAAGAAAGCCAGTGAAAAATGTTCAGCTCTTTATTGACTCGGAAAAAATTATTTTATCATCAAAAGTGGAGTGGCTAAAATTTCACATTTTGCATCTTTAAATCCATGAAATGGTATGCTTAGAATCTTGGGGGTGGGGGTGTGTGTGTGTGTGTGTGTGGGTGTTTGTGTGGGTGTGACTGTGAGTTGAACTTTGATATAAATGAATTCAATATCTAATTTCTACTTCGCCTATTCCAGTACAATAACCTGTACTCGGCCATGTAATAAAGCCATAAAGGCCCACATACCCTAACTTTTCCTGAAGTTCTTTGAAAACGCAGACTTCTACGAAAATTGCATTTCTCTATGGGGGAGTCTAAATTTGGTGAGAATGTATTCATTAATAACTTAAATATACATGACAATGAAGAAATCATCAAACTTTATTGGAAGTTTTGAATAATATACCCGAAATGTAAACTCTGTCTGAAACAGAAAATCACCATCATTGAGGCCTTTACTGAGCGAATTGTCCCCCAGAGCTCTGGCAGAGAGACAGAGCTCAGACTGGCTAGCTAGTATGCGCACGTGTGTGAGCCTCCCGCCGGCCTTGTAAAATAGATGGAGCTTTGTTTGATGATTTATTGTCTGATATTTACCTCATTCCCTCAAAAAGGGAAACAAATGAATTTTAAGTTATAATTAACAAATATGGCAAGTTATTTTGGATGTTAATAGGCCGTTTTGAAAAGCAAAGCCGAATGACAACTCACCAATGCGCGGTTACTAGACTGTGATTTATTTCCTGTGTAATTCTAATTATTTTATCACAGAATTGTGATATCGGAAGGGGGAAAATGTGCATTAGAAATTGCACATGGTGGTAGTCATAATGGACCCCTATACTACATTCAACTGTTTCCCGGCCATTGCGTTGATTTTTTTCATACCTGGTACCACGTATGGAAATACGTGGTACAGAAAAAATAACGCAATTTCGGAATTTGAAACTGCGCTACTCGCTATTTTTTAAGGCTTATTCATGATTTTGAGTGTGGATTTTTGATGATTTATGGAAAAGCGAGGTACGGTACAGAAAAAAAGACGCAACAACCACTTGCCCGATCGGGCAATTGACTTTGAGAAGTGCTTGCCCGCACGTCATTTTCACTTGCCCCGGGCAAGCGGGTTTGTCGCGCCCTGGGGGGGGGTCGGGTGTCCGGACACTTTAATTATTTGAAGCCTTCTTTTTTGTCTGTGGATTACACTAAAAATATGAATTCATTACTTGTAATCATTTTCTATTTTGTTCTTTATAATATTTCCTAACATTTTGTTCTAAAAATTGATGAAACTTCGCTTGTAAAATTTTCCAAATGACATTCTAAAATAGTACTAGATCGTCCGGACACACAACCCGTCCGGATACACAACAACTGGGTATACTCGTGAGTCGTAGCGACTAGCGTAGCCACACAGGCGGCTCGCGACCTAGACAGCTGGCAGCCGTTTCGAGGAGTTTTTTAATATTTTTTTTTCAATTTCTCCTCGTACACAGACGGCTTGCTATCGTGCAGCCACCATTAGGGGACTTGCAATGCAAAATCCCCCGTCAGGGCTCTTCAAATTTTGTATAAAAATTTTGAAAATTAACGTGACCAAAATGCAAATTTATATTCCCTCTTGGCATTAATTGCAACAAAAAAAACTGACAAAAATGAAGTTAAAAGGAACAAAAACAGTGACTTACCTCGGCTGTCGCGCAATTTTACTTCCCCGATTTATCCGATCTTAAGTACATGAACATATGGCCATTGAGTCCCCTGTACAGATCGCGCTAGAACTTCGGTCTCTGTATTTGGTGAGTGAAGCCAACGGAGTTCAGCTGAACAACCAACTAAACAGAGACTGAAGCTTTTGGTCTACTCGCGACCGTGCGATCACGATTAGGGGGTTAACAAAGCAAAAATTCCCCCCCCCCGGTACGATTTACCCGACGGGGCTCATCAATTTCTATCTTTATTTCATAAAAATATATAAAAAAAATGGACCAAAATAAAGTCTTTATTTTGACTTTAGATCATTCCGTTTTAGCCTGAAATGCAACAAAACGGTTAAAAAAGGAAGAAAACAGTGACTCACTTCGGCTGTTGCGCAACTCCCACTTCCCTGGTTTATATGAACTTAATACATAAACAATGGCCATTTAGTCCCTGTACAGATCGATTTGGAACTTCTGTCTCTGTAGACTGTAATTGGTGAGTGGAGCCAATGGCAATGGAGTTCAGTGGAACAACCAATATAACAGAGATATGATTATGAAGTAAAATGTAGACCATTGGGCATGAATGACAGTGTACTTCATGTGTTAGTTGTGATGACGGCACGAGAGACACGGGATAAGACAATCTACGATGGTCGAGTGGTTGACTACTTAATGACAAGGACGACACTGACAATGATTAGGACTCACGAATGGGTTACCGACAGTACAAAACAGTGACAACAACTTATAGTCACCTGACAGTCGCACTAACGATGCCACATGATTCTATGTTGCTTCTTAATTGAAGATCATGACGCCGGAGGGGATCAGCTGGTTGCGTGCGTCCACCCGGGGGGGGCCACTTCCATTCACGAGTGGATACCATGCGCGACCACGGGGTCTCGAAAAGCACCCTAAACACGTAATTTCCATATTATGAAAATGCACCCCTTAACAAGTATTGGCGTGTGAAAGCCTACCCTTAACAAGTATTGGAAACAAAACGATACTATTGACAAATATTCCCTGAAATGAACCCCTAAACTATGGAAGCTTAAAAGTGCCACCGAGATGTTGAGATAATTATCTTGGGAAGTCGACATCTTGATAGGAAAAGATAAGATGACGAGATCCCGGATCTCATCATGTCGACATATTTTAGAAGAGATGACAAGATCCCGGATCTCATCATGTTGACATCTTTTAGAAGAGATGATGAGATGACAAGATCCCAGATCTCATCATGTTGACATCTTGTAGAAGAGATGATGAGATGACAAGATCCCGGATCTCATCATGTTGACATCTTGTAGAAGAGATGGTGAGATGACAAGATCCCGGATCTCATCATGTTGACATCTTGTAGAAGAGATGATGAGATGTCAAGATCTCGGATCTCATCATGTTGACATCTTTTAGAAGAGATGATGAGATGACAAGATCCCGGATCTCATCATGTTGACATCTTTTAGAAGAGATGATGAGATGACAAGATCCCGGATCTCATCATGTCGACATCTTTCAGAAGAGATGATCAATTGACAAGATCCCGGATGTCGTCATGTCAACATCCTTTTGAAGAGATGATCAGATGTCAAGATCCCAGATCTCGTCATGTCGACATCTTATAGAAGAGATGATGAGATGACAAGATCCCGGATCTCGTCTTGTCGACATCTTTTAGAAGAGATGATGAGATGACAAGATCCCGGATCTCATCATGTTGACATCTTTTAGATGAGATGATCTGACAAGATGCTTGCACCTGCACGCATTAACACCGGCAGGAAGTTGGTTGGATATTCGATTTTCGATATTCAAACTGTGAAGTTGGTTCGATATTCAAACGCGTGTGAATTTGGTTAGTTGTTGATATTCAAAATTAGGGGCTTTCAAAGCTAAATAGGGGGTTTAACAGGTGCAGCACATCTCGGGCAACCATAAATACACTGGCTTGCCCTAGTACGAGGACATTTAGGGGACAAGGTCAGTGAATAAAAGGGCATGAGATTTTTAATTTTTGATTTTTTTTTCGAGGGACCCCTAGGGATATCCCGACGGCTTAGCCAGAGTGACCACGTATCTTGACTTGTAGAACTCGACTCGGGCAACCAGATAAACACTAGCTTGACCCTGCGCATGCATTTTAGTGGGCTCAAATTAACAAAATTAAAGGGAATAAAGGGCTATTTAGAGCATCTCTTTTAATTTAAAAAAGTATATTTTTCAAGGGGCCCCCAGAGATATCCAACGGCCAAGCTGGGGCAACCAGGCATCCTAACTTGTAGAACTTGACCCGGGCAACCAGATTTGCACTAGCTTCATCTGGCGCATGCAAATTTTGGGGGCTTAAATTAACAAAATTAAAGGGGAATGAAACCTTTGGAACAAATAGGCTTGTGTAGAAACAGAAAAATCAAAGAATAAGAATAAAGAAAGTTTGAGAAAAATCAGACAATAAGTGAGAAAGTTATGAGCATTTAAATATTGCAATCACTAATGCTATGGAGATCCTCCCATTGGCAATGCGACAAGGATGTGTGATGTCACTGATGAACAACTTTCCTTTTGGTGGACTATAAAATACCCTCAAAATGTCTCTTTTTGCTTTTTCTTATGATGATACAAACTCTTTATCCATGATGTATTTTTGAAAAATATGTATCACATGGCCTCATGTAGAAAGAACATATGATCTATGGATAGATGTGATAAAAGAGGCAATTCAAGTGAAATATATACTAAAGTAATGGGGAGAGTTGTTCATCAGTGACATCACACATCCTTGTCGCATTGCCAATGGGAGGATCTCCATAGCATTAGTGATTGCAATATTTAAATGCTCATAACTTTCTCATTTATTTTCCGATTTTTCTCAAACTTTTGTTGATCTGTTTCTTTGATTTTTCTGTTTTCACACAAGCTATCTTGTTCCGATGGTTTCATTCTCCTTTAATGAAATATAGGGGTATTTCAAGCGTGGGGAACCACGGTCCTGACTTTTCCCCCATCCCTTGGTACCACCAATGGGTACAGTAAAAAAAAACAAGGAAAGATAGAAAAAAAGGAGAAAGAAGCGAAAGGGGGAAATAGGAAAGAAAGGGGGGGGGGGGGGGAGGAAGAGAAAGGAAAGGGAGAACGGATTGGTTGATCGTATCATTGTATAAACAGGATATTTTATAATCATGCCCGAGCATAAGGGCGAGGCTCAATGTGTGATAAAGCACCCTAAACACGTAATTTCCATATTATGAAAATGCACCCCTTAACAAGTATTGGCGTGTGAAACCCTACCCTTAACAAGTATTGGAAACAAAACGATACTATTGACAAATATTCCCTGAAATGAACCCCTAAACAAGTACAGAAATGTTTTATTGTTACGGGTCCTCATGGCGTCGTCGGCTTTACCTTCCCACCTTCTACACCTCGCGCAAATCGGACTCTAAACACGAAGTGTTGGGGCAAAAAGGACATCCTTTATAAAACATTTTAATTTTGTTTTATCATCCCCGCAAATTCGACCCTAAGCACGTAATTTTCCTAGCGAAATAGATACCCTTTTTTCATTATTTTTGTGTTTTTGACACCCTTATCACGTTACGTACGTAACGTGCCCTATCGTTAAAAGGACATCCTTTTTACGTGTTTTTTTGGTCGCGCATGGTATCCACTCGTCAATGTAAGTGGCCCCCCCGGGGCGTCCACACTCGTTGGCGTCTCGGGGTCTTCTCTCTCTGATGTCTATTTCCAATCTCTCTGATCCCGACAAGGCACCAACTTGTGTGCGTGCTGTGTGACGCACGTACGTAGCAGGCAATGCAGGAGCATATTAAGGCTGCTCCAATCAGAAGTGCTCCTCACATACACATAGCATACACAGACTTAATATACATTAACATAGATCAATACACAGGCTAATACATATAGGCTAATACAGGTACATGGCCCAATTACTACAGACCAAAGCTTTTGGTCTAGACCCTAGCTAGACTACTTTTTTAAAAGTGGAGACCGAGTGACCTAGCCAGGAGTCTTACTCTTAGTCCTAGAGAGTAAAAATCATCACTAACGAGTAACGTGTGCTTACTCTCTCCATGGTGCCAGGGATTGCGTCCCATCATGTGCGTTTACCGCGAAAAAATGAAATATTCGCCCCCGAGATTACCTTTTTCTTCTAAAAGATCTAGCCCTAAATCATGTATATGGAATACAACTTCATTGCAAACATTTCTTCAATATTGATTTCATTTTAAACAAGAATTCATTTAAAAATTAGAAAAATATGAAATATCACAAAATCTTTCAATTGATAATTTTCCTTATATTGAAATTGAAATTGAAATTGAAATGGTTCATTAAAAAAAACTTCATCGCAGCCAAAGGCTGAATTGCGAAATTCTGTACAAGGTAAAATACAAAATATATACAATAACAATTGCTATAACAAAATGACATATAAAAGTAATGAAATAAATAAATGTTATAAATTAAGAAAGGAGAAGATTAGAATAATTTTATACATGGGATAACTGTGATATTGGATAGTTGTAACCACAATATGATTCTGTGGGGATAAAGTCAGTAATTCATAAGCTTGCATGAATAAAATAAGAAACAAATTATAAACAAATTATATTTCTTTAAAGAATTGAATATGAAATGTAACTGAGCCGGAATAAGGGGGAAAATGAAAAATATGTTGATGAGGTTGGTAAAACTGATTAAAGGACTTCTGTCAATGAGTTAAGTAGTATTCACCTGGCTTACACGGAAATAAGAGATATCATAAATCTAATGATTGATTAAATATTTTCTCGCTGTATATGTATAAAAATGGAATTAGCATACTAAACAATTATACCAAGATGGGATAAAACAACAATGCCCATTGAAAACAAGCAATGCTAGATGTGGTAAAAGTATTATATTATTATAAGTGTACCAAATATCTTGTAAAAATTTGAAAGAAATAGATCTATATGATTTTCTTGTAAAAAAACCTCGGGCAGTCATTTTCAGATTGAACAAAAAATGGTGCCCCATGTCTGCACACCCATTCACTTTGCATGCGAGTCAGGGATTTTGATGAGAAAGGCTGCATTTTGAGGCTGTCACAATGAAATGCTCAAAATTCATTATATTTTTGTGTCGGATTTCTTAATGAATATCTGTCTATGTCTTGCATCTGTAAAGTTTGTGTTCGTTGCGTATCTTCTTTTACTACATGTAGAATCGCGCAGATATGCGTATGCACAGACAAGGAGGTCTGTGCAGACTTTGGGAAACTTGCCATAAAGTGTATTTATTTTGTTGAATTATAGAATTATATAGATTTTTTTACTTCATTTGGATAAATAGAGTAGGGTAGTGTTGGTCCTAAATATAGTTAGAGGAGGGTCTATTGGGTATAACTTAAGACCTGCTGCCAGTCATGCCAGTGCTGAAATTTTGTTTTGTTTTGACAATTGGCCCATCATGGTCATTACTGTTGTTGCCTTGGTCGTTCACAGAAATTTTTGTGGGGGGGGGAGGAAGAATCCACGAAGATGCATAACTTTTTTGAAGAAACTTGAAAGTGACCGAGCTTGTCAGTGGGGACCGGGGTGCTTTCACATTTTTTATTTAAAGGAGACACCCGAAGAATCCAAAGTATTTTATAATGCCTGTTTGTGGTCATCATTGTAAAGGGGAAGTATTACTAATCAGATATATAACTTCACTTTTCAAAATAGTCATTAGAGTTTGCAGAAATCAGCTCTAAAAAATGATTTATTTTCATGCCATATTTCTGCCTTCCATCGGTCCTCTTGCGAGCTCCAGCTGAGTGACGTCACACAATGAGCGTGAGCAGCTGAGCTGACAGCAGCCCATTGAAGACGATCTTTCCAATCAGCGTTTTTTGCTCTTAGAATTGTTTATTCCTCACAAGATTGGTCTTGTTATATAGATAAAAGTTTGAATTTACTGAACAGTGAAATAAACTGCACATTTAACGTATTTTGGTAACCGATATTTAGCTTAGAAAAAATGATTTTTTTTTCAAGAAATATATTTGAATAAACAAAGCATATTTTCACTTAGAAATCACACTTGCGACAAATTGATATTATAATCAATATAAAGCATAGACATTCTTCGTCACGACTGAAAAAAAATTATGAAATTTCATTACGTAACAAAGTCAGGAACCACAAAATAACATGGCAATATCCATCGCGAAATGATTGAAATTGCAGTTGAATTGCCGAAACATGATTAGCCCACTGCGGCGAGCGGACTTTGTTTCATATATCTTAAAAGCACACCATAATATAGGGAATGGCCTGTAGCCAAACGTGTTGGCCATCGTTTTGTCGTGTACGAGGACCCTGGTTCAAAACTCAGATTAACTTGGTTATTTTTTTTATTCCTTCTCGTCCCTACCCAGCTTTTTTTTCTTGTGAAATCCCATTCAGACCTGTATTTATCAAATCTTATTTAATTGCTGCTTTTGATTTTCAAGTTCTTGATTAGATTCTACTCTTATTTGGGATGGGAGGGGTACAGGATGAGTTAAAAGTCAAGTCCACATCAACTAAAAATTATTTGAATAGAGTAATTTCCCTTGCTGTTTTTACTCAAAACAGTCACAAAACAATGATATGCAAATTAGTGTTGTCACTCACATCACATTCGTTTCTAATTTTTTTGTGGCATTTTGTTTTTTAATTCTTTGCAGATTTGAGTATAGGAATTTCTTCATCCGAACACAATAGGTTACATTTACGGAACTGTAACTCTAAATGTTATTTGGAGGAATTAAAATCCCTCTGAAAATTTTTCAGAAAATAAATAGAAAATTAAATATCAAATCTACATGTCATGTAAATATATCAAACAACAAAATACAAAAGAACTTAGTGCGTGTGACATAACGGTTAGTGTAATTTGCACATCGACACAGATGAGCATATCATCGTTTTATAAATTAGGCAAAATTTCTCAATGTTAGAGTAGTAATTATATAAATTTGAATCAAAGTTTTTATGAAATTTCCTGCAATATCTTATTTTTCTTTAAATTCAAATGAATTTTTGATTGTGTGGACTTCTCCTTTACTCTTAATGTAGGGAATGCATAGCAATATTTATCCAGAAACAAAATTGTCTTAAAATATGCAAATCTGTAATTGGGCACATGTTCACTTTTCTTTCATCCAGGCCACTTCCTCACACCCACCAGGCTTACAGTCTTAGAACAAAAAAAAATGATGAACCATCACACAACAGCACACAACATTCAGTGCTTCACAATAAATATTTCACTTCTGTTCATACATGTACATGCAATAAATATTGTGGAAAACAAATAAAAGGCGTACCCATATTCAAATACCGTTTAAAAGGACAAATATATTATACCTTTCGAGAAAAATCAGCACGTTAGATATCTGATAACAAAACACAAATATGGGGCACTGCAAGAAACTTATGTTCCATTGCAAATCAAGCGTAAGTCTTAAATTCAAATTCAAGCGTAATAAGGTCGAGTTGCAATAGCAGTTCAACTACATGTACATGTTTGTCTTTAATCAAAGGACTTACCCTTGATTTGGGACGTGTGATTGATTAGAAAATTTCTTGCAAAATGCCCTAATAACATTAAAATTGTTTTTTTTTCGTTTTAAGTTGTGTGTTCTTATTTTCGACAAGCTGTATTCCTGTCCAAGTCAATTTTTTTAGTTCTCTCCAAAACTGTGCTCAAAATCGTTTCCAAGATCGATAAAGATAAATTTTCTGTTGCATCATTATCAGTCCAAAACTTGCATCGTAGCTCCTGGAAAGAGTGAAGAAAAAAATGGCTATATCCAAATCAGTAAGAGGACATGATGGAATCTCCCAGATTGAAGTAGCGAGCAGAGACCAGAAGTCACCAGAGTCAGCAAGTGTGCAGATCTGTGTGTAGAAGAGAGAAAAAAATAAAGAAATAATTTAAATAATCAAATCAAAGTATGAATTTCATTATCTTGATGATTGACGACGTGCGGTGGCATGTAATTCCCGGTCAACAACAAATAATAGTAAGTTTAGACAGGCGCGGATCCAGGATTTTGTAGGGAGGGGGGCCCAAATTCGACCTGATTTTGGCGCCCCTGTGTACTTTTCGGAAAAATGGCGGCCCCTCCTCCCCCCAGGCAATCATAAGTGCCTTAAATGCATGTTAAATTATCTTATTTCATGGGCACATGAATCAGGGGCGGATCCAGCCTTCGCCAATAAAGGGGCCCGAAATTTTTTTTCAGCCATATTTTCCCCGATCGGCCGCTCGAAGATGTTTTTTTTTCGTTTGTTTCTTTGAAGGGGGTAGTCCTATAAGTCACTTCTTAACTTTATTCTTTAAATCAACATAAATGTATAATATCATAATCCTTATTTTATAGTGCCTGCGCGAAGCGAGAGCAATTTTTTTTAAATTGTATGTATTTTTTCCTAAAATTTGAACATTCGGAAAAAAGAAGTGCCTGCTATAATTACTGCGAACGCAAAGCACTAGGAGAAATTTTTGATAAACGTTTTCAACCGATCGGAAAGGTAGGCCTACCAGTCCTGTTAAAGACTGCATACAGTTAGCCATGAAGATGTTATATATTTCAACAATCAAATAATGCGAGCGCGAAGCGCGAGCTGAAAAATTTTGACATTTCTACATAAAGAATGGAAAACTTTAATCAGTTTTTGTAATCATGAACAGGACAGCTATACAGTATAACTAAACAATTGATACGAGCGCGAAGTGCGAGCGGAAAAATTCTAGATTTAGACCTAGAACGGGACACTCTATTCATGTTTCCTAAATCATGAAAAAGATGAGTAAGAGGGGATCTTCCTACATTAATAATGCGAGCGCAAAGCGCGAGCAGAAAATGTTTGTATACGTTTGAACTGATCGAAAAGTGCCTTTTAAGGACTTCTTGCATTTAGCCATGAAGACATTACATATTTCATCAATTAAATAATGCGAGCGCGAAGCGCGAGCTGAAATTTTTTGACATTTCTTTATAAAGAATGGAAAACTTTAATACAATTTACTTAATTACAGAAAAAAAAAACAATTTCGAATCTGTACTGATTCCCAATATTTATCACACACAAATCCACTATTCCATAAACTAAAGACTCTAACAGTATTTGACATAAATACACTTCAAAGTTTACTACTTATGTTTAAGTACGTAAATAACATGCTCCCACCTACCTTCATTCCACAACTTTTATTCTCTGAATACATCTATTCATTCATACCGTACCCATAACTCTTCAAATTTCCATTTAATCAACCCCAAACTGCTTATTGCGCAGAGATCCATAAGACACCCTGGTCCAGATTTGTGGAACTCTCTACCAGCAGAGTCTGTAAAACAATCTTCGTCTCTTCACTCATTTAAAGGGGAAGTTCACCCTGACAAAAACTTTATTGTAAAAATAGCAGAAAAAATAATAAAAAATATTGCCGAAGGTTTGAGAAAAATTCATCAAATAATTAAAAAGTTATTAGAATTTCAATTATTTGATTTGTGACGTCATATGCGAGCAGCATTCCTACATAGCGAATGGTAAAATATCAATGAAATGTCATTTTCTCAGAAAATTGAAAATGGTTTTCACTGTAACTTTTGTATATCAATAGACAAATCATTTCATACCCGATCATGAAAAGAAAACAAAATTAAGTCATCAGGAACCATACAAAATTTGAAATTCATACATTTTATATTACATAACACATGGGGCAGCTGCTCGTTTATGACGTCACAAATCCAAAATTTTGAACTCTAATAACTTTCTTACTCTTTAACGGATTTTCCTCAAACCTTCACCAATTTTTTTTTTACTATTTTTTCTGCTATTTTCACAACAAAGTTTTCTTCAGGGTGAACTTCCCCTTTAAGGCAAACGTTAAATCTATGTTATTATCAGAATATTTGAAGTAAAATTTCTGTGTCGTATCCTTTTTATCGTGAATTTATTCCTCCTTCGATTTAGTCATTACCAATATCTTCATCATGACCACCATCATCTCCATGGCCTTCATCATCATCATCATCATAATCATTATCATCATCATCATCTTCATACTATAATATTGCATGAATTCATGTTTCGTATTTGAAAATATATGCCAATTGTGCTTTATAAATGTATTAATTCAATTAGTATAAGTTTGGGATTGTCATTTTTTCAAGCAATCTGCTTATGATGACAATCCTCCTGCAAATTGTGAATATCATATAGTTAATCATTTTTGTCAGGAATCATTTTTTTAGTACTCTTTATTTATGATTCATGCCAAGAATGCATACATATTATGTTTATTATGTTGTAAAAAATTTATTATATGAATGTTATGGATGCAGAAGAAAATAAATCAAATCAAATCAATTGATGCGAGCGCGAAGTGCGAGCGGAAAAATTCTAGATTTAGACCTAGAACCGGACACCCTATTCATGTTTCCTAAATCATGAAAAAGATGAGTAAGAGGGGATCTTCCTACATAAATAATGCGAGCGCAAAGCGCGAGCAGAAAATGTTTGTACACGTTTTGAACTGATCGAAAAGTGCCTTTTAAGGACTGCTTGCATTCAGCCATGAAGACATTACATATTTCACAATCAAATAATACGAGCGCGAAGCGCGAGCTGAAAATTTTTGACATTTCTACATAAAAAATGTAAAACTTTAATCAGTTTTGTAATCATAAACAAGATAGCTATATAACTAAACAATTGATGCGAACATAATTTCGGCCCCAGTTCGAACATCATTTTGGCATTCCTTCGAACTCAATGTGCCTTCTCTAGTTCGAATATCATTTCGCCCCCCTAGCTCGAGTATCAATTTTTCGCCCCCCCCCTAGTTTGAACATCGATTCGGCGCCCCCTAGTTTGAGTATCAATTTAGCGCCCCCCTACCTCGAACATCGATTCGGCCCCCTCCCTAGTTCGAGTATCAATTTGGCGCCCCCACTTCGAACATCATTTCGGCGCCCTCCTAGTTCGAATATCAATTCGGCGCCCCCACATGTAGGTCCAACATCAATTTGGCGCCCCTAGTTGTATATTAATTTGGCGCCCAAACATGTGGGTCGATCATCAATTCGCCCCCCCCCCCCCCCCCCCGTTCAAACATAAATTCGCCCCCCAGTTCGAACATCATTTTGGCATCCCTTCGAACTAAATTTGCCTTCCCTAGTTCAAATATCATCCCCCTAGCTCGAGTATCAATTTTGCGCCCCCCCCCCCTAGTTCGAATATCAATTCGGCGCCCCTACATGAAGGTCCAACATCAATTTGGCGCCCCTAGTTCGAATATCAATTCGGCGCCCCTACATGTAGGTCGATCATCAGTTCGCCCCCCCCCCCCCGTTCTAACTTCAATTCGGCCCCCAGTTCGAACATCATTTTTGCATCCCTTCGAACATCATTTCGGCGCCCTCCTAGTTCGAATATCGATTCGGCGCCCCTACATGTAAGTCAAACATCAATTTGGCGCCCCTAGTTCGAATACTATTTCGCCCCCCCTAGCTCGAGTATCCATTTGGCGCAACCTAGTTCCAACATCAATTTGGCGCCCCTACGTCGAACATCGATTCGGCCCCCCTCCCTAGTTCGAGTATCAATTTGGCGCCCCCACTTCGAACATCATTTCGGCGCCCTCCTAGTTCGAATATCGGTTCGGTGCCCCTACATGTAGGTCGATCATCAATTTGCCTCCCCCCCGTTCGAACATCAATTCGGCCCCCAGTTCGAACATCATTTTGGCATTCCTTCGAACTCAATGTGCCTTCCCTAGTTCGAATATCATTTCGCCCCCCTAGCTCGAGTATCAATTTTGCGCCCCCCTAGTTTGAACATCAATTCGGCGCCCCCTAGTTTGAGTATCAATTTTGCGCCCCCACTTCGAACATCATTCGGCGCCCTCCTAGTTCGAATATCAATTCGGCGCCCCTACATGTAGGTCCAACATCAATTTGGCGCCCCTAGTTGAATATTAATTTGCCGCCCCTACATGTTGGTCGATCATCAATTCGCCCCCCCCCCCCCGTTCGAACATCATTTTGGCATCCCTTCGAACTCAATTTGCCTTCCCTAGATCGAATATCATCCCCCTAGCTCGAATATCAATTCGGCGCACCTCCATGTAGGTCGATCATCAGTTCGCCCCCCCCCCCCCCCCGTTCTAACTTCAATTTGGCCCCCAGTTCGAACATCATTTTGGCATCCCTTCGAACATCATTTCGGCGCCCTTTTGGTTCAAACATCATTTTCTTTCCTCCTCTTCCTCTTTTTTTCTTCTCGTCCTTCCCCCTCTTCCTCTCCCCTTTTCTTCTCTTCTTTCCCCTTTCTCTCTCTCTTTTTTCTCTTCTTCGCTCTTCCTCTTTCTCCTTTTCCCCTCTTCCTCTCTCTTTCCACCCTCTTCCTCTTTTTTTCTCCCCCTCCCCTCCCTTTTCTTCTCTTCCTCCCCCCCCCCTCTTCCTCTTTTTTCTCTTTCTTTCCCTCTTCTTTTCCCCTTTTTTCTTCCCCTCTTCTTTTCTTTCTCCTCTCTTTTTTTTCTTTCCTCCCTCTTCCTCTCTCTCCTTTTCTTTCCCCTCTCCCCTTTCCGCTCCTCTTCCCCTCCCTTTTCTTGTCTTCCTTTCCCCTTTTCTTCTCTTCCTTTCGCCTTTTCTTCTCTTCCTTTCCCCTTTTCTTCCCCCTTCTCTCTCTTTTTTTCCTCTTCTTTCTTCCCTCTTCCTCTCTTTCCTTTTTTCTCCTTTTCCCTCTCTTCCTCTTTTTTCTTCTCCCTCCCCCTCCCTTTTTCTTCTCTTCTTCCCCCTCTTCCTCTTTTTTCTCTTTCTTTCCCCTCTTCTTCTCTTGTTTTTTTCCCTTCTTTTCTTTCCCCTCTCTTTTTCTTCTCTTCTTTCCTCCCTCTCCCTTTCTTTTGTTCTCTTCCTCCTTTTCTTTCCTCTTATTCCTCTCTCTCCTTTTCTTCTCTTCCTTTCCCCTCTCTCTTTTTTTCCTCCTTTTCTTTTCCCTCTCTTTTTCCTTCTCTTTCTTTCCCCTTTTCCTCTCTCTCTTCCTTCCCTTCGTTCCCCCTCTTCCCTTTTCTTCTTTTCTTTCCCCCTTTTCCTCTTTTTTCTTCCCTTCTTCCTTTCTTTTTTTTTCTTTTCTTTCCCCTCTTCCTCTTTTTTTCTTTCTTTCTTTCCCTCTCTCTTTTTTTTTAGCCGAAGGGGGGGGGGGCCAAGGCCCCTCGGCCCCCCCTATGGATCCGCGCCTGGGTTTAGACACCTGAAAAATTCCACTCAGAACACTGGTGCTCTACCTCAACGCTCAAGTGATGTTTGTGTAGGCCCCACTCTACTTACCGCTTAGCGGTAGTGAATCACTTGAGGTACGGTACTCTGTGTCATTACAAAGAGTGCATTTATCTTCATTGTTTTATGTTGAAGGCACTACGCATTCATATGTAGAAGCACTCTAATCAGAAAGAAACACCAGACTCTAGTTTTGGCCAGGAATCAGCATGATCAGGGTAACCACTGCTGAAAATTTGTCTTGCTTCATGACATCGGCATTATGGTGATATAATTCTGTGTATCTGGATGTATACGATACAGGGCCCTCCTGAGCATAAACGCATTGGGTACTAGACCTGTGTATAATAAAAACTTAAACATTTGGCCTTAATATCGTGAAAACATTCGGCCTTATCGTGAAATTTGGTGTTTGTGCGCTCGTTGTGTACAAAGTCAATGGGAGTGGATCACTGCCGTTGACGAAATAAACGGCAGTGAATGGTCGACTGGTGACAAAAACTACGATAATGCCAAACATTCCTCTGAAACAGCATATTTTCAGCCATGGTCCATGCCAGTGCTCCTAAATAATTTAATCGCCTGAGTCCTGACCAGTTTATTTAGAAATCTGACTGAAGTCTTTGTGAAGAAAAATCTGCTGGAATTGTGCAAAAACATTATTTCTAAAATAAAGACTTTTTAATTTTAATAGTAGTCATGCCAAAATGCATGATTCTAAAATTATATCAGATCTGTATCTGTCATCTGACCTGAATGCATCGTCAGAACAAGTACAGACTACAGTTTCCAAACATGCTTACCTTGACTTTTGACTGGATCAAACAGCGTAACCTGCATCGGCAGCAAGTGAATGGGACCGTACAGCTTGGAATCAGAGCAACACAACGAAGACTGTCGAGTGGACAAAATCGGTCTTTCCAGTTCATAATTCAATAAAAATGGACAAAGTAACACAGTTCTGGTTCTCTTATAGTCTGAAGATGTCGAAATCGGATATCATAACACATGAAGAAAACGGTAAATTCGAAGAAAAATAGAGACCAGGAAGGTGTATCAGTGTATTATGCACAGAGAGATAGTGTGTAGTCGATCATGTGACGTCATTATTCTCGACTGTTTTCGATCGCGTGAATGTCTGCCTGGGGGCTGAGAAGGGTCTCTATTAATTTCATTTCTTGCATTTCCACAACATCTGTAAGACTTTTTAGTGACATATTTGTGTATAAAAAGACAAGACCTTTCCATTCATATATAATTTGTCTATAATCATCACTTTCGTGAATTTTCTTTGTGTGTATCCTTTAAGTGAAATTGAAGGATTGTGTGCACATCAGGTACAGGTATTTTTTTTTCAATTCAATTCTTTATTCCATTTCCATTCAAAACATAATACAAAGTAATATAAAGTAAAACAAATCAAATACAATTTTACAGACGAGCATTCTTACTGTGTAAAACAAAAAACAGTATAATATTGAGCATAAATGGAAATGAGGGGGGTCCACCAAAAAGCAAAGTTTGTAAAGTGTGGATCCCCTTGATGATGCCAAAAAAATAATAATTCAGTCTTCTAAAGGCTTTATTTCCCTTAGTCTATAGAAATGCTATTACTCCACATCACTCTAGAGGTACATGTATATATATGTCATTTTTATGATTGTGGTTATATTCATTAATTTGTAAATTTTGTATAGGCCTTGTAGATAAAGGCAGAAAGATCAGTTCAAAATATTAGTGAAGGTAAATTGACAAAAGAAACCCTAACCCTATAATTATAATGTCTTCAATATTAATGAAAATCAGTGTTTCTTATAGTTTAATTGAAGGGTAAAATATGCCAATGATATGGTCAAAATTATCTATTATTAAAAGCAAAATATATTATCACACAATTCGCGAGATGATTTTGGGGCAAGCCTGTCTCAAGTACATGTAGATGACCCCATATTGTCTTTTTGAGGCCTTTTTTACATGAATGCTTGAAATGTAACATTTTCATCACTTTGACTCAGAATATTTTAGTTTGTAGTTGTGTTATGCTGGGTTGTATGCTTTCTCAATTGTTTATTTTTAAAGATTAATTCAAGGGAAACTGCTCTGACTTGGGAACAAACACATACTATGAATATCATGAAGATACATCAGACAGTCCAGCATACATCTGATGTCCAAGTAGCAATATAACCTTTAGAGGTGTAGATTACACCTAGTTCATTTAATTTTAAATTGTTGTTTCCACATTAATAAAAATTTTCATAATTTTTTCCTTATTATTCAAATCAATGCAGGGCCTAAGTCGTCTTCATGATGACCACAAATGGAGATTTTATCTTCCAAGCGAAATTGGACTCTAGATTCAGCAGTCTGAAGTGCCTAAAACATTGTTTCATCTGAGTGAGGATGCCATCTCACAACTGGATATAATTTCTTTTGAAAATGCTTTAAAAACACTTTACTTCAAAAATGGAAGAAGGAGACTTGGGGTTTGGTCAAGGATTGAAACCTGGAGCTATTTCTACATCTACTGAAGATGTGGACTTATCGCCTCGGCAACAAGACCTAAAAATCAAATCAGAATCAAGAGAACAAGAACCAGACGTGGTAAGAAAAAGCAACGGCTCCAGCAGGAGACTAAAGAGGAGCAACAGTCTAGGGTCAGCAATAAAAAGGGAAAGAAATGGTGAGAATGAAAGGGAGGAGATTCCTGAGTTTGCAGGAGTGCCGTTGGGAACATCACTCAGACAGCAGAAAGTTCTCTACACTCAAAACATCACAGATTTCCTCAAGAAGAAGGACAAGTTAAAGCTAGCTGCTGATGTAAAAGGTATTCCTGACTTACTATTTGCACAATGTAATTCCTTTAAAGAATTATTGAAATAAGATTGGATTATCCTCTGGGCATCCATGTAAAATTCACTTTGTTTGCAAAAGGCCTATTTATGGACTTCAAGATATTGACATTTTTTTTGTCTTTACCTGAAGTGACTTTTTCACAACTGTACTTGTGTTTGTATTCATTATTTATCTGCCTTTTCTTTTCCAAATAAATAATGATGATATAGATAGATATGATAATGGTTCATTTGATATTAATTCAAACATTTCTGTAGCCCATCCTGAGTTGGAAATTAATTTGAACATTTCTGTACAGTCTATCATGAGATAATGTTACCCTTCTAGTTCTACACAAAGTCTCAATGCAATTTCCTGGTAGCAATTAATTTTTAATTACATTACTTTTTTTTGGCTATACCAGGAAAAATTCTTACCCTTAATTTTTAATAGAACCTTGCATTTGGTGGCTGCGAGTCATTAAGAAAATGTGTCCCACCATTTCTAGTAATATCTGGAAATTATTAACCAAATGATAATCTTTGACAGTAAAAATACACAGCAATATCTCATAGTCATATACCTTTTACAGTCATTTGAGTATATGCAAACTTGGAAACAAATTTCAATCAGTTACCCTTGAAATTTCTCTCAAAACGTTGTCTTTCAATTTGAGTATTACAGGGGAAGTTCACTCTGAAATCAATGGTTTTAGGACCAAGCATAGAACTGAGATGAGTATATAAATGACGACTTACAAAAAGTCCACCAAAGAATATAAGTTATGGTTTTTTATGATAGCCTATATGCTTGATTTAATTTTAGTGATGTCACAAAAGCAAATAACCTTCATATGCTATTTGATGTCCAGTAATCAAAATTCAAAAATGCATCTCAGAAAATTAAAAATGATTTACCTGTGTTTCAGTATAATAGACACACTATTACATGATTGAAGTCTGTTTCTATAGTGTAAATATACTTCGAATTTTTGTGAAACAAATTGAAATTTCTTGAATATATATTTATGACTTGTGAGGTGTTGAATCACAATATTCTGAACTTGATTCATAATTCATTTATTCATTTAAATGCTTTCGTTAAAACCAATATATAATGTCAGGCAACTGCGTAGCCAGGATTTAATTTTGGAGGGGGCAGTAATAGTTAAAGTGCACACAAAGCCTGCCAATACTCTCAGGCTCAATTTTCCCTTAAATTTTGTATATTTGGTGATAGTTCCTCCCCTCCCCCAAAAAGAAAAAAAATAGAAGCATCTTTGCAAAGCTGATATTTCTTAGTATTCCTTTGAATCAAATTTGAATTGAAATTAAATAAGATGAATTAAGGATTGATTGCTTGATTTTTGCGATAACTATTGTTTTATTTCCCAGAAAATTAAATGAATCGGATAAGGAATTATTAGAATATCAAACTATATAAAGAACATACAAATAGAAACAAAGTATTCTCTATTTGGAAATTGTTGTAATATACTGATAATAAAGTGTGCACTTTTATTAACGTTATAAAGGTTAGTGATACGTTAGAATGAAAAGTATTCGTAAAGTGATGAAATATAATTTTCATGTGATGTTTATGTGATCTTTTTGTTGACAGGGTCTGCTGTTCCTGCTTCGTTCTTTGCTGTCCAGCAATCTATCGTTAATAGACTCCAAGAAGCATCAAACGTAAGTCAGTTTTAAACCAATGGAAAGTGGGTCTAGTAGGGACAGTGATTTTCCATTTCTAAAAATTGCCTTTTCCGTTTCAAAAAATCTCAAATTCCGTTTCAGCATGTCTGAAAACGGAAATTCCGTTTCCCTGTAGACTTTGTGTACAAGAAAAATTGACAATTCCGTTTACATAAAAAACCAACACGCAACGAGTAGCGATGTCAAATTGCTAGCGCTGCTCAAAATTTGCATCTACCAATGTACTAACATCGCTTTAAAATCCATATTAATCGAAGAGATTCGAGCTCATAAAATATTAAGGGAAACATAATCGACATAAATATATTCTCACCTTTCATATTATTAGCATTATTTTATTGTTAAATGGGATTTTATCGCTGATTTGGGGACTTTTCGGACATCGTTTTGAGCAGTCGACGACTTCCGAATATCCGCCATTTTGGATTTGATGAATCACAGTGATCATTTTATTATGACCGAACGTAGAGGGCATCAACACACGGCCGGATTCTGCCTTCTATGCGGACTTAAGTGTAAACTAATTTGGATACGATCGAGTGATGGAGAGGCTCGAGTGTAGTTACGATGATTGTTGTTGCAAAGTGAGATCGTGTTTTTTCAGTTGATATTCGTATTTTGTTGAGGATTTGGGATTAATTTCTGTTGCTTTTTTGTGCATTTTGAGAAAAAAGAGCGACTGGTGATCCTCTCTTATGCGCTAAATAATATCATTTACCATTTATGAAAGGATCACCAGTAGTTCTTACTTTCTTAAAGTAACTCTTACAGCTCTATGAAATGCCCACCCTGTATTATGAAAGAAGTGTTATATAATGATAAATGAATTAGTTGCAGTAAATGCTCATTTTATTAGGAAGTCTGTAAAATCAATATTAAAGGTCACTCCATCATCATAGATCTAGATCTGGTAACATGACTTTGTGAAATCATGAAATCTAAGTGAAAATGAAAAAAATCACATTGAAGGTCACACAAACAGATAAGCATATATGTGGGGCACTGTATTCTCAATGCTTTGAAAAACACCAAGCATCTGGCTTGAATGACATGCTTAGTTTTACTTCCAGAATGTTTTGCTACATTTTTGTTTTATTAAATAATGTAGAGAGTACAAACACTTGGCAGTCATTGGATTCTGTTTGAAGTTATTTTGAAAGCATTACAAGTGGCATTTATCTTTAATCACACTTGTTATCAGACAAGAATTTCAAGAATTATTCTATGGTGAAGTTTGATTAAAGTCTTTATTAGAACATTGATCACAAGTTCTTTGAAGAAAACTTCTTGGATCATGATTAGCCCTAATCATGATATTGGACAAAACTTTATAAATGAAGTCTTAAAAAGAATTTTTTGTTAATAATGCAATAACTTTTAATTTGTATAACCTTGTTTATTTTAAATATGTGTTTAGAATAAGAATATACCTGTAAATAATAAAAAATGCTTATAATATCTATCTCAGATTGTCTTTGTAGATTTCTGATGTGATGCACTCAATTATTAAAAGGAACATAAGCTCATTTATTTGCTTGTTTCTTTTTTTTAGATAAAAACCATGATATATACTGTTTTTTCTCTTGTTGTCATTTGTTACGAAATGATTTGCATTAACAGCATTTTTACATTACAAATTTAATTGTGCCTCTCAAAGGGGGGGGGGGGCACAGGCCGGCTTTGCCCCCTCCCCCTGGATCTGCCAGTGGTTGGCATATGAATTTGTCCATCATAGAAAATAACGGAAGTATCAGCTGACTGACAGTCATTGGCTCCTTGTATTCATGAATATAGTCATACTTTCAAAAACTATACTGAATGTGGATGCTATATCCCATGCATTTATTAAGATTCTAGTTATTTTTTTATTTTTTATAGAGGAATTGTGATTTTCAAACAGTTAACTTAACATTATTAAAGGCAAAATCTAAACATGGAAAGTGATGACACCATTTAGTCTCTTAACAAATATATACTGGTACTTGTGAAATACATGCTCTATATACCATGCAGTCGTAATAATCAGTGTACTTCTACTAGTGTAGTAGTATTGCTAACATATAGGCCTACTTGTAGAATATATAGTTTTTTTCTATGCATCTAATTTATTAGAAAATTAGAGAATGCAAACAAATATTTATAAAGTTAGTTGACAGTACCACTAAGTGCCAACCAAAGAGAGGATGCGTTTTATTTATTTTTATTCCAAGTGTTATCAATCAATATAGGACAGGATTGGGCTATTGTTATCAGAGTGATATTTAACCATCTGTGCTACTGTTTATTATTATGGTTTCATTTAAATGCTTTGGTGGGGTATACACACTATATTCACCAGCTTTCCTGCCAACTGCTAAATGTATGAATTAATCAAATTGTACGTACATGTATTTTACCATTAAAGAGAACATGAGAATATGTGCATTATTAATAGGAAAGATTTTAATGTACATGTACTATGAATTTCAATTTTGGCTCATTGGCTACATGTATGTAGACATATGAAATTTTAAGTGTTGTTTTTTTCCGTAAACTTGTGTTAAATGTTAAATATGTTCTATTGTTGTTATTTTTGCAAAAGGTCTTCCAATAACTCCAACCTCCCATCTTTGTTTCATCTTTAAAGTTTACTAACCCCCCCCCCCCTCCCCATCCTCTACATGTATGTTACACAGTGAAATGGACACTTGTCCTCTAGACAATGATTATGAATATTGCAAATTTGCAATGTATGTGTTCTATCTGCCTAGTCCCCCCAAAAAGAAAAGAAACCTGAATAAGTGATTAACAATTTATACACTGCAAAAACTATGGTGTTGATTTAACACCAACTCGGAATCTATATATCCACACCAGAGAAGCATTGAAATGACACCAGTTTGGAATCAAACCGATGCTGTTGTAATACTAATAGGTGTTGTATAAACACCTATCTGGTGTTAGACTAACACCAAAACCGGTGTTTAACACTTCTCTGGTGTGGATATATATAGATTCCGGGCTGGTGTTAAATTAACACTTGAGTTTTTGCAGTGTAGTTACCTACAGTGATGTCACCATTTCTTACAAAGAAGATATGTATGCGTTTTCCCTCATTATACACTGTTTTTTTTTTCAATTGTAGGAAGTAATAGTTTTACAAAGTGAATTGGAAGCTTCTAAATCTCAACTAGACAGCAAGTACAGGGCAATACGCATTCTTCAGAATCAGGTAAACCAGTCATTATTATTAGAGAGTATACAACAGAGAGAAATGGAAACTTTGAATTGTGATTGTAGAACCACTAGTATAATTATAATAGAATGTACCCCCCCTCAAAAAAATTATATTCACAAAAACTTATATTTTTCTATGTATTAATTCTAAATACAGTGTGTATGCAATCATAATTATATACACAACAAAAAAGGTAAGTCCCCCCTAAATCCAATTGCTGTCACTTTTGAACGGAATTATTTTGAGATGTGATATTTTGTAGGTGGTTTTCTACACCCATTAAGCAACTCCTTGGGAAAAATAAGATTGATTGGTTGAGTCGTGCATGAGTAATAAAAGACTGGATTAAAAACAACCATTTTTGAAAGTCACAAGAGTCGTTTTTCAAATTGTGCAAATACAAAGTTGGGTAAAAGTTGTTTTTAGGTGAATTTTATGGTGTTGTGCTGTTTTACTATCCATCATTTAGCCACTGCACACAATTTTGATATCGTATGTTCATGGTTGAGTGACCACGATGTATTGCAGGGGCTGCGGAAGCGTTGGGGGGCTTCAGTCATACATGTATGCGTTTTCCAAAGCATATACAAAAATGTAAAAACGACCATACGATTGTAATTTTTGCATGGTCAGCCCCCCCCCCTCCACTTAGAAAACACTTCCCCGGCCTCTGTATTGTGACGTATCATCATAGGGGTTTATGGTAGTATCCTCTACAATTTGTGAGATCATGTTGAAATTTGAAAATGTTGGTGGCTCCCCCAATAATAGACCCCTCCCCCATTTTGAATGTCTGTTTCCACCACTGATTTGTCCATAAATTAAACTGATCCTGAGAAATTGTTAGGAAAAGAATACATTTATGCAGTATAAAGAGTATTCATTCCTAAGTTTTCGAATGTGCTCGCTCAACCATGAAAATGTTAAAAGTATGGAAAGTGTTTGGTGATAGAAATGATGGATGATAAAAACAACAGCAATTAAAGTCTTTTTTGAAACCAAATTTGCCCCCAAAATTCAATTTATTACCCTTTAAAATGAGTCTGTGACATTGAAAATACCAATTTTCCCACTTTGATGCGTGCTCACTCATCCATAAATAAACAAATCGATTTCATTTTTGCACAGAATTCTGCCCATAGGTTGATGAACATTACTGCCAAATTGCATTGCTAAAGACAGCCTTGAAAAAAGTTCCACCATATTGAATAAGGGTATGCTCATTCTTAAACATGCACCCATAATGTACACAAGTCTTTGAGAGACGAAGTCAAAATTTTAACAAATACAAAATGAGGGTTTGTTTCATGGACGGTTTTTGTTACTTCTGCCAACCGTTATTTCATGAAACTTCGCACATGGCTTCAGAGTAACACTATCCAAAATGCGTGCACACCAAAATAACCATTCGATGTGACACAGAGTGGGGCCAAGGCCTTGAACTTTCTTCTCATTTGCATAATTTTTTAATATTGTGTGCTCACTGATGCATTAAACATCAGGATTTTCATAAAAATCAAATAAAATGAACTATACATGGAGGTTTGTGACATATATCCATAGTTACAAATTTCATTTTTCCAATAACGTAGAAAACAGCTAATCACATTCCACATGTTCATTCAAGCGTGGATATTTAATTAAACGCCTTTGAATCATTGAAACATGTTAATTGGTCATGAACTTAACAAAAAAGTTGAGAAAAGATCATTTCAGTTCCCAAAATGAAACAATACTTGCCTATGATATTTGAAAATCATATTTTTTGTTTTCAATAAATGTTCATCAAGCCGTGAAGCAATGAATATTGTTGAATAAACTCTTCCCAAAATAACTGTCATCATATTCTATCATTTTATTTATAGAAATGTGTAATAAAAATCAAATTTTTAGCAAATTTGGACTTTTGTTTATTCAACTGTGAAATTTATCCAAAAAGTTGTATTGTCTTTTTAGAAAGTACCTTACAAGCCTTCTGACTATTTTTCATGAGAATGTGGAATTAGTTCCAATTAAATGGAATCAAAGTAATGATATTTGGCTTGTGACTTTTGAAATGTGACATTTTTGCCTTCTGACGGTGCTCACTGAAGCATGACGTAAAATATGTCCATAACATTTACTCAGAGGGTAGCTTATAGAAATTCTGTACATGCTCGTGTAAAAATATATTAAAAACTTGCATTGGTTCGGAAATTATTGATGTTTGTTTAAGGGGGGACTTTTTTTTTTTACATATATATTTGAACTAAAAAGGATGGAGATTCATGGTAAGCAAGAACAAAATAAATTTGACTTCTTTGAGAAAAAAGGGGAAATATATACAGTTGGGGCCAGAAGTTTACATACACCTGGTGAAAAAGATATTTTTCTCATTTTTTCATCATTTTTTGTCCCTCAACCAGTTGTATTGCCAATTAGATTAGAAGAATTATCCATATACTTTATGCCCAAGGTGTATATTTCATATAAAATGCTCAGATATTTTTAACATGGTTTATAATATCTATATTTCTGAAAAATCAATGGGTCAAAAGTTTACATACAGTTCACTGTTGAAGTGATAAAATGCGTTTAAAAAGAGGTGCCAAGGCTTTCAAGTGGACTTGGTTTCCTTTTAATGACTTGAGTAATGTGATAATGCTATAATGTCAATTGAATAATGACTGCAGAATTATGCATACCTCTTCCTTGGACATTTGAAGCATGATTCACATTCCATCTTTGTCAAGCTAAGCTAGAATATGACCGATGAATAGGTTTTTGACTTTTGAATAGACTAATGGTAAAAAATGTTGACCAGAAGTTCCTGCAGTGATTCAGTGTTGGTATCTATAAATGTTGTCACCAATACCGTGTTGATCAGCACTGCAACATTAGCACCATAGAGAAGTCAAAGCAATATACCGAAGACCTTAGGCAGCATGTTGTTGATTTACACAAGTCTGGTTCCTCTTTAGGAGTCATATCAAAGACTCTAATCATGCCTTGTGGTTCAGTGCAAACCATAATACGCAAGCATAACACTCTCGGCACAGTGCAGACTCTACCAAGATCAGGGAGAAAGCGAAAACTCAACCAGACAGCAGTACACAGGCTTGTCCGTACAGTTCAGCTTAACCCATGGATGACAAAAAGAGATTTGCCAGGATCTGGAGGCTTCAGGAAGCAAGGTATTCCTCTCTACCATAAAGCGAGTCCTCCATGATCATGGACTGAGAGGCTGCAGGGCGGGGAAGAAGCCTTAACTCCAGGACCAACACCGTAACGCCGGACTAAAGTATGCTAATGAACACCTGGGCAGTGGTGGTGGCAGCATCATGTTGTGGGGGTGCTTTGCAGCAAGTGGTACTGGCTCACTCCTGAAGATTGATGGCACCATGAAGAAAGAGGACTACCTGAAAATTCTTCAGCTAAACCTGAAAAGGTCCGCTAAGAACCTCAATCTTAGTCAAAATTGGGTTCCAACATGACAATTGACCCGAAACACTAGAGTCCAGACCTGAACCCTATTGAGAACCTATGGACAGAACTCAAAAAGCATGTTCGGTCAAGGAAACCAAGGAATGTGACTCAAGTCAATGCCATCTGCCAAGAGGAGTGGTAGAAAATCACATTGGAGGTCTGCAAGAAGCTAGTGTCGAATTGTCCACGTCTACTGAGAGATGTGAAGACGAATGGAGGCAGTGCTACCAAGTATTAGGGCTGATGTATGTAAACTTTTGACCCTCCAATAAACTGGAAATATATCTATTATGAACCATATATATGTCTCCAAGTGTTTTTTATTTGAAGTATATGCCAGATATATTTAGAAAAGACCGCACTTGTCTGCATCCATGAAATCATATGTTGGCAGGAATGAGTGAAAGTGTAAAAATTTGAGGATCACTGTTTGACTACTAGGTGTATGTAAACTTTTGGCTCCAACTGTATGTTTTTAGAGTTCTCGCCAAAGGGGTAAAAAATTTCACTTTGAACTTTTACCAGTTTAAGTATCGCAATAGAAAGTAAATAAAGAGTAAATTCAGAGTCCAACTATACAGTCTTGAATAATATCTCCCTATCACCTTTTGTAGTAATCTATTTCCATCTCCATTTCTTATAAAATGCTGGCAATTTTTCCTCCTTTATGACTCTCAACAGTTTTCACATGTGAGTATTATTTGATCCTTCATTTCAAGTTTCCTTTAACGTTTCAAATAAATGTTGAATTAGCTTTTCAATGAAATGTTAAAAAGTTCATTTGAAGAAGTACCGTTAATAGAAACTTTCATATTGAATTTGTTGTTACTGCTATTATAAAAACCTATTGCTTGAAGCTCCCTCCTCTCTCTGTCTTCTTTACTTCAAGAAAGGGAAATGCACTGTAATTGAATTTTGAATTGTCAATTTAATTCAGTTACTGTTGGCAAGAATCCTAAATTCAGGTATACAAATTCATAATCTTTAAAGAGCTCAGAAAATAATTTAAACTTGTTAAAAATGAACATTATCAATGTGACTTAAATTTCCTTCTGATTTTCAATCCATTTGTGTATTCAGATTTCTTCTACTAACAGATTCAATGTTAATTAACTTTGAAAATAACAATGTCAAAGCGAGAGTCATAACATAAGATTAATGATGTGTACCCATGAGAGATCTAATATCACCTGCAAATGAAAGTGCATCACTGTAGACCAGTCTACATCAGCCCAAATTCTTAGAATGATCTGAAGATTATTTTAGCAAAGATGCAGTTACTGTGCTATTTCCTGGGTTTCATATAAAAGTATTAATCAATAATGAGCAAGTATTTTCAATTATTAAAGTCAGACAGTATTTTATTTAATTTCCAAGGCTTAATTTATGCACTTAGTTTTTTTTTTTTATAAAAAGAATTTATTAATGCCACCAAGTCACCACATTCTCTATACAAACATTGAACCCACATTATGCATGCTCAGTAGGCCTAGGTTTTAACTTTTCTATCCAATAGTAATTTCCATGGAATCCTTGATTCTGATTGGTTGTTGAGCAATATTACCATGGTAGTTAATAAAGTCAACATAATTTAGTAACTTTTGTTAACTTTTATGCAAGAGGGCCCAGGTCACATTCCACACTTAATTTGATTCAGTAAGAATTTTTGTATCTAATTCCTCAGTAGGGATAATGGAAACAGGGTTTCTCCTGTATTAAGAAAATTCTCAAGGAGGAATGATTGAGCGAGCTATATTGAAATGAATCAAAGTATTGCTGATGATGATCCATCTTCTCATGAGGGCCCATAGTTGCCTTTCAGAGTAAAAAATCTGCCTTTCGCCCACTCCACCAAATTTAGATGAGTGCAGCTAAACATTAAGATTTAATGATGGGCATCTCTTAGACTGTAAAGTGCAAGTGAAGTGCTTCATTTTGATGAAGCAAGTATACATCATAAAGCTTTATATGTTTGGATTCAGAGCTATCTTTGGATTTTGTTACAAGTTCCTTTTTTATCACCTTCATGCATCCTTTCATTTTGTAGCACCAGATATTAAAACAAGAATCAGCTCGCTGATTATTGGCATGACCAAGTGCATTTGCTGATCTAGAATGTGATGTATCTATGAGAGAAATGAGAGCTTTTCATTTTGTAGCACCAGGCACAAGTTCATTTTCACCAGTTCTCTTTTTTATCATCTTCATGTTAATTCTACATTTTATAGCTCTTAAAGTTATACCCATGGATTTTATTGGAATAAACAAAAATCAGCTTGCAAATTAGTGGCATGACCAAGTTTTTTTCGTTGCTTGAATTTGATTATATCTGTAGAGAAATATGGAGAGGTGTTAAAATAGCAGATGTTTAAGTATAAATGTGCAAGTGTTACAAACATTGTACTCCATTACATGTATATCAAATAAGTTAGACGTGACATTCTGTATTTTGAGTGCACTTAGTGTGAGTGTATTTTTCCACTTAATTTGTTTGCTATGAGTCAATATTCTGTTCTTTAGGTCGTGTAGCATATTTAGGGTTTTCTTTTGATAATAATATGTTTGTTTTGTTGAGATAAACTACTTAATACTAATTAGGCATGGGTAAGTGGTATGTGGCTATAATAATTCAGAACCCAATTCTTCTTTGTGAATTTTAAAGATACATCATATGGCTTTTTCTGTTTTATTCATCTGTTTGTATTTCTAATCATCTTCATACTTCTTGTAATTAAATATTTGTGTGACTTTGTGGACTCAGAGTTATTAAATTAACCATATTATATGGAGATTTTTTTCTGATTTCTTATTTCAAATACATTAATACTGGTTTAGAGGTGATTTTGTTCCAGTACCAGTCACTTAACTCTTGTGTGGGGTAGGCCTACAATATAATTATATAAAATGCAAAAATTGACATTGAAAAGTAAATTTCTGATAATTTTTTTCCTTCTTCAGGGTAAGACACTCTTAAAGCTTCACTGTAAGGATGAAATATTCTTAGATTCTTGATATCCGCTATCGGAAGTGACATTTAATAGGTATTTTGATATTGGGCAAAGCATTACATAAATTATTATTCTTTCATATATCTGTTGTTAATATGCTTCTCTTTTCCTTTCCTCCATTTTCCTCCACTGTTTTATTCTTTTATTTTCTCTTTACCGTATTCTTTTTCCCTTTTCCTCTTAATTTTTTTACCACACTTTATATTTCTTCAGTATTTACTTCACCACTTAAAAAAGTCACATCGCATCTCAGCCTTTTGGCTAAGATCATATGTAGGAGTCCCATGTAGCGCTGCCCCTGTAAAAAAAATTTATCCTGATTGTACATGTAATAGTCTAGCAATCTATGATATTTAGGATTTTATATAATTAAATTTATTATTTCTGTAATCAGATCATGCCTGCATTATCAATACATCTGCGTGTGTGACCATACAGTGTATGTCATTCTACCATTCACTACTATTTTATTTATTGTCATTGTCTTTGTGTTAAAATAAAATGTTGCATCACACTCTTTTTGCATTGAATTGGTTGACTATTGCTCTTAAGATCATTTTTACATTCTATTTGTTGTCCAGAAGAACATTAGTCAATAACAACAATTAACTATTATTTGAAAGTTATAAGGAATTCTTTTTTCCTCCATCAGGTGGCTGCATTGAATGCTGAAAAACAAAGAAATATTGTTACAGTACAAGATCAAGCCAAAGTTCTTCAAAAGGTATTTACATAATTCCACACTGTTCATACATCTTTGTTATCAAATGTTGCTTGTATTGTTAATTCATTGTTGTTTTTGTTGTTACTTTAGAAATAAACAGAACCTATTCCATATTATTGAAAGAAATAAAAATTATTTTAAATTCAAAGACCTGTACAGGCTATTAAACCTACTGTGTATTATTAATGTCAAAATATTACTTCAAATGTGAAACTTACTGTTATTTCAGTTATCATGTATTCATTATTTGTCGTTTAATTAAATTCAGATTAATTTTTTCAAATTTTTAAAACAAATATAATGTATATATTTAAGACAAAAAATCATTATCTATTATTCATTGATGAGACAAAAAGGGAACAAACAGAAAGCATAGCTTTTAAATAATGCTGTTCCTTTTTTTTTTACTACAAAGATATTATTATTTCTTTTAATCATTTTTGTTCTGCTTTTCCTTGTCCTGTTTAATGTTTATATTTTCCATGTTTTCTTGTTATTTGTAGGAGGTGAATGCATTACAGTTTGAATTGGATGCCAAGTCAAGTTCATTTATGTTCAGTGAGCAGACATGGGCTGAAAGATTTGATAGGTAAGACTAGAGGATGGGGGGATAATCCCACCTATGACTGTTTTTTTTCTCAAGAATTGAAAAAGGGAAAAATATAGAGGGAAAAGAAGAAAAAGAAAGAAGAGTATGAAGAAGTGAGGTTTGGTTCTTGTAACTCTTTATACCACCTACATATATTATGTAATTGAGAGAAGAAAGAAACATGTCACCTTTAGCCCCTCCCCCACCCCGCCATTCAACATACCCTGCCACCAACATTGTTGTGTCCAACTCCCATGTTAACTTAAGACCATCATATGTTTTCATATGAACCGATAAGTATAAATAATTACTTATGGAAGGTGCCACTTACACATGTGATCAGAGTAAGACATGCATGTTTATGATAGGAATTGCAACGCTGCTTTAGAAAAGAAGATATCAATGAGAAATGGAGGGTGAATGAGACATCGGCACAATTGTCAGCAAGCAAGAAGTTACATTCTTGAAAGGAATCACCTTATACAATTATGAAGTGTTGAATGAAAAAATCTTGCAGATAATTTTTCACATAAATCATGATGTGATATTTTTTCAGGCTGAGTATTGAAAATACTGCCCTCATGGCAACGTTACAGGCCAGGTCCGATGAGGTCAGACGATTACATGCTGACAAGATGGGTGAGTTTAATTCAGTTCATTTATTGATTCAAAATGACTTATTTGACAAAGGGACATATTTAGCAGCCACAAGAAAAGGCATGATGAAAAATAGAGTTCCACACTTTTAATACACATTTTTAAGCCTAGGCTGTGTCTCATCAGTTTCTTTCCTGAAAAATAATGTAATAATAACGCAGCTCTTGTATAGCACATATCACATTATGTCATAACATCCCTATGCGCTTCCAAAGGACTCGGATATTATTACCCTGGCTTTAGCCACGCAGCCTTTTACAGCGCGGTGGCATTTCAAGGAATAAATTCCTGCCAGGTACCCATTCACCTCACCTGGGTTGAGTGCAGCACAATGTGGATGAATTTCTTGCTGAAGGAAATTACGCCATGGCTGGGATTCGAACCCACGACCCTCCGTTTCAAAGTCAGAAGACTAATCCACTGGGCCACAATGCTCAAATGAATTTCAAATGTATGTGCACTTGGATATCACAATACTACAATAATGATGTTTGCTGCAACTCATTTAGGATTATGATATCATAATACTACAATAATGATGTTTGCTGCAACTCATTTAGGATTATGATATCATAATACTACAATAATGATGTTTGCTGCAACTCATTTAGGATTATGATATCATAATACTACAATAATGATGTTTGCTGCAACTCATTTAGGATTATGATATCATAATACTACAATAATGATGTTTGCTGCAACTCATTTAGGATTATGATATCATAATACTACAATAATGATGTTTGCTGCAACTCATTTAGGATTATGATGCCATTGGTATCTAGATTCATTCATTGCAGACATTGCCTTACTTTGGCATAAATCAAATTTTACATCATAGTGAAGAATGCCTCCTGATTGCCCAAGTGTACGCACATACCACATAAATATGATATCAAATTATTTGAGAGAAGATACTCTTTCAGGCTATATAAAATAACTATGGCTTTGTTACATATTTATTCCTTAATTAGTGATTTATGAGGTGTCAATTTTTTCTGACTCACATGGTATAGAGGCTATCTTCTGCAAGGTTGTCTGTAAAGTTGCTCTTAGTTAAAGCAAGGATTTATTACGGAATGATTTTTTTTACATTACAGCTTTGAAAAGAGAGAGGGATGAACTATTGGCTATGATGGATGCAAATGAGAGACTGCAGTACGATAGACATTGGTCTTCTAAGAATGATGCTTGCTTAAACAACTCAGTATCTGAGGTAGGTCAATGGAGTGATAACAAAAAACAAAAGAATGAAAGTTCATTCTAGGTGAGGTGATTAATTGAAAAACAAGGAGAGTTGTTTGAAAATTATAAGAATAATAATATAATAATAACGCAGTTCTTGTATAGCGCATATATTATGTTATAACGTCCCTATGGGCTTCCAAAGGACTTGTATATTATTACCGCGGCTTTAGCCTTGCAGCCTTTTACAGCGTGGTGGCATTTTAAGGAATGAATTCCTGCCAGGTACCCATTCACCTCACCTGGGTTGAGTGCAGCACAATGTGGATGAATTTCTTGCTGAAGGGAATTACGCCATGGCTGGGATTCGAACCCACGACCCTCTGTTTCAAAGTCAGAAGACTAATCCACTAGGCCACAACGCTCCATAGAAGATTGCATTATTTTATGTGATACTTCTTTTAACTCAAATTTATTGCCCTTTGGTTATACTATAAAAGTGTCTTTATTTTTTTATTTGATTCTTGAGTTAAGGGACAAGAAATATCAACAACTATAGTATACTAGGTTCAGAAGATTTTGACTATGTATACACCGTTCCTCCTATACCATTTTGCATAGTACATGTATTCATAATCCTGAATTTGATTATGTCTATGGTAATATGCAATATTGAGGGATGGCTGACTAAAAAAATAAGACAAACTTTACAATGACTGATTTTGAATTCTCAAACATTAGCATGGTCATTGCATAGAACAATCAAATGCAAATGTATATGTTTCTTGCTGTATAGTAATACATAGCAGATGCTCAATATGTGTGCCCTGTATCGGAAGTGATTAACTCTTCATGCGTTACGTTCGCATTATTGCACATCCGTAGGCGTGTTTCGTTCGCATTTTTGCACAACCACACATTTCCCATAGACGTCCCCTGTCCCATTGTTTTTCGAACAATTGCATGCCCCAGTGCGTGCCTAGCTACAATGTATAGCCTGGCGTTTTTGTATACCGTACATGTGTACCGATTGATCGCGCGTGCGACATTAGTTTAGCGTTTGACGGATTATCGCAGTTTACAAATTACAGAATCGTTGAGTTATCCCCAAAAATCAATTCACCCTGATCACAGCCAGGAAGTTCATTGAAAAAAGGAGAGGAGAAAATCAATAAAACCCCCTCACAAACAATACCATGGCCAGGTTTATTGTTAGAAATATGTGAATGAGAGGGGATCACTGCTAACATAATGCAACACACAGGGGGTTTACAGGTGAACGCATGAAGAGTTAAAGCGACTTCACCATGTTCACATGGTATTTTATTCCTCAGCAAATGGCCGTGCTTGGTTCCTGTTTGTGTCGTGGTAATAAACCAGAGCCTTGCCGGTGTGCTAAGACAGCTGCCTTACTCAAAAAAGATAACAGTTTACTCAAAGATGAGGTAAGTAGTGAGAAAACTTAGTGTATTATCAAGGAGGTTTCAAATGAAATGGAGTAACAGCAAATAAAATCTCATTGAACAAGGTTAAAAGCCACCAGCAGAAAGTATATCAGGCATGCACTATGCTCAACATCTCTTGCAATTGTGTAGACAAATGATTCCCGCATGACTCTACAGCTATAGGTCATACAAAGGGAAATATGCTTTTGTGCTGATAATTACTTTTTCACCGCATCTTGGTCTGGTTATATGTGTAGTACACAATTCGGAGGCATGCGATATTAAACTATGCAATATGTCCTGAAATATGACTCAAATTTGCTCGACTGGGAATGTGCGGGCACTCATCTGGCTTATACAGTAATGAACAACAATATTCTACAGACCACATTTGAAATTTTCATTCGCCGCAAACGATCAGAAAAATATTCAAATCTGGTTTCAGTAAAGGTCAAATTCTTTCTTTTTTCACTGATTACAGGTTAATTGATATAATCTGAGCAAATATCTTGTCGTTATAGTGCTTGGTTATTGATGTTTTGCCATGCATTCAAATTTCAGTTTGTTTATTAATATGAAAGATGGAAGATTGATACAAATGGATATTCGTAAAATTTCACCCCTCTGCTTTCTTCACTGAAACTGGCGGCTTCAAAAGCGGACATCAAAAGGTCCTTATTGCCGTTCTTTCTTTGTGCTTCTTTAGAAATGAACAGCTGCTTGAATAAATTTGTTGCCTGTTGGAACTCCAGTCATAGAAACTTTTTGGTATTTTATTAACAAGATAATGGTAGTGGGAAAATACTACATACTACTCATGAAATAAGAGGAAACCCAGAACATGTCTCCAACCTGTATTTGATAGCTTTATTCATGGAAGTAAGGTTGTTTAGTTATAATATGGAGTATTTTCATTTTCATATTACATTTGCAAATTGAATAGCCTATATATTTCAATAATAATCATTTCATTTGTTATCAAAGACATCAAATATCTGTCAAATCTAAATTGACGTTGTACGATTTTATAGTGACTGTAGAAAGTAGTGTCAGATCTGTTGCTTTAGCAACTAGGCCAGCTTGAATAAGAATGACTTTATTACTAGTGTTAAATTACAAATTTCATACACAGGTAACATTTGTTTGAGCTAATTGGTTCTGAAATAGCTACCTAAAATATTAAAGAAATAGATGTGGAGTCTCATTTTTTAGTATCATTCAAGGAGTGACACTATGTTGAACCAGTTCAATTTTTTATTCATGTGTGACCATGTTTACCAAGCATTGTGTTCTATTGGTCCTCTTTTGTGTTTTTATTTTACCATCTTCCCTTGCTGTTTCTTACAGAATTTCAAGTTAAATGAGAGTCTCAAGGAAGCCTACCTCGTAGCCGATGCCTTCCGGAAAGCCTTTGAAGAACAACTCAACCGTAACTCATCGATGAGCAAAGAGCTTGCCGACTCCCCTCCTCCGTCTGCTGCAAAAGACGCTGAGAAGAATGGGATGAGGAGAAAACCTCTTCTACCATGGATGAAGAAGACGCCGCCAAAGAATGGTAAGATTTGTAGATATGGGTCTGTCGCTTTAAGTCAGCGAAAAAGTAATTCTAGTTTTTATTTTTAGTCTTAACCTGATGCTCTCTCAAATTGACACCAGTTAATACACATGAATTCCATAGAACTGCTTTTCACTTGCACATTAATTGTTATTGTTATCTGGAAAAGCAGATCCTCACCTTTTCAAATACCGTAAGTAACGGTGTATTAACCGCACCTTTTTCTCGGCGGGATAGAAGCAAAAGTCGGGGGTGCGGTTTATACACGGTGACGGGTCTGAGCCAGCCCGCCGTAACCCCTCCCGTACATGTACGATGTCTGCCAGTTCACAACACATCGAGTGGCCGGGTGTAGCCGCCCAGACAATGTCGTTTAGAGGGGTATGAGCCGCGGGTAATGGGAAGCGATTATTACGATCTTAATTAAATATTGTCCATAACAAACGCACCCACCTTCATGACACTAATTTTGACTTTATTCTCTATTCAAAGTAGTGAAGTTCCCTGGCTAAGTTAAAAGAGACGCCAAGCATACTCGGTAATATTTTGTCACCGCTGAGCGAGAGTTGAGTGAGCTTAGAGATTGCGTTGTAATATGGTTATAGTGCGACTTAAGCTGGCGCTATTCAAAGTGCCGTTTTGCGCCAGCTTGTTTTTTTCCTTCTTGTTTGCTTTTCATAAGATACCATGTAAACCACGCACGAGAGAGACGGCACGAAGCCGTAAAAAACAACTGGAAAAAATGTCAATTTCTTTGTTTCTTGAACCTTCCTGTAATCCCGTATCCAAAATTCATGCTAAGACATCAGATTTCTGAAAGTGATTGTGAGGTTGTGATGCAAGAAATGTGAATTTTTCTTCCTCCTACGCTGGAAAAGACACAGATCATAATTGGATAAGAAGTACTGGCATGACTGGTACTGTATCGTAGTTTGCAATGTAATGCTGTGTGTGTGTACACTGTGAGGTGAGTGTGTAAGTGGCCAATATTGTCGGACCGTTCTTTCTTTCTAATTGTTGATCAAGAACAGCATGTTTCCGCATACCGGTAATCTCTTTGGATACTTTTTAATCTTAAACTTAGTTTTTGTTTCTTCGTACCATAAATTGTGAGAATTTTTTTTTTAGTCCAAAGTTGGGGGTGCGGTTAATACACCGTTACTTACGGTAACGTGTATATTTAACCTGCTAAAAAGGATAGACTGACTAACATCTATATAACTACTTAATCTAATGTAGAAGAATTTTGGAAAGAGTTTCAAAGAGCAAGGAGAAAAGGTGGTATAAATATCTAGGTTTATGCAAGCATGATTTCCTTGTTTCTATTTTTTGATGAATTACATGACTGTAAAATTTGACATAGATAAAGAGTAAGAAAAGTACTTTCAAGTTGGCTAATTTCTTCTTTTTTTGTGTAAATTATGTAACCATAATGGTCCCTCTGCATTTGCTTATGCCATTTTATGCCAGTTATTCAATTCATTTAGATTTCAGACTAGAGTACCACTTTGATAATTCTTTGAAACTAATCCAATTCAGGACATTGTCAACGGGATGATGTTGGTAAGCTGCTAGCAGAATCACTGGACATACAAGCTCTAGTGGTCAGTGAACTGGATGAGATCCATCATGAACGGTCAAGAAGTGTCGGGGTTCAAGTCTCTCAACCCATGCCTGATCTCATCAGAAACATGGCCGAACTGGTAGGAATCTCTGATTTGATACAGTAATATTGAAAGTGTTATTTATATCACATTTATTATGGATAATATATCAGATGATCTATCAAATGCTCATCAACCTTTTCTTTCGTGATTTTTAATCTGACATGATTCTTCCATTTTTTTCTTCTGGTAGTGATTTGTTGAGGTTAGAGTATATGTTATAATAATATGGTAATTATATTATATTGGATGGCTCAGGATGAAATACCAAAAATATTCCAAGAGTTTGGAAAAATATTCCATGAATCACAGATGAGTGGAATATTGGCCCTAACGAGTGATATATGTCTAGTATTTCATGAAATAAAGCCATCCAATATAATCATAATCATCTATCCCACCCCCCCCAAAAAAAAAATTATATGGTCAATTTTGGTCATTTACATGCGACTTGCATGTAGTTCATTATGATGTCTTCGAGCGTAGTTGCGCTCTGATACTGCACGGCAATTGATGCAGACCAAAATACATGTTTTTTCAATGCATCGCTAGAACACTATATACAGTATATGATAATTTTGAATATATAGCCTATGAAGTGGTAAATATTGAAAATAAGCTATATTACGTCAAGTAGTTCTCAAGGTGAAACTTGAATTGCATACATGACAAATCAAACTGTTTTTCATGAGAGTTTTTTTCGTTAAAGGAGCCTACAATTCTTGATATCTTAATGGTTATTTTATTTATTGATACTCTCTTGATGATGAACTTATGTTCTGATTCGTGATTTTGAATTATGGAAGAAACTGTATCAAAATCATTGAAAAATGTTGATAGAGTATGCATGGAGATATGCATATCACCAAATCAATTTCAACAAATTCAAGTCTGCTGAGAATTAAATTTACTGCACATAAAAATGCATGAATGGGACTACAAACAAAATACATCCTTGTCAGGTCACAGCTTGAATAAGAAGACATCTTGAAGGCAACATTTATACACATTCATGACAATATTCCTTTTCCTTTTCTTCCCTCATTTTTAGCTGAATGATAAAAGTGAAGCCTTAGCTCACCAGCGGTTGGTTACCAAGATGTTGGCAAGACGTACTCAAGATCTAGAAGCAACCATGAAGAAATACAGTGATCTTTAATACCAGATGAATTACCTCAAACAGTATTGAAAATGATTGGGGGCTCTTAAAAACAAACTCAACTGTCAGTAATGGATGTAAAATCATTGTAAGTCTGTTAGTGGCCTTTGAGAATAATACCTCGCTTCAAGATAGTTTGGATTAGGGACTTAGTTTAAGTAGTGCATGCCGGTATGGATATTCTATCAGCCAATGAAACATCATGATTTCAGGAGCTTATAACCCTAATAAAGCTAGGTATATGGTACTTCCTGTATCTCACATCCAGTTAGAGTCCATTCTCTCTATTCAATTCAAATTTTGATACTCATTAATTATAAATTGATTATGATATTAAATTGATTTGTAAAAACATGTGCTTTACTTCATAATGAGGTATAACCAAAGATGTTTTAGGTAATGTCATACCTAGTGATATGTTTTATGGCTACATAATTATTTATTGAAAGAAAGTCATATTATTTTACAGGCTGAAGAGAGTACTTTTGGTGGAGAATGCAGAAATTCTAGACATTCGTATTTTTATGTGAAATTCTGTATTTTCCAGATTTCTCTCATTACTTTTAATTCATAACACACTGAAATGGAAATTTGATATTTTGTACCTCATATGTTGGGTTTCCATTCAGTGGAACAGTTTAAAATTGAGTCTCATAGCTTTTTCATGATTTTGGATTAAAGACATCCTCTCCTATTGACCATTCCTATAAATCACATGACCTTACATACCCTTGTGAATAATACTATTTTTAAGGAATGTTTTACTACCTCCTTGGTGTTAACATGTTCTGGGGTCATAACACAAAGCCGAGTAACTGATAATGTAATGGATTAATATGATTGATTTTATATTATGGTTTATGCAATCAATCATAAAAAATTATTCCCATGATCAATTGCTCAGTTTTGTGTTACCAAACCCTAGATATGAACTTGTCAACTTAGTCACTGTAGACTATAGATGAGATATTGAGTTTTGAAATTATGTTATGTGATGATAAGACATATCTCACATATTCAATATTATATCAATACATAATTGATACTTAATCAATACTTCTACAGGAAGTATACCAGTTCCAACTTTCATAAGAAAGTATTACTCATTCTTCTTCCAGCTAAACTTCTGACGCACACACATTTAATGGGTTTCTTATTCACTACATTTCATGTTCTCCCTAAAAGGTCAACTCCCCAATTCAGAGTAAAGTTATGACGTACAGATTGTTTTGGTCAAGCATCCAAGGTTGACCAACACCTGTTTGATCGTAAAGAATCTAGACCAGACCAATATATAAGGGGTTCACTTCTGAACCCAAATCAGATTGCAGATTACCTTACAGATTGTTCCAGCATACAGATAGATTAGAGATTGGAGTTCAGAGAGTATAGTCACCATCAGACTTACTCATGTTCCTGTGTTATTTGTTATCATAATCAAGTTATCATCTTTAATAAATATGTATGAACTCTACATCTTGCATTGATTTGCTCTTATTAAGTCTGGTTGAAAGTAAAAGTGCAATCGATCCAACACAACAATTAATCAGTGTTAGGTGGCTGAAATAGCTGAAGTATAAAGTCTTCTATATTTTCCCCCAAAATGCTGACAATTTTTATGACATTCCAATAACAACTGGCAGTACATGTATATATGAAAGTATTTGAACATACATCACCATGTCAACTAGTAATTATTATATTCTTTGTGTTATATAGAAAATTTGTTATAGTTAATGTTTGAATTGTATTTTTTCACATGCTTAGAATGTTGCTTGTTGATTTGTTAAGAACATGTCATGTGATTGATTGGAGGTGGTGTTCTTCTTTACAATGATCTCTCAAGTTAACAGCTTTGATAGAGAGTCACAGTGAACAATTAATTTAGGCAATGTCTTTGCTATACACACATTTATAAGCATTAAGAAAACTTCACAAATAATTCTTTGTTACGTCAATGTCAACAAACAGTAATTATTGGCTTATTATTCTGCAATGTCAAAACAGGAATGAAGTATTGAATCATTTGAATGCATTATAAAATATTATCTTCATGATTTCTTTAAAAACTTGACTCAAATGAAAAAAAGTAGTGTTAATCCTCTAGTTTGTTGCAACTCACTTTTGTTTTAACTGACTTGTAAAGGGTCAGTTGAAATTAATATATGTGTTCATTGGTCTTTGCTGAATATTTCATCTTGTTTGTGCTTAAAACCAAAGCTTGTATCATGTCTTTAGTTTATCTGTATATCTCATCTTCACTAGCTGCAGTACTAGAACATTTGTCATTATTGTTAAATAGATTTCTTTCTTTTTACCTTGGTCTTTCTCTACTATGAAATGTTTTCATCTACATGTGCTTCCAAAGTTAGGGTGTATTCAAATCTATGTGACATAGAGATTACATTATATATTTATTTATGAATTCTAACTTTACTTCATATGTGGTAATATGTGTTGAAGATATGATATTGTGTGAATGTAATATAAATGACATGTCATTGTAGCTCTAAAGGGACAAGTTGTATACGTGGTGTTTGATGCTGGGAGCAAAGAAATCAGAGGTAGAATTATGAAAAATAATTTTGATTATCCAACCATTTCTGCTCCAATGAAAAAAAGGGGAAGAAGCTTCTTTTTGTTGTAATGGTATTTAGATCATTCATCTACAAAAACTCTTGTCTTTCCACATTGTGCTGCACTCATCCCAGGTGAGGTGAAGATATGATATTACCTGGCAGGAAGATATGATATTACCTGGCAGGAAGAAATTCCTTGAATGCTCGAGCACCTATACTGTACAGCTAAAGCTGTGGTAATAATAGCAGCACTTTGTATCCTCAGGCAAAAAGCCCTTCCAAAGTACAGTTATTATTATTATTAAGAAAATATAATTACTTCATTTATATTGCTATTCATAGCTAGTTGGACAATTTGTTGTTGACTCAACATGATGACTAAACATAAGAAATTTATTTGTGATCAACAACAATAACAAAAGGTTTTTCAGGGAATTGGGAAAAGGAGCCAAATTTTAATATTGTCTCGTAATAATTCAACTTAGAAAAGCTGAATAATTGGTATTTTATCTGAATAAGATTTGTCATTGATTTGTTTCCCTCTCATTTTCCCTTTCTTTTTTTTTAAACCGAGGTGGGCTTCCCCAGTAAAAATTCAGGAACATGTTATATACTGGCAAGATTTTTCAACTCCTTGAACACCTTCTGTACTATATTATCTGTACTATATTTATTTATGTTGTGAAAAATTCCAGTTCCATGTCTTCCATTTGTAATAAAAAAATGACATTGCTTCTTCTGTATGTTATGGATTCTCTTATTCAATGTAATTGTATTCTATTGCTTTTTAAGTATCTCTGTTCTTCAGACTTTGGCTATCAACAGGGGCGGATCCAGGATTTTCCAAAAGGGGGGGGGGCAAATTTTTCAGAGGAAAATTTTGACAAGCAAACAAAAAAAAAGGTTTCAACCAACCACAAATGAAGGATATTTGTTACCCGAAAAAAATTGACAAAAAAAGGTCTTTTTCATTAAAAATCGTAATTTTGCCTCCCCCCCCTTGATCCACGCCTGGCTATCAGTGTCATTTTTCTCTGTTTGATTAAAAAAGTTTTATTTCTTGTTCAGACATGGAGCAAGTGAACGAAGTTGATGAGACATCACATAAACACATAATTTTTGCAGAGGTAGGACATGTTTTCGCTGTTCTACTACAAAAAGTGGGTGACATAATTCTTGATTTTGGCACAAAATATGAGATTAAGGATCTGCTGAATTTGGAAAATGAAAATGACATATTAAAAGCACATTAAAGCCAGTCGTAAGATAATTCAATTTGAAACTATGAATTCAGTGACAGATAAAATGAAAGAATATCACAAAACAAAGAGCAAGTAATCTAGAATCTGATATCTATTGGTAAAGTTTACTATTGAATTTTCTAAATGAAAAGTAAAGGTTTGGCCAATACAATAATTCACTTCTCAAACATAGAATGGATGTGTAAATTCCTATTTTTCAAACTGCCTAACTTTTTATTGGCTTTAACATAAGTTTGGAAATGTGATGCCCAAGTCTCAACAATATTTTAAAAAGAATATATTTTTTGCACTATGTCTGAACAAGAACTTAAGATATGAATTTTTTTAATGTTGACCTATGAAACCATGTATCAATTTGATGAGATAGAATGATCCATTCATTCAGCATTAAAATGTGTGCAAACACACATCTTGAAATTTTCATCAATAAAAGTCTTGAAGAAGGATATGGAAGTCATCTGAAATATGTTTCAGTTTTGTTCTTGTGGTGCCGTAGCTAGCCACAATTGTTGTACTGCCACAGCATGCCCCCAAATTTTATTTAATTGAAATATTTAATGCCATCTAGAAATTTGTAGAATCATCACAATTTTGCACCACCCCCCCCCCCTGTTTTCTACCAGAATAGATATTCCCCCTCTAGAGATGGAATGGGAGAGGATTTGTAACCCTTTTATCACAGGCCTATAGCAGGGATGGTGCCAAATTTATCTCCCCTCCCCAATTATTGTAGGCCTTTTGAAGAGATGCTTTAGCATGGATCACCCCCCCCCCTCCGCTTCCTGGTAAAAGAAGGATGCAGTTAGGGGGTTTCAAATGAACACTAGTCAGGAACCTAACATTTAATTATTCGTGACATACTTTAAAACATTAAAGCATTTTATTGGGCGAGGAGGAAAGTACTTAGTAATTTTACGGTTATGGGTAACATTTTTCCTAAACTGAGCCCCCAAGTTTTTTTCATCAACAATAAAAAATTAAAATGAGTGGAGGGGGCTAGATGTCTCTTAAAATGATTGGTATCCTTAGCTGGAGTAAATTTGTTGCATTTTGGAAGAAGAATAATCTGTTGTAAATAATATTATTGGAAGCACTAACGAGCAAAGATTAATTTACAAGAGGAGTAAGCTAGAGAATGTGACAATCAAAGAAAACATATTAAAACACAGAGTATACATTTACATACTTTAATAACACACATTATACAAGCAACAATGTGAAATATAAAGATATACTTTTCTTTTCGACAATAATAATTTCTTGATTTCAATACATCATTTCAATACATCATGCTATAACCACATGAACTGTGCACTGTATTTTGTTCTTGATAAGAATTGGAATATTGATATATCAAACAGGTTGTGTAAACATCAACATTATCTCAATCAATCTGTATACTATGACAGCAAACAAGACATTTGAGAATCAATGCATAGAGTACAATATGTTTTATTGAAACAGCTAACACTTTTGTTCAGTGGTCCTCTATCGTCTTAGGTGCTTTGTTGAATATGGTATCAAATTTGAAGATGGAAAAAAAGTGAATTCTCAAAGTTTGAATGATAACTAGCCACATATGCATCCCCTTCACCAAGCTAATTTCTGACTCAAGAAGTCTGTCATACACACTTTCTTATCGCAAGATCAAATTGAACCATCTTGAAAGCATTGAATTTCACTGGCTTTAACTATTCATTGTTTTCCACTTGATTTGATCCAATACTTTAACATCCATGATGCATAATCTACTTGAATGCTTGCTTGAGGCCTGCTAGACATAGCAACAATTACATGCAAACTGGATCTGAAGTATTGTAATCCATTCATTAGTAGGATCATGTTGAGAAATCTTGTCATCTCTCCATTTTGAAGTAGGATTATTTGACAGTTTCTATAAAAGACATTGGCTTCATTTGATGTAAAGCTGACTTGAAATAGCTGATTATCCATATATATATAAATATACATGTATTATTTCAATGAGTATGAATTACAAAAGCAAATTACAATTTGTACATTGAAAAACAACCATCAAATAACAAAGAAATGTCAAAACATTGATGTTATTAATGTATAAAATGGTAAATACACATACCATACATTGCACATCAATAAGAAACACTACAACATGCTGAATACATCTTGCAATATAAAATTTAATAACTAGCAAATAAAAATGCCACATTTTTTTATACCAGCACAACACACAAATATTGATTTATAAGCAAGAGGAATGTACAGTAGATTTGGGTATCCTATCTGCTTTCATATTGGCAGGAATATTAAAGGGATAAATAGTAGTTTAGAAAAAGAAATCTTGTGCTGAATGTTGGCAGAGCCAGACAAACCTCAAGTAACAATTGATCAGGATCTCATTATTTTTTTTTATAAAAACAAATGGGGAATGTAGTACCATAAAGACCGTTCAGACAATTTATTACACTTTCTCCATCAAATTTTCTCTAAACATTGCTAATTTTTTTTTTTTATTATTTCATTCGGGTAGTAAGTAAACTTGGCATGATGTACATTTTACTTTTCTTTGTATCATCTACAAAATACAAGTGGGACGGGACATTAATTACCGCACATGAATACAGTACAAGGATGGACATATTTTGCAAGAGAAGGGATATCCATCTGAATTGGATGAATCCATTTTATTCCATGTCCAAAAAAATTGCTTAGGTATGGCATGAAGCGTGTCATGACTTCCTAAAAAACAGCAATACCACAAGTAAAATTAGTCAAGAGTTGACAATAAAGCAAACTGTGCAACTCTATTGACCAAACATAAACTTGATGTGCCTGCTTTTATACTAAGATTAAGCACTTAAATAACATCTCAAAAGCTAGCTACTCAGAACCATTTCTAGTACATCCTAAATAGCATTTTCACACATTTTATTTTCATTCTATTCAAGCAATGCTACATCTGCCTCTACAAATATACGCTTTAATCAACCTACTGTATAGTCCTGATATACAGATAAACAATCTAGTACATCTAAATCACCATCGCTGCAATAATAACTTCATGTAAATATAATTTCACTTTTGATACAATATACACAATATCTCAAGGTGATATCAATATTAAATAAGGACGGTGCAAGTATAATAGAAGTACTAATAGTTTGAAATCTAATGAATACAACTGAAACTATATTCTGTAGCTGAAATGGCAATCGAACGAAAGCCAGTATCCGTAGCAACCATGAAGAAACATCACCATTGCTTCCTATCAATATTTTACAAAGAACATCCAACGTTTTACTCTCAGAAACAAAACAAAATAGCAAAAATCCTTGATAAACTTTACTTCTTAATTCAAATGACACCATTATGAGATATTCATGAATAAAGGCACACATCCCTTTTACAACCTAACATTCTGGCATATACAAGAAACAAGACTGTAAGTCAATGCATGTCGGGGATTGACCAATTGGTTCAGCAAATTACAAGATGTTGTCAAGAGGTGCAATAAAAACAATTACAAGCAGAATATGTTTGGAACCTTGTACTGCTTTAAAAGAGCCATATTGGTGTAATTACAATGGTAGAACAAACTGATCTGTAAAATTTGTTTCTAAAGATTCTTTTAATCAACGTCATTTCAATCCTATGATTTATCATGACAGCCTATCACACGTACAATGAAGTGCTAAAGCAAAATAAATTTACATTTAGACTACAGTACCTTGTAATCATTTTATTAGGTTCAATTCTAAATATTTATAATACTCTTAATGATGTCGGCAAGATCTTAATCCCTACTACAAAAGGATATTTCAGGATATCAGTAGAAACTCAGCTCTTCCTTCATATGCCTAGGGATTGACATCCTCTGGATAAAGAAAAGGGGGGTCATCAAAGCACCACGTCCCGTACCACCAATATATGTGAGTGCCCCCCCCCCCTGGGTTGAATACCATTGCTAAAAATTACACTCAATTACATGAATACACATTTGACTTGGGGTGTCATTGTTTTCAGTACATCAAATCATTATAATCATTATATTCAAAGTACTTAAGAATGTACTATTAAAGTATCGACCTAACATTTTGCCCGCCAAGGTGTCAGATCTGATAACTATCCTTGACTTTGATTGGCTAAGGAGCACTGTTACTATGGTAACTTTCTGATAAAATGACACTTGTTGGATAAAAAATCTTCAAGTCTTTACAAATTATGCTCTCCCTGGCTTTTTACTGCAAAATGTTTGCAATCAATCACAAAATAACAAAACTCTAGCAAGATTGTTATTGCATGTTTATTTTGAACCAGATATTGAGCAGAAACCGATCCGAGCTATTCTTTCATGTTTGCAATCTTTGAAAAATCTTTGTGCTGTTGGGCCCAGGTAATGCACTAGTTCAAAAAGACAATCTCAAGTTACCCATAAAAACTAATTCATGCAATGAAATATTACTTAAACTTTAATGTTGTGCAGCATCTAAGTTACCCTTAAGACAACATGTAAAGGAATGTTCATCATTATACATATTCCTCTTACCTACATAAAATCATCATTTAAAAGACTCTTGTTCTTACATCAGCCCTTTAAGAAAACCTTACACTCACGGGTAGCGTTTCATAAACACAAAATAGTCAGTGAATTTCAATGATCAATATGCTCTGAGCCAATCAAATGCTAGGAATGGTAGCTTATAACAATGGTCAGTGAAAATTACTAACCACTAGAGTGAAAATTAATAACCACTAGTTTCATGAAACGCTCCAATTACCTATAATCATCTGCTAAATATGAACTAAATATTCCACTTTGGCTCAAAATCAGATTTTTAACACAAGAAAAAGTTTCCTAAGTGCTAACTTTCTTTACCTAAATATGATCCTGAAATGTGATGAGATCAAAGTCCAACTATTCATTAAGAGGAATGATGATATACCAGCATCATCTGTCAAGAATAATAATAAAATCCTCTATCCCTTAGTAAAACATACAACCTCAGGGGCATCATATCCACTCACACAGAAAGAATGGCCTTCTTTGTCAAGGAATTTAGCACCACATAACTGAATATCTGTGATGCATTCTTGGTAGGCAAGCGATACCTGTAAGTACAGAATTCAGAAAGAAAGAAATTAACGACACATTACTAGTTTTTTTATTATTCCTACAGAAGCAAAAAAAAAATCAACCCCTCTTCCTTGTGTAACCTTATTTTAATTAGGCTATTACAGACCAGGATATACTGGGGGAGGGAGGTCAATTTGACCATCCCCCCCTTCAGATCTGATTGCAAGATCGCAGCGATTATTTGCAATTGCACAAAGCCGGATGTAAACTTCAAGACTGTGAAGGTTAAAAAAAATTGTTTATATTTTTCAATTAAATATGCAAGTAAGCGTATGAAATTTGCCCTAGATTTGATTTTTTGTGTATGTTTTCGCCTTTAACTCATTTAATATTGCTAATAGAATGCTAATTATTGGTGAGAGTATCATTTTTGACATTTCTAACAAATATCACACTTGTTGTGGGTGAGGATAACGTATGAAACCATCCAATGTGGAATTACTCATGTCCTTACCTTTGCTTGGTTATCATCTGATTTTAAAGACCAAACTCTCAACATTGTGTCTTCTGATGTTGACAATAACTGCAAACAACAATAAAAATGTAAAAAAGTTTCAGAATATATGTATATGGATATTCATCTAAGTCAAAGGGTCACCACCTCAACTGTTTATATTCATTGTTCTTACGGCCCGCTATGCCTCCATTGGCATGTAGGGCAGCAACGAATGTCCTCCACTTCTGTCGGTCCTGGGCCAAGATCTATACAGTTCTCCATGTGTGCCTTACGTTTTTTAGTTCTCCCTCTACTGTTCTGCGCCATTTTATTTATTGTGCACTTGTTTTATTCACCTTTCAGCTCCGAGAACCTGTTTAAGCAGAACTTATAGTAGACTTATGCTTGGGTTTTAGCTTGTTACTAATAATATAATAGATGATTTCTTACTTTTCTGAATTGAGATATAATGGTGTCTAACGCACAGTTTGTGATTAATGTCAATTGTGCACTGATACTTAATATTTACCATAGTCTATTCAAATCGCACAACCTCCCACTCCAGTGAAATTTTGCATCAAATATCTACAGACTTTACATTAAAAGAAAATGATCATCTTATAAAAGAACATATATTATCACAAAAAATACATTTTGAACAAAAAAATTGGCTAACTTACCAGTCCAGCAGATGGAGCAAGATCCATGGCATGGATCCACTTAGCATGTGCACATATTTCAGTCATCAGGTTTCCTTTCTGAGTATCAAAGATACGAATATGACCTGTTCCATATCCTCCTATCACTAGATTCTTGTACAGACAGAGAGATGAACATGTAGCCCTGGTAGAAACAAAATATAGATTTCATAAATAAACAGCTTTCACAAATAAATAGATTTCAGAAATAAATAGATTAAACATGTATAAAGATAGACAGAAATAGATTTCATTAAAAAAAGTTTCATGAGACTCTCCTTCAGTGTATTAAAAAAAGGTACCTTCCAGATATCCAAAAAGAAAATAATCAATTCATCACAAATCATTACAAATATTCTATTTGTATAGTAAATCTGTAAGCATAAGTTAGCTCGGCATCTTAAAGTTAATCTTCGAATGAAAATAAGTATACTGACCCTCCGCCATTGATTCTGGTCAGCTGATAGAACTTTGGTCCGGCCTGCCAGACCATTATACATCCACTGTCATCCCCACTAGCCATCATATCCCCAGCACCAGCTACAGCACTAATAGGATAAGAGTGACCGCTTAGCGTCTCACTCAACTGGACATTGGTACCTCGGGATGGTATAGAAAACACAAGAACAGAGCCTGTTGATGTACCTATAATAAATGATAATAAAAAACAAGAAATAATGACTGTAGTGATGCATATCATTAATGGTAAAATGAAACTTCCACTTCAATCAAAATATTACACAAGCTATAAACCTATAACTCAGCCTAGAGCTGGCTTGGTAAAAATTCTACTTCTGCTACTACCACCACTGCTGCTATCATCTCAAACTTGGAAATTGTTTCAATTTTCTAGTAAATATACATCATTATAAAACTAAAAGTCAATCCAACTTTAATCGATCCAGAAAGAAAATTAATTTAAAAACAAAAAGTAAAAGAGAGAGGGAGGGAATTCTTATTTATATACATCAACTGATGAAACACTTGTCAAACAAATGGGCAATAAAGCTGGAATAATGAGATGCAGGTTTGAAAACAAAACATAATGTGCAGTACTGGTAATTAAAAGAGGGTGAACAGTGGATGTTCTATATTTTGTAGGACACTGTTACATAGACTGACAAAATAGTAGGTACATATATTGTTTGGATCATGAATGTCTGTTCATACCTTGCATGCATAACATGGGGGAAATGACATGGGGTCGGTGTGAAATCACTCCCAAATTACCCCTAAAGACCTGGTAAATTTAATCAAAAGAGCCCGTGAAATATCCACGGAGTCCACTAGAATAAGTAATACAATGTAACAAATTTGAAAAAAATCAAATATTTGGGAAGGTGAGCTAAAAAACTCACCAGAAGCCCCCCTCCCCCCTCAAAAAAAAAAAATCTCTGATGCTTTTAAACACAGCCCAAATTCTGATCACAGATCATGGTATCACTGAGGGAGGGGGAGGGGGGGGGGTATGCCAGGGAATGATGATACAGTCCAATAGAATATTGTGAATCCATGGGCATGGGAACCCTAGGTTTAGGATATGGATTTTAAAAACTTAGGCATGCGATGTTCTAAATGCACTTGCTGGCAGACTCAAATCCAGTGGGTATTTTACAACTAAAAATAAAATGTGTGCATGAAATCTAGATGTAACTGCAACCTGTGCTGAGTGCTGATACAAGTTCATAGTAGTGAGAAATACTGAACCTGGTGATTCGCGGTCATGGACGAATGCTGCCCCTGAACGCATTTAGGTAGATGGAAGGAGAAAAATGCCACTACAATAAATATTGTGCTATTCTAGATTCTGTGTAGCCTATAACATGTATACGCAGAGGACGAACTTCTGTCTTTGCATTAATGAGTCTGATGCTCATATACGGTAAGTCAGTAATACTTCTGATGTGGAAGAGTATGAAGCATGGCTACTGGTCTGTACACTCTTGCGTTAGCTTTTGTTGTTTTATCTACTAGGATTTAGCTGCGTTTTTTTCATTACTAGAACCTGCCACTGGACATTCGTCTATAAAAAACAACAAGAAGTAACGCAAGACCTGAGTGGCTGCACAGCCAGGAGTGATAGTCTTCTCTATCAGACATATTGCTGATGTTTGAAATAACAGCATCAGACTTGTAAAGGCAAAGACAAAAGCTGTATCCTCTGCCTATAGGTTAGAGGCCAGACTCTGTGCTATCCTCCTAATGTACAATACAAATAGGAAGTGTCTACATAAGGGCATTTTCACGGTAACTAACGTTACACGGCACAATTTTCATTGTGTGTATGAATATCTCTTTAAATGATTGGAGTTTGCTTTTACGGTAAGTAAATTCCCATCATTTGTTGTTTTAGAGATAATCATACACACAATGAAAAGTGTGTAAAATTGTGCCGTGTAAAGTCAGTTACCGTGAAAATGCCCATAAGAGCTTTGCATTTCATACTATACCTTTACTCATTTGGGTTTAATCTCTATGAATTCATACTGTAATGTTTACCATTTCAATAGCGTTAAGTGCTGATAATTAGAGGGTATAATTTTCTATAAGGAAATTTGGGAAATTAATAATTTTCTTATTTTTTCAGATTAGTGGGTGTTTTTTCTACATCTTCTTCTTTTTCACTTCTTAAATAAAAAACTGTTTAATTGGGTGATAAGATTACACAACCTGTACATTCCTTCAGTTCAGAAATTGCTTTTAAAAGTAGTGGTAAACCTTGTCCCATGGGTTATGCAATATTACAAAGTTGCTTGGGTTGGACAGTGCTGAAACTAATTACTAAAGCACAGCTTCAGCCAAGAAAGTTAAAAATGTGCATGAAGAATTGACAAGCAAAATAAAAAAGTTGATATGTCATAGGAATAGCAGAACAAGCAGATCAACTGAATATAGATAGAGCAAGTCTATTACAGGATGAATTTCCAAATATATCGTTATTGTCAAATGGAATTTCATTTGGATAAGAATGCCCCCTTATCTACACATTCCCCGATTGTATCAACTTCAATCAGTGTCATTGTAAACCACAATTACAATGGTTCAACCTCATTCTAAATATATACATAAAAAAATGAAATGAAGCATGGATCCACAAGCATTTTGGTCAAAGACACTTACAAAGTCTTTTGACTTTCGTATTTGGTTTGATCTTTTTTATCTCAACATCTTTATAACTGTGTGTTTCAACAAACCCTGACAAAACTTTCTGGATTCATACAAAAATTATATGTTTATTTTACTCTTATTTTTTAGCTTGTTTGTGAGGAAGTACATGTCCTGTAGATACAGACAGAAGATCATTAACCACATAAAGAAAAAGCATGACACTTACCAACTGCAATAAAACTGTCTAGAACAGATGCTATCCCTCGGGTAAACAAAAAACCTTCATGAAAAAAAATGTATACAACATGTTTTAATTAGTAAGATTTGGTAGCTTTGTGAAGTCTTCATTTTTATTGAAGATTGAATGTCTAATTTGTTGTTATTTCACAATACACATTGTTTTTAGAGGGAAAGATGCATTTTTTGGGGCGTCGTGATCTAGTGGTTGTTTTCTTTCAGCAAGAAATTTACCAAAATTGTGCTGCACTCAACCCAGGTGAGGTGAATCAGTACCAAGTAGGAAGAAATTGCTTGAATGCTTGAGCGTCTATATAGGCAGCACAGCGAAAGCCGTGGTAATAACACCAGCACTTTTTATCCTTGGACAAAAAGTGCTATACAAATCCAGCTATTATTATTATTATTGAGATCTTTGCATAACATGTCTCAAATCAACAAATTTTTCACTATTTAAACTGGGATTTTTCAATTAAGTCTCATCTTTATACGGAGAGCTCATGGGCGTTGCATGTCAGTTTTCATTAGAAATCGCACAACTGCCTCTATGTGCAGAAAGGGTATCGCACAGACTTAGGACACATTTACTACCATACTATTATCATTATACACTTTATTTAACAATTGCTATTCTTAACTGACTTGATTTCTATTTGCTGTTTATATACTTAACTTACTTTAACTTACTGCTCCTAGTGCATTCTATAGAATGCATTTAGCGCAAATAAATCATATATATTATTAGCTATCATTTATTGATATCCTTACAAATAACAAATATGAAAATGAAATACAATGAATTTACCGTCATTGCCATCAGAGTTGAATAGAGCATGCCAGAATACCAATGCTGAGCTGTCTGGTTCAAACATCTACAAACAAAATAAATATATCAATAGCAGAATGAACAATTTAATACATTACTAAATGGGTGAATATGATCTCACCAGCACCCATTCCTGATTCCCAGGATGTTGAATTAAAAAAAAAATTCATATTGTAACTTACATTTAAACCTCCAAAACTTGAAAACATCTTTGCATAAAAAATCTATACATTCTTTACATATCTGTGCCTGCATCAGTCTAAGGTTAGATGAATTGATAAAGCATTTTCATATTTTGTTGACTTTCAATAATCCAATTATGACAATTAACAAAGTAGGGGGAATTGTATCTATTTTGCTCACTTTTCACTCCAACTATTGTCCATCTCCAGGAAACGCATGTACATGTACGTGTATGTGTGATGGAAATATTGTCAGTCTACATCTGTGTTGTTTACTTTCAGTTTGGTCTCATCCAACATGTTCTAATCCAAGGTTGTCTCAAATGTTCATCTCCAAACTATTTCGTCTCATCTTATTCACCAATTACCATTTTGTTTAATTTTCAGTGAGGTTAGACCTTGGTCCAATATCCACTGGTTATGAATCAACTTTTTATTTGACAAAGATAAAAATAATTGGTATCTAAACAAAAATGAGCATTAAACTGACTGGGCATTAGACTACAGTAAATGAGGGTTGGACTAAAAATGGTATAAAGCAAGTGTAGTGCAGACAAAACACAAATAATCACATATTGGCAGTAGACTGAATGGGTTTAGTCCATGTGATATTAGTAGATCAACAGCTGTAGACCAGGGGCCTGTTTCATAAAACTTGTTAACAAATTTGTAATAACAGTTTAAAACTACTGAAATCATTTGATTTGATTTACATGTAATTGGCTGATATTATTACTGTAACAGAAGTTGTACATGTATTTGTTATTCTAACAAGTTTTTATCAAATGACACCCAAGTGCACGTAAACCTACATGTATGAGATCTTCTATTGTCTTTACTTTTACATCTTTATTGGAAAAACATTGACATTATTCTGGAGAGTTTGTCACTTTCTAATGCAATTTTGTATAAATGTATAGATGGTATGCATGTGATAAATGTATATAATGTAACAAATCTCCATGTGGACAATAAAATGAAATTGAATTGAAATGAATAGAAAAGTAGTTTCTCACCTGTACACCTTTCTGGCAGCATACCACCATTAGAGTTCTTGAAGGCAACTCACAGAATTTAGCCTAAAGTATGTAAGAGGAAGAAATAAGCACATTAACAGTAGAGGTGCTGGTCCAAAAATTGGGATTGTCCCAGAAAACAAGGATGTCCTCATAAACCAGGACAAATCATGTCTTGAGAAAATGAGATTGCCCGACTTCATGGGGACATTTTTTTTTTACAATTACAGGGATTGAGTGCTAAAAATAGATTCAGTGACCTCAACTCACACCCAAGTTCACTATCTATTTTTCATGACTTACCATTTCCAATAATCTTGTTATGAAACCTGATATGTTTACATTGACTACTACTAGTGCACTCAAAGAGAAATCTTTGAAAACTGAGACAGTCCCTGTAAACTGGGACGATCCCAATTTTCTGACCAGCACCTCTGAAACTGCATGCAAGTAGAGATACTGCACAAAAGTATTACAAGTTGTTAATCAGAATACAATTAACAATATTCAGCTCTCACTGAAGTGCTATTAAAATTAATGTTAAAGACAACCTGATCATCCAGGTCTTGGCAAATCATTATAAATCAGGAAAACACCAACCCAAATACTTCTGTCACTTATTGTAAAATTTATTGGTCGTGTTCACTAATTTCATAACATTATTCTGAGCCGAGTTAGTATTCTGAATATTCTTGTGACACTAACATATGAATGAATGTAAAGAATATTTTACTCGGTTGATAAATACTACCACCCCTAAACTAAAGCGATGCCTGTGACAATTTTTTTTCCTGATACTGAGCAAGATCGCTCACTCAGAATCAGAATAAATTTTACCCCAAAATTAAAGGTCAAGTTCATCCCAGAAAAATGTTGATTTGAATAAATAGGGAAAATTCAATCTAGCATCACGCTGAAAATTTCATCAAAATCGGACATCAAGAAATTTATGACATTTTAAGTTTAAGCTTGTTTTTCATGAAACAGTGATAAAAAACAATTCAGTGAAATGCAAATGAGGCAGTCGATGATGTACTTCACTCACTATTTCTTGTTTTTTTATGTTTGATTTATATATGGTAGTGGATCGTATTACCGAACACTTTTCATGAATTTGATCATATCAAACACATTATTCCAATAAAATTTACCAAACTTTCACCATAAATACACAAATACCTACAAAATATAAATATGGAGAAATTTTGCCGAAATTGTTTTTCATTTTTACGACATCAGCTTCCAATCGGACCCCTCTTCGCAAGTGAAAAATTTTGGTCACTTGAAAAGGTATCGTATTACCGAACGTGTGTTTTCTATGGGAAAAGTTGGGAAAACAACAGTCAAAGTCACTGATGAGCTATTTTGACCATATTTTATTGTTTCGAGGATATAAAGACTTCGAAATTGTGTTTTTGATAATTTTTCATCTTTTTTCTATTTAAGTTCCCTTTGGAAGGAAGTTGCAAGGGTTTGAGCGTATTTGATTATTTTCTGACGCATATGATGCGCGCGTTCGGTAATACAAGGCCGGTCGGTAATACAATCACTCACTATACAATATTTCATCTTTTACAGATCTTACCTTTACAATAAGGACCAACTTGTCTGAACAAACTAGTATTAAGCAATGATAATTCCACATGTTCAGGAGGAATTAATCGCTGTTTCACTTGATAATGAGAAAATTCGAAATTTCACATCTTTATAGGCCTAGAAATAATTCTACATCATGTTTTCTAGGACTAGGTCAGATCTAATGAAATACAAATTAAATAAGTTGGTGAGTGGATGACATCAGATTCTCATCTACGTACTAACCAGGATGTGCATATATAACTGCTTTTTAATAAATTAAGCGAAAATTTGAAATGTCATAACTTTCTTTTGATATTTTCAGTGCTACAGTACTGTACTGCTATTAACGTTAGTGTTAAATTTTTGTTGGATCTTGTAACATACCTTGTTGCAGGCGTAAAGTTTTACCTATAAAAACTTGTTTGCCCCTCTCCTTCCAATTTCTTTATTCAAATCAACTTTTTTTGGGTGGACTTGTCCTTTAAATAAGTCCCCAGTCACTTAAGTTAAAATGGCCTAGGATAATCTCGAAATTTCGCTCCAAATTTTCTGAAATAAATGAGACTTCATAATTACCTCCAGAATGGCTGCATTTTGAGTGACACCGGCAACATCTTTGCAATGCAGTTGTCGCTGTGTGACGTTGGGACCGACACCGCTCCCCGCTCCATCCCCGGCGCAGTTCGAGATGTTCACCACCGCTTTATGAACAACAGCGTAGCAAGTCACATTCCGTTCCGGTGAGCAAAGCACCGACAGATTGTTGTATCTTAAAGATGCGGAACTTTTTAAATGTACCGATTTCGACTTGTGATACATGATGATAAAGATGTAATTTCAGTTCCTTCAGGGTCAAATCAGTCATTCATTCAGCTCAGTGGCGTCTTGTAGTGAAGGCCGCGAAGGTAAGAATTGATTTCTATATTTCGACGCAGATGGCGGCAGATACATATCAGAGAGAAGATCAAGATAGAGTAGGCTGAGAGGGAAGGGAAATCTGCTATCAAATTCATATCATTTGTCCTGTCAGTCTTGATTTTCTAAATTTATTTTCTCTTATATTTATCAGAAAAAGGTCCAGGATTTCCTAGAGGTGCACACCAATTAGTCTCATTTTGTTTGGCTTTTTTTCAGTCGAAAAAGAGGGTGTACATAAAAAAGGGATCCAATTTATAACCACCTAGAGGGGACAAGTAAAAAAAAGTTTCAATCCAAGTAGGCAAAATGTCCTTACAACACCTCAAGCAAGGAAAAATACTTTTATTTAAATCCTCACTTCAAAAGTTGGGGGTAAGTGGGATCAAAAGATGGATGGCAATAGGTTTGGCCAAGGAGGGGGGGGGGGGGACAAGTCACTTGTGAATCATACTCCCCCCATCTTTGATACACGTATGCCTCGTCATGATTCACACAATTAATGAGCCATTAAACACCACTTTAAATCTCTTTCTCTCACCATCTTTCTCTAACCACCTTTTCGTACCATACTATAGTCTGTTAACACCTGTTACAATGCTCTTGCATTATTCCTAATCTAATAATAAATGATTCCTTTTCACTCTCAAATCACTTTTCCTCCTTCCAAGGGGCCACTGCTATCACAAAATGGCCGGACACCTCTGTGGACCTATTAAAAAAATCAGTAAAACGTATTGCTTTTCAAGGACACATTATGTACATACTAGCAGTGAGAAAAGTTACCAATCATTGAAAATCAAAAAAAGAAAAAGAAAGGGCATATCATTTCTAACAGCCTGAAAATGGGTAAAAGTTAAAATTTACATGTATTTGCCTTGTCATGAAAAACAAATATACAAGGCATTATTCAGCAAGGGGAAAACATAATGAAACACTTGTTATGGTATTCTAAGATCGAAGAATGGGATGATTACCTGTTTAGGGTATATTTTGAAAGTCCATGTTTTTTAATATGATTTTCACCTTTTGATGACAGAGTCCCAACCCCCACCCATTCTACCCCTGGTTGCATGATTTCATTTAATCTGTTACATATATATAAAGACAAATTCAAAGAAACAATCCAGAAGTACTTAACCAAAATCAATACTAAGCATCGCCAATCACCTCCACGTAACGACCATCAGCGCACCCTAACCCTGCCCGTTTGAACCATTTTAGGGGAGTTGGCAGTATCCTGGAAGTAAGTAAGTGATGATCCCTTTCATCACTTAATCTTGTAACTTTCTAATCTGGACTTTCTACTTCTTGCTCCCTATATCCTTGTATTTTCCTTTATTTTTATCCAGATATTAATACCTACCCTTCTTTATCAACACAATTTAATCAATTAAGAGCATTGGGAGTGGCTTGATTCACAAACACAGGCAAACAGAATGAACAATGAAACAAATATTCAGATTCGTCTTGATTTATTGATGAAAATATATCCTTTCAAAACAATCGATTTCAGTAACAAATACAAATATTACAGTATTCTCTAATACAACATTTCCACTTTATAAAAGCGCATATTTAAACAAACTAAAAATGATACAATATGATAAATTGAACTTCAAGGGATATCGTAATCACTTCTTTTTTTCCAAGATAAGAAAAAAGAGACAAATTTACAAGTGCAAGCCAAAGTCATGTAGGAGAGAATAATGGAGCAGATAAAAATGAAAATCATATTAGTAATAGTATTATCATACCAATTTATTAACTACCATTTATGATTTTATCAAAAGGACAGAATCAGAAATAAAATAAATGAATATATCATATTTCAGTAATAACATAATACAAGAAAAAAATAATGAAAAAAATAATATAACAATACAATATACATATATTTCCAGAAACTTCCAAAAGTCCTTTAATATGAAGAAGGCTACATAGTTAAAAAGGAGAACTATATTGAAAACAAAATAATGGCGAATTATATATCAAATTAAAGCTGAAAATCAGGAGTACACGGTGGTATACTTCATTTATCATGGAACCCGATGAAAGTCAGTTAATTTATACTTTTATTAGAGTTCTCTCTCTCATATGGAGAACTAGCGGACAGGTCCTCGCTGCACGCGCGCACCCTTTTAACACGCAGAATTCCCTGGCATCATACCTTTTTTCACAAACAAATGTGTATCAAGGACAGGCGTTGATTCAGATAGAATTTCCGCCCCCCTAAAATGAATGTTAACAACTTCTATCAGATGACCATTATTTTTTATACATTTAATTGATGGGAAATATGGCACTTTATTACATTAAAATCACTCAAAACCATCCATAGTCAGGAATATGTATTGGGATAATCGGTTTTGGAGACATTTATATCCGTCGTCACATCGGTGTGTGATGGTATGAAGAATTTCCGCCCAGATTATAATAAAGGGCACATTGTGAGGTAAATGCTCATGAAAGAACCATGGAGATTGGTTTAGAAGGAAATAGTGCACTTTTATCATCAAATCAGAGGAGATTTTCTTTGTGATATTGATGTCCGAAGAGCAAACCTACACTCGACGTGCATTCAACAAATAAGACTGGGCAGAGCTTTTGTGTACGTCAGTGTGTTGTTCGAGTCACAGCGGTTTTCTAGCTCTTTCCATTGCAGTGCTGAACATTTTATTAGGAATATATAAATATATAAACATTGTCAGTCCGAACTATAGATAAAAATATATCAGATACCATTATTTTTGCCAACAAAAATCAATTTCATTCTCTGAAAGTTGGATACGTCTCTGAATATCGTGACGGGTCCATTATGTATACGAGGGGTGCATCCTAGCTTACCACTGCATAGGTAAGTCTGAAATTAAGTTGTGCTTATTCTTTTCACTTTATAATGATGTTTTAAATGATCTAACAACTATAATTCATGAAATTGACACAAAATATTGCGAATCAACGCTGAAACATTATTTGTAAATACATTTATCCCTCTGTAATACCATTTCCCCCATAAAGCTGCAATGGAACATTCTGCACCACTAGTCGTACGTTGATCGCCAGGTCTGCACACGTCGTCTGTTATGTTTTTACATGTCCGCGAAATTGGTGATATATGATGACGTCAGTGGGTGTTCAATAACACTGAAAATTTCATCAAAATCGGATGTAAAATAAGAAAGTTATGACATTTTAAAGTTTCGCTTCATTTCACAAACAGTTATATGCACATCTCGGTAGGTATGCAAATGAGGGAACTGATGACATCACTCACTATTTCTCTTGTATTTTATTATATGAAATATTTTGATTTTCTAGTCATTGTCATGTGAAATGAAGTTTCATTCCTCCTGAACACATGAAATTCCAATATTTTAACATTTTTGGGCTTCAGGCAAGGAGGTTCAAACAATATTTGATCATAACATATTGCTATAGTCTTAAGAAAAAAATGCTTTAGAAAATATTGTTAAATTTTGTGTATTTGATCATATAACAAGTCCTCATCCTCCATCACAACATTACCTACATGTATAGCCATATTGAAATTCATACAGGTATTAGGTATAATGATTGGTACATGTAATTTTTAAAAAATGCAAACTTTCTTTTTGTGTGATTTAGTTTGAACTGTCATCATTCTCCATTTCTTATTACATGTAGTCCTTATAACTTGACAATTGAAAAGGTAGTATGCAGTAAGCATGACCTGAGAAATAATGAATCTAAGTAAAAACTGAGAGCATACAAAGAAACATTTTAATCAAGTATACCCAATGATTCTTACATTTTCTATACATTCATGTGCTACAGATCCTAGTGGAAATGAAAATCTACAAGCCAGTGGTCATGAATCTTCCCCAGAGAGCCCCTGTGAAGGCACTGTTCCTAGCCCCAGAGCCAGAGGTAAAGCTTGAAAAATGTTCAATATACAGCCTTGTATACAAACATGGTAGAAAATGCTCTTTAACAGTTTTTACTCTTTCTTTTCTAATAGTTACTCCAACAGAAAATAAAGCATATTACATTCATTCAACTGTTACAAAAATTTTAAATAAATGAATTAATTATATTTCGTATTAAATGATGTACTGCACAGGTTCTTGTAAACCCCCAAGATTACATTATAGTATGTGTATTACTGTACTGTTTTTTATTGCAAGAAATTCAATGAAATCTAGCATTCATAAACTTTTCCTTTTGACCTATTACAGACCTAAAATTTAGATTGCATGTCGGAAGAAATACTTCTCTTTGATTTTTTATGTTAGATTTTTCCCCTTTGATGCAACATATCATGTTATTAATCATAGTAAAATGTGTGACACATGGATAAACAATTATCCAGCAACCCTTAGGTGGGCAGAGCCATAACATGGAATGTAATATCAAGTCCAGCATGGGTGCACCAATGGCAAATAAGGTTTTGGCCATTTCCCACACAGTTAATCTCTAATTTCTTTGCTCTATTGCAGGATTTTAAATTACCTATGACAACACACAAAAAAATATAGTGAGGCGACACGAAGGTAGTAAAAAGGCCCAGGATGGGATTAACATATGGACAACGATATTTGCGGCCGAAGATATGGTACCATTTACAGATACTTGTGATGATACCACAATTCCTGCCCTATAAATCCCATTGGAGCACCTCCTCCAAACAAAACAGGATCTTAGTGCACTGCACAAAGCCATGCTGTTTCAAATACAGAGGGTCCACTTAAAAGTTAGATCTCGATTTGATTCTGGATTGCCATCGTCTTCAACAGTGAGTCTGGCCCCAAGCCATGGAAAAAAAGAAATTGTGGCACTCGCTGCAATGCAGGAGGTTGCAGCAACACCAGCTTTGATAGGTTTTTTGTCCATCCTATGCCAGGGAAAGTGCCTACATGTATAGCCATATTGAAATTCATACAGGTATTAGGTATAATGATTGGTACATGTAATTTTTTAAAAATGCAAACTTTCTTTTTGTGTGATTTAGTTTGAACTCTCATCATTCTCCATTTCTTATTACATGTAGTCCTTATAACTTGACAATTGAAAAGGTAGTATGCAGTAAGCATGACCTGAGAAATGATGAATCTAAGTAAAAACTGAAAGCATACAAAGAAACATTTTAATCAAGTATACCCAATGATTCTTACATTTTCTGTTCATTCATGTGCTACAGATCCTAGTGGAAATGAAAATCTACAAGCCAGTGGTCATGAATCTTCCCCAGAGAGCCCCTGTGAAGGCACTGTTCCTAGCCCCAGAGCCAGAGGTAAAGCTTGAAAAATGTTCAATATACAGCCTTGTATACAAACATGGTAGAAAATGCTCTTTAACAGTTTTTACTCTTTCTTTTCTAATAGTTACTCCAACAGAAAATAAAGCATATTACATTCATTCAACTGTTACAAAAATTTTAAATAAATGAATTAATTATATTTCGTATTAAATGATGTACTGCACAGGTTCTTGTAAACCCCCAAGATTACATTATAGTATGTGTATTACTGTACTGTTTTTTATTGCAAGAAATTCAATGAAATCTGGCATTCATAAACTTTTCCTTTTGACCTATTACAGACCTAAAATTTAGATTGCATGTCGGAAGAAATACTTCTCTTTGATTTTTTATGTTAGATTTTTCCCCCCTGATGCAACATATCATGTTATTAATCATAGTAAAATGTGTGACACATGGATAAACAATTATCCAGCAACCCTTAGGTGGGCAGAGCCATAACATGGAATGTAATATCAAGTCCAGCATGGGTGCACCAATGGCAAATAAGGTTTTGGCCATTTCCCACACAGTTAATCTCTAATTTCTTTGCTCTATTGCAGGATTTCGAATTACCTATGACAACACACAAAAAAATATAGTGAGGAGACACGAAGGTAGTAAAAAGGCCAGGATGGGATTAACATATGGACAATATTTGCGGCCGAAGATATGACACCATTTACAGATACTTGTGATGAAACCACAATCCCTGCCCTACAAATCCCATTGGAGCACCTCCTCCAAACAAAACAGGATAGTGCACTGCATAAAGCCATGCTCTTTCAAATACAGAGGGTCCACTTAAAAGTTAGATCTCGATTTGATTCTGGATTGCCATCGTCTTCGACAGTGAGTCTGGCCCCAAGCCATGGAAAAAAAGAAAATGTGGCACTCGCTGCAATGCAGGAGGTTGCAGCAACACGAACTTTGATAGGTTTTTTTGTCCATCGTATGCCAGGGAAAATGACAGCAGAGCTGAGAGACAGATTCAATAGCACCCAGAAATCCTGAATGGACTTTATCAGGTGCAAACGCAAATTTGAAGCAAGATCATACAAATATATTAACCTGTGCAGTGGACTTTTCATGGAAGAGGATTATGAATATACTGAGGTTCAGATGCATAAACATGGAATTAAAAAAAAAACTCCCAACCTAAAAAAAGGATACTGTGACGGAATCACTAAAAAAATAAATTAGCAAGACTTATGTAACAAACAAAGTGTGACGTCATAATGCACCATTTTTGGTAGCGTCTTTTAGTTAGTACTTTCTATTGTGACGTAGCACTGGTCATGGCTACTTCTGGTCAGAAACCATTAGCAACGCGCCTAAATTGCGTAATCAATAAAATGCGCGTTCCATTTCTTGCTCCATAAAAGTTACTTTTTATAACGAAGATTACCATTGATTCAGATAAAGATTTGTTGTGCACAGTACCGAGAGCGTCATTTTTGACAGACATATTTTTCTGGACAAGTGGGCAAACCTTTCAAGGTAATTTAATCTTTATTTCTCCAGTAATATTTGCTGACTATTTTAGGAGAAGAATATTTACCATAATGATTGCTGAATGTGAGATTCCAAATTAATTATCTTGATTCTCTATTTTTAAAGTTTTATAGGAGAAATTGAGTCACATAAAGGTTGTTTGAAGTTGCGTCATACTATATTCTCATTTTGCCATTACGGAAAGAGGTTTATTCTATGTTGCGTTCAGTCGAATTTTCATGGTGCGTCAGTATGCGCATTAGAGATGTTTGTTTTTGTTTTAAACCATAAATGTGTGAAATATTTGCCAATGAATTTTGGTAAATTTTAAAAGATGCCATTATTGGTCAGTTTTTATATGCCAATATTTTCGTCAAGTTGAAAAGATGCCAATAATACTTGGTCAGTTTTTATAGGCCGATATTTTCGTCTAGTTGAAAAGATGCCAATAATACTTGGTCAGTTTTTATATGCCGATATTTTCATCAAGTTGAAAAGATGCCAATAATACTTGGTCAGTTTTTATATGCCGATATTTTCGTCAAGTTGAAAAGATGCCAATAATACTTGGTCAGTTTTTATATGCCGATATTTTCGTCAAGTTGAAAAGATGCCAATAATACTTGGTCAGTTTTTATATGCCGATATTTTCGTCAAGTTGAAAAGATGCCAATAATACTTGGTCAGTTTTTATATGCCAATATTTTTGTCAAAGTTGAAAAGATGCCAATATACTTGGTCAGTTTTTATGTGCCAATTTTGGTCAAGTTCAAAATGTGCCAATTTTGGTCAAGTTCAAAAAGTGCCAATTTTGGACAAGTTCAAAATGTGCCAATTTTGGTCAAGTTCAAAAAGTGCCAATTTTGGTCAAGTTCAAAAAGTGCCAATTTTGGACAAGTTCAAAATGTGCCAATTTTGGTCAAGTTCAAAATGTGCCAATTTTGGTCGATTTCAAAGGTGCCAATTTTGGTCAAGTATAGAAGTGCCAATTTTGGTCGATATCAAAATGTGCCAATTTTGGGCAATTTTGAAAAGTGCCAATTTTGGTCAATATCAAAATGTGCCAAGTTTGGTCGGTTTTAAAATGTGCCAATTGTCAGGGAATTTATAAATGTTATTGATAATGATGTTTATGTATTGATGTATTCTTATTTATTATTGGTCACTTGTAAGAAACCATTCTTGGGAAAGGTGAACTGATATTTTAGTTGAGTGTTTAGACTCTTCTGTGGCTGAATGAAAATAAGCTGCAACAATTGAGACGCGGCCCAGGTCGTTGAGCAGAGTGACATCTGTCTCGAATGCAACCGTGCTTCTCGTCTAACCTTACCCAGGGTAGTTTCCGTGACATTAATGGTTTGAGATGAATGGTTTATTTGAATCTGGACATTATGAATTTATTACTGACAGGTATATCTTAATAAAGATGAATTTTTGGAGCAGAAGGCTGAGAGCCTTCATAACTTAGACATATGTCACCAGGGGTCTCTAGATGAGGCATCCTTGATCTTTTATGAAGATCATAGTATTGTTAGGAATAGGACTTAAGGTTAACAGATGAATATTGACTATTTTTGGATCTTAACTGATTATAGATCCTTGATCTTTATAGGACAGATAGTTGAGATTAGGATTTTGGTGAGTTCCTGATAGTTCAGGCAATGTTGTAAATATGTAAATTATTCTATTATCTAGGATGCCTCCTAGGATAAAGGCAGTCATTTTCTATTTCGAATAATCAGAGCCTTTACTCCTTCTGAAATAGACATGTATAGTAAAAGTAGAGAGATTATTAGGGATGTATTGATTTATCAATACAATCTTTTCATGAGACGATTAGGTTTACTGGATAGTTTTCTCGGAAAAACAATAAGGAAAGAATCCTTGGAGGAATTCGGATTTTCCTTGGATTTAAGTTTGTTTATAAAGATGTCAAGTAAGTTCTGATAGTTGCGATAGGAAGGAATGTGACAATTTGAGACTGTCCTATCTAAAGACTTAGGTTAGTAAAAAGTGAAATGATAAGCCGACAAAGTGAGCTATCATTGAATACTTTAAGGGGCGGATAGGCCAGTTTGGTAAAATGACCCGTTGAGCGGTGACTCTGTTGGATTGAAGTTGAAAGTCAGTTTATTTGAGCGTTTTAGCTCAGGATAAGGAAAGAGTTTAGTGGATGGCTAAGGGCCAAGTTTTAGAAAGTGATAGAGGCTAGACGTAGCCGAGAATAGAACTTCTTTTCATACTTTTTGCTGGAGTGATAAGTATATTTGTAGGAAGGAAACTAGTACAGTTCGATCAACTTACTTTGATCTGTCTCATGATAGTAGAGATTTAAAATATAGATAGAATTTAAGACATATTACTTGGTTTTTAAGAATATGTATTGTTGTCATATCGAAATGACGACAAGTACTTGAATAAATTATGACGACAAAACATAGTCATGAGGTGTCGTCTGTAGATATTGTACATAGTATACATAGATCAAAGAAGAATTTATTGAACAGAACACAACTTGATATTGGCAACAATGCCTAGCTGTTAGTTAAAGTTTATTAATAAAGAATTACTTGTTATTGATTCAGTTGAACAATTACTGAATACAGAGTTATTTATTTTACTAGAGTAACCGTCTGGTGTGAACGTTAGTTACAGAAGTGACAACAATGATTGGTACATTTACTTCTACTCGAGATAGCAAATTTAGAAAATGAGATCATTTATAGAACGAAATCACTTTTCCATGTCATTGTGCCTTAGATTGCTCGCTACCGATTATGAAGAGTTAGCACGAGAGACTGTGAGAGAGACCTTTAATGTATTGAGTTGTAGTATATTGTTTTGGCAAGTTCGACTTTGCCAGTGAGGCACTGAGTGTGCGGCGTTGCACGTGTGTGCTATGCTGAATCATGAGTTGTTGTTGATGAATTAGATTATTGGTGCACGTTTTAGTGTGCAAAATTACTAGTTTGCTTGTCTTGTTTGATGGTGAATTCTTAGATTAATTTATTAGGAAATAATAGAATCATGCAATGTTTCCACTTACCAGAATTGTTGCAATGAGGCAGATTTCTTAGAAGATGCTGGAGAGCATGTGAAATAGTGTACACGAAGGAATGTGCAAATGTTTACGATTTTCAGTGACTTGAGGTCAGGTGACCGATTACGAGTTGTGACGTATGTATTGTGTTGGCAAATAAGCCAATTGGAATGGTTGGTTTTGTGGATATTTATTTTATTTATGCTTCAGCGAGTCTGGAGTCTCTTTATAAATGAATGTTGTAAAGAGAGGAGAATCTAGTGCTCTCATAAAAAAGGCTAGATGGTGGCAGCTTACCGTTATGAATGATTGATTTATATTTGGTGGAGATTGATGAGAAATTGTGAGAAGAATAGAGTGCAAGTGCAGAGACTCTTCCCCCTATCTTCTCTCTCTCTCTCTCCACTCTGTCTTCTTCTTCTTCCAGTAGTGTGCATAAACCTCCACGGAGTATCGTCGCACAACAGTTGGTTGTCTATCGGCTAATTAAACGTGTTGCTCGTAGCAAAGCTCGATGAAAATAAGTCCAAAAACGAACGCATATACACTATATACAAATTGTTCTCATATTTTGAGTTAGTTTAAGACGACATCTCTGACTCGTGTCTTGAAGATGTCGATCGATGGTGAGATGACCACATTTTGACTGTCTCTCTCCACTCTGGTCTCTCGCTCCGGTCTCTTCCCCTCTCCTCTTCACCTCTTCTTTAATTGATCCCTTGTATATAACAACCCCCCCCCCTTCACGCCACAATACTTTCCCCACCATCATCGTGGGTGAGCACCCTTTCCCACCCGAGTGTTTTATGCCTGCTCCAACAATGGCAATGCAACAGGTGGGAGCATCTGCACCTCGCCCTCGGGTGGGGAGACTCAACAAGTCCAACATCGACACCGTCATTAGATCAAGGTATCAAAATCACAACCCATAGGATTTGCACACGTGTATTGCAGGCGCCATCCTTGTTGGTCATGCTTTTTGGTCATACAGGTATTAGGTAGAGTGATTGGTACATGTAATTTTTAAAAAATGCAAACTTTCTTTTTGTGTGATTTAGTTTGAACTCTCATCATTCTCCATTTCTTATTACATGTAGTCCTTATAACTTGACAATTGAAAAGGTAGTATGCAGTAAGCATGACCTGAGAAATAATGAATCTAAGTAAAAACTGAGAGCATACAAAGAAACATTTTAATCAAGTATACCCAATGATTCTTACATTTTCTGTTCCAGAGCCAGAGGTAAAGCTTGAAAAATGTTCAATATACAGCCTTGTATACAAACATGGTAGAAAATGCTCTTTAACAGTTTTTACTCTTTCTTTTTTAATAGTTACTCCAACAGAAAATAAAGCATATTACATTCATTCAACTGTTACAAAAATTTTAAATAAATGAATTAATTATATTTCGTATTAAATGATGTACTGCACAGGTTCTTGTAAACCCCCAAGATTACATTATAGTATGTGTATTACTGTACTGTTTTTTTTTGCAAGAAATTCAATGAAATCTAGCATTCATAAACTTTTCCTTTTGACCTATTACAGACCTGAAATTTAGATTGCATGTCGGAAGAAATACTTCTCTTTGATTTTTTATGTTAGATTTTTCCCCTTTGATGCAACATATCATGCTATTAATCATAGTAAAATGTGTGACACATGGATAAACAATTATCCAGCAACCCTTAGGTGGGCAGAGCCATAACATGGAATGTAATATCAAGTCCAGCATGGGTGCACCAATGGCAAATAAGGTTTTGGCCATTTCCCACACAGTTAATCTCTAATTTCTTTGCTCTATTGCAGGATTTCGAATTACCTATGACAACACACAAAAAAATATAGTGAGGAGACACGAAGGTAGTAAAAAGGCCCAGGATGGGATTAACATATGGACAACAATATTTGCGGCCGAAGATATGACACCATTTACAGATACTTGTGATGAAACCACAATCCCTGCCCTACAAATCCCATTGGAGCACCTCCTCCAAACAAAACAGGATAGTGCACTGCATAAAGCCATGCTCTTTCAAATACAGAGGGTCCACTTAAAAGTTAGATCTCGATTTGATTCTGGATTGCCATCGTCTTCGACAGTGAGTCTGGCCCCAAGCCATGGAAAAAAAGAAAATGTGGCACTCGCTGCAATGCAGGAGGTTGCAGCAACACGAGCTTTGATAGGTTTTTTTGTCCATCGTATGCCAGGGAAAATGACAGCAGAGCTGGGAGACAGATTCAATAGCACCCAGAAATCCTGAATGGACTTTATCAGGTGCAAACGCAAATTTGAAGCAAGATCATACAAATATATTAACCTGTGCAGTGGACTTTTCATGGAAGAGGATTATGAATATACTGAGGTTCAGATGTATAAACATGGAATTCGGAAAAAAAAACTCCCAACCTAAAAAAAGGATACTGTGACGGAATCACTAAAAAAATAAACTAGCAAGACTTACGTAACAAACAAAGTGTGACGTCATAATGCACCATTTTTGGTAGCGTCTTTTAGTTAGTACTTTCTATTGTGACGTAGCACTGGTCATGGCTACTTCTGGTCAGAAACCATTAGCAACGCGCCTAAATTGCGTAATCAATAAAATGCGCGTTCCATTTCTTGCTCCATAAAAGTTACTTTTTATAACGAAGATTACCATTGATTCAGATAAAGATTTGTTGTGCACAGTACCGAGAGCGTCATTTTTGACAGACATATTTTTCTGGACAAGTGGGCAAACCTTTCAAGGTAATTTAATCTTTATTTCTCCAGTAATATTTGCTGACTATTTTAGGAGAAGAATATTTACCATAATGATTGCTGAATGTGAGATTCCAAATTAATTATCTTGATTCTCTATTTTTAAAGTTTTATAGGAGAAATTGAGTCACATAAAGGTTGTTTGAAGTTGCGTCATACTATATTCTCATTTTGCCATTATGGAAAGAGGTTTATTCTATGTTGCGTTCAGTCGAATTTTCATGGTGCGTCAGTATGCGCATTAGAGATGTTTGTTTTTGTTTTAAACCATAAATGTGTGAAATATTTGCCAATGAATTTTGGTAAATTTTAAAAGATGCCAATAATACTTGGTCAGTTTTTATATGCCGATATTTTCGTCAAGTTGAAAAGATGCCAATAATACTTGGTCAGTTTTTATAGGCCGATATTTTCGTCTAGTTGAAAAGATGCCAATAATACTTGGTCAGTTTTTATATGCCGATATTTTCATCAAGTTGAAAAGATGCCAATAATACTTGGTCAGTTTTTATATGCCGATATTTTCGTCAAGTTGAAAAGATGCCAATAATACTTGGTCAGTTTTTATATGCCGATATTTTCGTCAAGTTGAAAAAATGCCAATAATAGTTGGTCAGTTTTTATATGCCGATATTTTCGTCAAGTTGAAAAGATGCCAATAATACTTGGTCAGTTTTTATATGCCAATTTTGGACAAGTTCAAAATGTGCCAATTTTGGTCAAGTTCAAAATGTGCCAATTTAGGACAAGTTCAAAATGTGCCAATTTTGGTCAAGTTCAAAAAGTGCCAATTTTGGTCAAGTTCAAAAAGTGCCAATTTTGGACAAGTTCAAAATGTGCCAATTTTGGTCAAGTTCAAAATGTGCCAATTTTGGTCGATTTCAAAGGTGCCAATTTTGGTCAAGTTCAGAAGTGCCAATTTTGGTCGATATCAAAATGTGCCAATTTTGGGCAATTTTGAAAAGTGCCAATTTTGGTCAATATCAAAATGTGCCAAGTTTGGTCGGTTTTAAAATGTGCCAATTGTCAGTGAATTTATAAATGTTATTGATAATGATGATGTTTATGTATTGATGTATTCTTATTTATTATTGGTCACTTGTAAGAAACCATTCTTGGGAAAGGTGAACTGATATTTTGGTAGAGTGTTTAGACTCTTCTTTGGCTGAATGAAAATAAGCTGCAACAATTGAGACGCGGCCCAGGTCGTTGAGCAGAGTGACATCTGTCTCGAATGCAACCGTGCTTCTCGTCTAACCTTACCCAGGGTAGTTTCCGTGACATTAATGGTTTGAGATGAATGGTTTATTTGAATCTGGACATTATGAATTTATTACTGACAGGTATATCTTAATAAAGATGAATTTTTGGAGCAGAAGGCTGAGAGCCTTCATAACTTAGACATATGTCACCAGGGGTCTCTAGATGAGGCATCCTTGATCTTTTATGAAGATCATAGTATTGTTAGGAATAGGACTTAAGGTTAACAGATGAATATTGACTATTTTTGGATCTTACCTGATTATAGATCCTTGATCTTTTATAGGACAGATAGTTGAGATTAGGGTTTTAATGAGTTCCTGATAGTTCAGGCAAAGTTGTAAATATGTAAATTATTCTATTATCTAGGATGCCTCCTATGATAAAGGCAGTCATTTCTATTTCGAATAATCAGAGCCTTTACTCCTTCTGAAATAGACATGTATAGTAAAAGTAGAGAGATTATTAGGGATGTATTGATTTATCAATACAATCTTTTCATGAGACGATTAGGTTTACTGGATAGTTTTCTCGGAAAAACAATAAGGAAAGAATCCTTGGAGGAATTCGGATTTTCCTTGGATTTAAGTTTGTTTATAAAGATGTCAAGTAAGTTCTGATAGTTGCGATAGGAAGGAATGTGACAATTTGAGACTGTCCTATCTAAAGACTTAGGTTAGTAAAAAGTGAAATGATAAGCCGACAAAGTGAGCTATCATTGAATACTTTAAGGGGCGGATAGGCCAGTTTGGTAAAATGACCCGTTGAGCGGTGACTCTGTTGGATTGAAGTTGAAAGTCAGTTTATTTGAGCGTTTTAGCTCAGGATAGGGAAAGAGTTTAGTGGATGGCTAAGGGCCTAGTTTTAGAAAGTGATAGAGAGGCTAGACGTAGCCGAGAATAGAATTTCTTTTCATACTTTTTGCTGGAGTGATAAGTATATTTGTAGGAAGGAAACTAGTACAGTTCAATCAACTTACTTTGATCTGTCTCATGATAGTAGAGATTTAAAATATAGATAGAATTTAAGACATATTACTTGGTTTTTAAGAATATGTATTGTCATATCGAAATGACGACAAGTACTTGAATAAATTATGACGACAAAACATAGTCATGAGGTGTCGTCTGTAGATATTGTACATAGTATACATAGATCAAAGAAGAATTTATTGAACAGAACACAACTTGATATTGGCAACAATGCCTAGCTGTTAGTTAAAGTTTATTAATAAAGAATTACTTGTTATTGATTCAGTTGAACAATTACTGAATACAGAGTTATTTATTTTACTAGAGTAACCGTCTGGTGTGAACGTTAGTTACAGAAGTGACAACAATGATTGGTACATTTACTTCTACTCGAGATAGCAAATTTAGAAAATGAGATCATTTATAGAACGAAATCACTTTTCCATGTCATTGTGCCTTAGATTGCTCGCTACCGATTATGAAGAGTTAGCACGAGAGACTGTGAGAGAGAGACCTTTAATGTATTGAGTTGTAGTATATTGTTTTGGCAAGTTCGACTTTGCCAGTGAGGCACTGAGTGTGCGGCGTTGCACGTGTGTGCTATGCTGAATCATGAGTTGTTGTTGATGAATTAGATTATTGGTGCACGTTTTAGTGTGCAAAATTACTAGTTTGCTTGTCTTGTTTGATGGTGAATTCTTAGATTAATTTATTAGGAAATAATAGAATCATGCAATGTTTCCACTTACCAGAATTGTTGCAATGAGGCAGATTTCTTAGAAGATGCTGGAGAGCATGTGAAATAGTGTACACGAAGGAATGTGCAAATGTTTACGATTTTCAGTGACTTGAGGTCAGGTGACCGATTACGAGTTGTGACGTATGTATTGTGTTGGCAAATAAGCCAATTGGAATGGTTGGTTTTGTGGATATTTATTTTATTTATGCTTCAGCGAGTCTGGAGTCTCTTTATAAACGAATGTTGTAAAGAGAGGAGAATCTAGTGCTCTCATAAAAAAGGCTAGATGGTGGCAGCTTACCGTTATGAATGATTGATTTATATTTGGTGGAGATTGATGAGAAATTGTGAGAAGAATAGAGTGCAAGTGCAGAGACTCTTCCCCCTATCTTCTCTCTCTCTCTCTCCACTCTGTCTCTCTCCACTCTGGTCTCTCGCTCCGGTCTCTTCCCCTCTCCTCTTCACCTCTTCTTTAATTCATCCCTTGTATATAACAACCCCCCCCCCTTCACGCCACAATACTTTCCCCACCATCATCGTGGGTGAGCACCCTTTCCCACCCGAGTGTTTTATGCCTGCTCCAACAATGGCAATGCAACAGGTGGGAGCAATCTGCACCTCGCCCTTGGGTGGGGAGACTCCAACAAGTCCAACATCGACACCATCATTAGATCAAGGTATCAAAATCACAACCCATAGGATTTGCACACGTGTATTGCAGGCGCCATCCTTGTTGGTCATGCTTTTTGGTCATACAGGTATTAGGTAGAGTGATTGGTACATGTAATTTTTAAAAAATGTAAACTTTCTTTTTGTGTGATTTAGTTTGAACTCTCATCATTCTCCATTTCTTATTACATGTAGTCCTTATAACTTGACAATTGAAAAGGTAGTATGCAGTAAGCATGACCTGAGAAATAATGAATCTAAGTAAAAACTGAGAGCATACAAAGAAACATTTTAATCAAGTATACACAATGATTCTTACATTCTCTGTTCCAGAGCCAGAGGTAAAGCTTGAAAAATGTTCAATATACAGCCTTGTATACAAACATGGTAGAAAATGCTCTTTAACAGTTTTTACTCTTTCTTTTTTAATAGTTACTCCAACAGAAAATAAAGCATATTACATTCATTCAACTGTTACAAAATTTTTTAATAAATTAATTATATTTCGTATTAAATGATGTACTGCACAAGTTCTTGTAAACCCCCAAGATTACACTATAGTATGTGTATTACTGTACTGTTTTTTTTTTGCAAGAAATTCAATGAAATCTAGCATTCATAAACTTTTCCTTTTGACCTATTACAGACCTGAAATTTAGATTGCATGTCGGAAGAAATACTTCTCTTTGATTTTTTATATTAGATTTTTCCCCTTTGATGCAACATATCATGCTATTAATCATAGTAAAATGTGTGACACATGGATAAACAATTTATCCAGCAACCCTTAGGTGGGCAGAGCCATAACATGGAATGTAATATCAAGTCCAGCATGGGTGCACCAATGGCAAATAAGGTTTTGGCCATTTCCCACACAGTTAATCTCTAATTTCTTTGCTCTATTGCAGGATTTCGAATTACCTATGACAACACACAAAAAAATATAGTGAGGCGACACGAAGGTAGTAAAAAGGCCCAGGATGGGATTAACATATGGACAACAATATTTGCGGCCGAAGATATGACACCATTTACAGATACTTGTGATGATACCACAATCCCTGCCCTACAAATCCCATTGGAGCACCTCCTCCAAACAAAACAGGATCTTAGTGCACTGCATAAAGCCACGCTGTTTCAAATACAGAGGGTCCACTTAAAAGTTAGATCTCGATTTGATTTTGGATTGCCATCATCTTCAACAGTGAGTCTGGCCCCAAGCCATGGAAAAAAAAGAAAATGTGGCACTCGCTGCAATGCAGGAGGTTGAGGAACACCAGCTTTGATAGGTTATTGCAGGATTTCGAATTACCTATGACAACACACAAAAAAATATAGTGAGGCGACACGAAGGTAGTAAAAAGGCCCAGGATGGGATTAATATATGGACAACGATATTTGCGGCCGAAGATATGGTACCATTTACAGATACTTGTGATGATACCACAATTCCTGCCCTACAAATCCCATTGGAGCACCTCCTCCAAACAAAACAGGATCTTAGTGCACTGCATAAAGCCACGCTGTTTCAAATACAGAGGGTCCACTTAAAAGTTAGATCTCGATTTGATTCTGGATTGCCATCGTCTTCAACGGTGAGTCTGGCCCCAAGCCATGGAAAAAAAGAAAATGTGGCACTCGCTGCAATGCAGGAGGTTGCAGGAACACGAGCTTTGATAGGTTTTTTTGTCCATCGTATGCCAGGGAAAATGACAGCAGAGCTGAGAGACAGATACAATAGCACCCAGAAATCCTGAATGGACTTTATCAGGTGAAAACGCAAATTTGAAGCAAGATCATACAAATATATTAACCTGTGCAGTGGACTTTTCATGGAAGAGGATTATGAATATACTGAGGTTCAGATGCATAAACATGGAATTCAAAAAAAAAGTCCCAACCTAAAAAAAGGATACTTTCCCCACCGTCATCGTGGCTGAGCACCCTTTCCAACCCGAGTGTTTTATGCCTGCTCCAACAATGGCAATGCAACAGCTGGGAGCAATCTGCACCTTACCCTCGGGTGGGGACACTCTAACAAGTCCAACATCGACACCATATCATTAGATCAAGGTATCAAAATCACAACCCATAGGATTTGCACACGTGTATTGCAGCCGCCATCCATGTTGGTCATGCTTTTTGGTCATACAGGTATTAGGTAGAGTGATTAGTACATGTAATTTTTAAAAAATGCAAACTTTCTTTTTGTGTGATTTAGTTTGAACTCTCATCATTCTCCATTTCTTATTACATGTAGTCATTATAACTTGACAATTGAAAAGGTACTATGCAGTAAGCATGACCTGAGAAATAATGAATCTAAGTAAAAACTGAGAGCATACAAAGAAACATTTTAATCAAGCATACCAAATGATTCTTACATTTTCTGTTCATCCATGTATTACAGATCCTAGTGGAAATGAAAATCTACAAGCCAGTGGTCATGAATCTTCCCCAGAGAGCCCCTGTGAAGGCACAGTTCCTAGCCCCAGAGCCAAAGCTTGAAAAATGTTCATTATACAGCCTTGTATACAAACATGGTAGAAAATGCTCTTTAACAGTTTTTAATAGTTACTCCAACAAAAATTAAAGCATATTACATTCATTCAACTGTTACAAAAAATTTAATTAAATGAATTAATTATATTTTGTAAACCCCCAAGATTACATTATAGTATGTGTATTACTGTACTGTTTTTTTTTGCAAGAAATTCAATGAAATCTAGCATTCATAAACTTTTCCTTTTGACCTATTACAGACCTGAAATTTAGATTGCATGTCGGAAGAAATACTTCTCTTTGATTTTTTATATTGGATTTTTCCCCTTTGATGCAACATATCATGCTATTAATCATAGTAAAATGTGTGACACATGGATAAACAATTATCCAGCAACCCTTAGGTGGGCAGAGCCATAACATGGAATGTAATATCAAGTCCAGCATGGGTGCACCAATGGCAAATAAGGTTTTGGCCATTTCCCACACAGTTAATCTCTAATTTCTTTGCTCTATTGCAGGATTTCGAATTACCTATGACAACACACAAAAAAATATAGTGAGGAGACACGAAGGTAGTAAAAAGGCCCAGGATGGGATTAATATATGGACAACGATATTTGCGGCCGAAGATATGGTACCATTTACAGATACTTGTGATGATACCACAATCCCTGCCCTACAAATCCCATTGGAGCACCTCCTCCAAACAAAACAGGATCTCAGTGCACTGCATAAAGCCATGCTGTTTCAAATACAGAGGGTCCACTTAAAAGTTAGATCTCGATTTGATTCTGGATTGCCATCGTCTTCGACAGTGAGTCTGGCCCCAAGCCATGGAAAAAAAGAAAATGTGGCACTCGCTGCAATGCAGGAGGTTGAGGAACACCAGCTTTGATAGGTTATTGCAGGATTTCGAATTACCTATGACAACACACAAAAAAATATAGTGAGGCGACACGAAGGTAGTAAAAAGGCCCAGGATGGGATTAATATATGGACAACGATATTTGCGGCCGAAGATATGGTACCATTTACAGATACTTGTGATGATACCACAATCCCTGCCCTACAAATCCCATTGGAGCACCTCCTCCAAACAAAACAGGATCTTAGTGCACTGCATAAAGCCATGCTGTTTCAAATACAGAGGGTCCACTTAAAAGTTAGATCTCGATTTGATTCTGGATTGCCATCGTCTTCGACAGTGAGTCTGGCCCCAAGCCATGGAAAAAAAGAAAATGTGGCACTCGCTGCAATGCAGGAGGTTGAGGAACACCAGCTTTGATAGGTTATTGCAGGATTTCGAATTACCTATGACAACACACAAAAAATATAGTGAGGCGACACGAAGGTAGTAAAAAGGCCCAGGATGGGATTAATATATGGACAACGATATTTGCGGCCGAAGATATGGTACCATTTACAGATACTTGTGATGATACCACAATTCCTGCCCTACAAATCCCATTGGAGCACCTCCTCCAAACAAAACAGGATCTTAGTGCACTGCATAAAGCCATGCTGTTTCAAATATAGAGGGTCCACTTAAAAGTTAGATCTCGATTTGATTCTGGATTGCCATCGTCTTCAACAGTGAGTCTGGCCCCAAGCCATGGAAAAAAAGAAAATGTGGCACTCGCTGCAATGCAGGAGGTTGCAGCAACACTAGCTTTGATAGGTTTTTTTGTCCATCGTATGCCAGGGAAAATGCCAGCAGAGCTGGGAGACAGATTCAATAGCACCCAGAAATCCTGAATTGGCTTGCAGACGGCAAACTATGAGTGATGTGCATACATTGGGAGTGGTTTTGCGCCTTGGTGGGGTATTTTTGACCAGGAAGGCCAGGCCGACAGCATTTGAGGAACAGTAACATAGCCAAGGGCCTCATAGTTGAGCATGTTAACAAATCCAGGCTCCTTGTACCTCTGGAATGGTTGATCTCTGACAACCTTGACATTGAACAACACGATATTGGCTTTCTTTCAATCCTTCTTCAACCTCAACATATTATTCATTTTCTAAAAAAGCATTCTGGCTTTATCAATTCTGCTCTTCATGGCATTTTCTCAACCATTTTATTTATCAATACTTGCACCAAGATACATGAATTCATCTATATCCTCAACATTCTTTCTAGCTTATTGAATTAAATCATTTTTTGTTGTGTATTCTCAGAATTTGTTTCCTGTCAGTGATCTTCAATCTGACTTTTAGCCAGGTCAGACATCTTGTTTTACTTCCTTTGTAATTGGTTGTGAGAAACATTAAGTGTTAAAGGCAAATGAAGGATTTGTCACACTTATCATAACTGGATGTTAAAAAACAACTCTCTCCACTTTCATCAGCTAATAGAACCGAATTTCCAAATTGTCCACCAGAATTGAAACCAACAAGGAGAGAGGCCTTTTCTCTATTCAAGAATTACCAAGTTGCGGAAAATCAGAATTCGTGGGATATTTTTTAGGTTACTGCACACAATATTTCAACAGTAAATTCACTGTATCGTTTCAATACTGATTCACACACCATCCCTGTGAAACTAAAGGAACATCTTCTTTACAAAAGTTATTACATGTTTGAAAATGAAAGACCACAACAAGAGTGTTTTGAAACCTCGATGGAAAAAATAAAAATATTCATCTGGACTTACTGTTGAAGCAGACGACAGTTTCACGTCCATCCGGGACGCTTCTTCAGCTCTTCTGAACTGGCGGGAATTCATCCTCTGCTTCAACAAGTAAGTCCAGATGAATAGATTTATTTTTTCCATCTATATTTGACTTTCCTGGATGAATAAAAACATACATCAGTTTATTGTTTTGAAACCTGTTTCAACAATATGTTACAGATGGTTTAGACAAATCTTGGCTAACTCAAGGGGCAGGACTCAGTGGAAAGAGTTCCTTGAAGAAAGTTCTTGTGAAAAGATACTACCAAATCAAGATGATGTTTCTAGTTGTCAGACAGAGGAGGAAGAAAAAGATAGTGATTCTGATTGGGGTGAAAATGATGAGAAAGAACCTGTTGGAAGTTTGGACACCATGATGTATCCACAAATGTTAATGACCAACAAATCATTCTCTCTTTCTCACCCAGTGGGGGAAATGTACCAATTAGGTCATTACAGGCTGATGTTGAGGAATTAACATTTACAAATATATTCTACAGGGAAAGAAGACAAGTAACAAAGATAGAGAAATTCCTCTCAAGAATAGTGATAGCTGAAAATTAGAATTAGAACATTCCAACCAAAGCAGCAAGAAACATCTTTTTTTTTCAAATGCACAAGACTACGAATGAAACAGATCAAAGACAAGCTTTGGCTTTCACTCAGGTGGTATAAACACCAGGAAAGTCATATACTGCAGGAGATGTCTGACAAGATGTGGTTGAGTTGGTAGGAACTAAAACAACTGATCGATGTCGATCAATCATAGAAATTCATCATATACCACCAAATTCATGGTAGACCCTACGATTGATAAGAAATCAAGTGTAAAGTCACTTAGCAACCAACATTGCAGCTTTGGATGTCATTCTTGACCTAGAGGACAATGAGGAACCGGAAAGGGTTCCTCATCAACGAGTATTCCGAAATTGAGCGGTACCTTTGGAAGAATTTTCTGACCAGATATACAGGTCATACAACGAAGAATTCCGCCAACGCATCAACAGAAAGAATTTCATGGACAAATGTAGCCATTCAAAATACAAATCACTATTTTATGATTAAAGATAAATGCAAGGACTATAAGAGATGTTGAGCATTGTGACATCCAACGAGCTACATTGTGAGTAGTTTCGCGCTTGGGTGGGGTATTTTTAACCAATTGGAAGACAGGATTTTGAGGTATAAACAGGAGGTGAGATGCACAAATTTGGCACAACTTCTTCCAGACGCCATATTGGAAGGTGGAGATCTTCCCCACTTGTGAAGAAATTTCTCTCAATTTTACTTCTAAAACTTTCATCTCACACTGTAAGTACTCATTTATCATGATTACTATAGAAGAAAGAAAATATAAGGTTGATGAAAAGGGGATGCAGTGGAAAACAAAATAAGTTCTGTGAACCAATCGACAGAAGACGTAAAGTATCGTTATAATTGAGGGCCAGGGCCATTACATTTGAGAGGGGATGCAGTGGAAAAAACAAAACATGATGTTTTGCAAACCCACTGACAGGAGACGTAAAAGTATTGTTTTAGTTTTACAGCATGGAGTCGACAGGAAGGCCAGGCCAACAGCATTTGAGGAGCAGTAACTTAGCTGAGGGCCTCATAGTTGAGCATGTTAACAAATCCAGCAGGCTCCTTGTACCTCTGGAATGGTTGATCTCTGACATCCTTGACATTGAACAACTTGACTTTGGTGTTCCTTCAATGCTTCTTCGACCTCAACATCTTATTTTTTTTACAAAAAGCATTCTGGCTTTATTAATACTGCTCTTTGTGCCATTTTCTCAACCATTATATTTACAAATAATTGCACCAAGATACATAAATTCATCTATATCCTCAACAGTCAGTCTTTCTATCTAATTGAATTACATCATTTTTATTTATTTCCAGAATTTGTTTTCCTGACAGTGATCTTTAGTCTGAGTTTTAGCCAAGTCAGACATCTTGTTTTACTTCCTTTGTAATTGGTTGTGAGAAATATTAAATGTTAAAGGCAGATGAAGGATTTGTCACACTTATCATAACTGGATGTTAAAAACAACTCTCTCCACTTTCATCAGCTAATAGAACTGAATTTCCACATTCAAACTAAAATTGAATTGAAACTATTAAAGCCAACTTGAAAATAGGACTTTTCTCCATTCAAGAATTACCCAGTTGCGGAAAATGAGAATTCGTGGGATATTTCTTTAGGTTACTGCTAGCAATGTTTCAACAGTAAATTCACTGTATCGTTTCAATACTGATTCACACACCATCCCTGAAACTAAAGGAACATCTTCTTTACAAAAGTTATTACATGTTTGAAAATGAAAGACCACAGAAGTGTTTTGAAACCTCTGTTTCAACAATATGTTACAGATGGTTTAGACAAATCTTGGCTAACTCAAGGGGCAGGACTCAGTGGAAAGAGTTCCTTGAAGAAAGTTCTTGTGAAAAGATACTACCAAATCAAGTTGATGTTTCTAGTTGTCAGACAGAGGAGGAAGAAAAAGATAGTGATTCTGATTGGGGTGAAAATGATGAGAAAGAACCTGTTGGAAGTTTGGACACCATGATGTATCCACAAATGTTAATGACCAACAAATCATTCTCTCTTTCTCACCCAGTGGGGGAAATGTACCAATTAGGTCATTACAGGCCGATGTTGAGGAATTATCATTTACAAATATATTCTACAGGGAAAGAAGACAAGTAACAAAGATAGAGAAATTCCTCTCAAGAATAGTGATAGCTGAAAATTAGAATTAGAACATTCCAACCAAAGCAGCAAGAAACATTTTTTTTCTTCAAATGCACGAGACTACGAATGAAATGGATCAAAGACAAGCTTTGGCTTTCACTCAGATGGTATAAAACATTAGGAAAGTCATATACTGCTAGAGATGTCAGACAAGATGTTGTTGAGTTGGTAGGAACTAAAACGACTGATCAATGTTGATCAATCGTAGACCCTACAATTGAAAAGAAATCAAGCGTAAAGTCACTAAGTAACCAACATTGCAGCTTTGGATGTCATTCTGGACAAAGAGGACAATGAGGAACTGGAAGGGGTTCCTCATCAACGAGTATTCAGAAATCGAGTGGTACTCTAGGAAGAATTTTCTGCTGAAGACATTAGAAGATACAGTTTTACAAGAGAGGGGCTTGCAAGATTAATCAAAGTACTTTGACCTCATCTTGAACATGCAACTGGAAGGAGTCAAGCATTGCCACCTAGTCTGCAGATATTGACAGCACAAAACTTCTTTATGACAGGGGCAGTGCTTGGCTCGACTTCTACCATCGACAGCATGGAAAGAATTACGGCTTCAAGATGCATCCACTGTGTTGCAGAGGTTATAGAGAGTATGAGTACTGACATGAGTAAAAATCATTTGAAAAACCTTAATGTACTCATACTCGGTATCACTCGGTTGGGGGCCGTGGTCATTGTACATTCAGCGATTCTCAGCTGGGTGGGGGGTAGTGCAAGAGAACGTTCCCCTATCCACCCACACTAAGTGGTTATACATACTCAATGTCACCCTAGGGGGCACCTGCAGGCACATCAAGCAGGAGTTGAAGTTCTTAAACTTCCCTTGCTGGCTAGATCTCAATGTTGTTGAAGCAAGGACGAACAACCTGAACCGTCCAGTGGAGGAAAAAGCAATGGAGTTTTACCAACTCCTCATGTATGCAGATATGTCAGTATTAAGTCTCATTGAAGTTTATTTCTAAAATGAGAGCACTTCTACCATTCTTCAAAGACTGCCCTCTTAATTTTGGTAATGTTTGTCATTTCTAAATATATACTTGAAAGCAAGCCCTATTCAAAAGGATACAAAGAGTGAATTGCTTGATGAATAAGAAAATATTTACCCCTAGACAATCGTCAGACGAAGAAAAAGCCTAGTTATATGTAGTTCAATGATTGAATGACTTATTTTGAAGTATTAAATCCAATTTCGGTTCCAACAAAACAGTTTCTTGTCAAGCATGGATGGAGAAATGGATCACATGAGTATTGATGATTTGCCATCATGTTCTCAGGTAAGGGAGATGGGGCGTAATGACAATGTCGGTATTTTTTGTCAGGAGTTAGGGATCACTCATGATCAATTGATCAACATGACAAATAAGAGGAAATAGAATGGGCAAGGTCAATCATCTCTGTTAAATTGCATAATTATTGAATTATTACCAAAAGGTTTAAAAGCAAAAGTTATAATCTCAGGTCAGTGTTGTATACGTTTAATGTAGAAGTGGGTGAGTGAGAGGTAAACATGGTACAAGCTATGGTCAAGGACCTCCTTGACCATGATTTAACACTGTGAAGACATACTAGATCATTGTGCGGAAGGAAAAGAATGCACAATGACCAGCTGATTGTGTTTGAGAAAACTAGGTTCAACCTTCAGTTTTGTCATCACGTAAGGTGATGACAGTAGAGAAACAAGGCTAAAAGTAAATACAAATATTACTGGCAGTGAATGTGAAAGAACAAGAGTGGAAAATAGAATACTAGAAGATAAACTGGTAGGAGTGTGTAAAAAATTAGTGGAGAGCCAAGTGAAAAGATGTACTTAGTGTTACTGCGACGCATTGTGCGCATTAACTGTTACGGAATTAGTGCCATTTTAATCTTGATTGCTGCGTCATGTTTGCCATGCATTTTTACGCATGATGATAATAATGTGAAGAAATACCCCCAAGATTTTTTTCAAAATTTTCTTTTAATATTTTCTATTTAGATCTGTGCTATTTCCAGCCAGCATTAATTATCCAAAATCTTCTCAAAATTTTCACTTTAATACAATGCCAGCACTCACAGCTGTTGTTTTGAATCTTGAATGAACGTAGTAAAATCAGCTGAGGTGTTTACTACAGCAGTCAATGAGCATAGTAACAGAGGCGAATTGTGCTATTTTTAGAACCACCGCAATACATAAGATTTAGTACGTGGGACAAGGTTAGGTTAATAGCGTGCACGGTGATGCACGGAGCGAGTTTTCTCGATAAATTGTCACTTACCTTGAAAATGTCTTTTCAGTGAGGAGCTTGATGCTCTATTTTTCCCTTTTATGATAAAATGATGTCTTTAATGATCCTATTTTAGTCACTAGAAGTGATTATTCCCTACCGGAAATGGTACAGTCTGTATTTCGTGTTTCGCGGGTGATGACGTCACAAACTTTTGGCCAATCACGTAAGCGGGCAAGTCCAGTTTCTGTCAGGCGATAGGGGCCCGATAGCCAGGGGTATAAAAGGGGCAGGGGGTGAAAATTTCTTCACTTTGCATCTTAGTGAGTTTTTGTTCAGAAGAAAACCTCAAGCCAGTTGAGAGCGAGTCTGACAGTTGTTGTCTCAAGCGTTGATAGTAGCAAGAATCGTGAGTGGAATATCTCTTTTAAACTTCTTAGGTTACATAATACCCCCCCCCCCTCTTTCTATAAAAAAGGAATTTTGATTATATTTGTCAGAACTGGAATTTCAAAGTTCTTTATAGAAATTTTAGGCTTGATGCCTGATCGATGAGATTAATATTTTTATGTCTGCCTTTAACGTTAGTTTACTCTAGAGATATTGCTTGATTGCTGATTTATTTTGTATGTGGTACACAACAGAATTTAAGGAGAGTTTTGTTTTTGTTTTCCCTCTTTCTCAATTGATAAACGCAGAAGTATGAAACATCGTAACGTTAGGGAAATCGGGGTAACTTAGGGAAAGAAATGCAAGGGTACCTCGTCGTAGTATGTAGTCTTAGTTATGTACCAGTAGTTTGTTTTTACTTCGTAGTTGCCTAAATTAATCTAAGTCTCTTACATCTTGTAAATATTCAGATGCTATTTTATGATGTGTGTATGAAAATGTTGCAGACTGTTTCAAGTCAGAGAAGTCGATTGAAATGAGAATGTGGAAGTGGATTTTATTGTATTGTGCATGGAAGAATATGAATCCCCCCTTCCCTTCGATGAAATTGACTGGCATTGAGTACCGAGAGGTCTAGGGCAGCTCGAGCAAAGTCGATTGACAGCAGCAGAAATGAGAGGTTCGACAAGTGACAATCCTGAATAAGAAACGTTGCCAACAGTTACAGCAGTTGGAAGAAAGGAAGTCTAAAATACCCTGAATAAGGATCGTCACCAATCAAGCAGAACAATTGACAATCCTGCATAAGGAACGTCATGATGGATGAGTCAAGTCCAGTTGCATCACTCTCATCTCGCTCGCCGGCCTTCACTTGCCAGAACGCCTGCCACACCCTGCACTGTTCGTCATGCACCGGTACTCTGTACTCATCACCGTGCATCACGTACTCGGTACTCTGTACTTGTCATCGTGTACCGTACTCGGTACTTATCATCGTGCATCGCGTACTCTGTACTCGTCAACGTGCATCGCGTACTCGGTACTCTGTACTTGTCATCGTGCAGTACGTACTCAGTACTCCAAACCAGCGAACACTGGGCATCGTCTACCAAACGTCCTGTCCATCTGAGATGACTTCATAGCTGCTTTCTTACAATCAATCCCGGATAGGGAACGAATTTAAGCAGTCTTCACCATGTTTTCTTCAGTGCTTTCTTACATTCAATCCCGGATAGGGAACGAATTTAAGCAGTCTTCACCATGTTTTCTTCAGTGCTTTCTTACATTCAATCCCGGATAGGGAACGAATTTAAGCAGTCTTCACCATGTTTTCTTCAATGCTTTCTTACATTCAATCCCGGATAGGGAACGAATTTAAGCAGTCTTCATCATGTTTTCTTCAGTGCTTTCTTACATTCAATCCTGGATAGGGAACGAATTTAAGCAGTCTTCACCATGTTTTCTTCAGTGCTTTCTTACATTCAATCCTGGATAGGGAACGAATTTAAGCAGTCTTCACCATGTTTTCTTCAGTGCATTCTTACAATCAATCCCGGATAGGGAACGAATTTAAGCAGTCTTCACCATGTTTTCTTCAATGCTTTCTTACATTCAATCCCGGATAGGGAACGAATTTAAGCAGTCTTCACCATGTTTTCTTCAGTGCTTTCTTACATTCAATCCTGGATAGGGAACGAATTTAAGCAGTCTTCACCATGTTTTCTTCAGTGCTTTCTTACATTCAATCCTGGATAGGGAACGAATTTAAGCAGTCTTCACCATGTTTTCTTCAGTGCATTCTTACAATCAATCCCGGATAGGGAACGAATTTAAGCAGTCTTCACCATGTTTTCTTCAGTGCTTTCTTACATTCAATCCCGGATAGGGAACAAATTTAAGCAGTCTTCACCATGTTTTCTTCAATGCTTTCTTACATTCAATCCTGGATAGGGAACGAATTTAAGCAGTCTTCACCATGTTTTCTTCAATGCTTTCTTACATTCAATCCCGGATAGGGAACGAATTTAAGCAGTCTTCACCATGTTTTCTTCAGTGCTTTCTTACAATCAATCCCGGATAGGGAACGAATTTAAGCAGTCTTCACCATGTTTTCTTCAGTGCTTTCTTACATTCAATCCCGGATAGGGAACGAATTTAAGCAGTCTTCACCATGTTTTCTTCAGTGCTTTCTTACATTCAATCCTGGATAGGGAACGAATTTAAGCAGTCTTCACCATGTTTTCTTCAGTGCTTTCTTACATTCAATCCTGGATAGGGAACGAATTTAAGCAGTCTTCACCATGTTTTCTTCAATGCTTTCTTACATTCAATCCCGGATAGGGAACGAATTTAAGCAGTCTTCACCATGTTTTCTTCAATGCTTTCTTACATTCAATCCTGGATAGGGAACGAATTTAAGCAGTCTTCACCATGTTTTCTTCAGTGCATTCTTACATTCAATCCTGGATAGGGAACGAATTTAAGCAGTCTTCACCATGTTTTCTTCAGTGCAGTCTTACATTCAATCCTGGATAGGGAACGAATTTAAGCAGTCTTCACCATGTTTTCTTCAGTGCTTTCTTACATTCAATCCTGGATAGGGAACGAATTTAAGCAGTCTTCACCATGTTTTCTTCAATGCTTTCTTACATTCAATCCCGGATAGGGAACGAATTTAAGCAGTCTTCACCATGTTTTCTTCAGTGCTTTCTTACATTCAATCCTGGATAGGGAACGAATTTAAGCAGTCTTCACCATGTTTTCTTCAGTGCTTTCTTACATTCAATCCTGGATAGGGAACGAATTTAAGCAGTCTTCACCATGTTTGCTTCGATGTTTCTTCAATTCTTCGACAGCATGGAACCCCTCTTGACGTTTTGACTCTTACCCCACCCCCTCCTTCTCTCTCATTCTTCCAAGTATTTCATGCACACATACAATTATTAATAACTTGTATTTTGGTAGTGTATTAATTTTTATGAGATTATTTTTAAATATTTAATCAGAACATTACTTGATTGTAATGCAACGAGTTAGAATTGTTGGAATGTTAAGTTTTATGTCTTGTTATGTACCAAGTTGAACATAGAAAGTTGTTGGTATAAAAAGGACTTTGTTAGTCTAATATTTGGGAGATAAAATCTAAAAATGAACAAGTTGGCCTGTCAGCACGTTCATCAGGTTACCTACGTCTTGTACGGCGAGCTGTGGCGTGGCAACATCGCCGGTTTATGCAACATATCTCAGAAAGTGGACGAGTGGATGGTGGAGGAGCTAAAGACCAGGGCTGCAGGGACACTTGCCAGCTATTGTTGTAGCGTGGCCATTTTCCTAGATTATCTTGGAAAAAACGAGGCATCCCAAGTGTGGAGAAGGCTGGGCAGCACCTGCAAGAAGGAACAGAAACTAATCACAAGGCCAATGAGGCAAAGAATTCTGCATGGAACGAGGTGGAGGAGCAATTCTGCGCTCGATTTGGGAAGCGGTGGCCCCTGAACAAAATGAAGGAACTGTGGAAGTGCCAAAAAGGTGTTTGTGAAGAAGGAGTTCAGTAACTACAAAGCAAAATTGAGGCAGACTGGTGGTGGTCCTCCACCATCCCCACTGTCTTCATCAACCATCTTGATAGAAGAAATGCTGCCAGGGGATTTCGTGCAACTGCAGAATCCCTATGACGATGATGTTGGTCTCGCAAACAATCAGGCAATGACAGCGCTTGATTTCATTAGAGGCCTACACAAGTAAGTCAAAGATAGTACGGTACCGGTAAGGAAAATTGATTAGAAATGCATTTAATTTTATGCTTGTAAACATACTCATGCTGATAGAGTATGTGAAAAATCATTATTTTGACCCCTCTCATGTATTACTAATAAATTTCCTTTGAAAAAACAGGATTATACCTCACTTCTCCTCATTTAAAAACTTGTCAAACTTTTTTATATCGATAATATGTTTCAATGTCGTCTGCGCCGCCACCACAGAAAGGATTTCTAGTCCCATCATTCGTGTTTTATAAGGACCCTAGTATGGACAACAAAAAAATGCATTGTTAGATCAAGAACTTCAGTCACTCATATTTCACAATGAAAATGTTGTAATGACTAATTAGCACTAGGAAAAAATATGAAAGACAAATTCCAATCTTCTGATATGAACAATCAAAAACAAGTAGCAGAGTTCACAGTACTGCAGGAGTATTCTTTCTCTTAAATAAGTTGAAAGAATTCTGAAGAGAAGAGCACAAGGATGACAATCTGTTGTTAAAATCAGACCTTGGTGTCAATCAAGACCTATCAGCCATACGGGCTCTCCGATTGATAGATAAGTTTGTAGCAGGGCCATTCAACAAAGAGCATGGTCACATTATTCAAATGAAGGAAGACTATACGACCATAAACACCTGCTTTGAGAGATGGTCAAATGACTCTAGTCGTTACTTATAAGGTGAAGATGTTTAATACCACCCCAGGAAGCACCTGCAGGCATATCAAGCAGGAGATGAAGTTCTTAGACTTCACTTGCCAACCTGATCTGGTCATAATATATTTGGCTATTCTCAGCTGGGTGGGGGAGGGGGGGTAGTGTAGGAGAATGTTACCCTATCCACCCACACTAAAGTGGTTATACATATTCAATGCCACCCTAGGGGGCACCTGCATGCATATCAAGCAGGAGATGAAGTTCTTAGACTTCCCTTGCTGGCTGGATCTCATCGTTGTTGAAGCAGGGACGAACAACATAAACCATCCAGTGGAGGAAACAGCAATGTAGTTTTACCACCTCCTCATGTATGCAGATTAAATGGCATGTGTAAAGATATCTGGATGGGATATACCACCCATGCGTGAGTGTAATAACGTTCGTATGATTGATCACATACATGACAACTTTCTTCATTTGTTAGAATGGATCAACCTTGGTTGTCACCTGACAATCTCCAGCTATACGCAAATGCAGTAACACGTAAGGGGAGCAGCACTGGATAACTGTTGGGGATCTATTGACGGCACTGTTCGTCCCATCTGCCGGCCCAAACTTCATCAGAGGGTGATATACAATGGACATAAGCGCATCCATGCATTAAAGTACCAAGCAGTAACGGCATCGAATGGTCTAACTGCCCACTTGCTTGGACCACTTGAAGGACGAAGGCACGATAGTTTCTTGCTCCATGAGTCTGGTCTTCTTGAGGAGTTACAGCAGCGATCATATGATCCTCATGGTAATGTATTTTGTTTATACAGTGACCCTGCATACCCTCTTAGAGCACATCTTCAGTGCCCCATTAATAAAGGTGGCCACATCACTCCAGAACAGCTAGCTTACAATCAGTCCATAGGCCCTGTGAGAAGAAGTGTTGAATGGCTCTTTGGGGACATTGTCAACATTTTAAAGTTTATTGACTTCAAGAAAAGTAAAAAGTGTGTCTATCTGCTTGTGGCAAAATGTACGTAGTATCTGGATTACTGACAAATGCCCATGTCTGTCTGTATAGAAATACTACCTGGATTAAGAGACAGGAACAATCCATTTGAATGCTATGAGGATGAACACTTCAGGATGAGGTACCGTTTCTCAAAAGAAATAGCAATGTATATCATCAATATGCGTGAAGGGGATTTGGAGACAGAGAGGAATGACCCACTGCAAGCATTGTTACAGGATTTGTTTCTATGTGGTTGGCGAGTTAATCCTTTTCCGATTTTAACATCCCTTGAGTTTTGGAAGTTTGCATGTTCAAACTATTAAACACAAGGTGATGGGGGAGGTATGTGTTTTCAAATCACATACTTTATAAAGGAATTCTCCAGGCAGAAAATAATAAGATTCTTAAAGAGAAAAATCCAGTTAGCAAAAAAAAAAAAACTCATCTAAATCAGATGAAGAATTATTAAGTTATTGATTTTTTAAGTGTTACATTATTTGGGGGAAACTGTTCTGTGCGTGTCACAGTCATCCGTGTGTAGAATCATCAAAGATGTTTCTGAGGCAATAGCAAAGAGGAAGTGACAATTCATGAAGTTTCCGACAACGAGAGATGAAATTGAAACCACCCAGCAACAATTTTATGATTAGTGCAGGTTTCCAGGAGTCATAGGTGCTATCGATGGGACTCATGTCTACATTAGGAGTCCTGGTGGGGAACTCAAATTGAAATTAACCAGCAACAATTTTATGATTACTGCAGGTTTCTAGGAGTCATAGGTGGTATTGATGGGACTCATGTCTACACAAGGAGTCCTGGTGGGGAACTAAAATTGAAACTAACCAGCGACAATTTTATGATTACTGCAGGTTTCCAGGAGTCATAGGTGCTATCGATGGGACTCATGTCTACATTAGGAGTCCTGGTGGGGAACTCAAATTGAAACTAACCAGCAACAATTTTATGATTACTGCAGGTTTCTAGGAGTCATAGGTGCTATCGATGGGACTCATGTCTACACAAGGAGTCCTGGTGGGGAACTAAAATTGAAACTAACCAGCGACAATTTTATGATTACTGCAGGTTTCCAGGAGTCATAGGTACTATCGATGGGACTCCTGTCTACATTAGGAGTCCTGGTGAGGAACAAGCCTTGTACTTCCTTAACAAGTAGAACAGGTACTCTGTAAATGTACAGGTTGGTATACTCATAATCAATTTTCAATTTGATAATCTCTGTATTCAACACCTACTGGAGGTATGTGATAATGAAAAAAAAGGCATAGGCCACCCACGTACCTCTATACTTATCATTTCATGTTAAAAGTTGGCATGGTTAATGCCTATATGTCTTATGTCTTTATGCACTTGTCAATTACATTCCCGGCCCTGGGGTCCCGGGACATAGCGGGGAGTCTACGTTTTGCTGGCGTGACATCCCCGCTCTAAGGTTTATAGATCTAGATCAAGATAAAGAAAAGTTGTAAAAACATGTCATTGGTCTCGGAGCAATACCAACATCGCTTGTTTTGTTGTTCATCAATGTTGTTTTCAGGATAGCCCTCAAAGATCAGCTGCAATAAAACATTCTATGCTTGTTGCAATCAGTTACAGTTTATCTGTGTTTTCTAACAAGATCACAAAATTTTTGGAAATGGAGCTGAAAAACTCGGACTACTAGTATATATATTACAGCTGGTGCACCCATCAATCGTGGCGTTGGCGTGGCCAGGAATTCGTGAGCGAGCCTGCCTATACTAGCCCATCGGTTTTGGGAAGAGTGTCCTCTTCCAGGCCGCACCGTCTGTACTGTAGCTGTACGGACTACCTTCGAAAGATTGCATGGATGGATTTCTTGGCCTGAATTTTCCGATCCTTTCAAGGCAATTGATTTTATTTGAAGTCCCTGATTTCGGATCCGATTCACAAGCTTGAGTGCTTTGGGTCGATTTCTGTGGACATTTCTGGTGGGGCAAGATGCACATATTTGAATTCTAGAGGATTTGTGATCTAGATTTTTTTTCTTGATCTCTAGACGATAGAGCTAGATCTAGGCCTATTTCTAATATTTTTGTTACTATCCCTGTATATGAGTCTTTGTTGGAGGATGGTCATGAAATGTTCTCTCTTCTGATCACCAGTGCCAGTGGATTCTTCATTGATGAAAGTCATTGTGTTTCAAAATGGTGAGAATTTTTATTCTCACCATGATTGTCCCCGCGGGCCGGGGACAGTCTTTTGCACATTCCCTGCCGTGTCCCGGCTACACAACCCGGCATGCGGGGCAACAGTTTTTTTAACATTCCCTGCTATGTCCCTGGACCCCCAGGGCCGGGAATATAATGATAAGTGCATTACTACCAAGAACAGTTATAGTGGTGCGCAACTCCTCCTGGTTGAGTATATATTAGCTGGAGGGTTTTCATTTGGTATGAAACACTATCAAGGAAAAGGAAGTAAAATGATCCACTAGAAATACAAATAATCATACCGAATGAGAGGAAACAGTCGAAAGAGTTCTTAGAAATGAATTATCAGTGTTTGCGATAAGCAATGAACACAATGGATGATAATGCTAAAGTATTAGGCCCAACATCCAGTATCAAAGAGTTTTCCCAGTAACGAAGCAAATTTTCATGCTATTAAAAAGAACCATTTGCTATTGAGACCATTAAACTTTTTGAAGTCATGCATGAATAGCTATGTAAGGAACTGACTTCATTTTATAAAGCAAGAAATTGGAAAAATACAATGAAAGATAACAAGAACAAATGTTAATGTTAAAGATTTGTAACGATAATTAAAAGAAAAATAGTAGTGACACAACCTTGTGCATCTTTTGCCTTTGTCTTATTGATCAATTTTCATTCTTAATTTATCACATCAGGATGTATTCTCATTGCATTGACTGATATCATGCTATTATGGAGTGCTTACTGTCATTGCTCAACCAAATGTATGAATAAAAGATTATTTGACCCTGCAGTGAAAAGCACAAATGAAATAAGATAATACAAATATAAAATTTACTTCAACAAAATTTTTGATACATCGCTTCTTTCATTAACATTGAATAAGGTATATGAGCTAACATTCTGTAGAAATGTGGGCTGAAATTCTTTTAACCAAAATGAAGTCTAAATGTCAGGTAAATCCTGCCATTCCCACTGGTCAAGGACAACAATGGATTTAACACTTTGGACAATAGTATAATGTAACTTAGGTAACTTACAATACCACAGAATTAATTTGATTTTTTTTTTTTAGAAAAACTATCATCTATCCTGTGATACTTCATCTGGATTCATTCCTTCTGACTGTCCACAATCCTCCATCTCCTCCTCCTCTTCTTCCTCCTCTTCACTTGATGTCAAATCAGGATCATCACACTGCCGTCTACATTTCGGACAGTCACAAGTAAAGAGATAGTTCTCCCTGCAAAGGGTAAGAGATGTAATGAAATGTCTATAATATTTCACAATGTGCTAGCATTTTTTAAATTCATTTATATTTTATTATTATAACATGATTTTGTGACCAACATGGAATTCTTAATGGCTAACATGTGTTTTTTCTAACACGCATATTGTCACATGAGTTTAAAGTTCCTATGAATGAGAGAAAATTCAAATTCAAATTTGAAAAAATACTGTATATATATATATATATAGTATACAAAACTAAATTTTTTTTACATTTCAATATCATATTACTGTTGAATGTCTTAAATATCTCTAATAAAATTCAATAAGCTCACTTGATGTCTAAGATGCACTATCATGGTTCAATCACCTAATTTTCAGCCTCCAAAATAGTGTTCAAACTCATGTATATAAAATTTGTTTCTGTATGCTGAAATCTTCTCGGAACAGTTCATATAACCAGTGATGACAAAACAGAAACTCACATTTAGTTGTACAAGAAAAACCTTGACATGAGTAAAAACAAAGCAATTTTCATCTTTTCACAATCAAAATGTTTTACTTTGCTTTGCTTCCTTGTTTCTGCAGGCTTCTTCAGACTTTGAAAACCCACGGTTGAGTCCATGGTTTATGTAGATTTCTTGTATAAATTACGCTTAGTTTAGCGCTTATCGGGCGCGTATGTAAGAAATGTCCAATGCTGATGCGCGCTTTTGTCACAGTGCGCCAAATTGACGCCTGTTACCATGGTTAGATGCGCTATTTTATTCATGAATCCACTGTTTGAAGAGTGGACTCATGAATAAAAACAGTGGACTCATGAATAAGATAGCGTATTTAACCATGGTAACAGGCGTCAATTTGGCGCACTGTGACAAAAGCGCGCATCAGCATTGGACATTTCTTACATACGCGCCTGATACGCGCTAAATTAAGCGTAATTTATACAGGAAATCTACATAAACCATGGACTCAACCGTGGGTTTTCAAAACCACCTTTGTGAATTCGGGCCCTTATGTTTACAAGCAAACAGGATTGCGAAGAAAGAAATCTGCTCACCGTAACTCCTTCTGTCTTGAGTGTCTACTTCTTTCTCTGCTGCATTCATCAAGATAGCTGATTAATATTTCCTACAGTAAAAACGATAAGATACACATAACCTACATTAAAATAAAGTCTTGTATGTTTAATCTTACCAAGTATGACAAAGGAGTGTATTTTCATAATTCAGTAATTGAAGAAGGGTTGCTTGTCTAAAGAAATTGAATCTAGAAAACATAACACAAAATGATTCATGCAGGTGATTTACCTACAAAGCTGAAATATCCAGGTTGTAAATATCAGCTTGTGAACAGGTTGTTTTTATACAATCAACAAGACCTTATCTCAATTTCCAGAATTTACAAATTTGATATAGTTAAGAATATCTGTGCAAATACATCCCATCATACAATGATAATAGATGGAAAGATAACAAGTTTACAATTTTGTGATGAGTTTTCATATCAAAAGAGGCAAAATTTGTACATTAGAATACATACAGAAATGTCAGTTCAAAGCTAAATTACATATTGCACATTCAAACGGTATCAGACAATTTGTTATAATAATAATAGGCATTTGTAAAGCGCCATCTATCGAGAAACAATCTATTCCGAGGTGCAATGTTATGATTGTTAATACCCCAGCTTTAGCTCGAGCTGCCTTTTAGCGCTCGTGCATTCAAGGAACGAATCCTGCCAGGTACCCATTCACCTCACCTGGGTCGAGTGCAGCACATTGTAGATAAATTTCTTGCTTAAGTAAAACATGCCATGGCTAGGATTTGAACCCAAGACCCTCTGTTTGAAAGGCGAGAGTCAGAACCACCAGACCACGACATGCCAATAACATGATAATACTACTTACAAATATAAGAAATTTACAATAATGTATTTCATTTTACCAATATTAGATTGGAATGGGGATCAAAGCCTTCTAGCTCATCCATAAAAACTAATATAATGTAACCTTACCTCTCCCTCAGCAATATCTGTGAGTGCAGTGAGGCTAAGAGTGGAGTTGTTGTGAAGAAAATTTATCTCAGCGTTTGGTTCACAGCTGTGATTACCTGAAGCAATAATAGACCAAGAAAAGGCAAGTTGTCAGTGACTGACTTTAAAGTCAGTCTTGAAAAAAAATGAAAATGAAAATCCATGTTTTATTTTTCGAAATACACATAAATGAAATACTCCGAAAATTTGTTTTGCCCAATTGATCGTGGCCTGGCAGCCTCTGTGAGTGCCTGATCGACACGGTTCTATCCCTTTGTTGAACGCCAAACCAGTCAGACTGCAGGTCCCAAGAAATTGGCTTCTTTCATCCAAGTGATATTCATGACTTGAGATGTTTCACATATTTAATGAGCTTGATGCGGACCAAAACACCTCTTTTCATTCGGTCATTGCTGCTCTAATTGTGCATCGAATTTCATGAATTTGGTACCATTGTAAAGAAGAAGAATCATTCTTTCAGGTCATGTGTTTGGATTTATTCAAAGATTTTGTAATATAGGTTAAAATTTTGAACTAAAATATGCTACAAAATAAATATTTTCATCTGACAAAAGCTGCTATTTTCACACTTTATTTTTGTTTGAGCCCAAATGATTTTTATATCTTGATAAAGCTGAATATGTATGCTTTGAAATGATATAGGTTTCAAAATAAGAATTGGTTTAATCGGGTCAAGATCACACTTTTCATTTGCAAAGTACATAACGCAGCTTGAAAACAAGAATACTGCACTCTGATTGGTCAAAAAGACCACACAATGGCAAATTCCAATGGTTCAAGTGCCTGGGTTCGTGGGAAGGTCACACTTCCCATGTGGTAATCTCCTCAAATACCCCGCGCCTGTTGTTCTGTGAACCTTATCCAGCCAATCAGAACTCTGGATTTCAAGCAAGTACAAAATTACAGAAATCTTGTCTTGAACCTTGGTAAGAAAAGTGTGATCTTGACCCGATAAAAAGGTGCCGCATATCAAGAGTGGCATTGTGTGAAGTACAGAAGTTCAGCTGTATGGTGATATAGATATCATTGAGGATCAAAATAAAAAGTTTTCCACAATTTGCAAAAGAAGACAGAGGAAGAAAATTCAGTTTTGAGGCACATTTTCAGGCCAGAAATTTACTTATAATTTAAAAAATATTGTATACAAAATAAATGACCAATATGAAAGAGTAACTTTTACTCTATCTGATGGTGCAATAATATTTCATTTAACTTGAGGTTAAAACAGGTAAATCTCACGAATCGCGATAGTTTGCAAGGATTCAGCCGCGAGATGATTTGGATGAATCTGGCCTTTTTGCTCATTAGCATAGGGACCTGTGGTCTGACTGAAACAGGGTAGCAGCAACTCTCATCTTTTAACATCTTTTGGTCTTACGTGGCCAGGTTTTCTTCACATTATAACAAGTATCTATGAATTAGGACCCTGGTGCACATTCTGGATTAAATTTGGTGAAATTTTGTACAGCCACAGATGACAATGGGAGATGGAGTTGATAGTGGCAATAATATGATATAATCAAATTTTAAAAAATATTCATAACAAATATATCCCTTATTTCAAAATTGTTGCATTGGGAGTGTATACAAGAGTAAAGAATGTTTCCCATGAAAGTTAATTTTTCCTCACTGACGTCATATATAGTCCATTTTTCCCATGGGAAAAATTGATTTTTTTGTCAGGGGGGGGTTTAGATCAGACCACCCATACGAGCACTACATTCAAGATGGGAGTTAAGTCATATTGTGCCCGTCTCACTAGTGTGCTTCGCTTAGCTGGCTGCCAAGCTAGCTATCCAAAAAGTTGTTAACTTTTTTTTCATTATCATTTATTCGAAGAGGAATGATACAGATGGGAAAGTACTATTGTTGTTTCTTTGATGTGAATAATTTTAGCCAGCTCCTTGTGCATCACCGTATATTTGTTTAATATAAGCTTTAAAGGTCAAGTCCACCCCAGAAATATGATGACTTAAATGAAGAGAGAAAAAATCAAAACTATCATAGTGCTGAAAATATCAAAATCGAATGTAAAATAAGAAAGTTATGACATTTTAAAGTTTCGCTCATTTTTCACAAAACTGTGATATGCACAACTATCTGAGTCAGTCGATGATGTCTATCACTCACTATTTCTTTTGTATTTCATTGTTTGAATTACACAATATTTCATTTTTTATAGCTTTGACAATAAGGACCAACTTGGCTGAACCATATAGTATTAACAATGCTAATCCCACATGATCAGGGAGGAATTAATCATTGTATCATTTGACAATGAGAAAATTAGAATATTTCATATTTCAAATAATAAAAAAGAAAAGAAATGGTGAGTGGATTACATCATAGTCTCCTCATTTGCATACCAGCCAAGATGTGCATATAACGGTTTTGTGAAATTTTAAAGCAAAACTTTAAAATGTCATAACTTTCTTATTTTACATCCAAGATGTGCATATAACGGTTTTGTGAAATTTTAAAGCAAAACTTTAAAATGTCATAACTTTCTTATTTTACATCCGATTTTTGATGAAATTTTCAGTGTTATGCTCGTAGGATTTTTCTTTTTTATTCAAATCAACTTTTTGTTGGGGTGGACTTGTCCTTTAATATATTCAATAGCCATCAGGGTACTTACAGGAGCTTTGCAATTTATAGAGTGCCGAGCCCTCACAGTTCAAAAAAGCTCCAGATTCTAGAAAGAGATAAATATAATTTTACATTAATTTAGAATGTAAATTTTAAAGATGGAAATTAAAATTGGATTGTTGTTATTTTGAATAGGCAAACCAGTCAGTTTTGACTATTGGTGCCTTGTTAATTTGCTTTCCTTTTTTTTCCAAAACAGAATAATTTCTTTGTTGAATCTATATCACTTAGAAAAGAAAAGAGAGGAAAGAAAGGTTCTTAGGAAATCGCGCAAGACCACCTCTCCTGCCCTGTATGTATAGGACATTATCCTGACAAGCCCGCTTGAGGTGCATTTCGAGGGCGTTTCAGGAGTACAAAATAACTGTATTCCCTGTCTATCTCAAATATGAGCAGGGGGCACTCTATCCGATACCTCGTAGAACCTCTATAGGAATTCCGCAGTAAAATTTATGTCAAATCGGATCAAGATTGAACTGTAAACATAATGATATTCCACTTTTATATAGCACTTAATACATCGGAACGACGTGTCTAAGCGCTTTACAGATCGGATTCAATCAGTCATTCCCAAACAATTACCAAAGAATCTAGGCTCAGGCAAATCATTGACAACTGAAATGGAATTGTGCCATATCATTCTGATCAAACGAGTATTCACGTTACAAATTTCTTACTATATATCTATTTTGTTATTGCTCATGTTTGAATGTCAGCAACAGGGAAATTAATTGTAATGTACATCTTCCTACATTATATTCAAGGTGAACTCTTTGAAATGATTTTTTTTGTGTGTGTGCTCAGATCACCTAACTGTATGACAAAGAACCTTATAGATATCAAGTAAGCCACCAAGATATTAAATATATATTACCTTTCTCCATATCAACATAAAGCTGATCAATAAACTGGTCTAGATTCTGCCTTTCTTCTTCCTCCAGATCGAGATCATCACAATTATGAACATAAACACTTAGAGAACTAGAAAATGAAATGATAGAAATTACAAATTAGTATTGTTGTCAATAGATATCATAGAGTAATTCAACAGCAACTGGATCCGGTGAAAAAACATCACAATGATCAAAACGATTGTGAACATACACAAGCAGAGAACTAGAAATAAAATATTAGAGGATAAGTTTTTGTCAATAAATATCATTGAGCAATTCAACAGCCAATGCAATGACATTACAATTATCCTAGTTGTGAACATACACACTTAGAGAACTCATGGAGCAATTCAGCAGCCAATGAAATCACAATAATCGTCATCATCATGAACATACACACTTAGAGAACTAGAAATTAAATTATAGATATTACAATTAAGTTTATGTTGCCAATAAATACCATTGAGCAATTCAACAGCCACTGCAATGACATCATAACTATGAACATACACTTCGAGAACTAGAATTAAACAGGTGTTACAAATAAGTTTTTTGTCAATAGATGTCATAAAACAAGTCAAGAGTCAATGGGCCCCCATTTGGTCATATATCTACAGTGTCTCTGAGTGAACCAGATTTAAACATGCATTTTGTGTTATAAGCAAGGCACGAGCCATTTTGCATGGAATTTTTACAATTACACTTGCGTATTTTTTAATCATCATTAATTATCACTTTTATCAAATCAATTATCGTGAATGTCTTCTTCAGGGTCCCTTAACACAAAGTTTAGCAAATTAATCGTACGCTGATTTTTATGATTGATTGTACATTGGTGTCAATGGAATCAATCGTAGAATATGTCCTATGATCATTGCTATTAAATCTTTTGTGTTACGGGGCCCCAGATTGTGAGTGAAGGGGTTTTACCTTGAACCAACTCCCTGTCCATTCATACCAATGAGAGCAAACAAAGATCTCAAACCATCTGGAGTAAACCACTAGAAGAGAGGAAGAGAAAAAGAGAATCAAAATAAAGATTGGACAATACATGATGGCCATGCTCAAATAATTGCTACTAAATATACAAATTTTGGTCCTGCCATCCCAAATTGAATTGTCAGATTTCTTACTGGGCTTGTCAAAAAAAGGTTTTTCTTAAATTGTCATAATTGATCACCAATAACCCATATAATTACTAAATTGAATGTGGATAAAAGTTCAGATCTTCAAAGAAAATGGAGATAACAAGGTTTAAAAATTCGAGGACCGCTCAGGCATGAGATAACCACACTCTACAATCTCTGTGAAGTTTCAAAGCAGTCTTGAACAAGAAAATCTTGCGCATTTTATTCAACTTTTTTAACTGAAGATATTGTCTTAACACGGACCCAAACTCTATACACTGGCAACTCTACCAAATATAGTGCTCCTGAGAGCTCAGCTGATCACGAGAAGCAAAGTTTCTCACATACAATGCTGGGCGAGGAAGGGAAGAGGGTTACAAGATCAGTCAATCAGCATCCATGGATTCTATGCACTATAGATTCTTCTGTGTGTGGAGCGGAATGAAACTTCGATGACTCGGAACAGAGGCTTTTGGCCATGGAGTATACATGTACATTCTATATTTTTGTTTTTGAATGTCTTGGAAGCCTGTGACAAACTTTCAGGCAGCCAAACAACCAGTTCCTCAAAAGTTTGCAGAGTTGAATGAATCAGTGAATGGGAAGAATTATTGAAATGAGATATTCATGGCAGCATACCTGAGCAACAGATTCTTCATAGAGAGCATTGAGCAACAATGGCTGGAGAGCTTCATACTGACCCTGCAAAAAGCAAGGGAATAAATTTTGTAAAAGCAGCAAAATTTATCATTAATTCATTCTTTACACTTTTAGTTTCCCTAACATTTTATCAAAAGTATATTTCCATACAGACACTGATTGTAAGAAACCAGCATTGTGAATATAACTACACTGGAAAGGTTGCAAATGAAAATATTGAACATAGTATACACAGGTATGATGACTATATCACACAAATAAGAACGTTAAGTTGAGAGATTAAGACAACTAATTGCATTTTCATTTTACTTTTGTCCATGAAATAGTAAAGCTCTAAATTAATTTTTTCATTTCATCACAAAATTGATAGTATTCACCACCTTACAAGCTTTGGTATACCAATTTTGGTGCCTGTAGAATTCATTCTGATGGGAAAATAACATTTCTTGAAATTGTCCTTTCATTGATATGTCTCAAATATGCACATTATATTTATTTTTGTCTTGCTTTCAGATCTAACACTATTTTTGTACGTGCAAAAAGAAAACGGAAAATTTAACAAGAAGTGTTCATAATGATTAATCTTGTGAATCTTTTAAGGTGTGAATTTGCAACGTCCTACCTTGAATTGTTTCCCAAGTAGTTTATGTGACAGTTCCATCTCTTCATTATGAGGTACATGGCAGAACTGATTGAAGACTGCTATTATCTCTTCTTTTGACTTGGCCTGGAAAACAATTCAATACATTGTCATTATGTTTTGACCTTAAAAAACATCAAAGGAATACAAGAAAATTGATCTTTCCTGTATTCACATTTTCAATGGGAAACCAATCTTGCATTCTATGTAGTCAAGAGATTATTTCAATAGGCCTACAGATGATCACTTGGGCCTCAGTCATATTCGCCGGCTGGTGGCAGGACATTGCCAGTAACTGGGGTAGCTGGAGGCCAGTGAGCGATTTTCTTTTTTAAATTGGTCCTCACCAGCCAAATAATCCTTAACACATCGCAGACCAAATTGACATTGTGCGGAGGCCTTCCTGTTGGACAAAGCCGGGAGGGAGCAACAGAGGGCACCCAGAAGTCAAAGGTGGTGGTTTTGTGAAGACTCATGTTCAGCCTATATGAAACCCTGATGGATGAGCTTGAGATCAAACATGCAGCAGCCTTGAAGTCATATCTAAGAGTGGAACCTGATTTGTGGCATGAGCTGCTTGACAGAGTGGGGTCATGCATTACCCAAGAACCAAAAGTACTATTTCACCATAAAATTGTTGTGACTTCTACTTCATTTTGCAAGCACATTTTCTTATGCATGCTTTATATTTTTCAACTTTTGTGTCATAGGCAGTGAGCACCTTTGGAGCCCAGCATCAAGGTGGACATATCACTGCTATACCTCGCCACAGGAGCCAGTTACCATGACTTGGCATTTACTTTCCGAGTCCTGCACAACACAATCTTCATTTGTCCGAGGTGTGCCAGGCCAAGGTGTGGAAGACTCCAGAGACCAAAGACGAGTGGCAAGAAGTGGCACAGGCTTTCCAAAACGGGTGGAACTTCCAGCACGTGTGCAGGGCCTTCGACGGGAAACACACAGCTATCCAGAAGCCACCAAAATATTTTTTTTCTTGATTGTGATGCTAGCCCTCGTCCATGCTAACTATAAATTCATCTTGGCAGACGTGGGGAGAACAGCGCATCATCTGACATAGGAATCTTCTATGAAGCTTACATATTTGCTGAATGCTGCTTCAAGATGTATTTGACATTTGGGAAAATGCATCATGCCGCAATGTGAAGAAAAACAAAGAAGAGTATACATCTCTCTTCCGACAACAGACAGAAAGAGTATCAAAAGTCAGATACCTGCATCCATCCCTAGGAGCCGAAGCAAAATCCAGAAGCAGATGAAAGAATTTGAACACAGAATGCCAGGTTCCTTTTTTCCTATTTCAAAGTATTGATGAGCATGGGAATTAAGGCAATCAATTTTGGAGACTCAAGTCTTTGACACAAAACTTACAAACTCAACGGTAATTAGTGTACAACCACTTCAAGGAATATTAATTTCCATGGCATGATGGCCTGTGAGCTCTCATCTTTGCCTACATCATTATTTGATGACAGTGGGTATATGAGAATTTTCAAATCTATGGTCACTTTAAAGAATATGACTAAGGACAAACTCAAAACTTGAAGATATCAAGGTCAGTTATTTGCAGTGATTGATTGCTATGTCCTCTTGGAGATCTCCAGCTGGCCATCTACTCCCAAAAGACAAGCAACTGTGGCTGATTACGTGAACAAATTCAAGGGCAAGATAGCTGATCATCTTAGGTTTTGAGACATGTATCTAATCCTTGATTACAGTATGAAGTGTACAACCCAATCGTCCAGAGGAAATGACAGATCATGAGTATATCAGGTTAAATTGTCCTCACCTCTTCCTTCACAGAAACTGACTCTTATTGGTACCGGTAGTGAAAACAATAGACAACTGATTCAAATTATATCCAAAGAACTTTAAACTGACCTAGAGTTCATGAAGCAGAGCTCAGTATGCTTGTCATCACTGACCAAAAAGCAACCGCTACTGAAGTTCGACCAGATGGCTCACTAATATGGAGGCCAGATTTGTCAACCAATCATCAGGAGGCTGATACCATCATTGTTCAGCAAGCCATCAAACTGGCAACCGATAAGGGAAGTTTCACACAGGTGATCACAGATGACACAGATGTGTATATCCTTTTGCTTATCTTTATCATGAGCAAAGTCTTTCTTCACTATTTTTAGTAAAGTCACGAACAGAGTACTCACTTGACCCATTTTAGTGATAGTCTCTATTTCATGGCATTACAAAGGCTGAGTCAGTGGTTTTAAAGCCAAAAGTAAAGGCACATCAATGTAATAGCAATCTGACCATTGCCAAATCTTTGAAAATAAACTAATATTTATCAAATATAAGAATATTTAATGTAAATTATGCAAATAAAACAAGATTAAAGATGGAAACGAATGCAAGTGCAATTCTAATATGCAGGGAGTAAGCTTTGAAACACTTTTCATTTGAATTAGTGGTGGATAGAAGCGGTGTTTTTCATGAGTGATCAGAAATTGGTTGGTTGGGCCCGATCACTACTGACCACTGTCGCTATAAAACTGGTCACTAATTAAAGAGAGGACCATCACAGACATAACTGAAACAGTCAACAAGATGAAACACACCATCTACCCGATGCTACCTGATTATGCAATGACTGGGAAACACTTGGGGTATGTAATGGCATTGGTAAGGGAACTCTGTTGTAAGTAAAAAAAAAAATGCTGAAATTCAGTGGGAAACATCGAGGCTGACCTGGCTTATGTCATGCACGATGTATTGCGGTTTGCTACGGCCGGCCCAATATTATTCAGATTCAATCTTATTCACAAATTTGATCTCAATATCATCTTCATGATTTAGGAGTTTATCATAGTGACTCAATCTACCCTTTAAATTTGAAATGAAAGAATTAATGAGAAATGGAAGGAAGTAAATACCTGTTTTATTAGTGCAATCATCTTGGCAATCAACATAATACTAGTCGTCTCTGGAGGATAGTGCATTGTTCTACAAGAAAGTATGGAAAATGAAATAAATTAAGTACATCCATTTATCTTTTGATCTACATGGGTGATATAAATGTTAAAATTCAAATAATCAAGTTGGTTAATGAGAAAAAAAAAAGATCCAGGGCCCCATTGCATAAAAGTTACAATTATGGCAACTTTGCCATCCAATGCCTTTGATTTTTATTGGCTGATGATGAGCATTGTTACCATGGTAGTTTGCAATTGGATGGCAAAGTTAATAAGAATAGTAACCTTTTTTTGCAACGAGGCTCAGATTAGCCAGTGGTCAGATAGGATATAAAGTGATGTCAAACCGCAAATCTCACTGAAGGTGATTGAATAATATCTGAGGAGCATACATAAATGTAAATAGGCATTCTTCTCTGAATCTATTGTCATATGTTGTAACCAAGGCAACCAACAACCCAAACAATTAAGAAATATCTTGCATATCTCCATCTCCCGACCAACAAGTGTGCAAAGTTTCACGAGCTTTAGGCAATAACCAAGAAAGTACATTTGGCTATTGATGCAGGAATCAAAGCATGCTTGAAATAATTTGAAATATCTTATTCAAAAAACAAATACAATGAGCAGGTGCCAGAATCGCAGGAAATATAATAGGAATTCAAGGGCTACTTTTCACAACCCACTTCCTAAATCTGCTCCATTTGATAAGCGAATTGGGATTTTCTGGGGCTCTTTATATTAAATTGCCCTGAGCCCCCATTTCATTTTTTCCCTGCATCATGGTTCCTCATTCTCTTATACTTCCTTTGTTGACCATATTACAACTGTTTGTAAAATTATAAAGATCTCTCCAATTCCATAGCCTTTTTACATCAGATTTTGATGAAATTTTCAGACTGATGCTTTATTTCATTTTTCTCTCCTGTTCAAACTCGTTAGAATGGCCTTGGCCTTTAAGATTTATTTAGACAAACTGTTTCACATCATGTAGGATATGTCCAGAAAGGCAACAAAAAAGTGGAATTAAACCAAATTGCAATACCACAGTATGGGTACTTGATCTGGGGCCCCGTCTTGCAAAGAGATACGATTGATCTGATCAACGCAACTATGGAAAGCCAGCAAAGTCAACATATAAAATGCATGTTTGTTCAAAAAAAATTCTAGATATGTATATCCATAAATTCATTGATTTCTTAAAGCCTGTGTATAGCTTTGGTAAAGGGTCAATAATGTGATTGATAATCGAATATCATCTAATATGACAGTCTTACTGAAGCGTAGAGACCGTTAGATATTTTTCCAACTGCACTTCTCTGAGAAAATTTCAAATATTCAAATCTTGGATATATAGCGCCCTCTCTCGGCGATGCTTGTTTTAAATTAAAAAATGGGCATTCAAGCACTTATCTTATAAATTTAGTGATTAGATATCCAAAAGTTACAGACAAAGAACATATCTTGAAAGTTTCAGCCCATTCCATGATTTGGAATAGGATTTAATTGACAGACAAAAACACAGATATTTTAATTTGATCGGGTGACCCGATCAAGTTAAATTTCCATGTAAAATCGCAAAATTTATCCTGTAACACACATTTTCATTTCATATCCTCCACATCATAACTGTTATAGGGCATATCCATTCATATTAGCTAGCAATGAATTGGAATAGTGATAGGTGCATTTTGGTGGATTTACCAAAACTATACACAAGCTTGAACAATTTGGTGTGTTCTCTTTTGTTCACAAAGGACATTTTGCAAATTTCCAATAGAAAAATGTTAACACTAATAGATTTCCATACAGTTGCAATTGATTGGATCAATCGCAACTCTTTGTAAGACGGGCCCTGGGGCCTTTTGGAGAAAGAGTTGCAATCAATCGCGAATCATGCGCAACTTGATTTTCAACCAATCAACAGTGCGCAATTGGGACTTGCGATTGATTTTTTTTACTTGCGATTGATTTTTTTTACTTGCGTTTGATTTTTTTTACTTGCGTTTAAACTCAACTCTTTGTAAGACGGGGCCCTGGACTTACTTCCAAACTTCCTGAAGGATAACAAGAGGCTGATTAGGATCAGGAGGATGATGTGATATACAGAGTACTTGATGGTACTGATTCCATGCTTCTTCTCTACAGTTGCTGCTGCAATATGCAACCTACAACAAAGGAGAATCATAAGTATCATCACCAGACCTTCATTTTTGAGGAGCGCGATCGTTGCAACAGCGACTGTAGAGAAGAAAATATCTATATCAATTCAGCCGGTGGGGTATTCTGAGCATAGTTTGTTATTGTGAAATAATTTTTTATACAGAACTTCTAAAAACTTTTTTCAGTGTGATGCAGTCCTTCACGTTTATAATTTCTTGGAGCTCAATAAATCGCTCTCCTTATTTTTTTGAGCTCAATTGAGCTCCTCAGAATCGCTCTCCATGAGGAGCTCAAATCAATTCATTACAATACATGTATGATAAATTGTAGATTTTTCTTAACATTGTATATATGTAATAGCTGTGTTAGCTATTAATTAATCTGTGGTGAAACTAGGCCTGGGTCACGTCAATACGTTTACAAGATGTCGTACGCACTCCTGCTAAAAAAAAAAAAAAAATTGAAAAAAAAATTGCTAAAATTTCACATTTTACATCTTTAAATCCATGAAATGGCCTTCTTTTTTCCATAATTCCTTGAAATTACTTTGATTTAGTTGAAAACTATCAGAAAAATGAAGAATATTCACCACTTTCCCGACTCTGATTTGAACTTACCTCGGTAAATATTGTAGTCCCACATGTAGACTTCCATGGTGTTGCCATGAAAATCTACATATGGGACTACATGGGACTGCAATATTTACCGAGATTAAATTAAAATCAGAGTCGGGAAAGAGATGAATATTCTTCATTTTTCTGATAGATTTCAACTAAATCAATGTAATTTCAAGGAATTATGGAAAAAAGAAGGAAATTTCATGAATTTAAAGATGTGAAATGTGAAATTTTAGCAATTTTTTTTTCATTTTTTTTTTTTGAGCGCGATTTTTTGCTCTCCTTATTTTTTTAAGGAGCGCGGTAGGAGCGCCGGCGCAATAGCGCCTCATCAAAAAATGAAGGTCTGTTGCAATATGGATCCTACAAAACATGGTATCAATAGTATTATCACATGGGAAATAGTTTTCAGAACAGATGAAATTTTTTTTTCAAACAGAAAACCCCAGGGGGTCCAGTCAAATATATTGCTGTACACACGCGTGACGAAGGAATTTCCAAACACCCCCTAAACGGGGTTTTCTCTGTGTGCAAAATAACCCCCTGAACAAGTTTTTTCGTGACCTTTTTTTTTTTTTTTTACACATTTTGGCCCCTAAACAAGTTGTCGCCAAAATATGACCTCGGGGAAAAACATACCCTAAATACGTTTGGCTGGTCTTTAAAAAAAAAATTTTGGTGAAAAAAACATACCCTACATAATTTTGACCTCGCGATTGACCATCGACCAGTCTTTCAAAACCACCCTTTTTTTTTAAAATCAGTGTTTTTGATACCCTTAACGAGTCCACGCGCGGACCACGTCCAAAACTGAAAAAACCCACCACTTTAAACGCGTTTTTTGGTCACGCATGTGACAGCAATATACAACTGGCCTCCCTGGGCAGAAAACCATGCTCAGAATATGCCACAGCCTGATTTAATAATATATTTTATATTTCCAATAGGTTAAATAATGTAAAAAGCACAAAGACCAACTTTCATTGATTTAGGGCAAGTAAAAACAGATTAAGATTTCTAACCAATCACTTCTGTACTGCATCTTTCGGTGGCCAAATATATCTTGGCAGATACAATGGTAAAATGCTCAAAATTTACACCATTATTTGCAAATTTTCCACGAAACATTCTACTAAAAGGGCAAGACAACTTTCAGAAAATTTTATAAAATACCTGTCTTCCTTCCCTAACTAGAGTATTTTCATGTTGCCATCATATCCCAAAGACAATATCACAGAACAAGACTTACCTGACAATGAGGGCAGTGTACAAAATTGTCTTTTTTCACTTTACAACACTCCAAGTGTGGAAGGACCAGCGAAGGGTTGGCTGAAAGACGTCTAGCCATCTCTTCAGCATTTTCCATCGACCTCAAGCAATGTTCACATGCTTTGTAGTTATAAAACTCATTCCACAAGAACTGAGCACAAACAAGAGGCTTCTCTTCAAAGAGCACTGTTCCTGCAGCTACATCTCTTGTAGAAAATAGACCTCTTCCCTACACAAGAGAGGATAGGTACAACAATTATGAATGGATTTTGTTGGGAGATGCTGTTTTACTGGTTTTATGTGATTTTTTTTTATTTGGGGAGGGGGGGGGGTTGGGAAACAAACCACTGCAATCAAGTTATTTTCCACATACCCCCGGTGCCTCTTCATTTTTAATTCATTCATTCATTCATTTCATTTCATGGTTTATTTCCAGTGAAACAGTCATACACATACTGCAGCTAAAAAGCTGAAATGCATGTATTTACCAAACAATTGCACATGATGTAGCATAAAAAGTTATGTAATAATGATACAAGTGGAATGCCTCTGGCCGTCTCACCTGCATCACGCAATTCAACATAGCAGCAGTGCTGACTTTGAAAACTACTATAACTCACACAAGATGTTCAGTGATACTTGGTTACTCTTATTTCCACGTTTTATGAATTAGACCAATACACTTATAGAGATAGGATGGTAATTCAACAAATACCCCCAATGCGGCCAAAGTTCATTGATCTCACATGACCTTTGACCTTGATCATGTGACCTGAAACATGCACAGGATATTCAGTGATACTTGATTACTCTTATGTCCAAGTTTCAAAAGTCAGATCAATAAACTTGCAAAGTTATGATGGTAATTCAACAGATACCCCCATTATGGCCAAAGTTCATTGACCTTTGACCCTGGTCATGTGACCTAAGATGTGCACAGGATGTTCAGTGATACTTGACTACTCTTATGTCCAAGTTTTATAAACTAGACCAACATACTTTCAAAGTTATGATTGTAATTCAACAGATACCCCCAAATCGGCCAAAGTTCATTGACCCTAAATGACCTTTGACCTTGGTCATGTGACGTGAAAATCATGCAGGATGTTTGGTGATACTTGATTAACCTTATGTCCAAGTTTAATGAACTAGGTCCATATATTTTCTAAGTTATGATGACATTTCAAAAACTTAACCTCAGGTTAAGATTTTGATGTTGATTCCCCCAACATGGTCTAAGTTCATTGACCCTAAATGACCTTTGACCTTGGTCATGTGACATGAAACTCTACTAGGATCTTCAGTAATACTTGATTAACCTTATGGCCAAGTTTCATGAACTAGGCCCATATACTTTCTAAGTTATGATGTCATTTCAAAAACTTAACCTCAGGTTAAGATTTGATGTTGACGCCGCCGCCGGAAAAGCGGCGCCTATAGTCTCACTCTGCTATGCAGGTGAGACAAAAACTAACGGTACACTAGGAAAATACAGATTACAAAATGAAATTACAGTGAAAATATGCACTTCACAAGTTATCAAGGAGATTGATAAAGTACGGTATTGCATTGTGTTTGAAACAGGAGATCCTGCATTTGTATTGCATTTACTTTTATTTATTGCTTTAAATCATGCCAACAACATACCGTTGTTATTAATATTGTTCATTCCTTTCCAGTAACCAGTTTTTATAATGTGGATTTTTGCTCACTGATACTACAAAATCAGAGCATACTTGTTCACGTTTATCTTTTAGTGCATCCAGTTTGCATTGTTTTAAAGCATTTTTCATAATTTGAATAATTTTTGCCTAAGATAAATTTACAAACTCTTTTCTAGATTCTTTTTCATTTTTGTACATGGTACAAAGTTGAACTTCCATTAAACACAGTGACACAAGAGGCCTATTCTAAAACAGGGCGGATGTATCCGATATAGTCAGAAATTTGTTATTTCATATTTTTCACTAATCTAAACATACATAGAGCTTTTCATTGCACTTTTTTCACATTTCATCTATATCGAAGTCCCATTCTAAATTTTGTTGGTTCTATAAACTCCTAAAATATTTAAAGTATAAATGTAAGGCAGGTCCGATTCGTCAATATGCAAAAACTCACAAAAGGGTGCATTTTTCATTTATGTTATGTTCATTGCCATACAATTACTAGGATCTAGTTTCATATGATTACTGTCTGTCCATTCTTATAAATCATCTAATACATTTTGAAATATTGTTTTTGTAAATTTCTGTTTTCGAGTAACGTAAGATCCATGAGCCAAAGCCATCGTTGGAGAAGGCAAACCCGTTACGAACCATGGAAAACCTAAATCACCCTGGGCCAGTTAGTACATGTTTCTTGACCTCGAACGGTCCGAAAAAACTAAACCACAATTATATACGCAGCGTACCAATTCGAGCGAACTCACTCGCCATCGCATGCAGTCATTCTTATTTCTCTTAAATAGTTTCCTTATTTCAGGGCCGATTTTCTTTGTTCAAAACTGAAAACAGAATAACATTGGATTTCAAAATACAATATGCCTTTGAAAACTTGATTAAATATCAAATTCAATAATTTAATTCTGAAAGGCCTACTACAGGAAGAGATGCTCTTACATAATATGGTTTATGGTCTAACCCTCGGGCTTGCCTACGGATATGTTACATAAGAGGGATCATCGAGCGATTCAGGGTTGATAGCGATGAGCTCAGACCCTCGCGCATGCGATGTTTTTAAATCGGCAGCGAATCATTTATACATGTGAGGAACTCGATGTTGGCTCTAAACCACCAATTTTTAGGCTAACCGCATGATGGATATGGAGCCAAATTAGGATGAAAAGAAATTAAGCTTCTAATTCTTTCCACGTAAGTTTCGGTGTAGGATTTTGACAATAAATATGCATTTTTTCCTATCAGAGTGAGTTTTGGACCTTTATGTTCGGGTAGGTGTAGCGTAGAGGTGTAGACTGTAGCGGTAGTGAAGTGGAGTGGAGCCTGCACAAACATCACTTGAGGTAAGCTAGATCTCTCCATGTACCTATCTCAGGGTGACCAGATTTCACAAAATTAAATATGGGACAGTCTACAAAAAAAAGATCAACAAACAAGGCTACACAGTTACAGTGTTAGTCTGTCTTGTGAAAAAAATATAAAGAATTGGAAGCGAGGGTGAACGAAAGAATGAAAGAGAGAAAGAAAAGCGATGAATTGAGAGGAAAGAAAGGAAAAATGACGGGAAAAAAATGAAGGAAAAATAAAAAAAGATAGAATAAAAAGGATGAAAGAATAGAAAGAAAGGATCAGAGGGAAGATGTGTGAAAGACAAAATAAAGGAGAAAGAAAAAAAGGACGAAAGAAAGAATGAAGGAAAGAAAAATATTTCCTTCATTCTTTGAAAAAAAAAGAAGAAGAAAAACAGGAAGGGAGGAAGGAGGGAAGGAAGGGTGAAAAGAAAGAACAAGGGAAAAGAATAAGAAGGAAAAATAAAATTAAGAATTAATGAAAGGATGAAAAAGAAGAAAGAATGAAGGGAGGAGAGAATGAAAAAATAATGGAGGGAGAGAAAGAACGAAAAGGAAGCAAAAAAATGTTTAAGGAAAGAAAGAATGAAATAAAAAAAGGAAATTTGAAAAAGGCAGGTAAGAGAAAAAAATGGACATGCAGAGAGAGAAAGGATGAGGAAAGAAAGATAAGAAAAAAGATAGGTGGATCAAAAATGGGCATGTAGGAAGGATGAATATAAATTAGGCTATATTGGATGGCTCAAAATGGAATACCAGAAATATTCCAAGAGTTTTGAAAAATATTCCACGATCTTGAAATATTTTTTCCAAACTCCTGGAATACTTCTGGTATTCCATGCTGAGCCATCTCATATAGGCCTACCTTAAATTAAATATTCATGCGGTTTGAAGCTGCGACCCTCGCGTGCAATGTTTTGATATCGGCCGTGAATAAGCAATTTTGAGGATGACCAGAGGATGGACACGGAGTGAAATAAGGGTGAAGAGTAAGAAATTATGCTTAGGCTAAAAATAGGTAGGCCTATGTATTTATTGCTGATGTCTTTCTTTTGGATATTTCTTACAATAAATATGCATTTGAATATTTCCCACCTTTGCCACTCGGAGCTATCCAAACAAGTTCACTGTCTTGATGTTCGGGTAGGTGGAGCGTAGTGTAGCGGGAGTGAAGACTGAAGTGGAGTGGAGCCTGCACGAACATCACTTGAACTAGTTGAGGTAGCCTAACGTTAGATCTAAGTTAGGCCTGGGCCCTAGGATAGGGCTAGGCTAGCTAGATAGGCTTTAGCCTTTACATGTCATTGTCAGACTGAGCAGCTTATTCTCGAGTCTTGGATCCAGTGGCGGACCGTGACCCGGGGACAAATAACATTGGAGGGGCACTGTATTGTTTGTGAACAATGGAATGCTGTGCCCCTCCAATGCTTTGTCTCCTCCGCTCCGGGTCACGCTCCGCCATAGACAGCTGGCAGCTGTCTGTTTCGAGGAGTTTTTTAACTTTTTTTTTATTTCTCCTCGTACACAGACGGCTCGCTATCGTGCAGCCACCATTAGGGGACTTGCAATGCAAAATCCCCCCGTCGGGGCTTTTCAATTTTTGTCTTTAATGAATAAAAATTTCGAAAATTATAGTGACCAGAGTGCTAATTTATATTCCCTCTTGGCATCAATTGCCAAAAATCGGAGAAAAATGAAGTTAAAAGGAACAAGTGGAATGCCTCTGGCCGTCTCACCTGCATCACGCGGTTCAATATAGCAGCAGTGCTGACTTTGAATACTACTCTAACTCGCACAAGATGTTCAGTGATACATGGTTACTCTTATGTCCACTTTTTATGAACTAGACCAATAAACTTACAGAGATATGATGGTTATTCAACAAAAAACCCCAACATGGCCAAAGTTCATTGACCTTACATGACCTTTGACCTTGATCATGTGACCTGAAACTCGCACGGGATGTTCAGTGATACTTGATTACTCTTATGTACAAGTTTCATGAATCAGATCCATAAACTTTCAAAGTTTTGATGGTAATTCAACTGATACACCCAATTCGGCCAAAGTTCATTGACCTTTGACCTTGGTCATGTGACCTGAAATGCGCACAGGATGTTCAGTGATATTTGATTACTCATATGTCCAAGTCTAATGAACTAGACTAATAAACTTTCAAAGTTATGATGGTAATTCAACAGATACCCCCGATTCGGCCAAAGTTCATTGACCCTAAATGACCTTTGACCTTAATCATTAGGCCTGAAACTTGCACAAAATATTCAGTGATGCTTGATTACTATTATGTCCAAGTTTCATGAATCAGATCCATAAACTTTCAAAGTTATGATGGGAATTCAACAGATATCCCCAATTCGGCCAAAGTTCTTTGACCCTAAATGACCTTTGACCTTGGTCATGTGACGTGAAACTCATGCAGGATGTTTAGTGATACTTGATTAACCTTATGTCCAAGTTTCATGAACTAGGTCCATATATTTTCTAAGTTATGATGACATTTCAAAAACTTAACCTCAGGTTAAGATTTCAATGTTGATTCCTCCAACATGGTCTAAGTTCATTGACCCTAAATGACCTTTGACCTTGGTCATGTGACATGAAACTTTAATAGGATGTTCAGTAATACTTGATTAACCTTATGGCCAAGTTTCATGAACTAGGTCCATATACTTTCTAAGTTATGTCATTTCAAAAACTTAACCTCAGGTTAAGATTTGATGTTGACGCCGCCGCCGCGCCGCCGTCGGAAAAGCGGCGCCTATAGTCTCACTCTGCTTCGCAGGTGAGACAAAAACAGTGACTTACCTCGGCTGTCGCGCAAATTCACTTCCCCGTTTTATCCGATCTTAAGTACATAAACATATGGCCATTGAGTCCCCTGTACAGATCGCGCTAGAACTTCGGTCTCTGTATTTGGTGAGTGAAGCCAACGAAGTTCAGCTGAACAACCAACAGAGACCGAAGCTTTTGGTCTAGCTCCGCCACTGCTTGGATCTATCTAATAATCTAGTTCTATCATCTCTAATTCTCTGAACTATCAAAGTTTGGTGGCTTATATGATTCATGAGTTTGCAACAGCCATTTGAGCAAAAAAATGACCGAATACAGGGCATGATAGGCCTACTTATTCTAGATCCTGTCCGCTTTTATGCGACAGCGGAGCTCCGCTTAATTTGCACATCAAGATCAACGTGTTCAAACTCTACGCGTGTACCGGTACCGGCTCTCGGCAGGTCAATGTCTTCGGCTCGCGACGAGTATAGTTAGAACCTAACTTAGTATTAGATCTAATTACAAAGTTCCTGGACATTTTCAAAAGTCATATAAATAAACAGCAAATATTCCTATATAGCACTACACAATTAAATATACCTTCACTGAATCGATGAAGCGAACATCAACGCAAGATCCGTTCGCCATGCTCGAATTGATCAACACATCGGTCCAGTATCAGCTCTGCTTCAGTTTTACGGCCGGCCGGCGCCGCGCCGGCCACGTGCTCTGCGCTGCATGCACTGTACATTTGCGCGGCATAAATATGGCGGGAACGTTACTACACAATCGCTCTAAAAAAAATCTTTTAAAACTTGGTGGGGTTTTTTTAGGATTTCTCCTTGTTTCCTTGATTTTTGCTACATGCAGCAGCATTTATTATGGATTGTCAAACATTTTATAAGAACATCAGGAAGAACAATTTTATTTAAAAAAAGGACCTTTAAAAAAGTTTGCTCGATCGGCCTAGGCGCTAGGCTAGGATTGGTCAAAAGTTAATCATGTGATATGCCATATCGTACATACAAGTACAATTCAATAGGGTTCACTCATAGAAATATACATCTCTAAGGGTTCACTACATGCATCGCAAGTTTTTAGCACATTATGCGCCACACTGCGCCCCTCGTTTTTTTAGAGCTTGTAACGCACAATCATAAAAAGAATCCAGTTCACAGTGGCGCATAGACCCCCCAAAAAGGAATGGAAAGAGAGAAGGGCAAAATGTATTATTTTCTGGATATCGTGTAAAATCTAACATACAATTTGATTTTGTAATAAAAATGTCAAAATTTTTGCTCGCTCGCTTGCAACTTTTTTCGCTTCAAAAGATAAATTCTACCCGATACGCAATATATCTGGCCCTCTAAAATGTTCACCTCATTACACCGTCATGCCTGTTCATACCTTTCACCTGAGAAAGACCCTATTTATGAGCACCTTACTGGGCACGTACCTTAATGACCAAATTATACGTTTGCTGACCATTATGAACGAGCAGCACCAAAGACTATATGCCATAAGATATATTTTGATTACCTTTAAATATCTCCGAAAGGCTTTGCTTCCAGGGAATCAAAACATCTATTTTATTAAATAATAATAATTATCAAATAATTGAGTAATCTATATTCAACAGAATGATCATAGTTACTGATGAGGCCCTGTTTGGTCTGTGTAGTCTATGTAATAAAATATACTGATGTATCACTAAGGCGTCGGGTATATTCAGGGGCCACGGAAGCGGCGGGGGGGGGGCTAGGCTGCTTCAGCCTCCCCCCCCCACTTTTGCCGAAAACCGTGTACAAAAAACGTAAAAATTACCATAGGATTTTGATCAGCCCCCCCCCCCCCCTTTGAAAACCTGAAAACCGTTCTGCGGCCCCTGGGTACGGCCGGGGTGGAGGATATCCGTCAGTTTTCGGAGAGGGCCGGTGGCCTGACAATCAACTCCCTTACACCACTTTTCAACACAGAAGTAATTTTTTTTAAAGAATAATCATCAAATTAATAGCATTAATGGGCGGATTCATATCTATTATACTTAACCCAATTTTTCATAATAAAAATTATATTTCCCACGCGGTCGTTCTGTTCCCGCTCTTGTTAATCTTGTTGCTGCACTAGGGCAGTGATCCTGGGGGCGGTATTGCTCCCTTTTTGAAGCACTGAAAAGTACCCTTTATTACACAAGAATAATGCCGACCCCCCCCCTCGCGAACGTGTACTGCATGTACCCCCATTCCCCGAGGAGCTAGGACCCCCTTTTAATGGTTACCACGTGCCCTTTCTCGTATAAGGGTAATTTTTTATCAAAAATGCCCCCTCACGAACATTGGCGGCGGAAGCCATAAAATTTAGTGGGTGTCCACCTAAAATTTTGGGATGGACACAGGTAAAAAATTGGACAAGCGCCCCCAAAAAGGTTACCAACCTAAATTTTAGGAGTTGCTAACCCAAAAGAAAATTTGACAAGCAAAAAAAAAAAAAAAAAGGTCATCAACCTAAATTTTAGGGGGGGACCGTCCCCCACCTAAAATTTAGGGGGGGACACGTCCCCTCCATCCCCCCGCTTCCGCCGCCTATGCTCATGAACGTATTCTGTGACCCCTTTCGCCTGAGAAGGACTCTATTTATGAGCAAGTGACCCTTGCCTTCTTATATGTGCCCTTCTCGAATCAGTGACCCTTTTTACACAAGAAGAGTGCCACTCACGAACGTGTTATGTACCCCTTTCACCTGAGGGTAAAATAACACAAATTTAAAACTAATCAATCTGACATGGGCGTTCCGTGCTCATACACTTTAAGGGGCAAACCCGGTAGGCACATAATTCACAGGATACCATCTCCCAGTCAGAAATTAACTACATTCTTACTAATACCCCCCCCCCAAAAAAAAAAAAATAATAATAATAATAATCTGACTGGCGTTCCGTTCTCCTACACTTTAAGGGGCAAACCCGGTAGGCACATAATTCACAGGATACCATCTCCCAGTCAGAAATTAACTACATTCTTACTAATACCCCCCCCCCCCAAAAAAAAAAAAAATAATAATAATCTGACTGGGCGTTCCGTTCTCCTACACTTTAAGGGGCAAACCCGGTAGGCTCATCATTCACAGGACACCATATCTCAGACAGAAATTAACTACATTCTTACAAATACCAAAAAAAAAGAAAAAAGAAAACGTAATCTGACTGGGCGTTCCGTTCTCCTACACTTGAAGGGGCAAGTCCAGTAGGCTCATCATTCACAGGACACCATATCTCAGACAGAAATTAACTACATTCTTACAAATACAAAAAAAAACCATAATCTGACTGGGCGTTCCGTTCTCCTACACTTTAAGGGCAAACCCGGTAGGCACATAATTCACAGGATACCATCTCCCAGTCAGAAATTAACTACATTCTTACTAATACCCCCCCCCCAAAAAAAAATAATAATAATAATCTGACTGGGCGTTACGTTCTCCTATACACTTTAAGGGGCAAACCCGGTAGGCTCATAATTCACAGGATACCATCTCCCAGCAGTGCAGAATTTAACTACATTCTTACAACAAAAAAAGAAAAAAGAAAACATAATCTGACTGGGCGTTCCGTTCTCCTACACTTTAAGGGGCAAGCCCAGTAGGCTCATCATTCACAGGACACCATCTCCCAGACATAAATTAACTACATTCTTACAAATACAAAAAAAAAAACATAATCTGACTGGGCGTTCCGTTCTCCTACACTTTAAGGGGCAAACCCGGTAGGCACATAATTCACAGGATACCATCTCCCAGTCAGAAATTAACTACATTCTTACTAATACCCCCCCCCCCAAAAAAAAAATAATAATAATAATCTGACTGGGCGTTCTGTTCTCCTACACTTTAAGGGGCAAACCCGGTAGGCTCATAATTCACAGGATACCATCTCCTAGTCAGAAATTAACTACATTCTTACAAATACCCCCCCCAAAAAAATAATAATTATAATCTGACTGGGCGTTCCGTTCTCCTACACTTTAAGGGCAAGTCCAGTAGGCTCATCATTCACAGGACACCATATCTCAGACAGAAATTAACTACATTCTTACAAATACAAAAAAAAAAACATAGTCTGACTGGGCGTTCCGTTCTCCTACACTTTAAGGGGCAAACCCGGTAGGCATATAATTTACAGGATACCATCTCCCAGTCAGAAATTAACTACATTCTTACTAATACCCCCCCCAAAAAAAAAAATAATAATAATAATAATAATAATCTGACTGGGCGTTCCGTTCTCCTACACTTTAAGGGGCAAACCCGGTAGGCACATAATTCACAGGATACCATCTCCCAGTCAGAAATTAACTACATTCTTACTAATACCCCCCCCCCAAAAAAAAATAATAATAATAATCTGACTGGGCGTTCCGTTCTCCTACACTTTAAGGGGCAAGCCCAGTAGGCTTATCATTCACAGGATACCATCTCCTAGTCAGAAATTAACTACATTCTTACTAATACCCCCCCCCAAAAAAAAAAATAATAATAATAATCTGACTGGGCGTTCTGTTCTCCTACACTTTAAGGGGCAAACCCGGTAGGCTCATAATTCACAGGATACCATCTCCTAGTCAGAAATTAACTACATTCTTACAAATACAAAAAAAAAACATAGTCTGACTGGGCGTTCCGTTCTCCTACACTTTAAGGGCAAACCCGGTAGGCATATAATTCACAGGATACCATCTCCCAGTCAGAAATTAACTACATTCTTACTAATACCCCCCCCCCAAAAAAAAAAATAATAATAATAATAATAATAATCTGACTGGGCGTTCCGTTCTCTTACACTTTAAGGGGCAAACCCGGTAGGCACATAATTCACAGGATACCATCTCCCAGTCAGAAATTAACTACATTCTTACTAATACCCCCCCCCCAAAAAAAAAAAATAATAATAATAATCTGACTGGGCGTTCCGTTCTCCTACACTTTAAGGGGCAAGCCCAGTAGGCTTATCATTCACAGGATACCATCTCCCAGTCAGAAATTAACTACATTCTTACAAATACCCCCCCAAAAAAAAAAAAATAATAATGATAATAATCTGACTGGGCGTTCCGTTCTCCTATACTTTAAGGGGCAAGCCCAGTAGGCTCATAATTCACAGGACACCATATCTCAGACATAAATTAACTACATTCTTACAAATAAAAAAAAAAAACATAATCTGACTGGGCGTTCCGTTCTCCTACACTTTAAGGGGCAAGCCCAGTAGGCTCATAATTCACAGGATACCATCTCCCAGTCAGAAATTAACTACATTCTTACTAATACCCCCCCCCAAAAAAAAAAAAATAATAATAATAATAATCTGACTGGGCGTTCCGTTCTCCTACACTTTAAGGGGCAAACCCGGTAGGCTCATAATTCACAGGATACCATCTCCTAGTCAGAAATTAACTACATTCTTACAAATACCCCCCCCCCCCAAAAAAAAAAAAAATAATAATAATCTGACTGGGCGTTCCGTTCTCCTACACTTTAAGGGGCAAGTCCAGCAGGCTCATCATTCACAGGACACCATATCTCAGACAGAAATTAACTACATTCTTACAAATACAAAAAAAAAAAAACATAGTCTGACTGGGCGTTCCGTTCTCCTACACTTTAAGGGCCAAACCCGGTAGGCACATAATTCACAGGATACCATCTCCCAGTCAGAAATTAACTACATTCTTACTAATACCCCCCCCCAAAAAAAAAATAATAATAATAATAATAATCTGACTGGGCGTTCCGTTCTCCTACACTTTAAGGGGCAAACCCGGTAGGCACATAATTCACAGGATACCATCTCCCAGTCAGAAATTAACTACATTCTTACTAATACCCCCCCCCCAAAAAAAAATAATAATAATAATAATCTGACTGGGCGTTCCGTTCTCCTACACTTTAAGAGGCAAACCCGGTAGGCTCATAATTCACAGGATACCATCTCCTAGTCAGAAATTAACTACATTCTTACAAATACCCCCCCCCCAAAAAAAAAATAATAATAATCTGACTGGGCGTTCCGTTCTCCTACACTTTAAGGGGCAAGTCCAGTAGGCTCATCATTCACAGGACACCATATCTCAGACAGAAATTAACTACATTCTTACAAATACAAAAAAAAAACACATAATCTGACTGGGCGTTCCGTTCTCCTACACTTTAAGGGGCAAACCCGGTGGGCACATAATTCACAGGATACCATCTCCCAGTCAGAAATTAACTACATTCTTACTAATACCCCCCCCCCCCAAAAAAAAAAATAATAATAATAATCTGACTGGGCGTTCCGTTCTCCTACACTTTAAGGGGCAAGCCCAGTAGGCTTATCATTCACAGGATACCATCTCCCAGTCAGAAATTAACTACATTCTTACTAATACCCCCCCCCCCCCCCAAAAAAAAAAATAATAATAATCTGACTGGGCGTTCCGTTCTCCTACACTTTAAGGGGCAAACCCGGTAGGCTCATAATTCACAGGATACCATCTCCTAGTCAGAAATTAACTACATTCTTACAAATACCCCCCCCCCCAAAAAAAAAAAAAATAATAATAATAATCTGACTGGGCGTTCCGTTCTCCTACACTTTAAGGGGCAAGTCCAGTAGGCTCATCATTCACAGGACACCATATCTCAGACAGAAATTAACTACATTCTTACAAATACAAAAAAAAAACATAATCTGACTGGGCGTTCCGTTCTCCTACACTTTAAGGGGCAAACCCGGTAGGCACATAATTCACAGGATACTATCTCCCAGTCAGAAATTAACTACATTCTTACTAATACCCCCCCAAAAAATAATAATAATAATAATCTGACTGGGCGTTACGTTCTCCTATACACTTTAAGGGGCAAACCCGGTAGGCTCATAATTAACAGGATACCATCTCCCAGCAGTGCAGAATTTAACTACATTCTTACAACAACAAAAAAGAAAAAAGAAAACGTAATCTGACTGGGCGTTCCGTTCTCCTACACTTTAAGGGCAAGTCCAGGAGGCTCATCATTCACAGGACACCATCTCCCAGACACATATTAACTACATTCTTACAAATACCAAAAACAAAAAAAAAAAAAAAGAAAACGTAATCTGACTGGGTGTTCCGTTCTTCTACACTTTAAGGGGCAAGCCCAGTATATAGGCTCATCATTTACAGGAAACCATCTCCCAGATAGAAATTAACTACAATCTTAAAAATACCAAAAAAAAAGACATATAGTCTGACTGGGCGTTCCGTTCTCCTACACTTTAAGGGGCAAGCCCAGTAGGCTCATCATTCACAGGACACAATCTCCCGGACAGAAATTAACTACATTCTTACGAATACCAACCAAAAAAAATAAAACGTAATCTGACTGGGCGTTCCGTGCTCCTACACTTTAATGGACATGCCCAGTATAGGCTCATAATAACTACATTCTTACAATTACAAAAAAAAACATAATCCGACTGGGCGTTCCGTTCTCCGACACTTTAAGGGGCAAGCCCAGTAGGCTCATCATTCACAGGACACCATCTCCCTGATAGAAATTAACTACATTCTTACAAATGCCAACCAAAAAAAAAAGAAGAAAAAAAAGAAAAAGTATATCTGACTGGGCGTTCCGTTCTCCTACACTTTAAGGGACAAGCCCAGTAGGCTCATAATTCACAGGACACCATCTCCCAGACAGAAGTTTTTACAATACCAAAAATTAAAGAAATATTTTTAAAAATCTGACTTGACGTTCCGTTCTCTTACATTTTAAAGGTCAAGCCAAGTAGGCTCATAATTCACAGGAATCCATCTCCCAGATAGAAATTAACTACAATCTTACAAATACCAAAAAAAAAACATAATCTGTCTGGGCGTTCCGTTCTCCTACACTTTAAGGGGCAAGCCCAATAGGCTCATCATTCACAGGACACCATCTCCCAGTCAGAAATTAACTACATTCTTACTAATACCCCCCCAAAAAAAATAATAATAATAATAATAATAATCTGACTGGGCGTTCCGTTCTCCTACACTTTAAGGGGCAAACCCGGTAGGCACATAATTCACAGGATACCATCTCCCAGTCAGAAATTAACTACATTCTTACTAATACCCCCCCCAAAAAAAAATAATAATAATAATAATCTGACTGGGCGTTCCGTTCTCCTACACTTTAAGGGGCAAGCCCGGTAGGCTCATAATTCACAGGATACCATCTCCCAGTCAGAAATTAACTACATTCTTACAAATACCCCCCCAAAAAAAAAAAAATAATAATAATCTGACTGGGCGTTCCGTTCTCCTACACTTTAAGGGGCAAGCCCAGTAGGCTCATCATTCACAGGACACCATCTCCCAGACATAAATTAACTACATTCTTACAAATACGAAAAAAAAACACATAATCTGACTGGGCGTTCCGTTCTCCTACACTTTAAGGGGCAAGCCCAGTAGGCTCATAATTCACAGGATACCATCTCCCAGTCAGAAATTAACTACATTCTTACTAATACCCCCCCCCAAAAAAAAATAATAATAATAATCTGACTGGGCGTTCCGTTCTCCTACACTTTAAGGGGCAAGCCCAGTAGGCTTATCATTCACAGGATACCATCTCCCAGTCAGAAATTAACTACATTCTTACTAATACCCCCCCCCCAAAAAAAAAATAATAATAATCTGACTGGGCGTTCCGTTCTCCTACACTTTAAGGGGCAAACCCGGTAGGCTCATAATTCACAGGATACCATCTCCTAGTCAGAAATTAACTACATTCTTACAACAAAAAAGAAAAAAGAAAACATAATCTGACTGGGCGTTCCGTTCTCCTACACTTTAAGGGGCAAGTCCAGTAGGCTCATCATTCACAGGACACCATATCTCAGACAGAAATTAACTACATTCTTACAAATACAAAAAAAAAACATAATCTGACTGGGCGTTCCGTTCTCCTACACTTTAAGGGGCAAACCCGGTAGGCACATAATTCACAGGATACCATCTCCCAGTCAGAAATTAACTACATTCTTACTAATACCCCCCCCCCCCAAAATAATAATAATAATAATCTGACTGGGCGTTACGTTCTCCTATACACTTTAAGGGGCAAACCCGGTAGGCTCATAATTCACAGGATACCATCTCCCAGCAGTGCAGAATTTAACTACATTCTTACAACAACAAAAAAGAAAAAAGAAAACGTAATCTGACTGGGCGTTCCGTTCTCCTACACTTTAAGGGGCAAGTCCAGGAGGCTCATCATTCACAGGACACCATCTCCCAGACACATATTGACTACATTCTTACAAATACCAAAAACAAAAAAAAGAAAAAAAAGAAAACGTAATCTGACTGGGTGTTCCGTTCTTCTACACTTTAAGGGGCAAGCCCAGTATATAGGCTCATAATTTTCAGGAAACCATCTCCCAGATAGAAATTAACTACAATCTTAAAAATACCAAAAAAAAAAGACATATAGTCTGACTGGGCGTTCCGTTCTCCTACACTTTAAGGGGCAAGCCCAGTAGGCTCATCATTCACAGGACACAATCTCCCGGACACAAATTAACTACATTCTTACGAATACCAACCAAAAAAAATAAAACGTAATCTGACTGGGCGTTCCGTGCTCCTACACTTTAATGGACATGCCCAGTATAGGCTCATAATAACTACATTCTTACAAATACAAAAAAAAACATAATCCGACTGGGCGTTCCGTTCTCCGACACTTTAAGGGGCAAGCCCAGTAGGCTCATCATTCACAGGACACCATCTCCCTGATAGAAATTAACTAAATTCTTACAAATGCCAACCAAAAAAAAAAAGAAGAAAAAAAAGAAAAAGTATATCTGACTGGGCGTTCCGTTCTCCTACACTTTAAGGGACAAGCCCAGTAGGCTCATAATTCACAGGACACCATCTCCCAGACAGAAGTTTTTACAATACCAAAAATTAAAGAAATATTTTTAAAAATCTGACTTGACGTTCCGTTCTCTTACATTTTAAAGGTCAAGCCAAGTAGGCTCATAATTCACAGGAATCCATCTCCCAGATAGAAATTAACTACAATCTTACAAATACCAAAAAAAAAACATAATCTGTCTGGGCGTTCCGTTCTCCTACACTTTAAGGGGCAAGCCCAGTAGGCTCATCATTCACAGGACACCATCTCCCAGACAGAAATTATTCTTACAAATACCAAAAATTAAAAAAAATACGTAATCTGACTGGGCGTTCCGTTCTCCTACACTTTAAGGGGCAAGCCCAGTAGGCTTATCATTCACAGGATACCTTCTCCCAGACAGAAATTAACTACATTCTTACTATACAAAAAAAAGAAAACATAATCTGACTGGGCGTTCCGTTCTCCTACACTTTAAGGGGCAAGCCCAGTAGGCTCATCATTCACAGGACACCATCTCCCAGACAGAAATTAACTACATTCTTACAAATACAAAAAAAAAAAATAATCTGACTGGGCGTTCCGTTCTCCTACACTTTAAGGGGCAAACCCGGTAGGCACATAATTCACAGGATACCATCTCCCAGTGAGAAATTAACTACATTCTTACTAATACCCCCCCAAAAAAAAAAAATAATAATAATAATCTGACTGGGCGTTCCGTTCTCCTACACTTTAAGGGGCAAACCCGGTATGCACATAATTCACAGGATACCATCTCCCAGTCAGAAATTAACTACATTCTTACTAATACCCCCCCCCCAAAAAAAAAAAATAATAATAATAATCTGACTGGGCGTTCCGTTCTCCTACACTTTAAGGGGCAAGCCCAGTAGGCTCATCATTCACAGGATACCATCTCCTAGTCAGAAATTAACTACATTCGTACAAATACCCCCCCCAAAAAAAAAAAAATAATAATAATCTGACTGGGCGTTCCGTTCTCCTACACTTTAAGGGGCAAGTCCAGGAGGCTCATCATTCACAGGACACCATCTCCCAGACAGAAGTTTTTACAATACCAAAAATTAAAGAAATATTTTTAAAAATCTGACTTGACGTTCCGTTCTCATACATTTTAAAGGTCAAGCCAAGTAGGCTCATAATTGACAGGAATCCATCTCCCAGATAGAAATTAACTACAATCTTACAAATACCAAAAAAAAAACATAATCTGTCTGGGCGTTCCGTTCTCCTACACTTTAAGGGGCAAGCCCAGTAGGCTCATCATTCACAGGACACCATCTCCCAGACAGAAATTAACTACATTCTTACAAATACCAAAAATTAAAAAAAATACGTAATCTGACTGGGCGTTCCGTTCTCCTACACTTTAAGGGGCAAGCCCAGTAGGCTTATCATTCACAGGACACCATATCTCAGACAGAAATTAACTACATTCTTACAAATACAAAAAAAAAAAAACATAGTCTGACTGGGCGTTCCGTTCTCCTACACTTTAAGGGGCAAACCCGGTTGGCACATAATTCACAGGATACCATCTCCCAGTCAGAAATTAACTACATTCTTACTAATACCCCCCCCCCAAAAAAGAAAATAAAAATAATAATAATAATAATCTGACTGGGCGTTCCGTTCTCCTGCACTTTAAGGGGCAAACCCGGTAGGCACATAATTCACAGGATACCATCTCCCAGTCAGAAATTAACTACATTCTTACTAATACCTCCCCCCCAAAAAAAAATAATAATAATAATCTGACTGGGCGTTCCGTTCTCCTACACTTTAAGGGGCAAGCCCAGTAGGCTTATCATTCACAGGATACCATCTCCTAGTCAGAAATTAACTACATTCTTACAAATACCCCCCCCCCAAAAAAAAAAAAAATAATAATAATAATCTGACTGGGCGTTCCGTTCTCCTACACTTTAGGGGCAAGTCCAGTAGGCTCATCATTCACAGGACACCATATCTCAGACAGAAATTAACTACATTCTTACAAATACAAAAAAAGACACATAATCTGACTGGGCGTTCCGTTCTCCTACACTTTAAGGGGCAAACCCGGTAGGCACATAATTCACAGGATACCATCTCCTAGTCAGAAATTAACTACATTCTTACTAATACCCCCCCCAAAAAAAAAAAAATAAGAATTATAATAATAATCTGACTGGGCGTTCCGTTCTCCTACACTTTAAGGGGCAAACCCGGTAGGCACATAATTCACAGGATACCATCTCCCAGTCAGAAATTAACTACATTCTTACTAATACCCCCCCCAAAAAAAAATAATAATAATAATCTGACTGGGCGTTCCGTTCTCCTACACTTTAAGGGGCAAGCCCAGTAGGCTTCTCATTCACAGGATACCATCTCCCAGTCAGAAATTAACTACATTCTTACTAATACCCCCCCCCCCCAAAAAAAATAATAATAATCTGACTGGGCGTTCCGTTCTCCTACACTTTAAGGGGCAAACCCGGTAGGCTCATAATTCACAGGATACCATCTCCTAGTCAGAAATTAACTTCATTCTTACAAATACCCCCCCCAAAAAAATAATAATAATAATCTGACTGGGCGTTCCGTTCTCCTACACTTTAAGGGGCAAGTCCAGTAGGCTCATCATTCACAGGACACCATATCTCAGACAGAAATTAACTACATTCTTACAAATAGAAAAAAAAAAAACATAATCTGACTGGGCGTTCCGTTCTCCTACACTTTAAGGGGCAAACCCGGTAGGCACATAATTCACAGGATACCATCTCCCAGTCAGAAATTAACTACATTCTTACTAATACCCCCACCCCAAAAAAAAAAAAATAATAATAATAATCTGACTGGGCGTTACGTTCTCCTATACACTTTAAGGGTAAACCCGGTAGGCTCATAATTTACAGGATACCATCTCCCAGCAGTGCAGAATTTAACTACATTCTTACAACAACAAAAAAGAAAAAAGAAAACATAATCTGACTGGGCGTTCCGTTCTCCTACACTTTAAGGGGCAAGCCCAGTAGGCTCATCATTCACAGGACACCATCTCCCAGACAGAAATTAACTACATTCTTACAAATACCAAAAACAAAAAAAAAGAAAAAAAGAAAACGTAATCTCACTGGGTGTTCCGTTCTTCTACACTTTAAGGGGCAAGCCCAGTATATAGGCTCATCATTTACAGGAAACCATCTCCCAGATAGAAATTAACTACAATCTTACAAATACCAAAAAAAAAAGACATATAGTCTGACTGGGCGTTCCGTTCTCCTACACTTTAAGGGGCAAGCCCAGTAGGATCATCATTCACAGTACACCATCTCCCAGACAGAAATTATTCTTACAAATACCAAAAATTTAAAAAAAAATACGTAATCTGACTGGGCGTTCAGTTCTCCTACACTTTAAGGGTCAAGCCCAGTAGGCTCATAATTCACAGGATACCATTTCCCAGACAGAAATTAACTACATTCTTACAACCCCCCCAAAAAAATAATAATAATAATCTGACTGGGCGTTCCGTTCTCCTACACTTTAAGGGGCAAGCCCAGTGGGCTCATAATTCACAGGATACCATATTCAAGAAATTAACTACATTCTTACAATTACCCCCCCCCCCCAAAAAAAAAAAAAAAAACATAATCTGACTGTTATGGGCGTTCCGTTCTCCTACACTTTAAGGGACAGGCCCAGTAGGCTCATAATTCACAGGATATACCATTTCCCAGACAGAAATTAACTACATTCTTACTAATACCCCCCCCCCCAAAAAAAAAAAATAATAATAATCTGACTGGGCGTTCCGTTCTCCTACACTTTAAGGGGCAAACCCGGTAGGCACATCATTCACAGGACACCATATCTCAGACAGAAATTAACTACATTCTTATACAAATACAAAAAAAAAAACATAATCTGACTGGGCGTTCCGTTCTCCTACACTTTAAGGGGCAAACCCGGTAGGCACATAATTCACAGGATACCATCTCCCAGTCAGAAATTAACTGCATTCTTACTAATACCCCCCCCAAAAAAAAAAATAATAATCTGACTGGGCGTTCCGTTCTCCTACACTTTAAGGGGCAAACCCGGTAGGCTCATAATTCACAGGATACCATCTCCCAGCAGTGCAGAATTTAACTACATTCTTACAACAACAAAAAAGAAAAAAGAAAACATAATCTGACTGGGCGTTCCGTTCTCCTACACTTTAAGGGGCAAGTCCAGGAGGCTCACCATTCACAGGACACCATCTCCCAGACACAAATTAACTACATTCTTACAAATACCAAAAAAAAAAGAAAAAAAAAACGTAATCTGACTGGGTGTTCCGTTCTTCTACACTTTAAGGGGCAAGCCCAGTATATAGGCTCATCATTTACAGGAAACCATCTCCCAGATAGAAATTAACTACAATCTTACAAATACCAAAAAAAAGACATATAGTCTGCCTGGGCGTTCCGTTCTCCTACACTTTAAGGGGCAAGCCCAGTAGGATCATCATTCACAGTACACCATCTCCCAGACAGAAATAATTCTTACAAATACCAAAAATATAAAAAAAAATACGTAATCTGACTGGGCGTTCCGTTCTCCTACACTTTAAGGGGCAAGCCCAGTAGGCTCATCATTCACAGGACACCATCTCCCAGACATAAATTAACTACATTCTTACAAATACCAAAAAAAAATAATAATAATCTGACTGGGCGTTCCGTTCTCCTACACCTTAAAGGTCAATTCTAGTAGGCTCATAATTCACAGGATACCATATTCCAGAAATTAACTACATTCTTACAATTACCCCCCCCCCCCAAAAAAAAAAAAAAAAAAACCCAACATAATCTGACTGTTATGGGCGTTCCGTTCTCCTACACTTTAAGGGGCAGGCCCAGTAGGCTCATAATTCACAGGATACCATTTCCCAGACAGAAATTAACTACATTCTTACAAACCCCCCCAAAAAAAAAAATAATAATAATAATCTGACTGGGCGTTCCGTTCTCCTACACTTTAAGGGGCAAGCCCAGTGGGCTCATAATTCACAGGATACCATATTCAAGAAATTAACTACATTCTTACAATTACCCCCCCCAAAAAAAAATAATAATCTGACTGGGCGTTCCGTTCTCCTACACTTTAAGGGGCAAGCCCAGTAGGCTCATAATTCACAGGATATACCATTTCCCAGACATAAATTACCTACATTCTTACAAATACAAAAAATAATAATGATAATAATCTGACTGGGCGTTCTGTTCTCCGACACTTTAAGGGGCAAGCCCAGCAGTAGGCTCATCATTCACAGGATACCATCTCCAAGACAGATATTAACTTCATTCTTACAAATACCCCCCCCCCCCCCAAGAAAAAAAAAACCCGACATAATATGACTACAGGCGTTCCGTTCTCCTACACTTTAATGGTCAAGCCCAGTATAGGCTCATAATTCACATGACACCATCTCCCAGACGGAAATGTATCAACATTCTAAACGAAACGCACCCTTACAAACGTACACACTGATGTATAGATGGAGGGGGGGGGGGGCTAGGAGGTCACGCCCCTTAAAAAGTGTTCCACAAACAAGAAAAGCAATGAAAATGAAAGAACAATTACTAAAATATGATATTCCTTTTAAAATATAATATCATTTGAAAATGTGTAACAAAACATAGATATTTTCATTTGAAAAAGTCAAATTTTTACTCTTTCACAATTTTAAAGAAAAATGTTGGCCCATAAGCAATGTTTTCTGTGCTCCCCACTAAATATTTGACGCATTATATAATTGCAAAGAAAAAAAATATTATATCTATATATATATATATATATATACTTAGAGCGTATGCAGATAAGGGGATATTTCACGTTGAATTTACTACCTTACATATACAAACACTGGAAATTCAATTGAAATTGGACAAGGAATTAACAAAGACATTTCAAATGTTTGCATTATTTGGGTTTAGCTATAATGTCTTGACGAAGGTGGTGATGTCGTATGTCCGCCTATTTGTTTGAATTTATAATTTTGTTGAAATTTGTTCTACAATAATTTGAAGGAAAAAAATTGGATCAACTTTCACCATTGCTATAGTTTTGTTTTTCTATTTACATTTCCACCCCCGCTATCCACACTCCTGTCCCCATTGTGGGTTCTGAATATATTTTAAAGCAGTTTGATTATGCACCCCCTCTTATAATTAGAAACAAAAAATCTTTCATGGGGGGCTTATATTAGTCAGTAAGCCTATAGTCTCCCATCCTCGTTCTGCCCATGACAGACAATAAATGACCAAAAATTCCTCAAGCCACCCCCCCCCCGCCCCACAAAAAAAATATTGTCTATTCACGCAAGTGAATTTAAAGAATGTATTCTTTGATTAATACTTAAAAACCACATTTAAGCGCCCAACGTCGCTTAAATTAGAGAAATCTTGAATGATTAATAAGTTTTAACCATATATAGGCCTATACCCGTGACGCAGCGCAGCAGATATCGTAATGGCCAAATTCAGATGTCCATGAAAGACTTGCACGGGAGTAGGGCGACCGCCCGCCGGGAAATGTGTGTGGTTTTTTTTTAGAATGCAGTGGAGTTTAAGCATTTGAACTACATTTTAAGATGAATATACACATTAACAGTAGTATCAATCATCAGGTTACCCCTTCCGAAAAATGTGGGGGTGAAACCCATTCCCGAGATTGCGCCAGTGTCTTTTATGTCCATTTTTTTATTATTCATGTCTGATAAAGGTTTATTTGTTACCTTTTCCCGCAGAATTGATGAATGACTAAAAATAGATCGCACATAGTGCCAGCAAAGCGATTAATTCATGGTAATTAGGAAGAAGAATAAGTAGGCTTAATAAATATTTTGTTAGTGCCATTTATTAACTTTGGACGTTAATTATTATTCTGGTAAAATATTGTCACCATGGTCTCCATGCATTTTTTTCTGAAACCATAATAAGACTAAATATTCATAAACATCAAATAATATCCCATTACAAGGGCTTCAATAGACCATAGTTCTGTTTATAGGCCTACAGATCCATAAACAAATCAATTGTCTGAAATTGTAAAATAAACTTACTGAAATAAACATCATTTTGTGAAATGTAGTTTTCAAAAATAGAAATGAAAACTATACTTACTTGCGTTGCCTATATATACACGACAACAATACAACAAACTGGTGTGGTTTGGTAATGAGAAGCGGCAATTCACCTCTGTTCTTAATTGATAATACAGGGTCCTCACATTTTTCACACAAACACACACACTTAAAATGAATATATTTGGGTAAATACCGTTTATAAAGTGTTATGATTAATGCCGAGGTAAAAACACACTTGATACATTACCGGTATATCCACAGATGTCAAAGAGAGAGAGAGAGAGAGAGCAGGGGATTGATGAGAGAGAAGAGGATCACTGACTTGATTAGCTATGGGAGTCTGCTGAATTCAAAAGTCCCGGGTTGATACATGCAGGGCTCCGTAACACAAAGATTAGCGATCAATCGCTAAATGGACTGGCCAATCTAAATCAATGTTACACGCGCATTTGGTTAAAAATAATGACCAGCAACTAATCAGAAGTGTTCTTACATAATTTGCTATTCATCGTTAAGCTTGATTTGTGTTACGGGGTCCAGGAGTGAGCATTTCATGAACTACGATGTGATTTACATAGACCAGGTGGGGAACAGCCAATAGGAAGCAAGGATATGGCTTGTAACACGGTTATTAATGAAAATCTATGAAAGACCCTCAGATAATGATCGGATACCATTGCATTGAGTTTGACCATTGGACTCGTTGAATTCAATCGATAAAGCTTGCATTTAAATTGGTAGCTTAATCGTCTATGCTAAAAGTACTTGGGCATCACAAGTTCAATAGTAGACGGTGTAACACCGTCAGTCACAATGGCGAAACCAACTCAGATATACAACAGTGGCGTACAGATGGGGGCGGGGACTTGGGGAACTTGCCCCCCCCCCCTAAAAAAATCAGTACTAAGAAAAAAAGGGAAAATGAAAGGGAAAGAAAAATGAAAGAGAGAAGGGTGAAATATGATATTATTTTCTAAATATTATGTCAAAACTCAAAACCTATCACAAAATTTGATGTTATTAAAAATGTAAAATTTTCCAACTTTTTTCATAAATTTTGCCCATTTAGCCATTTCTAGCCGCCTCATATGCCAATGTCATGATCAGTAGCGTAATGAGTAAAAACATTGAGGGGGTTGATTCGGTGTATTGCATAATTAAAAAAAAAATAAGTTGCGAGCGAGTGTAGCGAGCTAGCAAAAACTTCAACTCTTTTCTTACAAAAATCCAAATTTGTGATAGATTTTTACATAATATTCAGAAAATGATATCGTATGTCACCCTTATCCCAAAAAGTCATCATAGTGCACTAGATTTAATAACAAATAGACCAGTTCGTATTTCCATTCTGTGCATGATCAGAAGGTCATTTGATATCAAATTGCATGGTGGTTTAAGATTCAATAAGATAAGCAATAAACTTTGATTTCTTGACTATTCTTGAATTCAACTTGATTATTCATAAATTCAACTTGAACTTGGGGGCACGACTACTTTCCCGCTACTTTAAAGTCATACATTATAATGCTATAAAGTTTATACTGCTATCCGGGGGGGGGGGGGTCAGTCTCCACATGGACTGCGACCCATCCGTGTCCGACAACCTCAGAAATGCACCCTAAATGGCGTAACTACATTAACTAAACTTGCAAGCCCTAAGTGGCCTAACCCATGAGAAAAGCCACCCTAAAGTGGCGTGAACAGGGGAAATTCCCTAATTTGATACCCTAAGTGGCGTAAACATCAAAATCGATTAATTTGATACCGTACTGATGACTGATGTTAAATTGAAGGACAAGTCCACCCCAACAAAAATTTGGTTTGAATAAAAAGAGAAAAATTCATCAAGCATAACCCTGAAAATTTCATCCAAATCGGATGTAAAATAAGAAAGTTATGACATTTTAAAGTTTCGCTTAATTTCACAAAACAGTTATTTATGCACATCCTGGTCGGTATGCAAATGAGGGGACCGATGACGCCATCCACTCACTATTTCTTTTGTATTTTATTATGATATATGAAATATTCTAATTTTCTTTTCATTGTCAAGTGAAAAAAAATTAATTCCTCCCTGAAAATGTGGAATTAGCATATGGTTAAGTCAAGTTTGTCATTATTGTCAAATCTGTAAAAAATGAATATTGTATAGTTCAAACAATAAGAAACAAAAGAAATAGTGAGTGATGGACATCGTCGACTCTGTCATTTGCATAAGTCACTGAGTACATATCATTGTTTTGTGAAAAATAGCGAAACTTTAAAATACAATAACTTTCTTATTTCACATCCGATTTTGATGAAATTTTCAGTGTTATGCTAGTTTGAATTTTCTCTATTATTCAAATCAACATTTTTCTTGGGTGGACTTGTCCTTTGATGTTTAATTCAACAGGTATAGACCTAAAAACATTATCTGGAGTTATCAAACGATTAAATACAAACAAAAAACAAAATCCAGCATTACCAACATGGCAACATGCATGGGCGGAAATCTGTCCCCAAAGTAAGGAAGGAAGGGGGACCAGGGGCTGGAAAATTTGACAAGCAAAAAAAAAATCATGAGTAAGCACCCAAAGTACATGTTATTATTTCGATTGTGAACGATTATTTTTTCTCCATCATTAAAGACAAAAAATAGTAGGGGGGTATTTGATATTGTGTCCCCCTACTATTTTTGTTTTGGGACGCGTCCCAGCTGTCCCCCTCCCCCGGGATTTCCAGGTAATTGTTATGCACATAAATGTATAAATCAATTCAGCTGGTCTATCCATTTTTTCCATTTCATTGAAAAAAAATGAGAAATATGACACATGAAATAAATCGGGCCCACACAAAAAAATGAATTAATCCCTGTCCTTCAGACCCCTGCCCCCCCCCCCCCCATACGTTGAATACACCGTTTTTAGCCCTGACATCCGATTTCTCTAAGATACCGTAGACAGCAACCGAACAACAAAACTATGGCGCTATCTTGGTTTCAAGATTTGTCTTTTGTATCAAAAACTGCTGTTGTTATTGGAACTAGTGCATCAATAATCGGTGGAACATACATCCTTTACAAAAGATTATTTCTTAGTGGCACAACAGGACCTGGAGAAAGTACTCGAGAAGATGTAAGCCCGGTCGTGAGTCGTAATTACAACATTACAAGCAACAAACTTGAAAAATAATATGTGGGCACGCATAAAAAATGGGGGGGGGGGAGTACGGCACTGTTGTTGTGTGTGTCTGGACAGTCAATTTTAAACAGCCATTTGAAAACGTTAATAAGCAAAGTTTCATTACTTTTTAGTGCTAAGTCTTAGGCAATATTATAGAGAACAAAACTGAAAAAAGTTACAACTACATGTAGTGTATTACTATTAGTAATATTTTGAATTAATATTTTTTTGTGAAAAGGAATCTGGGACTGGGTTTCTGAATTTTTTTTAAAGGACAAGTCCACCCTGACCAAAAATTGATTTGAATAAAAAGAGAAATATCCAACAAGCATAACACTGAAAATTTCATCAAAATCAGATGTAAAATAAGAAAGTTATGACATTTTAAAATTTTGCTTTAAATTTTGCTTAATTTCACAAAACGGTTATGCACATCCTGGTCGGTATGCAAATAAAATGAGGAGACTGATGATGTCATCCACTCACTATTTCTTTTGTATTTATGTGAAATATGAAATATTATAATTTTCTCCTCATTGCCAAGTGAAACAACGATTAATTCCTCACTGAACACGTGAGATTAGCATTGTTTAATAATTGTATGGTTCAGTCAAGTTGGTCCATATTGTCAAATTTGTAAAAAATTAAATATTGTAAAAAATTAAATATTGTAAAAAATGAAATATTTTATAATTCAAACAATAAAAAACAAAAGAAATAGTGAGTGATGGACATCATCGACTGACTCATTTGCATGTCACTGAGTTGTGCATATCACTGATTTGTGAACAATTAAAATGCCATAAGTTTCTTATTTTACATCCGATTTTGATGAAATTTTCAGCGTTGTGCTAGTTTGATTTTTCTCTATTTATTCAAATCAGCAATTTTCTGGGGTGGACTTGACCTTTAATCTAAAGTTTCCGAGCACCTGTCTGGCTAGACAGGAGGCTCCTAGACTAGAGAATAAAAATAATTTACTAATGTATGCTTACTCTCCATGGAGCCAGGGATTTCATTCTGATCATATGTGTGCACCGCGATAAAACAGAAACTTTCGCCCCTGAGATTTCTTCTTTCTAAATCTAGTAAAAGATCTAGCCCTAAGTTTAAATCATGTAATGGGATACAACTTCATTTCCGACATTTCTACGATATTGATTTCAAATTTAAACAAGAATACATTTAAAAACGAGAAAAATATTATGAAAAGACGGGGGGAAACTTTTCATTGTGTTTACGTCACTATCTTTTTTTGTGTGTTTCGCCAAGATGAACATGCAGCAAAGAAACAAGTGAGCAGACAGATCTTTGGGCGCAAACTTCAGTCCACATCAAAACTACGGCGAAGGAATGACTGAAAGAGAATTTGACAATGAGATCAAGCCAAAATACAGCCATTCCGATCAGGATATTCAGAAAATGGTGGACATTCATGTATTGAACTTGAAATGTGAAAGAGAGGCTTAATTGCTACATATGGCATTTGCAAAAAAAATATTGGTAGGGAAATTTGCTCAAAGTCTGCCAGTGCAAAGCTGAACAAGTGCCCCCTGACACTTATTCTTAATTTATAGTTGATATCACCAAAGTAGCCCACAAGTTTATATCTTAATTTGTGGTTCATTATGTGTAATGCCCAGCCCAGTAAAATATCCCTCTTTGATTTAGAAGGAAGTTACTGTACTCTTGTGTTATATAACCAATTGTATATAATGGTACCAGTATATGGAATCTAATTGAGACTACAAAAATCATCTCATGATGTTTGACAAAATGTCTGATGATCTCGTGAATTAGTTTTTCTGACATTCAGCTCAAATTGCAGCATGGCGCACTACCTGTTTAAGTAAACATGAAACTTGGAATTACAGTACATGTACAATGTAAATCATGCAAGCCAAGAAGGCTGATGTGTTGAAGAAAGATTATACACCTACATATAACTTTAATATAATGGTTGATGTGTATTGTTTCATCAAATATTGATATCTTTACTTTGTTAGATTACACAATCTGAGAAGAGAGTGTTGGTACTTGGATTAGATGGAGCAGGGAAGAGCAGTCTACTCAAATGTTTGAGTCACCAGGAAGGAGATGGCAAACTTGAGCCAACAGAGGGCTTCAATGTTATGTGTATTCAAGGAAAGAATACAACTCTCAATGTATGGGAAGGTATGCTCATTTACTTATTGTAGATAATATGGAAGGTAGATTTGTAAAATTTTATTTTGTGGTTAAAAGTAGTTCCAAAAGAGGAGAAACTTAGAAAATTGAACTTGATCAAATTATGCCAACACAAGGTTATTTTTATTTGGTTTGGGTTCTCTTTTCTCATGATGGCACAAACTGCTTCTTATTATTTTCTCCTTTTTCATGGGACCCGTCGTATATTGCAGATTGTGAGTTGGATATTGTTGATTGTTATATTATTGCCAGGGGCCGCGGAAAGGGGGGGATGCACTTTTTTCCAAAACCCTGTACAAAATCATAAAAATGACCATCTGATTATGAATTTTTGCATGGTCACCCCCCCCCCCTTCTTTCGGCTCAGCCCCCTCACTTTCAAAACTGTTCCCTGATTGCTGCTCATAATAGAAATGCACATGTAGCTTGTACAATGTTTTCTGGTTATTGTGGAATAGGAATTTTTTCATCCAGAACGGCGTATGAGGATTCCCATTCTATGGGCAATGGAAGAATTTCCTTTTTGTGAACCCTGACCCACATGCCAGTCTGTCTTTTTACTCAAATTATTTTTTGATGAGGGTGTGCCTCACGAAACTCTGATAAGGGGGTCTAAGAAACTGACTAAAAGGGTAAAGTATGGGGTCTTGGGAACTAAGTATATACCACGCGGTGTGAAAAACGGGTCTACGGAACAGGATCGCGGCACTGTAAGTGTATGCACTACTGTGCATGCGCTAGCCATGCATGGAGTGGCTACTAATTATGTAAGGAGTTGCGAAGCCATACATGCATCTCTCGCATGCGGTGCTTGCGCTCGACAATTTTGGCAGGGCTGGGGAATTGAGATGTCTCGTAAGAGGGTCTTGCGAGCGGGGCTGGGTGGCTTCTGAACTTAACTTTTGCCATTCGGAGTATCTAGAGAATTGAAAATTAGGTCTGAAAAAGGGGGTCATCAAAGTGGCACGTCCCCGTACCGTACCACCAATAGTGCCTCTCCCCCTCAACTTCCAATTCTCTTGTTACTCCCACTTTCCTAAACCTGAGGGAGGATCATTTGTCCAATCTTCCTTTATATTAATGGAACTTATGAAACTTTAAAATAATGCCTAAAAACATTTTCCTCCAATTCTTTTAATTTCCTTTTAACATTTCTTGAAAAGCTCCTTGAGCAATCTACAGAATGAACTTGGCATGGTACAAGTCTAACTTATCATAAGTTTTACTATAAGGCTATGAAATATGAACAATGATTTATGATAATAAGCATTTTGTTGGTTTTGTTTGATGTACAGTGGGTGGAACCAAGAATGTGCGGTCATATTGGGAAAACTTCTTGCAAGGCACAGAGCTTCTCGTCTTTGTGGTAGATTCAGCCGATGAACTCAGGTTTCCTGAAGCCAAAGAAGAGCTTCATAGACTCCTTAAAGATGGACGTCTAGAAAAGGTTCCTCTTCTAGTTGTTGCAAACAAACAGGTGAGAACATTAGCTGGGTGTTATTCATTTGTTTGAAAATTCCTAGTCTCCTTGAATTTCAAGGTGAAGTCTAGGTTACAATAGGTCTGTAAATTCATCTTAACATCCATTTCCGCCATCTCTTGCCAACAAGAGACTCAAATATTCGATCAACAAGGCATTCTAGACCATACACACAACTTAGATTCAGGACAAACAGATTAAGAGACAGCGCAATCCCATATCTATTGAATAATTTATAATCATTAACACACCCAACTGAATGTTTCCTGAGTCTGTTCTTAAATTTTTCTATTATATCATACATTTGAAATTTATATTTTGTTTCATTTTGATTTAAACATCTATAGGTAAATACAAGTAGTTATTTTCAATAACTCATCTGTTTTTATATATACTCTTTTAATAAAACTACTTGTGTGCTTCTTTTTAAACCAAAAAACTCCTTTGTGACAAAATATTATTTAATTTCATACTTATTTCCTACATAAACATCACCTTAATGTCAAAACAATGCTAAATAATGTTATTCAAGATTTCATTTCCGTAATTGTTGAACTGCTTCAAATTCCTTTAGTTGCACTCAAATTAGAAATAGGAATCCCGTACAGCCTTATAACTTTATGTCTTTACCTCTTTCATAATGTTTGTACCTTCTTTTCTTCTGACTTTCTACTCTACTCCTTCCCTTCACCCCCTCTCTCTCTCTCTCCCCCTCTCTCTCTATCCCCATCCACCCCCCCCCCTCTCTCTCTCTATCTGCCTCTCCTTCCCAAGTCTCTCTTACCTTTCCAAATTTCACAATACCATACTTTATCCTATTATTTATTTTGTAATTATCTGCGTTATTGTTTGAATATTTTTTGTGTCTTTATTACCTTGTAAATACATCGCAATTCGGCCTTAGCCGCGATGATGTCTTGATTTTTATTAATAAACCATTTATCTATCTATCTTTATCTATCTATGATTTGTTTCTTTCTTGATTTTCCATTTGTTGCATTATAATTACTATTTCAGATAATTTTTTCCATCTTTGTTAGATACCCAATCTCTTTAACTTTGTGCCTGTCTCCCTCTCTTCCTTTTTATTTCATTCTGTCTATCGTTTTAACATGTTCTCATTACATGTACTTCATTCTACCTCTGAGGCTTTCTTCTCATATGCTGGGTATTTCAATTAATTTCACATATGTATAAATTTTTCATTTTGATATTTGCCTATTTTATTTTAAGTTGTATATTTTTATATGTCTGTATATACCATTTGCAAACTGAAAGTAATTCAGCCTTTGGCTGCCATTTTCAGTGAATATTTGAAATAAAACCATTCAATGAATGAATAAATAAATGAATAAATAAATAAATGAATAAATAAATTAATTAATAAATAAATGAATAAATAAATAAATGAATGAATTAATTAATATATAAATAAATAACCCCTGATAAGAAGGACATTTACTACTTGGTAGGATTTTATGTTTGCAAATGCACAAGGAAAGTCATTTGTAATTTCTGACAAAAGGCATGTTATTGAATTAATATCACACAACACATGTAGGAGCTACTCATAAAATTAAAATGCTAAAAGTCTATAACTCCTTTTAGTCTTACATGGATTTTTTGCAAAATCTTCAAAAAAATTTATTTTGCATATCTCTGCTTTTATCAAAACCAACTTTACATGAGTGTTAACTTCCTTTTAAAGCTAGATTAACCATTGAAATTCCAAAGAAAGCATTTTGTTTATCATATGATAATAATAATATGATACCAAGTATCAAGCACAATATGCATATATTAGCTGCGCTATATAAATGGACCATATCATTATTATTATCATTATCATAAATATTCTTTAATGACTTTTTCATTAATTTATTTTTTAGGATCTACCAGGGGCCAAGAAAGGAGGTGACTTTTTGGCGAGTTTAGACCTTGTCCTTCCCCTCAAGAGCAGAGATGTTCATCTTCTAGAAGTAAGCTCTTCAGCAGAGAAAAAGAGTGCAAACATGTCCGAAGTCTTAGATCTCATGTCCGTCCTCTCAAAAAATTAATATTCCAAAGGAATCCTATTGTAATTTGATAGCACAATGTCTACGCTCCAGTGAACATTGCTCTGTGACAATCTTTAAATCCTTGAAAAGTATTTAAATTTGGCCTTTAAGTTATGTGCACTAGTGGTCACATTTGTTGTAAAATTTATTAAAATCATTCTACTTTGGCTCAGTAGTGAACACACAAAAAATGAACCACAAACACTAGACATGATTGAAATTTAATAGATGAACAATTGAATAAAGTTAGTCTGGCATGCTATATTTACACGTTTAGACAAATATCAAATTTTGTAATGAATTTTGACATTTCATTTTGACGAAACAATTCATCATGACATATTATTCACATCTCTTGAAAACTTCCCCTCTTTGCATATTAATTTCTTGTCAAACTATTGTTTAAGGTATGATTATGATAAAGGATGTTTTTTCCAGTTACGAAGGATTAGGTAGGCATTATGATAATCTACAAATCGCAATGCATTTTGAAACAATCATGTGGGCTCATACGCCTCCAAGGAAAGCCAATTAACATATTTTCACTTCGCAACATGAGCTATCCTCATTTCCTTACAACCTATTTACCACATTTTTAGATTGAAATTCAAATCGATTTGATATACAAATAATGAATGTTTAAGAGTACAATTGACAGAATACTTCATGAGGTGAAAGAAAGATTCAAGTCAGCTTCACTGTACGCCTCGTTGAATGGATCATTAATTTCATCTTTCATTCACCGAATGAAGTATTCATTCCATTGCACAAATGATAAGAATAATCTTAATTTGGATTATACGACACCTAAAGATATATTCTTTTTCACATGAAATTTATGAGTTTCGATGCACAATATGTTCATGCATTGCGAGCTCGGTTGTTGATTGTCGCATACATACAACACACGCGCTGCAAACATGAGTGTTTAATACTTGTGGTGCCTGGGGTTTCGGTGCGCGTGTGCAATGTACAGAATTACGTGGATCCAAAATTGCATGATGAATGGATCTCAAAAATTGCACGGATGATGATATCACTGGCTGAATGATCGATATCAAATAACCAATCAAATAACAAGGATTTATGTAGGTGTCAGATATATCCTATTCCATCATACTTTGTCCAGATTGTAGCCTACATAAAAAAGCAGGATCATCATCAGTATTTATCCTAGGTGACTACCAGAGTACCGGTGTGTCATTTATTATGCTGTACTCATTGAAAGTTATAACAACTCTCTATTTGAGATGGCCGCAAAATCAAGTGTGAAAATGAATCAGGTCTTAAACCAGTTTATATGTCCAAAAGTCAATAGACTGTAAAACGCTTGTAATCCCAACTTTGTATATAGAATTAATCAGACAGCATTGCTCAATGTTTGTGTTGTTTTTGTCTCACCTGCGAAGCAAAGTGAGACTATAGGCGCCGCTTTTCCGACGGCGGCGGCGGCGTCAACATCAAATCTTAACCTGAGGTTAAGTTTTTGAAATGACGTCATAACTTAGAAAGTATATGGACCTAGTTAATAAAACTTGGCCATAAGGTTAATTAAGTATTACTGAACATCCTATTAGAGTTTCATGTCACATGACCAAGGTCAAAGGTCATTTAGGGTCAATGAACTTAGACCATGTTGGAGGAATCAACATCGAAATCTTAACCTGAGGTTAAGTTTTTGAAATGTCATAACTTAGAAAATATATGGACCTAGTTCATGAAACTTGGACATAAGGTTAATCAAGTATCACTGAACATCCTGCATGAGTTTCACGTCACATGACCAAGGTCAAAGGTCATTTAGGGTCAATGAACTTTGGCCGAATTGGGGATATCTGTTGAATTCCCATCATAACTTTGAAAGTTTATGGATCTGATTCATGAAACTTGGACACAATAGTAATCAAGCATCACTGAACATTTTGTGCAAGTTTCAGATCTCATGATTAAGGTCAAAGGTCATTTAGGGTCAATGAACTTTGGCCAAATCGGGGGTATCTGTTGAATTACCATCATAACTTTGAAAGTTTATTGGTCTAGTTCATTAAACTTGGACATTAGAGTAATCAAGTATCACTGAACATCCTGTGCGCGTTTCAGGTCACATGACCAAGGTCAAAGGTCAATGAACTTTGGCCGAATTGGGTGTATCTGTTGAATTACCATCATAACTTTGAAAGTTTATTGATCTGATTCATGAAACTTGTACATAAGAGTAATCAAGTATCACTGAACATCCTGTTCGAGTTTCAGGTCACATGATCAAGGTCAAAGGTCATGTAAGGTCAATGAACTTTGGCCATGTTGGGGTTTTTTGTTGAATAACCCTCATATCTCTGTAAGTTTATTGGTCTAGTTCATAAAAAGTGGACATAAGAGTAACCATGTATCACTGAACATCTTGTGCGAGTTAGAGTAGTATTCAAAGTGAGCACTGCTGCTATATTGAACCGCGTGATGCAGGTGAGACGGCCAGAGGCATTCCACTTGTTACATTGTTTCAACTAAGCTCCGATTGCTCTGCTTTCAGTATTAAAACTCATTCAAAATATTTGATATAGTCCCGTAGGCATTGAGAAGTTTTCACTGGAGCAAAGGTCACATGAACTGTCACCTGTTAGCAGCACATTGTAAACTTGTAATTATTTTGTACAGAGAGTTTTCTGTTCGTGTTATTAATGCTTGGCATGGAGTTGTGAATTTAAATAACTGAATTAAATTCAGTTGGTCTGGCTTGACTTTATTTATTTGTACTACTTTGATATTGTATCTATATGTTTCAAAATAATGGTAATAATCAAATTTTGGTGTCATTTTTAAAAGAAAGAATTACATTCCTTTTCATGTTCATGTATTGTCTCTGATATGCTTCATGGAGTTTTTCAATAGAGATATGCATATTTCTATTTGACCATTCGATTTTAAAGAATTCTTCACACAAGCACTTAAACAATATGTCTCTTCCTATTCTCCTCTCCTTTGTTGTAAATTTTGTTCTTTTCTTTTTACTTCTCAGTAATTCTACCTCTTATTTCTGTCTTCCCCTCCAACTTCCCTATCCTCCAAATAAATAGATATTAATATAATTTTATGTTCTTACTCATAGTCTTTTTAGAGTCATTGCAAAAGGTTATACTCCTTCAAGGCAGAGTGTACTAAGATTTTGAGTCGTTTGTTAAATCTTCAACATAGCTTGCTTTTTAAAAACAAATTATCAGTATACCATGAAAAATTGTAATTATTCCACATCTGTTTTGATTTCTTCAGGCATTAATTCAAGCAGTCTATTCATTTAAAATCGTCTCTGATATTGATACTTAAACTAATTGCCACTTAGTCCTTCACTGTTTTAATATCCACTTTAATTTATAAATCAGATATTCATATGATAAAATGTGGAAAGGCATTAGGTAGCCAAAAGTGGAAATTAAACCATCAGGGTATTAGACTGAATAAAAGTTATACAAAGTGAATATTAGATCAAGTGAGAATTGGACCAGACCAGACTGATTATAGGAGACCAAGTGGAATTAATCAAGATGGGTAAAAGTTCTTCCATAGACTCTTTTATGCATGTAACTCGACCCTAGACCAAGGCCCAGCAAAATGTAGCCTCGAGGGTAGCCTCATCTTCACCCCTTCTTATGAGTACTCTGTACTTGATCACCTTTTATTTCAGTGAACCTAAATTTATTTAAATTAAATCAATTTTAATATGATTTTTAAGAGAAGTTATCATTTTTAATTAGATTTTTTTTCCTTACAGGGTTAGCTACATGTAGTTAGTTGAATTACTGTGTGTTTGTATCATTTGTATTGCAAGTATTAATTTTCCTCCTGTTTGTGTTATGTAATATTTTGGAGAAAAGACAAGACAAAATAACTTGTTTATTCATTTCTGACCAATTACTGTATCCTACTACAATCATTTTGCACATGATATTATGTTATGAATACATACACCTGTGCCCCATCTTACAAAGAGTTACGATTGATCTAATCAATCATACCTTTATGGAAATACATAAGTGCCATAATTTTTTCTACAGGAAATTTGCAAAATGTCAATTGTAAACAAAGTAGAACACACCAAATCGTCAAGAAAATCAATTAATTTACGGATATGCATTCATATCTAGAACAACTTTTGAACAAGTATTCATTTTATATGTTGACCTTGCTGGCTTTCCATAGTTGCGATTGATCGGATCATTTGCATTTCTTTGTAAGACGGGCCCCAGGTCATTCAGATGGTTTGGAAAGCATGTGTAATACAAATTGAATTTAGTTGTCTTGTTTTGCTCTTTTTGAAAGGGACGAAAGTGATGAACTACATGTAATTTTAGCACCTTGAAATAGCACTTGTACTCAAAGATGACAAAAAATACACCGTAAATATTAAATCGTCTGTACTTGTTCAATTAACTATTTCAATATAAGTCAAATTCAATGTTGTGTACATACATGTGTGTTTTGAATATTCAGTGTAAAAAAAATAGAAATTATGTATATCAGATATCTATTTGATGTTTTGTACATGTATGTATTAAAAGTTATTAAAACTTTAATTCCGTCTGAAAATGTTTTGTTTCGGGAGTTCTCAATCTTAATTTGAAACCAGTTGCCCTGTACAAAACAAGTTGAAATTGCACAATTCAGTATTCAACAGGTGAAATAAAAAAAAAATTAGTGATTCAAGTTCAGTGTTAACCTTGTGGTGTTGGTGTTGGGGTGTATTTATACATCATTACAACACTGTTAATGGAATACCTTCAAGTCTCACTTGACATTAAGCTATCATTAATGAGTTTGGATCATTTTGTTGTAAACTCTAATTGATGTTGGAGCAGGGGAAATGCAATCTAAATTGTGCTTCCAACACAAACGGTATCACTGATCTGACATCACCATCTATGGAAGCAAAGTTTTCACTTTTCTGGAGTATCTTGTGTCCATTTATTCATTATACAGCAGTGAAACATGCCTCCTCCCCCCCCTCAAAAAAAAAAAAATTAATTGCAATAAAATGAGAAAATCATAAAATTTAAATATATTTTGGGACATTTTCATTTAAAAAATGTTACCCAACATTCCATTAAAATGTGGACAAGTTAACGGCCAAGTCATTAGTACATAGTGAGGCAACTAAGACCAGGGGAGTTTTCAATGAAGGTTTTTGTCAGTGATTTCACAGACAAATGTTTCTTGTCTCCCCACTTTCAAAAGTTCTGTGAAAACCTGATTATTCACACAAGCTTTTAGGTCATTGTTCTTCGCCCCCTCTGTTTAGTAGGTTTTCTTTTTTTCTTTTCTTTTTTGCGCCATGAGCATCTTTTATGATGGATACCGGCGCATTACAAATGTTCATATTATTATTAAGCTACATGTACTAGAAATCCTTACATCTAATTGGCTGAAAGCAAATAAGTGTGTAAAAATCACTAACAAATCTTCTTGAAATGCTTCCCTATTCAACTAGCATGTGAGGTACACACGGGGGGGGGTACACATTTCTCATTTTCTCGGGGCCATTTAACAATTGAGGAATCAACATGCACAAGATACTCGCATGTAATCTCACTGAAAAATTTGTGGAAGCACATTGTACATGTGTCTCGGCATTATCTGACCAACGTTTGCAATTTTTCCTATATACTGCATGAAAATGGTAATTTAAAGAGGGATGGTCCGGGCTGAAAATATCAATATTTTATTACATAGAGTAGAATTCACTGAGCAAAATGCAGAAAAATTTCATCAAAATCAAAAATAAATTTATTGAAGTTTATAAAGTTAAGTAATATTTTGTGAAAACAGTTGTCTAAATATTCATTGGGTGGGCTGATGTCACATCCCCACTCTCCTTTTTCTTATGTTATTACATAAAATCATATTTTTTTCATTATTTCAAACTTGTATGAATAATATGTCTCCCTTATAATGAAATAAATCAGTTGTCAATCCAATTTTTCTAGTTCTTGGAGGAAAAAAAAATTGAATCAACCTAATTTCATATAATACAATACAAAAGAAAAAGTGGGGATGTGACATCATCAGCCCACCTAATGAATATTCATGACGACTGTTTTCACAAAATATTGCTTAAATTTTAAAATTCAATAACTTTATTATTTGTTATCCGATTTAGATGTAATTTTCGTCATTTTGCTGTCATTCTACATTTAAAGCTATAAATACTTTCAGCCCTTTTCATGTGTGATTTAGAATTATACTTGACTCTCAGTGAGACACTCCATCACTATTTTTATTTCTTAATGTGATTATCTGACTTTAGAATATACAGATAGGGTACACCAGTCAAGATAATTCAGATTCATCTCTTGAAATGACTTCCAATAAATTTCAATAAAGCAAAGCTTGATCAACTTATTAACATGTTATTTTTTAAATTTAATAATACCAATGATATATTCATTTACAATCATACATTATTTACATGAAACACACACATATTTGTACATAATTTTAGGCTTGTAAATTTCCATGCACTATCTTCATTCTTCACTCCCAACTATTGTAATTTACATGTATCATAATAATAAAAAAATAAATAAAAAACAGACGAGAATCAAGATTTTTAAAAAAATATTATTACAGGAGAAATGGATACTTGACATAGATTTCCAAATGGAATTTACCAAGTATGTGCAAATATAGCACCAATCAGGAAAAAAATGGTTGTCTCCCATTCTGATACATACATGCAAACAAATACCACAGGGTATAATTTCTCTTGTACACTGCAATCAGCACATCACTTTTTTCATGCTTCAGAAAAGGTCTTTTTGTACGGTTGTTACATGGGACTCTTTGTTAAAAAGTATTTCCCTAACTGCAAGTCAAATTTCAGAATTGAAGTATTCCACATACAAGGAAACAATCATGGTCTCAAGTTTCCGCAATACAGGTATGGGATCCTGAAATGAAATAAAATTTTGATAGTCAAAGGACCTTACATGTATGTTATCAATCATCAATTCCGCAATAGTCAATGCCTCCCACATTTTTAGCTGCAAAAACTGAACTGTACCCGATGAGAATTATTCTTTCAAAATTTGCAATCCCTCACAAGCCCTTTTTTGTTGTTACAGAGCTACATGTATGATTACCTCCTACGCGTACAAATTTCATACGTGATGATAATGAAGAATTTGCCAATTGACTCAAATATGTAAATAAGATTACACATTATGAAAGTCTCAAAGAGGAAAAGCATGACATACATGTACAAGAGTGTACTGTAAGCGTTTATCCTGAGTTTTGGAGTTATCTGAATACATGTTCAAACCTTTGTCCTGCATGTGCAAAGCAAGTGACCTTCAATGAAAATGGTACTCTATTACTATACACTGACCGATGGGTATCCAACATTGACCCCTCATACTCAACAGTGGGTCAAGAAAATAACATACATGTAGTTTTCAGATAATAGGATACATTTAGGAGTGCAAGCTAAAGCTACAGATGTACATGATTGATTTGCTATTCAGATACATGTACATTAGGTCTTTAGTTCCTTACCCAAAATCAGCAATTCAATGTTGATATCCTTACTATCCCCTCAAGAATGGTACATATTTTCCCAACACTCTTTACACTTTACTCTTACTCTTTAACAGTAATTTCCACACATTTTTTTCTTTTCTTTTTAACATGTAAAATCACCATTGTACATGTACATACTTTTGATATGAAAATTCCTAATTTCTCTTCATCATTAATGAAGATACAACTGTCATTTTTTTAACAAAAAAATATTGTACACACACACACATGTAAATTTAGTTACACCGAAACTATGTAGGCCATATGTCCATGGCTAGGCACATTTCACTCTCACATACAAAAGCCCCGTCACTCAGTGGTCCTTAGCCAATGTATCTGTATCACGTTCTAATTCAACCTTTGCCCAAGCGGCAAAGCCCCATAAAACTTTCATTCTGACATAAATCCTCATATACTGTTTCGGCACATCAAGTACCGAGAGTAAAATCATCAATCTGGAAGTCCTTCCAATCTTTTCTAATCAACATGAGCATGTCAAATTACACAATTCTTAATTCTCAATGAGTCTCATTTGAAGCAACTTTTTGACTTGACATACTTAGATATACACTAGCTATACTACAATAGAAAAAAGTACCAGATATACATGTATATGGTCTGAAAATTAGCAGGAGTCATTGAATAGAGTGACACCAGGGCCAAGTTACATAAACATTACCATTATGGTTATTCAATTGGAATCCTTGATTTTGATTGGCTACTGACTATAGTTGCCATTGGTTGGCAATGTTACCATTACAGTAACTTTTATGCAACTGAGCCCAATACTGACTGCACAGAAATGTTGTTAGCGCTAGCAGTGCACTAACAGAGGCCCTGTTACAACCGGTAATGTGGCAGCGATGCCTAATGTTACAACAATGCATTGCTTAACATTGTAATAAATGTTTTGACTTAACAATCCGAAAGCTGTGACTGAGCTCACTGTTACCGATCTGTTAGGCTAACGTTTCTGTCCAGTCGGCACAGATGTACATGTATGATGTACACAGATGTCAACTAAATTCCACAAGACATCAAACACATTTTTTCTGTTGTTGTTGTTGATGGGAAATTTCCTCCAGCAAAGAACATCTGTAAAGCTCCTCCACTGAGTCCACTAGCCCCAAAATACATCAGACCTTGTTAAAATTTCTTTCAAATGAACAATGAAATTTCCATTAAAGGCACAACCCTTTACATAAGTTATTATTGCAAACATCTTTTTCATATAGAAAAAAAATATGAACTGATAAAAAAAACAGTTCATTGGTACAAATTTACAAACACATGATTACTCTAAGAGTCTACATTTTGGGGGCATTTCAATTACAATCTAAATTTAACTTTCCTCTACAGTTTTTGCCTCCTCCACTTATCTGTGCAGATGATAATTAAAAAATAATAATACTTGACAGAGTGATCAAATATTCTTACAAGCTTTGAGAATTGTCATCGAATATGTCGACAGCCATCAGATATAATTCTAAAATAGTCAGTACAACAATTATTAAAAATGATTGGTGTCTTCCCAAATCATACAAGTAAAAATATCTCACTGATGGTCCATAATGTTTACATGCTGTACATGTTCTTGAGTATCTGAACTTGCACATCATATATCCCTACTAGTACCAGGTTGTTCCCTATCTCGAGCCTTGTAATGAACAGGTTACGAAATGGGCCACAATTCTTATAATTCTCATATCTACACATTACTTGTTATGCTTGTGCTCATGCTACAGATGATGTCAACTACTAGCGCTGGCCCCATTAAAAGACAGGTGGCAATCAATGAGCAAAAATATTTGAGCCATTGGTATAGAAGGCTCTGACAAGTTGTATTCAAGTGTGACAATGAAGAGTATTTGTGCAAAAACAAAGTCATGCAGTTTTTCCATTTATATCTTATACCGATGTGAAGAATCTGCCAACCACACTTCCAATCCTGATGACAGCAAAAGTCCAGTCGATGACAGCAATTACTTTGGAACAATTATTAAGCTCCTAATTGTGATTGATGTTCCAGAGCATGTTCTTGAATTCAATCACTTGATGAGGGCGTCCTATTATTTCAGGCAATCCACCCCTAATACCTAGAATATTGGCTACTATTCGTCCAATCCTAGAGGATACAGTTTACTTTGTTCCCTGGTCATAGGTTGGTCTGCCTGCTCCCATGGCAACGCCTATTAAGACAGCTGCAATGGTCAGTCCCTGGGCTGCTACCCTAGCTCTCATCATGGTCTGAGATCGGGCTGTATTACCCCTCTTGAACATAACTAATCCATATGTCAGAGCACCGGCAGTGGCCAAGCAACCTGGATTAGAAGAAAGAAGATTAAGCTGATTTTATCTTGAACTATGAGCGTGAATGACACTACTGTGAGGCACTTTGAAACTGCAACAAAACGGCACTATACTCAATGGACGGGATTTGATTGTTTGTGTTAGGGTGTTGATTTAATACATGTGTATACTGTCTCAATATTTTTTTTCTTCAAGAAACATGTATACATTTGTATCATATCAGACTCGTTGCAGAAAGAGTTGCGTTCAAACACAAGCCAAAAAATCGATCGCAAGTCCGAAATGCGCACTGTTGATTGGTTGAAAATCAAGTTGCGCTTGATTTTTAGAGATGCGATTGATTGCAACTCTTTCTGCAACGGGCCCTAGGGGCATCTTAGACATCTAAGTTATCACCAAGATTTAATCGGCCCAAAAGAGATTTAGGCCAATTATGCATAATTCAAAGCTCAAAAATGTGAAAGCTCCCCCACCACATCCCTTCCTTATCAATGGTCACTCCATTCCTCATCTGACCGTGAATTAAAATAAAAAACAAGAATCATTTAAACACTTTTTAAGCTTTGATGACCTTGTACAGTCATACAAATACTAAAATTTAATACATGATTATAAATAATTAGCATACTACTACTAATTATTTATAATCACATATTAAATTTTAATATTTGTGAAATAATAATTTTCATCTAAGCCTAGAATTGTTCTTCAAAACGGCATTGCTTGTAACCAGATGTACCGTACATGTACATGATGTACGTCATACATAAGCGGTTCAAGGGTAGACCATATTGTATTTGCGTTGTGTACATATGGATCGAGGGATCTACACGAGATCTGTCTGGTAAGAAACCTTCATTTTTGTATATTTTAATTGACCATTCTTTTAAACCTTCTTACGCATTAGTGTAGAGATTCATAAAATTTATGTGATTTTTATATTAAAAGATGGATTTCCTAGGGAAATCCATCTTTGTTTGCATGTGTCTCTTATCCAAGACTCCAATGATGAAGAAGCATATGTCTAAATAGTAATATAACATCATCATGGAGTCCTCAAGACTACATCATCTCTGAAACTGAGTCTGACTGCACTGGGCTGGCCACTTGCCACTGACTACGGTATGGTATGGTACCGTAAGTTACGTGCATAAATACGGTACCCGGTACATGCAAGAAAACTGTTGCGTAACTTACCGATCGGGACAAATGGATTCTGCTTCACTTTTTTGATCAGTTTTTCTCTGAATCCTTCCTGCTCAGCTGGAACCCAGTCATATAACTCGGGCGGTATATCACCTGGATACTGGAAAGGTTTCCTCATCTCTTTAGGTCCGTTGGGGACCGAACTTTCCTTGATTGCAGCCATTTTCAGTTGATTTTCTTGGCGTCTAGTCTATTAAAAGCGCAGTACAGTAGCATCAAAGTTTATTTACAGCGCCATCTAGCGACAATTCAGAAAAAATGAAATGGTAGTATTGATAATGGTGATATTACTAATCATAATGATGACGACGACGAAAAAGATAATAATAATGATGATTATAATAATAGAATTAATAATAATGATAATGGTAATAATGATAATAATAATAATGATAACAATAATGATAGCAATAATAATAGCAATGATAATAGCAATAATGATCTATAATGATTTATATCGTTTTCTATCCTTAAACTGTCCTGTATTAATAAATGTTTCTGTCACCCTACAGGAAAATATGCGAGAGAGCGATGCGCGGCAATATTCCGTAGTATCATGTTATAAAAGCATAAAAAGGCTGCAGCAGTAGAGTTTAATTGAGAACTGCTTTAATTTTACTACATACTCCTTACAAACAATCTCTTTTTATAAAAATAAATACTCATCTGAGCAGGAAGAAAAGGACTTTGTATCTTTTAGTAACTGCTCCATCGATAGATTCACTTAAGCTAGGATACAATAAAATAACACATTTTCAAAAGGAAATGTTCTCCCAATTTTCTCGCGTAAGAAAATCAATGGGAGTGAGAAAGTCATATAAACCTGAAATAATTTGAAGTTTCTTCATTCTTAGGAATCAATAGTATTTGGAATTAATAATATATATAACAGAGATGATACTCTGTTCACTAGTTCCCAGTTCACTATAGGAGAATTTTAAATGTCATGTCGGGGTCAATAAAATTATTGACTTTAAAAAATAAGAATATATATGAATGGATATAATTATAACTTTCAGGTAAAATTTTTAATAATTAGGCAGTATTATGTTAAACATTTATATAATGGATTAATGGTTAACAGGTATAAGAACTTAGACAAGTGTAATTTCGGGTTATTGGGTTAAGAATACGAATTGATACTTTTTAATCATTTCAGAAATATCGAACCACATAAGCCTAAACTAATTTGAATTCTACACGAATCTCTATTCAATGTATCATTTTGATCTGTTACAGCTTGGTCCATTGTAATATATATAATTTTATTTAGATTACACTTAGTCGTCAAAGACTGATGTTCCTTCAATATTATTGTGAGAGAAAGAAACGAATGATAGACGTACGAAGGCCTTACTTCTAATTTGATTTAAGAGAGATATTTTTAGTGCCTTACTTTTCTTTCTCACATACATGTACTTTTTTCCCATTTCCCCCTCTTTGTCTCTCTGTTTCGCTCATTTGATTAGGGCAATGGGTACTATGCACTACTACCCCCCGTCTTTAGTTACATCACTGTTTAACAAGATACAAAATTGATTTTATTCCTTATCAACACCATGATCTTTTTGACATCTCATATCGTGTTTCATCCCGTATGTGGCCAAACCATTAAATCTTTCTGCTTTTGTAAATCTTAGCCCAAACGACCACATATTACATGCATATTCAATGCAGCTTCTTGGTTTAGTATTAGTATTCGGATCAAAACACATACTAGTAGTAGAGTTGTGATCATTTACTGTATTGCACCCTCATTTTCCTTCAGTAAAAATATCCCTATATCATATACTTTTCATTATTCGTCCATTGTGCGACGCATGTCAATTTTATCAGTTTTGATTTGAATAGGAAATGAATAGGTGAAATGGCAGGAATATTTTATGCATCATTTCACTATTGTGTCAACCAATAAAAATCGATGTGCAATTATAATGTCGTGCTTCCATTGACATGTGCAAGGTAAAATTGTGCATTTCTAAGCACGTCCAATAGTTGTACTAAATGGTGGTAACCCACATTTTGTTTAAAGGTCAAGTCCACCCCACAAAATTATGTTGATTTTGATAAATGGAGAAAAATCAAACTAGCAAAACACTGAAAATTTCATCAAAATCGGATGTAAAATAAAAAGGTTATGACATTTTAAAGTTGCTTATTTTTCACAAAACGGTGATATGCACAACTCAAATGAGACAATCGATGATGTCCCTCACTCACTATTCTTTTGTTTTGTATTGTTTTAATTATACAATATTTCATTTTTTTAGATTTGGCAATAAGGACCAACTTGACTAAATCATATAACAATGCTCATTCCATATGTTCAGGGAGGAATTACTTGTTTCATTTGACAATGAGGAGGAAATGAGAATATTTCATATTTCACATAATAAAATACAAAAGAAATAGTGAGTGGATGACGTCATCAGTCTCCTCATTTGCATACCGACCAGGATATGTGCATATAACTGTTCTGTGAAATTAAGCAAAACTTTATGTAAAAAATGTCATAACTTTCTTATTTTTCACCCGATTTTGATGAAATTTTCAGTGTTATGCTTATTGGATTTTTCTCTTTTTATTCAAATGAACTTTTTGTTGGGGTGGACTTGTCCTTTAAAAATTTTAAGTTGCAAACCAACGTGTAATAAACCTTGAGACGTTGAGAGGCTCCCATAGTACAATTTCGCAAATTTTTGACTTAGTTCAGCATACTGTATACAGTCAGACATATACGTAAAGTACTATAGGATAAAGACATTCACCCCTGGCCTCTCCCGTTTACTACGCACTTCGTGAAAACGCTACAGATTACCCCCCCCCCGACCGTCCTACTGCGTTAAGACTTTTAAAAAGAAGATTGACGAGACAAACATAGTAACCCAGTGAGAATCCTTTTTATATGGGTTTATATGCTACTTATGATTCCTTAACATTTCGATGTTTATGCAACATGCTAAAAGGTCACTTGAGGTCATTGTTAAAGTTCATTGACTTCAAGACCTTAATATTATTTTGTGACCTGGCTGGATGATCACTGTGAAACTTGATTATCATTTTTGAGCAAGTTTTATCTAAAAAAAAGGGCATTCACCTTTATATCGAGATTTCAAGAATTTAATGTCTGGTTCGGATTTTGATGTTGAATCCACCGCTGCATAGTCATTGCTGGTGAGGCACTTTCACCCCCCCCCCCCACAAACAAGGGGATGAACATACATACGAATCAGGTGGAAATATACAATGCCTCTGGCAACAACCTTGGGCTATTATTAGCGAAAAAGAAAATCAAATCTTCGTCGCATGAATGAATAAATCATCGTGACATTAATGAATCAATCATCATATTAGATTGAATGACTCTCAACTATGGTCTGCGACCTTTGAACTAGGGACCCTTATAGCTCATCATTCATATCACAACCACTCTTAATCAATTTTCCAAAGACCAGCGCACACCTTACGATCGACTGACCAACAACCCGATTTTGGAACAAATTGCATTTTGACCATTTTATGAAAATATGAATGAATATTATCTTTTTATTTGAAGTTCAAATTAAAAGTGAAAAAATACTGTAATAATTTTTGATGATTGCGAGCCTATATTTGAGGGGTTAAGGCCAAATTAGTTTCAAATTGTAGCAAATCGTACGATTGCTATGAAGTCATTACGACAAGATATCAAATTCGCTTTCATTCTAATAAGGAATTTAGGGTGATAGCACAGTCACAAATTTGAACATAGGTATTCGTAAGATGATTTATAACATCACACAGTAAGAAATTCCATGTCTCAATATTAGCATCAAATTCTGCTACGTTTTATTCCAAAATCCGGTCGCAGACCAATCGTAAGGTGTGAAGTGATACATCCAAGCCCGTCGGAATCACTTTTTAACACTTTTTCGATAATAAAAAAGGGAGAATGCAGAGAAAGATGACGAATGAAAACAGAATAAGTTAAAAGCCAAAAACAAAAAGGGGATAAGATGCGGAAAAACGAAAATCAGAGGAAAGGGGTGGCGTTGTTATATTTTTATGGCACTAAAACAGGACATTTTAATTAATTTTTCTCGGATTCATGAAAACACATATTACCTCACCATGGTCAACTACTGCGAGTGCGAATCGTAAAAATGATATAAACTTGTGAGCGCGAAGCGCAAGTTGAAAATGTTGACATTCAGACCAGAAAAGATACATTTCAAGAACTGTTAAGTTTCTGCATTTTATTCATAAACCAATAACAAATTGTCATGTTTACATGATAACAAAGATGAATACAATTTAAATGTAACTGTCGGATAGATAATAATACTGATAAAGACTTATCATTAAATCATACATAAAGAATTATACACAAAATAATGAACGAGAAACGCATACCCCTTTATACATATGTTCAGATCTTGTTCAAGGGGCAATCACTTTAAGTATAAGACATGTAAAAGATACTTGTGTCATCAGAGGCGTCGATTATGGGGGGGCAGGGGGGGCGATCGCCCCACCAATGAAAATATTGGGGGGGCAAACATATCATTTTGCCCCCCCAATAATTCCGCATGTGCTAAAAATAAAATAAGATTGTAATGTTACACAGAAATCAGCAAGCGCGATTGAGATACACAACTCGTTCTTCGTCTAAAATCGTGCTCAAAATGTCCACTTTTCAGATTGGAATATCAAAAAATTTCAGCTCGCGCTTCGCGCTCGCATCATTTTTGTAACAAAAACCCATAATTTCCATGATTAAATAGGTAAATATGGTCCCGTTTTCAGTTCTAAACCTCAAAAGAACTCCCACTTCGATTTGCAATAATCTTTTGTTGGATATATATATCTTGTTCTTTATTAAAAACGTCCATTAAACTCTTTTTTTTCAGATCGAAATATAAAAATTTCAGCTCGCGCTTCGCGCTCGCATTAATCTGCTGGAGAGATATATATGTATATATATATATATGTGTGTGTGTGTGTGTGTGTGTGTGTGTGTGTGTGTGATCGAGCGCCTTTGGAAAATTGATTCATGATTTTGCCCCCCCAATCTGAAAAATGGATCGACGCCCCTGTGTGTCATTATAAGAGCTCGAAGCACTAGGGCAAGTGTTTTGTGTATATTGACTTGAAAACAGGATCTTTGTACAGCCATTTATTTTATTTGGACAGGGTTATGTCTCTTATTAAAAAGACAATGTGAGCGCCAGGAGTAATGAAAACATACATGTATTTGCTCCTTTTCTCCCTTTCTTCGATTTTTTTTGCCAGTCGATGGGAAGGGCTCCCCCCGTGCCCAATACGTCTTTATGCCACTGATTATCCTAGAGAAATGTCCGAAATATAATGCAATTTGCTTGACATTACATTTTCCGCTTGATTTTTTTTCCCGCTACATCCGGAAAGTCCTCACTATTTTTAACAAACCCCCCAAATTGTTGAGAATTTCTGTTTGTATACCTGTTATGCATGCTAACTCCCCACTATTTTTAACAACACCGAAAACTGAGCCACTGAATTATAATAAAGACTATTTAGTTGGAACAATTTTCACCTGGTATAAGATAAGTAGATATACTTCTGGAGATTCCCCATTCTGCTGACTGACTTTGTCGAGTTCAACACTATATGAAAATTCTTCCAGACAGCTGAGATCAACATTTTCATATGTTGCAACTAATAATTTCACCGACCCTTTTGGAGATCTAAATGAAGATGAAAATGGAAATCAAAAGTCTGAATGTTTTGCTTGCGTTCTTCTTCCTGTTATTGGGAATGTCCATATTGTTGTAAATGCTTCAGGAATCCAAAGATCATATAGTTACACCTCCGATGTGATTTCATTAAAAATAGTATATAGCAAAGCCAATAATTGTTCTCATCTGAAACTCATCATCGCTACCAAACACAGTGGAAGAATTCAACCTGCCATGCAACAACCTCATAGCAATTCACAATCTATCATTTGTAAATTATAACCTGATTAAGATTTTGAATACCTCTATCCAATTCATCGCTATTATCATCGAGGACAACACTTTTTTAAATCTCGAAAGACTTTAAAAGATCATTCTGTTCATGAACAATTCACACATTTCAACTTTGATTCGTTCGTACAATGGACTCAGGAAAATTAAACACCTAATTGAACTCTGTAACAAGATGTTGCAAGGGAACAACGGAGTTTTAGAATTGAGAAACATAACGTTGATAGATTTCTCGCACGATAATTTGACATCTGAGCAGGAAGAAAAGGACTTTGTATCTTTTAGTAACTGCTCCATCGATAGATTCACTTAAGCTATATAAGAACACATTTTCAAAAGGGAATGTTCTCCCAATTTTCTCGCGTAAGAAACCAATGGGAGTGAGAAAGTCATATAAACCCGAAATAATTTGAAGTTTCTTCATTCTTAGGAATTAGAGATGATACTCTGTTCACTAGTTCCCAGTTCACTATAGGAGAAGTTTAAATGTCATGTCGGGGTCAATGAAAATATTGAATTTAAAAAATAAGAATATATATGAAAGAATATAATTCTAACTGTCAGGTGAAATTTAAATAATTAGGCAGTATTATGTTAAACATTTATATAATGGATTAATGGTTAACAGGTATAAGAACTTAGACAAGTGTAATTTCGGGTTATTGGGTCAAGAATACGAATTTATATTCTTTAATCATTTCAGAAATATCGAACCACATAATATGAAACTAATAGGATATGGTCACAAATGACATGGAATGAAAAAAAATTCTTGGTAAAAATTCTAGGTCATTTGAAGTCAACAATCTTAGAATTTTATTATGAAATTATTTTTTCTCTCACTTAGCATGCTTAGAAAGAATCTATCCATCTTACATTTACTTGTTTAAAGCACTGCTGCTATATTGAACCCCATACTGCAGGCGAAATTGCCGTTCCACCTGTTTAAAGGAATAGTCCGGGTTGAAAATATTTATAGCTTAATAAATAGAGTAGAATTCACTGAGCAAAATGCGGAAAATGACATCAAAATCGGATAACAAATAACAAAGTTGTTAAATTTTAAAGTTTAGCAATATTTTGTGAAAACAGTCGTCATGAATATTCATTAGGTGGGCTGATGATGTCACATCCCCACTTGTTCTTTTGTATTTTGTTATATGAAATTAGGTTTATTCATTTTTTCCTCCAAAAACGAGAAATATTTGACTGACAACTGATCTTTTTAGTGCATTATATATTTATTGCTGCAACTTATTTTATTATAAGGGAAACATATTATTCACACAAGTGCATAAATAATGAAAAAAGGAAGATTTTATGTAATAACATAATAAAACGGAAAGTGGGGATGTGACATAATCAGCCCACCTAATGAATATTCAGATTTCATAAAATATTTCATAAAATATTTCTAAACTTTAAACTTCAATAACTTTATTATTTGTTATCTGATTTTGATGAAATTTTCGGCAATTTGCTTAGTGAATTCTACTCTATATATTAAGATATAAATATTTTCAGCCCAGACCATCCCTTTAAAAGCTCTACCACGGGTGTCGATCATGGACGGGGGGGTATAGCCCCCTTTAAAATAAATGTTTCCCTTTTCACCCTGCCTTGCCCCTGTTTTTTTACACACGCTAAGAAACAGGCCCCCCCAAAAAAAAATAATAGATAAATAAAATAAACAAGTAAAGAAATAAAATAAGATAAAATAAAACAAAAATGAAATAAAAATAAAAACAAATTCCTCACAGATAACAAACTTTGTGTAAATCATTCCCCGGCAATGTACGCCGATCGACACCTTTGAGCTCTTACCTAAGGTGCCTTAAATGTGTCCCAAAATGTATGTTCACAATTTCCGACCAATACAATTCCTGTCTTCCAACACTGAAAACGAGCTTACCATAAAGTTTTTATATTTCAAGATGTTCAACCCTGAAAATGCATGCAGCTTCTTGGTGTTTCCCAAATTCTTTCTCTTTTATTTTATTCTTTTTTTTTTTTTTGGGGGGGGAGTTTTTATCATTTTTATTTGAAGTACAATGTAAATGTATATTTATACTTCAATTATCACGCAATTCACGTAAGATATATGACACGTATTATACACGAATGTTATGAATGCAGAAGAAAACAATAAATCAAATTAAATCAAATTTCCAAAAGTGAAGATTTGATTTGAGAACTTAACTCTAATAACGTTTCACCCCTGGTTGCTTTGTGCATAAACTGTAAATATTCTTATTTCCCCCTTTTTCATGATTTGTAATTTTGTATCTGTAATTATTTTGTAACTGTTGGTGTTCTATTGAATAAAGAGTCAACAACGTGATTTTATATCGGTTTATCTAACGGTTCATTCTAATAAAATAATTGTGGAGTAATTTCATTTCCATTGATTAATAGCTTTACTGTCATACAACAGATTCAGCGACCTCTCTCGGTTACAATATTTTGTGAAAGACAAATATTATACAGTAAAATGACAATGTTCAGCATAAACCCATCCAGGATCGATTTAAAGGTCGAAGTAATGAAGAATAAGGTCACTCGGTAATGTTTGCCAACAATAACGGAGAAGTGCGCCTAGGATCCTGCATGGGTTTTTTTTCTGCTTTTAGCCATACAGAATGCATGGACTGGTAGTCTGCTAATGCTTTTACCCCGGCTCAGCGTTTCGGCATCATTGCATGCAATCCAGGCAGCAGGCCTCGAAATAGCTTTCGTTCCCGCGCAGTTCGATTGAGGCATCAAGTAAAAGTTGAAATCGCGGCATGTGGCAGGTTGACTTCCCGAGTGATTTTTGGAAAAGGTATTCACTCCTGTCTTCACTCTGCTGACTGACATACCATATCAATTTGGCGCACACTCTTCAGACTCTGCAACAGCTACATATTATTCTCTCTCCCACTCTCTCCCAAGCTTTCAATCTCTCTCCTCACACCTATCCAAACAGCCGGATTGATTTACAAACGAATGGTTGCATAAAATATCTCGTTTTGGTGGGAGTGTTCCGTTCGCTTGATGTCATCTCGTTGTTTCTATAGCAACTCCCGCCAATCTGATCAATTTGAACATTATGTACTGCAGATGTTATCACCTTGGGTGAATCTTAACTCTCATCACGTCCATGTATGATTCTATTGTCTCTATCGTCATTACCTTGCCATTAACTGGTTTCGTCAAGCACCAGGGCTGGAGCTGGTAGAAAGCTGAGTTTTCGCTGCTCCAAGTCAAAGCAGACTGACCCTTATACGGAGTTTAAAGGACTTATCAATTGGACCATCAGAAATCCATTGGAGTACTGCTGATAATTGGACAAGTTACAAACAAATGGCAGCTGCAGGAATCCGGTCAGCAGGGGCTTCGAACCATAGGAGAGGTAATGTAGTGTCGATAGGCTAGTCATCAGAGTCTTCATGTCATTCCTATTAAGGAAAGGGTAGATTTCGTTAGATTTTGGCGTGCTACGAGAGAAGTGTGTGTGTGTGTGGGTGTCATTAAAGGTGCGTTGGGTGTGTGTGTTTTATAGAGTTGGAATGTGTGTGTGCGTTCGCTTTGATATGTTGTGCGTGAGTGCGTGTATGAAGGATGTGGGAGCGAGTTTTATTATTTGGTATTGTATGTGGTTGTGTGTTAGGATAAGGTTGTGTGTGTGTGTGTGTGTGTGTTAGGATAAGGTTTTGTGTGTGGGTGTGTGTGTATGTGTGCACGTGTTGAGGAGTGAAGAGAGTGTGTATGTGGGTGTACTGGTGGCGAGGGTGTACATTTGTGTAATACAACGTAAGAGATAATGTTGAAAGTTCACTGGTGGGTGTGCGTTATCATAAATGTGTGTGTGTGTGTGTGTGAGGGTTACACGTAATTACCGATACATACACAACCACTATGTTGTCTCTATCATTGTTTCTAGTGCATTATCATCTGTGTGACCTCAGAGAGCAGTTAAAGTGAAATCAGTATCTGCTCATTATTCACATGATTCACACCAATAATCAATGCAATGGCGCCTAAATTCCCATTAACTGATTGTAGTTGCTACAATCGTCACCAGTAATGTATGATATAAAAAATACAAATAAAAAATACGTTTGGCAACGTCATCATCATCATCACCACTACCACCACCATAACCATCACAATCATCATCATCACCACCACCGTCATCATCCCCACCACCACCACCATCATCATCACCACACCATCATGACCATCCTGATCATCATCAACACCATCATCACCTCCACATCACCGTCATCATCACCACCATCATCATCACCACCATCATCACCACCACCATCACTATTTCCACCACCAACACCGCCGCTGTCATCATCAACACCACCATCATCATCCACAACCACCATCATCATCTCTATCATTTTACAAAGATACATAATTGTATCATATATCGTTTGCCCTGAGGCTCACCTTTCATTTTTCCAATTTTTTAGCAGTGTTTCTTTCAACTAGAATTGAGCAAAGCATTTTTAGCGGGAAACGTGAGAATTGCTTTGTCGGTAAGCCTCCATACGGGTAAGTGTTTCTCAAATATTTGTAACCATAATCTGTTCATCATCACAAGAAACAGCATCGTCAGCCATCTTTACTGTATTACATTAAACAATTGTGTGCTAAATCAATGTACAAAAATGCAAGGAGTGAACAATTTTAAAATATAGTATCTTATCGACAATACCTTGACAAGATCTTATCAATTTTCAAATGTTCATTTTTTTTCAAAATTTGGCTTACAAACCATTTCAAACTTAAACACACTTTCTTATATTCAAGTTCAACTTAAACAAGTTTCCATTAAGCGGAAGGAAGTGAAATTGAAGGGAGGACTATGAAGTGTGTTTTTTTTTTTGGGGGGGGGTCCTAAACCCAGTCGTTATTAACACACGGTACATGTTGTACACACACGCATTTACAAGCACAGTAACACATCACAGTCAACTGACTTTATTGAGATCGTATTTATAATTAGAGAACAACTTGAGAAATGTTTAATCAAATTACGTGAAGCAAGTACGTGAGTCATTTAAAGCATGCCTAATGAATCGGAAGGGAGAGAAGAGATAATTATTATCTGTTTTAATCATGACAAGTTCGAACTCTCGTTTTTTAACATAGTCCTGCATTGTTTGAAGCGTCGTGTTGGTCGTCGTTTTATTCATCTTATATACATTCATTCAAGAACACTAATGCCTTGAAAAGTGTAACTATAAACGGAAATGTAAATGAAGCACCTTGAGTAAATTTCACGTATGCATATCTGGATTCCAATAGTTAAAGTTTTTATAGATCAGCTTAATATACTTGTACGAGCCAGTCTTCCAATGAATTCCATTAGTATTGAATTACTGCTCCAAAATCGTATAATATGATAGCATGCCTGTCCGATTAGGGGGTGCCATGGAAGTCTATTTTCTCCCCTAATATTAATGTTTAGTAGGCTATTAAGGTTTGAACTTTATTACGGATCGTTTCATTGCGATCCGAAATAAATGCTGATAATAATGAAAGAATATATATTCTTTCAATGCGTTTTACACTGCAAAAACTCCGGTGTTGATTTAACACCAGCCTGGAATCTATACCTGTCCACACCAGATAAGTGTTAAACAACATCGGTTTTGGTGATAGTCTAACACCAGATAGGTGTTTATACAACACCAATTGGTATCAAAACAGCATCGGTTTGATTCCAAACAGGTGTTGTTTCAACACTTCTCTGATGTGGACATATATTATATAGATTCCGAGCTGGTGTTAAATCAACACCGGAGTTTTTGCAGTGTATATACACATTGGTTTGCTGCACGTTATCGGACGAGTAACAAAAAGTGAATAAAATGATCAACCAATTACTTTTTTTATTCCTCACGGTGGAAAGCCCTTGCTATATTTCCATGAATCAATCTTACATCTGTAAAAAGTTTGGGGTCTGAAATGGTCTTTTGTTTGTTTGTTGATGTTGCTTTTCAGATACAAAGCGATATGTTTCGCGATTCTATTTAGCAGAAGTCGAACATTCGAAGCATGAACGAGGTATAACTTAATGATGTGAACAGTGTTCACATCATTAAGTTATACCTCGTTCATGCTTCGAATGACACTGCCTTTTATTAGCTGAGTTTAGTCAGATTTCTTGGAAATATGTCAATGTTCGACTTCTGCTAAATAAAATCACGATTATGACTGTCAAAGTATTAATGACTGAGTGACTTTCAAGCAGTTTATTTGAGATAGCATGTCCCACCTCCTTACTTTCTTTCTGTCATATACTGTTATGTTTATCAACACATAAAAGTTTAGTAAAAGCCATCAATGAGCATTTCAAAACCAAGCTAAAATAATTGTATATATCTGGCCGATTGGTCGTTTGTGGTCACAATGTGTCAAACTTCAAAAGCTTTTCACTCTACTCTCTAGAGGTACATCCGACCACCCTCTCCAATCTGCAATAGAGTTTCCTTATCATAACAAATTATGCAAATATATAATTATTATTTCAGTATACAATTGTCATCATTCTTACCATCTCTATCATTAGCATTAAGCGCACCGTTGACATTGTCATCATTATCACTGTTGATTTTACCATTAGAATATTTATTATCGTTGTCTAGAATAGTATGTTTTTAAATCAAACCAAGTGAATTTCGTCGAAGAGATGAGAGATGAGCTCGATGGAGTACGTGTTGGAGAGGGGCGGTATCCGTTCTACAGGGTTAATCTCTTTTTGCTTCTTTCATGCTGGAAGGGTGAATAGAATAAGGGCAAGATGTCAGACACAAGGAGAGATATTTAATTATCTATGATGTGTCATATTCAACGTCTCTGGAATTCATATTCATTTTTGGTATATAATTAAAGCTCAAACTTTGTGTATCGGTGTGCGCGCACTAACACTATACTACCGCTACCACTATACTAATAATACTACTATAAATGATTATGATAATCATAACAGTAATGATGAGGAGGAGGAGGAGAATACTACTACTAATAATAATGATAATGATAATGATGATGATGATGATGATGATGATATAGTAATAATAAAAATAATAATGGAATACGCGCAAACACACACACACACACACACACACACGCATGACCGATCCTCCACCATCCATTTCTCTCTTATTACTGTCTATAGAATTAGAAAACCTTCGTTGTTTGCGGTTAGTATTTCGTTTAGGCATCTGTGTTTGTTTTAATTCTACATTTGATATGTATCAGACGATATATTAGTGTATGTGATATGAAACAAGTCTATAGGTCAGCTACATTGATCTTGATATTGAGTCGTAGGATATCAATCTGCCACTCTAACCTTTAAGTATGTAAGGGGAATAAACAGTTTTACGTCTAACCTACATCGTGAACATTGAGGCCTTTATCAATTTCAAGCTCTCTATATAAGTTTAAGATGGAGGTCTCCCACAAAAATGTATTATGTCGATATATGTATATATATTTTTGTGCTATTTGTTTTAATAATTAAACAAAAGAAATGTATCAAGTATAAATATATTTCAGTTACATTGTTAGAGTGTATATATGCATATGTTATTCATTATTTTGCTTATTGTTATGTTATGCTAAGAAAAAAAAATACACTTGGATATACTTTTGTTATTGGAATGTGGAAATAAGTAAATCAAAATCAAACATTGCATTTCATAAATTAACACATATATGACCATTGAGAGTCATGGGTTACAAGTCAATCGAAATGGTAAATACTCTCACTCAATATCGGATATGAAACTGACATTTATACGAGGGTAAAGAAAAATCCAGTTCACTTCACATCAATGCCACTGCCTATATACCTTGTTATATGTAAATGAAATGAAGTGGAATGTTTAAGTTTTGACGTGATCAATAGTTTCATGACTAGAATAGCAATTTTCTCGCACAGTCGCTATGCTCACTCTCTCTCTCATACATGTAACAGGTAGTTATGCTCAATATGCTAAGTCACTCCTCTGTTAAAAATAGCACATTTTCTTGGACGGTTTCAATGTTACCTTACAACTGTCTGGAATTTGTAATGGTTGGCCGTGTTTGGTGTTTTAAAATGATACACTGTTAAAAAAACGTAAATTTACAGAAAAAAGGGAAGATTTTTTCAGAAAGCAATAACAGAATCATTCTGTAAATTCATAAAACAGGATTTTTTCTGCAATTTAACAGAACAGGTCTGTTTAAAAAGGGGAAAAGAGTGTTTTATTTAAGGATATTTCTAAGATTCCATACACCAAATATAAATTTCCTGTAAGATTACGCAATGTAGTAAGATTACAGGTGTTCTCGAGACTCTGCTGCAGGAACCTCTTTTATTGTAAGGATAAATCTTCTATTAGTGTAGGTTTCCCTGGTAAAACATTCAAAAATACATTTTTTTCAAAATACGGTTCGCTATTTCAAACTATATGCCTTAGATGAGAAATGCGAATGTACACATGTTAAGTTTTAATTTTGTTTGGTCGCTATGTTCTCTCTCATACACATGCTCGTCCACTGAAATATATTGGTGTATTCTGTTGGAAATTCAAACTGCTAAGCTCCACCAACGAAAAAAAAAATTCTTGGTCGATAATTACGCTAGCATGCACGCAATGCATGCAATGTCTCATTGTATGCCGTCTATAAATCTAAAATACTAAGTTTTAGCAATGGAAATAACACATTTTTGTGTATAGGTCATACAAATTTCATGCATGAATTTTGATATTGTAATGAAATGTTTTCGGCTAGATTTCAACTAGCTTATGCCACAGCCTAATGCACTTGTCACTCACACCACTATACTACGAATAAAGGATTTATATATATATATATATATATATATATATATATATATATATATATATATATATATTGTATATAATAGAAAATTAGAATAATCCTCTTCAAGGAGAAAGTAGAATCGAGCAGACCCAAATTTGACGTCACATTTAAGTAGCTTGCAATGTCGTCAAGTAAAAACACGACCCAATAACGCAAAACTCGACTAGGGAATGCGTCTTTTTTTCCAAGCTGTGCACGTATGTTCTTATAATGGTAACTGCAGACATTCATGCCCTAACCGCTTTGTATAGAATTTCCAATGTAACCCCGGCGGGTTGTTCATGATATAAGATACATCAGGGAATGAGGTCTCAAGCAAGCATTATGATGGAACATCGCCAAAAAGAAAATTTGATAATGTTAACCTATAGCTAGATTATTACATGCATATTTTAAATAAAGGGATAGACGCATCCAGGTATAAAGATGGAGGGGAGAGAAAGGAAGAGGAGGAACAGAGAGAGAGAGAGAGAGAGGGAAAAGGAAATATAATTACAGCTTATGTAACGGTTGCTACAAGTAGTACAGACTCAACCAGGATTTAAAAGCTGGGGGCACGTGATTTGAAGGAAAAATGTTCACTTACGAGATGCATTTCCCGTCCAAAAATCTTTGACATGCAAAAAAAAGGAGTGGAGGTGGACTTGCCCCTGTACCCGCCATGAAATAGGATGTCTGTCAGAGAAAACTGATTTCAAAATAAAAATAATACAAAAAATAAGCATATTAACGATAAAAAATGTCAAATAACAATGGTTACTGTAACACCATATACAATTGCAATGATAGTTATAATAGTTAATAATAGTCATGATATTATGGTATAGTAACCCAATATTTTGCCAAGCCAGAATGGCAGACGACATGTAGGATGAAATGGTATTATATCATTGGTGTTTTAACGATGGTCAGTGCAGTTGTCTTCTCTCAATACGAATGGAATATTTCAAGAGATATCGTGATGGATTGGTTGTGGATTAACATGCCACAGGCTATAGGAATTTGGAATAGAACAAACGTCTTGCCTATCATATTGCATGAGACGACGGATAATGTGCAGTGTTTTAATGAGCTGAAATCGCGTGCTTAAAGGTATTTCTAATATTTTTTTTTAATGCAATCCATGCGATGGTAAATTGTAGTTTTTTTTTGTGGGTACCATCGCCTTCCACATTCCTTACAAATACCCATATAATGTAAGAGCAAACATTTAATCTTAAAGAAGACCTGGGCTGGGGTTCTTCACCCAGTATAGATACAGATGTGTTTTCTTCAACATAAAGCCTTATGAGGGATTTTTGTTTAGAAAAAGGACAGAGAATAATAACATATATTTATCACTCCATGACTGGGAAAAAGGGTTATAGCTCCCAATTATCCGTCATTTACAATAACCTTTTTTGGGGGTGGTCAGCCTAATTTACAGGGGGTTCTGGGCTGCCTTACAATGACATCGGCAGCATCCCCTGAAATATCCGCTTCCCAGGGCAATACAGGGATGGGTAAAACAAACTTCCCGGTGATGTATAGGGTCTTCTTGCTTCCCACATCCTCTGCCCCCCCCCCCTGTAGAGGAATACCCAGTCTTTATCCGTGTTCAACAAGCATACAGCTGGGCTATTACTTGACCGTGAAGCTACAAAAATGTGTCCTCGGATAAAAATAAATAATTAACAGCGTTTTCAATATGCACTGATCGGGGGGGAGAGTGTTTTATCAACGCTTCAATTTCGCTGATTACCAGACCATTTTAGCCTGCTTGACAGAGACACATCACTTCTTACATGACGTGTGTCGCCCGAATCCATCACAATGTTGATTAGAAGCTAACAAAAGGATTCGCAACCAGAAGCATTTTGAAGGTGAACAAAATTGAGCGGGATTCCATTTTCACTTTCTTTCTTTCGGTGTCTATCCTATTCACACTTACCTTTCACACACAGACTTCCATTATTCTCCTGTCCTCAGTTCGAGCATCCGAGGACCATCATTCTTTCTCCTCAAAATAGCAAAATTCCTGTTGTTAAAAAATAATGAGCTCGTAAAATGTATTTATAAAATATAGTTTTCTCAGTTAGATGATATTTTTTACGTGTATGGCCCAACCTTTAACGTCACCATCCGAAAGGTTTGACGAGGTCTCGGACCATTTTTCTGTTACTTCCACGTGCCGAATTATACAAGAGGTATCTAGACAGCCATCAAATCTCTCTCTAAAGCTCCCTCTCTCCATCTCTCTCTCTCTCTCTCTCTCTCTCTCTCTCTCTCTAATACTATAATGACAAATTATTTCCAGTGATAATTATGTAATATTCTGATATTTATTTTTTGTGGTACTTTCACATCTAATATAGATCTCTCAATTGCAAGACATGCAACTACCAATTTCCCTTTTTTTATTTAGATTCAAATTCATTAAAATCTTAACAGAGAAATGCCTGACTTAAATGAATATGTACACTCGGTATAGAGGTATCTAAGGTTTCCATACGTGCTTAATACATGAAGATCTGCGAGGGCTTGAAACCAACGCAGTAGCAGATATAGCAAGGAAAGACACAATACAAGATAATAATAATAATAATAGGCATTTATATAGCGCCATCTATCTAGAAATATTCTATTCCGAGGCGCGTTGTTATTATTATTACCCCGGCTTTAGCTCGAGCTGCCTTATACTTATTTTTACTGCAATGCATAACCTTCATTATACATTATGAATTATGGTATGTGAAATATGCCTATATGTACATATATAATTATATAAACATGATTTAGTATCAATAGGTGAATTCGCCATATGAGATTTGTTGAACTTATATGATCTTTTGTTTAAAAAATATATAGTAAAAAATCAGCCCCCCAACAAAAAAACACACATATATATATATATATATATATATCTATATATATATATATATATATATATATATATATATATATATATATATATATATATATATATATATATATATATATATATATATATATATATATGGCGTCACCCACCAAGGATGGGAGTTGCTGCTACCCTGTTTGGCGTTCAGCTATTAAAGCGATAGAGCCTCGTCGATCTGGCGCTGCACAGCGGCTGCCGGGCCCACGATCAATTGGGCACAGCAAATTTTTGGAGTATTTCATTTCATGTCTATTTCGAACAATAAATTATGGATTTTCATTTTTCATTTAATTTATATATATATATATATATATATATATATATATATATATATATTGTTAATTGATGCAATAGATAATGCTGGCGTCACCTTAACAGTCCCGTGCCATTGGTTCGTATGCTGTATATCAAACGATGATTGTATGCACATGGAAGTATTTCTACACTCGATTTAACAGAGCTCAATCACAGCGGTATGGAAGAGATTGCGACCCCACTAGGTTCTCATTTACGTCACTTGGTCTTGACACAGACAACTGTTACATTAGTGGGCGAGATGAAAATAAGAGAGCAAGGTCGAAAATATATATAGAGAGCGCATGGGGTAGGGGGAAGCGAAGAGGTGGAGAGGGGTTATTTGTAGAAGAGAGAGAGAGAGTAGGGGTGTGTGTGTGTGTGTGTGTGTGAGGGTGGATGGAGGTATGTGGGCGTGTGTGTGACAGTGAGAGAGATCGCCTATGAGCGATTAGGCAACAAGAGAGATGGAGAAAACGGAAACACATAAATACCATGAGAGCAATGTGATATTTTTGAAAGAAAATACTACGATGATTGAAAAGAGCTACCCCATAAAGTTTCCATGATTCATCTATTATCAGGAAGTAATGGTAATGGTTAAGATAAATATGCTAACAATAATTACATCACTAATCTAGGTACCAACCAGATACTGCACTCTCTGATAACTTTTAGTACTCATCTTTGACAGTTCGACCATTTTATCTGGCCAGGAATCAATAGAGAAGTGTCCCACATCCTTTTGAACCTTCGGTTGGCCTACGGAGTGGCAAAGATGGATTTTTGAAAATTACATTTCGAAGAGTAATGCTGCTTGGTCCCGTTGCATAAAAATGTTATGGTGACTTTGATGTCTAATAGTACGTTTTTAACGATGTTGTTCAGCCAATTCGCATTAAAAGACAAAGATTTTTATGCAAAGGGGACCTAGACTTAAACCGCTCTTCTTGTGAAAAATATCAATTTGATTTGATTTGTTTATTTTCGTTCCATAATTTATATATAATATGTTATATCTATGATGACCGAACATTGGCTCTCTCAAGGATGTCTATAGAATTTTGGGAAAATAGAACATCTCATAACCTTGAAAGGGTACCTTAAGTTCACCGTCTTGAAAATTACCCAAGTGATTTCACATTGCGTGGGATCCCATCTGCACAGCAAACTCTCATTTTTTAAAGGAATCATTATTTTAGTGCAGTGTACCGTTCAGCTGACATTACATAGCATTATACACGAGGGACCCTTCCTCTTTCATTGTATATGGCATATGGCTAGATACGTCATGCTCGAAATCTTATCCAATTTAACGTGGTTTATATAGCAAATGGAAATATCTCCAATATTGTCGTTTTTAAGAGCTAACGTATATGTTAGACGAATATATTTTGAAGATAACAAAATGTTGGATTTATCTTTCTTTTACATATGAGTTTGTAATTTTCAAATCACAAAGATGATAATGAACAAAGAAATCGATATACTTGTAGTATGTAAAATTGCTTGGATGTGATACCATAGATAATAGATAATATTACGTCAGACTTTGCTTTTAGAATGTAAGTTTGCTCCTTTTGACTTTTAAAAATTCTTTTAAGCTTTGACCTGAATTCCATTTTCAAATGCACAAGCATCGCCGATGAAAAAATATGTTTGGCAGGGGGAATATAATTACCACTAACATACATTAGTTGTGTTTTTTTGGGGGGGTGTATACAGGCGTCATTAGAATCCTAATAGAGTAATCAGCCAGTCAGTCTTGCTATATTTCCAGCAGATATTCTTGTTTAACTTAAAAAAAAGCAATAGTCAGGCAAGTATCATTGATATATTTTTGAAAAAAACTGATAGCACAAGATGGATTTGCTAGTTATTACTCTGCTGCCCTCCCCCCATGAATAAACGTTTGTTTGTTATTTCTTCCCTCGTTATCGATTCTAGGATACCTTAATGAAAGTATGTTTTGAACGAATTCAAAATTATTGTCATTCACTACGAAGGTCAATCAATACTAATTGAGGAATCTCTTGGGTTCAGGATACTTGTAATTATGAGGTCATATTTCCTTCTCCAAAAACGTACATGCTGGGGGAATAAATCAATACTTTAACTGACCCTTACAAAGCTCCATCAAACAGATAAATATTAACCGTTTGGGCGCAAAATGAGATTTATTCGTTGGGATTGAATTTTCAAAATAAACTTACATATACTTCCATATTAAAGTCAGAATCTTTGTGAGAAACGGGTGATCATGCTTCGGGGAGATTTCTCTGTACTTGTTAGCTTAATTACTGTATACACAGCTTTGTCAGCTATGGCAATACAAACAAAAATGCATGTCAGTGATGTGCCCATGTCCTGATGTGAAAACAAGCCTTTGAGCCAAATGAAACTTTCAGATTCTTACTCATTTTCGAAATTATACTTTTCACTTTAACCTTTTCCCGAGTGTGAGTAAGTCATTACCATAATATTTATCTATCATGAAGAAAATATATAGGCCTATTCCACCAGAGCTTATTCTGATTTACAAACTCTGTGTATTAAACATCACGTAACCGCTTCATGACAACATGATTAGCTCATTGATCAATCTCGCGGGAAACCCGTGTTGCAAAATTTCTACATCATCGGGTGTAACACGTGACACCTGTCTGGGATCGACTCGCGTCTTGATAATCAATCTAAATTCGATATCATAACAATAGAATTCATTACTAGTTATCATTGCTAATTTGATTAGTCTATGTTTAAAGGTACCTAAGGACATATGGGCATATAATACGTTCGCTCCAGTGTCATCGTATCCATCATATAGCAAACAAAAAGTGTTTGTCTGAGGATGATGACGATGATAAAAATGGTTATTCCATTCGATTCATCCAAACATTTACAATGACTTCTACTACATGAATTTAATAAAATGACAAGAAATTAATAGATAATCTATATTTATATAAAGTATATTGTTCGGAGGCACCAGATGTAGTTACAGATAATGGTCATGATGATGATGATGATGATGATCATGATAATGATGATGATGATAGTTATTCCATTAAATTCATCCAAACATTTACAATGATTTCTATCACAAGATTTTAATAAAATAACAAGAAATGAATAGTTAATCTATATTTATATAAAAGATACTGTTGGGAGGAACCACATGTAGTTACAGATAATGATCATGATGATGACGAGGAAGATGAGGGCAATGATAATTGTGATAGTGTCAATGGCGACTACGATGACGACTTAAACGACTGCGATGATAATGTTGATGAATGACGACGATAGTCATGATGATAATGAGGAAGAGGAGAAGCGAGTTTATGATGATAATGGTGATGATGATGATGATGTTGAAAATGATGACAAAGATTATTATGATGATTTTGATGATAATGACAATAAATATTTTAGTGGTGATAATGGAAAAATGAGTTAGAGGAAGACCCATGTCAAAGACTCCTATCATGTTGAATTTGTCACTATTGGTATGGTCAATGAATTGTGTTGTTACACCATCATGAATCTCATATTCTGATCTTATCATTTCCACTGTCTTTACAAAAATGAGAATGCACTAAGCTGCATAATTCTATTATTTGCAGCTTGGTTTTGAAAACGGATTCAGGTATTTCTGACGAGAGAAGTTCATATTAAGAAGTGCATGGTTATTCTGTAGTAAAGGCTCAATATTTTTTATCATAATATCTAAAAAATAATAATGATAATAAATGTTTCCACTTTCTAATTTAAATATACACCATGGGGATTGGACACGTCGAACCAGAGTAGATTCCAACTCACTGGTCGAACATTAATAGGCCATTTTGCAAATTCATGTGTACATAGTGCACGAAATAATGTATGGATATAATACGCAGATTGGGTTCACCTCTCAAATGTTTTCAATATTGGCACTTTAATCTTACATTGGATTATTGCTTAGTGATTGCTACGATGATGGTTTTGTTTAGCGTTCATTGTTTCATTGATTCTAGAGGGGGGGAAAATGCCTCAGGGACAGACGCATGGATGCGATATGAACGAAGAACGCCAAGTACCTACGTAGGTGTATTGGGTGTTGTCTACCGCCTTTAATCTCGTAGAAGTACGTTTTTCCTGCTTGAAATGGTACTTAATTATGTTTCGATTATTATACAATATGCACAGTTGAAGGGACTGCACACTAAGAAAAATATAGGTTCAACTTTGCACCTTTAAAGATGCAGACCAAATGTTACACTAGGAGCACCTTTAAGGTGCAGAATTGCACGCGAAAGGTTCTTATTTGCACCTTCAAGATACATACAAAGTTGTACCTTTCCAAAAACATACAAAGTTGCACCGTGAAGGTGCTCCCAGTGCGACATCTAGTCTGCACCTTAAGAGGTTGAACCTATTAAGACGGCCACGGATCCAACTTACCTGGTTTTCATATCATGCCACCGCGCCTGACCGTCCACTTCACTCTGTTTGGCCAAACTTTCAGGTGGTTACGGAATTCTTCTGCGATACACATAATCAAAGTTAGTGATTTCTAACTCTACCTTTAATTAATTTAATTAATTAATTGGCACAAACAAGAAAGAAATGGTGGATCGTGTTTATGGGGTATGGGCCTGCGCAGGCGAGGTGGCGAGTAAAAGAGAAACTATGCTCGAATACTCGCTCTGCACCTTTTTTTCTGCGAAGTTGCACTTTTCACATGCACCCCTTTTCCTTATTCCAAAGTCATTTCCTTCCTGAAAAGAGTGCTAGATTGAATAAAAGCGCAACGAGTATAAGATAGTGGCTGCTATCTATGACTCAAGTATTTTTATTTTTTGCTTATTCTGTATTGCATTTATGTCTAGATTCTGTTATCGCTCCTCTGTTATATTTTTTTTCAAATTGAACTGTAATTTATAATGCCATGTTATATGATTATGGTCAGATATTGTACATTTTAGTCTGTCTATCCAATAAATGCAGAAACTGCAGCAAAAAATGGCAATGTTGGGCATGCACAGATGTATTTTGAAACTCAATTATGCCTAAAACATAGTTGTTATGTATCACTTTATTTGCAAATCTGCACATTAAATTAATAAAATAACACCCAGGACACTTCCTTTTAATGAGAAAATACAGGGCAATAAAATTAAATACAGAAGAAAAATAAACAGATCTTATAGAATATGATACAATAATCAGCATATCAAATATGTTTTAAAAAAACGAGTAGGTGCCTTTGAGGAACCGCAACAGGCACAAATCTTTACAGAATTATGTATATGTATCGAATGTTCAATGATTTTAAATTACCCTCCCCGATACCTAAATTATTATCTCTGATTTTATCCTTTTCAAATGATAATACAGACAGAAACATTCCTTTACTCCGGTGAGAGGATTGCAAACATTACATCCCAATACGCTCAAATTTAACCTCCATTTTTTAGCACCATACGGATACCAGACGTGTATCCCCATCTATAAACAATCTTGCTGTAAAGGTAGATCGCTCCACCGGTTTGATTGATAGTTGTAAACATAACCTTTGTGGGTCGAGCAATTAAGATGAGAAGGGCGCATGACCATGATAAACTCATATCGATAGACCCCGTGCTTTTTTTTCTCTGTCTGGTGCACGCTTGCATTGCAGATAAGGTCTTTCGTGCAGAATAAACCACGCAGAAACGTATTACATACATGAGAGTGTATTGCCAGCAAAAGAAAATCGACACTAAAAGCACAATTTTGTTTGAAGGGCACGTGGCACATGGTATTTACATTTTTGCTTTATGTAGTTCGGTTTATAGTATCTTAATCCGGTATTTTTCATGGAGTTCTCTTGTACAATGTTAAAAGATGTGGGCCCGTATTCTGAAGTCGGGTTTAACTCAGGTTTAAAGTTGTGATTTAAGTATGGACAGCCAATTGTCACGTAAATCACTAACAGTAGGGATATCAAATTTCAGCTCATTTTGGCTCTCAAATTATTTATAATTGTCTAGGAAGTATATATAGATTATTGTCTTCACCATCGATGAATCAGTAAACATAAGAAACGTACAACTTAATAAAAAAATTGATACTTTTGGCTTCCCATACTTAAACCACAACTTTAAACCTGAGTCTAAGTTAAACCTGACTTCAGAATACGGGCCGTGGTGTATTTCAATTTTTTTTTTCATTCCTTTTAATCTCTTCACATCATTCAATAACGCGTTATTCAATTTCACTTCACATAATAAGTTTAACTATTTTAAAATACAAATGATGAACATTCCATATCTATTTTGCGTCAATGCCTAAAACAAAATTTATATCAGGTGCATATGGCCTACATAATATACAGTAATATAGGAGAGATAAGCAAGTCAAGTAATAGTAGTAAAACAGCTGGCACTGATTATTTTTTGCCTTTTTTTTCATAAACTGTAAAATTTGGTGCGAAACTTTGTATATTTTTATAAATTTTGTTACCAGTCAGGGAAACTTGGTAAAAAAATATCCATTAGGCATAACTCTGGCGAAAGGTTCAACCCCCCGTCCCTCTCCATGATTTGGCTGTGGTGATTTTGGTATGTTTGCATGGTGCGATGGGAAACGGTACTCCAATAGTAAAAGAAAAAAAAGGAAATGAATATCTTGCCATCCCATATACCAAGAAAAAATAATAGGCCAATAGAATCTGATCCTCTCTTTATTCCAGCTGACTGTGACTTTTGTAGTAACTGATGCTTTCGTACTGCATGCAAGAATAAACTAGACCACGGGTAGGGTAAAAGTCATTTCAATTATAACAAAATGACTTTTAATCATAATCATCGGTATCATTACTGCGATTTAATGGTCATAATGGCTAGAGTGGGCATAATGAATGGTTATATTACCTTGTAATTAATCACTTCAATTGATATACGTACGAATGAATAAAAGGGTATTTGGACTCTGTTATGAGAGAAATAGAAAACGAATAATGCATTTGAATCTGTTGCTCTGTACCATTGTCATTTACAAGCAAAGAATGATGTTTTTAAAGTACTTGTAAATATAAACTGAACGTACAACGTGAGGATCCAGTGAGTGTTAAGGTTTGAAATGTGATATCATATTTTAGCTTGCAATGATTCAACCACTTCTTATAGTTTCAACTGATACAATTATGGATTGGATGGATTTCAATATTAATACAATAATACAATATGGATTGGATGGATTTCAATATTAATACAATTATACAATATGGATTGGATGGATTTCAATATTAATACAATATGGATTGGTTGGATTTCAATATTAATACAATAATAAAATATAGATTGGATGGATTTCAATATTAATACAATAATACACTATGGATTGGATGGATTTCAATATCAATACAATAATACAATATGGATTGGATGGATTTCAATATTAATACAATAATACAATATGGATTGGATGGATTTCAATATTAATACAATAATACAATATGGATTGGATGGATTTCAATATTTAAACAATAATACAATATGGATTGGATGGATTTTAATATTAATACAATAATACAATATGGATTGGATGGATTTCAATATTAATACAATAATACAATATGGATTGGATGGATTTCAATATTTAAACAATAATACAATATGGATTGGATGGATTTTAATATTAATACAATAATACAATATGGATTGGATGGATTTAAATATTAATACAATAATACAATATGGATTGGATGGATTTCAATATTAATACAATAATACAATATGGATTGGATGGATTTCAATATTAATACAATATGGATTGGATGGATTTCATTATTGATACAATATGGATTGGATGGATTTCAATATTAATACAATATGGATTGGATGGATTTCAATATTAATACAATATGGATTGGATGGATTTCAATATTGATACAATATGGATTGGATGGATTTCAATACTAATACAATATGGATTGGATGGATTTCAATATTGATACAATATGGATTGGATGGATTTCAATACTAATACAATATGGATTGGATGGATTTCAATATTAATACAATATGGATTGGATGGATTTCAATATTGATACAATATGGATTGGATGGATTTCAATACTAATACAATATGGATTGGATGGATTTCAATATTGATACAATATGGATTGGATGGATTTCAGTACTAATACAATATGGATTGGATGGATTTCAATATTAATACAATATGGATTGGATGGATTTCAATATTGATACAATATGGATTTCAATATTAATACAATATGGATTGGATGGATTTCAATATTAATACAATATGGATTGGATGGATTTCAATATCAATACAATAATACAATATGGATTGGATGGATTTCAATATTAATACAATAATACAATATGGATTGGATGGATTAAATTACTGACCACTTTTTACAACCATCGCTTCTCTGGGGTCTCCGAGCCATTTATTTGTTTTGATTTTCTTTTACTTTGTTCATCTTTTATCTTGCACTGTTTATCGTTTAGATGGTTGAATAAATGAATTGAATTGTATTGAGTTGAATTCTGTTACATACCTGTTGTCAGTCACTAGCCTACACGTACATCATTATATGACAATATTGAACTTATTCCTTTTTGCTGACATTCAATAAAGGTATAAGATATACAGGTATAAATTCAACAGTTTTCTAAATAAATTCAATAGAGAAATAAATTAACCATTGCAATTATATCAGGTCCACTACTCTAAAACGGCAAGTGGCAGGTTTCCAATGGTATAATGGAAGACAAAAAGACAAGAAAAATGTAATATGAAATTCTGTAACGGCCCGAAGATCGGTCATTATCTCTTTGATATTGAAACTATATTTTGGCTTCCTATCTCCTTGTAATTCCCTATCACGCACAAGATATATCATGACTATACTGTCGAACACATTCTTAGAGTTTGTTTTCTGTCTATGTCACATTGCCACTCAATAATGCACGATACCAGTTTGTCATTATGTTACCTCAGGAGATCATGCACTGGGTTTAATTACTAGTGGGATCCTATACGAACTCGTCTTTTAATGGGATGAATTAAATGATAACTTGAGCCAGTGGAACCAAATATCTGTAGACCTTGTAACGGTATATCCTCTCCACCTTGGTATATTAATCGTTAATTAACATTTTGAATTATTGTTAAACCTCAATGGCACAGGTGACGTCAACTAATGAATAGTAATATTATCCCTGTAGTATTCACATAATCAATAATTCTTGTATGTATTCCATGCAAAAATTATCGTTGAATGTTTATCATGTCTTGTTTTTTGTAGAGATATAATGATCCCAAATCATGGAAAAGGATTTTTCAAAATATAAAAACTTGATGGGAATCAAACGAGCTATAGGATGATGAAGTCATACACATCAAGATATAAAGAAATGCATGAAGTCTCGTCTTCAATTTCGGTAACTCTCAAATGATATAAGACTATTACATTATGCCTACATTAAAGTGGAACAAAAGACGTAAATGGTGAGGTGCAAGCACAGAGAATTTAGTGCACATTTCTTATAATTTGGTACGACTGAAGTCGTACCTTGGGTACCTTTGAAGTAGTCATCGGGTTGGTAGTCATCGGGTAGTCATTGGGTAGTCATCGGGTTGGGTACCTTGGGTACCTTTGAAGTAGTCATCGGGTTGGTGTTATGGATGTTTTACAATCTAATTCGGCATGCCATATATTTCTACTACAGTGATTGAATGTACCCCTTTCATGATGTAAACAATTTACAAATTATTGATAAGTTGATAGGAAATTATAAAATCAAGCAATGTAACTTCATTCATGAATAAATGAATGAAATTAATAAATTTTTTTAAAGAAATAAGTGTTTTTTTTTTTATAATAGATCAATCTATCACTCAATAAAAGAAAAAAATAAACGGCAAAAGTGTTTAGATGAATTAGTCAAAAGATCATACGTTCTCTTTAAGTAAATCTGCCTCTTCTCCTTCCTCTCAAATTATTTGGATGAAAATGAGTTTTATCGCGAAACAAATCGGAAATCTCTTCCCCCATTAAAGATTACGATCACTGTCTGCTACCATTGGATTCAACTCTTTGATGGAATAAATTGTAAGCTATGTCGCGATGTTATCATTTTTCACACAATATTATGTATTTCATCACACCAACAATGCGAAACTGTTTCTATGCAATTCTTTATTGACCTTTATAGTGTTAGGCACCATCTATGTTGTGTTTGAATATAATATCTATAATCATAAAAAGAATATTTCAGCTTCCTCTCCACACACACACACACACTCTCACCCATTCACACCTTATGCCATGGTCACATTTGTTCTACGGCGGCCGTACGGCGAGTCGAAAACAGCCGTTTCAACATTTTTTGTCCAACTATATATTGGTTTGAATCAACATTGATAAAACGGCTGTTTTCGACTCGCCGTACGGCCGCCGTATGTGACCATGGTATTACTCAAGTTCTTGTTTCAAGGTCTTGAAGTAATCTCCAGATTTCGTCAGAAAAAAGTCAATGGCTTTTTTTTTACCTCTTATTCTATTCTATAATATCTGAGTTATATATTTGTGTTTCTTTCGTTTTGAGGGGCTTGATTTTCCTTTTATTGGAATGAGGCAAGTGGGAATAAGGAAAGAAAGAAAAAAAGGTGGAATTATAATGAGAAAGAAGAAAGATAGCAGGAAGAAACAATCTCCCCCTACAAATTCACAATGCTAACTGTGTCTATAAATTTAAACTCATCTTTTTAAATCTTAAATTAATTATATCATATGTTTGAGGGTCAATTTAATGGCATTCTTTTATTCATGATCTGGTGAGAACTAGTTGCACATTATAATATTAGCTTTGATACATTTTGATGAGCAAAGTATTTCTATTTCTTTTCACTTCATATTTCCCTTCTCTTAACCGCTTAGAGGCAATTTGCGAATTTGCGGTATTTAAAATGATTATAATTATTATTAAAGAAAGAAAGAAAGGAAGGAAGGAAGAAAAATGATAAATGAAGACAAATATAGTAAATAATAATAATGTACCAAAGTAATCAGACTGCATTTCATTATCTTAGTGAAGTACGTTTATTTTTTATTTCTTGTTTAATGATATGAAGAGATAAGAGCCACTTTCATGGTGGATAACTCGTATTTTTCTGTATTGATGTAGTACAGATTGCCGCAAGCAAGACATGGCTGGCTACTTCATTTGATTAGATGGAGCTGAGCGATGATCCTACGAATAAAAAAAAAAGGAGATGCATGCAGTGACAAGTCCAAATAAACAAAAGGTATAATTACTAAGCCCATGACAATTTAGAACACTTTTTGTGACAAATTTGGTCTAATGTGATGTAGACTGGATGGGTATTCGAAAGGGTAAGGGGGTCAGGGAAACAATCATAATATAGGCATCGCACCAACTTTGTTCAGACACAATGGGGAAAAATATATGCCTTCATCGAAGAGGAAAGAGTTTACAATATGAGAAGAATACTATTAGAACACTATTTTAGATGTTCTGTGATTTTCTCTGTAATGGTGTCTTTGACATTTTTTTATGTACATGTACGAGTGTGGAAATAAATCTTATGAACTTTATGAAATTTAGAAAGAAATACTGGAGACACGGAATAAACACCTTTTTACTTTTTTTTATATGATTTTTTTCGGGGAATGTGGTTAAACTCTTTTTTTTCACGTTGTTTTCATTATCATCATTAAATTGTTATTATCATCACAATCATTATCGTGGTATTCTTTGATTATGAGGACTACAAATATTCCATCATCAAATCTATTAATAGAACAGAAAGCCCACACGCTCTTTATTCCTGCATTGTAAATTATTAATAAGCTGACAGCTTTAGTGAAAACCGATGGATGTATTAATTTCTGTCATCTACCACTTCCAAATTATGCATTTCTCACAATAGCATGATATTGATGATTTACTGGGTGAATCTACACGAGTCCACTTTACCAGTTTACACAATACAATATTTAGTTACGGTGAAAGCTTTTAAAGGCTTTCCTGTAAAACACAATTTATGAATATGTGTATTTATCCTTTTTTTTTGGCTGAGGGAATAAGCTCGCTTTTAACAGCCAGTGAATAGAACTCGGAGTGACGTAAGAGGTCTATTACGAAGTTGTCTTCATAATTGAATTGTTTGAGCTCTTATATGAAGCTTGGAGTGGTCTAAATTGAAAACGATACGGCCTATGTTTAGAATCAGATTGTACAGCAGCGTCGACCATTTATGCAAATGGAAGATGTGGCCAGGAAGATAGTCATTGAAATCTGATCAGGAAGGGGGGGGGGGGTCTGCACGGAGGGCATTAAGGTAATCTGAAAACGGGTCAAGGGGCCTAAAGTTGACGGTATTATAGAAAGTTACACAACTCATTTATATATCCCATCCCCCTTTCTTCTTACTCCATTATTTTGGTTTTACTACTTAATGTAAAATCACAGTGGGCGGCCGCCCCTTCTGTCCCTGTTATTAAAAAACATAAATACACCCCTTCCTTCTTTTCACTCTCTTCTCTCTTTCATTTTAGTTCCTTTGTCAGATTTATTGCGATAAAGAATTGGGAAACTATCATAATATTTCAGTTCACCTTTTGAATTATATTAAGATAATAGTGGAGCTACGGAGATTGTTTATATCTCCATTGTAGAACCAATTTTTGAGCACAAAATACATCAAGTATTTGACGTAAATCAAACCGTGTTGGTTGCTCCATGATCAAACCGCGATTGTTGATTGTTGCAATATATTAATATTGCAATGAATTACAACACAATAATGACTGCTTTTTAAGTGCTTTGCCCTCGACCTCTGTAATCCATCTCAAAACTGACAAGAATCTGAGATTTCATGACTGTTTCCCGTCGACATACCACGCAGACATACTGTCTCCGATCCTTCAGAGCTTTTCTCTAAATTTCAACGTCCTTGTATAACCCACTTTTCTCGTTCAGCCCACAATCCTCTCAATACATCCCTTTCAAAATCTAATACGAATAACATTCTCCAGATTTAATTATAGAGCAGTCCGTAATTTAATTAATTACACTCTTTCATTTCGGTATATTTGGCTTAGTACATGTAGCGGCTGCTAATGTTTGTTGTCGTTGTTGTTAGTGAACATGGAAAATGGCTTTTCTATTGTTTTTCCTATACTTATATCAGACTGTCGTTTGTCATGTTTACTAACATCTCCATAATGGATATTATTTTGTTTCACGATTGGTGTCGATGATTATATTCTATTAATAGGATGGTGGAAATCTAAAGATGCTAAAGGAACATTATTTTCGATATTGTTGTATATTCAGAGCGAAAGGGCGGGGTGATTATAGGAAACGACAGCCCCCTAAGATCACGTGATACCAAAAATACACTGTAAAAACTGTGGTGTTAAAACTGACACCAATTGGTGTTAATAGAGGACCACACCCTGAGGTGTTAAAATAACACCCTAGAGATTGAACATAACACCAAAGAGTGTAAATGTAATAACCATAGGTGTTGTAATAACACTTATAGGCGTAAAACTAACACCACCAATTTAACACCGGTGTAAAATAACTGATGTGGTCCTCTATGTACACCGGTTAACACCACAGTTTTTGCTGTGTAGTGGTGATAACATAGGAGAAAGATGAAAGGGATAAAACATTTGCTTTTGAAATGATATTTGCGTTCATTAATTTAAATTCTTTCTCCGATAAAGTTCTTTGCTTGGGGGAGTTAACATGTCTCCATCTACTTTAGATAACATACCATTCGAATTGTGGTAAACGCATTTTTTCGTCTAAATATATTTAATAACAAAAATATTCTAAAATATTTAAGCCCACCTGTAAACACATTATCGACGTAATTTGTGAGTAATTAAATAGTCGGTTGACGCTGTAAAATAAAACGATTTCATCTTATTCCAAGTATCTGCTTTAAAACAAACTTTCACGGCTTGCCTTCATGCAATACATCTGTAATTCTATAGATGATTCTCTCTATGTAGTACATTTGGTGTAATATCAAGAGACATACTAAGTATTGATATAATTTATTGTAATTTGGGGTAGTTTTGTTTTTCCATTGACCTTACAAAATGTGTGATTGATTTTATATATTTTGTCACCGGGCCTCGATAGACTGGTAGTATAATCGATTGTTAACAGGTGGTTTGTTCTATAGCAAAGAGGACCGATGACGTTCATTTTAGAACGTGTTATTTAGTGCTGATGGATTGATGAAATCATAAGAACTGGATCAAATGAAGGGTTGAACATGGCAGGCTTGAAATTTTACATTAAAATAATAATTTACGAATGTCTTTTATGTATTCGAATGTTGAATTTAGAAGCAATAATGGTAAAAATATTATTGTATAAAATATCTATTGATATGCCCCTGAAACCAGAACTCTATGCCCTTAGCGCATGCAATGATTTCCAGTACTAATTGCGTTCTATGAACGTAATGATAGTTATTAACCTGGGTCGGGTGCAGCAGAATGTGAATGAGATTCTTGTTGAAAGAAATTAACGGCATTGCCTGAAATTCAGAAACGCTTGAACTCAACGGCAATGCACACCATTAAGAATAAACACATATTTGCACCCGTGCTTTCTTTTAGTTAGCTATACATGTATTGATAAGAAATGTACCCAGTACAGTTAGTTTTATTCAATTTTTTTCAGCATGTTCAATTTGATATTACTCTCATTGGTGAATGATGCAGTTGCATGTATTCGCTCGTCGAGTCGATTGAATCAGAATAGGATATTATTTTTGAATAGCATTTTGTAACGGCCCCTCGACCCTTTTTTCGTTCTCTGCACTTTTCTATCTCCGTGTTTATCATTATTCTTTTAGTTTGCTCTTTCTTGCTGTTCCTTTCCTTCTCTGTAATTTTCCAGACTATTATGTTCTGAAATATTGATCCTTTCTCTTAATTTCCCCCACGTTAATGCTTACCTGGCTTATTTATTTTCCCCTTTTCACGTTTATTTCCTCCCCATTTATTATCATAGTCCCTTTTATTTTTCTTCCTCTCCCTCCCTCCATCAGTTAAGTGTCTTCACTGTCACTGTCATGTATGTCTCACTAACTCTTTACCTCCCTCCCTTCCCCCACTCCACCCCTCTCTTAGAATGTCTCATTCATTCTCCCTACCTCTATCTTTTCTCTTTCTCTTCGCCTCTCTCTCCCTCTCCTTCTGCAACTCCTCTTTTCTCTCTATTATTCTCTCCCTTCCCCGTCTCCAGCTGCCCCCTCTCTATTTCTTCCTTATTCTCTCTCTGTCTCTCCCCTCTCTCTCATTCTCTCTCCCTCATCCCATTCTTTATCATCACTCTTCCCCCTCTTCCTCTCCATACTCTATCTCTGATAATGATTGATCGTAGGTTTCCATGCTAGCTATCCAGACAATTATGGCTAGGGGTATGTGAGCAAATATACTCAGTCCATACTTCAACAACACGGAGCTAGCCAAATTGGTACAACGGAATTGACTACACATGAAGCAAAGAATCAAAGTGCAAAGAAGGGGAAATTATGAAAGGTGGAGCCAAAATGGACGCATGTTGCATTCTTATTTGAAATCGTATGGAAGCGAAATGTATCATTCTATCTCAAAGAAGCGAGGCGAGGAAGATTATTAGCTGAAGACTTTAATGTATGGAGTTGTGACTAAGGAAATATTTGCGTTGTTTCCAAAAATATTCATTAAGTATACAATAGAGTGCCGGAATTCGAGACCAACTTGGAGTTATACAACTAAAAAAAAAATAAGGAAACACTAGTAGACACAGAAAACGATAAATGGAAATTGGACCCAACATTCTTGGCATCTTCCTTTTTTTCATTATTCAAGTTTCAAGTTTCCTTTATTTCATTTAGACTCAACATATTACACAAACATGAAATAATAATCAATACAAAGGAATGTACTATGTAAGCAATACGACCATTCAAAGGAAATACATAAATATTTTGGGAAGGCAATAAACAGTAATGATAATCATACACAGTGGCGTAACTACGGGGGGCATAGGGGGCACGTGCCCCCCCCCCATCGGCTGGCCAAAAAAAAACGGAGAAAAGGAGAAAAAGAGGGAGAAAGAAGAGAAACGTAGTGGGAAAGAAGAAATTATTGTTCATTATAGTTATAGTTGAAATTATGTTATATTACATAAGAAACTTTTTTTCATAACTTTATGAAACATTATTTGCTCAGGGCCTATACAATGTATGTCTTCATTGTTCCCGGTGCTCGCATTGTCTGTTTATCGAGATATATAATCCTGTTGTATCAAAACCTCCGGGTTTCAAGTCATTATACACCAAATAATTTCCTCGCACTTCGTGTTATTCTTGTTTTAAGTTATGACATATGCTTCTTTTTCATGACTTCTTAAAGTGATTGCCCAAAAAAAAATGCGTTTGAAAATAGTATTTCTTTAAAAAAATCATGAATGAAATTATATATTACAAACCATTTATTTTATGATACGAAATACAGTTATCAGGTGATGGAAATAAAGTTTGATGTGATACACAAGGACACAGTTAGAGCTGGTAGAATGTTCTTCTAAAAAAAAAAAAAAAGATGTAGGTCATTTCAATCTCGTAGGTCAGGTGCATGCGTGATAAGATATTATCACGCATGCACCTATATTACATCTTGGTAGAGTCGCATTCTCCAGGAATTCACTTCTTTTCAAGCTCATGACAGAATGATATTTATTACACGTGACATTTTCAATCTTCCGACCGCGAAACGAGACGTGTCTATGATATTAGCAGGAAAGAAGTGCATGTTTTCTTGCATGACATATTTTATCCTCGTAGATAAAGCATTGACGCTGCCAAGAGCAAGGCTATCAGGTGTCAGAGATTAAAGGGAAACTTCCTCGTTATCCTCTCCAGCATGATGTTCTTGTTTTCCCTAATTTCATTTTAACAAATGCATTAAAATGCAGAGTACATGATGATGATAATGGTGTTCGTGATGATGGTGTTAATGATGACGATGATGATGGTGGTGGTGATGATGATAATGATGGTGGTGTTGGTGGTGGTGTTAATGGTGGTGGTGATGATGATGGTTGTGTTAATGATGACGATGATGATGGTGGTGGGGGGTTATGATGATGTTGGTGGTAGTGACGATATTGATGATGATGGCATTGGCGGCGGAGCAGAGGATTATCTATTGTGTTGGGGGGGGGGCGGCTATTGTTGCGTCCCCCCCCCCCAAACACAAAAGGTAATCCTCTCCTCCGCCGCCTATGGATGATGGTGGTGGTATTAATGATGACGATGATGGAGGTGATGATGATGGTGCGATGGTGGCAGTGACGATGCTGATGATGGTGATGATAATGGTGGTGATGATGATGATGGTGGCGATAATGATAATGGTGATAACGAAATTAAGGCACGAGAAAATGAGATACCGTGTTATCCTTATCTGTCGCAAAGGAAGATTGCTTTACGATCTGCAAATTGTGGCGCACAATGGACTCAATAATTCTGTAAGTATGTTCTATCTGCTGCCATCTCTTGACCGAAGCCCATTTTCCCTTAGCCCTGCAACTATTGAGTTGATTTGCGTGCCTAAACTTCTCAGAGAGTGGTGTTCTACACTTAAAACTCTTGTAAAATTGGATTTGGAGTTATTATCCTTTCTTGTAGACATATGAATTAAAATGTAGATATTTTCTGAAGTATTATTCTTATCAAAAGTATACATATATATGAATAATATAAAATAATATTTTACCACCCTAGTTGCTAATTTGTCCTGATTTGTCGTCGTAAGTTGCGTCCGTTCATACAATATTCAGATTCCGAATGTTTTGGAATGCAAATGAATTTTAGGTATACGTAGGCCTTTACAACCTAAACAATCAATATATATGTTAATCACAATCAGTGGTATTAATATTTCTCACTCGTTGCGCCCCCTGTCATTATATACCCTAAGACGGCATAAACATTGTGGTAAATACCGAGTAATTGTTGAAAGTACAGCAATACTATAAATCAAGTGACCATATGAAAATGGCACACTAAAGTATCTGCTGGACATGATAGCAGTGTATTTTCTAATAAATTAACCGTTATACCATAATAGGGAGTATTATATTCCTAACTCGCCATGCTGTCTCGTAATATATACAAAACAGGGAGAGAGCTTTATTTCTGTAGAAACAATTCCTCAAAATAATTTAATTAGACATGAATATACAATTAGTGCAATATATTGAAGACATGCAATAAGTACATTCCTTGTTAATGATCTCACTTTGTTTCATAATTTATGTATAATGACCATGCCTATCCTTTCTGATTATTTTTTGCTAGTTAAAGAAGTTTGTCATTTCAGCCACACTTTTTTTACATGGACTTCTACATTATATAAATTGACTTGTGCATTAATTCACTATACAATAATTGTCTCAGATTACAATGGATAACCATGTGTGTGTCCAATGTTTTAAATGTGATTATGACGGCTTGAAAATATTTGAAATTAGCATAATCATGTGGGTGAAAATGAAATCCTAATCTAATTTTTATACTGATTTAAATGTCATGATCTGTTTTACACGTTGGTCTTCACCAATCTCTCCTGTAATAGCCATTGAAAAAAAAAAACACGAATGGAAAGTGATAATATAGAGGACGTTGGTGGCGTATGTCGACATCGGTAGGAACTTCCTTTTGTTAGCAGATATTCATGAAATTTTCAGCAGCTTGCTTGGTGAATTTTACTCTATCTATTTAAATATAATTATTTTCTACCTCCTTTAAATGACGTTCATAGTGATGCTGCCGCTGATGATGATGATGGCGACGATTACTAGTAGTAGTAGTAGTAGTAGTAGTAGTAGTAGTAGTAATTATAGTAGTAGTAGTAATAGTAGTATCAGCAGCAGCAGTAATAGTAGTAGTAGTAGTAGTAGTAGAGTAGTAGTATATAGTAGTAGTAGTAGTAGTAGTAGTAGTAGTAGTAGTAGTAGTAGTAGTAGTAGTAGTAGTAGTAGTAGTAGTAGAAGTAGTAGTAATATAGTAGTAGTAGTAGTAGTAGTAGTAGTAGTAGTAGTAGTAGTAGTAGTAGTAGTAGTAGTAGTAGTAGTTGTAGTTGTAGTAGTAGTAGTAGTAGTATAGTAGTAGTAGTAGTAGTAGTAGTAGTAGTAGTAGTAGTAGTAGTAGTAGTAGTAGTAGTAGTAGTAGTAGTAGTAGTAGTAATAGTAGTAGTATATTTGGTTGGGGGAATGCAGGTGGACCACTACACCGGGGTTTCCCCCTACTCTTTTTCGAATAGTGCAGTGGGTTCTCAACGTGCAAAAGTGGTGACTCTCCTCTACACGGGGCTTCCATTTAACAACCTATCTGAGGGACGGAGTATTTTCCACTACCACATAGCCTGCATCTATGAAACAGGGGAGAGACGTTTACACACAACGCACTGGTTTCAGTCATCCGCTCGGGTTGGACTCGAACCCACGATCTTTGGTTCGTCGGACAGACACTGAGCCAACATCGCTCTCAAACTGAAAGAATGGGATTCGAAATAAGTAATTTCTCTCACATCAAGCCAGCACATCGATGTTCCAGTTCTTCCATGTATGATCATATTATATATGCCAATAAGGTCAAAGTCGCACATCTCTACATCCCAATATTCAACAGTCGTTAATAAATAAACAGGTGAATCTGTTTCTATAGCATCAATGATTCATCTTCCCTTTGGTAGATCAAGAAATGTGTAGGTTTTCTACCAGGGGACAGGGATAGGAGCGATCCCCCTGCAAGGATTAAGATCGAGTGCTGCAGGGGGCATCTATACCAATTTCACTGGTATGGGGGTGTTAAGCTCTCTCTGCATTGTGAATTAAACATTGGGTTTATTATATTGGCATATTGTTTAGTGGGTTATTCAAACAGTTTAAGTGTGTGTGCACTGGTAATGGTGCTCATAACATTTAACTCTTTATTTCTGGCACTATTTCAAGTTAAATTTTGAGCGCAAACTGTAAATTCAAGCAACGCTTAACCATGCATGCCATTAATATAGCAAAGCAATTTTTTTTTTATTTTTTTAGGAGAAAAATCACAATAAGGTGTTGAAAGCCATATACATTATTAACGTTGAGAAAGTGAAGACCAACTTCTTTAGGGAATCATAGACTTGTTGGGCTGATAGTAGAATCAGTCATTTAAAGGGGGGCATTACTTCAGAAGATTTTTATTCTAAGTTCGGGCGCAAGTTGTCATTGCAGTCACTGAACTTTTGCGACATGCATAAAACAATTATTAGTCGTCATTCCTTTAACAAAATAATAAAAGATTAATAGGAATCAAAAGAAACAACGTTGAACAAAGATACGAAATTTAAAAAGCAATCCAGCATGTCAATGAACCATTCCTTGTCTGAGCCAATGGCCTTCTCATAAAAAAACTACTCTGGTATTTTGAGATAACCGTCTTCTAAAGCATCATTTATGTTCCCATCCTATGCCTCTTTCTATTTCATTGGATTAACCCGAATGTAATAAGGATTGCGGCAGAATAATCATATACAATTGGTCTGCTTTTAGTGAAATTGAAATGGGACTACTCCCTAGATTGCTCAATTTGTTTGATGTTATTCAATAACCGAACGAATAGACACACACAACTCTCTGTTTTCAATTCCCTTTAATCATCCCCATTCCTCTATATCTTTTGTACAATTCTGTTTACTTGTATTTTTGTATTTATTTTTGTCCACATGTGTATTACTCTTACAACAGAAGCATCTTTTTTCTATATTCATTTTTTTAAATCCCAACTCTTTTTCAACAATTTACCATCATACAACACACACGCACGCACACACACACACACACACACACCCCCACACACGCACACACACACACCCCTCACCCAGAACTCATGCCAGATACCTGCACCACACACTCTTCCACTAAAATCATCTACGGATACTATGTTTTTCTCCCACAAAACACACACCCTCTTATATTTCATACTGCTTCACTTCTCTCATGTATTCTTCACATACATACACACACCCTCACACACACACACACACCATCATTATCTCAATCAGACGAGATGCCGCAAGGACTCCTCTCACACGACACGCACTTCCTATTTTGTATTCTTCGTTTCTTATACATGCCACACACGCACTCACACACTCTCACAAACACACCCACACAATACACCAACACAGAACATTTATATCGCACATACACAGCATACACACACACACACATAAAACAGACATACACCCTGACACTCTCGCAAGTACATCCCACATATACGCACACCCTCGCTCAATCCTTTTTTTTCCACTGATAAATCTCCCTCACAATAAAAATTTGAGCCATACTAAACGGCATCTATTCGTTTCACTTTCTTCTGATATTTTCCTCACATCTCGGTTTCGTTTCAGATTCTAATATAAAAAAAAATCTTATTTATATCTACTTCTATTTGTGGAAAACTTTTATCATAACTGTGACACGATTCCCCCACCCCCGTTTTCTTCTTTGATCCGATGCTCTCCAATGGTAATAAGCAACGGACAGTGGTTACCCACAACGTGAATCACTTTTCTTCCGGTCAAATAAGGAGTGAATAATGTGATGTTCAAGCCCTCTTTTCAATTTTGCAATTGTATTGGCTTTACTGGAATGTAATCAAATTCTGTTTACTTGTTTTATATCACCTGTTGACGGTTGCGTCCAATCATTGAATAAAAACCAACTTCTGGAACTAATGAATCCGACTTTCCTTTTTCTCCTGTATATATTTACTTAGTTCGAAAGATGTTTTCGTTTGGATAGTCTTGATTTTACAGTAGTTTTGACGGAACAAAAAGGCCACCGATATGATCACCCTCAAATTCGAAATAATGTACATTGTTTAAGACCATCAACCAATTCAATTGAATGATTTCAGTAGCTTAAATTAACAAGTTTTATAATAAGTTTTAGGAAGGGTGTCGTGATCTGAAGTCTCTGCCTAGGAAAAAAAAATATACCCACTGGTTGCAGTGGCGTACCTAGGATTTTTCACAGGGGGGGGGGGCAAATTCGTCTCCCCAAAAATTTGACAAGCCCCCCCAAAAAAGGTCTTCAACCACAAATATAGGATTTCGTACCAAAAAAAGTCTTCTAGCTCGTCAGGGGGGGGGGGGGGCAGGGATACGTCCCTTGCATGGGTTGTGACTCGTCAGGGGGGGGGGGCAGACTGCTCCCCTGCCCCCTCCCCGTATCATCTAAAATTTCGAATGTTAAATCAACATTTGAAAGGTTGGAGGAGTGACAACCTTTTCCAAATGTTACATCCAACCTTGTATAAAGCTGAATCCAACATTTTAAGTGTTGGGTAGAACCATTTAAAGTGGTAAATGCAAATTTAAAAAAATGTTGTCACTCCTCCAACCTTTCAAATGTTAAGTTAACATTTCTTGTTTTTAGAGTGTAGGTACGCTAGTGACTGGCACTCCCGTCGATGTCGATGACGACGACGAAGGCGTAGCTCATCTCATAACACCTTCAACTTGTACAAGCGGTTACTGATAGATAGGGATCCTCGAACGCCCCCATAGGTCCGAAAAATAAATGTACGTAATTTTTTCTTTACTATTGTAATTGACTAATTAGTTGATTAAGTAGAGATGTACGCCAATGCTCCCGCCTTATAAGTACCTCATCACCTTTCATATTTTTAGGTCATCATTCACTGTATATCAATGACTCTTCACACTTCAAGTTATTACCGCTATATACGTTATGAGATTTAATTAACCGCCTCATTGGCCATCACTAATATTAAAGCACGCCGCCGGTGTAATTTTGAATGAATGTGCTCGTCAAAAAGCAAAATTATCATCGGATAAGGAAAAATGCACACATTTTACGTGCAATAGGGTAAAGCTGGCTTGGCAAGTCCCTCTGTTCACTTAATTTATCTATGATGTTTGTTATAAAAGGTCACTGAACTGCATTTATCATTTTGAACTTGTACTTTTTCTGTTACTTCGATTATACTTTTTTGTTGAACGGAAATAATTCTAAATCTAAAGTCACGGTAGGCAGTACTAGCATTTCCAGAACATTATTGGTGGACTATACGGGAATCTTAATTATTTCGTTGACTTCTGAATTCTCAGGGTTGTATATAATTTTATACAAGGATCATCCGGTTCCACTATAGAAGGCATTGGTTTAAGATAATTTTTGTAATTTTCATTCTTTTTTAAGAATGCATAATATCATGGACAATTAATATGAACATAGACCTATTACCGATCATTGTGTTATTCATTGCACTTTTGCACCAGTACTGACACCACGGGTGGCGCCACATAAGGGCAGGCAACCACGCTGGCGCTTTAACAGTTTTCTTCAGTAGCCCCTCCCCCCCCAAAAAAAGGAAGAAAAAAATACCTGTGTCGGAAAGAGAGGTATGCCTGAGTGAAATAGCTTTTACTTTCCCGAATTTCCAACAGAGAAAATATTTGGAGTGTAAAAGTTAAATAGACTAGATGATCAAAAGAACACTGTTAGAAAATGTATTCTTAAAACAAAAGAAGTTCCTGCAGCAGAGTCTGGAGAGAACACCTGTAATCTTACCAGATTGCGTATTCTTACAGGAAATTGGTATTTGGTGTATGGAATCTTGCAAATTTCCTTAAATAAAACACGCTCTTCCAGTTTTTAAACAGACGTGTTCTTTTAGATTGCAGAAATTTCCTGTTTGATGAATTCATACAGAATGATTATGTTATTGATTTCTGCAAAATCTTCTTTTTATGTAAAATCTGTTTTTTTAATAGTGTACAAAATGCATGATGTTAAAAACGAAATAAAACAATTTGGTATTAAAGTGATGTAATATTGAAAGCAGCCCCCACTTCCACCGCTAAACCCTAATTGTTTACTGCATGAGAAATCAAAATTAGGACTGACAATTATGCCTATTTCTCAGTTTTTAATTTATAAAGAAGAATAAACCCATTTCAAGTAAAAATTTGCACTCAACAACCCCCACAATTCATTTCCTACAATTCATCGCAGGCATAATTTGTTCAGCCCACTACCAATACGCATAAAATGTTAACATCCATCATCGCCCGCGCACTGATACCCTTAACAAAAAACATTCTCGATTACACTTTCGCTCTATCATCACCTCTACCACCAAGGCTAGAATACCAGAACTCTCTTCATCCTGATCATTCAACGTCACCCACAACCACCACCACCACCACCATGACTTGGGTTCAAAACACTTTAATAATCACCCCTAATTCTTTTAAACATTCCTGATCATCATCAGATTCGAGACTATCTAACATCTCTTGTTAACATACTCAGGAATGCGCCCATATTTTATTTAGCAGGCCATATTACGATCATCAGCCTCTCTCCAGCGTCATAGCATTTCTCTTATTATTCATGACGTATAGAGCCAGTGAACCTCCGGTTGACTAGCTAGCCCATCACCCTCGTTCGAAAGTGCGCTATTAACATGCAATCATAATGATACTAAATACCATTACCAAAACATGACATTCACCTCCAAAAATCCCAGGAGCGTGCCTTTACAGGTTCATATCTAACACCGATAGGTCGCTATACGAGTCGAGGGGGGAGAATAATACCCGAAGTCGGGCTAGCTCAGTGCACGTGGGCCGTGACCCAGTAATGACCCGAAAACAAGCCGTGCACTGGCAGAGAATTCACACGGTATTTCCCATACACGGCGAAGCGATACGCACGGGCACCGCATCAAAAGGCATAATCATACCCATAGCACCCCCGCACGACAGAGCTGTTCTTTTCGATTAATTTCCGCACACTGCATGTGTCTAGCCAGGACTTCTTATTGTATACAGCTGATGTACAACACAGCGGCGCCTCTTTTGATTGTATAAAATTGGATATTCAACAAGCGGACTAACCAGTAAGTATTGCCTAATTTTCGGTCAAAATGAGGATTTTTTGGTTTAACCTCGAAAGTCTTGTCCATGAATTGGATTGATCTGACTCCACTCTTTCTCTGTTTACAGTGGGTCAGGTGTTAAAACGAGCCAAAGCAAAGCGCAAGAAGGAAAAAGGTGGCCAAACCGTGCAGTGTTCTTCAAGTAGTGAGTACTAATACCTAAAACAATCACATTGATTAACCCTGAAACATTCCTAATAATCAAGGTGCCGTGAGAGCAGTTTAACTGTAACAACTGTCCAACTTTGTCATTTATGTTGTAAAGATGTTGCCATGGTTTGGCATAGATCTAGACTTAATGGATTGTACTGGTAGTGCAAATAAATGCGTTTTCAGCTATATTGAATTTAACTAAAAACCATCGACTGTTGTTAACAAGAGTGAGATTAAGAATTCATCACTACAGCAAGGTGTTGCAGGTAGATCATCAGAATGTGAGGTAGTGTGGTTTATCCCTGGCCAAGTCATATCAAAGACTTCAAAAATACAACCTTCCTCCTTGTAAAATGCTTTAGAATGGAGAAATGCCCACTGGGTGAACAATTCATGAAATTAAGAGCTGAAGTGGCTACCATGGAAATGAAAATTATCTCATTATTAGAATTCAAAATTACTAGAATTTAAACCTAGCTAACTAGCTCTCTTGGGTTCTGAGTGACATGTGGTTGTTAATGGAAGAAGACCTGGTCATCGTGACCATTTCTGTCTGGTGACCTTGGCAGCTTTACAGCAGCAGGTGCCAAGAAGATAATTGATGAGATATTGGACTTTCCATTAGAAAAGGGAGAGAGATGACCTAATAAAACACCAGACAATGGTAAATGTTGATCTACAGGAATAATTTCTGCAAGTAATAAGTAAATTAGATGGTTGAACGAAGGGAGGAGAAAGATTGGGGGGGGGGGCTTTGAATAGACTTGGAATGAATTGGTGGGAATAGACAAAAAAGTAAAGAAACACAGAGAGGGAGAGAGAGAGAGAGGGAAACCATTTAGTTAGTGACATTGAAGAGGAAATGGTAATTGCAGTATGGATAGATAAAGCAACATGAGTGAAAATACCAGTAGAATATGAATTAGAGGTATAAAAATCAGACAAATAGAGAAATGAGAGTGAATTTGTAACAGTAGCTTAGGTTTGAGGATGAAAGTTCTCTCTTTTTCTTTATTAATAGCATCAATAAAACATACAAATGTATCTAGAGATCTTGCCCCTGTTTCATAAAACTTGTTATAATTTAAGAAATATGCAATAACCGTTAAAAGCTACTAAAATCATTCAATATGTTTGGCTGATAGTGAACTTGTTACAGAAATGTGCATTTGCTAATTCCTTATGAAATTGGACCCTATAGAGATAAAATATGTGTACATGTAGCAACTTATTAAGGGTAGAGGGTATTGAATGCTGGCTCCAACCGATTGAACAGAAAAAAGAGAAGAGCAAAAGAATCAATAGAAAAGATGTAGTTTGAGAAAGGGAGATACAATAGCAATACACAGTGAATAAGAATAATGATTAGTCGGGCTGTTGTCCTAGTACAAAGAATAAAGTAATTGACAATGCTTCAGACCATTTTGAAAATGGTAAAAAAAAACACCCATTCCCAATTAGGAAATATTGAGAGTAATAATAACCAACCTAACTTAGTACATACAAATGGTACATACAGTTATCATTAAAGACACATCCAATTGCATTCACAATTTTGACAGTATTAATTCTCCTGAGACATTACTGAAGGCATTTTACTGTTTTAAAGGTCATAAGTGTGTGTCTATTGTATTAGGCCTACAGTGTATATGTTTTCTAAGATAGTGATATATATATATATATCCTTGATCTCAAAACCATGACTAGTCAAGAGAACTATTAATATTTGTCCATCTCAGTTTTATTTGAGATCTATTATCTGGCAGTAGAGAGGGAAAGGATATTAAATAGAAAGTATTTATTTAGAAAACATTAATTTTACATCTATTGGTAGGCCTACATACATTCAATATGATGTTAATTTTTTCTGCTAAAAAGAAGAGATATTTATGCAATATACTACAAACACCATTGTTGTATTAGCCAGATTATATTTTCCCACATGCTTTGAACCACCCTCCATATATATGATGTGGTTAGAATTTGTAATTCCAATTCTGAGTATCTAAGAAGGAATATCAATTGACCATGGCTCAAAGAATAATTGAATTCATTAGCACACTTTTCCAAAAGGAGATACACAGCTTTTTCAGAACATAATGACCTGTTACTGATAGTATGGTTATTGCAGGAATTCATGATAGGATTTGCATTTTTTGACAATTAAAATGAACTTACCAGAAATAAAATCAAGGGTTGTTTCAAATTTATTGAGGGCTTTAGTCATAAAAACATTAGGGAGCACATGTAGTAAGCAATGAAATAAAGGTAAGAGTTGACAAATTATGCAGATCAAACTAGGACCACATTCTTGTCCATTTGTGATATGACTGAAAAATGGATCTTGGTGAATCAAGGAGGGCTGGCTATCTTACTTAAATGTTGTATTGAATACCACACAAATTTATAAACTCACTTTTAATCACTTTAAAATGGGTTTGAGCAAAACGATTAAGGCATTTATGGTAAATTGTCACTTTTTTAAATCGGAGATCATATTTTTTGCCATAACAACTTTAATTTGGGGAAATTGCTTAATAATACAAAATGTGCACTACCCCTTTTTTTTCAAAGGCAAATCATGTTTGGTAGAATACAGATGGATATAGATGGGACTAGCAATGAATGATAAACAATAAAAAAATTGACATGCAATTTTTGTACTTTAATATTTTCTCAAAATAAAAAAGGAACCTTCAGTCTTCAGATAATGTGTAGGCCTACTAACTAAGGCTGTTATCATCAAGACAACTCTCTGTCAATATATCACTAAAACTATCTTACCATTATCGATAACTATTGACAAAAGAACATAATCAATACACATTTTTTATGCATTATAGCCATGTCACATACTTGCGTTGGTCAAAATTTGTATCTGCCACTGTATCAAAAACGCCTTTTGTGATCTGTTTGAAAAGCCACTTTCAAAGGGCCGTTTCTGTGAATTCTGTGACATCGCGGAAGACCACTGTGTCCCTACATAATAGCCGGTATTATAGACAAGGGAAAGGTTATCGATATCGCTAAGTGGTAAAAAACAAGCGATTATTGACAAGACTAACGATAAAGAAGTTATCAATAACAGCCCTACTACTAACATTGGTATTTTAACCTGTCTGCTGTAAATAATCTCTCAGTGCTCTTACAGATCTCATATCAAAATGCTTGTAAATCTATAAAAGACAAAGGGAATTTTGATCTATCAAGTGACTTTGGGTGTGTTAATGCTTCCATTGCGAGGACAGAATCTTCGATTTCAAACGTCAATTCAAAACGCCGATCGTAAACGTTCTGGGAGTGCTGTTTATGCTTAACTTTTCAGAGCAAATCATGATCTCCAGCTGGCTTCGCATCGTAAAGCGAGGTCAAATTGGGCGCTCCTTTTTTCGAAAGTTTTTTTTTCTGATTGTTATTACGTAGAGATAACATGGAGCAATAAGACTGTATTTCCCGCGGATTTTCATCCCACCGGAAGCATGTACCAAATGACGTCATTTAAACACGTTTACGATCGTGGTTCTGTTTATACTTCCCCAGAAAGCCTGATTCTGGTCAAACGACGTTTACAAACGCACCTTTTTGTGAGTTTACGATTGGCGTTTTGAAACAGTGTTTAAATGAAAGTAAGCATGGACGCAAACGTGTTTTGGACTAATCACGTTTGGAAACGCTGATTCTGGCTTGAAAAGTGGAAGCATAAACACGGCATATAGTGATGATCAGGTATCCCATTTTATTTTTCCTCCACCTGTAAGAGTCCCCACTGTAAGAAACCACAAACTACTGTTACTGCTTCCCCTGACACTAAAATAGCCACAACTATCACCAAGAATGCTACTTTACAGGGGCTGCGGAACGTTTTTTAAAGTGGGGGGGGGCTGACCATGCAAAAAATCACAACAATCATATAGTCATTTTCACATTTTTGTACACTGTTGTGGAAAAAAGTGGGGGGGGGGGCCGATGCCCCCTCAGCTCCCCCCCCCCCCCCCGCTTCTGCTGCCCCTGCTTTACACTAAATTCGACTGTATCCAACTATGATTATTAGACATTTTCCTGGGCTAATTAGACAATACTACTCTTACTATGCACTTCTACCTAGGGTAACCAGACGTCCCATATTTCAAGGGACAGTGCCGCATCCCCTATAACCCTGCCCAGGATGTTGTTTTGTCCCGTATTTCACCATTTTGAACATATTTTTTTGAGAATATTCAAGAATTACATTTTGTCCTCATGTGCAAAGTAGGAAAAAAGGAAAAAGGGTGAAATAAAATGATATCTTTCGTTTAATTTTCTGTCAAAACCTATCACTTTAATTTTTAAAGGGTAAAAATCTTTGTTTGCTCTCTTTTCTTTTTGCTTGCAATATTTTTAGAAATGCTGCCTTGTATGCCTTGTTAACCCTTCTGAAAATATTGGGTTCATCACGCCACTGATCTGACCTTAAAATGTCCAGTATTTCAACTGCCCAAATAACCCTGCCTCTTCCGGCGAGTCCATCTAACACCGGAAACTATTCATCCCCATCCTATTCACTTCAAAATGTTTGATAATTTCAGATATTATATTGGAATGGTAATTATTATTATTATTTATTCGGCAAATAATATTCAAAAATACATTTCAGTGTAAACAATACAAAATAAGAAATATCAACCATTGGAACGCCAGGGACAGAAAAAGTTAACTTAATTACTCTGGCATGAAGCCTCCTGTCCCAATTCCAATGGTTGATTTACAGTATATATTAATAACTAAACAATAATAAAATACTCATCATTATGAGTACGATGTCATTGCAATGTTTGCATCACACAGTCCTTATTTATCTAGACTAATCAAACAACACAAGACTTTCTCCTTGAACTTGTACTATGTGGATCAAAATCTAGACTAATCCAATTTTGATGCATGTAATTTATTCGCTTGATTTGTTGTCACCAACCGTCTGACACACTTGAAAGATCCTACAAGCACATCTGATAAAACACTGCATCTGGTAATCAGCCGCTGTGTGCATTTTCTTTCTCTCTCATTGTTACAGCTTGATAGATTATTGACCTAAACTTTGAATCAATATCTGCATCAGAATTGCGTCATGATATTTTTTTCTGTTCACACTTGCGCTGTACACGTTTGTAGGCCTACTACCCATCTGTAGTGTACATGTAGGCTCCTTGTGAATCTAGTAAATGTGGTCAGGTTTGATTGTAAGGTCAGGGTAGAACTTTGTCACATTTCAATCTTATGAGTTGAAAATAAATATTAATCAGGGATGAGATTTGCTGGCGTGCTTACAAAGAAAGTAGAAATACTTTATTTATTGGGGTATGTGATCAGTCTGTTTTGTTGCTATGTCAGACATTTCATGCATATTACAAGCTCTCCAGTTATGGTAAAATCAAAATTTTAAGAATGCATCCCGAGGTGTGACCATTCTTTATGTCCCGTGAAATTGAATCATCAATTAAAGTGATATTTCATGCATTAAGCTCTCCAGTTATGGTAAAATCAACATTTTAAGAATGCATTCCGAGGTGTGACCATTCTTTATGTCCCGTGAAATTGAATCATGCCATGATACAGTGCCTTGAACAAATGAAGAAATTTGAAATAATAATTTTATTGATTAGAAAGGGAATAAAGTGGGATTTGCGTATTTGCCATTAAGTAATAGTTTTGTTAGAATCTGTTTTTTACACATTTGATTGAAACAAATTCTAAAAAGCTTAACAATTGATACATCACTATGCATGTATGACACAGGAATGTAGGCCATACATGAATAAACATGTTTTCATTGTCAGACAGTTTTCCCTTTTTGTCTCATGTACAAGATATGGGCTGTCCATTATCAAACCTATAATAATTTTACCTTTGGCCACCTGCACTATAACTAGTGTAAAACCTACCCATCCCCACTGAACATCAAGTCACAGGTCAATTATACCTTACTCCATTACCAACTTGGACACTGGTTAGGGGGGCTAATTTCAATCAATCAATTAACCCTTTCACACAATACCATGCATGGCTAACCCACCCCTATACCACCCATTGTCCAGGCCCACCCTACCCCTCCTTGCCTCTTGTTACACCCCCTCTTCACCAACCTTATCTTCTGATGGACAATGAAACAAGTTATGTTGTACAAATCTAGAGGATCCCAAGGCCATGTATTGATTCATTCGGAGAAGAGAGAGTGCAGTGTATACTCACTCTGTCATCGTCACAAACAGACCTGTTATAATGTGTACTTATGTACGTCACAGTAATGGAGTCTGGAGGGTAGCAATGGAGCCAAAGCAATTCTATATTTCCCTTTTTTGACTTGCAAAGCAACCATTTTTTCTAAATTCAAGTTCCCTTGTCATTGATTAGCCAAAGCATAGATCGTCTGCCCATTTTCATTTCCAGGTGTTTATACAGTATGACAAATTATTTGCAAATTTATTAGAATTAATACTGTTAAACATAATTATTATCATCGCTAAAGCTGGTTCTGTTTTTTGTTTTTCTAGTAATAATTATTATTAATTATAATTTTTATTTAGTGATGGATGGAAGAATGTCCCATTCATTAATAACAAAATAATCTGTATGAGTCGAGAATCGAGATGCATTGCTAAGTAAAAAAAATGTCTGAGCAAGCACTATTTCAGCAATTGTCTTGTCTGTTGGTAGTAATGTGTATGTTTGAAATGATGGCATATAAAGCAGGTCTGAAATTCATGTTAGAATTAAATGCTTAATAGTGATACCCCTATAATGTTAAAGGTACCTCATGTGGAGTGCATATTGATATGTTATTTGATCGTGTAGGCCTTTAGTTGATAACACAAGACAGGTTTCCTTTGAAGGGTTGATGGGTTATTGTGCAGGAAGCCTATGGGATATTCCTTTCCATCCATCCATTCTAATATGCATGTGTGGTACTACACATAAAATAATGTCTGCCTCACTCTACCACGCTCTAAAGATGAATTTTCAATCAAGTTCTTTTGTCTAAAAATATGTAAAATGTGACATAATAACTGTTGAAAGTAGAAAAAAACTTGCTTTGGTTGGAATGAGAGGCAAACAATGTCTTCTAGTGTGCGATCAATATTAAAAAGTTTTATAAGAATTAAAAGTCTTTAACTTGAATTTTTTTTTAAACAACAATAGGATTGTAAGAGATTGATTGAACAAGATTCAGAACATGTGTGTAAGTTAGCCAGAAAGGGGTACAAAAACTATAACCCCTACAGAAATTTCCAAGCTTGCGGGAAGCGTGCGACTAGCTTGCGCAAGCTTGCGGCATGCTAGTAACTAGCATGCGGCTAGCTTAATAAGCGTGTGATATGCGTGCAGAGTAATAGTTAAGCGATCTTTTAGCGAGCAGGGACTGTTCGCTAGCATGCACTCGCTTATTAAGCGAGCGCCCTGCTAGTCGCATGCTAGTTACTAGCAAGCGGCACGCTTAAATTTCTGCAGGGGAAAGCCCGCAATAGGAATGCTATTCAGTCATGATCTGGGGGGGCCACTTCCATTCACGAGTGGATACCATGCGCGACCATTGGGTCTCGAAAAGCACCCTAAACACGTAATTTCCATATTCTGAAAATGCACCCCTTAACAAGTATTTGCATGTGAAACCCTACCCTTAACAAGAATTGGAAACAAAACGATACTCTTGGCAAATATTCCCTGAAATGAACCCCTAAACAAGTAAAGGAATGTTTTATTGTTACGGGTCCTTCGGTCGTCGGCTTTACCATAATTGGTTTAGTACGACCCACCTTCTACACCTCGCGCAAATCGGACTCTAAATACGTAGTGTTGGGGCAAAAAGGACATCCTTTATAAAACATTTTAATTTTGTTTTATCATCCCCGCAAATTCGACCCTAAACACGTAATTTTCCTAGCGAAATAGATACCCTTTTTTCATTATTTTTGTGTTTTTGACACCCTTATCACGTTACGTACGTAACGTGCCCTATCGTGAAAAAGACATCCTTTTTACGTGTTTTTTTGGTCGCGCATGGTATCCACTCGTCAATGTAAGTGGCCCCCCCCCCCCGGGTTCTGATGTTAATATGACAAGTGAGTAACCATGAAGTCTATAAAGCTCATTCCTGTTATAGGTTTACAATTATAATTACCGGTACTTAAGTTGGTGCTGGAAAGTTGATTTTTATTTTGATACCTGCATATTTAACGTAAGTACTAAAATAAGAGAATTGTACGATACTTCACGTTGGAGGTCAAAAAGCTTATCCCTGAAATCTCAATCCTCTGTTGAGGACTTTTTGAGGACGTTTACAGGTTAATTCCTTTAATATTTTCTAGGAATGTGTTCTAATCACAAAATGTTTAGCTCACTTCAACTAGTGTAATACAACCAACACAATCCAAACATTGTACATTTGAAGCTCTTTGTAAGTACATTTAACAATTTTCAGTCTTGTGAAATATCCTCCTTTGAAATGCTGCCTTTTGCACAAATAAAACAATGTAATTTTCAATCAAAACAATGCTTTTACAGATTCTCATAATACTGTCATATTATTTCATTTTTTATTATTTTTTTATTTTTTTGGGGGGTGGTGCTGTTTAGAATTTTACGATCTTCAATTAAATTACTTGGGAATTCATATATTTCATGACTCTAAATCCTATTTCAATTCATGTTTGTTATCACTATTAACAGCATGACACCTTTACATAAATATAGTCACACATCTCCAAGAATGTAATCTACGCACCATCTGGTTAATGAATTGATATTGCTCTTACAGCATTAGGGTAGATGCAATGCATGGTATAACACTTGTGAATGTACCATACATGTGTAGCTCACAGGAGTAACATCATTGACAATCGTAGGCCTACATAAGCTTTATATTTTCTGGATAAATACACAAAAAATGAATATGAATTGTTTGGAATAGTCTGGTATTACTATTAATTTTCTAGAATCATGGAGCTATTACTGTGTTTTATAGTTCCATTCTAGAATCATCATGTGAAGTCGTGAGGCCATGCTTTGGATCAGCTTCATTTCTCTGCTTGATTAATCATACTTTTCTAATGAGGATGACCTTGATTTATACATCAGTATCCTTGATATTTCTCATGGATCATGCTGGACTGTTCTGAGATGATTTTGTGAACTCTATGAGAACTCATTTTGAATATTGAAGTCTTCACAATTTGCTTTCCTCCATGTTGTAGATGGCAACCATACTAGAACATACACGGTTCAAGTTCACTCATCCATCTTGATACCCGCCTGACAAGACTGCTCTGAATTTGATCCTAGCATAATGGAAATCCTTACTTTGATCACCATTGTCTTGTCTTGTCTTTCCGTTAATGCCCACAATCATTATATTGTTTATTATGGTATATGAATGTGAAGATTGACTTGACCTGAGTTTTGCCGGGACCAGCAGGTGCAATACCCCGGGGGGGGCACTCGACCAAAAAAGTGGTGGGGGTGTGCCGCGGGCGAGACAAAAAACGGGGGCCTTGGAGCGGGCTTATTGTAAAAAGGAGGGTCCTCGGAACGGGCTTCGGAACGACAAATGTTTGTGAAAACGGGGGTCCTTGGAACGGATCGCCAGCGTGTGAGCGCGTATGCATCCCTACGGAACGGTCATGCGTGCATGATGCAGCTAGCGCGGCCTCCGCCGGGGAGCTCTGCGGCCGCTTTTCACCAAAATTGAAGCTCATTCAACGCGATTGGAGCGGCGTAACGAAAAATATGCGAAGCTTTGGAGCGGATTTCTCTCTTCTTTTTTCTCGATAAGAAGAAAATGCTATGCCTTGGAGCGGCTTTCTTTGTTCTTTTTCTCAACAAGGCAAAAATGCTATGCCTTGGAACGGAAATTTGAGTGTAAAAATGGGGGTCCCCTCCGCGGCACATACCCACTATGCATTATATACTGAGTGCCCCCCCCGGTGCAATACACCGGGTGAACACCCTCCTCTTTGATGAATAGTGTATTGCTTGTGACTAGGTTGTGACTCTCCTATACAAGGGACCAACATTTGCATCCTTTCCAATGGACAGAGTGTTTTCCAACTGTATTCACACTTGCACTGAATAAAGTGGTGAGGTACACTTACAACGCTATATCAGATTTTTTTAGATGCGTTTCGGCATGAGCGGGACTTCCTGTTGATGATATTCAACGACAACCTGTGCTTCTTCCAAATAACAGGGCTCCTAGGACTGACAGCATCACAGTATCTGTCCTGAAACAATCTACATCAGTTATTGCTCCCATACTCCAATGTATATTTGCTATTCCCCTGGTAAATTGGGAGCTCCCACAAGCTTGGAAGTTGGCAAACATTACTCCGGTTTTCAAATCTGGTGATCATTCTCTCCCAGAGAACTACTGACCAATAGCTCTCATGTCGACTGTTTTAAAACTAATGGAGTCGTGTTTAGCTGACTCAATCGACAAATATCTTCAGCTTAACTGCCTTATTTCCCAGCATGGCTTTATGAAGGGCAAGTCTTGTGTGACACAGCCTCTACGGTGAACAACAGATTGGTTAACATCACCATACCTACTGTACCGCGATCCCGTTTCGTAGACCCTGTTTTTCACACAGTGCGATATATATCTAGTTCCCAAGACCCCGTACTTTGCCCCTTTAGTCAGTTCCTTAGACTCCCATTTCAGGGTTTCGTGAGGCACATCCCCATCAAAATTATAATTTGAGTGCCCCCCTGGGTCACCAAGTTTTCGTAATGTAGTAGTCTTGGTCTGTGGATCTTAGGACCCATGGTTACAGATGTGTGTATTTGAGTTTTGTCAGACGTGTATCAATCAGATATGAGTATTTACGTCTAGGACCGACCTTTAACGTCACCATACGAAAGACGTAACCAGGGCTTGAACCTCGAACCTCTGCATCAATTTGTAACTTCCCCACAGCTTGGATTACAGGCGCACGCCACAACGCCCAGTTACGGAGGTTACGGAGCTTGCAGACAGAGCTATTTGAGCTTTGAGTTAAATGTATCTGAATGACTTGTTGGGTGGGGGGGGTGTCTGGTGAACAAGGGAATTGCAGTCAGCTTGTAGTTATTCAAAATTACACGCCCTTGGCTTAATTTGCAAATTCCATGACTATTTATATTCCTTTTCTTTTAAAATACGTAAAGCACTTTGCCAGAATTGTTTTGATACATGAACTTTAATTTGGATTTTGTTCAATGTACATGGAAATGGTGACCCCTAGTTTTATATTAGTAGTGTTTAATAATTGAACTGATAACCTTGCTTTTTGCACCCAACGTTCATTAATTTCAAACCATGAAATGCTTGCATTTTACTTGAATTATTATTTTCAGTCCAATATTATGTCTACCATAAATAACAATTTCCAGGTCTTACTCATACATTTTTAAAAAATAATGCCTTTCTTGCTCTCCTGCGTATAATTTTATAAATGTTATCTATAGCCGAATGTAAATTTTATGTATGTGTTTTTTATTCTTGGATGACACCACACAATCAGGTTGGGGTGAAAAGCCTGTGGGCTACAGTAGTTTGTTTTACTTTTTCCCTTTCCAGGCAATCTGAACTTTTATTGCAGACATCCTCGTTTCATCCCTCTCTGTACTCATGTAAATACCTACGTTGTAACTTCAACTTCTTGAAATGCTGAATAGAATAAAAATAATAAATAACTTCAAAGTTTACCTTTGTGAGGTAATAAATATATCTTTCTCCTCCCATCAGGAAATGCCCTTTACATGGTAAGGAGTGTGGGTGGCTTTAAAACAAATTTGTTATGAAGAAGAAATAGGAAGTGTATTAAAATTAAAGGAATAAGAGGTTATCAAAGGGGAATAACACATCTTTGTCCCACATTGTTTTGTAATTGATATATTTGGTCAAATACAGTGTGGAATTTGTCATCTGCATCACATTCTTTTACTGTTTCCAATCTGAATTCCTAACAGTTTAAATAGAATACTTGTAATTAACTTGAAGCACTTACATTCCTGTCTACTTAAAACTAGCAGCAGCTTTGGACTATCCAATGATCATTAATTAAGGAGCCAATAGAAGATGCAATTATCACATGATTGCCTGCAACAATAGGCCATTAGGCTTGTGGGATAATGTGCAATTAGCACAGGCTTTGAAAGGATAAAAAAGCAAGCAACTTACACACCTTTTCTCGCTTTCTCTCTTGGAAATTATCCAGTACTTTCCCCAGCATCAATTGTAGAGTTGAGATGAATTCTAGGTAAAAGAAGTTTTAAAAGATTGGTATATATTAATTGAATTGAATTGAATAGTTCGAATTGTAGAGAAATGTTGAGACTTTAACATCATTCATGTCAACTTTATTGGAAGGTAATAACTAATATACTGTAGCCAAGGAAAAGGCATCACAAAGTAGGTCTAAATGTAAATCTATATTTTTCTTGATTCTGAAGTTTTAATAACTCTTTCACTTTATATAGTACGCAGTAAAGGAATGAGCCAATGATCTTGAGTGGCTGAGAAAAGGCATATAGGGCCAAATTTCTATAAAGCTGTGAACAACAAAAAATTTGTCCAAATCAAAATTTGTGAAATTGACATAATATTCAGAATAATGTGTCATCATTTTGTTTCTTCTTTTTTCTCCCTTTTTCTTGCTTGTGAAACTTTGGGGACCATGACCCCTAAGCCCCCCCCATCGATGCTTTTAATTGCCCTTTTTACATCAGCATCTCTGTGCTTTACAAATATGTTATTACCCCTGTCATCACATTGTTCTTTCTCCACTTCTTATGGAGCATTCCAGGAAGAGTTTTTAAACTAAAATAATAGGCATGCTTCATTGCCTTTCACATTCTACCAGGTTTCCATTCAACACCTGGGTGGAGAGTGGCAAAGTGTAGATTGTCGCTTAACCCTAGGATGCTAAGGCCATGTTGGAAATTGAGCACATATCCCTCGTGTAAATTCAAAGTTATCTGAACTGGTGGGTGTTTCATAAAGCTGTTTGTAAGTTATGAGCGACTTTAAGAACGACTGGTGATCCTTTCTTGTGGTAAATAATATATTGAATTGGCGATGGTTTAGCACATAGGAAAGGTTCACCAGTCGTTCTTAAAGTCGCTCTTAACTTACGAACAGCTTTATGAAACGGCTTCCGGGAAGTTCTCATGACTTAGATCCTGTTCTGACATTTTAATACTACTTCATGGAGATGGTGAAGCCCAACAGAGAACTAAATATCTCTCATAAGATTAGTGATTGCCATAATATACACGCTACTCCAACCCATGTTGAGGGTTTATATATCAACTGCAAAAGCACTACGAGCACTATGAAGTGGATTATAACCAGATAAAGTGGATTATGACCAGGTAAAGTGGATTAAAGTTGGGAACTGCAGGGATATTCTGATGATATTACACTCATTTCCCCTTGAAGGGGCAATTGTAATTTTCCTTACTACTTAGACAGGTTAGAGATACGTAGCCCATGGTGTTTTCACATGTTTGATTTAAGTTCAGAAGTATATTACATTACAGTGTAACTGTATCGGTATTGGGCTATTAACAGTTATTTACCAGGAATATCAGCAGTGACTTCAAATTAAAAGTTTTAGCTCTCTTGGGGTATGCAGTAACAGTTTTCATATTTTTATTGATGGTATATATCATTTGACTTTGTAAATAGTTGTTTGTTGATTTGTATTTCCTCCATTTTACTTAAGAACATTTCAGCTGATTCAGAAGTGATGTCTTTGTAATAATTGAAATGAATTGTTTATAAAGGTAACTCTTCATAGCATAGAAATGACACTATTGTTGTTTTGAGTTATTAGAAGCTCTTTCAACTTTCACACATTATTTGCTATTTCTTTTTCCACAATGAAATTTAGCTCGTTGTTGCACCTCCTTTGATAAAATAACCCAGCCGCTTTTGCTCCTTGTAAAAGCTTTACAAAAATTTAAACTTTCTTTATGACCAATTATTACCCCTATTGTCTGAATATTTAATTAGCTAAACTTTGAACAACAAATCTAACTGCTTCCGCAATGTCTGCAAAATGGGGGTAATAAATGGCAATATGAGAGCATCGACATACTCAGTGCAGTCATGTGATCAGTCATGTGATCAGAGATTAATGTGCAGTCTTCTGTTATCCATCTACATGTTTTGAGAGCTCAGGCGGATCAGTTTTCATAGAATGCACATAAATGCATTTATGAATGGGAATGAGAAGCAAGTTGTTTATTCAAACTCTTATTGAGGCAGACGAGGTAGAAGGGGTTTGTGGCATGAATTTTCAAGCGATGTTTTCTTCAAGTTTCAATGTATTTTCATTTCATGGTTTTTGTGCTGATCCTCACTCGCATGATAGTGGTCTCTGCTTGGGGAGTGCAAATCTATAGTTTTATCATCTATTTTCAAATCAAATAAGAATTTGATAATTTCCCTTTGAATTAGCAAATTATTCATATTTGTTGGCAAAACTGAATTTTTGATTTTTTTCTCACTGATTCTTTGCAATTCATTCTGTTAAAAAAATTTTATGGTTGAATTGGTGTGAATGTAGTCTTTCAATCATACAACATATATGGGTTTAAAACAAATTCAATTCATTATATCCTTTCTTAAAACCATCCTTATAAGAAAAAAGTATTGTCATTTTTTTTTATGAGCAAATAATTTTTTATTATGGTAAGTTAACAAATTTATCAGCCATATGCAATTTCTTTATTTGTGTTCTTAATGCTCCTGACAATGGTAACAGTATTTCACTGTCATTTTGCATTTCCATATATCGGAACAATGTCTCTGTAGTATTAAAGAGCTCTCTAGATATTATCATTATTATCATCTTTATCCTAGCTATGACCTCTTGGCTTGTACAAAATGTACACTGTGTCCACTCCCTGGGGAGCATTTCAATAGGAACTGAAATGTTTTTGTGTTGTGGACACTGGATGGATGTCTAAAAACATTTTTTCTTTGCTAACCAAGTGATAGATGTGTGGAACAGTCTCCCAGAAGATGTAGTTACTGCTTGTTCAGTGATTGCATTTGATAATAGACTTGATAAGCAATGGGAGAAGATTGCCTATGGTTTTGAGTGATTCCCCGGGGGGGCCACTTCCATTCACGAGTGGATACCATGCGCGACCATGGGGTCTCAAAAAGCACCCTAAACACGTAATTTCCATATTCTAAAAATGCACCCCTTAACAAGTATTGGCGTGTGAAACCCTACCCTTAACAAGTATTGGAAACAAAATGATACTCTTGGCAAATATTCCCTGAAATGAACCCCTAAACAAGTACAGGAATATTTTATTGTTACGGGTCCTTCGGTCGTCTGCTTTACCTTATTTGGTTTAGTACGACCCCACTTCTACAACTCGCGCAAATCGGACTCTAAACACGAAGTGTTGGGGCAAAAAGGACATCCTTTATAAAACATTTTAATTTTGTTTTAACATCCCAGCAAATTCGACCCTAAACACGTAATGTTCCTAGCGAAATAGATACCCTTTTTTCATTATTTTTGTGTTTTTGACACCCTTATCACGTTACGTACGTAACGTGCCCTATCGTGAAAAAGACATCCTTTTTACGTGTTTTTTTGGTCGCGCATGGTATCCACTCGTCAATGTAAGTGGCCCCTCCGGGAGTGATTCTTGATTTTCAAGTGTTTTCATGTAATTTTTACTCATTGTATTTGCTGTCCATGGTACCCTTGCCACCCCTACTTGCCAACAAATGTAGTGCATCTGTGTCATTTCTATCTGAAGGAGAGCAGGAATGGACCTCTCTACTTTGATCAATGAACAGGCTTAGTCCTACAATATCGTTGGAATAAAGTAAATTGCTCCAGTGAAAGAGCTTCCTATTCATCAACTGGACCAACAGGTTGAAAGCTTAGAGCATAACACTGAAGATATTTGCTCTATATTACATGAAATGATTGAAGGGCATTATAGAGACAATTGATTTTTTCTAAAATTACTACACATAAAAAAACCTGGACTGGGGGTGTGATGAACACATTGCGTGAGAGGAAGGCTTATGGCAATTTACCGCCCGATGCAAAACCAATCACCATAGCAATTGAATTACAGTGCAGCAGTTACTGCTCTAAACAGCTGTGTACTGGAAATGCATCCCTCTTGATTGGCTTATCCCGAATTGCGTTTGTATTTATAGCGTCTAGCAATAACGATGTAAGTGGTATTTGTGTCACCTGATCCCAAATAATAATGAATGGGAAGTACACGTTTGATTGGTGTGTCTTAATTTAGTGGGTTGATTTGGTCTGTGATCAGGAGCGATAAATGGAACGGAGGACTTTTATTGCCAATTTGTGGCCGTGATCGGTAGACCAGAGCAGAGTGGGTTCGTCTTTGGAGAGCTAAAGCTCACATACTCTAGAAAGATTCAGCCATAGCACTGAAATTTTTTTACACAAATTTTTTTATTGAGGATATCCACGATGATGAAATCAAATTAATTGGATTATTTTGTTGGGAGGGATGGCAATGGTAATTCAATTTACTTTCACTTGTAATTCTGGTTCATTCTAAATTTTCATTTGCAATAATGGACGGTCTGCATTAATTCATTAAAGGCTTGCAGTGATAGAGTGTCTGAATTTCCAAAGGCTGTTGCTCAAAAAAATATTGCTTAACAAATTGCAATTCAATTCTTATTTTTTTGCAAATATTTGATGATTTATGAAGTGTTGTTTTTTCATAGGAGATGTCTTTTACTTTGATTTCCTGTGAGTATATCTACCTGATTTAACAATTTCAGGTATTTCTAATATTTAACAAACTTTGGAGAATTATCAGAGAGTACAACCCTGCTATATTTAATTCTCATGCCATCGGAATGCGCCATCAGGATCAACATTCAAGGGGAATGAAACCTTTGGAACAAATAGGCCTATGTAAAAACAGAAAAATCAAAGAATAAGAATAAAGAAAGTTTGAGAAAAATCGGACAAATAATGACAAAGTTATGAGCATTTGAATATTGCAATCACTAATGCCATGGAGATCCTCCTATTGGCAATGCGACAAGGATGTGTGATGTCACTGATGAACAACTTTCCCTTTGGTGGACTATAAAATACCCTCAAAATGTCTCTTTTTGCTTTTTCTTATGATGATACAAACTCTTTATCCATAATGTATTCTTAAAAAATATGTATTACATGCCCTCATGTAAAAAGAACACATGATTTATGGATAGATGTGATAAAAGAGGCAATTCAAGTGAAATATATACTAAAGTAATGGGGAGAGTTGTTCACAAGTGACATCACACATCTTTGTCGCATTGCCAATTTGCTATCTCCATAGCATTAGTGATCGCAATATTCAAATGCTCATAACTTTCTCATTCTTTGTCCGATTTTTCTCAAACTTTTGTTGATCTGTTTCTTTGATTTTTCTGTTTTCACACAAGCTATCCTGTTCCAATGGTTTCATTCTCCTTTAATGTTCATTGTACCTTGTGGGTTTTTCATAAGGCTGAACATAAGTTAAGAGTGACTTTACAAGTGATTGGTAATACTTTCTTAGAAACTAAATCAATGCCAATTGAAATCCGGTGTGTTTCACTTACCTCTAGAAATGATCACCAGTCATTCGTAAAGTCGCTTGTAACTTGGGACCAGCTTTATATGAAACACCTATTATACTGAAATTTATTCAGGATAAAAGTATTCAAATATCAGGAATTCATAAAGATGACATTATGATTTTCTTATACTCTGCACCTCATATTTTGTGGTTCATATGGAGTGTGCAAGTGGGTTGAGTATACTGTATTAAATGTGTTTAGAAATTGGAGATTACGCATTTTATACCCCTTTCATAAAACTTTCCTCCAATTAGCCACCTAAGAGTAATGCGGATAATTCAATAAAAATTGCATTCATAAACTCCGAAAATATTCCGCAATATTTTTACGAGCGCCCGTCCTGAAAAAGGAGGATAATCGTCATGGCAACCGCACACGTCCCCTCCGATGCGGTTGCGTCGGAAAAGGGTGACCTTGTGACCGCTCCATGGCAATTATCCGCATTACTTTCGAAATGCGTTCATAAAGTCAAAATCTTGTCTCGATGCTGCTATTATGCAGATAATTGCAGCATCAAAATAATGCGGATAACTCTGGTCCTCCTCCGATTTTACGACCAAATTATGCTGCTATTAGCCGCATAATTGGGTTTATGAAAGGGGTAATAGAAAAGCTCAATTTAAGATAATCTAGCTGATTATCCGTATCTTATCATTTGTACTGTAACAAAATTTTCATACTTCCCTCTTATTACCAATCTGACTGAAATGTTGGCTTTTTATGTATAAGGTATTCTTTGAAATTTATCTTAAAACAGAATGTAGGTAGGATCTGATCTTCCTGTGAGTTTACTAAAGATTTTGGAATAGATATTTTGGCAATTACCTGTTGGTCATGATAAGGTGCTGCTAAATGAGAATCAATACTTGATACCTGATTTACAGCTTATTCTAATAAGTCATAAGGACCCTATCTTTTTCTTTTTCTTTAATCAATCTGAATAAAATCAATTAGCAGCCATCTCTATCTGATTTAAACATATTCCTTTTTAAAGGGTACATTTACAATTGCATATTTGCCTAATCCTTATATATTACCCATTAAAAATTTCAAGTGATCATAGATTAATATTAACTTTTTTCTTAATGTACATTTATTTACTATCAGGTGTTAGGAAGTCCTTCCATTTATGTTCTCCTGTCCTGGTTATTGCTAAAACACACACACTAAATGTCTGTCGTTCTTCCTTTCGTCATCAAGCGAGGGCTCCTCTTGCATCATTAATATGAGCTTGAATCAATCACCTTTCTCCTGTGCAGGGATGACAGCTAATTATGGTTATGCGTTGAAGTGTAGTGTCCTTTTTGTTGCGTATAATGACAGCTCTCTCCTGGGAGCGATTATGCTGGCTAGGTTACTATTATTTTACAGTGTGCAAACCACTGTACGTAGCAGTGATACTAACATTAAGGCAATGAGATGGGTTTGTAACCTACATGAGAACAGTATCTCCATGGTGAAACACACATCTAGCAAAGAAGGGGAAAAAGATTTTCAAACTTTCCCAACATAGGACATTTAAATAATCCATATTTTATTGTTCCAAATAGACTCCAGAAATGAAATGCTCCAAAAATTTGTTTTGCCCAATTGATCGTGGGCCCGGCAGCCGCTGTGCAGTGCCAGATTGATGAGGCTCTTTTCCTTTAATAGTTGAACACCAAACACGGTAGCAGCAACTCCCATCTTTTAACGTCTTTGGTCTGACGCGGCCGGGGTTTGAGCTCCCGACCTCCTGGTTGTAAGACAGACGCTCTACCAACTGAGCCAATAAAAAGAAAGAAGTGTTACTTTATTGCAGTGTTGTACCTGGATAATATTCTCAGGAGGGGCATGAATGTTCTAAAAACTTTCTCCTCAAAAATATTCTGTCCCCATCTAAAATTTCTCTCAAACAAAAAGAGTTAAGTCAGGGGCCATAAATCTTTTATTTTTAAACTCTGAAAAGCATTTTTACTTTGTAAGTGTAAGCAACTGAAAAGGTAAATTATTGCAAGACTTAGTTGAAAAAAGCCTCAGCTGTTCAAAGCCCCACCATCTTCCTCAAATGAGGTTTATTTGAAATTGACAATATATTCATATTTATTTAAAGCTGCGCGGCAATAGAAATGTGACTGATACCAATACTAATTATGCTCCAGTAGTAATTGATCCATGGTCAATTTCATACACTAATAGGATTTGAACTAGATCATCCACTAATGGAATTTCTAAATCTCTGTGCGATACTCATACTGAAGCACAGTCGAGTATTAATCCAAAGTTTTGAAACAAATATGGCATATGGGGAAAAATTTATAAAGACTTGTGAACGAGGCAAGCACATTAACCTTTTTGAAGGCCTTTTTAATATAAATATTATATTTTGTGATGAAATTTTGACCCAATGATAAAAAATGTAGATTTTATCATTTTCTTCTTTTACTCTTTTCCCCTTGGTTGTGAAATTTCTTTTTTTTTTTTGGGGGGGGAGGGGTGGGGGTAGCAGTGCAGTCTTTCCCCATTTATTGCTGAAGCATTTTACACCAAACTTTTGGGTCTTTTATTTGAATTTCCTACCTTTCTTCTCTTGCCCTCCCACTTGTGCAGCAATTTTTTGGAAGAAAATGATGGCATTAGTTTTCCTTCTGATAAAGAAGAAAAAAACGATCTTAATTCATTGTATTTGTGCAAGAATATTTAAACTTTAGATATAGATATTGTTTGGTCATACATTAGCTTGATAGTCACATAAGTTGATACAAGTACATTGAACTTTGTCGGCTGATGAAGATCCTCCCCTTACTGTGCATGGAGCACATGTTTGTCCCAAATAGTATTTTGATAACCTAAATTCATCATCCATCCATCATTCTGAATGAATAAATCATAATTGGTGCATGAGTAATGCACCTTTTTTTCTACTAGTTTGCATTTCTTCACATTTATGAGAGTTATGAAGCATTATGTATCAATCATAACATCTTGCCTCTAGGCTCAAGTGCGGGCTCAAGTGGAGCAGTTTTCTTCTTCTGGTACTGGGCTCACACCCTGTAGATGAGGAGCCAACTGGACAGGGAGCAGGTGTGCTATCTGTTTTGTTTTGCTTTGAGCATGTTTAAAGTATTTTTCTTTGGAGGATTAAGGATGTGATATCCAGGCATGACGAAAATCTCGCGTTTGAGAGCTGTATACCCCATTTTTCCTTATCATCAAATCTCTTCTCCCAGTAATACAAATCCTATTGCCCGCAAGCATAAAATTTAAGTATAGAAACACCTGTTTCTTGACCTCAGTCCGAAGATAATTCGCCCCAGCATCTACGGTCACAGCAGGGGGCCACACACGATGGATTGCAATGTGTTCCGGCGAGCGCATGGAGTTCCATGTATACACGCGTTGATAGAAAGTTTTTCTTCCTTTCTTTCTTTCTTTCTTTCTTTCTTTCTTTCTTTCTTTCTTTCTTTCTTTCTTTCTTTCTTTCTTTTTCTTTCTTTCTTTCTTTCTTTCTTTCTTTCTTTCTTTCTTTCTTTCTTTCCTTCCTTCCTTCCTTCCTTCCTTCCTTCCTTCCTTCTTTTTTTCTTTCTTTCTTTCTTTCTCTCTCTCTCTCTTCCTTCCTTCCTTCCTTCCTTCCTTTCTTTCTTTCTTTCTTTCTTTCTTTCTCTCTCTCTCTTCCTTCCTTCCTTCCTTTCTTTCTTTCCTTCCTTCCTTCCTTCCTTCCTTCCTTCCTTCCTTCCTTCCTTCCTTCCTTCCTTCCTTCCTTTCTTTCTTTCTTTCCTTCTTTCTCTCTGTCTGGCTGTCTAATTTTTTTCTTTCTAGACTTATTTTTCTTCATCCACCCCCTTTCTACACCTCTAAAGAACGTGCATTTGCCAATCATATCTGTAGTGAGGCCTATAAATGTCCTTTTCTCAAAGTTGAGGTGTAGGCCTATACATAGATAATACGTTTGCGATTAAAAAAATAGTTACAGGCATAGTTTGTATTTAAATTATGAATAAGACTTTGGGGTAAAAAAAAATAATGATTTCATATTTTTGTGCATATCAGCAGCATGATTATTATACTTTGTATGTTGGTATGCCATTACTTCTATCTTTCGAACGTTAAGACTGTATCATTGCGCGAGTGAACCCATTTTCTTGCTGGACGGACAGAAACTATGCATGCATCGCGGTCCTTGCATGCTAAGCATACCGTAATTTTTATTCGCTTACTTTCCTTATTTCAAGGTCGATTTTCTTCGTTCGAAATTGAAAATGGACTAGTATTGGATGTCTGAATGTAATATGCCTTTGAAAACGTGATTAATATCGAATACAATAATTTCATTCCGAAGATCCTTCTACAGGCAGACAAGTCTTACGTAATAGCACAGCTGTTGTTTATCATTTCGTCCTTGGCTCAACGCTCATTTAGCTGGCCCGTGGTGGTGAAATCGAGACAAGGGGATTACCTGGCCAAGATGGGTTTATCGGGGTTGGAAAAGTTGTTTGAGATATCCCAAACACAAATCGGGGTATGAAACCGCAGTTTGCAGTCCGAAGTGAGGTTGAGAATCAAACGGGAAATTTTCGTAATGGATGGTTCTCGATATCAATGAGTACCAGTTTTTTGGTGATCTTTAGGATGAAGCTTTAGGGGAAGAAACATTTTCCATTGCTCTGACAGATCAGGGCCTGTGGCATAAAAGTTTATGGTAACTTTACCATCCAGTGGTAACTACCATGGCAACAATGCTCAACAACCAATCAAATTCAAGGATTCAGTGCAAGTAACCATTGGATGGCACAATTACCATAATAGTAACTTTTGTGCTATGGGGGCCCAGAGATGATCTTTTCTGTGTTATAAGAATTTAAGAACATTCTTATTTTCCTAATTTCAGAGTTACCAGGCGGAGAAATAGAACAGCCCATCGTCTGTCTCAGCATGTGATATGTTTAATGAGAATGCAACATATTGCCACACAGCTTCCATTTGTCCAGTTCAATTTGTATCAAACTCATTTACTGTGACATAGAAGTCAGTGTCCTTTTGACTTCAAAAAGCTGATTTTATTGTCAGATGCAGAAAGCGGCATCCCTACAATACCAATCTCGCATTGATCTCATAACATCTTCCACCAAGACCTTGGGCTATGTGCATGTACAACATTTACAAATTTTGTCAAACAAAAAAAAAATATTCAAGCTACAATGCCTGGAGGGAGTCCAATAAATAGAATTATAATAATAATCTAGCTATTGTCAAGAGGGGAGGATGTGATATGTGAATTACAATGAGTGTACAAGCATTGCATTAGCTCACCAGGGCCATGTGATTTGAGCCCTTTTTTTTGCTCAATCCGTTTCATATTTAGTGAGTAATGCATGTCCAAACAATAATTGTAAGGTTTCATGACATCCTCACTCCAAAGAATGAAGTGGGAACAAATGCCGTTCATCATACACATGTATGGTAGTGATTTCAGAGCCATCAACCTTGAAGAAACATGCTTGCTATCATCCTCAATCAGGTCCTCTAGATCAACTCTCAACCGTCTCCCACACTTCATCACAATATTATTCCTTAGCGCCTTCACCATGCCTGTCTTATTTCATCAGCGGTGGAAAAAACACCACTCCTCTCTGCTCTAGTTTTCTTCTTAAAGGAGGGAGTTAATATTGTTAGGTTGGTAGTGATTGATTTAGAGAGATCCCAGATTGTTATTGAATAAAATATTAGTGTAGTGTAAGTATAGCAGATTGTTGTATGTGCATATTTGCTCTGGTTGAGTCATTTATATTTTTTTCTAGCAAGTTTTAAGAAATGAGTCTTTGAGTTAGTTTATGAATTGTTTCTGAGTAACTAAAGATAACTTGTCGAGATCTGGAGTTCTGCACTTTCTTGCACTGACGGAATATAGTATGGGTGGTGAAAGTTGGGTACCAAGTCCATTTCGCTTTGGTTGTGTTTTGTGACATTGGATGATGGGAAATTCATAACCAAGCTGTCACTTATGATTTGAAACATGTTGCTAAGTCTTAGACATGTAACATTGAAGTGTGGTTGTGGGGAGCTCTGGGTAGGATATGTTTTTATTAACTTCTCCTTTAAAGGCCTCCGCAGACCTTACTGACTAGTCCACGATCCGATTTTGGGACAAAATCACAATTTGCTCATCTTTTTATTTGAGGTTCAAATTAACTGTAGAATGCTAATATAACAATTTCCGATGATTGTAGAGCTTTATTTTGGAGTGAAGGATTGAAGTGTGGTTGTGGGGAGCTCTGGATAGGATATGTTTTTATTAACTTCTCCTTTAAAGGCCTCCGCAGACCTTACTGACTAGTCCACGATCTAATGGGACAAAATCTCATTTTGCTCATCTTTCTATATGAGGTTCAAATTAACTGTAGAATGCTAATATAACAAATTCTGATGATTGTAGAGCTTTATTTTGGAGTGAAGGATTGAAGTGTGGTTGTGGGGAGCTCTGGATAGGATATGTTTTTATTAACTTCTCCTTTAAAGGCCTCCGCAGACCTTACTGACTAGTCCACGATCCGATTTTGGGACAAAATCACAATTTGCTCATCTTTTTATTTGAGGTTCAAATTAACTGTAGAATGCTAATATAACAATTTCCGATGATTGTAGAGCTTTATTTTGGAGTGAAGGCTGAATTGGTTTCAAATTGAAACCAATGGTATGATTGCTATGACGTCGTTACAACCAAATATTTAATCTTTTATTCTAAGAAGGATGGTACATGTAGCATGGTCACGGATTTGAAGAAAATCATTCATAGAATTATTTAGAACTGTACACTGTAGGCCTACGTTCCATGTCTCAATATATCCACATACGATTTTATTACATTTCATTTTAAAATCAGGTCGCAAACTAACGTAAGGTGCGTGGTGGCCTTAAGAATTACTGTATACCAGCAAACTTAGCCAGATGTTGTCTCAGTATGGGTGCTTTTTAATAGAAATAGCTACGTATAAGTCTTGGCAGTGGAATTTATCATTTAGTGTGCATATCATTTGACACACAGGTCTGCATTCATTCCTATACTGGAGCTGATTTTTGGAAATATTTGTCTTGAGTTGTCTTTATTTCACTTGGATTGGAATTACAATTATGGATCTATTATGTGAGTACATTGAGGTATTAGAGTTCCAGTGGACCACTTATATTGTCATTGCTGGAATTATCAAGAAGATAATCCATTGCATTTTGACTTAAATGAGGCATGTTTCTTGTTAAGTGAAGGGAATTGTTTATCATCCAGATGCTTCTAAAAGTATCCACTACATTTCCATCATAAAGAAATGGTTTTGAAGCATTGCTGCTGCTGGGTTTTCCCCCTTGAGATTATATAGATAAGATGATCAGCATTATAAAGTGTATTTTAATGAGATAATTTATAGCTGGTGTGGAATGAAGTGATGCCACATCTTTATTTTGAAGTTTCAAAGCATTTTTTGTTGCATTATCATACTTTGATTAGCTCCCCTTTCCCCCTTTTTATTTCATCAACTGGTTTTGTTTAATGTTTCCTTATTCTTCATCCCTTTCTCCTGTTTCTTGTGGAAGAGCTGTGGTGTAGTGGTGCTGACTCTCGCCTTGTAAACAGAATGTCGTGTGTTTGAATCCCACCGTGGTCTAGCGTCCATTGGCAAGGCATTAATCCACACTTTGCCACTCTCGACCCAGGAGCTAAATGGGTACCCGGTAGGATGCGAAAGATATTGTATGCTTGAATTTGCCAGCGCCATAATGAGGCTGCGATGAATGCAAGGAATGCTCCCCAGGGAGTGGAAATTATGCACTTTTTGTGCAGGATTGAAATGAATCCAATGACCGGAGTAATAATATGCTGTAACGCGCTTTGAGCCATTCTGGGAAAAGCACTATATAAAAATTGGCTATTATTATCATTTCTTTTTTCCACATCTCATATGATTGTACATTATTTTCTCCATTCTCCTTTTGCATATTATGCATATTTATCTCTCACCCTCCCTGTTTTACTCACCTTTCTGACTCGGCTGTCTATCGGTTATTTTCTTCTCTCTCCCCCTCTCCTCCATCTGTCTTTTTTTTCTCTCTCTCTCTCACTCCCCTTCATTTTTCTGTCTGTCTCACTACTCATCTCCATATATTTCTCTCTCTTTAGCCTTTCTCTTCCTCTCTCTCCCCCATAGTCTCTCTGATTAATTAATGGGACTATGATTTGACCTTTCCGGATGAAAGTGCACATGGCTAGTTAGAGGCAGGTTAATTGCACAATTCATGATATCCTACTGTCTACTAAATGTCACTGACATCTTGCCTGCATGCCGAGGTGAAATGCAGTGAGTTCAACTAGACCTCGGCTACGTTGCAATGCAAGTGGGGTGTAAAATGCTTATGCATGGTATAAGAAAGTAATGTAGAATATCCCCTGATAGGCAGGAATAGAGGAGATTGGAAAAGGGTATTATTATACAGCATGAAGATAGCGTTGCTGTTGTTGGTTGGTTTTTAACGGCGCTCTCATTAAAAAGAGAATATATGTGCCAATCAAAATTATTTTATCATATCAATATGATGTTATTTTTCTTATTTTTAGTAGATAAGGCCTTCTATTTTAGGAGAAATTTGATATTAATAAGTGTATAATCCCATCTTTCTTATATCCTTCTAGTGAAGCATTTATCTATATTTGCCACTCATCACCCAGGTCTATTAAATGGATAACAAGCAGGAATAATTTTTTTGAAAGTGTGCACCTGCTCAAGGGAGCTGTACTAAGTCCTGATGGAGAAAATGAAGTGGTCAGAAACATTTGTATTTAGTGCTACTTTACTATTTGCACGCTAGATCGATCTTGGGGTTTATAATGACAATTGTTTCCACTTTTTTTCTTTAATTCAAGATTTCCTTATTACACAATTGATTCTAAGATTATTATACTGTATAGATGTTATCCAAGAACTCTTGTAATTTATACGCTTCTGTAATATGTATGTAAAGGAGAAAACTAATTATTACAATTCGTCGCACGCACCACGAACCGTCCTCTCTGCGAAATAGATACAGTGTGCTATCGCGCCTCGCGATTTCACCACAAACCGTCCGCTCTGTTACGATGCCCACTGTAGCGTAAATAATTCACTTCAAGAAAATATAAAGATACGGGATGAAACTTTGGAATCTGAACTATCGAACGAAGACGCCAGTAAATAATTTGCTCTTCTTGTAGGTGCACTTATTGCTAGTTTTAGAAGAGTTTTTCTTTAAAGGCGTTTTCTGGCAAAATAACTTTTGCATCGAAGTTTGCAGAGAGGACGGTTCGTGGTGCGTGCGACGAATTGTTCAATTCAATTGTACGAATGTGCAAAATTGCAACATCAGCACGCAAAGGGTTAATGGTTGCATATCATTATCATTATTTGAATATGATAAGAAAGAATGATATGTAACGCCTTGTAGCATACTAACAGGATAAGAGTGCATGTATGTGTGTTAGAGAGAGGGTGGAAGTCAGGGAAGGGGGGGGGAGGAGGAGGATAAGAGAGAGAGAGAGAGATCATGTATGGCTGATAGATAATATCTTCTTGATTGATGAGCATGCAATTCAGGATATGATTTATGATGGCACAACAGAGAGAGCTATAAATATACATAACACAAACAGAGGATGAGAGCATAGCCGCTATTAAGAGATATCATAACAACACATTGTCATCAAGGTCATAAATAGAAGCTGGATTGGTGCAAGCAAAGATTAGATGAGATAAAGTACAACTACTTACTTCAAAGAGTGTGTTGGAAACAGTTGTACGCAAATGTACCCATGGTTAGCCCGTCTGTACCAGCCCAAGTTTTCAAATTAGTGCACTATTTCTGATCCGGCAAATTATCCCTATCTGAACCATCTTGAGATTATTTGTAATTTGTAATCATCGGGATAGTTTGCTGGACTAATCTTGAGATTGCAATCCTAAGTCAACTTAGGATTATTTGCAAAATAATGCGCTATTTACAAATTATCCAGATATACACACATCCACAACATAAATTTAGTAGAATCGGTGCACTGGTCCCAAGATATGACCACATGAATACCTAATTAGACATATTTAAGTCAATAAATTGGTCTGATTCTAATCACTAATTTTGTAAATCTGTCTATTGTCAGTAAAAAATACAAAAACAAAGGATCTTATGAATATCAAGAAGAAATTCAAACTAATCTTTTGAAGATATGAAGTTACTTTAATTTCAACAAATACAAGTTCTGATTCAATAAACTACAGGGAAAAGGGTAATTCATCCATATATGGTTTGGATGTCACTACACCTGCTGGTTATATTATTGATTCATCTGTAAACCAGTTTATTTTTTCATTTGAAATAGTAGTTAAAGATATTGTTTTGTGGTTGATCCAGATCAACATTCTTTGTTATGTACATGTTAAATTGCAAAATACATCTACTCGCAAAATACATCTACAAGTGTTTTTATATCCCTTCCACGCAACAGTAGTTTTAGAATATAAACATTCTCAATTAAAGAAACTGGATTTTTAGAGATTTATACTATTGTAGTTATTAGGAACAACTTAAGAGAAGCTGTAAATCATAAGGATATTGTATAAATTTAATGAATATGATGATGTTTTGTTTTGTGCATTATTTTTCCATCTTGAACCTGAAATACTTTCATCCCCCACATCATGGCATTTGGATTGATGACCAAATTATTACTCTGTGATATAGGTATTGATCTATGATACTCTTAATACTCTTATGTCATAGGTTTTATTTTGGTTGAATATTGCTGGTATGTAAATACAGTGAAGCCTTGAATATTTCTTATTGAAATATTCCTACATTCAGTTTATTGTAAATGATCCGAACAATCAGCCTTATGTATTATAGTGACAGCCCGTCAAGACATTGCACAAACATTCAGAGAAACATGAATGCTGTTGATGCTATTCTTGGATGATCTTTTTTTGTTTTTGATGGATGAATAGCCAAGGATGAGGTTTTTTTTGTCTTTATAAGGATTTGTCAAAAGTATATTAAGCATGAGATGTACTACCCCTGACTTGGTGTACATATATCTGTATTTCTTTATCCCTAGCATCAATTTCTGTAAAAAAATGAAATCTTACTCACTGGAAAAACATACTTTACATTTGGCTTAATTCATTCATTTAATGGTTTATTCAATAGACATGTATCGCAGTAAAAACTGAATTGCACATGCTTTACAGGGTATCAATTAAAATACATGGTAACAAATACAGAGATGATTAAATATATTCACATACATTTGCACAGTAAATTATTGATAAAGATGATTGAATAACAGGAGAATTCATATGATAGATTGATAAAATCAGTCAGAATAAAACTTTTAAAAGCACAATAAGTCACTGGTAATTAAAAATATTTCACTATTTCTAAGCATGTATATATATATCAAACATTTGAGGAATTTTCAAATTATTTCAGTTATGATTTGTAGTATTTGTTAAGCACACATACAAGATTAGGGAGGGCACTGTTTTTAAATCTGTTTGTCTTGTATTTGAATTCTGTATATTTATTTGCATTTCGAAGAAAATTATTACTTCTTTGAGGAGCTAACCAAGACTGACACAAGTTATTTTTTCGAAACAAATAGCAAAATCTTGAGTAAGTTTTAATGCTTTAATGGTAGGCCTACAATACTAGAGCACAAGCTAATAAGCTATTTTTACTGTTGAAGTGAGCTTTGTTTGGCTACATACAATATATCTGAGCTTTCTGCATGCCTACTGGCTGTCCTGATTCACAAGCAGAAAGTATCAATAGAGATTCTCATTTTTCAGAGTTTTATCTAAAATAAGAAAATTGGAAACTCACAAAATAGTAATTTCAGATACTGTGTCTGGAAAGTTTCTGAAATCAACTTCTCATCACAATCTTATCAGTCTTGAAGGAAAAAGACCTTGCCCTTCTTGAAAAAAAATTGTCCTCTAAATTGCCTCAATCTTGTTTGTCCAATCAGTCACCCATTAGGGTACTATAAGATGAACACCTCTTGAGATAATTTTGGTCTCGGAGGCTGTTAGGAAAAATCTTTAGACCGTGACAGAATACTTTGCCAGTCATGCTATGGTAGGTTGTGCCATTAGATAAAAATAGGGGCAAGCTTTCCATCAGAGAGTTGAAACACTGTTACACATTTGTAAAATTCAAATGCATTTATTATTTTGATGGGAATTCTTCATAAGGGAAATATCCAATTAATTGATTGTGAAAACAGTTATGCACATCAGTTTTAGAATAATAATGATAATGATGATATATTAAGACCAATCCAAATGAATTGCACATTGTTGATAATAAAACAACGAATACAACAGGGATAGACAAATAGGCTAAAAGTATAGATTCATAAAAATTGTTTTTAAGCATAAAAAAATTCTTGTTTCAGTTGATTATTTTGCTATTCAATCTAATTCAATTCAATACGTATCTACTTTGATTTGGGGGTTAACTTGCTTTCAAAGCATAAAAATCAATAAGGAAGTACTGAAAAAAGAAAAATAATTTACGTAATTGATATATTATTGTACAAGAATGCACTGTGCAATTTTTGTCATGGTCAATGGAAGACTTGCAACTTGAATTGAAAGAAATATTTCATTTTATAACCGATTTGATTTCTTTCTATTCTAACTTTTGAGTACTTTGACATTTTTTATTGATATTCATTCAGTCAAACGAATGCAATCCAAATGCCAATGCGAAATAGCTACTCAGCAGAGCACATACATGCAACTAGAAAAACAACATTAGGCAACCACTACATACATTTGCCCGGGGCACAGAAAACCCCCTTAGCAACAGCATAGAGAAGTAGCTAGATAGAGTATACATCTTGGTTTGTCGTCCACCCTGAAATATTTGAGGTACCCCCCATCTTAGCATGTGAAGACCCGTTAGCTCTACCTTCGCCCCGTAGTGTGTCAACGACATTTGGAGAAGTTGGTAGCCTTATTAGATGTTAAAGCTACCTATGAATGCTATGTGACGAGTGAGGGGATGCTGCCATGCAACCTTATCTGTGGTTGAGTTTCCTTGAACTATATGAATGTCACGTTTGTTTACAGGCTGTAACAGTAGACATCTTGCCTTTGGATGTTGTAGCCATCGCTGTTAAGATTCGGGGGATGCGTGAATTTTACCGTCGCTGATAAAAATCAAAAGTTCTTAATATGTAGCCAATTTTGCATTTCAATATCTTAAGTTTGCTCAAACTTTAACTGGAGTTTTTCAGTTCATGCCTCAGGCCCTTGCTTGTAAGGTTAATGTCATTTTGATGTTCTGCAATATCTTTGTTTCATGAGTAAATATAAACTTTGAAATTTGGATATTTGATTATTTACGATCTTGCCAGTCTTTGAGCAACAAGTGAGATATGATGGTTGGATTTTCAGAGTAATTGCTTGCTTGCTGGTACTTTATATTATAGTTGATTTCTAAGGGGATCCACACTTTTCAAGCTTTGCTTTTTAGTGGATCCCCCTCATTTTCATTTCCATTTATGCTCAATAATATATTGTTTTTTTTTGTTTTATGAAATAAGGATGCTCGTCTGTAAAATTGTACTTGATTTGTATTACTTTATATTACTTTGTATTATGTTTTGAATGGAAATGGAATAAAGAATTGAATTGAAAAATTGAAATAGTTGCAATACATAAAGACACACATGCAAAGGTAATTCATCATCATGTCCAAAACACTGCTCTTGCTCTAGATTCATTACAAGAATTTTGTCAATGATTGGTTGTTAGAAATCTTGGATAAATGAATCCATTCTTAAAGCTTTACTTTTTAGGCATTGTATTGGTGATGTCTTCCTGGGGAGCGTTTCATCAACATTTTTGTGTGACAAGTTGTAAGGTCTGACAACTTTTGTTGATTATGATTGGCTGAGAGGCACTGTTACCATACTAACTGTTGGATAAAACAAGACTTGTTGGATAAAATGTCCAACTAGTCCTTTCATGAAATGCTCCCCAGATTTTAATGCTAAAAGTTTGATTCTAAATGCAAAACGAAGAAATTTCCTTTTCAAAGTGATGTTTATACTTTTAACTTGGAGAGCACATACTCCACTCAGTACTTAATTATTATTTTACATTTTCTTTTCTTATTTCTAGTAACTTATAATCATATGAAACAAATTGTAAACTGTATGGTATGTTGCTTTGTAATAGTCTCATTTCATTTTACTGAGACACATATTCTAATTTCCTGTTCCTTAATGATGCTGTATGGGAGTAATTACATTCTGTCTCTGAATGTACATCACATTCCTATTTTACATGCTTGATTTAACATTCAGGTATGCTTTGAATACCAATTACAACTGATAACTGCCTCTCGATTCATTTTATATTCATAGAATATCCCAGTAGCATAAATTTCCAGTTCTTCTTTCTGTCATTTCTCCTTGGCTGGGCACTCAGATTCAACTCTGCGAGTGACTGAAGATGATGATGTATTGTAGCGTAATAGCCAGGGACAGCACACTTGGTTGAGGATGCGTTTGTTGACAAACCTGGGTTAAAATGAAAAAATGTTGCCATGGTTACTCCACGCCATCAAACATAACTGATTGTCGAAGCAGACGCTGCATATCTTTTTACTTCATCTCAACCCGCTATGGCGTGGCGGGAGAATGTGACGTCACCTGTGTAATGACATTAGGCTTGACGACTTTGAAATGGCTCTGGGATTTCGTGTAAATAGACTTTGTATGGTGGCTTTGACGAGGCAAGATGAGTCTGTGAATAATGCCCCAAGGACAATTGAAGCAAGTACATTCCATTACTTTCACACTCTCCCCTATTTTCAAGGGTGTGGGGAGTGTTTGATCGTGTGCTCCATTATAATAGCGCAGTGTTGCCAATTTGAAGAATGTGGTTTTCATGTGTTGCTTCTTTGGATTTTTTTAATACAAAAATTATTTTCCCCCTTCTCTGCATTTCATACAAATAAAGAATTAAAAAAATATTGAGAGTGCATACTAACAAGCTAGATTCTACTTTTTTTGGAGGGCAAACAGTAGAATGGAAAACCCATGCAATGTCGATCAATGCTGATTTTATCTCACATTTCTACTTGCAAAAACAAATAATGCACTGAATTTTTATTTCAATAGTAGCTCATACTGATTAGGTAGAAATTTGAATGTCCTTTATTCTTTACTCAAGCATTATCTTTTGCATTTTTTTTAGGTGACACCCATTTCCTTATCATTTGTGATATTGTCTAAAGTGAGCATAGGCCTAATTGAATAGAATCAAGTTAAAAAAAACCCTATTTACTCTGAAAACACCAAAAACATTTTACTAGTAGTTATATTCGCACAAGGTATTGTTCTGCAAGCTAGGTTAGCTTTAACATGCAGCTTTGACATACATTTGGTAAAAGCATGACAGGTGAATGCAGATTGTTCAATATTTGTAGAATGTGATATGTTCCACTTATAACCACTCATTAAAATGTATGAGTGTGTTTTGAGTGAATTCAAGTTCTGTTTTACAGCACTCAATATCCCTTAGGCTACAGAGGTTCACACGAATGTTGTATTGATCTAGAAAATGGATAAGATTCTTAACCCACTAATTCTTGAGTGAAGTTATAAAACGTCCAGAGGAACTTGAATGCCTTGATTTAAAATGAATGAGCATTGCATATTGCACCGGAGAAATTGATTTTTGAAATTCATAGGCACATAGGGAAGACTAAAGATCATCACCAAAATCAATCACCTTGTGAAGTTCTTGTGCAGTTTTCAGCAGCCATGCAAAGTTCTTGTGCAGTTCTAAAAAAATTATTTTGAAGTTCCTTAGCAGTTCTTGTAAATTTCTTGGGCTTCTGTGTGACAGTCTTGTGATGATGTTCTATCATTGTTATGAGATTCATATGTAGTTCTTGTAAATTTCTTGGACATTTGTAAAATGTTGTTCTACACTTTGTGTAAAATTGTTAGGAAGTTCTGGTAAAGTTCAAGGACAGTTTGTGACAGTTTTAAGGTGGACTGTGTTCCATGTTTCTTGAAAAGTTGTTGTGAAATCATTTCAGAAGTTATCACTTTTATTAAAAATAAATTTTATTCCTAATAAATGTCATTGTATTGAAATATTCAGTGTATTTTTGATTGTTTCAAATTTGAAAGACTGCCCCCTTTTTCTTTGAGGTACCCAAAATCAAATTGTGGTTGAACACAAGAAAACCGTTTAATAAGGCTCGACTAGAAAACCTTGGCCTATGATTCAAATTGAATTGTGGCCGCATGCTGATCGATGCCATCCTTCTCACATTCTGCTACACGACTGTTTAACACGGCTGCAGTATACACAGATACTGCACTGGTTCATGGGTGTATGGTGGGTAGACGTCACATTCGAGCCTGGGTTCTGATGACGTCATAGACTTGGTTCAAGGAGGTTGCTTATGTTTTCGTGAAATATTCTGCACCCATGAAACCCCAGAGTACCCCAAGGTTCAGGCTTATCTTCAGTTTCAATTTACATACTGCGCGCTGCATCCTGTAATATAAGATGGGATGTAACTGAAAGAGGAAATATTGAATTCATGATTAATGAAATCTTTTGTCTGCATAAATGCATATGATTAATCTCCATTTGATGTGAGAACATAATATCAATTGAAAAAATGGCTGCTTCCCGCAAATCTGTCTACAAATCATTATCAATATTTTGTAATCCATCGCAGTTGTTAAACTTCGAAGAGAAACAACATTTCTACTTGTAAGACTTTCTATTAAAAAAAAAAGAATGGACCATGTGTTTAGTGTGTACTTGAGTCTTGAATTGTATGCTTGGTGCTTGGTTATTTGTAGCTCTGACGATCACTTATTTTCCGATACTCTGTACATTCTCTGACTTTAGGCTATCTGTGATACTCAGCTAGTACTTCACACATAAAAAAAACTTCATCGTTCATCATTTTTGAAATGCAAACATTTCATTCAACAAGTTTACATACACCATACCATATTGAATCAGTTGTATCTTTCCAGTCTCGAATGCAATCATTTATTCAACCAGTGTCCCCCTTCTACAAACTTATGTGAGAGACCAATAGTAGTGAGGTGTGATGTAGAGAAGGTCTACTGCAAGACTTGTCAAATGATATAACACAGTGTCAAAGCATTTGTGAGCAGGTACCTATATCTTTCTATATTGAGTTGATGGTGTGAAAAGCATGTTCACACTGTATTCTTTTATCCAGAGTGACCATCAAATATCTGTAACTGATGTTGTTACCCCCCCCCTCTAAAAAAGATACTGGCGGCGATAATGTTGAGCTCTGTATGAATAAGAAATTGCCCACTTTCCCTAAAACTTTCTTGTGTGTGTATACACTGCAAAAACTTTGGTGTTGATTTAACACCAGACCGGTATCTATATATGTCCACACCAGAAAAGTGTTAAAATACACCGGTTTCATTTTGGTCTAACAATCTGTTTGATTCCAAACTGGTGTTGTTTCAATACTTCTCTGGTGTGGACATATAGAGATTCTGGGCTGGTGTTAAATCAACACTGGAGTTTTTGCAGTGTACCTGAAAGGAATGTTCAGGCTAATATACACATTTCATTAAATTGAATGTAGATTAAAACCGTAATAATTCAATCACATATTTCAAGATCCATTTGATCCAGAATGATATGTATCATCTCGTCGCACGCACCACGAACCGTCCTCGTGGAATAGATACAGTGCGCTATCGCGCCTTGCGATTTCACCATGAACCGTCTGTTACGATGCCCACTTTGGCGTAAATAATTCACTTCAAGAGAATATAAAGTGAAATAAAAAAAAGTAAATAATTCACTTCAAGAGAATATAAAGATACGGGATGAAACTTGGGAACCTAAATTATCGAACCAAGACACCGGCAAATAATTTGCTTTTCTTGTAGGTGCACTTATTGCTAGTTTTAAAAAAGCTTTTCTTTAAATGTGTTTTCTGCGAAACTAACTTTCGTGCGACGATCTTTTTGTTTATTCATGTATTTGTCGGATGTTTTGAAAATAGGTGGAATGCAAATAAAAGTATATTAAGTCTTTCCATTCACATTCATGAATGTTCCTTTGATTCAGAACTCACAGTGAGGTTTAATTGAACTCACTTCCTCCACGGCCTCATCTATTTTAACAAGTTTGATCTTTTGATAGCTCCCTTAATGCATATTGCTCTCGATACACATATGGGGTGATGGAGAGGTATTCCATTAAGAGGTCTTTATGAGCAGTTTTCTTTTCACTGTTTCATCATCTTTAGTAGATCATGACACCATTTCTCTCTCGCTGTCACAGTCTTATTTGTCCTTCCCCTTCCATTTATCCCTACCCTACCACCTCTCTCTCTTTCTTCACCTCTTTTTCCATATCTTTCCCCTGCTCTCTCCCCCAACTACACCATGACAGTTTTCCTTTCTTTTCTATTTAACTCTTAGCTCTTTATGCGCCTTGAGCACTCTACAGAGTGGATTTGGCGCTTTACAAGTCTCATTATTATTATTATTATTATTTTCTCTTTCTCATTTCTGTCTCGGTCTTTGCATGTCTTCTTTTCCCCTTTTCCTCCATCTCTCTTATTCTATCCCCTATTTGTCTTTCCCTCTACACTTTTCTCCAACTCTCTCCCTCTCTTTCTCTTCTCTTCCCCTCTCTTTCCCTTCAATTCTCCTCTCTTTCCCTTCTCTCGCTCTCGTTCCCTCTCTCTTTTCCTATCCAACCTCTTTTCCCCTCCTAAGTAGATCATGACAATTGTCTTTTTTTCAACCCTTCTTAAGTAACTGTCTCTGTCTTTGCATGTCTTCTGTATTATTCTTCCATCTCTCCTATATCTTATCCCCTAACACCAGTCTTTCCCTCTTTAATTTCCATCCTTTCTCTCTCCCACTCCCCCCCCCTCTAACCAACTCTTCCCCTTGCCCTCTCCCCTCCCCCCATTCCTTATTCTTCATCATTTCCAACAAGATAATCTTTTTTTTTCATAGATTAACTTGTTAGATTACTTTTTTATTCATTTGAAAATATTTTTAAAAATGAAATATCCTATGTGTGCCTTTTAACTTTAATCCTTTGTTCTTCAAGCACAGTTTTTACCATTTTCTGTTGAACATGCCCCTCACTCATACTTTCACATAGAGCACTAATTGGACATGACATTCATCTTTATTGCCTGTAATGTATTCATGTAGTACCGTACCAGCAGGAATCTCAATTAATGAATTTTAAAAGGGTACTGCGTGGATGCCACCTTGTTATCAGACAATGTACCTGTATATTGCATGCACCTAATTCATTAGCTGCCCTTGACAGTCCACAATAAGCCTAATTTCAATACCATATGAATCTTAGTAATTGGTAATGATGTGTGGGAGAGAAAGAGCGAGAGATAGAGATAGAGATAGAGAAGAGTAGAGAAGAGAAAATATAAAAGAGAAGAGAGATCTGATTCTCTAGTCATGTCAACAAACATGGTAGTTGCATTAATTTGGAAGTTTTCATTGTAGTTTAACTTAATGTTATTTCAACAATCAGAGACTAGGTTGTAATTGATATGTTATTTTTTTAAATATTTTTCATTTAATGATATAGAAGAATTACATGTATTTAATAAAAGTCGTAAGCATCGTTTACTGCTAAAGCAAATGTCCTCCAATGATGTTTGCCTGGCTCATTTTGATATGTTTTCTAAAGAATAAAACGTTCTCTTAAAATATCAGTCATTCAAAGTATCAGTACACAATAAATGCAACCTTCCTACAGTGCTGCCTATTCTAGTAAAATATACAGTGCGTCCCACAAAAAACGAAACCAAGATTTATCGATGATTTATCATATCTTAATCACAAATACAATACAAAATGACCTACCATCGTAGAGCTTAGAATCTCCTCTTTCATCTGAAATTACTTAGATTGTTTCTCATTTATGCAGGAGTGAGCAAAAACAATTTGAAGAGGGGATACTAAAAATAAAGCCACGTTTAAAAAAAAATAGTTCAATATCTGCTCTTTAGTTTGATACTTCAGTTACAGAAAATGGTCAAGAAATTACAAAGTTCTGGTTATTTGAAATAAGGCTTGAATTTTAACAATTTCTTGAAATGAAGAGGTCCAGACTCACTGACAGTCCGTTTTGTTGACGATCAGCCATGCATTAAGTCTTTTGTTAACCGTGCGATAGCTTTTGTGGGAAACCGGTGAAAACATGTTTATTAAATGAAATTATGGAAATACAAGCATTGTTTCGAGGGAATAGAACTTTTTTACTTCTTGACCATTCTCTGTGATTAAGGTAGCAAATGAAAAAGCAGTCATATGATTTTCCTTTTTGAAATTCTGATACTGCCCGTCAAATGAGTTGTTGGTATCCTTTGTTCAAATTGTTTTTGCTCAGTCATGTGTGAATGAAAAATAATCTAAGTAATTTCAGATGAAAGAAGAGATTCTAAGCTTAACATTCGTAGGTAATTTGTCTATTGTATTGATGATTAAGTTATGCTAAATCATCGCTAAATCTTGGTTTCTTTTTTGTGGGATGCACTGTATATATACATGCCCTAGAGACAAAACGAGCTGTCACATTGTTGTGGAAAAGTGAATATTGTCAGCATTTTGATGGATCGATCCCATATCAAAACGTCAGGGTGTCAAATGCCACCGATGTCACAAGGGGGTGCTATTAATCATAGTAATGCTCTTTATTCTCTGCTCTGACCATCTCAGGGAAAATGAACTTTGATAATTGATATGTTTCTTCACAATAAGAAGGAGTGTGATAGGAGCGATAAATGTGCGTTTAACAGGTTGTTGTACCACTGTGGTAAACTGCCCATCCTTGTTAAAATGTTAGGCTTGCTACTTCTATTACTGCTGTGGTGAATTATGCTACTGTTGTCGATCTTGATGACAATGTGATGAGAAATATGATAATTGTATAGTGATAATAGAAATGCTAAGGATAATAAAAACAATAGCAAGCACAATGATAGTTATATTCACAAAACAATTTTTTACTTTGAAATTATAAAGTCTAACATGTATGCTAGCCCTGAATAGGAAACCAAGTTCAATCAACCAAGTTGAATTTATCACTGATTATTTATATTGCCAATTAAAAATTGTTACCAATATCTATCATTGTCTTAATAATAATTACTGATTGTTATCATAATGATATTAAAAATAATTATATGCAATTTAAATGCATTCTGTCTTGTATACAATTGACCAGAATATAAGGTATAAAGGTATTGCCAATTTGTTTAAAAGAATTTTTATTTTCTCAAGGAAAATTTATATTGAATTTATATTTGTCAATCAAAATATCCATGGCAAAGAGCTACTTTTGTTTTTATTATATCAATATTCAAAGAACATGAAAATAACTTTAAAGGGGAAAGGAAATGAGATTTTAGTTTGCCTGTAATAGGTTGAAGAGTTTAAATGTCTTTATATGGATTTGCTAAAAAAATGGTGAGTGTGAATATTTGAAATTTAATTTGAATGATTTCAATCTGTCAATTTACATATGGAAAACGGTGGTAAGGTAATCACGTTGTAGAAATATGTTTCAAAACTTATTGTTCAATAAAGATGCACACATACAATATAACTATGATACAGAGAAGTGTAAACCCCCTGAGGTTTCTTGTACATTATTCATCTAAGATAGGAAATGAATAATGCAAGGTTCTTGAAATATACTCACTTCACTTTGTAGGATGCAGTAGCCTAGCCTTGATTAATGGGTACAATAATAAGACTGGACAGTATAGGAATCATAGAAAAGGAGAGTTAATAATAGACTTTTATATCTTCCTGTTAGAAGGTGGATTACTTAATAAACTAGATATTGACCGTGTATCTGTTTAGGCAATTGAAGCGAGTGCTGTTTAGATTGATGCCGTGATGTAATGAATTCGGCACAGATATTTTGATTTTCCTATTTGTAAGTCAGTTCAGAGTGTCCTTCCTTATGAAATAGGGGAGAAATTTAAATGTTGTGAATCCCAAATGGCAAAAAAGATTACATTATCTCTATGGTAGTTGTCTTTATGGTAAATCATGATGGTTATTCATTTAAATTCCTTATTGATTAATGAATGCCGGTTATGGTTTTGCCAGAATTTCTATCAATAATTGTTCTAAGGGATTGGAAGTTGGGGTGGGGAGTAGGCTTTGCATATCATCTATATATTTAGAATGCCAAGTTTCACTAATGAAAATAAGAAATACCCCCTACCCCCTGTCAATCATGGGTCCTCTCCTGATTACAAGTGGCCAGTACAGAACATGAGCTTTTTCATGCAATAATTATGTTGTCCTCCCCTTATTTTATCAGAGTTCTATTAGTATGTTTGTCATACTCTGATTAGGAGTGTAAATCACATTTTTTAAAGTCTGTATTAATTTCGATTCATATCTTGTCTCTTCCCATTGCATCTTTTCCAATCCTTCTACCATCACTACCACCCCTTACAATCTTTTCCGTCTTTCACCGTACCCCTTCCCCCCCCCCTTTTATCATCTCCATACTGTCACTTCATCATCCCCCTCCCAATCTTCTCTCCCTGCCCTCTCCCCACGTCCTCTTCTTGTCCTCATCTCATCCCTCCCTTATCATCTACCCCTTCCCATCTTCTCTCCCGCTCTCTGTTTTGTTCTCTCTCCCCTCCCTCATCATCTACCCCTCTCCATCTCCCCCTCCTCTCCCTGCCTTCTCCCCACCCCCTTATTGTTCTCCATTCTCCCCATCCTCATCATCTACCCCTCCCCATCTTCTTCCCCTCCTCTCCCTGCCATCCCTGACCCCCTTGCTGTTCTCCATTCTCCCCATTCTCATCATCAACCCCTCCTCATCTTCTCCTTACCCTCTTATTGTCCTCCCCTTTCCCTCTCCCCATCATCCCCTCCCCGTCTCCTCCCCCTCTACCCTTCACGTTCCTCATTCTGTCCACCTGTCACCCTTCTCACCTTTCTATGTTTATCAATACTTGAAATCAGAATACATTTTTAATTCTTAACCACAAGTCCTTTACCACTCGAGATGGTCATAACCCCATTAAGCCATGGCCTATTGATTTTCCTCATCTACCTCATGCATTAATCTATACCCATGTTTATTTCAAACCACAGTACAGTACCATATGAATGAGTATATTGCAATATGCCATGCACTTGTGCAGTATGGTTTGTTTAACATTGTAGATCGAATCGGGGTACTAGTATCTTGCTGCTTGGTAAAGTCATAAGTTTCTTATTGATCCTAATTTCATGGTAAGTTTTATGTATTCTTTTTTCTTTCCTTGAATACTATAATAGATATGATATTGTTTGTCTATTATTACATTTCCTAATGTTCTAAAGAGAAATTCCAGTAGTTGCAGTAAACACTGATTTCATGAGAAAGTCTGTAAAACAAGGCTTAATTGTCAGTACATCATCGAGGATCTAGATCTGGTCCAGTTACATTAACTGAACTTTGTGAAATCTTGAAATCTACGCTGAAAAATGTTCACACTGAAGATCCCCAACACAGATAAGCGCACGTGGGACAATGTATAATTATTGCTTAGAGCGTCGGGCCCGACACCCTACCCGAATCCTGTGCTTATTTGCCGATTTCTCAGCAATTACACAATTTCTTCCAGAATCATTTGGCACATGCGTTTCATTTATACAAACAGACACTTTGGTGGTCATTTCATTGGATTCTGTACGAACTCATTTTGATATCGTTACCAAAACTAGCATTTACCTTTAAGTACTAGTACTATAGTTCATGTACCCTGCATTGCCATATAATATGCAAGTTTTTAAGGATTTATGAATAGATTTTTATTGTTTTACGATATGCAATCAGTAAGTATGATGTAATGATTATAAAAATTCAAATGAAAACAGTAATTAATGGTACATCCATTAGTTTAAATGTTCAAAACATCCAAGGCATATATAGTCAAGGAGAGTCTGTAACCAATTTTTTAAAGGAATTTGTAAACTTGTGAGGTATATTGTGCATTGATGTAATTTCAAGATAAATTGCATTTTCATTATTGTATATAAGAGTAAGAGTTGTGTCATTTTTCAATTTGAATCAAGGTGATATAAGAACAATACAGGACAGCTTCTGTATGCATACATGTACACTACTGCGCTAAAGCAGTCAAGAAATAATCCTACTTGGTACCAGTTCACCTGGGTCAAGTGCAGCAAAGTGTGGATAATTATCACGCTGAAGGAAACAAATGCGTGTAGTAGGATTTGAACCAGCAACCTTGTGATTGAATTGAAAGGCAAGAGTCAAAACCACTACACTGTGGAGCCTTTTCTTCAATGTCCATGCGAAATTCCACGCTTGAGCAAAGTTGGCTCAGTTGGTAGAGTGTCTGCCACGAACCAAAGATGGTTGGTGCGAGTCCACCCTGGGCGGATGACTGAAGCCAGTGCGTTATGTCTAAACGTCTCTCCCCTGTTTCATAGATGCAGGCTATGTTACACTGGAAAAACACTCTGTCCCTCAGGTAGGACGTTAAATTGAGGCCCCGTGTAGAGGAGAGTCACCACCTTTGCACGTTAAGAACCCACTGCACTATTCGTATAAGAGTAGGGGGAAACCACAGTGTAGTGGTCCACCTGCATTCCCCCCAATCAGTTATATTGTAAGGGAGAGACCTCAGTGCGGGTCACAGTTCTGCGTGCACGCTCTTTTAGGTGACCAAGATTGGCTGGCTCCTCCAAAAAGGGGCCTTTGAATGTCTGACAGATGTATGGCACGATATAAATGCTATGCACCATCATCATCATTCACGGATTCACATGAAAGTTATCATAGTTGATCACAATTTGTTGGGTACAAGCTCTTCATTCTGATTTCAAACTTGCTGAGCATGCCTGAGCAGTGCACTTAATAGACCTCTAGAACATATATACACATGGGTGGAGAGTGGCAAGAGATAAATATAGCTTTCTCAATGATGGTATAGTAGAATTGGAATTCATTCCTTGCACTCAGTGGTATCATCAAGTCTTTATAAGATAAGAGGTCAGATATTTGCACTGAAAGGAAATGGTCTGGTGACCAGGATCAAGTGGTCTAGTGGTTAGAGCATTTGCCTTATGATTGTAAGGTTTTAGGTTTGAATCCTTTATCTTCCATTGTCTCCTCTATGATAATAAGTCCCAAGAGTAATTTTTGCTGTCTATTAGTCCACTATGCCTGATTAACTTAAACGTACGCTAGGTGTTTCCTCTATATGTAATTGGTTATAAACCAGCTTGGCGATATACCAGCAAAAAACTATCCTGCCGAATAAACATTATTGCAGCACTTTGCATTTCTTGGTATTCCTGGAAGAATAACAGTTGTGATATGTTGATAATATTTTGAATACTCATCAGTGCTAATCTTTAACACTGATATTTTGAGGCAGTGGATACAATTTTTGTTTACAGTTTCTAAAGTTGGTTACAACATAATATCTTCAACCAATGATAAAACATTGTAAGGTTATATGTAATTCACCTGTCAGTGGAATGAACATGTGAGAATTCAAATTATGCAGTGATCTGTTAAGTGCTGTAACTTACTTGCAGAAATATAATGAATATATAGAACATCAGCAAAAGGAACATTTTTAAGAATGCCATTTAGATAATGGAAACAAAGAAATCAAAATAGAAAAAAAAGGAAGCAGTAGAACATTATCCCAAACATCTTATAATAGTCAAACAACTGGGTTTTTATCCCTTTATATACTGTAAATCAGTATGCCTAGTATAGATCCTTCTTTATACACAATAATAAACATCTGGGTACATGCAATATGTACTAACTATAGATTTGGAGCCTGCATGTCTGTAGCCTTAGAGAAGGTTTAATGGTCCTAGTTATTCACATTCTGAGACGGGGCAAAAACAGACGAAAATAGCAATATTCATGTGCGTTTGTCCATGGTCTTTGATATTGAGAGTTGATTCTCATTCTCTTTGAAAGCTTGTAAATTTCTCTTTCTCTTTTAACAGCTTGATAGAGGAATAAAAAATAGTACATCATGTAAATCATGCTTTGTGAGCATGAGGAATATTTTGAGCGGAGAGCTGCGCCGTAAAAGCATAAAATAAAATAAATGAGAAAAAGAACGAAAATTCCCCCGTCCGTCCCTCCCTGCTTGCGACGAGCGAACTGATATGCAGTCCCTCGTTGTACACAGGCAAGAGACCTCTTGCTGCAGTAACAAATTTCGTAGTTCACAGGTGGGCATTTACTTCTCCCCTCTGATTATGAACTTATTTTACCTCCTTTTATCAAATTCAGTAAAATTTATTTTATTGTAGTATCACGTGACATTGCAGAGACTGTATTTTAATGTTCGTCTGTTGGTTCCCTGTGATAATTGGAATTAATATTTTAAAGTATTCTCCCTCTTTTTATGAAATTTATTATTTTTTTTCTCTTAAAAGGGCCCTTCAAACCCTCATCTTTCACATTTCACGATTCCATATAAGAAAACTATCAACAGTTATTCCTGAAATTCCCAGCCATTCCATGATTGACAAGTAGTTTCATCCCCAAAATAATATGTGTGTCTATTTTTATTATTTGTGAGGATTTCAAATATAATAAGATTTTGAGTAAAATTGCAAAATACATTAAATGAAATACATTTTTATTCCATATCATCTGCATTATAATAATTTTAGGCCATACACTTTCATTTGCTGTATTAATAACGAGTGAAGTAGCGACCAAATCTTTAGGGGTTTTGACCAAAACTTAACATATAGGCTTTAAGATATAGAAGCTTGTATCCTAGCCCAAGTCAACTTTGACAGGAAACCATGAGCATTTTAGCCTCTGAACAAACAGTGATAAGGTTACAACTTATCTCTCAACAGTCCCACATATATTAACCTTTACTTCATATCTTTGGACCATGCTAAAGAAAGACTACTCACAGACAATAACAATTCTCAGGTTGGTCATGTGGAAACTCTGTTTGTTGACTGTATTCAAAGATTTAATTGAAAAAAAAAAAATCTCCATGCTTGTGGAATCAATCAGACTACTGATTTTTGATTACCTTTTTCATGTGAGGCAACAACATATAGCAAAACACTATAAGCTCACAAAAAAGAAAAGCAGTGTATATGTTTGTTGATAATGATGATTCTAACAGTAGCATAACAAGTGTAAGTTAATTGAGGGATCATAACATAGATGCAAAAAGAGCAAGCAAATTTTTTTGTGAATTAAAATGAAAATGGATAAAAAATAGATTTTGAGACATATTAAAGGTCAAGTCCACCTCACAAAAATGTTCATTTGAATCAATAGAGAAAAATCAGACAAGCACAATGCTGAAAATTTCATCAAAATCGGATGTACAATAAGACATTTATGACATTTGAAAGTTTAGCTTATTTTTAGCAAAATAGTTATATGAACGAGCCAGTTACATCCAAATGAGAGAGTTGATGATGTCACTCACTATTTCTTTTGTTTTTTTTGTTTGAATTATACAATATTTCAATTATGAATTTGACGATAAGGACCTCCTTACCTGAAGCACAAAATGTTAAAATAATGGAATTCCACGTGTTCAGGGAGGAATTAAACTTCATTTCACATGACAATGACGAGAAAATAAAAATATTTCATATTTCATATAATAAAATACAAAAGAAATAGTGAGTGAGTGATGTCATCAGTTCCTCATTTGCATACCGATCGAGATGTGCATATAACTGTTTTGTGAAATGAAGCGAAACTTTAAAATGCCATAACTTTCTTATTTTACATCCGATTTTGATGAAATTTTCAGTGTTATGCTTGTTGAATTTTTCTCTTTTTATTCAAATCAAGTTTTTGTTGGGGTGGACTTGTCCTTTAATATGTCTCAAAATCTTTAAATCTAAACAAATAGGACTGTCCATATTACACCTGTTTCTCTTTACTTTTCTTTATTTTTCTTTTGTGTTTCATTATTGTGGAGCTTCTTTTTTTAGGGGGGGGGGGTGGTATTGCCCTCCCAGCCCCTTCTCCATATATATGCCAGTGCATGCTAAAAAACATGAATAACTGAAAGCTCAAGCCTCAATATTTTAAACTTGTATACATCAAAAGTGCTGTAGGATGCATGACTGCCCCAAGGATTCTTCAAGCTATTAAGAACAAAGTTTAAAAGAGGAAAAATTAATAGAAGAAAAAAAAAGGAAAATAAGGAAAAGAATATCAAACAAGAGAGATCTGGGTCATGATAATCTGTTATATCTGTTAATCAGTAGAGGAAAACTTGGTGTTGCCCCTTCTATTGTATTCATTTTCTTTGAGAAACAAAATTCAAATCAAATTCTTGAAAATAATATTTTTTGTAACAATGTCCTGAGAACCTATATGCATCTTGTTGATGCTCCACATTTTCAGATTCTTGTAATTTGATGCATTATCTTCATGACCCTCCCCTTCTCATGTAGACATATTTTAAATCGAATTACATCACTTAATAATTTGGAGTTTTGCATAGCATTCATCTAAGTTTCACACTCCAGCAAGCCATTGATGTATTAACTGCTAAATGTTGTAATTGCTTTTGGTTTTTACAGGGATGTTCTATTCTATAAATGATACTCGATGATTGATAATGTTGTTTAAATGTTGACAATTGCAATAGGACCTTAGTGACACTTGCAAAAATCTAGTAAGAGTCAAAGTGCTTAGAATTCCATTTCAGTAGTTTTAATATAAGCCAAACCATGTTTTCACACTCATAAATATGTATCAACTAATTTCTATTTTGGAAAAATGGGCTTTCCTAAATTATTTTCAGCTTTCAACTAAATTGTGAACCAAATAATTTTCTAGCACTTCCAAGTAAAGAATGTAATAAACTTTATACCTCAATTTATCTAAAAATGTCTTCTTTTGCGAGAGGATGACAAATTTGCCTTTAGCCGTACTATATGTAATTGAATATGATTATTTATCCCTCCCCTTGCCCGTCTTCCGCAATTAAAGGATTGCTTTATTGATCAGAAGGCTCAAATGACCATCGGTATCCTCTCAGTTTACTAGGTCAGTCGATGGCTTCAGTTAGCAAATAGTTCATTCATGGAAGTACTGTCTGATGAGTTTTGTGTTCAGAATTTTAGATCTTCCTTTTTGAATTTGCATTTGGTAAAGTTCTTGGAGATACAAAAATATTCTCTACACAGGCGTACAGATGGGAGAAAAAAGAAAAGTAATGAAACATGCTATTATTTTCATAATATTTCAAAATCTATCACAAAATTATATATTGATATTAAAAAGGTTTAAGAAAATTTGCTCGCTTCCAGCCTTTTGGAAATTTTGCCCCATACGTCATGTCTGGCACCTTCGAAACTTTTTGCTCATTATGCTATATAGTGATTCTCTAAGCTATAATGTTGTATATGTACAGCAAAACTGAAGTGGTAATTTATGTTTTGCGCTCCAGGTTAATGTACAGGGGTACCTCTGTAGCAGTATACAGGGGGTAAATTGCTGATAGCTCTATTTCAGTTTTCTCTACTTTTGTCTCATACCACATTATCTAATCCTAGTTCGTCTAAAATCAGTTCGTGTACTGGCCATTCGGTATATTGCCATGTTCAGTTTTTAGTCTTTATACCATTTTGTCTAATTTCCAGTTAGACTGTATCCTTTTCATCTAATATCCACTTGCTCTAACACCACTTTAATAGTCTATATGATTAGTTGAACTGTTGATGAAACAAACTATCATTTGATAAAGTAAAAACAATAGGTTGGGAAGACAATGAGGACATGGGAGCAACAATGCATTAGACTAAATGAGAATAAGACCAAGTGGTTGATTCATAAAGATGCTTGTGAGTTACAAGTGACTTAAAGAATTATTTATAATACTATCTTAGGAACCAAATCAATGCCAATGAATATCCAATGTTTATCATTTACCACAAGAAAGGGTCACCAACAACTCATGAATTACCCACCCAGTGCATAATATACAATGAGCATTTGAATGTACCCTATTTTCATTATTCAAAATTATCTTTATTTCAGAAATCAATTATTGAGAATTTACAGTGTTATAATGTTTGTCAGTGAATAGTGTCTGTATGCATGCTTATTTTACATTTATGAATACATCTAATGAAGATTTCACATCATTGGTTAACTGTAAAGAATGTGTTTATAGAGGGAGCTATGCCTTTATGATTAATCATTGAATCGTGCTATTTGATGCATGTCTTTACTGGGCTTTTTTAATTCAATCATGTAGCCTAGTAACTATGGTTCAGGTATTTAAAACAAAGAAGTGTTATACATTGAAATCAAATTTTCAGGCTGTTGCTGGAAAATGTAGGAAATTGCATATTTTGAACATGCCTTGATTAAGATAGCAAGAATCAGTTGATTTACAAAGTTAGTTTGTATGTCTTTGAATCCAGTTATGTAGAGCTTATGTTTTTGTGTGTAGAGATGCCTTTGCCTTGAAATATTTCTGTACAATGAACAATGATTAAATTAGGCATTCAAATGTGACCATTCTTAGTTATATCTAGCCCCCCCCCCCATTTTTTTATCATGCATTTGAATATTGATGAATTCTTGTACTCCTTGAATTATGCAAGTGAATAATTGCAGTCCAGATTTTTGAAAAATATGAATATTATTCTTTCTTTGTTACTCATTGTAACATGTAAACATAATGATACATTCACCTGTCATGTGAAACCAATTTATAAACTTAATACAGATAAAGACTTGGGCTATAGATCCTCTTATATAAAAAAAAATACCCCAGGCATTTCCAACAAACGTTTTTGAACAACAATCCTGCAGGGAGGTTAAAAGGGTATGCTGCCCTCTTGTGTTAAAAGCCCTATAGGAAAGAGGATCTGTCACCCTCACTCCCCTACATGTTCTTGCCATCCATCTGCAAATGTAATTACGATTTTCATCTCTGAAATTATCCCAAGTTTGAAATGCTACGGTTGGCTTCCTCATTGCATTTGAATGCTCATTTTAGAGGTCATCCCAACTCTCTTCTTAGATTTAAAAGCATTTCACTTTCTACAGTAAGAGTGTAAGTCTAAATGACATAATCATATCAAGTTGCTATAAATTTTGTTTTATGAAATTGAATTCATGACAATCTTCTTTCCTGCCTGTTTATTCTGTGAATACATTTTATTAATAAATGAGTTTACTTTTCCAAATCTTCTAATCATGTATTCTTCTATTTTCTGTAATTCTGATAGGGTAAATTATGCTAAAGTTTCAAATACTTTTATGAACACCATACAAACGATTTGTATAAAGAACAATAGATGGTATGATATAGTTTGTAAGGTGTTCGTAAAGGTATTTGTGACTGTAGCAGTATGTTTAGGGAAATGAAATGTAATAGAAAATAAAGGTAAGATAGTGCACTCATTTCACTACCCCCCCCCCAGAGAAAAAGATACCTGAATGCAGAATTCCAAATTAATGATTGGAGTTTTATTTCAAGCTCCTGTATTTTCTGATAAATAAAACAAAAATATATGTACTTAGAAAAAATATCAAAACACTCTGATTTATCTTCGGTTATGATGCAATTATCTTATTCAAAATGTCCTGGCATTTACATGGAATGTAATAAATCAAGGAGTATCATTACAACATGCACAAGTTTATTAAGAGATTGAGAATGAAGAGTATATTCATCTAGCTGTACCTCACTTTATCTTCTTTGATGATAAATTTTTTTCAAAGGAAATTTGCAATTGAACTTTGATATTAGCAGGAAAGTCCAGCATCATTAATCAGATGAATAACTGCTACCCGTATGAAGTTTTATTCTGATAGTAATCCTCAATTTTGTGGTTGGTGAAGACCCTGCTTATGGCTTTTAATTTTATTTAAAAATTACACTTACACAATAAAATACCATTTGAAAGGTTTGTGTGTTTATAGCCCCTGCACATTGATGATATTACATGTGCAAATAGAAAAAGAAAATCATTTTCATCATAAATGTTGATATGACAATGACAATGAAATTAAGAATCATGAAGAGTCACAATTTATGTATTGAAAAACTTGTTAATGTTTCAATGTGGCTTTGTAAAAAGACATTCTTGAAGATAAACAAATATAAGACATTTGTTTTTATTCTGTCACCTTCACCAATTACATAATTGCTATGTTATGTTTCTATTTTTAAACTTCAAACTTTTGATCAGAACAAAACATATGCCCCATGTAAGCACTCTTCATATTTACACTATTTATAAAACATCAATATAATTTGTTGTTGTGTAAACACACCCAGGCAGCTTAATGAGTAGAGCAATATTCATGACTTTTTCTTGTAGTGTAGAAGCTCCTACATTGGGTTAGACTGTGTATGATGCAAATGTAATTATTTGACAAATCAATAACCAAGCCAAGGCTTTAGAGCTCCATTAGTTGGGATGGAAGATGTGGGATGTATTGATACAGGGCATCCATAATATTTCTCTAGCATGACGGAATATGTTTTTTGATCATGTACCTATTATTGGAAAATGTTAATATTCTTGTGGCATTGCTCGTTAATATCTGGAGCTATGTGTTTGTGACAGATATGCATGGGGCACATTAATTTTGAGCTCTTATGATAATCACATTTTCATGGATAGTGTTATGAAGGGTAACACTGTTAAGGTTTTAAACTCTCCTTAAAAATACTGACGGATATGGATTTAGGAGGGATATTCATTTATGAGTCGGCAGTTGTTTGAGATTGATTTTTGGTGGCAATAATTAGATCCCAGCGTGGAGAGTATGCTGCCTACGCAACATTGGATTTTTAATTTTTCTTTCACCTCACCATGTCCACCCCGCCTGTTTCCCATGACTAATACCTACAATCTGGCTTGGGGTTGAACTTCAGTGAGAGGAAAGTGCTTGTGAGCCTCAATTAACCCACCAACGGTGCCACGAGTTACTATTTAAAAATCTCGGCTATGGTTTCAGTTTTTCTTGATGGTGAGATAGTTGCTAAGTGGCATACAAAAGGGAGCAGAGAGTTTGGCCGATGCGGAGCTGAGAGGAAGAGGAGAGAGGAGGAAAGAGAGACACCAGTGATGCTCTATTGGGTCGGCGATCGTTATACCTGCCTCCGCTACCGGCTGGAGACGGAGCATTTTAGCTTCATTTTCCCAAAGTCTAGCTAATCTATTACACAGAAAATTGAGACGAGCCATCGCATCGTACACCAGTGGAGGAGGAGAGTGGATCGACAACATCCACCAGCTTACCGAAACATCGTGTGTTTGCTGTAACCTTGGATAATATTGGGATTTTATACATGCATTGTGGATAGGGCTCATTTCATTTTCATCTCAGTCTGGGAGGAACTGTGTGCAATGAAGAGTGTAGTATAATGCTGCATTGTATGCTAAATGGGTTTTTTGCTTCAAGTCTGAATGTTGTAAGCATGGAGCATCGTGAAGAGCTAAGGGGAAAAAGTTAAAGAGGATAACATGGCTCGTGAGATCCAACGAGAAGACATAGGTGTGGGTTTTGACACCTCACACACCAGGAAACGTCCATCAATGGCATGTAGAGATGAGACGGCAAGTCGGACGAGGGAAGCAATGGCGCCTGATTGCATCCCTCAAACAGTCACATTCCGTAAGGAGCAGCCCCCTACTGGCCCCCACGTGTCAACAGCAACCATCCAATCAGATGACAACGACCAATCAAACAAGTGGCAGAACACGTGGCCTCAAGAGAGACCACCGCGTAGGGGAGGGGGCAACTCCATTAGAGCAACCCTGGCTACCCAACAGGCTATTTCCCTTGCTAAGGTCTCTGAGCTTCAGAAACAGCTCGCTATATTGGAAGAGAAATTGAAAGAGCTACATGCAGTGAGTGAATTAGATGAGGCAAATGTCATCAACCGGCTTTGCTCGGATTATTCTCGGGAGAACCCCAACAATAATGAGGCGGAACCTCGGGCGGCCTCTCCGATGCCAAGCTTTTATTGCATTTCTCAGGGTGTTAATGAGGCACATTCAGTCAATGAGAGACGTTTAGGAAGTCACATCGTCCCAGCAGGAGCCACAGATAGTAGATTTGTACCAATGAGGGAAGACGTTGTGACATCTGATACCGCTACCAGCTCTAGGATCAAACCTAAAAGACCAGGCTGGGCCCATCGAGTCATGTCGGAACCAACTGGTTATGAGAACCCTCTCTCGGAGACAATCGATGTCTTGTCTTCCAGCTCAGGAATGCAGGAGATCAATTCACAGCTCACCAAACTCTTTAATGGAGACCAATCCACAGGAGTAGAAGTCAACAGTGAGAGCACGAACAGCTCCCTCTATTGTTGGGCTCCTAACCAGGCTTCCACATGCAATAGTAATATGGGTCTTGATGAACCCACCTGTTCTACAGATCCAATAGCCCATCCAATAATCCAGTCTCAAGTTCATTCCTCAGATTTTCATTCTTACCCCGTCACCATTACCTCAACAGATTTCTCTCGGGAGTTCGGGGAGGACATCTGGGAGTTTGACACCTGCGACTTCACCTATGAGTCCAAAGACACCAGTTGCCACTCCAGTGTGGAATCACTCCCAGGGAACCGTATTAACCCTATATCAGAATCTTCCCCCCATCCGCAGGTCAACGGTACCACCAAGAGGGTCATCATGGGTCATGGTGACCTAGTAGAAGTCAAGGTGGATTCTCATAAAACACTCAGCGTTGAGAACTGGAGTATGGATGCCAACAGCGATGGACGTGGTGAGAGCTCTCTCTTGTCCTCCAGTAGCGGTCTCTCCGGTGACTATTCCATGAAGACCTCCCAGTGCAACTCTCAAGGCTCAGGGTCCAACGATGACCGCCCAGGAACCAGTTGCACCCATGCCCCGCTCCGTAGGAACACCGGTTCCTCTGGCTCCATGAACCGGGCTCGTTCAGTCACCCCGCTTCTGAAGAGGCGTAAACAGTCGCCCATGAATATTACCCTTTCGTCGCAGGGTGATTACGGGTCGGATATCGAGGCAGCCCCACCCTTGTCTTCCCCGAGGAGTGAGGATAGGAAAAGCCCTCATCAGATCATAAAGTCTGCACTTAAAACTACAGCCAAAGCTATGCATAAAAGTCCCAAGAAAGGTTAGTGCTATAGTCCTCTAGTGAATCTGAATACCCCATACTTTACAACGTCATGAATAACCAAAGTGCTCTTGTTATCCTGTATAATGTGGTCTCTGACATAATGTTTTATGTCCTAATCTATTGTTTCTTGTATTTCCCATCTATAACCTTCAGGCAATATTTTGCATCAGTTCTGTATTAATGCTCAGTGTCAATTATTTATAATGCCGGTATAAAATGTGTTGTGATATACCTGTAACATATATCTTTTCATGTAGTCTAAAATGTTGAGACATTGTAATATGTTGAAAAATACGGTATATACATTCTTTTACCTCTTTTTTTCTTGAGGATGATCTTTTCTGGGTAATGTTAGAACATATATAAGTCATTAGTTGTTTGGATGATACATAATGCTATGCTAATATGTTTTCATATCTTCCTCTGCAATGGTAGTATAAACATGACCAATATATACCTCATGCATTCTGGGTAAAAAATGATCATCTCTGGGTAATTTGGGTGACTTTAGTAGTAATTTACTGACAAAATCCTAGTCTAAACATAATAATATTAGTCATTACAGTACCTGTGAGATGATACAAGCTAGGCTATGCTATTATGTTTTCATATCTAACCCTGTAAGTAGTATGCACATGACCGATGGAGCATGTCTCATACATTCTACTCATTTTGATACTGTATCCTTGACACAATGGTCGCACAATGTTTCACGTGCAGGATTCTCTTCCTATGCTAATAATCGATGCGATCATGTTTTATTCCAGAGCAGCAGGATTTTTAAGACCCGATATTGAATCACATCCCTACTGAGTTTATACTGGGGTTTTGGGTATCATGCGTATCATCTATAGCTTTTGAAAATTATACATGATGTAGTCTCTGCAGTGACTCATGAACGTGTGTGGGAAGGAGTTTGCATTGTCACAAATTTACATCGAGAAGTTTATCAGAACATTACCTGTTTTGTCCTCATCGTCATTATCATCATCGTCATTATCATCATCATCATCGTCGTCGTCGTCATTATTATTATCATCATCACCGTCACACTTAACAATACTCGTGTCATAATATGATTCACACAAAATTCCTGATTTAAAACCTAATTTTTTTAAATGAAGATCTTATCGATTAAAACTTAGGCTGTTATTATTCCATAACCTGTAATCCAAAACAAAAATGTTTCCAGCAGATGCACTGACAATATTTTGCAGTTTGATATCCATTTATATGTATGTTCAATATATGTTTGGAATCATGTTTTTCTCACTAGTTCTTACATTGTAAATGGACATCAGAACCACACTGACATGGCATTTCTCATAACGCTTAATGTCCTAACCAAGCCATTTATCATAAATTGCACTTCAATACCAATTTGGTTCTCAAATTACTCCGAGCTATCCGAGCTATGCTTGGTTTCATACATACTGGATACATTTTGCCCTGAAAATTGGTCCGAAAAATTCAATAAAGTAGGATAAGTGCCATCAGAACATTTTTTCTATTCTCTTTTATATGAATATATAAGAGATATTGAAGCAAATGTTCCAGACATGGATTTATAGTTATTGCAAAGCAAATCATTAACTTGCAAGACGGACTTGATCTTCTTATGTAAAGGTCATAGATTTGTTTCAGATATATTGCTTTACAGATGCCTTCAATATGCTTCTCCTTTAAGGACTTTGTCATTTTGTCTTGGCAATTATATTTCCTTGTAAAATTCTTTTACAACCTATCTTCATGACATTTTTTGTTTTTATCTTTGCTTATTCTGTTATCACCTTTCCAACATCAGAAATGTGTGTATCTGACTAACTGACAATATTTAAGATTGCTCTTATTACTGCAGCATTCGGTTTACAGTGTAAAACAAGATAACACTGATGATTATCCTACTCAGTGTTATCTGAAATTAACAGTAATAGTTGGAAGTCAATTGAATCCTTTTCAGACATGCTATTATTAGCAATGTTGATAACTTGGTTTCTTTCAACCCCCCATCCCGCAATGATTACAATGTGAATGGCATAATTGTAATGGAAAGGGTAATATTTTAATATTTTATTTGTAAATGAGGTGATATCAGGAGAGGCACATATTACTACTGATATGACAAGATAATGCCAGTATATTTCGTCATTACAATCAATTTGCAATTTAGGTGTTTAGCAGTAATTTTACTCAAATGCAAATGCTTGAAGCAAAATAGACTAGGGGCAGCGGAAATGGGGGCTGGGTGTGCTTTAGCCCTCCAATCTACAAAACCGTGTACAAAAACATGAAAATGGCCATATGATTGTGATATTTGGCATGGCCACCCCCCCCCCTTCAAAAACTGTTACCCTGCCTCTGTAGATTACCAATTTGGTATAATTGTTATAGAGTAGGTAATAATGACTAAATACATATCAGTGAGGGTATTGTTTGATTAACAATTCAAGGTATTTTGGGGGCAGTACGCACAGTTTTTATCAAGGTTCATGCCCATACAGAATGGTGTTTACTTATGTTTGTACAATAGATGAGCATCTATTTCTATTTGATGAATAACCCTAGTAATATCAAAACAATGACCAGTTATGATACCTTGCTGATAAATTGTTCGTAAAGTGAAATTGGAACTTAGCCAAAATTCAAAAATATATTTATCATACACTCTTATTGTGATATTGAATGATATTACAGCCAAAATTCAAATCATGTTATCCAATTTTAATTGGATTTATTATACACTGTGTTATAATATATAGTATTACAGCCAAAAATAGGTTATATTTGTAATACACTCTATTATGATATTACAGCCAAATATAATTTGTATTTATTATAATTTAGTGTCTATTATAATATTATAAAATTACAGCCAAAATTTAAGTTATATTTATCATACACTCTGTTATAATATCATAATATTACAGCCAACATTTAAGTTATATTTGTCATACAAAACCATTATAATATATGATTAGATTCCTCTTCATTTTTGTCAACATATTTTGCTTGACACCATTGTAAACATTGACAAAATTTAGATAATTGCTCTATTATAAAAAACATATAGTTTTATACTTAATGTAATTTAATCAGGAAAACTCCTTATTTTACAGGATTTATTTTAGGAACACTTGGGAAAAGGTAAGAAATGAACCCATGCTGTAAAAACAAGACCCACTTTGAAACCCTTGCTAACAGCCATCCCCATATTCACATTAAAATTCCTGTGATACTCTGCCCTATCCCAAATTGTAATTTGTGATTTATGACCAATAAAATAAATGAGTCTGGATAAATATTGGAAAATGATTAGGTCAACAATGTTCATCGGCCGGGGCCTCCTCATAATTACATGATGCCGGGAATTAGCTTGAGAATGCTGCACAAACTGTTATTCCAGGTTATCTCAGTTTAAGTTAATTTTTCAGTAATGATTTTTGTAGAAACTGTATGTTTTTTTTGTTCTTTCAAATAAACCTTTGCCTTTATATCCATAGAATTCTATGAGATAATGAATCATTCATACTTTGCCAATTTATCTCATTAATGTGAATATTTGGTTTGCAGTTTTTCATCTGACAATTATAAACTTATTGATTGGGGTTGAATTCAACTGAAGAAATGATTCATTAACCACAATAAGGAACAGAATCCTAATTTCTAATTAAAAGAATCTCATGAAGACTTTACTGAATAAACCTCAAGCAGATATAATGGGGTTTTAAGCATTAACATTAAAGCAAAATGTCAGGAAAACAATCATATGTTTTTAGTTGCTATTATTCTCCAAATTGGCAATTCATGCAATTCTATTATCATGCAATTCTAATTCCATTTTGTTATGTTTTTATGTATAAATTTGATATTGATGGCAAGTGTGTATTATGATGTTTCAATTATTTTTACATGTTAACAGGCAACACTCCCACAAATTATGTACATGTAATGCACTTAAGCATAGAATCAAAAGAAAAAAAGAAATCATAATCTCTGACTCATTCAATGCCACACTAAAACTACTCCCTTTAGATTCAGAAGGACATTAGCGCATACAATTCAAATCTGTTTAAAGTCCTTCTGACGGGAAATGGATTGAATTGTGTGTTTACATCTGCTCCAGATTCTACCCAAAGCTGAACTTTATTGATTCTGTTTGCAACTTGAGGTTTCTAATCACCCATGGGTGGAAATATGACACATTCTTCAAGTGTTACAAGATTAAAGACCCATCAGTTCTTTTGGTACAATAAGGAAGTAAAGAGAAAGGGGTAGGATGTATGGGGGTAAGCTGATCATATTTTGAAAGATGATACCAACCACCAGATGGAACTGGAAAAGAAATCACTGGTATCTTTTGACTGTTTTATGCTTTGAAGTAATAATAGTATTTGCAACCAATTTTTTTTATTATACTCAGAAACACCTGTCAGCCTTATGATTGTCTTATGATTTTTGGTACATTTTCATTTATATTACCTTACTACTATAACTTATACAAGCATCATTACCACTACAAATATGGCTTACAAAATGGATTTGAATAATTTGAAGCAGTTCAAAATTATGGATACTTCTTTTCTTAAAAAAAATTGATAATCATGTTCTTACTCTTTTTAAATGCATTAGTGAAATGTAGTGTGCAGTTATATAAATATTTGCTTGTTTACTTGACTGCGTGGTATTTCAGATAAAAACTGTCATCTTTCTGTACCAAATTAAAGAAAGGAGCTTTGGAAATGATGTGAATAGACTGGAATTCCATTTTCTCAAATCCTTTCAGAGAAATTAATTCCTTCAAGTGCATCACCATCATTATTATTCATTGATATTTGACTGAGAGAGGGAAGTAAAACTTTGATATAAAAAAAAAAACCTTGTTTATTGCTGTAAGGTAGCATCCTCCCCACTGCGTATGAATTAGAGCAGAACCCTAGGATTGAGTCCGAAAAAACATTAAAAGCATTTACACAAGGCTAGTGAATGGGTGCATTAAAACATACAGTCTCTTTTATGTATTGACCAGTCGGTCCCGGCACAAGTCGCAGCGTAATTGAATTGCAGTCCTTTATCGAATTTCCCCCAGCCAATAATCCGGTTTGGTCAAATACTTTTCGTTGATGGTACGAGGCATTAAGACAGACTTACACCAGTGCCATATGTTCTGGACAAGCAAGTAGTTGGGAGGAGAAAATAAAATCAATACTCGGAATGGGAGCTTGAAAACCGAGTGGTCCATGCAACGGTTTATTCGCTGGTGTGGCAGATTACGTAGCTAGGATGTTTTTCAGCCAGGATGTTATTATGAAGGAGATGAATTCAATTTGTCACTCTGTCTTCATGTATTAGAATTAATTGTATTTGTGATGTTTTCATTTTTTATTTTGTATTTTTTTAACAGGGATAATGTAGTACAGCCGAATCATTCCAAATCTGTGCAACTTTGAGGAAATTTTCATAATAATAATACATGTGACTTAAGCGCCGAATATGTTCTCTATAGTGCCCAAGACTTAAATAGGGAGGTTTTAATTTTTTAAGGACTCAACAGAGATACAGTATTTGATGTCTTCAGGAGGTGTATTTCAGAGTATATTGGGTCTACCAATGAGCAAAGGATCTTCCTGCAGAGATTTAAATGTTTTGGAACCCCAAAAGTTTTGAAACTTTTCAGGCTGTTCAAAGTTTTTAACGTCAACAAGTAATCAAATTCTGTGAAATATTTTCTTATCATTTTAGATAAAAGTTCTCAAGGTCAATAATAGCTTCATAACACTCTTGGAAAGTGGCCTTTGAATTCAAAGAGTATTGGTCAACTGTTTCTTGCTTTTATAATACGTTTTGTCATGGAGGTATACCTAACAGGATCGTACAAAAAAACTTATTTTCAACTGTTTGCAATGTTTGATTTCAACTTTTTAATTGACGGGTCAATTCTTATCGTACAATATATACTTGCTTTTTTATCAGCCTCCTTAGCTACTTAATATCAATTTTCAATAGACTACAACACATGTGATTCATTTTGAGACCTTAGATTGACCTGCAATTTACCTCAAATTTTGTGGAATGCCCCTTTGTGAATTCTCATCAGCAGTAGATATGAAAACATTGTGTATCAAAACCTGTCTGTGAAAAGGGACACATACTCTTAAAAATAGTAAGTTCAGTTAAATGAAAGAATTTTACATAACGAATGGTATTTTGAACAAATTCTGATTGCAAACAGAGTTTATCATGTCTGTGTGCTCCTAGAAAAAAAGGAGAATCATGATTATACAAATTCTATCAAAGATAATATACAAATAATGCATGAAGCCGAGTGCGTTAGTGTAAATGCAGAGCACGCGAGGTTTCTTTAGATAGATGCCACACTGTGCACGAGCCGCTTGCGGCGAGTGCCCAGTGTGCATCATCTGAAGAAACCAAGCTTTCTCTGCATTTATTTTTACGCACGACAAAGTGAGTGCATTATTTGTTGTATAAAATAGCAACACAGAAACAAATTTTTAAAAAGTTACAGTACAGTTTTGTTTGACTTCTCCCAGGACTTCTACTGCACTGGTTTGTTAGTGCGTGCATTATCAATTTTGGTTGCGCACCTTTTGCACTGCCGTGCAGTGCACCAAAACAGTTGGATGTCATGTGACGCGTATTGGCCAATCATGATGCTTAAAAATACAGAGCTATTTTATAAATATTATTATTATCATTATTATCATTTATTTGGCCATAAAAACATACAAAAATTGTACAATGTAATTACAAAAATACAATTTGAAATTGAATAATTGAATATAGATAAAGTAGAAATGAGAGAAAAGAAGAAAAGAGTTAGAAAATTGTTTTTCCATGGGCCAGGGCTCGCATAAGTAAAATTCACACCTTTTGCACTGCCGTGCAGTGCACCAAAAAAGTTGGATGTCATATGACGCGTATTGGCCAATCATGATGCTTAAAAATACAAAGCTATTTTATAAATATTATTATTATCATTAGTATCATTTATTTGGCCATAAAAACATACAAAAATTGTACAATGTAATTACAAAAATACAATTTGAAATTGGATAATTGAATATGGATAAAGTAGAAATGAAAGAAAAGAAGAAAAGAGTTAGAAAATTGTTTTTCCATGGGCGAGGGCTCGCAAAAGTAAAATTCAGTACTATTGCCCAGAGGCATGCAAGCCCTCATTCTCTGATTGATAACCAATTCCTCACTCTTGTGTGGATATCTTGGACGACTGTTTGGTTAGCTCATATATCTCAGGATACTAGTTAATAAATGAGTGGCTGTAGCTGTAAACCTACCGATATTTATTATTAAAGTCTATTTAAATCTAGATGAGCATGGTCAGTCTGAAATAAGTTGATTGTGGTTATAAAACACCTCAGGAGCAACAGTCTTTATAGAGGGTTAAACGTGCTCTTTAATCTTCGCTCCATGCTGTTACGGTGTCAGGTGATGTTCTTATTGGTCATATTCTCCTCTTTCCCTCCCTCCTACTCTGTCATCTATACTTTATTTATCTCTATCTCTTATTTATCTCTTTTTTACGTTTTCATTATTCTGTATGGGATCAAGTCACTTGTTGTCTCTCCATTCTCTTTTCCTCCATCTGCCTTCATGCTTTGTTGAAATGTCTCTTCATCTATCATTCAAATCAAACTGTATTTTTCTTTTCTTTGTTTATCTCGACCTTTTTGCTTTCTCTATCAACCAATTTGGTCCACTTGTACCTTTCCCTATGTATATCAACTCCATCATTCATTTCTTTAAATATTCTTTATATTGCTTTACTCTTTTCTCATATTACTATCTCTTTTACATTATCTTGACCCTATTTCATGCATCCCTTTAAACGTCTTTTTCATTTTCAGCAATTCTTATCCTCTTTTCTTATTCAGTCATCTATTCTTCTTTCCACTGATGTCATCTTTCCTTCTTTTCCTCCTCTCTCCCTCTCAATTTCCACCCTGTACCCTTTGCTCTCCTTTTTATACCCCCACCACTCATCTCCCCATCTCCCTCACACAAGCAGGTACACACGATCTCCTGCATTGTTTTTCATCATCCTACCTTTATCTCTCCCTCACCTTTCTCACATGAAAAATGGATCCCATCCTTTATCAAATATTAAACGACTCGCCTGCGTCTGCTGCCCTCAAGGGGTCAGAGGTGACTTATTCAGCTGGTTATCAGGGGCGAATTGGATGAGAAAATGTTGGTTTATGAAGCGGTGACCAGACGACGGTGATGCCTCGGCAACCGTTTTTTTTTGTTGTTGTTGGTTGGGATATTGCTCCTGTCTGGGGAGGTTCATTTAACCCCTCTGGTTCTGACAGGTAGAAGGAATTCTGATCAAATTGCCCTTTTCTCATCCTGAAGTAGCCATCAGGGGCTCGTGTGATAGGACGGGAAATGTTGATAGATATTGTATTATGGCTATGAATAGCATACATGCAAGGAGATATCACCTCCTTGGTGCAAGTATGCTGCATAGAAGTATAATGCATTGTCTTCACTGCATGATACTGAAAATTATAAGGAATATACCCCTCTTGTGTTAATGTAATTTCACTCTCTTTTCCTGAAATGTAGAAGGAGCATAGATAATATTGCCTTTTTACAAATCTCAGGTGGTATAGTAGATGGGTATATGATATAGTTCTTGATAATATCACATGACTACTGTAAAAATATACATGGTTAGTTATTTTTTTTTTTTGCTACCAAATTAAATGTTCTGTGTGGTAATGTATTTTACAATAAAAAGTATGGTTTGATTGGTTTATATTGTTCATTATATTCCAGTGTTAATTTTCTGGAGTTAATTTAACACCTGTGGTTGTTGTTGCAACACCTTTGAGTTTTACTTTGCTCTCTTTGGTGTTTTATTCAAATCTCTAGGGTGTAATTTTAACACCTTGGTATGCTCCTCAAGCCTTACCAACCAATGTTAGTTTTAACACCCAAATGCTGAAAAGGTCGCCTCATTCTACTGGCCAATCCTCTCTTCTGTTAAGAAAACTCTTCATCAAAGTCCACCATGATAATATGAGATCACCACAAGATAATAGTGGAGTATATGATTGGATATACAGGTTTAACCCATTGTGTAATGTGTCTTAGAACCAGTTGGTTCCTGTATACAAATCATATAGACAATACAGAATTATGTTTATAATCTATTATGATATAGTCTTTTAATAATTAATATTCAGTTGTTGCTGTGGTAACCTTGAACCATTTTTATATTTGATAAATAAAGATGGCATTTCTGTCTACATAGGATTATTTAACTCTCAAAGTATAAAAATACTGTACAATTTATGTATCATCCATTTCTTCATGGTGCGTCTTATTGGAATACCAAAGTGGTTGCTCTTATGAGAATTACACCTCAAACCTATAGAGGCAGGTGGGAATAGCCCTGTTTAGATATGCCTTCATCTTCCTAGTTTGATGTTTTCTCAGGCGTCAATGTTATTAGACGTACAGCAGTCTCATCATAGCATTACTGATGACCACATACCCAACGTGTCTTGCATCATAGTGAATATACTGATTTGCATTTCTTGAACGTAAACCTTGGAAGGAATAGTGAGTTCAAGGGCTTTTCTTGTTTAGGGTTTCTGTCAACTTTAATAATCTTGGCTTAATCTGGATGTTGAGAGGTTAACATCGACTATTAGATGTAGTAGATGAGAGGTTGAGTGTTCGATTCAGGGACTTTGTGAGGACCTAGAAAATAAAGTTTGGAAGAAATCTTTATTTAATATATATTTTTTTTGTATGTTGATTACTGTTGGCTCAATCTTTAACTTCAGTGCTTTCCATCAAGTATCGTCATGCCTTTTTGTATAGTAGAAGGACCAACTGTTTGATTGAGGCACTTTATGATGCTATAGTCCCAACAAACCCTACTCCATACTAACCTATGATATGCTACTGGTAATGATGTAATAGATTTGATCAGTCCGAAATCAGAATTGTCATTGTGGAAGAGCCGTGGTGTAGTGGTTCTGACTCTCGCCTTTTTAACAGAGGGTCGTGTGTTCGAATCCCACCACGGTCTAGCGTCCTTTGGCAAGGCGTTAATCCACACTTTGCCACTCTTGACCCAGGTGCTAAATTGGTACCCGGTAGGGTACGAAAGACAGTATATGTTTGATTTCGCCAGCGCCATAATGAGGCTGCAATGAATACAAGGAATGCTCCCCAGGAGTGCACTTTTTTGTGTGGGATTTAAATGAATCCAATGACCGGGGTAATAATATGCTGTAACACGCTTTGAGCCATTCTGGGAAAAGCACTTTTAAAAAATTGGCTATTATTATTTTGATGGTGCATAATGATGGGGGGAAAAATCCATAAATGAAATGAAAACTTTGATTTTTTAAATCCTATTCCACAGTCATAATGGCAAATGTTTGTGCCATCCATATTTTGTGTAGAAACTGGCCAAGGTAATTGTGACTTGATATGACTTTGGATGACATGCTTGAAATCATCTTGAAGGATGGTGGTATTCAACCATGGTATTTAATTTTAGAAGCACTTTGTAATGGTATACCAAATACTGGGAATATATATATTCCCAGTGTTTGGGGATTTACTAGAAGATTTGTGTAGATATTTGAATTCTCTTCCTTTTTAAATATATATCATATAATATCATTTATTTCCTTCTTTTGTATCTGTAAATGGATCTGCAAGGTTACAAAATTTAACATGTTTCGACACTGAAAATTCATTCAAATTTTTTTGACATAAAGAAGCAATGAAAATCCGCGTTTATATTTACGAAATGTAAAAGAAAAAACTCTTTAACATTCAAATTTTCATTGATTTCAAATAAACCTACATTGGATGTGATTATCACCCAGTCACTAGATTAACATTTAACTTTAAAGATTTGAATTTAAATCTTTAAAAATTCAAAAATATATGTTTATGATCCAGATTGAATCCATAGTTTTACAGGTCACTTTCAATCTGGATTTACTTCAAAAGCTGTAATTTCTTTAGTTGACAAATATAAGAGATTCAATGTTAAACATGTAAAGTATATTAACATTATGAATTTGAGATAGCTTTGTTAAATTACAATATATAGATATTTTAAGGGGAGTATTACAAAATAGCAATTATTAACAAAGATAACACCCAAAAGAGAAAATTATCTTTGTAAAATTTTCCTGACGCAGTCATACATATTGCCCTCACTGTATAATGTATCCACAATTCCATCTCTGTAGTGTTATCATATGCTACTATATAACTTCAAAATGCAATATTCATAATTTACTACACTGCGCTATACTTACCTATACCATCTCATCAAATTGCTATTCGTTACCCTGACTCGAATAGCCACCGGTAAAAAACTCCCCGAAAGAGGCTAACTGCAAACAGATAGCCTGGGAAACCCGTCACGGGACGAGACCCATAAAACCCCCTCGCCACATATAAGCCTCCTCTTTCGTTACCGCGACGTCGTTGAGTACACTCGAAACGTTTAGCCACCGCGCAATTTTTTTTATGAATCACGATGTTTGAAGAAATAACTGAAATAAACATTATTTCCCAACCCTAAAGATCTCAATAAAAAGGGGAGATCAACTCGGTCAAGATAAAGCCGAGGGCCATTATCTCGGTCAAGACAAAGCCGAGAAATAATAACAGCACGATGATAAGGCGGCCAAGATAAAGCCGAAGAATAAGAAGTCTAACACTTATATCCCGGCCAAGACAACGCCGGCTAATGACACTACACAATCAGACACCCAGCCCCTTAGGCGGGAGGTAGACAAGGGTACGGATAAATCGGAAGAGGCTGTTTACACTCCTTCCGATCGGGGTAACTCCTCATCAAAGAGTATAGGGCGGGCAAGAAGAAGCCTCGCGATGACCACTCGTGTTCTAATGACAATCAGGCTCGAGTTAACGACCCACTACAACCCCTATATTTTATAAGAAGCTTCGACTGGCCCGGGATTGTGACCGGTCAGTCCATTCATTGCCAGACCCCGCCGAGTCGGGTCATCATCAGTTATCTATAGTACAGTCCACCAGGTTGGTGTATCATCGTACTTGTAGAATTGTGCAGGAGTTCATACAGTGCTGTGGAATTAAGATCTATTCTACGTACATGCGGTCTAAAATAATAATAATTAAGAGAAATTATTAACAATTGTAGTAGTTGGATCTTGGAAGCCTTGCAGGCGATCCTCCCCCATCGGGTGCTGCAATCGACCCATCCCGACCCCTAGCCGCCCGAGACAATGAGTTAATGAAAACTCGACTCATTCTAGACCATAATTCAATGCTCTAGACGTAGAGAGAGAGGCCTAGATCGCCTCATACAGATCGCGGAGTTGGGGCTAATGATAACTCGCCTCGTACTAGCCGTAGATAATAGGAGTTTTCCATCGTGGGAGAATCTGATTCGGAATTCGATTACCACCGACCCAATTCATTAGAAGAGATTGGGGGCGATTTCCCCCCATCAAATTCTTATACACTGTAAAAAAAAAAAAAAAAAAAAACGTGATTTTACAGAAAATAAACAGAAGATTATGCAGAAAGCAATAACAGAATCATTCTGTAAATTCATTAAACAGGAACTTTTCTGCAATTCAACAGAACAGACTCTGCTGCAGGAACTTCTTTTATTTTAAGGATAAATTTTCTAACAGTGTAGCAGCTCCTTGCATTCCCTGAAAGCTGCCCAGCAAATGGGATTCGATCGAAGAGATTCACCATTAGGGGTACGAGAGAGTTCTGGCTTACTCAAACGCGATACTCCGACTAGTGGGAACATGCCTTTTAAATACTGCCCTCATCTTCGGGCCGGAAACAGTATACCAGTATACGTAGCGAATGAGCGAGAGAGAAGTCAATCTTCCGCCTTAACTCGTCCGTCTGCGATCAAGATGGACGTTCCGTATATAGATCCTGCTTTCGGGACGTCCGCTCCCAGATAAGCAACACTCTCGGCTTATACCCATCAGTAAAGAAGTCTCGAACTTTATCGGTTTGCCGCTCAAGACTTTGAGGATTTTTTGTGCATCCCTTCGGCCCCGGACGTTGCTTTCCGTGTCGGGGATGCGGGAGCGAGGAAGACTAGATCGGGCCGTAACCCTCGCCGCGGCACTGGTTACCACTCAGCCGACTATCAGCTTACAGTTGCAGCGCTGGACGTGGCCGCCCGGAGCGGTATGGTTTTTGCGATGTACCAGGGGTATCTGATATCCGCTCGTAGTGAAGCTGAGCGGCTTGGACTGAGTCTCTACCAATGACAAGAACTTATTGCTAGAGTCACAAAATCGCTGATCTCCAGTATGAGCAAGCAGCAATCAACACTGCTATGCACAAGGGCAAGGAGGGCTAAAGACTAGATGCTCTCAAGATGATTGAGAAAGGGGCAGCTACTGAGCTGGACTTCTCATTCTCAATAAGCTTCCTTGCAAAGGTAAGGACTTGTTTATGGACACTTTCAAGAAGTATTGCACAAGTCTTTTTCAGCCAACACAGCTGACAAGACATTTTATTAGCTCTCCTCGAGTAGACCTAGTCCGCCAGGCCCTAGTCCAGGACCAGGCCCAGACCAGAGACCTCCATACGCTAGCTCTAGCTCCATACCCTAGACCTATAATGAACTTAAAGGGTCATCCCCCTCTTCCCTCGCTCTGGTAGCGACGCCAGGAATGAAAGGGGCCGCTGGGAAAGTCATAGGAATCCTCATTGTGGGGGACAGGGCCGCCAGGCGTTCTTTCAATGCACCAAATTCAGGGCCCCCACTCATAACCGGGACTTATGACAATCTAACACTAACCCTTCCCCACAAGCAGTAGGGAGAAGACTATTTCTTTGCCTTTACTTTTCATTATTTGAAATCTGTTCCAAGTCCACAGCAATATGTAATATTGAGGTGTTCATGTGCCAAAAAAAATAAAAAATAAAAACTACCCTTTCATATCAGAAGAACATAGAAAGGAGGAAATAGTGGTGATGGATGAGGTTGTCAAAATCATACCAGGCAAATCATACAGGCATAATGGTAAAACTTGCCAAACTTGGGTTACTTACAAAGTTGCGTTCACTTGTATAGAATGTAGACCTAGTAATATTCTTGATAATTTTGTGGCATCTGAGGTATAAATCTACACTATTTTTGGCTTATAAAGCAATGACAGAAGTAACTTGTAGATGTGGTTTATGGAGTGGTCTTTGGATGCTCAGACAGTCTTGAGATCTCAAACCAAGGCCTGAGGGTGGTGAACCCTTAAGAATTGCTACTATTGTCCATCAGTTTCTACCACACTTGCCACAATGATATCAGCTTCTCCTTGGTAATATTTATGACATAAATCTACTGTGTGTTCCAATGATAAAGATTCTCATACAATCCCAGAGTTCCCAATCAGGGATTGTGATTAAGATATTTTAATGTTCGTAATAGAAATCTGAGTTTAGAAATATTCCATAATTCTTTTTACCCAATTTATTGTGAGCCCGGCAGCCACTGTGCAGCTCCAGACCGATGAGGCTCTATACTCTAAATGTTGAAAGCCGAACAGGGTGGTAGCAAATACCCCCCTCCCCCCACACCTGTTTGTGAGAAGTACATTCTACCAACTGATCCAACTAACTGGTTCTGAATGTGTACAAGGGGTGGTCAATTTTTTGCCTACATCAAATTGAAGGCCAATATGGTATCTCATATATTTTGCCTGCAACTTTCATCAGGAATTGGTTAATGATAAAAAATCAGTTCTTGTTTAGCACATATCACATTATGTCCTAAGACCTTGATATTATTACCCTGGGGTTTCGAGGAATAAAGTCCTGCCAGGTACCCATTCATCTCTCTTGGATTGAGTGCTGCGCAATGTGGATAAAAAAAAAAAAAAAAAAAAACATTGTACGATATTCATTAATATGCAAATGTCATTGGTTTGATCATGAAGCCCTCGTATGATATCAAATAGTCCCTATGGACCTTGCAGCAATCCAACAACTATCAAAAGGGTTGAGCAAGTGCTGTGTAAAGAGGTCTCCATCCAAAATAACTATTTGAAAAGGATAGAAAAGACAATTCTAGATTTGTTAGGGATTCCACCAGAAAGGTTATATCTTATGATATGACAGGTTTGTTCTCAAACCAGGGCCCTGTCTTACAAAGAGTTACGATTGATCCAATCAATCGTCCAATTCATCGTAACTATATTGAAATCCATCAGTGTCGTAAAATTTTTTCTACAGGAAATTTGCATAATGTCATTTGTAAACAAGAGAAGCTCATTGAAATTTTAAGAAAACAATGAATGCATGAATATACATCATAATTAGAACACTCATGATTCTAGACTCCAGAGATACTTCAGATGGTGTGGCAGTTTACAAATTGATCCAATTTCTGCCTCTTTAAGTCAGCAGATTTATTTCCTTTATTATTTGATGAAGGTTTATCAGTCTCTTTTATAAGGGGTTACTGGTCAACCATAGCAGTCATTCATTCAGGCTTCTATAATAGGGAAACTACCTCAATTCAGCTGTCCTTACCAGACTAACAAGATCCTTCTTCTTAACAGATTCCTCCTAGCCGAAGACTCTTCCCCAATTGGAACCTGCCAAGAGTCCTTCGGTGCCCTAGCCAAGTTCCCCTTTAAACCCATAATTGCTCCCTTCTTGATCTTTCCATTAAGACAGCCTTCTTGTTGACTATAGCTTCAAGTCTAAGACGTAGTTTGCTTCATACACCACGGTGAGACCGGGTCATATTCGTTGGGAGAAGGACAGAGTCCGCTTGATCCCTAGACCTGATTTCCTAGCTAAGAATTAGAAACCCCTAAATCCTGTGATGTTCTTCCAACCATTAGGGGGATATCATGGCTGAATGGATAACGCACTTGACTAGCGTCCTTGGAGTCCCAGGTTTAAGTCCTGGGGTGAACAATGTGATTTTACAGTCTCTCGTCAGTTTCCGAAGATAGGTTTTGGCCGTACGTGCCTTAAAGTGGTACATTGATTAAAGTACATTCGCACTTCCCACCAACTGTTCATTAGTTCAATAGAACCTCACAGCCCTGTTAATCCAATTACAATTTCTCGAAGGTTAGTGCAGGGGATCAGGTCAGATGGAGAAAATGCCATTTTATCAGGATCCTTTAGAGCCCACGATTCACGGGGCATAGCAGCATCTTGGGCACTTTTCAGGGTACCTCTTTGGAGGAGATCCTCCAGGCATCCTATTGGACCTATTCAATATCTTGTATCTTATTACTTATTTGATGTAATAGCCAAGACACAGGTTTTGCCTTGGCGGTTCTTGTCTTGTCCTAATTTTTCCTAGGCTATTTCCAGTTGATATATTTCATTAACGTGGTTGATGATTCTTATCCCTTTTTTACAAGAGTAGCTTCTCCAGTTGGGAGACTACTCCATTTTATAGTAAATCAGTTTCTTTATCATTGTTTTGCCTACTTGTCTGGAAAGGGTCTCGTTTCTGCCCCTCCTCCAGTTTTTCCGTGCTATTCTAGCAATTTGATGAGATGGTATAGGTAAGTATAGCGCAGTGTAGTAAATCAGAATGCTCAGTAGTGAGCATATTATTTACTAACAAGCTATACTTACCTATAGCTCCCCTCCCGTCCTCCCCAGCAGACCTCGCCCCTCCTTGGCAACGAAAGAGGAGGCTTATATGTGGCGAGGGGGTTTTATGGGTCTCGTCCCGTGACGGGTTTCCCAGGCTATCTGTTTGCAGTTAGCCTCTTTCGGGGAGTTTTTTACCGGTGGCTATTCGAGTCAGGGTAACGAATAGCAATTTGATGAGATGGTATAGGTAAGTATAGCTTGTTAGTAAATAATATGCTCACTACTGAGCATTCTGATCACACTTGTCCAAATGCACAAGGAGGGTAGCTGTATTTATTCATACATGAGCCACTGACAGTTAGCTCCACTCTCATACATATCTCATGAAATATTATGGAGGGACTTTTCTACCAATGCATCAACCGGTATAAATGCATTTGAAGATACATTCTCTTACATGGGTTAAAAGAAAACTCATGCAGTAAAAAACTACCATGCAGTAAAACCATATGTATTTTTATATTGTTAAGCTATGGGAACTATGTACCTTGATAAAAGGTGTTGTAAGTATTGACTGAGTCCTGTCTTATAAGATCACAAGGTGTGACAACTAGTACACCTTCGATCACGAGAATCCTCTAGAGGGTTTCCATATCCGATGTGAACGATACCAAGGGTTGCTGGGCTAGCTCCTCATACATAACTCATGCATTATTACGGGAATTTCTACCATTGCTTTGGAAGCTAGATGGATGAAAAGATGACTGTTTGTGAGCTTTTCTCTGCTCAATCCATCATAGGGATCATTTCCTCTGTCAATTAGGTGTGAGCTGATACCGGTAGCAGCGTCACCACCAATAAAGGGATTCTTACTGGTTATGCATGCCCTAATTACAGCTTTCACACTCATTGCAAACAGGTAGACGAGGGTCCCATTTATTACTGGTCAAAAAAATAAGGGTGGGTTGAAGGACTTTGTGTTCAAACCGATGAGAGATAGAAAGTTGTTTTTCACCACCGTAAGGACTGTCTATAAAATAGTCACAATGTAAGAATGATGATAAGTTAAAATAATAATAGTAAAACAGATTGTAACAACAGTACTTTTTGCTTTAAAAATAATGGGGTATTATACATAGTTGACCCAAGTCAATGCACTTTCAATAGTCACTCTCATTGACAGCATCATCACCACTAAATTATCTATACACATGTTAACAATTGTACCTCTTCTGATCATGAATGTCCATTTGTGTTTATAAAACATTCAAAAAGTCAACTTCAAATCTTAGCACTATAAAAAAAAAAAAAAATTTTTTTGGCTATCCACTTTAGCATTTTACTTTCTTTTAGACTGCCACAGCCACCTCCATCATCATCACCATGAATAAGACAGTTTGATTTTGTATTAAATAGAGAGAACCCAAATATTGAAGGAGTCCCCCAAACTAGGACTGAATGACTTAAACTCAAGATTACCCCCCTTAAAGTTCAGCTACCCCCTGTCTACCACTACTGTATGCCTATAGTCATTACACAGAGATACAGATTGGTAGATTTGACCTTTTGTGAAATTGATCTTTAATAGAAGTATATCTGCCACTGTTTTGGAGTTGACAGAAGGATTCTTGCCCCTCCCGCTCTAATTTAATGTTCCGCTGGATTATTTTTGGCATTTTAAGTGATGAGGGGAAAGGATTGGAGGTCGCTACATATCTCATGTTGTTGATTGATACGTTGCTCTTGTAACTTCAAATGAAACCCATCCAATATGAATTTTTTGCAATGTCATAACAATTAAAGTTTGATTCCTTTCAAATTTTCTAAGAATCAATGTTTAACAGGTACAGAATTCCAAACATTAACTTAGATTTTGGAATAACTGGGTTTCTGTACTGCAAAATGAAAAAAAAAACGATTGAAAATAACTAAAAGTTTGTAACATGTCAGATTTGAATATATAAAGTTTAAAACATATAAATAGCTTTAAGAATAGATTTTTAATTTGATTTGTAACATCTTTGTCATCGGCAGTACACTATTTCATATGAAGTTGATTGTGCACTGTAAAAACTGTGGTGTTAAAACTGACACCCTAGAGATTCAACATAACACCAAAGAGTGTAAATGTAACAACCATAGGTGTTGTAATAACACTTATAGGTGTAAAACTAATACCACCAATTTAACACCAGTGTAAAATAACTGGTGTGGTCCTCTATGTACAACGGTTAACACCAGTTTTTGCCGTGTGTAATATTATACTGAATCATGTTTCAGGCAGATGATAGTTAGCTCTTCTCAAAGTAACTGTTATTGTTCCTATCTCATCTCTTGTTGTTCAATTGAGTAACCCCTAAGCTATGATTATCATACATCCAATATTAGCTTTCTCATGTTCAGCCTTCTCAGGATCCTCTTAGTCCTACCCATTCTTTCTCATGTAGACATTACATCCCTGAATCAATTTACATCAGAAATTACTGTGACATTTCCGATATGTTCCCGTTCCTCCAGGCATAAATTGGTCGGGTACATGTTGCGTGACAGTAAGCTGGTGTTACATGCATTCCGCCACACACCCAGGTGTTTGGCTGTGAAGTCTTGTCAAGATAGAAAAAGAGTCGATGCGGTTTAAAGGCTGTTAGACATCCGATATGCTATCCACGAGTGACTTGAATCGGTATGACCGAGCTTAATTCGTTGACCCCAATATTATGCTATTTTCTGTACAGTCAGATGATGCTACATTTTGGAAATGTGAGAGCTTTCATTCCCCAGTGATAGTTTTGTATGAGATAGTTTCATTTGTTGTATGCCTGCAAGCGATAGGTTTCATCAAAGCATTACTAACTATCTTAAGTATGTGGTATTTGAGAATGATAGAAGGATATAGTTTGAATGTATGTAAGATGCAAAGATGAATATCCACAGGCTGTTATCAATTACATGCCCATGACTTCCTTGATCTATAGACTCAACGTCTTTCAAAAGATCTTACAAAGATTGTGTTTTATGAATTTAAATGTTTGAAAAGAATGTTAGAGAAAAAATGGGGATTCATTTAAAAAAATATAACAATGGACATGCATTGCTTCAATTGATATGGATCTACTTCATATGAAGATATTATGATCAATCTAAGACATATAATTTACTTCAATAACTCCATACATCTACTTGATTTGCTAGTTCAGCCCTCTGGACTGCCATACCCGAATAGAACTCCCAAGGATTTAAAAAGCGCGAGCGCGCCCTCTCCCGTTCAGGCTTACTACCCATGATCACCGCGCAATTAGCGTCCATCTTCCTCTTTTGCTTTCGGCAAGCCACCTGTCAAGACGTGCTCAGATAAGTCTCTTAAGAGCTCAAATCTTTTTGAGCTTTGGTATATTATTTTCGCTTATCTGTGGTGCATTCTCCCTTTTAATTTCAATCTTTCCATTTGTGTGTAAGATTGTGTTCAGAATTTACACTTGGCGTGACTTTTTAGACGTGTTTTTGGAGACACTTAAATTGTTTTTCTAACGTTTGAGTTCTCGTCGCGCCGCATCGCTAGCGCGTACGCGAGGCACCGGCTTAGCCTGCCTACGTGGCAGCAAGCCTTCTCCACCTGTCATGGTTATTGTTCTTCACGTTCAAAGCGTGGTGGCTTTTGGTGCCGTTTTTGAATTAAATTCTAGACAGCCTCTACACTTTGTTGTCGAGGGTGTTATTGTTATTTCTTTTTGCAGGTTGGGATCTTCAACTCTGTTCCTTCCTTGCTTTCTGGAATTGATTTATTAAGATTTTCGATTGATTATTGATTGATTAATTCTTCAATTCTCTTTCCTTTCTGTTCTGAATAAATTTCTTAATTGATATTTTATTCACAGGCGGATCTTAAAGCTCAAATTCCTTTTTCCTCTTGTTCTGAATAAATTTCTTGATTGATATTTTATTCACAGGCGGATCTTAAAGCTCAATTCCTTTTCCTTCTGTTCTGAATAAATTTCTTGATTGATATTTTATTCACAGGCGCATCCTAAAGCTCAATTCCTTTTCCTTTCTGTTCTGAATAAAATTCTTGATTAATATTTTATTCACAGACGCTTCGGGGATTGTTTAATTCGGCTTACGCAATTATACCTGATGATTGTTTGGTTATTCAATCCCCCCTAAAAAAAAAAAAAAAAAAATTTTTTGTTCTTTACAGGTGGGGTCTCCTTCCTGTTAGAAATTTTTTTTGACCTGTCCCGGAATTGTTTTCTTCGTTCAATTCCCTCTTCCCTCCTAGTCTTATATATTTTTTTTTTTTATTTCGACAGGCGGGCTCTACGATTCCCTTTGAGGATTTACTGTGTCGTTCTTCCTCTTGGAATCGTTACTAGAGACGTTCCTCCTTCCTCCTGTTCTGAATTTCTTTACCTTTCCACAGGAGGTTACTTTTTTTTTCCTCTTGGAAATTATCGTAAAATTTCTCTTATCTGGAATTATTTGTCTCTCAATCCCTTTTCTTCCTGCTCTGAAATGCTTGTTTTTGTGTTTCTTCGCAGGTGGAAACTTCGTTCTCTTCTGAACTTGCATTCATTTTTGAATTTTTGTTTCGAATTTTTCCTTCGGGCACAAAAAAAGAGAATATAGTAGGGGAACCTTGTAGGAGTTTCTTTTTTCAAAGTCTCCGACCTCCTTTTTCTTACAGGCAGATACCTAAACTATTCTTAGGTTCTTCTTCCTCCCTACCCCTCCCCTCTTGTTTTGTTCTGTTTGCTCAAACAAACTCCTTTTAGGAGGAGGGAAAGACCACTCCGGTCTCCACTTTTAATCTAAGCGAGATCTTTGTAAAAAAAAAAAGAAAAAGAAAAATTCTTGTTTTTCCTTTTTCAGGGTAGAGAGAGGTATCTTTGAATGGGACTAACACAGCCCCAGAGGACCTGGTGCCCTCCACGGGGACCGCCCCGATTGCAAGTTACAGAAGTCGGCCGCCTCCAGGCGAGCAGGAGGGACGCCGCGGTGAGCGCCCAGCGGCGGTGAGTATGAGGGTGCGTCGATCAGCATTCCGAATTTGCGGTCGGATGCTAAGAGAAGGAAGGCCGAGACTGTGGTGCCACGGTCTCGGACAAAGGAAAAAGTGGTAGCCAAGGCTTCCAAGCCTAAACTAGGTCCTGCCGCCGCAGCACCCATAGGGCTATGCGACCCACCGGCTACCGGGTCACCAGAAGTCCGGAGGGAGAGTGCGGTTCTCTCCCCCCGGCACAGGTCAGGATCTCTGCCGTATAAGTCGTCCTCCGTTGACAGCATCGGGAGAGATCGCCCAGCCCCTGACCGCGAGAGGCGTCACACAGACTGTAACCACAATCTGATCGTGACCACAATCTGACCCCGTCAGATTCGGGTGAAGTTTCGTTGTTGGCGGCCGCCCTGCCAGGGGCGGCAAATCGTAAGAGATCACCCGTGCCTCTTGTGCCTTCTTCTGCTCCGGCCACGCCGGCGGAGCCCGCAAAATAAGAAGAAGAAGAAGAGGTCGAAGGAGAGGTCGGCCAGCCCTGTTGCCATGGGCATTCCTCCTTCAGACCCTCTTATCGGTGGCCAGATGTTACAGTCATACATGTTATGCTGCTATATTCTGCTACCGCGAGAGGCGTCACACATCGGGCTGTGACCACAATCTGACCCCGTCAGATTCGGGTGAAGTTTCATTGTCGGCGGCCGCCCTGCCAGGGGCGGCAAATCGTAAGAAATCACCCGTGCCTCTCATGCCTTCTTCTGCCCCGGCCACGCCGGCGGAGCCCGCAGAAAGAGAAGAAGAAGAAGAGGTCGAAGGAGAGGTTGGCCAGCCCTGCTGCCATGGGCGTTCCTCCTTCAGACCCTTGTGTCGGTGGTCAGATGTTACAGCTATTCATGCTGCTACATTCTGCTACCGCGAGAGGCGTCACACATCAGACTGTGACCACAATCTGACCCCGTCAGATTCGGGTGAAGTTTCGTTGTTGACGGCCGCCCTGCCAGGGGCGGCAAATCGTAAGAAATCACCCGTGCCTCTTGTGCCTTCTTCTGCCCCGGCCACACCGGCGGAGGCCGCGAAGAAGAAGAGGTCGAAGGTGAGGTCGGCCAGCCCTGTTGCCATGGGCGTCCCTCCTTCAGACCCTTGTGTCGGTGGTCAGATGTTACAGCTATTCATGCTGCTTCATTCTGCTTTCGAGTAGTGCGGGTTCACCCCACCCTCGACGTCTACTCACCCCGCTGATGCCCCTGAGCATCAAGCGAGACAAGTGGGCAATAACCACCAGACACCCGGGAAATCCTCGAGCGATTCTGTTAAATCGCCAGCCAGTGCACCGACTAACCGGGTGCCCCAAGATCGCGTGTGCTTTCCAGCATTTTCGTCGATCTCAGAGCACGTGTCCCAGCCGACACGCGGGGCCACCCCGGCGCTTACTGGACAACCCCCCGGTTCAGTCCATAGAGCGAGACTCCCTTTACGAGGACAACCCCTATCCCGCGGTCGACTTTTCAGTAAGCGCTCAGGCGCTGCTTGACAAGTATCTACCTCACATCTACCCTCCGAGCGGGGGTATTGATGAAGCAAGGGAGTCCATATTTTCTCGCCCCGCCTCTTCAGGCGCTCCGAGCTCAATCGGCCGAATTGGGGGTCTCGGAGAGTGACGGGGTCGCTCTAGACGAGGCGGCTCCTACGACGAGGAAGCCGCCAGCTCCGTGGGTGTAAACCCACCCCCGCTCTGCTGCTGCCCGGAAGCGCCAGGCTCCGGCGCCGCCGTCTCGAAATTTTCAAGCCTCTCGAGGCTAGCGAGAAGGCAGAGGCAGGGGGGGGGGGGCGATTATTATGCAGGTACTCCCGAATTCGCCCTCTACGTCAAGCTCACATACGGCGACGACTCCTTCAGCGGTAACTCTCTCCATTCTTCCCCCTAAGCGGGCCCGTAGATTGGAGGTATGAATCTCTTACATACCGCATGCCGCACTTCTCTCGTGAGAATGTTTGGCTGCTTTGAGAGGACAACCTATCACGTCCGCGGACCGTCCGCCCAGGCGACGGGACCGTCGCTTTTCTGGCCTGAACCTCACTTTCTATTCGAAAGTAAGGGTGCCCTGTCTTACTTAGCTCCTACCCTTGCAACGCCAGAGTCAGGGCTAGTACAGACACCCGTTCTCCAGCGATCGCCGCTGAAGAGAGGGCGACTCTGATATGAGCACCATCACCGCTCAGCGGTATGTCTCACTATCTCATAGCTCTCCGAGCTTATGAGTATGTATATCGGATCTGAATGTCACGGCGATTAAAAGTTCTCCTGTGCTTAATAATCGCTATGCCTTCACCACCCGGTGCATTATGGTTATGTTAACCTATTTGTCTCGTATTCGGGCGGCTCGTACGAACCCTGCCCGAGCTGCCATCACCGGTCGTCCCCCCGGACACCGCCGGCAGCACCCGCACCGAATACGTGGAAGGAATCAGCTTTTCATATGCTAGATATCCCTCCTGTTGACATTCACAGCTGTTCCCCGAGTCTTTCCCGGTTGGGTAAACATCATCTCGGAGGAAAGTAACCGCCGTACATCTCATGAGATTGTTGGCTATGTACGCGCGTTCAAACTTGTTTAAAGCCCCAGGATTCTCTGTCGGCATTCTATGCCTACTTTCTGGGCACACCCACCGTACCGGGTCGGCGAGTTCACACCAAACTGTACACCGCCAGACCATCGGTCGAGCTCTAACTGTCTATCTTATAGACTGCCCTCTATGTGGGTCAATCTTGCGGGCGTCTCCGCCGCTCCCTCCTTGTGCGGAGTGGTCTACGGTGGATGTCTTTACCGTGCCCGTTAGTCGAATCGGCTTCTTTCTTAGAAATTTTTTCACGGCACACTCGAGTCGCCCCGCATGCTGCTTTCATCCTCCTTCCATGCAAGGCATGTGGCCAGGGTCACCGCACGACCGAGGATGATGTAACAGTGGATGGATGTATGCTTATGCCTTCCTAACCACGATCACTACGACCCGCCTTCTCTCGGGCCGACTGTGGATGAGCCTCTCCATGTAAGTGATTTACTTCACTGGAGTTCTTCTTTTAGAAATTTAGATTCTCATCCCCCGCTGCTTAGGGCGTCATTTTTGCCGCCCCCCCGCAGCTTTTTGGAGCTCCTTATCTTACCGATATCGGACTGTTCCACGCTGCCGCAACCGGCGCCGGCGGTGCTCGCTCTTACGATCACCTGAGAAACAGGCCTTGTGACTGTTTTCATAAACAACTGGTTCTCACCGCAGACTGATGGAAATTTTGTGATTACTTCCTCAAGTCTCCTTCGCTTGTTTCTTCAAGCGAGGACTTCGGCACTCTTAGCCAGTTTCCGTCCCTAACTTGATAGGACAGGGCCGTTGCTACCTCATTCGATTCCGTTGGGAATGTAACGGTTGAGGTATCATATCTGGCGATGTCTGTTCGTTTAGAGCATCTCTTGATGGTCGTTTACACGTAATATCGTGACAGATTTTTTTTTTTCGCCAGCTCCCTCTGGCGTACACTTGCTGCTGCTAGGGATTCCCCCGCCCAGCGGACAGCCATCGCAGCCTAGCCTCACGGGCTCTCTCGGCGATGGTGGCTTGAGCCAAGCCACCTCTTCCACCGCGGGCACTGCACCCTCAGATGGGTGCTTCAATCAGTATGGGAGAAAGGGGATCCTGAGTTCTCTCTCGATCACTCGGTCTAACACACTTTTGTCGTGATGTGTACCGCGCTGTATCCCTGACACGCCCGGTTGAGCTGTTTTGACCAGACTGCTCTATTCTACATAGGCAACATGTCCGCGGCATTCCTTATTAACAGGATGGCACTCAGTCGCTTTCTCGACCCTTGTCTGCCTTACGAGTGGTTTTCTTCCTAAATCCCTACTCTCCGTCGTTCCTAGTCCCCTTCGGACCGCTAGTAACTTTTTACCACAGCTCTCTATCAGAATTCTGCAGATTTCTGCCCTCACGCATTTGAGACAGATATCGAATTCTGGGCGCTTTCTCCCACGCGGAGGCTTCCCCTACAGAAATTTCCAAGCTTGCGGGAAGCGTGCGACTAGCTTGCGCAAGCTTGCGGCATGCTAGTAACTAGCATGCGGTTAGCTTAATAAGCGTGTGATATGCGTGCAGAGTAATAGTTAAGCGATCTTTTAGCGAGCAGGGACTGTTCGCTAGCATGCACTCGCTTATTAAGCGAGTGCCCTGCTAGTCGCATGCTAGTTACTAGCAAGCGGCACGCTTAAATTTTGGTAGGGGTTCTGAGATATCTCGCCTTCTCAGATTGGTCGATTGATCACTTACTGAGCCTTAAAAGCTTCAGTTTTCCGATCACGATTCTTGTTGAAATTTTCAACAAATTTCAATTCTTACGCTCTAGTCAGCAGGTGATGTTGTTCTCCTGACACTAGGCCGAGGGCCCATGATACTTAGTATTCCTGAGTATACAGGGCATTCCTCTCGAGGACATTTTTGAGGGCCGCCTTTTGGCGCTCAACTAACTCCTTCACTTCTTTCTACTTGAAGGACATTCCGTCCAGCGAGGCGAGATTTGCTGCTTCGGCGCTTAAAGCAGCTGCGGCTTTTTCCCCCTCTCCCTAAATTTCGTTGTTTTTGTTTTTTCTTTTAAATTTTCTTAGGCTTACAATTGAAAACATGCCTCCCTACGGTTTGAGTCCGTGCTGGTCTAGCAAATCAAGTAGATGTATGGAGTTATTGAAGTAAATTATGAAAATACTTACCTGATTTTCTTATTTACGAGATAACTCATACATCTACTTGATACCCTCCCACCGACCCTCCGCCTTGCGTAGCAACATGTTTCAACGTATGGGCTTGCGAAAGGTGAGGAAGATGGACGCTAATTGCGCGGTGATCATGGGTAGTAAGCCTGAACGGGAGAGGGCGCGCTCGCGCTTTTTAAATCCTTGGGAGTTCTATTCGGGTATGGCAGTCCAGAGGGCTGAACTAGCAAATCAAGTAGATGTATGAGTTATCTCGTAAATAAGAAAATCAGGTAAGTATTTTCATAACTAATCTGAGACAACAAAGGAATTACTTTCTAAAAGCAAAATATCATTACTGGAAAGATCCAGATTAAAGAGGACTCAGTCTTCCTATTGGATTTCTTTGAATCAGAGTGCTTTCTGAATTATGATTTCAAAGCAAAGGTTGTTAAGTCAGAGTTCACTTATATAAGATGATATTCTTTCACCATTATGATATCATAGTGTATCACGATATATTTGAGCTAATATCTACAGCCACTCAGCACTTAACCAAAGCTGCCAGTCTTCTTTTATCTTAGTCAGTGAATTCATGTTGTCTTTATCCATGTGCTATTAACCTACTTCCGATTGAAATCTCTGCATTATGCAGGGGTAATACTACGGTAACTTGGTGATTAATGACAAAGATGGCATGCCGGTAATTCACAATACACCAATATTAATATGTGGTACATGCTAGTACTTCTTTCCTATTACTTTGTTAAAGCTACTCTGAACTGATCTGGATATTTGTCTAAGTGGGGTTAAGACTTTATTAGTTTTTTTATTGGACCTTGGCTATAATATTGTCTGGAATGATGCACATATAACAGTTAATGGAACATGTCTCCTTTGTTGTGCGCATCAGCCATACACAAAGAAAGCATTACTGTTCATTTAAACATGGGGAAAATATGAATGTAAAAACAAATACTTAGCATGCACAGTGTCATATTACACTCTAAATTGCAGAGTTTTAAAATAAATCCATGTTGACTGTAGATTTAAATCTCAAGTGATTTAAATTTGAATCCTTTAAGATTTATGAATAAATCTTTAGGATTAAAACTAAATCCCAAAATTTGATTTGTCATTCAGTCCTGGATTTATTTTAAATCTCTGTAATATAGAATGTAAGAGAAAAAACAAGAGTAGAATTTCACAAAAGTTGTATTAAATACTGTAAGATATCAAAATATCTGATGCACCTAAAAAAAATGAAGATGCACAATGTAAAAATCAAACTAGATTTTTGATAATTTTCTTTATGATTTATTTGGATGTCAAGAGTAAAAGTGACAACTTTTCAAATTAATAACATGAATCTATATATATCACAATTTTACATTTTTTTTTGCTATGTGGCATTTTTCCAGCACTTTAAAAGTTAAGAACCCATTTCCTTGTTCTTTCCTCCATCAAAGCCACAAACACTTCAACTACCACCACAATATGCATCACAATTACCACTAACCATCACTGCATTATACACCTATATAGGCTCATTGAATACAAATCACTTGGTATTTTGGTAATTGTCAATTGTGGTCATATAAATTCATGGTAGCATTGATCAATTCAGTGTGTGTCGGTGCTTTCTATGGTAATGGTTTATTCCATATTCATTCTCTTGTAGTTTTTGTCTGAATGAATGATTGTGTCTGTGGATGTATTAGTCCTGTATGTGTGAATGTGTGAGTGCTCTTTAGTGTGAACTCATGTAATCAAATTTTATTGGATATTACTTGAAGACAGAAACTTGGTCTATTACTTGTAGACATATGTATTAAGAATTAGAATGCAAGCTACAAGTTGTCGTCTACTCATTAGAAGCTGAACAACCGTCGTGTATTAGACAAACCATAGTATCGCTGAACACAGACAAAAGATACTATTTAATTTCATATACGATGATCTTATTTGTAGTGATTGAAAAGAATTTCAGATTAGCTGTTGGTAGTGACCAGATGAACTCTGGATTGAAAATTCAAATCTTTAAGATTTATTTCATTGTAAAATCTAAATTTGGTCAACTGTTGTCTATTCACACCCTATTTTGGTTATTTTAAATCTTAAGAAACCTAAAGAGTAATAATTTGTATTATAAATGTGTTATTAGCTTGTCAGTCTGCATGTCCCTGACTTGCCCTCTATGAACTTTTCACAATATATTTTCTTTGATTAAATATCCTAATAGAAGTTTATTTCTGTCGTTCAAAAGCAGGCTCACAGTGCATTTTTCTTCTATTTGAAGAATCACATTAGACTTGGTTTGAACAGGAAATGTATTGATTAGTATTGAATTTTACTCTTAGTAACCATATAGACTTACAAACTCATGTTACTTGTTCGATTTCATGCAGCTATTCCCTTTTAAACACTCCTCACTGATTTTAAGGCATTCTTCTTAAAAGTGTCATTATTTGACATCTTTCAGCACATTTTGAGTGCCATTATCTTTTTCTTGTTCCTTTTATACTTTGATGTCTCTCTCCTACCCCTCTCTGCCTCTTCTATATCTCTCTTTGTATCTCTACACCATCTCTCTTGGTCTTATTCTATCTTTCTTTCTCTGACCCCTTCTCAGTAGTTTCCCCTTTTCTCTATTCCTCCTTCTTTCAATCTATCATTCTTGCACTCCCTTTATCTCCCTGTCACTCATTATTGCACCCCTCTCTGTGTATTTCTGTTACTCTATTAATCCTCTATATACCCTCTTTCTCCCCCTTTCTCTCCCCCTCTGTTTGTCTCTGTCACTCACTTTACCCCTCTCTCTTTCTATCTCCCTGTCCTTCACTTTACACCCCTCCTTACATCTTTCTGTCACTCTAGCGACCCCTTTCCTCCCTCTCTCTGTCTGTCTCTGTCACTCACTTTACCCCCCTCTCTCTCTCTCTGATTACTCTCCTAGTCTGTCCGTCACACTTTCCATTCTCCTTCCATCCTCATGTAGCCTGTTCTCCCCGATGAATATATATTTGATATTCCCCTGGCTCTTCAAAGGTTAACTCATATGGAGTTATCTAGTCACACAAGACTGTCTCATCAAAATCATTGGGGCCCTCCAATGTTCTTATCAAACAGAGCCCTACCGTCTGTCGACCCCGCCTGATACCATGTAACATCATATTTCCGAGGCTTATGTTACCCAGGGAGAATAATGCTTACTCAAATATCTCTGCCATGTTCCGAATTCTATTCCCTGCTTTGGTTTGGTTTTATTGGTACTTAACCATTTAAAGGGGTGCAGTGGTGACTGGTGAGCATGAAAATGTGTTCCTTTTTCTTTTGTGCTCAAGGCATATTGTAGAAACTCAGAGAATAGCATGTCTTCTTTATACCCTCTTCCTTTCATTGATCTTGATAAAGTATAATTTTGTACCTAATAAAGAGAAAATAATAATAATAACAATAGGCATTTATATAGCATCATCTATCTAGAAATATTTTATTCCGTGGCGTGTTGTTATTATTATTACCCCGGCTTTAGCTTGAACTACCTTTCAGCGCTGCATAATCCAATAGGTTGAAAAAGGAAATAAATTATCAAATCGTAGAGAATGAGATTGAACTTTGAAATTCAGTCAAATTTAATTAAAGCTGACACATTTTTGATTGAGCACACCAATATTATCATTCATGCATATTTGATATCAAATGTTCGTTTGATAATTCAAGCATCCAAGTCATTTCCCAAGTCCACAATCAGCCGAGAACCCATGCAGTATCTTAGCAAGCATACATTCATCACATTTTTTATTTACAAGTCCATTTAAATGTCATTTTGAATAACCTGTCAGCCGAAATATATTGTGAATTTGAGTGAGCCCTGCGGACGATATACAAATATGTGTTCTTTGGTGCATTCATCATAATCAAAACATGTTCCAGGCCATGGCAAATTGAACACGTACAGAAACTACTTGCTAGTGTCAATATGTCACATATGCTATTTTTATATCCAAGGCCTGTCTTTCTTTTTTTCATTGTAAATTCGTATTAATGATTCCAAAGTTAATGAAAAATTTATTTCCTTTAAAATCATGAGAGAAGTGTACATTCAAAATAAAATTATATGTATTCACAAGAAAATTAACTTTATTTCCATTATTTTAGAATTGCACTTATGATTATAAATGGGATCATAAACACTAATAATTCGATTAGGTTTATTTACATGGCTGCTCTTTACTATTGATAATGTGAGGGAATTCCCTTTGAGATTAAACTAATATTCATGACCATGTGATCGGGCCTTTCATTCATTCATCTATCTTGGGCTGATGTGGAAAAGATGCGTTTCTTATGAGTCGTTGACGATCTCTTTGCCAAGCAGGGATAATTACGATGCACAGTTTGATGGAGACCAAGGTCCTGCGGGGCCATGTTACTTTCCGATCAGAGTGGATGTTAAAGTATATAGAAGAATTTCATTGAGTGATCTAGTCAAGTTGCATCAGGGTTTAAAGGCATGGCTACCATTTAAATTACACTGGTCTTTATATGAAAATCATTGAAAAAGAAATTTAAAAAGATATTCAGGTGAAAATAACTTGTTCACACAATGTTTTTTATTCCAAAATGATTCATAGAAGGCAACTTATGTTTGTTCAAATTAAAATTACTAAATTTGGTTAAATAATATATTTCACTCTTTTTCAAATAGGCCATTGATTTTTAAATCTTTATGAATAAATTATTCATAGCAAAGAAAGCAATAATGAGTTTTATACAAACAGATTATTTTGTGTTAGCATGCTGAATTACTGACTTGTAAATTCTTATCCTAATTATGACAGTAATCAATATCAGGTTGGAGAACAAACAGGACTTCAAGAAAACCATGAATAGTTATTAATCACCTTGTGATCACAAATTTACATTATTTTAGATGTATAGCACTGAAAACCTTTTTAGGTATGGAGCATTGTGGCCCAGTGGATTAGTCTCCGGACTTTGAAACAGAGGGTCGTGGGTTCAAATCCCAGCCATGGCGTAGTTTCCTTCAGCAAGAAATTTATCCACATTGTGCTGAACTCAACCCAGGTGAGGTAAATGGGTACCTGGCAGGAATTTATTCCTTGAAATGCCATCGCGCTGTAAAAGGCTGCGAGGCTAAAGCCAGGGTTATAATATCCAAGTCCTTTGGAAGCGCATAGAGACGTTATTTATAATGTGTTATGCGCTATACAAGAACTGTCTATTATTATTATTATTATTATCAATAGTAGATATGAAAGTAGTAGTCTTAATTGCTGAGGAGCTTGCACTAAGGTTGTGATAAAAAAATATCAATTCTTCTTGAGATTGGTCTAGTAGTTACCAATTGTCCTCATAATCTTTAAAGGTTTCATTCAGCAAACAAGTACAGGCCCCTGTCTTACAAAGATTTGCGATTGATCTAATCAATCGTAACTCTATGGAAATCCATCAGTGTCATAATTTTTTCTACAGGAAATTTGCAAAATGTCCTTTGTAACTCAGGAGATCACACCAAATTGTCAAGAAATCAATGAATCTATGGATATGCATTAATATCTTGATTTAAAAAAAATAAACATGCATTTTATATGATGACTTTGCTGGCTTTCCATAGTTGCAATTGATTGGATCAATCGCAACTATTTGTAAGACGGGCCCAGGATTGATGACTGAAGCTGGCTTAGAGTTTTCTCTGTATCTATCTGTCTGGGACTCATGTTAAATAGAAGTTATACTGTGCTACAATTATAACCATGCCACAATTCTCAACCGCCAATTTGTGTTTGTTTTTTTGTGTTTTTTTTCCCCCAATTTTGTGAGCGAAATTCGACCCTCTCTCCCTACCGCTCCACGATCGCTCCAACAACGCTCGGGCAGTGTGACCAGGCCTTTAGATTTTAATCATTGACTTCTGAAATAATTCACTCTCAAATCATTTTCCTAGGTACCTCTGAATGCTAGCTGGATACTGGTTGAAATTAGTTATACCAGGTGTATTTGATGTCATGAATTTATAAGTGTATATAGAACTAAAAAAAATTAAATGTCAGGAACTATTCCATTGCTATGCAATAGTTGTATTGCTTTGACAGTAGGGTGACAGATAGCAATTTATATGCATTGGGGACATCATTTGATGTGACTTATGATAATACTGAAGTCATATTAGAATTATACTCAGATGAAAGTACCAAATATTTCTCATCATTGTCAGAAAATCCAGTTAATTTCAGTTCAATTCATGAATTTACTTTGTTTTTAGAAAAGAAATTTTCCCTTTTGGTTGAGAAATAAGGCATCCATTTCAATGAGTTTATGTCTATCAATTTGATACATGTATGCAGCTCTAAGTGAAGATTGGTAAATGTAATTCTGTATTTGAGTTTTTCCTTTAGAATTTCAAAGATTATCAAAAGTGAAGCAGCTTATTGGTTTAGTTAGCTTTCATAGGTACAACATGTAGTAGACCCTGTAAGATTATTATAAGGAATTATTGCATCGATAAACCCAATTACAACTTCATCTGTTATAACCATCTCAAATTCAGGCTAATGGGAAAGTAAGTATCTACTCATCTTGGTTATGAATCATCAGTTCTCTCACTGCTCATCTATAGCAAGTGGTCAAATATCGGCAGCTTCTTAAAATCCCACGAAGCTATGGCTTTTTACCATAAAGAAATATTCTTCTTCAGGTAGACTAGTCTCACACATGACCGTAAGTGAAATACAGTCATTTGGCCCTGGCCTATCACAAATGGAAAATCTAATCTATATCTCGTTAGGGCGGTATTGTATTTCTTCACGACTTTGTGCCACGACATGTGTGCCAAGGACGTTTGGGAAGAAGAGAGTGAGAAAAGGAGAGAGAAGGGGGACAAATGGAAGAACTAGATAAGAGGAAGCAGGCCGCAGCATCCTACGTAAGAATTAAAGATGGGACTAAGACGTGACACAATTATAGTTGATTTCATTTCAGAGTCAACGTCCTTGTTGGAAGTTGGCGGTGTTTCCCTTCGCCGTCTGTGAGATGAATAATGAATAGAGGGTAATTCAACTTTCTTTTAGAGTAGTACAAGGAATTAGAAGTACACTTTGGTTCAAGAAAAATACTATATAACCGGAACTGGTTGTTGATAAGGAAAACATTTTAAGTGGAAATGAGATAAAAGGTGTCAATTTGAGAGTTTGGGCGGTTTTTTGCCGAGGAATGTTTTGCTTGCTTGTATGTAGACCTACTGGTTCTAGCAAAAATTTCCTTCATGTTTCAAGAATATTGATTTCTACTGTTGCATTGGAATGCAATGCAGTCGAAAGAGTTGAAAGGGAGGCTATACTTTCTTTTCATTTATCCTTGGTTTATTAGATATCGTCGCACGCACCACAAACTGTCCTCGTGGAATAGATACAGTGCGCTATCGCGCCTCGCAATTTCACCACGAACCCTCCTCTCTGTTACGATGCCCAATGTGGCGTAAATAAATTACTTCAAGAAAATATAAAGATACGGGATGAAACTTTGGAACCTAAACTATCGAACGAAGACACTGGCAAATAATTTGCTTTTCTTGTAGGTGCACTTATTGCTGGTTTTAAAAAGCTTTTCTTTAAATGCGTTTTCTGCGAAACTAACTTTCGTATCGAAGTGCGCAGAGAGGACGGTTCGTGGTGCATGCGATGATATGTAGTAAAATAAAGCATTATAAGGAATAATGTATTGTGAACATATTTGAAATCATCTGCATTATAAGAGAAAGTCAAATTTATATCTGAACTTTTTTTGCTGGAAAACCCTATAATTGTGTACAAATTTAGATAAACTTTTACCTACACCTCAATAATCAATATGGAAATATCTATTTCTTTTATTTATGGCATAATTGTCGTATATCTTTCATGTTAAAAGGTACCTCTGGGTTGAAGGTATGTAAGCCAGTGCTTATGCAATATATACTGCTTCAGGAAACAACAAAATTTCACATATTACAGGGGCATATGATAAAAAAAATATATTCTACAGGGGCAGTAAGGTTGCCCCCTTACCTTATATCTTGAATCTGAAATTGTTGGTTGATGGCCTGCAGTGAACAACTTTACATGTAAATCTACATGTTATGGGTTATTAAATTTAATGACAAAACTATTATAGGAAAATTATGACATTATTTTCCCATAAAAAGACTTGTGCACTCTGTAGAATTGATTTCATGATACTAAACATTCTACTAATAGCACTTCTGGCCATTTTGTCAATTGTTTTTGGAATAATTTTTCACTAAAAAGAATTCTGTGAATACAAAGTCGTGTTCCCTTTTTGCAAACATGCGCATATATTAAAGAGGATAAATTCTTAGAATAAGAGAATAAGAAAATGTGTTTCTCCTTTGATGGTGATTTTCTTTTTCTGTGAATATCATCATAGGTCATGCAGTAAATTCTCTGTATTCAAGCAGATATAAACTGTTTTCATTCGGGTGTCAATAAAAAAAGAAAGAAATTCATTGGTCAAGACGGTGGTATGTTATCAAGACACAAATGTAACATATCAAGTTATTTAATGTTTGTTAGTTTGTGAAGCTGGGGTATTTCATGCCCCTGTTGCATAAATAGTAACTAACCTGGTAACACTGCTCAACAGCCAATCAAAATCAAGGATTCCAAGTTACCGTAATGGTAACTTTTATGTAACAGGGCCTTGATCTAAAATTCTGCAATAATAATTACATCAGAAGCTCAAAAGGTTATTTCAATATTTAATCTTGGACATAGTTATTTGACTAACGTGAAAAGCTAAAGCAACCTTTAAGCTTTGAAAACGCCCACTCACTTGACAAGCAACAGGTTATACTTAGTTCAAAAAAGCACTTCAATGCCACCGTTTGCCGACAAATTGAATGCCATGCTAGTATAAAAATAAACAGTAGGAAAGCTTGGAGACTGATTTGTAAACCGTTAAATGATAGATTGTTTGGAAAACGTACTTAATTTGACTGTTGAATATAAAATGAATGAAATAAAAAATGAAGAGAGGACAGGGGAGGTCGTGGAGAGGGGATGGGCAAGAAATATAAATTGTTGCATCAGTAAGAAGGGCTATTTGGGTAAAGTTAAGGGAAACACTTTAAGAGTGGAGAAATAGGAAATTACAAATATCATTTCCAGTATTTTCTGTATTATTCTGTGACATTCTATGTACCCCTTCACTTTCCCAGTGCTGCTGCCATTGATTTTGTTTATGACAATAGGGCCATTTTTATTCTTTAAAGAATGAATCTTGATAGATATTTATTCTCATTTTTTTCTTGTAAAAAAGTATTGTTAAATTTAAAATTGTGTCACCATCGAATTGTTTAAAATTGTATGTATCTCACAAATTTTTTATTCTCTCGCAGAATAACTCATAATGACTGAGATGCTTTGTAGTATTCAAAGGAATGTTCGAGCCACTATGTCTAATACAACTTCTCCGTCCTTGTATTTACTATTATTATAAACATAATTCCCCCCTGTTTTCCTCATACTTTGTATGTATTCATGTAACCATTTCATGTATAGTAGATAAACTGTAAGGAAATGAGAGTTTATTTGATTTGAATTGAATACTGTGATAATAATGAATCTGGGTAATAAATAATGATCTCCGTTGTATTCTACGTTCCCCCTTTCATGCGTACATACCCTCATTTCTAAATCTCATTGGAACTAGGGATCATTAATTATTTCTTTCCTACCCAAGTCCATTTGGGTTTTACGGCTCACAATAGACATGTTAATTCCACTCAAAGGGTCGCTCGTTGGCAAGTATAGAGTGCAGGAATATATATAGGGTGTGTACAAGGTTTGCAGTCTAGTTTTTGAGGTCATTGGCAATTGAATGTTTTATTAATATCTACTCCCAAATGCACTAAAGATTCATTGTTGCGGGGCATGTAATTCATTTGAATTGTCATCCTTTTTATTGTTTATATTGACTATCATTTTATATGAAATCAAAAGTTTTCTGCTTTTAGCATTAAGAAATCTTTGTCATAATAAAAGATCAAACTTGCAAACATAAGTAATATTCCAACCATGATTTAAAAGATGTCAAATAAATGATATTTGGAATTAGCATCCCTTCCTATCTTTCTCCTCTTGTGATTGTATTAGTATAAACATTGCCTTTGTGTTAGTTTTCTGAACCATTTTGATGGAAGCTGTAGCTGTAGAATATCCATCTAAAAATTATCTTTCAGTATTTAATGCAACAAGAATCCTCTCTGAATCCACAGTTTATATTAATAAAACCATCAACATTCATACTTCATTGTTTCAAAAATCATTTCAGTACACTCCCTAAGGCTGGAATAAATCATTCTTGAATGCTTTTTGTGGATTTGAATTTTAAAGCATGAAGCTTAATTGATGCAAATAATGAGGGTTTCATATATAATTATCATGCTATGTTAAACAGAGTAGGTGATCTAAAGGAGAGGAGAAATCCTATTTGACTTCAATTTTCATAGAAATGTTCTGCTTTCCCCCTTATCATTCTTAACATTTATTCTCTTTGTGTTCTAGTTTTTACATTGTTATCATGCCAATCTATTATAGATATTGTGATTCTTGAGGATATTTGATAAAAACAAATGTAAAGAGAGTATTTGCTCAGAAGTTAATTCACCATTATGCATGATAATGAAAGTGTGCTTCTTCCAAATAAAAGTATAATTGAATGTTAGATTTATAAAGGTTCAATATCATGGTATATTTATTTCATAATGAATGTAGGCCAAATCAATTGATTTTCTAGAGATGTTACAAAAGGCAAATTTCTGTGACTGCCTTGGATTTCTGGGACATTGGGGATTAGGATAAACTATTATTGGGCATTGAGTATGACTAACTCTTAATGAAACTAATGGGATCTTTTTTCATTTAAAAGAAAGAAGGTTGAATGAAATTCATTTTGCTGTCTCTTCTCCTTTTTTTCTTGTATTATTTATTTTGTTCCCATCTTCTGTCTCCCTCTCTCTTTGCATTTCCTCTCTGTCTCCTTGTCTTTATGTGTCTTGCCTTTCTGTCTGTCTACATCTCACTCTTTGCTCTCTCTCTCTTTCTCTTACTCCTACCCACCATCCGTGACTACTTCCCTTTCCTCTTTCTTCTCTCACTTTCAGTTTATATTTGCATTTAATCTCGGGCAGGAATATCCTCATTCCTTGATGTAAAAAGCAACATCAGTATCAGCGCCTTGGGGTTGTGCAGATGCTCCCAATCCCACAATCCCAATTTTCAAGTCTGAAACATTTGAAGGAATGCTCATATATTAGCATTTACAGAGGAAACTACTAGAAAAAACATATACAAATGCCCTACATGTTACTCAATCTCTAAGTATGGGTTTAGGGTTTCAGCCCATTAGGCATAGTCTTGTCTTCCAAGAAGCATATGGAAAAAAAGTGTTTCTTCACTTACGAAGTTTGTAATTTAGGATTTATTTATGCTGCCCTTAACTGTGTTTCAAGTTTCTTAACTAATAATTTATAAATTAATTTATCATAAGTTATAAAAGCATGCTTTGGATTACTTGATTAGGTGCTTCTGAGAAAATCATTTCATATTTTCGTCTTTCCCTATATATTCCATTGGTGTATCACACGTGATAATACATCATGCATTTTTGGATGTGCGTGTTTGAGTACTATTAAGCTGAAGATGTAAGGTGTACTTCTATTTGATAACCAGGTTGTGATGCCTGTGGTCATAGCTGGACCCCCCAATCTCACATGCTGTTAAGAAAATTACATCTCACCAGCTTGGTCAGATGTGATTCTCAACAGAGTGCTGTTAACTCTGTTTGTGGCTGACTAATCTACCACCACCCCCCCCCCTCTCTCTGAAATTTTATTTATTGTCTGCTGGTTGTTCCTTGAAAGAAGGAAAAACAAAAACAACACCCCATGTTGAACCCTGTTTGTGACTGACTGATCTACCACCCCCCTCCCTGAAATTATATTTATTGTCTGCTAGTTGTTCCTTGAAAGGAAAAACAACAACAACATTCTGTATTACTGCTGTTCCTTCCTGATATAAGATATGACCCAGTCGGCCCTGCCCGTCATTAGTATAAAAAGGCCCCCTTTATATATTTCCTATTTCATCATAATATGCATTTTGTTACTCTTGTTTTGACCGCCTTTTTCGAATCTCACCTACATTTTAACCATTTAGTGACAACTGCATTTGTAAATTTCTCTCAGTGTTTTCTTTAATCCCTTATCCCTCCAGAGTATTTGCAATCAACCCAATTTCAATGCCCTCTTCAAACTTAAAAACAGCACCAAATCCCCCAAGCACCAGTTTGGAAATACCTTATTAAGCCTCTTTGTCAGAGTGCTTTAAAATTTGGGTTCAGTTTTAGTATTCACATTAGAAACTTCTTTTACGCTAACACAGTTTGTTCTTGATATTTCATAGTCGTGCTGTAAAAGGCTTTATTTTGCCAAAGTGAACCATGATCAGACATGTAGGTCATCCCATTACACCTGCTGTTTGCTATCTCATTATATGTAGATAAGACACCCCACCCTCTATCCCATCCCTGTGGATGGGGGGGGGAGGGGGTACCCTCATTACCCCTCTCACTAGGACAGATATTCCTTTTCTTACTTTGCCAGGTGGTGTCCCATAACCCATAGACCTGAGAGCACCCTGGGAGATCAAAAAGACAAAATCAATTATACGCGGCTGTCAGACTATCCCGTATCATCCTACAAAAATTGTATCAATAAACTAATTTGCACATCAGGGACATCATGTATCATAAATTATCGCACGGAATATTCGGTGCTTCGGAAAACTAGAAGTCCAGAGGCATCAATAACTTGCTTATTCACAATTATTACATTTTATTCTGATATGACTGAGCAAATAGTTTATTGACTTATAACAAATAATAATACTCTTGTCTGTGTTTTCTTTTTCATCCTTATTACTATTAAAAAATCTTTATAAAAATATATTTCAGAAGTTATAATTCCAAACTAGGATTGCATGTAAGGCACCATTATTGATTTTTTCTCGGATGCATAGCACATAAGGCAATAAATCATGCTAGTTGCTCGATCAAAATGAAATGAATCTTATTGTAGTTATGCATCAGATATATCAACTTGTAGGGTGAAGGGTTTTCTTTTTAGAAAACATTTAGAAAATGTGAGTTCCATATTGATTTCAAGAAGTTATTGACACAATGAGAGCCTGATGTAAACTGAATAAAATTACAGGTCTGAGACAAATTAATTGGAATGTAGACAGATCCTCCTTATACTGTATGGTATCAATAGTACTGAAGGCATTTACTCCACATGACCAACTGGAATAAGATAAAATCTAAAGTTGTCACACAATCATACATCTAATTTAGATATGAATGTAGTATATAGATACATAATAGCACAATTGATTTTTTTTCTTCAAGAAAATATACTAATGAATGCTCTTGACAGAAATTCCTTGTCTTGAACCATATTCTACTTTTGAATAATTTACTTGCAGGTTTATATTTGGTTGGAAAATGGTATTGTTCACTTTCAAGAATTGACACATCTGTGGAATATAGAGTTCAATAATTTCAACATTGGCCTCCTAACCATAAAAACCCTGGTATTCTGTATTTTAATTTCATAATGCTCCAATAAGTTTTAAAGACTCTAAAATTGAGGTTTCTGGCTACCTATACTGCGAAAATAACGAAAATAAAACTCAGGGAATTACCCAAAGAGAGAGGAGGAGAGAGAGATAAATGTCGCCCATACATCATGAAAATGGTAAAGCGGTGGTTGCTTATGCTTAAGAATTGATGCAGCGATGCAGCCTCCGTCGCTGAAATGCAACACGAATGTCAAACCACAGTTAACGTCCAATTTTGACTCATTCCCAGTCGAACTCTAAAAATGTAACCACAGTGAGCAAAGGATATGTCCCTAGATAGGGATTGGGTTACCAGTCACCAGGGTATAAATGCCTCGCGTTGATTGCACAGCCTATGTGTGCTGGCTTGATTAAAGTCAAATTAAATGTAAGCATGGAACAAACAAGTTTGGCTTTTTAAAAGCCAGTATACTGGGTAGGTGATATATTGTGGGAGGTTGTGGTGCAGTCCATGACACGGTGAAATGAGAAGTTATTGGATGAAATTGGAGCGATTGAATGTTGCAATGCTGTGATTTGTAGAGACAGAGAAATTTTGATGCACTGATGATTAGGTGAGAGAATGAAATGTGAAGAGACACAATGATGCGAGGAACCATAGGAATGGTTTTGCAAAAATAATTATGAAATATTATTTGTCAGATTGAATTATTGCATGGATTATTTTTCTTCTGTGGTTACTTTTGTAGTTGTAGGCTTCATAGAAATATCATAATCAAGCCATGAATTCTTCACATAGTCGGATAGACTTCTTACCCGGCAGCCTTTCCAACACTCATCCAGGTCATATTTTCTTAATCATGCAACATGACATTGTAATTATTCTTGTCTTTGACCTGGAGATGTAACTCTTTATTCTATATATATTTGGAATGCAAATAAATTCAATCCAATTCATAGATAAATAAATAGATCAATAAAATATGAGATGAATTATAATTAATATCAATAATAATGATAATAATAACAATATAAATAATAACAAAATAATGATAATAGTAACAATGATAAAGACATTACTACTACTAATAATAACAATGATAATAAAAATAATGATGATAATAATAACAAAAATGATGATGATGATGGTAATGATGATGATGATGTTGATGATAATTATAATAATGATAATAATAATAATGATTATGATAATACTTAAGATAAAGAGGTTCATTTCATGAGTGCTTTAATGAGAAACCATAATCAACACCAACATGGTCTTTACAAGGAGGTGGTCTAAATAGACAGGTTATTCTAGTATGGGAATAACCCATCAAAGTGTCTTGAAAGATAGGTTGATGATGATATGGTTTGGCTCTGCAGTTCATGAGGTACATGATCAGAGTGAGCTGTTAGTTAGCGCTGAGTGCTGATAGAGTTGTTTGATCAGTAAGAGGTTACTTCCATTGTCTGGTGGGTTTTAATGGACAGAGTCAGTAATGTTGGAAGAAAATTTAATTTGATGAGTTGCTGGGTAGGCTTTACATTGCATGAGGCCTCACAGGGTATGGATTGCCAAGTGAATCACACAATATTCACTTTTTATTGAAATGAGTCATTTTACCACGGGGATTCAAAGGTTTAGATTATTTTGTGACATTGACGAATGGGTTATGGAAATTGACATTTTGACAGATATTGAATATGTGGGTGATTTTGACATAAAATCAATCAAATCTTTCCCATTTTATGTATATGAATATAGCAAATAGCAGGTTTGTCAATATTTGACATTTATTTGTTTTGTAAAGGGCAGCTATTTAGGTACACCTATATAATTATTCTGGCTTCATATTTACCAAGGTTGTATTGCATTAGTTCATGTACTTGAGCAAATCAGGGATAAAGAGCTGGGGGGTATTCTTCTTTGTGGAAGTGGTGTCAAGTAGTTTTGAAAGCAAAGTGTAAGCAGGGAAATATATTTCATTCAAAGCCATCAGAGTATAGAGCAATAGAAATGGATTATCAATAATCCAATCTATAGTTACACAACAAAATGAAAACAGGGATACCTTAGGTACCGCAAGTAACCTTCAATGTGATATAAGGTAAGTAGGAGATGGGGGATAGTGTTTTTAAAAATCTGATGCGTATCTCGACAGTGATCCTGTTTTTATTGATGTGTAATTGTGCCCACTGACACTCTGCCCAATGGCAAACTCACATCAAGTGTAACTATGCACCCCCATGCATCCCCTCATGTTATAAACACCTCCCAGCAGTTGTAATAATCTTATTTGAATTTATATGATTGAGGAGAATATGATGAAACCCAGATTGGGGACAGGACAGGAAATGATGTTGGAAGCAATTGTTGCCAGTATGAAGAGACCGGCGGCATGTTTGGCAGTACGCTACCGTCCACGTTGATCGTGATTCGCACCTGGCTGTATTATCTTTAATTCATTCACGGCATCTGTGATGTATCGTTGTCTTTCTCACTCGCACGTTTTGAAAGCAGGCCTCTGGGGAATCGGAATCGATTTCAGAAGTCTGTGGGGGTTTCGGCAAGTCTATAAACATACCTTCTCTGTAGTGAATGATGAGTTGTTTTATTGGGATATTGATCAGGAAGGGCGATTGTAAGTCATAAGAGAGAGACAGACACTGAGGGAAGGAGAGGCAGACAGAGAGGAAGATTCCAAGGTGAATAAGTAGGGAAGGTAAAAAGCATATATATAGGGAAAATAACCTATTGAAAAACGAAACATAAGGCCAAGAGAGAAGGAATGTTATGAAGTAAATGGTATTTTTATAGAACTAGGTTAATTTCTCTACAGCAATCTAACCTCTTATCTCCTACAATAAGCATCTCTCATAGTGTAACTCACCTTGCTTGAATAAAGACAGTCGTGTCATTCATTTGTGACACTTTGTTGGATGATGAAGAGTGATTATCCCCCGTACTACTGGGCAGCAGCCAGTCGATAACACATCTGCTGCCGTGACAGTGAAGTATTGGTCTTGCAATGGCATTTAGAAGCCAACTGGAAATGGGTCTAAGTATTTTGCCACAGATAGTGTGGGTTTTGTGGTTATGTTTGTTTGATGCCACCACAGTTCATCGTGTCCAACATCGCAGCATCAATGATTTGTTATTCATTGTGATGAAAGCATTAAGTTTCTTGATATCATGAAATCCTCTGTGTTGTTAATGGTACTTCTTCAACATAATGATGCCTAAATATTTCCAGGCATGACACACCCTTTAAAGTCTTTCAAATGTTAGGTAGCCGTTGGTGGCTCAGTGGTATCTTTATTATCAGAAAGACCACCAGAGCAAGGGCAGCTCCATGGGCCACCACTGCCCCCCCCCCCCCCCGTGACCAATGCTGGATCTACCCATGTGTCATAGAGATAGTAGATGTTCATCAATATCCTCAAGAGTAAGGCGAAGATCACTGTAGATCAAAGATCCTGTTGATACACCTAAGAGGTTAATGCACAGGGGTAACAGGTTACATCATCTAGTTCTTTGGTAATCTCGGGGAGTACTGAATGGATATGTTTACCCATGGGACCTTCCTCTTACCGGTAAATTGTTTGGAATAGGGGAAGCAGGTAAAGCAAGCATCATACCTGTAGGGTGGGACTGAAGGAAGAACTTGCATGTTCTAATTGGAGTCGGTTTCCTGTTGCAATGGGAGTAGGACTCTTATCAATGATGATTCGCAGTCAGGTGTGTATAGTTACTATGGCATATGGATATAAACATTGGTACCAAAGGGGGGAGGGGGTGTCCAGGGGTTATTGCCCCCACCCCCAATCAGTCAAGGGGGAGCATTTGCATCCCCCCATATCCGAGAAGTGTTCTGGCATACTTAGTTATAACTTATAAGTATTCATTACATGATTTGCTGCTGGAATGTAAACTGTCCCCATCTTTGCTGGAAAAAACACTTATTTAGAATGTTATTTCGGATGTTTGAGAAATGAGCAAAAAGTTATATGAGCAGAGGTGGATAGAAGTATTAGTATCCAAAACATTAAGACAAACATGAGTTTACTTTGTTTCCATCATCTTTGATATTCCACTAATAATGCCTATATGAAATCTCGAGCAAGCTTGTCAGGATAACATACTAATACAGGGCAGGAGAGGTGGTCTTGCATGATTTCCTGAGAACTTTTCTTTCTTTCTTTTACTTTTCGAACTGACATAGATTGAACAAAGAAATTATTATATTTTGAAAAAGGAAAGCAAATTTATAAGGCAACAATAGCCAAAACTGACTAGTTTGCCTATTCAAAATAACAACAACAACAGCCACCCCCCCCCCCCATAAAGAGGGGACAATCCTCACTTAAATACAAATTGTGAGACAAGGGCTTTGTAGATACCATGGTTTGAGTTTACCATTATAAATGATATCAACCAATTAAAACAAACCATCCCAAACATAAAAAAATAAAAGTGTTAAATACTGCCATTATTTCTCTTTGCTTTTCAAAAACAAATATCTATAAAAATGTAAGAAAAATTCGGAAAGCAAAGGAAAATAATTTTCTAATTTTGGATTTTTGCTCTGAATCTGATGGTTGCTTAGCTTCATATTCATTTCTTGGTTGAGATGAACTGATATTCAATCATACTGATTTAATTTGTCACTGAATTTCCTGAATAATAGATTACTTTAGAGAATATCAATTCCATTTGCTGATGGTCGTGGATGGTGTTAATCTTGGCCAATGTGAGATATTTATATACCCTGACATTTAAAAGGGGATTTTCTTGTCATCGATTGTCAGAATATAATAATTCAATATCTTGAGGAGTTATTCAGTGCAAGTATTATCGTCCTTGATGATTTGTTTTTGTGTTTATGAACATATACAGTGTGTCCCAGAAAAAAAAAATGAAAACCCATGTTCAGAGATTGATATCACGATTTTCTAGGAGCTTATTTGACATTTTATAGTAGGGGTAAAATCTCTTTGTTGATTTGAAACCAAATACATGGTACATCACACGTGGCAGATTACAAACAATGAATACTTAGATTTGTCAGAAATTAATGCCCTTTTTACACAGGATTTTCTTAACCCCGGACTATCGCTAACCCCGTACTATTTTTTTTTCCTTTTCACACATGCCAAATTGTTATTGCTAACCCCGGATAAGGAATGCTTGCTTTTCACACACGAAACTCGCTAACCCCGGACTAGTGGTTTTTGTCGATTATTCGTAGTACAAGTACTTCACTCGTACACTTTTTACACACGCTACAATTTCCTTAACCCCGTACTATAGGTTGGGCTAAATTGCCATTTAGCCCCACCTATAGTACGGGGTTAAGCTTAGCCCACTTTTGTTTTACACATGCGATCTTAACCCCGTACTATTGCTCTTAGCACCGCAATTGGTGGGATAACCCTGCTTTTTTGCAGGGCCAAATAATCCCGTATTATAGGTGGGGTTAGCCCACTTTGCAAAAATGCTGTGTAAAAAGAAAGTGGGCTAAGCTTAACCCCGTACTATAGGTGGGGCTAAATTGCCATTTAGCCCCACCTGTAGTATGGGGTTAAGGAAATTTTAGCCTGTGTAAAAAGGGTATATGTGTGCTGAAATTCAAGGCTGAATTTGTATCCACTCTTGGTTTGAGATTAGTTCAAAGAACTTATCAAAAAATACACAAGAAATGCTGATGAGGAATCCCTTTCTTAACATCAGATTATTGTATCCTGAAAAAATCTTGACTCATTCTTTTCTGCTCAATTTGGTTTTGACATTGAAATTTCAATCTCCTTGCTCATATTAATGAAAGCCTTGAGACTTTATTTGAATTTTATGATGATGTAAATGGAATACCATTAATCATTTGCTGATTTTGGAAAGACTAACCAACAATCCAAGTTTCCTTTATTCTGGAATATCTCTATATGAATCAAATATGTTTTAACAAGCTATGTTCTTTCTTGTGGACTCCCGATTAAGCTCACATGAAAAATGTAATAATTGTTTGAAGGAGCATTTTCCCAATTATACTTCCAAATTCAATTTTATATCAAAGTCTGCTGAATTGATTTTATGCTTGTCCATGGTGATGCATAGTGTTGTAGTGTGCTCTTGCATAGGAATCTTCAAAATGTTAGAATATCAATAAAATCCCTTCTGGTAACAGATATCCAAAATGCATTCTTCTCATGTCCCAGTCGTCCACCGCAGAAATCTCAATTTCCTGGAATCCCTTTTTTTAGTGGTTTTGTCTGCCTTAAAGCTCTAACAAGTTCAATTTTTTTTGTTGTTGAAGAAAATTTGTTATTTAAGTCTCAAGAATCAATCAAGTAAATGTTCATGTATAATCTTTGTGATTCCTTAAAAAGACAATGTAAGATGACTTTCTTCACTCTAATAAAAATGAAAGCATGGACAGAGGGTAAATCGGCCTTTAAAAGGGCAGAGGAGTGACAACATTTTTAATAAGGGTGGAAGACGCTGTCATGCCTTGGCCCTTTTCCATCTTATTTCACCTTTTTTTGCCTTAAAGTGTTTTTAGAGTGTTGTTTTTTTAGTGTTGTTCCATTAGTGTATGTCATAGTAGAGGACAATGACCACGAAAATTGCCTTTTGAGACTACCATACATAATTATCACAGTTGTCTTGCTGACAAATCAGTCATAATAATTATGCAATGTCGGTCTGTTTACTGTGCACAGAGTTTATATTAAAGCTTCACAATTGTTTTTTTAATATGATTGATTCGAATTGGATTAAAAAAGATTACTGATTTGATGAAATAGTAAAATGCCAATTAATAGAAAAAAACAAAGTAATAGAAAAGAACATCAATAGGAGGTCTGCAGGACTTGCCAACAATTGATGAATATAGACTTCATTCTGTGTATGTTTTTATTCAATATGTTCATTAGTAAAAATTATTCTCATGCAGAAAGAACAATCCTTAAATATTATCTTTTAAATCCTAATCAGTATCATTCTGTATCATATGAAGTGAAATGAATAATTTTAAAAGTAAGATATCATGGTTAGCGTCCAGTGCGTGATTTTGAATCCATTGTCATGACTAATGGTTATGTTGACCTAGTTCTGTGAGTCATCCAGGAGCATTAAATTGGAAATGTGATTCCTTTGTCTATTTCTTATTTATGTCATAATTTTTTGTGGCATTTTGATATTAATAGTTCATCTCATATGTTGCCATAGCAATGACTTTTTAATTCAGGAAAGTGGGAGAGGAGGCTGGGCACTTATACCCCTTTCACAAACTCAATTATTAAGATAATATCCGCATAATTTGGTCGTAAAATCGGAGAGGGACCAGAGTAATTCACACTTTTTATGCTGCAATTATCCGCATAATAGCAGCATCGGGACCAGATTTTGACTTCATGAATGCACTTCCAAAGTAATGCGGACAACTGCCATGGTGCGGTCATGAAAGGTCACCCTTTTCCCGCATGCGCGCGATTCCACGAAAACATTAGCTAGTTATACCGTGCCTGTACGTACACGTTCATGGAAAAACAAAAACATAGTGGTAGTACAATTTGAGATTTCGCGTGTGGAAGATACACGGAAGTGCCAGCTCCCGCGCCCTGAAAACACAACCCCATCAAAGGGGCATGTGCAGTTGTCATGACGATCATCCGCCTTTTTCAGGACGGGCGCTTGTCAAAAGTTTGTGAACACAATTTTTATTGACTTGTCCGCATTACTCTTAGGCGGACAATTGGAGGATGAGTTTGTGAAAGGGGTATTATTTTCTGTTCAGGGAAAATAAGAAATCTTATGAAAATCAGATTTATCAATGTTTCGATTTGTGTCATCAGTATTACTACTGAATTTGTTATTTAAACGTTTAACTGTATACGGTATGCATCCACTCAAAACCCAATTAATGAAGTCAAGACAATATTTCATCTTCCCTACCATTTGGCATTATGCATTTCTTACCTTTAAATTCCAGATTGCATCCTTCAAAAAGAAATATTTCATATTTTACGTCCATCCTAGTTGTATTCTATGGTAGAGTGAAAGAAAACCACACTGAATGCTAAGTCCAACACTCTCGTTTTCCAGTATTAGCTTCACAACAAAGAAATTGCTTTACAATTCTGGTAGGAACTGTTCTGTGTTTGAGGAATCAATATTTAGCACCATTTCACCTGTACTGTAAAAGCCGGAGAGAATAATCAGCCACATAAATAATGATTATTTTGAAGAGTGTTTTTCAATTTGCTTGATTAAATGATAATGGACTTATATTGGTGTCAGCTATCAAAACTAACTTTGGAGGTACCAATAAAACGTGAAGAAGGCAATTAGGTGAATTTCATGGTGTAGATCCTGCCAAATGCCATGATGCTTTTCATTTCAATCAATTGTTATATACATCAGTATGCAAATAATGCTATGAGCAGGTGTAGAAGAAATAACTGCTTCTAGATAGGTATCATTAATAACCACCATACAAGTTTCACTTATTACCATGTCAGTTTGGACACGGTAGGTCTGTGGTTGGGACAAGATAAAATATCCTTGACTGACTTTTCTTCAGCTACAACATGATTTTATGGATGATAACTTTTCTTGAATTTAAAGATTGTGATGTGCTTTTTCATCTCAGTGAGCTGCAAAGTAATATATATATACACATACATCCTACGAAGGGGTGAAGTCTATGAATGGTTTCATTCCATCGTAATACACATATAGACGTTAAGACAAAGATTGAGGGCATTCAGACGCATTGTGAACATTGGAAAAAAACAAAGAAATTCGCCTTAAACGCAGATGTAGAAAGATATAAGATTCAGATTCATTTATTTCAACCATCAATAGTCTATAATCTACAATCGTAATTGTACATAGCATTCTAATTATTTAAACATCAAAGAATGTATTGATTGTGAATTGATTTGAAATTTTGGAATGATTTGAAATGATTGCATATCTTTGACTCATAAAGTAGGCCAGTGAATAAGTGAATTATTTACACTAAATGTAAGGTGATTAGTATGGTGGAAGTCAGTTACCTCAAGAGAACAAGACTTTTCATCACCTTATAAAAATTCTTCATCTTACTCTCAACTCCTGTTTTTTGTTATCAAGTTATTCAGTGTCAGATGGAATCAAAGATTGTATTTATATAAAAGGGGATATGTTTGTGGAGAATGCATTCTGGTAACTGATATATAATATGGTTTAAGTTTTTTAAACTTGATTTTAAGTCATCATATTCATGTATTTTATAGAGGATTAATCAATGTAAAATGGCTTTACAAGAACAAAAACTTGTACGTGCTGAATGTTAGAATAATGTAAAATGGCTTTACAAGAACAAAAACTTGTAGGTGCTGAATGTTAGAATAATGATGAAAGCTATTTTCCTGGTGTTGGATATTTGCCTTCAACATCAATGCTGGATTTAAGCAAAAACAACCACAAAAATCTATACCGTCTATATTGCTGAGAAGCAATTATAAATTGTGACAATATATACAGATCTGAGAATAACTTTTCTTGAAAAGTCACATGAGCAATTTTTAATATTTGTTCTAGAAATAACGAGAGTGGTGTTATAACTTGGCAATTTCAGTTTTGTGGCTATCTCATCAATAAGAATTGAGAGTAGTGTTATAACCTGCCACTTTCTGTCCTTTTAAAACTCTGATATATTTTGTTGTTTCCATATCAATGTATGCATGGAATATTTTAACTATCCTTTGATTGAATGAATACCAAAACTGTTTAACCTTTTTCTATAAAGTTGCATGGAGAAAATGATTGGAAAGCTTAGCCAAAACTGGAGCAGCTGATGAGGTGCCGGAGACACTGTCTTGATCGAACGATCTTTTGATTTCATTATTAGGAATAATTGGTTATTTGTCTTGTTTATACGTAGCCTCAGACCATAAAATCATTGCTCTTGTTTGTTTCATAGCTTTGTGATGGCGACGATGTCAACAGAGTTAGGCTCCTTGAATCTTAGACCTCTAGATGTTTAGATTTCAATCAAATTATATTCTTGGGAGAATTCTAGTCGGCTATGAAAGGGAAGCCTCCCATATTAAGATGTTTATGTAAGAATGTGTTTATGGCTTTAAATTTAGAAATGTATGACTTCAACTTTCAAATACGTGTACGCCTGTTAATATATAGAATTTATATTTTTATTCATTCTGTGCTCAAGGAATAGTTTTATCTTTTAAATTTGATTTCATGTATCAGTTTAGGTCATTTGGCAAAAGATATATATATATTAGAAATATCAAACTTGTGCACTGTTTTATGTATACCTGCTATACAGTAGACATTATGTGTGTATAATAGTTATCCAGTTTGGTAATTTAGATAACAGTAATCCCTTTAATATTCAGTTGTTAGCAAAATTTTAAGAAATATTGACTGTTTTTATTAGATTATTTTTCAGAGTTTCTTTCTGGAACTTATGACATGTTGCATTTCAAAAGGCCATGGTTCATGGCAATATGTTTCAAGTTCAAAATCTATTGCTTTCATGCAAAGATGAGATTTTCTGATATAATCTCAAAGAGAGAGACTATTTCCCTTCCCTCCGAGATGTAATTCAAACACATATATGTTCTCAGTCAAATTGAAGTTCGGAATTATTGGATTTTTACACTTTCAGTTTCTAGATTAACGTTGTGCCTAGAGCTGTGAAGAATATTATCATTTCCAAGACTACAACTTGCAGACTAAATGGAAATTTGACTAATTTTTTGCTAAAAACACATTAATTTTTCTGAAGGTTTCCATGGCAAAGAAGAATGTAGGGGTTTCACAGAATACATGGAGTACCGTGAAATCACTACATTCTTTACTATTTTTTTTCAATGATCTTTCAGAAATATAATAATTTGTATGTGGTTGTTTTATATGCATGTCCCAACTTCTAACTATACAAGTAAAAACGGTATTTAAAATTATTAATTTTATTCATTCGGCAAATAAAATTAAGAAAAAACAATACATTAGATACTGTTACAGTAGTTGTTCACACCTCGGACAACATTTTATTTTTTCATAGTCTTATATTTCTTATATATATAGTTTTATATTTAGTCCTCAATAAATGAAGCATGGTTGTTTAAAATGGTAACAACTAATGTTCATAATCAGCATTGTATAAAATTTCTCACAGTGTTTTTTTTTACTGTGTAATCTGATTAACATATTGTCTCTCCTCGAAACCAACTTGAATGCAAAATGGTGCTTGTTTTCAATCTATTAGATAGCTGGCTCGCATGAAAGACAAGAGAATGCTGAATATATACCTTTCAGTGCTTTTTAAATCTGATGCATGAAATATTCAGTAAAGTTCTTAATAATTCAATCTCTTTGAAATGCTCATGATAGCGACAAGAATAGTAAGTGGCAGTAGCTCCAAGCATGTATGATTTAGCGAGAGCAAAGGGGCACATGCCCACTCCTTTTTTTAGGACGTCAGGAAACAAAACTCAGCAAGAAAGTACTTCCTATTGTGGTGGTGACTTTATTGCTTGTCAGATATTTTGCCCCCCCCCCTCTTTTGTTGAATACTTAATTCGCCACTGGGTTCAAGTGTGGCCATTATCTTGATATGAGCTGTATATGCTCCCGTTTATAGAGGGTTGAATGGCTACGAAAGAAGTGGTTATTCATGCAAAGGATCATCATGAATTTATGGAAATCCACCTCAGAAGCAGAGATATAATGACAATGTCAAGTGTCCTCTCGGGGGTATTCAGATCCAGCTTCTGAGAAAGGCCTGTGTAAGATAGTAAAAGACATTAGACATTACATGATTAATGCATTTAAATTCATGACTAGCCTGACCTTGTTATCTATGTATGATTTTTAGTGAGCTATCAAACAAAAGGAGGCATTAAAAGTCCTATCATAATATGGGGTGCTGATACAAATTGATGGTGATTTGTGTCAGAAAAAATGACAAGAAAAAAAAAGTGTTCTCACTACTAAATAGAGGTCATTTTGATGAAATTTATACATTTTGGTATATACCTACCCGATTTCCAGGGGGTGCTGCCTATGGTTTATAACACAAGCAGCATCCCTGTTTAGGACTGTTGAGCATGCACTTCTTAATCAGGAGAAAAAGTGACATTTGCTGACATAATCTCTTATGATAATACATGTATGTTTTCACCAAAATAAAAACTCAGTCATAGACACAAGGAAGCAGAGAGAAGCTATAACCTTAGCATGCTTGAAACACTTCATGAATGTTTACCAAGCTAACATGGTATCCATGGTGATCAATCAAACATCAACTGCTTTAATACTCACATTATCTTTTAAAGGCACTGCTTCTGTAATCTCAAATGCTTGATGTTTATAACCCATAATTCTATTGAATGAATAAAAACTCTTTAAAGAGCCAAGAGATCTTTCACACATTGAGTTGTATCACATTTTTGTCTCATGCTCGACTAAACTTGATGCATCTTCAAATGAGATGTGTCAGTTTGAAAGTTGACAAAATTTTCCAATTTAAAATGAAATGTATTTTCTTTATTTTGTGCATTTTATAGATTTATGATATTTTTTTTATCTCAGATCTTGATAACATTTAAAGGTTTTGGAATGATATTGCATGATTCAATTATAAGAAACCTTTACAGTTGATTTATCAAATGCAAACCAAAATTTTGTTTATCCCTAGGTGTAATTATCTTTTCTAGTCCGGCTATATCTGTCACCAGCAATCCTGTTTTGCCTAATGTTTTGTTTGCTCTGGTTATATTTAATTCGAAATGACAGGACGGACTCAATCAATTTGCAGATCCCATGGACGACCATTAATTAAGATTATGGCCGCAGATAGACGCAATTCACGGAGAGCGACCTTTTATCTGACTTTCATGAACGCAATAAAAGTTATTAAAGCCCCTGGCCTTGCTAACGGAGAAGTGTGCATGTGGGGCTATCGTAATAGACAAAACTAGATCAATTGCCATGAATATCCTCTTTAACTGTGTTATCAGCAACATACACACCAATCATTTTTGTTTAATCAAATATTGCTCTAAGAGGGAAATTGAGAGCAGTTGATGATTCTTCCATCTTTTTTTTCAAGAAACAAAATATTAACTGTATGATCACTTACAACAACAAATATTTAGGGCAAATCCACCTACACTCTCTAAATTGCAAAATGGCTGTGAATGGTGACAAGCTGTTTTAAAACTATAAAATTGTTGCGTCCATGCAGGAACGCACTTAGCACCACATTTACGCGCATTGCATGCATATACAGAAACACCCTTATTAGTGGCGAGCAGTAGGGCATTGAGTAAGGGCATTTCTGCACTCGTGAGGTACGCGGAAGTGTGGTGTGAAGGGCGTTCCTGCACTGACACAAAGTGTGAATTTCCAATTCTTTAAAATTTATTTAAAATCCCTAGGATTAAAATAAAGTTAACATTTGTATAGTCAACATCATAAGTGCTCTGGATCCTTGAAATTTAGGACATATATTGTCTTGTAAGTCAAAACAACACACATTTATTAATAAAAATAATGAACAATATACATAGATTTATACTGTCTAAGAAATTACTTGAAAGATAAACAAAATCAATAAAATTAAGATTTCATATTTATTTTCAGTAAAAAATCATTCACGTAATTGATTAGGATAATTATATCTATAGATAAAACTGTAAGTTTCAGACATGATTTGGTAAAATTATGGCTGTAGATCTCAAATGATTATGCTTTTCACTCTTCTAAATAGCGTGCATTTGAGAATAAAAGAAAATCAATATGTCTTAATGGATGCATTCAAAGAAAGCACCTGTGCATTAGGAAAAGTGTACTTTACATACAAAATTGATTTCAGATGTGTTTTCATTTAAGTTCTAATTGAGATTTAATGGTCTTGTCTGGTAGGAGTTGGCATCAGTAATGGGTTTTTGATGTAACAGACAATAAAATCTATGTACTTGGCTAGTATTGAATGTTGTCTCCAGAGAATTACTTAAGTGTGCCTAAATGTATTCTCAATTGTTAATCTAATTAACTGTGGGGAATATTGAAAAAAGGGGATCGGAAAGTGATTGCCAATGTTGATGTGCACATGATAGACTTCACCATATTCTAAGCTTTGAAATGGTTATTAACTATATAGGTATGTTTAAGAAAATGAAATGTGTCAAACTATTCATAGGAATGGTGTCTTTTCACATCTAAGTAATTTTTACCATTCATCTTATTCTCAATCTAGGATTTGAAAGAAATCTTTTTTAATTGTAATGGCTGGTAAAAGAGTCTAGCAATAGCAAAGATAACATTATTGTATAATATTATTGTATAGCATGAAGAGATCAGCATACTATCTGTTACTCACAGGAATACAATTCTGATTGGTTGCTGGTACAACTGATGAACAAAATGTGCATGAAATGCTGATTTTGATTGGCCCTGACCAAAGTGAGATTAATCTCAAACATTTGTGTCACTGGGTCTTATTATTGATTTTTCTCCATGTCTAATTACAGAAGTGACCTTGCTCTATTATGACATTACTATCAATTATGAAAGATAGACAGTGTCAAATGAAAGAAAGTATTGTTGGTTTAAATTCATCATAACATTGTTGAAGTCATGATGAAATTAAAAAAACAAAAACATCAAAGCATACAGTTTCTATATAGTGCATTTTTAAAATCTGTAAAATCTTTAAAATTTGTAGGGTCTTTGGCCCGTATTCTGATAGCAGGTTTAACTTAAACTCAGGTTTAAAGTTGTGGTTTAAGTATGGATAGCACTTTGTTACATAAATCACTAACAGTAAAGATATCATACTTCAGCTCACTAGGCTCTCAAATCATTCATAATTGTCTTGGAAGTAGAAATAGATGATTGTCATCACCATCAATGGATCAGAAAAGAGCACAGTAAACACAAGAAACATACAACTTAATAACAAATTTTGATACTTCTGGCTTCCCATACTTAAACTACAACTTTAAACCTGAGTTTAAGTTAAACCTGCTATCAGAATACGGGCCTTCATGTTTCTTAAAGCTTACTTGGATAACAAAGCTTTTAAATCTACTGAAATTGTTTTTTTGGCTGATGGCATATTTGTCTTAGATGTTTTGCGAAAAAGCTTTTGTGAGATGGGACCCTAAAGTTTTCTTAGATTGTAATTCCACTCTGCTTTCAATCTGGATAAATGTGACTAACCTTTTCTAAGATGCTGGCATAATATCCAAAGGACTTTTATTTGCTTGCTTTAACCCATTTTGACAATAAACCTACATATCGTTGCGGTCATCCAAACCATTTCAGAGAAAATCAACTTCAAAGTTTGCTATAACCTTTTACACTTAGTTTCCCAGCTTTACAACATATTCATTGCTAGAAAAATACATAATTGGAAAGACTAAGAAAATTGCTTAACATTGGTATCTTTATTTTTACACAAAACTAAGGATCTGAGAAAATATGGCAAAAGAACTACATGCTTGTATTTAGGTTTGAGCGGCTTAGATTTTCCCTGTATAAAACACCATAGGGAAAAAGCGATACAAAGTTTTGACTGACCACGATTTCAATGCGCGCGATCAGTCAAAATGTTGTATTGCTTTTTCACATGTAAAGTCAATGCAGTGCCCAGTACCGATACAACGGTTTGGCTGACCATGTGCATTGAAATCGTGGTCAGTCAAAACGTTATATCGCTTTGTTACAGTACATGTTTCCAAAGGGATTTGTGCACCTTATTAAAAATTTGTATGACATTGCTGTGAAAATACTCTCATATCTCAGAAAATAAAATAAATTGATGCCTAGAAGTTTAGTTATTAAATATAGTAGGACTTGTACTTTCATTTTCCTTGAAAATCTCACAATCAATTTTTGACCAAAATTGACTGTTCGGATGACCGCCAATGATATATGAAGACGAAAGTATATTATGGACTTGTGTTTCTAACTTCCATAGCATAATCATCCAGTCCCCGAAGGGTTAATTGACAAGAATACTATTAAAAATATCAATTTCAAGTAATTATTTGTATTTTGAGCTGATGGCAAATTTAGCATCGACGCTGCAATATTTCCCACCTTTTTTCTAAGGATAGTCCACGTTGTTTATTCAAACAATGGTTTAACCTCTGGTCCTTATTGACATAAGGACAAGGAGTTCACATCTTAATAAGATAGTATAGCAATAATTACTTATATAATGTCATAGGATCCACAAATCTTTTTGAAGGAGAAAAGAAGGTTGGTCACTTTCAGAAGTGAAGCCTAAGAAAATTGCATAATACATCGATGATGATGATGATGATGATGATAATGATGCTATTTATGATGATGATGGTGATGATGATGTAGATGATGATGATGATGATGGTGGTGGTGATGATGATATTAATGCTATTTATGGTGATGATGATGATGAAGTTGGTGGTGGTGGTGATGACAATAATAATGCTATTTATGATGATGATGATGATGATGATGAAGATGATCATGATAATGATGATGATGGTGATGGTGATGATGATGATGATGATGGTGGTGGTGGTGGTGGTGGTGATGATGATGATGATGAAGATGGTGATGGTGGTGGTGATGATAATGATGATGATGGTGGTGATGATGATGATGGTGGTGATGGTGGTGGTGATGATGATGATAATGATAATAATGATGATGATTATGATGTGGTTTCAAAAGTTTCAAAACCTTAGGGGGGATCCTCTGCTCATGCTGATGATGGTGGTGGTAATGGTAATGTTTGAGGATAGATATTTTGGTCATGGATGTTGAGAGGGGTAGAGAGTGGAGAGGTAGAACAGCGTTGAAAGTTTTGAAGTTGTCACCTTCCCACAAGAATGGACTTAAGGGTATTTTTTACAATAATTTTTTATCATGCCCCATTTAATTTGCTGATATTTTGAGTTTTACTTGAAAATTTGAAAATAATTTCTGCATCACTGAATAGCCTACGTTGAATTCTTTCACTATTTCATATAAAAAAATTACCCTAAGTCCCTTCTTGCAGGAAGCCGACAAATTATAGTGATAGACACCTTTTTCCATGTGGTAGAAATGAGAAAAAGGTAGAAAGGGGTCATTCTAGTATTTAGTCCAATCATATGATTTTTATTTAAACTCAATTCAAAGGTTTCATGGATGTTTAGGTAGTCTGTTATTTGTATAAAAAAACTAAGTATTGCTCATTTAGAAGATATAATTGTTTTGGATAGGGAATAGACATTTGTTTATTGCTATTTTCATCCAGACTTATAGTTGAATTGGTAAAAGTTTCTTTAATTATGTGCAGTTTTAATTTGACATTTTAATCATGATCATTATGTATATTTAATTGTTCATTTGTTCCTAACTGTACATTGTTGCAGTATATGTGTGTTATTTGAAGTTGGAATTGAGAGTTGTGTGTTTGTATTTCAAGACTTAAAGCTTGATATTTTAATAAGTAGTATCTCTAATGTATTTCTCTGCTCTTCTATTAAATTATAAAGTTTGAATTGGTGATTTAAAATAATTTTCTTAATAAAAAGCAATTACAGTAATTTATATAGATATTTTGACCAGAATATTCCTATTGTGAATCTCATTTATGCTCATTTACTTAACCAATTTATATTTTTCAATCTCGACCAATTTTGATTTTTCATATGACTTATGATATACAAACTCATACAAGGAGAACATTTTACATTGCTATCTCATTAAAATTGGCATTTGAATAAGAAATGATATAACATTATAAACAACAAAGAGAGAAAGGGTATATTTGATGATCAATATATTTAAAACTGTGTCATATCTATCACAACACACACTTTAAGTTTTCCTGATATAGAATTGTAATACTCAAATATCTAGTGCCTAGCATAATGTTACTTAAAAGTCAAATTTAACCTTCTTTCATTTTTTCTCTCCCCTGTTTTCATTCCCTCTTCTTTCATTATTTGATGGCATCGTCATGGCAACTTATCACTTCTCTCTGTTCCTTGAATGTATTCATTCACATCAGCAGGTAAGTTTTAAAAAAAATAGTAGAGATATGAATTTATTAAATTTAAATATTGAAAGGCTCTTGACCCACTTGAGAAACTGCACGATTGTATATATTAAGGTTGCTTTACCATAAAGCTTGAATATCAAATACCAATCTAAATTTCAGGTTTGTAGAGTGTTAAAACAAATTTTGTCCTAACAAAATATTTGTAAGTGCATGTATCATTCTATTTATCGAAACACAATTATCAAATCTAGTATGAACTGAAAGGTTATCACATGGGAAATGTTAAATGAATTATAATATATTTCAAAATTGTTGATGTGATAAAAAGATTTAGAAAAAATGACAAATCCTAAATCTAAATGGCATGTTCTGTGATAGGGTTTGAACCTCTATCAATTTAACCCTGAACTTTGCAAAATTGAGTGAACTTTTAAAAACCAGTTATTAATTACATTGTACCTTTAAAGTGGGTATGCTTCCTGCATTGCAGCATGTACTCATATAATTTTTGGAGGCTGAGCTAGCGGGATAATGGAATTATGGAACATGGCTTATTACCCCAGATTGTTAATTTTATTGATTAATTGAATTTGACATAGAATACTTAGTTACCTGTGAATTGTGTCTCTGAGCTCATGTAGCATATTCCAATGTAGTGATATCTCAATTTTGAATTCCTGTTTTTGTTGTTTTTTAGATTGTCAGTTTTGTCTCATCCTTTACTGTCTTCATTTGAGTAAAGCCTGTATTTTTTAGACTTAGAATGTATAGATCTTTACATAATTTATTTTTAAAATCAGACAGAATCTACATGTATGTTGATACTAACAATTTTTTTCTTTTAAAGCAAAGATTGAATATAAATGGTTTTACTAATTGATATACACTTATTAGAGAAGTCACAATCATGTAAACTGCTATTTTTCTTCACTGATTGAATTTGTGATGGATGTTTTTTGCACTTTGCCAGTGTATGGTAATTCAAATCATTTTCAATAGTTATAGGATATACCAGTAATATCATCATGCTATGTAGTTTACTGGTTTATGCCAACTTTATTTTTTGATACTCCTACACTCTAAAAAAGGATTGGTCAAAATGACCAATCTGTTGGTTAATATGTGTCCGACCGATAAAATTGGTCAAAAGCAACCAAATTATTGGTTCAAATTGACCAAAATTCTGGTTGATATTGACCAATTTCATTGGTCGGACACATATTAACCAACAGATTTGTCATTTTGACCAATCCTTTTTAAGAGTGTATTCTATTCACTTATTAGCTGTGGCATGTACAGTCTATTTCGGTAATTCATCAATTGATGTGGGAAAACCATGTAAAAAACATGTTATATGAATGATTTGCTTGACAACCTCAATAATGTACATTCTTGTATGTTAGAAAAAGCATTCAAGATGAACTGAATAAAATATGGAGGGTTTCAAGATGAGTAAGCCACCAATCATGACACACTGAATACAATAATCCACCCACCTTTTCAACTCCCTATGCGTGTCCAATCGCTATTCTCCATCCTTGCTCCGTACTGACAGATCGTAATACATGACCTGATTATATGCAGACATTCGTTACTGAGGGTGTTTCATGTGTCGGCGCCCTCTTGTGACAAGCAGCTGATCCCCTCGGGACAGGCAACCCCATTTCTCATTCATGTTATCTTGTTTGTAGTGGATGTTGCATAGAAGTGTGAAAAGGCATCGAGGATTTAAAGGGATGAAACTTGGTAGCATGTTGTCAACCAGAAGAGTGTTTGTGCTATGTTAATCCTGTAAAAGTTAATACCAATATTCTGATAATAAAGATATTGATATTAGGCCTACCATTACTTAGCACAAGAAAAAAAACTTGGATTCATTAGATTTAATTTGCCTTCTTATGTGATTATAAATTGGTCAACATAATTACTGCAAAACAATTTTTGATGCTTTGAATTTTTTTTACAATTGTAATGCCTTTTTTTAAATTTTGTTTAACACAATTTCAATTTATCGTATTTTTTGGGAAGTTTCAGAAATATATGGAAAGAAAATGTTGTTATCTTGCAATATACTCTCTGCTTTTGGAATAGTTATATACAAAATAAAACATCTAAAGCTTCCTTTGGGGCTCAGCTATATTTGAAATATGACTTACAACTTTCACACATTTTTTTCTTGTTTTATGGAACAAACTGTTTACCTTATATGAGCCTTCATTTACATTTCTTGCATAAGACGTAAGTCTAAAATTAGATGTTTGCATGTTTTTGTAAGCCGAAATGATGGAAAATAGTTTGTATCTCGTTGACTCAAATCCTACAGAATGAATATTGTGTTGTACATTTCTTATTTCTGAAAATAAGTTTTTTTATTCAGTTAAGCCTTATTTACTTGTTCGATTTACTTGAAGTGAAAGAGTTACCAAGTTCGGAGTTGACCCAAGTTCCCCTCCCAATTCTGAGATTCTAGATATGCCCCTGATTGAGCGCATTATACTCTGAGTAGCTCAATACTACAAACACTTTTAGCTCCTAGTACTAATCTCACACTCATCCCCACTTATCTAAAAACAAGGCCAGAACTGGACATTTAGTCGTTCTCTTCATTACTCCGATATAGTCCCACTCATTAACATTTCCGCAATCAATAAAAGTTGGCTCCCTTTAAATACAATACACCAGTAATGGACATGTACAACCATATCAGCACACATGCATTGAGAGCATTAAACCTAGGTGCATGTCTCTGTGTATATGGATTTTTCATCCCATTACTTTGGTAAAGTGAATGCATCCGTTCATGTTATCTTGAGCAATGCAGGATGTCATGCTTGATGTAATTGAAATTAGCCAGCAGAGGGCAGTATAACACAATTTTGGGTCTGAGGTGGGGAGTGCTTACACCAGCTGTGCAGTTTTCATCCATTTTCTTGTGAATATTATCTGATGTGAATATAATTTATCTGGTCTTTTTATATTCAGTTCTGAAGTATCAGCTACATGTATAACATGTCTCTGTATACGTTTGTATAATATTATTTGTAGAATTATTTGTACTCATGATAATGAAATATACTATGACACAATTAAAAAAGTTAAATTAAAATAAAGATCCATTTTTAAAAGTTGAATGGTCTTAATATTTGATGATCAAAGAAGGAGTAAATTTTATTTAGACCAATCCAGTTAGGGTGCTGTTTGTATATAGTCATTTTGAATGGGAGACTTCAAGTAGGCTTAAGAAAAGATTATGTATTTACTGACATAGCAACACAACCAATTTATTGATACAAATTTGTCTTTAATCAGTTATAGACATATCATTATTTCACATTTAGATGCATTGTTAAATGCTGTGAAAGCAAGTCTCATATTTCAACTACAACAATCGCATCCACAATAATATTATTATCATCTTGAACAACATCTTGGTCTTGGATGACTTATGTGAGATAGATATTTCTTAATGTATTTTTTGCTTTTTAAACAGATCTCATGTCACTACCTTAAACAACCGACATTCTAAATAAATTAAAATTTCACATGTATCAACTTAAATTACATTTGGATCATCCATGCAATTTATCATGAAAGTTCATCTAGAACAATTGACCTTACAATGTTCTTTTACCCACAACCGCTCACCTTTTACCCTCAACATATCACTTGGTAGCAAACATCACACCTTGAACCCCTCAATCATTTAAGATCCCTTGCGATCGTCTGAGTAACGTCGTCGTCGCCTGGCAAACGTCACCCTCATAATCCTTGCTCTCTCTAAGTCATCTCAACCGGGCTTGAAGGTCACTGTATATATCATTAAACATTTAATGCAATGTAAATTGACACCAGACTTTAACTGATCGATTTCCTTGCGGGATGGTTGCACAAGTTGGGGAAACGGTGTCGGGTTTATCTCGTGCAAATTGGTTTACAAAGTTAAGAAGTAATTCATAGGTGAGATTTCCTTTGGAGTTTATGTACCTCTTCGCGATTGCTGAATGGATAAGTCAGAGCTGGACTTTAATCAAAAGGTCAATGGTTTAAATCCCCCTGCAGCACTTGCTTCCTTTGGCAAGACATTTGTCTACATTTGCCACTCTCCACCCAGGTGTAGTAAATGGTACCCAGTTTGAAAGAATTCCTTGAATACTGAAGTGCCGAAGGTAGCCATGCTAAAGCTTGAGTAATAATATGCATAATTTAGTATTCAATTATATTAAGTACTATATGAATATATGTACATAATAGCAAATGATATTTGTAGTAAACTTTGGTGATGTTAATTCCATTGTTCATAGGGCTGATATGTTGAACTGATTATCAAAATTGAACAATGAAAAAATCAGCTAAGCTTTACGTTGCAGGGTTTGCTTAAAGAAGCACTTACATTATTGATATAATAATCTTTATGGTTAAAAAACTTCATTTCTTGCTTTGGTAATCAAAACTAAATCTACTTAAAAGTGGATAATTGTGAGAAGTTCTGACATCAACAACTATGAATTCCTATATTATATGACACCTTTTAGTATAAATATGTATATTTGATATTTTAGTGGTGTACGGATTTATTTGTCTCCCACCTTCTTGAATCTCTTGAAATTGTAGTTTTAGAAAGTGTTTTTGTCCCACTTTTCTTGCACCCATTTCCCCCTTATCTCTCTCTCTCTTACATATCCACACCCTCACATATTTCTTTTCATGTTTTGTTTTCTTTCTACAAACATCACTTTCTTAACATAACAGCCAATATTTATACATCACCCCCGCTCTCTGCACACACTGTAATCGTGTTTCATCTTCGCAAGCATCCAAGGTGTCGTACATGATCTAGGACTGTTTCTCTCTCTCCAGCTCTTCCTCTCTCGTGACAATCTCCCTCTTGACTTTAACGGAACACCATATCCATCTTCTTCTCACTTGACAGGTGATGCTCTTGTCACCCTATGCTTTCCTCTGTAGCCCTCACTAGACTCCCACTCATTGCCTGCTTCATTGCAAGAGCAAAAGGGGCAGAGATCCATCATTCCATAACCGCTTTACATTGACAGAAGGATGCAAGTAACAAAAGCATCATTTCCTGTGAAAGAGCATAAGATGTATCTGTCATTATTGTTGATATAGTAAGCGTAATGACTAAACAGACGTATCTCTCAGCAGAATATGAATTATGTTCCATGAAATTTTGCATATGTAGAGAAAGTGCATGATAGCAGTTGGGACGTCATGGTCTGGTGGTTAAGACTCTCTTCTTTCAATCTGAGGGACGTGGGTTTGTTTCCCAGCCATGGCGTGTTTTCCTTTATCAAGAAAGTTACCCATATTGTGATGCAACCCTGGTGAGATTAATGGGTACCGGCAAGATGGAATTCCTCAAAAAGCTGTGAGCACCGGAATCGGTAGACTAGCTTAGCCGGGTATTGTAGGAGCGCCTTGACCCCCGGGGGGGCCACTTACATTGACGAGTGGATACCATGCGCGACCAAAAAAACACGTAAAAAGGATGTCTTTTTCACGATAGGGCACGTTACGTACGTAACGTGATAAGGGTGTCAAAAACACAAAAATAGTGGAAAAAGGGTATCTATTTCGCGAGGAAAATTACGTGTTTAGGGTCGAATTTGCAGGGATGATAAAACAAAATTAAAATGTTTTATAAAGGATGTCCTTTTTGCCCCAACACTTCGTGTTTAGAGTCCGATTTGCGCGAGGTGTAGAAGGTGGGGTCGTACTTAACCAAATAAGGTAAAGCCGACGACCGATGGACCCGTAACAATAAAACATTCCTGTACTTGTTTAGGGGTTCATTTCAGGGAATATTTGCCAAGAGTATCGTTTTGTTTCCAATACTTGTTAAGGGTAGGGTTTCACACGCCAATACTTGTTAAGGGGTGCATTTTCAGAATATGGAAATTACGTGTTTAGGGTGCTTTTCGAGACCCCATGGTCGCGCATGGTATCCACTCGTGAATGGAAGTGGCCCCCCCGGGCCTTGACCACCTATCAAGGTGGATATGTGCGCTATATAAATCCCATGTTATTATATTGAACATATTTTGGCAACATCACAAACTTAATTTGATGATGATTTTACTTGCTTCATTTTCATTGTCATTTCCTCCACAGTAGTTTAGTTCCAATTGAGTTATTGGAGCAACCTGTTTGTGTAAACAGTATTGGAACCAGGAGGTGTTTTATAAAACTATTCACTTTAATAATAATAACAACTGGGCGTTGTGGCGTGCGCCTGAAATCCATGCTGGGGGGAAGTTACAAATTGATGCAGAGGTTCGAGCCCAGGTCACCTCTTTTGGATGGTGACGTTAATGGTCGGTCCCAGACGTAAATAATCATATCTGATTGATACACGTCTGACAAAAAACTTAAGTACACACACAATAATTTTCTGCATTTATGTAGCGCTTAACACATCGGAACAACGTTTCTAAGCACTTTACAGATATATCATTACCCCTGTCATCTGATCCTTTCATGCCTGCATACAATGTATGCACCTTCTCCACTCCCTTGGGAGCATTCCCACAAGAGTTCCAAGACTCATTGGTAGGCATACTACATAGGCTTTCGCATCCTAACTGGGTACCCATTTAACACCTGGGTGGAGAGTGGCAAATTGTGGATTGACGCTTTGCCGAAGGACGCTATAGGCCACAGTGAGATTTGAACACACGACCCTCTGATTACAAGGCGAGAGTCAGAACCACTACACCACGGCGCTTCCACTTTACACTTAACTGGTGACCTGCTCTTGTACTTCACGAGATACCACAATATTTTCCTATTTCAACATAGTAGGACTAAATTTTCTGAACCCTAATGAAATTTTAACAATCAATAAAACTTTGCATCTGAAAAAGATCGGATTTCATCTCTAGTTGATAGGAATAAGAAAAGAATAAGGATTTGATTTATCATCCAAGAGTATGTATAAATACCGGTACTCAATAAAATTGTGCGTAACTCATGAAATACAATCCCTGCAAATTACGCAGATAGTCCTTTATAATTTTGACTTCAATGGATGGCCATTCAGAATTTTCAATAAATATAAATTGATTTGATGAAAGCATTGGTAATCTTATGAACCTTTTTGATATTATTTTAATAACTGTGATTAGTAACATTGTGATCACCAATTTATGACTGCATGCATTTATTTCTTCAGATGTAATACACAATCAAGTCATAGGTGTTTTGTGAAGCGCATGCTACATCTTTCTAAGCCCAAGGACACTCGGATAGAAGAGATGGTTGGTGAAATATATTACATTCATGATCATACCCATTCTCATTCTCTGAAAATAGCCAATCAAAATCAAATCAGCTATATCTGGTATCATCCCCCTCGTGGAGCCCCTTTTAATTTAGATAGAAATGCCAGCCTATAATGGTGTACACACAGCAGCGTGTTTTATCTGTCACATTGTGGATAGAATCAACATCCCTCCATGAATACTAATTTGTCCTACATCGTAGAGCCTGTTAGAGCGTCCAGGGGCTATTTATTGGCATCTTCAATTCATGCGCTTAATGATCAGTTATGTTTTATACATTGTTCTGAGACTGCTGTGTTGTAAGTCAGGATGTCTATTAAAAGACTGAAGTAATCATGTGGTGAATTAGAGAATGGAAAAAAAAGGGTCAGTATTCATGTACTGATATTGGTATGATCTTTTTACATTGAAATATTGATATTTGATTGTAAATTTAGAGAGCGACATTTATTGGAAAAAAATGTTTCCAATGGCATCAGTATCAAAGTCACAAGGTTCATGAATGGGTTGTATTTGAAAAATCACTTTTGTGTAAATAGAAAACCAATAACATTTCAGTTACAGCAACAGAGTATACATCTGCAGGGAATGGTAGGCCTGGGTGTTGATAGCATTATGTAAAATTAGATGGTTGGTATATGATTATTGTCTCACCTGCGAAGCAAAGTGAGACTATAGGCGCCGCTTTTCCGACGGCGACGGCGGCGGCGGCGGCGTCAACATCAAATCTTAACCTGAGGTTAAGTTTTTGAAATGACATCATAACTTAGAAAGTATATGGACCTAGTTCATGAAACTTGGCCATAAGGTTAATCAAGTATTACTGAACATCCTATTAGAGTTTCATGTCACATGACCAAGGTCAAAGGTCATTTAGGGTCAATGAACTTAGACCATGTTGGAGGAATCAACATCGAAATCTTAACCTGTGGTTAAGTTTTTGAAATGTCATAACTTAGAAAATATATGGACCTAGTTCATGAAACTTGGACATAAGGTTAATCAAGTATCACTGAACATCCTGCATGAGTCTCAAGTCACATGACCAAGGTCAAAGGTCATTTAGGGTCAATGAACTTTGGCCGAATTGGGGATATCTGTTGAATTCCCATCATAACTTTGAAAGTTTATGGATCTGATTCATGAAACTTGGACATAATAGTAATCAAGCATCACTGAAAATTTTGTGCATGTTTCAGGTCTCATGATTAAGGTCAAAGGTCATTAGGGTCAATGAACTTTGGCCGAATCGGGGGTATCTGTTGAATTACCATCATAACTTTGGAAGTTTATTGGGCTAGTTCATTAAACTTGGACATTAGAGTAATCAAGTATCACTGAACATCCTGTGCACGTTTCAGGTCACATGACCAAGGTCAAAGGTCAATGAACTTTGGCCGAATTGGATGTATCTGTTGAATTACCATCATAACTTTGAAAGTTTATGGATCTGATTCATGAAACTTGTACATAAGAGTAATCAAGTATCACTGAATATCCTGTTTGAGTTTCAGGTCACATGATCATGGTCAAAGGTCATGTAAGGTCAATGAACTTTGGCCATGTTGGGGTTTTTTGGTGAATAACCATCATATCTCTGTAAGTTTATTGGTCTAGTTCATAAAAAGTGGACATAAGAGTAACCATGTATCACTGAACATCTTGTGCGAGTTAGAGTAGTATTCAAAGTCAGCATTGCTGCTATATTGAACCGCGTGATGCAGGTGAGACGGCCAGAGGCATTCCACTTGTTAAACTATACACAACAAAAAAAGTAAGTCCCCCCCTAAATCAAATTGCTGTACCTTTTGAACAGAATTATTTTGAGATATGATATTTCGGAGGTGGTTTTCTATACTCATTAAGCAACTCCTGGTGAAAAATGAGATTGATCGGTTGAGTCATGCATGAGTAATTAAAGATTGAATTAAAAACGACCATTTTTGAAAGTCACAAGAGTCGATTTTCAGATTGTGCTAAAACAAAGTTGTGCAAAAATTGTTTTTAGGTAAATTTGTGTTATGCTGTTTTACTATCCATCATTTAGCCACTCCACACAATATTTTGATATCGTATATTCATGGTTGAGTGAGCACAATGTATTTCAGGGGCCGCGGAAAAGCATGTACAAAAATGTCAAAATGACCACACGATTGTGAGCTTTTGCATGGTCAGCCCCCGTCCCACTTTGAAAACCGTTTCGCCGCCCCTGTTTTGTGACATATCACCATAGGGGTTTATGGTAGTATCCTCTACAACTTGTTAGATCATGTTAAAATTTGAAAATATTGGTGTCTCCCCCGATTAGGCCCCTCCCCCATTTTAAATTTCTCCATCCACCACTGATTTGTCCATAGAATAAACTGATCATGAAAAGTTGTTAGGAAAAGAATACATTTATGCAGAATAAAGAATACATTTATGCAGTATAAAGAGTATTCATTCTAGGTTTTCAAATGTGCTCGCTCAACCATGAAAATGTGTAAAGTTCTGAAAGTGTGTGGTGATAGAAATGATGGATGATAAAGCAACAGCAATCAAAGTCACATTTAAAACCGAATTTGCCCCAATATTCACTTTATTACCCTTCAAAATGAGTCTGTGACATTGAAAATACCAATTTTACCTCTTTTATGCATGCTCACTCATCCATGAATAAACAAATCGCTTTCTTTTTTACACAGAATTCTGACCATAGATTGATAAACATTATTGCCAAATTACATTGCTAAAGACAGCCTTGAAAAAAAGTTCCAACCTGTTGAATAAGGGGCTACTTATTCTTAAACATATGGACAAATAATGTACACAAGTCTATGAGAGAGGAAGTCAACATTTTAACAAATATGAAATGAGGGTTTGTTTCATGGACGATTTTTGTTACTTCTGCCAACAGTTATTTCATGAAACTTCGCACATTGCTTCAAAATAACACTATCCAAAAGGCGCGCACACCAAAAATTCGATACGGCACAGAGTGGGGCCAAGGCCTTGAACTTTCTTCTCATTTGCATAATTTTTTGTCTCACCTGCGAAGCAAAGTGAGACTATAGGCGCCGCTTTTCCGACGGCGGCGGCGGCGGCGGCGTCAACATCAAATCTTAACCTGAGGTTAAGTTTTTGAAATGACGTCATAACTTAGAAAGTATATGGACCTAGTTAATAAAACTTGGCCATAAGGTTAATCAAGTATTACTTAACATCCTATTAGAGTTTCATGTCACATGACCAAGGTCAAAGGTCATTTAGGGTCAATGAACTTAGACCATGTTGGAGGATTCAACATCGAAATCTTAACCTGAGGTTAAGTTTTTGAAACGTCATCATAACTTAGAAAATATATGGACCTAGCTCATGAAACTTGGACATAAGGTTAATCAAGTATCACTGAACATCCTGCATGAGTTTCACGTCACATGACCAAGGTCAAAGGTCATTTAGGGTCAATGAACTTTGGCCGAATTGGGGATATCTGTTGAATTCCCATCATAACTTTGAAAGTTTATGGATCTGATTCATGAAACTTAGACATAATAGTAATCAAGCATCACTGAAAATTTTGTGCAAGTTTCAGGTCATATGATTAAGGTCAAAGGTCATTTAGGGTCAATGAACTTTGGCCGAATCGGGGGTATCTGTTGAATTACCATCATAACTTTGAAAGTTTATTGGTCTAGTTCGTTAAACTTGAACATTAGAGTAATCAAGTATCACTGAACATCCTGTGCGCGTTTCAGGTCACATGACCAAGGTCAAAGGTCAATGAACTTTGGCCGAATTGGGTGTATCTGTTGAATTACCATCATAACTTTGAAAGTTTATGGATCTGATTCATGAAACTTGTACATAAGAGTAATCAAGTATCACTGAACATCCTGTTCGAGTTTCAGGTCACATGATCAAGGTCAAAGGTCATTTAGGGTCAATGAACTTTGGCCGAATCGGGGGTATCTGTTGAATTACCATCATAACTTTGAAAGTTTATTGGTCTAGTTCGTTAAACTTGGACATTAATGTAATCAAGTATCACTGAACATCCTGTACGCGTTTCAGGTCACATGACCAAGGTCAAAGGTCAATGAACTTTGGCCGAATTGGGTGTATCTGTTGAATAACCATCATATCTCTGTTAGTTTATTGGTCTAGTTCATAAAAAGTGGACATAAGAGTAACCATGTATCACTGAACATCTTGTGCGAGTTAGAGTAGTATTCAAAGTCAGCACTGCTGCTATATTGAACTGCGTGATGCAGGTGAGACGGCCAGAGGCATTCCACTTGTTTATATTGTGTGCTCACTGATGCATTAAACATCGGAATTTTCATAAAAATCAAATCAAATGAACTATGCAAGGAGGTTTGTGACAGATATCCATAGTTACAAATTGCATTTTTTCCAATAACGTAAAAAAGAGCTAATCACATCCCACATGTTCATTCAAGCGTGAATGTTTAATCAAACGCCTTTGAATCATTGAAGCATGCTAATTGGTCATGAACATAACGAAAAAGTTAAGAAAAGATCATTTCCAGTTACCAAAATGAAACAATACATGCCTATGATATTTTAAAATGGTATTTTTGTTTTCAATAAATGTTCATTGAACCGTGAAACGATGAATATTGTTGAAAATACTCTTCCCAAAATTAACCGTCATCATATTATATCTTTTTCATTGATAGAATGTGTAAAAAATCCAATTATAGCAAATTAGGACTTGTGTTTATTCAACCGTGAAATTTAGCAAAAAAGTTGTAGTCTTTTAGAAAGTACCTTTTACAAAACTTCTGACTATTTTTCATGATGAGAATGTGGAATTCGTTCCAATAAAATGGAATCAAAGTAATGACATTTGGCTTGTGACTTTTGAAAAGTGACATTTTTGCCTTTTGACGGTGCTCACTGAAGCATGACACTGCTCACATGAAGCATGACGTAAAATACGTCCATGACATTTACTCAGAGGATGGCTTATAAAATTTCCTACACGCTCATGTAAAAATATATTAGAAACTCGCATTGGTTCGGAAATTATTGATGTTTGTTGAAGGGGGGACTTACTTTTTTTGTTGTGTATATATTCTCTAATTCAAAAAAAATGTTATTTACTTCAATGACTCCATACATCTACTTGATTTGCTAGTTCAGCCCTCTGGACTGCCATACCCGAAAAGAACTCCCAAGGATTTAAAAAGCGCGCCCTCTCCCGTTCAGGCTTACTACCCATGATCACCGCGCAATTAGCGTCCATCTTCCTCTTTTGCTTTCGGCAAGCCACCTGTCAAGACGTGCTCAGATAAGTCTCCTAAGAGCTCAAATCTTTTTTGAGCTTTGGTATATTATTTTTGCTTATCTGTTGTGCATTCTCCCTTTTAAATTCAATCTTTCCGTTTGTGTGTAAGATTGTGTTCAGAATTTACGCCTGGCGCGACTTTTTAGCGTGTTTTTGGTGACACTTAAATTGTTTTTCTAACGTTTGAGTTCTCGTCGCGCCGCATCGCTAGCGCGTTCGCGAGGCACCGGGCTTGGCCTGCCTACGTGGCAGCAAGCCTTCACCACCTGCCATGGTTATTGTTCTTCACGTTCAAAGTGTGGTGGCTTTTGGTGCCGTTTTTGAATTAAATTCTAGACAGCCTTTACACTTTGTTGTCGAGGGTGTTATTGTTATTTCTTTTTGCAGGTTGGGATCTCCAACCCTGTTCCTTCCTTGCTTTCTGGAATTGATTTATTAAGATTTTCGATTGATTATTGATTGATTAATTCTTCAATTCTCTTTCCTTTCTGTTCTGAATAAATTTCTTGATTGATATTTTATTCACAGGCGGATCTTAAAGCTCAATTCCTTTTCCTTCTGTTCTGAATAAAATTCTTGATTGATATTTTATTCACAGGCGGATCTTAAAGCTCAATTCCTTTTCCTTCTGTTCTGAATAAATTTCTTGATTGATATTTTATTCACAGGCGGATCTTAAAGCTCAATTCCTTTTCTGTTCTGAATAAAATTCTTGATTGATATTTTATTCACAGGCGGATCTTAAAGCTCAATTCCTTTTCCTTTCTGTTCTGAATAAAATTCTTGATTAATATTTTATTCACAGACGCTTCGGGGATTGTTTAATTCGGCTTACGCAATTATACCTTGATTGATTGGTTATTCAATCCCCCCCCAAAAAAAAAAAAAAAAAAATTTTTTTTTGTTCTTTACAGGTGGGGTCTCCTTCCTGTTAGAAATTTTTTTGACCTTTCCCGGAATTGTTTTCTTCGTTCAATTCCCTCTTCCCTCCTAGTCTTATATATCTTTTACTTCGACAGGCGGGCTCTACGATTTCTTTTTGAGGATTTACTGTGTCGTTCTTCCTCTTGGAATCGTTACTAGAGACGTTCCTCCTTCCTCCTGTTCTGAATTTCTTTACCTTTCCACAGGAGGTTACATTTTTCCTCTTGGAAATTATCGTAAAATTTCTCTTATCTGGAATTGTTGGCTCTCAATCCCTTTTCTTCCTGCTCTGAAATTCTTGTTTTTGTGTTTCTTCGCAGGTGGAAACTTCGTTCTCTTCTGAACTTGCATTCATTTTTGAATTTTTGTTTCGAATTTTTCCTTCGGGCACAAAAAAAAAAAAAAAGAGAATATAGTAGGGGAACCTTGTAGGAGTTTCTTTTTTCAAAGTCTCCGACCTCCTTTCTATTTTCTTACAGGCAGATACCTAAACTATTCTTAGGTTCTTCTTCCTCCCTACCCCTCCCCTCTTGATTTGTTCTGTTTGCTCAAACAAATTCCTTATAGGAGGAGGGAAAGACCACTCCGGTCTCCACTTTTAATCTAAGCGAGATCTTTGTAATAAAAAAAAAAAAAAAAAAAAAAGAAAAATTCTTGTTTTTCTTTTTTCAGGGTAGAGAGAGGTACCGATGAATGGGACTAACACAGCCCCAGAGGACCTGGTGCCCTCCACGGGGACCGTCCCGATTGCAAGTTTACAGAAGTCGGCCGCCTCCAGGCGAGTAGGAGGGACGCCGCGGTGAGCGCCCGGCGGCGGTGAGTATGAGGGTGCGTCGATCAGCATTCCGAATTTGCGGTCGGATGCTAAGAGAAGGAAGGCCGAGACTGTGGTGCCACGGTCTCGGACAAAGAAAAAAAGTGGTAGCCAAGGCTTCCAAGCCTAAACTAGGTCCTGCCGCCGCAGCACCCATAGGGCTATGCGACCCACCGGCTACCGGGTCACCAGAAGTCCGGAGGGAGAGTGCGGTTCTCTCCCCCCGGCACAGGTCAGGATCTCTGCCGTATAAGTCGTCCTCCGTTGACAGCATCGGGAGAGATCGCCCAGCCCCTGACCGCGAGAGGCGTCACACATCAGACTGTGACCACAATCTGACCCCGTCAGATTCGGGTGAAGTTTCGTTGTTGGCGGCCGCCCTGCCAGGGGCGGCAAATCGTAAGAAATCACCCGTGCCTCTCATGCCTTCTGCCCCGGCCACGCCGGCGGAGCCCGCAGAAAGAGAAGAAGAAGAAGAGGTCGAAGGAGAGGTTGGCCAGCCCTGCTGCCATGGGCGTTCCTCCTTCAGACCCTTGTGTCGGTGGTCAGATGTTACAGCTATTCATGCTGCTACATTCTGCTACCGCGAGAGGCGTCACACATCAGACTGTGACCACAATCTGACCCCGTCAGATTCGGGTGAAGTTTCGTTGTTGGCGGCCGCCCTGCCAGGGGCGGCAAATCGTAAGAAATCACCCGTGCCTCTTGTGCCTTCTTCTGCCCCGGCCACGCCGGCGGAGGCCGCGAAGAAGAAGAGGTCGAAGGTGAGGTCGGCCAGCCCTGTTGCCATGGGCGTCCCTCCTTCAGACCCTTGTGTCGGTGGTCAGATGTCACAGCTATTCATGCTGCTACATTCTGCTTTCGAGCAGTGCGGGTTCACCCCACCCTCGACATCTACTCACCCCGCTGATGCCCCTGAGCATCAAGCGAGACAAGTGGGCAATAACCACCAGACACCCGGGAAATCCTCGAGCGATTCTGTTAAATCGCCAGCCAGTGCACCGACTAACCGGGTGCCTCAAGATCGCGTGTGCTTTCCAGCATTTTCGTCGATCTCAGAGCACGTGTCCCAGCCGACACGCGGGGCCACCCCGGCGCTTACTGGACTCCCTTGCCTTCATGAGAGCCGGCCGAGAGGCCGTACGGCTCCCGCGGCTCTCGGAGCTCCTCCAGGGGAGGAAACTTGTCATGGGGACAACCTCCCGGTTCAGTCCATGGAGCGAGACTCCCTTTACGAGGAGTCTCTCGAAGGCGGCCAGTGCGAGGACAACCCCTATCCCGCGGTCGACCCTTCAGTAAGCGCTCAGGCGCTGCTTGACAAGTATCTACCTCACATCTACCCTCCGAGCGGGGGTATTGATGAAGCAGGGGAGCCCTTATTTCGAGCTCAATCGGCCGAATTGGGGGTCTCGGAGAGTGACGGGGTCGCCCTAGACGAGGCGGCTCCTACGACGAGGAAGCCGCCAGCTCCGAGGGTGCAAACCCACCCCCGCTCTGCTGCTGCCCGGAAGCGCCAGGCTCCGGCACCGCCGTCTCGAAACTTTCAAGCCTCTCGAGGCTAGCGAGAAGGCAGAGGCAGGGGAAGGGGGGGGCGATTATTATGCAGGTACTCCCGAATTCGCCCTCTACGTCAAGCTCACATACGGCGACGACTCCTTCAGCGGTAACTCTCCATTCTTCCCCCTAAGCGGGCCCGTAGATTGGAGGTATGAATCTCTTACATACCGCATGCCACACTTCTCTCGTGAGAATGTTTGGCTGCTTTGAGAGGGCAACCTATCACGTCCGCGGACCGTCCGCCCAGGCGACGGGACCGTCGTTTTCTGGCCTGAACCTCACTTTCTATTCGAAAGTAAGGGTGCCCTGTCTTACTTAGCTCCTACCCTTGCAAGGCCAGAGTCAGGGCTAGTACAGACACCCGTTCTCCAGCGATCGCCGCTGAAGAGAGGGCGACTCTGATATGAGCACCATCACTGCTCAGCGGTATGTCTCACTATCTCATAGCTCTCCGTGCTTATGAGTATGTATATCGGATCTGAATGTCACGGCGATTAAAAAGTCTCCTGTGCTTAATAATCGCTATGCCTTCACCACCCGGTGCATTATGGTTATGTTAACCTATTTGTCTCGTATTCGGGCGGCTCGTACGAGCCCTGCCCGAGCTGCCATCACCGGTCGTCCCCCCGGACACCGCCGGCAGCACCCGCACCGAATACGTGGAAGGAATCAGCTTTTCATATGCTAGATATCCCTCCTGTTGACATTCACAGCTGTTCCCCGAGTCTTTCCCGGTTGGGTAAACATCATCTCGGAGGAAAGTAACCGCCGTACATCTCATGAGATTGTTGGCTATGTACGTGCGTTCAAGCTTGTTTAAAGCCCCAGGATTCTCTGTCGGCATTCTATGCCTACTTTCTGGGCACACCCACCGTACCGGGTCGGCGAGCTCACACCAAACTGTACACCGCCAGACCATCGGTCGAGCTCTAACTGTCTATCTTATAGACTGCCCTCTATGTGGGTCAAACTTGCGGGCGTCTCCGCCGTTCCCTCCTTGTGCGGAGTGGTCTACGGTGGATGTCTTTACCGTACCCGCTTGTCGAATCGTCTTCTTACTTAGAAATTTTTTTTTTTCACTCGGCACACTCGAGTCGCCTCGCATGCTGCTTTCATCCTCCTTCCATGCAATGCATGTGGCCAGGGTCACCGCGCGACCGAGGATGATGTAACCGTGGATGGATGTATGCTTATGCCTTCCTAACCACGATCACTACGACCCGCCTTCTCTCGGGCCGACTGTGGATGAGTCTCTCCATGTAAGTGATTTACTTCACTGGAGTTCTTCTTTTAGAAACTTAGATTCTCATCCCCCGCTGCTTAGGGCGTCATTTTTCCCGCCCCCCGCAGCTTTTTGGAGCTCCTTATCTTACTGATATCGGACTGTTCCACGCTGCCGCAACCGGCGCCGGCGGTGCTTGCTCTTACGATCACCTGAGAAACAGGCCTTGTGACTGTTTTCATAAACAACTGGTTCTCACCGCGGACTGATGGAAATTTTGTGATTACTTCCTCAAGTCTCCTTCGCTTGTTTCTTCAAGCGAGGACTTCGACACTCTTAGCCAGTTTCCGTCCCTAACTTGATAGGACAGGGCCGTTGCTACCTCATTTGATTCCGTTGGGAATGTAACGGTTGAGGTATCATATCTGGCGATGTCTGTTCGTTTAGAGCATCTCTTGATGGTCGTTTACACGTAATATCGTGACAGATTTTTCTTTTTCGCCAGCTCCCTCTGGCGTACGCTTGCTGCTGCTAGGGATTCCCCCGCCCAGCGGACAGCCATCGCAGCCTAGCCTCACGGGCTCTCTCGGCGATGGTGGCTTGAGCCAAGCCACCTCTTCCACCGCGGGCACTGCACCCTCAGATGGGTGCCTCAATCAGTATGGGAGAAAGGGGATCCTGAGTTCTCTCTCGATCACTCGGTCTAACACACTTTTGTCGTGATGTGTACCGCGCTGTTTCCCTGACACGCCCGGTTGAGCTGTTTTGACCAGACTACTCTATTCTACATAGGCAACAGGTCCGCGGCATTCCTTATTAACAGGATGGCACTCAGTCGCTTTCTCGACCCTTGACTGCCTTACGAGTGGTTTTCTTCTTAAATCCCTACTCTCCGTCGTTCCTGGTCCCCTTCGGACCGCTAGTAACTTTTTGCCACAGCTCTCTATCAGAATTCTGCAGATTTTCTGCCCTCACGCATTTGAGACAGATATCGAATTCTGGGCGCTTTCTCCCACGCGGAGGCTTCTGAGATATCTCGCCTTCTCAGATTGTTCGATTGATCATTTACTGAGCCTTAAAAGCTTCAGTTTTCCGATCACGATTCTTGTTGAAATTTTCAACAAATTCTGATTCTTACGCTCTAGTCAGCAGGTGATGTTGTTCTCCTGACACTAGGCCGAGGGCCCATGATACTTAGTATTCCTGAGTATACAGGGCATTCCTCTCGAGGACATTTTGAGGGCCGCCTTTTGGCGCTCAACTAACTCCTTCACTTCTTTCTACTTGAAGGACATTCCGTCCAGCGAGGCGAGATTTGCTGCTTCGGCGCTTAAAGCAGCTGCGGCTTTTTCCCCCTCCCTAAATTTCGTTGTTTTTGTTTTTTAAATTTTCTTAGGCTTACAATTGAAAACATGCCTCCCTACGGTTTGAGTCCGTGTTGGTCTAGCAAATCAAGTAGATGTATGGAGTTATTGAAGTAAATTATGAAAATACTTACCTGATTTTCTTATTTACGAGATAACTCATACATCTACTTGATACCCTCCCACCGACCCTCCGCCTTGCGTAGCAACATGTTTCAACGTATGGGCTTGCGAAAGTTGAGGAAGATGGACGCTAATTGCGCGGTGATCATGGGTAGTAAGCCTGAACGGGAGAGGGCGCGCTCGCGCTTTTTAAATTCTTGGGAGTTCTTTTCGGGTATGGCAGTCCAGAGGGCTGAACTAGCAAATCAAGTAGATGTATGAGTTATCTCGTAAATAAGAAAATCAGGTAAGTATTTTCATAATTTACCACAAAAGCACCAATGGAAAATCTGGTTATGCCATCCATGGATCTTGTAATGGAAGTTTGATAATATGAGACTATTTAATCAATATCTTGCCAATTTTTTTGCTACAATTTTTGAACCTTTTCTCTAAAGGACAAGGACACATTTTATTCATTAAAAAAATTGTACAATATGTAACAACCTTTGATATGCCACAGTGACATGGAATGAAACTGACTCCTTTCCAACTGGAGCTATTATTATAATATTTCCACTGATGTACCATCGATTGGAGTTTGTGTGACTGTAGTATAATGTTTATCCAGTATTAAAGAAACCTTGTTTTAACAGTGGTTTAAGCATGAAATCTTCATGCCGTAAGAGACTTTCTGAACCCCCCTGTATATCTTGTAGATGAGATTCCATAGCATGATCACACCTTTCTGTTAACCCTCAAAGGATTTGATTTTAACCCTTTGAATGTCTCAATCCTCTTCACATCTCTTACTCATGGTTGTTTCCTAAGTAGAGGAGTAACTTTGTCTTTCGATGTATTAATCTTAAAATCAATGAGGCTATGAACTTTTTTTTTGGGGGGGGGGTGCTTAAGAAATGCTGCTGAGTTGTTACTGACTCAGGGACTCAGGGGGATGCACCCCCCCCCCCCTATCTGTACCTAATCCCTTCTTCTCTTCTTCTGGAATAATTTATCCAATCTCTTTTTTCCATTTTTTTATTCCTAGGCTTTTTTCCTTTCATCTACCCCATTTCTTTCTCTCTTTTACTCTATTTTTCTCACCTCTCAATCTCCTTTTCTCCCAATGTAAATTTAATGGATTTATTTCCTGATATTCTAATTCTCCTTTCTTCTGTTCCCTCTCTGTCATTCTTCTTGTAGTCTCTCATTCTCTCTTCTCCCTCTCATTCATTTGGATGCCCACCTCCATTCTCTTCAATTTATCATGACTATGGTGAAGACTGTACTTTCAAAACGCCACCTCGGTGACAATGCACTATCACTGAAAGCATCCTACACATGACCTTTCACTTTACATATACACCTCCCAGAAAACTATACCATATAACAGAACTCTATCAACCCTGAAACCATTTAGAATTATCGGCCAGCATTCACCTTTAAGGATGCACTGATATATGACTCCAAGGATAAATACCATTTCATGTTTGCTGGCTCAGGTGGACAATTGTCGAGTAGATAGTCCTTTTCTTCCATTCTGATATGAATGGTTCATATTTCTCCATTTTGAATGTCACCTGAAAGGGAAGCAGAGGAAAGGAGAGAGAATAGGCTTTCTGAAAGATGATTGAGCATGGATGCATTAATATATCATCATTTATAAAACATTCTTGTAAAATACAACTGTATGGAGGCTTTATAGGGGATTACATTTGAAATTTCAAGTTGATGTATACTTTTTTTATAAGTTTTAAGTATAAGTATACTTTTATAACTTAAATTATATTTATTTACATTAGTTGGTGTATATTTTTGTTGTTGTTGGTGCATATTTATTTTCAATCCAATTCAATTTATTTACATTCTCAATTACAACATTTTGAGTCGGTATAGATTCTTAAATTGTTGCAATTATTTTGCAATATAACAAGTATTGTGCTTTATAACAAACTATTGATAGGTATCTATGAAACTGACTCCCTGATTCATGTTTTTTAAGAGGTATCCAAGAGGTAAATTAGAATTGGCCCTTTAAAAGGAGAATCAGGACAATTTGACATCAAAATAGAACAATGATGTCATAGACCTGATATTCAACCACTGGACTTGTTGCAGAAAGAATTCATTTCCTCAAGAACTTTTATTGCGTAGGAGCCCTCTTGAACTTGAATCCTGTTTTAAAGTGGAACATATCTACTTTTTGACATCCATGTCCAAGAAAGCAACTCGGGGCCAGATCAGGTGAATGTTTCCAATTTCCTGAAGGATCCTAGTCAATACTTCACTCTCAAGAAAAAAAAGGTTCATTCTGAAACATTCATATGATATACAGTTTTGTGAACCATTCAAAGAGCTCAGTATTATTTACAAAGGCAGTCACAAAATCTGTGTTTTAGCTAGAGCTCCAAACCTTAAAAATAGTCAACTTTACTTTCTTTACAGCTTGGAGTCGGTCTTTTATTCACAATGTAAAAAAATATGAGTTCACTTATCCTTTGAAAATATAGTTAATTGATATACTTCACCTGCTTTAAGATTTATTAGCTCCTTACCAACAAATCTGAAAACCAATAGTCATTTACATAATGGCTTTAACATGGTAAAGAAAAATATAAGGTTAAGAAATACTGTGGTTAATTTATATTCTCTTTTCAGTTTTATTGGCAGTTTCCCCTGCCCCTACTCAATTCCAGCCATTCTATCTCTCCCTCCCTTACAGACCCCCCTTTCATGCCACCCCATCACCTCCTTAGACTTCCCTATCTCTGGCTTATGTTGTTAATCTGTTGATGACATCTTGGCTGTGATTTGGTTCTGTAATAAATTGCTAATTAGTCATGGCGTGTTGATCCCCACGCAAGCAAACACAGAATGTAATTAAGTTTTGTCAGTATCCTAACGAGCCATTTAGATTTGGTAACTTTGCCTGGCACAGCAGACCTAGAAGACAAATATATTCTCGCTTACTTCTGACTTCATAACAGTTTCTTTGATTAATGAAGCTAGCGCTGTCTACCTTTCTATCTTTGACATGTGTAACAGGTTTTATATTAAGCTTGGACTTATATGTGATACATAAATAGCACAAACAATAATTATTAAGTTCTGATAACTTTCATGTGTTTATTAGCAGTGATAAAATATAAAATACCTTTTTAAGAGAGAAGGTCAACAGTTGTTCAGGCAATTCGTCCCTTCACTGATTAATTAAATTCAAACCATCAAGCCCCACTAGAATTAACACAGTTTCACACGGTGTGTTCACATAGCAAACTGTGTGAAATTATTATTCACACTGTTAAAATGCTCAAATTCAACAGTGTGGAGATTATTTTCACACTGTGGACACCTATACAGTGTGACTGTTCAGAGCGTGTTCAAATGGTCAACTATGTGAATATGTGATTCACCCTGTTAAAATGCTCAAATTCAACAGTGTGGAGATATTTTCACACTGTGGACACCTCGACAGTGAGACTGTTCACAGCGTGTTCACATGGTCAACTATGTGAATTTGTAATTCACACTCTGAAAATGCTCAAATTCAACAGTGTGGAGATATTTTCACACTGTGGACACCTAGACAGTGCGGTTGTTCACAGCGTGTTCCATATGGTCGACTATATGATTTAAAGTGCTTAAATTCAACAGTGTGGAGATTATTTTCACACTGTGGACACCTCGACAGTGAGACTGTTCACAGCGTGTTCACATGGTCAACTATGTGAATATGTAATTCACACTGTTAAAATGCTCAAATTCAACAGTGTGGAGATATTTTCACACTGTGGACACCTAGACAGTGCGGTTGTTCACACCGTGTTCCATATGGTCGACTATATGATTTAAAGTGCTTAAATTCAACAGTGTGGAGATATTTTCACACTGTGGACACCTTGACTGTGTGACTGTTCACAGCGTATTCACAAGGTCGACTACGTGAATATGTGATTCATACTGTGGAAATGCTCAAAGTGAACAGTGTGAAGGTGATTTCATATTGTATTCCACACTTCAAACACACTGACTGTGTTACACACTGTGGCACAATTTGTTCTTCCAGTAGGGGTTGAGTTCATAAAGGAAAAAAAAAGTTATGTAAATGATATCTACAATCCCTTACAATTACTTTTCATTGACTCTACATTACTCGTCAGAATATGATGCACTACATTATAATCATTAAATTTCTGAACATTTTCTCGATTACCCAAAAAATGTTTTTTGTTTTAATTTATATTTAATCTATCAAGTACTAAGACTTCCCTTCAAAGTCAACTGCTATCTTTGCTATGCCTCCAGTTCATATCACTGCATGGATAAACTAGAGGGGATGGAATAATTGTCAACTATAATTCTTAATACACAAGAGGGCAGCCTTCACATTTTATGCTCACTGTCATTAAATACACCATGGACTTATATTTCCCCCTTTTTCAATTTTTTTCTAACTTTAATACCAAATGGATTACTTTTAGATTATTGTTACTATTATGATTTGAGAGTTAAAAAAAAACATTTGCAGCTTGAAAACTTAAATTTGATGTTTAAAATAGTAAATGTATTAATGGCCTTTCTTACGGTGACATACTTCTAATTTTAAGTTGTTTATTGCATCATTTAAAAAAAATTTCAATTAAAGGTTGAGTTAAAGCAGTATTTATTGATCCTGTTGCTATAAATTATTTGGGGTATATTTTCACCTTTCTCATATGATTGGTTATGAAATGTGTTATTTATGGATTTTGATATAAAAATTATGTGCCATGTTGTGTCTTTAACAAATTTCAACAAAAGTATATCCAATCCACCCACTGGTTGCACGGTCCGTTTTGAAATGTATCACGAATTGTAATGATAATGATAATATGCAATATGATTAAACATTAATTATATTTTTATCCTTTCTCTCCATTTATCTTGACTTTCTTTTTTATTCTGTCTCCTCCTAATTTTCTTATTCCCTCTCATCTTTCAATCCTTCCTTGATGTTGTCATCTTGTTGCCATCCATACAGGTAAGTAATTTTACTTATTTTCAAGACACTATTATTAAAGACAAAATATAAATATTTCAAAAAGATACCTATAATTTCAAAGCATGGCTTTTTTAAAAGTTACTTTAAAAGAGATCTAAATGATAAGGGAAAAATTAGGGTAATTTTTTTGTGTAATTTCCTGGAGTATTTTTATCTTAAATTTATGAGCCTACTTGATGACTTAACTGATTATTTCAGCAGTCTAGACAACTGAAATGCAACTACTCAACCATTTTCTACTTTTTTGTTAAACAAAGCATTTAAAATAACAATAAATTTGACTAGTAACATTAAAAATGAATACAATTATATAAATGATAGTGTTGTTGATGATGATGATGATGATGATGATAGTGATGATTATGATGATAACAGTGCTGCTGCTGATGATGATGATTGTTGAGATGAAAATAATAACAGTAATAATGATTATCATTATTGTCATTGTTATCTTCATTATTATCAAACCCATTCAAATATTGTAATTCAGTGGTTGATGGTTTAATATTTCAATGGATGAGAGTGGTTAACATCTACAACAAATAGAACCATTAGAAGAAGGATGATATATAGATGCTGTTCTATCTACTATATGAAGACAATTTGAGTTATTGCTGATGTCATGCATGCCTGGAGATAGACAATTTCTTGATTTGTAATCATTCCTAACCACTTTTATTCAACTACATTGATTGATGCATGCTCGGAAATAATATCCAAATTGCTCCTAAGATATGAACATGTATAGCACTCTTCTAACCTTTTAGATTAGTCAAGTATTTGTAATTATACTAATGCATTTTACTATTTAGACAGTGCAGGAATAACACTGATTGGATGAATACCCTAGCAGAATTATTTGTGCTTGTTTTGAACTCCTTTATTTAGAATTTTCAAGTTATAAACTTTAATTTATGGTAGATTAACCCCTAGATTGCTGAATTTGTGATTCTCATAAATTTTGTACAGGAAGCGTTCATTTCCAGTACAGGCAATGGGTTAAAACGTGTTTCAATGTTGATGATTAATGAGTAGCATTCATTACACTCTACCAGTCTCATGGAGATGAAGCTGAATACGTGTGAGTGCATGCCCAAACCTTCCTATCAATGCTTCCCTATCAACCAGTCATATTTACCTGGTTAAGACAGAAACCCATGGAAACAGCATGAAAATCATGTTTAATACAAATATGAAAGAAAAAAGTGGTCCTTGAAAAGTTCCATTTTGTTTAAACTGTGGAGCATCCATGCATGTGGAAAAGTGTCATGAATATCACGTTTGGTACATCAAAAGCATAGACTATATTTTCCTTGTAAATAGAATGTTTTACCCTACACACGATCAGACAATGTGATACAACTTGAAAATAAAATGATAAAGTGTTCTGTGAATTTGTAAGCTTTATCCCCAGGTCAGATTTACTCTCGATATTGACCGTTTTCTATCATAGGAGAATGTTCCTGCTGCTAATCAATTAGTTTGTACCAAGCTGAAAAGAGGAATTCTCTAAACGCCATATTGTTCAAACACTATCTAGGTTTTAGCCCAATATACTCTCTAAACCTCTCTCTATCGGATTCCCTCCATTTACTTCTTTCTTATTATCTCTCCCATTAGACCAACGATACCGCTGCACTTTACTTCCCCGGTAATTCATCGTTAACCTTTTCTTGCAAATTATTTTATTTTGCTCCATTTTATTTTGCTCCGTTCTCCTAAGTGCAGAGGTAAAATGAATGCCAAATTGTGGCCAAAAACACGTTTTGGGAGATGTTCATTTCCCAATAGATTTGTGTTAATTTTTTTATGCAGTTTATATTTTGAGGGGATAGATGTCACACTTCTGTCAGCCGTAGTTACATAGTATCAGATGATGCGTGAAAATAAAGATGATACATAAAAAATAGGAATGACTTGTATTTAACACTTATAAGCCTCGCGTTATTTTCTGCTTGCTCATGTATCCATGGAAATTTGTTTGATAATTACAGTTATAAGAGTCTTAAATATAAAAAGAAATTAGAAAATGCATCATTATCTTTATTCTTTCTTAAACATCTTGGTATGATTAAAACACAAACTCCTCTTTGAAATGGTGAGCATGATAACAGATTTTGAAATCTAAAATTTGCCTAACATTTGAGTACATTTCATGCCTTGTTGCATTTGAAATGTTGCCAAGTTTATCTTGAATTTAGTATATTATGTCATGTTTCGAAATTGAGAAAAAGTGAAGAAGGAATTCATTTTTAATGGCCATCTTTTTAATCTAAAGAGTCCTTTTTTCTGCAGAACTTGATTTTGTTTTAAGTGTTAAAATGTTAGCTTTGAGAGTTTCTTGTAGGCATGATAGCCAAATGTGCTTCACATTGTGAAGTAGAATTAGAAAACAATGGAGTATTGTCGTGACAGGGAATAAATGTCACTTTTAAAAAGGAAAACAGGGGGGGGGGGGTGAGAAAGTTTTCAGACATCATGTAAAGTAGAGTGTTTCAATAAAATGTCTTGTGAGTAATTTTCACTGAAAAATTTGCTCTTTGTCAACCAGATGCAAGGATTTCATTTGCAGATAACTCTTTGGTGAAAATCAGACTTTGTTTCATTAAATGATTCTCCGTTGCACATTTTCAGATATTTGTATTAATCAATCACCATTTACCTTTCACTCGAGTAAAGCACTCTCCTAAAAATAAACTGGAAGACACTATATCTAACGGTTGCATTTAAAGTCTTTTTGTACTCTTTGATAATCAATATTCCTTTTGAGTTAAGTCTTGACCAGTTGTTGTTAATCTGCCATTGGTCAATGAACAGCTGATGATCGAGGGAGACGTTGTTGTTGGATATATTGATTAACAGAGTTTATTTTATAAGGGGTGTAACTTTGAAGGGTGTACATATACCTCAAATTTACCCGTTACCTCAACGAGGTATCCATTGCCATTAGCAGTACAGCCGTTGGAGCCTTTTGTTGGGAAGATGAATGAATGCATAGTATTTTCTTGGCAATAGTTCTGTTGTATGTTTTTTTTTTTCAATATATAGGGGTTTTTTTGGTATACTTTCTTTGATATCATTTTTACTTTCAGAAAGGGATAACACTCATTTTTTTAGTGAATTCCTGTCTTCTCTTTGATATCCAGACCACACCTCCATGATGTGATGTGGAACATAGTAGAACACAGAAAAATCATTTCCTCTTGCTAAACTGGACTTTTATATGAACATGTTATATAATCCATCAATTTTTCTCTATTATTACTCTTTTCAGTTAATAACTCATCATACGGTCACGATCAAATACAGTTGAGAATTATATTCTTGTTTACTTGGTTATGCATTATAACTAGTATTCCACCAAGGTTCAAGTTTACAGTAGGCATTCAACTATATTTTTAATCAAGTGAGATATGTCTCCCTCTCTTGACAAAGTACTCGCTAGTATTTGTTGTGGTGTTGTGATGAGGATTGTTTTTCTCTGATTACCCTGCTAACATTAAAAAGGGAAATACTTCTATCATTTCCAGTATATTTTTAGTGGTTGCCTGAATTTGTTAATTTACAGTATTGCCTTCTACATGTAGATCTTTTGTACAAATGTTCATTATATTAATGCATACTGAATTAGCGTTTCATTACAATACACTTTCACAATAAACTCAATCAGCAATTTTTTTTTTTGGGGGGGTACATTTGGAGCTGGTTATTCATGGTGGATTTGGTAAAGGCTGAATAATGTGATTTATAATGGAATATTTTCTAATTTTCAAATCTTCAGAAAACCCTCCTTTTTTCATGTGTTGATTCTTTCTGAAATTTTTAAATCTACATTTAAGGATATTTAGCATCCTTGCTCAGCCATGTTTTAATTCTCTTTTAAAAGTTCCCTTAGAAGAATAATTTAACAAGTAATTGTCTATAAAAATTCAAAAAAGTCTTGAAATTTTCAATCCAAAGTATCATTTATAGACAACCATTTGATCCTTAGCCTTATTCCCTTTTGTCATAAATTCTATAGATAAGTTTGTGTCTTAAATTTTGAATGTTTTTCAGGTCTGAAATACTATTGCAGCATGTTGATGCATGGTTGCAGAATTTTTCTTCATTGAATATGAGTCACTTTTTTGAAATATCTTATTTTTAGGGCTTAAATAATTGGGAATCGTGAATACCAAGTACAAATAAAGATGCCTCAAGTTAAAAAAAACACTCTTTAGATTGCAATGACCATTGCAAACCTTATCAATTTTATCTATAGCACAGATTTTCCAATTGGGAAAAGGGCTTTATAAAAATAGCAATGGTAGAAATTTAATTTGGCCAAAGCAATCTCAATTTGCAATATCGATTCCTACCCAAAGGTGATATATCACCTTACAATAAACTGTTTACTTGGATAAGTAATGATATTTAATATGATTTATGATATTCTATAGCCAGTCCATTATCTTTGTAACCTAAAAGGGTATCATTTTACTTGTAAGATGATATTGAAATTCTTGATAAATAATTATTGGTTTGCCTTGACTCTCTGATGTCATCTGATAGCTTGGAGGGTCAGGCTTCTTTGAAATTGAACATATCTCTCTATCTTTGCAGCTTTGGATATGTTATTTGATATATTATGTAAAAGTCAGCTTTATAGAGATTAAGAGGATTGTAAATTCACTTTCTTGCTTTCAGCCAAAAAGACCTAGAAAGTTTTGCGATGAGGTTGAAGAGGAATCTTCTAAATTGCTTAAACCCTGATTTTATTACCTTTTATCATCTGACATTAAGTTTCGTAAATGAAACAAAATATTGATGCTTTTTGAAATCTTTTCTTGTCATTTATATATACCTATCATTATAAAGGTGTTTTACTGTGATGCAAATGTAGTGTCAGTCACTAAAATAAAGACATAATATGTTTTAATACCTTCTGATAGTTCAGAGGTGTCTGATTTTTCTAGGAAATGATAACATTTTCCTCTGTTTATTTGTTGTGTTCAAAATCTATTGAAATCTTCTTGTTCTATTTCAAAATTTCTTCTCTTTTTATAATCAAATTCAATTTGAATGGAAATAACATTTTTTTCATAACATATTACAGAAAAAATAGGAATGAACATTCATATTATTATGATAATGATATTATAATAATAATAATAGGCATTTATATAGCGCCATGTATCTGGAAATATTCTATTCCGAGGCGCGTTGTTATTATTATTACCCCGGCTTTAGCTCGAGCTGCCTTTCAGCGCTCATGCATTCAAGGAATTAATCCTGCCGGGTACCCATTTACCTCACCTGGGTCGAGTTCAGCACAACATGGATAAATATCTTGCTGAAGGAAATTACGCCATGGCTGGGATTCGAACCCACGACCCTCTGTTTCAAAGTCAGAAGACTTATCCACTGGGCCACAACGCTCCACATGATATTTTATTAAAAGATTATATCTTATTGAGAATTTGATATATTTGTATTGTTTAATTCATGGAATTTACCATTTTGATTTGTAAGGTTTGTTTTTTATTTTGCTGGCAATCAGCTTTTCATTCTGTTGGGTATGCCTTCCAACTAATCTTTATTATGATGCTATTCTTTTGAGTTTTTCTTTCTTTTGAGAAACATTCTACTTGGTTGCTGCCCATGTCATGTATAATTTATTCACGTTTGCACTCAGTTCATTCAAAGAAGCGATCCTGTGTATTGATTTTAGAGATCTTTTCTTTTTTAAAGAGGGTCAAACTATTGTGTTTTTTTGTTCTGCTCTATTTAAAGAGACAACACCTCTGTATAAACTATTCTCTCTCTCTCCCTCCCCCTCTTTCTTTCTTTCTTTTTCTTTTTTCTTTCTTTCTTTCTTTCTTTCTTTCTTTCCTTCTCTCCCTTCTATTTCCTTCTATATCAATCTCAAAATATGTTTAGGTTAAGTTTCTATATCATGTTTTTCTTATTCTCACAATTAAAAACATATATTTGATATATAATTTGACGTTTAGATTTGCCAAAATATATAAAATGAGTGTTAAAATAGTACCTTTTTCTTTTTGATATTATATTATGTAAGGTCTGGTAAAATGTTTAAGAAATTCAATGTCGCTTGTTAATAGATTGCTAAATGTAATGGTTATTGGAAAGCTTTTCAAGGGATATCATATGATTTATATACCCCCCCCCATGTTGTATCTGTTGAATGTTCTACTTTCCTATTAGGAGTTTGTTTTGGATGAGTTTAAGAGAAGCATCCAATAATTACCTTATTAGTGTTAGTAAAATGTGATTTTGATCAACTCAAGCCGCCATGTAATGAAGTTTGGCTGTGTGTGATTTGAGTGGAGGCAGGTGTGAAAATTAATTCCAGGAATAAAGGGCAGAGAGTTAATCAATATAGATTCAATAAAGATTTTTATTTTACCCCGACTGCTTATTAGCAGCAAATGCACCCCTGTGTGGAATAATGAAAGAGTCCACCGATGAGCTAATGATAATTGGATACCAATATGAATGTAAGGGAGAGTGTGAGAGAGATGGAGAGAGAGAAAAGGTGGTGATATTCAACATATGTGTGTGAGGAGTGTGTGGGTGTATTCTCTACACATGTTTTGAGTGTAAACGCTATTGTGTATCAAGGCTCTGTAAAACTGCTGTGTTTGGGTGTGTGTGTATGGCGTTGAGCGTGTCTCTGAGTTTATTGATGCAAATAGAGGTGTTAGAAGAGGGAGGAGAAAGAAAGAGAGAGAGCCGTTAGTATACAACAACAACAAAAATTATCATGAGAAGTAGTTCTTGGCTGGAATGCCCAATGGTCCATGCAATGTGTAACCAAACTCTTCTTTGTTGAGATTGAAAAATTGAATATTGGACTTGAAATAACTAAAGAGGAAGGAAACTGATATTTTAATTGTGTTGACTTATCAAGTCTCTCCTAAGATGAACTTATACAGTTGCTAAGGAAGCATTTTAGGGCAGTGCTTAGCAGTAGACACCATCTCATCTCAGTGGAAGCTGCTTTGGTAGTGGTGGTGGTGGTGCTGGAAGTGGGAGGAAGCTTCATAGAAACTTGATACCAATTGATTGCCCAGAGATACTGCTTTATGTAATCAACATTGCCAATATCCAGGCTTGGATTGATTGTACTAGATCAAAGAAGCTTTGCCGTTACATAGCAAATAGTTTGCTAGTTCACTGGGCCGGTTGATTTATACCGCCAGGAGAAAGCATTTGTGATTTGCACAGCTCTGATTATGATTATTTCATGCGAAGAAGGTGTCATCATCATCGGAACATATAATATTGATCGGAGACCTGGAGCATAGTGCCGTCTAAATGCCAGACAATCCCGTCTGTTAATGGATTTTAATGCGATACATACACTCGAAGCTTCACCTACGGCAAGTATTAGTTTCTGTGAAACAAAATTGGTAGAGAAACAAAAATAGTAGACATCAAAGTTTGTTTATTCATGACTTTGCTCCACCTGACTAATCATATATCGATAGCTATATTGTTGAAACTATACTGAAAGAGGAGGAACTCTTCAGCTTTCAAGGTCTAGATGACTAGGCAGAATACCAGAGAGCTTTAAATTCATTTATCTTCAAGCAAGATAAACTTGAATACATCCTGAAGGCGCTCTTTGATTCTGAAAATTCTGCATTATTCATGAGCCAAACTTCTGGAGATTTGACTCAGTATCCTTCTTTACCAAACAAGGAACTCTTACAGGAATCTTAGAAAAGCCTTTGGAACATTTCAGAAATATGTCTTAAGGTTTACATAAAACCATGGCTGGACCAACATGACTCAAATGTTTTTTTTTTTATATTAAAGGAATGGTGAGATCATTATCTGGTACAATATTCTTAGGCCCGTTGCCATTCTCTTGAACCTGAGACATTTTGTGAGCGCTGTGGAGAACTAGACCTTCAGATATTGGGAGTAGTTCTGTTTAAGCAACCTAACCCCATCCCTTTTCCCTCACCAAAAAAGAACATAGACCAAACATTCACCTCACCCCCTTCCCCAACCTTCATCCTCCCACCGACATCCAGTTTGGAATTTTATACCACATCACGCATTCAGCTCATTATAGCATCCCAGAGGATATTGCTTATAGTTGTTAACTCTTGTGTGGGATATAACGTGATCTGATCAGAGAGGAAATTATGGATACTGTACATCGGATTATGCTTCGGCATCCTCGAGTTGTCAAGACTATCCAGACCTGCTGCTTGGTTCAGTGGTTCCTCCTCTGCTTCTGTAACAACAAAGGTATGTTCTTCTAACCTTTAATCACTTGGTTTTTCTTCAAAAGTCAACTCCACTTCGCTCTTTGTACATGCACTGGGAAAAATTCAGCTTCAGAAGTCAACCCCTCTATGCTCTTTGTGCAACATTCATCATCAGTATAAAAATTTTGGTATGGTGCTGTACCATTTTACCATGGTTTATCATCGACCTGAGTTGATGGTAATTCGTAAAATGAAACTGAAGTACTTTCACAAATTGATTGCTATAAACACTGATGTTTTTAAAGAGAATGATAAGTTATATGGAAGTATAGATCATTCATTCTCTTATAGTATTAATATTGTCAAAACTGAAAAATATCAAATTTTTGCTGATGTGATAGGGGATGCCAAGAGTTATGAGATTGAAAATTCAAATAGTTTATATACGATATCTTTTATTTCATTTTTTTATCAGAATTTGTTCGCTAATTTTTGGAGAAAGGGAAAATCAGTGGAAAGTAATATAGGTATGACAAGGAGAGAGAGGAGGAGGAGAGGAAGGAGAAAGCTAGAGGATGGGGAAAGAAGACATCCCTGTGTAACCTTGCATTACAGGCAGTAAACCTGTTGCTAAATTAATTCTCACAAAAAAGAACCCCGCCGGTGATGAACAGTCAGTAAAATAAGCAAACTGATAATTTAAATAAAAACAGAGGATTCTAAACAAGAGAAATCATGTTAAAGTCTTCAAACTTACAGTGAAGGCAAAGTTGTCCTAAAACTTGTCAAATAAAACAGAGCTATATACATGATTGAACATTTATTTTATTTGTGGTGTAAGGCTTAAAGACTGTCTGACTGTAATGTGGATCCCATCAAGTTTCTTTGCATTTCCTCATGTAAACACTTAACACCTGAACGCATTCAGAGAACACATTAGGGCTGTCAAATCGATAGAAATCCTTCCCCAACACGTTTCTCAATCACAATTATGCCTACAGTGAACTTCCAATTGTATATACATCCTTTTGTAGATCTACCTGTTTTTATTAGAAAATGCCCCTCCATTGTTACCATATTTGATTTGTTAAAATGCATCTATAGGTGGTTTCAGACCGCCTCGAAGTTCGTCAGTTCCAGGTATTCTCTGATTGGGAAATTTACCCCGATCAGAAAATACCAGGTATTTTGGTAATGTGAAAGCAAACTACGCGTAATTTCCCCGAAAGAAAATACCCGCTAAATAGTAGGTACTTGGCGAAATTACGAGAACTTTCGTGGGGATTTTTCCAAGGTCGCAGGTATTTTGGCGATGTGAAAGCAAATTACGGGAACTTTTAGCCCAGCGTGTCGTTGGGCACGGCGGCGTGGGTGGCTGCTGGGCTAGTGATTTTGAATCTCGCGCCTTGCCTGCTTATCATACCACACTGCGCATGCTCGTAACTTCGGGAACTTATCCCGAAGGATGTGTTTCGGGGCGGTGTGAATGCAGGAATAATTAATGGGTATTTTTTGGCCTTAAAAAGTTCTCGTAATTTAACAGGAATTCTTGTGATCGAGGCAGTTTGAAATCACCTAATCTTTATTATGAAAGTAATGATCATTGGAAAAAAAGTTTTGTGTATGTCTGTTTCATTCAATATAGAGTGCGATTATGCGCCACTTTTTTACCCTAGAATCATGATTCTGTAGAATCACAATTGCGTTTAGTCAAAAGTGAAACTAAGCGTCTTTCAAATCACAAACATGAAACATAGAAAAAAGGGGCATTTGGAAAGACATTCTGTAGAATCACGGACGAAAAAGGTCGTATAATCGCAATCACAATATGAATCATGATTCTATGACATCACTGTGTCGGGCTACTAAACACTGATTCTGTGATATTGTGATTCATGTTTGTGTTTTGAATCATGATTTTGGCTTGAGGTCGCATAAACGCAGCCATAAGCACGTTTAACCTATTAAAGTTATTGGTTAGAATTTGCATTCAATTGCAAGTATTTGTGAAACTTGTGCCAAGAATAAATAAAGTAACATATGAAGTGACCCCCTGTACTTCCAAACCAATGTTTTCTTCCTAACTGATGTTGATGACCAAAGAGGTTAGTCATGCTGATGATAACATTCCTTTCCGAGTTCTCTTGCCTGTCAGCAATTCAAGGAAATCAATTAACTGATTAAAACAGGGATGCAAAACCCATTTCTCTTTTCCACCAATTTATCATCCTGCTTCATCCATGACTCTTGAAGGATATTCACCTTTCAGAGCAAAGAAAGAGAATTGTAGTATAATCCTAATGTAATTATTCAATAGTTTAACTCATCAAAAGGTGGTTTCAAACCGCCTCGATCACAAGAATCCCCGTTAAATTACGAGAACTTGTTTAGGCTGAAAAATACCCATTAATTATTCCTGCATTCACACCGCCCTGAAACATACCCTTCGGGATAAGTTCCTGAAGTTACTAGCATGCGCAGTATGGTCTGATAAGGAGGCAAGGCGTGAGATTCAAAATCACTAGCCCAGCAGCGACCCATGCACGGCGCCGCACCCAACGACACGCTGGGCTAAAAGTTCCCGTAATTTGCTTTCACATCGCCAAAATACCTGCGACCTTGAAAAAATCCCTGCAAAAGTTCTCATAATTTTGCCAAGTACCTACTATTTAGCAGGTATTTTCTTTCGGGGAAATTACACGTAGTTTGCTTTCACATTACCAAAATACCTGGTATTTTCTGATCGGAGTAAATTTCCTGATCAGAGAATACCTGGAACTGACGAACTTCGAGGCGGTCTGAAACCACCTAAACATAATTTTTGTCATGCAGGGTTGAAACTTAATATTTTCTCTCAATATGTGTTGTATCATTGTTAATACTTCCCACATCATGGACCTGGCCACGGAGGATTATCTATTGTTACTGGGGTGCTGTGACAATGCTCATCACCCCCATTAACAATAGAATAATCCTCCGTGGATAGGTCCATGCCCCATATGACATCCCCTCTATCTGTCTTACTTCTTAGCTTTCACTTAAGTCTTGTGTTTAACCCAGGGTGTTTAGATTTGAATTTTTGACTTTTGGTTTTAAATTCAATGTTTAAATGCCCCCTCTTTCTCTTTCATCTTTTCTTTCTTTCTGTAGGTCTGTCTGTCTGTACGTATTTATATGTCTGTCTCTTTCTATCGATATATCCATGTGTCTTGCTTATACCCCCACTCTCTCTCTCTGTCTGTTTTTCTTACTTTCACTATGTTTCACCACCAGTCTGTTTATTTTGGTTCTCTTAATAGTTAATGCTTGACAATGTAAGAAGCCCCAACATCACTAACAGTGTATTTATGCAAGCTCTGTCTGTGTGCACTTTTCAATGTAAATATTGATTATAACCCCAGTCACTGTTATACTACATTAGCTCCATTTAAACCTGTATTGAACATTTAAAGGCTGTAGTATATATCCAGCACATGACAATCAATGGAGGCCTAACCATGAATTCCCTCAGATTGAAAAAAAAAAATAAAACTGGATAGATTGATGGGTCATGTGGAACATGTTAAGAGAAGTATATGAAAGCAATCTAAATGTAGATTTCATCTTTAAATACTGAAAATCAGAAAAGACAGACAATCATGTAGCTTCAGCTTGTTAAGGCATGTCAAACTTTACAGACAGTTTTTAAGAACCAATTCCCCGTTTACCATCCTCTGTATATACACTTGTAGATGTAAATGGGTGGAGAGTGTAGAATATGCATAGAAAATGTTTATACCATCATATCATAGAAATATAAAGTTTCTGTTGGGGGAGGTGATAGTATTTACAGTATTCACAATACTCATAGTATTCAGTTTCTTCTGCTCTTTTGTAAGTACTTACAATCCAACATTAATATGCATGTCCAAACGAAACAGATTAAAAAAGCATGTGTTTTGAAATGTCAGTTGAACCCCATGGCACTCTACTGGTTAATGAATTCTATGTACTGTGTCCATAGAGGTCAACCTAAATTACTAAGACCGAACACGATGCCTTCGCTCCTTCCATTCGATGCTCCGTTGTCAAAAGAGAACGGAAATAGGATATTAACAGCGTGAGTAGGCATGCACCAAAACAGTCTTTCCCTGCTTAATGATGTCCATTTTGACAGCCTCAATGGACAATGCAGCGGCGTGTAGATCTTGATATTGGTAAAATTGGCATCCCCAATTAGCTTACGATTTCTCGCACTTCATATGCTCGGTCATTCCAACCTGGATTATTAAAAAAAGAGGATTATTTTGTTAACCAGTTGACAACTGATTTCTGTTATTCATGTATGCTTTGTACACAACAGATTAAATTGTGATATGATGATGAATTTATTGCCTCGCGAATTCTTCAATCTTTCATCATGAAAATTTTAATTTCAAAATTATTTATGCATTTACATGCTTCACAATTTCTCTTATATATTTTATGATGAAAATTTTAATTTCAATATTTTTTATCTCATCATATTATCATATGTTATCCTCCTTTGTAACATTAATAATTAAACAATATTTTGCTTTTACATAAGGATTTAAGTATTTAAACTGTGTCTTCAATTGTAGATATGGTGCATTTGTTTTTTTAAAAATAATGAGGTTGCTTTTAACTACAAGTTAATTCTCAAACTGTTTAGTTTCATGAAAAGACCAGACTCTATCCAGTGTTGATTCTCATACATAGAGATCATCTACCTCTTGAAAGCTTGTCTTACTGCCCAGGGACCTGGTAGTAAGTCACCCTGACTCCCCTCGTCTCACCAGGAGGACTTGCTGCCACGCTAGGAATGGGTCCGGTCCTCAAGCATGCCACAAGCTCTTCAGTAATACCAATGGCTTAATTAGTTTCGTCCATGGGGGAAGGGGCTTTGAGACATAGAGAGATATACAGCAATTTGTTTGTGCTAATTTGACATAACCCATGGCTATTTGTCTGAGCATCACGCTGACGTACACGTTCCAGTATTTAGCATCTCAGTGGCGGGTCGATCCTGTCGTTGACTTTCAATAATGGCTCCCAAGCTCACGTCTTCTGTCTTATCAAGCATCCTAATGAGGTTACGATGTTTTCTTTCTTTCAAAACATTCGTGAATCAATATAGAGATAATTGGATTTTATGATTGTCAGTTTTCTACTGATTTCTTTGATATGACATCAGGCACTGAAGAGATCTCAGCTAAAAGAGTAATTTGAATGTTAAGTCCAGTCTGTCTGCAAAAATGAATTTTGTTATTAAAAAATCAAAATATTTGTAAAAGTTTCTGAGGAAAGGAAAACAAATGTTTTCTGAAAGTAGCTATGCACCCTGTCAGTCTCTCAGCAATGGTTATTAGTTTCTATGTTAGAATGAATATATGCAATGATCAAACAGAGTCATACCCTTTTCATAAACCTATCCT